>NC_090448.1:762598489-765098489 GCF_031143425.1 Pleurodeles waltl | reverse complement strand
TCAAGCAGACCACCGAACTGATATACACTGGACCTGCAAATGAAAATGCTCTTGAACCCAGGATCCAAAGAACTTTTTTATATGGTTCTCCAAGGAACACAGCTTCTTGAATTCAAGGACTTCCTGACAATTAATTTATCATAATGAGTCATAGCCCACCTAAACCCGCACGTCACAGGGTCCCTGTTCATGGACAGCACTGCCACCTCAATACAGTCCCTCCTGCTGCCCATGCCTCCTGCCTGTAGCCCAGTTGTAGAAAGCTTCCCAGGTACCTGATCCCTCGATGGGTCTGGTCGGCTTTCTTCACTGTGAGGCTGCTTGGTTGGCTTATTGTGTTGTTGTGTTGGGAGGAGGTGGTCAGCAAGCATCAAGCAACCAACTGCATTAAGCTTGCTGTCCACTTCTGGGACTAACCCTTATTCTACACTGATAATATGTTCTTGCAGTTTTTAGAGTAAATGAAACAGAATAGAAATCTATATTCTTCCTGATTATGTACTCATCTTCTCACTGTCTCTAGAGGAGAGGTGTTCATGGTTCCAATCACCTCTGATGATGAAGAACACTGCCACAAACTGTATGCAACTGGTAGCAAGCTCATTTTTGAATGTGGCATGTCACCATGCTTGTTGCACTTTCCAACAAGAAAGTGCATCTACTTGACCAGTGGATGTTTCCCATGCTATCCACCGTGATGCTAATGGCCTGGCTTACGAGATTGGAAGTAGCACTACTTTCATGGAACATCGTGAGTGCCTTGTGTCCCTATAAGCAATCACCAAGTTCCTCTGACTGTTATGTTGAACTTCCCTTGTGAGTAGTTTTCACTCACGGTGATGCATCTGACAGGCTTGGAGCCTTTTACATCTATAGGAATCAAGCTTTTCTTGGCTCCCTGAGAAATTGTCCAGATCTGGATATCCTTCCTACTTAATTGTCATGAGCACCAGAAAGAAGTATGATATCAAAAGATATTGTAAAAGAATCCTTGGAATGTAATGGTCTCAGAAGATGAACATCTGGAGGCAGGAGCTGGCTGCAGCATCTTTACTGCTGAGCATAACAATATTAGAGCCATGAGAAGAGATTGTAACACTCCGTAGTTAATGGTTAGAACTTGCTTGAATGTACAAAACATGGTTTAGGAAGGTACGAATCCTTTTATTCTTTTGTTTGCATGATATAATATGTTTTAGTTTACTGCAAGTAATATTTGGGCAAGTCACTCAAAGGTTTGGGCGGGTCGGTGCTTGAGACGTATAATGTAGGAAGGGCTGCTTTAATGAGGCGGGTGCAACAATAGCTCTTATCAACCTTGGCAACTAGCCATACATACTATATAAACCTATCCTCACTAATACAATGTTATACCTAACCATCCCCATCCCCTTATAAATCACCCTACAATTCCCTTGTCACTCACATCTCACTTTTCTCTGTTCACATCAAAATTCACGCATGGAACTATTTAATTTCAACAATTGCCTGACTTCCTGCTGCCTTTCAAATTAGGAATTGAGAATTATTTAATGTACATTGTGAATTTTCACCATCTTATACTGATTTATGTTATGCATTTAAGCTCAAGTAGACCATGACAAGCTTAGTGATGATATTAATCTACATAGGACGTAATGGGATTTATATTTAGGCAGATGGACTGTCCATCACTGCTGTGACAAGTACCCCATCTGCCGAAATCTAAATCAGGCTCTTAAGTTCTGTAACTGTGTGAAGCCTGATGTGTGATGATTCCAAACCAGGGGTCCGCTCGCTAGTAAGGGGCCTACCTACCAAAAAAACTAGGTTTATTGATATTACTGAATTTCCTGTTTCACAAAATTGTACTTTCTTATCCCTGTTCGTGTTGCCTTTATCTCCAGTCTCATCAGAGGCAAAGATCCGCCCTGTGTTAACCTTTAAAAACGAAGGTTGATAAAGATGTTTAGGTTGATGGGTAGTCTGATTGTGGATCTTTGGAATGTTATGTATCATATTTTGATTAACAAATGAACCGTTTGTGTTTTGAAATGAAGGAGAACCGCACCAATATATGTTACAAAAGGGAGGAATTGTGAAAATAATGAAGCGTAACTATAATTTGCTTCAGAAATGTTTTCTGCTTATGTTAATACATGTCTAAAGAAAGTGCCCATCGCTGATGTTTTAATCCTCACTTTTGTGTCTTGGCTTCTGGGAGGAGAAAGCATGGATTAGCTTGCTCAGCAAATTGTTTACATACCTGTGACTTACAGTATAGTGACTTTTTAAACTGATTGTAATTGAACATATTTCATATTTTTAAAATATATTTTCACAATATATTGTGCTTTTTGTATTTTTTTCGAATCACAATTTCAAAACTCAATATCAATGTGCAATATATCTTTGTCCTAGATATGCTTTAACTTAGAAACGCTTGCAAGACTGTAGAATGTATATGTATTTGTTATTTTAAATATAAGAATAGGGTTAACAATATTATGGTAGTCTATGTTGTGACCCTGATATTATGGTAAAACGATATTTTTGAGGTCGATATTCTGGACTACAGTCTGTATGGCTAGTTATCAGAGACATGATTTCAAGCTGTTTCTCATTTTCCCCAAGATGTTGTTGCATTAATCCATGCCATTTGGACACATGCTGTACACAACCCACTCTTAATAGTCTAATCATGGTCCCTCTAGTCTTATCAATATAGAGGCCTGAGGTCAGTTTATATTTCAGATTGGGGCTTTTTATAATATTGCGTTTGGAAAGGGGAAGCCCAGAGGCAGGAGTTTGCTTGTTGTTAATGGCCAGTGTTTATTAAGTTGATATATTCATTTCCTACTCTGCGTATTAAATTGTGTGAAGATGTGGCATTATTACATTCACTTACATAACGCTTTGGTCTGCCTAGAAAAATAAATGAGATATATTTAGAACTTTTGATATGCAGTAGTGTAATGGATTTCCTATGCTCTGGTTTGGAACATCTCTTCAACATATCTTCATGGGTTTTCAAGAAACTTTTATTATTGCAATTGTGTTTACAGCTAATGCACTCTTAATAGGGAATACTTTTCACCGTGTGTTCCAGGCGGAAACGTTTTGATGACAGAATTGAGTGTTATTAATTAGATTTGCAGAAAAATTAGACCTTAATTTCCGCATTATCAACATTTGAAAGTCATTTAGTCCAAGAATTGTTTTTCTGATTGTCTGCTGTCATAATAAAAAGATAAATTCATATTATGGTTTTTAAGGATGCTATATGACCAGTCGAGTCAACACAATCCTTATGATAAATAAACCATGTATATAATAGAGTCAGACTTAGATGTGTAATATTAATTCCTCTGGGTCTTGCTTCCAAGCATCCCGTTTCTCAAAGTAAGCCGTAGTCACACTAGCATGGGTTCCTCCTAGAAAGGCTCCCACGGCTGTACCCCTGAACTCTGCATTTGTAACTTGTAAACGGTTTCAGTGTAATGCTTATTAAAAGAGAAATGAAAACAATTGCTATTCATTACTTCTAAAGCTTGTCCATACCACTTCACTAATTCAGACTGGATGCGGAGTGAGGTATCCATTTCAGGTTCCAACGACACCATTAATCTAGTAATCCCAACTCAACCTGAAGAATTGCAAGGATCACCCCGTACACCTGTAAATCTAGAGTCTGTGACAGCTGATCTTTATAATCATAAGAAGGATTCGAATAAGATCAATACTATAAATATGAAAACAACCAAAATTAAAAAAAATCAATGTTTCAAAGGAGATTGATATTATATTATGTTACCCCAAGGATGAAAAGATACATTCCTGAGCCAAATGGGCAGCGGCTGTTCCTAAATGATCGGATTTGTATATCTTTGAGTGCCATCACTGCATTGCCTGTCCTTGTGCTGTCCTCATCGTGCTTTTCTTCCACATGCCAAATCCAAAGCTGACTACTCATTCTCAGAAATCACCAACACCACACTCTTACATACAAAAGATTCTGTTTGGGAGACTGTCCGGATTTCCTCGAACTACATTCAGTGCCCAAAAACCAACAGACAAGCCACATTTAGTACATTATACAGGGCCCTTACTATTTGCAACCAACACAAATCTGATAGTTATTATATAGGCCTTCATAAGACATCTAGCAGCGCTCTATAGCCAACAATAAAACTGTATGCAATTTGTCCCAACGTCACATACAAATTGTCATACTCAAACAGCACATGTTAGACAGTAACCATACAGAACAAGGCACAAAAGCCATGTAGCTGAAATGGGCTAAATCAACATCTCTGTCACACTCCACACCAATCTTAAAAACACCAAGATATTATTAGATTGACTCTATCAACATCAAACTCACGTCACATCATAAGACGCTGGCCTGGTGTGGATGCTTGTGTAAAATGCACTCAGGGGCATATTTATAGTCCTCTAACGCCACCTTGCGCCACATTAATGTCATTTATTTTGACGTTAATGTGGCCCGACAAGACCAAAATCTTGGCACCGTATTTGCAGAGTGGCGCAATGCATGCATTGCGCCACTCTGTAAGCCTTTGCGCTACTTTATGCCTGCGCCAGGCCTAATGTATGCACAAGGGGGAATTCTCCCGTTAGGGATTTCCCTGCACCATTTATTACGCTCCTTTTAACGCCTGCTCAACATCAGGCGTTAAAAGGAGGCTTCCATTCTTTAGACTGGGCCCCTATGTACTCTGCAGGAGTAGCACCAATATTTTGGTGCTACTCCTGCAGAGTACATCAATACCGTCATTAAAAATGACACTATTGCCCCTCCTCTGCACCACGGTGCATTGTATTTTAAATACGGCACAAACATTGTGGCGGTAGGGGGGTGCTAAGGGGCGCAGGGAAAGAGGCGCTGACTCGGTGCAGCGCCACTTTCCATAAATCTGCACCACCTTGGGCCACACTTACGTAATTTATTTTGATGTTAATGTAGCCCAACTAGGCCAAAATCTCCGCATCTTGGGCCACCCTTAACCCTTTGTGCTACATTATGCCTGCGCCAGGCATAATGTATGCAAAGAGGGAGTCCCCTGTCAGGGGAGCCGGAAAAAATGGAACAAGGAAATCTATGAGATTTCCTTATGACTTTTTTACGCCACTTTTATCGCCTGCTCTAGAGCAGGGGTTAAAAGGGGCCTTCCATTCTTTACAATGGGACCTATGTACTCTGCAGGAGTAGCACCAATATATTGGCGCTACTCCTACAGAGTACATCAATAGCATCATGAAAGATGACGCTATTGCCCCCTACCCTGCGCTATGGTGCGCCGTATTTTAAATACGGCACACATATGGTAGCAGTAGGGGGGTGCTAAAGGGCGCAGGGAAAGTTGCGCTGCACTCAGTGCAGCGTAACTTTATAAATCTGTCCCTTAGTTTTGGCCGTAAAAATGAAAAAATTGAATGTCCTTCAGCACACCCTCCCATCCACATAAAACATTTTCCAAGTTCAAACGCAGTGTTCCTCACACTAACTCACAATAACCCTTTCGGATGTGAACACTGTACAAAATCTTTAATACCACACACACCACCAATAACAAAACAACAGACTATCAAATACTGCTTTATTCCCAGAGCCACATGCAAGGGCAACCAGATAACGAATATGGTAGGATACTATTACAATGTGGTTTGCACTACATAAATGCAAATAACATACGAAAGCAAGTCTATAGTTAGATAAAGTCAGTATTTATTGTCGGCAATACCTTGTAATAGTGATTAGAATATTGCATATTAAAACTACTCGAAATGAATAATTGAAAGGAAACCTAAACAAGCCTGGATGGGCTCAGCTGAAATATTCCTTTGCCAAATAAATTTAAAAAACAATGCTACAGTTAGCAAACTTTTAAATACGTTTCTGGGCTTCATCATGGAAGACCGTGCAGCAGGAAAAGAGGAAAGAGGATAAAGTGATATCTCAGTGGCACTGCAACAATCACTTCAAGTAAATGTATGCCTACCAGATGGTATTTAGAGCAGGTGTGATGGCTTTATAGAACCTTTTCATGTGAGCCCCAACAGACCAAACAGACCAAAATAATGCCATATTCTGCAAGAGTTTCCTGTATTGTTCTTCATTTAATTATCTGCCTCCAAACCCTACAGAGGAATTGAAGAGTTGCAGGTTGGTTAGCTTTGTTAACTGATTGTCGAGATTTAAAAAGGCCTCTTTAGCATTCTAAAAAAAGGGACAATTTATTTTTTCCTCGTGGTGTATATATATGGCAGGACTAAGGGAAATGCATTAGATTACAATACTTGGGTCAGTAAGGCTACTGAGGAAGTGGTGACCACTACCAATTTTCGCTGTCCGTGCCGACCGTGCGATGCTTTATGGACACAGGCAGTGTGGACGCAGAATGGCAGAGGGAAACATTCCTTGGGGTGAATTGTTTTTGAACAGAGAAATCATACAGCTGCTTTGTGAGTTTGTTTTCACTAAACAAAAGAGAACTATCGAAGTTTATCCAGACACAATATTATAATTGTAGTCAAATTTACATCAGAACTGATGACTTGAACAACCGTTGAATTTTTTGAGTTATATTGTGTTTCACCTGCTATTTTTCCAGTTTTCTGTGGTACAAAGGGTGCTGAAAACATTTGTACCTGGGTGGCAAGAACTGGAATGGTTTCTTTGCATTGAAGGGTTGTACCAGATTCCCCAACTTAGCAACCCTTCCATATTGACCACCAGGGATGCCCAATTAATTATGTGGTTGTATTGTGATAGCTATGTGCACTTTTATGAAAGCTTTAAGGTTTTATCATGTGAGGGTAGTGATCTTTGGACTTCATCGGGAGATGTCTCAGGCTGTCAATGTAGTTCTCCCTTTTTAGAGCTGAATCTACTTGAGGGATTTCCTTTTGGTTGGAGGCAGCTCATATCTGTAGCTTCCTCCCCAGCTTGGATAACCACCAATGACTACGCCTCACACAGAGGTGTAGATCACACATCTTTATTCCTATGCATCTATGTATGAACTCCAACATTCTAAACTAAGCTTTCCTCACATTCTACTCTAGAGATTACCTCACACAGATACAGTTGCGCCCCCGCCATGCACAGTTTTTTCATCAAAACGTTTACTGCAAATATTACATTGATATTATAAATGACGTTATAAAAGATGTCATGAGTGCCGTAATTTGTGGGGTAATAACCAGTGCATTTCGAGGGTGCAAGTTATAGTTACCTTAGAGCACGAGTTATAGTTACTTCAGGTAACTCTAACTATATCTGGTTAATTTATATGGTTTGGTACGTTTCAAATGTGAGCCTAACTATAATGTCCATGTAACCTTTGTTTTTTAAGTGAATTTCTATGGATCTTTTTTAAATTCTGTTTCCTAACTATAACATCCCTTTGTTTTTTTCAGTGAATGTCTATGTTTGTTTAACATATAGTCATTTAAAAAACTATACTCTATTCCAACCACTGCCTCACATGGCCTTCGGCCAGGCGCTGAGGCCAATCCCCTATAAGCACCCAACCATGCACGTCCTTCACCCAGGCGTAGGGGAGGTTGCTGCAAGACCTGGCCTGCAGCCAGACCCTGCGGCTAACACCCCATAACCACCTAAACCCACGCTGTACACAGCCCTTTGGCTGTGCACAGCCGAAGTTGGCTGCAGCTTTTCTGATTGGGAGAATAGGTGTGAGAGAGTGTATCTGGGGGTGAGAGTGGCTGTCAGATTGTCTGTCTAGGTGTGAGAGTGCGCACATCAGTGTTTTAGTGGATGTGGGTCTGTGAGTGGATGACTGAGGGTGTCAGTGGGTCTGTGAGTGGGTTTCTGAGTGGGTGCGTGTGAGTGAGAGAAATTGATTGAAAGAGAGAAAGAAAGTGAGAGGAAAAGAGAGTTTTTTTAGGCTTTAATATCTCATATAGTTAGAATTAGATGTTTGTGTATAATTTTAAATTAAAAAATGCATTTATTATTTTAAATAAACTATAATAATTTTGTTTTATTAAAAAAAAAAAAGAGGGAAATTAGTCCAGCTGGATTCAAACCCCCAAAGCTCAGTGTCAAGGCCTGCAACCTTCACACTGAGCTATGGGGATTTATTGCTTTTGTTTGTTTTTTTAGCCCTTTATGGGCTTTCTGGGACAGCCCTATATATGTTTTTCATTTATTTATATATTTAATTAAAGAAATTAAAGAAATAACCGAAAGCCCTTACAGGCTGCCTGGCAGCGTGGGGGAAGACTTAAAGCTTTCCCCGCAGTGCCATTGCTTCAGCAAGCCCAGAGCATTTCATCTCTATCCCCTGCTTTCCAGGTCCCGCTGTCAAAAACTGAAGTGTTTGCTGTGGCTTTGATGCAAAGCTGCAGCCAAGCCACAGCAAACAACTATGCCCCAGAGTTGGGCACCCCAGGACATAGCAGGAGCCGGCCCTGGGTGATGTCGGTCCCCAGGGCCATCTGTGGCTCTTCGAGGGGGGGTTGGGGTCCCTGGGGTGTGGGGGGGCTGTGTTGACCCCTGCTCCAAATAAAGTGTTGCCCCAGGGTGTGGTGGTTCCGAGGCAGGGGGTGGCCACACAGGCCCCAGCAAATAAATAGCTTTTTTCCCCAGGGGTTGGTGGTCCCAAGGCGCTGGGGGCCACAGGCCCCCTTTCATATTACTACCTATATGCCCCAGGGAGGTGGAGGTCCCCGGGGCGCTGGGTGCCACAGGCCCCCTTTCATATTACTACCTATATGCCCCAGGGAGGTGGTGGTCCCCGGGGCAGCAGGAGGGGCTAAGCAGCCCCCCCACTTATTAACACAGCCCCGGTGAGGTTGCGGTCCCCAAGGCAGTGGGGGACACTGGGCCACCCCACCTACAAATAATAAGCCCCGGGGAGGTGGTGGTCCCCGGTGCAGTGGGAGGGGGCCAGGAGCCCCCCACCCCCGGCATTTGTAATCAAATGCCCCCAGGACTTGGCCCACCCAGCAGCTTTACAGTAACAAAGTGTGGGCGACTGCGCTTATTTTTTAAACATTTTATTTCACAGCAGATCCAGGGATTCATCATGCCTCTGCTCGTAAGATTAAAAAAGAAATGCTTTTTAGCTCTCTGGGACACCACCACCAGAGCTAAGGGGTCAGGATGTTCGTACCCTGATCCGTTTTCTTTTTTTAACTTTGTTTTTTGGAACTCGGCTTCAGCCGAGTCCCAAGATGGCTGACAACACTTCAATGGCTTCTGTTGTTGAAGTGTTATCAGCCAATCAGATCTCTGCATGAGATCGGTAGGTGTCGCGAATCCTTTGCGTCTCTAAATATACAATTTTGTTTTCCCTTTAGTTTCTAAAAAACTACTGAATGGAATTACACCAAACAAAAAAGCACTCTTTCTGGACCAGGACCTACCTTCCTACCAATTTTGGTGTAATTCCGTCCAGTAGTTTCTATGCTATTGCTGTTCAAAAACCCAATGGAAAAGTGATTGGGGACAATGTGTATTGGGACCCCCCCTTTTTCTTTGTCCCCCTCTCCCCGTATGGATCACCCCATATATATACATGTACAACTATATCTCTTTGATCAAGCTTCATGGCGCTTTGAACATTCGACCAGATCTGGTTACTGGAAGCTGTAAGTTGTCATCTTCAGTGTCGGAGATTGCTATAGTTGGTAAGGAGTCAGCAGGAGTCACTGAATTTTCAAAGTCAGTCTTTCTTTCACCATTTTGAGTTGAAGACCAATGAAACACAGGCCTAAAGTGAGAAGAGTCTCTGGTAACAGACATCCCAGGGCACTGGGCAATCACCCTGTCTCCCTTAGTAGACACCACTTGGGAAGGTTCAGCATCATAGGGAGTACCAGATTTTCTTTTGTGCATCTGTTGGGTGATCACCAAAGCTCATTTTCTAAATGAGATGTCCTTTGCATGTCAACTCTTGTCTGCATAAGCTTTCGTTTTCTGCTTTTTAATCAAGTCCTTGTACAAATCATGTTTTCACTTTTGTCTGTTTTGGTGGTCCATTTAGGTAACTTGGTTGTCATTTCTCTCCCAACCATCAAGGTTGCAGGACTTTCACCTGTGGTCAAGTGGGATGTCAAACGATACTCAATACTGGCAATATTGCTTTCAAATGGAGCTTCTCAAGAGTTGCATGCTGTACTGCTTTCTTTAGTGTGCTCATAAAAAGCTCATCAAATCCATTGGCGTGCAGTCATATGGGTGTACTCTTCTGATGTTTGTTGTTCAGATGCTCCAAGAACTCTCTGAATTCTTTACTATTAAAGGGCGGGTCATTTTCAACTTTCAAAATGACTGGGATGCCCCATGTCGCGAATATGCCATCTAGTTTTTTAATGATTTGTTCATGAGTTGTGGATGAGAGATCTTCAGCCAAATTAAAACATTGATGATGTCCACTATCAAGTGGACCAAATAAATTGATGGCTATTCTCTCCCATGCATGTCTAGGGATTTCTGACATGTTCAGAGTATGATGACTAACATTACTTGACAGGCAATTGCATATGTGACAGACCTTGAGTTCCTTTTCAACCCTTACATCTACGTCTGGGAACAAAACTCGGACTCGGAGAGCTCTCTTTGTGGCAACGAACTCTCAATGTCCTTTGTGACCTATTTTAATCACTTTCTGCTGCAAACTCTCCAGAATCAGGATTCTTGACCCTCACATTGTAACTCTATCCTGAGTTATGAACGAGTCATCTTTGACATTTTTGTATTTGTGATATTCACCATCATTATTGAGAGGTCGAATGTGTTTGTTCCACAACTGATGTGTAATTATGTCTTATCACTTCAGCCGGTCATTCATAATTACATTATTTCTGTCATACAGACCATAAAATACAATGTATCATCACAAACTGCAACATCATTACATATAAAAACAACAGACAATAAAATATCACAGATAAAATAAATAAATAAAGTACAGAATACACAAATTGCATATAAAAACATGACTAAAATTTGCAATTTGAGAGTAGAGAGCAAAAAGCTCCCCAAGAAAACTGAAATGCATAGTGCAAAAACTCAGCGTGCTAAATCTTGTGCTATTACAAATCCAGATAGCTTTTAGCATTTAACAGGCCCACCTCACAGCCCAACTTTTGTGAAGAGAACAGGCCCACTTAAGATATCTTGACAAAGCAAACACAATAACTTCTACTGTGTCAGTTTTCATTATGTGTAGGGCTATCCCACATTGCTTTACACCCAAGTTACGGCCGAGGGAAATAACCCATTTGGGTCTTGGGGCTGTACTTATGGCTAAACAGTAGGAAATGTACTTCAGTTTCAACATTGGTAGGGCAAAATGGACTGGTTACAGACCCTAAGCCACTGGCTTCCCACTTTATGATGTAAGATTTTTAGGAGTAGTGTACCAATGAGAATAATTAAGATATAGGAACTTCGCCTCTGCTGGTCAATCCTGTCAGGATGAGCTTGAAATTGTGGTAAGGGTTTGTGGTTTGGAAACTTGTCCACAAGCCCTTCGCACCTTACTTCACACCACATTCTTTGTAGTACATGCTCCCAGCACAGACCCTTTTTTTCAATTTGCTGTGGTCCTGTCTATTGGATCTTCCCATAAACTAGAAAAATTGTAAAATCACTGCGTAGGGATCTTACAGTTCTCAGCCAGGCAGGAATACTATTCATATCTACGGAAGTCAGTTCCCACAAGGCTTCTTTATACTGGGTCAACTCTGAAGTGGTCCAAAGTCTGACCCAATAGATCAAAACTTTAAGGCGGGCAACATGATTGATTCTTTCCAATTTTAAGTCTCATCTTAAAGGTATTAGGGGAGTGCTAGTTGGAACATTTACTAAAGACCTAGTAAACTTATTTTCAGTAAGGATGAATTTCGAGGAGTCTACCACACCCCATATTTCCCGACTCATAAAGTGCTCGACCAAGGGCCATTGCACGAAAAACCTTAGCCGGGGAATCACCTCTATTGATTGATAATCTATGTTTCCTGGCAATCGCCGCAGACCTATGCAACAGAAGGGAATTGCTTTTTGTATCTGTAACTCCCAAGTGAGTTTCTGGTTAGACTAACACCTAAGTAATCAAAGCTCTAAAACTGTTCACTTAAGATTCCCTCAACAGTCAAATTGTTTCTGAATGAGCGGTGGGGATTTATTACCATTAGTTTGGACCTCCCTGCATTAATTTGAGAAGAGAGTGGGAGCCAGTACACAACCCTGGTGTACTCCCCGCTCAATGAGGATCTTAGGGGTTAGCCTACCTTGATCGTTCAACCTCACCTGGGCATAGATGTCTGTGGGCAATTTAAGTAAGAGAAGCAAAACGTCGTGAGACAGCCCCATCCGATCCAGGACCTCCCAAAGTGTTTGATGCTGCACTAGGTCGAAAGCTGCCCTCATGTCACTCAAGTCCACATATAAATGCTTGTTCCCAATGGTAGTATATTTCCAACAGACAAACATAAAACAGAACCTCAGGTCCAATATCCCCCTCTTCTCCCGAAAACCCGCCTGAAAGTGAAAGAGGTTTTTGTGATCAGACATCCACTCTTGGACTCGGGCTAATACTTGACAACTGAAAATCTTATGGGAGCTATCATTTAGGCTAATGGGCCTATAGTTAGCAGGGGTATCTTTAGGGAATAGGGACAATAATTGCGTGCCATGTTTCAAGAATTCCCTCAACCCGCCCACCATCCCCCTCCACAACCCCATAAAGGTCAGTTGAGGACAATAGTCAGACTTATTGTGACTACTAGCTGTACTTACCCCAAAGTTTAAGCACAAATGAAATAGTTGGAAAGCCACATTTGTCCACCTTGTGGCCGGAGTTGTAGTGAGCTCCGGAATACCATATTCATCACCTTCCACAGCTATTAAGTCTGTGAAGGAGTCGAGCAGTTAAAATTTGGTATTGCAGTCACCTACAACTACCAGAGGCCAGGAGTGATATAACGTGTTCTCAAGCAGAGAAATTAACACATGAACAATGGGGGACTCCACACTATTGTATACAGAATTAATAGAAATATTTAGGACCTAAATGGCAGCGTGCACTATTTACAATAAGACTACATAATATATAATTTGAGCTTTTTTCTATCACTTTGGCTTTATAGTCATAGTTGTTTTATATCCAAATAAGTAGTCACTCGGAGGCTCGCCCAAACTGGCTTGTGTGGCATTACTATAAAAAGTAAGAAACCCTGACCTGTAAACTGGCTCTACAGCCCATGTTTCCTATAGTAAAATAATTTGATGTGCATCAATAAACTCATCCCATTCGGGTCAGATAACTTGGCCTCTAGGCAAGCCACATTCCATGAAATGACTTTAACTTGATTTTCTAGGACTTGCTTACCTGTGGCAGGGATTGATGTTTGGCACATGCCCCTCTGGATGTCTATCTGTCTGGATGACATGGTTGACTACACCCTGCCAATGGCCATGTCACTGGAAGCAATACTCACTGTCAAGCTATAAGGTAACTCAGGAACAAGCTTCATCAGTTGGGACCTTGGTTCAGGGCCAGGGGAGACATCTTGGGCTAGAGGGTCATGAAGTCAGTCTATATCTGAGG
This sequence comes from Pleurodeles waltl, assembly GCF_031143425.1. Taxonomy (NCBI): domain Eukaryota; kingdom Metazoa; phylum Chordata; class Amphibia; order Caudata; family Salamandridae; genus Pleurodeles; species Pleurodeles waltl. The sequence goes on along the minus strand of NC_090448.1, from coordinate 765,084,903 downwards.
TAGCAGAGGTACAAGCTCCTGCTGTGTTGATTCTCTAGGGCGAATACAAAACGTTCTGGCTTTTGGGTTTACCAGCTGCAGGGATTCTGCAGAAAAGGTATGTTTAATGCTTATTTTTGTGGTGTCCTCAATAGGGGCTCTGTGCTTCAAAGCGATTAGGCCATTGTTAATATTGTTAGCTACAAATCTTACACCAATACAATTAAAGCCGGTATGTGTACCACTGTAACATCTTGCTATGATATTATACTCTCTGATTATTGAACGGCAGTTGCAGTCCTTAAAAACCCAGGTCAACATTTACAAGACTCTAGCACCTCTGGAGCTTTACTTTCAGTGATGCTCCAGTGACGCTTTTCACTGCACCACATTTACAAGTAGGCTTTAAGACACTTCTTGTGGCTTAAACCTCCTTTTAAATATGCCCCTGATGCAGTTTTCTGCATCAGAGGGGCGTGCAATGGGTGTTGCTGTGGGTGTTCCACCGCAACACCCATTGCTTTTGACACTGCCCCAGATTTACAAAAAGGTGTAAATCTGAGGGAGCACCAAAAACTAACGCCACCCCAAGGGTGGCGTTAGCATGGCACAATGAGGAGGAATACTTTTAATCCTCCTCATTTTTTGCTCTTTCGAAGCGTGCTGCCTTCTGCAGTACACATAGGAGTAAAAGGCCATAAATTATTGTTTATGTGCAGGTAGGTGCTCCTTCCCGCACATAAACAATCATTCCAAAATTATGCTTTGGTACTTCTTTGTGAGATGCATGTTGCAGCACATATAGAAGTGCCAAATCGCCATTGTAGATTGTTTATTTGCAGGAAGGAACACTTTCCTGCACATAAGCAATGTATCCTCTCAGTGCGGACACACTTGCACGTGGTTGGCGCAGGCAGCTTATTTCAGCACTGACACAGTGGGAAACATAGGGGTGCACTGTATTCCTGTAAATACGGCACATCCTTGCATTTCAAAAGTGGCACAGTGCTGCTATTTTTGGCCCAGCGCCACGGTGCGCCACTTTGTCATAATTCTGGGCCCTAATCAATAACTTTGTTGGGGAGGGAATCATTACTTTATTTAAGGTGTATAGGCACCTTTGGGACATTTATCAGAAAAATCTCTTCACCCTGCTGGACAGTAGGTCTTCCCTCCCTCTTGCCGAAGTGCCACGAGTCATCCCTTCTCCTCCACTGGGAGCATTGTTTCGGTTTGTCTGTTCCCCAGGAGTCATCTATAGGGAAACTATTCTGTGTATTGTCATAGTACCGAGAATCATACTTTTTATTTTTGTATATCCACCCACTGCCTCCATCAGATTATTTAGTGCCTAGAATGCCACTCCTACCAGGTGCCTTTACAATATTAGGTGTTGTGCGTGAAAGTGGATGACTAGCAATGCCTAATGGCCTTTTAAGATTGTTTCCAGTGCAATTCTCTTGGGATCTTAATTTAGTGGTCATCCTGCTGGCAATGTAAGATCAGTCACACCTCCCCTCCCATTGGCCACCTCTAACAGGATAGTTAACTTTGTAAGTGTTTGCAGCACTTTTCTAAGATTGCCTATTTCAGCGCTAGCAAACGTTAGCAAAGCAGCAACATCACTGCCCTCGGCAAAGCAACCTACGCTTGGATCCCTAAATGTAGCAAATACACAAATCTCAACTTGCCCCTCCTCCCTCAGCTGTAAGGTCATGAACCTCTTAGAGCACTCCACACTATCCATAATAGGAGGGGCTGGGGGACTTGCTTCCTGCACTACATTTTGGTCTGCCTCGACTGTCGCGGGTGCTGCCAGTCGCCCATTGGTCACCGCAATTGATGGATTAGCAGAATCTTCCCACTGGTTCCCCAATGAACCACTCTTTACTAAATATTGCTTAACATCTTTGCTCTTCTATTTATTCTGAGCAAGCGCATCCCCTCTATCATCCTTGATCCACAGGCGTTCAACTTCTTCGATTAGCCCTTTGATTGCATCTAATGTGCAGTGGACACTGCATGTTTGGCCTGAATTTAAGCCTTCCCACACTCTCCTGCATTTTCTGAGGCTTTTCGCTTCCTCATTTTAATCTGGAAAAAGGAACCTGTAACACATGAGCTACTTGATGACAACACAGCCGGTTTAAAGCTCCCAGCACCAGTCGTCACACAGTGAGACCAGAAATACCACCACTAGAAAAGGCTTAGTGCGCTAAGAATTTCACATCTCAGGAACAAAACAGCAAGACAACTAAAATTATTGTCCATGGGCCAGAGTAAGATTACAAGAAGAACAAAATGCATAAAATTGCAATAAGTATTAACAGAAACATGGCAACTCAAGTTGCAATAAGTCCCAGAGTCTCAATAAGTCAACAGGGTGTGTCCACGGGCGATGAGGCCAATACCAAACATCTATAACTGGGAGCCTTACATATCAGGGGCTACCGACATTCCCACTTCACAGTAGTTTTATCCACTCAAGCTGCCAAGTGTCACGAGTATAGAGGAGGACTATTACTCCATGTGCCCCACAGGCAGTTGAAAGAGTCTTGCCGCTCACACATCCATCATAGCTTAGGGCCAAGGGAGGTGGCCATGCTCTGCCTCTTCCTGCTGCTGATAGGTGCAGGACGGGCTAGCCTTTGGCCCCAGCTTTGTCCGGATGAGGCCTGCACGCGTCCTAGGATGTGGGATTGGAGAGGCGCTTTCTAGTGAGATGCGGAAGGCCCTCCTATCTCCCGCAGTCTACACCTGTGCCTCCTGGTGCTTGGCAAGAAAGTAGATAGAGTCCCCAGGGATGTTAAGGGTCGTTAGGGGTAGGGGACCCCAAGACTGTTTCTCGCTGTGTCCCACACTGCAGGGTTGCTTAGGCACTTTCTAGTGGGATGCAGGAGGTGCTGCCCCCTTGTCCAGCAGTCTGCAGCTGTGCCTCCTGGCACTTGGCAAGATGGTAGATGAAGTCCCCAAGCACGTTAAGCATATCTACGGTTAGGTGACCCCAAGACTGGTCCTTGCTGTGTCCCGCACTGCAGGATTAGTGAGGCGCTTCCTAGCAGGATGTAGGAGGCCCTGCCCCCTTGTACAGCAGTCTGCAGCAGCGCTTCCTGGCACTTGTCAAAATGGTAGATGTGGTCCCCAGGAGCGCCTAGCCTGACCAGGCTGGCATCAACCCCAACCTCTGTATGAAGCTTTGAATTGAAATATGCACATTTCAGTAGCATTTTTAATGGAATGTTTAATTCTCTTGAAGCTTTTCCCACATTCTTATGACCATCAAAAAGAAACACTTTTCTTCATCAACTCTCGCAGTGGAGCACTAACAGTGGCAAAGTCCTGTATGTATCTTGAATAGTAACTGGCCGAGGCAAGAAAAGAATGTACCATTGAAACTTCTTGTGGGATCAGCATTTGACATAGCTTGTAATTTTGCTGGATCAGACATCATACCCCCATAAAAAAAGATATGGCCAAAGAATTTCAGTTTTGTCTTGTTGAACTCCGCCTTGTCTGCATTACTGAGCAATGGACATACTTGTGTGAGAGCTCTATCGTGCTCCTTCTATGTAGCTCTGAAAATTAATATGTCATTTCTCGAGTTGATTGCATTCGTAACAGGTTGTATTACACGTCGTATCATGCCTTTGAAACATTCTGCAGCCGAAGATACACCAAAACTAAGGGCGTGATTTAGATATTGGCGAACGGGTTACTCCGTGACAAGGGTGACAGATATCCCGTCCGGCTAGTTCTAAATCCCATTGTAATTCTATGTGATTTAGAATTCGGTGGACAGGATATCCGTCACCGTTGGGACGGAGTAATCCATCCACCAATATCTAAATCAGGCCCTAAGTCTCTTGTATCTAAACAATCCAACGTGTGCAGAAAAGGTTGTAATGTACCTGCAACTTTCTTCAAGTTCAACTGATGGTAACCTTTATTTAAATCAAGTCAAGAAAAGACCTTTGCACCATTCAATTGTGTTATCATGTCAGCAATGTGTGACCCTTGATGTCATTCTCTGTCAATTTCTTTGTTTGCCTGATGCATGTCAACGCATATGCACACAGCTCCTTCACTATCCTTTTTAGGCACTACTACAATGGGAGAAATACATGGTGTTAGACCAGTGGAATGTTCAATAACGTCATACGTAAGAAATGATTCAATTTATTTTTCAACAGCTTCTTGTAAATGAAAAGCAATTTGTCATCCTCATTAATGTGCAGTTTTACTTTCATAGTCTTTAGCTTTCCTAAACCATGAAACGACAAAGGGAATTGACTTACTATTCTGTGATGAGCTTTCATGTTGTAATTCACAGATATCAGTTCCATATCAGTAGCCATGTTGAAGCTGAGCAAACATGCACTTGAAGTTGTACTTTGAAGACAAGGATTAGTGCTTAAACCTTAATTTTCTTATGTTTCACTGTCGCTACAAATGAACCTTGACTCTTTATGGGCTTTGAAGCAACCCAAGTATACACTTTGGTCTTCACAGGAGTAAGCCGCAGCACCAGAGGCAGTTTATTGTATTTCTCATCAGGCATTATATTTATTGATTCACCACTGTCAATAATGAAATGTATCAAACACCTATTTATTTTCAAAGTGATTTTTGAACAGTGTTTGTAATATTTTGGTGCTTTGCAATGTCAACTTTTCTTGGACTGACATTTTTCTTCACATGCGACCAGTACAACATGTGCAAGTTTTTCTGAGGCAAACACCATCATGGCACAATTACTTTCTTTGCTTTCACTTCTTATTGAGGTGGAAGAACTGTTTGATAATGATTTAGATGACGATCGACTTTGCTTGGTATCAATTAGGGCCATCTGTTGTTGTCACTTGCCCCTGAGGGCATGCGTCGAATGGTGCTTGTGGAACATTCTGGTGGCCATTTTGCCTTGACACCATGACGCACTTGCCTTTTTCTTTCACTTTACATACCATCACAAAATGGTCCCCCTTCCCAAAGCCTTTACATATCTGTCCAAAGGCGGCACACTTTTCTTTGTGTGGACATAAAAATCCATATCCAAAACACCAATTCGGTCTGCATGTAGACATCACTTTGTGTCCGTCAGTCTTTTGCTTTGGATTACTTTTGACACTCATTACTAACTTGCTCTGGGCACCTCTGGCCTCCATTTCGGAAGTTTGTCTCTCAGCACATTCCTTTGCTCTGGCAGCCATCAACATTCGCTCCAGTTTAAGAGTTTCTCTCAGCGTTCGTCGACTGAATGAATCTGACAAGCATCCATCAATAACTATAAGACGTGTGTCTTCTTAATCATTAAATTCATTGAACTTACAGTGTCTGATGAGTGCATCAAGTCTTTGCACAAATTCATCTATTGTTTCACCAACTCGGTGACGTTCTTGACTGAAGACATATAATTCATAATCAACATTCGTAAGTGGATTGAATTTGAGATGTAACACATTTTTCATCTGACAGTACGTGACTTCTATGTCAGTTCTCAGCATTTTCCTTATTACTTCTTTCACACCATCACCAGCAAGATTATTTAGCTATCTTCCTGTTATCAGTGTCTTCAAGTGCATCAATAAAATCTTCAAATGTGTCTATCCAAGCATGCCATTAATCACCAATAATTTGCTTTTTGGCAGTATAGAAAGGTGGTGGTGGTTTCAGGAAGGGGGCAGCATTTTAAACCAGTGTGGAACTTACTGACGTTGAAAGTAGCGTGCTCCCTGACGCTGTAGGATGATCATGTTTGTGCAAACTTTCTTTAAATTCTTTTGACTTGTAAGCCTCAGGAACATCTTTAACATTAATTAGAATGGAGTCTTCTCTTTTAGCTGCCATCTTAAAATTTCACAAATTCAACTGTTGTCTTCAATTCTTTGCTCTTTGAACCTATGAAGTTGTTCTGAGCCCCACTTGTCAACTTGATGAGCGCCGCTTCAGGTATGGACAGCTCGAGCTGCAAAACCCTGGGAATGTTTCCTTGAGCCACTCCGTCGAATACTGTGACACGATAACACTCTTTAGTGGGCTCGGTAAGTTATTTATTTCCTTCTTTATAAATCTCAGTTTGCATTTTGTGACACCTGGTTGATCTTTCCCTTGGAGTGCTTTGTAAATCTGCTTGCATTCACCTGTAGTGTTAACGCTCCATTTGATATATAACTTTATTTTGTGTGGCAGCTCTTTACTTTTTAATAGGGTCTTATAGCTTCTTGTCCAACAATGCAGAGACTTCTTAGTGAAGCTTTCTTTCCTTTCAAATGCCCGACATGACTGTGCCACACAAGGAGCCGTAAATCACACATCTTTATTCCTCTGTGTGTATTTGTGGCCTCCAACATTCTAAACCAAGCTTTCCTTACTTTCTATTCTAGCAATTACGACACACTGATATGGAGCTCAATAGGAGCCACAAAGGTTCAATCCTAAACCATGCAAAACACTACAACATTAACAGGTTTCCAGGTTTCAGAAAATGTCTTAAATGATTTTGAAATGAGTGGTAAAAAAGGGATTTAGAACTCCACACTTTTGAATAATGTACTGGTATGTCTGCAGGTGGTGAATGATACTATGTTAGCGTCCTGTTGAAACTGGTTTGATTCAATCTGTCAAAGGTTAAAAAGCATAATATGTAAAACAGAGAAAGCTTTTAGATGTGATTCTAGATCTGTGCGTAGCTCAGTCCAAGTCAATGATCTACAACTTTTGAATTGTTTTTCTATTAAAAGAATAAAATATACCATTGCCCTTTCAAGTCTAATCAGAGCTACAGGCCAGATAATATTCCTGCAATTATTCTAAAGACAATTATAAATTGGAGGGCAGAAATCTTCAACCCTCTTTCCAATGGATTGTGCAAACTAAGATTACGCCTGATTATTGTCTTGGAGCTGTGATTAAACCAATCCTTAATAAGGTGAATTGAATGGCACTAAAAAAATATAAATTATGTATCAATAATTTTAACTGATGAATCTTTAAACTTTGTGTGAAGATTCTATTTAACCAATTAGAGGTATACGTCTATGAACGATTCTCTCCATTAGAACAAAGGGGCTTGCGTGAGGCCCATGAGAGCCACTCCACTATCACTCATTGCTTTGTGTTATGGGCTTTAGTGCAGAAGTCAATCGCGCTAAATGAAAGACTCTGTGTTTGCTTTGTAGTTTTCTCAATAGGTTTTGATTTAGTGCACTGAGGTCGCCTGTGGGATGAATTAGAACTATGTAAAATCCCCCTGGGTGTGCTTTCTCTAATTAAGCGTTTACACTCATCTAATTAGGCCCAGGGAGTGTTAGGTCGGTACTGCAGGCTAGAGAATAGCTATGCAAAACAGTGTTCGACAAGGATGTGTATAGGCTCTCTGTTTTTTGGGGATTTAATTGGCAGATTTACTAGATATACTGTGAGAAGCCAAGTCATTTTCACAAAAAATGGGAGGCGCCCACATACCATATCTGCTTCATGCATGTGATTTGTTCTTGCTGGATAACACGCAGTTGTTTAACTGACTATTGTAAAGCAGATTTTATGGCTGTAATATATTCAAAAAACTAAAATAATTATTTTCAGCAAGAAATAGTCAAATTGATTTTTGGATTTTGAATAAAGCCAAAGTGGACGGTCTGATATGCATCTGGGAATGTTATTTACTTGAATGTTAAACTGTAAAGATAATTTAAGAGCTGTTAAGAGTAGAACCTCATTATTTTGAGATCTTTGGTAAAATTCAATTGCAGATATGGGGGTACTTGATTTTTTCAGTTACTGAACACTACTGAAAATAAAATACCCCTTCTGGCACTTTATGGATCTAAGGTAATATCTTTTAATAGAGGTGGTCTTGTAAGTGATTATCAAAAGCTTATGCTGGAAACAAATCCTTAATCTGCCGAACTGAACCATTATACAGGCTATCAATCAAGAATTGAGGCTCTCTTCCTGGGCTGAATTGGTGGAAGTTCGCCATTTGAGATACAGTCATAAGTTGGCCTCCAGGAAGCACACATCAAAAGTCTCTTTCTTTGCTGAAAAGAAGTTGTGGGCAGAGAAAGAAAGTGAAGTTAGTTGGGGGTTATCTATGATTTAAGATCTAAAGCTTTTCCATCAAAGTAAGCCCTACAATTTTCTGAACAAAAGTTGTCTTCAAAATTGGGCAATGAAGATTTAGTAAATATAACTTTAATTGTATTTACTTTATCATCAACTTACCCAACCCTTGGTTAAGGACTAAAGACCTCATTATGACTTTGGCTGTCGGAATGATGCGACTGCAAAAGCTGCAGGGAGGAGACTGCTGTTATACTGGAAGCCTTTCCCCCAGGTGTATTACGATGATTCCACTGGGTTGATTGCCAGAAACATCGCATTATGACATTTCTGCCGGTCAAACTGGCGGAAACAGTGTCACTGCTTTGGCCTTGCATTGCAGATAGTGTGCATTCCGAGGGTGCTAGCAGGAACCCCCAGCACTGGCTTTCCACTAGCCTTTTCATGGCAGGGACCTCTCCAAGAAAAGGCTGGTGGAAAGAGGACTCATGATCTCACTGCCGCCACCCCACCGGGATCCATGATGCTGGCGGTGGTCCGACTGCCAGGTTCGTAATCTGGCACTTCGAGAACCGAGAGTGCGGAGGTCCAACCGTCACCACGGTTTGGTGGTCCTCAGACAGCCAAACTCATAACAGGGCCCTGAGATACTAAAGTAGTGGGTAGGTTGTAATGTTTTGTTCTCTGTTCTAGAATACTGTGCAATTACAAAGGAGAAAAAATGGACTCTGTGTTATCTAAATAGAAATGTACAATTTGTCATATAATTATTGATTTAGCAGTTTTATTTAATTTGCAGCAGCAAATTAAAAAACCTCTAGTGTTAAAATATGGCATTCACACAAGACAGCTTGCAAATAATGTTTCAGTGAAAGTAAATTTTCATACCATTGCAATTGGTATAGCCCGGTATAGCTCAGCTTATAACTTGTGTAAACGTATCTTTCAATGTACAGTTGGTGAAATGCATCACATTTGAAATATGTTTTTTGTTAAGAATTGAATGCTGATTTGATCACAGCTTTTAGTTCATTGAATGATGGTTTTATGAATTTTGAGTGCAGATTTTTACAGACAAGTGTCTTAATAAGCATATATTTTCAGTCTCAAGAGCAAAATGCAGGATAAGAAAATGAGAAAGCATCCTGATTGGATCCACATGCCAGATCTATGTGTAAATAGTACAAGTGATTTCTAATTTGACTGATTCTGATTTTAATGTGGAAACAAAAGGAGCAAGACAATATAAAGGACTTAAATGATTTAAAGTGGTCCACCTGTATATTCTCCATAGTCCCATACTGGTGCTTAGAGTGATAATGGGGGTGTATCAGGAACTCATCCTTCAGGCAGTCACCTTGCTGGAGTCAAATGCGATAAAGAGTACGGTTATTGGTTGAAACAAATGCAGTCCTGTTTAGAACCATGGCCTGAGTATGTTGAAATCTCACAGAACAAAAATAAACTAATTTTCAAACTTTACACCTGCAGCAGAAAAGCCTGTCTCAAGGAAAATGTCAAACGCAAAGCTCTAATATCCGGACCACTAGGAACGAGGCAGTCACCAGCTAGCCAGGAACCTGCAAAAGAGTCAAAATCTACTTTATTAAGAACGCGCTACTGAAAGATATACAATACTTTATGACGCAACTTACTATTGTAAATAAAAAAAACATTCAGAGCAACTGTCTTTGCATCTCGGAATTCCTAGTCACTTAGCCAGGATGCACCCACCTGGGTGAAGGGGTGTGAATCTTTACAGTGAAGCAGACCAGAGTAGTTGCCTTATAATCCATGATGTTAAAGTCCAGCAGCCATATGGACATTGATAATTCTTCATAATCAACTTTGCAGATGTTTGAGACAGACTTCAGCTTCCAGAGCAAGTGTCTTCTCCACCGGTGACTGGGGTGTGGGGCAAGCCTTGGGAGTTGAATGCTGCATAAGACTGAAAGACACAACATCTGTCAGAGAACGGTCACAGCGTCTCTCACCAGCAGACACGGAGCAAGTCGTGTCATTTCAAAGACTTCAAATCTCCTGGAGTCTAAGAGAGCCTTACTGACACCTACTCTGTCCTGGTGACCTGAAATAAATAGTGATGTGAATATATTTATAGGTTTAAAAAGAAAGTTCAATAACAAGCAGTACCAAACCAGAAAAAGGTCCCCAAAGTGGACAGCACCTTCGGTTGTTTTACTGAGCCGTGAATCGTTAAATGGATACAATCAGATTCCAATGTGCATAGATGACGTAGAGAAAATAGTAAATATGCCATGGCCACAGGACCATTCAGGAGAGCTAGCAATAACTCAAAGCTCATGCAAAAGCGGTATAAAACTCCGAGAAATCCTCAGGCAGCGGGATAATGTAACTGTCTCTGCATAAACTGTAGAGAGGGATGAGTGGTGGCGACTGAAATATCTGAACCAATTGCCGGAGCAGTGATTAAAGTATACCTGATAAAGGGCCGTTCCGCTACATTAGAGGACACACACTGTCAAAAGAAGACAAAGAAGTCAGCGCAGCAAAAGGTGGTGGGGGGGTATTCATTCATGCCCCCACTCGAACACTGCATAGTTTCCAAAGATTTGTAATTATAGATATTTCATGTCAGGCTTTGCCCTGCTGACATACCCTCTTACAGAGGTATATGCTCCATATTCCAGTTCACTAACCCTTCCTGTGCCACCATTAAATCATTTGTTCTCCAATTCATCAGTTCCCTTGCCATCTCGTACTGGTGCTTTAAACGTCTCACCCACTGTCCTCTTTGGCATGCACCGCCAATGCGTCCAATCTACTTTATTAACTCCACTGTATCAGCAAACAATTGCTGAGCCCTTCACTCCTTCCAGCTGTGTCCCAATGCCTGCTGTTGTCTAAACATATTTTCTTCTCAAAGCCTATTACACAGCATGCAATTTGGCCTCTGCATATCCCACTCTAATGCAGGCACTTGAACTCAGACTTCGAGCCCCCTCTGTAATTGTGGCCTAGTCAACAAACACTCCACCCTAAGGCAGACCCTTGACATATATGACCTCTTACATGAAGCAAATTAGCATTTAGTTACATTATATAACCTTGATGTGGAAACAATGCACTTACTACTTTCAATTATTTTGTTTTCTCCAGGCTACACCATCATCCTGAAGAACTCAACGGGGGAGAGTCAGGTAATCCATACAAGAGAACTTGCCCACAACATCACATTACCCCCTGTCCTCAATCCCCCCCTTCACCTTGAGTATTTAGCAGCCAGCTCTTTCGTCTATCTAAATTAGTACAGTTCTTTACTTTCTGTACTGGTACACCACATCTCACCCATAGCTCTTCAATGCAACCCAACCCTACTGGGCGAATTCCTTGAACTCACTGTTCACTTTCAGGCCAAAGTCATTTTTATCATGGGAGGTCCAGAAATGTGTTCATCCCATACTTACCTTTAAACTTATTTTGCCTTAAGAAAGAACAGCCAATGCATTGGAAATGATGAGGTTCATTTAGGACAGGCTGGTGTACATGCTCAGATCCTTTTATTTCTCATCTCTAACTTTGGACCCATATCACAGCTTTATTTGCGCTTTTCCACTAAGACGTCCACGCCCACATATAAAAAAAATAAACATATTCTACAACTGTGAAATCCAAAGAAAAAAATCTTACACTAACAAAAAACGTATCTCTCTCTGTAAAAGTGTGACCTAACTACTACAGAAGGTCATAAAACACAGCAAATCATGCAACAAACGTCATGTAAAAATGATAAAATCTCTTCAAAAATATAAACAAATATGCTCCTTTAACATTTGAAACTATGACATGAAACTTCTATACTTGTTATTAGAGCGCTTTATATGAGCACCAGTTCCATTACCCACTGATTGAACTTACTGTGCCGAGCTCAGTTGGCTGTACATTTTGCATCAAGGAACTGTTGTCACTGCGGCAACATTGCTAATTGTGAGAGGCTGGCATGGCGCACGCCTGTCACTTGCGGGACATTTTGTTTACTTACAGGAGGCTTAGAGATGGCCTACTGATCACCATTGGTTGACTTCAGTGTCACTCTCATTTGCTTGGTTCTCTTAGGTTAACACATTCTGGCTTCACTTCCTCTTCTTGTGTTTGGTCCTCCCCTGAAGTGTAGCCAAGGCTGATTCCTTGCCCAGTGAACTTCCACTGCTTATGCTTTCAGAGCTACATTTCACTTGATGTGGAAACGCTCCATAAGAGTGTATGTATTTGCACTGGTCATCGTGTTGCTTGCCCCTTCTGCCCTTTGTCATGGTGCTTGCACCCCTTGCCTTCCTCCCACTGTCTATTGTGGTTAGCCCCCTGCGGCTGTCTGTAGTGTTACTTGCCCTTCCCGCTGTGTATATTGGCCCTGCCCCCGCCCACCATTGCAAAAAAAAAGCGCTGTGATGCAGGCATTGCTAGCCAGACCTTTTAGCTGGCAAAGCTAAAAGGTCTTATCTACACAAGTCAATGGTTTGTTAACCATTTGTACAGCAGCATTATAGCACTTTTTTCTCTTTTAGCCATGCTGCACAGCGGTACACCATGGGTGAAACAAATTGACAAAGCACATAGCTTTCTCATAGGGGAAACCTATTGGCTTCGCCAGTTGTTGGAAATTGGGTTACTGGTTCAGGGAATCAAACCCTACTCAAGCAGCAACCACAATCTCTACCAGGGTGAAATTAACCTGTGCTCAACCCTCTGGTAGCTTGGCACAAAAGAAGTCAGGCCTATCTTAGAGGCAATGTGTAAAGCCTTTATGCAGCACTTCAAACAATAACAGAATGAAAACACAACACAAGAAGAAACCCCCCACACCAATTTAGAAAAATAGAGTAAAATTTAATAAATTATTTGGGACCAAAACATCAAAAATAAAATGAGTAGAACAGGAGATGTGCAGTTTCAAAGTTTGAAGTAGTGCCTAGAAGCACAGTGTGCCAACTGTGGATATCTGGTCACACGAGACCAGGACGAAGATCAGGCTACCTGCAATGGAGCTTGGGCCAGATACTGGTGTCACTCTGGTGTCACTCTAGGTCCCTTAAATCCTGGTTTGCAGAACATTGCAAGATCCCACTTCGAGGTTGCGCAGCACACTGGTGGTTCAGAGAAAGCTGTGGTGCTATGATGCGGAGTCCTGAATCATAACTGAAGAGGCTGTTGATGAGGGGCTTGCAATGTGACATCCTGCATTGAGGATACATTGTGTGGCAGCGTTTTCCAAGTAAGTTCCAGCATTGGGGATGTGTTGCACTGCAGCAGTTCCGAAGCAGAGCTGCGAGGAGCTCCATTGTGCTGTGTCAGTTCTGCCCACAGGACCACAGCTGGACTGGCAGAGCACCTTCAGGCCCACTTCCAAGGTTCCAGACTTGGGTAGCACCACTTGGGGGGGTAGGACTCGCAGCAGGTAGAGTCCAGGTGCTGTGTTCAAAGGGGTTGAAACCTTTTCTGGCCCTGAGTCTGTAATCAGGAAATCTGCCTTCTAGCCCTTGGAGTCACTCTGGTGGTCCTGGGTTCAAGAAGCAGGTCCAGTCCTTGTCACTCAGGCTGCAGTCCTTCCGAGTCTTCCACATGTCCAGATGTGTAGTGAATGGTTGGGTCTGAGGGTCCAATATTTATACCTTGTGCCCACTTTGATGTAGGAGGTGATTCTGGAGGTTTCCAACCCCCAGAGAAGCTTGGAATATCCTACCTTCCTGCTTGGGCCCCAACTTGTCTGGGGTTACAAAAGACTAGTGTCAAAAACTTGGTGACTGCGCTCAGGCAGAACCTTTGTGATGTGCAAGTGTGGTAGGTGACAGCTCTTCCCTTCTCAGCAAGTCAGAGAAGGCCCATTCTGTCTGGAAGCAATACTCAAAGATCAACTGCCAGCTACATACTGTCATGTGATCTAGGAAGCAGGCAACAGACACCAAATAGGACAAGTAAATGCCAACTTTCTTAAAGTGGCATTTTTTTTAAATCTAACTTAAACATTGGAGTTTAAAACTACCATTGTTTGGACACCAAAGTTGACATTCCTATGTGTTATGTTATGTTATTTTATGTTATGTTATGTTACGTTATGTTATGTTATGCTAAAGGATTTGTAGAGTGCAGCTTATCACCAGTGAGGGCATCCCTGTGCAGCCTACATGTTCCCAATAGAAAGTTAGCTTGAATTAAATGTAATACTGTAAACCAATGTTATCCTATGGGAGAGGTGGGCCTTGCAGTAGTGAGAAACACATTTAAGAGTGTTACACTACCAGGACATGTAATACTTAAAAAAACATGTCCAACATTTCAAACAGTGCACCTTACCCTCTGGGATGTTTAGAGCCAACTTTGGGGATGACTTATTTGTATTAAAAGGAAGGTTTAGGCCTGGCAAAAGTTTTATTTGGCAGGTCTAAATCGGAGTTTACAACTGCACACACAGGCTGCAATGGCACAACTGAGATGTTTAAAAAGCTACTTAAGCGAGTGGCACAATAAGTGCTGCAGGACCACTTGTTGCATTTAATTTCTCAAATCCTGGGTACATGTAGTACCTCTTTACTAGGGACATACAAGTAAATTTAGTGTGCTGATTAGGTGGAGGCCAAATTTACTATGTCCGGTTTAACCCCTCGGGTGCCCTGGACGTAACGGTTATGTCCTGGGCAGCACTGGGTCCAAGTAGGGACCCTCTGGGGAAGCACTAGAGCTCCCCTCAGGGGTCTCGCACCTCTCTCCCCTGGGCAGGGATGGAAGGGGAATCACTTCCCCTTCCACCCCCACCCCTCCCGGCCCCCCGTGGCGTCTGATGACGTCAGTGCACAATCACGCGCTGACCTCATTAGAGGCCTGCCCCTCCATGCTGGAAGCTCAGCTTCCAGCGCCAACTGGAGGAGAAATGCTTTTGCATTTCTCCCCCGACCACGTGGAGAGGTGGAAAAAGGCATCAAAGGAAGGGCTTTCCTTTCCTTTGTTGTCTTTCTCAGCACTTCTGCCCACTAGACACCAGGTTTTTTTTTTCTTTCTATGCATAAGGGGAGCAGCCCCAGGGGGGGTAGAAACCGCTTAGGCACCAGGGATTGGTGTGTGTGTTTTGTTTGGGGGGCAGCCCCTTGAGCAAGGGTCACTTCACATGGGGGCACATTACTGTTGGCCATATCTGCCCCCCTTGGGGGCAGATCAGCCTATTTTTGGAAGGCCCATCTGCCCCCAAGGGGGGGAAGAAAGCCCCCCAGAGACCAGGAAGATATTTTTTTTTAAATAAGAGGGGCCAAAGTTGTTCTGCCCACCAGTAGGTAGATGGAGCAATTACCCCAGATCCACACTCCGGGGGGCAGAAAGTCTACTAGATGCCAGGGAATTTAAAAAAAAAATAATAATAATGTGGTGGTGGCTACCAACCAGTATGGGCATGGTTTGCCTCCACCCCGCACACTGAAACATCTCATCCCACGGCAAGCAAGAGGACATTTGATTATTTGGGGTTTTGGTTTTACATTTGAACCATGAGCGCTTGGCTAGCTCTCAAAATCGTCCCGCTTTGAATGGTGAGGGCTGCACTTTTTGGACTTTTGGGACGCTGCCATGTAGAAAAATCCACAAGACCTAGACATATCTGAAAACTAAACGTCTGGGAGAGTCCAGGGTGGTGTGCTTCACATGCACCCCTGCTGAGACCCGGACCAAAAACGCAGGCCCCCGCAAAAAAACAGGTAGTTTAGTATTTGATAATTTTGATGTGTCCACATAGTGTTTTGAGGCATTTCCTTTTGCGGGCAATAGGCCCACTCACACAAGTGAGGTATCATTTTTATTGGGAGACTTGGGGGAGCGCTGGGTGGAATGAAATTTGTGGCTCCTTTCAGATTCCAGAATTTTCTGTCACCAAAATGTGAGAAAAAGTTTTTTTTTTGGCCACATTTTGAGGTTTGCAAAGGATTCTAGGTAACAGAACCTGGTGAGAGCCCCACAAGTCACCCCATCTTGGATTCCTCTAGGTGTCTAGTTTAAAGAAAAGGCCAGGTTTGGTAGGTTTCCCTGGGTGCCATCTGAGCTAGAGGCCAAAATCCACAACTAGGCACTTTGCAAAAAACAGGTCTGTTTCCTTTGGGAAAATGTGATGTGTCCATGTTGTGTTTTGGGGCATTTCCTGTCACAGGCGCTAGGCCTACCCACACAAGTGAGGTACCATTGTTATGGGGAGACTTGGGGTAACGCTGGGTGGAAGGAAATTTGTGACTCCTCTCAGATTCCTGAACTTTCTGTCACGAAAATGTGAGGAAAAAGTGTTTTTGGCCAAATGTTGAGGTTTGCAAAGGATTCTGGGTAACAGAACCTGGTGCGAGCCCCACAAGTCACCCCATCTTGTATTAACCTAGGTGTCTAGGTTTTAAAAATGCACAGGTTTGGTAGGTTTCCTTAGGTGCCGGCTGAGCTAGAAGCCAAAATCCTCAACTAGTCACTTTCCAAAAGAAAGCTCTGTTTTCTTTGGGAAAATGTGATGTGTCCACGTTGTGTTTTGGGGCATTTCCTGTCGCGGACACTAGGCCAACCCACACAAGTGAGGTACCATTTTTATAGGGAGACTTGGGGGAACGCTGGGTGGACGTAACGGTATATTGCTTTAAAAAATCTGACATCGCAGGAAAAAGTTACAGAGTAAAACATGGAGAAAAAGGGCTGCACTTTTTGGACTTTGGGACGCTGCCATATAGAAAAATCCACACGACCTAGACACATCTGAAAACGAAACATCTGGGTGAGTCCAGGGTGGTGTGCTTCACATGCACCCCTGCTGAGCCCCGGACCAAAAAAACGCAGGCCCCCGCAAAAACAGGTAGTTTAGTATTTGATAATTTTGATGTATCCACATAGAGTTTTGGGGCATTTCCTTTTGCGGGCAATAGGCCCACTCACACAAGTGAGGTACCATTTTTATTGGGAGGCTTGGGGCAATGCTGGGTGGAATGAAATGTGTGGCTCCTCTCAGATTCCAGAACTTTCTGTCACCAAAATGTGAGAAAAAGTGTTTTTTTGGCCACATTTTGAGGTTTGCAAAGGATTCTAGGTAACAGAACCTGATGAGAGCCCCACAAGTCACCCCATTTTGGATTCCTCTAGGTGTCTAGTTTTAAGAAAATGCATAGGTTTGGTAGGTTTCTGACACGTAGTATTTTCCTATGCTTTTATTGTAAGCAGATAACTTCAAAGTACATCAACATCCACCATAGGTAGCCAGTACATTTCCTAGTCCTCTTCCATCTTCGCTCTCCTCCAACCGTCCTCTCTGGAATCCCCACATCTCCAAGTTCCACCTATTACCTCAGCATTTCTAGAATCTCATCAATAGACAGTGCATTACAGTACATGAAACCATAACACATCTCCCCCCTTACGATCCATTAAAATATAATAGAAACATTACAGAGAAAATAACTATAATACAACATATATACATTCCTTCTTAAGGAAGGAAAAAAACACATTGAATAGAACACTTCCTTAGGACGTACCTCATTTAGGCAAAATGCAACTTCTTACTGTTTCACAAAATCTGAGAGATGCTTGGGATAAACTCTGTTCCTCATACTCCGCCTCATTTCTTCCCTCACACCTGGATTGGTTTTCACACGCACATCTGGATTGGGAAGTGAGTCCTTCAATTCCCTTCCATTAGGACACTTGGCAAGACGAGACATACTCCAAACTTCTCCATTCTCAAGCACCACCACATTTCTTTTTACTTCCACAATTTTCCTAGGTCCCGAAAATTTAGAACCACCTTTATGACACCAAACAGGCTTTTTAATAAACACCAAATCTCCTTTAGACCATTCCCTTCGTTTTACACTCATCTTTGCATCAAATCTTTTCTTGTACTTATTTTGGTTCTCAACTATTCTGGCCCTAATAGATTCAGAATTAGGTACATCTCCTAAACTCTGGGATCCAGAATGCAACTATGAAGGATTAAATGTGGAACCTGCCAATCTCCCCTTCAAAATGCGAAAAGGAGACATTCCCGTAATAACATTAGGTGCATTCCTATGAGCCCACAACTTTTCTCTCAAAACACTCTTCAAAGGCAATCTGGGCTCAAGTGCCACTTGAGCACTCGCTCTCACCAACTGATTCATCTTCTCCACTAATCCATTGACTTGAGGAGCATATAATGCTGTGCGATGATGAGAAATAGCTAAATCCTTAAGAAATTTCCTCATTTCAAAAGAAGTAAATTGTACCCCATTATCAGTAACAACAATTTTAGGAATACCCTCACACGCAAACACATCAGTCAAAAATTCAATCACATTTTTTGTAGTGATAGAACTTACACAACTAGCAGTAACCCACTTAGAGGTGTAATCAACAAGAACAATTACAAATCTCTCACTTGGCGGCAACAACTCAAAATGTCCAACTAAGTCCAAACCTAATTTGACCCATGGCTCATCCGGAACAGGTAGAGGAGACAAAGGAGCAGTTTGTACTACTTTAGATTTATCATTACTAGCACATTGCACACAATCCCTAATGACTGCTTCAACTTGCTTGTCCAAACCCAGCCACCAATAGCGTTCTCTAAGACTGGCTTTGGTAAGATTTTTACCCAAGTGTCCATCATGGGCCAAATTTATTAATTTTCCATATAACCCAATAGGGGGAACCAATCTACAACCCCTGTACAAATTCCCCTCTATGATGCTAAGTTCATCCTTTACACCCCAGAACGCTCTAACATCTGCCAAGCATTCATTCAAACACGGCCACCCTTGTACAACATAGTTCATCACCGTTCCACGAACAATATCCTTACTACATTCTTCACTCCACTCCTCCACATCAAGAGCAGTCTCCTTAATCCATGATATCGGAGAAGGCTCATCAATACCACCATCCATCAGCGACATTCTAGAAAGAAAATCTGCAGGAATATATTTTTTTCCAGGATAATATTCCAGTGTAAAATTGAAATCCAGTAAATCTTCAACCCAACGCCTAATCCTGGGTGTGGTGTTCTCATTATTCCTGCATGCAAACAATTGTACTAAAGGTCTATGGTCACTTCTGAGAGTAAATGGTAAACCCCATAGATAAAACTTGAAATGGTTTATAGCCCAGGTGCACGCCAGTGCCTCACGCTCTATCACAGAATAGCGTTCTTCCGCTCCCTTAAGGGAACGTGAGGCAAAAGCAACCACTCTCTCTTCACCATCAACCAATTGAGAGAGTACAGCACCCAGACCCTTTAGGCTGGCATCAGTGGATAAGATGGTTTTGCGTTAACATCAAAATGACCTAAAGTGGGCTTTTTGCCAATATCTTCCTTTACTGCTTTAAACGCTTCATCACAATCTGGGGACCATTGAAACTGTACCCCCTTTTTTAAAAAGAATCTCAAAGGTTGAACAATGCAAGCAAAGTTCTCAACAAACTTCGAGTAGTATTCAGCAAGGCCAAGAAACAACCTAACTTGATCTTTACTAGTAGGTGTTGGTGCCGACAAAATTGATCTGGCCAATTCTAATTTAGGCTTGATGCCATCTCCAGACATAGTGTGACCAAGGAATGAAACTGTATTAACTCTAAACAAACATTTCTTTCTCTTTAAAGTCAAACCATTACTTTTTAGTCTTTTAAGCACAGCTCTTAGAATAACATCATGCTTGACTGTATCTTCTCCATAAACTAATATATCATCTTGAAAGAACAAAACTGAATCAAGACCTTTGAGTACCTCCTTCATCACTCTCTGAAAACAAGCAGCAGCCGAGGCCAGCCCAAAAGGCATCCTCAGAAATCTGAACGCCCCCAAAGGAGTAACGAAAGAGGTAAGATGTCTTGACTCCTCATGAAGCATGATTTGGTGATATGCCGCTGACAAATCCATGACACTGAACACTTTGGCACCAGTCAGCATAGTCAAGGTTTCACCAATATTTAATAATGGTTGACGGTCTACCCATATAGACTGATTAAGACCTCTAAGGTCAACACATAATCTTATTTTTTTTCCATCATTTTTAGGGACCAAAACTATGGGGGCCAACCATTCAGAAGCCTCAATTTCTTCTATGACTTCTAAATCCAATAATCTATTAAGTTCTTCTTGTAAAGGTTGCAACATCAAATGGGGAACTTTCCTTACTTTGTATACAATAGGTTTAGCACTCGATTTTAAAATGATTTTATGTTTAAAATTCTTTAGTAAGCCTAATTTGTCACAAAATACTTCAGGAAACTCAGTCGCAAACTCCTCAACATCACTCATACTGAAAACAGAAAGGACCTGGTCAGGAGCATTCGGGTTCAAGATTATTCCCAAATCTCTTTGATGACGCCAACCCAAAAGATTATTACCACGCTTAGCTACCTAAACCTTTCCAAGGGTCTCACGCCCTTTAAACTTAATTGACATCAACGAGTAACCAAATAAATACATTTTCTGTCCACCATACCCAACAGGAGAAATATCAGGTGGAATGAGCTAGATATTATCATCTCTGAAAATTCTTGCCCAATTCTTGTCACCTATCAATGTAAAAGGGGATCCAGAATCAGCCAATACTGTAACAGTTCTCTCCCCCATGGCAACATCACATTTAGGCATAACCAGTTTATCATCAGTATTTTCCTTAGATTGTAACTCCCCAGTGTCTGTGTTATCAATGCACAAAACGATTTGCTGACCATCAACTGGCTCAGCAACCATATTTAACTTAGGACTTCTGCAAACCTTCGCTAAGTGTCCCTTCTTCCCACATCTCCTGCAATTATCATTCCTTGCAAAACATTTGGGATTATTTGCTAGATGACCAAAATTCCCACATTTAAAACATCTGAACTTTGAATCTGTTTGTACATCATTACTAACTTTCATTTTTTCTGCAATTTTATGTACTAACTCATTCTCACAAATACTATCAGAAGATGAAACCGTAGCTGACATAGCTAATTGTCCAGAGTCTATATGAGTGCCAGTGATGGGACCCACATCTTTTATCTCTTTAACCCAAAGAATGGCATGCTCAATACTTTCAGAAATTATAATTGCTTCATTCAACAAAGGGTTCTTGGCCAACAATTTTTCTTGAACTCTGGGATTGTTTGTGCAAAGAACCAATTGATCACGTATTAAAGATTCAGTTAAATTTGCGAAATCACATGTCTGGGCCAGTGTTTTAAGTGACGCAATATAATTTCCAACTCTCTCATCTTTCGCTTGCGACCTCATAAAAAATTTGTGTCTTTCCATAACAACATTGATACGACCATCAAAATGCTTCTTAAGCATCATGAGAGACATTTCATAAACATCCCTTGGTTCACCTTCTCCAGCACCAATGTTTATGAAATCAAGACTATCATAGATATTGCGTCCCTCAATCCCCAGATTGTGTAGTAGAATTCCTTGTTTCCTTGCAGGTGAGAATTTCTCTCCACCAATACTAATCAAGTAAGATTCAAATAAGTTTATCCATTTCTTCCATGGCAGAATAGGTTCGCCGCGTTCTGACAGAAATTGAGGTGGTTGGGACATGCTGAGTGGAGAATGATGCGACATAGTGTGTGTTGATAAGAAGATAAACAAATATGTAGTGAGTAAATAGTAGTTCCAAAATCATAGGTACAATTACTTGTTTGAATTCCACAGTTCAAATTAGGTCAGCAGTCTAGTTGTTAGTTCCTAATAATCTTGCTTGAGTTCCACGGTACAGAATAGGTCAGCACTCTAGTTGTTCTCTTTTTTTTTCCTTCCGTATTATTTTTTTTTAACTTCCTGGGAGTAATATCTGGATAAGCAATGCTGAATATTTGTTCACCAGTAAAGACTGAGGTAAAATATTTCTTAACTATATAAACAATATCTGTAGGATGGTCAATATATATTACTCGAAAGTAGTGGTTCACGCGCACACAAATCCAAACGCGTTAAAAATGCGAGCGTTAGGCACGTGTACAAAAACTATGTTAATCGAAGGTAGAAGTTCACGCGTGCACAAAGCCAGGCGCGTTGTGGACACGAGCATCAGGCGTAACTTAACTTACAGTTTCAAAGAAAACACTTCAGTTATTATTAAAAGCGTTACCTCGAATCCAAATAACAAGTTGTTTGCCGGTTGTATTCACACAAATGCGATGGTTTAAACAAACGCAATGTAAGAAATTTGAAATCCGCGTTGGTTTTTTAAAAACGAAATAGGTCCTCCAAAATGTCAGAACAACATTTCAGATTAAGAAGGCTTCAAAAGTTCATACTTGCAAAATCAGAAATAGGCGCTACATTTCTCCTTTGACACAGCGCCCAATACTGCAGCAAAACACGAATGTACACGACGCGTGGATCCTTGGAAAAGGTGGATGTTGCGATGGATAACTCGTCGCCAATGACACGTAGTATTTTCCAATGCTTTTATTGTAAGCAGATAACTTCAAAGTACATCAACATCCACCATAGGTAGCCAGTACATTTCCTAGTCCTCTTCCACCTTCGTTCTCCTCCAACCGTCCTCTCTGGAATCCCCACATCTCCAAGTTCCACCTATTAGCTCAGCATTTCTAGAATCTCATCAATAGACAGTGCATTACAGTACATGAAACCATAACAGTTTCCCTAGGTGCCAGCTGAGCTAGAGGCCAAAATCCACAACTAGGCACTTTGCAAAAAACAGGTCTGTTTCCTTTGAGAAAATGTGATGTGTCCATGTTGTTTTTTTGGGGCATTTCCTGTCACAGGCGCTAGGCCTACCCACACAAGTGGGGTACCGTTTTTATCGGGAGACTTGGGGAAACGCTGGGTGGAAGGAAATTTGTGGCTCCTCTCAGATTCCAGAACTTTCTGTCACCAAAATGTGAGGAAAAGGTGTTTTTGGGCCAAATTTTGAGGTTTGCAAAGGATTCTGGGTAACAGAACTTGGTGCGAGCCCCACAAGTCACCCCATCTTGTTTTACCCTAGGTGTCTAGGTTTTAAAAATGCACAGGTTTGGTAGGTTTCCTTAGATGTCAGCTGAGCTAGAGGCCAAATTCCACAACTAGGCACTTTGCAAAAGAAAGCTCTGTTTTTTGGGGGAAAATGTGATGTGTCCACGTTGTGTTTCGGGGCATTTCCTGTCGCGGGCACTAGGCCAACCCACACAAGTGAGGTACCATTTCTATAGGGAGACTTGGGGGAAAGCTGGGTGGGCGTAACAGTATATTGCTTTAAAAAATCTGACATCGCAGGAAAAAGTTACAGAGTAAAACATGGAGAAAAATTGCTGTTTTTTGCACCTCAATTTCAACATTTGTTTTAATTCAGCTGTTATTTCCTGTAGGAAACCGTTCTAGGATCTACACATATTACCTCTTGCTCAATTTAGAATTGTGTCTACTTTTCAGAAATGTTTAGCTTTCTGTGATCCAGCATTGGATTTCACACCCATTTCTGTCAGTAACTGGAAGGAGGCTGAAAGCACAAAAAGTATTAAAAATGGGGTATGTCCCAGTAAAATGCCAAAATTGCATTGAAAAATGTAGTTTTCTGATTCAAGTCTGCCTGTTCCTGAAAGCTGGGACGATGGTGATTTTATCACGGCAAACCCTCTGTTGATGCCATTTTCAGGGAAAAAAACAGAAGCCTTCTTCTGCAGCCCTTTTTTCCCATTTGTTTGAAAAAAATGAACTTTTCACACTATTTTGGCTAATTTCTTGGTCTCCTTCAGGGGAACCCACAAACTCTGGGTACCTCTAGAATCCCTAGGATGTTGGAAAAAGAAGGGCGCAAATTTGGCATAGGTAGCTCATGTGGACAAAAAGTTATGAGGGCCTAAGCGCAAACTGCCCCAAATAGCTAAAAAAAAAAGTGCTTTGCCAGAATGACAGGTTATTGAATTCACAACAGTACTTGAATCCATTTACCTATTTCCAAAGTCAGCAGCTCTGACAACTAGGTCGCATCTCCTCATATGAGCTTTTTGTGGGTCGAGTTCAGCAAACTAAAGCAGGCCTTCATAAGACGAGGATTTATTTCAAAGGTGAAAAAATAACGTGTCCTACAAATAAAGATAAAATATCCAAGACCCAGCATCTGGGGCTATCTTGTGGTTTGGGCTACGTTAGCTAGGATGAGCTGTTAGCTGTCAAAGCACAGGCTTATTTTCAAATGTGTAAATAATTGTTGCAGCACCGGCGCAGGGTTGTGGCTCAGGATGTGGCCACTGCAATTTAGTTGTTATTTATTACCAAGCAAGCGGGTGGGCCTGTGCTTAATTTGTAAAATAATGAGTGTCGGTACCCAGGGCTAGGCTTAGGAACCCGCAGCCGGTGGAAATGAATGTCGCTGCGACGAATACCAAGGCTGCAGACTCCTTAACCCACCTCATGCTCGTTAAACAACCACCAAACACTCTGTGTCCCTTTTACCTCACTCTTACAGATTTCTACTTTCGACTTTTTTGACGTTTTTTCCGTCTGTCCTTCCGTCAATCTGGTTTGTGCCTTTTTCCCTCTCTTGCTCTACGTCAATGTCTGATGTAGTAAGTGCAGGCGACTAAAAATGAGTCACCGGCAAACACCGGCTTATGTTCCTGGCTTGCAGCAGGGTCCGTTGCACCTCACTGATCTACTTTCTTGAACGGGCCTGGTAATTGTATACAGTTTAAGGAACGCAGCCTAGTCTACCATAAAGTAGAGGAAGCTTGGGGGACAATAGGGAGTTCTTCTGACTTCTTAGATTACCAGGGCCCAATGCTGACAAACAATCCCACGAGGAACGAGTGAACAAAGACGGGTTTTCTAGGCCCCCGGCGATGGCCTCCAAAGGCATTGCCTGTAGGAGCAGGGGGGAGCTCCTACCTACAAGGGCCGCATCCTTTGACAAATTATTGTCCTATTTTCTAGCACTGAATAGTCTCCTTTCTATTGAGCTTTTTGATATCTTAGTCTAGAGAAAAGTACTTGTCTTCAAGGAACCAATGAGGGTAGAAGAGGAGCACCTCTGAGACAACAGCCAGGTAAAAACTCCCCAGCCATCCCCCAGCAGACACCTGAGAAACATGCTTCACTGCCCCTTTATTATGTACATCGCCCATGGTAAAAAAACAGGTCAGAAAATAGGTTCGTGCACCACATTAGCAGGTTAGACAGTTAGAACAGTGCGCCACATTTGCAAAATGGGCAATTTAAAATGTGTAAAGTCACACTATATAAGTGTTTTGTAAGGTACAGGAGACGACATTTATTTGTGCTTGATGAAGGCAATGGTTGTAGTAATATCACGTAAATCGACAGTAAAAACAGGGCCACCAGAACACAAAACAGGCCCACAAACAGCCAAAAAACACTCTCACACGCCGATCTGTGAGATGAGCCATTGGGCCCTAAAGGCAGAGCCACTGCAATTATGTAACAGGAGAGGAACAAATTATGCGACAAGGTTGACAAAATTATGTGGCATGAGAAGGCAGGCTAAGCAGCTTAGTGTGGCACATTTTGTGCCAGTATTATTGCATTATTTTGCTGTTTTTACACATGTTAACACGGCCAAAGGAAACGGTTTGACACAGAAATACAGTAATAGGCAATTGAAATTTGCCCAGTCAACTTTTCTGCAGCTCGTTTCACTGTGTGGCAGCATGTGTCACTGTGTTTTTAGTAACTTTTGAACAGTTTGAGTTAAAAACAAAATTATGCTTTAATAAAATTTGCAAAGTATGCATCAGATGTTAGATTATGTGGCAAATGCAGCAAGTCCATAACTATGCGAAAATGCACCAGCTGCAGAAGTGGATAATTCCAGTGGCCTTACCTATAAGCCAATCTGACCCTACATCACTTTGTATCTTGGGGTTGGCTGACGGCGCTGCTTGAATACCAAACCAGCCGTACTGGCTTTTCAGAGCACCCATCACACCCTAAAATGTCCCTGTAAGAATGAAAGTATCTGAGGTCCAGACGTACAAAGCTACTTAACTTTAGCAAACAGCGAAATTTGCCATTTGCAACCACTAAATGGCCTTGTACCATGTACCAACCCAATTTTGCAAGTCGGTAACCTATTACTCACTCGCAAAATAGGGTTTGCAACTCAATATAAGGAAGGGGGTGTCAAGAGCGTCCCTTCGTAATAGCGAGTCGGAGGATGATGAATTATTTTTTTGCAACCAAGATTGTGGTTGCAAAACAATCACAGTTACCACCAATTTCAAATTGGTAACCCATTCGCAAACAGGAAGAGGTCGCCAAGGGACCCCTTCCCCTTTGTGAATGGTGGTGCCAACATTTTTTCAGAGCAGGCAGTGGTCCCATTGCTTTCTCTGAAAAAGGAAAAGGAAACTTTTCATTTCTTTTGTAATGCAACCCACGGACAGCATATGAAAAAAAAAAAACTGCTTTATTTAGAAGCAGTCACATACATGGTTGTCTGCTGACCCCAGCAGGCCACCATCCCTGGGAGTGCTGGCCATACCCAAATGGGTAGCAAATTGTGACCTGTCACATGAATATTGAGGCAGGTCCCTTGCAACCCATTTGTGAATCACATAGGCCCTCATTCTGACCTTGGCGGTCGGCGGAGAGGCGGCGGTCGGACCGCGAACAGACCGGCGGTCAGAAAAATGGCATTCTGACCGCGGCGGTCACCGCCGCGATCGACCGCCACTTCCCCACTCCGACCGCCACGGCGGTCATGACCGCCGGGCTGGAGTTTGCGCACTCCGGCCCGGCGGTCGTCTCAAGACCGCCAACGGTATCATGACCCTGCCTACCGCCGCGGTTTCTGGCGGTCGGGAACCGCCATGCGAACCATGGCGGTAGGCACTATCGGGGCCAGGGAATTCCTTCCCTGGCACTGATAGGGGTCTCCCCCACCCCCCACTACCCACCCGAGTCCTCCCCCCACACCCTCCACCCCCCTGCTACCCCCCAGAGGTGGTACGAACCCCCTCCTCACCCCCACCCCGACATGCACATACATGCACCCCGACATGCACACACCCCCAACATGCACATACACACACCCCCTACACACACATACACAACGGGGACACATACCCGCACACATACATGCAGACATGCGCACCTGCCGAACAGCACACATTACCCATAGACACAGCAGCACCCCCCGCCCGCATACACGCACTCACACACCCCCTCTACACACTCACACGCACACCCCCATGCACGCCCACATCACACAGCACCCACCCTCCCCCTCCCCTCACGGACGGTCAACTTACCTTGTGCGTTGGTCCTCCGGGAGGCGACGGGAGCCATGGGGAGGTGACCGCCAACAGAACACCGCCAACAGAAGACCGCCACACAGATATGTGGGTCGTGATTCTGTGGGCGGTGTTCTGCTGGCGTGGCGGTGGAGGTTGACTAGTCTCCACTTTTCCGCCGTCCTCCAGTGTGGCTGCTGGCGGTTTCCCGGCGGAACGCTCCCAGCGGTCGGAATGCGCACAGCGGCATACCGCCGCGGTCGGCGGTCTTCACCGCGGCGGTAACTCGGCGGTCTCGCGAAAAGACCGCCAAGGTCAGAATGAGGGCCATAGTGTCGGAGACACTGTTGGTCATTAGCTTTTGCAAACCATAAATTGCAAGTCGCTAAAAATCGCAATTTGTGAGTCGCAAAACCTGACCGTCGTGCATCTGGCCCTAAGTCCGTCCCAGCACCCCACACCTCGTGATACTTAATTTTGCTATTTTGTCCTCTAGTTTCTTTCAAACCCTCTATCTTTTTTCTCATTATATCTTTTTTTCCTCTCCACCCTCTATCCGGCTGCCTTTCCGGACCCTCTATGAGATCTGAGCAGTGTGGGACCACCACTGCCTGCCCTCAATGCAGTATATTCCCCTTCCCACAGGCCCGTACCAGGTTTGTCATCTCTTTGCCCTTGCTGAGTTGGTTGGTTGGCACTAAGAATGCAAGGGACAACTGAGGTGACATTACAGACAGTCGGCAATGTGAAGTCACATTACCGCTTACCTTTGTATCACCTGAAGTAATCCTCCATGACACCATGACCTTCGACCCTAATGGCTTCACTGAACAGAACATCACTTAAGTTTACAATAAATTACAATCACTTCAAGTTTAATAAAATTACAAAATCTTTCTAAAACAAATGCAGCAGTCTTATATTGTACAGTAATTTATTAAGTGCTTCTTACCCCTATGTGGGGTGCTGAAGCACTGCCAGCACATTACATCATTTAGAGCAGGGAGACTCTCAAACATTTTCCCAGAGAGCAGAAAGTATGTTCTGTTGTGTGACAGAGGGCCGCACTGATGCAAGCAGGATGTGGGCTGTGGAATTCTAAGGTCCACAGAGGGGAAGTGAAGCATTACATGTGTGGACAGTGAGTCATTAAGTTATTTTGAGGTTTTCATCCCATGCTGCTTCTACGTTAAGCCTGTAGTCTCGTGAAGAGCCTAGATTCTGAGACTGTGTTAAGCTGATGTGTATCTGCACTATCTCTACATGTCCTGGGCTAAGTTTCTCTGATTGTGATCACTATCATTGGCAAGGTAAATGTACAAAGGAAGTAACAGTTATTGAATTGAAAGGAAATAGAATCTTAGGCCTCACAATCTCCTTTTTCCTTTAGTGTCTTATCTGTAAACATTCGGAGTTAATAGGAGGCTCTTTTAAGTTAAGAAGGCCCCTCCACAAGGTCTGCAATTCATTGAAGTGGACAGACACAAATACTCAAACTCCACTGCTAGATTTAGCCATTGCATAAAAAAAATCTCAGCCTCCCTTTGTGACAAAGTGTGTGCTGCTTTTGAGTAATCATTTTCTAAACATATTCCGCTGGTCCTTTTTCCACAGAGATAGGAATAACTTAAATCAAGATAAACATTGGTACTAAGTATGTGATAAGAAAGCAGGACTGTAACCCAACAATCGTTTCATTTCACCCATGGGGAAGAGAACACCCAGTCTTTTAATCCACTCACTAAAACATGATGTCGTTCGAAAGTTATGGATCTTGAAACATGGGTTCTTACATTGTGGTATTAGTATCCCCGTTTCACCAAATCATTTGAAGATAGTCAAATCATATTCTTCTTATGCCTTTGTTGCCTTAATTGCAATTATGTGAAAGAGATGGAGGTGCGCCAGCAGCTGAAGGCTTGAGCCAAGTTTGAGTCAGATGACTTCACTGCCTAAGTTTGAGAATATCTTGAATCCTTCAGCCCAAAACAAGTCAAGCCATTGTGTGGCTTCTGTCTGTCACCCATGCTGTAATCTCTTGCACCAAGAATTAGAGGCAAAGCATTAGCTATTGATGTAAAATGGGAAAGGGAAGAGACACCCATGTAGTGGCTGAATTTCATAATGTGAAACCAGAAAACCTGGAATCAATCTCACCTTTCCCACATGACAAAATTGTGTGATCCTAGGCAAATGTTTAATTTCACAGAGCATTCTTTTTGTTCATTATCACATATGAGAGCACATTTAAATAATTGAGTTTGGTATGTAAGCTGTACGAAAAACCTGTCTTGTTTTTAATTTAGTAGCCTATAAAGTTGTTCCATCTATAATAAGACTCTAGACCATATATACTACATACACGACAACTGACTTGCATCTTAGTTCACTAATAGCATTGTCATCAGGATAGGGACAGGAATGCTTCTCAGTTCATGCTTAAAAACTTCTACTTTTCATAAATACTATTCATATAATATTTATACTAAGAGGAAATGCTTCAGTGTGTTAAAGAGATACAGTTTCTTGAATTTCGAAGACAATCTATCATATTCCAACATGATGTTTGTTCATAATTTACATGTCAGTGATTGGCTTGTGCATGGAGCTTTAGATCCAGAGCCAGCCCTTGGCTTGGCTTGCTCTGTTAGTCTGTTTTTTAACTCGCTCACACAATTTCCACTGTAGCTCACATAAGGAAATAAGTAGAACAGAACAAACTGGGAAGACCCCCAGTCCCTGTGCAATTAACCACATGGCATTACAACTGAAAAGCAAGAAAGCTACTTTAAGGACAATCATAAAATGCATACACTTAATTCCACATATTCTACCAGCCTCCCTTCTCTTGTACTATTTGCATACTTTTTATGTAAACTCTGTTGAGAGGTTTGAGAGCTGAGTACAAACATGCACAGGTGAACCTTGTGACCAGGTTTTGGAGCCTGTGGAGAGTTTTTGTCAAGGTCTGACAAGCCTGCTATGCACCAGATGCAAACCAGCCATGGACTTGGGCTAGTGAAGTCTCTCAGATAGGAAGCACTTCACTAGAGTAGCCTTTTAGGGTCTAAGGTAGGGGACTGCACCAAGGCATGTGGGAGATGTGCCAAGCCAAAGAAACAAGTTATGGGCCACTTGTCACTAGGGGCAGAAGAGTTGACCTGAAACAAACAATTTTGAGTTAGAGAAAAACAATTCTCAGCCTGTATTTATTACATAATCCATAAATTATATTTATAACATTTCAGAATTTTTCTTTACACATTGCACATAATTGTTTACATTTAAGATGATATGATTAAAGAACTGCTACACATATGAATCAAATAACCATATTGTTGGAGTCATGTTTAGCCACCCTTCTGGCCCTTACAACACCAGCTAATTAACTTGAAGGCCTAAGTGCAAAATGCCAGGTAGCACAGCTTTAATCTTTGCAAGGAAAACTCACCTGCTCCCTCACAAGGAACAGCACCAAGGCCAACAAATCAGCTGAGCTCTTAAAAACCATGCCAGAGCTAACCCAAAGAGGGAATCCCTCATCACTGTTCTGGAGAATGGCCTGGGGGACCTAGCCATATCTTGGTTCCTGGGTGCAAGATCCAGCTCCCCCCAAACCTAGGGCATAACATTAGAGTGCTCTAGGGGGTGAAGGACCATAGCTTTAGTGCCCATCCCTGGCCCTGACCTACAGATCATAGTAGCATAGCCCCGACTTGAGCTAAGATTTAATGCAAAATACAACCAGAATTTGTCTGCCTTTTGCTGTAGATGCCAAAGTGTCTACTACCTGTGTGGTCAAACCTGACTCTGTCCCCAAACAATGGAGTTCCTGCATGCCACTGAGGCTGCAGGGACCTTTGTTACATCCCTTTCTGGTTTGTGGTGGTGTCCATCTGAGGAGAGGGTTGGGTAGAGTTACTGTACACAACCTGACGAAGTAGATTAAGCCATGTGGTGCAGGCCCCAGCTTGTGGTGGTATAGCACTAGACCATATCTGTTAGACAGACAGGTTTGTACAGAACAAGGGAAGGGTGTGTCAGCCTAGAGGCAACCCTTCCATGAACTGTGCTGCACACTTCAGGTGGACCTTTGAGACTCATAATAACTAGTGTTTCTTGGGAGGCTCGCAGATAGCTGTGTAGTGCCTCACAGATATTCCCTCTAGACTCTAATCATCCCAATGTGGGTTGGGCCATGCACCGCCACTGGGTGGCATTCCCCTAGTAAAACTCTTAAAACACATGACACATGGGGGCATATTTATTTCTTGTGCCCAATAGCACCCCCCTAAGAACACCATGTGTGCTGCGTACTTACAATACGGCGTAACCATAGCACACGTTAGAACAACAGCTTCATAAATTCTGATGTTATTGTGGTGCTTTCGTAGATTAGTGCCAAAAATGATAGAGCTAATCCATCAAAGTCAAGGGAGGCTCATTGAATACAATGGGAGTATCACTTTAACGCCTGCCTTAAAAATAACTCTAAAAATACATCAACAAGATTTCATAGCACCATCTTCTGGGCCTCTTAATGGGGGAATACCCCTCTTGCATACACTCTACCTGGCACAGGTATAATGTGGCAAAAGGGGTACATTGCGCCACTTTGTAAATATGGTGCATCAAAAATGCCTCCTTAACGCCACATTGGCATAAAGAAAAATACGCTAATGTGGCACAAGGAGGGTCAAGCGAAGCGGCTTGTAAATATACCCCTTAGTGTCTACAAGCTATATTTTCCAGTGCTCTGGACCCCCAGTGCTCCAGGTTGGACCCCATAGACTCACTCCGTATTTCCGTGTTTTAAATAGCTGTGACTGCCAATAGCCTCTCAGTGCCCCTCATAAACTCATACTATAATTGTAGTTGGAACACTTTTACTGAGCTGTAATTTCTCTTTTTCTTGGTGGACATCATAGATCCATAATAACCATTTGAAATGAAGTGCACTTCATCCAAAAGAAGTAAGTAACCTTTGTTTATTCAAGTTAAAGGGTTACAAAGGCTCAGCCATCCAAGAAGAGATAAACTTTACTCTGTCTCTCTTCGCCACTCCCTTGTAATTTCTCTATCACCGTTGCATTCCACTCTGATGTTGGAGATGACATCAGGAAGGAATACTACACCCCCCCCTCCTTTATATACAGACTAAAGATTCATGACTGAGGGAGTAAAAAATAGCTGTACAA
This sequence comes from Pleurodeles waltl, assembly GCF_031143425.1. Classification (NCBI taxonomy): domain Eukaryota; kingdom Metazoa; phylum Chordata; class Amphibia; order Caudata; family Salamandridae; genus Pleurodeles; species Pleurodeles waltl. Next base: position 765,052,465 of record NC_090448.1, on the reverse strand, counting down.
GAAATAAGAATAACAGAAAAAAATATATACAAGTGACAACTAAAAAAACAAATTAAAAAAAATTGTTAAACTTAGACTTTCAGAGAAAGAGAATCTGAATCCTGCACGTCAATCAGACGTACTTGGAGAACACCATATAGATTAAACATAGTCTTTTAAATATGCAGCGCTTCGCATCTTTCTGTCAGACTTCCTTAGCGATACACCAATGAGAATGTTGTCTTCTACCTTTAATCTTGTCCTTCGGTTCAGTGTCTTGTAGAACTCTCCCTTTATACACAACCACTCTGTTGAGATTCCACACACGATGGTCATCAGTTCTGATGGCATTGTTGAAAACTTTGATGACCCTCATTGGTTTAGACAACCTGTTACCACAAGACTGTAATCCAGGACGTTTTATCATAACTAGGTCACCTACATTTACCTTAGTCACCTTAACAGAATGATTACGATCAAAATATAGCTTGCTATTACCTATTTTAGCATATTCTCTCTCTTTCCATTGCTTATCTTTATCGGTTTGATTATCGTTCGCCAAAAATGCATTAACCCAAGATGGTTCAAGTACAGTATTGGGACGCCTACCCCGAAATAACTCAAAAGGAGACATACCTGTGGTTGTATGATGTGTAAACCTGTACACTCCAAATCTTTTGGTGATTTCATCCTCCCAACTCTTACCGTCACATTTAGCTAAGGCTATGGTTTCTTTCAATACTCTATTGAATCTCTCTACCATTCCATTGGAATCCGGATGGTATACAGCAATTTTTTGTGCCTGATATCACACACCCCAAGAAATGTCTCAATTTCTTTGGAAATTAGCTGTACCCCATTGTCAGTAAACAACGTGTCAGTACCTTCCCTTATGAACAGATCCTTTAAAAACTTTATGACATGTACAGTTTCAAAGCCTCTGGAAAAACACATTTCAGGCTAACGTGAGAACATATCTATCACAACTATAACATAGCTTTCTTGTCCACCACTATGTATTGGTCCTAAAATGTCTAACGCAATGTCTTTCCAAGGTTTATCAGGACGATTTCTTATCATCATCGGTTGAACTTTAGGCTTCCTGCTTTTCTCACTCACGGCACATTGCATACATTCTCTTACCAGGCGTTCAATTTGCGTATCCATCCCTGGCCACCAATAGCTGGACCTCAGCCTCTCCTTCGTTTTAGAGATGCCTAAATGACACTCGTGGGCTATGTTTAACAACTCTTCCCTTAATTTGACTGGAGGGATTAGTCTCGTACCACGTTATAGCAAGCCTTCCCTGGTTGCCAGCTGATCTTTGACCAAACAAAATTCCTTACACAGATTTCCTCCATGATGCTTGTATGTCCAACCATGACTTATAAGATCCATTACCTTTTGCAAAGTAGAATGTCCTTTAACCTCTTCACGCCATCTATCTTCCGAAATTATTTCACAACCAAGTTCACACACAAAATTCGTATAGTCCTTTACGGTATCACTGTCTAGATGATCAGTTCCATCCTCCCCCACTAACCTTGATAAGGTATCAGCAATTACATTTTCTACACCAGGAATGTATTTCACCTCAAAGCTGTACTCTTGTAAATCAATCACCCATTTGGATATTCTGGATGAAATAGAATCAATGCCCTTCTTATTGAAAACTTCACACAATTGTTTGTGATAGGTCTTAACAATGAACATGGTACCCCACAAAAATGTTTTCAGTTTTTTAATAGCCCAATGTAGTGCAAGGGCTTCCCTTTCAATCACTGAATACCTGCATTCTGCACCTTTGAGGCTTCTTGATAAAAACATAATAGTATTATCCTGACCACACCCACTTTGCTGTAAGACCGCACCAAGACCTTTAAGGCTGGCATCAGTGATAATGATAGAATTTTTCTTTGGATCAAATTTTTTAAGTTTAGGGGCTAGAGCCAACGTTCTCTTGATTGACTCAAACTCCTTCCCACACTCCTCATTCCATGCAAAGTTTGCTCCCTTTTTTAAAAGACCCCTCATGTTATATGTATCATCGGCAAAGTTCTTAACAAATTTGTGGTAGTACTCCACCATACCCAGAAAACGCATGAGCTTTTCTTTAGTAGTCGGAGGAACCATCTCTTGAATAGTATTCACCAGATCAGCTTTTGGAATGACACCATCACCTGTTATAGTGTGGCCCAGGTAATCAATTGTTTTCACAACAAATTTGTATTTCTCAAACTTAACAGTCAAATTATGATCACACAACCTCTTTAAGACATGCCGGGCTCTTGCATCATGTTCACCCCTGTCTTTACCATACACCAAAATGTCATCCTGATACACACAGACCCCCTCCAAGGCTCTCAAAACCTTTTCCATAACCTTTTGAAAAAAAGAGGCAGCCGAGATTAGCCCAAAAGGAAGTCGGGTATATCTGAACGTACCAAAGGGCGTCATGAACGCAGTGAGATCCATAGACTTTTCATCAAGCTGTATCTGGTGATAGGCTGATGCTAGATCAATAGTACTAAAAACCTTAGCATCACCTAACATCATGAGCAATTGGGCAATGTTGGCTAAAGGATACTTATCAACCACAACACATTTGTTCAGCTGACTAAGATCAATGCATAGTCTAAGAGAACCGTTAAGCTTCCTAGTAGCAACAACAGGAGCCAACCAAGCAGTACCCTCAACCTCCTCAATTACACCTTGATTCCTGAGTTTGTTTAACTCACACTGCATATCCTCTCTTATGTTCATCAGAACACTCCTTACCTTGCTACAAACAGGAACTGAATCAGGAAATTTTTTAATGTTGTGCTGATAGCCCTTTAAACAACTCAGCTCACTCTTAAACACACTAGGAAACTCACCACGCAATACTTGCTGTAAACTAAAATCCATCTATGTAGATTTTTGTGGAACTGCGATGACAGGAATTGTCTCTTTTAACACGATAGGATTATCACTATTAGGAATCAACATAACTCCTAGGTCCCTTTGATGCCACCAGCTTATAATGCTATCACCCTTCTTTGACACATATACTTTCCCAGAGGTATAGCGATCCTGATACTCAATTAAACCTATGAAATATCCATGTAATGGTATCAATTCGCCTCCACACGCACATGGTTTAATGTCAGGTTTGAGCAACTCAACAGTATTCTTCAAATAAAGACTGAAGAAGTCATTAGACCCAATAGTGATCTTAGCATCAGAATCAAACAGAACTTTGGTTCTTTTCCCTTCAACCTGAATGAAATCTAAAGGACCAACACAGTTCGCAGTTCCTATCTGTAAAACAATTTGTCCACAATCAAAATCCGCAGAGTACAAATTCTCATTAATATTAGTAAGAACTTCACAGACGGTTTGTTAAGATTTCCTGATCTTGCAAACTAAAAAGAAATGACCTTGTTTCTTACAATATGTGCATACAGCTTTTAGCGCAGGACAGGTTTTATTGTTGGCAAAATTACCTGATCTATCACATCTGAAACATCTCTTGTCTCTTGCGGAACCCCTGCTTTCCTTCTGCTTAACACCTAAAAAAGTATTAGTACCTTTGGTAACAGCACACACCCGGTTAGACGCATCATTCTTAATTACATCAACACATTTTAGTGAATGTTCAATTTTCTTAGCAATGGCAAGCACTTCTTCAAGAGGGGGTTCATCCCTGAGCCATAACTCCTCACGTACTTTCTCAATGTGGCATCCTAGCATCAACTGATCTCTTATTCTTTCATCAGTTAGCACCCCAAATTTACATGAAGATGCAAGACGTCTGAGATCTGTACATAATTCTCAATAGATTCACCTTCTCTTTGTAATCTCTTCCCAAAGTAATAACTCTCTAATATGGTGGTTACCTTAGGCAGAGAGTGAATATCCAATTCATGTATACAAGTTTCATACTCATTAAGGTCTATTGCTTCACTGTCTGGAATGTCCGGTAGGTGATCAAATACTTCCTGACCTTCTGAGCCCAGACAGTGAAGTAATAATGCAGTTATCTTTTCAGCACTTAAAGAGGTTTCACATACTTGTGCATAACATTCAAATTATTTTCTCCCTTTAGCCAATTTGATAGGGGGCTCACTAGGAGATGACAGGAAAAACGGAGGTGCTGGAACATTTTGCATGTTGTAAAATACATATTAACAAAATAAAGCTAGAATATTATGTATAGAATGTAATAGATTACCAATTGAATGTAATAAAAACGTAACCACATAACCAAAATTAAAGCTGTGCACATTAGCGATGTGTGTGGCAATGTAGTCCATACGATGTATACACAAGTAAACAAACAACTAATGCCGTGCACATCGGCGATGTGCCAAAGTTGTATGCCTGTTAAATAGATCCTGTGTTGAAGCTGTGCAGATCAGCGATGTGCCAAAGTTGTGAACGTGTTCAAGTCCTCCGTGTTCAAGTCCTACGTCTTCAATGTCAGAATTCCAATACAACAAGGAGAAAGTTTTTTGAAAAAGAAACAAGAAGGAGGGAAGAAAAAAAATTATTACGTCACAGCAACTACGAAGGTCAAGAATAAAACGATTTCAGGCACTCAAAGAACTGTAGATTCAGACATGAAGTGAAGCACGATTGTGACAGTGTCTTTGCTACTGTTTATATATTTATATTCTTTTTTTTTCAAATTCAGGATTCTGTACAGCTTGTGTTTACATAGCTGTCCACAGGTCCCGTTTTGATGAACAGCACAAGACGCGGTCTAGTAAAACCCATCGACAACAGAGCAAAGCAAGAAAAACAAGAGTCCTAGGTTGCCTTGGAAACTTACTGAATGCAAGTGCCGAACGAAGGAAACCAGCACGCGTCAGGGGATGGCTGCCTAGGCGATGAATCCTCGTGCCTGAGCCAAGCAAAAGCAACCAACTGTAACTAATTGCGAAAGAACCTCGTAAAACCCAATTAGTCACATCCCCTAGACACAGAGCAGGTTCGTAAACAAATCAATATACAAACGTGTCCTTGAAAAGCGAGTTCAGTCTTCAACTTGCGAAAGCGTTCTTGAACAGAGGGTTCCTGAATTTCCTGAAGAATGTTGAGCATTGAAAAGATCCCACTCTCGTCGCCAGTGAAATGAAGTGCACTTCATCCAAAAGAAGTATGTAACCTTTGTTTATTCAAGTTAGAGGGTTAAAAAGGCTCAGCCATCCAAGAAGAGAGAAACGTTACTCCGTCTCTTCGCAGCTCCCTCGTCATTTCACCGTCACTGTTCGCATTCCACTCTGATGTCGGAGATGACATCAGAAAGGAATACTACACTATTGTTGTGTGAAAGCTGCACCAATTAGATGCACCTCTGCTGGCCAGTTAGATTATCCTACAAACTCACACACTCCCAACCAAGCATGAGAACCCAACAGTGGCGCAAGGCGGGGGGCGGAAGATAATGACTTTATAGGGGGCACTGCAAAAACAGAAGCCTAACATAGGGGCTGCCAAGAGGATGCTGTATTTTTGCCAAAGTGTATGTACGCACAACCTTCTTCTGCTCCCCTCTAAGCACCAAGTGCTACGATCTGTTTTGACTTGGAAGGAAAGAGGAAGATTTCATGACTGGCAATGCCTTGTGATGTGAAAGGCCAGCAGGACTCATGTCAAGCCTTGCTCTGTTAAGGATTGTGCCCCAGTCCCGGCATCCTTTCTGAGGCGTCTTACACAAGCACATTTCTCTGTTCTGCAGAATGGGGGGACAGTGGTTGTTTGGATGCCCTCCAGCGGTTCTTCTTTGTTATTTCTAGCAGTGAGGCTTAAAAAGTGTCCAGAAAATGTTATATTTTTTGCCTTTCTGAGCATCTTTTGTTTTCACATTTCTGTTCGGTGTTTTGGTGTCAATATTAAATCATCTTGTAAAGCGCGCAGCTACCTAAATGGGATTCCTGGCACTGGATGTGATGACTCTATCTTCTTTCTGTTTATAATCTCTAAACAAAGGTCACTTCCAAGAAGTCTTGATCAGTGACATCTCCTTGGGTGAGCATTCTTCACTGGAGTGTTTCCCACTTAGGGGCATATTTATACTCCATTTGCACCGAATTTGCGTCATTTTTTTTAATGCAAATTTGGCGCAAAACTAACTCCACATGTATATTTTGACGTTAGACCTGTCTAATGTCAAAATATCGGAGTGTGCACCATTTTTTAGATGCATGAACCTACCTTGCATCAATGAGATGAAAGGTAGTCATTTTCATCTAAAAAATGGTGCTAACCCCATAGCCCCATAGTTATCCCCTGTGCTAAAATGACGCATGGGTAGGAGGAGGGGCTAAATAATGCTGCAAAGGTTTACTCACCAGAGGGACACCAGAGGAGGGGGGATCCCATCCCAGGTAAGTAGAGTAAGTATAGGTAAGTATTTTTTTTACTTAAAGTGTCATCTGGGGCCAACTTGGGGCCCCCTCCATGGCACAGGGTGCAATGGCCATCCTGCATTGGCCCTGGTCCCCTATGCTGGCCATTGGGGTGGTGGGCATGACTCCTGTCTTTTCTAAGACAGGAGTCATGTGGTATGGATGGTTTTGCGTCAGAAAATGACGCTAGGCTACATAGGTGCATTTTTTTGCCTCTAACCAGCCTAACTTCATTTTGTGGTGCAAAACCCCCTTCTCCCATACCACCACCCCCACCCGGCTAACGTAATTGTTTTTTTTACGCTAGCCCACTCTTTGTACCGGCTTGCGCCATTCCATAATTATGGGGCCTGGCTGGCGCTCAGGAATGGCACAAGCAGGTGCTAAACCTTTTGTATAAATATTCCCCTTAAAATGCCTCTGTTGCCTGGGCTGACTCAGTGCGTTCCAGCCGCTATAGTAACAAAGAAATGTCCAAGCGCTGTAGCACTACGGGGTCTATTTACCAAATTCCTACTCACTGCAGCAGCCAAAAATTGGTGTTTCGCTGTGTGAGAAGGATAGAGCAGGAGAGCACCATTTTTACAGAGATGTGGCCCTCCATTCCCCTCTCCTTAGCGCTGGAGCACAATCAGGAAGTAGTGCATCATGAACACACCTTTGGGCCATAGTGCAAGGGTGTCGGCGTGAGTCTAGCATAGGTTTTGTACAGGAAGGACATCCTTCCAGTACAAAGTATTATGCTTAGACTAACTTTAAAACTTTTCCCACTTTCTATGTGTGCTGAACAGTGTAGCACACGTGCAAAGTCGGAAAAGAAAGGAGTAATAAAAGCATTTCTCCTTGATAGCGCCTATCTGAAATGGGTATTATCTTTTTATTCAAAACCCCTCGTACCTCATGTAATAGATAGGGTTTTGCGTCAAAAAACATGGGTGGTTGCATGAGAACGCCCATGCACCACCCATGGGACACACCCTTGGTACTAAGTAATGCAAAGCAGCGCTGTGTGATGCTTTGTGTTACTTTCAAGTGAATTTCCAGCATGAAAGTAAATAGGAAAAAAAGATTTTCCAGTGATTTTATTACTTTTGAGATTAAAAAATGGTGGAAAATCTTATTAAATATACCCCTTAGAGTTCAACTCATCCAACGCTGGAGCTGCTTTTAATTGACTTTAGAATGATGAGAGTTGCTCCTATTGGGTTTACAACTCCTTACCTAAAATAATGCGCCAAATTTTTACTGTGTGGGCATTCCGCTACTGAGCTCTATAAAGAAAAATTTAAATCAAGTCGTTTAGCAGGATTTCCTCTTCTCTTCCCATCACGTTGATGGAACCAGTATTCTTCAAGGTGCAGCAGTGCTAAATTTCTGCCAGTGTATTCCGGTGCATAACATCTGACCTTATCTATTAACACTGGCACTTATGCATGCAGAGCTCATCAACAGCATGTTCAATATACTTTGAAAAAATAAAAGCAATGGGTCCGGGCAATATTTGCAATGCTACTTCACCTGCAATAGCCAAAATAAAAGGCTTTGGAAGGGCTATCAGGGACAGTGGGTAGTGCCAAGCAACTGGGAGAAATATATAGGGCCGTGGCACTTAGGCCCAGATTTATACTATTTTAGCGCCTCAATTGCGTCATTTTTTAATGCGCAAGCAGCGCAAACTTACAAACTACAGGCCCTCATTACAACCCTGGCGGTAAATCCCGCTTTCCACCGTTCAGAAGACCGCCAACATACCGCTGCGGCTGCGGAATTCCGCTACAGGTATTACGACCCACAGCTCGGAATCCGCCACAATACAGACACCCACACAAGTCGGCCACACCAAAGGTCAGTGATAAACTGGCGATACCAAAACGGACACCGTCACGCCAAGAGGAATACGCCCACACTATTACGACCCACAAATCAACGCGGCAGTCATTCAACCGCGGTAATCCATTGGCGGTTACACACCACTGCGCTCAAAATACACACACACTTACAAAACACAACCACATTGGACAATTCGAAATACACACACCTGATACACATACATACACCACACCCACACACCCAATCCAATATAAAACACACACCCACATCACCCAAAAACCCTTACAACCAAAAATTTGAAAGAAGGCCAGAGAGAGACACAACCTAAAACAACACCAGCATCCACAGACACACAACACCATCACTTACACAACATCCACGCACCTAAAACAACACACACCAACACATCCCCTAACACATCACAACAGACACCACCTCACACTTCACCCACACCACATCATGGCACCTCAAAGACACTCCAGGTTCTCTGAGGAGGAGCTCAGGGTCATGGTGGAGAAATCGTCCGGGTAGAGCCACAGCTATTCGGAACACAGGTGCAGCAGACATCCATTGCTGGGAAGATGGAGCTATGGCGCAGAATTGTCGACAGAGTTAACGCAGTGGGACAGCATTCAAGAACACGGTATGACATCAGGAAGAGGTGGAACGACCTACGGTGGAAGGTGCGTTCCTTGGTATCCAGACACCAGATTGCTGTACAGAGGACTGGCGGTGGATCCCCACCTCCTCCCCCACAACTAACAGCATGGGAGGAGCAAGTCTTGGCAATTATGCATCCTGAGGGCCTCGCAGGAGTAGCAGGAGGACTGGACTCTGGTAAGACATATCTTTCCTACTTTATCCCCCACGTCCCACCTGCATTCCATCACCTACCGCCACCCTTACCCTCGCACCCATCACCCCAACAACCCACAGATACCCCAGTAACACAACCCACACATCCCAAAACCAAGCCTTGCATGTAACACCAATGCATGGACACCCATCACCAAAGCATGTCCAGTACAGATACTCACCCAGGCCCCAAAATCACCAATCACACAAGGACCAAGCCAATAATGCAAGTACAGGAGTAGAGGGTCACTCACGATTGCACAAGATGGCACACACAGATACAATAACTATGCATTTACACCCCAACAGGACCCATACCCAACGTCACCGGACAGGAGGTACCAGACATATCCAGTCCCCCCACAGAAGAGACCCACAGTGACAACAGCAGCTCTGCATGCCTGGATCAAGATGACCAGCCCGGTCCATCATGGACCTCGGGACAGTCGGTTCCCCTGACACAGTCCCAAACCACCACAGAGCCTCTCACCTCAGGAAACACCAGCACAGCACCCACCCAGCGGGCCCATCCCTCTGTCCCCAGTACACGTCAATCAGCAGTGTGTCCACCACTACAGGGAACCCAGGCAACCCCACTAACACAGGACGATTAGGGACCTGGGGGCAGTGGCAGGGGGCACACGGTTCAGGGGACTGAGGCACAGGATAACAGGGAAGCTGGGAGGACTGCTGTGCGACGGGGGAGGACAGGCCCAGGGAACCAACTCTCCACGAGGCACTCTCCAACATCATGGGAACTTACCACCATTGCCAGGAGACCATAGGCACGGTACTGGCTAAGTTTCAGGAGACCCACCGGCTGCAGGAGGAACACTACCTGGGTATCAGGGAGGACTTGAAGTCCATCAACACCACCATGGTCACCACTGCAGGGGCGCTGGCAGACCTTCTCAACACCAGGAGGGACATAGTGGCACACCAACGGGCCCCTGACACGAGCCTGGATGATGAACAGCCCTCCACCTCCGCCAGCGCTAGTGGACAGGAGGCACCGCCACAGGAACAACAGGCCACCAGCACCCCACCCTCTGCAGATGGAGAACCACCCCGCAAATGGTCCCTGAGATCCAGGAACAAGACAGAGAACATTGCCAAGACCCCCGCCAAGAAATAAAAAAACCCTGAATGTCACCCTTCTGTCCCACTATGTCACCCTGTCCATCCTTTAACTGCCATTGCTCCACTTCCTATGCCCCTTTGGTCAATGCACCTGTGAAACAAATAGACTGGACTCTGCCATGGACATACCTCCACCATCACCCCAGCCCATTTTACAACCTCCTCCACTTATTTGCACAGGAATAAACACACTTCAATCACAAAACAATCTGGAGTCAGTCTGTGCACTCACAAATGTGTAATTGCAATATTTATGGAATATAGCAATGTCAATTTACTTGTTCACATACCAAAGTAACACAGCTGTAGGCCAGGAGTAAACATAGCAGAGGGCACAAAGTGGGACCCAGATCTGTGAAATGGAAAGTCAAAGTGACAAGTCAGGGTCCATACACTGAGTGAAAATGACAAACTTATGCTAGCTCTAACAATAGTATGAGATGTGGAAAGCAGTGACATCTTCTTACCTGTGTCTCACTGGAAGTATTGCATGATGATGTTGTTTCGGTTGTCGATATCCTCTTTTTCTGCCTCCTCTTCTTCACTGTCCACAAGCTCGACAGCTGCCACAAGACCACCATCTTGCCCATCCTCCTGCAGAAAAGGCACCTGGTGTCGCAAAGCCAGGTTTTGCAGCATACAGCAGGCCATGATTATCTGGCACACCTTCTTCGGTGAGTAGTATAGGGAACCACCTGTCAGATGGAGGCACCGGAATCTGGCCTTCAGGAGGCCTAAGGTGCGTTCTATTATCCTCCTAGTTCGCCCATGTGCCTCATTGTAGCGTTCCTCTGCCCTTGTCCTGGGATTCCTCACTGGGGTCAGTAGCCATGACAGGTTGGGGTAACCAGAGTCACCTGCAAATGTCGAAGGACAACTTTTAGACACACACTAACCCTTTGGGACAACCTCATACCCAGACACCTATGTCAACTGTATTGAGATCTTCGCCTCACCTATTAGCCACACACGGTGCTTCAGGAGTTGCCCCATCACATAAGGGATGCTGTTATTTCTCAAAATGTAAGCGTCATGCACAGAGCCAGGATACTTGGCATTCACATGGGAGATGTACTGGCCTGCCAAACACACCATCTGCACATTCATCGAATGGTAGCTTTTGCGGTTTCTGTACACCTGTTCATTCCTGGGGGGGGGGGGGGGACAAATGCCATATGTGTACCATCAATGGCACCAATGATGTTGGGGATATGTCCCAGGGCATAAAAGTCACCTTTCACTGTGGGCAAATCCTCCACTTGGAAAATGATGTAGCTGCGCATGTGTTTCAGCAGGGCAGACCACACTCTGGATAACACGTTAGAGAACATTGGCTGGGACATCCCTGATGCCATGGCCACTGTTGTTTGAAAAGACCCACTGGCCAGGAAATGGAGTACAGACAGGACCTTCACTAGAGGGGGTATCCGTGTGGGCTGGCGGATAGCTGACATCAGGTCTGGCTCCAATCGGCACACAGTTCCAGGATTGTTGCACGATCAAGTCTGTATGTGATTATGATGTGTCTCTCTTCCATTGTCGACAGGTCCACCAGGGGTCTGTACACCGGAGGATGCCGCCATCTCATCACCTGCCCCAGCAGACGTGCCCTGTGGAGGAGAACAGTGAACAGAGGGTCATCCAACACTGAGGTATGACAATGTGTTATTTGCCGAAATGTTAGTAATCCGCAATGTGCCGGTATCTGTCTGTATTCCCGGCCTACATAGGTGTGACGCAGTTTTTATCCATCCACGTGGCCCCCTGAAATGGCAGCTGCCTTGACCTGTAAGGTGGGACAAGGGGATATGAGGTAACTGCGCTGGCACTGTACACCGTCACGGTGGGCGGTCGAAGACCGCGGCGCAATTCTGCATTGGTTAACATTGGGCCCTATGGGTCCCAGGAGCCAATGACGATGTACGCCGGAGGTGATGGTACGCACCACCACGGACGTGACCGCCATTTTCTGTCTGTTCACTCACTTGGTACCTGACCTTCAACAGGAGAGGACCTACACTGCAAGTACTGCTGTGACCTGTGTCTGGAAGCGACAATGGCTACAGTGTCTGGGGAAAGGGCCCCTGCCTTCACTTCGGAGGATTTGGAGAAACTAGTGGATGGGGTCCTCCCCCAGTACACGCAACTGCACGGTCCTCCAGACAAACAGCTGAGTACACTGTGAGCATGCTGCGTGGGCAATGCCTGCTTTGAGTGGTGTGGATGGAAGATACATGGGGGGGCTGAGGCCTGCATGTGCGGATGGTGAGTGTATGTGCGTCAGGGCATGGGTGGGAACTGGTGGCCAATGAGTATGACGGTCCGGACGGGTGAGTTATTTCCTTCCCCCCCTGTACCATTCCTCTAGGTCAGCGCCCACCAGAAAGAAGGGTATTTGGCGTGCCATCGCCAAGGACGTCCGGACCCTCGGGGTCTACCACAGATGGAGCACCCACTGCCGTAAAAGTTGGGAGGACCTGCGCCGCTGGAGCAAGAAGACGGCAGAGGCCCAGCTGGGGATGGCCTCCCAACGTGGAAGGGGTGCCTGTCGCACCATGACCCCCCTAATGTCCCGGATCCTGGGGTGGCCTATCCGGAGTTGGATGGGCGCTTGAGGGCATCACAGCACCCACAAGGGGGGGAGTACACTCTCATTCAGCTGAATCTGTGCCCATTACAAGGTATCTGGGTGGGGGAGGTGGGCAGTGGGTTCTCCTAGGCCAGGGCGAACTTGGTAGGCAAGGTCCCTTGTGAGGCAGGCTATGTGGCACCCCAACCCCACTAGTGGTAAGAGCCATCTACACCTAGTCAGGCTCCTGTGACTTCCAGGTGTGCAGCAATTGGGCTTAGGCCTCGTACTCCATGGTCAGGTGAATTTTCTAGGAACTGTTAGTGCATGGCGTAGTGATGAGGGCTGCTCCCTGTGTGTTGTGTCCGCCAACGGTAGTGGTGTTGCATGCACTGAACATTTTTTTCTTTTGTTTTTCCCTCCCCTTTTTGTGGTGTCCCTGTTCTTGTGTGCAATAGCATCATCAGGCGGAGGAGTATTGGCACCAGAGCAGGAGGGAACTGCAACCCACTTGGCCCTGGAGGGTGAAGCAGCATAGTCTGAAGCCACCAGTGGGACGGAGGGCGAGGGGCGCTCCATGGCGGGGACAGGAGCAGACACCAGTGACAGCGACTCCTTCTCTGATGGGAGCTCCCTTGCGGTGGCAGGCACATCTGTGCCCACCACATCAACAGGTACAGGTGCCACCCCGCCACCAGCACCGCCCTCCCAGCAGCCCCTCAGCATATGTTCCGTGCCCGCTCACCCAGGAGGGTGGGCATCTCCTTCGCCCCAGGCACCTCAGGCCCTGCCGCAGTCAGCCCTGCTGCCCTCAGTGAGGAGGCTATTGAGATCCGGAGATCCCTCACTGTTGGCCAATCTACCATTTTGAATGCCATTCAGGGTTTGAGAGGCATTTGCAACAAACAAATGCATACCTGGAGGTCATTCATTCTGGCCAGGCGGCCCAACAGAGAGCATTTCAGACTCTGGCCTCAGCACTGATGGCAGCCATTGTCCCTGTGTCCAGCCTCCCCCCTCCACCTTCCTCCACCCAGACCCAATCCCCTGTACATCAGCCTATCCCAAGCACACCATCAGACCAGCATGCACACACATCAACACACAAGAGTGGAAATGGCAAACATAAGCACCACACATCCCACAGGTGCTCACACAAGCACCATACCCATGTAGACACACCAACATCCACTGCCTCCAATGTGTCCCCCTCCTCCACGTCGTCCTCATCCCTCCCTGTCTCGTCTCCACTCACACCTGCATGCACTACATCCTCAGCCACTACCTCCATCACCAGCACGCCCATCACCACACACCGCTCACGTGCAATCACCACCCCACTACTATTCACACATCCCCTATGTCCTCTCCCAGTATGTCTGTGAGCCCTCCTCCAAAACTACACAAACGCAGGCACACAGTCACCCAACAGCCATCCACCTCACAACAGCCACCGGCCCATGCACCTCCACCCACATTCTGCAGACGTACACCTCCTACAACCACTACCTCTTCCTCCACTCCCAAACCCCCTCCATCTTCCCGTCCCAGTGAGTCTAAAAAACTTGTCCTGGCAAACCTTGAACTCTTCCCTTCAACTCCCCCCCCCGGCCTTCCCCTAGAGCCAGGCTTTCCAGGTCCCAGCCCAGCACCTCAGCCACCAAATCCCCAGGCACAGTGGTGCCAGCAACTGCGGGGTCATCGAGGGCACCACCCATCAGGGCTACCAGTGTGCCACGTAGCGAGGGCAAGGACATTCCGCCACCTGCCAAGGTGAAAAAAGGTGCCCACATCCCGGAGGGAGAAGTCGAAACTACCAGCCACCAAGGGCTCAGCAAAAAAAAAAAGGGGATAGTGGCAAGACAACTGCGGCACCATCAAAGGTGGGGAAGGGACAAAAGCAGAAGAGCAGGTCAGGAGAGGGCACGGTGGCACTGACTGAGGGACCAGTGTCACACCTTCTGTCCACGACCACACCAACCTGTACGGCGGCGAACACCGCTAGCTGCCCCGCCACCACGACCGCCACCTGCACCGCCACCTGCACAGCCACCAGCACGTCTACAGCCTCAGCGACAGTCCCCAGCCTCTTCCCCACTGGGCAGCTGTCCGAGGCTGCAGGAGACGTCCTGCTGTGTCCCTCAGCAGGTGCTGACCCATGCTCCACCGCCTGCACCGCCGCCACAGATACCGCGGCAAACACCGCCACCAGCCCCGCAACGTGCTCGGACAGTGGCACCACCATCCCCAGTGGTCAGTCGTCAGAGGCTGGAGGAGAGTTCCTGGACCCTGGGCAGCTTTCATGAGGCATGACTTCCATCACTGTTTGCACCTGCAGGTGGGAGGCGAAGCCGCAGCAGTGTGGTGTATGTCACTGCCTCCATGGAGTATCATGCTACCTGTACCTCGGCAATCTTGTGGCACACACACCCAGGTGAGGGAATTGTACCAGCCACACTGCACGTGGAGCACTCTGGGCACCATGCCCCCTCCAGAACCAGTGGAGAAAAGCATCCACTACTTCTGTCCTTGGCAGGATGAAGCACTCTGGGCACCAGCCCCCCTCCAGAACCAGTGGAGAGATACAGCCACTACCTCAGTCCTTGGCAGGATGAAGCACTCTGGGCACCAGGCCCCTTCCAGAACCAGTGGAGAAAAGCATCCAATACCTCAGTCCTTGGCAGGATGAAGCACTCTGGGCACCAGGCCCCCTCCAGAACCAGTGGAGAAAAGCATCCACTGCCTCAGTCCTTGGCAGGATGAAGCACTCCGGGCACCATGCCCCTTCAGAACCAGTGGAGAGATACATCCACTACCTCAGTCCTTGGCAGGATGAATCACTCTGAGGACCAGGCCCCCTCCAGAACCAATGGAGAAGGACATCCACTTGAGATACTGTGGCTTTGCACTCCCCAGGATAAAGCAGTGGGCAAACCACCCACTGGAGAGACTTGAGAGACTGTGGCTTTGCACTCCCCAGGATAAAGCAGTGGGCAAACCACCCACTGGAGAGACTTGAGAGACTGTGACTTTGCACTCCCCAGGATAAAGCAGTGTTCAAACCACCCACTGGAGAGACTTGAGAGACTGTGGCTTTGCAGTCCCCAGGATACAGCAATAGGCAAACCACCCACTGGAGAGACTTGAGAGACTGTGGCTTTGCACTCCCCAGGATAAAGCAGTGGGCAAACCACCCACTGGAGAGACTTGAGAGACTGACTTTGCACTCCCCAGGATAAAACAGTGAACAAACCACCCACTGGAGAGACTTGAGAGACTGTGGCTTTGCAGTCCCCAGGATACAGCAATAGGCAAACCACCCAATGGAGAGACTTGAGAGACTGTGGCTTTGCATTCCCCAGGATACAGCAATGGGCATGGATCCCCCTCGTGCAGCAGTGGCGTCGTGCGTTCATCTGGCTGAGATGTCCCCCCTCCACCTCCCCCCTGAGGTGCCTGTATATTTTCAGTCTGATACCCCAGCAGTGTTCTCTCCGTTTCTAGTCAGGTATCTAGTGTGGGCTTCGCTCATGCATTTTGGGACCAGTGGTCCACGGACAATGACTGGTACACTATCCGGACTTGTGTAGTACGTGTACATATTTGTATATACTGAATTTTGATTTTTGACAATTGTTACAATCATTTCCTTTTGTCCTTGCGTTCTTCCCGGGGGTGATGGGGTGTGTATGTAATGTTGCTGCATGTATTTGTGTGTATGTTGTTGTGGTGGTGGGGGTATTGCGTGTTGCATGTGTGTGTCACTCTCTTCCCCCCCTCCCCTGTGTTGTAGGTGCAGTACTCACCGTGGTCGTCGCCGTTCGTACTCCTGGTAGATGAGAAGATACACCAAGATTGGTAACACCTGTATTTCGGGCTCCATAGCATCCTGGTTCCTCGTTGGGTGTCGAGAAGTCAGTGTTTTCCCTTCTGAATACTGTTTCCGCTGTGCTTTTGATAGCGTTAGTTCCGCCCCAGAAAAGGTGGCAGATAGGCATTTTGAAATACAGTGGGTGGTACTGTGTCTTCCGCCTGTCTGTTGACGGTTACCGCTGCGGTGTTTGTTTCTACCGCCATGGCGGTCTGAGTGTTAAAGTGGCTGTCTATGTTGGCGGTTTCCGCCATGGTCGTGATTCCATTTTTTTTTGCTGCCGGCCTGCTGGCGGTATTACCGCCGCTTTAACACCGACTGCCAGGGTTGTAATGAGGGCCACAATTATTTGTAAGTTTGAGCTGCTTTTGCATCAAAAAGCGGCGCAAATGCGGCGCTAAAAAAGGAAAACTATGGGCCTTACTTTGTAACAAATTAAGCACTGCAGATGAGAAAAGATGTACATATCAAAGCAACTTGAAGAATCCTTTAAAAGATGGCATGTTGGTACTGCACTGAAACACTGAATGAATCTGCCCCTTAACTATCTGCTTCTAGAGGATAAAAACAAGTCCTTTATTAGCTTTTTTGAGATGCGCAATAGAAACGTGGTAGTGAGTTTGTGTTTAGCTTGCGTATCTTTTCTTCTCATTTCAGGATACATTTTCACCTTCTCCTTTTAACACGTATTTCTGACCACGTCTACTGGAAGGTATGTTCTAATCAAATATTTCTCTTTGATTTACACGTTTACATTCTCCTCTGGCTTGACCTTTATCTCTTGTGGCCAGGAGCCTACTGTTGCCACCACGCTATCTTTTTCTTTCTTTTTTCAATGGAATAGGATAACCTACTGCTTCCTTTTTAGGTCTGTCCTACAGACGGCTTTAGCTGTGTGTTGTCAAACACTTATTGTCTCCAACACAATAATAGATGGAGGGCTTTGATTCAGCCCCTTGCTCATGAGTGGATAGCCTTATTGTATATGTCAGAAGTATTTATAAAACACATGTTCATTCTTGGGTCTCTTGCTTCTGAAATAACAGATGTGTTTTCTTACCCAGCGCACTAGTACACATTTAATTGATCTCAGAAAGATGAAAGGCTGAGTAGACCTGCTTGAGTTTGAACCTGTGACCAAAAGATCAAGCACATATTCTTGGAGTAGATGCATTAGTTTATCTATTCCTTTTGCATGTCCCACCTTTGGAGAATTTCTTCTTTGGCATCTCTTTGACTGGACGAGTTCTATCCTCCCACTTTTGACATCAGGAGGCTGTTAGCAATTCATGGGTTCCTAGCAATCCATGTGAACGCATGGGTTTTATTCTGTCTTCCTCGTCACCATTCTAGCCTGCTTTACCCTTTGCTCTCTCTTCCCTCTTTCTTATTATTTTTGTATTTTAGAGCTTTGTACGACGTCCCAGCAACTCCAGTCTACTACTGAGCTGCTCACTTCACCATTCCTCATTTCTCCCTGCCTTCTCTTGCACTTCCCATTTTCTTTATTTCAGTGAGGGCCCTATATTAGTACAACATTGCTACTAGGCCACCTTTTATGCGGCATCGTGCAAGCCTTTTTTTAAACTTATGTTTTTTTAAGTAGTGGACAGACATCTTGGAACTATAAATAAACTTTTCAAATAAGTTGTCGAAAGGGCAACCCCTGCATGACAATGTAGGTGCACGCAGGTGCACACAACGTCAGCCATTTTGGAATGGTTTTGCCCTGTTAGCTTTAAATTGGATGCCCGTGCATACGCCTACATTGTCATGCATCAGTGGGTATTTTAGAATTCTGCTTTTTCTTTCTTTTTTTCTCCTTCCTCATGGTGCTAAAGTAAACAGTTATTGGAAAAAGCCAATAGGTTAGCATTTTAAAGGCGAGACCTATTAGCTTTGTCAGTGGTTGCTCTTGAGGCTCCCTAAATGATTACATATATTTCCCAATCCTTCTACTTATTCCCTATCACCAAGCGCCCTCACTGTAGTCTGTAACGGGCTGTAGGATTCTCTGGTAATGCGCTAGATGTGTAAAGAGGTGCACAGCTGTTCTCCGGTCTTCTTATGTTTCAGCAAATCGGTTCCAAGGGAGGTGCGATTCAGTGTATTTGGACAGTGAGCACATTAAATCAATGGATTATATTTTTGTGCCTGACATTTTGTTTGCATACAAATATTTATACTATGCATACTTAACTACAGGGGCTTTCAATCTGCCCTCTAAATCCATTGGTCTATCAAGTTCAGCGTTGGCCCACTTCAAGCCGTTGGTTTACACCTGCCTGTACGTGTACGAGGGCTTTCGCATTATATATTTTTGGGCTTTATATCACTGAAGTCTAAGCGAGACGTTTGTTTATTTAGAGGATGAAGGGGTGTCTTGGAGACACCATACGAGTGCGTGTGTGTGATATTGTGAAAAGTGCCTGTGCCCCGAGACCCACCTGCAGTTCTATGCCCTCAAGTAAAACATGAGAGTTCCCAGGCGTTGAATCGAAAAGGAGGAGCTGATTGGGATTTGCTTAAGTGCACATCCATTAAACACTTTCCTGTCTCACTTGGGGCACATAAATATGTATATATTCTGTGAACCTCTTTTTACCCTCTCCTTCCCTTTCCCTTGGGCCTCTTTTGTGACTTTCCAAATGGACTTTTAAGTGTCCGGTTTTTATCGGCGGTAATCTGACGATCCTCTCCAGTCCGGGATCAGTTTTCCTTGATTAAAAGAGGGCCTTGAAAGCTGGCAGGCCGGTAACTCTGACCAGGCCCGCAGAGACAAGGGAGGGAAGATGGGCAAATTTACAGTCAATCAGAAATAGCCGCGAACAGATCTCCCCTGTCACACTTCCAGGGCTTATTTGGAGCTGGCTGCAATTCGACACTCAAGGCCCTTTCTTGCCCTCGCGGCTGCACTTGCATTTTCTTCTTGTGTGCGTCACATTGTGTGCCTTCTCTGTAACACGGACATCGGACCTTTCTTTCCGTTCCTTTGATGTATCCTTCTCTCCTTTCTCATCCTACCCACGTCAGGCCTTTTTACCATCCACTATTACCCCCTACTCCTCGCCACCTGAAGTATTTTTCTCGCCTCTTCTCTACTTTCCCCATTTCCTCCGTATTACACAACCGCCAATTATTTCCCGCCCGTCCAGCCTTAATTCTTAAAAATCGAAGGCTTGTGTTTTTCACCCCTTCGCCCCTCGAGAAGTAAGGCGAGTAATTTTTTCTCTCAGCTCACTTCCTTTACGCACACCACACTGGAAAGTAAGGAAGGCCTCTGCAGAGTGCCCCCGCCCCAAAACATTCTGAGAGCCTTCCACCTTTTAGGAGACCCTATTCAGGCGTAAGTCAATGAAAGGTTTTGAAATATGGAAGACTCAAGGGTCCCTCATCACATTCATAGTGGGAGGCATCATTTAGCAATAATCCACTGGTAACATTCAGATATTTTTAATACTGAAAAAGAACAAGTGAAAGATCTTGGCCCTCATTACAACATTGGCAGTAAATCCCGCTTACCGCTGTGCAGCAGACCGCCAACACACCGCGGCGGCGGCGGAATACAGCTACAGCTATTATGACCCACAGCCCGTAATTCGCCAAAAACCAGACACCCACACAAGTCCGCCACACCAAAGGTCAGTGATAAACTGGCGATAACAAAACTGACACCGTCATGCCAACAGGAATACGCCCACACTATCACAACCCACGAATTCATGCGGCGGTCTTTCAACCGCGGTATTCCATTGGCGGTACACACCACCACGCTCAAAATACACACACACTTACAAATCACAGCCACATTAGACAATTCCAAATACACACACCTGATACACATACACACACCACTCCCGCACACTCAATACAATATAAAACACACACCCACATCACCCACAAGCCCCTACAACAAAAATTGAGAAAGAAGCCCAGAGAGAGACACCACCATCAACAACACTAGGATCCACAGGCACACCACACCATCACTCACATAACATCCATGCACCTCAGACAACACACACAAACACATCCCCTCACACATCACAACACACATCACCCACACCACACCACACCATGGCACCGCAAATATACCCCAGGTTCTCCAAGGAGGAGCTCAGGTTTATGGTGGAGGAAATCGTCCGTGTAGAGCCACAGCTGTTCGGATCACAGGTGCAGCACACCTCCATAGCTATGAAGATGGAGCTCTGGCGCAGAATCGTAGACAGGGTCAATGCAGTGGGACAGCATTCAAGAGCTAGGGATGACATCAGGAAGAGGTGGAACGACCTACGGGGGAAGGTGTGTTCCGTGGTCTCAAGACACCAGATTGCAGTACAGAGGACTGGCGGCGGACCCCCACCTCCTCCCCCACAACTAACAACATGGGAGGAGCAGGTCTTGGTTATACTGCATCCTGAGGGCCTCATAGGAGTAGCAGGAGGAATGGACTCCAGTAAGTCAAATCTTGACTATTACATCCCCCACCCTACCTGCATGCTATCACATACCCCACCCTCACCCTCACCCCCATCACTCCAACACCTCACAAATGTCCCACTATCACAACCCACACATCCCAACACCAAGCCCTGCATGCAACACCAAAGCACGGACACCCATCACCAAAGTTTGTTCACTACAGATACCCCCACAGACCCCAAACTAATTATCACACAAGGTCCTACACTAGAATGCAAGCACTGGAATACAGGGTCACCCACCCATTGCACACGATGGCACACACAGATGCAATAATCATGCCTTTACACCCCTGCAGGACCCCTACCCAACATCACCGGACAGGAGGTTCCAGACATGTCACTTCCCCCCATAGAAAAGGCCCACAGTGATGACAGCAGCTCTGTCCATATGGATCAAGATGACCAGCCCAGCCCATCTGGCACCTCAGGACAGTCGGTTCCCCTCACACTGGCACAAACCACCACAGAGCCTCCCCCATCAGGAAACACCAGCACAGCACCCACCCAGCGGGCCCATCCCTCTGTCTCCAGGACACGTCAAGCAGCAGTGTGTCCACCACTACAGGGCACCTAGGCAAACCCACCACCCCAAGAAAATCAGGGACCTGGGGGCAGTGGGCACACGGTTCAGGGGACAGAGGCACAGGAAAACAGGGCAACTGGGAGGACTGCTGTGCAACAGGGGGAGGACAGGCTCAGGGAACCCACTCTCCACGAGGCCCTCTCCAACATTATGGGAGCGTACCATCATTCCCAGGAGACAATGGCAACGGTACTGGCCAAGTTTCAGGAGACCCAGCAGCTGCAGGAGGAACAGTATCTGGGGATCAGGGAGGAACTCAAGTCCCTCAACACCACCCTGGTCACCATTGTAGGGGTGCTGAAGGACCTTGTGAACACCAGGAGGGACAATGTGGCACAGCAAGGGGCCCCTGACACTAGCCTGGATGATGAACAGCCCACCACCTCCGCCGGCGCTAGTGGACAGGAGGCACCGCCACAGGACCACAACACCAGCACCCCACCCCCTGCAGAAGGAGAACCACCCTGCAAACGGTCCCTGGGATCCAGGACAAAGACAGTGAACAATACCAAGACCCCCGCCAGGAAATGAGACCCCCCTGAATGTCATCCTTCTGTCCCACTTCGTCACCCCGCCCATCCATCAACTGCCCTAGCTCCATTTCCTATGCCCCTTTGGACAATGCACCTGTGAAACAAATAGGCTGGACTCTGCCATGGACAATCCTCCACCATCACCCCTGCCCATTTTACAACCCCCTCTACTATGTTCACTTAAATAAACACCCTTGAATCACAAAACAAGCTGGAGTCAGTCTGTGCTTTCACAAAGTGTATTTGCAATAACTATGGAATATAGCAATGTCGATTGTATTGTCAACATACCAATGTAACACAGCTCTAGTCCATGAGGTAATATAGCAGAGGTCACACAGTGGGACCCACATCTGTGAAATAGACAGGCAAAGTGACTAGTCAAGGTCCATACACTGGGTGAAAGTGACAGGCATATGATAGGTCTAACAATTGCATGAGAGGTGTGAGGCAGTGGCATCTTCTTACCTGTGTCTCTCTGGAAGTATTGCTGGATAACGTTGTTTCTCTTGTCGATATCCTCTTCTTCTGCCTCCTCTTCTTCACTGTCCAGAGGCTCCACAGCTGCCACAAGACCTCCTTCTGGACCATCCTCCTGCAGTAAAGGCACCTGTTGTCCAAAGCCAGGTTGCGCAGCATACAGCAGGCCACGATGATCTGGCACACCTCCTTTGGTGAGTAGTAGAGAGAACCACCTGTCATATGGAGACACCGGAACCTGGCCTTCAGGAGGCCGAAGGTCCTTTCGATCACTCTCCTAGTTCGCCCAAGTGCCTCATTGTAGCGTTCTTCTGCCCTTGTCCTAGGATTCCTCACTGGGGTCAGTAGTCATGACAGGTTGGGGTACCTAGAGTCACCTGTAAATGTCGAGGGACAACTGTTAGACACACACTAACCCATAGGGACAACCCCAGACAACTATTCACAGGGTATAGGGTCCTTGTCCTCACCTATTAGCCACACACGGTGCCTCTGGAGTTGCCCCATCACATAAGGGATGCTGCTATTCCTCAGAATGTAAGCGTCATGCACTGAGCTGGGAAAATTGGCATTCACATGGGAGATATACTGGTCGGCCAAACACACCATCTGCACATTCATTGAATGGTAGCTCTTCCGGTTTCTGTACACCTGTTCACTGCTGGGGGGGGGTACCAAGGCCACATGTGTCCCATCAATGGCACCTATAATGTTGGGGATATGTCCCAGGGCATAGAAGTCACCTTCACTGTAGGCAAATCCTCCACCTGAGGGAAAACGATGTAGCTGCGCATGTGTTTAAGCAGGGCAGACAACACTCCGGACAGACGTTTGAGAACATAGGCTGGGACATCCCTGATGCAATGGCCACTGTTGTTTGAAAAGACCCACTTGCCAGGAAATGGAATACTGACAGGACCTGTACTAGAGGGGGGATGCCTGTGGGATGGCGGATTGCTGACATCAGGTCTGGCTCCAACTGGGCACACATTTCATGGATTGTTGCATGATCAAGTCTGTAGGTGACTATTACGTGTCTCTCTAACATTGTCGACCGGTCCACCAGCGGTCTGTACAGAGGATGATGCCGCCATCTCAACACCTACCCCAGCGGGCATGCCCTTTGGAGGAAAACAGCGAGCAGAGAGTCAGCCAACACTGAGGTATTACTAAATGTCATTAGCAAACATTTGTAAAACCGCAATGTGCCTGTTACTGGATGGGGTGCTCCCCCAGTACACGCTACTCTACGGTCCTCCAGACAAACAGGTGAGTCACTGTGAGCATGCTGAATGGGTAATGCCTGTTTAGAGTGGTATGGATGGAAGATACATTGGGGGGGAGGGACTGAGGCCTGCATGTGCTGATAGTGAGTGTATGTGCGTCAGGCCAAGGGTGGGAACGTGGGCCAATGACTGTGACGGTCCGGACGGTTAAAGTTTTTCCTTTTCCCCTGTACTATTATTCAGCGCCCACCAGAAGAAGGATATTTGGCGTTCCATCGCCAAGGACGTCCGGACCCTGGGGGTCCACCACAGACGGAGCACCCACTGCCGTAAAAGCTGTGAGGACATTCGCCCCTGGAGCAAGAAGACGACGGAGGGCCAGCTGGGGATGGCCTCCCAATGTGGAAGGGTTGTCCATCGCACCATAACCCCCCTGATGTTCCAGATCCTGGCAGTGGCGTATCTGGAGATGGATGGGCGCTGGAGGGCATCACAGCAGCCACAAGGGGGTGAGTACCGTCACATCCATCTGACTCTGGGTGCATTACGAGGTGTCTGGGTGGGGGAGGTGGGCAGTGGGTTACCCTAGGCCAGGGCGAGCTTTGTAGGCAAGGACCCTTTGTGAGGCAGGCTATGTGGCCCCCCAACCCCACCAGTGGTAAGAGCCATCTTCCCCTAGTCAGGCTCCTGTGACTTCCATGTGTGCAGCAATCGAGCATAGGCCTTGTACCCCATGGCCCTGTGATTCCTCTAGGAACTCTAAGTGCATGGCGTAGTGCAGAGGGCTGCTGTGTTTGTAGTGTCCGCCAACGGTAGTGGTATTGAATGCACTGAACATGTCTTTCCCCCACCCTTTTTTTTGGTCTCCCTGTTCTTGTGTGCAATAGCATCATCAGGCGGAGGAGCAGTGGCACCGGAGCAGGAGGGATCTGCATCCCACTTGGTCCTGGAGGGTGAGACAACGGAGTCTGAAGCCACCAGTGGGACGCAGGGCGAGGGGAGCTCTACGGCGGCAACAGGAGGTGACTTCAGCGACAGCGACTCCTCCTCTCTTGGGAGCTCCCTTGTGGTGATGGGCCCCTCTGTGCCCCCTGCATCAACAGGTACAGCCGCCAACCCCCTACCCGCACCGCCCTCCCAGCAGCCCCTCAGCGTGTGTCCCGTGGCCGCTCACCCAGGAGGGTGGGCATCTCCTTAGCCCCAGGCACTTCAGGCCCTGCCCCAGCCAGCCCTGCTGCCATCAGTGAGGAGGCAATTGACCTCCTGAGATCCCTCACTGTTGGGCAATCTACCATTGTGAATGCCATCCAGGATGTCGAGAGGCATTTGTAACAAACAAATGCATACCTGGAGGGCATTCATTCTGGCCAGGCAGCCCAACAGAGAGCATTTCAGGCTCTGGTCTCAGCACTAATGGCAGCCACTGTCCCTGTGTCCAGCCTCCCCCATCCAACTTCCTCCACCCAGACCCAATCCCCTGTACCTCAGCCTATGCCAAGCATACCATCAGACCAGCATGCACACACCTCATCACACAAGGGTGGCTCAGGCAAACATAAGCACCACACATCCCACAGGCACTCACACAAGCATAATTCCCATGAAGACATACCAACATCCACTGCCTCCACTGTGTCCCCCTCCTCCACGTCGTCCTCCTCCCTCCTTGTCTCCTCTCCACTCACACCTGCATGCAAAACATCCTGAGCCACTACCTCCATCACCAGCACGCCCATCACCACACACCTCTCACGTGCATTCACCACCCCCCACTACCATTTACACATCCCCTGTGTCCTCTGCCAGTGTGTCTGTGAGCCCTCCTCCCAAAGTACACAAACGTAGGCACACACCCACCCAACAGCCATCCACCTCACAACAGCCTCCAGCCCATGCACCTTCACCCAAATTCAGCAATCGTACACCTCCTACAACCACTACCTCTTCCTCCACTCCCAAACCCACTCCATCTACCCGTCCCAGTGTGTGTAAAAAAATGTTCCTGGCTAACATTGACCTCTTCACTACACCTCCCCCCACCGTCCGTCCCCTAGGGCCAGACTTTCCAGGTGCCAACCCAGCACCTCAGCCACAACATCACCGGACACAGTGGTCCCAGCAACAGCGGGCTTTTGGAGTGCACCAAGCATCAGGGCAGCCAGTGTGCCACGGAGCGAGGGCAAGGACATTCCGCCACCTGTGAAAGTAAAAAAGTTGCCCACATCCCAGAGGGAGAAGGCGAAAACACCTGCCACCAAGAGCTCAGGGAAAACAAAAGGGGATAGTGGCAAGACAGCTGCGCCACCATCTAAGGTGGGGAAGGGCCAGAAAATCAAGGGCAGGTCAGGAGAGGGCATGGTGGCACTGACTATGGGACCAGTGTCACACCTGTCCACGTCGACGCCAACTGGTATGGCGGAGAAGACCGCCACCTGCACCGCCACCAGACCGCAGTCACTGAGCCCGCCACCAGCACCACATTCACTGAGCCCACCACCAGCACCGCAGTCACTGAGCCCGCCACCAGCACCGCCGCAATAGAGTCCGCCGCCAGCTCCGATGCCACAGAGGCCGCCGCAAGCACCGCTGCCACAGAGTCCGCTGCCAGCACCGATGCCACAGAGGCCACCGCAAGCACCGCCGCTACTGACACCGCGGCAAGCACCGCCAGTGGCCCTGCGACATCCTGAGCCAGTGGCACCACCGCAGACATGGCTGCCATCCCCAGTGGTCAGTCAACCAAGCCTCGTGGTCAGTTCCAGGAGCCTGGGCAGCTTCCATGATGCAACACCTTCAGTGGAGAAAGGCATCCACTACCTCAGTCCTTGGCAGGATGAAGCACTCTGGGCACAAAGCCCCCTCCAGAACCAGTGGAGAAAGGCATCCACTACCTCTGTCTTTGGCAGGATGAAGCACTCTGGGAACAAAGCCCCCTCCAGAACCAGTGGAGTATCACATCCACTACCTCTGTCCTTGGCAAGATGAAGCACTCTGGGCACAAAGCCCCCTCCAGAACCAGTGGAGATAGGCATCCACCTGAGTGACTGTGGCTTTGCACTCCTCAGGATAAAGCAGTGGGCAACCCACCCACTGGAGAGACTTGAGAGACTGGGGCTTTGCACTTCCCAGGATGCAGCAGTGGGCAGCCCACCCACTGGAGAGACTTGAGAGACTGTGGCTTTGTGCTCCCCAGGATGCAGCAGTGGGCAAACCACCCACTGGAGAGACTTGAGAGACTTTGGCTTTGCGCTCCTCAGGATGCAGCAGTGTGCAAACCACCCACTGGAAAGTCTTGAGGGACTGTGGCTTTGCACTCCCCAGGATGCAGCAGTGGGCAACCCACCCACTGGAGAGACTTAAGAGACTGTGGCTTTGCACTCCCCAGGATTAAGCAGTGGGCAAACCACCCACTGGAGAGACTTGAGGGACTTTGGCTTTGCACTCCCCAGGATTAAGCAGTGGGCATGGAGCCCCCTCGTGGAGCAGTGGCGATGTGCACTCATCCGGCTGAGGTGCCCTCCATTCCCTTCCCCCTGGGGTGCCTGTTTCATTTCAATCTCATGGCCCTGCAGTGTTTCTCCGTTTGATGTCTGGTATCGAGTGTGGGCCTCGCCCATGCATTTTGGGCCCAGTGGTCCACGGGCAATTATTGGTGCACTATCCGGACTTCTGTAGTTGGTGTACATAATTGTATATACTGTATATCGAGTTTTGACTACTGTTCTTTTCATGATTACAATCATTCAACTCATTTCCTTTTGTCCTTGCGTTCTTGAAAGGGGGGTGGGGTGGTGTAAATGTAATGTTGCAGCATGTATTTGTGTTTATGCTGTTGTGGGTGTGGGTGGGGGTGTTGCGTGTGTGTCACTCTCTTTTCCCTCCCCCCTCCCCTGTGTTGTAGGTGCAGTACTCACCGTGGTCGTCGCCGCCATCTTTGTTGCTCCTGATAGAGGAGCAGGAATACCATCGCAGGGAGTATTTGGAGTTCTGGCTCCATGGCGTCCTGGTTCCTCGTGGGGTGTGGAGAGGTGAGTGTTTTCCCTTCCAAGTCCTGTTTCCGCCATGTTTTTGTTCGAGTTGGTTCCTCCCCGGAAAAGGTGGCGGATTGGCCTCTCATAATAGTGTGGGCGGTACATTGTCTTCCACCTGTCTGTTGGCGGTGACCGCCGCGCTGTTTGCTTGTACCGCCGTGGCGGTCTGAGTGTTAAAGCGGTTTCCGCCACAGTCGTGATTCCATTTTTTTCTTCTGCCGGCCTGTTGGCGGTATTACCGCTGCTTTAACACCGACTGCCAGGGTTGTAATGAGGGCCCTTGTGTTTCGATAGTCACAATTTGTTGGTCTGTTTTGCTTATGTAGGGTCATCCCCAATCTTTTTGTCTCGTGCCTCCTATTTTTTCTGACCTGTTGCTGTTGGCTTTTGAACTCTGAGCACTTTGCCACTGTTAACCAGTGTTAAAGTGCATATGCTCTGTGTGTAAATTGTATGGTTAACTGGTTTATCCATGATTGGCATATTTGGTTTACTACTAAGTCCCTAATAAAGTGCACTAGAGGTGCCCAGGGCCTGTAAACTAAATGCTACTAGTGGGCCTGCAGCACTGGTTGTGCCACCACCTTAGTAGCCCTGTAATCATGTCTCAGATCTGCCACTGCAGTGTCTGTGTGTGCAGTTGTAACTGTAAATTCGACTTGGCAAGTGTACACACTTGCCAGGCCTAAACCTTCCCTTTTCTTACATGTAAGACACCCCTAAGGTAGGCCCTAGGTAGCCCCAAGGGCAGGGTGCAGTGTATCGTTAAAGTAGGACATATAGGCCCTCATTACAACCCTGGTGGTCAAAGACCGCCAGGGCTGTTTTAGAGATTGCACCACCAACAGGCTGGCGGTGCAAACTCAGGTATTACAACCGCAGCAGAAGCGCTGCGGTCGCACCGCCGGGAGTGGCGGGTTTCCGCCATAGTGGTCCTGGCGGATTTAATCCGCCAGGGCAGCGCTGCTTGCAACGCTGCCCAGGGGATTACGAGTCCCCTTTCCGCCAGCCTTTTCATGGCGAAAGGAACCGCCATGGAAAGGCTGGCGGAAAGGGGAGTTGCGGGCCCCCTGGGGGCCCCTGCACTACCCAAGCACTTGGCATGGGCAGTGCAGGGGCCCCCTGGCACAGTCCCACACAGCTTTTGACACACAGCAGACAGTGAAAAGCGCGACGGCTGCAACTGCACCCGTCGCACTGCCGCAACACCGCATTTGGAGCCGGCTCCCATGTTGCGGCCGACATCCCAGCTGGACCAGCGGGTGCCGGCCCAGCGGGGATGTCATAATGGCCACCGTGGCAGTGCGGCCGCATTGGTGGCTGCACGGCGGTTACAACATGGCGGGCGGTGGTTGCCGCCTGCCAAAGTTGAAATGAGGGCCATAGTAATGTGTTTTATATGTCCTGACAGTGAAATATTGCTAAATTTGTTTTGTACTGTTGCAAGGCCTGTCTCTCTCATAGGTTAACATGGAGGCTACCTTTAAATATGATTAAAGTGTAGATCCCTTTGGGAGTGGATATATATGTGGAGTGTGGTGTCTCTGAGCTCACAGTTTAAGAATACATCTTTTAGTAAAGTTGATTTTAAGATTGTGTGTTTGAAAATGCCACTTTTAGAAAGTGAGCAATTTCTTGCTTAAACCATTTATGTGACTCTGCCTGTTTGTGGATTCCCTGTCTGGGTCAGTTTGGCAGTTGGGCTGGTTGCACCTCTCACCAGACAGTGACACAAAGGGAGCTGGGGTGTAGTCTGCATTTCCTGATGAGCCATCTGTGCTAGGAGGGAGGGGGGAGCGGTCACTTACACCTGAAAGGGCTGTGCCTGCACTCAAACAATGCAGTCTCCACGCCCTGGTGTGTGTCTGGGGCCTGGCCTGGGCAAGGCAGGATTTCACAAACAAGAGAGGCTTTTTCAAAGGGCAAAATGGGTATAAGAAGGGCACCCAAAACCACAGACTTTAGAACACCTCTGGAAACCAAGAGGAACCTCTCCCTGGAGAAGAGCTGAGGAAGAAGAGCTGCCCTGCCTGTGACTGTGTTTTGTCGAACCCTCCTGCAGTTGCTGCTACTGCCTGTGCTAGAGGACAAAGACTGGACTTTGTTTTGCCTTCCTTCTTGTGAAAAAAGGATTTGATTTAGAGCTTGCCTCCTGTTGTTTGAAGTCTCAGGGACAGCAAAGACTTCTCTCTGTCAGCACCTGGAGTCTCTGGAGAGACTCCTACTCTGCCAAGTGGTGTCCATCCAGTTCCTGAGACCCTGAAAGGAGAAGCTGGCAGCCCAAGAGTGAGAAGTCCACGCACAGACTGCCGTGCAGGGAAAAGATCGACGCAACTCCGTTCTGCGGCTAAAAAATTGACGCACCGGCAGCTTCGCAGCTGAAAATCGACGCTCGTCTGCAACGCAACTGGAAGATCGACTCCCACGGCTGGGGTAATGACGCGCAGCATCACTGATGGAGGCTGGTGAGATCTCAACCCGCACTGCATGGTTTTTAGATCATCATGCAGCTGAATTTCTGACGCAAACACCGCTGGGTGTGTAAAACCGATGCAAGGCATGCCTGGACCCAAGAGTGCTGACTGGATCGACAAATTGCACTCCTGCGGAGAGAAGAAACGTTGCACGCCGCCCCGACTAAAGGAGATACGACGCACGGCCTCGCTCATGAGTGAAATCAACGATTCACAAGCCCTTTTTGACGTACACTTGCCCATGCGGGTTGTTTTTGACGCACTCAAGGTACATTTTCACGCTAACAGCGTTAGCGTTGTGTTTAAAATTACATGAAGACTCTCTTTACATTTTTTGTGATAACTTGACTGGTGTATTGTGGATTATTTTTGTTTTGGTCTTGTTTTGTTTAGATAAATATTTCCTATTTTTCTAAACCTGTGTTGTGTCATTTTGTATTGGTTTCATTGAATTACTGTGTGTGTTGGTACAAATACTTTACACCTAGTACTCTGAAGTTAAGCCTATTGCTCGTGCCAAACTACTGTGGGGGTAAGCAGAGGTTAGCTGAGGGTGATTTTCTTTTACCCTGACTAGAGTGAGGGTCCTTGCTTGGACAGGGGGTAACCTGACTGCCAACCAAAGACCCCATTTCTAACACAATTGTCTTGTAGAAATTTGACTGCTAAGTTTTGAATAGTAGTAAGTGACACTCAAGCAACGTGGTGACCGACTCAGAGCATACCACTGGGTAAGTTACTTTGACGATGCCCAACCAAAGTGTGGCATTGCAGGTCTTATGAGGCAGTAAATGAGGGACGACAATGAGTTGATAACCACCCGATCTTCTTACTGGGCACTAGGAAAGCTCTGGTCCCTGAGATGCTTCTTCCCAGAGACCTTGCCCACCAGGCAACATTTCCCAGCCAGTGTGCAGAGGCATTTGTTCCTGCTAGTCATGTAGACATGAAAGGGTCAAAAAGGTCTATCCCCTGACACTCCTGGGAGCTATAAGATTGGTTTTAAAGGTGACACTCATACGTGTGAGTCTGGATCTGAGAAAGCCCACCCTGTTCACTACAAGCGGGCGAAACACATGTTGTCTATTTTCACTAAAGTTGGTGACTATAGATAAGGCTCAAGGATTGCCTCAAGGATTAAAAAACATTATATCAACAAGTATCTATTTATTTATTTAATTTATTGAATGTGATCATGTGTTTTTATATATTTCTAAAAACTGATATTATGTCGTCTAATAGCATAATGTGGGTGGAAACATTCCAAACATTTTGAGAATTCGAGACATGTCATGCATAAATAACAGCAGTACCTCCATTCAGGTTTCTGATTCACAAAATAAATCCATATGTGTGTACCCAAGAAACTCTTGAACTACCAATGTGCTATAGGTTACATACAAGCATCCTTAACATAACATACCACATTTTCACGAAAGGCAGCTGTGGTATTCTGAAAAGCCAAGTGCAACAGTCATTTGGGGTGCACATTCAAACACATTCTGTTTCTCTTCCTCACAACCACAGTGGCCCAGACACAAAAGACCTCATTTCACTACATCTAGACAGGGTTTATTACCACCCCACAGTGATCATGTAGCTCTCAGAAGAGGCCTACTCAGGTTGGTAGGCGGTGCTTGAAATGGAAAAATAAAGGTATAGGTATTCTGTACCAGAGTACCTACTTATATCTGAGAAGTGCTGGTACTCTCCAATTAAAAGTATTACGTTTTTCTTGAGACGTGTAGGTACTCTCCCTCTCAAAAGAAAAAAGTGCTGATACTCCTTACCGGACAGTAACAGCCCATTTAAAGCACTGTTGATGGGTCAATAAACAGCTGTTGAAAATGCCTCTTCTTGCAGGATCATCACCAGACGTTTGCTGTGTTGGCCTACTGCAGCTGTTGTGGGAGGGACTGTCACTTTTCTGCGTGATCTGCTGAGCTGGCCTACTGCTGCTGCTTTCAAAGGGACTGCCTCTTTGCTGTTTGCTCTGCTGTGATGACCTGCTGCCTTCTGCTTCTGTCCTGCAGAGAGAGGGACTGAACTTGCTTTCTACATCCTTGAACCCAAGAATCTCCAAGAGCTTGTTGGCTTGCTGCTGTTCTTCTGCAGTCTCAGGGACATCAAAAACCGCTGCAACTCACCTGCTACAGCACTTGGACCATCTATGAGTCTACCCTAGGAAGTGGTGCCACTCCAGTCCTGGACCCTTGAAAGTGGACCTAATGTGCTCTGCCTTCTGTGGTTTTCATCAGAACTGCAGCACAACTCCCCGGGATCAGCACTAAGCGACGCCAAGCTCCGCAAAGCCTCGCCTCACAGCTCCTCGGGATCAATGCAAAGTGACACCAAGCCCTGCAAAGCCTCACCGCTCAGCTTTTCAGAACCAACGCTGGATGATGTGAAGCCTTGCGAAGCACAAAATGAAGACTGCGCACCAGGACTTAAGGTACGTTGTTCAGCGAGCCCAAGTGGGTCCCAGTAGCTGGCCCGCCCTCCATTGCGGTTGGTCTGAACTGGTGACTTTGTCCCAGCCCAGTGTAACCAGCCAACTACCGTTGGCACATTGCAATTCTATGTGCTATTTTCACCAAAGTCCTTAAAATTACATATCTCAGGGTCTACATATTGATTTTATGTTGTTTTGGTCGTGTTGTAATCAGATACACATTCTCAATTTTTCTAACCTGGTGTTGAGTACTTTTTGTGATGTCTTTCACTGTGTTACTGTAATTAAGTGTTGCACAAATCCTTTACACATTGCCTTCTAAGTTAAGCCTGTCCGCTCAGTGCCAAGCCACCAGGGGGTGAGCACAGATTAATTTAGAGTGTGTATCCGACTTACCCTGACTAGGATTGTTGTTCCTAGTTGGACAGGGTGTATACCTCTACCATCTAGAGACCCAATTTCTAACAGCAGAGAAGCAACAAATAGTCTAGCAAGCCGATAACATAATAACAATTATTTGTTTTTTTATAGCTCTTCATATATCATTTCTGCTGTTTCTAGCTGTAAAGAACACATCTAACTTTTGCCAATTTATTGATACTAATGTTTGGGAGTTTCAGTGTATAGTTCATTAGTAAGTGCCTAATTACTGAGCCTCCCTTCTCATGAAGGGTGAGCCTTCTTAGTTACCTTTCTGGATCACCTAAACATCGGTATGACTTTGCTCACTGGCTTCAGATGCATGATCTGTGACAATAGCTGTGGGCCAAAGTATATGGAAAGAAATTCATTCAGGAATCTCATGTTCTTGGTGAGCAGTAACTGACCCTTCATGGTTCACTGATCTGTAGGCACTCGTCTGCACATCCAAAGTACCACTCAGGGTGTGGCCTTTTCATGGTTTCACCAATATGAGATAGTATGATGGTACACTCCAGCACCACTCAATTAACCTCCTTCAAGGTGTTAATACCTTGTGCTAGATTTCACACATGATGCAAACAGCAGGGTGGCACTTCCACTTGCTAATAATTGACAACATTTCTTTTCCATTTGTGGCATTATAGCTGGACCTTGTCGGACACACTAAGCAGGACATGCAGAATTTCGTCATCTTTGTCCCATCAAAGATGTTCACTGCTTCTCCCCTCTGCCAATGCGTGGCAAGTTCTTGAATTTATTTGCCCTGCTCGACAAAATTCCAAGTGCTTCTCTCAGGGGTGACCACTGCAACACTCAATACTAGCTATGTCAGGGGGTAAATGAGACAAATATTGATTCAAAAATATCTTGTGGCATGAACATTGTGTCCAAAATGTCATCACTAAGAAAATACTGTGGAACAGAATATCGACGGGAAGAATATTGTTTTTTTTGTATCTAATATGATTTCATAACTTTTGTTGTTTTAAACTTTAATATGGTTATGATAAATGTCTTTTTTAATTGATTTAATTTATATTAGCTGATATTTTAATTTGAGATATTAATATAATTGTTATAAACATATATTACGCAATTTAAACGTGTTTTGATTTTTTAAATTTAATTAGTAATTTACAATGTAGTAGTTGGTTGCTGGTTTTGTAGATGAATGAGTTTGGAAGTTAATTAAATTATAATTTATCAATGTTTAATGTTACATCTTTTATTAAGTCAAATTTGTGATTCGTAAATAGATATGTTAATTACTGTGTGTATTTTTTATTATGATTTGTGTATTCGTATGCTGTGCATCTCACTCAGGAAGTACCCTGGCACCAAAAGAAGAACAGTGCGTCCCAGGATGGAACATATTGCAATAGCCAAGTTATTAGTGTCTAGTAGAATTTGAGGTCTGAGCTAGAGGCTCTGCTGTGCAAGGGGAAGCCATTCCAGGACATCATTGTTTAATTGTTATATGATCTATTTACATTTAATTTGATAATATTGATATATTCCTTTAGTTTAATTAGTAATTTAGTTTTAGTAATGGGTTGTTCGGTTTGTAGAGGAATATATTAGGAAGATATTTAAATTATAATTGATTTTTGAGATTTGTTATGCTATTTAAACCTCATAAAAATTATTTAATTTCTAATTGATTATTTATTATGTATATTATTGATTTTTATGTTTATCACTTTATTGCTATGTGTATTTAATGATAACATTTATAGAAATCACTTTATATTTGTTAGTTTTGAATTTAATTTGTTGTATTCAAGTGGTATTTTAATATTAATATTGTTTTTTTTGTTTTTTTGGTGTTTGTGGTTTTTGGGGTATTAGAGAGGGAAATTTATTTTTTATGTATTTAAATATTTCATGTATTTGATAATTTATTCTCATTTTCTTTTATTACAAATTACATTTCAAAATAAATTATATGTGTAATACTTGTATGTAGTTAGGCATTTAAATGTTTTTTAAATTATGATTTTGAGTTTGACTAATCTAACACTTTCCCTACTGTTGCTTAGACTGGAGTGAGACTAGTAAATATAACCCCTCCATAGTCCAACACTTTTATTGCTGTTACTTAGTTTGGAGTGTGAATAATAAATGTAACCCCTCTGAAGTACAACACTTTCTCTACTGTTGTTTAGACTGTAGTGGGAATAGTAAATCTGGGTGGCGTATATGGGCCAATGCTGGCCCTCTCTAATTACTGCATGAATGTTAGTCTATACTGATGACAATCCCCTATAGACATCTCCTGATAAGAGGGGACTTTAATTGTGTGTTGGACATACAGTCAGATAGGTCCTATAACTCACTCCCTGAAACTTTGATCTGTAATCATTCAGAGCACTTGAAACACTGGACGACCAGTTGGGGGGGGTCGAGAGACTCTTGTCAAATACTTAATTCTGGGGATAGAGAATAGTCACAGTATGGAGGCAGCCCGTGGGTTTGGGGGCAGGGTGGTAACCCATCGCCTCTCTCTGCCACTAATTGCTTGGCATGTTACAGTTTTCATATAAAAGCTGTAATATAATCATGCCAGCACAAGCGGTCCACTCATGTGTCAGGTGGGGCTGTTACAGCCCGGCCTCACACAGACACAATACATGTTGGACATTTCGGACATAATGCACAAGCATCAGGTAGTGTAAACTGTCAGATAATGGATCTTCAGAATGTGTCAACCATTCATCCTCTTGCTCTATCAGAAAGTTGAATAGAGAAAAAAGGCTTAGCTGACTCCCCTCAACCCTCAATGGGTTCTGACTGAGTGGAAGCTCATGAACCTGCCTCTGGTGTGCTGGTATGCTGCAGATACACTGATGAGTCGTACATCGTGAGCTTGCCCAGCAGACAAGGAGCCTGTAACCACATGTAAAAGAGCGCCCCAGGTAAAGTTTTGTGTTAGCAGCCTGAATGTGTTTGCGTGCTGGTGAGCCCATGTGTATGTCATTGTTACTGTTTTTGGGAGGGTGACTGCACCATTTACGTATGTTTGCTTGCTTGTATGCCTGAGCGCATGTTTAAGTGTATGTATTTATATATAGTGCTTACTACCACTGACGAGGAGTTGAATGTGTGACTGTAATTTGAAAGCCTATGAGGTATTCAGCCCGGTGGTTGGCAAGACCCGAGGGAGGGTTCTGGCTACAGTTAGCAACGTCAAGGAAGATCGCTGATCAGTGCTATGTTTCATTTTTTTGCTTTTTTTTGTATTGTAAGCACCGTCAACCCTAGCAAGTACCTTGAAGCCCATAACTCATCAATCACATCCAAGATAAATCAGTCCCAAAAAATGCCACTGCATAAATGTGGCAGGGTTCTGTCTACAATAAAAACAGGCACAAAAAGAAATACAGCACTGAGTAGCGCCGGGTAGAGGCAGCAAACTCTCATCTGCTCCCATTAGTTAATGACCCTGTACATTTGGGTTTCGAGGCACTTGCTGCTGTATGTCCGGCGCCACCACTTCCAAAGGCCACCAGTCTCCACTGGCACAATTTTCAAAGTGGGGGTGCTTCCATCACTAAAGTAATAGGGACTGGGAAAAATTTGAGAGTTGCAATAAGAACAAGTATAGCAAGTGAGCTGCACCCATTTGGCAGGGGTGGGATAAGGTTGTAATACGCAGCAGGCGTTGCATTTTAGAGCACACTGCCGCAAATATGTATCAAGAAAGCATAGTGTTGTAGCACATTGTTATTTAAAGACAGCACACTTTCCATTGCAGTTTTACTGATAAAGCCATATTCCACAAACGATAATGTGTGGAAACTGGGTTTAAACAAATATTTATAAATTGCACATCACCAAGTAAAATGTTTTGATTTGTTCTGACCCTAATAAAATCTTTAGATCATACATCAGAATTACAAAACAATGTTCCTCATTTGTGCCTTCTTAACTGCTGGTATGTTTTCAAATGTTTCTTCAGTTAATTTACAGTTATTTAAATATTGTTGTGTGTTAGGAAAAAACGATATAGACATCCTTTCGTCACTCTCCCTGTACTAAAGCAAGATTGTCACATAGTTCACACGACATTTGACCTCTGTCTTTGAAAGCACAGAAAATGTGACAAGACAAAAACAAATTTAAAGGCATCCTTAATGCTCATTCGCCTTCTGAACTCCAGCATGATTATTATCGGGGTGCTGCATCACCCCAGCACCCCTAATTCTGGCACCTATGTGGCACATTTACATCAACACATTCATGCACAGATATGGTTCTGGTCGACCCCTGCATGATGGAATTGAGTCAGTGACTGGAGTATTTGGCAAAAAGCATATCTGACGTTAGCCCACTTGTACTGGCATGTACCATGGCATAATATAAGCTATCATTCATATATGACTTTTATGACCTGCTACTTGGCTTGATGCACCTATAGGTGCACAATACATTTTGAGATAAAGCACTTCTTCACTGCCTACAAGTGTTCCAGAGACAGTAAACCTAAGGAATGGGAGGTCTTAAACGTGTGCAATAGGGGTGTGTGCATGTCCACTTCAACACGGGGGCAGACAGTTATTATGTGGCATTCTCACCATATTAGAGACCATCATCAGAAACCTAGGAAATGCCTGTGGCACTGCACAACTATATACTGCAGAATTGGCCCAACAATGACTGGTGAAGGTAGAAACACATAACAAGGCAGAGTGCTCATGACTACAAAACCTATATTACTATGAAATTTTTTTATTGAGATAAGTCCAGACAGGTCTAGTCACAACTCTGGTAGCAATGTAGTATATGTTTATCAAAGAGTAATACGGCCGGGAGCACAGCTTATTTCCGTAACTGAAACCACACTCAACTCAGTTGTTACAAACACGTCTTTTATAGGCTTAGTTGTTATATGTTTACTTATCATATTTCCAATTAACACAGTAGCTTAACATACTGTTATCTACCTTCATTTTTGGCACAAGCAATAATTCTCAAAAAACACATCTGACTTCTTGTCACTAAAAATACAGCTGGGGCGTATTTAATATACATATGCATCCTCTAATAAGCACAGTTTCTTTTTATCTAACCCTTGGAATTCTATATGTGCTTCCTCCCTACACTGCTCCCATACTCTGACGTTTTACGGTCTGTCCTCCTCCCTCTACCACCCTTGGCACTCACAAGAATTCTGTGTCTTCCTTTCAGGTCTGCCATGAGGTAGCCCTCCTCCTAACACTCGTATCAGGAAGTGGTTCAGGCTCTTGTGTGTGCAGCCTTCCAAATTATCTGTGGTATGTGAAAACCAGCTGCAACTGCTTTGCCCTGCACCTGGCTTGTTCCTTTGTTTTCCTTTCTGCCCCTGTACTCCATTTTAACATAGTACCCTGGTTTAGGCCTGCATTTGTCTCGCACTGTGTATGCTCCTGCATGTTTCCGTCTTAAGCCATGTGTTGACCAGAGTGGGCCTTCTTTCTTTCTCTTGAGGCCTATTACACGGGTCCTAGCTTAACTGATGAAAAAAGCTGATCCACATGTGGTTATTTCAGCATTACATGCCCAGACAGCCACATAGCACCCATGCAGCAATAAATTAATCAGGTGTTTACCTCTTACTGTAGACAGTTATATGATCTAAACAGGGGGGTAGCTGTTAAGGATTGTGGCAGATATATTCTAAACTAACTTGCTTGACTTTGGATCAGGTGGATGACTTTGAAATCCTTCCGAAAGCCACAGGCCATACTCTAGCTATTGACCAAGTGGCGGCAGAGAAGATGTGGTGTGAGTGTAAACCATTAGAATTTTATAAAAACCTAAAAGCAGGCACTAGTACAATGGCTACACACCATCTGGCAGCATAAGAAGTGTGTACGCTCCCATGGATGTGTGAGGGGACTGTTGTAAAGGTGCTACTAAAAATGGGTAGATCCTCGATAAACTGCCCTCTATCAATTCTGGCCAACAGATTGCACACACTTCGTCATGGGCTTATCCACCCCAACCAGAACAGGCTTGCACACAGAAAAAGCACAGCTGCTTAACTGCAAAGATTGTACCATGTTATTGATCATACACTCAGGGACTGGTCATTTGCAGTGGCCATTGACATGAAAAAGTGTCTGGATTAAATTACTTCCTTTTAATCATGGAGATGGTCAGGCTAGAAGGTGAATTCAGTTCCTGCATTAGATCTGAATATGCCTTGTCTATGGTTAAAACAGAGGGAATTGTATTGTATCAGATACCAATTTAGAGAGGTGCAGTCCAGAGATGTCCCCTTTCCACACCATTGTTTTCTTGAGGGTACACCTGGGCCGAACACCCATGGGCCCTCATTAGGATCCTGGTGGTCTTAAGACTGCCAGGGTCATGGTGGCAGTCAGACCTCCATCAATGTGGCGGTCCAATCGTCAGATTACGACTGCGGAGGTAGCGTGGCAGTCGGACCACCAGTTTTCCTCCACAGCACAGACTGGCAGTGTTGGCGGTCCTAATCAGGCGAGCAGCACTGCCCTGTGGATTGCGACTCCCTTCTCAGCTGGCGGAGGTGGGGTGCAGGGGCCTCTGGCCACCCCCGTCATGATGTTCACTGTCTGTAACATTGAGACGGATGTTGGTGCACCCCACACACTACAGCATTGCCACTGGCTCTATTATGAGCCGGAGAGAATGCTGTAGGCTGTTTCCTGCTGTGCCAGCTGGAAACTCACAATGGGGCCTGAGGGGAGGCGGCCGCACTGGCAGCAACCTGCCCGTTGAGACTTCGGCAGACAGAAAAGCCCGACCCTGTTATGTCTCTGTATGCAGATGATGTCCTAATTTTCCTCCATGATGTCCACAAAGGTCTTTCAGTAGTATTCAAAGCTTCGTAGAGTTGTTAAAATATAATACGACAATTGAATAACGCTAAATTGTGTGCAGTCTTTCTTACACACCTGGGAGCCCAGGCCCACATGCCTGTAGTTCGCAGCTCATACATTTAAATATCTAGGGGGAAATACATATAGGAATCAAGTGGCTATTACAGCAGGTAACATGGGTAGAGCAATGGTCTCAACAAAAATATCAGTGACCTTCTGGAGGAAATTGCCACTCTCTCTCATTTGTAGGATAGAGGTGGTGAAAAGGCTGATACTCCAGAGACTACTCTACTTTTTTGCACTATCCCAGTTATTCTTATTACCTTTTCCCATGATCTGGCACAATCCTGCCAATCTCACCTTTGGAGTAGCTAGGCACAGATTTGCCGCGATAAGGTGGGTTTGGGCGCCTGGGTCTTTGAAAGCTACTATATTGTGGTGCAGCTTCAGTGGGCGGCTTAGTGGTTGTCAGGAAACCGTGCAATGGAAATGTACTGTCTAAAACTGATCT
Source organism: Pleurodeles waltl (assembly GCF_031143425.1). Classification (NCBI taxonomy): domain Eukaryota; kingdom Metazoa; phylum Chordata; class Amphibia; order Caudata; family Salamandridae; genus Pleurodeles; species Pleurodeles waltl. The sequence goes on along the minus strand of NC_090448.1, from coordinate 765,011,790 downwards.
TTGGAGGAACAAGATTTGTTGCTCGAATGAGAATTTCCATTGTAAAACAAAAGACAAGAGGCATTTGGCAAAACAGGAAAACAGGAAATTGTTTTTTAATTAAACATTACGGCTGGGAGAGTAGTAACAGATTTGGGGTCTGACGACTGTCTCTTGTTGTACATCAGTTTGAGGCAAGCTTTATACATTTCTCTGCATGAAATAAAATCATAAAAATGCGAACGGTTGTCATGGAGTCATAGATGCAATTCCAGATAGGGAATGCAAATGGGCATGACCTGGCGTGGACACAATGTGGGCCAGCGATTATGTGGGCCAGTCTGAGGGGCGTGTGGTCACTGCATGTGCTGTGTCCTGATTGGCTAAGTGTACCTAGCTACAAGTGGCATCTAACTTTATGGCGTTTTGGGAATGCAAACATCCCTCTGGCCATGTGTGCATTGTTGTGGGTCAATCGCTGTGGATCATTGTAGCGTTGCTGTCTATCTGTGGGATCTGATCTAAGTTTCCCTGTTTGTGCATTTGTCTGCTGGCTAAGTGTTACCCCACCTGTGACCTGTCAGTCATTAGCCTTCAGGTCTGGGTCTCAGAGCCTGCCTGACCATGTAGCTATGTGCTGGGGTTGTCAGAGAGTTAACAACAGGGGAATCTACAAATGGTGATGCAACTTCGTTTGTGTGTGAAAATGTATTGTTCGTGTATAAAGACTTCTTGTTGTCATGCACATTGACATTGATAAGATTCAATATCAACATTCCCGCCTCTAGTTGAATTTTCATCTACAACATCAAACCCACGAGTCATGACAGTCACATTGTTGGTACCGCGTTGTATCAACTCCCTCACTATTTGTACTCTACCCAATTTGGGGACTACATTTTTACAACAGGAAGCTCCCAATTGTAGGAAACCACATAAAACAGTAACACTATGATAACGGGCAATAATGACATGCACAAACTGGTCAGCCACCAGGGGAGCCAGGAGAACCAGTTTGTGAACCACTACTGCTCAGGGGCACCTCCTTCTTCATGCATGTCTTTCTGCAGTCGGTGCAATGCTTGAATGGAAAGCATCAGAGTTCCATTTTCCATGTTATTGCCAGGTATCAAAGTACAGCAAGATGCACTGATCTTGGCACACGCCCCACCCTCCATTGCCGTCATCAAGTCCAAAACATACCACTGTTGCATCAGTATGAGGCAGATGGCTCTCAGTTCTTCCTTGATTGCAATAAGGCAGAGCTCAGTACTTTTCATCATTTTGAGCTCTTCCCACCGGGTTATTTGCAACCAGCATTTGCTTTTGTCTGCAAGGTGAAGAACGGTATGGACCATTCCGCCAATACTTGATTGTCGGTGAACAGTCTAAACTCCTCTGGAATGTCCTTGTACTGAGCCCAGCCAAAATAGTCAGCAGCTCTTCTCCTTCGAGCTTGCTGCAATAGTGTTGTTTTCTTCCTCAGCTGGATAGTTCAGATATATCTTCTCCTGGTATGACCAGGGTTGGGGTGTCTATGATGATGAAGGAGCAGAGGCCACATCATCCAGGGATGATCTGCGTGTAAGCAAACTTGCCACACTGCCAGTAGGTGTCCATCAGCATGGAGGTGTCCCATTGCACACCAGGAATGTGCAGGATTGTGCTGCAGTTCTCATTCGTGCCCAGCAGAATGGTTAATTTGCCTCTGAAACATAAGGAATACAGTGTGGGTTTCTGTACAATTAGGGGTTGCCCCTTCACCTCTATCTATGTGTACCTGCCTATCTCAGTGCCCCAGCTTTCCTGACATCTTTGCTGTTGTATTACACTCTTTTATGAGACCCATTTACCTTCATGTCATTGAGGCAGATGGCCCCTACACTGAAACTACATGTCTAGTGTCCATTTGTTATTACGAAGACAGCCCAGACACGCTAAAGCCAGCCTCAGACCACAGACGGAAGCAGGGGCAGACATGTTTGTGCACTGGTTAGGTGGTTTAGCCACCTCCAAGAATCTCTTCTCGTGAAAATCTTGGGGCCAAACGTTCTCCTCCACTATAGCTCCCTTCCTACACATCCTGTCTTACTCAGTTTGGAATCCCTAGGCTTGGTGAGAAGGTACAGGGCTGTAGAATTGGTCTCATAGCAGCTCAGATGTACTATTACCCTATGGGGCCTTACTCTATTGGGTTGCATTTTGGCCTTAATTCTACAGAGGTGCAGGAGGAGGAGGCATTTAGCTTTTTCAGGGGCTACCTCTTGAGATAAGTAAAGCCTGTCTGTGCCTACTGCATGTGGTATCAGCGAACAGACATAACATGAACCAACTGATTTCTTGGAGCCCACTGTGGTCATGTGCTGATACCATGTGTTATGTAAAAGAGCACTGAGTGGTGCATGGGGGATGTTAGTGTTGGGTGTGGTGTAATTAAAGTGACATGAGAGAGGTCCCTACTCAGGTGTGGTGACATTGTTCGAATAGACTCCGTGAGACTAGACTGTTCTTTGGAAATGCATTGATATGGTAGCAAACCGAGAATGCATTGAAATACATAACTTAGGAAATATTATAGGTCTTGAGATGATTCCGGCAGAGATATCCATGGTCTTCTTGGTGATGGGAGTTTCTGAGTTGAAAAACAGTTCAGATAAAGCTTTAGAGCAAGGTGTGGTATGGTATCTCGTTGGGGGTATGGATGTGAAAAGAGTCCTTGGGGAGGGTTGTGGCTCTTGACCCTGTTTGATGCAAGAATTCTTTGGAGCAGACTGTGGCTCTTGATCTTGCTAGGGAGTCTGGTGCAGCCACTGAGAAGGCAATGGTCCACTGTAGATGTGTTGCACTTAACGGCTCAACTACAGACTTGTTGTGTAAGAGCTACCTTTAGTCGTTATGAAAGAAAAGCTCATTGCATCTTTGTACGTTGCCAATTAATCCCTAAGAATTTCTGTGTTTTTCATGAATTTGGTGAAGCACCAGAGGGTGGCCCCCAAACAGGATTCCTCGTTCTTGAAAAATAGGTTATACTTTGTAAACATTTTGGGGGTCATTACAAACCTGGTGGTTGGTGATAAAGTGGCGGTAATACCGCCAATAGGCTGGTGGTAAATATAGCCAAATGATGACAATGGTGGAACCAGCTCAGACAGACAGCCACTTTAACACACTGACCGCCAGGGCGAAATCAACAGGCATCATGGCTGTAACCGCCTACAGCCAAGCGAAAGACAATGTTCCACTCACTGTATTATGACAGTGCAATTTGCCACCTTTTCCAGGGTGGATCCAATGACATTAAAGGCCTGGCGGAAACAGAGCCCAGAAGTTACAGGACTCACCTGTGGAGACTCAGGGAAGAACCATGCCGCCATGGAGCCCAAGCTGCATGTCTCCCCCATGATCTTCTAGGTGCTGCTCCACTACGAACGCCAACAATGGCAAAGACGACTACGGTGAGTACAGCCGCCATGCAACACCCCCACCCCCAGCACCATACACACTAGCAGATGCAGTAACATAACATATTTACCCTGTACCCCTCGGGAATATTGCAAGGACAACACAAATAGATTAAAAAGAGTGTAATAAGATAAAATAGTAGCAATACGTGCATTCAAATCAAAAAGTAAATACATATTTACAAATGTAGGGGCACTGCCCAGTCCTCAATGTTCATGGGCCACAGGGCCACATTACAAAGTCCAAGGCCCCACTTGACTCCTGAAGCAACACAGAGAGAACCCTGCAGGGCCATCATGTCGAAAACAGGCAGGCACCTCAGGGGGACGGGGAATGGGGGGGCACCTCAGCAGGAAGATGGTACAACGCCAATGTTCATGAAGGAGGCAACATGCCCTGTGCTTGGTCCTGGGGAGTGCAAGGCCACAGTCTCACAAGTCGGTGACTTGCCCACATGCTCTGTAGGGGGCAACATGCCCTGTGCTTGGTCCTGGGGAGCGCAAGGTCACAGTCTCTCAAGTGGGTGACTTGCCTACATGCTCTTGAGTGAGCAACGTGCCCTGTGATATTCATCCTGGTGAAGATGGGGTGAGTGGATGTCATCTCAACTGGTTCTGGAGGAGGCATCGTGTCTAGTGAGCTTCATCCTGGGGAGGATAGGGTGAGTGGATGTCAGCTGCACTGGTTCTGGAGGGGGCATTGTGCCCAGTGAGCTTCATCCTGGCGAGGATAGGGTGAGTGGATGTCATCTCCACTGATTCTGGAGGGGACATCATGCCCAGTGTGCTTCATCCTGGTGAAGATGGGGTGAGTGGATGTCATCTCCACTGGTTCTGGAGGGGGCATTGTGCCCTGTGATGCAGATCTTGGGGAGTGCAAGGTCACTGTCTCTCAGGTGGGTATCATACCCACTGGATTTGCAGGGTGCATGCCGCACAACAGCACATGGATGCAGGTCTACAGAATGTCCGCCGGCGGTGACGGCTGTTCAGTGGTGGCAGTGGTGCTGTTGCTGCTGGTGGTGGGGGGAGGATCCAGCCCATCCTCTGCAGCCTCGGACGGCTGCCCAATGGTGCTTGTGGTGCTTGTGGTGGTGCTAGTGGCGGTGCTGCTGGCGGAGCTGATGGTGGTTGTGGGGGGGAGGTTCCAGCCCATCCCCTGCAGCCTCGGACCCCTGCCCACTGGTGCTGCTGCTGCTGGTGGTATTGGTGGGAAGCTCCAGCCCATCCCCTGCAGCCTTGGACTGCTGCCCACTGGTGCTGGTGGTGGTACTGGTGGTGGTGGGGGGGAAGCTCCAGCCCATTCCCTGCAGCGTCCTACACCTGCCCAATGGTGTTGGTGGTGGTGCTAGAGGCGGAGCTGGTGGTGGTCGTGGGGGAGGCTCCATCCCATCCCCTGCAGCTTTGGATGGCTGCACCACCATGGTTGGGGGTGGGGTCTCCGACTGAGTCCCAGCACCAGGCCCCTTGTCCTTGCTGCCTGCTGGTGCAGGCCTCTTGCCCTTCCTGCCAGCAGCTGGGGATGGCTCCTTGCCCCTTTTGACAGCAGCTGGGGCTGGCTCCTTGCCCTTCCTTCCTCCAGCTGGGGCTCGCTCCTTGCCCTTCCTTCCTGCAGCACTTGGGGCTGGCTCCTTGCCCTTCCTTCTGGCAGCACTTTGGGCTGGCTCCATGCCCTTCCTTGCAGCACTTGAGGCAGGCAACCTTTCTGTCTGTCTGGCTGGTGGCCGGGATCCTTTCCCACCTGGAGTTGCTGGGGACACTACTGTGCCCGTGGACTGGGTGGCTGGGGTGCTTGCCTGGGTTTTGACCACCCTGGCCTGATGTGAAGGACAGGGGGAGGGGTAGGGAAGAGGTCAATGGTGGAGAGGAGAAGCTTCTTAGGGACACTGGGGTGGGAAGAGAGAAAAAGTTTGGGAGTGGAGGAAGAGGGAGTGGTTGTCTGCTGTGTTTGGGTGCAGGTGCATGGGCTGGATGCTGTTGTGAGGTTGATGGCAGTTGAGTGTCTGAGTGCTTGCATTTGCGTACTTTTTGAGGAGGGGGCACAGACACAGTGGGAGAGGACACAGGGGACGTGTGCATGGATGTTGGGGTGGTGACTGCCAGTGAGGTATGTCTTCTGATAGGTGTGCTGGTGATGGTGGTAGTGGATGAGGATGTAGTGCATGCAGGTGTGAGTGTAGACGCAACTGGGAGGAAGGTGGAGGAGGAGGAGGAAGAGGGAGCCATAGTGGAGGCAGTGGATGTTTGGTATGTCTGCATCTGGATGGTTTTTGTGTGAGTGCCTGTGGGATGAAGTGGGGTGCTTGTGTTTGCCATGTCCACTCTTGTGTGTTGTCCTGTGTGTATGGTCGTCTGCCTGTTTGCTTGGGATAGGTTGGTGTCGAGAGGGATGGGCTTCAGTAGAGGAAGTTGGAGGGGCAGGGTGGAAACAAAGACAATGGCTGCCATCAGAGAGGATGCCAGAGCCTAGATTGATCTCTGTTGGGCCACCAAGCCAGTGGGAATGCCCTCCAGAAATGCATTGGACTGTTGCATTTGGGCTGCTAGTCCCTAGATGGCATTCACAATGGTTGACTGCCCAACAGAGATGGATCACAGGAGGTCAATAGCCTCCTCACTCAGGGCAGCAAGGCTAACTGGGGCAGGGCCTGTGGTGCCTGGGGCAAAGGAGATGCCCACCCTCCTGGGTGAGGGGGCACTGGAATCTCGCTGAGGGGTTGCAGGGAGGGCGGTGCTTGTACGGGGGTGGCGCTGTACCTGTAGCTGGGGTGGGCACAGAGGTGTCAGCCACCACCAGGGAGCTTCCTTTGGAGGAGCTATCTGTATCCAAACTGTCCCCTCCAGTCTCCACCGTGGTGCTCCCCTCGCCCTCCATCCCACTGGTGTCCTCACCGTCAGTGAATTCGGCCTCCTGGGTCCTGTAGGCTACAGCTCCCTCCGTTGCCGGTGCCTCTGCTCCTCTGCCAGATGATGCTAATGCACATAAGGACAGGATGACAAAACAAAAAGGAGGGGAGACAAAGGATACACTTGGTCAATGGTGCCACCAACACCACCGTTGGCGTACTCTACACTCACACACAGGGCACAGCCCTACGTAGTTGGCAATGCACTACCAGTTACAATGCTAGGCACCAGGCCATGGGCAGGGAGACATGCCTGCTAGCTAGGTTGGAGGAAATCCACATCAGAACCCTGCCCAACATGGGACCTACTCTGCAATGTCAGGCCTGGCCTAGGGGCACCCGCAGGTCCACATCTCCCACCCGGATACCACCCCAGCAGGCGTAAGTAGTTATGAAGGACACTGTACTCACCCCGTTGTTGCTGCTGTGATGCCCCCAAGTGCCCATCCATCTCTGAATAGGCCACCGCCAGTATGCGGGCCATCGTGGGGTCAGGGTTCGACAGGCACTCCTTCCTCATTGGGAGGCCAACCCCACCTGGGCCTCTGCCATCTCCCATGCCCAGCGTCCCAGGTCCTCCCACCATTTCCGACAGTGGGTGCTCCGCCTGCCGTTGACCCCCAGGGTCCGCACGTCCTTGGCGATGGCACGCCATATACCTTTCTTTTGATGGGCGCTGACCTGCAGAGAAATACACACAGGGAAAGGTATCAGTCAGACCGTCCTCCCTGTTACACTGATGGACCACCATGCCCCTTCCAATCCCATTAGCACAGACATGGCCTAGCATACATGCTGCACGCTGCCCAGGGCCCATCCACCAGCCCCCCCACACGAGGCCTTAACACACAGCACTCCATGCATTCATGGCCCATGCATCGTACTCACAGTGTACTCACCTGTTGGTCTGGAGGCCCATACAGCAGTCGGTACTGGGGTAGGACCCCATCCACTAATCGCTCCAACTCCGCCAAGGTGAAGGCAGGGGCCCTTTCCCCAGTCACACACGCCATGGTAGGTTCCAGACACAGGTCACAGCAGCACATGCAGTGTAGGTCCTCTCCTCTGCTAGGTCAGGTAGCAAGTGATTGAACAGATAGAAAATGGCAGTCACATCTGCGGCGGTGCATCCCGTCACCCCCGGCGTACATCCGAATTGACCACTGTACCCCATAGGGTCCAATGATAACCAATGAGGAGTTGCACTGCGGTTCCCGACCGCTTCCCGCAACGGCGCACAACATCAGCGGAATTACCTCATTTCCCCCTTTCCCTCCAGGCCATGGATCCTAACTGCGTCACAGTTCACAATTTCACATTCTGGACATATGCCACCAAAATATTGTAACAATCACAATATGCATTGAACTGTAGTGGTTACAATGTACAGATAATGACCAGCTGCTCACTCTTTTACCCCATAGATTGCAACCGCTGCGGATGAATAGGAGATGGAGACATCCCCCATGTACAGACCCCTGGTGGACTTGGCAACAATAGAGGACAGGCACATTATCCTCTCCTATAGACTTGAAAGGGCCACAATCACAGAGCTGTGTGCCCAATTGGAGCCTTACCTGATATCTGCTATCTGTCACCCCACTGGGATCTCCCCTCTTGTGCAAGTGCTATCAGTGCTCCATTTTTTGGCAACAGGTTCTTTCAAGTGACAGTAGGCCTGGCAGCGGGAATGTCCCAGCCAATGTTCTCAATTGTGCTGACCAGAGTGTTGTCTGCCCTGATTAAACACATGTGCAGCTACAATGTTCATCATTGGTGCGATTGATGGGACACATATTGCATTTGTCCCCTCCCCCTCAAAATGAACAGGTCTTCAGAAACCGTAAAAGTTATCACTCGATGAATGTGCAGATGGTGTGTTTGGCGGACCAGAACATCTCCCATGTCAATGCTAAGTATCCAGGCTCGGTGAATTATGCTTTTATCCTTAGGAATAGCAGCATCCCAAATGTGATGGCCCAACTCCAGAGGCACAGGGTGTGGCTAATAGGTGAGCCCTGGTTCCCACCCAGTGGATGTTGGTGTATGGGTATGGTGTGGGCCATATGGCATAATGTGTTGCTAACAGTTGTCCCTTGATATTTGCAGGTGACTTTGGTTACCCCAACCTATCATGGCTACTGACCCTTGTGAGGAATCCCAGGACAAGGGCAGAGGAACGTTACAATGAGGCACATGGGCGAGCAAGAAGGATTATTGAACTTACCTTCGGCCTCCTGAAGGCCAGGTTTCTGTGCCTCCATCTAACAGGTGGATCCCTGTGCTACTCTCCCAAGAAGGTCTGCTAGATCATCGTTGTAGGAGGCTGGCCTGGCTTGTAGTGGGTACCAAGGGGTACTTACACTCTGTACCAGGTCCAGTTATCCCTTATTAGTGTAGAAGAGGTGTTTCTAGCAGCTTAGGCTGATAGAAGGTAGCTATAGCAGAGCAGCTTAGGCTGAACTAGGAGACATGCAAAGCTCCTACTATACCACTGGTGTCATATGCACAATATCATAAGAAAACACAATACACAGATATACTAAAAATAAAGGTACTTTATTTTTATGACAATATGCCAAACGTATCTCAGTGAGTACCCTCAGTATGAGGATGCCAAATATACACAAGATATATGTACACAATACCAAAAATATGCAGTAATAGCAAAAGGAAGTAATGCAAGCAATGTAAAGTTACAGTATATTGCAATAGGAGCACATAGGTATAGGGGCAACACAAACCATATACTCCAAAAGTGGAATGCGAACCATGAATGGACCCCAAACCTATGTGAGGTTGTAGAGGGTCTCTGGGACTGTAAGAAAACAGTGAGGGTTAGAAAAATAGCCCACCCCAAGACCCTGAAAAGTAGGTGTAAAGTGCACCTATATTCCCCAGAGAGCACAGAAGTCGTGATAGGGGAATTCTGCAAGGAAGACCAACACCAGCAATGCAACCAACGTGGATTTCCAGATGAGAGTACCTGTGGAACAAGGGGACCAAGTCCAAGAGTCGCAACAAAGTCGAGAGTGGGCAGATGCCCAGGAAGTGCCAGCTGAGGGTGCAAAGAAGCTACCACCGGATGGTAGAAGCTGTGGATTCTGCAAGAACGAAGAGGACTAGGAACTTCCCCTTTGGAGGATGGATGTCCCACGTTGTGAAGAAGCTTGCAGAGGTGTTCCCATGCAGAACGACCGCAAACAAGCCTTGCTAGCTGCAAGGGTTGCGGTTAGGGTTCTTGGATGCTGCTGTGGCCCAGGAGGGACCAGGATGTCGGCACTTGGATGAGGAGACAGAGGGGGCGCCCAGCAAGTCAGTAAGCCCTCACAGAAGCAGACAGCACCCGTAGAAGTGCCGGAACAGGCACTACGAAGAGGAGTGAACCGGAGCTCACCCAAAGACACAAAAGGGAGTCCCACGACGCAGGAGGACAACTCAGGAGGTTGTGCACTGCAGGTTAGAGTGTCGGGGACCCAGGCTTGGCTGTGCACAAAGGAAATCCTGGAAGAGTGCACAGGAGCTGGAGCAGCTGCAAAACACATGGTAACCAGCAATGCAGTCTAGCGTGGGGAGGCAAGGACTTACCTCCACCAAACTTGGACTGAAGAGTCACTGGACTGTGGGAGTCACTTGGACAGAGTTGCTGAGTTCCAGGGACCACGCTCGTCATGCTGAGAGGAGACCCAGAGGACCAGTGATGCAGTCTTTTGTTGCCTGCGGTTGCAGGGGGAAGATTCCGTCGACCCACAGGAGATTTCTTCAGAGCTCCTGGTGCAAGAAGGATGCAGGCTACCCCCAGAGCATGCACCACCAGGAAAACAATAAACAAAATGGGAAGAACAATTTAAGGGGAAAAGAAAGCGCTCCCAACTGTCCCCTATAGTATAAACTTAGGTGCTCCCGGCCCTAGAGGATTCTTCCCTTCCTCCAAAATCTGTGAAGACACAGCTATAACAAAATTTGTAAAAGAAAGGACCTAGGCACACTATAACAATAAACTAACCATTACATTTTTAGAAATACACAATCCAACAATACATAATGGATAAAGAAACATTATAGAAAAAAGAACAAAAAAGATCCCATAAGCATAATCAATCCGTCTTTAATATGGCGAAAGGCAGCGAAGAACAGCCAACACGTGTTTCGTCGAGGGGAGTGTACTCCCTTTGACTTTTTCAAGGCTATAAAACATAACAAAAAGCAACATTTACCATTGAAAACAAAATAATGATAAGAAAGAACATCCATATACATAGTACAAACAACTGAAAATAGGTATCTCCCAAAACTCAATAGTGTCAAAATTTACATCAATAGCAGTTATATATACACCACTTTGTAATTAATTATATCTTATATGTACAAATTAATAATTAAACCTCACATCCGAAAGGTGAAAGTGATCAACCACACCACAAAAAAGCGCGAATGACTGCAAAATGGTGAATATCAATAAATAGTTGTCAATATTAACAAGTGACTATCACCAGCAACCAAATAATGTGTGTATCCCCATATCATCACCTAAAGTCAACAATACAAGAAAACATACCTCGCTGACATTCAAAATTGATTCAAATACACCAACCAATAGGCGTTTAGAGGAACACTGTTGTGCAAAAAAGATGTAATTAATATCAAACTTACCATATAAAAAGTTAATCGAAATAAAAAACAAAATAGGATTATATGTGCACCACCAAAAACCCAAAGTGCAATATATTCAAATAACCTACCCGTACGTCGCAAACTACTATCATCAAAACATAAGGCTCGCAAATCCATTCAAAACCTAAGATGAACCTGAAATAATCAAACATAGCACTCAAGTCACCACCACTACAGACAAAACAGGGCTTAATTGAAATAATAATGCCCCTCTCAAACTCACCCACATAAGTTTTTCAAAGAGCAGGAGTCCGAATATTCGGTCCCGCGTTTGCCCGATAAGCGTTTACCGCTGCCGCCATTGGTAAACGCTATTAAAGCAAGCTGGTACGCGCATGTGAATTACAGCGCGTCCACAGATCAGCACTACTGCTAACCTACGGCAGAGCACGGGCGCCATCTTAGAGTGAGACGCTATATATTGACAAATATATATGATACGTTACCACAATGACAATAGACGACATATTGTCCATAAACAACACAATAAAAATGCTAATTAATGTAAGAAACTATAAACGAACAGCAATTAACCATGCAATTTACACAAAAGGTAACAATAATTGAAATACATAATTTTATATTAAAAAAATGTAACTAATCAGAAAGGCTGTATCCATCACCCTGCAGTCAAACGCACGTCCGCGTCATGGTGACCACCTCCCAATTCAGGATGCGAGGTATTACAATCTAATAGACTACATAATAAAGAAAATAATACAGTTTATAACAAAGACAAGTTGGGAATAGCATCTTATACAAGTGTAAATGGAATACACGATATCATAAATATGTATAACTATATACTACAAATATTTGAAAATATAACCCATATTCCATGGTTCAATAATTAGTAGTAATACAACACAACAGTTTATGTATTTGATTAAATGACTAATCCAAGAAATATTCCATTTCGTAGTTCGAATTGAGTCCTGTTTCCACCGCTCTAAGTTTAAGAATCCATAGGCATTCCCTCTTTCTTAATTGTAACTCTCTATTTCCACCACGAGAGTTAGCATGTACCAAATCAAAACCAAAGAATTCAAAGTTCTGTACTTTAGTCTGCCTAGAACATTGACTCATATGTGTAACAATAGGATAGCGTTCATCAAGGTGTTTCAAAGCCCTATAATGTTCACTAATTCTCACTTTCAAGGGTCTAATTGTACTACCAATATAGTATAGACCACATTTACAAATAATCATATAAATCACGAAACAACTATCACATGTTGTGTGGGTGTTAATATGAAATTTCTCACCCGACATACTTTCAAACGATGAGATCCCCGATCTGCTCAACCTGCACATACCACATCGACCACACTTAAAGAAACCCTTACTGTGGATTGAGAGCCAATTCTCTTGTTGCAATCGTGTAGGATAGCTCGGACACAAAATATTTTTGAGGGTTCTGCCCCTACGGTAAGTGAACATTGGTGATTCAGATAGTGAACCCTTCAGAGTAGTATCAGCCCGTAATATATGCCAATATTTCTTCATACTGTTACGCAGGGCTGATGATGCCGGAGTATAATCGACTATACATCTTATTTTGTTATCAGATACTTTATCCCTATTTCTCAAAGTGTCAGTCCGGGACAAACGACCTACTCTATTGCGTGCTTTGGTCACAGTATCTGTAGGGTAACCCCGAAGCTCAAATCTAGAAGACATATCTTGAATGGTATTAATAAAATCATTATCAATACTGCAATTCCTTCTGGCACGTACCATTTCACCATAGGGAATGGAATGGATTTGGTGTTTCGGATGTGCACTACTGGCGTGCAGTATGGAATTGCAGGCTGTACTTTTTCTAAACAAACGACTTTCAATCTTGTTGTTGCAGATGAAAAGTTCAACATCCAAAAAGGATATACAAGTTTCACTATAATCCCATGTGAACTTTATGTTAAATTGGTTCGAGTTAAGGAAATTAACAAACTCATTCAATAGGATGAGGTCCCCCGTCCATATCATAAGACAGTCATCTATATATCGACCCCAAAAAAGAATACTAGAGTTCCAGGTCCTTGCTTCAGGCCCCCATATCCATTTCTGTTCGAGGTAACCCATAAACAGATTCGCATAAGATGGTGAAAAGCGGGATCCCATTGCAACACCTCTTTTTTGTCGAAACCATTTATTCTTAAAGAGAAAAAAATTGTTGTCCAGAATCAACCTAATCATATCTAAAATCATCGAAGTGTGTTGGTATAGACTAGCTGATTGATTGTGTAAAAAATGACGTATCGCTATCATACCCAAATCGTGCTTAATACTGGTGTACAATGAAGTCACATCCAGAGTTACTAACTTCATGCCCTGTTCCCAGGTAATATCACCTAGTATACCTAAGATGTGTTTGGTATCCTTTATATAGGAAGGAAGATTGATGACAAAAGACTGTAGAAAAATGTCTACATACTCTGATAGTTTTTCAGTCGGGCCACCCATTCCAGATACAATGGGTCTGCCAGGAGGCGAGCGAGAGTCTTTATGAATTTTAGGCAGCGTGTAAATACAGGGATATCTGGGTCTGAAAACCCGTAAGTACATATATTCATCCTCCTTAAGCAATCTTTGATCAAAACAAAGTTTCAAATAGTTGTTAATTTTATTGGAGAGAGCAGGTATAGGGTTATTCTCAATCTGCTCATAGCATTCAGAATCGCTAAGCTGTCTAATGATTTCAGATTCGTAATCTGCAATATTCATAACCACAATATTGCCGCCCTTATCGGCCTCCCTAATTATAATGTCCTTATTGGTGCGTAAACTTTTAAGGCATTCAAGTTCACCAGCCGACAAATTGTTATGACAATTGTAATAGTAAAACTTGTTTTTGTTTTCCGCTATAAGAAGGTCCTGCCACACTAGTTTAAAAAAAGTATCCACACAATTACCACCACTAAGGACAGGCGTCCATCTAGATTTGGATTTCAAACCACTCGCCACAGTATCAGGCATTATGTCCAAGTCATCCAAAATATTGGAAACTATAGATGGAACACGTGTTGGCTGTTCTTCGCTGCCTTTCGCCATATTAAAGACGGATTGATTATGCTTATGGGATCTTTTTTGTTCTTTTTTCTATAATGTTTCTTTATCCATTATTACCTCTTTCTATTCGGGACATACAGGATACAGCTGTACTGCTCTCTATTACAGACTTTGAACAGGATCCATCTATAGTTTCCACAATTGTGTGGATACTTTTTTTAAACTAGTGTGGCAGGACCTTCTTATAGCGGAAAACAAAAACAAGTTTTACTATTACAATTGTCATAACAATTTGTCGGCTGGTGAACTTGAATGCCTTAAAAGTTTACGCACCAATAAGGACATTATAATTAGGGAGGCCGATAAGGGCGGCAATATTGTGGTTATGAATATTGCAGATTACGAATCTGAAATCATTAGACAGCTTAGCGATTCTGAATGCTATGAGCAGATTGAGAATAACCCTATACCTGCTCTCTCCAATAAAATTAACAACTATTTGAAACTTTGTTTTGATCAAAGATTGCTTAAGGAGGATGAATATATGTACTTACGGGTTTTCAGACCCAGATATCCCTGTATTTACACGCTGCCTAAAATTCATAAAGACTCTCGCTCGCCTCCTGGCAGACCCATTGTATCTGGAATGGGTGGCCCGACTGAAAAACTATCAGAGTATGTAGACATTTTTCTACAGTCTTTTGTCATCAATCTTCCTTCCTATATAAAGGATACCAAACACATCTTAGGTATACTAGGTGATATTACCTGGGAACAGGGCATGAAGTTAGTAACTCTGGATGTGACTTCATTGTACACCAGTATTAAGCACAATTTGGGTATGATAGCGATACGTCATTTTTTACACAATCAATCAGCTAGTCTATACCAACACACTTCGATGATTTTAGATATGATTAGGTTGATTCTGGACAACAATTTTTTTCTCTTTAAGAATAAATGGTTTCGACAAAAAAGAGGTGTTGCAATGGGATCCCGCTTTTCACCATCTTATGCGAATCTGTTTATGGGTTACCTCGAACAGAAATGGATATGGGGGCCTGAAGCAAGGACCTGGAACTCTAGTATTCTTTTTTGGGGTCGATATATAGATGACTGTCTTATGATATGGACGGGGGACCTCATCCTATTGAATGAGTTTGTTAATTTCCTTAACTCGAACCAATTTAACATAAAGTTCACATGGGATTATAGTGAAACTTGTATATCCTTTTTGGATGTTGAACTTTTCATCCGCAACAACAAGATTGAAAGTCGTTTGTTTAGAAAAAGTACAGCCTGCAATTCCATACTGCACGCCAGTAGTGCACATCCGAAACACCAAATCCATTCCATTCCCTATGGTGAAATGGTACGTGCCAGAAGGAATTGCAGTATTGATAATGATTTTATTAATACCTTTCAAGATATGTCTTCTAGATTTGAGCTTCGGGGTTACCCTACAGATACTGTGACCAAAGCACGCAATAGAGTAGGTCGTTTGTCCCGGACTGACACTTTGAGAAATAGGGATAAAGTATCTGATAACAAAATAAGATGTATAGTCGATTATACTCCGGCATCATCAGCCCTGCGTAACAGTATGAAGAAATATTGGCATATATTACGGGCTGATACTACTCTGAAGGGTTCACTATCTGAATCACCAATGTTCACTTACCGTAGGGGCAGAACCCTCAAAAATATTTTGTGTCCGAGCTATCCTACACGATTGCAACAAGAGAATTGGCTCTCAATCCACAGTAAGGGTTTCTTTAAGTGTGGTCGATGTGGTATGTGCAGGTTGAGCAGATCGGGGATCTCATCGTTTGAAAGTATGTCGGGTGAGAAATTTCATATTAACACCCACATAACATGTGATAGTTGTTTCGTGATTTATATGATTATTTGTAAATGTGGTCTATACTATATTGGTAGTACAATTAGACCCTTGAAAGTGAGAATTAGTGAACATTATAGGGCTTTGAAACACCTTGATGAACGCTATCCTATTGTTACACATATGAGTCAATGTTCTAGGCAGACTAAAGTACAGAACTTTGAATTCTTTGGTTTTGATTTGGTACATGCTAACTCTCGTGGTGGAAATAGAGAGTTACAATTAAGAAAGAGGGAATGCCTATGGATTCTTAAACTTAGAGCGGTGGAAACAGGACTCAATTCGAACTACGAAATGGAATATTTCTTGGATTAGTCATTTAATCAAATACATAAACTGTTGTGTTGTATTACTACTAATTATTGAACCATGGAATATGGGTTATATTTTCAAATATTTGTAGAATATAGTTATACATATTTATGATATCGTGTATTCCATTTACACTTGTATAAGATGCTATTCCCAACTTGTCTTTGTTATAAACTGTATTATTTTCTTTATTATGTAGTCTATTAGATTGTAATACCTCGCATCCTGAATTGGGAGGTGGTCACCATGACGCGGACGTGCGTTTGACTGCAGGGTGATGGATACAGCCTTTCTGATTAGTTACATTTTTTTAATATAAAATTATGTATTTCAATTATTGTTACCTTTTGTGTAAATTGCATGGTTAATTGCTGTTCGTTTATAGTTTCTTACATTAATTAGCATTTTTATTGTGTTGTTTATGGACAATATGTTGTCTATTGTCATTGTGGTAACGTATCATATATATTTGTCAATATATAGCGTCTCACTCTAAGATGGCGCCCGTGCTCTGCCGTAGGTTAGCAGTAGTGCTGATCTGTGGACGCGCTGTAATTCACATGCGCGTACCAGCTTGCTTTAATAGCGTTTACCAATGGCGGCAGCGGTAAACGCTTATCGGGCAAACGCGGGACCGAATATTCGGACTCCTGCTCTTTGAAAAACTTATGTGGGTGAGTTTGAGAGGGGCATTATTATTTCAATTAAGCCCCGTTTTGTCTGTAGTGGTGGTGACTTGAGTGCCATGTTTGATTATTTCAGGTTCATCTTAGGTTTTGAATGGATTTGCGAGCCTTATGTTTTGATGATAGTAGTTTGCGACGTACGGGTAGGTTATTTGAATATATTGCACTTTGGGTTTTTGGTGGTGCACATATAATCCTATTTTGTTTTTTATTTCGATTAACTTTTTATATGGTAAGTTTGATATTAATTACATCTTTTTTGCACAACAGTGTTCCTCTAAACGCCTATTGGTTGGTGTATTTGAATCAATTTTGAATGTCAGCGAGGTATGTTTTCTTGTATTGTTGACTTTAGGTGATGATATGGGGATACACACATTATTTGGTTGCTGGTGATAGTCACTTGTTAATATTGACAACTATTTATTGATATTCACCATTTTGCAGTCATTCGCGCTTTTTTGTGGTGTGGTTGATCACTTTCACCTTTCGGATGTGAGGTTTAATTATTAATTTGTACATATAAGATATAATTAATTACAAAGTGGTGTATATATAACTGCTATTGATGTAAATTTTGACACTATTGAGTTTTGGGAGATACCTATTTTCAGTTGTTTGTACTATGTATATGGATGTTCTTTCTTATCATTATTTTGTTTTCAATGGTAAATGTTGCTTTTTGTTATGTTTTATAGCCTTGAAAAAGTCAAAGGGAGTACACTCCCCTCGACGAAACACGTGTTGGCTGTTCTTCGCTGCCTTTCGCCATATTAAAGACGGATTGATTATGCTTATGGGATCTTTTTTGTTCTTTTTTCTATAATGTTTCTTTATCCATTATGTATTGTTGGATTGTGTATTTCTAAAAATGTAATGGTTAGTTTATTGTTATAGTGTGCCTAGGTCCTTTCTTTTACAAATTTTGTTATAGCTGTGTCTTCACAGATTTTGGAGGAAGGGAAGAATCCTCTAGGGCCGGGAGCACCTAAGTTTATACTATAGGGGACAGTTGGGAGCGCTTTCTTTTCCCCTTAAATTGTTCTTCCCATTTTGTTGATTGTTTTTGATTAGGGGTAGCAGCTCCTTACACCTTAACTTAAATTTTTACACATATATGACAAATATGGATCGTATGAAACTAGCAGCCAATTTATTTGGAGAACCTGGATCTACCAATATCACTCTTATGTCAAATGCTGCGTGTGGTACATCTAAAGAAATAGGATTAAGGGCAAAATTTATCAAATTAGAGAGATTAAAAAAGCAGGAGGTATCTAAGTGGTGGGATGGGGCTACGCTCAAACACTATATCAAGCTTAATAGAATACCCAGGGGTTTGAGGTCTCATTTATTTCCCACATTTGATGACTTAGACTCAGATCTTTTGGACAGTTGGGAACAAGAGTTAATTTCCAGTTCGATGAGACTCATGAATATTCTAATTGAGAACTCGGAAAGGAAAGTGAACCTACTACAGAGAGATATTGAATGCTTAGAAACTGAGATTAAGGCTATGAATTTGGAAGAGGCAACCTCTAAAAACTATGCGATTTTAAATGAAATTGTGAACCAACATCAGTTGGAGGTTACGAGGAGAAAATCCCGGAAACTGAAGCGGGACGAGCTTGACTACAGTAGAGGGAGAGTCTTTACATTTTCTCGGAGATATGATCATTTAATTCAAAATATACAGAGTCAACAGTCCCAACGAATAAGTGCTCAGTCATCACTTAACAGTATTTCAGCTACCAGCAGTGAATCCAGTGACGTGTCTAGTGTCTCAGATCAGAATATATCAAGTGAACAGGGACCATCATCTTTTTTAGCCGAAGTACAAAGAATAAGACAAGGACAGAGAGAAGTAAACAGACGTATAGAAGACCCCGGAAAACAAGGAGAAGTAAGAGAGGAGGGACCCAAAGAAACAAGAGTAGGGGTCCAAACCAGATCATGGAACAGGCGCAAATGAATAATATGGAGAAGAAGACAATTAGCATTGTCAACCTATCGGATGTAGAATTATCTGAACAGGCCAATGCATTACTCACTAAGGGGCTTGGTTTTTGCCCATTTAGTTCAGGGGATTTTCAAAGGACCAAAATAGACTTTTTCAAATATGTGAGGAGACTTAAACTTAGGAAACATTTCGGTATGTCTAGTAGCACTTCTAACAGGGATATCCTCTCTTTGTGCACTAAAGATTATTACCCTCTTTCTATTCGGGACATACAGGATACAGCTGTACTGCTCTCTATTACAGACTTTGAACAGGATCCATCTATAGTTTCCAATATTTTGGATGACTTGGACATAATGCCTGATACTGTGGCGAGTGGTTTGAAATCCAAATCTAGATGGACGCCTGTCCTTAGTGGTGGTAATTGTGTGGATACTTTTTTTAAACTAGTGTGGCAGGACCTTCTTATAGCGGAAAACAAAAACAAGTTTTACTATTACAATTGTCATAACAATTTGTCGGCTGGTGAACTTGAATGCCTTAAAAGTTTACGCACCAATAAGGACATTATAATTAGGGAGGCCGATAAGGGCGGCAATATTGTGGTTATGAATATTGCAGATTACGAATCTGAAATCATTAGACAGCTTAGCGATTCTGAATGCTATGAGCAGATTGAGAATAACCCTATACCTGCTCTCTCCAATAAAATTAACAACTATTTGAAACTTTGTTTTGATCAAAGATTGCTTAAGGAGGATGAATATATGTACTTACGGGTTTTCAGACCCAGATATCCCTGTATTTACACGCTGCCTAAAATTCATAAAGACTCTCGCTCGCCTCCTGGCAGACCCATTGTATCTGGAATGGGTGGCCCGACTGAAAAACTATCAGAGTATGTAGACATTTTTCTACAGTCTTTTGTCATCAATCTTCCTTCCTATATAAAGGATACCAAACACATCTTAGGTATACTAGGTGATATTACCTGGGAACAGGGCATGAAGTTAGTAACTCTGGATGTGACTTCATTGTACACCAGTATTAAGCACGATTTGGGTATGATAGCGATAAGTCATTTTTGACACAATCAATCAGCTAGTCTATACCAACACACTTCGATGATTTTAGATATGATTAGGTTGATTCTGGACAACAATTTTTTTCTCTTTAAGAATAAATGGTTTCGACAAAAAAGAGGTGTTGCAATGGGATCCCGCTTTTCACCATCTTATGCGAATCTGTTTATGGGTTACCTCGAACAGAAATGGATATGGGGGCCTGAAGCAAGGACCTGGAACTCTAGTATTCTTTTTTGGGGTCGATATATAGATGACTGTCTTATGATATGGACGGGGGACCTCATCCTATTGAATGAGTTTGTTAATTTCCTTAACTCGAACCAATTTAACATAAAGTTCACATGGGATTATAGTGAAACTTGTATATCCTTTTTGGATGTTGAACTTTTCATCCGCAACAACAAGATTGAAAGTCGTTTGTTTAGAAAAAGTACAGCCTGCAATTCCATACTGCACGCCAGTAGTGCAAATCCGAAACACCAAATCCATTCCATTCCCTATGGTGAAATGGTACGTGCCAGAAGGAATTGCAGTATTGATAATGATTTTATTAATACCATTCAAGATATGTCTTCTAGATTTGAGCTTCGGGGTTACCCTACAGATACTGTGACCAAAGCACGCAATAGAGTAGGTCGTTTGTCCCGGACTGACACTTTGAGAAATAGGGATAAAGTATCTGATAACAAAATAAGATGTATAGTCGATTATACTCCGGCATCATCAGCCCTGCGTAACAGTATGAAGAAATATTGGCATATATTACGGGCTGATACTACTCTGAAGGGTTCACTATCTGAATCACCAATGTTCACTTACCGTAGGGGCAGAACCCTCAAAAATATTTTGTGTCCGAGCTATCCTACACGATTGCAACAAGAGAATTGGCTCTCAATCCACAGTAAGGGTTTCTTTAAGTGTGGTCGATGTGGTATGTGCAGGTTGAGCAGATCGGGGATCTCATCGTTTGAAAGTATGTCGGGTGAGAAATTTCATATTAACACCCACATAACATGTGATAGTTGTTTCGTGATTTATATGATTATTTGTAAATGTGGTCTATACTATATTGGTAGTACAATTAGACCCTTGAAAGTGAGAATTAGTGAACATTATAGGGCTTTGAAACACCTTGATGAACGCTATCCTATTGTTACACATATGAGTCAATGTTCTAGGCAGACTAAAGTACAGAACTTTGAATTCTTTGGTTTTGATTTGGTACATGCTAACTCTCGTGGTGGAAATAGAGAGTTACAATTAAGAAAGAGGGAATGCCTATGGATTCTTAAACTTAGAGCGGTGGAAACAGGACTCAATTCGAACTACGAAATGGAATATTTCTTGGATTAGTCATTTAATCAAATACATAAACTGTTGTGTTGTATTACTACTAATTATTGAACCATGGAATATGGGTTATATTTTCAAATATTTGTAGTATATAGTTATACATATTTATGATATCGTGTATTCCATTTACACTTGTATAAGATGCTATTCCCAACTTGTCTTTGTTATAAACTGTATTATTTTCTTTATTATGTAGTCTATTAGATTGTAATACCACGCATCCTGAATTGGGAGGTGGTCACCATGACGCGGACGTGCGTTTGACTGCAGGGTGATGGATACAGCCTTTCTGATTAGTTACATTTTTTTAATATAAAATTATGTATTTCAATTATTGTTACCTTTTGTGTAAATTGCATGGTTAATTGCTGTTCGTTTATAGTTTCTTACATTAATTAGCATTTTTATTGTGTTGTTTATGGACAATATGTCGTCTATTGTCATTGTGGTAACGTATCATATATATTTGTCAATATATAGCGTCTCACTCTAAGATGGCGCCCGTGCTCTGCCGTAGGTTAGCAGTAGTGCTGATCTGTGGACGCGCTGTAATTCACATGCGCGTACCAGCTTGCTTTAATAGCGTTTACCAATGGCGGCAGCGGTAAACGCTTATCGGGCAAACGCGGGACCGAATATTCGGACTCCTGCTCTTTGAAAAACTTATGTGGGTGAGTTTGAGAGGGGCATTATTATTTCAATTAAGCCCCGTTTTGTCTTTAGTGGTGGTGACTTGAGTGCTATGTTTGATTATTTCAGGTTCATCTTAGGTTTTGAATGGATTTGCGAGCCTTATGTTTTGATGATAGTAGTTTGCGACGTACGGGTAGGTTATTTGAATATATTGCACTTTGGGTTTTTGGTGGTGCACATATAATCCTATTTTGTTTTTTATTTCGATTAACTTTTTATATGGTAAGTTTGATATTAATTACATCTTTTTTGCACAACAGTGTTCCTCTAAACGCCTATTGGTTGGTGTATTTGAATCAATTTTGAATGTCAGCGAGGTATGTTTTCTTGTATTGTTGACTTTAGGTGATGATATGGGGATACACACATTATTTGGTTGCTGGTGATAGTCACTTGTTAATATTGACAACTATTTATTGATATTCACCATTTTGCAGTCATTCGCGCTTTTTTGCGGTGTGGTTGATCACTTTCACCTTTCGGATGTGAGGTTTAATTATTAATTTGTACATATAAGATATAATTAATTACAAAGTGGTGTATATATAACTGCTATTGATGTAAATTTTGACACTATTGAGTTTTGGGAGATACCTATTTTCAGTTGTTTGTACTATGTATATGGATGTTCTTTCTTATCATTATTTTGTTTTCAATGGTAAATGTTGCTTTTTGTTATGTTTTATAGCCTTGAAAAAGTCAAAGGGAGTACACTCCCCTCGACGAAACACGTGTTGACTGTTCTTCGCTGCCTTTCGCCATATTAAAGACGGATTGATTATGCTTATGGGATCTTTTTTGTTCTTTTTTCTATACCACCAGGAAAACAGTTGAGAATGCGTCAGGATCAGTGATACAAATTTGCAGTAGTCGTTTTTGCTACTTTGTTGCGGTTTTGCAGGCGTCCTGAGCAGTCAGCGGTCGATCCTTTGGCAGAAGGTGAAGAGAGAGATGCAGAGGAACTCTGATGAGCTCTTGCATTCGTTATCTAAAGAATTCCCCGAAGTAGAGACCCTAAATAGCCAGAAAAGGAGGTTTGGCTACCTAGGAAGGAGGATAGGCTAGCAACACAGGTAAGAGCCTATCAGAAGGAGTCTCTGACGTCACCTGCTGGCACTGGCCACTCAGAGCAGTCCAGTGTGCCAGCAGCACCTCTGTTTCCAAGATTGCAGAGGTCTGGAGCACACTGGAGGAGCTCTGGGCACCTCCCCTGGGAGGTGCAGGTCAGGGGAGTGGTCACTCCCCTTTCCTTTGTCCAGTTTCACGCCAGAGCAGGGCTGGGGAATCCCTGAACCGGTGTAGACTGGCTTATGCAGAAATGGGCACCATCTGTGCCCATCAAAGCATTTCCAGGGGCTGGGGGAGGCTACTCCTCCCCAACCCTGACACCTTTTTCCAAAGGGAGAGGGTGTAATACCCTCTCTCTGAGGAAGTCCTTTGTTCTGCTTTCCTGGGCCAAGCCTGGCTGGACCCCAGGAGGGCAGAAACCTGTCTGAGGGGTTGGCAGCAGTAGCAGCTGAAGTGAAATCCCGGGAAAGGTAGTTTGGCAGTACCCGGGTCTGTGCTAGAGACTCAGGGGATCATGGAATTGTCTCCCCAATGCCAGAATGGCATTAGGGAGACAATTCCATGATCTTAGATATGTTACATGGCCATGTTCGGAGGTACCATTGTGACGCTATACATAGGTAGTGACCTATGTATAGTGCACGCGTGTAATGGTGTCCCGGCACTCACAAAGTCCGGGGAATTTGCCCTGAACGATGTGGGGGCACCTTGGCTAGTGCCAGGGTGCCCACACACTAAGTAACTTAGCACCCAACCTTCACCAGGTGAAGGTTAGACATATAGGTGACTTATAAGTTACTTAAGTGCAGTGGTAAATGGCTGTGAAATAACATGGACGTTATTTCACTCAGGCTGCAGTGGCAGGCCTGTGTAAGAATTGTCAGAGCTCCCTATGGGTGGCAAAAGAAATGCTGCAGCCCATAGGGATCTCCTGGAACCCCAATACCCTGGGTACCTCAGTACCATATACTAGGGAATTATAAGGGTGTTCCAGTATGGCAATGTGAATTGGTGAAATTTGTCACTAGCCTGTTAGTGACAATTTGTAAAGAGAGAGCATAACCACTGAGGTTCTGGTTAGCAGAGCCTCAGTGAGACAGTTAGGCATCACACAGGGAACACATACATATAGGCTACAAACTTATGAGCACTGGGGTCCTGGCTAGCAGGGTCCCAGTGGCACAAAACAAACATATTGAAAACATAGGGTTTTCACTATGAGCACTGGGCCCTGGCTAGCAGGATCCCAGTGAGACAGTGAAAACACCCTGACATATACTCACAAACAGGCCAAAAGTGGGGGTAACAAGGCTAGAAAGAGGCTACTTTCTCACAATCGTGGCATGCTGTATGTTGCACAACCTTGCCTTGAGACGCCATGTGCCTTTTCTGCAGGCGGAGGAGGCTGGAGATGACTGTGTGGCAGAAGTGGACCCTGTGGACAATGATGATGAGGGGGCAGAGGAGGAGAATGAGGACAACCGAAGTGCAGTCATTCATCAATACATCCAATGACACACAGGAAAGACAGTGTTATTTCACATTTCATTGACAGTATGATATGTGACATTGTCACTGGCAGGCTGTGAATTCCTACTTCTGTGGCCACTCACTTTACCCATTGGTATATCTTTTTACAGATGTTGCTGCCCCACTATTGCTCCTGGTGTGTTCACTGCAGCCAACTACATGTCTTTCCTATGTAAACATTACTGTACAGTTGAATAGCAATTTTTTAACCTTGTTAAACGAATACATTTTGAAATCATTTGACATACTCCATACTTGTATTTTTCTAAGTGTGTTTACTGCGGTGCTCTGACGAAAAGGGGAAAGTGCAATGTGCTGGGGTGATGATGGAGGAAAGTCCAGGTTAGTGTCCAGTCTATTTGTAGCACAGGTGCATTGCCCAAGGGGGCATAGGAAGGGGAGCAATGGCAGTTCAAGATGGACAGGGTGACAGAGCGGGACACAAGCGTGACAATCAGGAGAGTCTTATTTCCTGGCGGGGTCTTGGCAATAGTCTCTGGCTTCTACCTGGATCGCAGGGAACATTTCCGGGGTGGTTCTCCTTCTGCAGGGGGAGGGGTGCTGGTGGCCTGTTGGTCCTGTGGCGGAGTCTCCTGTCCACTAGCAGCCGCGGAGGTGGAGGGCTGTTCGGTGTCCTTGCTAGTGTCAGGGGCCCGCTGGTGTGCCACTGCCTCCCTCCTACTGTTGCTCATGTCTGCCAGCACCCCTGCAATGGAGACCAGGGTGGTGTTAATGGACTTCAAGTCCTCCCTGATCCCCAGGTACTGCCCCTCTTGCAGCCACATGTTCTCCTGCATCTTGCCCAGGATCTGGCCTAGCGTATCCTGGGAATGTTGGTATGCTACCATGATCGCGGTGAGTGCCTCCTGGAGAGTCAGTTCCCTGGGCCTGTCCTCCCCCTGGCACACAGCACTCCTCCCAGCTTCCTTGTTGTCCTGTACCGTGTGCCCACCGCCACTGACTCCAGGTCCCTGATTGTCCTGGGTTTGTGGTGCGCCCTGGGGTCCCTGTAGTGGTCGACACACTGCTGATTGACGTGTCCTGGGGACAGAGGTATGGGTGGGTGCAGTGGTGGTGTTTCCTGAGGGGGGAGGCTCTGTGGTGGTGTGAGACTGTGCCTGGCTAACTGACTGCCCGGAGGACCCTGATGGGCCAGGTTGGTCATCCAGATCCAGGCTGCTGTCATCACAGTGGGCCTCTTCTGTGGGGGGAATGGATGTTCCTGGCACCTCTTCTCCAGTGATATTGTCTGGGGTACCTGTGGGGATGTAAATGCAGTGTTATTGTTTCTGTGTTTTACATATTGTGCATGGGTGGGTTGCCCTCTATAGTTGTTATTGCCCTGGCAGCTTTGCCTTGTGTGAGCTGTTATTTGGTGGGCTAGCTGATTGTCTCTAGTGTGCATGCTGTAGTGATAGGTGTCCATGCAGGTCTGTGAGTGGTGTCCATGCATTGGTATAGAATGCAGGGCTTGGCATTGGGATGAGTGGGTTGTGATGGTGGGATGTGTGGGAGGTGGTGGAGTAATGGGAGTGAGGGTAAGGGCGGGGGTATGTGATGGCATGCAGGTGGGGTGGGGATAGTAATAGAGAGTTAGCTTACCAGAGTCCAGTCCTCCTGCTACTCCGGCCAGGCCCTCAGGATGCATGATTGCCAAGACTTGCTCCTCCCATGCTGTGAGTTGTGTGGGAGGAGGTTGGGGTCCACCGCCAGTACTCTGTACTGCAAGGCAAGCTGGTGTCTTGCTGCAATGGAACGTACCTTCCCCCATAGGTCGCTCCACCTCTTTCTGATGTCATCCCTTGTTCTGGGGTGCTGTCCCACGGCGTTGACCCTGTCCACGATTCTCCGCCATAGCTCCATCTTCCTAGCAATGGATATCTGCTGCACCTTTGCTCCAAATAGCTGTGGCTCTACCCGGATGATTTCCTCCACCATGACCCTTAGCTCCTCCTCAGGGAATCTGGGGTGTCATTGTGTTGTAGTTTAGCAGCGATTAGATTAAGCATTAGCAGAAGACATCTTGTATTTAGTAACTATTGTGAACATTTCACGGAATCCATTTTGTATTCATGGCAGCCATTTTCTTTGCCACATGCTGCCATGTGCTCACCATGTGCTCTGTCCTACCTTTCTGTTAACTACTTTTGAAAATCTGCCTAGTGACAAGTTATATTTAGCATCTCCCACTTTCGCACATGCCCAGTAAGGTCTGCAGCTGTTAGTCCTTGAAAACTGTTAGCCCCTCCTACCTGTCGACTGTGCATTTCCACAGGACCTTACATGTATGCAAGTCTTGCTTCTATAATTGTACCACCTCCTTTTAGCCCCTGTGTGGGTATAAAAGGACCATGCTCTCTCATTTCAGTGTGCTACTTCAAACATTACCGAAGGGTGCTGTTTGAACTGTAGTACCACCTCATGAGGTTTAATAAACTTTGTCTTTTATTTCAGTTTCTGTGCCAACTTCTTCCTATATGGTCTGAGGACTTTGTGCAGGGAAGGGTGAAACCCTTGTACTTGTAGGCCTTGCTGAGGCTTACTTCAACAAACTGGCGCCCGAACAGGGACTCATCGGCGACTCGGACGCCCAACGGATTGGTCGCGACGAACGATTGGGATCTTGCTGCGGACGATCAATGCCTGAGGAGACCCGAGTCTTGGCAACCACGGCGTTTTTCCCTTCTTTCTGATTTGACCATCCAGGTGGCGCCTGTTCTCGACTGAGATCCGTATTGGTCATTCGTCATGCAGTGACCATTTGGTCGATTTTAGAACTTGGCAGTTGGAACCTGGACACCCTGTGATTGGTAAGAGCCGTTTTACAGCACTTGCTGTGGGTTTTGATGCCTTTGTTTGGTAATGAAGTTTAGCACTACTTACTGTGGCTCTCGTGTTTTGGGTGACTAGTCAATTTTTGTCCTTTGAATTGATATATAAATTGCAATTTATATAGGCAGGTAATGAGGAGAATTTTCTCCAATTTAATTTTGATTTGAACGGCACCTTAAGTGCTACTTTGATTATAATATTGCATATTCCGCACTATTTTTGGCATGCCTGTTTTTAGCGCACTTCGTAGGATGTGTTGCTTTTGTAATAGTACCAATTTGAGACTGGAAGAATCGCAACCGGCACCCCAGAGGGGACACCCAATAGAGATATGTATGTTAAACAAGGTCTTTCTTCTATATTGTACAGCACATTATGGAATAAATACACTCGTGCGGATCCTGAGTTACGTTGGCCTATGCATGGGTCATTTGATTTGCGAAAGATTGAGTATGTGGAACAATGTATGTGTAAGTGAAAGTCTAGGCAAGATATGTTTGACTGTGTACTAATGTGGGAGAAAGAAGTGCGTGGACGAGTGAAGCGTGAGCAAGCCTTGCTTGAGAAAGAGCAGCGGAAGAATGTATATGTGAAAGCATTGGAAATGAGAAAGAAAGAAATAAATGACTTAAAGGAGCTAGATTAGAAAGAACGTAAATTACAGGTAACTGGAGAATACACAGTTAGATAACCTCTCTATCCTATCCTTAATAAACCACATGATGATTTTTTGTTACTAGATCGCCCTCCACCTCCGTATGTCGTTCCTTCTGCCCCTCATGAGTTAGCTAAGGTCTCCAGTTCGGAGCAACAGAAGATGCGAGACAGTCGCTCTATGTTGCCTGCTGACTGTGCTTCTGAGCTTAGATCTATTGCTCGTAAAACAATTTGTAGCGTTGTCTCTGCTTCGTAACTTTTAGACAACATGAAAGGGTGGACGGAAAAGGAGTAGCTATATTTTACTGAGGCATTTGGCTCAGAAGTTATTGAACTATATCGGAAATATTCTGATGAGTTAGAGCCCGATGATGTAGCAGCTGGTCATAAGCAAATGCGTGATGGTCTTTTTGTTTTCTCCCAGGTGGCTGATGCAATCAGGCGTTTGGTGAAATTATGTGTTGTGGCAGTCCGTTTGCAAGAGGAGAAAAGGGCTGTGGACGTAGTTGCACGGACATCTCAGACCGGCGGGGTGCAAGCTTCCATCTTCGGAACAGATAAGACTATGATAGTTCACGTGAAACCAATGCGGGAGGCTGCGCCTTTGTATGTTCCTCCTAAAGGATTGGGTACAAGTGATGATAAAACTTCTGTTGATGCTAAGGGTTATTTCATTTATAATTGGGTGTATACTCCTTGGAATAGGGCAGATGTAATGGCACTTAAAACAGCATTACCTGACCAGCGGAAAAATCCAGCCGCCTTTTATGAGGAAGTTGAGGGAGCAATTAGTTCTTGTACTATGACTTTGGCTGACATTGATTTATTTTTCAGATTGATATTACCGCCAGATATGTGGAGAACTATTCATAAAATTGATGATCGTGTAGTTTTTGGGGCATCATGGAAAGAATTAGAACAGATGGACGGGGATAGGGAACCTGCGAAAAAGCCATATCAGTTGATTCTAGATCTTCCTGCAGCCATATTAGTTAAGTTAAAAACGATTATCCCCCCTTAAAAGATAGATTGGACTGTTTTAGCGTCTTGTTAGCAAAAGGCAGATGAATCAGTCTCTGATTTCTTTACATGCTTTGAAGAAGCATTTCATGAGTTTAGCGGCCAGTTATTGTCAGATGATACGGGCAGACATTTGTTTGTCGATAAATATGTCGCGAATCTGTTACCAGGAATAGCTAGTCGTCTAAAAGCTAGTGAAAGTTCATGGACTACCTCTACTCTGGTTTCTCTTCTGACTATGGCTCAGTATTATGAACGTCAGGAATTAGAAGCAAAAGGTAGCGAGGATAAAAAGATTAAAGAATTAAAGACGAAGTTTATGTTGGCTCAAGCTTATGGTCTGCCTTTTAGAGGTAGTGATAGAGGTGGACGTGGATCTTATGGTTCTTCTTACACTCGTTCGAATTTGTCTGTTGATCAGTGTGCGTATTGTAAGAAATTTGGGCATTGGGCTGCCGATTGTCCAGCACTACGTGTTCAGCAGTGTTCACGTGGTCGGGGACAAATGAGAAATCGCTCAGGATATTCAGGACCTAGAAGAAGCACGAATGATCATGCTAGGGTTGATGCTAATGTACGAGGGCAGGATGGGTTTAACACTTTTGATAGACGGAACCAATACCAGATGTCTAACCAGGTGCAGCCTGATTTCCAAGATTCTGCTTATGCTTAGGATTGCCTAGGATGGGGTAAGGAATCAGTTGAAGTTCCAGTAGATCAGAGGGGTCCCTATGTTACAGCACATGTTTTGGGTTCTACTGATCAGTTTCTGGTTGATACAGGAGCTACTCGTAGCGCCTTGTATAAACAATTGATTCCAAGGGCTCCCCTGTCTGGCTTAACCATTACATCGATAGGTTTCGATGGAACACCTGCACCTAGCCCATTGTCACAACCACTTGCATTCCATGTTGATAAATTTACTGCTCCATGTCCATTTTTGCTTTCTCCAAATACACCAGACAATATTGTGGGTCTTGAGATGCTCAAGTATTTCAGGGCTACAATACGATGCTCTCCTGAAGGGGTGCGTGTTATTTTAAATGATAATCATCCTGTGATGGAAAGAGTTTGTCTTGTTAAAGAGGATATTGCATTAGCTTCACTCCCTAGTACTTTGTGTGCTACTTCAGATACTGATGTGGCACAAATGATTATTCCACCGGTACATATTAGTGTCAAGGAGGGAGCTGTATTGCCACGTTTGCCTCAATACAAAATTTCACAGGAGGGGGAAGAAGCACTCACACGAATTGTGCATGATCTTATTGCAGTTGGAGTTGTTGAGGAAGTTATGTATAATGTTTGTAACAGTCTGATTCTTCCTATTCTGAAAAAGGATACTGATACCAGGATTTACCGATTCATTATTGATTTACGAGAAGTCAATAAGATTGTGATACCACAATATCCTGTGGTATCTGACATCACGACACTTCTTACTTTGGTTCCCCCGACAGCAACTATGTTCTCTGTGATAGACTTGAAGAATGCTTTCTTTTCGATTCCTATTCATCCTGACAGACGATATTTGTTTGGTTTTACTTTGAATAAACTATCATATAGATTTTACAGAGTTCCTCAAGGCTATACTGAGAGTCCAAGTATTTATAGTCAAGCGTTAAAACGACAACTTGATTCTTTTGTTTTGCCTGAAGGTGTGGCTCTCATACAATATGTCGATGATATTTTGTTGGCGGCTGATACCCCTGAGCAATGTGAAAAGTGCACTTTGTCCTTACTTTCTTTTCTTGCTTCACACCATCATAAAGTGTCACGTAAGAAATTGCAATATTGTAGACCAAAGGTAACCTATTTAGGTCACCTTTTGTCTAAGGAGGGCCGTACACTTACATCAGATCGTATTCAAGCAATTTTAGACACACCAGTACCCTCTACTCAGAAAGATGTTCGTGCATTCCTTGGTCTTACTTCTTTTTGTAGGCAATGGATATTAGGGTTTTCACACATTGTCAAACCTTTGCTAGCACTTTTGACTAAAGATACTCCAATGCCCCTTCCATGGACAGATGAATGTGAGACTGCTTTCCGGCAGCTACGACAAGCCCTTTGTTCAGCACCAGTGTTAGGTACTCCAGATAACATGAAGCCTTTTGCACTTTACGTACATGAGAAAAATGGATGTGCATTGTCAGTTTTAGTACAGACACATGGCGATAAGCAGCGTCCCTGTGCATATTTTTCAGCAGTACTTGACCCTTTCGCTCGAGCGTTGCCTGGGTGTTTTCGTTCAGTTGCCGCAACAGCTGTGTCAATACGTCAGAGTGAAGGGATAGTTTTGTCACATAAGCTGTTGGTGTTAGTACCCCATGCAGTTGATGCTCTTTTAAATCAAACAAAGACACAACATTTAACTAGCGCTCGCATGACAGGATATGAATTGACATTGCTGGCTCCTCACATTACACTGAAGAGATGTGCAACACTAAATCCAGCCACTTTGTTGCCATATCCGGTGACTCAGCCTCAGTCACAAGAAACACATGATTGTATATTCCTTACTGAAGAACAGACAAAGGGTCGTATTGATTTACAAGATACGCCCCTTCCAGATGTAGACGGGGAACTGTGGGTTGATGGGTCTTGAAGTTGCCAGACGGTACGACCTCAGCTGCATATGCAATCACCACAATACACACAGTAGTGGAGACAGCTCGTATACTACAGAAGTCAGCTCAAGCAGCTGAACTAATAGCTTTGACACAAGCATGTGAGCTTAGTACTGGCTTATGTGTGAACATTTATACAGACAGCCGCCATGCTTTTGGAGTGGCTCATGATTTTGGTTTGCTTTGGAAGGAGAGAGGCTTTCTCACATCCTACGGGATTCAGATAATGCACGGAGAATTAGTGCATAACATCTTGACTGCATTGCAATATCCAAAGAAACTAGCTATTGTGAAATGTAGTGCACACAAGAAAGTGACCGATAAGATAGGGCAAGGTCATGCTCTTGCGGACCGCGTAGCACGTGAGACTGCGATGCAGCAAAGTACTACTTCTATGTATGTAGTGAAGTCACAAGCTGAACGTTGGCATAATGCTAATCTGCTTCTGTGAAAGAAAGTGAGCAATGGTCTGAAGAAGGAGAATTGGATGATGAGGGCTGTTGGCGGAATAAGCAGATGGATAAATGGAAATTGCCTATAGCTTTTGTACAACCTATGGTTCAGTTGGCACATGTTGGAGCTTCAACAATAACAAAGTTGCTTACGCAAGTTTGGGAGCGTCCAGTAATTTCCAGTACAGCTAAGAGAGCAGTACAGTCTTGTTTGATCTGTTTACAATACAATCCTAGAAAAGGGACACGTCCTCCTGCGGGAGGGTTTGCTACACCAACTGCACCTTTTGAAGTTCTACAAATGGATTATATTCAGCTTGAACGCTGCAACAATTTAAAGTATGTCTTGGTGGTGGTATGTGCTTTCAGTAAATGGATAGAGGCATACCCCACAAAGGATAATACTTCCATTACCACAGCGAAGGTGCTTTTGAAATAATTTTTCCCTAGGTTTGGTGTTTGCAGACTTTTATGGAATGATAACGGACCTCATTTTGTTGGGGAAGTTACTAAGTACTGTATGTCCTGAAAGGATTAGGGATCAAACAGAAGTTCCATGTGGTTTTCCACCCACAATCAGCAGGGTTGGTGAAAAGGTATAATGCTACTTTGAAGCTGAAGTTAGCGAAGATACAGGCTTCCACATCCTTAACTTGGTTGGATGCATTACCGTTGGCATTATTGTCTATTAGGTCAATTTTTTTTTTTTTAAACTGGTTGAGCTACCGCCCTGGGTTAGTGAAACGGAGAGCCAATGTGGCAAGGGGGGGATCACCCATGCATTAGAGTAGTGACACCCGTCTTGGCCCGTGGTGAAGAAATCAGCGGCTGCCCAGGGATAAGAGCTCCAACGATTGTTTTTAATTCATTTCTGAAAGGGTCGATTATCACTGTTGCTAAAATGAATAACAAACTGATCATTAGTACTATGGGGTTTGTTGTTGTTTTGGTGATTATAGCAATAATCACTTGGTTTGTTGAAATGAAGGCTCCTGCTCGTGAGTTTTTTGTTGCCACTACTCCAGTACCAGAGGATCACTATTACTTTACGCTTCCCTATCAGGAGCAGAAGCACCGTCAATCGTACTTCAATAATACTTTCATTCAGATGTTGCATCATACTCATAATGCTACAAATACTAATAACTGATGGGTATGTAGAATGATACCTGCGCATCAAAAGAAAGGAGGAACACCTTTCTTTCCTCTTCCTTTTTCACACAATAGTTCTTGTCAAGCTTGGTATACGCTTTTGTTTGCATCTGGAAAACGTACAGAGGGCGGACTTCTTTTTCGCCTTAATAAAGTATGCTACCAAGACAAAGATGGGTATCCCCAAGCCAAAGGAACTAAATGGGAATGGGAAGAGTATCAACCGGACAATGTTTCAGTACCATATGTCTTCACAAATATAAGAGACTCTGACAAGAAAGAACAATTTATGATTTCTGTTACAAAAACTAAAGCAGATTTATGTATATATAGCATTGGGCGAATTCCGGTAGGGATAAGCGATTGTACCTTGATTTTAACTATTGAGGGTGTAAATAATAGTAGTTTTACAGATTCACATTATACATATTTTGTTTGTGGTAACTATGGATATTACCAACTACCTGTTGGGTGGTCAGGTGTGTGTTATGTATCGTTTCTATTACCCCCTGTGTTTTAGGCACCTGCATCATATCACCGAGATTTTAAACTGTTCAAGGACATCATTAAAAATAGATATAAAAGGGCAATAAGTACAAATGAGGTAGACCAAACGGATACTAGCCTGCAACAATATGTTGATTTTAATTTAGGGTTGTTCTCCTTTGTGGGTGCTGCGTTAAACAGTAGGAAAGTGAGACAATTGACTAGGGTTGTGGAAGCTGTTACCAATCAGGCAGCTCTGGCACTTGGGAATATTACTGAGGAGCTCCAAATTGCGAGGATTGTAGCGCTCCAAAACCGTATGGTACTAGATGTGATATTAGCTGACCAAGGTGGTGCATGTCGCATCATCAGTAGTAGTTGCTGTGTTTTAATTCCAGATCACTCACCTTCAGTATATGCTGCAATATCTAAATTGCATAAAATTGCTGCAGAAATCCACACAGAGACTGGTACTTGGACTTTTTCTGGATGGTTTTGGGCTCTTGTTTACGCCTGGGGCTGGAAACTACTGACTATCCTGTGCGTAATGATTGCATTATTTTTCACATGCTGTATCTGTATTCAGTGTGGTCCAATGTTCTGCTCCATGTGTATTACTGCTTGTATGCCTACCAAAAGAAATATTACAGAAATGAAAGCACAACACATGTTAGATAAGGAAATAGCTGAAATGATGAGCATAAATATACATGATGAATATTTAGATTATCCCAGAAAGACGAATGTCTTCAGCTAATGCTGAAAGGGTCATCTGTTGTAGTTTAGCAGCGATTAGATTAAGCATTAGCAGAAAACATCTTGTATTTAGTAACTATCGTGAACATTTCGCGGAATCCATTTGTAAAACTGGCAGCCATTTTCTCTGCCACTTGCTGCAATGTGCTTACCATGTGCTCTGTCCTACCTTTCTGTTAACTTCTCTTGAAAATCTGCCTAGTGACAAGTTATATTTAGCATCTCCCACTTTCGCACATGCCCAGTAAGGTCTGCAGCTGTTAGTCCGTGAAAACTGTTAACCCCTCCTACCTGTCAACTGTGCATTTCCACGTGACCTTACATGTATGCAAGTCTTGCTTTTATAATTGTACCACCTCCTTTTAGCCCCTGCATGGGTATAAAAGGACCATGCTCTCTCAGTTCAGTGTGCTACTTCAAACATTACCGAAGGGTGCTGTTTGAACTGTAGTACCACCTCATGAGGTTTAATAAACTTTGTCTTTTATTTCAGTTTCTGTGCCATCTTCTTCCTATATGGTCTGAGGACTTTGTGCAGAGAAGGGTGAACCCCTTGCACTAGTAGACCTTGATGAGGCTTACTTCAACAGTTGTGGTGCCATGGTTGTAGTGTGAGGTGTGTGGGTGAGGATGTGTAGGGTGATGCGTTGGGGTGTGTGATGTAAGGTGCGTAGGTGGTGTATAGGTGATGGTGGTATGTGGCTCTGGTTGTGTGAGTGCCCTTGCTGGCTCTCTCTGCTGGCAATTATTGGTATTCGTAAAGGGTTGTGGGTAATGTGGGTGTGTGTTTTATAGTGGTGTGAGTGTGTGGTGTGTGTATGGGTGTCAGGTGTGTGTAGTTTGAATTGTCCAATGTGGTGTTGTTTTGTTTGTGTGTGTGTATTTTGAGCATGGCGGTGTGTACTGCCAATGGGGTTTACTGCCATTGAATGTCTGCCGTGGTGGTTCGTGGGTCATAATGTTGTGGGCGTAGTTCTGTTGGCGTAATGGTGTGGGTATTGATACCGCCAGTTTATCACTGACCTTTGGACTGGCGGATTTGTGTGTGTGGCTGAAAAGTGACGGATTGGTGTGTGTGTGTCATAATATGGTTAGTGGATATCTGCCACCGCCGCAGTATGTTGGCGGCAGTCAGCATGGCGGTAAGTGGGATTTACCGCCAATGTCATAATGAGGGCCTTTATTTTTTGCTGTGTCGGGTTTCCCTCTCTCCCTGTTCGGCCACATATTTGTTTGAATGGTATGCGTTATGGGGTGATTCTTGTGCAAATGGGTTGTTTTAACTTTTACCTGCTGCTCTGTTGGCATCGCTGGCCATTTGGCACCCTATTGAGTGCATGGTGGTGTCTTCGGCGTGGGCAGTGTTTCTTGCCTACACATGTGGGGGGATGTAAAAGAGGAGGCGTGACCTACTGAACATTGGTCAGAGATCAAAATGTATCCTGAGGTCTTGTGTGCATCCATCTGGTCCCAGCTCTTGGTGTGCAACGTGACCCTCTCTCGTGGCACCAGGAGTCCTCACAATGACCTTTTCTCAAGGTTTCCTTTGGGCTAGCTGTGTGCTTCTTTGGTTTCTTGTGAGTATCCCTAGGCCTCTGATCTTCACTGTTGTGAACTGGAGGTGGTCGGAGAGTCGATCCGTGACCCACATGCCTCTAATTTGTGGAGTCCGAGATTGGGATTGTTGCTACCTTCAAACTGGTGTGTGAGGCCTTGCATGTTGCCCGATTGCTATTCCTGCTGCGGGGGTGTGCATATTGGCATTCCGCTCTGCTTGGAGCTGCAATGGGTGTTTTGGACTCCCTTTCATGGCACCCCTCTCTCCTTCTGACCATATCCTTTTGGACCTACGGTTCCCAGATTCCCTTGGGAAGCCCAATGTGAAAGGCGGAGGAAAAGGATAGTGATGTATGGAGAGTCTGGAGCAAGGCTGGGAACTGGTCAGAGTTTTGCCCGGAACTCGGGGATTGACTGGACAGCTGGATGTCCTGATGAATCCCTTCTACTGTCTCAATGCCACGTGGTGGTCTGCAATCTTTTGGAACATGGGTGTGCTGGGAGTGTTATGTGGTCTTTGCTACCCAAGCAAACAGGAAGCCTGGCTCCCGACACTGGAGGACAGCTTCATTTTGGAACAAAAATGGTGTCCCCTATTTGGCTGGGAGCCTCTAAGGGCACTCTTGCTGGTGGTGGTATGCAACAAAGACATTTC
Source organism: Pleurodeles waltl (assembly GCF_031143425.1). NCBI lineage: Eukaryota > Metazoa > Chordata > Amphibia > Caudata > Salamandridae > Pleurodeles > Pleurodeles waltl. The sequence continues at coordinate 764,974,977 of NC_090448.1, read as the reverse complement.
GGTCCCGGCTGGGGGCCCAAGAATGGGGACCTTTTGACCTTGTCATAGGAACTCGTACAATTTGCTTGTGGGTGCAAGAACCTGGGGTGCCTGCTTATTAGCAGTGGTTGGGGTAGCCACCCTGCCCCTCTTCATTAGACTGCCCTCCTCCTGGGGTGTGGCTGACTAGTCCTACCCTGGGGGACCAGAAGCAGAGATCCTTGCTCCAGCGGGTACCTGTAAATGGCGAACTCTAGTGAGGATTGCTGATAGACAGCTGCATAGCAACCCAGAATGGCAGACTCTGGCAAGGATACCCAGTCGACAGCCACACAACAAGCCTGAATGTCTCCAAGTACTAGTAAAGGTTGAAATCCCAAATTTTATTCTCGTTTGCCTTTTCTTTTGAATTTTAATGCAGTGAATTTTAAGGTGTGTGCAAATTGTATGCTTTGTACCAGGGGCACTGAGGCTTTCTGTGCATTTGGCTTCTGCATTACTGTGAAGGCAGTGCTTCCCCAAATGGCTAATACTCCCAGCCGCGGCTGTGGCCACGGTCCTTGTTGGGCCAGGTTCCATGTCTGCGGCTGCTGATGCCATGCGCTCCTTCAACTACCTGACCCCTGCTGCGATGGTGAGGCAGTGGACTGACTTTCTTGCAGCTGAATATAAAGTGCGGTTAGGGTTTCCTGGGCTTGGTTCTGTGGATGGGAATTCTACGGGCTCTAGACTTGGTTCATTGACTTCCGCGTGTGGTCTGCCTTTAGTCGGCACTTGTCGGCCATGTGACCCACTCTATGGCAATAGTAGCATTGTATGGGGTTTGGTTCCTGACAACCACACTGGTTTCTATCACTATATCCATTGTAGGACTCTTGGGATCCCTTGGTGGAGTTTCCTTCATAACTGGTGCCATTTGCATGGCTGCGGCCAACATCGCCCCCTCGAGGGTGGTCTTTCTCAGCTTATGCTGGATCAACTTAGCATTGTCTCTCCGGGCCTGCTTCTGTTTCTCCTTATCCTTTTCCTGTTTCCTTTTGTGGAAATACAATTTATGAACTTGTATCTCCCGCCAGGGTTTAGTGTCCAACCCTACTATGCCATCCAAACCACTCTTTATTTCAATGGTCAGCCCCTTCTTGAGAATGTTGTGTAAGAAGACAACCTGATGGCCTGTGTCGGTCCATGGCTGCCCTGTCCCCTGTCTCCACCGTTCTCTGATCCTGTCTAGGAAATCTGTTATGGCCTCCTCAGACTTCATGGTTTCCACCATCAACCCACCTACATCTGGGCAGTCAGGGTGTTGATATGAATTAAATACAGCCCCATCGTACTCTGAGTTGGTCAGCATGACCATGGGGATGCGAGTGCTGGCAAACACCGTGTTGGTTAGCTCACCGATAATGCTGCTTAGCAGACCTTTAACATTGCCTATCGCTAGGGTGATCTCAGTGGTGCTCTTCTCAAAGCATGAGATCTATTTCCGGCCCCATCCAACAAGGGTGGCAGCTTGGCTCTTTGCCGCTCCTTGTCCATCTGAACCCATGGCACTTAGATGGTCCCTAATGCGTCTTTCTGTATTAGCGGGCATGCATTGCGCCACTTTGTAACCCCTTGCGCCACATTATGCCTGCAACAGGCATAATGTATGCAAAAGGGGCGGGGGAAAGCAGAAATGGCACAGTGGGATCTAGGAGATTGCACTGCACCATTTTTAGCAGCTATTTTTAACTCCTGCACAGAGCAGGCATTAAAGGGGGGCATACCATTGTTTTCAAAGGGCCCCAATGTACTCTGCAGGATTAACACAAAAATGTTGGTGCCACTTTTCTTACATTCAGGCCTTAATGAGAGAGGTGCTGCTAAAACAAAATCATAAAATAAAGGACTCTGCAATGTCTCAAATGCTCAGTATTGAGTTTCAGTGCAGCCATATGGTAATTGTTAGACAAATTGAAGCCAGGCATACACCAGTGATTTCAGTAACTCAAATATCTGTACACCAGATGAGAAGCAACTGAGCAGGTGTTGGACCTAGCTCTTTTCACAGGGTCATCCCCAAACTTTTTGTCTTCCTCCTCCTATTTTTCCTCACTCCTCTTTGTTGGTGTTATAACTCTGGGCATTTTACCACTGCTGATCAGTGCTAAAGTGCATGTACACTCCCTTCTAAACTTGGTATGATTGGTTTACACCTAATTGGCAAATTTAATTTACCTGTAAGTCCCTTGTACAGTGGTATGCCTATACCCAGGGCCTACACATTTAATGCTACAAGTGGGCCAACAGCGCAGCTTGCTCCACCCACAGAAGTAGCCTTTCAAGCCGGTCTCAGGCCTGCTCCCGCAGAGCCTGCATGCACAATTTACCGCCACAGTGACCTGGCATCTGAATTCACTTGCCAAGCCTGTAACTCCCCTTTTATGACATATGAGTCACCCCTTAGGTAGGCCCTAGCTAGCCCTATGGGCAGGGTGTTGTGTATGTAAAAGGTAGGACATATGCCTTTAAGTACTACATGTCCTAGTAGTGGCAAACAGCCTATTTGGTTTCTCACTACTGTGTGTACTGCCTCTCTCATAGGACTGCATTGGAAATGCCCTAACATATGTCTAAATGCTATTGTCTGATCTATGAGGGCTGGCGTAAGTGTGTTTGGTATGGTTAGAATGGTAGTGAGTAATGCTGCTCACTGATGTAGGTGTTTTTTTTTATTTCCATTATAGAAATGCCACTTTTAGAAAGTGACCATTTCCCTGTGCTTATGACTCTGGTGATTTTTGACTCCAGTCTACATCTGGGACAGAGTGACAGGTGGGCTTTGTGCATACTTTTCAGACAGTCTGTACACAGAGAGGGTGGAGGTGTCACAAGAGGGCATCTGCATATTGAATGGTCTTCCTGGGCTGGGAGAGGAGAGGTGGAGCACAACTACATTTGTAAAGATGGTGCCCTGGCCTCACACAAAGAGCACGTTTACCCCCCCCCCACAGTGATGTCCGGAGCCAGTGCTGGAGATGAAAGGGGACATCCATAGAACTGGTAGGGCTGGTAGGAACCCCTCCTCCCCTTTTTAAAAAGACCGCACAAAATGAGTATAAGTACAGGGGATTGTCCCCCACATGGGGAGACCAATTTTGGACTTGTGACCAAACCTCAGCCAGAGTGACTGCCTGACCACACAATAGACTCATCTGCACTGCTCTTCTTTTGGTGGCCTACTGCCTAGTGGTTGCTGGGTGGCCTAAATGACTCATCTGGAGTGCTTTTCTGTATGTTGACCTGCTGCCAGCCTTTCCCCTAACTCTGGACTGCCAAGGTTCTGGGGGGCAGCTAGTAAAGAAACGCCACCTGACCTTCTTCTTGTGTGCTGGCCTACCTGCCACATTGGGTCCCCTCTGGTGCCCCAGGAGCCCTGCATGTGTGGAGTGCTGCATCCTGGTCCTAGGCCCTTTACACAAACCAGCACAGGAAGCTTGCTTTATCTCCTCTTCGTTGCAGATCGCTTCCTGCTATGTTTCCCCAGCGCATGATGAGCACTTTATTTATGGCCTCCACCAGTGCGTAAGGAGCACTTCCCTGACTGTCCTCTGGGTGTAGGGAGCACCTCATGGACATCACGGTGTGGGACTTCCCTTCCTGATGCAGGAGAGGGTGAAAGGAGTCCCTTGCTAAAGCTCGGATAAGCATGCTTCTCGTAATGCTCCCAGAGGCACGAGCAGGCGCCAACTGCTGCGCCTTCACCGCTGTGGCCGACAAACTTCACAGTGTGGCTGAAGCAGGCTCTTCCCAGCCCCGGGGTGATGGCCCCCTGAAGCAAGAGGCTTAGGCACCATTCTGGTGCGAGCGCATGGGTGGAGGAGTGAGGACCTCCCGACAAATGTGCTCGCTGCTGCCCATAATGGCCCAGGAACCAGAGCTGAGCCCCTTTGCCACAAGGTGGCAGAACCACTGTCATCGTGAGCAGCTCCGGCTGCAGAGGACGAGTAGGGCCGGAGGAAGCAAGGCAACGCCACCTCAGTCCAGCGGGTGCCCTTGCCACTGGGAGAGACTGCAGGAAGAAGCTTGCGCCCACTGTAAGCTGCACATTGATGCCCCAGGCAGTCTCTTTTCTTGGTGTGGGGAGTCAGAGCCGGTAGGAGCCACCCCTCCCACCCTGTAGTCAGAGTGCTGCATTTCCTGTGATAGCACCCTCCCCATCAAGGGAAGCAGGGTAATTACCATAGGTGCCACAAAGGTGCTGTAATTACACTAATAGAGGCTCAGTGGCACCTGCCCCCCCCCCCCCGGACGAGTTTGGCCATTATCGGGCCCCCACTGAGAGCTGCTCAGGGGCACAGGCACCTTCGTGTGGAAGGTGGTCCTAGTGCTGGTTGTAGTTTCACAGGGCATACGCACCCCCATGTTACCTGCAGCATCCTTTATGCCCTGATTCTGTCGTAAGCTGTCTGGCCCTGTTGGGAGGGATGAGTGTATTGCTGGTGGCAATAATGCTGACTGGCCATTTAGGGAATGTATCATTTTATGTGTATTCCTGATGGCATCTTGGTATCTCTAATATTTTGTTTTTCCTGATGTGCATTTTTAGTGAAAATGAAAACCTTACTACTTCTTGCGCTGCAGAACACCTGTAACCTATATGTTTACCTGACTACTGCCTGACTACTAGTAATCTATGCAATGTTCTACAGTTGCTTGTGTAGCAGGGTTTTACTGATACATGTTGTGTTTGGTCTAATGATGTTCTATGCAATATAGTTTATTTTTATATAACTTGTGTTTTCTTTGTGGTGTATTTATTGTGTCATATGTGTCACATGTGTTGTGCAAACGCTTTTCACATTGCCTCTGGCATAAGCCTGACTGCTCATGCCAAGCTACCAAAGGGGTGAGCAGGGGTTATCTGGGGTGTGTAATTTTGTCGTCCTGGCGAGAGTGGTGGGTTCTGCCTGGCTTAGGTGCATACCCTAGCCAACCAGAAACTCAATTTCTAACAGCAGGTCACAAACCACCAGCATTCAAGAAATGTTAGGATTAACAACACATATTGTTTATTTTTTGTAGGCAAAATCAGCACGTCTGTCTTTAATAGCTGCAAACTTCTCAACTAATTTAATATTAAAGTCTGGGATTCTCTTAACAAAGTCTCTCTCTATAGAAAGCATTGCTAAAGAATCAAAGTCTTTCCTCAATCATGGTGTTCCTCAGGAACGTCTTGATTCTGTTTAAAGTTGGAAAACATTGTCCCAACTCTGCTATTGCCATAAGAGTGGTAATGAATATTTTTAGTAGAGCCACAATCTCTGTAAATGATTTGTCCATATTGAGATTCTGAATTAAAGCAAGCATCGAAATGGCACCAGTGGCCTGCCGATATGCATGAATTCTGTACAGTACAGTTAACTCAGTTTTCAGATCCTCTTTGTTGAGCATAGGATAAGCTTTCACAACCTGATTATGTGCTTCTTCACAGAAGAAACTGTCACAATTTGCAAATGTATCACATTGCAGTAATTTGGCACTCACTAAATGCTTTGTGAAAGACAAATGAGCCTTTGCATGCACAACTACAGTGCCACATATTTCCTTTGCAATTAGGACCAGACTGCTGAAGTTGTTTTCTGCAGTTTGAGGAACTAGAATTGTTTGGCAATCTGCTATCTAAATTGTCAATCCCTTCTCTGACTTTGTTCATGCTAGTTACAAACTGAATGGTTGCTTTTTGCACAAAGACAGTGTCTATTGCATGTTTTTGTAGCTGGTTGTCAAGATGAGGCATTATTTCATTAAATAAAAAACAAAAAGAACTGAAATTCTCTGTCTTGTAATGTCCTTGCAAAGCTGCAGGTCTCATTCCAACTTTTGGATTCAGAGTTACCACTGACTACTATGTTGTCTAAATGTTTCTTAAGATCATCCCTATATTGGAATATTAGGTTGATTGTATGTATGTGAACGTTCCACCGAGTTGGGGATCCCATTGGAAGCCTTTGGGCACTATGTCCCGAAGTATTTCCATTCTTTTGGGGGAATGTGAAAAAAATGCTGGCATGCCTGTGACAGCCAAAAAGAAAAGGTGTGCTTTGGAGATCTTAGCTAGTGCTTGTTGCATAATGAGATTACGTTAGTGGGCATAATAGTGGTCATAATGGGCATTAGAGTACACATCTCTGATGTTTTTTGTACTCCACCAAAGATTCCACTCGTTACTGAACACCATTATAGCTTTGTGTAATAAGTCTTTGTCTTTCAGGGGGGTCCGGAAAAATCAAGTTCAGTTTATGGAGTATAGCTAAAGCAATCGTTTCTGCACTAGAGTCTCTTAAATGTGTGAAACCATAGAACCTCTACACAACTTTACTGTCACTGTCAAGGTACTGAAAGATTAATACGGACGGTGTTTTAGTGGCCATATCAGTGGTGTCATCAGCCTGAATAGCCACACAGTCTGTGATTTTCAACTGTTAGACAATATAGCTTTTCATAATCTCTAACATACACACAAGAAGTTCATTTTGTATTGTTTTAGAGGTGCCCTTAAAGACTGTAGCTCTTGCTAAATGAGCTTCCATTTCACTGTCTATGCTTGCTATTAAATCCACAGTCCTTCTGAATATACCAGGATTTGAGGAACTTTCAGATTCATCATGCCTTCGTAATGCCAGTTCAAAAACACCACAGAAATGAATACAATCAATTATTTTCAACAGTTAGGCCCTTATGATGAGTTTGGCGGACGGGAAAGCCCATTCACCAAACTCCCTACAGGAGGCTTATGCCAGTCATTCTAATCCCTAAGTCAATACACTGTCTACAGTGGAGTGCCCAACATTCCAATCTACCTTTATTATTGATTACACAGTTCCATGCCTCAGACTGATACCGATGTGCATCCACCCACCCACCATGTGGACCACATGCATAGCCCTTAAATAACATGTAAAAATAATGTAGAATCAGTTTAATTACCTTAAACATTGGGGTTGTTGTGTTGTGGGAGTTCAAGAGCAGCAAAAAAGATTGGGTTCTGTACTTGCCTTTTCTTTGCCATAAAATGATGATAAGTTTGTCAGTCTTTACCAGATACTGAACAGATAAAAATAACATAATTTAGTAGTGGCAACCAAACACATAAATTATACGCTACTGCTTATTATGAGAAGTGGGTGCATATTCCCTATGGTAAGCCAATAGGGGGGTGCCTTGGTCTTAGCATCAATAAAGAACATTTAAATTATATTGCTTATAAATATGGACAGACATGTTGTGATGACTTCCTTGCTCCTTGACTGGCATTGACACTATTAGAACTGGTCATAGTGGCAGTAGAGGGATTTCCAGTATGCACTATTGCACATCTGGTGTACTATTGTTTCATTGGTTCTCTTCAAAAGAAATCTCATGCACTGTTAGGAAAAGGAAAGAAGGCTGATACAGTGAGTTAGACTGAACGTATGTTTGCAAATAGGAATTGAAAATGTAAATTGCAAGCATATTGCTTATAATTAGCTTTTAAGCTACTGTTATATGGCGTGGAAATAAAAATAAGCATTATGAAATTGACGTAGCAAAATAGGGGTGGACATTAATTATATCACAATTGACACAAGTGTTTAATAATTTTCTAAGGTCTCACTTTTTTTGAGGATTTATAAAATAAAGGGCAGGGAGATAAAAGCATTTCGGGGGGATCACACAACATTTCAGGTGGCCAAGCTGGAATCAGAACTAACATTTCTTGCTTCAAAGGCTTAAGCAAAAGCAACATTTACTAATTAGGGTCAATAAAAGACAAATAGAAATTTAAATTGAGTACTGCAAGTGCACTGTTACCCGGACTATTCTAGAACGTCACTATGATTGTGAGTAATGACTGCACTAAATAGGCACGTCAGTACAAAACCATTCTAGCCTCAAAAGTATGAAGGCCTGATCTTTACTGACGTAAATGCAAATCAGAAGGGCGGACCAACGGAAGGCGGTCCGGGTAGCTGGAGGACGGAGCGAATTTCAAATGCGTCAGAGTCTCCTCAGCACCGTGCGCGCCGTCTTCGAAAGCGTGAATGCTTACGAGATCCCTGGCGTGTAAGCCAAGGAGCGATAAGGGGGAGATTTGTAAAGTGTGGCTAACCACCCACAAGAGTATCCGGGCGCTGAGAACACAGCTGCTAAGGAGTTCAGTTGAACAGCCAGTTCGAGTCCTTTCCTGAATTCCAGAATAGAGGATGAGGTCCGTAGGTGAAGCGGGAAGTCGTTCCAGGATTTTGCCACAAGAACCAGAGCACATCATTCGATAACTAAAAAAAAAAAAGGAGTTCCCTCCAGTTTAGCTCACGTTTCTTAAGAATGAGAGAGGCATGTTGCACTTTTGAACCACAAGATTCAGATTTCAAGATTTTTTTTTGATACGGGAAGAGGGACGGGGAACATGGCGGCCGGTTGAAGCGCTGACCGCGAACTCCCATCGGACGAGAGACGCGGACGAGAGACGCGACCTGCGACCCCTGACCTGGAAACGACGCGCTGAGAGCCGGAGCAGTCCCGCAGTTGGATCGACGCGCGAGAGGATCACCGCGGCCGTAGAGGGGCCCCCTTGTTGTGACGAGGAAGAGGTTTGGAGGAGAGACGCCGGGGAAGAGACTAGGGGAGAGACTGGGATTGTGCAGGGCTCCTAGACCGGCGCCCCGGGTGAGTCGTCCCTCTTGCCGGGAAGAGCTGTTGATGGCGTTTTTTTTTTTTTTTTTTTTTCTCTCTCGGTGTTGAGGTTGACAGAGCTCCCTGCGTGAGAGATACACACTGATAAATCCAGATTGGTAGGAATACCATAAATCGTTAATTAACCTGAACATCGGATCTTTAAAAAACAATCGCAGGTTGAATCTGCATAGGATTTTTTTTTTTTTTTTGTGAGCCTTTCTTTTTTTTTTTTGAGACTTCTTCTGTCACCCACAGAGGTTTGATGTTAAACTCTCTTATCATTAACTTTGAGCATTGTCTCTTTGCTTTAAGAGTTATTCCAACGTTGTTTCTACTCCTTGAATTAGACCGAGTTGGGCATCACTGGGCATCATTTGCCTATCGGGCTTGGAGTAGCTATTTGAAGGACTCGGAAGGATCCTAGAAAATCCAGTCTCGGAATACGTTACTATTGGAGTGTACTTGTTTATATTGATCTCCCCGCCCCAGGTCGGGAGATTTAATTAAAAATCACGGCGAACAAGGAGGGGGGCGAAATTGCTTCGGCGAGAGGTGGTCAGGGGGTCCCCTGGAATCAAGCTTTAAATTCCAGTATTTGGGCTGAAGCAGTGAGGGGTGTGCGACGAGGGAGATCTTATACCTCTCGCTGTTCTCTTCGTGGGAGTTTACCGGAGACTCCGGGGCTTTCCACTAGGAGTAATTTGAACAGGAATAAGGTGGGAGGAGAACGTGATACCAGCAGAGCCTCTCGGTGCATGTCTCCAATCAAACGCCGCCCCAGGGTTGCACGGGCAGAGGTTAAAAACCTGGTTGGTGCAAGGACTTGTAAGCCCGGCCCCCTTGGTGTGAGTGATAAGCCCCAGGTTTATTCATCAGAGACTGTAGCAGTTACAAATCCTGGATATAAGACTCACGGCGAAGTCTCTTTAAAGGGGACTGATCAAATTTTGTCATCTGTGGGCCCTCCTATCCCTCTCTTGGGGGAAGGCCAACCTGAACTTCTGGGGAGGAGTGAATCACTGATCACAAGATATTTTCGGACTACTACCTTTCCATCGCAGGATATGGCAAATAGTCAACTAACCTCAGATGATTTAGAAATGTCAAATTTAGCTATGCGTTTGGCTAGGCGGTCGCCCCTAAATCCATTAGACAAGGATCTAGATGGACAGGGAGAGGATTCCTCTAAATTATCGGCTTTGTTAGAAGTGGAGAGCAACCCTCTCAGAGGTACAATGTCTTATGGTATGGACGTACAGGCCCTGCTAATCTCTCTTACTAAAGAGATTAGGGAAAAATTTGAGACATCAGAAAATAACCAAACAAGGATTCGGGAAGTATGTGAGGCTTTGGAAAATAAAATCACTTTGTTAACAGATCGGATGGGTAAACTCGAGACTGTGGTGGCGGCCCATGAGGAGCGGGTGGCAGCTCAATCTGAGGATATTTCACAATTAAAACGTGGAGAAAAGTTGTTACAGGACAAACTAGAGATTTTGGAAAATAACATGCGGAGAAATAATATCAGGCTTTTGGGTGTTCCTGAGGGATTGGAAGGGGAAGATATTAAGGGCTATGTGATTGCTTTGATAAAAGAGGTTATCCCAAATACAGCAGGGTTTAACCTGGAAGAGGATATTCAAAGAGTCCATCGTGACCCGTTCAAGAAAAATCCCGGGAGGAAGAATCCCAGGAGGATTCTGATAAATTTCAATACGTACTCTATCAAGGAAAAAATTCTGTCTGAAGCCCTTAAAGTTGGTGTTTTTTCCAAGGGGGATTGGGCCTTCAGGATAAGATCGGACTTGTCTAAAGCAACGTTAGATAGACAGTGGGAATTGGGAAATTTTATGCGTGAGCTTCGTTCTCTTGGGGCTACCGTACAGCTAAGGTTTCCGGCAGCACTCCGGATCATGTGGAAGAACAAAATGTATAACATGAGAGATCCGGGGGAGGTTAGCGCATTTATAGACCAGATTAAGGCGTCACAATAAGATCTAGTGGAAGTATCTCGTCCGATGGGGAGTTCGAATTTAGGATAACAGGATGGTTATCCTAGTAGAATCAGGGAGGGTTCCCCAGGGTAGGGGGGTTGGGTTTGGGTGGGAGTTGGGGTTGGTGTTGGTGGAGGGGGTGGAAGGCACTGGGTGTGGGGGTTTGGGTTGGGTTAGGTGGGTTAGGTGGGTTGAAAGGATAAAAATAAGAAAGTCCTCATATGTTGTTTACCTAGGAGGGGGGTGCGCTGTGCTTATGACGTTTTCCTTTTCTCCTGACAGATATGTCTAAGTATGGGAATTTAAGATTGAAATTTCTTTCTTGGAATGTGAATGGTTTAAGAGTGGTAAGCAGGAGGAGGAAGATTTTTGAATATTTAAGATTGGCGGAAGAGAAGATTATCATATTGCAAGAAACTCATCTCCAACAAACAGAGTGGGAGACCTGGGTTAAACGGTTGAATTGGGTTTCTCTTAGCGTATGCTCCTCCCAAACTAGTGTGATAAAAGGCGTGGCAGTTCTCATCAAAAAATCCATAAAGCTTAGGATAGGATCGGTGCAAGTTGACCCTAGAGGGAGATGGGTAGTGGTAGAACTGTGCGTATGTGGTTATTGGGTCACGGTGGCAGGCTATTATGGACCTAACCTAGATGATCCCACACCATTTCAAGAGTTATTCAATATTTTACTTCTAGCTAGATATCCAGTGGTACTAGGCGGAGACTTCAACATTTTGTTAGACCCTGTACACGATAAGTCAACCCCTCGAGGTACGGATAACTCTCCTAAAATGAGGGCACAGGTGAAACAAGCCATGCAAGATTTAGGATTGGTAGACATATGGCACTGCAGAGGAGGCGAAGGAGACAGATATACATTTTACAATAAAAAATATGGGCATAGATCTAGAATAGATTTTTTTTTAATACATAAAAGTTTATGCCCAGAGGTCAGAAAGGTAGCCCACAATCCAGCTCACCTCTCAGATCATTCAGCTGTAAAATTACACTTGGATATCAGGGTCGTAAATAAAGGTATTAGATGTATAATTAATCGCGCTATACTATTAGACGACTCTATAGTAGAAGCATTAAAAAAAGACACAAGAGATTTCTTTCTTTTGAACCAAGGTACGGCAAGTTTATGGTGTGTTTGGGACGCCTTTAAGGCTTATATTAGAGGGAGGCTTATGAGCCTGGCAATATACAAACATCGTGAAGAAAAAGAGAAATTGGGAGATATGGAATTATCTCTAAAAACCTTGCAAGCTGCAATCCATAAAGCACGAGCAGAAGAGAAGGTCAATTTATTAGAGGACTTGATATGTCAAGAGGTTAATGTTCGGACTAAGCTAGAGGCTTTTTTGGAAAATCGCAGTAAGTTAAAATGGGAAGCTAGCCGATATGCTCACCATGAATATGGAGAAGGTTGCAGTAAGCTACTAGCATGGAAGGTTAAGTCAGACCTCTCTAAAAGATATATTTCAGCAGTCAAATCGGACAATACGATTTGTGTGGAGCAAGAAGAGATTGAGGGGGCATTTGTATCTTTTTTCCAAGACGTATACTCAGAAAGCCTGGTTAATTCAGACGAGTCGATTAGTGATTTTCTAGAAAAACTACACCTTCCAGCTCTAGAAGATTCTGAAAAGACCCTATTAAATTGTAAAATAAATGAGGCTGAGCTTATTGAAGGCATAAAAGCGTTAAAAAAAGGAAAGGCCGCTGGTCCAGACAATCTACCTAATGAATTGTACAAGGTCTTGGGGGAAGTTATTAGTCCTTTTTTATTAGAATTATTTAATTCTATGCTGGTTGAGGGGGCTCAGACGCCTAAATCCTGGAGAGAGGCTATAATTTGTCTAGTTTTAAAGCCAGGTAAGGACCCAATGTCTTGTGCATCTTACAGACCCATCTCCCTGTTGAATGCCGACTACAAACTTTATACAGGGATTTTAGCCAGGAGATTAGGGAGTGCCATAGGCAATCTGATTCATACGGATCAAAAGGGTTTTATGAAAGGGAGGTATCTCCAGGATGTAACACATGAGTTATTTGCTGCAATAGATCTGGCGGAACAAGAAAAGACCCCTCTGGCGATTCTGACTTTTGACGCAGCAAAGGCCTTCGATCGGGTCAATTGGTCTTTTTTGAGGTTAGTGCTGGAAAAAGGAGGCTTGGGATTTCCTTTTGTTAGGACAGTCAGGGAATTGTATAGATGCCCCTCAGCGAGAATTCTGGTCAACGGCCAGTTATCACAAGAATTTAGGATTTGGCGGGGTACGCGACAGGGATGTCCATTGTCTCCCTTGCTTTTTAACTTATATATTGAGCCTCTGGCAATTTCTCTTAGGTTAAGTAAGGAAATTACTCCATTTCAAAGTGGGGACTGGGAAAAAAAAGTAGCATTATATGCGGATGATCTTATGCTATACACCAAGGATGTTAGTTCTACCCTACTAGCGTTCAATACTTTGATGGAGCAATTTGGTAAACTTTCTGGTTACAGCGTAAACACAGAAAAGACAGAAATAATGTGTTGGAATTTGACTTATGCTTCTCCTTTAGTCAAACAAGAGATCAGATATTTGGGTATACGATTAACAAATGATCTAAATGAGGTACCTAAACTAAATTTTAACATAACATACAGAGAAACCAAAAAATTGCTAAAGACGTGGGCCGCTCTCCCTCTTTCCATAATTGGAAGATCCAACATTTTGAAGATGTGTATTCTCCCAAAATTCACCTTTTTATTCAACACTATTCCACTAGAGTTTAAGAACTGCTGGTTTAAAAAACTACAGGGGGATTTATCCTCGTTTGTATGGGCCTCTAAAGGAGTAAGGATCTCGTGGAAAAAGATGAGTAAAAAAAAAGAGTGGGGGGGCATTGCGTCTCCAGATTTCTTCAAGTATTATCTGGCATTTCAATTAAAAAACATTAGAAACCTATTGAATAAGAAGTCAGAATATGATCCGGCGTGGAAAGCCTTAACGGCACACCTCGAGGAAAAAGCAGATCATTTTCTATATAAATTCGGCCATCCTAAGTACTTCAAGAAGGTACGCTTGAAGACACTCAGACATGCATGCAACATTTGGATGCACTTTCGGAAGGTGCTAGAGATACCCTATTTTTGCAGCTCTTCCCCCATTTGGGATTCACCTGGCACTCCTGAATGCCTCACTGATAAATTATCAATTCCTTTGAGAGTGAGTGGGATTGTAAGATGGGGCCAGATAATGGAAGGACCAGAACTGTTAAGCTGGTCGACACTTTATGAAGGGACTGGAGGCACAGTCTCCAAATTCAAGTATCTTCAGATAGCTAGTTGGGTTAAATCGCAACAAATAGGAGAAATAGGAAGGAATATATGGGAAGGGAAATTAAACCAGAAAATCATTAATAAGGAAGTTGCTCTGTGGTACCATGCTCTGTTGGAAGCAACAAGGGATGGGACATCCCTTCCCTTGTCGAAGTGGGGGGGGATCTTTCCAACTCTAGATGTGAAATCTTTATGGAATAGGTCCTGCTCAGAATTGTGGTTCACGACCAGCCCGGCAGAGTTGAAGAAAAACCATTTGTTCACACTTCATAGGGTTTACTGGACGCCGGCCAGATTAACAGCTATCGGGAAAACTCAGAAAAACTGTCCGAGGTGTGGTGACGATAAGGCAAACGATATACACATGTTTTGGCAATGTTCAAAGTTGTGGGAATATTGGGAGGAGATAGGAAACACTTTAAAGATAATATTTAATGTGAACGTAAAATTGGATCTTTCTATGGTGGTGTTTGGGGTCAGTGAACAGGGTATGAATTATCAAAAATTGTCAGCACATCAGGAGCACCTGTTGTTTGTATTAATACTTTTGGCTAGACGAGAAATTTGTCGTAAATGGGTTGACCCCTTTCCCCCCCGTTCTAAGGATTGGCAAATATCTGTAAATCGAATGTGCATAATGGAACAACGAGGTCCCCTTTCTAGAAGGGATAACTTCTGGATGAACTGGGAAAATGTCTACCAATAGTATATTACTGTTTTGCTGTCTGGTCTCCTCCTCGTGCAACTTAAGTCCAATGATTAGTACTCCCCTTACCCAATACTGGGCGATGCTTTGGTTATGACTAGGTTTCATAGAAAATAGTATATCCTGGTTGATGGCATACGATTGGGAGAATAATAAAACGTAGACCAAACGGGACGACCCAAGGGTTACGTTTCCCCCGTCCGGTACCATTTTTCCTCTACCAAAGCATGGGTGATAATTATGAGGACGAAAAAAAAAAAAAAAAAAAAAGTATGAAGGTGAAAAAACAAAACAAATACAACAGCTGTGTTTTGGCCAAAACAAAACAGCCCCTACTGGCTACTGACCTTAGTACCACAAAAGAAGAAAACTAGTGATGCCATCCCATGAAATCTGTTACCATTTCCTGCAAATTGGTTTATGACCTGAGAAATGGTTTGAATGTTATTGCTTGCATGCCAAAGTGCGCCTGCTTGTAGGTTGCAAGCCATTTATCAGGCCATAAACACACTGACAGTGAGCACAAAGGGCTTAGGAGAATTGGGCTGAGGTTACTCAGTTCAATTACCTCTCTAGAAGCCAGCGGTCACGCAACCATATATATCAGGCAAGGAAGCTTTTTACTGGATCACCTGGCCAATACTATGGGAGTGACCATTGGCGACATCCGCAGTAGAATGGCAGGCAGAAACAGTTTGTCTGATGACATAGAGACAAGCACATCAATGGGTGCATGTAAAAGACTCTCTGCGCCACAATATTGATGTGAGGTGGCACACCAACTGGGGTAGTTATGGATATTAATTCTAATTTTGTCTAACAAGCCAAAACAAATTGATTTACATGAGTGGCAAGTATATATGGGATATAACCCTACAATGGCATCAATGAAGAATTTTAAACACAATGCCTAGTATTATAATAATAATAATAACGTGTATGCAGGGCAACTGGAATTATGCAATTTTGCATCTGCAACTCTCTCCGGAAAACTATGGATTTGCCACATAATCCATCATCTGCTGCATAATCTATAGACTTTATCCATTTATATTTTTTCGAGCTCAAACAGATCATAATTTACTAAACTCAGTGGTACGTGTTGTGGCACAGTGGAAGGCCCTTTGCAAAGGTTGAGTGGTCAACTTTCTTTTCATTATTGTTGGATTTTGGAGTTAAACTGGAGCTCATGAGGTGAATCCACTACCTAGAATGTATTTTATTTTATGAGCATTTTTTAAAAAACTAATCACAAATAGTGAGTAGGAGGCAGAACACAGTCACACATCGTCCCAAGTGTTAAAAAAACCCACAAATGAGTGTGAGTGCGAAAACACAATGCAAGAGAGACAATTCCGACTCTCCTTTTTATCATTTCTTGGTAATTTCCTACACTATGGTAAATTATCAAGGATTAGTATCCTTTCTTCTCTGGGGTCATTGCTTTATGGAAGAGGAAGCCTCACACACCTATTAGTGTAATGCTTCATCATCTTCTACCTCTACCTACCCTGGTAGGACAATACCTCCATGACGGGCTCAACCTCCAGGAAGATTTGGTGCATGAGGGAGTCCTTAAAATAAAATACCAACTAGATAAAATAAGGATACATATAAACTAATTTCAAAATACCTTGCAGTACTCCGGCATTTCACCTTTAATATTGGGGACCACAGGTATGTAGGTGTGAGACAATGGTGGTCATTACAACCCTGGCGGACGGTGTTAAAGCGGCGGTAAGACCGCCAACAGGCTCACCTCTACACAACCCACGAGGAACGAGGACACCATAGACCCGGAACTCCAAATTCTACCTGCAATAGTCTTCCTACTCCTCTACCAGGAGCACGAACACCGGCGGCGAAAACCACGGTGAGTGCTGCACCTACGACACTGGGGAGGGAAAAAACAGGGACATACACTCGCAACACGCAACACCCCCACCCACTACAACACACACACTAATGCATATTGATACATCACAGTTACACCCCCCAACCCCTCCCCCCCGGAAGAAAGCAAAGACAATAGAAAATGAGTGTAACCATTGTAATATATTAAAATCAAGTAGGCAAAAATATATATACCATTTACAAAATATATACCAAACATAGTAGTCCAGGTAGTGCTCCAATTAAGTCCATGGAACACTGGGCCCACACGATATGGGCAAGGCCGGCCCACACAAGATCCCCGACCATGACGGAGAGAACACTGCAGGGGCATCAGACAGCAACTAAACAGTCACCTCAGGGGGAGGAAAAGGGGGGGCACCTCAGCCGGTTGAGTGCACGACGCCAAATCCACGAGGGGGCCACATGCCCACTGTTACATCCTGGGGAGTGCAAAGCCACAGTCTCTCAAGTCTATACAGTGGGTGGGTTGCCCACTGTTCCATCCTGGGGAGTGCAAAGCCACAGTCTCTCAAGTCTCTACAGTGGGTGGGTTGCCCACTGCTTTATCCTGGCGAGTGCAAAGCAACAGTCTCTCAAGTCTATACACTGGGTGGCTTGCCCAATGCTATATCCTGGGGAGTACAAAGCCACAGTCTCTCAAGTGGATAACAGTCTCCACTGGTTCTGGAGGGGGCATGGTGCCCAGAGTGCTTCATCCTGCTAAGGACAGAGGTAGTGGATGGATCTCTCCACTGGTTCTGGAGGGGGCCTTGTGCCCAGAGTGCTTCATCCTGCTAAGGACAGAGGTAGTGGATGTATCTCTCCACTGGTTCTGGAGGGGGCATGGTGCCCAGAGTGCTTCATCCTGCTAAGAACAGAGGTAGTGGAAGGATCTCTCCACTGGTTCTGGAGGGGACCTTGTGACCAGAGTGCTTCATTCTGCCCGTGACGGACTCAGTAGCGTCAGTGCCCTTGGCGCTCATGGGCCAGCGGTGCTTGAGGCGGCGGTGCCCTGTTCAGCGGTGCTTGAGACGGCAGTGCCCTGTTCAGCGGTGCTTGAGACGGCGGTGCCCTGTTCAGCGGTGCTTGAGACGGCGGTGCCCTGTTCAGCAGTGCTTAAGGCGTGATGCCCTGTTCAGTGGTGCTTGAGACGGCGGTGCCCTGTTGAGCGGTGCTTGAGGCGGCGGTGCCCTGTTCAGCGGTGCTTGAGACGGCGGTGCCCTGTTCAGCGGTGCTTGAGATGGCGGTGCCCTGTTCAGCGGTGCTTGAGGCGGTGGTCTCCATTGCAGGGACTCAGCTGCTGGCGGTCCTTCATGGCCCAGCGGGGCTTGTGCTGGCGGTCCTTCATGGCCCAGCGGGGCTTTTGCTGGCGGTCCTTCATGGCCCAGCGGGGCTTTTGCTGGCGGTCCTTCATGGCCCAGCGGGGCTTGTGCTGCCAGTCCTTCATTGCCCAGCGGGGCTTGTGCTGGTGGTGGCCTCCTGGGCAGCTGGGCTTGTGCTGGCGGTGGCCTCCTGGGCAGCTGGGCTGGTGCTGGCAGTGGCCTCCTGGGCAGCTGGGCTGGTGCTGGCCTCCTGGGCAGCTGGGCTGGTGCTGGCGGTGGCCTCCTGGGCAGCTGGGCTTGTGCTGACGGTGGCCTCCTGGGCAGCTGGGCTGGTACTGGCGGTGGCCTCCTGGGCAGCTGGGCTCGGTGGCCTCCTAGGCAGCTGGGCTGGTGCTGGTGCTGGTGGTGGCCTCCTGGGCAGCTGGGCTTGTGCTGGTGGTGGCGTCCTGGGCAGCGGGGATGATGGCGGTCTTCTCCGCCGTGCTGCTCTTCCCAGACTTGCCAGATTTCTTGTGGCCCTTTCCCACCTTGGAAGGTGTCACAGCTGACTCCACACTCCCACTGGGACCCCTGGGAGCGGCTTTGGTGGCTGGAGTCTTCCCCCTCTCCCGCCGGGCACTGGCCAACTTCCGATGCTTCACAGGTGGGGGACTGTCTGTGCTGTGGCTCCATGCCACACTGGCTGCCCTGGTGGCCGGTGCACTCCAGATTCGGTGACTACAGGCACCACTGGTCCCGGAGATGTTGTGGCTGAGGTGCTAGTTCGGGACCTATGAGACGGACGGCGTGGGGGAGGTGTGGGAAAGAGGTCAAGGTTGGACATGAAAAGTTTTTTTGACACACTGGGATGGGTAGCTGGAGGGGGTTTGGGAGTGGAGGAAGAGATTTTGGTTGTAGGAGGTGTTCGTTTACTGACTTTGGGTGAAGGTGCAAGTGCTGGAGGCTGTCGTGAGGTGGATGGCTGTTGGGTGGGTGTGTGCCTGCGTTTGTGTATCTTCGGAGGGGGCGTCACAGACACACTGGGAGAGGACACAGGGGACGTGTGAATGGTAGTGGGGGTGGTGACTGCACATGAGCAGGGTGTGGTGGTGGGTGTGCTGGAGAGGGACGTAGTGGCTGTAGAGGTAGTGCATGCAGGTGTGAGTGTAGACCAGACAGGGAGGAAGGAGGGAGATGAGGAGGAGGGGGACACAGTGGAGGCAGTGGATGTTTGTGTGTCTGCATGTGTGTGATGCTTGCGTGAGTGCCTATGGGATGTGTGGTGCTTATGTTTGCCTGAGCTTCCCTTGGGTGTTGACATCTGTGCATGCTGGTCTGTAGGTGTGCTTGAGATAGGCTGAGGTACAGGGGATTGGGTCAGGTGGAGGAAGTTGGAGGGGGGAGGCTAGACACAGGGACAATGGCTGCCATCAGTGCTGAGGCCAGAGTCTGAAAAGCTTGCTGAAGGGCTGCCTGACCAGAATGAATGCCCTCCAGGAATGCACTTGTTTGTTGCAACTGCCTTTCTACACCCTGGCATTCAAAATGGTAGACTGCCTAACAGTGAGGGACCTGAGGAGGTCAATGGCCTCCTCACTGAGGGCACCAGGGGTGACTGGGGCAGAGCCTGAGGTGCCTGGGGCGAAGGTGATGCCCACCCTCCTGGGTGAGCGGGCACGGGCGAAGGCTGAGGGGCTGCTGGGACGGCGGTGCTGGAAGGGGGGGTGGCGGCTGTACCTGTAGATGGGGGGGCACAGATGTTACCACCACCACAAGGGAGCTCCCATCAGAGGACGAGTCCATGTCACTGGTCTCAGCTCCTGTCCCCGCCGTGGAGATCCCCTCGCCCTCCGTCCCACTGGTGAACTCCGAGTCCGTAGTGTGGCCCTCCATGGCCATGTGGGATGCAGCTCCCTCCTGCTCCGGTGGCACTGCTCCTCCGCCTGGTGATGCTAATGCACACAAGAACAGGGAGACCACAAAAAGGGGGGGACGACAGAAGAAAGCAATGTTGAGTGCATGCATTACCGCTACCGTTGGCGGACACGACAGACACAGAAGCCCCCTGCACCATGCCGCGTTCTTGGGCTCCACTGTTCAATTCCTGGGAAATGGCCTACAAGGCTATGGATGACATCTGCACACATAGATGACACAGGGGCATGACTAGGTGTAGTTGTCCCTCTACAGAGGTGGGGTGGGGTGCCACATGGCCTGCCTTACGGAGGGACCTTGCTTATGGAACTTGCCCTGGCCTAGGGAAACCCACAGCCCACCTCCCCCACCCAGACACCTCCACTGCGCGCAAAGTCAGCAGAATGCAAGTGTACTCACCCCATTGTGGCTGCTGTGATGCCCTCAAGCGCCCATCCAACTCCGGGTACGCCACCGCCAGGATCCTGAACATCAGGGGTGTCATGGTGCGACGGGCACCCCTCCCACGTTGGGAGGCCATCCCCAGCTGAGCCTCCGCCGTCTTCTTGCTCCAGCGGCGAATGTCCTACCTTCTTTTCCGGCTGTGGGTGCTCCGTCTGTGGTAGACCCCCAGGGTCCGGAAGTCCTTGGCGATGGCACGCCAAATATGTTTTTTCTGGTGGGCGCTGACCTACATGATTTGTACAGGGGGGAGAGAAAGTTATTACCAACTGCACCGTCAAAGTGATTGGCCCCCATCCCTACCCTTGCCATGTGGCACATGCACTCACCGTCGTTTCATGCACGCCGCACTCTCCCCCCTTCCTTCTTACATCCACCCCTCTCCACACAGGCATAGCCCATACATCATGCTCCCACTGTACTTACCTGTTTGTCTGGAGGACCGTAGAGTAGCGTGTACTGGGGGAGGACCCCATCCACAAGCTTCTCCAACTCCTCCGATGTGAAGGCAGGGGCCCTTTCCCCAGACACTCGAGCCATTGTCTCTTCCAGACTGAGGTCACAGCAGCACTTGCAGTGTAGGTCCTCTCCTGTCGAAGATCAGGTATCGAGTAATTGAACAGATAGAAAATGACGGTCACGTCCGCGGCAGTGCGTACCGTCACCGCCGGCGTACATCGTCATTGGCTCCTGGGACCCATAGGGTCTAATGTTAACCAATGCAGCATTGCGCCGTGGTCTTCGACCGCCTACCGCGACGGTGTACAACGCCAGCGCAGTTGCCTCACATCCCATTGTCCCACTTTAGAGGTCAGGCAGCCACCATTTCAGGGGCCCAAATGATTTCATTTTCAACTGTGTCACACATACCTAGGCCTAGACACAACACACATACAGGCCACTTTTTGAGTATGAATGGTGTTCTGTGTAAGTTGTGGGCACGTACCTCTGAGTTGTTTGACTCTGTGCTCGCTGTTGTCCTTCATAGGCACCGTCCACTGGGACATGTGAGGAGATGGCTGCATCCTCCGGTGTACCGACCGTTGGTGGACCTGTCGACAATGGAGAAAAGACACGTGATAATCACATACAGGCTTGACCGTGCCACAAATCAGGAACTGTGTACCCAGCTGGAGCCAGACCTGATGTCAGCTATCCGCCATCCCACAGGAATCCCCCATCAAGTGCAGGTGCTGTCAGTGCTCCGTTTCCTTGCAAGTGGGTCATTTCAAACAACAGTGGCCATAGCATCAGGGATGTCCGGGCCTATGTTTTCCAGTGTGTTGTCCAGAGTGTTGTCTGCCCTGCTGAAACACATGCGGTGCTACATCGTTTTCCCTCAGGTGGAGGATTTGCCTACAGTGAAAGGTGATTTCTATGCCCTGGGACATATCCCCAACATCATTGGTGCCATTGATGGGACACATGTGGCTTTGGTCCCCCCCACAGGAGTGAACAGGTGTACAGAAACCGGAAGAGTTGTAATTCAATGAATGTACAGATGGTATGTTTGGCAGACCAGTACATCTCCCATGTGAATGCCATGTTCCCTGGCTCAGTGCATGACGCTTACATCCTGTGGAATAGCAGCATCCCTTATGTGATGGGTCAACTCCAGAGGCACTGTGTGTGGCTATTAGGTGAGCACCTGGAAGCTAGTCAGTGGGAATGGTTGTCTGGGTCTGGGGATATCCCTCCAGGTTAGTGTGTGTCTAACAGCTGTCCCTCGCCATTTGCAGGTGACTCTGGTTACCCCAACCTGTCATGGCTACTGACCCCAGTGAGGAATCCCATGACAAGGGCAGAGGAACGCTCCAATGAGGCACATGGGCGAACTAGGAGGGTGATCGAACGCACCTTCGGCCTCCTGAAGGCGAGGTTGAGGTGCCTCCATATGACAGGTGGATCCCTATTCTACTCACCAAAGCAGGTGTGCCAGATCATCGTGGCCTGCTGACTGCTTCACAACTTGGCTTTGCGATGACAGGTGCCCTTTCTGCAGGAGGATGGTCCAGATGGCAGTGTTGTTGCAGCTGTGGAGCCTGTGGACAGTGAAGACAAGGAAGCAGAGGAAGAAGACATGGACAACACGGACTCAGTGATCCAGCAATATTTCCAGTGAAACACAGGTAAAAATACAAACCTGCCTACTACATGTACTTATACACTACTACCTCTCTACTGTCTGTCTTTTTCACCCAGTGTATGGTCACTGAGTTGGCACTTTCCCTTACGATTTCACAGATCTGGGTCACACAGTTTGACATCTGCTTTGATTCCTCATGGACTAGAGCTGTGTGACATAGGTATGTTGACATTACAAATGAAAGAGCTTTTTGCCAGTTATTGCTAATACAGTATTCCGAAATCACAGACAGACTCCAGATTGTTTTGTGCTTTAAGGGTGTTTATTTTAGTGCTCAAAATTGGAGGGGGTAGCAAAATGGTGAGGGGTGATGGCGGAGGAATGTCCATGGCAGAGTCCAGTCTATTAGTCTCACAGGTGCATTGCCCAAATGGGCATAGGAAGTGGGCTGGGGCAGTTTAAGGGTGGTCTCATTTCTTGGCGGGGGTCTTGGCATCGTTCTCTGTCTTGTTCCTGGATCTCAGGGACCGTTTGCGAGGTGATTCTCCCTCTACAGGGGGTGGGGTGCTGGTGTGGTGGTCCTGTGGCGGTGCCTCCTGTCCACTAGAACCGGCAGAGGTGGTGGGCAGTTCATCGTCCAGGCTAGTGTCAGGGGCCCCTTGTAATGCCACAGTGTCCCTCCCCTTGTAGTGCCACAGGGGCCCCTTGTAGTGCCACAGGGTACTTCCTTCAGCACCCCTACGATGGTGCCCAGGGTGGAATTGATGGTTCTGAGTTCCTCCCTGAAGCCCATATACTGTTCCTCCTGCAGGTGCTGGGTCTCCTGAAACTTGGCCAGTACTGTTGCCATCATCTCCTGGGAGTGGTGGTAGGCTCCCATGATGGAGGAGAGGGCCTCGTGGAGAGTGGGTTCCCTGGGCCTGTCCGCCACCGGTCGCACAGCAGCCCTCCCAGTTCTCCTGGGTTCCTGGGCCTCTGTCCCCTGGACCGTTTGCCCACTACCACTGCCCCCAGGTCCCTGTTGCTGTTGGGGTGGTGGGTTAGCCTGGGTTCCCTGTAGTGGTGGACACACTGCTGATTTACGTGTCCTGGGGACGGAGGTATGGGCCAGCTGGGTTGGCGCTGTGCTGGTGTTTCCAGAGGGGGAAGCTCTGTAGTGGCCTGTGACTGGGTGTGGGGAACCGACTGTCCCAAGGGCCCCGATGGGCCGGGCTGGTCATCTAGATCCAGTTGGACAGAGGTGCTGTCATCACTGTGGGCCTCTTCTGTTGGTGGTGTGGACATGTGTGGACCCTCCTGTCCGGTGACGTTGGGTAGGGGTCCTGCAGGAGTATAAAGGCATGATTATTGCATCTGTGTGTGTCAAGGTGTGCAATGGGTGGGTGACCGTGTACCCCAGTGCTAGCATTCCTGTGTGGGGGCTTGTGTGATGATGCTCGAGGGGGGTGTTATGGGTATGTGCAGTGGGCATGCTTTAGTGATGGGTGTCCATGCTTTGGTGTTGCATGCAGGGCTTGGTCTTGGGATGTGTGGTTTGTGATAGTGGGACATTTGTGAGGAGTAGGAGTGATGGGGGTGAGGGCGAGGGTGGGGTTATGTGATAGCATGCAGGTGGGTGGGGGATGAAGTAGTTAAAGGTTTGACTTACCAGAGTCCATTCCTCCACCTACTCCTGCGAGGCCTTCAGGATGCAGAATCGCCAAGACCTGTTCCTCCCATGTTGTAAGTTGTGGGGGAGGAGGTGGGGGTCCGCCGCCAGTCCGCTGAACCGCCAGGTGGTGTCTGGAGACCACAGAACGCACCTTTCCCCGTAGGTTGTTCCACCTCTTCCTGATGTCCTCCCGATTTCTTGGGTGCTGTCCCACTGCGTTGACCCTGTCCACTATTCTTTGCCATAGCTCCATCTTCCTTGCAATGGAGGTGTGCTGCACCTGTGATCCGAATAGCTGTAGTTCTACCCGGATGATTTCCTCCACCATGACCCTGAGCTCGTCCTCCGAGAACCTGGGGTGTCTTTGCCGTGCCATAGGGTGGTGTAGGTGATGTGTGGGGTGGTGTGTGGGGTGATAAGTGTGCTGATATGTAGTGGGGTGTTACGTGAGGTGCGTGGAAGTTATGTGGGTGATGGTGTTGTGTGCTTGTGAATGCTAGTGTTGTTGATGGTGGTGTCTCTCTCTAGCTTTCGTTCGTGATTTATTGTTGTAAGGGTTTGTGGGTGATGTGGGTGTGTGTTTTATACTGTATTGGGTGTATGGGAGTGGTGAGTGTATGTTTATCAGGTGTGTGTATTTGGAATTGTCCAATGTGGTAGTGTTTTGTAAGAGTGTGTGTATTTTGAGCGCGGCGATGTGTACCGCCAATGGAATACCGCAGTTGAAAGACCGCTGCGTGGATTCGTGTGTCGTGATAGTGTGGGCATATTTCTGTTGGTGTGACGGTGGCGGTTTTGTTTTTGCCAGTTTATCACTGACCTTTGGTGCGGCGGACTTGTGTGGGTGTCTGAATTTTGGCAGATTCCGAACTGTGGGTCATAATAGCTGTGGCGGAATTCCGCGGCCGCAGCGGTGTGGTGGCGGCTGCGGCGGTGTGGTGGCGGTCTTCTGCACGGCGGTAAGCAGCTTTTACCGCCAATGTCATAATGAGGGCCAATGTTTTTAGCCCGTCTCCCAGTAGTGATTGGGTGTGCACTAGTTCTTTTTGGTGAAAATAAGAGTAGCTCATTATTTCTCCCATATATTGGCTTTACGTGCTGCCCAAACTACTTGTGCTGAAGTCACTAAGTGTTCTTACTCCAATAGGTATATATAATCTCCATGAGCCATGTAAAATCTGACTTGAGGTCTCCTAGCAGTCCCTGATCTGGTTGGTTGCGAGCTATGGGTCTGGAGACGCTCCATTCAACAATCTTTGTTGGCACTTCCACCCCAAAAACCTCCTTCTCAACAAATTCCCTCATCACCACACTTTATTGGTGCTGCTTAGCCCTCCATAGCCTCTCTCTCCCATGCATTTCACTTGCTTTATAGTGCTACTCATACCAGTGTAGGAAGGCAGAACACTTTGCATCACACACATATTAAACATGTTTAAATCAGTCTAGAGAGGAAATGTTACAAACGACAATGAGGATTACAAGTCACATGTCAGGGTTACTAGTAAGCAGGATATTTTAAGAGTGTTCGTTCTGACAAATCGTACTACAGTAATTGGCATTACTATTAATGATGTATTTCTACCCAAATTAACACCTTTTTTAGCAACATCCTAGGCCGCTGGCTTTGGGGGTCCGAGCCCAGGTGCTCTACCGTGACACGGCCTTCACATGGCTGCCCATAGCAGATGGAAAAAACTGGCCTAAATTGCATTTGTTGGTGCGCTTCAGCTACAGATGAATGGCCCACTAATGTCCAATATTGGGCTTCACAACTCCATTTCACAGAACACATATTAGACCCAGGTGCTAATGCTGAAATGGTGCACACACAAAGTTTGCACCCTTTTTAGCTAGTACAAACAATGTTTGCTTAGACTAACACCTATCAGAAATTGAGTGCAAATCACGTTCATTCATGTGTCTGGGTAGCCCTCCTATGAAAAACATGTGGATAAAATGGGGTAGAAAGCAACGAAAGTGGTTCTGCACTGGGTGCAGCACCACTTTTATTAAATTTGCCATTAGTCTGACAAGTGCAATCATTATTAAACACTCCAAAAGAATTATACAGAATAACAACAGAATTATTTGAGAAATAGAAACAGATTTCATTAGTTATGCAGGTGAATTAATCATAATCAATGAATAGGCATTTAATTCAATTATTGGGTCAGACATCCTAACTACTAAATTCTAATTCGAAAAGCATGTGTGTGCTGGGCTAGGCTTTGCACAGGCAAAAATTTAAATGAGACAAAAATGAATTTGCAAAAACATCTAACCATAGCGCTGACAAAAATATGCGGTTGGATTTCTAAGGGAAAACCTGCAAAGGAAAACAAAATGCACATTGATTATAGCTCTCCTAAATGAGGCAGCAGTTAGCAGCGTCTTCCTCAACAGAACACAGGAAATGCAGGTCTTCAGCAAGCTGTTAAAATCATAAGTCACTGGCCAGAAGAACTGCACAGAATTGAAACTGGAAAGAACTGAACAAAACTGAATACGAATGGAACTGTACTTACATCACCTAAACTTTTCCTAATTAAAGTCCCAAAACGTACTAGCTATGCTTCTATTTAATATGACTATGAGGTGTGATAGTGAGAAAGCAATTGAATTAAGTTTCTTCTTCAATTGTATCTTTCTTCATTCCTTCTTCATGATGGGCTCATCCAATCTGCAGTTTCAACAGAATAATAACATTGGAGAAGAAAGCACAAACCATCACAACTTAGCTAACGTTACTTCCTACGAGAAACTAAAGCCCATTGTTAAACTTTCAGTTACTATCACAAGAAAGTACAGAATGAACAGAGTGGATCACAACAGTAGAGTTCCACTGTGAGCTTTCAATAAGACAGTTCATACACTAAAGGTAGTTTTAGGAAAGTGGCGCGGCACCTAATGCACTGCCACTTTCCTTGCACCCCTTAGCACCTCCCTACCGCCACCATGTTTGCACCATATTTAAAATACGGTACACCATGGAGCAGGGTAGGGGGCAATAGCATATTTTTTTAATGCTATTGATGTACTCTGCAGGAGTAGCTCCAAAATTTTGTGCCTACTCCTGCAGAGTACATAGCGGCCCATTAAAAATAACGGTATGCCCCCTTTTTGCGTCTGCTCTGAGGAGGTGTTATAAGTGCCAAAAAAAATGGCACAAGGAAATCCTTTAGATTTCCTTGCACCATGTTTTCATCCACCCTAACGGGGGAATGCTCCCCCTTGCACACATTATGCCTGGAGCAGGCATGCTGTGGTGCAAGGGTTTACAAATGCACCACAGTGCATGCATTGCGCCACTTTCTAAATAGGGCGTGAGGAAAATGCAACATTAATGCCACCTTAGCATAAAAACAATTACGCTATGGTTGCGCTAAGTTGGAGCTAGGGACTGTTAAATTTGCCCCTAAGTTTGCAAAAAGAATTTCAATGAAGTCAGCATACCATCTCAACAGTGTTCTTGTAGACAAACACTAAAGCTTAGGTCTTTTACTAATACATGAAGAAGAAAACAGCTTTAATACTCAAACCATGGTTAGTAAATTATTTAATTAATCAATGATAATTTAAAATCATTAGTTTTACTCATAAATATTAATCATCTTTTGTTAGTATAAATGGGTATGATTCATCCAAATACATTTTCACAGTTATTTATTATTTCACATAGAACTCAAAGTGACGGACACCATATCAGCCACATTTTAAACTTGCACCTTTTAGTTTTCCAGCGCACGTTTCTCTAATTAAGCTCTTTTAGTACACGTTATTAATACAATTCAGTTACTCATATTTTTATTAGTAATATTTTCTCTCTAACAATCCCTCCTCTGTCGGCAGTATGTGCCATCACAAAAGAACACTACATTAATGAGGCAATTCAAAACTTAGGGGCATATTTAAGAAAAGTCGCACGGCACACATAGTGCAGCACCACTTTTCTTGCACTCCTTAGCACCTCTCTAACGCCACCATGTGCAGGCTGCATTTAAAATATGGTTCACCATGGTGGTAGTTAGGGGACTAGTGTCATAATTTTTAACGCTATCCCAGAACTTTGCAGGATTAGCGTAAAAAATGTTGATGCTAATTCTGCAATGCCCATTGAGGCCCATTGTAATCAATGGTGAGCCTTCTTTAATGCCTGCTGTGAGCAGGTGTTAAAAGTGCAATTTTTTCGGCCACCCCTAATGGGGGGGGGGGCAGACATACATTATGTCTGCCGCAGGCATAAAGTAGCGCAAAGAGCTACAAAGTAGTGCAATGCATGCATTACGCAACTTTGTAAATATGGCACAGAGATTTTGGCCTCGTTGGGCCACATTAGTGTAAAAAGATTTACACTGATGTGGTGCACTGAGGCGCTAGGGGCTCTTAAAAATGGCCCCTAGTTTGTTTAGTATATCTCTAGTTAGGTTTTCTCCATTCCTCAAAACGTCTCAAATCAGTAAAGGATCTGCTTCTCATCTTTTCTATTTCTATTTATTCCCTCCTCTGTTAATTTTTCATCTTTTGCAATTTTATGCATATGTACAGTTTGGAAAATATGATTATACAAATAAGACACACAACCACTATTAATAATGGTTTCACTATTATTCCCGCAAACCTTGACTAAGATATCCCAACCATTTTCCCATTTTTGTAAAACTTTTGCCTAGATTTTCTCATACACTTGGTTATTCCAGGTACTTAAATTTGTCAAATTTATAACATAGCTTCTAATTTCTTTACTGTTGTCTTGAAGGAAAATGCAACAATGTTGCACACTAAGCATCTGGCAGACTCTGCCCTCTTTTGCTAAAAGAATGTCTAAAGCAAGACCATTCTGAAGAACCATCAAGTGGACCGCAGCCATTTCTATATCCATGAGAAGTATTGCTCCCAAAAAAATCTGTTAACGTTTTGTCCACAATGGTTGACAATTTTCTGATTGTCATGTCATTCAGAATAACTCCTACAGAAGGAATAATTGCTCTAAAGATATCCCCAATTATTTCTGAATAATGTGCTCTTTTTTATCTTAAATTCTCATGAGTATCTTTAATGTTGTCAATCTGGTATATTTTAGGGAAAACCACTCCCAGATAACAAGTCCTATACCGTCTCTTAGGGAGACAATAATAAGCATTTTTACCACAATTATAATATACACCTGCAATCGCAGGATCTTGTCCATTTAGCATAAAATCTCATACATTCCTAAATAGAAATACATGTCTACATTCACTCGTTCCTACAAACTTAGTATCAGTTCTGGATTGTGTCCTGTATATTCAAAGCTTCCCCATGTGTTGTAAATCTAAAGCAAGATTTCCTTGTTTGCTAGTTACACCATGTGTATGATCATTCTTATAATTGCATTTTACTATGCATTCTCTATTTTCTGTTTCATTATTTTTCTTCTTTCATCATCTTCATTCAAGAAACATTTCTCAAATGGTGAAAGTATACATGTTAACTTAAGCCTGTGAATGTAATCTGTACTAAATGTTAGTGTAGGCTCAAAAAAACCTCCTACAATGTCTATGTTTCTAGCTTTAGCAATACTACTCAGGTGTTGGTTAACTGGAATAAAAGAAAAGACTCAAAATTCAAATGAAAATACTGTATGTATTTTTGATTATAAAGCCTTCTTAATAGAAGACTACAACTAATCCCATAAATTACTGGTAAACTATGATATGTAATCCCTTCTTGCACCGAGGAAGGAATTTTTGTACAGACATAGCATCCTCTCACATCCATAGTCCCAACATATTCATACAGGAAACGATAGAAAACATTAGAAGAAAGATCTACTTGTGAGCAGTCTAAGTTTAAAAAAATTCTCATCTTTAAAGAACTTGTCTAAGTCAGAAAGTGTAGTGACTTCTAATATTGAAGATGTTGTGTAAGTAATGTCCGTTTTATCAAAAATACTTATGCTTATAATCAATGACAAACTTAACAACACACGTCCAACTGATAATCCAATACACACTTACTTTCATCTATTGTTTTTGTTGCGATTCAGATTCATGGACTGTAAAGAATCAAAAAGTGGAAGGAAGAAAGATGTGGATTTAACTATGCAGCCACAACAAAAATCAAAAATAATCTTCAGTCTTCTTTGCAATTATATACAGCAACTTTCAGACTCTCCAAAACGCATCAAAAATCAGTTTAACAGCTTTGTCAAAGTCAGTTTCAAATGTTTCTTTTAGTAGATCACAATTTGTTGTTCACTGATTATCACTTTCAGTGTATAATGTCTCTCTTGGTCAATCAACCACGTAACATTTTAAAACTCAGTTCAAGTGTAATTTCAAGTTCCAAAAGGCTGAACTGGATTCTCACAGTCAACACAAAAGGACATATACTTATGTCCCCACTCATCAACTGGAAGATATGATGATTTTTGACTTGCACTTATTTCTTCTTCACTCTGAACTGTTCCTTCTGTTGTTTCTGTTTCCTAATGTATGCTTGACAACAAGTCAGAAACTTTTTCAACTGCAGTCAAGGAACGCCACTTATCTCCTTTCACAGTTTTTCCAGACATTGATGATACAGTTGGACTTACAATTCTTCTCTTGGTTTAGCAAGGATCTGGCACATTTTTCTTTGACTTTGATTTGTCTCACCTGCACCACTAGCCACTTCAGGAGGAATTAAATCTGAATGACATTAATTCAACTCAACTCCACTTTCGGCTACTTCAGGAAACAAGATTTGATTTATCTCTTTTTCCCAATCGTCTGCTTCTGGGAGAGTCCTCTGGCTCAGACTCGACTCCGGCTACATTCACTTCCGTCTCTGCTGATAGAGGATTATCAGGATTATCCTCAAATTCAGCTGTCAGAGGAGTATCTGAATCTGGATCTTAACCAGTTTGCACTGTCTTTACTTCTTCAGTCTCTTTCTCTGATTCTGTCACTTTCTCTTATTGAGACTGTACAGTTTCTGCTAGTGCTTTCAGGAATACTGGATCTTCATCTTCCAAAGGATATGACCCTTTACGAGTTTGACTTGCGTGAATCCAGTTTGGAATTCCATCACACTTCACAGCAGTCTGCATCACCAGTATGACCTGACATGGTCCTTTCCACCTTGGTTCCAAGAAAGTCTTCCACACATGCTTCTTGATCACCACCCAGTCACCAGCCCGAAGACTGTGACACTGGTCTTGGGATTGTGGCACGGCTGTAGCTTCCACCTGGTGAAACAAAGAGCGAACCACATCAGGTCAACCCTTGCTGTAATCTAGCACTAATCATCTGTTATGCTTACAAGGACTTTTGCAGGAACAGCTGGCAATCTCATGGCTCTGCCCATCAATATCTCATGTGGCGAGAGACCAGTCTTTCTGTCAGGTGTACTTTGCATGCTCATCAGGACCAGAGGTAAAGCAACAGGCCTTTTCAGATTAGTGGATGCACACATTTGTGCCAGTCAAGCTTTCAGAGTACCATTCATCTGTTCCGCTAATCCAGAAGCTTGAGGATGGTAACTACAGTGTAGCTTCTGGTCAATGTTCAAGATTGAACATAGCACTGTTATCACCCCATTATTGAAGTGACTTCCTCTATCTGATTCTAAAGAGGTCGGGAATCTGAATCTCGGGATCAACTCCCTAAGTAACAGCTTTGCTACTGTGAGGCTATCATTTCTACGTGTAGGGTAGGCTTCAATTCAATGACTAAATACACAGCAAATCATCAACACATTTCTCAAACCACCACACACAGGCATCTCAAACAAATCCATCTGCATTCTGTTAAATGGACCACCTGATCTTCCAATGTGACTGGTATTGGCAACAGTTCTCTTTCCGATGTTCATTTGCTGACATGTAATATATCTATGACAAATTGCTTTTGCAACCTATCTACATTTTTGATTGAACCAGGATTGCTTAAATGATTGAATCATTGCATCTCTGCCAATGTGAGTCTGACCGTGATAATATTTACCTACTTGTGTCAGTAGACAGTTTGACAAGACTACCTGCCCTTCATTTTAAACCCAAATTTAATCAATTTCTCTTTGATTCCAACCCAATTTTGTCCAGCTTCTTTTCTCATTTTCTGGAACTTCATCTTGCAATCTTTTAATTTCTTCCCAAGTGTCAACCACTGTCAACAGAAAGCTTTGACTTGTCTCATCAGTACTCATTACATTTTTCCAGTCTTCGTTGAAGGTGTCAAAATTAAGTGAACAATATCTGGCAACTTGATCAGCATTTGCATTACCCATAGTGATAAAATCATTTGCTTTGCGATGCGCAGTACACTCCACAACTGCAATTTTATTCTGGTAATTGTAAGGCTTCTAGTAATTCATGAATCCAGTCACCATTTCTGATAGGTGAGCCAGAGAGGTCATAAACCTCTTTGGGACCACACCTGCCAGAAGCCATGCACAACACCAAATCCATATTGGCTGTCTATATTAATCATAATTTTGAGCTGTGATGAAATACAATAAGAGCAACCAATTCAGCCACTTGTGCAGAAAATACTCTTTAAAGCCATGAAGCTTTAAGTGCACCAGAGATGCTGCATGCAGCATAACCAGATCTCAATGTTCCCATATTATCTCTTAAACAGGAACCATCAACAAAAAATATTTGGTAATTTTTCTCTAACAGAGTATTCTGAATACCAGGTCTGGGTTTGGTGCACGGTTCAGTAACATCCAGGCAGTCATGTTCCACTTCATTTACATTTTCAGATTCAGTAGTGTCTGTAGGTAACAAAGTAGCGGGATTAAATACTCCGCACCATCTCAGGTTTCGGTGATCCCAAAATCAATAACTCAGAGCGAGTCAACCGAGCATTTGCCAGATATTGAGTCTTGGTCCTGGTAAGTAAGACCTCAACTGAGTGAGGGACCAGAACAGTGAAAGGATGTCCCATCACAATTCTCGCACTCACTCTGGGCAAGACTAGTACCAACCTCAGCCACCTGTTTCAGGTCAATGTAGCTGAAAAATATGCTACAGGACAATTTATGCCACCATGTACCTGTGTTAGGATAGAAAAAGCACAGCAGTCACATTCATGACAAAACAGTAAAAATTACTCCGTACAGTCAGGCATTCCCAGAGCTGGTGCTCTGCACAGACTCTCTCTCAACTCAGTAAAAGCTTTCATACATGCTTCATCAAGGGGCACTGGATCAGTAATGTCTTTGTGGGACAATCTCCACAAAGGCTTAGAAATAACAGAACAATTGGGAATCTATTGGTGACAGTAACTCACCATTCCCAAAACATCCTGACATCTCTTTGAGTAACTGGATGGTTCATTTACAGCATAGCTGTAACTTTTTATCTGAACACTTTCCTTGCACCTTTCTCTATTTGATTTCCCAAGTACTTTACTTCTTTTTGACAATGCTGTAATTTTGCTGGAGATACTTTATGTCCATTTTCACCCAAATGATTCAATAAGGCAACAGTATCTTGCATGCATGCTTCACGTGTCTTTGAAGCAACCAATAAATCATTAATGTACTGAACTAATATAGATTGGAAAGGCATTTCCAATGTTTCTAAAAAAAAAAATATTCACTTGATTAAATAATGATGGGGATTCTGAAAATGCTTGTGGAATTCTACACCAGAAATCCACAGGACTGCAGAATTGAAAACAAAAGAGAAACTGGCTCTCGTCATGTAGAGGCACTGAGAAAAATGATTGTGGCAAATCCACTACTGTGAACCATTCTGTGTCACATGGAATTTGGAACAAAATTACTGCTGGATTGCGTACCACCAGACAACATTTGACCACTATGTCATTTATTTTTCTCAAATCCTGAACTATGCGAAATTTCCCACTAGATTTTCGCAAACCCATAATAGGTAAATTACCTGGGATGCTCAGCACTTCTTTCAAAGCACCTTGCTCTGTGAAATCTGCAATTACAGGATTAACTCCTTCAATTATCTCTGGTGCCATGTGAAATTGGGGAGTTTTCGGGAAAACTGCATTAGGTTTAACTGTAAATTTGACTGGTTCCACTCCTTTGATTAGACTAATATCTCGTCCAGAAAGATCCTACACTTCTAGAATAACTGTATCTTGCAGGTCATTTGGCAGGTCCTGTACCATAAATTCAGGGAAAAGAGTAATCAATGGAAATTCTTCATTAATTAGATTACAGCCAACTGGTATGCATGATTCTTCATCATCACTATTTGTTTGAATGGAAATTCAATAATTTATACAAGTAATAGAACATTTTAATTTGCACAACAAATGTCTACCCAGTAAACATACTGGACTTGAGTCACAAATTAAAAATTTCCTTCACAAGTATACATGTAAACAGGAATCAATACAGTATCTGGATTTGTCAGGTGTTGATTTGCTCCTCCTACAACCTGTACTGTTTTCCCAGAAAGTGGCACATTGGGAACTTCTGCAAATTCTGACAGTTGTGCATGTAGCTCCTGTGTCAACCAAGAATGAAACTTCATAGCCCATAACTGTTCCATTTACATAGGGACCACACTGATCAACCTCTAATGAAGCTGCTAGAACACATTCTTCTTCATCCGAACTCCCATTCACAATTTCATTATTGAATTTATCCTCACTGTGTAATGGGTACTGTGTTATCAATTGCTGATTATTTTGACTTAACCTCTGGCCCATGTTCTGCTGAGAAGCCACTGCCTGCTGCTGTGCCACTGGAGCTTGAGGCATTTACATTTGCTGCTGCTTTGGCATCATGTGCATCTGCTGTTGCATTTGCTGTTGTGGTACCTGAAAACTTGGCATTTGCTGTTAGGGAATTTGCATTTGCGGAATCTGCATTTGATCATTCATATTCTGGACATTTACATTAGGATTCCAATTTCTTGTACCTCTCAAATTTGGAAAAAGATTATGTTCATTCATCTGCACAACACCTTCCTGCACCATCAAAGGACATTCCTGCTTCCAGTGTCCAAAATCCCTGCACGTGTAACAAGGGAACGTTTTCTGCATTACCTGCACATCACCTGGATTAACATTAGTATTCAGATCAACACGATTTCCATTTCCACCACCACCACATCCTCTTCGACTCGCCTGTCCTTGTTCCTGAATCACTTGCATGTTTCCCTGTTGTTGTGGCATTCACTGCATCCCTGACTGTGCTGCTCTAATTGGCATCAAATCACCTTTTCATTCTATCTTTTCTGCTTCATGTCAATTTAGTCACTGCAGTATTTAGTAAACTGCAATACTTCATCAATTAGTTATGCTTGCCAGCAAATCAAATGACTCTTAAGCATGTTGCCAATTTCAGATCTCAACCTCTGAACGAACCTGAACCCAAAATGAATCATGTCTTAGGGCTCAATTGTCCCTGTACCAATATAATGGTTGAATTCCTGCAACAACTTTTCATAGTATGCATGTATAGACTCCTTTGCTTTCTGAGCTGTCCTATCAATTCTCTGCCAATCAATATCTTTAGGAGAAATTCTCGTTTTCAAAAATTCAATTTGTAATAGCTTTTCATTACATTGGAGATGGCGCACCTGTAACCGAATCTTGTGGATGCTCTCTCGTCAGCCAGTCAACTTGCATTCAATCCATAAATCAGCAGGGACACTGTTCCTAAAAGAGTATTTAAATCTTCCCACAAACATTTTGTAAGTTTCACAAACTCGCTATCTGCTGATACCCTTCCACTGGCTTTTCTCTCAGATTGGGGTAATCATTTGTAAATAAAAGAATGCCACTCCTACTCCAAGGGAGATGAACATAATTCCCTCCAGGAATTTTTCTCATTGGCAATATCTTTACTGACCTATCAATCTGCTGAGTGTCAGTAGAATTTGAAGTCACAGACTCTCTTTTCTTCTGTTCTCTTTTCTTGACCCATGTGCCTTCCTATTTATCTAAAGCTCCCCATGTTTGAATGGTTTGGATTAATTCTCTAATATGAATTTTCGTTCCAGGAGATCTCATGTTTTCAATGTCCTTTGAATTTAATTCTAATCTGTAACACCACCTTAACGATTTGGATTTTCCAATATCCACTTCATATTTTTCTGCAAGCTCTGATAATTTCTGATGTGGCAATCTTGCTCAGTTTGTGACATTGTTACACATAAAGCTTAACTTATCTTCATTATGAGTCCATTTATTTAATTCAAGTGTTCCCTCAATCATTTATTTTAATTCTAATTTCAATCTTTCCACATTCAGGCCCTCATTATGACCCTGGCGGTGAGTGATAAAGTGGTGGTAATACTGCCAACATGCTGGCTGTAAGTTCCTCCAAATTATGACCATGATGGTGATAACTCCCATAGAGCCAATGTACCACACCAACCGCCAGGGCGGAAACAACACTCACCACGGCAGTAGCCACCAACAGCCAGGCGGAAGACAAAGTACCGCCCACCATATTAAGACACTGCAAACCGCCACCTTTTCTGGGGCGGTATCAATGCCAACATAAGCCTGGTGGAAACAGCTCAGAAGTGAAAGGGCTCACCATTGGAGACACAGGGAAGAACTATGATGCCATGGAACCCGAACTGCAAGTGTTCCCGATGATTTTCTACATCATGCTCCACCTGGAACCCCAACGCCAATGAAGACGACGACGGTGAGTACAGCCGCTTAGCACACAAGGGAGGGAGGGAGGAAAATGACAGTGACACACACACGTACGACACACACCATTCACACACACACCATACACACAACCAGCTGCACTCGTAAACCAATGGCACACGGCACACAGCATAATAAAACAAGGACCAGATTTCGTAAGTACTGACAATGTATTTGCATAGCAAAACCCACCACACAAACCAAATATATACAAATGTTCATAAAGGGCCAATGCCTAGTCCAAAGTCATAAGGGCACACAAGGCCACAGGGCACAGTCCAAGGCCCAACTTGTACCTGGGCACATCCGGAGAGAACACTGCAGGGGCATCATTTTGCAAGTGGGCAGGCACCTCAGGGGGGTAGGGGGAACTTCAGCCGCATAGGGGAACTTCCCCACTGGTTCTGGAGGGGGCTCCATGCCCATTCCTCTTTGCTGGGGAGTGCAAGGCCACAGTATATGTAGTGGATGACGTTCCCACTGGTTCTCGAGGGGGTTCCATGCCCATTTGTCTTTGCTGGAGAGTGCAACGTTATAGTCTCTGGAGTGGGTGACTTTCCCACTGGTTCTGGAGGGGGCTCCATGCACATTTCTCAGTGCTGGGGAGTGCAAGGATACAGTCTCTGAGCTGCGGAACATACCCACTGGTTCAGGAGGGGGCTCCATGGCCATTTCTATTTGCTGGGGAGTGCAAGGTTACAGTGTCTGAGCTGGGGAACATGCCCACTGATTCTGGAGGAGGCTTCATGCTCATTTCTCGGTGCTGGGGAGTGCAAGGTTACAGTCTCTAAGCTGGGGAACATGCCCACAGGTTCTGGAGGGGGTCCCTTGTGCAGCAGTCCCTGGTGGGTGGCCTACATGTCCTCTGCTGGCAGTGATAGCTGCACTGCCTCAGCTGGTGTGGCGTGCTGCTCTGTGGCAACAGGTGACAGCACCTCCTGGCCTGCCTCTGCTGGTGCTGATAGCTGCACTTCCCCAGCTGGTGTGGAGTGCTGCTCTGTGGCAACAGGTGACGGTGCCTCCTGGGCTGCCTTTGCTGGTGGTGATAGCTGCACTGCCTCAGCTGGTGTGGAGTGCTGCTCTGAGGCAACAGGTGATGGTGCCTCCTGGCCTGCCTCTGCTGGCGCTGATAGCTGCACTTCCCCAGGTGGTGTGGAGTGCTGCTCTGTGGAAACAGGTGACGGTGCCTCCTGGGCTGCCTTTGCTGGCGGTGAGAGCTGCACTTCCCCAGCTGGTGTGGAGTGCTGCTTTGTGGCAACAGGTGACGGTGCCTCCTAGGCTGCCTTTGCTGGCAGTGAGAGCTACGTGACCACAGGTGGTGGCAGTGGTGTTGGTGGTTTTACCATCCCAACCTCTGATGGAGTTCAGGGCTTCATTCCCTCCATTGCAGGAGGTGTAGACTCCTTCTCCTTCCTGGCTGTAGTTGTTGTGGACTCCTTCCCCTTCCTGGCAGTAGTTGTTGTGGACTCCTTCCCCTTCCTGACTGTAGTTGTTGTGGGCTCCTTCCCCTTCCTGGCTGTGGGTGTTGTGGGCTCCTTTCCCTTCCAGGCTGTAGGTGTTGTGGGCTCCTTTCCCTTCCTGGCTGTAGGTGTTGTAGGCTCCTTCCCCTTTCTGGCTGTTGGAGTGGATCCCTCAAAGTTCCGCCTCTATGACTAGGAGGTGCCTTCACTGTCCCCAGTGACTGTTTGGCTGAGGTGCTGGGCTGGCTGGTTGGCACCATGATTCTATGGGCAGGACAGGGGGCAGGGTGAGGGAAGATGTCAACTTGGGCAAGGAAAAGCTTTTTAGGGATGGTAGGGCGGGAGGAGGGATGGGAGTGGAGGTTGATGGAGTGGTTGTTGGAGGTGTACGTCTGCTTGACTTGGGTGCAGGTGCTTGGGCAGTGTGGGTGTGTGAGGTGGATGGCTGTTGGGTGTCTGAGTGCTTGCGTTTGTGTCCTTTAGGAGGGAGGACAGACACTGTGGGAGAGGACACACAGGACAAGTGAATGGATGCTGTGGATGTGTCTGCTAGTGAGGTGTGTGTGCTGCTTGGTGTGGTGATGCTGGTGGTGGATGTTGAGGCAGTGCATGCATGCGTGAGTGTGGACGTGACGGAGTGAGGTGGAGGAGGAGGAGGAGGGGGAGACATTGGAGGTAGTGGATGTGGTTGTGTCTGTAACTGTATGGTGTTTGTGTGAGTGCTTGTGAGATGAAGTGTGGTGCTTGTGTCTGCCTGTGCCACTCTTGGGTGTTGTCTTGTGTGCATGCTCATCTGTCTGTGTATGTGGGATGGGTTGGGGATGAGGAGAATAGGACTGGGAAATGGCAGTTGGAGGGGGGACGGTAGAAACAGGGGCAATGGCTGCCATCAGAGAGAAGGCCAGAGCCTGAATCGAGCTCTGTTGGGCTGTCAATCCACCATGAATGCCCTCCAGGAATGCATCTCAGGATGTCAATAGCCTCCTCACTCAGGGCAGCAGGGCTCACTCAGGCAGGGCCTGAGGTGCCTGGGGCAAAGGAGATGCCCACCCTCCTGGGTGAGCGGGCACGGGCAACTCACTGAGGGGCTACTGGGAGGGCGGTGCTTGTACAGGGGTGGCGGCTGTACCTGCAGCCGGGGTGGTCACGGAGGTGTCCGCCACCACCAGGGAGCTCCCATCGGAGGAGGTATCTGAGTCTGTGTTGTCTTCTGCAGTCTCCGCCGTTGTGCTCCCCTTGCCCTCCGTCCCACTGGTTCACTCAGCATCAGTTGACTCTGCCTCCTGGGTCCTGTGGGATGCAGCTCCCTCTGTTACCGGTGACCCTGCTCCTCCGCCAGATGATGCTAATGCAAACAAGGATAGGATGACAAAACAAGAAAGGGGGGGAACAAAGGATACACTTGGTCAAGGACTGCACCAACACCACTATTGGCATGCACATCACAGCCGCACACAGAGAACAGGCTTAATCACTATGCACTGCACTACCATTGATATGGCTAGTCAGTAAGGCAAGATGAGAACCACACACCACCAACTGCAGCACACCTGGGAACCACAATGACCTGCCTGAAATGGACTGCTAACAAGCTAGGTTACCTGTATTTGCCATGCAACCATTACCCTCCAGTTGATCCACGCTGCAATGTCAGGCCCGGCCTTAGGGGCACCCACTAACACACATCCACCACACGGATACCACCCCACCAGCCAAAATATGTATTGATACCCACTGTACTCATCCCCTTGTGGCTGCTGTGATTCCCCCAAGCACCCATCTAGCTCAGGGTAGGCCACCACCAGTATGTGGGCCATCAGGGGGGTCAGGGTCCGATGGGCACCCCTTCCTTGTTGAGAGGCCATCCCCAGCTGGGCCTCCCCGGTCTTCCGTGCCCAACGTCTCAGGTCCTCCCACTGTTTCTGACAGTGGGTGCTCGCCTGCCATAGACCCCAGGGTCTGCAAGTCCTTTGCAATGGCACAGCATAATCCCTTCTTTTGATGGGTGCTGACCTGCAGGGACAAGACAGACAGGAGAACACCATTAAACAAACAGTCCAGCCTGTCACACTAATGGCCCTCAAACCAGATTCCATCACCATTGGCACACACGTAGGCCAGTGGGCAACATGTACACTGCCAACAGACAATCCCCCCACCCCCACTCACCCTTACACAATGCTTTCACACACATCTACATGCAGACCCATACAGCTGTCCGTACTGGGGGTCGCTCCAACTCCTCTGAAGTGAAGGCTGGGGTCCTTTCCCCGGTCACAGAGGCCATGGTAGGTTTCAGACACAGGTCACAGCAGCACACGCAGGGTAGGTGTTCTCCTGTTGAATGTCAGGAAACAATTGAGGAATTAGATAAAAAAAATGGTGGTCACATTCACGGCAGTGTACACCGTCACCGCTGGCGTAGATCCCCATTGGCCACTGTACTCCAGAGTCCCATATTATCCAATGAGGAATGGCACGGCGGTGCAAGACCGCCTTCGGCCAAGATGCCTAACGTTGGCGGAATTACCTCACTCCCACCTGTCCCTCCATCCAGGACAGGTGGTCGCCATTTCAGGGTGGGGGGGAACAGGCCTATCGACAATTACTGCATCACAGATTAGATTGGACATACTTCGGCATTTACAAAGTCCCAATACACAAGTGCACCGTGTGGACTGCAGTTGTGTTTTTTTTGTTCCAATTGTGACAGCTTACTCACTCTTGTGTCCCTTAGATACCTACCACTGCGGCTAAATAGGAGGTGGAGACATAACCCCGTGCACAGACCTCTGGTGGACTTGGCTACACCGGGGGACAGGCACATAGGCCCCCATTATGACAATGGCGGTAAAACCCGCCTACCGCCGCAGCGACGGCCGCCATAAGCCCGTCGCTGTGGCTACCATCCGTCTGCCATAATATGACCACAGTGGGATTTCCGCCACAAGAAGGGCGGAAATCTGGCTGTGGCTATACTGGCAGATGGAGGTAAGGTGGTGTTGCTACCACCAGCAGCGCCACGCCAGTAGACCGCTGCCAGCTGCATTATGAAAAATAATATGGCCTGGCAGTGTTCTGCTGGTGGGTGCTGCTGGCGGTAGCAGCGCCCCGTCCTGTCCCCTGCCGGAAGACCCCCTGGATCCAGGTAAGTCGGGTCTCCGGTCTCCGACAGGGGAGGGGGTGGGGGATGTTGTGTGTGTGTGTGGGGGGGGTGTCTGCATGTATGTGTGAGTGTGTGCGTGAATGCAAGTGTGTGTTTAGTGTTGTTTGTGTGCATGTATGAATGTGTGTGAGTGCGTGTATGAATGTGTGTGAGTGAGTGTATGTATGGAAATGTGAATGCATGTCTACGTGTATATTTTGATATGTGTGCAGATGTGTGCATGAATAGATGAATGCATGCCTTTATGTATGTGTGGATGAATGTGTGTCTGTGTGTGTGTATGTGTGTGTGTGAATGGGGCGGCATGGATGTCAGGGGGTGGGGTGTGTTTGGAGATGTTTGTGGGGGTAGGGGACCTCCTATCAGTGACAAGGAAGGAATTCCCTGTAACTGGTAGGGACTACTGCCATGGTTTTTGTGGTGTTGTAACGCCAAGAAAACCATGGCGATAGGCAGGGTCATTATACTGCTGGCAGCATAATGGCGGCCGCCGGGCTGGAGATTGTTATCTCCGGCCCGGCAGCTGCTACGCCATGACGGTCAGACGCCAACCCGCCAATGTCATAATGTGACAGTCAGTACCGCCAGCCTGTTAGCAGCACTACCGCAACATTAGCTCTGGCTGCCAGGGTCATAATGACCCCCATAATGCGGACCTGTGGACTGGATAGGGCCACAATCACAGAGCTGTGTGCCCAGTTGGAGCCTGACCTGGCACCAGCTATCCGTCATCCGACTGGGATCCCCCCTCTTATGCAAGTTGTATCAGTGCTCCATTGCCTGGAAACTGGGTCTTTCCAAGTGATAGGGGGCTTGGCAGCAGGCATGTCACAGCCAATGTTTTCAATTGTGCTGGCAAGAGTTTTCTCTGCCCTGGTAGAACACATGTGCAGCTACATTTCGTTCCCCCACGTGGAAGATTTGGCCACAGTGAAGGCATGATTCTATGCAATGGGACTTACCCCCAATATTATTGGTGCGATAGAGGGGACATATTGCATTTCTTTCCCCCCGCCAGAATGAACAGGTGTTCAGGAATCATAAGAGTTTCCACTCCATGAATGTGCAAAAGGTGTGCCTCACG
This sequence comes from Pleurodeles waltl, assembly GCF_031143425.1. NCBI lineage: Eukaryota > Metazoa > Chordata > Amphibia > Caudata > Salamandridae > Pleurodeles > Pleurodeles waltl. Next base: position 764,932,633 of record NC_090448.1, on the reverse strand, counting down.
GACCAATACATCTCCCACGTCAATGCTAAGTATCCTGGGTCAGTGCATGATGCCTTTGTTCTGAGGAATCACAAATGTCATGGCCCAACAACAGAGGCACAGGGTGTGGCTAATCGGTGAGCCTTGGTCCCCACCGACTGTATGTTAGTGTATGCCTCTGGTGTCAACCCCAAAGGATTGTGTGTGGCTAAATGTTGTCCCTCCATACTTGCAGGTGACTCTGGCTACTCAAACCTATTGTGGCTGTTGACCCCTGTGAGGAATCCCAGGACAAGGGCTGAAGAACATTAGAATGAGGCACATGGGTGAACCAGACGGATCATCGAGAGAACCTTCGGTCTCCTGACGGCCTGGTTCAGGTGCCTCCATCTGACAGGTGATCCCTGTGCTGCTCACCTGAGAAGGTCTGCCATATAGTAGTGGCATGTTGCACAACCTGGCCCTCAGACGCCATGTACCTTTTCTGCAGGAGGAGGAGACTGGAGATGCCCCTGTGGCAGCAGTGGACCCTGAGGACAGTGAGGATGAAGATGCTGAGGATGAGGATGAGGACAACAGAACATCAGTAATCTGTCAGTACTTCCAAAGGCACACAGGTGAGACAGTGTAGATTAACATTTCTATGACTATTGGTGTATTCTGTGTGGCTGTGGCAAGATGGCATTCACTTCCTTTTACCTCTATTTACTGTCACCTATATTTTGTCATATTGCAGATGTTGGCGTTATAACAACTAGGTACTGATGTTCTGACTGCAGCAAGCTACAGGTCATCATTTCTATGCTCTCACAATGTACAGTACATTTGCAATGGATGTAACTGTTTCCATGAATACACATTTTCAACACATGACATGTAAGGAAATGCCTCCTTGGCATGGTTGCCCCCTGACTTTTTGCCTTTGCTGATGCTATGTTTACAATTGAAAGTGTGCTAAGGCCTGCTAACCAGGCCCCAGCACCAGTGTTCTTTCCCTAACCTGTACTTTTGTATCCACAATTGGCAGACCCTGGCATCCAGATAAGTCCCTTGTAACTGGTACTTCTAGTACCAAGGGCCCTGATGCCAAGGAAGGTCTCTAAGGGCTGCAGCATGTCTTATGCCACCCTGGAGACCTCTCACTCAGCACAGACACTCTGCTTGCCAGCTTGTGTGTGCTAGTGAGGACAAAACGAGTAAGTCGACATGGCACTCCCCTCAGGGTGCCATGCCAGCCTCTCACTGCCTATGCAGTATAGGTAAGACACCCCTCTAGCAGGCCTTACAGCCCTAAGGCAGGGTGCACTATACCATAGGTGAGGGTACCAGTGCATGAGCATGGTACCCCTACAGTGTCTAAACAAAACCTTAGACATTGTAAGTGCAGGGTAGCCATAAGAGTATATGGTCTGGGAGTCTGTCAAACACGAACTCCACAGCACCATAATGGCTACACTGAAAACTGGGAAGTTTGGTATCAAACTTCTCAGCACAATAAATGCACACTGATGCCAGTGTACATTTTATTGCAAAATACACCCCAGAGGGCACCTTAGAGGTGCCCCCTGAAACTTAACCGACTGTCTGTGTAGGCTGACTAGTTCCAGCAGCCTGCCACACCAGAGACATGTTGCTGGCCCCATGGGGAGAGTGCCTATGTCACTCTGAGGCCAGTAACAAAGCCTGCACTGGGTGGAGATGCTAACACCTCCCCCAGGCAGGAGCTGTGACACCTGGCGGTGAGCCTCAAAGGCTCACCCCTTTGTCACAGCCCAGCAGGGCACTCCAGCTTAGTGGAGTTGCCCGCCCCCTCCGGCCACGGCCCCCACTTTTGGCGGCAAGGCTGGAGGGAACAAAGAAAGCAACAAGGAGGAGTCACTGGCCAGTCAGGACAGCCCCTAAGGTGTCCTGAGCTGAGGTGACTCTAACTTTTAGAAATCCTCCATCTTGCAGATGGAGGATTCCCCCAATAGGGTTAGGATTGTGACCCCCTCCCCTTGGGAGGAGGCACAAAGAGGGTGTACCCACCCTCAGGGCTAGTAGCCATTGGCTACTAACCCCCCAGACCTAAACACGCCCTTAAATTTAGTATTTAAGGGCTACCCTGAACCCTAGAAAATTAGATTCCTGCAACTACAAGAAGAAGGACTGCCTAGCTGAAAACCCCTGCAGAGGAAGACCAGAAGACGACAACTGCCTTGGCTCCAGAAACTCACCGGCCTGTCTCCTGCCTTCCAAAGATCCTGCTCCAGCGACACCTTCCAAAGGGACCAGCGACCTCGACATCCTCTGAGGACTGCCCCTGCTTCGAAAAGACAAGAAACTCCCGAGGACAGCGGACCTGCTCCAAGAAAGGCTGCAACTTTGTTTCCAGCAGCCTTGAAAGAACCCTGCAAGCTCCCCGCAAGAAGCGTGAGACTTGCAACACTGCACCCGGCGACCCCGACTCGGCTGGTGGAGATCCAACACCTCAGGAGGGACCCCAGGACTACTCTGATACTGTGAGTACCAAAACCTGTCCCCCCTGAGCCCCCACAGCGCCGCCTGCAGAGGGAATCCCGAGGCTTCCCCTGACCGCGACTCTTTGAATCCTAAGTCCCGACGCCTGGGAGAGACCCTGCACCCGCAGCCCCCAGGACCTGAAGGACCGGACTTTCACTGGAGAAGTGACCCCCAGGAGTCCCTCTCCCTTGCCCAAGTGGAGGTTTCCCCGAGGAACCCCCCCCCCCTTGCCTGCCTGCAGCGCTGAAGAGATCCCGAGATCTCTCATAGACTAACATTGCGAACCCGACGCCTGTTTCTACACTGCACCCGGCCGCCCCCGCGCTGCTGAGGGTGAAATTTCTGTGTGGGCTCGTGTCCCCCCCGGTGCCCTACAAAACCCCTCTGGTCTGCCCTCCGAAGACGCGGGTACTTACCTGCAAGCAGACCGGAACCGGGGCACCCCCTTCTCTCCATTCTAGCCTATGTGTTTTGGGCACCACTTTGAACTCTGCACCTGACCGGCCCTGAGCTGCTGGTGTGGTAACTTTGGGGTTGCTCTGAACCCCCAACGGTGGGCTACCTTGGACCAAGAACTGAACCCTGTAAGTGTCTTACTTACCTGGTAAAACTAACCAAAACTTACCTCCCCCAGGAACTGTGAAAATTGCACTGTGTCCACTTTTGAAATAGCTATTTGTCAATAACTTGAAAAGTATACATGCAATTTTTATGATCTAAAGTTCCTAAATTACTTACCTGCAATACCTTTCGAATGAGATATTACATGTAGAATTTGAACCTGTGGTTCTTAAAATAAACTAAGAAAAGATATTTTTCTATACAAAAACCTATTGGCTGGATTTGTCTCTGAGTGTGTGTACCTCATTTATTGTCTATGTGTATGTACAACAAATGCTTAACACTACTCCTTGGATAAGCCTACTGCTCGACCACACTACCACAAAATAGAGCATTAGTATTATCTATTTTTACCACTATTTTACCTCTAAGGGGAACCCTTGGACTCTGTGCATGCTATTCCTTACTTTGAAATAGCACATACAGAGCCAACTTCCTACATGACATACAAGTAGTCGAGTTGTGTCCAAGTGTGTTTATTGTAATGCTAAAGATTGAGGGAAAAGTGCAATGGAATGGGGTGAAGATGGATTGTTCCAGTCTGTTTGTAGCACAGGTGCAGTGTCCAAGTGGCCATAGGAAGGGGGAGCAAAGGCAGTTCAAAGTGGACAAGGTGACAGTGTGGGACATAAGGGTGACAACCAGGAGAGTCTCATTTCCTAGCGGTGATCTTGGCAAGTGTCATTGGCTTCTGTCTGGGTCGCAGGGAACATTTGTGGGGTGGTTCACCTTCGGCAGGGGGGCGATGCTGGTGACCTGAGTACTAATCAATGGACTGGCTAGTGGTAGGGGCCCGTTGGAGTGCTGTTGCCTCCTTCATGATGTTGGCCATGTCTGCCAGCACCCCGGCTATGGAGATCAGGGTGGTGTTGATGGCCTTCAAGTCCTCCCTGATCTCTTGATAGTGTCCCTCCTGCAGCCGCCTGTTCTCCTGCCCGTTGTCCAGGATCTAGCCCATTGTGTCTTGGGAATGTTGGTAGGCTCCCAGGTTCTCGGAGAGTGCCTCCTAGAGAGTAGGTTTCCTGCTCCTGTCCTCCCCCTGGTGCACAGCAGTCCTCCCAGTATCCCTGTTGGCCTGTGCCTCTGTCCCCTGAACGGTGTGCCCACTGCCATTGAGCCCAGGTCCCTGATTGTCTTGGGGGCGAGGTGCGGACTGGGGTCCCTGTACAGGTGGGCACACTGCTGATTGACGTGTCCTGGGGACAGAGGTGTGGGTACACTGGGTGGGTCCTGTGGTGTTGGATCCTAATGGGGGAGGCTCTGTGATGGTCTGTGAGTGGGTTTGGGTGGCCGGCTGTCAAGTGGTCCCTGATGGGCCAAGTAGGTCATCCAGAAGTCCTGAGTTTCTGTCATCACTGGAGACTTCTGGGTTTGTGTGTGTGGCAGTATTCTGTCGGATTAGTGTGTGTGTCATAATATGGTTAACGGATATACGCCACCGTGGCGGTATGTTGGCGGCCGTCAGCGTGGAGGTAAGCGAGATTTACCACCAGTGTCATAATGAGGGCCTCAGTGTCCTTTACACTTCAGCAACTGTTTTCATTGCTGATGCTCAACTCACTTTTTCCAACCATTCTGTTAATTGCTGAGCTGTCAAGACTTGCATGGAAACATTATTATTCACTTTTGGCACACATTGTGGAGTATTACATGTCAGACCTATCACTCTCTTAGGAGACACTAGAACCAAATTTGGATTTGGAGACCCTAAAGTTTGTTGCTTCAATAAGTGGACCTGCTTTGTCAACAGTCTGATTTACTGGAGACTTAACTCCTGCAGTAGCATTGAGTTTCTCCATTTTTGCATTTGAATTAAAAGGTGAAAACATTGTAGCTTTAACTGAGTTAGAAATCTGCATATTTCTCTCATTATTTCCCTGAGCAAACAATGGAACAACTAGACCAATTGTGTCAGGAACTGTTATTACCTCTGGACTTGATCGAGTATTCTGATTAATTAAGTAAATTATTCCAGTTTTCTGACCTGTAAATACTGAGGAACTCAATTGCGACATTGTTACTGGAGAATACAATGGCATTGTCTGAGTTTGACTAACAACTTGCACAAGAGTTACTGAATTAGGAGTAGACTCCACCTGGACAATTACTGGTTTCTGAATAATCTGGGGTGCCACCGGGACAGTAATACTCGGTGTAGAACTAACAACAGGAACTGTAGGATATATCACAGACTGAGCTACAGTTTGAATGACAGGAGCCTGAGTTACTGTAATAGTAGGAACATTAGTTGCGACCTGTACTTGACTCTGTGTTACCACAACTGGAGGTGCACTTGGAATAGCACAAGCACTTAGATTTGCCTCTTCTGCTGCATATGGAGGACAACGTTTTTTCCATAATTATAAATTCATCATCATCTGAATCACTGTCATAAGTCACTGATTGTCTAGTTTCATTTGTCTTCAACTCAGTTATTTCAGGACTATGTTTCTTTATCTTTGGTCTGTCCCCTTTACTTGTGAAATTGCAAAAAACATTCCAATACCCTCTAAGGTTTCTGTTCTCTAAAACTTTTGCTCATTATTCCATTTAACTTCTAACATTGTTTTCTCAGCTTTTCACATTCGTCTCTCAAATTAAATTTTTTCTTGTCTGGCTACTAGCTCCCAAATAGCCAAAGCTTCAAATCGTGCTGGTCTGAGAGGGGCATTAATTCACAAAGTATTCTTTTCAAATTTTCTAAAATATCCATAAGCTGGAAAGGCTAAGTATCCTTCCTTCTCCGTCACTTTGCACGACTGTTTTGACCAAATACATGCTGATGGATCTTCTGGTGGGGCAATTGCTCCTATTCTAACTGAAATGAATGCATTTCCTCTCATCGTACTTTTTAATGCTTTTAGATTTTTCTTTTTTACCTTTAATAGGGCTTAAACTATAATTTAAATTCAAAACAGAAAGTATGTTTATCCCAAAATTCTCTTGCTTGATACTCTCAACCAATAGCTGCTCACGGTTATCCACCAATCCGTGCACGGTTCCTTTCACTAACCGACCAATCAAAGCGTGGACCCAGTGGCGTCACACTCGCTCACACAGCAGCTGACAAAGCCTTGTGGGTCGCCCTTCAACTCAATTCATACAGGAATTAACTGAAAATGATTGTGAGCACTAAAAAATCAACAACAACAACTTGTGCTTGCCACAGGTAGGACTCAAACACTTTGGAAGCCTTATAGAAATTTTGACTGTGGCTGTTCGCTCAAACAGCTACTCTTCTGGCTGTGGCTTTCTCTCATGCGCAAGTAAAATTCGACCCGCAAATTTCACCCTAGACTAATACCAGATCCGCCTTGTAAACTCAGGTATCACTTAGTATCTGTCAAGCTAGCACTCACTTAACACACATCCTAAGAATACAACTACACCAACTCTGCAGACAAGTAAACAACAGCAAGCAAGTGTCTCATACACTTGTACAATACTCTGGAGTCTTAGACCTCGCAGGGTCCGTTACAACAACAACCATGTTGGCAATTTTTGAGCGCAAAGCGCCACACTCATTAGGAGTTCGACGACTCCCCTACTCTCACCTTTCAGAGTACGCAAACTCCCTACTCAACTACGTTGAAGTATGCAAACTCCCTACTTTACTCATGCATCATTATTCACCTGCGATTTGCCAATGCATTGGAAGCCCAAACCCTACTTAGAACTCAAACAAGACTAGAAACACTGCGAACATACAACAACTTCTCTAAACAAGCATTGGCAAAACCAAATCTCTCCAAACCAGGATGATCTCTCTCTTAGAGAGACAAAACCATAAAACCAGATTATGTCTCTCTTATTGTGACAAAACCATAAATCTGCAACCAAATTCTGTGGACGTGTGACCTCCTAAATTAGGCTTAGGTGACACGTAATAGGGCAGTGACATTTACTACCCTCAGAGGTCGACTCAAATCTTTTGACTCAGACAGGAGTAATAAGATCATCAAATCAAACAATGAGAACTAATAGCAATAAGCAACTAAAATATGCAATGAGGAGTCAGTCATTTATGCATGCCATGACCTATGTGGCCATGAGTCACCACACCAATTTAGTCAAGTTTAAACATTTATTGACCTTCTATTAACAATGTTAAGGTCACGTAAATGATGCACAAAAACAAATGATAGCAATACAAAAGCAAGACAGTCTGTCCAAAGTGTCTGAAAAAGCTTAGGCTGACTAGGGCAATCACAATTAAGCACTCCCAAAAAATTATACAGAATAACAACAGAATTATTTGAGAAATAGCAACAGATTTAATTAGTTGTGCAGTTGAATTAATCATAATCAATTAATAAACATTTAATTCAATTATTGGGTCAGATATCCTAACTACCAACTTTTAATTCAGAAAGCATGTGGAGGCTGAACTTTGTCACATCCAAAAATTAAAATAAGACAAAAATTAATTTGAAAAAACTTCTAACTATGGCGCTAACAAAAATATGCGGTTTGATTTCTAAGGGAACCTCTGCAAAGGAAAGCAAAATGCACATTGACTATACCTCTCCTAAATGAGACAGCAGTTAGCAGAGTCTTTGTCAGCAGAGCACACGAATAACAAGTCTTCAGCAATCAGCATCAGGAACATGGAAAGAGCCAACGGTTCAGTAATGTTGGGCCTAAAGTATCTGAACTGTTAAAATGTATAAGTCACTGGACAGAAGAACTGCACCGAATTGAAACTGGAAAGAACTGAACAAAACTGAATCTTAATGGAACTGAACTTACATCACCTAAACTTTGCCTAATTAAAGTCCCAAAAGTTACTAGCTAGGGTTCTATTGGACAAGATTATGGCCCTCATTACAACCCTGGTGGTCGGCGTAGAAGTGGCGGTAAAACTACAAACAGGCCGGCTGAAAAATAAAATGACAATACAAGCATGCTGGTTACCGCCATGCCAAACCGCCACTTCTATACTCCGACCGCCAGGGTGGTAGCGACCACTGGGTTGGAGACTTCAGTCACCCCTTCCCCCTCCCCAGAGTCCTCCCCTCAAACCCACGACCCCTCTACCACCTCGCCAAAGGTGGCAGGACCCTCCTCCCCAACCCCCCCACAATTGACCCCCACACCCCTACACGCACACTCCCACAACTACAACACATACACGCAGACATACATGCACACATACACGCACACATACACACAGACATATGCGCACATATTTCCCATACACACAACACACACCCAGCATGCATACACGCACTCACACACCCCTGCACACCCCATGCACCCACACAACACACAACCTCCTCCCACCCGCCTCCCCTAACGGACAATCACCTTACCTCATCCGGTGATCCTCCGGGAGGGAACAGGATCCATGGGGGCTGCTCCGCCGCCAGCTCCCCAGCACCAGAACACCGCCACACCGAATCCTGGGACATGATTTGGTGGGCGGTGTTCTGATGTTGTGGCGGTGGAGAAGGAGCAGCCTCCACTTCACCGCCAACCGCCAGTATGGCAGCTGGTGGCTCTCCATCCGAAAAAGGGCAGAGGGCTGCCAGCAGTCATGATACGCTGGGCGGAAAACCACCTGCACTGGCGGTCTTCAGCACGGCGGTACCTCGGCGGTCTTAGCAAAAGACCGCTGAGTTCCAAATGAGGGCCTATGAGTTGTGATAGTGAGTAACCAACTGAAATAGGTTTCTTCTTCAATTGTATCTTTCTTCATTCCTTCTTCAAGATAGGATCATGTTGATGCTCCTCTACGATCCGCAGTTTCCGCAGAATAATAACATTGCAGAAGGCAGCACAGAACATGACAACTTAGCTAACATTACTACCTACCAGAAACTAAAGCCCACTGTTAAACTTTCAATTATTATCACAAGGAAGTACAGAATGAACAAGACAGTAGATTTCCACTGTGAGCTTCCAATAAGACAGTTAATAATCAAAGTTTGACAAAGATTTTCAGTGAAGTCAGCATAACATTTCAACACTGTGCTTGGGGAAAAACACTAAAGCTTAGGCCTTTTACTAATGCTAATACATGAACAATAAAACAGCTTTAACACTCAAACCATATTTAGTGCATTATTTAATTAATCAATAACAAATTTCAAATCATTAGTTTTACTCACAAATATTAATCATCTTTAGTCAGTATAAATGGTTATGAATAATCAAAATACATTTTCACAGTTATTTATCATTTCACATAGAACTCAAAGTGGCGGACACCATGTCAAGCACATTTTAAACTTGCATGTTTGATTTTTCCAGCACACGTTTCTCTAATTAAGCTCTTTTAGTACACATTACTAAAATAATTTGTTTACTCATATTTTTATTAGTAATGTTAGCTCTCTGACACACCCAACCGTACAATATCGCTACTGTGATGTCTTTTTAGATTTTCAAGAAACATCTGAAAACATGGCTCTTTAATCTCCATCTTTCTTAGGCACAGTCTCTGCTGTGTTCTGGATTTTTTTCCACTTAGTGCTTTGACACCCTCTGGTTTACTGAGCTCAACAAATCTTAAATACATACATACAAACACAGATGTAAGCTCAGTTGTTGCTCATCACCTTTACACCTAGTTTATTACTAAAACATGCATCTACATGACCCTTTACTCTGGTATTAGTAAAACCTGACAAGTCTTATCAATGACAAGTCTGCCTTAGAAATACTTTATTACATACAAGGTCGACCACTGGAGTTATGTTACAGGGAAGGGCCAGGTTTTGCAGCAGGACTGACTAAATTATGTGGCAAGAACAGGAATACTATGCAGCTTAATGCAGCATACATTTTCAAATAGTCTTACTTCATTACTTCGTCAGTTTATAAAAAAGCTCATAAAATAAAATACATTCTGGGTAATGGTTTCACTTCGTGAGTACCAGTTTAACACCAAAATCCAACAATAATCAAAAGAAAGTTGACCACTCAACCTTTGCAAAGGGCCTTCCACTGTGCGCCAACACGTCCCACTGAGTTTATAGTAACTTTTGATCTGTTTGAGCTAGAAACAATATTATTGAATAAAATCTGAAGATGATGCAGCAGATGATGGATTATGTGAAAAATGTGACAAATTCATAGTTATGCGGAGAGTGCTGCAGCCGCACAATTGCATAATTCCAGTGCCCTGCATTCACACACATGGCATTATAGGGGTAACTTCCCATTCATACTTGACACTTGTGTAAATCATTTGTTTTGGTGTGTTAGACAAATTTAGAATTAATATTCCTAACTACCCCAGTTGGTGTGCCACCTCACATCAATATTGTGGCACACAGAGTCTTCTACATGCACCCGTCGATGTGCTTGTCTCTATGTTATCAGATGAACTGTTTCTGCCTGTCAGTCTACTGAGGATGTTGCCAATGGTCCCTCCCGTACTATTGGCTAGGTGATCGTGGAAAAAGCTTCCCTTCCTGATATATATGGTTGCGTGAGTGCCGGGTTATAGTGAGGTAACAGAACTTACTGACTGCTATTTACATCCCAATTCCCCTGAGCCCTGCGTGCTCACTGTCAGTGTCGTTATGGCCTGAAAAATGGCTTGCAGCTTACAAGCACGCTTACTTTGGCATCCAAATAATAACATTCAAGCCATTTGCAAGTTTCAAGGGCCTGGTAACAGATTCCATTGGATGGCATTACTAGTTTTCTTTTTTTGTGGTACTAAGGTCAGTAGCTAGTAGGGGCTATTTTGTTTTGGCTAAAACACAGCTATTGTGTTTGTTTTGGTTTGTGCACCTTCGTACTTTTGAGGCTTGAATTGTTTTGTACTGAAGTGGTTATTTAGTGCCGTCATAACCCACAGTTAGAGTGACGTTCTAGATTACTCCAGGTAACAGTGCACTTGCAGTACTCAATTTATATTTCTACTGGTTTTTAATTGGCATTAATTAGTTATTTCTTAAGCCTTTAAGGCAAGAAATCTTAGATTTGATTCCAGGCCACTTGAAATATTGTGCGATCCCTTCAAAATGCCTTTACCTCCCTGCCCTTTATTTCATATTCTCAAAAAAGTGAAAGACCTAAGAAATTTGTTAAAAACATTTGCCTCGATTGTGATATAAGCAATGTTCACCTGTATTTAGGTATGTCATTTTTATAGTGTTTATTTCAAATCCACACATATAACAATATTTTAAAATCTAATTATAAGCAATATTCATATAATTTAAATTTGCAATTCCTGTTTGCAAACATACATTCAGTCTAACTCACTCTCTCTGCCTTCCTCTCTTTTCCTAACAGTGCACAGGATTTCCTTCAAAGAGAACCAATGAAACAATAGTACACGCTGGAAATCCGTCTATGGCCACTATGATTGATCTAGTTCTAATGGCATCACTGTCAGCCAAGGAGCAGAGAATTCTTCACAACATGTATTTCCATAATCATAAGCAGTATAATTTAAATGTTCTTCATTGATGCATCGACCAATGTACCCTAGCTTATCCCTATTGGCTTACCATAGGTAATATGCACCCATTTCTAATAATGAGCAGTAGAGTATAATTTATGTGTTTGGTTGCCACAATAAATTATGTTATAGTTTTATTTTTTTTAGCATCTGTTAAACCTGCCGAACTTACCATAATATTGGGGCAAAGAAAAAGAGGGTACAGAACCCAACTCAAATCCTGGTATATTCAGAGCCTTGTTGTGGATTTCATAACAAGCAAAGACAGTGAAATGGAAGCACATTTAGCAAGTGCTACAGTCTATAAGGGCACCTCTAAAGTAATACAAATTGACCTTCTTGAGTGTATGCTGGATATTATAAAAAGCTATATTGTCCAACAGGTGAAAACCACAGTCTTTGCGGCTATTCAGGCTACTGACACTACTAATGTGGCCACTAAAACACAGTCTGTATTAACTTTTCTGTACCTTGACAATGACAGTAAAGCTGTGGAGAGATTCTATGGTTTCACACATTTCAGAGACTCTAGTGCAAAAACCACTGCTTCATCACACAAAGCTATGATGGTGCTTCAGTATTGAGTGGAATCTTTAGTGTTATTACACAACAAGCAGTAGCTAAGATCTCCGAGGCACACATTTTGTTTTTTGATGTAGGAGGCATGGCAGCATTTTTTTCACGTTCCCTCAAAAGAAAGGAAATACTTCAGGATATTGTGGCCAGAAGGCTTCCAAAGGCATCCCAGCTCAGTGAAATTTTAACATAGGTACAATCCACTTAATATTCCAATTTAGGGTTGATCTTGAGAAATGGTTCAACGCCTTAGATGCCAGTGGTGACTGAATCCAAGGTCAGAATGAGGCCTGTAGCTTTGTATGGACACTGTAAGACAGAAAATTGCAGTTCTTTCTGTTTTTGTTTCATGAAATAATACCTCATGTTGACTATTTATACAACCAGCTACAAAAATGCAAAATAGACACTGTCTTTGTGCAAAACACAACCATTTCATTTGTAACCAGCAGGAACAAAGTCAGAGAAGGGTTTGACAATTTAGACAGCAAACTGCCAAACGATTCTAGTTCCTGAAACTACAGAAAAAGCATCAGCCATCTGGTCCTAACTGCATAGGAAATATGTGACACCATAGTTGTGCATGCAAATTAACATTTTTCTTTTACAGAGCATTTATTGAGTGCCCCATAACTGCAAAGTGATCAATTTGCAAATTATGTAGTTCCTTCCCTGAGCAAGCACTGATTGAGGCTTTGGAAGTTAGAGAGCGTAGCTGATATAATCTATGCTAACATGAAATGTTTATGAATTAAGGTGTGATGATGCTGCATACAAACTATAGTAATAGCAATTTTACTTAAATGTGCACTTGAATTGTGACCACGATGAGTGGCCACCAATGCATACGCGAACTAATAATGATGACCAAAATGTTTATGTTACGTTTAAATAAGCTTTAACATTTGCATTATTAAATCTGGATTGAAAACCTCATAGGCCTTAAATTAGCATGAGCCGGAGTTTAGCTGCCTGGCTCTCATATTAAATGCATTTTTCTATTTTTCAGTGTGCTGACTCACAAGGGGCTATGACCCTGTCTTGTTCTTTTCCTTCAAACTTGGGAAATGAATGTAACCATGTAGATCTGTTTCCCCCTGCTTCTCATCGTCTTGAAAACTAATTGTTATAAATGAATTGAAACAGTGTAGATTAATATAATGTACAAGGTCATTCAAACCGGGGAAGACAATGGAACTGCTGACCAAAAGATGTGCAAAGAATTACAAGGGAATGAAGTCACACCGGATGTGCCACCTCTGAAGACGTCAATAATGAAGACCAATCAAAGACTTGTAAACCAATGTGGGGTAAATATTAGGATTACTTAATGTACTTTCTGATAGGTTAAAGATAGTGGGGTATAGTAAATGTCCAATAGAATTTTGGGAGAATGTACTACGAAAAAGGGATGAAAACCCATGTCACAGGGAGGTCATTTAGGTGGGCTAGGGAATGCTATCGATTTTATCCAGAAACTCTGTCACTATGTTTGGTGACTTGAGATTTTATTAAAACCATCTTTGCCCTTAGTTTGCCCATTTACACTTTCCTCCCTATGAGGGAAGTGCCCCTTCTTGCCCCTTAGCTGAGTTCTGATTGATGGCGATTTGACTGATGTCCTGAAGATGAAGACTGAACCTGTGCGCTGACTCAATCCTTGGAGGGTAATTATGACAATGCATTTGTGATTTGTCTGTTTGCTTTTCCTTTCTAGGTACCAACTGCTTGCTTTTGACAGAGACCATAGCTAGATGTTTTCCAAATTGGTGTTTAAATTGTTTTGCATGAAGCCCAACATGTGAATGCTAATCAGTGGTTAGGACAAGTGCTCACCAAACCTGACGCAAATAGACAAACGACTGACATAATGCTTTATTGAACTGATGCAATATTAATACTCTGCCAATCTTGATCTATGTTCACGCCGTGTTCTGTTCTATTGTTTGTGATTCTTGCTTTAATGAAATCTTATCAAAGTTGTCATATCGTGACTATGCTATTATGTTTCTTGGTTTTGAGGTTAACGCATCTGCTCTTAGATTGTAACTAATAGGGAATAAAATTCATAAAATTCTACTAAACTGGTGTGGTTATTCATGGCTGAAAGGTCATGGTAGAGTCATCTGAACTGATTAATGACTTTGACTAAAGTGAAATGCATTTTCGTGATAAATATTGATGACATCATTGATGTATTGAGTGATATATTGATTAGCTATCTCGTCCTACGGTGTCTCTCAACTGGGTCAAAAGATTCATTGGCCTAAAGCGAGTGCTGATGTGTAATAAAATATCATAAAAGGACACGTTAGCAGAAGCTTATACTATGCTCAACAAAGAGGATATGAGAACTCAGTGAACTATAAAGTACGGAAAGCATGTATATCGGCAGGCTACTGGTGCCATTTCTTTGCTTGCTTCAATTCAGAAACTTAATATGGACAAATCCTTTACAGAGATTGTGGCTTTACTAAAAATAGTCATTACCACTCCTATGACAACCGCAAAGTCAGAATGATGTTTTTTGACTTGATATAGAATCAAGACATTCCTGAGGAACACCATGATTGAGAAATAATAAATGCTTTAGCAATGCTGTCGATAGAGAGACACTTTGTTAAAAGAATCCCAGACTATATTATTCAAGTCATTGAGACGTTTTCAGCCATTAAAGACAGACGTGCTGATTTTCTCTACAAAAAGTAAACAATATGTGTTATTAATCCTAACCGTTCTTGAATGCTGGTGATTTGTGAAGTGCTCAGTTGTTTCTCATCTGCTGTACAGATATTTGAGTCACTGAAATCATTGGTATATGTCTGACTTCAACTCTCTAACATTTACCATATGGTTGCACTGAAACTCAATACTGAGGATTTGAGAAAATGCAGTATCCTTCTTTTTATGATTTTGTTTTAGCAGCAACTCTCTCATTAAGATGTATGGGTTCGTACAGCTGCCTTTTTAACTGCTATCTGATCCAAAACACCTATTTACTTTTTGATAAGTTTGTTCTGCTTGTGAAGATAAGAGAGGTGTTGCACCAGATCACGATGGCTTTGCTGGGTCTCTGCTGCTTCATGAACAACAGCTGCATCATTTGCAATGTTTCTAAGTGATGCAGCTGTTTTTGATGATGTTTTGGACCAGCAAGGGGAGCAAATGGAGTTCTATCATCAGGATGGGGTACTGTGATCATATTTCTTCATCCCCTGAATGAGACGTACAATGCGTTGTAGGGTGCTCTACTGCCTTTTATGTTTATTCCTTGCTGTCTCAGTGTCCAGTCTGAAAAATCACAAAAACTTGTGTTTCCTCAGTACATTTCACTTGTAAAGACATACCAAAAAATAAGGAAATTGTGTGGTACTCAGCATTGTTATCTCAAAATCTGTCACGACGTTCAGTGGTTAAAGTGAATTATCAGCTATCTACATCAGTTTCATATCAAATCTCTTTATTGATGTCATAACTACACTTTCACAATTGTCTTATTAACCTTCTTGTGTCGCGTAGACTCTCATTATCCTAATGAGACTACTGGATTTGGGTGGCAGAATCACTTGTACTGTGGGTGACTGAGTCTGAACCCACTACAAGTGACACCTGTCAGCCTAATCCGGGTTTTGCTCCAGCTAACTAGCAGTTCCTCATATCCACCCAAGAGGAAGGATGATTGGGCAACCAAGCAGAGGACACAATTGACTCCTCAGGGAAATCGTGGTCACTTAGATCTCATCAGTTTCACTCAGTTACATTAGTCTCACATATGCAAGGACAATCAGAGGCAAAATATAGTTCAATAAGGTTTTATTGAAGTAACTGCATCTTAGATAACAAAGCATGTATTGCAATAACTAGGACGATGAAGCATGACAGGATTAAAATTGTGATAAGGAGAGCGAAACATAAAAATAACGCTATCATATTGTCACTACAATCGTTAAGAATAGCTCTTACCTAGGCGATGTTAGAGCACAGCATGTTAAGCTCTAATTCTGCCCTTGTGGTTCCTCTGGGAAGACATCATCCCTCACACCTGAGCAAGAGGCCGGTAGTCTATATAAGCAGCTGCAGCAAAGCAATCAGCAATCAGCATACGGTTGTTGTCATCTGGCTGGAATCTCCCTCTAATGTACATGGGTCAAAGTAGTGTTTTTATAATAAAACAGCTGATATTCCAAGAAAGAATCCCCACATAACAGTGTGTATGTTTCTGTGAACATTAGAGACAAAGCGTATCACTTTTACCAGCAACCTATCTTTTTTGCAGCCTTGAGAAAAGCATAGAGTGAAAGGAATGTCTTGTTTAAGAACACAGTGCTGGCCTAGGCAAAGAACAGCTAGATAGAGAAAATAAAACAAGACAGCAAATGTGGCTATTGTTAAAATAATAAAACGAAGCTGAATAAAATATGTCTAGGTTAAAGTGCACAGCGGCAGGCCTAGTTTACTAAAATAACATGTATGAAGCTTTAAATAAAATGACTACACAACACCCTCCCCTTGCCAGTTCAAAGGAGGTTAAAAGCCTAACTATCTATAAAAGCTACTAAATTTCAACCTAAGGCATACATGTAAGAATGTCAATAATGACAAGTCAAAAAGAAACTTGAGCATGTGTAAAATGGACAATTTAAAATCTTAACTGTTGGTGTTAACAAGGCCGAAGTTCAAGAGTCAGAGTCATCTTTGAAGTTGCCAATAGAATACGGGATAACTGAAGACAGGAAATCTTCCACTTCGGCACGGGGTAAAGTAGGAAGTTCATCCCCAAGAAAAACAAAGGAGCATTTGTGTTCCAAAGCCTGAGCGCCAGCCAAGGCAGCAGCATTCCATGGTGTGCCCAACAATAAGTTTAGAGCCGAATCCTCCATGAAGGGCAACTTATAAGCAGCTTCCCATAGCAAACGCACCCTCAACGCGCATGCCTGGGAATGAGCCCTCAGCAAGAACATCAACAGATCAGCGTCCAATGAAAGTAAGCGCTGCGTAGAAAGACATACTTTCAGAGCGTATGTTCAAATGAGCACCAGAGGCACCAAAACATGGGCCGCACACAATGCAAAACCGCTCTAAATGACAGAGACTAGTCACACTCCAATTACTCCAGGAGTGATGCCATAAAGTACTGCATCATGCGTACACAACACAGCAGTCCTCCTTGTTGCAGCGGAACAGCCATTGCACAGACAAAGTAGCAATAGCAAAATGCCACCTATTATAGCCAAAGTTATCAGAAATCCCCCGAAAGGACGGGAGAATATTGAGTGGATGGCTCAAGGTATTATACCGAATATAGAGGAGAAGGTGTGTACGAAACCAGAACCAACAACCTTAAAGAAATTTGCGATTCCAGTGATACTGGACGCATTAAATATCCGTCCACGAGCTCACCAAAGTGTCTTGGAAAGTTAGTACTTAAAAGGGACTGTATCTCTGCTGATGATCTTGCAATCTGAAGCGCATAGGTCTCACATGCAGATGTGAGCACCACATGTTCTTGAAACAATAAAGCCTTGAGTCTGTTCAACTTGTCAAAATTCAGGTTTGAAGCAGCGATATGGGGCCAAACAGCTACTACTACTTCCCTCTGTCGTGTAGGAGGAAAAAGTACGTTCCCCAGCAGGTAACAATCTTAGAGAGCGAAACTACATAAACTATTCCAGCTCACATCCCACAACAGTTCTCACTATTGAGGAGGACATAGCTGCCATTCGCGAGCACCTGGAATGTAGGTTTAATCAAGGAGACTGGAACTCTCTTCAGATAACAAGCCAAGTTCGCTGTTGAAGCGTCACACGCCCCATGCAAGGACAGCTGTTTACAAACCATCGAATGGCTGACAGAAGTCTTGCATTCACCACTGCTAGGAAAGACCTCTTTCATGCCACTGAGACATTTGTACGAGAAGGGTAGGTCCCAACCCTTATGGATGTAACTAACTTCTAGCCTTTCATATCTGCCCACTGGAATGTGTTTTAAGCAGGACGTGAATTGAAACGTTGAAATAGGCAGATTAATGACCCTGTGTATTAACCATTCAGCAGATGGTATTTCAGCCACAGTAAAAGGCAACTTTTCTAATTTCTCAATATTTAACATGATATAAGTCGCTTCTTTTTTAGCCATTAGTTGTTCTTGTTTCGTTAAGTTAAATGTGGGAAACATGTCCCTTGCGCTGACGTGTTGCCAGGGAACGTGACTTGCCTTCAGCGTTTATAGTGTCCAACCTAACTGCATAATGGACCTCAGCTGGTTCTGTCCCTGGAGTAAATTGGGTATGTCACTTTGTATTATGTCTATTGCAGAAGAAACAATGGGCCAGATGTATGAAAACATGAGCTTGCAAATCACAAATAGCGATTTTTAAGAAATCGCTATTTCTGAGTCGCAATTGGCCATGTAACAAAATTGCGATTCGTAATTAGTGATTTCTTAAAAATCGCTATTTGTGGTTTGCGAGGCCCATTTACCGAATCGCAAGTTGCATTTTCGCAATTTGCGATTTTTTTGCGATTCTGTAAAAAATCGCAAATTGCGAGAAAGTTCGAGAATGCACACCTGGAGAAGCCTGATGACATCACCAGCAGGAAATGAGCCATCCCAGGCAGTTTCAGGTGCCACACCCAAACCAGCATCCTGAGAGAGAGCAGCCCAGCCACACAGAGCAGCACTCAGCAGGAACAGAAACACCTGAGCCAGGATGGAGACCCCAGGACCATCACAGGAGAAGGCAGAAAGGAAGCGCAAACTTAAATTGAGTGAACAGGAGCTTGAGGTCCTGACTGAAGAGGTGGTGAGGAGCCATGACCGCCTGTTCGGGAAATCTTCACTCCAGGTTCCTGAGAGCGAAAAAAGAAGATTATGGCTGGACATTCAAGCAAAAATCTGCGCCATTCGAGTGGCACAGCGCTCCAGAGAGGAGATTAAAAAAAGGTGGTACGACCTGCGCTCCAATGCAAAGGAGACGGTGGCAAGGAGACTTGCGGAGGCCAGGGGTACAGGTGGCGGACCACCAACCGAAGCACCATTTACACCATTGGAGGACCTGGTGGAATCCACACTCCTCCCTGAAGCTGTGACAGGGGTCACAGACATCCACACCTCCAGTACACTGAGTACCAGCCAAGGTAAGTGCAATGTTGTTTGTGAACCTGATATGTGTATGCACAAAAGCCCTTAGGAATTAGCATGTAATTTGAAGCAGTGTGTGAAGTAGTCCAGTCCACATCTTAGAAGCAGCACAACAATGCATTATGGGAGTTGTGGTCCACAAACTAGTACAGACAGTAGCATAACAATGTAATGAAGTATAGTGACACCCAAGGTAACACAACACACACAACACCGTGTAGAGCAGTACCTGTACCTTTATTGTCATTTTCTGACAGATAATGTAACATACAGAACTGACATGCTGCATATTGTTGTTGCAGGTGGGCCAGGCCCAGCAGCCACACAAAGTCCATGTGTAGGGGAGACGGACACCCATCAGCCCTCCGACACCAACACCAGTGGGTCCCTCCACATCTCCACTGTCCGCCGCGGGCCCAGGGCACTACCACTGCCAGAGTTCAGTGGCAACTCGGATGTGCAGAAGGAAGGGCCAAGCACACCGTCTGCACCAGACAGGCGCAGCCAGATTCTGGAGGGCAGGGGTCAGCCAGAACCACGCAGGATTGCAACAGAGTCCCAGCAGCAACCTCATGAGGCAGGTGAGGGTCCGTCCTTGTTCAGGGGCCTTGAGGCTGCTACGTTGCAGCAGCAGCGCCTGCAAAACAAGTGCATACTTAGTTTGGACCGGAACCTGGGACTACACAACCGACACATGATGGGCCTTCATCGGCAACTGGACGCACTAAATAGCAACATTTCACAGCTGCATGAGGGACAGGTGCAGGCTTCTGAGGACACCAGGGACCTAACTAGTACAGTCCGTGACCTCTGCCAGGAGCTGCGCCATGAAAGGGTTAGCCGGCGCAGACAGTAACACAGATGCCGGACAATGTTTGGCAGCTACTGCAGGTCCTCCAATAGGATGGCGAACTCAACAGCACTAATCGCCCGTCGCGCAGTGGCGGCACAAGTGGAGGCTGCACATACCAGCAGGGACATTGTCCAAGGACTTGTGCACATCACAAATGTGATTGAACATGTAATGGGACAGAGATCTGCCACTCCCAGTGAGGTAGCCTTGGGGCACATTGAGGACAGTTCAAGCCTCAGTAGTGTTGCCGTACCAGCAGCAGACACCAGACGGCACAGTGCCAGGCACAGCACTGCCACTGAAGGTGACAATCAAGGTGCCAGTGACTTAACTGGGCACCCGAGTGGTGTGCGTGGGAGAAGAAAGTGACTCTTGCCGCCATTACACTGCTGTTGCCACTGTGACGGAATAGTGCGTGACTCTTCATTTGTTAATTTGCGTTTCTAACATCACCTGTTTACTTTATTTATCACTCATTCATTACCTGACGTAAGGTAATAAATTTATATCACTACAGGTACAGTTGTCAGAGGATTTTTGTCATTAATACTCACGTCTGAAATGGTTGTGTGTGATGTCGGCACGCCTTTACCTTCCCTCTGCTGCACTGGTCCTGTCTGCTGGCTGTAGAGGTGGTATGGGATCGTCATCCTCATCTGATTCAGTGTCACTGATTTCTATAGGTATGTCCCTGGTTGTAGCAATATTGTGCAAGATTGCACAAGTAGCCACTATTCTAGATGTGGTCTCTGGACTGTACTGTAGTGCCCCTCCACTTTTGTGGAGGCACCGGAAGCGACTCTTCAGCAGTCCAAATGTGCGCTCCACCACGTTGCAGGTTGCCCTGTGTGCTGCATTGTATCTCTGTGCTGCTGGTGTTGTGGGATTGAGGTGGGGCGTCATCATGTAGGTGTGCACTGCGTAGGCACTCTCTCCTGGAAGGGTCAGAAGGTGTGATGAGTAACTGAGCCATCTGACATGGGTTCGCCATTTATGCACCAGTGTACAGAGTGACATTACCTAGTAGATATCCTTCACCAAACTCCCCAGCTAGCAGTCTTGTGTGAATGCCGCTGTGGCTGAAGATGTACGAATCATGTGTGCTCCCTGGGTACCTGGCCACGAGATCAGTTATGATATAGTAGGCATTGCATATCACCTGAATATTCATGGAATGTTGGTATTTACGGTTTCGGTACACATACTCTGTGGCTGATGGTGGACAGATTGCCACATGTGTGCCATCTATGGCACCTAGGACGTGGGGGGAACTGTGCTATCTGGTAAAACTCTATTTTTGTCTGCTGTAATTCCTGTGGGGTGTGGGGGAATCTGATGTACTGGTGTAGTTTGCTCAGCATGGTGTTGATAAATGCACTGAAAAATCTGGAGAGGGTACTCTGTGAGACCCCTCCAGCTGCTGCTATGACCCCTTGATAGCTCCCTGACATGAGTAGGTGTAGGGAGCATAATACCTGCACATGGGTGGGTATACTGTGAGTCCTTAGTGTTCTGCCCTGCAGTATGGGTTGTAGCTCATCTATCAGATCAAGTATCATGGCTGAGTTCAACCTATACCTCTCAAATATGTCCTCCTCTGTCAGGTCAAATAGTGTAATGCGCACTCTGAAAATGTGCTCCTGTCTCCTCCTCCCTCTCCTCAAACCTGCCAAGATCCTCATCCTCCTTGCCATGACGTAGAGTGCAGCCATTGTGGAAAGGAGTCTGAGGCATTCTGGGCCTCTTTATATAGGTTGCACCTGGTTACCACCTGGTTTCACTTAGTGGTATTTTGCATGTGCAAAAGGCCATTCTGCGAAAATTAGCAAATTGCGATTTTTTGATGCATCTATTTGCTACTTGGAATTTGCGAATCGCATTTTGCGCCTCGCAATTTCCTACTGGAAATACCGAATCGCAAAATGCGACTCGCAAAACCAGGTCGCAACGCAAAAAATTGCTATTTTTGCGATTTCTAATTTTTGGTCTGCGAATGCCTTTCATGCATTGCAGACCACGTTTTTGCACTTGCAAACGGCTGATGTTTGCGATTCACACCGTTTGCGAGTGCAAAAAAGTTTCATACATCTGGCCCAATATTATTTAAGGTGTATATCTGGTCGGACAGGGTTTTAATCCCATTAACTACAACAGGTAACGCCGTCTGTATGTTTTCCTGATCTATTTGCCTTAACCGGGCAGCAGCTTCTTGTTGAGAAAGCTTCCAAATTTCATTATAGACTGCATATAAGAAGCTCGTTCTGCATTGTCTTCTGGGGCCTAACAGGAAATCCTATAAGTCAGTGTTATTAGACAGGAGACTGAGGTGTTCTCTAACAGCATCTAGTGAGGAACTCTTCAACCATTGCTGGCATATTTTCCCCACACTGTATGTTGTTACTATACCTGCATGTTCAGATGACAAATGGCGAGGGTCTGGCCTACTTGTTCTAAACCCCCCCCAAGGGATTTATAAAACGTTTATGATACCCATAGGTATCTCTTGGCCACAATACCCACCCCCCAGGACGTGAAAGTGAAACATTAAACGTGCCATTCTGGACGCATTCATCAAGCTGATCTTCAGTTGCATTTATATACTTTTGCCATTTGTAAAATTTTGCAGGGGCAGGAATACTTGACGCATTCAATTCCTTAATCGTTGCTAAGCCTAAATAGCTTGTCTGTTGTACAGTTTCATTTAAAAATATCATTTGAACAGGTATCAGGCATGCTCTAAATAGAGCTTCCTTCCCCCTCATTTGCCAATTTTTTGTTCCTCACCCTTTTTAAGTCAATCAACTTCAGCCAATATTCATAGCCTACTATACACAACCAGGAAACATAGGAATCTGAATAAATGAATTTTGTATCTGTCAATAATATTTGTACATTTTCCATTAATGGCAATTTGAAATAATGTGACACAGAATTTTTAACATTGTGCCCAGAAAAATATGCAGATTTTTTCAGAATCTGTTTTAGAACTCCCTTGTGGTGGAGTTGGACAATGTTCCCATTGTGTATAATTAAATAGTCTTTGGCGTACTTGCTCTATGAATGAAATTGTGTCCATGATAATTATAGCAAAACATGTCACCATCATTCTCTTTAGATTGATAAACATCGTCACTTTCAAATACAGTAAAATACTGCAATTCAGTCATCATAGAATCAACTGTTTTTACATCCCAGTCACCAGAAACAATTCTGGGTATAATTACATTGTTCATGGAAAGTTTAAACACATATGGTATTTGAATGACCTCCATGGGGCCGTATATATCAAATGTGACTTTATCCCAAATATTCCCATCAGGAATTGGTAAAGCAGAAATGTTCATGAAAGACAAGTCTCTGCAGACCTTGTGAGACGAAAAATTGGGTTTTAGGACCTCATCCACCAGTTCAACTTTTGATCTTTCAGGAAGGTAATGACCATGTATTAATAGAAAGAATGTAATGACAAAGCCAATCCAAAGGAGGAAAGCTAATATAGTCAAGGAAAGCCACAGATAGTTCCATGGGAAAATAAAGCAATTTGTTTTAAGCCAATTTATCCGCTTACGTGTTTTTGGCAGGTCAGATGTAGAAGCAGCTAATTAGTCTGAAAAGGTATCATTGATGTCTGCAAAGTATCCAGAACCAGTTCGTGCAAAAACTGGAGCCGTATTTAAAGAAGGAGAACTGGTAGGGGTCTATTGCAGTGGTTTACTGTAAATGATGCCATCCGTCTGTGTAGAATTTGAGTCAAATCAATCAGCAATTTCTGTGATGTTTGTTGTAATAGATGTTAGTAGATCTAATGCAAGATCATTTTCCATCCTCCCCAAGCTAGGAGATGTGTCACCGTTGCTGCTCAAAACTTGTAGAGGGGCATCTCGGCCAGTAGTGAGTGGGATTCGGGAAATACCGGCTGCTCCTCTTGGTCTGCTGTGCAGGATCAGCCACATGGTGTAACTTGACACTGTCAATTGAGACAAAGTGGATTTCTTTAGTGCCAGGCAACAGTGGTAGAATGACTGTTCTGGTACAGTGTATACCCAAGACTGGGACTGGTGCACGATCAGAAGGACTGAACTCCTTTTTCACAGCAATGTTTTCACCTACAAGATCCCCAGCCTTTAGAATCCAGCCGGTAGGTGTTATTGGTACATCCTTAATTCCTACGGAGGCAGCACTGGCAGAAGCGTTGTCGGCATGGAACTGTTGTAATTCCTGCACGACATGTCAAAAGGTGTTTCTGCTGCCTCCACACCAGGAATATCAAGATCTGGAACATACATTTGAGTTACCGCCGCGGTCAGAATGGGCAGGAAAGCACCGCCAGCCTGTTGGCGGTGCTTTCCGTCGTTCACGGCCCTGGCGGGTTTTACCGCCAGGGTCGGAATGACCCCCATAGTGCTTTGTTTGTTCGTACAGACCTGGCCACCAATAACGTGTTTGCAATAATGATTTTGTAGCCATCACACCAGCATGAGCAGATGCAACCCCCTGGTGCGCTGCTTTAATCTACTCTGGTCCTAGGTCTTTATGGGGAATTAATCGAACTCCCATGCCTGGTAATTTGACTTTTTACTTCTGAGTCAAGAAAGCTTCCCATCCGGTAGGAATAGTTAGCAGGAAATACCTTCAGAAAGGCCGTGCCTTCAGCCGTGACTTTCACAGCAGCCCATATGTCATTGTCCAGTTTCGTTCTAGAACGAGTTACTGAAGCAACAGCAGCCGTGGCTACTGCTGATTTGCCTGCTTCATCGACCAGTGCATTTCCAGCAACATATATTACAAAGCACTGATGTCCAAGTGTATGTACAACATGGACATTTGGGAACGTTTCCTTCAGATCTGCTACTTTCCTCTAATGAAGACTGTGTTTGATGGTGTTTGCCTTTGAAATCTCTAACCCATTCTGGTGCCAGTAATGCAGGTATTCATTGAAGGACTGGACACAATAGTACGAATCACAAACAATCAGTGTTAGTGCAGGATCCATATGTTCCAGTGCCGTCACCAGAGCCTTTAGCTCTGCTAGTTGTGCAGTGCAATTCCCTAGGGTTTGCATGAATGTATGTTGTGGATAAAATGTATTACTCTCCGTGTAGCCGCCTACGACTGCGCAAGCAGCTGAGTATTGATGTTTTGTGCCTATGGCAGGTCGAGCTGAGCCATCGTGTACATGACTCTTTGATATTGATCAATAGGCAATGTATTTGCCGGAACTGGGTATTCTAGTTCATACTGCAAAAATTCTTGTATGTAGGTGTTGTACTGCAAGCATGTCTGTTTGCAAAGCTCTGAGAATGCGTGTGTGTTTGACTGTCCAAAATTTAGTGGAAAAGTCGGGACGTATTAAGACATATAATGGTTTTATGCGTGATGCGTAATCTGGAAAGTAAGTCCTGCCAAAATTCAGTAAACCCAATAGGGATTGGAGTCTTTTAATGGTATTAGGAGGTTGAAATTGTGCGCATTTTTTCAAGAATTGTGGCGCTAGGCTCTTTCCTTCACTTGATAGCTCATATCCCAAAAACAGGACGTTAAGGAAGGCTATTTTTGTTTTCTTGAAGTTTAATTTATAGCTAAATTCGGCAAATCCTACAACAATGCAGGCTACCCATCTTAGATGTTGTAGTAATTCATCATTTGTGAGAGAGATACCATCGACATAGGACAATGCTTCAGGGTCAATGTTGTGCAATATTGAAGTCACAGGAGCTGCGAACAGTCTTGGGCTGTTCTTCTACCCCTGGGGTAAACAACAGATTTTTTTCTGGGAGCCTAGTGCGCTGAAACATGTTAGGTCTCTACTCTCAGGCGCTATGTTTTGGCAGAAGAAACCACTGGAAACATCCAGTGTTGTTTTGTATTTTTTGCGCACTATGCTGTTCATGAGTGCTGTGCTGTGAGAGTTTTGTATAGCAGATGTGCATGTATGACTGTTGAAATGTCTGTAATCTAAGACTATTCTGTATGAATTGTCCGGTTTAGCTACAGGGAATAAAAGATTATTCATTGGTGAGACACAGGGTTCGATTACGCCCTAGTACTCCAGTTGTGTGAGTATTTCTCTCACGGGTGCTTTAGCATCATGTTTTTATTGGATAATGTGGTTGAGGTTTAGTTTTTATTGGAATTACATGATAGGGGGAATCTTAATTCCATCCTACGTGGTTGCGATATAACGCAGGTACCTGCACCAATGCCCATTCGATGGCATAGGATTCTGCAAGCTCATCGGGAACAAGAGGGGAGAAAGAAAGTTTGATAACATCTTCCCAATATGGGTAAGTACAGACAAATTCAGTTGGCCAATCCCTTTTCGCCAGCAGCATATCATTTTTATATTCACGACACTGTACCAAAAGATTGCGTTGTTTGGCGTTCAATGTCTCCTCCTAACTGTAACATTACTTTATACACCCTATGAGGCTTGGAGACACGCATGTCCGCAGTTTCAACTTGTAAGAAGTTATCAGTTGCTTTCACCTCCAGATGCTCTTGAAGATTCCGGCGAACTATTGTGACCTCTGCCGTGCTGTCTAGCAGCGCTAATGCCCAATTCTTGTTCTTCAATACAGCCTTCTTCTTGAGTAGCATGACGAATCGCAACTGCTGCCACTTTCTTCTTTTTAAATTGTGGGGTTTTTTGGGAAAGTTTCTCTTGTTTTTTTACAGAACCTTCTGTAGAGCATTGTGATTCCTGTCTCAGTTTCACGTACTCAGTACTTCGCTCTGACCACCCACCTCTCTCACTGTGTTTTACCGGTGAGTCCTGAAAGGAACAAGATTGGCGTGTATCAGTGTATTGATATCTGTCAGGCGTTTTTATATTATCTCTATTTCTGAGATTAAATCTATTATGTGCGGTCTCTGTATTCGGAGATACTCCCTTTTCTTTTTTAGGTGTTTGTTGTTTTTTATGCCAGCGTTTCTTAGGGCCCTTAGATTTACCCTGAAATTGTGGTTTTGTAGGTTTGGCCCCCAGACTATCTCGACCAATACTAGAGTAGGTCTCCACGATAATCTTTGGCATTTCATGATCCTATGTAGGACCGTCCCAGAGCCGCATGCGCACTGCTAGTGCAACTGTTCCCCTTTAAGTTTACTTAATATAATTGAAGATACAGTGGAAAAATTGCCCATGAGTTGCATCCCCAAGTCCAGGGCTGGGTCACCCCCGTTTTCATCTTGAATCTGTTTTAACACTTCCGGTAAATTGACAAGGGTAGGTGTACAACGTGCGGTAGCATAGAACATGGCAAATACCATGGCCCAAGTATTGCAGTTATCTACTGTGGGAACCATCCCAAATGCAAAGCACATAGTTAATATTCTATGCCTATCCTGAGGAAATACTGCTTTCAGTGCATTTTTTTTTTTTACCTAACCAAAACAGAATCGCTTCTCATTTGGCAGGTACTTTACCTATGATCGAATGTACAGTCGCAGGATTAATGCCTGGCGTTACTCCATGTGGTTGCACCAGGGCAGCACGTGCTGGGTTTGTGTTTAATATTTGCATTACAAACTGTACTAATCGTCTGTATATTGCCGTAAGCTCAGCATATAAGTGACGGACTTCAGCTACCGTCAAGGTTGCTGCAGAAGGGTGCTGTGTATATGTGGCCAATAAAGGCCAGGTAGGACCATCATTACTTAGAGGACCTAACCTAACGTGTAGAATTGTATGGGTAGGGTGACATCAAGCCAATTATTATGTTCTTGATAAGATAGAGGTATTTCCAGATATGCATATGCTCTCTATTGTGCAGGTATGTTTGCAGGTGTATAGTGATGACATGTATTTGTGTTCCCATCAGCTGCTGGAAATGTGACCCAAGAATATAAGAATTCTGTTCGATAGGCTGGATGAGCCTCAACAACAAATGCAAATGGACCACCTGGGCCGTTAGACCATGTGCCAATAAATGTGCAGTAAGGTGTGGCGCATATTAACTGCAATTGCTACCTGCTGTGGGTTTGCCAAGATGAGTGGTCAATTTTTGTTCAGAGATAAGCACACCAAATGGAGATTATCTTTTTAGAGATCAAGCTTGAATAACCTACAGCGTTAGTTATGTACTCCCTATTTAGCTGAGGAGGAAAATCCTCAATACCATGGACGGATGTATAGTACTGAGGTGTCTTTGCATGTAGTGAGACAGAGAGACTCAGGAAGACCCCCACATTAGTGTCTGACTAAACGTTGGCAGCGCCAAGTCGTGTAGGCTCTCATTATCCTAATGAGACTACTGGATTTGTGTAGCAGAATCACTTGCAATGTGGGGGACTGAGTCTGAATCCACTTCAGGTGACAGCTGTCAGCCTAATCCAGGTTTTGCTCCAGCTAACTAGCAGTGCCTCATCTCCACCCAATAGCAGGGATCATTGGGCATGCAAGCGCATGACACAATTGACTCCTCAGGGAAATCGTGGTCACTCAGATCGCATCCGTTTCTCTCAGTTATATTAGTCTCACATATGCAAGGGCAATCAGAGGCGAATATAGTTCAATAAGATTTTATTGAAGTACTGCATCTTAGATAATAAAGCATGTATTGCAATAACTAGAACGATGAAGCATGACAGGATTAAAATTGTGACAAGGAGAGTGAAACATAAAAATAACGCTATCATCTTGTCACTACGACCGTTAAGAATAGCTCCTACCTAGGCTATGTTAGAGCACAGCTGTCAGGAATAAGGCTGTGCGCGGTCCAGGTCCCACCCGAAAGTCCGCTGTGTGGATTTGCGGCACTTTAGGCTCACCACTGGTCATCCCCGCTTGTTCCAAGAATGGCCATCAGCGTCGTCTGCCCTGTGGTGAAGCCCACGCAGGTGCATGTTCAGGGCATTGGTGGACAAGATGCGCTTATCAGTGCTATCCTATGAAGGGACTACATTTCCCTTGTTTTTAGAGGCGGCGGCCATCTTGGGGTTTGGCAGGCCTATAAATCCGAGCCACACCCAAGCACGTTGCTCACTATTTTGAAGACTTCGATGCAGTCAGATCTCGAGGGACCTTCTTCTGAAGAAGAGCAGAATTCCTTCAGAGCAGATTGGCAGTAACTCGAAGGATCCCAGTTTCCATGGTGAATTCAGACACGAATAGGTCGCACTCGTGGCGGTAAGGTCTTGATGAGCCCAACCCAGAAGGGAGTTGTTTCTTCCTAAGTTAAAGCGTCCCCTAGCCTTATGAGCAAAGTGTTTCAGGCCACTTTGATCAGGCAACTAGGGCCTCGACATTCTAGCGCTTCAGTTCACAGGAAAAACATGCTTTTGCATTGCTCCAGTTCACAGGAATAACGCACATTGTCACAGTGCTTCAGTTCAAAGGGATAAAGCGCATTTGTCCCAGCGCTCCAGTTCACAGGAATAACACGCGGAAGCACAGCGCTTCAGTTCGAAGGAGAAAAGCGCATTTGCTCAATATTCAAAAGTGCTTCAGTTCACAGAAGCAAAGCATCCTTGACTCAAAATTCGAAGCGTTTCAGTTCCCAGGAGTAAAGCTCTTCAATCCAAAGGGGTATATCGCAGTTTCCTCAATATTCAAAAGTGCTTCAGTTCAGAGAAATTAAAGCGCCCTTGGCACAGTACTCAAAGCGCTTTAATTTACAGGAATACAATTGTGGAAATGTTTCAAAGATAAGCAAATCACAGTTTCATTGTTTTTAGGAAGCATAATATCTGAGATACATATTAAGGTGTTTTATACTATGTGAGATACACTTTTAAGTGTTTTATAATATGTGAGATACACATTTAACTCTCCATGAATTTCAAGACTGAGAGCCAACGTTTAAAGTTTTATCAATGCATAGTGGTTTCATGATTGATATTCAGAGAGTGTCCTTAATCTAAGGCTCTTGTCTTCTCAAGGTTCTGAGGTCACAGTTAATTTTTGTTGCATGATTCAAAGAAGGGGCTATGCCCAATTCATAAAGAGTCTCAATCTGATATTACGGAGATGCCTGTATTCAAGAACTCTATTGGAGAGTTAGATTGTTATGAATGAGTATATGCATATTTGTTCTAACTTTTTCCATTTAGATCTCTCTCCCAGCAGTTCCCTACCCTAATTCCCTTCCCCCTGCCTGGCTTCATCATAATTCTGTGCTATCAAAGCTTTCTGAGTTGGTGACGCCGGGAGGTGGGCCTTTTTGTTCAGCAGCGTGCAGATCCCCAGGAAAAGGCACCGTGACAACAGCATGTTAAGCTCTAATTCTGCCCTTGTGGTTCCTCTGGGAAGACATCATCCCTCATATCTGAGCAAGAGGCCTGTAGTCTATATAAGCAGCTGCAGCAAAGCACTCAGCAATCAGCATAAGGGTGCGATCATCCGGATGGAATCTCCCTCTAATGTATATGGGTCAAAGTAGTGTTTTTATAATAAAACAGCTGATGTTCCAAGAAAGGATCCCCACGTAAGAGTGTATATGTTTCTGTGAACATTAGAGACAAAGCGTACTACTTTTGCCAGCAACCTATCTTTTCTGGAACCTTGAGAAAAGCACAGAATCAAAGAAATGTATTGTTTAAGAACACAGTGCTGGCCTAGGCAAAGAACAGCTAGATGGAGAAAATAAAACAAGACCACGTGTGGGTATTGTTAAAATAATAAAACAAAGTTGAATAAAATATGTCTAGGTTAAAGTGCACAGCGGCAGGCCTAGTTTACTAAAATAACAGTGTATGAAGCTATAACTAAAATGGCCACACAACACTTGCTTTCTCAGATTTACATACATATGCACCAGTTGCCCACATTCTTTTTTTTAAAAACTTTCTTGGGAGGAGAACCCACCCTAAGCCCCCCTAATGACAGTCGGGCTCGCTCGCTATGCTCACTCACGACTGGTAACTCATCCTGAACATTTACGTCCCACCACTTTCAAAGGTCACCAGCCACCACTGGATAGCTGCAGTCCATTCAAAACACATGCAGGGAGACCTGAGTACAGAAGGTTGGCATAATCCAGATGTGAAGAAATTAGAGACTGGACTTTGGTTTTCCGTGTGGATACAAGCAGTTAAGGAAGGATTTTCCGATAGAGCGAAGAAGGGTAAAACAATTGGGTGATACCACCATAATCTGTGCAGTAATGACAGCTCAGATTGAAGTACTTTACCAAGGTTTCTTGAGTGTGGGAGATTAAGGTAAAAGTCCCAAATCCTGAGAGTACCACTTCAAACACCATTTAAATAATTTCAAGGCAAAGAGCATAATCTCTGTTCTGTCTGAGTTGAGCTTCAGGAAACTTGCATTCATCCAGTTCACTACTGCCCTCAAGCACACAGAGATGCGACTCTCAGAAATGTAAATGACAATGTAGGTGTCATCGGCATAAGACTTGCAGGGAAATCGAACAAATCTAATCACATCTTGCAGAGGGGCTGTCTGAACGATAAATAGGTTTGGAGTAAGTGACGATCCACAAGAGACACCATACGGAAAGCTGAAATCATCTGACTGCAATTGGGCTAAGAATATATAGTTATATCTGTCTGATAAAAAGGATTTAATGCATCCAAAGGCACAGTCAGAAATTTCAATGCTCCGCAGTTATTCAATCAGGACAAGGTGGGAGACAGTGTTGAAAGCTGCAGTGAGGTCTAAAAAGACCAGAGGCGCAGGGCCGCAGTGGTCCAAGATAGTTCTGATGTCCTCTATTAGAGCAAGGGCTGTCTCAATGCTTTGAGGTCATTTAAAACCAGGCTGAGAATAATCGAACAGCTAGTTTGTTTCCAAACAAGATGCCAGATAGGATTACAGTGCCTTTCGATAATATTTGTCTGGAAGTGTAGTAGGGAAATGAGCAGAAATTTAGAAAGTACAGCTTTCCGGAGACTCCTAAAAACCTGGCTTTTTGAGCAGCAGTAACCCCCTCTTTCCCCTAGCGCCTTGAGACCCGCACGGGTGAGTAGCGCGCTTTATAAATGTTAATGATTTGATTTGATTTGATACAGTCATATCCGCAGTGCGCAGACACAAAATGCTCCCAAAGTGTTACACTGAGAAAAGCGTGTACAAATGGTCCGCCAGTTTAATATTCCAAACCCACATCTTTGTCCCAAGTCATCTAAGAACCAATTACCTTATTGATGCTTCCACTATCCTTCCTAGAGAAGAAACATTATCTGCTTCCTACCAGACATCCAAACACATTGCTTGCTTGGCCTTCGGCGGTTGATTGATTGTACTGTATGTAGACACCAACAGTGAGCTTTAGTTCCTTTAGTAAGGCATTCCAGTTATCAATACAATGAAGTCATGAAGATGTGAATTATGATCTATCTTGATGAAAATTGCGTAAAGTAAGATGTTTAATATTTTCATTTATTACTCAGAAATATTATAAACGTTTATTGTGGTATTCCCGTCTTTGCTATTCAACATGGTTATATAAATAGCTCAGCAGATAATATGCAAATTAGGGCAGAAGTTAACCAGGGCATAGTGCATTAGTAGCCTGTACCCATTTAAAGTGGTGGGGCGAGTAAAGTGCCCCACCACTTCGCAAAAAACACCCTTCCTCCAAAACCCTAAAGTAAACCACCCCTCCCACCGAAAGTCAAGCCCAAATAACACTAACTAAAACACAAACACTACACTGACATGCACTACACATTTACATACATTATACACATGCATTACACACATGCATCACACATAAAAAAAAAAAAGGTACTTACCCGTGGGCTGCACCTCCTGCTCTTGTGCTTCTGCTCTCCGATAGAGGAAAAGCTCCCCTAATCAATCCAGACACTGCTCTCATGCTGTTAATTAGCATGGAAGAAGCACCTGGATTGGATGGAACATCCTGGCTCAACTCTTCTTCAGGCCCTGGAGGCCTGTGCCTGGTCTCCACCAAGCTGTCTTAAGACAGCTGGGTGGAGAGCTTCAAAGTGTGCATGTCACTTTGGCCAGCGCAAAGCAGCCGGCCAAAGTGACTTGCACACTTTCGAGCATCCAGTCCAGGAGTGAGGTCTTATAAACATCTAATTCAGGGACAGTCCATAGTCTTATCCAATATAATAATGGTCTTAAAATAATTAGATCGGCTATGCGTCTCAGGCCCAGATCTAGGAACAGTGTATTCAGAACGCCTCCGCACGCCTCATTCTCAACATCCCACGCCATGAACACATCTCGGCCCACCTCAGAGACCTTCACTGGCTCCCCGTCAACAAGAGGATCACCTTCAAACTCCTCATCTACGCTCACAAGGCTCTCTATGACACAGGCCCTGCCTACCTCAATGAACGTCTCAGCATCCATGTACCCTCCGCCCCGCCAACCTCGCCCTCTCTACCGTCCCTCGCATCCATCGTACCACAGCCGGGGGCAGATCTCTCTCCCACCTTGCTTCCAAAACCTGGAACTCCCTCCAACTCCCTCCACCATCAACCTACGTCTGACCCAGGACCTCCTGGCCTTCAGGAAAAGACTCAAGACCTGGCTATTCGAGCAGTAGCAACCCTTCCCCCCTCTCCTCAGCTCCTTGAGACCCTAACGGGTCAGTAGCGAGGATGTGTGACTGGCAAGTCTCAGGTATGATCGCTTATGCTTCTTGCATCGCTCCGGAGATTGAACAAGTGTGTTCCTATCAAATAGCAATATTACCATTTGGTATTTACTCTGGCAGTAAACAACAGTAATATATAATAATAATATAAATAAGATAATAACTGACAAAAAAGGTATTTGCTTTGGAATATGTTTGCAATGAAAGGTTATCCAACATGTAAAGGACACAAACGTTCCTTCAAGTTCCAGAACACATAGAATGTGTTGCTGATGGGCAATGTCCTGCTTCAACAGAAATAGTGCCTCTAAATAGCATATGTGATAATGACACCAACTGTGCTTTTAATTCTGTTCTGAAGCCCAGAGCGCAGAAAGTGTCAAATCCACTAAAATGTTGATGTTCTTTTTAAAACCTGCAATGGCAATGTGATTTCTAAAATGCAGCATTCCTTGCAAAATTCTCCAAATTTTCTTTGAGAAGAATAGCCATCTGTGTCTATACTAATTATAGAAATTATCCTGGCCTGGTTAGAAAAAAGAGGCAACCCCCAAATGGGGTACGAGAGAGGCACCACACTGACATATGTCGCAGTAACATTCCGCTCAAGTAGTGCACAAAGCACAGTTTTCATTGTGCAGTACTTTTGCATTGGTTACCTTTCTTACACAATATTGCAACGATGCTGCTTTTGACAGACCCACGAGGGGTTGGACCACAGAATAAGGTTTCACAAGCATTTTGCTGTCACACTACCAAGAAACACTGTTTTGAAAAGGAAAGCTGCAGCAATACAAAACCTACATAAGAGAAATGCAGGTGTACTGCCTTTGCATAGACACCATCCAGGAGGAAAACCATACAAGGCATAGGTTTGAGCAAATTCTACATTTGTCTTAAAATGCACTCTTAGAAACTGATCATAGAGGCATTTGCTTTACGTGACAGAGGTTTACCTCTGTGTAAACATATATTAGATGTTCAGGCTTCACACAGCTGAGTTATCTCTAAGTCTACACATCAGGTTAGGCACCAAGACACCTGAGCTATCCCTTAGGTGACAATGGTTCATCACCAAAGGACAAGAGCCACACCCCTTAATTTCTGTTTGATTTATTCAAAAATTGGTCCCAGCCCTGAATCTAGTGCTTGAGGGCACCCACTAAGTATACTGAAAACCTATCCATCCAGGATATAAGTTCAATTATTACTTATGAAGTTCATCAAATATCTTAAGGCATCTTGGTGCTGAACTGACAACATCATAAACGTTATGAAAGTAACCAATAAAATAGATGGATTTTAACAGCCTTTCTAACATTGAATTGTCCTTGTTTGTCCAGGCCAAGATGAAATGCATTCCAAATAGAGTAAGCAACAACAGAAAAGAAGCACTCTTTGCCTACAGGTACCTCCGAACTGAGTCTTTCTAAGTCAGAGGACTCATAGCTGGAGGGAAGACATATGCAGCATGAGGCCTGTTTTATAATTGGCTCTGTGGGCAAAGCAGAGTGCCTTATCATTGGTCAATCAGTAAATTGAAAGGCTGCTTCAGAGTATGTGTCTTTGATGTACGGGTTAACTTAGGGATTCATAATGATGAAGATTCATTCTTTTTGAGATGTAATGCACGGGTGTTATCTGCTAACTCCTGTAGTGTGTCCTAACAGAAACATAAAAAGAGGCTTGTACTAGGTACAGTCTCATGACAGATTACTGAAAATATGTTTTTAAGGCACTTGTTTTATATAAAATACTAAATGAGACAGATTTACTAAAACTTTACACCCCACAATGTGGCGCAAATGTTAGAAATGGGATTTACTTTTCAACTCAAAATGTTGTTTCCGCTGGGAAGTAGCCCTAAAGTTAATGAGCATAGTGCTTGTGTTGCTTTGAGTCAAGGTGTCACCCCACACAGCTGGTACATGGGTGTTCCCATAAAACCACCCACTGTTAACGCAATATCATATCTACCTACAATGGTAATGAAGGCCTTGAGGCCACCATTTCATGCAATAGTACTCAGGAAGAGAAGAAGAAACCCATATCTTTGTAGATATGGTGCTACTCTGCTCTCCCCTCTCAACTCTGGTTGCTGTTTAAAATGAAAACATTAAGGCCCTCATTACAACCCTGGCGGTAAATCTCACTTTCCGCCGTGCTGAAGACCGCCAACATACTGTTACGGCCGCAGAATTCCGCTACAGGTATTACGACCCACATCTCTGAATCCGCCACAGTACAGACACCCACACAAGTCCGCCACACCAAAGGTCAGTGATAAACTGACGGTACCAAAACCTACACCGTCACGCCAACAAGAATACGCCCACACTATCACGACCCATGAATCAGCGCGGCGGTCTTTCAACCGCAGTAATCCGTTGGCGGTACACACCGCTGCACTCAAAATATACACACATTTACAAAACACACCTACATTGGACAATTCAAAATACACACACCTGATACACATACACACACCACACCCACACAACCACAATACTATAAAACACACACCCACATTACCCACAAACCCTTGCAACGGATTTTTTGGAAGAAGCAAAGAGAGAGATATTAGCAAATACAACACCAGCATCCACAGACACACAACACCATCACCCATAAAACATCCACGCACCTCAAACAACACACACCAACACATCCCCCCACACATCACAACAGACAGCACCTCACACATCACCCACAACACATTATGGCACCTCAAAGACACCCAGGTTTTCTGAGGAGGAGCTAAGGGTCATGGTGGAGGAAATCATCCGGGTAGAGCCACAGCTTTTTGGATCACAGGTGCAGCACACGTCCATTGCTAGGAAGATGGAGCTATGGCGGAGAATCGTCGACAGGGTTAATGCAGTGGGACAGCTTTCAAAACACTGGATGACATCAGGAAGAGGTGAAATGAGCTACGAGGGAAGGTGCGTTCAGTGGTAGCCAGACACCAGGGGGCATATTTATACTCCGTTTGCGCCAAATTTGCATCGTTTTTTTTGACGCAAATTCGGCGCAAAACTAACGCCATATTTATACTTTGGCGTTAGACGCGTCTAGCGCCAAAGTATGAGTAAAGAGCGTCATTTTTTTGCGTGAACGCCTTCCTTGCGTTAATGAGATGCAAGGTAGGCGTTCCCGTCCAAAAAAATGACTGCGACGCAAATGCGTCGTATTTATACTCCCGGGCAAAAATCACGCCCGGGAGTGATCGGGTCAAAAAACCCCGCATTTGCGCCTCTTTTTAACGCCTGGGTCAGGGCAGGCGTTAAGGGACCTGTGGGCTCAAAATGAACCCACAGCTGCCCTCCCATGCCCCCAGGGACCCCCCCGCCACCCTTGCCCACCCCAGGAGGACACTCAAGGATGGAGGGACCCATCCCAGGGACATTCAGGTAAGTTCAGGTAAGTATAAATTAGTTTTTTTTTTAATATTTTTTTTTTGGCATAGGGGAGCCTGATTTGTGCCCCCCTACATGCCACAATGCCCAATGACCATGCCCAGGGGACATAAGTCCCCTGGGCATGGCCATTGGGCAAGGGGGCATGACTCCTGTCTTTACTAAGACAGGAGTCATGTAAATGGCGTCTGGGCGTCGTTAAAAATGGCGCAAATCGGGTGGAGGCGATTTTTTAGCGTCAACCTGACTTGCACCATTTTTAAGACGCCCTAACGCCATTTTTCCCTACGCCGGCGCTGCCTGGTGTACGTGTTTTTTTTCCACGCACACCAGGCAGCGCCGGTCTGCTTGCGCCAGCTAACGCCATTCAATAAATACGGCGCCCGCATGGCGCTTCAGAATGGCGTTAGCCGGCGCAAAAATTTTTGACGCTAAACTGCGTTAGCGCAGTTTAGCGTTTAAAAGTATAAATACGGGCCCAGATTGCTGTACCGAGGACTGGCGGTGGACCCCCACCTCCTCCCCCACAACTAACAACATGGGACGAGCAAGTGTTGGCAATACTGCATCCTGAGGGCCTCGCAGGAGTAGCAGGAGGACTGGTCTCTGGTGTGTCATATCTTTATTACCATATCCCCCCACCCTAACTGCATGCCATCACATACCCCCACCCTTACCCTCACTCCCATCACTCCATCATCTCACATGTGTCCCACTATCACAACCCTCACATCTCAATACCAAGGCCCTGCATGCAAAACCCATGCATGGACCACCGTCACCAAAGCATGTCCAGTACAGATACCCACACAGACCCCAAACCAACTAACACAAAAGGGCAAACACAATGAGGCAAGCACAGGAGTAGAGGGTACCTCACCCAATGCACACGTTTGGCACACACAGATACTTAAACTATGCATTTACACCCCAAAAGGACCCATAACCAACGACACTGGACAGGAGGTGCCAGACATATACAGTCCCCCCACAGAAGAGGCCCACAGTGATGACAGCAGCTCTGCACGCCTGGATCAAGATGACCAGCCCGGCCCATTAGGGACCTCTGGGCAGTTGGTTCCCCTGCCACTGTCACTAGCCACCACAGACCCTCCCCCCTCAGGAAACACCAGCACAGCACCCACCTAGTGGACCCATCCCTCTGTCCCCAGGACACATCAATCAGCAGTGTGTCCACCACTACAGGGAACCCAGGCAAACCCACAAACCCAAGAAAATAAGGGACCTGGGGACAGTGGCAGTGGGCACACGATTCAGGGGGCAGAGGCAAAGGATAACGGGGAAGCTGGGAGGACTGTTGTGCGACAGGGGGAGGACAGGCCCAGGGAAACCATTCTCCACGAGGCACTCTCCAACATCATGGGAGCATACCACCATAACCACTAAGGGTGTGGGGTAGTAGGGGTTGAGGGTGGAGTTGGACCAGTGTTCCCTCAATTGGCGGTATCGATTAGGTCGCGTTTTAGTACGAGAGGGGGAAAGCATGTGTGGAGAGTGTCTCAGGAGCGAAAGGCTGTGTTGTCCTAAGAGGGGAGGGGGGAATTCCCTTACAGACTAGGTGGTCTCACACACATAATAGTGTCTTGCTTCATCATTTGACAACCTAGCCCCACCCAAGTAAGATGGTACTACTTGGGCGGACTCAACCTCTTAGTTAAAAGAACAAGAGGGAGTGCTGAAATTAAACTGGCTGGATAAATTACAGGGATCCAGATGAGGTGAAGATAAAATTACCATACATGTCACCAATTACTATTAGTTAAATTTTAATGGGGGTGCATGTTGGTAAGGTTAAGAACGGGGAAGGAGGCTCACTAGAGGATAATGTCTCTTAGAGTCTTAAAAAGGAATACGTATGACCAACATGTTTCTGCCCTCTCGAAGTGCTGGTAGGTCAGGGGCATTCGTCAGGGTCTAGGATCCCGGAGCAGTAACAATAAGTGAAGTGCTCAAAAGTGAATTCTAAAAAGCCTACCTGAACAGGTTGTTCATGGTATGGTAGGTCCCAGAATAAGGGGCGGATGGCCTCTGGTCTGGGTAGAGCCGGGGGAGGGGTATTCCCCTGTAGTCACACTCACTCCAAAGGGATTACCGTGGAGAGTACCTACATGCCGGTGCCAGACCGCAAACCACCATTCCCAGGAGACCATGGGCACGGTACTGGCCAAGTTTCAGGAGACCCAGCGGCTACAGGAGGAACAGTACCTGGGGATCAGGGAGGACTTGAAGTCCATTAACACCACCTTGGTCACCATTGCAGGGGTGCTGGCAGACCTTGTCAACACCATGAGGGACACAGTGGGACACAAATGGGACCCTGACACTAGCATGGACGATGAACAGCCCTCCACCTCTACCGGCGCTAGTGGACAGGAGGCACCGCCACAGGACCAACAGGCCACCAGCACCCCACCCCCTGCAGAAGGAGAACCACCCCACAAACGGTCCCTGAGATCCAGGAACAAGACAGAGAACATTGCCAAGACCCCAGCCAGGAAATAGGACCCTCCTGAATGTCACCCTTCTGTCCCACTTTGTCATCCTGTCCACCTTAAACTGCCATTGCTCCCTTTCCTATGCCCCAATGGAAAATGCACCTGTGAGACCAAGAGACTGGACTCTGCCATGGACATTCCTCCACCATCACCCAAACCCATTTCACACCCCCCCCTCCACTTATTAGCACAGAAATAAACACCCTTGAATCACCAAACAATCTGGAGTCAATCTGTGCTTTCACAAATGTGTAATGGCAACATCTCTGAAATATAGCAATGTCAATGTACTTGTTCACATACCAGTGGTACACAGCTGTAGGCCAGGAGTAAACATAGCAGAGGGCACAAATTGGGACCCAGATTTGTGAAATGGAAAGCCTAGGTGACAAGTCAGGGTCCATACACAGAGTGAAAAAGGTAGACTTATGCTAGGTCCTACAATAGTATGAGATGTGGGAAGCAGTTCCATCCTCTTACCTGTGTCTCACTGGAAGTATTGCATGATGATTTTGTTTCGGTTTTCACCATCTTCATCTTCTGCCTCCTCTTCTTCACTGTCCACAGGCTCCACAGCTGCCACAAGACCAGCATCAGGCCCATCCTCCTGCAGAAAAGGCTCCTGGTGTCGAAAAGCCAGGTTGTGCGACATACAGCAGGCCACGATGATCTGGCACACCTTCTTCAGTGAGTAGTATAGGGAGCCACCTGTCAGATGGAGGCACTGGAATCTGGCCTTCAGGAAGCCGAAGGTGCGCTCTATTATCCTCCTAGTTCGCTCATGTGCCTCATGGTAGCGTTCCTCTGCCCTTGTCCTGGGATTCCTCACTGGGGTCAGTAGCCATGACAGGTTGGAGTAACCAGAGTCACCTGCAAATATCGAGGGACAACAGTTAGACATCCTCCAAACATTAGGGAATCTCCCATACCCAGACAGCAAATGAAACTGTGTGGGGACTTTAGGCTCACCTATTAGCCACACACTGTGCCTCTGGAGTTGCCCCATCACATAAGGGATGCTGCTATTCCTCAAAATGTAAGCGTCATGCACAGAGCCAGGATACTTGGCATTCACATGGAAGATGTACTGGTCTGCCAAACACACCATCTGCACATTCATAGAATGGTAGCTTTTGCTGTTTCTGTACACCTGTTCATTTCTGCGCGGGGGGACAAATGCCACATGTGTACCTTCAATGGCACCAATTATGTTGGGGATATGTCCCAGGGCATAGAAGTCACCTTTCACTGTGGGCAAATCCTCCACCTGAGGAAAAACGATGTAGCTGCACATGTGTTTCAGCAGGGCAGATAACACTCTGGACAACACGTTGGAGAACATTGGCTGGGACATCCCTGATGCCAACGATACAGTTGTTTGAAAAGACCCACTGGCCAGGAAATGGAGCAGTGACAGGACCTGCACTAGAGGGGGGATTACTGTGGGATGGCGGATAGCTGACATCAGGTCAGGCTTCAACTGGGCACACAGTTCCTGGATTAGTGCACGATCAAGTCTGTAAGTGATAATTATGTGTCTGTCTTCTATTGTCGACAGGTCTACCAGGGGTCTGTACACCGGAGGATGCCGCCATCTCATCACCTGCCCCAGCTGACGTGCCCTATGGAGGAAAAGGGTGAGCCAAGGGTCATACAATACATGGGTTTCACAAGGCTGTTTAGCACTAACGTTAACATTTCTCTATGTGCCTTTGCCCGTATTCCTGGCCTAAATAGGTGTGATGCAGTTATTTGGCCTGCCATGTGGCCCCCTGAAATGGTGGCTGCCTGACCTGTAAGGGGGGACAAGGGCAAATGATGTAACTGCTCTGGCGTTGTACACCGTCGCAGTAGGCGGTCGAAGACCGTGGTGCAATCCAGCATTGGTTATCATTGGGCCCTATGGGTTCCAGGAGCCAAAGACAAGGTACGTCGGCGGTGACGGTACGAACTGCCGCGGACGTGACTGCCATTTTCTATCATTTCCCTCACTTGATACCTGACCTTCAACAGAAGAGGACCTACACTGCAAGTGCTGCTGTGACCTGTGTCTGAAAGCGACAATGGCTACAGTGTCTGGGGAAAGGGCGCCTGCCGTCACTGAGGAGGAGTTGGAGAAACTGGTGGATGGGGTCCTCCCCCAGTACACGCAACTGTACGGTCCTCCAGACAAACAGGTGCGTAAACTGTGTGCATGGTGGATGGCACATGATTGTATGGAGTGTTGTGGATGGAAGAGACGGGAGGGGGACAGGCCAGCATGTGAGGATGGTGTGAGTATGTTTGACTGGGCCAGGGTGGGAAGTTTGTGGGCAATGTGTGAGAAGAACTGTACGGGAGAGCAACATCCATTATAACTTCACTTTTCCTCTAGGTCAGCTCCCCACCAGAAAAAGGGGATTTGGCATGCCATCGCCAAGGAAGTGCAGACCCTGGGGGCCTACCATAGACGGAGCGCCCACTGCTGGAAAAGATGGGAGGACCTGCGCCGCTGGAGCAAGAA
Source organism: Pleurodeles waltl (assembly GCF_031143425.1). Classification (NCBI taxonomy): domain Eukaryota; kingdom Metazoa; phylum Chordata; class Amphibia; order Caudata; family Salamandridae; genus Pleurodeles; species Pleurodeles waltl. The sequence continues at coordinate 764,890,582 of NC_090448.1, read as the reverse complement.
GACGGCGGATGCCCAGCTGGGGATGGCCTCCCAACGCAGAAGGGGTGCCCGTCGCACCATCACCCCCCTGATGTACCAGATCCTGGTGGTGGCATATCCAGAGTTGGATGGGCGCTCAAGGGCATCACAGTAGCCGCAAGGGGGTGAGTACACTCTCATTCAGCTGACTGCGCGCATTACGAGGTGTCTGGGTGGGGGAGGTGGGCTGTGGGTTCTCCTAGGCCAGGGCAGACGTGCAAAGGTAGATCCATTGATTTGCAGCCTCATTCCCTGGCCAACCCCAAAGGTGGTATTTGCCCTCTACACCTAGTCAGGCTCTTATGGCTTCCAGCTGTGCATCAAATGGGTCTAGGCAGAGTCCCCCATGGCCATTGGCTTTTCTGTTGCCCGGTCAGTGCATGGCTTAGTGTATAGGGCTGCTACCTGTGTGTTGTGTCCGCCAATGGTAGTGGTGTTGCATGCATTGACCATGTGTCTTCTCTGTCTCCCCCCCTTTTGTTTTGTCACCCTGTCCTTGCGTGCATTAGCATCTTCTGGCAGAGGAGCAGTGGAACCGGAGCAGGAGGGAGCTGCATCCCACAAGGCCCTGGTGGGTGCAGTAACGGAGTCAGAAGGCACCAGTGGGACGGAGGGCGAGGGGAGCTCCACGACGGGGACAGGAGAAGACACCAGCGACAGTGACTCTTCCTCTGATGGGAGCTCCCTTGTGGTGATGGGCACCTCTGTGCCCACCGCATCAACAGGTACAGCCACCACCCCCCCTACCAGCACTGACCTCCCAGCAGCCCCTCATCGAGTTTCCTGTGCCCGCTCGCCCAGGAGGGTGGGCATCTCCTTCGCCCCAGGCACTCCTGCCCCTGCCCAGTCAGCCCTGCTGCCCTCGGTGAGGAGGCTATTGACCTCCTGAGATCCCTCACTGTTGGGCAATCTACCATTTTGAATGCCATCCAGGGTGTTGAGAGGCATTTGCAGCAAACAAATGCATACTTGGACCGGAGCAGGATGGCGGATAGCTGACATCAGGTCAGGCTTCAACTGGGCACACAGTTCCTGGATTAGTGCACGATCAAGTCTGTAAGTGATAATTATGTGTCTGTCTTCTATTGTCGACAGGTCTACCAGGGGTCTGTACACCGGAGGATGCCGCCATCTCATCACCTGCCCCAGCTGACGTGCCCTATGGAGGAGAAGGGTGAGCCAAGGGTCATACAATACATGGGTTTCACAAGGCTGTTTAGCACTAACGTTAACATTTCTCTATGTGCCTTTGCCCGTATTCCTGGCCTAAATAGGTGTGATGCAGTTATTTGGCCTGCCATGTGGCCCCCTGAAATGGTGGCTGCCTGACCTGTAAGGGGGGACAAGGGACCCAATCCCCTGCACCTCAGCCTATCCCAAGCACACCATCTGACCAGCATGCACACTCATCAACACACAAGAGTGGACATGGCAAAAATAAGCACCACACATCCCACTGGCACTCACACAAGCACCATCCCCATGCAGACACACCAACATCCACTGCCTCCACTGTGTCCCCCTCCTCCACGTCCTCCTCCTCCCTCCCTGTCTCGTCTCCACTCACACCTGCATGCACTACATCTTCATCCACTACCTCCATCACCAGCACGCCCATCACCACACACCGCTCATGTGCACTCACCACCCCCACTACCATTCACACATCCCCTGTGTCCTCTCCCAGTGTGTCTGTGGGCCCACCTCCCAAACTACACAAACGCAGGCACACACCCACCCAACACCCATCCACCTCACAACAGCCTCCAGCCCATGCACCTTCACCCAAATTCAGCAAATGTACACCTCCTACAACCACTACCTCTTCCTCCACTCCCAAACCCCCTCCTTCTTCCTGTCCCATTGTGTCTAAGAAACTTTTCCTGGCTAACATTGACCTCTTCCCTACACCTCCCTCCCCCATCCTTCCCCTAGGGCCAGGCTGTCCAGGTCCCAGCCCAGCACCTCAGTCACCAAATCCTCCAGCACAGTGGTCTCAGCAAATCCGGTCACATTGTGTGCGTTACCCATCAGGGCTGCCAGTGTGCCACCTAGCGAGGCCAAGGAGCAGGCCATTCCGCCACCTGCCAAGGTGAAGAAGGTGCCCACATGCTGGAGGGAGAAGCCGCACCTACAGGCAAGCAAGGGCTCCTCCAAGCCAAAAGGGGACAGTGGCAAGGCACCAGCAGTGACATCAAAGGTGGGGAAGGGACACAAGCCTAAGAGCAGGTCAGGACAGGGCACGGAGGCTGCGGCTGAGGGACCAGAGTCACCCCTTCTGTCAACCACAACACCAACCTGTACGGCGGTGGACACCGCCACCAGCACCGCTACCTGTACCGCCACAAGCACCGCCGCCAGCACCGTCACCTGCACATCTACTGCCTCACCAACAGTCCCCAGCTTCATCCCCAGTGGGCAGCCGTCCGAGGCTTCAGGAGACGTCCTGCTGTGTCCCTCAACAGGTGTAGACACATGCACCACCGCCGGCACCTCTGCCACAGACACCGCCGTAACCACCGCCACCAGCCCAGCGACATGCTCAGACAGTGCCACCACAGCTGACATGGCAATCATCCCCAGTGGGCAGCCATCCGAGGCTGCAGGAGATGTCCTGGACCCTGCCCAGCATACATGAGGCATGACTCCCAGCACTGTTTGTACCACCAGGTGCCAGGTGAAGTCGCAGCAGGGTGGAGTGTGTCTCTGCCTCCATGGAGTATCATGCTACCTGTTCCCAGGCAATTTCGTGGCACATACACCCAGGTGAGGGAATGGGACCTGCCACACTGCATGTGAAGCACTCTGGGCACAAAGCCCCCCCCAGAGCCAGTGGAAATTCACATCCACTACCTCAGTCCTTGGCAGGATGAAGCACTCTGGGCACAAAGCCCCCTCCAGAACCAGTGGAGAAAGACATCCACTACCTCAGTACTTGGCAGGATGAAGCACTCTGGGCACAAAGCCTCCTCCAGAACCAGTGGTGAAAGACAACCACTACCTCAGTCCTTGCCAGGATGAAGCACTATGGGCACAAAGACACTCCAGAACCAGTGGAGATTCACACCCACTACCTCAGTCCTTGGCAGGATGAAGCACTCTGGGCACAAAGCCCCATGCAGAACCAGTGGAGAAAGATATCCACTACCTCAGTCCTTGGCAGGATGAAACACTCTGGGCACAAAGGCCCCTCCAGAACCAGTAGAGAAAGACATCCACTACCTCAGTCCTATGCAGGATGAAGCTCTCTGGGGAGAAAGCCCCCTCCAGAACCTGTGGAGAAAGTCATCCACTTGAGAGACTGTGGCTTTGCACTCCCCAGCATAAAGCAGTGGGCAAACCACCCACTGGAGAGACTTGAGAGACTGTGGCTTTGCACTCCTCAGGACCAAGCAGTGGGCAAACCACCCACTGGAGAGACTTGAGAGACTGTGGCTTTGAACTCCCCAGGATAAAGCAGTGGGCAAACCACCCACTGGAGAGACTTGAGGGACTGTGGCTTTGAATTCCCCAGGACCAAGCAGTGGGCAAACCACCCACTGGAGAGACTTGAGAGACTGTGGCTTTGCATTCCTCAGGACAAAGCAGTGGGCAAACCGCCCACTGGAGAGACTTGAGAGAATGTGGCTTTGCACTCCCCAGGATAAAGCAGTGGGCAAACCACCCACTGGAGAGACTTGAGAGACTGTGGCTTTGCACGCCTCAGCACCAAGCAGTGGGCAAATCACCCACTGGAGAGACTTGAGAGACTGTGGCTTTGCACTCCCTAGAATAAAGCAGTGGGCAAACCACCAATTGGAGAGACTTGAGAGACTGTGGCTTTGCACTCCCCAGGACCAAGCAGTGGGCACACCACCCACTGGAGAGACTTGAGAAACTGTGGCTTTGCATTCCCCAGGATAAAGCAGTGGGCAAACCACCAATTGGAGAGACTTGAGAGACTGTGGCTTTGCACTCCCCAGGACCAAGCAGTGGGCAAACCAGCCACTGGAGAGACTTGAGAGACTGTGGCTTTGCACTCCCCAGGATAAAGCAGTGGGCAAACCACCAACTGGAGAGACTTGAGAGACTGTGGCTTTGCACTCCCCATGATAAAGCAGTGGGCAACCCACCCACTGGAGAGACTTGAGAGACTTTGGCTTTGCCCTCCCCAGGACCAATCAGTGGGCATGGAGCCCCCTCGTGGAGCAGTGGCGGCGTCCGTTCATCCAGCTGAGGTGCCTGTTTACATTCCATCTGATGCCCCTGCAGTGCTCTCTCCGTTTCAAGTCAGGTCTCTTGTGTGGGCTTGGCCAATGCATATTGGGACACTGATCAACGGATAATGATTTAATTTATATCCAGACTTGTGCAGTTGGTGTACATATTTGTATATACTAATTTTTGAATTTGCCCTATCTGATTTTTATTGATTACACTTGTTACAATCATTTCCGTTTGTCCTTGCGTTCTTCCAGGGGGGGACGGGGTGTATATGTAATGTTGCTGCATGTATTTGTGTGTATGATGTTGTGGGTGAGGGTGGGGGTGTTGCTTGTGTGTGTCACTCTCTTTTCCCTCCCCCCTCCCCTGTGTGCTAGGTGCAGTACTCACCGTGGTCGCCGCCGGTGTCTTTGCTGCTCCTGATACAAGAGGAGGTAGACCAGCATGGGCAGGACCTGTAGATCGGGCTCCATGGCATCCTGGTTGTTCGTAAAGTGTCGAAAGGTGAGTGGTTTCCATTCCAAGTCCTGTTTCTGCCGTGCTTTTGATGCCATTGGTACCGCCCCGGGAAAAGATGGCGGATAGGCGTGTTGAAATACAGTGGGCGGAAGCTTGTGCTTGTCTATTGGTGGTGACCGCTGCGATGTTTGTTTCTATCGCCGTGGCGGTTGGAATGTTAAAGTGGCTGTCTATGTTGGCGGTCGTGATTCAATTTTTTTTCCGCCGGCCTGTTGGTGGTATTACCGCTGCTTTAACACCGACCGCCAGGGTTGTAATGAGGGCCTAAATCTGCCCCTAGGTCTCTGCACATTTTGCAGCAGCCTATCTTATACTGAGTGTAACACTGTTTTAAAACAATAACGTGCATATTAACAGTGATTTCTGTCACAGGCAGAGACCTTATAACACTATAAATACACGTCAGTATTCCCCATTGCATAAAAGAGGACTCAGTTCTGTGACTATCTGGCTGTAGACAGACACATTGTCAGTGATTACAGTAACATGAAATAATGCATTTACCGGTGATTTACCTTAAACACACTATATTTTATAAGTATTTATCAAACATGTAAGTCTAGTTTTGAATATGTTGACAGTCTTGATGTGGGGCAGACTTGGCCCAAAGGCATTAGAGCAAATACAGAAGCAGAAGGAGAACTCGATGGGGGTTCCACAGTTACAAACTCGACAGCTCTGGCCATTAGGGGACATTTCTGAGTTGCTGAATGAGGTATTCTTTTTCAGACACCTCTCTGGCCTCAGCCCATGGTACTCAGGATCTCATTTGCCATACTTTATTTACGCACTTCACCCTCTTGGTGATCTGTGAAGTACTTTGTGGTAGACTCTCAATGATGCTCCAATCACAGTGCAGTCCAGCACACTCAACTGAAGTCCTTTGTATGTCCTGGAAGCTGCTTCAGCCCGGGCTAAGACACACAACAGAGGGCTCTGAAGGAAAAATAAAACAAACATTGTTTACAAGTTTTCAATGCCTCGAATGGGGCTGCAAGCAAGGTTGTCAAACGAATGATTCAAGTACATGGAGGATGACCTCAGTAGCCGAAATCTGAACCTTTCAAAGCAATGTACAAAAAAATAATATTAATATATTTGCTAACCATTTCGTTCAGGTCTTGCTAAACATTAACCTAAAATAGTTGTAGTTTTGTCTTCAAGGTTCTCTTTGCATTTTTTATATTCAAGAAGAGTACCTTAGCTTCCATCCCTTAGAGAGAGGAGCAACAGTATGTGCATGTATGATTCTGGGTCTGTATTTCTAATTGCACATTCTAGGTTTACTTTAGCCATATCTCTGTGTTATAGTAGACATTCTTCCTTTGGCACTATACATGGGTTCAACAGTCCTAGCGATAGTATTCCCATCTGTCTAATACAAATTACAATTCCTCCTTCTATCCATTGTATGTCAGTTTTTGTTTGCAACTACCATAATTTGTCATTGCGTTTATAAAACTGATTAAATGTTTACCCAGGCGCAAGCCAGTCCAGTATCAAAAGGGAATCACTCTCACATTGGAGGATTACCTCAGAGCAAATGTAGCAGGTAAAATCCTCCACCGAGCTGGAAAACTCCATGAGACTATCAAGTTTATTTTCAGGTAAGCAAAGGCTTGTTTCTTACTAAGCCTCCATTTAAAACCTGAAGTTTCATTGCATTACATTTTTCCTGAAGCATTTTATCCGAATTCAATGAATTTGTAACTGAGTAATTAGCTGCATGGACAATACACGTTTTTTGGAAAAACTATTTTTCTGGGATAATATCGGTAAGATCAAAAACCATGTGGTGACAGCTAGAAGCCCAACCTGACCTTCAAAATACCGTAAAAAGTTCTGAGATAGAGCAACATCAATTTCCAATACCTAACGATTCCTCTTCTAACATAGCAATACATTTGCCTATGCTGATGCCTTTTCCTGGGCACATGTAAAGGACTCTGTCACTTACCAGTAATCTTCATTACCCCGGAGTTGCCTCAAAGATTAGGTCTGTGAGTAGGAGGATAAAGGTGAGAGGGTGATGTTTATCATCGACCTGCCACACTCCCCTTTATACTCTAAGTGCAACACCAAGATGTTATCAGCATTGCTCTCCACCAGAGTCATTTTGCAGTCCATGTCAGCTCCTATACAGTTCTGCAGGATTCCCAAAAGGCGTCTTATCTTTGCTTGCTACCAGCTGGAATACATAACCACTAATTATCAGGAGCACACATAGTCATATCTCTTGGAAAAACATGATCTTAAAACTGCTTATGAGTTATTTAATACTAATTTCCTATTTTGAACATTCCCAGAAAGAAGTGTTATGGAAGTGTCCACTGCCTTCTTAGCGAACTATCTGCAAAGCCTGTGAGCATTCTACTTTTGTTTAGAAGACTGACAAGGAGATCTTTTAGCTTGTCTAACCTCCTTCAATCAATAATCACTTTACTTCGATTTATAAAAACCATACAAGTGGAACACAATTGAATACATTAAACTATACAATAAAAACATATATGTCTCTGTATACAATAGGAAAACCAAAAGTAATCAGAATTGAAAGCCATCATACAAATTCATGTTATATAATTACATACAACGGAAATCCTAAAATACAGGTAGAGCCATGTGGAAGGAAGATAGATCTCTATTTACAATTATCAAGGCTATTGTCAAGCTTCCCGGATCTAATTCGCCAACCCTAGTATAAATACCTGTAAGTAGCAAAGGCAACTTTGTCCATTGTGTCACATCTCAGGAACCTGAATGCCTCCGAGAGGTGTGAAATACCTAATAGTCTGCAAATGGGGGCAATCCACCTCCTTCTTGGAATCAGATAACTTGGGCAACAAAATAAAAAGTGTCCCTGTGTCTCTGGCATCGTCGGGCAGAAATGGCAATAAACAGATGGAATAGTATCCTTAGCCCATCTAACTGTGAATACTTTGAGGGATAGATTACCAATTCTGAATCTAATGTATATGTTTCTTGTATAACTGCACCTGATCCTGTTCAAATAGGTTCAAAGCTAGGGTAGCATTTATGAAGAAGAACTTTTGCAGTGAGGCCGTCTTCTTTTTGATCATTCCATAACCTGATTAGAATTCATTGCCAAAAAACAGTCTTCACCTAGTTGGCTATGTTTTATCCCATTGTCATTGGGCCCTGCCATGCATCTTCCATTTTAATAAGTGCACAGAGATGGTTAATCATGCTAAGCCAAGGGGTAAGTACTCATATTGTCTTGAAGCAGAACTCCTGATCCAATATACTGACCTTGCCTCTTGGCAATCTGAGAAGGTATGAGATCCATGACAGGAGTCTTGATAGAACCTATCTACAAAAACAGTTTTGACTGTTGTTGATCAGACTAATCGACCCATAATTGGCAGGGACATCCATCCTCCTCCTTCTTATAGCTGGGGGCAATGATTGCTACTCGCCAAGAGGGAGGAATACCTTAATCTCTCATAATGGCAAAACTATGAGTGTTTAGGTATAGAACTCAGATTACAGGTTTAGACAGCTACAGGTCCCCGGGAATGCCATCTAGGCCCAGTTCTTCCTCCCTCTTCATTTGGCATAGGGCCTGTTCTGTCTCAACCAGCCCAAATTCCAGAGCCTTCTATTCACTGCTATCGATTTGAGAATCAATCTGAATGCCTATGATCTCATCATCAGTAAGCAATACATCAGTACCCCACTCCCTACATAGCTCGCATAAATGTAGCACCCACAATTCAGGTTGGACAACCGAGTCAGGATGAATATCTATAGACCAGCTTCTGTTTGATTACTATTTTCCAGAATGCCTTCATGTTCTTGCTACCCTGGAATCATCCCTTCCACCCTTCCTTCATGAAATATTGGTTTTAATTGGTTTGAAGTTCACAGTGGAGGTTCACAAAATTAATCAAGTTTTTATCGATTTGTTAATATGGGTCCAGAGTTTCCACAAAGGGTTTTAGATGTAACTTAAAGTTGTCTTTTTGTTTAGAAATTATGTCCCATTTGACATTCCTTTGATTATTTGTAATAATAAAAGTATCTGAGGGGATATTACATGTCAGTTGTTTGTTTGTGAAGGGATCATATTGGATTTTGGCACTAAGGGCTTTGATCGCTATCCATTTTTGGCACCACCTCCATGTCCACCACTTAGGGCCATAAGTTTGTATCAATGAAAATATAATCTTTGAATAGAAGCCTCTTTTGAAGGTGGGTCTGGGGGAGGTGGTGGCATTGAGACCATTCCCTCAGCCCGTGTGTGACTACGATGTCAGTTATTTGTTTGGCGACCTTTGTTCACCTGTGGCATAAGTTGGCATCTAGGGAGGGCACCTCCAAATATTTCATCCTTATCTCTAATCAGAGTGGACAATGCTTCCTTAATCATAACTGTTGTGTTGCAGTAGCTAGTGATTATTTTAGGACAAGTAGGATGTAGCTGATCAATCATATCAGTCAGCAGATCAATAGTGTCACAATGTAGATTATCCAGGAGAGAGCGTACATAAATATTATTAATAATAACAATATGCCTGAACTCATTGGGACTAGGAACAGATTTTACAATACCCAAAATATCTTTGCAGTCAGTGGGCACTAGCTTGACTCTGCTAAATAAATCCATTTTTAGCCAGACCAACCATCCACCTGAGGCTCTACGTGCTTTTGATGGTACTGCATTGTTTGAGAGAGAAGGATACTCTGTCCTAAAAAACAGTTATTTTGCCCATGTCACCTGGAGTAGCACAACGTGGTGTTGATCAATGAATGTACCCCATTCTGGATCATTTAATATAGCTTTTATAACTGCTACATTTCAGGATAATAGTCTAATAGTATTGTCTACATGGCCCTGATGCGGGTTCACATGGGTCTCCACGAAAGGTAACCTGCTCCTCTAATATTAATGGATTGCCTGAGGCCAAATAGTCCTTGTCCCTATTAGCCAGGGCGTACCTCTCTCGAGATATGCTGGAAAAGCTTTATGTACTGGGGTGGTTATTTCCTTAAGATGTAATCCTACTTCTTCATTATGTGTACGGAATAGTCAGCATAGTTTGGAAATATTAATAGGATGAGGAGGGATTTCCTGGACTAGACATGGGCAGGGACAAGGGATGTTACAATTGAAATTGATTGTTTTTCAGATAGGCTGCGGGGGTTTACCTTCAGTCTTATTCTCGGCCAAATGTTAGGGCTAAATCAGTGTTCCAGGGCTATAGGGCTGTCAACAAGTTTATGACTCACAGGCCATACACCTATGTAGTCAAAAGTTAGTTGTTCATCGGCATAGAGAAAACCATCTAGTATATCCTTCCTGATGATTGATCTGCAGTTTGGGATTTTACGAAACCAAAAGATAACTCTGTTGGTCAGAGATTTGCAACATTGACCATATATACATATATCACACTGCTTATTGCTAACCCTAACAGACACTGGGGGTTGGGCAACCTCCTTTAATTCACCAAGGTTGTAATTTCTGTACCCCTTTTATGATTTATAGGACTTAAAGGTACATGATGTACCAAGTTATCATGTGCATCTGTGATCTTATGCCATGGAAATGGCGGAAAGGTCTAACAAGCCCAGGTTGTGTTGTTCACTAAAACGTCTATCTTTAGAGCTAGTGTTCAAATCAACCGCCTACATTTTTAACTTTGCATTGGCTTGTGTGATTTTACTCAAAGCAAATTGTATGTAAGTCTGCCGTTGCATATTCAATGCCATTAATGCCTTTGGTAAAAGAAAAAAAATGATACTGTTTGTAGTGAAAATCTAATCAGTTATGCTTCCTTTCTACACCTTGCATCTTACCAGGGAAACGTTTTTTAAAAGATTTTCATGAGAAACCTTCAACCTCCTCATGCGCCTTCCAATATACTGCTATTTAGTGGGAAGTAAATTATTACTACTAGTCTTTACCTTTATTATTTCTCTTCACATTGCCAACTACTTCACTGTTGCAAAGGCAGCCCCACCATACTTAAATATTATGCATATATTTACAAGCAGGTGCAGATACCAGCATCCTCCTTGTCTTGTTTTTGTTCTTACCTAGGTATCCATTTTTTTAAAATTCAGTAAGTAGTAAATTCATAAGAACAATTTGCAGCTCCCGCACTTTTGATGTGACTAATATTACCTTCAGAATATCATACAAAAGCTTTGACCCTCCAGCAATATCAAAAATGAAAAATTCCCTCTGATAGAGCATTTAATATGAGAAGATATTCCATGGGGGAGAGATCATTGTACATCAGTGCCATGGGTTCTAAAGTCCATCACTCACAGGCCTGTAATCCTGAGCAAGAAAGCACACTTCTTTAGCACGATTGGAATGAGCTGGCAAAAGAGTGGCTTCTGCCCTGAAAGAAACATCAATTTTAAGTGTACAAATCTATGTTTAAGCTATAATCTTGTATCAACAGGAAGATACATTGCTGCTAGAGGTATTGGCCATTTTTACACATCTTGCTCAGTACTATTCATTTCCCAGTGTAGTAACCCTTCAGGCTGCTGTCTTGTTAAATTGTCACAATATGAATGCTTAGTTGCAGCAGGAATTGTTTTTTTGATTTGTTTTTTTTTAGCATTTTGTTTAGCGCCTTATATAGCTTTTCGGAATATTCACAGCCTTAGCAAGTGCACAGTTCAGTTTGACTATGGACAAAAAAGCTAGCTCCTCATTGGGTGGTGAGGCAATCGTGTACAGGAATATCATGGCACACTAATATTGTAGACAAATTATCGAGGACTAAACCATCAAAAGGTAAGTACCGACATAGAGGTCTAAATTTACTATTTTCAACTCAACATCTTATGTACCTAAATCTATACATACTTACATTTCAAAAGTTTGGTCCTTGATAAGTTGTCTACAACATTACTGTGCCACAATATTTCCTCTTCAATATTCAGCATCCATGTCTGCAATGTGGGTAACTTTGTCCAATTTATTTCAGCATAATTCTGGATCCTAGACAATCTCAGATCGAGGTGAACCAGAAAAGTGCAACTTCTAAGAGTTTTCTAGATTTAATGTGATTGATTAAGCTCAAAGGTTAATGGCATTCCAGAACCCCGGTCCTTGAACATATAGAGCTCTCCTAAAGTGACGTCAAGGAACATGGGTTAATCTGATGTGCTGAACGGTAGCAAAGATCTATGTTACTAATGTACTATGGTGTCAGCTTCTTCAAGGAGGATGGACCTTTGTCCCAGTAACTCTCCATAAAAAATAACATTTTGTCACTGGATTGGTGCTGCTCCCTAAAAAAAGGTCAGTTGTTGTGACTTCTGTTTATAATTTGGTGCCTGATAACTCGTGCCTTTGCTCATCTTTAAGGAAGAATCAATCGCTGCGTGTTGTTACGGGGTGAGGTGGTTACCTTTTATTCAATGGCATATTTTTAATAATTTATTGATTTAGAATATTAAATGAAAGCCAGTCACATAGTTCTACAAAGAAAAATGAATCAGCATGGAGAGATATCCTATGAAGGAAATGGTGATTGCACATTCAATGTAGTTGGGGTTGAGGTTTCCTTGGAATTAGTCAAATGTGATCCCTTCGGGTCCCTGTATTGTTTGGTAATATGTGCTCTGTGATTGTAGATAACTTTTTCAATCTGAGCACAGAGGTCATGTTCCTCAACCAACCTGAAAGGTGGTGCGTTGTCAGAATGTCCCCTTGGCAAAAAGAAATTCTAGATCCATGAGGGTCTATTGATTACCAAAACACCCTGAATCCTCCAGGATCAGAAGGGGGAACATTCCTCGGGCTCTATAGGACTCTGGAGAGACAATTTCCCTGATTTGTTTGGCTTTCTGAAAAAACCCTCTAGTTTATGAATAGTATCTCTGGTAAATCAAAGAATTGCATCTGCTCATCATTCATTTCCTTCGGAGGTGCAGTATGTTCTGTGTTGGATTTTAAACTGGGTAATTTGTGGCTGGACCAAAATCATTAATTCCTGGAGTGACATTTTGACCTCCCTCCATTCTTCCTCCTCCAGTAGTCCCAGGGGGTTTTCCCAACAAGATAGCGAGCTTTCAGATCGGTTTGGCACATTCAGTCTAACAAGTGGTAAACCTGAGAAATAACCTGCTTACAAAGGGAGAAGAGCCTCTAGGGGGTTAAATTTAGGGAAGGCCATTAAATGTGCCCTTTAACGTTCAAGAGAATGCCTTAGCTGCATGTACCAGAAGAATTGGGATTTAGGGAATTTAGGGCCTGATTTAGAACTCGAGGGACGAGTTACTCCTATATAGAATATAATGGGATTTAGATTTTGGCAGACAGGATATTCATTACCATTGTGACAGAGTAAACCATCTGCTGAGTTCTAAATCTGGCTCTTAATCTCTTCCACAAAGTTTCCAAAGGACCTTATATGATTAGACCCCTGAAAATCGCCCATGCTGAGGTACCAATTAGGTCCTAGACTCCGAAGCCTAGTGGGCCTTCACAATGAGCTAAGCATGTGCCTTGCCACATGGGTGTCACTTGTGCCAGTTTGCCCTTCCATCCAGTCATCGTCAAGGCCGCCTCCAGGAATACAACGTTCCTTTATGGCTGGGGGCAGTAAAGCCTGGATTAGAGAGATGTGTAGAAATCCCAATAAAAAGGTGCCCTATGAAAGTTAAGTCATAAGCAAAACGTGGGGTCACTCTGGAAATAAAGAACCAATCGTTCGCGACTTGTAATTGAAAGTCCCAGTAGTAAAACATGTGTCCACCATGCGAAGTCCATCATATGAAACCGATTGGACACATTTTATGTTTGGCAACCATGATTTGCTTAACTACTTTCAAGAATGAGTAGAACAAGACCCTCATTTTGTCAAAGAAGTTCTCCAGAATTTCATAGATAATTTTGGAGTATAAAGAAGTTTTGGCAATAATACCATTGTGTATTAGACCACGTTTCCCTTTAAAGAAAGGGGAAGACTGTCCCAGCTTTGCATGTCCAGAAACTTTATTGTGAAGTCTTCTCCCTGTCAGGAAAGATGATGGATGTATCCTAGTTTACTACAAGATTGGTGGACTCAGCATATAGGTCAATATCCTCATTAGCCTCTGGCTTGTACATATTGGAGACTGAAGGTAGAGGCACATATAACCCCCACATAGTGAGACCCGGTACCCAATACCTGCTTCTCACTGAAACCTTGCATTCCTCAGTCATGCACCGATCAAGGCACCCCGCTCCATGAAGTGAGAAAATGGGCTTCCCCTCGGAAGGATCAGCTGTCAGGGTGCACGGGAGGGCCACATCTCTGACCCCACCACACATGCAGGTCAGGAGCGGAGCAGAACAACATATATCCATGCGGCACAGGTGTCCACAGCCCTTTCATCAGGGCCTAACTTGGAGCCCACTTCCTCAATCACAATGGGTCTCATCCCCGGGACACGCATTAAAAGGTGTGTGCAGGGTTGGTCAGGTGGACTTAAGTAATTTTGTACTTCAGGGGTCCTAAGGTAAATGTCCTAGATAATTCCCCCTGTCCTGTCGCCTCCTCGTCTGTAGGCCTCTGCCAGGACATCTGCCTTGGTGCGTGCCTACTTTAGCAAAATACAGAGCCAGCATAGCACCTCTGAGGCGGCCTGCGACTTCCATGATATTACAATTTGTGCTTGAACAGCACAAACACCAGATCTATACGTCTGTGCATATATTTATCCCCCTTAGCTCTTGGGTGAATGCCCAGTAAGCAGAATACTAGCGTGGCCAAGACCATTCCATTGACCTGCGCAGAAGTGGCCTCCACCACCATTTCCCAGGTCCGCTCAACAACCAAGCACTCCTGCATACAACTTTATTCAGCTTTTTTTTTAAACCATCAAAGCATACAAAGATCAAAATATTGCAGTTAATTAAAACAATCTTGCACTAAATGTTGTTACATTCAATCACAGAGAGTTTTGTGATTACATTTTGCGACATTAAAAATAGCAATAAAAGTTAATTGCAATAAAAGCAACTCAGACAAAATACATAAGTGTCACGAAAAACAATTGCACAATCCACATAGATCAATAGTCACAGTTGAGGATGTAAATTGCGTTGTGCCTTACAAATACTAAGCGCATGTTGTAGTCACCTATCTAACATTCAGGTTAATTTTCATGATAGGACCTGGCACAAAGTGAGCAACCAGGTCATCCTTCGCACTCTGGTATAAGAAAGATGGTTGCCCCCTTATCTATCTGTGGCATGTTCTACAGAATCTTTCTCCGGAGCTGAACCCGATGCGAGGCACTTATCTGAATCTTGACCACTGGCCCAACTGCAAAAAGTCCTTACCGGTAAGCAACCCAAGAGAAATCTCATATACAAGCTTTTCGCTAGGGGTGGCGAGATCATATCTATGAAGGGATCAAACTTAGGGCTTGGCTTTAAAAGATAGGAACTGGCTAGTTAGGCGTCCATGGGTCACGTTAGTAGCACACAGATTGAACACATATGTCCAGTACTTAGCTTTTACACTAGCTAATTCTTCTTTGCTTGTCCCCTCGGGACTGTCCCACAATCTAACCATTCTCTGCAACCTGCACGAGGTTGCACCATGCTGCAGCCTTGGAATTTTTTTAGCGCCACAAATCGTTAGCTGTTCTCTCAGTGACTCTCGGTAATCAGCTAGCTCGGGAGTGTCCATAACCGTAACCGGTACATTAAGGGTTTTAATGAAGCCACCTCACCAATTCTCCTGGTCCCAAGATGAAAAGAACCTGGGGGATCAAGGGTGTACTGGTTGGGACTAAGACAAGGGATCTAATGTAACTATACTCTCTCACCGTCAACTTATGGGTATCAGCGTGACCCCAGATCTCTGCGCCATAGAGCGCAGCACTTTGGGCTTTGGCATGATAAACTTCTATTGCAGGGGTTACTGATCGCATCCAAGTCTGATTATGAAATCGTAGTATGGATTTAGGCTTTTGACATAAGAGGAGACATCTTTTGTTAAGTTGTGATTCCCCTCCTAGCGTGTCAGTCAACCTGACTCTCAAGTGATCGAAACTCTTCAACCTCCCAAGTGAGTTTAGCTGCCTGTGTTCTATATTTGCCCTTCCCAAATACAGTGAAGTTTGTTTTATCTACATTAAGTCCCTGGTTACCCAAAAGGCCAGGAGTTTGTCTAGTAGGTTCTGTAAGCCTATTGGGGTATTTGAAATAAGTAGGGAGTTGTCTGCAAACAACAGGATTGGTATGTTCTTTCTTTTCAAAACAGGGGAATCTGTTTTACAGTCCATAGGTTCGCTGGCCACCTCATTTATGTACAAGGAGAATAAAGTAGGTGCTAAAACACACCTTTGGCGCACCCCACGAAGGATGGGAATCTAACTAGTTAGTTCTCCCTGCTTTCCACAGCGGACCTAGGCATAATTGCCCTTGTGCATTCTTGATACCAAATTTTCCAGGTTCGCTGGGGCTCCCCTACCTACTAGAACTTTCCATAGGTTCCCCCAGGGCCCAAGGTCGAATGCTGCTCGTAGGTCAACAAATGGTACATACAATTTAAGAATTTTATAGCAGCCCATATTTCCAGGTGAGTACTGTGAACCTGAATGGTTGATCGCATGTGCTTGTTTTGGCACAAACACCTGCCTCGTAGAAGTACTAGATCTTGTTATCATCCATCCATGCTTGCAATTTGTCCAAAACATGCCTAGCAAAGGTTTTCTGACCATTATAAATTAAGCTGATCTGCCTATAATCCTTTCATGTACATAGCAAGTATCTCCGTTTCCCCCTCCAGGTCTCAGAAAGTGCACCCCCAGCAGCGATTGCATTGGATAGAAGATTAATATATGAACACAAATTAGAGGCTCTGACTTGTACAAGTCACCAGGTATCTAGTCTGGGCCAGGGGCTTTTGCTGCTTTAAATCTATTGATGGTCATATAAATATCACCTATAATAAAGACTAGTTCGATGCTGTTGTTGTCAGAAAATATGGCAGAGGCTGGGAGTCTAGGTTTATCATCCCCAAACGGGACAGTGACAATAACACTTTGGGTAGACCCCCTCTTGAATGTGGGCCCTCTAAGTCAGAACGAGTCCAGCCATTGCACACCCTTGAGCTCCTCCCAACCAAAATGGAAGCAAGCTAAAGAGCAGCATTTGAAGAATAGTGGCACATTTGGGATAACACAGAACTCCTCTTCCTCCTCAGAGTGTTAATCAGAGTAGATGGCTCAAATCTAACAGTAAAATCCCCTACAGTCACATTTTTGTTTGGGGCTGGTAGATCAATTCACCTAACATAGCCAATACAGGAGAGTCAGTGCCCAATGGGACAGATCTGGCACAAACATTAAGAACAGTCAGAACTAGTCCTGTGGAAACTTGGTCTAGGTCAGAGGAATCGATTTTTGACTGTTTGTGAGTGCAGGCAATGGTATGTTTTTTACAAAGATGGCTAAGCCCCCAATCGCTTTACCTATTTTCTTCAGGTGATTGCTTCAACACTGTATGTGGAATAACCATTAACAAACACTTTTTCCAGAACCCACATCTCTTAAAAAATACAGACATCATTTTTACCAATAAATACAAACCAGCCTGGACCAGAGAGTTTGTAGTGAATACCTGCCAAGTTTC
Source organism: Pleurodeles waltl (assembly GCF_031143425.1). Taxonomy (NCBI): domain Eukaryota; kingdom Metazoa; phylum Chordata; class Amphibia; order Caudata; family Salamandridae; genus Pleurodeles; species Pleurodeles waltl. The sequence continues at coordinate 764,873,226 of NC_090448.1, read as the reverse complement.
AAGAAATCATAGACACACCAACTTGCTTGCCAGTTCCCATCTCCATTGCACGCCGAAGAGCCCCAACCTCAGTCTGATAGTTGACATCTAGGTTAGGAATGGCCTCTCAGCTCTGGTTTCAGAGCATCAACAGTAGGAAGAGTAATTGCATTGGTAGCAGGAGCAGTGACACTCTTGACCCTGTGCTCATTTAGTAGTCAGTTAACTGAGTTTATGTTAGTCTCCAGGTTGCATGGTTCAAGCCCGTAGATTGCAGATCTTGTTGTGTTTAGGTGTGCAATCTGCTTCAAAGAACATTGAGGGGCGATGTATCTGGGCAAGACACTGGTGGTGAGAGTTTCAGCTGGATTGTGGAGGCAGTAGGACCATCTAAGTGACTCGAACTAAGTTCAAAATTGATAAGGCTGTCTGCCAGCAGTGATTTGTTTAGAGACACCATTATATAATCCTGTGTAGTGGATCCATTGTTGCACCTCTTTACATAATTGATATCAGATCTCACAACGGATGTGCACCCACCTTTACCCTGAACTAATGGATAACTTTATTGGTTAAGGAGTCAGGGCCAAACTATGAATTTGGCGGGTGGCAGAAGCGCCCCGTCAAACTCTTTGGATAAGGAAGACCGCCACTCCGGTCTTCCGCCTGTTGGCTCTAATATGAGTTTCCTGCTGGGCCAGTGGGCGGAAACATAATTTCCATCTGCTGGCCCCGGGGGAAACTCACCACAACATTGACGCCGGCTTGTAATCGATTTGGCGGCAATGTTGCGGTAAGGGTGCGACAGCAACCATCGCGCTACTCACTGTCTGTAAATCAGGCAGTGAAAAGGGCAACGGCCCGTCCATGGGGGCCCCCGCACTGCCCATGCCAAGTGCATGTGCAGTGAAGGGGCCCCCATGGGGCCCACGGCATCCCATCTCCGCCAGCCTTTGCATGACGGTGGAACCGCCATGCAAAAGCTGGCAGACAGGGGAGTCGTAATCCCCAAGCAGCACTGTCCTGGCAGATTAAGACTGCTGGCACTGCCAGGCCAATGGCCGGCCTAAAAGTGGCGGTGCCGGTGGTCCGACCGTGGCACTTTAGCCACTGTCGTAATGTGGAGGTCGGACACCCACACTCGTAATGAGGGCCTCAGTGTCTTCATAAGCATTCCTGACAAATTTCGGGACTGCGGTTAAGTACACCAAATTCAAAGGGTGACTTCTGTTCTTAAGTGGGAGGTCTCCTAGTTGATCATTTTGATATGGACTTTGAGGTGCAAGGGAAGTAGCGTAGTGGCTTGACTTGCCCTAGACTGATAGATGTGTCCCATTTTATGTTGCCTTGAACATTCAGGAAAACTGGCCAGTGGTTCCAGCTTAGGATAGTTAATACACGAATGACTAGAATGCGGGTACCGGGATTTCATTCCTGCACTCTTAACTTCTCCAGCCCTGGAAGTCCTAATACTGGCAACAGTACTAGCAGTCTGTTGTCAAATAAGTGACTTATCATGGATCAGTAGTGTGTCTTGGGCCTTCTCGTAGTCATTTATACTCTTGGTGAAGCTGCAGCTGTCTGCGGTTGGAGGTATATTACTAGAGTGGCAGTGGCATGTAGTGTTGGCAATTCTGTTGTGGCCCATGTTGCTCCTCTCCACTAACACAGTAACCAGGGATAGCAATTTGTCCAATTCAGAGTAAAGAGAAGACATGTTGTTATTAACATCTAAAATATTGTCCCTATCAGGTGTGTCTGTGCTGGGAGCAACAATATCGGGCACGGGAGGAGCCAAAGGCAAAGGTTTGTTGATTACAGGGTGTAACACTGCCATACCCTCCTCAGCTCCAAGGGTTGAAAATCTATTAATTCAAAAAATATTCAGAACAACCATAATGGTAGGTGACAACGGCAGACTAGTGGTACATTGTGCAGTATTGTCTCCATGAGCTGGGGCTTCTCCTGTTTCGGGGCTGGATTTAACCTTTGAGGTGTTCTTTTAAAACATTTCTGGGATTTTCCCTGTCGCTACAGTTTTTAAAGATGTCTTCATATTTAGTATGGTTTCTACCTCCTCTATTAGGTGATCAATAGCTTCTATTGTACCGGTCCCACCAGTTTTTTTTGGCTTTTTAGAAATAGTAGTTGCTGATTCTAAGGCTTTACTCTTTCCCATACTGACAGCAAAGTACTAGTCCAGAAAGAATGAACTCAGCTTGATATAAAAAATGCACTTAGAGAGAACTCACAGTATCCAAGAGATGGTGGTGAGGAAAAAGGCGTTAGAGAGTGGGCCAAGCCCAGCCTCTTCTGGGCATTGACAGGCGAAGACAGGCCTGCTCTTGGCCCGGTCTTTACCCAGATGCATCCCCCATGCGTTCCGTGCCACGGCAGTCAAAAGCACTTTAGTAGCACTATGCAGGCCCCTCCTCCTGGCTCTGGTACGAGGTGATTACTTGCTGGCAAGGTCTACTGGGGTGCGTAGTCCCACCCCAGCAGGTTCAGAAGATGTGAATGCGCATCCTCACATCTTCTACCATACCATGTAAAAGAAGCCTGCATCAGGTCATCTAAGTCTGGGGCACATCACTGAGGCAGGTGAGAGGTGTGTGTAGGTCCAGCGTCCAATGCTTCCTAGAACACGGCCTTTGCTGATGATTCAGCAATGCAGTGTAGAGGGCTGATACAAGTTTGCGTGTTACCACTAGTGATAAAGCTGTGTTAATGGTTCTGCCATAGGTGGTTCAGCATGGCCCTACCCCAAGTGCGTAACGACCACTAGGTATACTGCATTGTATGTCAGGAAATCTCCCACTGGGATGGTGCCGGTGTCCATTAGTTCCTTGAAGGACAAGAACACCCCCTCCCTGAAGACGTCCCCCTTGTGTTCTAATCCGACGTTCCGCCAGCTCTGTATCTCACGGTGTCGATGTAATTCCTGGATCGCTGTTGTGTGAAGATCTGCATGCCCAAGTACTTGAATGTGTCAAAATGCCACAAAAGTCCGGAAGGGGGCAATCCACCTCTGTCTCATCCTGGAATATGGCAAAGAACAGGCAGGACTTGAACCAGTTCACCCTAGGGCCAAATACTTCCCAAAATTCATCTTAAGACATTAAGCCCAGGAGTGAGGCACCGACGTCCAGCAAATAGATGTGAGCATATAAAGAGACCATGTGTTGGATGTCCTGTGACTCTATTCCACACTGGCGGGTCCACAAGTGCAGTTTACAGGCCAATGGCTCCATAGCCGCAGCAAAGATCAAGAGAGATAGAGGCCACCCTTGCTGGGTGCCTCACTAGATGTTAAAGCTGTCAGAAATAAGTTCTCTCGTCTTATCCTGCACTACTGGTTGCCCATATAGGGCTTGGAGCCACTGAAGATACCCTGGACCACATTGCATCTCCCTCAATTTTGTAAATTAGAACTTCCAATCCAAGGTATCAAATGCCTTCTTTATGCTGATGGAGACCGCCACCTCATCAGTCAGAGAAGCATTGAATGTTGAGGAAGGTGTTGTGTCCAGAAATGAACCCATTCTAATCTAGGTGTACGAGTCCACTAATCACTGGTAACAACCTCCAATAATTTTGTAGTCGAAGTTCAGTAATGAAAGAAGTCTATGAGACCAGATGTCCAATGAATCCTGGCATGGTTTGGGGAGCACCACTATCAAAGCTTCCTGGAGAGAATGCAGAAGTTGGCCCCTCTCCCATGCCTCGTTATACATCCAGAAACCTTGGGCAGAGCACGGCATTGAAATCAGCATATCATTCTATGGGAGTCCATCCATGCCCTGGGCTTCATGATGAGCTATCTGTGTGATAGCCAAGCGGTTCTCCTCTGCCTGGAAGAGAGTGTCAAGCTCAGTGAGCTGGAGTGGATAAAGATGATGGAGAGGGAGCGCCTGCAAAAAACTGTGCAGACTCTCTGCGGTAAGGGCTCCCTCCTCCATCACACAAAGCCTGATAGTAAGCCACAAAGACATTGCTAATGGCTGATTGTGTGTTAATGATGAGTCCCACATCCAGCCTCAGTGCTCCAATCGGTGAGTGTATCTGGCCTTCACAGACTAGCCATGCCAACAAGCAACCCGCTCTATCACCTTCACCATGAAGGCGGGCAAGGTTTTGTTTATAGTCTAGCTTCTCCAAACGCACCTCGAGGTTCCGGTGTTCCAGCCTGAGGATTCTGATGCACTTTGCCTCTGCAGTCTGTGAGGGAAGCCCAATCTCCAGTTGTCTCAGCTCCCTCTTCCGCATCATGAGCTCTCTCCAGAGAGTCTGCCAGAGTCCCCACAATGTTGCAATGCATTGTTCCCTCCTAACCACCTTGTGTGCATCCCATTCCACTGCCCTGACATGGGTGAAACCCAAGTTTGCAGCAAACTACTGAACAATGTGCGTCACCAGTGCATCACGAAAAGGAACATCTTGGAGCACCTCTGTCTGGAGTCTCCACATGGGGTTGCAGGGGCAGCCCTTTCCCATCATAACATTATCAGCAGAGGACATTGATCAGAGAGAGTACATGCCAAGCATTCTGCACGTAGGATCAATGGGCCAAGCGCTGCACCACAAACAAAAAGATCTAGTCTGGTGTGAAGGCAGTGGTCTGGCAAGGAAATGGAGAACTTGCTGTCCTCGGGATGCTATAGACACCAAATATCATGGAGCCTGCCATGAGACAACCAATCCTGAAAATGTTGGGTTGTCCTGTGGCACCCAGCCCCTAGCAGGGAAGATCTATCCTAGTGAATATCCGGAGTGCAATTGAAGTGCCCACCCCAAATGGTAAGGGTGTGTGGGTCACTAAGGAGAGCCGGAGAAGGCAGTCAAGGATCGCAGAGTGGCCCACATGCAGAACACAGATAGCCAGTAGCGCAAAGGCATGCCATCTAAGTGGCCCTCTACTACCCCATTTCATCCCTCCAGATTTACTCTGTAGGTGGCTGCTACGAAGGAGACTACCCAGACCAGTATCCTTCTCATGTATGCGGCATCATTGTACCATTGATCTGCCCCTCCATTTCGCCCAGAGCTTGCACAACTCCCTTGATGTCATGTGTATCTCCTGTAGGAGTGCTGTATGTATGTGGCACCGCTTTAAGTAACAGTGAATTTTATGTCTGATGGTGGTGGTGGCCATGCCCCTCAGATTCCAGGTCAATAGGATACACTGCTCTGTTTGCACTCGTTCAGGGTTGGCTATTAGTTCTGTGTGTAGCTAGTTGGTCCAGGTGACTCCCAGCAAAGTGTGCAAAGATGGGCATGTGCATGGGGTGCCTGTAGCGACTCGACTAGTGTAGAGATGTATCTCTAACAACATACTAACATTACAAACCTCCCCTCCCTTCCCACCCATCCTGTCTGAGTTCCAACTAGTATTCAGTCATTTGAAAAACAAGTTAGACTATAAAGATACATGAAATAGCTGTGTAAATCAAGTTAATTATGGTGAACTGGGGTGCATGGCATTTAGCATTCTGTGGCACCTGGCCCCTGGGCCCATCACAATACACTGGACGTCCACCCTCCATCCAATCTCCCCTCACCCAGCCCAATTCCCAGTCTGCCAGGCTCATTGATCTGAGCATGGAGCTTACCAGCCATGCAAGTCAGAGTCTCCTACAGCAGGTCATCATGCAAAGTGGCGTCAGCTCCTGACCCAGGCAATCCCCATCAGGACAGTCTGCAGTGTCATTAGTGTCAGAACCAGCAATGGAGGCGCAGTTCGGTAGCAGAACTGCAAAGAGATTATGGCTCTTATGCAACACCTTGGCAATACCTGAGCTGACCTGGTCAGTGGTAGGACAATGTCTCAGTCTTTTGGAACAATGACAGTATGATTTCAGAAACAAACAATCCATTGAACACTGATTCCCCTACAGTGGGGACGCCAGGCCCCTGGCATGCAGCCACGTCCAAGCATGCTCGATCAATCAATCGATCAATCAGGAATTTGTACAGTGCACTACTCACCCGTGAGGGTCTCAAGGCGCTGAGGAGGGGAGGGGGAGAATGGGGGAGGTGTTGCTACTGCTCGAACAGCCAGGTCTTTAGAAGTTTCCTGAAGGTAAGGAGGTCTTTGGTCTGGCGCAGGTGGGTGGGAAGATTGTTCCATGTTTTTGTGGCAAGGTGCGAGAATGGTCTACTGCCGGTTGTAGTTCTGCAGATGCGTGGGACAGTTGCGAGGGCAAGGTCGGCAGAGCGGAGATGCCGAGTTGGGGTGTAGAAGGAGAGCCGTCTGTTGAGGTATTGTGGTCCGGTGTTGTGCAGTGCTTTGTAAGCATGGGTGAGGACTTTGAAGGTGATTGTCTTGTTGACTGGGAGCCAGTGCGGGTTTCTCAGGTGGTCTGTGATGTGGCAGTGGAGAGGGGATGTCCAGGATGAGGCGTGCAGAGGTGTTCTGGATGCGTTGCAGCCTCTTCTGGAGTTTGGCCGTGGTTCCTGCATTGAGGGCATTGCCGTAGTCCAGTTTGCTGCTTACAAGTGCTTGGGTGACTGTTCTTCTGGTTTCGGTGGGTATCCATATGTAAATCTTTCGGAGCATGCGGAGGGTGTTGAAGCAGGAGGAGGAGATGGCGTTGACATGCTGGGTCATGGATAATGAGCAGTCCAAGATGAATCCTAGGTTGCGTGCATGGTCGGTGGGAGTCGGAGTGGCTCGGAGAGTGGCAGGCCACCAGGAGTCATCCCATGCGGAGGGGGTGGAGCCAAAGATTAGGACTTCCGTCTTGTCGGAATTGAGTTTGAGGCAGCTCAGGAGTCGTGGAGAAGCAGTTCTCCATCCCTCAATGACCTTATGTTTTGCAGGGAAGAGGGGTACATATTTCAATCCAAGGCTTCTCAGTTGCTGTTTATTATGGCATATGAGCCTTGGTGTTGCTGCACTTCTGCAGTGAAATCCAGATAGGCAGTAATGTTAGAACCTTTGCATTGTAAGGGGACCTTAACCCTGAAAAGCTTAACGATCAAGACCCTGAAATTCAGGAGGCAGGTTATCACCGGGTGCAGCAGGGGAAGCCCTTTCTGCGGTGTGCATTTTCGAATGAAAAATATTTTGCTACCCAGCCGGACAGCACCCTAGACACCAGCCGGTACTCATGGAAAAGTTCCACACTTTGGGCCCTCAAAGAGTTTCAGGAAGCCCAGCAAGTGTGTGTGGCATCATGATTGCACTTCTGTATCCTCCACTCTATGCTGCAAGGTGTTGATGTCCGTCCGCAAGCCTTGCACCTGTGACTTTAGTTCCTGCACTGTCTGACTTAGCAAGATTGGTGTTGTCTACCCTTTCTGCCAGTTACTGGTGGTACACCCGGAGTAGACCAACATCCTCGGATACCACATCGATTTTAGATTCCAAAGTATTCTTAGTGCCCAGTATGCCCTGTAAGATCTTTTCAAACTGGCCCAAATGTTTGTCCAGAGTGGCCTCTATGCTGCGCAGAGTGCTACCCCCTCTCAGCACCCAACTGCATAAGGCCATAAGGTTGTTGTTAGGCAAGGACAGGGTCCTGGAATGTTTAGGCTTCATTATCCTCATGTTCAGGGACAGAGTGCATTCTTATAAGGCTCCCAATAGTCAGCTGGTAGTTCCCTACTTCCATCCTTTGCCCCTTCAGGGTAGAGGCCACAACTGGGACCCAAAACAGCCTGTCAGTCCACCAAGGGTACACCTGACTGTTGTCCGAGCCATCGCCACAGGGGAACTCAAATTCTGCGACTCCTAATGGACCACCAGGACCCAGTAGGTTGTCCAGAGGAGCTGCCATGCATAGCAACCCCCAGGACAGCACCCATAATCAAGGCTCACGGGATGTCCAGTGCTCCCCCATGTGGGGTCACTCAGCTGAGGGAGTGTCCCTGCAGACCTCCAAATGCCATTGTGGCATACATGTGTCCAAATGCAGGGGCACTCACCAAAAGAGGGATCTTCACAAACTGAGCCAGCAGCACTCCCCTGGTGTCCTGCCCAGAACTGCTATCACCCACTTCTCATCGGGCAACAAGGAGGTATAGCAATATTTCCAGTACCTCCTAGTCCAGGCCACCAAGGTGGCATGCACTCTTCTCCAGTCACTTACTGGTCTGTTGCTCACAGGCCTCAGATCGCCGGGTTCGGCCACGTCTCCCACATGGGTCACCGCCGCCCCTGGCCTATGATGGTCGCTTTCACCCGTTGTAATCCCCAGTCGCCAGTGGCCACCTGAGGAGCTTGGATGTAGATTGCGGGGTCAACCAGCCATGTCCCTGGTGTCCACTTCAGTGGGTCATTCGCATGTGGCAGGGAGGGGCAGAACAGTTCTGTTCCTGTGTAGGATGTCCATGTGGGCTTCAGTGTACACCGGCCCACTCAGCCTCAGCATGTCGCCATAGGCCTCGCACATCACCCTCAGAGCTGTCCACTCTAGGCCTCTGTGCCTGCCCTGGTAATAGAGGCTTTGAATTTTCAAGGGGGCCTCCTCACCTCCACAGGTGATGCCTGCACAGGCCGCAGTCAATGCTGGCCCGATGGGCCACAAGGCATCTTTACTGGCCTCCCCCAGGGCTGGGTACTTCAACCCTCCTGCATCCACTCCAGGGGGGTGGCACTAAATATTCAGTGGTGCACCATCACTACCTCTAATTTCGGCAGTGCGGGCCACAATCTCCTCCACTAGCTCGGCCTGGACTGGTCCCAGCAGACTTCCTGATGTCCCCAGAGGCAGGAAGGGTGTAAAATGTTTATGAGGGGGCATTCACATTGCCTCTACAGACCCCAGGCCACAATCCAGGGGCCTTTGCTATCATTGGCCTCATGGTCTCTGTGCTAGAAGCGCCTATGCTCACAAACAGACATCTGCGCTCAGGCATCTGACCAATGCTGGGCTCTCCACTGTGTCAGGTGTCATGAGTGAGGTGCACACTGGCCCCTTGCTGGTAGGTTGACGCACCCAGGGTGAGGCAGGTTGCAAGACGAGCCCAGGCCGGAGCTTGCGATCAAGCATCTCCTACGGTCGCAATCTTGCCTATTCCCCACGCATGCTTGGTCTTAAGAATAAGTTCTTAGAATGGGGAAGGCATACCCCCACTTGACCATACAGCTTATTTACCATCCCATTACCCACTGATTATATCAATACACTGCCATACCAACAATTTGAAATACTAAACAAAAAACTCCTCCCTCAACTGTCCCTGACCTCATACACCCATCCAAAAAGTATCTGTGACACTTAAAGCACACTGACCCAATTAAGTGCTGGAATGTCTTAAGTGCATGAAGCAGGCCAACCCCAACAACCCATCCCAGCTGCTCCAAAGTAGGAAGGTAAGACAGCAAAATAAGTCACTTCAATATCAACTATCGTAGCAGTATCTGCCGTGGCGGATGAGTAGCCCTTGACCTACTTGAGCCCGGTCTGGAGGTTAAGCAAAGAAAACAGATAAACGACTCGACTCCAGACTGAAGAGACAAAGGCAAAAGACATGGACAAGATACAAATTATTCAGGTACCCAAAATACTTACTTCATACTCTGCAAAGTATTCCATAGATCGTTCTTAGGGACATGTTTAAGAGCCCCTAGCCCCACCTTAGCGCCACCATAGTGTCATTCTTTTTACACTAAGACAGAGCTAGAGTGTGCCAGGCATAATGTATGCAAGGGGGGCGTTCCGGCGCTAGGAGGCCTGCAAAAACGGCGCAGTGAAATGTAACAGATTTCACTGCACCGTTTTTGGCATCATTTTTTACGCCTGCACAGGGCATGCGTTAAAATGACAATCCCATAAAAACCTATGGGCTTCCTTGCACTTTGCTAAACATGCGTCAACAAATTTGCCTGCTAGTGTAGCAAAGCGCCACAATAGCATAAAATAATTTGACGCCATTGTGCTAACAACGGCCATGGTGCACCATATCATAAATACAGTGCAACCATTATGTCGTTAGGTGCCGGTAGGGGGGTGCAAAAAATGTAGCGCATCAGCTCTGATATGTCACTTTTTCTTAAATATGAGCCTTAGTCTGACATCTCTCTACTCAGTAGGCACCCCAGAGCCACAATGATTAATGCTGAGGATTTACACAAAAGCAATTGTTTTATGATGTTGATATATTTTCTGATATCTTCTGTACTTGAAGGACGCCATTAAGGCGACTTGGCAAAGTGAAGTTTGATAGCCCAGCAGGCCTTGTTTCTCTACTCTGTTCCAGGCAGCCTCTGGGGTATCACAGAAATATGAATTTCCTTGAGCTTTGTTGGGTTGAGCAAAACATAATGTTGCTGCATAGCAAGCAGATTTAGCTTAACTGCCAAAAAGGATCATCTCTGTTGATGAACCAAGCATGTACAGCCTTGAAATAGCATCAGTCTGATAAAGTCAGGGAACATCTCCTCCATGTGACAGACTGTAGGGAGTAAGATATTATGGCCCATACAGGTAAGTTGCAGACATAGAGTAGGGTCGAGGGCCCAGGAGACACCTGGGCATCATTGCATGGTGTGCCTTTCAATAACAAAGCTAGTGAAAGGTCTGCAAGTTTTGTCAGGTCTTGAGCAAAGTAAAGAGAAATTATGTGGTGTGTATTCTTTCCACCCTCTCCAGAAACCATATGATCATGATTTTTATCATCAAGTCCTTCGTTCTGCATCTTTGGCCCTGTCCTCTAACCACCTCACATTTTCTATAAGTTGTGACACCAGGATCTGGAGAGTCTTTGTCACTGAGAATCAAGCCATTTAGCACCCTTGATCAAATCAGGCTATACCCATGTGGTAGGCTGAGAGGGTCATCTCTATTCTCAGCCACTTCTAGAATTCTGCTAGGAAGCCACAAGTAAACCCTTTTGTAATCCAGCTGTGCCCCCTGAATGTAATGAGTGACAATAATGTTTTTTGTAATTAACTATATTGAAATTGTTTGGATACTCAAATATGAGACTGTGAATTAGACAGTACTGGGCCCTCTGGAAAAAGTAGTGATTTGAAGATAGTGATAACGCGTCAGAACTGTGATAAGTAAACTTACAAGGAGACACATCTAGGCCAATGCACCTTTTGACCACGTTTGGAGAATTCCCAGAACAAGATATCCTTTGTCATCACAATCAATAGGTCAATAACCCCATCAATATTCACAATCACTAATCAATTAAGCTAATCAATAACATTTAACATATATCAATACAACAAACGCACCATGACCTTTCAGCCATGAATAACCACACAAATCTAGTAAGTGTTAGGATATTTATTCCCTATTAGTTACAATCTAATATCATATTTATTAGTTGCAACAACAACAAGCACACCAAAACCACTATGACTTGGCAATCAGAGCAAAACTTTATCAAAGCATAGGTCATGAGCATTTAGGATAAACACGGCAGTATTATGCGTCAACGTCAACAGAGTAACATTAGTACATTATTCAGCAAAGCAAGATCTTAGTAGTTTGTCTATTTGCATCCAGTATTAGTGAACTCCTTAACTAACCTCAAATTAGCATCAGCATGTTGGGCTTCATGCAAAACAATTTAGCAACACAAATTTGGAAAACATCTAACTGTGGCCTCTATCAAAAGATAGTTGGTACCTAGAAAGAAAAGGCAAACAGACAATTACAATTATCATCAGATAGTTATGCATCTGAATGAGTCAGCAAACAGCATCAGTCTTCGTCCACAGGACATCAGTCGGTTTGTCACCAGCAAGGATAGAACAGGGCAAAGTCTCAGTATGGCATAGCTAAGAATAGGCTCTTCCCTCATAAGGAGGAGAAGTCAGTATCAGGTAAGGATTCAAAGAGAGAATGGTTAAAATATCAGAACAGCAAAGTCTCAAAGCAAAATGGCAAAAGTATAGTTCGGTGGAATGTTCAGTAATCGCTCCCTTCTCCTTGAGTCATGCGATTATATTAAAACAGTCGAACTAGCCCATAATTCCCCATTGGATCAATTTTGGTGCATCATTATCTCTGTCCAATAATTCTCCACGCACCTTACTAGAATGTTCACATAACACAGTTCTCATGCAGTTTATTGGCTCCTGTGATTGACGTCTTCATCGGGTGGAATGTCAGATAAAAAAAGTTACACTTTACGCTCCAGTCAGTAGTTCCATTGTCTTCTCCTAGTCCAGGCGGCCTTGCACCTGTTGCGAATTACACTGTTGCATTCCGCAAGAATGTCTCCTTGAGCAAGTCGGTGCCATGAGAAAGAATTTACTACGGTTACACACACATCTCTAGCTTCTGGAAAAGTACAGCTTCGTGTCCTTCAGGAAAACAGCACATTGCACGTTAGAAAAAAACAATTAATATGAGACCAGGCAGCTAGCTCAGACCTTTGCTAACTAAGGCCTAGTGATTAATTTAACAAGACCTAATACATAATTCTTAATGCTAATACAAAGTCATACATTAGTACATTGTAAATTCATCATTAATCAGTTTCATTAATCATCGTATACATTGGTAACCATTCCCCGTGGGAACATTTCAAACGCGTACATTATTTTCTAGGTTAACACATTTTCTATGCAGTTTCACCACACATTTTATTGCAAGCTTCTCATGTTAATAATAATTTTAAAGTTACACTCCAACAATCCCTCCTCTGATGACTCTTGTCATCACACAAACCTTTTCCCTTACAATTTGCGTCCTAGAATTCCCTCATTTCAATTTCCTCTCTCAATCATTCCCCTTCTAATTTTGCCCTGAACAATTTTTCCCTTTTCTTTTCCTCCCTCCTCTTATTATTTTTCGCCATTTTCAATTTGATTCTTTTGCTAATTTTGCATGACAGCCATAATCCAAATAAGCAAGCTATAACAATCAATATTCCCTGTATTATATTTGCCAATATCCCATGCCAGATACTACTAAACTAACCTCCCACTTTAGCAAGTCCCTTTCCAACCTTTCCCCAAACTCCTGGCTCTTTCAGTTCCTTCAAATCTGTACTATCTCTAGTTAAGTTAGTAAGCATACTTCTAATTTTGTTACTATTGTAAGGTATATCAGCACAACAATGACGCTCATTATGCATCTTACAGACTCTGCCATTTTTCGCTAAAAGAATGTCTAAGGCAAGCCTGTTTTGAAGAGTCATAGCCCTCCCCGCAGCAAGTTCAGTATCCATCAGGAGTATAGCCCCTGTGAAATTTGTTAGCATGTTATCCACCATAGTAGACAACTTTCAAATCTTTACTAAGATAACTCCCACTGAAGGAATTATCGCCCCAAATATGTCTCCTACTATGCTAGCAGCAGTCTCTCTCCTTTGTCTAATACAATGTAATTCAGACAGTTTCGGAAACCTCTTCAGAATATCCAGTTGATATATCTTTGGGAAAACTATCCCCAAATAACATGTCCCATACCATCCCTTTGGAAGACGGTAACAAGCATTAAGTCCACATATATAATAGATCCCAGGGATCGCAGGATCCTGTCCATTTAATGAACCTCCACTTACTCTGAAACAAAAACACATGCTTACATTCACTCATTCCCACAAAAACATTGTCATAATATGACTTTGGTCGCGTTATGCAAAGCTTACCTACGAGTAGTGCATCTAAAGCTAATTTCCCTTGTTCCCTAATTGCACTATAACTCTCACTACCAGCAAAAGCTCGCTGCTGCAATCCTTTCTCTAATTTCCCTTTCAAAGCCCTTCTTCTATCTTCTGTATGATCTAAAAAGCTTTTCTCTACGGGTGTAAGCAAGCATGTCAAATTATTGCGGTGTTCATAAGATGTACTAATGGTTAATATTGCCTCAAAGAACCCCTTAACTAACTTTATGCTATAATATTTAGCCACACTATTCAAATCCTCTATGATAGGCACATAAGAAAACACAAGGTCATGATTTGAATAAAAATATTGAATTTCTTCCTGGTTATAGAATCTTGTTAGTACCACACTACAGCTGATCCCATTTGGTAGAGGCAAACTATGATAGATAACTCCCTCTTGCACAGAAACACGAATCTGTGTACACACATTACAATCTTTCGCATTGTGTCAACATACTCACTCAGCAAGTGATAGAAAACATTAGTCGATAATTCCCCTTTAGCATTAGTTCCCTCATGCAAATACTTCATATCTTGCTCAAACTTCTCCCAAGCTCTTAGTGCAGCGGCAGTCTCAGGAACTGTAGCATTGTTAGTTCCACTCTTATCCACGAACGGCATTCCCACAATCACAACTATGATAAATATCACACATACGACACCCAAACCAACACCCAAATATTTACAACGCCTACTTCCCCTATTATCATCCCTAATGTTAGCCATGACCTGTAAAGAATCAGAAAGTGAAGTAATATTAGTTCAAACAGCAACCAACAGAGTATGGTTGAAACTTATTATTAATATTTTCTTTCTTCAGCAACTTTAAGCAAGCAAGGTCTTTCTTCTGCAATTATTTACAGCTTTCACATTCACTCCCAGGATCCTCGTCAATTCATGTTAGCAGCTTGTAAAAATTAGTTTGTTTTTTTCAAAAGTCAATTCAGGTTAACAGTGTTACATCCGGTAAGTTATCAGTCTCTTTTCTCAATTCTTCTCCTCTAACTAAAATTTCATGTCAATGCAGTCTCTTTGGCCAAACTCAAGTGCCAAAGTACTGACCTGGGACTTCTCAATCAAAACAGAATGGCAAGAACTCTTGTTGCCGTTCAGCTGATGTTGCGTACGCTCACTCAGGACCTGCGTATCTTCTATTTGTCACTCTTTTTCTATTCAACTTGCGATCACCTTGCAACTCTCCTTCGCTCAAATCTTCTCTCCTTGTTGTATCGACCTCTTCCTCTATTGTATCTTCGACAACCACTTTTCCCTTTGTCACTTGCAATTCTGGCCACTTATCTCCTTTCAATGTCTCTTTGGCCTTTGACCTTTCCTGAAGCAGCCTTTCGTCCTCCTCTGACTATATGGTGTTTTCTCTTGATGTACCTGAAATTCGCTCAGGAGGAGTCTGGACACTCTGACTCTCTTCCGCCTCAACTCTTTCGCCTTCTGGGTCTGTCAGGGGCTCTATTTCATTTCCATATTCGTCTGCTTCTGGGAGAACCTCCTTCTGACTCGACTCTCCTGGTGCCTCAGTTGAGAAAGGCTCCCCGTCACCCCTCTGGGTCTCGTCTCCCTCGTCTCTTACTGGAGTGATGAAGCTCTCCTCAACGGGCTCTCCTTCTGTCTCAGTTCCCCTTTGATTACTCTCCGGCCCTGAGACTTCCTTCTCTGTTGTTGGTACTTTCAACAACTCAACTTCCTCATCAGTTGGACACGTCACCTTTTTCGTGTGACTGGCATGGATCCAGATCCGAATTCCCGCACACTTCACAGCAGTAGTAGTCGTTAGTATTACTTGATATGGCCCCTTCCAACGTGGCTCCAAACGCGACTTCCTTACGTGTTTCTTGATGACAACCCAGTCACCAGCTTTCAGGTTGTGACCTGGATCATTTATCAGTGGCAGTGTGGTAGCTTCCACCAGGTGAGAGAAAGAGCGGACCACGTCAGCCAGACCCTTGCAGTAGTCCAACACCATATCATCCATGATATTCACAAGAGCATTCGCAGGCACTGCGGGCAGTCTCATAGCTCGACCCATGAGAATTTCATGAGGAGACAGTCCTGTTTTCTTGTTGGGCGTATTTCTCATTGACATTAGCACCAAAGGCAATGCCTCAGGCCATTTCAAATTTGTGGCTGCACACATCTTTGCCATTCTCGACTTCAGGGTACCATTCATCTGCTCCACTAGTCCTGATGCTTCAGGGCGGTAACTACAATGCAACTTCTGTTCAATGTTTAATGCTGTACACAATAGCTTAACCACGTCATTGTTGAAGTGACTTCCCCTATCTGATTCTAAAGAGATCGGAAACCCGAAATGTGGTATCAATTCGTTAAGCAGCAGCTTTGCTACTGTGAGAATGTCATTCCTAAGTGTGGGGTAAGCTTCAATCCAGTGACTAAATATGCACACAATTACCAACTTACCTCAAACCACCACACACAGGCATCTCAATAAAATCCAACTGCATTCTGCTAAATGGACCTCCTGCTCTCCCAATGTGGCTCAAATTCACCACTGTCCCTTTCCCCGCATTCATTTGTTGACAGATGATACATCTGTGACAGATCACTTTTGCAGCTTGTCTGAATTTCGGATTAAACCACTTAATTTTGAACAGCCTAATCATGGCATCTCTCCCAATATGTGCTTGCCCATGGTAAAACCTTGCAAACTGTAACAGGAGACTGTTCAGCAAGCCCATTTTCCCCTCATCTGAGACCCACAAGTCATCTGGTCTTTGTACACATTGCATCCTAACCAAAGACCGCTTCTCATCTTTGCTGGCGCGTTCCTGCAACAATCTCAATTCCTCCAACGTGTCAACCACCCTTAAAGCGTAACCTGTGCATGTCTCATTTTCTGTTTCAGGTAACAATTGCCACTGTTCCTTAAACGATATACAGTTCAATGCGCAAAACCTTGCGACTTGATCTGCATATCTATTTCCCATCGAAACAAAGTCTTGTGATTTCAAATGAGCACTGCATTTCACAACGTCAATTTCATGAGGTAACTGAATCGCGTGCAACAACTCCTTAATTCTTTCACCATTTTTCACTGGAGAACCAGAAGATGTCAGGAAACCCCTCTGTGACCATAGTTGGCCAAAATCATGAACAATTCCAAATCTGTATCTGCTATCAGTATAGATAGTCACCCTCAATTGGGCAGCAGCATGGCAAGCTCTAGTAAGAGCAACCAATTCAGCCACTTGAGCAGAATATACTCTCTCAAGCCAAGACGCTTCCAGGATACCCGAGATCGTGCATACAGCGTATCCAGCTCTCAGCACTCCTACTGAGTCTCTTAAACATGAGCCATCAACAAAGATTATTTTGTCATTTTCTTCCAATTGGGTATCTTTAATATCGGGCCTCGGTTTGGTGCACATTTCTGTTACCTCAAGACAATCGTGTTCTACATTTTAAGCATCCTCAACTTCTGTGTTTTTCTTTGGAAGCAAAGTTGCGGGGTTCAGCACTGTACATCTTGTCAACGTTACATTTGGTGACTCCAATATAATAGTTTCATATTTTGTCAGTCTTGCGTTTGTCATGTGCTGCGTTTTTGTTCGTGTTAGCAAGATCTCAACTGAGTGAGGGACCATGACTGTTAAAGGATGTCCCATTACTATGCCTTCACATTGGGCGAGGCTTTGACCAACTGCTGCTACTGCACGCAAACAACCTGGTAAGGCTGCTGCAACCGGGTCCAAAGTATCTGAACAATATGCTACTGGTCGGTTTACACCTCCATGGACCTGTGTAAGGACAGACAAAGAACATGCATCGCATTCATGACAAAACAGAACAAAAGGTTTTGTGTAATCAGGCATTCCTAAAGCTGGAGCCCTGCACATACACCCCCCTAGCTCAGTAAACGCCTTCATTTCTTTCTCTGACAAAGTTATGACATCTGGCCCATCCTCAACTGTCAGTCTCACCAATGGCTTGGAGATGACTGAGAAATTTGGGATCCACTGACGACAGAAGCCCACCATTCCCAGAAACATCCTAACATCTCTCTGTGTCATTGGGGGATTCATCTGCAACAGGGCAGTCACCCTTTCCCTGGACAACTTTCTCCACCCTTTCTCAATTTGATGACCCAAATATTTCACCTCCTTCTGGCAATATTGCAGCTTCTTTGGGGACACCTTATGCCCGTTCTTTCCCAAGTGGTTCAGTAAGGCAATCGAATCTTACTTGCACTCATCCTTCGTTTTGGATACGATCAACAGATCGTCAATGTACTGCACTAGAGTCGATTGAAAAGGCAATTCCAATGACTCCAGATCCTTCTCCAATATCTGATTGAAAATGGAAGGTGATTCCGAAAACCCTTGAGGAATTCGACACCAATTGTAAACCTTATCCAGGAATTTGAAACTGAAAAGAAATTGGATGCCCTCATGAAGAGGCACAGAAAAGAACGCTTGAGACAAATCTACTACTGTGAACCACTCTGCATCACATGTAACCTGGAACATGATCACAGCTGGATTTGGCACTACTGGGCAACATTTCACCACTATGTCATTAATCTTTCTCAAGTCTTGGACAATGCAGACCTTCCCACAAGGCTTTCTCAGTCCCATTATTGGTGAATTACATGGACTGCTCAACACTTCTTTCAAAACTCCCTGCTTCACAAAGTCTGCAATTAATTGTGCCACCTTTATAAGGACATCTTGCGCCATGTCCATCAGCGTTTGGCTTCACACTGACTTTGACTGGTTCTACTCCTTTTATCAGCCCTACTTCTTTCCCTGTTAAGTCCCACACTTTCTCCTTTACTGTCCCCTCCAAGTCTTCTGGCAGATCAGTCACCGTGAACATTGGGAAGCAATTAATCAGAGGATACTCCTCATCTGTTGTCTCTGTTTCAGGCTCTGAAACCTGCCCTTCATCTCCTTCATCGTCACTGTTTGTCTGCACCTCAATTCCCTCATTTGAACCGGTGATCGAACACCTTGTCTTGTACAGTAAGTCTCTCTCCAGTAGGGACACAGGACTTGAATCACAAACCACAAACCTGTGCAGTCCCTGGAAAGTACCAAGCTCAACCTGAACCGGATCAGTGATCGGGTTAGTCAGAAGTTGATTCGCCACTCCTACTACCTTGACTGTACGTCCCGAAAGGGGCAATTTCGGAACCTCTGCACTTCTGACTGTAGAGCGTGTAGCTCCTGTGTTAACCAAGAATGAAACCTTGTGACCCATCACTTTCCCCTTTGATCTACCTCTAAGGACGCTGCAAGCCTACATTCCTCACTGTCTGAGCTTTCATCCGACCATTCATCGTTTATTCCATTCTCACCACACAATGTGAATTGTTGTACTGTGTTATTTTGACTCATTCTTTGACCTGTGACCTGTTGAGGAAGCGTCACCTGTTGCAGTTCCATTGGTGCTAAGGGCAACTGCATTTGCTGTCTAGGTACCATTGGAACCTGCTGTTGCATTTGCTGCATCTGCACCGGTTGTACACGTGGCATCTGCACTTGTTGCATGGTTGGAGACTCTGCATCTGAACCATGTTATTCTGGAAGTTCGGATTTGGACCTCTCATCCTTGGTCCTTTAACATTTTGGAATGCATTAACATCATTGCTTTGTTGAACAACACCCTCCGGCACCATCATCGGACATTCCCGCTTCCAGTGTCCGACGCCCCCGCAAGCATGACAAGGTAACACTTTTTTCATCCCCTGCACATAATTTTGAACCACTACGGTATTCAAATCTGGACCACGGTTCACAAAACCTCCTTGACCTCTGCCTCTTACTTGTGCTTGAAACATCACGTTTCCTTGTGGCTGTTGCACCATCTGCTATAGACTACCTCCCTGCAACCCTGACTGTGCTGCCTTAATTTGCATCACCATCACCTTCTCCTTCAACTTTCTCTACTTCAACTCAATCTCGTCACTACAATACTTCGCATACTGCAACACCTCGTCAATCGGCTTCGCTTGCCAACAGATCAAATGATTCTTAATCATCTGACTAATCTCAGGTCTCAATCCTTCAACAAATCTGAACACAAGGTGATTCATGTCCTTCGCCTCTATAACCTCTGTACCACTGTAGTGCTTGAACGGCTTCAACAACCTCTCATAGTAGGCATGTATCGACTCATTGGCCTCCTGCGCTGTCCGATCAATCTTTTGCCAATCAATATTCTGCGGCGATACCCTCTGTTTCAAGAAGTCTATCACCTTATAGTAGTATTTCATCACCTCAGGCGACGGTGCTCCTGTGACTCTATCTCTTGCCGGTTCCGCAGCCGGCCAATCCACACTCCTCTTGCACTCAAGCCATAAATCAGCTGGAACTATGATCTCAAAAAGAGTATTCAGGTCTTCCCAAAGACACTTTGCAAGCTTCACAAACCTGTCTGTCTGCTGATACCACTCTATTGGCTTCTTCCTCAGCCTGGGGAAATCATTTGTGAATGACAAAATATCACCTCTGGTCCACGGTACATGGACAAGAACCCCTCCGGCCGTTTCTCTCATTGGTAACATCTTTATTGTACTGGTATCTGGCATGGCTTTCGCCTGCTGCTCTATGCCATCACTCTTCCTTTTATCTCTGTTCTTCGCCCATCTGCCTTCCCACTTCTCTAATGCTCCCCAAACGTATGCACTCTGCAGTATCTCTTTGAGGTGTGCCTTCCTCCCAGTAGACCTCATCTGTTCAAAATCTTTGGGCTCAAAGTCTAACCTGTAACTTCTCTTCAGATGTTTGGTATTTTCCAAATCTATTCCATATTTATCTGCCAGGTTCACCAACCTCTGATGTACCCTGCCTACTTCTTTGGTTATTTTTGGACACAGATACCTCAATTCTGCTTCAGTGTATGACTCTAGCCTGTTCACTCCCATGCTCCCCTCGACTAGATCATTTGCCTCCATGCCCAACCTCACAAAATTCAGGTACTCTTCTCTTTCCGACTGCTCGGTTGTCGCAGGAGTGTTCTGCGGTGAATTTAACTTGTCTAACCATTCATTCAGTTGTTGCGCAGTTAAACCTTGCAAAGAGATATTCCCAGCCTGCATCATCGGGGTTTGCGGTATATTCGCACTTGGGATCGGTGGAGTCAGCAGTCCCAAACCCGATTGTCTCATGGCATCTGGAGGAGCCCCAATCGGACTGAAGTCTAACAAAGACCTTTTGAATGTCGGTTCTACTGGAGTCATCCCTTGAGAGTTCCCTACAAAACCTCCTCTTGTCACCTCTTGAGTCATTATTCCTTGATCACATACACTAGGCTTCACCTGAGCATACAATGGTACTGGCGGACTGACTGTAATGGGCAAGGATATGGTGGCTGGCGTCTGCCTGTTTCCCAAAACCTGTGGAGCATTAACTCCCATATTCTGGTTCATTACTGGTGCTGTGGCTGACTGCGGTCCTGTGACCGAAGTATAATTTGGAACCATCTGTTGCGGTGTCTGTGGCAGTAAAAGTGGAGTTGGCTCAGTGTGTATCAGCTTTGGTCTCGTATATGCCGGATCTGACGGCACCATCAAATTCGTGGTAGTCTCTAGTACTGGGACCTCAGGGTAGAGTCTCTTAACCTGTGGAGGCTGCAGCTGTGTTTGCATCTCTGGAGCAGTGGACACACTGACACTATTCTGCACCGGAACTGGTGTTGCAACAGTATTAACCTGTACCGTATTTGTTGTCCCCTGGTTTTGTGTCAAATTTATAGGACCTGCACTAGTACTTGGTATGTTGTCATCTAGGGCATATGGCGGTGGTCGATCATTTAGTAACTGATTTAGGAACTCATCATCGTCTGAGTCATCTGCCTCTACCCAGGACTTCTTGGTCTCCTACTCTTTGCTAGAACCCTTGTCAGTCTTACAAGTGGCTTTCCCTCCTTGGGTTTTGCCTTCTTGAGTTATTGCTGGAAACATCCTAACTCCGTCTATTGTTTCTCTTCTCCAAACCCTCTGTGCGCTATCCCACCTAGCCTCTGCTAGTGTCTTTTCTGCTTTCCTCATTCTCCTCTCAAACGTCTGTTGCTGTTGTCGTATTGCCGTCAGTTCCCAAATTGCTAGCACCTCAAACTGTGCTGGCCTCGGAAGCGGCTTTAGCTCATTTAGAACCCTTTGCAAATTTTCCAAAATCCTTATATTGAACGTTCAACCTTCTTAATCAATTGCCTCTCACGGATGGCTGCCAATCCATGCGCGACCCTTCTCACTAACCGACCTATCCCAGCGTGGCTCCAATGACGTCACACTCACACACACTGCTGCTGACAAAGTCTTGCGGCTTGTCTTCCTCACTCTCGATTCACACAAAAACTAATGCAATATATTGCGAGAACTAATAAAACTCAAATTTGCCGGTCTACTACAGGAAAGGGTAACACAGTCGCTTCAGAACTTAGCCTCGGCCGCTACTCTCTCCTTCTCAGATCCCACATGTCATGTCTCAGATCCCACACTTGCAAGCAAAATTTGACCCACAAATTCTACTCTCGACTTGTCAATGGGTTGTTCTAGTGCACTTCAGAACTCACCAAATCTCCATTGAAGTTTCCATTCACTCACATTGACTCAAACTCGACTCGTCAACCACGCCCGATTGACCAATTAAACCGCACAAATTACAACATAAACCAAGTGTCTCATACACTTATCAATATACTCCGGAGTCTTAAACCACGCAGGGTCCATACATCACCAACAACCACGTGGACAGTGTTTGAGTACAAAGTGCCACACTCACATGAAGTTTGCCGACTTCCCTACTCTCATACTGCAAGGTACGCACACTCCTACTAAAACATTACCTGGCCTAAAATTCTCACAAACCTGACAATTCACCTGCGGTATGCATAAACTGTGCAAGCGCAATCCCTATTACACTCACACTATCACTAGGACGCCGAGAACATACCCAACTCACTTCGGCAAGCTCCGAGATTCCGGGAAAGTCATTTGGGACTTAGGGGCGTATCATCTCTCCAATTTGCATTACTTTAAAACAATGTTCAAACAGTGGTCCCTCGTCCTGGGGCCCCAAAGGGCCAAAACATCTATCTCTGCTACCAAAACTGATAACGCGTCAGAACCTTGATAAGTAAACTTACAAGGAGACACGTCTAGGCCAATGAACCTTTTGACCACGTTTGGAGACTTCCCAGAACAAGAGATCCTTTGGCATCACAATCAATAGGTCAATAACCCCATCAATATTCACAATCACTAATCAATTAAGCTGATCAATAACATTTAACATAGATCAATGCAACAAACGCACCATGATCTTTCAGCCATGAATAACCACACAAATCTAGTAAGTGTTAGGATATTAATTCTCTGTTAGTTACAATCTAGTATCATATTTATCAGTTTCAACAACAACAAGCACACCAATACCACTATGACATGGCAATCAGAGCAAAACTTTATCAAAGAATAGGTCATGACCATTTAGGATACACACAACAGTATTATGAGTCAACTTGAACAGAGTAACATTAGTACATTATTCAACAAAGCAAGATCTTAGTCGTTTGTCTATTTGCATCCGGTATTAGTGAAGTCCTTAACTAACCTCAAATTAGCATCAGCATGTTGGGCTTCATGCAAAACAAGTTAGCAACACAAATTTGGAAAACATCTAACTTTGGCCTCTATCAAAAGACCAGTTGGTACCTAGAAAGAAAAGGCAAACAGACAATTACAAGTACCATCAGATAGTTACCCATCCGAATGAGTCAGCAAACAGTGTCAGTCTTCGTCCTCAGGACATCAGTCGGTTCGTCACCAGCAAGGATAGAACAGGACAAAGTCTCAGTATGGCATAGCTAAGAATAGGCTCTTCCCTCATAAGGAGGAGAAGTCAGTGTCAGGTAAGGATTCATAAAGAGAATGGTTAAAATATCATAACAGCAAAGTCTCAAACCATAACGGCAAAAGTATAGCTTGGTGGAATGTTCAGTAATCGCTCCCTTCTCCTTGAGTCATGCGATTATATTAAAACAGTCGAACTAGCCCATAATTCCCCATTGGATCAATTTTGGTGCATCATTATGTCTGTCCAATAATTCTCCACGCACCTTGCTAGAATTTTCACCTAACACAGTTCTCATGCAGTTTTTTGGCTCCTATGATTGACATCTTCATCGGGTGGAATGTCAGGTAAGAAAAGTTACACTTTACGCTCAAGTCAGTAGTTCCATTGTCTTCTCCTAGTCCAGGCGGCCTTGCACCTGTTGCGAATTACACTGTTGCATTCCGCAAGAGTGTCTCCTTGAGCAAGACGGGTCCCATGAGAAAGAATTTACTACGGTTACACACACATCTCTAGCTTCTGGAAAAGTACAGCTTTGTTGCACGTTAGAAAAACACAATTAATATGAGGCCTGGCAGCTAGGCCCAGAGCTTTGCTAACTAAGGCCTAGTGGGTAATTTAACAAGACCTAATACATAATTCTTAATGCTAATACAAAGTCATACATTAGTACATTGTTAATTCATCATTAATCAGTTTAATTAATCATCGTATACATTGATGGCCACTCCCCGTGGGCACATTTCAAACGTGTACATTATTTTCAAGGTTAACACATTTTCTATGCAGTTTCACCACACATTATATTAAAAGCTTCTCATGTTAACCTCTTGGGTGCCTTGGACGAGATGATCTCGTCCAAGGCTACAGTTCCCCTGTGCCTTGGACGAGATCAT
Source organism: Pleurodeles waltl (assembly GCF_031143425.1). NCBI lineage: Eukaryota > Metazoa > Chordata > Amphibia > Caudata > Salamandridae > Pleurodeles > Pleurodeles waltl. The sequence goes on along the minus strand of NC_090448.1, from coordinate 764,848,946 downwards.
CTCGTCCATGGCACAGGGGAACTTGGGGGCGCGCTAGCGTGCCCCCCCGTGCACCCCCCTTCCCCCCCCAAGTCGGGGATGGAAGGGGAAGACCTTCCCCTTCCACCCCCGACCCCCCCCACCCCCCCCTGTGACGTCAGCGCGCGCACGCGCGCTGATGTGTCACAGGGGCCTCCCTCGTCGCGCTGGAAGCTCTGCTTCCAGCGCGATTGAAAAAGAAATGCAAAAGCATTTCTTTTTCAATCACTTGGGAGGCCCGGAGGGGCTTCAAAGGGAAGGAAAAGTATTTCCTTCCCTTTGAAGTCCCTCCGAGGGTTTCAAAAGCCGGATTGCTTGCAATCCGGCTTTTGAAACCCCACTAGACACCAGAGATTTTTTTTTTTTTCTTTGAAATTGACAAAAGGGAGCGACCCCTTGGGCAAGGGTCGCTCCCAGGGGGGGCATTTTTTTGAAAAGGCCTAAGGGCGATCTGCCCCCAGGGGGGGCAGAAACCTCTAGGCACCAGGGACCTTTTTTTTTTTTTTTTTTTTTTTTTTTTCTTTTTTTTTTATTGAGGTGGGGAGCGACCCCTTAGGCAAGGGTCGCTCCCCTTGGGGGAAAATTATATTTTGGCCATTTCTGCTCCCCTTGGGGGCAGATTGGCCTATTTTGATGAGGCCAATCTGCCCCCAAGGGGGGTAGAAACCACTAGACACCAGGGATTTTTTTTTTTTTTATTGTTATTGACAAAAGGGAGCGACCCCTTGGGCAAGGGTCGCTCCCAGGGGGGCATATTTTCGGGAAGGCCTTTTCTGCCCCCCCTGGGAGCAGATCGGCCTACTATTAGGCCGATCTGCCCCCAGGGGGGGCAGAAACCTCTAGGCACCAGGGACCATTTTTTTTTTTTTTTTTGGTGGGGAGCGACCCCTTAGGCAAGGGTCGCTCCCCTTGGGGGAAAATTATATTTTGCCCATTTCTGCCCCCCTTGGGGGCAGATTGGCCTATTTTGATGAGGCCAATCTGCCCCCAAGGGGGGTAGAAACCACTAGACACCAGGGAGTTTTTTCTTTGCGTGAATTTCACGCAAAGGGAGCGACCACTTAGGCAAGGGTCGCTCCCTGGGGGGGAGGGCAATTTATTTTAGGCCATTTCTGCCCCCCCTGGGGACAGATCGGCCTATTATTAGGCCGAACTGCCCCCGGGGGGGGGCAGAACACTCTAGGCGCCAGGGCAATTTTTTTTTTGTGTTTTTTTTTTTTGTTGTTTCTTTTTTTAGAGATGGGGAGCGACCCATCAGGCAAGGGTCGCTCCCCTGGGGGGGTAAATTGTATTTAGACCATTTCTGCCCCCCTGGGGGCAGATTGGCCAATTTTAGGTCAATCTGCCCCCACGGGGGCAGAAACCACTAGGCACCGGGGATTTGTTTTTTGGAGCCAATGTCACGCAGGGGGAGCGACCCCGTAGGCAAGGGTCGCTCCCGGGGGGGGGTGGGGGTTGGGGGGGCAAATTTATTTTAGGCCATTTCTGCCCCCCCGGGGGACAGATCGGCCTATTATTAGGCCGAACTGCCCCCGGGGGGGTGGGCAGAACACTCTAGGCGCCAGGGCAATTTTTTTTTTGTGTTTTTTTTTTTTTGTTGTTTCTTTTTTTAGAGATGGGGAGCGACCCATCAGGCAAGGGTCGCTCCCCTGGGGGGGCAAATTGTATTTAGACCATTTCTGCCCCCCTAGGGGCAGATTGGCCAATTTTAGGTCAATCTGCCCCCAAGGGGGCAGAAACCACTAGGCACCGGGGATTTGTTTTTTGGAGCCAATGTCACGCAGGGGGAGAGACCCCGTAGGCAAGGGTCGCTCCCGGGGGGGGGGTGGGGGTTGGGGGGGCAAATTTATTTTAGGCCATATCTGCCCCCCCGGGGGACAGATCGGCCTATTATTAGGCCGAACTGCCCCCGGGGGGGTGGGCAGAACACTCTAGGCGCCAGGGCAATTTTTTTTTTGTGGTTTTTTTTTTTTGTTGTTTCTTTTTTTAGAGATGGGGAGCGACCCATCAGGCAAGGGTCGCTCCCCTGGGGGGGCAAATTGTATTTAGACCATTTCTGCCCCCCTGGGGGCAGATTGGCCAATTTTAGGTCAATCTGCCCCCAAGGGGGCAGAAACCACTAGGCACCGGGGATTTGTTTTTTGGCGCCAATGTCACGCAGGGGGAGCGACCCCGTAGGCAAGGGTCGCTCCGGGGGGGGGGGGGGGTTGGGGGGGCAAATTTATTTTAGGCCATTTCTGCCCCCCCGGGGGACAGATCGGCCTATTATTAGGCCGAACTGCCCCCGGGGGGGGGGCAGAACACTCTAGGCGCCAGGGCAATTTTTTTTTGTGTTTTTTTTTTTTTGTTGTTTCTTTTTTTAGAGATGGGGAGCGACCCATCAGGCAAGGGTCGCTCCCCTGGGGGGGCAAATTGTATTTAGACCATTTCTGCCCCCCTGGGGGCAGATTGGCCAATTTTAGGTCAATCTGCCCCCACGGGGGCAGAAACCACTAGGCACCGGGGATTTGTTTTTTGGAGCCAATGTCACGCAGGGGGAGCGACCCCGTAGGCAAGGGTCGCTCCCGGGGGGGGTGGGGGTTGGGGGGGCAAATTTATTTTAGGCCATTTCTGCCCCCCCGGGGGACAGATCGGCCTATTATTAGGCCGAACTGCCCCCGGGGGGGTGGGCAGAACACTCTAGGCGCCAGGGCAATTTTTTTTTTGTGTTTTTTTTTTTTTGTTGTTTCTTTTTTTAGAGATGGGGAGCGACCCATCAGGCAAGGGTCGCTCCCCTGGGGGGGCAAATTGTATTTAGACCATTTCTGCCCCCCTGGGGGCAGATTGGCCAATTTTAGGTCAATCTGCCCCCAAGGGGGCAGAAACCACTAGGCACCGGGGATTTGTTTTTTGGCGCCAATGTCACGCAGGGGGAGCGACCCCGTAGGCAAGGGTCGCTCCCGGGGGGGGGTGGGGGTTGAGGGGGCAAATTTATTTTAGGCCATTTCTGCCCCCCCGGGGGACAGATCGGCCTATTATTAGGCCGAACTGCCCCCGGGGGGGGGGCAGAACACTCTAGGCGCCAGGGCAATTTTTTTTTTGTGTTTTTTTTTTTTTTTTTTTCTTTTTTTAGAGATGGGGAGCGACCCATCAGGCAAGGATCTCTCCCCTGGGGGGGCAAATTGTATTTAGACCATTTCTGCCCCCCTAGGGGCAGATTGGCCAATTTTAGGTCAATCTGCCCCCAAGGGGGCAGAAACCACTAGGCACCGGGGATTTGTTTTTTGGAGCCAATGTCACGCAGGGGGAGAGACCCCGTAGGCAAGGGTCGCTCCGGGGGGGGGGTGGGGGTTGGGGGGGCAAATTTATTTTAGGCCATTTCTGCCCCCCCGGGGGACAGATCGGCCTATTATTAGGCCGAACTGCCCCCGGGGGGGTGGGCAGAACACTCTAGGCGCCAGGGCAATTTTTTTTTTGTGGTTTTTTTTTTTGTTGTTTCTTTTTTTAGAGATGGGGAGCGACCCATCAGGCAAGGGTCGCTCCCCTGGGGGGGCAAATTGTATTTAGACCATTTCTGCCCCCCTGGGGGCAGATTGGCCAATTTTAGGTCAATCTGCCCCCAAGGGGGCAGAAACCACTAGGCACCGGGGATTTGTTTTTTGGCGCCAATGTCACGCAGGGGGAGCGACCCCGTAGGCAAGGGTCGCTCCGGGGGGGGGGTGGGGGTTGGGGGAGCAAATTTATTTTAGGCCATTTCTGCCCCCCCGGGGGACAGATCGGCCTATTATTAGGCCGAACTGCCCCCGGGGGGGGCAGAACACTCTAGGCGCCAGGGCAATTTTTTTTTTGTGTTTTTTTTTTTTTGTTGTTTCTTTTTTTAGAGATGGGGAGCGACCCATCAGGCAAGGGTCGCTCCCCTGGGGGGGCAAATTGTATTTAGACCATTTCTGCCCCCCTGGGGGCAGATTGGCCAATTTTAGGTCAATCTGCCCCCAAGGGGGCAGAAACCACTAGGCACCGGGGATTTGTTTTTTGGCGCCAATGTCACACAGGGGGAGCGACCCCGTAGGCAAGGGTCGCTCCCGGGGGGGGGTGGGTGTTGGGGGGGCAAATTTATTTTAGGCCATTTCTGCCCCCCCGGGGGGCAGATCGGCCTATTATTAGGCCGAACTGCCCCCGGGGGGGGGGGGGGCAGAACACTCTAGGCGCCAGGGCAATTTTTTTTGTGTGTTTTTTTTTTTTTGTTGTTTCTTTTTTTAGAGATGGGGAGCGACCCATCAGGCAAGGGTCGCTCCCCTGGGGGGACAAATTGTATTTAGGCCATTTCTGCCCCCCTTGGGGGCAGATTGGCTGAGTTTAGGTCAACCTGCCCCCAAGGGGGCAGAATCCACTAGGCACCGGGGATTTGTTTTTTGGTGCCAATGTCACGCAGGGGGAGCGACCCCGTAGGCAAGGGTCGCTCCCGGCGGGGTAGGGTGGGGGTTGGGGGGGCAAATTTATTTTAGGGCATTTCTGCCCCCCCCCCCTGGGGCCGGCTGAGCTACAGGCCAAACACCACAGGTAGGCACCTTGCAAAAAACACCTCTGTTTTCTGTGAAAAAATATGTTGTGTCCACGTTGTGTTTTGGGCCATTTCCTTTTGTGGGCGCTAGGCCTACCCACAGAAGTGATGTACCATTTTTATCGAGAGACTTAGGGGAACGCTGGGTGGAAGGAAATTTGTGGCTCCTCTCAGATTCCAGAACTTTCTGTCACCGAAATGAGAGGAAAAAGTGTTTTTTGGGCCAAATTTTGATGTTTGCAAAGGATTCTGGGTAACATAACCTGGTCAGAGCCCCGCAAGTCACCCCATCTTGGATTCCCCTGGGTTTCTAGTTTTCAAAAATGCACTGGTTTGCTAGGTTTCCTCAGGTGTCGGCTGAGCTACAGGCCAAAATCCACAGGTAGGCACTGCTTTTTATAAAAAAATGTGATGTGTCCACGTTGTGTTTTGGGCCCTTTCCTTTCGTGGGCGCTAGTCCTACCCACACAAGTGAGGTATCATTTTTATCGGGAGACTTGGGGGAACGCTGGGTAGAAGGAAATTTGTGGCTCCTCTCAGATTCCAGAACTTTCTGCCACAGAAATGTGAGTAACATGTGTATTTTTAGCCAAATTTTGAGGTTTGCAAAGGATTCTGGGTAACAGAACCTGGTCCGAGCCCCGCAAGTCACCCCTCCTTGGATTCCCCTAGGTCTCTAGCTTTCAGAAATGCACAGGTTTGGTAGGTTTCCCTAGGTGCCGGCTGAGCTAGAGGCCAAAATCTACAGGTAGGCACTTCGCAAAAAACACCTCTGTTTTTTTCCAAAATTTAGGATGTGTCCACGTTGCGCTTTGGGGTGTTTCCTGTCGCCGGCGCTAGGCCTACCCACGCAAGTGAGGTATCATTTTTATCGGGAGACTTGGGGGAACGCTGGGTGGAAGGAAATTTGTAGCTCCTCTCAGATTCCAGAACTTTCTGCCAAAGAAATGTGAGGGACATGTGTTTTTTTAGCCAAATGTTGAGGTTTGCAAAGGATTCTGGGTAACAGAACCTGGTCCGAGCCCCGCAAGTCACCCCTCCTTGGATTCCCCTAGGTCTCTAGTTTTCAGAAATGCACAGGTTTGGTAGGTTTCCCTAGGTGGCGGCTGAGCTAGAGGCCTAAATCTACAGGTAGTCACTTTGCTAAAAACAGCTCTGTTTTCTGTGATGTGTCCACGTTGTGTTTTGGGGCATATCCTGTCGCGGGCGCTAGGCCTACCCACATAAGTGAGGTATCATTTTTATCGGGAGACGTGGGGGAACGCTGGGTGGAAGGAAATTTGTGGCTCCTCTCAGATTCCAGAACTTTCTGCCACAGAAATGTGAGGAACATGTGTTTTTTTAGCCAAATGTTGAGGTTTGCAAAGGATTCTGGGTAACAGAACCTGGTCCGAGCCACACAAGTCACCCCTCCTTGGATTCCCCTAGGTCTCTAGTTTTCAGAAATGCACAGGTTTGGTAGGTTTCCCTAGGTGGCGGCTGAGCTAGAGGCCAAAATCTACAGGTAGTCACTTTGCTAAAAACAGCTCTGTTTTCTGTGATATGTCCACGTTGTGTTTTGGGGCATATCCTGTAGCGGGCGCTAGGCCTACCCACACAAGAGAGGTATCATTTTTATCGGGAGACGTGGGGGAACGCTGGGTGGAAGGAAATTTGTGTCTCCTCTCAGATTCCAGAACTTTCTGCCACAGAAATGTGAGGAACATGTGTTTTTTAGCCAAATTTGAGGTTTGCAAAGGATTCTGGGTAACAGAACCTGGTCCGAGCCACACAAGTCACCCCTCCTTGGATTCCCCTAGGTCTCTAGTTTTCAGAAATGCACAGGTTTGGTAGGTTTCCCTACGTGGCGGCTGAGCTAGAGGCCAAAATCTACAGGTAGTCACTTTGCTAAAAACAGCTCTGTTTTCTGTGATATGTCCACGTTGTGTTTTGGGGCATATCCTGTCGCGGGCGCTAGGCCTACCCACACAAGTGAGGTATCATTTTTATCGGGAGACGTGGGGGAACGCTGGGTGGAAGGAAATTTGTGGCTCCTCTCAGATTCCAGAACTTTCTGCCACAGAAATGTGAGGAACATGTGTTTTTTTAGCCAAATTTTAAGGTTTGCAAAGGATTCTGGGTAACAGAACCTGGTCCGAGCCACACAAGTCACCCCTCCTTGGATTCCCCTAGGTCTCTAGTTTTCAGAAATGCATAGGTTTGGTAGGTTTCCCTAGGTGGCGGCTGAGCTAGAGGCCAAAATCTACAGGTAGTCACTTTGCTAAAAACAGCTCTGTTTTCTGTGATATGTCCACGTTGTGTTTTGGGGCATATCCTGTCGCGGGCGCTAGGCCTACCCACACAAGTGAGGTATCATTTTTATCGGGAGACATGGGGGAACGCTGGGTGGAAGGAAATTTGTGGCTCCTCTCAGATTCCAGAACTTTCTGCCACAGAAATGTGAGGAACATGTGTTTTTTTAGCCAAATTTTGAGGTTTGCAAAGGATTCTGGGTAAGAGAACCTGGTCCGAGCCACACAAGTCACCCCTCCTTGGATTCCCCTAGGTCTCTAGTTTTCAGAAATGCATAGGTTTGGTAGGTTTCCCTAGGTGGCGGCTGAGCTAGAGGCCAAAATCTACAGGTAGTCACTTTGCTAAAAACAGCTCTGTTTTCTGTGATATGTCCACGTTGTGTTTTGGGGCATATCCTGTCGCGGGCGCTAGGCCTACCCACACAAGTGAGGTATCATTTTTATCGGGAGACGTGGGGGAACGCTGTTTGGAAGGAAATTTGTGGCTCCTCTCAGATTCCAGAACTTTCTGCCACAGAAATGTGAGGAACATGTGTTTTTTAGCCAAATTGTGAGGTTTGCAAAGGATTCTGGGTAACAGAACCTGGTCCGAGCCACACAAGTCACCCCTCCTTGGATTCCCCTAGGTCTCTAGTTTTCAGAAATGCACAGGTTTGGTAGGTTTCCCTAGGTGGCGGCTGAGCTAGAGGCCAAAATCTACAGGTAGTCACTTTGCTAAAAACAGCTCTGTTTTCTGTGATATGTCCACGTTGTGTTTTGGGGCATATCCTGTCGCGGGCGCTAGGCCTACCCACACAAGTGAGGTATCATTTTTATCGGGAGACGTGGGGGAACGCTGGGTGGAAGGAAATTTGTGGCTCCTCTCAGATTCCAGAACTTTCTGCCACAGAAATGTGAGGAACATGTGTTTTTTTAGCCAAATTTTAAGGTTTGCAAAGGATTCTGGGTAACAGAACCTGGTCCGAGCCACACAAGTCACCCCTCCTTGGATTCCCCTAGGTCTCTAGTTTTCAGAAATGCATAGGTTTGGTAGGTTTCCCTAGGTGGCGGCTGAGCTAGAGGCCAAAATCTACAGGTAGTCACTTTGCTAAAAACAGCTCTGTTTTCTGTGATATGTCCACGTTGTGTTTTGGGGCATATCCTGTCGCGGGCGCTAGGCCTACCCACACAAGTGAGGTATCATTTTTATCGGGAGACGTGGGGGAACGCTGGGTGGAAGGAAATTTGTGGCTCCTCTCAGATTCCAGAACTTTCTGCCACAGAAATGTGAGGAACATGTGTTTTTTTAGCCAAATTTTGAGGTTTGCAAAGGATTCTGGGTAACAGAACCTGGTCCGAGCCACACAAGTCACCCCTCCTTGGATTCCCCTAGGTCTCTAGTTTTCAGAAATGCATAGGTTTGGTAGGTTTCCCTAGGTGGCGGCTGAGCTAGAGGCCAAAATCTACAGGTAGTCACTTTGCTAAAAACAGCTCTGTTTTCTGTGATATGTCCACGTTGTGTTTTGGGGCATATCCTGTCGCGGGCGCTAGGCCTACCCACACAAGTGAGGTATCATTTTTATCGGGAGACGTGGGGGAACGCTGTGTGGAAGTAAATTTGTGGCTCCTCTCAGATTCCAGAACTTTCTGCCACAGAAATGTGAGGAACATGTGTTTTTTTAGCCAAATTTTGAGGTTTGCAAAGGATTCTGGGTAACAGAACCTGGTCCGAGCCACACAAGTCACCCCTCCTTGGATTCCCCTAGGTCTCTAGTTTTCAGAAATGCATAGGTTTGGTAGGTTTCCCTAGGTGGCGGCTGAGCTAGAGGCCAAAATCTACAGGTAGTCACTTTGCTAAAAACAGCTCTGTTTTCTGTGATATGTCCACGTTGTGTTTTGGGGCATATCCTGTCGCGGGCGCTAGGCCTACCCACACAAGTGAGGTATCATTTTTATCGGGAGACGTGGGGGAACGCTGGGTGGAAGGAAATTTGTGGCTCCTCTCAGATTCCAGAACTTTCTGCCACAGAAATGTGAGGAACATGTGTTTTTTTAGCCAAATTTTGAGGTTTGCAAAGGATTCTGGGTAACAGAACCTGGTCCGAGCCACACAAGTCACCCCTCCTTGGATTCCCCTAGGTCTCTAGTTTTCAGAAATGCACAGGTTTGGTAGGTTTCCCTAGGTGGCGGCTGAGCTAGAGGCCAAAATCTACAGGTAGTCACTTTGCTAAAAACAGCTCTGTTTTCTGTGATGTGTCCACGTTGTGTTTTGGGGCATATCCTGTCGCGGGCGCTAGGCCTACCCACACAAGTGAGGTATCATTTTTATCGGGAGACTTGGGGGAACATAGAATAGCAAAACAAGTGTTATTGCCCCTTGTCTTTCTCTACATTTATTCCTTCAAAATATAGGGGTGTGTGTAAAAAAGACATCTATTTGAGAAATTCCATGTAATTCACGTGCTACTATGGTCACCCCGGAATTCAGAGATGTGCAAATAACCACTGCTCCTCAACACCTTATCTTGTGCCCTTTTTGGAAATGCAAAGGTTTTCTTGATAGCTATTTTTTACTCCTTATATTTCAGCAAATGAATTACTGTATACCCGGTATAGAATGAAAACGCACTGCAGGGTGCAGCTCATTTATTGGCTCTGGGTTCCTCGGGTTCTTGATGAACCTACAAACCCTATATATCCCCGCAACCAGAGGAGTCCAGCAGACGTAACGGTATATTGCTTTCGATAATCTGACATTGCAGGGAAAAGTTACAGAGTAAAAAGTAGAGAAAAATTGATGTTTTTTTCACCTCAATTTCAATATTTTTCTTTTTCAGCAGTTATTTTCTGTAGGAAACCCTTGTAGGATCTACACAAATGACCCCTTGCTGAATTCAGAATTTTGTCTACTTTTCAGAAATGTTTAGGTTTCTGGGATCCAGCATTGGTTTCATGACCATTCCTGTCACTGACTGGAAGGAGGCTGAAAGCACAAAAAATTGCACAAATGGGGTATGCCCCAGTAAAATGCCAAAATTGTGTTGAAAAATTGGGTTTTCTGATTCAAGTCTGCCTGTTCCTGAAAGCTGGGAAGCTGCTGAGTTTAGCACCGCAAACCCTTTGTTGATGCCATTTTCAGGGGAAAAACCACAAGCCTTCTTCTGCAGCCCCTTTTTCCAATTTTTTTGAAAAAAACGAAATTTTCACTGTATTTTGGCCAATTTCTTGGCCTCCTTCAGGGGAACCCACAAAGTCTGGGTACCTTTAGAATCCCTAGGATGTTGGAAAAAAAGGACGCAAATTTGGCTTGGTTAGCTTATGTGGACAAAAAGTTATGAGGGCCTAAGCGCGAACTGCCCCAAATAGGCAAAAAAAGGCCTGGCACAGGAGGGGGAAAAGGCCTGGCAGCGAAGGGGTTAATATTAATTTTAAAGTTACACTCCAACAAAAGTCTTAATCACTTCTTTTATGTTCACTCTATATCAAACATGTGCATTCTTTTTCTTTCCACATTTCCTCCATGTGCATATCTGAAACCTCAACTCTTTGCTTGTCAGCACCATTTTTTTCATTCTTTCCAGAATGTACTTCCATATATCTCCTTCACTTTACCACCCCAAAAAAACACAAGACACCCACTCATCTGTAAGCTATGCATTTTCTTTTACTTTCGCCTTGTCATTATTTTGACAACTGTGTACCTCCGTCACACACATTTGCGCAAAATTTCAATTGCAAATGGAATGCAGGGCCATTCCTCTGTGTGCTCAGCAGAGAAGCCAAGACTTGGATAACTATGTATTTTGAAACCTTTCTAACCCACTAACAGGCACTGTGAGAAACTCTTACTGCCATCAGTCTCAAATCCAGCACTCTCAAACAGGAGGCAACTACGTTCGAAGTAAGCACTATACCAGAGTAATATGCTAAATGGAAAAAAATACAGAATCAAAATATCCCGAAATAGCTAACACTTTTAGGGAATGCAAGATTATGGAAAACCTATCAAATATAAACAGAAAATAAATTGCTGATATGGATTACCTTACGTGTTTCACACGCATTGGTCAGAAATTGATCAGTGTTTTTGCCTGTAAAGTTAAGAACATTCATAAAGGGCCCAATAGGAACTGTTTCAATGTCCGTTTTGTAACTACTTCCGGGTCTGAGACCCGAGAGGACCGGCCCACTTAAAGCCCTGCCAAATACCTTCTGTCTCACCAAGAACAGGATTCAGGTCCTCAAAAATTAAAAAGGAAGCTAGGGAGTAACAAGAGAGGTTTCTCAACACGCTCGCCTTGCTGCCTGCACATCTACAACTCTAAACAGTTCACATGTTGTAACACTCCATGTCATCATAGAAATGTTTAATGGACCCACTGAATTCTGCAAAGCTGACAGGCAGCAATGCAGGCAGTGCTCGGGCGCTCTCAGACAAGGTTTAAATGAAAGGCGATATCAGCATGGCACTCTGTATCATTTTTTTCTTCCATTTAGCTTCTCAAGTATTATTCACAAGAGCCAATTTGTGAATTTGTGTCATAATTTGATGAACGTCTTGCCTGACAGACTACTTTCCTGCAAACACTGCTGTTGTGACTGAAAGCAATATATGTCCACTGTTTTTAAAGGGAGTGATAGAGAAGATTTCTAAATACTGCTGATGAATGTCAAATGAAAACTAGAGGCGCTTGGATGTAATCTATTTCAATATTATACTTTAATTTTCTGTTTCCTCTTGATAAGAGTAGTCTCCTCACATTTTAAAAGAATAATCCCAAATGATTAAAAATAGTCACATACGTTCCACTGATTCGGCAGAACTAATTTCTCATACTGCAAGGACGGGATATTTATATAAGAATCGAAAAATGCCTTCAAGTACTTCATTTCATTTGGCTAGTATCAAATTCTGAAACACCAAACTATAAGCCTGATTGAGAGTCTGGCGGAGGGGGTTACTCCGTCACAACCGTGACGGATATCCCATCTGCCTTATTACAATCCCATTATGGACCGGATTTAGGGTTTCGCGGAGGGGTTACTCCTACAAACGTGTGAGAGATATTAGTCCACCGTATTACAAGTTCCATGGGCAACAACGGAATTATAACACAGCGGACAGGATATCTGTTGTGACAAGGTAACCTCCTCCAACAAACTCTAAATCAGGCCCTAGGTCTATTCACGTTAAGGTTCCATATTTGAAACAATGCACTAATACATACATTTCAGCCCCAGAAAGTGTATTTGACAATTAAGTGCAATTGGGGCAAGCCTAAATACAGAACATGAATAGTCGATAATCAGAGGATCATTTGCTATTGTGACACCAAATATCATTGTTTTGCTTAAAAATAATAAGTGCTGTGCAAATGATTTAAATACCACAAAGAGAGAAAGACCACTCTCTATTTGCTGTAAGAAGAGTCCGAATTGGAATAATTTTAAAACATATTTATAAAACATGAAAGTTGCAACAATATTGATGCCTGAGAAGCCGAACAATGGCAACGGGAGAAGAGGAGCCAATAATCGACATGTGAACCATGTAGTAGTAAAACTTTAGATTAAGGGTTTTAGTGTCATTGGACTAAATGTAAACATGCGATTCTTGGACCAATGAGGGTGTGGGAAGTAGTTTTAGGAAATTTAACTTAGCCAGACTGGACAGAGAGGAGGACACCATTTTAAAATTTTTCTACCAGGCTATTATTTTCTTGACCATCCTGAAAAGAGATGTGCTTAACTTTATTGCTTAAAGAACCTTTGCTTTTTCTGAACTTTGATGGTAAATCCTGATGTCTTGCTGAACCAACTGATGTCCTATTGATGGAGACTCTCACCGCTTGTTGAACCATATTGAGGACAGGTATACCGACAATGTTACTAATTGCTAAGTCAATTTGCTTTTGTTTCTAGGTACCAGCTGCTATTTTGATAGAGCCATAGTTAGATGTTTTTACAAATCTGTGTGACTAAATCGTTTTGCATGAAGTCCAAACGTGCTATTCTGATTTGGTGTTAGTTAGGGTTCTCAGTGATGAAGTTTGCTACATGTATTAACAGTTGACGTCTTTTCTTTGCTAAAGCTAAATGTATGTTATTTCGTTTGCGCAGTTATTCTTGCAATTAATTTGTACCGTAACCTTAGAATCTGTGGTCAATCAAGCTTTGATTAGATTGCGAATCTTTCATCACTTTCGTCAGCCAGTATAGTTTCTGTATGTTTATCATCTGATTTTGAGACTAAGTTATGTGGCTTTAGCATTGTTAATATAGGGAAATAAACATTCTAACTTTTACATAAAAGGTGTGGTTATTCATGTCTGCAAGGTCATGGTGTGTGGAAATTACTGACTCCTATTGATTATTGATGTCATCGATTGCTAGTTGCTATTGATTTGTTTTAGTATGGGGTTATATGGTGGGAAAAGCACAGTCAAAAGGTCCATCAGCCTATTCGCGTCTCCCTTGTAAGTTTACTTAATAAGGTCTGACGCGCTAACAGAGATGGTAGCAGAGATTGATGGTTTGTCTCCTTAAGAACCCATCTTATAGGCCCAGTACAGGCATTCTCCAGAGATAGGTAGAAGAGTGTTTGGTCCCAGAGATAGTAATAGGATAAAGGTTAAATATCCTACAGAGAACAAAATATTTTTGCAGATTTGGAGAAATTGGTGAAAGTTTGGATTTTCTAGATTTGATGATACAAAGTGGAAATAAAATGTGCCCCTAAGTCCTTAAAATGACTTTCCCAGGATCTTGGAGCCTGTCAATGATTGTTTGAGGATGTTCTTGACAATGTGAATGAAGTAGGTTTTGCACTTGCATAGCTTATGCAAATCGCAGGTGAATTGTGATGTTTGTGAGAGTTTAGGGAGTTTGCGTACTCCAAATGAAGTTATTTAAGGAGTTTGCGCTTCACATGTGTATGGTGCTTTGTGCGAAAAAATTGTCCACGTGGTTGTTGGTATACAGACCCTGCTTGGTCTAAGACTCCGGAGTATATTGAAAAGTGTATGAGACACTTGGTTTTTGTTGTAATTTGTCTGGTTTAATAAGTTGGTCGGGCATGGTCGACAAGTCAAGTGTGAGTCAAAGTGAGTGAAAGATATTTTCGACTGAGATCGGGCGAGTCCTATGTGCACCAGGACAGACCCACTGATCAGTTGAGAGTGAAATTTGCAGGTCAAATTTTGCTTGCGAATCAGTAAAAATGAGAAAGAAAGAGTAGCTGCTAGAGTGAAACCTTACCTGTAGTAAACGGACAAATTGGGTTTTGATTTTGTTTAGTGCTTGCAATAAATTGCATTCTTTTTTGTGTGAATCTGAGTTTTTCAGTAGCAGTACATGTGAGTGTGACGTCTTTGGAGCCGTGCTGGGATAGGTTGGTTAGTGAGAAGGGTCGCACACGGATTGGTAGCCGTCCGTGAAGCGCAATTGGTTGCGAAGGTGAGTGAAGAGAATTCTGGGATTAAAAGTCACTTCCTGATTTGATTTGGAATGACATAAAGGTCGCAAAGATTACATTTTTCAAAGCTTTAAAGAGCGCTTTAAGGGGAGATACATACTTTACAACGAGTATAGGGGATATTGCACGGCAGAAGGTACACCAGCTTACATTGTATTCGAAGAGCAGGGTGTTGCACCATGTTTTTGGTTGAAGCTGTGGTGCAAAGTGACAGAGAAGGATGGGAACTTAGCGTTCCTGTCCATGGAACATTTAATTTGAGGAGCTTAGAGAATCTGAGGAGGGTGCTTTATGATCTGAAACCCCCTCCGAAACCAGCACAGTTCGAGGCATTGGCAATCTGGGAGTTACTAGTCAGACGGCAACAGAAATTTGAGAGGAGGAAGAAAAAGCCAGAAAAGACACTAGCGGAGGCTAGATGGGACATTGCTCAGAAATTGTGGAGATCCAAGACTTTACAGGGGATTAAAATGTTCCCAGCAATTACACAGGACAGTGAGAGAGAAGCAACGAAAGTAAAAATGAACAGAAGCCCCTCTGAGAGTAGGGAGCGGACACTAAAGGAGTCTAGAGGATACTTGTCATTTGAGGGACAGTCAGACGCTGATGAGTTTATTTTGCAGTTATTGAGAAATCGTCCCCCACTATAAGCAACGCAAGAGAATAGTCCGAGTACTAGTGTAAATCCTTCAGCACCGACACAGGGTAACGCAACAATGAGCCCCGTGCAGATTAATCCCAGCATGACACAGAGCCCAATCCAGAGCAGTCTCAAAGCACCCACTACTCCGGTAACACAAAATTAGGTGCCACAGTCAAATGTCCCGAGAATTTACCCTGATGTACCTGTCACAAATCTAATAGCACTGACAGGACAGGTTTTTCCGAGAAGGATGTTGGTCCAGACAGAGCCAACTCCATTTTTACTGCCTCAAGTGCAGCCACAACCAGGGACCCAGACAGAGACGTCTGTATTGATGAGTCAGAATATGGCAACTATGCACCCACAGAATTTGAGCATTAGACCAAGCCCAGATGCTGTATCTGTACCTGTCGCCATTGGTCCTGTCGTACCTTTGCTCGCACAAGAGAAAAACAGTGCAAATGGACAGGGAGTCCTGAGTCAGAAGTCAATGAGGGGAGGACTTAATGAGAATATCCGAGTAGTCTCTCCTATGGGACAGACCTTTGATAGATCGCGATCATTGCTAGACCTTAGTCCATTCAGAGTTCCTCTGGATACTGTTATAGGGTTGAATGTTAGTCAAACCCGGAAATTACTGACACCACAGTTCCCGAATACAGTGGTGCAACATGTGCCACATGCCCAGGCCAACAATATTTCGCTGCAAGGTTTGACAGTCCAACAACTGACCTAATGGTTAGACAATACCCCGCAGAGTGCTCCTAGGGGGGAGGAGTACTTGAACTAGGAATGGAAGCAGTGAGCTCATTAAGGGAACTATGGGTGTGAACAGGTTAGATTCCTAACAACAAGCAGAGTGCACTGTTCCAAAGGGGGGGGGGCAGGGAACCCAAAGATTTTAGGAGCAAGAGCCCTCACACACCCAGTAGGGTGTCATGCTTCATCATTGGGAAATGCTCCTCGTCAGACCGGCACTGCAATGTCTGACGGGCTCCCCAGTGAGGGGGCTCTTTGCCGGAGATCTTTTATGCAGGTTGCCAAGAGGGTATTTAGGCAGACTCGCGTCAAAAACAGGAGAGAATTTTTTTTTAAATTGGTTCTAAACTTCAATGCCTGAGTAATTTACTAACGGAAATCAGAGGTCTGGACCAAGATTAAAAACAATGCGAAAGTGTCCATGTGAGGTATAATGCTCAACCACTTTCTGAAAATAAGTCAGGGCGAGAGAATTATCACTAGGCCTCCAGACATGGGTCAACATGTTTCACGTCTGTTGGTCCAAAAGGATCCAATGACGCTTCATCAGGACCAAAAACAGAAACAACCTTCTCCTGAAAAATATTTTGAAAATCGACCTTATTAGGTCTCTGTGAAAGGACAAAGAAGGGTTTAAGTTACCCTTCAAGTAACTTACATTGAAGTCTATTGTCCATCCGGTCACCTAAACATACGGTAGCCCTGTAGAAAAAAAAAAATAATTAGAAAAAAAGAGTGCATTTATAAATTCAAGCACAACCCGTGTTCAAGAAATGTGCACACATGAATGTGGAAACTATCATGCACAATAAAGAATCATTCAAGGTTTACCATCCCAGATTATAAGACAAGGCTCCCTGGGAAGAGAAGGCCTAGGACTGTGGCTGCTACTGTCAAAAAAACGTAACAAGTAATGAAACATTCATAGCAAGCTGTATACTGTCAAGTCTGCCAGTGCTGAGTAAAATATGGTATGTCACATACAAAATATAGGCAATTAGTAACCAGTTTTTATGGTATATACAAAAAAGAGGGAGAAAGAACTCTCTAAAATTGCCGGAAAGTTATTATCAACACCGAGTGTATAAAACCACACACCACCGACGGGATGTATTCCCAAGCAAGGCCTTCTTAGCAAGACGGTTGTTTTAGGTAGGCCCCCTGGGAGTCAAAAACAACATTTGTGAAAGCATCAGGATGTAAAAATTATTATTATTAACCTAAGTAAGGCATCTGTAAAAGCCCAGTAACTCAGGTTAGAGTCCTACACAGAAGCAGAGCTGAGATATCTGTGCCCAAAAATTACGAGGGAAGTGAGCAATGTGCAGGTTAGCAGACCTGGCAGAGAAGTACGGCATAGAAATAGAGAAGACAAAGCATTTGAAAAGGAGTTACAGGTTAGATTTTGACACAAAAGACTTTGAACACATGAAATCTGCAAGAATGAAGGTACACCTTAGAGAGCTACTCCAAAGTGTCCAAACATGGGGAGCCTTAGACAAATGGGAAGGCAGATGGGCAAAGAAAAGAGATAAAAGGAAAAGGGATTCTGTGGAGCTAACTGCAAATGTGCAGCAGGGCAAGGATCAATTGAAAATCTTACCAATGACAGAAATTCCGGGAGGGAATTTTGTTCATGTCCCTTGGAGCAGAAGTGACCTTCTGTCCTTTACAAATGATTATCCCAGGTTGAGAGAGAAGCCAGTAGAATGGTACCAGCAGATAGACAGTTTGTGAAACTTGCAACGTGACTTTGGGAAGACTTGAACACTCTGTTAGAGACAGTAGTTCCAGCTGATCTGTTAATGGAGTGTAAAAGGAGTATAGATTGGCCGACAAAGGAACCAGAAAGAGATCAAAATATGGGTGCACCATCTCCTGAAGTAATGAAATATTATTACAAAGTGATTGAATTTTTTAAAACGAGAATTTCGCCCAAAAACATTGACTGGCAGAGAATAGACAGGACAGCTCAGGAAGCAAGGGAGTCAATACATGCGTGTTATGAGAGATTATTGCAGGCATTTAAGCATTACAGTGGTACAGAGACGATTGAGCCGAAAGACACGATTCATTTTGTGTTTAGATTTGTGGAAGGATTGAGACCTGAAATTAGCCAGATGATTAAGAGTCATTTGATTTGCTGGAAAGTAAAGCCGACTGATGAGGTGTTGCAGTATGCAAACTACTGTAGTGACGAGATTGAGTTGATGCAGAGAAAGTTGAAAGAAAAAGTGATGGTGATGCAGATTATAGCAGCACAAGCAAGGCTGCAGGGAAATTTTCCACAGCAATAGCAGGGAAATGTGTTGTTTCAAAATCAGTTGAGAGGTAGAGGTTGTGGAGAAATTGGAAATGGAAATCGTAGCCCAGATTTGAATACTGTTGTAGTTCAGAATGATGTGCAGGGAATGAACAGAGTATTGCCTTGTCACGCCTTGCGGAGCAGTCGGACATTGGAAGCAGAAGTGTCCGATGATGGTGCAGGAAGGTGTCGTTCAGCAAACAAGTGACATCAATTAGTTTCAAAACATGAGAGGACCAAGAATGAGAGGTCATTATCCAAATTTGCATAATAACATGAATCAAACTCAAAATTATCAACCCATGCAGCAGGGACAAATGCCACATGTACAAATGATACAGTTGCAGCCAATGCAACAGCAAGTTCAAATGGTACCTACACAGCAAAAACCTCAAGCCCCAATGGAACAGCAGCAGGTAATGCTTCCTCAACAGATTACAGGTCTAACCAAAGTAATAACACAGTTCACCAATTCCCGTTACACAGTGAGAATGGATAAAAAAACGATGATTGGATGATCGAGAGTTCGGATGAGGAGGAATGTGTGCTTGCAGCTTCTTTAGAAGTAAATCAGAAAGGCCCATATGTGAAGGGAAAGGTAATGGGTCACAGAGTTTCATTCTTGGTTGACACAGGAGCTAAACACTCTACAGTAAGAACTGCAGAAGTTCCAAACTTGCCCCCCTCAGGAAAGACAGTCCAGATTATAGGAGTAGCGAATCAGTATTTGACCAACCCAATTACAGAACAAGTACAGGTTAAAATTGGCAATTTTAAAGGATTGCACAAATTCATAGTCTGTGATTCAAGTCCGGTATCCCTACTGGTAAGAGACTTGCTATGTAAAACCAGGTGCTCGATTACTTGCTCAAATTATGGAATCAAGATACAGATGAATAGTGATGATGAGGATGACCCAGCTCCAGAGGCAGAGTGTGAGAAGATAAATGAGGAGTACCCCCTGATTAATTTCTTTCTGGTGTTCACAGTGAAGGACCTTCCTCCTGATTTACAGGGATTGGTCAAAGAGAGAGTGTGGGATCTGACAGGGAAAGAGATAGATCTGATAAAAGGAGTTGTGCCAGTTAAAGTCCCAGTAAAACCGAATGCAATTTTTCCTCAGATTCCCCAGTATCATATACCACAGGACATTCTTATGAAGGTTGCTCATATAATTGCAGAATTTGTAAAACAAGGGGTCTTTAAAGAGGTGTTGAGCAGCCCATGTAATTCACCAATAATGGGGTTGAAAAAGCCCTGTGGGAAAGTTCGAATTGTTCAGGACTTGAGAAAAATAAATGACATTGTGATCAAATGTTGCCCCGTGGTGCCAAATCCAGGCATAATTTTATTTTAGGTTCCATGTGATGCTGAATCGTTCACTGTCATAGACTTGTCACAAGCATTCTTTTCTGTGACTCTTCACGAGGATAGCCAGTTTCTCTTTTGTTTCAAATTTCTGGACCGAGTTCACTGTTGGTGTCGAATTCCTCAAGGGTTTTCAGAGTCACCTTCCATAGTCAATCAGATCTTGAAAAACAATTTGGAGTCTTTGGAATTGCCTTTCCAATCAACTTTGCTACAGTACATTGATGATCTACTCATTGTATCTAAAACGAAGGGAGAGTGCAAGTATGACACAATTGCCTTACTGAACCATGTGGGAAAGAATGGTCAAAAAGGGTCTCCACTTAAATTGCAATACTGTCAGACAGAGGTGAAATACTTGGGTCACCATATTGAGAAAGGAATAAGAAAAATATCCAGAGAAAGGGTCACAGCCATATTGCAGATGAGTTCCCCTACTACCCAGAGAGATGTCAGGATGTTTCTGGGGATGGAGGCTATTGTCGCCAAAGGATCCCTAATTTTTCAGTCATTTCCAAGCCCTTGCAGAAGCTGACTCATAAAGAAGTCACCGATCCCCTAGTGTTAGACCAGGTGTAACGGGGATGGCCTTACTCGATTGCCGCCGGCAACAACAGTTGCCGGGGCAACCACGGCCAATGACATTGGAAGTTGCCCCCGGGGCACTTTTCAAAGAGACAACTCAGAAACCTCGGAACACTTCTGGGGTCATTACGACGCGGGTGGAGAAGAGGAGACAGGCAGCATGAGCGAGGAGAAGAGGCAGAGAGAACGAGGAGATGGGGGACGACGACAGAAAGGGGAGAGCAACAATCCCCGAAAGGAAGGCGACACGGAGGACCCAGGAGAGGCTCAGAGGCAAAGGACGAGAAGAACAACTACACAAGGAAAGGAAGAGACACAGAGGAGCAGGAACAGGAGGGGAGAGGCGATGCGAGGAAGGAGGAGGACAGAAAGAGCAGACGTGACAGAGGAGGACTGCGAGCGAGATCGGAGGAAGGAAAAGAGGAGCCTGACAACCGAAAGCCCTGCCACCTTCCTGGAGGGACGTGGCTGCAAAATGTACGGTCCTATTTTCTGTCAAGATCTCCCATTGGGAAAAAAGGGGAAGGAGAGAGGGTGAGGGAACATTCAGGGGAACTAACCCTATAGTGAAGAGAGGGGTTAGAGGGTAAAAGGAAAGCACGCACCGTCACAAGAACCGATGCATGCCCGACACGTGTGACACCCACTCCCTTCCCTGGTGAACCCGTCCTATTAGATATTAAACCACCTACCTGAAACCTGTTTTTTTCTCCTCTCTTCCTCCCGAGGCACACCGGTACAAGCAGGAAGTGATTTCAGAGGAGCAGAGACATCACCTAGAGAGGAATGAAAGAAGACAAAATAAGAGGACCTTTTAAAATGTAGTAACCACCTTATCCCAAAACATATCCTTGAAATAAACATAATATGCAGACAAGCCAACCAGAGCCTGTAGTCCGTCTATTACGTAAAGCAATTTCTGCACTTACACCAGGTTTGCATGAAAGCATTTACTGAGTTGAGAGAGAGTCTGTGCAAAGCTCTGGCTTTGGGTATGCCTGACTACACAAAGTCCTTCATGTTGTTTTGTCATGAGCCTGATGCATGTTCTTTGTCTGTCTTGATGCAGGTCCATGAAGGTGTAAACCGCCCAGTAGCATATTGTTCAGCTACTTCGGACTCAGTTGCAGCAGCTTTATCAGGTTGTTTGCGTGCAGTTGCAGTGGTTGGACCGAGACTCACACAGTGTGAAGGCATTGTGATGGGACATCCCCTAACAATAATGGTCCCTCACTCAGTTAAAGTTTAAATTAGCCAAACCAAGAGCCAATACCTGTTAGGTGCAAGATTGACTCGCTATGAGATGAGTATTCTAGGGCCTCCAAATGTGTCATTGAAAAGATGTACAGTGCTTAACCCGGCAACCTTGCTTCCAAATGAAAATGTTGAAGTTGAAAATTTGGAACACATTGAGCATGATTGACTTGAGGTAACTGATCTGTGCACAAAACCGAGACCTGGTACTAGAGACACCCAATTGGAAGAAAATGACCAAATTATCTTTGTTGATGATTCCTGTCTAAGAGACAGTACAGGAGTACTGAGAGCAGTATATGCTGTGTGCATAATTACTGGTATACTAAAAGCATCCTGGCTTCAAGGAGTATATTCTGCACAGGTAGCCAAACTGGTAGCCTTACTAGAGCTTGCCATATTTCTGTTCAGCTTAAAGTTACCATCTATACGGATAGCTAGAATGGATTTGGAATAGTCCATGACTTTGGCCAGATGCAGTCACAGAGAGGTTTCATGACCTCTTCTGGTTCTCCAGTGAGAAATGGTGAGAGAATTCAATGTCTGTTGCAAGTTATCCAGAGGCCTGAAAAGATTTCTGTGGTGAAATGCAGCGCACATCTGAAATCGCAAGATTTTGTGTCAATGGTAAATGAAAATGCGGATCAAGTCACAAGGTTTTGCGCATTGAACTGTATATCGTTCAAAGATGAGTGGGAACTGTTACCTGAAGAAGACGAAACATGTCCAAGTTTTGCATTGCATGTAATAGATACATTGGAAAAATTGAGAACACTGCAGAATAATGTTGACAGAGAGGAGAAACGATTATGTAGCAAAATGAACTGTGTACAACAACAGGATGAATTGTGGATTTCAGAAGAGGGTCAATTGGTTTTGCTGAACAGCTTGTGGTCTCAAATGGCTAGGTATTATCATGGTCAAGCACATGTTAGGAGGGATGCAATGGTTTGGTATTGTTGCGTCATTTGTCAGCAAATGAACGTGGGAAATGGACAGTAGTCAATTTGAGCCACATTGGAAGAGCCGGAGGTTCAGTCAGCAGAATGGAAGTGGAATTTATTGAGATACCTGTGTGTGGAGGTTTGAGATATGTATTGGTGATTGTCTGCATCTTTAGTCATTGGATCGAAGCGTACCCTACATGGAGAAATGACAGCCTCACAGTAGCAAAACTACTGCTTAGGGAACTGATACCACTTTTTGGGTTTCCGATCTCTTTAGAATCAGATGGAGAAGTCACTTCAACAATGAAGCATTGAACATTGAGCAGAAGTTGCATTGCAGTTACCGCCCTAAAGCATCAAGACTAGTGGAACAGATGAATGGTACCTTGAAATCAAGAATGGCGAAAATGTGCGGTGTCCACGAATCTGAAATGGCCAGAAGCACTGCCGTTAGTTCTGATGACAAAGAGAAACACACGCGACAGGAAGACAATATTGTCATCGCAAGAAATCCTCATGGGGAGTGCAATGAGGTTGCCAGCAGTTCCTGCAAATGCTCTTGTGAACATTACAGATGATATGGTGTTGGACTACTGCAAAGGTCTGGCTGATGTGGTTCGCTCTTTCTCTCAGGAGGTGGAAGCCACCACACTGCAACTATCACAAGATCAAGGGCACAACCTGAGAGCTGGTGACTGGGTTATGGTCCGAAAACATGTGAGGAAGACATGTTTAGGACCTTGGTGGAAAGGCCCATTCCAGGTAGTTTTGATCACTACCACAGCTGTGAAGTGTGCTGGAGTTCCGAACTGGATACCCGCAAGCAATTCGAGAAAGGTGGCATGTCCTTTGGACAATGAAGAGGAGTGGTTGAGAATACCAACAACGACCAGACAAGCCTCAGAGTCGGAAGGAGAAGAAAGAGGAACTGAGACCAGATCTGAGCGAGTTGAGAACAGTTCAGTCACTTCTGTGAGAAATGAAGGAGAAGACCTCCAGGAGAGTGACAGTGAGCCAATATCGATTGAGGCAGCAGGAGAGCCTAGTCAGAGGAGAGCTTTCCCAGAAGTAGACAATTTTGAGAGACAAACAGAGCAAACGCCAGACCCCAAGGGGGAAGGAGTTGAGGCGGATCAGAGCCAATGTGATCTGACTCATCCTGAACCAGTTGCAGTCCCGCCAAGGGAAAATCCTGTAGAGCAAGAAGAAGTTTTGAGTTCAACACCGAAAAGAGCATTGACCAAGGGTCCACTGAAAGGAGATAAATGGCCGGAGTCACAAGCAAAGAGAAAGGAAGGAGTTGTTGGAACAACAATCGAGGAAGAAGTAGATACGACTAGAAGGGAAGAACTAAGTGAAGGAGAATGGAATGGAGATTGAAAGTTGAAAAAACAGAGAATATCAAGTTGAAGGTACGCAGCTCCTGAATGGGCGTATCCAACAACAAGTGCATGGCAAAGATAATTTTTGTCTTTTTGTTTTGATCAAGACATTCCAGGTCAATATTTTGACACTTGAAGGAAGAAAGTGAACTGAACCCTTAAGATAAATTGAGAAAAGTACAAAGAGAAAGAGACTGTTGAAAAGTAACCCGATAAGACTTTTGATAACCTGATTTGACAAGATAACCTGATTTGACAAGCCGCGAAACGAAAGTTTGACAAACGTACTGATTTTTGACAAAGGATCCTGGAAGTGAGACTGAAGCTGTAAATAACTGCTGAAAGAAGATTTTTGTTTTTGATTTTTGCTGCATAGCTTTTAAATTTTCTCTTCTGCTTTCTGATGACAGGAGAAAGGCATTAAAGGAAAAGTTAGAAAAGGGTTTAGAGAAAAGGACTTATAGAAATGATTATGCTTTTAGTGACATAAAAACACAAGGGAAATTAGCTTTAGATGCGCAACACGTAGGGAAGCTTTGTGAATATAGACCTAGACCTAGTACTGACACTTTGGGGGTCATTTTGATTTTGGCGGGATGCCCCGCCACCAACCGTGCTGGTGGTCAATGGAAGACCGCCAGTGGCGTCGGCCGGCATCCCACCAAATAATGACGCATGGAGCCTCACCGCCATTGATGGCAGTGAGGGCCGCCATCTGCCATGCTGGCGGTCGGTCGGATGCTGCTCCACCCTCAACGCCACCTCAGCCAAGACACAGTTATGCCTAAGATGATGCATTCATAGGCGTGGCGGTGTATGGAGAGGTGGCAATGGCGGCAGAGCAGCATCCAGGGAGCCCGTTCCCTCCCAGAGCAGCGGGACAAAAGAGGTAAGTGCTGTCCGAGAGGGAAGGCAGGGAAGGGAGTGTGTGAGTGCATGGGGGTGTGAGTGAGTGTATGTGTGGGGGGGTTGTGTGTCTGAGTGTATGTATGCGTGTTTGTATGTCGGTGAATTGGTGCATGAGGATGTGGGGGGTTGGGGTTTGGGGGGACCTATATGTATGGGTGGGGAGTGGGGGATGGTGAGGGTCGAGCTGGGGGGCCTACATGGGGTTTTGGGGGTGGAGGGTTGGGGGTCAGTTTTCAGGGTTTGGGGGTGGATCTAGGGGGTAAGGCGGGACTGGCGTGTCACATACAAGTGACAGGAATGAGTATTGCTGTCACCCATATGCTTTCTGCCAGGGATTACCTGGCTGGGTATCCCACCAGGAAATCTCTGGTGGAAATGGGATCATAATCACACTGCCGGTCTGGCCTCCACCACCGGATCAAATGTGCCTACAGTCGGCTCAGCGGTCGATTCTGGCCTGGTGGTGGGTGGTAGTTGCAGCCAGTTCACTACTGTGTTCTGAATTTGGCAGTCTGGACAGCCATACGGTTGGTGGTAATGACCACCACCACCGGCGTGGCAGTCCAGACCACCATGTTCATAATGACCACCCTTGTTTGTGGGAACAAGTGAATGTAGGCATGAGTTTTTGTTTCAGAGTAAATGGACATTTATGTTGAATGGACAGGATCCAGCGATTCCTGGTATATATTACATATGTGGATCTAATGCTTATTACCATCTTACAAGAGGATGGTATGGCACATGCTACTTAGGGATAGTTTTCCCAAAGATTTTCCAACTTGACGACTTGAAAAGGTTACTGAAATTTACTGAATTACGTCACAGTAGAGAGACGAGAGAGTCTCCTTCTTGTATAGTGGGAGATATATTTGGAGCAATGATTCCTTCAGTAGGAGTTGTTATGAATTCTATAAAGATTCGTAAGTTGTCTACTATTGTGGATAACATGCTGACAAATTTTTCAGGAACCATGATCTTAATGGATACAGAAGTGGCTGCGGTAAGATCTATGACTCTTCAGAACCGCCTTGGGTTAGACATTCTTTTAGCAAAAGATGGTGGAGTTTGCAAAATGCTTAATTCAAGGCATTGCTGTTCATACATTCCTGAAATTAGTAAAGAAATAAGAAACTTACCTACTAATCTGACTAATGCAAGTGCTGATTTGAAAGAGCTGAAAGAACCTAGGGCCAGATGTATGACCCCGAGTTTTTCGACTCGCAATTTGCGACTCATTTGCAAGTCTCAAATTACAAGTCACAAACCTGCATATACAACAGTGTACTTCACACTCTTTGAGATTCCCAATGGGGTCACAAATGACCTACCTCATGAATATTCATGAGGTAGGTCCCAATTTGCCACACAATTGGGAAAGGCGGCACTCACAGGGATGGTGGCCTGCTGGGGTCAGAAGACCACCATGTCTTTGACTGCTTTTAAATAAAGCAGTATTTTTTTTTTAAATGCAGCCCATTTTCCTTAAAGGAAAACAGAATTAATTTTGAAAACCAAAATGAAAAGTTTTCTTTTCATTTTTTCAGAGCATGCAGTGGTCCATGGGACCACTGCCTGCTCTAAAAATATTTTTAGTATGCATTCACAAAGGGGAAGGGGTCCCATGGGGACCCCTTTCTTTTTGCGAATGGGTCAGCACCAATTTGAAACTGGTGCTAACTGCGATTGTTTTGTGACCGCATTTGCGTTCACAAAACATTCATACATGGGACTGCGACTCGCAATTAGGAAGGGAACGCCCCTTCCTAATTGGGACTCGCAAACTCTTTTGGCAATACGGTAAATAGATTACCGAATCGCAAAAATGGGTCTGTACATACCAAAATGCTTTTTTCTCGTCGCAAATGGCCTGATTCTGTGAATCAGGACCTTTGTGACAAGAAAAAGGGTACGTACATGTGGCCCCAGGTGTTTGGGAGAAATATGGCAAAGGATTTGCTTCAGTGGGAAACTGGTTTAGCAACATTGGGAAATGGATAATATTGAAAATAATACAGGGGATATTGATTATGGTGATTTGCATAATTGGAGCATAGGGAATGTGTAAATTTTGTAGAGTGATTAAATTAAAGAAAATGAAAAATGATCGGAGGAGGAAAGAAATGAAATGAGAAAAATTGTTTAGGGGAAATTTGAAAAGGGAACGAAGATATGAGGAGACAGAAATGACAGAATTTTAGCTGAAGCAAACATTTTGTGTGGGAAGATTTGGTGTGATGGCATATTTAGTAAACAGAGGTGAGATTGTTAAATCTGAGTTTATTAATAAGTTTATTGATGAATATTCATGTTTTGTGTGTTGGATTTGCATAGAAAATGTATTAACAGAAAAAAATAATGCATACCTTTTGATGGTGGGCCCACCAGAGTGGCCGTAAATGTTCCTGAAGTGTACTTATTAATGGCTTTTTAATATGACATGTTGAGCTTATGTTTGATTAATGCAGTAATATGTCATATTAAGGGTTATGTATTATGTATTCACTTTATTAAATCGTAGGCCTTAACTTAAGAGGTCTTGGGGCTAGCTGCATGGCCTCATGTCAAGCTGCATTTTCTGGCATTTTGTAAAATGTCTGCTTAGAGAATTAAATTGTAATTTTCCACTGTACTGACCATGTGCTGGAAACTGAAGTTAGCTCTCATGAGAAACTGCTTGCCAGAAGATGCTGTGTTTGCTAGTGAAACAATGTTTAACCCCTTGCCAGGCCTTTTCCCCCTCCTGTGCCAGGCCTTTTTTTGCGTATTTGGAACAGTTCTCGCTAAGGCCCTCATAACTTTTTGTCCACATAAGCTACCCAGGCCACATTTGAGTCCTTTTTTTCCAACATCCTAGGGATTCTAGAGGTACCCAGACTTTGTGGGTTCCCCTGAAGGAGGCCAAGAAATTAACCAAAATATAATGAAAATTTTGTTTTGTTTTTAAAAAAAATTGGAAAAAAGGGCTGCAGAAGAAGGCTTGTGTTTTTGTCCCCTGAAAATGGCATCAACAAAGGGTTTGTGGTGCTAAAATCACCAGCTTCCCAGCTTTCAGGAACGGACAGACTTGAGTCAGAAAACCCAATTTTTCAACACAATTTTGGCATTTTACTAGGACATACCCCATTTTTACGATTGTTTGTGCTTTCAGCCTCCTTCCAGTCAGTGACAGAAATGGGTATGAAACCAATCCTGGATCCCAGAAACCTAAACATTTCTGAAAAGTAGACAATATTCTAAATTCAGCAATGAGTAATTTGTGTAGATCCTACAAGGGTTTCCTGCAGAAAATAACAACAGAAATAAAAGAATATTGAAATTGAGGTGAAACAAACAGCCATTATTCTCTATGTTTTACTCTGTAACTTTTTCCTGCAATGTCAGATTCTTGAAAGCAATATACTGTTACGTCCGCTGGACTCTTCTGGTTGCGGGGATGTATAGGGCTTGTAGGTTCATCAAGAACCCTAGGCACCCAGAGCCAATAAATGAGCTGCACCTTGCAGTGGGTTCTCATTCTATACCGGGTATACAGCAATTCATTTGCTGAAATAGAAAGAGTCAAAAATAGGTATCAAGAAAACCTTTGTATTTCCAAAATGGGCACAAGATAAGGTGTTGAGGAGCAGTGGTTATGTGCACATCTCTGAATTCTGGGGTGCCCATACTAGCATGTGAATTACAGGGCATTTCTCAAATAGACGTCCTTTTTACACACTGTCTTATATTTGGAAGGAAAAAATGTAGAGAAAGACAAGGGGCAATAACACTTGTTTTGCTATTCCATGTTCCCCCAAGTCTCCCGATAAAAATGGTACCTCACTTGTGTGGGTTGGCCTAGTGCCCGCGACAGGAAATGCCCGAAAACACAACGTGAACACATCACATTTTTCCACAGAAAACAGAGGTGTTTTTGCAAAGTGCCTACCTGTGGATTTTGGCTTCTAGCTCAGCCGCCACCTAGGGAAACCTACCAAACCTGTGCATTTGTGAAAACTAGAGACCTAGGGGAATCCAAGATGGGGTGACTTGTCGAGCTCTCCCCAGGTTCTGTTACTCAGAATCCTTTGCAAACCTCAAAATGTGGCTAAAAAAACACTTTTTCCTCACATTTCGGTGACAGAAAGTTCTGGAATCTGAGAGGAGCCACGAATTTCCTTCCACCCAGCGTTGCCCCAAGTCTCCCGATAAAAATGGTACCTCACTTGTGTGGGTAGGCATAGTGCCCGCGACAGGAAATGCTCCAAAACACACCGTGGACACATCAATTTTTTCGACAGAAAACAGAGGTGTTTTTTGCAAAGTGCCTACCTGTGGATTTTGGCCTCTAGCTCAGCCACCACCTAGGGAAACCTACAAAACCTGTGCATTTTTTAAAACTAGAGACATAGGGGAATCCAAGATGGGGTGACTTGTCGAGATCTCACCAGGTTCTGTTACCCAGAATCCTTTGCAAACCTCAAAATGTGGCTAAAAAAACACTTTTTCCTCACATTTCGGTGACAGAAAGTTCTGGAATCTGAGAGGAGCCACAAATTTCCTTCCACCCAGCATTCCCCCAAGTCTCCCGATATAAATGGTACCTCACTTGTGTGGGTAGGCATAGTGACCACGACAGGAAGTGGACACATCAAAATTATCAAATAGAAAACTACCTGTTTTTGAGGGGGGGCATCTGCGTTTTTGGTCCTGGGCTCAGCATCCATCTAGGGAAACCTACCAAACCCCGACATTTCTGAAAACTAGACACCCGAGGGAGTCAAGGGAGGTGTGACTTGCGTGGATCCCCCAATATTTTCTTACCCAGAATCCTCAGCAAACCACAAATCTAGCCAAAAAATCAAAATTTTCCCACATTTCTGTGTGGGATCACTGCACCTGGACAAATTTCCTACCACCCAACGTCCCCCTCAGTCTCCCGGTAAAAATGATACCTCACTTGTGTAGGTGGGCCAAATGTTTGTGACAGGGAAGATCCAAAAGCACGTCGAAATTGAGGGGGAACCAAAGTGGGTCCAAAAGGGCAGTTTGAAAAAAAACACTTTTAGGCTGACAAGTGCAGTAGAAATTTTATCAGTATAGATGAGACAATGCTGGGTGGTAGGAATTTTGTGGATTACTGCAGATTCCGGAAGGTTCCATCACAAAAATGTGGGGAAAATGTGTGCTTTCCAGCAAAGTTGCAGGTTTGCAGGGCACTGTGGGTAAGGAAATGGTGTGGGGTGCATGTGAAGCACACCACCCTGGAATCAACTAGATGTTTAGGTTTCAGATGTGTCCAGGTCTTGTGTATTTTTCTACATGGCAGCGTCCCAAAGTAAAAAAAGTGCAGCCCTCAACATTCCAAGTGGGACGATTTTGAGAGTTACTAAGCTTTCATGGCCCAAATGTAAAACAAAAACCAAAAATAATCAAAGGTCCTCTTGCTTGCCATTAGATAAGATGTTTTAGTGTGCGGGGAGAGCTGAAAGACTGTTAGCCCCTTCAGTTCGCGTGGGGGCATAACCAGGCCCATACTGGTTGGTAGCCACCACCCCACTATTTTCTTTTATTTTTTTTATTCCCTGGCATCTAGTAGACTTTCTGTCCCCCCGGGGTGTGAATCGGGGTAATTGCCCAATCTGCCCACTGGTGGGTGGAACAACTTTGGCCCCATTTATTTGGGGTGGGGGTATGGCCATACCCCCAACCTCTTATTTTGAAAAAAAAATCTTCCCTGGTGGGCTTTCTGCCCCCCTTAGGGGCAGATGGGCCTTCCAAAATAGGCCAGTCTGCCCCCAAGGGGGGCAGTTATGGCCAACAGTAATGTGCCCCCATGGGGAGAGACCCTTGCCCAAGGGGCTGCCCCCTCCAAACAAAACACACACATACACACACACCAATCCATGGTGTCTAGAGGTTTCTGCCCCAAAGGGGGCAGATTGGCCTAACAAAAATAGGCTGATCTGCCCCAAAGGGGGGCAGAAATGGCCTAAATACAATTTGCCCCCCAGGGTAGCGACCCTTGTCTAAGGGGTCGCTCCCCATACATAAAAACATAAAGTAAATAAAAATATATATATATCCCTGGTGTCTAGAGGTTTCTGCCCCTCCAGGGGCAAATCCGCCTAATTATATTAGGCCGATCTGCCCCCAGGGGGGGCAGAACAGGCCTAAAAATATTCCCCCCCCCACGGGGAGTGGCCCTGGCCAAAGGGGCCGCTGCCCTTATGCGTTAGTATAAAAAAAAAAAATCCCTGGTGTCTTGTGGTATCTGCCCCCGGGGGGCAGAAATGGCCTAATAACAATTTGTCCCCTCGGGAGCGACCCTTGCCTAAGGGGTCGCTCCCCAAACATAAAAAAATACAAGTAAACACATTTTTATCCCTGGTGTCTAGTGGTTTTCTGCCGCCCCCGGGGGCAGATCGGTCTAATAATATTAGGCCGATCTGTCCCTGGGGGTCAGAAATAGCTAGAAATAATTTGCCCCCCGAGGAGCAGCCCTTGCCCAAGGGGCTGCTCCCCTTACTTCAAATAGCCCACAAAAATATATATTCCCTGGTGTCTAGTGGTTTCTGCCCCCAGAGCGGCCTAATGATTTTAGGCTGATCTGTCCCCAGGGGGGCAGAAACAGCCATAAAATAATTTGCCCCCCTGGGGAGCGGCCCTTGCCCAAGGGGCCGCTCCTCTTATGTGTACATATAAAAAATAAAAAAAATCCCTTGTGTCTAGTGGTTTCTGCCCCACTTGGGGGCAGATTGGCTTGCCCCCAAGAGGGGCTGAAATGGCCTAGAAAAATTTTGCCCCCAGGAGAGCAACACTTGCCCAAGGGGTCGCTCCCCACAAATAAAAATAAAAAATCCCTGGTGTCTACGGGGGTTTCTGCCCCCCCTGGGGGCAGATCGGCCTAATTATGAAATAAACCCCCAAAAATAAAAAAATCCCTGGTGTCTAGTTTTTTCTGCCCCCCAAGGGTGGCAGAAATGGCCTAGAATTTTTTTTGCCCACAGGGGAGCGACCCTTGACCAAGGCCAATTATTAGGCCGATCTGCCCCCGGGGGGGCAGAAACAGCCAAAAAATACTTTGACCCCCTGGAGAGCGGCCCTTGCCCAAGGGGCCGCTCTCCTTATGAAATAAACCAAAAAAAAAAAAACAATCCCTGGTGTCTAGTTTTTTCTGCCCCCCAAGGGTGGCAGAAATGGCCTAGAATTTTTTTTGCCCCCAGGGGAGCGACCCTTGACCAAGGGGTCGCTCCCCACAAAGAAAAAAACAAACAAAAAATAAATCCCTGGTGTCTAGGGGGGTTTCTGCCCCCCCCGGGGGCAGTTCGGCCTAATTGTATTAGGCCGATCTGCCCCCAGGGGGGTCAGAAACAGCCCAAAAAAAAATTGCCCCCCTGGAGAGCGGCCCTTGCCCAAGGGGCCGCTCTCCTTATTCAAATACACACAAAAAAAATCCCTGGTGTAATGTTCCTCTCCTTCCAGGCTTCTGTGACCCCCTCCATGTGATCGGAGGAGAAATGCTTTGCATGTCTCCTCTGATCCGGCGCTGGAAGCTGAGCTTCCAGCGCCGGTGGAAGGCCTCTGATCAGGTCATCAGACGCCGCGGGGAGATCACGGGGGGAGGGAGGGGTGGAAGCGGAAGCGATTCCCCTTCCATCCTTGCCTGGGGGAGGGGTGTGCCTGGCCATCGAGGGAGTGCTAGCGCTCCCCCCGGGGGCCCATAGCAGGACGAGACCACCTCGTCCCGGGCACACTACGAGTTAATGTAATGTGTGTAAGACTGACCTTCCCAGGAGAACACAATGGATGCACTGACTGGAGTATAAGTTGCAACAATATTGATACCTGAGAAGCCGAACGATGGGAACGGGAGAAGAGGAGACAATTATCAACATGTGATCCATGTAGTAGTAAAACTTTGGATTAAGGGTTTTAGTTTCATTGGACTCAATGTAAACATGCGAACCTCTGACCAATGAGGGTGCGGGAAGTAGTTTTGGGAAATCTAACTTAGCCAGACTGCCAGACTGCACAGAGAGAAGGACACCATTTTTTCATTTTGCCACCAGGATATTATTTTCTTGACCGTCCTGAAAAGAGACGTGCTTATCTTTATTGCTTAAAGAGATTTAGCTTTTTCTGAACTTTCATGCTAAATCCTGATGTCTTGCTGAACCAACTGATGTCCTATTGATGAAGACTGTCACCTCTTGTTGAACTATATTGAGGACAGGTATACTGACAATGTTACTGATTGCTATGTCTATTTGCTTTTGTTTCTAGGTACCAACCGCTATTTTGATGGAGCCATAGATGTTTTTCCAAATTTGTGTGACTAAATCGTTTTGCATGAAGTCCAAACATGCTATTCTGATTTGGTGTTAGTTAGGGTTCTCACTGATGAATTTCGCTACATGTATTAACAGTTGACGTCTTTTCTTGGCTGAAGCTAAATATATGTCATTTTCTTTGCGCAGTTATTCTTGCTATTAATTTGTACTCTAACCTTAGAATGTGTTGCAGCTCAAGCTTTGATTAGATTGCGATTCTTTTGCCGCTTTGGTCAGCCAGTATTATTTCTGTATGTTTCTCATTTGATTTTGAGACTAGGTTACGTGACTTTAGCATTGTTAATATAGGGAAATGAACATTCTAACTTTTACATAAAAGGTGTGGTTATTCATGACTGCAAGGTCATGGTGTGTGGAAATTACTGACTCCTATTGATTATTGATGTCATTGATTGATATATGCTATTGATTTGTGTTAGTACGGGTTATATGGTGGGAAAAACTCAAAGCGCAGTCAAAAGGTCCATCGGCCTATTCACGTCTCCCTTGTAAGATTACTTAATAAAGTCTGACGTGCTAACACCACTAAAC
Organism: Pleurodeles waltl; assembly: GCF_031143425.1. Lineage (NCBI taxonomy): Eukaryota > Metazoa > Chordata > Amphibia > Caudata > Salamandridae > Pleurodeles > Pleurodeles waltl. Next base: position 764,815,628 of record NC_090448.1, on the reverse strand, counting down.
ACCCCCTAGCCAGCAGCCGGAGTGTTGTGGAATCCCCATGTTCTGTCATTGTAGCCAAAAAGGATTACATTAAATTTTTCTGCTTTGAGAGGGCTGTATCGTGTAAAATGGGGTTGTGATGTGAGTATATGGATCCGCCTTCTCTCATCACACTGTGATCTCCCTAGTCCCTCAAAATCCCTCTTAACTTCTGGCATCTCCCATTCCCTCCTTGCAGGAGGAAAACTTCCCCAACCACCGCCTGCCACTCACAGGGGAAAAGAACCTGGTGCAGTGACCTTTTCCCCTTCTTTCTGGCCTACCCCCTACCTACCTTAATTGCCTCTCCTTATTCATTTCCCCTCCTTCTTTATCAGTTTGTCCACTTATGCATTTGTACCTTCCTAATAGAAGCCCACTTCGGCCATGCATAGGTGATTTAGGCTCCCTCCTTGTTTGACAGGGAAAGAAATCCATGTGAACATCCACATTTCACAAAGAATTTATATTGAAACTGATTGAATTCAGAAAAGGCTACCAGAAGAACCTGAAGGCCCAAAAACGAAACTATAGGAATCAAACATTGGGATACATTTGGATACATATTTAATTGTACAAATCAAGAAGGCTGTTAGCATGGCTAGGAAACAGGGACTCCCAGGTAGGAAGGATACCTCAATGAAGAGACTAGATTGGCGAAAGGACCCAAATCCATCGAAAGAGAAATTCTAGAAATTATACCAGGGTATCTACCTCAAACCTACCTTGTTAGACGTAGAGCAAGTAGGTGCCTTGCTGGGTGATGCACTAATGGTCCAGCAAAAACACATGTTACTTGTACTATCTTCTGATTGTGATATCAGGACAACTATTACAGATTTGAACAGAAGTAAAGCTCCAGCCATTACTAGGCTCCTGGCTGACTTTTAATGAGAGATTAAAGAGGGGAGGTGTCCAAGACTATTGTGGTTTTATGAGTATTACATGTATAGAAAAGTCCTTCCATGATACAGGGGGAGCCAGAATCTCTGATTCCCTGTGGTATCCCCACCCCAAATATCAGCTATTACGAGTTTCTACCTGTAATGAATAAATAACCCCATGGTTAGTGTCTGAAATTATCAGCAGCATTGTTGGTGCAGGCTGGGGAAGTGGTGTGGTGGAACAGGGGTACAGGGACTTCTCAATCAAGAGGAGACTCTGTCAAGGAGGAGAGCTGAAGAGCTGTGAAGAGGAGTACTGCCCCTTAGTTGTGTGTGCTTTGCTGGATTGGCCTACTGCTTCTGCTTTGGAGAGGACAAAAACTGGACTTTGCTGTGTATCCTGCTTGTGAATTTTCTCCAAGTGCTTGGGCTGAGCTTGCCTCCTGTTAAGAAGTTTCAGGGACATCAAAGACTTCCCCCATCAACCCCTGGGTTCTCTTGCTGAGGACCCTGACTTGCCAAGAAGTGTCCACTCCAGTTCCTGGGCCCTTGGGAGTGAAAAATGAAATAAAACAAGAAGAAACAGGCACATCAACTACTGACAACTCTAGAACCGGCGCTGCTGCCTGGCTCTGCGCCACTGCCTGCACCCGAAGCAGTAGTCCCCGCTGAAATGAGACAACCGTGACTGACACCGCAGGCCCGATGCCGCCGCAGTGCCTCTGAAGTCCCAAATCTTGACTCCCGACTCCGCCACGGCACCTGTGACCCCGTAGTGTGACCGCGACCCCGCAAAGGTCCCCATCACATCTTGTGACTCATCGAGTCCACCAGATTGTAAGGAACTGCCGCCTCGTCGCCGCCTCAACTCCACTGCCTCCACAAGGAACCGACGCCTCACCTCCCCTGCGTAGCAGTAAGGAACCGACACCTCACCTCCTGCACAGCAATACATAACCAACACCGCACTGGCTCCAGTGACGCCTCACCTCCCCGACTCCGTGCCACGTCTTTGACTATGCCTTGTTTCTAATTTACTGTGCCAGGGATCCGTGCAACTACGTGACTGGTGCTGCAATCCCTTGCGAGTGGTGTCGGACTGTTTGGAACAACTCCATCATGACGCTGTGATAGCACCAGTTTGAGCTACTATGGTGGTCATTCTGACCCTGGCGGTCTTTGACCGCCAGGGCGGAGGACCGCGGGAGCACCGCCGACAGGCCGGCGGTGCTCCAATGGGGATTCCGACCGCGGCGGTAAAGCCGCGGTCGGACCGGCACCACTGGCGGGCTCCCGCCAGTGTACCGCCGCCCCATTGAATCCTCCACGGCGGCGCAGCTTGCTGCACCGCCGCGGGGATTCCGACCCCCCCTACCGCCATCCAGATCCCGGCGGTCGGACCGCCGTGATCCGGATGGCGGTAGGGGGGGTCGCGGGGCCCCTGGGGGCCCCTGCAGTGCCCATGCCAGTGGCATGGGCATTGCAGGGGCCCCCGTAAGAGGGCCCCTACATGTATTTCACTGTCTGCTGCGCAGACAGTGAAATACGCGACGGGTGCAACTGCACCCGTCGCACAGCTTCCACTCCGCCGGCTCGATTCCGAGCCGGCTTCATCGTGGAAGCCTCTTTCCCGCTGGGCTGGCGGGCGGTCTGAAGGCGACCACCCGCCAGCCCAGCGGGAAAGTCAGAATTACCGCCGCGGTCTTTCGACCGCGGAGCGGTAATCTGACGGCGGGACTTTGGCGGGCGGCCTCCGCCGCCCGCCAAGGTCAGAATGAGGGCCTTTGTTTCTAAGAGCTTTTATTGGGATTTCCAAGCCTGTTGGAAACAGTGTCGCTTCATCAAGTCTGTAGTTAAATGTGTATCTTTCACCTACAATGAGGAACCCAATAAAAACGGCAATGTAGAAGGACTATTTACATGGGTGCGAGCGACCTGCAAGGTATGCAGTAGTGTAATAAAACAAACCCTAAAAACACACTAAAGTGAAATACAGTTGTCACCCATAAAGCTAACTCACTTCAGTTATAGCCGCCATCTGATGTCATCAGCTAATTCTGAGCAGGATTTCTTTGACCAAGAAAGATTTTATTTAATTTTTAACACTTAAATGAGAGTCCAAAGCAGGGACGACAAAGCAATAAGGGAGGCTATCATGAGGTCAGGAAGACTTTTTATGGATGTCATTAAGGGTCACCAGTGATGATAGCGTCTACCCTTAGCTTGCTCCTTGCGACCACTGTCAGTGACCTTGAGACCCTTGTGATGCAAAAGCAGTGCCAGAAACAGAAAGAAAACAATGCTGTAATGAACCCTCTTTTTTTCGGCTACTCCACTAGAACTGGAACATTTTAATTTATTACACTGTGCAACACTCTTCTAAAATTAGTCATTTTGCAAAATAGACACTTTTAAGTGCAAAGGACACACTAAAAATTGAAATATTAATTTCATACACACATACAACAAACATTTCCACAGCTGCCCTCAAGAGCCCGGGTTCTGCTGTTTATCTGTGCCATGATTGCTGTAAAAGCAAAGAACACTTTGAAAAGAAGAAGGGGTTCTGCTGCTTTAGCCGAGCCTACTGAAGGAGGCAGGGAAGACTGAATAGAACACCATGCTGTGCGTGTCATTACATGGAAGATATAGAGTAATTCCAATATTCCATCTGCATGGACTGTTCATTTCAGGACTATGAACCCCATTACGAGTTTAGCAGTCTTTTGTCAAGACGGCCATTGTAACAACCGACAAAAGACATACAGACCGCTGTATTACTAGCTGCACAGGCAGGACCACCTATGCCCAGTCAAATTCCGACACTGCCAGGACTCTGGAGGGCTGAAAAGAGCCGGTTCCACCACCAGCCCATCATAAATCCTTCAAACCTATTACGACCCACAAGTCAGAACAATAGTACTTCCATGGTGGAAAAACGATGGCGGTACAAACCGCGGCTGTCGGTGGTCAACACAGTTATACACTACACCACATTGGATAGTTTGAATTTCAAAACACCTGACACACATCCACACATCTGACACACCTACTAACTGCACTATTAAACACTCCCCTTCACACCTCACAAACCTTTCCATAAATAACGCTATATACAGAACGATAGAGGCCTCTCACAGAAATTAAGAACCATAGAATAGGCACCCCTCACCACTCCAAATACCACTCATCCCACACCTACACATCACATAATTCTTTCTCCACACATCAGACACCAGCCGTGTGGGGGGTAGGGAGCGTGGGAGGGATGGTGTGGCCCAGCGCATTGAGGCTCCCAGGGATACAAATGGCCAAGACACCATCTCCCAGGTCTTGGGAGCCCACCAATAGTCCGAAGGCGTGATGGGCCAGGGACATTCAATGATGGGGAAGATAAAGCAGCTGCAGAGGGACAACCACCAGGAAGCCATGCAAAAGTGAGAGGCCCACATTGCCAACATGGACCCCCTAACAGGCGTGCTGAGAGACATTAATACCACCCTGAGTAGGTTATGTCCACAACAGCAAACCCCTTCCATTGTCCATTTAACATTAGCCCCTTCTACATCAATGGCAGCCAGTGGAATGGAGGCTCTGGGAGGGGAAGAACATGCCTCAGACACCCCAGCCTCTGTAGCTGAAGAACCTCCTGCAAATGTGGACGTCCACCAAAACATCCAGGAAGAGCAGATGCCAAGACTTCAACCACTGCAAGGAAGTGATCCTCTACTCATTAGTTCCCCTTGTGTGTCACATATACACCCTGTTGACTGCTTTACAACCACTCTCCATTTCCCAGTGGTACAAGGACACTGGGCTTGATACACACAATGCTTTTAGTAGCTACCCTGATGATGATATCCACCATGATTAACCCTTCACTGTTTGCATTTTATGATTTGATCCCATTGCTTTAATTTTCATGTGCACTTTTAAATAAACACAACTAATCACATATCATGTTTGAGAGTAATTATTCAGCTACATTGAACAGTTAACTGTGAAATATGTTGCTTACACATGATATTCACATATGTACCAAATCTGTTAAGTCTCATCTCACATGTACTGTTGAATCTGGGTTAGATTTATGTACAATGATACAACTGGACACACTCCTATTCCCTTTATTGCACTTTCTTGCACATAGGTTGATAACATGCCAAAGATCACACAGTGAAGTACAGCTTTACAATTTAATGCTTCAGCATAGGTGTGAATAACAAGCACCCCACAGACTAATGAAGTTAGGGACATGTCACTCTTTGTCAATCCAACTAGGCAAACAGATTGGTTCAATGTTTCATCAGCTAAAGCCTCATCGCATACCCATACCATACCTCCCAAATAACCACACCCCATAATACAGACATAGGTCAATACAACTGTCCGCAGTCATGGAACCTTCCACTTACCATGGTCAGATATCTGTAGGCATGCTACTCACCTATGTCAGTCTTGACACACACGCACAGTGGCCTGCAATGAGGAAACGCAGTGACAGCTACATACAAGTTAAATAGTATAATTATAAAACCAATGAGAAGGTTGAGGTTATGGATTGCGCAGGATGGCATGTGTCAGAGACACAAGACCACACACTTGACACCATTGGACCCGGATATCATGTCACACGGGTCTATTGTGTGGAATAGAACACTACAATCCCACTGTCATGACAGTCTGGGCATGGAATTCAGACACCACCAATATGATGCCATACAGTACCTGGATCTATCCATGTTCACTTCACATGTCAGACTTCCAAATCCCACCTGCCTGTGACACAATTCAGAATTGCCCACACAAAGATGACCTTGTGAAGAAATCTGCAAAGAAAAAATGTAATACAAAAGGTATAGGCAGGTAATGGTATTGGAGACCTATAAAGACATGTCCTAAATACAATAATAACACTGATTGTGCAGTGTGACAAACATTAACAAAGGAGATTATCACAATGGCCACAACTAGATGCATAATTTTGCATGCACACCTGAGCTATGTACTGCTAAGCAACTAATGAGCTGTCTCATGGTCATACAAAGACCCTTCTCTAACATCTCTGAGCCCCCTAATAACCCAATGAGTCAAGTATTTTACAGAACAACACATACCTACAGTCAATTGAAGCACTGATACTGATTTATGAGATCTGCCAGGATGTCGCCACCTTCATCCTCATCACAGTCGTCCTCACTTGGTATTTCTGCATGCTCACCCACTGGAACTTCTTCCTCCCCCTCATCTGGTATATATGGGATCTGCTGTCTCAGGGCGAGGTTGTGGAGCATGCAGCAGGCAACAATGATTTGACACACTTTGGCGGGTTGGTAGAGGAGGGCTCCACCAGACTTATCAATGCAACAAAACCTAGCCTTTAGGAGCCCAAAAGTCTACTCCATGACACGCTTTGTCCTTCCGTGGACCTCATTGAAGTGAACTTCCCCTGGTGTGTTTCGGTACCTCACTGGTGTCAACAGCCAGGGATGGTTTGGGTAGCCAGAATCTGCTGTTAGAAATCATTACTTGCATGTAAACATAAATCTTGGGCATCCTTATATTTAGCAGCAGATATAAGATACTGACACATGTCACATATATGAATTACCAACCAGCCAGGGCCTCTCTGTGTACTGTCATGTCATCAGCAGTGGGATATTGCTCTTCCGCATGATGAAGGCATCATGAACTGAACCTGTGTACTTTGCACATACTTGGGAAATGTAGAGGTATGTCAAACAGACTACTTGGACATTTATGGAGTAGAAGTTCTTCCTGCTCTAATACACCTGTTCATTGCCATTTGGGGGAGCCAATGCTACATGGGTACCATAAATGGCTCCCACCACATGTGGGATGTGCGCCAAAGCATAAAAACCAGCCTTCACATGGGCCAAATCTTCATGTTGTGGAAATCGGATGTAGCTGTCAAGGTGTTTCAACAGTGCTGAGAAGACATCCTTCAAGACCAAACTAAACATAGACTGTGACCTCCCTACAGCTGGGGCCACAGTATTCTGAGAGGATCCTATGGCTAGGGAGTGCAGCACTGGCATCACTTGTATAACTGGTAGAATGCTATTGGGATGATGAATGGCAGGCATCAGATCTGGCTCCAACTGACGAGAGAGATCCATGATTGTCTGCCTATCCAGGCGGTAGATCTGGATGTCAAATCGATCCTTTCTTGGTCTGCAGGTCTGCTAGTGGACGATACACTGGAGGTTGTCCGACCCTTCTCATTCCAGAGTAACTAGATGAAGGAATATAAGAACGTGTGTCTATCAGTCATTGTGTCCATCGTAAGTGTGAAAATACATACGTCACACATAATGCTTGGTCATGCCATACGAAATAGTTAAAATATAGTACACAGGACATAATTAGGGAAATAATGGCTTATTGCTGCACTGTCAGCCCCTTACCTCAATTATGACTTGGAAATGGATACGCATGTCACTGAAAGTCTCTGTGATAACTACATTCTTACCATGTTTCATATATAATAGACACAAATACCATCTATCCAATTGCCATGAGGGTGCAGACTATGCCACTCCTATCATATCATCAATATTACAACATGTCCATTAATTCAGATTTTTTTATACATGGTTGCTCAAAGCCAGCACTGAAAACCATGACGTGGATGTGTTTCTGACCTTGTGACACATGTATAAATTAACTTTTCTGACCATCTAAGGACCTCAAAATGGCAGCTGCCTGACCTACTGTACTGGACATTAGGAAATGAACTACGTCCGCCGGCAGAAGTCGTCATGGCGGTAGGCGGATATTACCGTGGTGGATATTGCCACTGGAACACATTGCTGCCTTTGGTGGTCTTGGGAAAATGGCGATGTCCACTGGCAGTAACGGTCTGGTCATATGTGATAACATGACAGCTGATGCTGGAGATGCAGGTTGTCTGCCTGTTTCCACCTCACATATGGCCTGACTGCATATGCTCATCTATCAGTGGAGAGAATGTTCAAGACAGCTTGTGTTTGGCCTGTTGTACTAACTACTGATTAACCCTGCCTGTTTAGTATGGTCCATGTGACACTGGCATACTTTTTTATCTATGTCATCCATGCAGGTCAACGTCCATTAGTAGAAGGGGATTTGGCGTGCCATGGCCAAGAAAGTGTGGACCCTGGGGGACCACAGCCGAAAGAGTGCCCACTGTTTGAAGAGGTGGGAGGACCTGAGGCACTGGGCCCAGAAGACCGCAGAGGCCCAGCCGGGAATGTCCTCCCAACGAGGACGGGGCGCCTGTCGGACCATGACTACCTAATAGCCCGCATTTTGGCGGTGGCCTACCCTGAGTTTGATGGGTGTTTGAAGGCAGCACAGCCGCCACAAGGGGGTAAGTACAGACCTAACTCATGTTTGTCCCTTTACCAGGTGATTGAGTGAGGGAACTCTGATAAAGTGCAAAGTGTCACAGATCTCCTGTGTACACATTGATTTACCGGAGCCGTATACAGCACACAGGTGTGCACATGCAAATGTAGTTGGAGGCATGTTACTCAACTATGTTGTCCCCTCAGTACAATAGCATATTATGGTGCATATGTGTAGAACTATACAGCATTTTCTACTCTGGTGATTGTTAATACCCAACAGCAGGTCAATCCTCCCAATGTTATGGTGGTAAGGTGTGTAGGTCTTTGATCTCTGCAAAGTCTCAAGATTCCTCTCTGTGCAACATTGAGTCAGACATATTCAAGTCATCTCTAGTTTTCTAATGCTTTCCCATGAGTGACAGCAGCATGTGATGCTCCAATGTCCATTAGAAATGCCAAATGACATGCAAGATTAACATCTTCACACCTGTTACAAGTTAATCCCCCTTAGTAAGTGAGGGATGTACACAGACATTTGTGATGTCTCATCAGAGTAGACAACATGCATGTTGGATACCATTGAGGTGATGCAACATTTCTATGAGCACACATATATTGGTATCAGAGGCTAGAAATTTAGGGCCAGATGCAGGAAACACTTTGCGACTCGCAAACGGCAAAATTTGCCGTTTGCGACTCGCAAATGCATGTTTCCCATGCAGAAATGCATTTTGCGAGTCGGGACCGACTCGCAAAATGCATTTCCGAATCGCAAATAGGAAGGGGTGTTCCCTTCCTATTTGCGATTCGCAGTGGAATGCAATTCCATTTGCAACCGCATATGCGGTCGCAAATGGAGTCGCAGTTACCATCCACTTGAAGTGGATGGTAACCCACTTGCAAACGGGAAGGGGTCCCCATGGGACCCCTTTCCCTTTGTGAATGGACCCAAAACTATTTTTTCAGGGCAGGTAGTGGTCCAAGGGACCACTGTCTGCCCTGAAAAAATACCGAAACTAAAGGTTTCGTTTTTTTTTTAAGTGCAGCTCGTTTTCCTTTAAGGAAAACGGGCTACACTTAAAAAAAAAAGAAACTGCTTTATTTAAAAGCAGTCACGAACATGGAGGTCTGCTGACTACAGCAGGCCTCCATGTTTGCGAGTGCCTATAGTCGCTATGGGGCTGCAATTTGCGACCCACCTCATTAATATTAATGAGGTGGGTCTTTGCGACCCCATAGCGACTCGCAGACGGTGTCTGAGACACCGTTCTGCATTGCAAATTGCGACTTGCAATTTGCAAGTCGTTCCGACTCGCAAATTGCAAGTCGCAATTTGCAATAATGCTACATCTGGCCCCATCTACCTTGCTATTGTTCTGTTAGTGGAAAGTTGCCACACAGCATTGTACTTAGGCATACTCTTGTAGGCATGATACATAGGCAATAGTAGCCTATTGACAGGTACATTCTTCTCAGATATGTATCAACAGCATGTATCAGTTGAGAGGTTGAGTAATGAATCAACATTGGAAATAGTTATGTCTACTTGCCATTGCTATGAAGGATTTAGCAAATTGGCCCTGGCTGTTTGGGAACCTAATGTTGGCAATGCCACCTATGTAGTGCAGGTGTGGTAGTTCACATACACATATGAGTAGCATTGTAAGTGTATCTAGGCTTGTTGCTTGAATCATGGTAGGTGTACCTGTCATTTTAGCAACACATGTGCTTTGGCTCTGAGAATCCTCCACAGACAGATGTAAGGCTTGCCATGTCTGATGTGTATGTAGTGATGTTGCCACTCAGTCAGTGGCCTATTGATGGACTAATCCCAAGATTAGGTAGGATATGTAAGGTACACTCTTTTTGACAACTTGTAGTCGTGTGTGGGACATAGGTCTGAACTTTCGTGGCCCTTTCTTGACTGACAAAGTTTGTTTTCAGAAGACCAATGACCTAGATGACTTGGTCCACATTGTATTTTCAATCCTTGATACATCACTATTGGTTCATGTGTGTGTGACATGTGTTCTGACTCCTTAACCAAAATTGAAATGTATGACAATTTGAGTTTTTACAGGTTTGCACATGTCCATTGTGTATGGCTGTAACCATGTGAAATGAAGAAGGTATGGCTTTTCTACACTAGGCTTGCTTGCCTTTACTTTACAACATGTTTCATAGCCTGGTACATGACATCAGAGTACATTATTTGTATGTGTTGAGTATGTGTTTTTGATTAGTGGTAAGCAATTTCATATTTCTAAACTATTGCTTGATTGGTGCTTGACTACCTTGTTGTGGATAGGGACCCCGTATCATTTGGCAAAGTCACCTTTTATTGTCAGTGTTATTGGTCAACTTAATTAATGGTATTGTAGGTGTCAGATAGGTAGCTTAGCTGTTTATATTGAGAGACATACATCATATTTTGTTGTGACATGATGTTGGCACTTTACTGGCACTATTTGGGGGTGTTGGTGAACAGGATGTAATGAGACTTGACTTATGGTACTGTGTGCTGCAAGTGTTATATTGGGAATGTAATGACCATACCTGACTTTGGGGGTTATTCTAACTTTGGAGGAGTGTTAATCCGTCCCAAAAGTGACGGTAAAGTGACGGATATACCACCAGCCGTATTACGAGTTCCATAGGATATAATGGACTCGTAATACGGCTGGTGGTAAATCCGTCACTTTTCCGTCACTTTTGGGACGGATTAACACCTCCTCCAAAGTTAGAATAACCCCCTTTATGTTGTTCTGCACCGGCAGACGAAGGAGACGCGGCACAGCCGAGTGGGGAAGCTTCTGGCCATGGGACCTCCAGTCACAAGAACACTGACAGCTGGGGACCGAGAGTCCCGGAGGGCGAGGGGAGTACCATGGGGGAGAACGGATCCACTACATCTTCTTCGGAATCCTCCTCCAGTGGTAACTTCCTAGTGGTGGCAGACCCATCTGAGACCACCCCAGTACCATCTCTGTCCACCACCCCCATTCTCTCACCACCCTACTAGTAGCTCCCCAAAAAGTTGGCTGTGACCACCCATCCAAGAGGGTGGGTGTGCACACCACTGGCATGCACACAAACAACATCCATCTGAAGACATAGCAGCAGTCATGACCTGCCCTGACACCACACCACCCCTAGCATCACAGACACAACGCCTGACACACCTGTAGACACCAGACCAACATTCACTGATCCAGCCACCACACCTATCCTACCTGCAGAGAGCACGACAGCAGACCCTCAGACATCCACCCATCACCACACCCGCAGACACCACAACCACTGACACACCTATGCAGCACATCCAATATACCTGTAGTCCCCGTCCCAACAGACAGCCGCCCACCCACCACAGCATCCCCCAGCACCCCTACTGCACCTCAGTCCAAGACACATAAAAGCTCTCACTCAGCCACCCAACAGACACCCACCACCCACAAGCATACCTCCCACAAACACGTACCCAAGACATCCGCACCTAAACGTCAAAAAACCACTTCCTCACCCTCCACACCCAAACCCCCTTCTGATGACCATCCCCATGTGTCGAAGAAAGTTTTTCTTTGCAAACTTGGCCTTTTCCCTACTCTTCTCCTGTGTCACCCCTAAACATTTGCTGACCCTCCCCAAGGCCATCCCCTCCACCTCCAAGGCCTCTCATACCCCCACTGGCAGCACCCATGCCCCTCACCCAACCAAAAAGAAGTCCACCCCTCTCAAAAAGGTCCAACCCCCTCCCAAGCCAAGGCCTAACTCCCCCCTTCCGAGCCTAAGCCCAACCCCCCCCCACTCCAACCATCCCACAAGAATTCTAGGGGTGCCTTTTTGCCCCGTTGATGCCCCTACCTGTGGAGGTTACATGGCAGTTAGGAGTCAAGTAGGGGCACTATTTAGTGCCTTTGGTGTTGTTATAAGAACAATGGACTGACCTCTGGCCTTGGACAATCCTATTCAATTCCATTATTTTCTAACAATTAAGCCAGCCTGTTGTTGATATTTCTGTTAACATCTTTGTCGTGCATTTCTTTTCCTAGGTTCGAGTTGTTCCTGGCTGACATTGCTTCTGTGTCAGTATTTGTGTGTGTGTGCTGCTTGATGCTTTTGGCATTATTTGAATAGTCTGTGAGGTTGTGTGCAGTGCTTTTGTCCCCCAGGGATACAGTGTGTTTTGTGTGAGGTGAATGCATGTGTAGCTGAAATGTTGTTGTCATGGTGGTGTGTTGTGTTTGTGTTGATATGTGTTTGTTGTAGTGCTGTGTGGCTTTGTGTGTTTAGGCTGTTTGAGTCTGCTGGTATTGTGCATGGAATAATAGGTTCGATGTACTGTGTGTGTGATGTATGTGTCGAATGCCAGGTTGTATGATGGTGTAATTGTGTGTGTTCCATCACAGAAGATTGTATATTGTGTTGTATGTGTGTGGAGTCCCTAGCCAGTGTTGTTGTTAGTGTATGACATGTGTTTATATTTGTGCGGTTGTGGTATTGTTGTTACGAGTTTGTATGTTGTGTCTGAATTTGTGAGGCTGGGCCTGTGCTGGGTTACTGTGGGTAACTGTGTGTTATTGATGTGTGGTGTGTGTGTGCTGGCTGCACTGTGCTTGCTGTGTATGTGTGGGTGTATTTGTTGCTGTATGTGAGTGTGTGTGTCACTGTACTGTTACGTGTGAGTATAGCCCTCGCATCCCCCTCCCCATGGTATGTTATGTAACAGTTGAAATGTATACATTTTACAAATAGAACATGTGATTGTATGTACTTACAGTTGTTGTCATCCTCATCAGCGATGATTCCGTTCTTTCTGTGTGCAGTGGGATGACATCTAGTTGTGGTTCCATGGCGGCTCCGTATGAGTATGGCTTCCTGGAGGTGAGTGTCTCCTTTTTTACTGTTAATTTCTGCCTGGTGTTCCGTGGTGGCCCGACCGTGGCGGAAATATTGGCGGTGCGCAACTTCTCTTACTGAGTCTGGTGGAAACATGGCCTCCGCCAGACTGGTGGTGGCGCCATTCAACCACAGCAGTCTGATCACATTGGCGGTGCCGGTGATCCTTTGACGGGATTCTGTATGCATCACCACCAATGTAATAATTTGGCAGTCTTCTCTGCCAGCCTGCTGACAATCGGACCGCCAAACTCGTAATCAGCCCCTAAGTCAGCTGCAGAATCGGTTTCACTTTCTGTGCTGCCCAGAGAAAAAAAGAAATTCAAACAAGACAGGTCTTATAAGGCCTCAATGCAAGCCCCATGGTAATCGTCATGGGGCCAAAAACAGCAGTTACTGGTCTAGTCAGGGTTACATGATCTGTGGTTACTCCACAAAGCAAGTGCACTTCATCCAGAAAGTTTGTGCAGAAATGGGGAATTACCAGGGGAACTGTTTGCAATACTCCTGAATCCCTGGGTAATTCATTATTTCCGAATTTATCCTTGGTCTACACCTTGTAATGCCCAGTGGTGCAGGGGCAAGTGTGAATCATTTCAATGGAAGTGTAGCACGAAATGAAACAGGAGCTAGAGTGAGCTGAGGTAAGAGAGGAGTTATTGAAGACGCAACCTAACATAGGAATATGGAATGTGGAAAATTATATCAGAAAATGTTTGATATAGATGTGAGGTAGGTGGCATGGTGAGGTATATAAAGCAGTTAGAAAATGAGGGAGCAATAATCAGTTGGCAAAGGTAGGGTTGAAGTTGTATGGAATTGAGCTGAGAGAAATCAAGACCTGTTGGTCTAAGGAAATTGGGATGGAGGTAATAATGAAAGAGGTCGAGTAAGGAGGGAAGCTGGGAAAGATGTAGGTTAATGAGAGGTTTTATTGGGAGGGAACAGGGGATGGAACTGTGAGTTGACTATAACAAAGGTGAGCTTAAAAGGTAATTTGGGTTAGAGGAGAATGCATCATAGGATGATGTAGAAAAACTTAAAGTGATGAGTATGACATGAAAAGGTGGGGTTTAGTGGAAGATGAGGAAGGAAGGTGATAAAAAGATAGCAGCAATAGAAGTGAGAGGGATGCTGAGGCAGAGGTTTAAGAGACAGACACATCACTATTTTATGAATTTTCCACTAATTGTTGACTTTATACCTCAAGTAATGCATTTCCTGTGTCATCACAAGGGTCTAAGGAAACCTGGCATCCTTTCTAGGAAGAAAACAGAGGGCCAGCACATCAAGATATATAAAGTAGGCCCATTTGGCTTTTTTCAAAAAGCCAGCACTAACTAAAATCAAATTCTCTCATTGCAATGTTTAATAACAGTGATTGTCACAAATTATTTTTGATAAGGCATTAAAAAACGTAAATATCTTCAAGTCTTTTTTTACTATTTTCAACCCACTAAGTGCAGCCACAGAACCAATCACAAGCGGTTTCTACACTCCAGCTGAAGCATACAGGTCATGGATTCAATAACCCAGGCGACATATTATTTTACTATGTTGCTGGCAGACTGTTGTGTTCCCACCAGCCCTCCATAACATTAATAAAATGCTTGGTGGTACCTCTGTCCCTTCAAAGAACACCACCAGGATCAAAGCATGTAACTTAAAAGCCCTTGCAGGGCATTATGAGTGGCTCCTTGCTTGAAACAGTGAATAATAAATGAGAGGAACCTGTTTCTCATTCAGTTTTCTTTTTTTCATTATTATTTTTTTATGGGTATCCCAGTCCCACTTGCAAGACACTCACTTCATTATATATTTGCGCTGGAGCGGAGTCCCAACTCCCCCACAGCCCCTACTGGCTCTCCAGCCAGCATGCATACTGGATGTGCGTGGGAGCGACCAATATTTTTCAGTGGGTACCCTGGTGCCCATCTGGCGCACCCACATGGTTTTGATATGTTGAAGGCTGTATGGGGAGCCCCACAGCTCCTGCTGGCTCAAAAGCAAGCACCAATATTGGCACCCTCAACATGCACTTCTTGGACCCTCACATATCAAACTGATAGCATGTTAAATTTCTGCATCCTTAATGACATCTGAAATTGCATTATTAATAACAACACTGTGCACGGCGAGGGCGCTAGTTATCATTACTTTAGGGCACAACCTATAATTACTTGTGATAATGATCTCTGGTAAATTTTAGTGGTTTCGTTAGTTAAAGCATATTGATTTCACTGACATTTTTACTCAACTATAACACCTCTTTAACCTTTGGGGTTTTCAGTAAATTTCAAAGGATTTTAATGTAAAGTAGTGTATTCTTACAATCCCTAACTATAATGTCACTTTAACCTTTATATGTATAAATGTATAGATATGTATATACACAGATATATACATATTAAGATATGTACATATATTTGTTTATAAAGTTTCATTTTCAAGAATACCAGCTTCACACTAGAGCAAAGAGAGTTTGTTACATAGAGATATGTTTAAGTTATATCCTTTCCACTGGAATGTTTAGATGTACTAACTTAATATAAACTATTAGAATATGGTTCTTGTCTAGGTATACACTATGATGTGAGACGTCAATGTCCAGCATAGTGACAAAAGAGCATGGTGATATTCAGTGTTTTGTTATCTCTGTTGTCCCATTCCCCTTCTCTGTTTCTTCTATTGGTTGTTGGTGAATGCAGAGAAGGGCAAAACAGCAAGCCATTCCAGTTGGAATGGTTTACGCTATTTTCTAGAATGGAAGAACTTAATTGCTGGTCACTTACAGTGGACTGACTATAGGGAAAAATAATTTGGAGTTATCATTTCTCAAGTATTGATTGCATACATGAGTACATGGTCTTTTCGTTGCTGGTGCAGCAACACTTAATCTGCACTGATAGTCTTTTTCCACTTTATCCTTGGACACCTGCTCCTGTTAAGTCAAGCTGGCATCATGTTGTCTTCCACTGGTGATAAGTCAGCCATCAAGCTGTCATAACCATCACAGCAGTTCCTTTCAATATACTAAAAGTTTGGTGGACAGTCACCATTCATTTTGACAGCCGTCCACCAAACTTTATTTCTTTTTTCAAAAACAAACTTCCAAAGCAGGAGTTTGTTTTTGTAAAACAAAAAAACTAATGACCACCACACCCTGGGACTTTCTCCCAGGATGCGGGGTCATTATAGTTTCTTTCGTGTCCCCCACCAACAGGATTCTCCTAACAGTCATGCACAGGAAAAAAAGAGAGGGGGAAGTACTGAAATGTTCTTCCTTTGATGGCCACTACTCTGTTGAAATGCGAAGAATGGATTTCATTGATGGAGCCACTGGGGTTTCCATTGACTGAATACTTAAGGTCCATCCACCTCTAAATGAGACAGGGGAAAAAAAGGATTAGAGGGCAGGGTACTCCATTGTGCTTGTAAAGGAGTACCCTGTCTGCCAAAACTCTAAATCAGGCCGTTATTTCCTACTAAAAAATAATTTTGGCTATTAAAAGTATGTTTTTCATTACAATGTTGAAAAGCTTGTTCAAACCATTTACTAACCATGGGGAGTTTGAGGAAGAAATATTTAAAAAATATTTTGAAGGGGGGTTGAATAACTCATTAAGAAAGTGGCTGGAGCCACAATCACGCAAAGAAAGAGGAGTGCCTCTTCAGAAGAAAAGTATTTCTCCATATCTGATGAAAAGAGACCCACTATCCCAAAAACAAAGGTGGTAAGGCCCTATGTAAAACAAGGCATTTTGACAGACCCCAAGATACTGGGTCAAGGACAACGCAGGATGACACCCAGTCCTTGATGCATGGTAACCTAATCGATAAAACGACCAAGGTAGCCACAGCGCTACAGAAAATGTTGGTGTCCGACGCAGCACATGAGACCATGGTGTCTTTCCCGACACAATAGATAACCAGAACTCATTAAGCCTGGATATATTTGATGCCAATGGCAATGGCAAGGGCCTCAGTGAGTTTGTTTTCGACATTGAGGAGGACCCAGGCACTCTGGCCAGTCTAGATGATGACTTAACTAATACTTCTTCTAATAAGCCAGATAAAGACCCCTTGGGTAATGAAATGTTTTCACCAGATTCAATTAAGCAACCTTGCAGTTCAGAGTGGTGGCACCTTACACATGTGTCAAAATGGACTAAACAGTGGGTTAGAAGACACCTTGAGAGGCACCAAAGACACTTGATGAGTGCAGAATGACCAATAGTGAGTATTGATGACAAGGCACATCAGACTCCAAACCAAGAACCGGAACTAATTATGTTCCTATTTAAATCTGGCAAAGAACCAAGGAAGGGCCTAGAACGATGGCTTAAATTATGTCAGGGCCGCCTACTGGATGTAATTGGTCCTTTGGCTAAAATATTAGACGTGGCCGAGAAAGCACATATGAATGACTCCAAGATATACCTGGAGCTACTCAGAGGTTGGATCCAGAGGGCAATTTGTATGTTGGAGAATGCCAATGCAGCACTCATAAAGAAAGAATGAAAGCCATCCTAATGACAATGAGCCCCAAACTCGCAGGGTTGGCTAATAAAGAAGCAAAAGGGGAACTTGGAGGCCTCCTGTTTGGGCAAAAGTTTATTAAATTGTTCTGAAAATATGTTTCTACCTTTACCACTCTGAGTAAAGCACGGTACAATTTGAGACGTGTGTTTGGGGCACATGTTTTAGGGAAGGCTGACAGGAGAGGTGTCAACAGGTCCCAATGCTATGCCTGAAACAAGCAGTACACTCAAGGTTTCAGAAACTATTGCAGAGGTTCCCAGACTTCAGCAGGCTTTTACCCACAAAGGGGAAGATTGAGGTTTAGAGGAGGAAAGCCGAGATAACATGGATCAATCTCCGAAGGAAAGTGAAATAATTTGCATTCGATTTTTGTTTTTTGATTTTTGCTGCAAAGCTTCTAAATTTTATCTTCTGCTTTCTGATGCCAGGAGAAAGGCATTAAAGGAAAAGTTAGAAAATGGTTTAGACAAAAGGGCGTATAGAAATGATTAAACTTTTAGTGACATAAAAACACAAGGGAAATTAGCTTTAGATGTGCAACAGGTAGGGAAGCTTTGTGTATATAGACTTAGATCTAGTACTGGCACTTTGGGGGTCATTTTGATTTTGGCAGGATGCCCCGCCACCAACCGAGCTGGTGGTCAACAGAAAAACTCCAGTGGCGGCGGCCGACATCCTGCCAAAATATGACACATGCAGCCTGTAGGAAAGTACCATCTTGCCTGGCATGTTACCCCCATTTTTCACTGTATGTATGTTGTTTTAGCCCTTGTGTCACTGGGATCCTGCCATATAATTACACCCATATAATTCCCTTGTATATGGTACTTAGGTATCCAGGGTATTGGGGTTCCAGGAGATCCCTATGGGCTGCAGCATTTCTTTTGCCACCCATAGGGAGCTCAGACAATTCTTACCCAGGCCTGCCACTGCAGCCTGAGTGAAATAAGTTCCACGTTATTTCACAGCCATTTTTCACTGCACATAAGTAACTTATGAGTCACCTATATGTCTAACCTTCACTTAGTGAAGGTTGGGTGCCAAGTTACTTAGTGTGTGGGCACTCTGGCACTAGCCAAGGTGCGCCCACGTCGTTCAGGGCAAATTTCCCGGACTTTGTGAGTGCAGGGACACCATTACACACGTGCACTATACATAGGTCACTACCTATGTATAGCGTCACAATGGTATTGCCAAACATGGCCAAGTAACATGTCTAAGATCATGGAATTGTCCCCCCAATACCATTCTGGTATTGGGGGGACAATTCTATGATCCCTCGGGTCTCTAGCACAGAACCCGGGTGCTGCCAAACTGCCTTTCCGGGGTTTCCACTGCAGCTGCTGCTGCTGCCAACCCCTCAAACAGGATTCTTCCCTCCTGGGGTCCAGGCAGCCCTGGCCCAGGAAAGCAGAACAAAGGATTTCCTCAGAGAGAGGGTATTGCACCCTCTCCCTTTGGAAATAGGTGTGAAGGGCTGGGGAGGAGTAGCCTCCCCCAGCCTCTGGAAATGCTTTGATGGGCACAGATGGTGCCCATCTCTGCATAAGCCAGTCTACACCGGTTCATGGATCCCCAGCCCTGCTCTGGCGCAAAACTGGACAAAGGAAAGGGGAGTGACCACTCCCCTGACCAGTACCTCCCAGGGGAGGTGCCCAGAGCTCCTCTAGTGTGTCCCAGACCTCTGCCATCTTGGAAACAGAGGTGTTGGGGGCACACTGGACTGTTCTGAGTGGCCAGTGCCAGCAGGTGACATCAGAGACCCCCTCTGATGGGCTCTTACCTCTCTTGTTAGCCAATCCTCCTTTCTTGGTAGCCAAACGCCTTTTCTGGCTATTTAGGGTCTCTCCTCTGGGGAATTCTTCAGATAACGAATGCAAGAGCTCACCAGAGTTCCTCTGCATCTCCCTCTTTGACTTCTGCCAAGGATCGACCGCTGACTGCTCTAGGACGTCTGCAAAACGACAACAAAGTAGCAAGACGACTACCAGCAACATTGTAGCGAATCATCCTGCCAGCTTTCTCGACTGTTTCCTGGTGGTGCATGCTCTGGGGGTCATTTTCCTTCACCCTGCACTAGAAGCCAAGAAGAAATCTCCTGTGGGTCAACAGAATCTCCCCCTGCTAACACAGGCACCAAAAGACTGCATCACCGGTCCTCTGGGTCCCCTCTCATCCTGACGAGCGTGGTCCCTGGAACACAGGAACTCCATCCAAGTGACTCCCACAGTCCAGTGATCCTTCAGCCCAAGTTTGGTGGAGGTAAGTCCTTGCCTCCCCACGCTAGACTGCAAACCTGTGTACTGCGTGATTTGCAGCTGCTCCGGCTCCTGTGCACTCTTCCAGGATTTCCTTTGTGCACAGCCTAGCCTGCGTCCCCAGCACTCCATCCTGCAGTGCTCAACCCACTGAGTTGGCCTCCGATGTCGTGGGACCCTCCTTTGTGACTCTGAGCCAGCTCCGGTTCACAAATTGTCTAAGTGCCTGCTCCGGTACCTCTGCGGGTGCTGCCTGCTTCTGTGGGGGCTCTCTGAGTTGCTGAGCACCCCCTCTGTCTCCTCCTCCAAGGGGCAACATCCTGGTCCTTCCTGGTCCCC
The DNA here is from genome assembly GCF_031143425.1 of Pleurodeles waltl. Taxonomy (NCBI): domain Eukaryota; kingdom Metazoa; phylum Chordata; class Amphibia; order Caudata; family Salamandridae; genus Pleurodeles; species Pleurodeles waltl. Next base: position 764,795,336 of record NC_090448.1, on the reverse strand, counting down.
AGTAGCACCCAAAAACCTCTACTGTGACTATTGCAGCTAGCAAGGCTTGTTTGCAGTATTTCTGCGTGGGAACACTTCTGCAACCTTCAGCACGAGGTGGGACATCTTCCGTCCACAGGAGAAGTTCCTAGCCCTCTTCGTTGTTGCAGAATACTAAGCTTCTTCCATCCAGAGGCAGCTTCCTTGCACCTTCATCCGGTGTTTCCTGGGCTCCTTCCACCCCTGGACACTATCGCAACTCTTGGACTTGGTCCCCTTGCCTTGCAGGACCTCAGGTCCAGGAATCCGTCCTCATTGCTTTGCTGGTGTTTGTTGTACTTGCAGAATCCCCTTATCACGACTATTGTGTCCTTTTGGGGTAGTAGGTGTACTTTACTCCTGCTTTTCAGGGTCTTGGGGTGGGGTATTGTTTACACCCTGACTGTTTTCTTACTGTCCCAGCGACCCTCTACAACCTCCCATAGGTCTGGGGTCCATTCGTGATTCGCATTCCACTTTTGGAGTATATGGTTTGTGTTGCCCCTAGACCTATGTTCACCTATGGCATGTAATTCTACACTGTTTGCATTACTTTTCTGACTCTTACTTACCTGTATTGGGTCTGTGTACATATAGCTTGTGTATATTACTTACCTTCTTACTGAGGGTATTTTCTGAGATACTTTTGGCATATTGTCGTAAAAATAAAGTACCTTTATTTTTAGTAACTCTGTGTATTGTGTTTTCTTATGATATTGTGCTACATGATATAAGTGGTATAGTAGGAGCTTTGCATGTCTCCTAGTTCATCCTAAGCTGCTTTGCCATAGCTACCTTCTATCAGCCTAAGCTGCTAGAAACACCTCTATTCTACTAATAAGGGATAACTGGACCTGGCACAGGGTGTAAGTACCACAAGGTACCCACTACAAGCCAGGCCAGCCTCCTACACAGCCTCACCATTGATGGCGGTGAGAGCTGCCATCCGCCATGCTGGCGGTCGGTGGCGGGAGTGGATGCTGCTTCACTCTCACCGTCACGTTAGCCAAGACACAGTCTCGCCTATGATGATAGAGTCATTGGCGTGGCGGTGTATGGAGAGGCGGCGATGGAGGCGGAGCAACATCCAGGGAGCCCGTTCCCTCCCAGAGAAGCATGACGAAAGATGGAAGTGCTGTCCGAGAGGGAAGGGGGGAGGGGTGTGTGAGTGTGCAAGTACATGGGGGTGTGTCTGAGTGTATGTGTGGGGGGATGTGTGTCTGAGTGTATGTATGCGTGTGTCTATGTAGGTGAATGGGTGCATGAGGATGTGGGCGGTTGGGGTTTGGGGGGACCTGTATGTAGGGGTGGGGAGTGGGGGATGGGTAGGGTCGAGCTGGGGGGCCTACATGCGGTTTTGGGGGTGGAGGGTTGGGGGGTCGGTTTTCAGGGTTTGGGAGCTGGATCTAGGGGCTATTGTAGTGGCAAGGGGGGGGGCTGGTGTGTAACATACAGGTGACAGGAATGAGTATTCCTGTCACCCGTATGCTTTCCGCCAGGGATTACCTGGCGGGGTATCCCACCATCATAATCCCACTGCCGGTCTGGCCTCCACCTTGCAGCCAGTTCACTAGTGTGTTCAGAATATGGCGGTCTGGACAGCCATACTGTTGGTGGTAATGACCGCCACCGCCGGCGTGGCGGTCCAGACCGCAATGTTCATAATGACCGTCCTTGTTTGAGGAAACAAGTGAATGTAGGCATGTGGTTTTTTTTCACAGTAAATGGACATTTATGTTGAATGGACAGGATCCAGCGATTCCTGGTATATATTACATATGTGGATCTAATGCTTATTTCCATCTTCCAAGAGGATTGTATGGCACATGCTACACAGGGATAGTTTTCCCAGAGATTTTCCAACTTGACGACTTGAAAAGGTTACTGAAATTGACTGAATTACATCACAGTAGAGAAAGGAGAGAGTTTCCTTCTGGTATAGTGGGAGATATATTTTGAGCAATGATTCCTTCAATAGGAGTTGTTCTGAATTCTATAAAGATTCAAAAGTTGTCTACTATTGTGGATAACATGCTGACAAATTTTTCAAGAGGCATGATCTTAATGGATATAGAAGTGGCTGCAGTAAGATCTATGACTCTTCAGAACTGCCTTGCGTTAGACATTCTTTTAGCAAAAGATGGTGGAGCTTTCAAAATGCTTAATTCAAGGCATTGCTGTTCGTACATTCCTGATAATAGTGAATAAATTAGAAGCTTACCTACTAATCTTACTAATGCAAGTGCTGATTTGAAAGAGTTGAAAGAACCTAGGGCCAGATGTACGACCCCAAGTTTTGCGACTCGCAATTTACGACTCATTTGCAAGTCGCAAATTGTGAGTCACAAAACCATATGTACAACAGTGTACTTCACACTGTTTGAGATTCCCAATGGGGTCACAAATGACCTACCTCATGAATATTCATGAGGTAGGTCGCAATGTGCGACACAATTGGGAATGGCGGCACTCACAGGGATGGTGGCCTGCTGGGGTCAGCAGACCACCTTGGGGGTCATTATAACATTGGCGGTAAAAGACGCTTGCCGCCGTGCAGAAGACCGCCAACACACCGCCACGGCCGCGGAATTCTGCCACAGTCATTATGACCCAAAGGCCGGAATCCGCCAAAATCCAGACACCCACACAAGTCCGCCACACCAAAGGTCAGTGATAAACTGGCGATAAGAAATCCTCCACCGTCACGCCAACAGGAATATGCCCACACTATCACGACCCACGAATCCACGCGGCGGTCTTTCAACCGCGGTATTCCATTGGCGCTCAAAATACACACACTTCTACAAAACACATCCACATTGGACAATTCGAAATACACACACCTGATACACATACACACACCACTCCCACACACCTAATACAATATAAAACACACACCCACATCACCCACAAACCCCTACGACCACAATTGTGACTGAAGGCCAGAGAGAGAAACCACCAGAAACAACTAGCATTCACAGGCACTCAACACTATCACCCACATAACATCCACGCACCTCACACAACACACCACTAAATATCACCCCACACATCACAACACACACCACCCCACACATCACCCACACCACTCCATGGCACGGCAAAGACACCCCAGGTTCTCTGAGGAGGAGCTCAGGGTCATGGTGGAGGAATCATCCAGGTAGAGCCATAGCTATTCGGATCACAGGTGCAGCACACCTCCATAGCTAGGAAGATGGAGCTATGATGAAGAATCGTGGACAGGGTCAACACAGTAGGACAGCACCCAAGAAATAGGGATGACATCAGGAGGAGGTGGAACGACCTACGGGGGAAGGTGCGTTCCGTGGTCTCAAGACACCACATTGCGGTACAGAGGACTGGCGGCGGACCCCAACCTAATCCCCCACAACTAACAACATGGGAGGAGCAGGTCTTGGCTATTCTGCAACCTGAGGACCTCGCAGGAGTAGCTGGAGGAATGGACTCTGGTAAGTCAAATCTTTACTACTATATCCCCCACCCTACCTGCATGCCATCACATACCCCCACCCTCGCCCTCACCCCATCACTCCTACTCCTCACACATGTCCCAATATCACAAACCACCCATCCCAACACCAAGCCTTGCATGCAACACCAAAGCATGGACACTAATCACCAAAGCATGGCCACTGCACCTACCCATACACCCCCCTAACCCATCATCACACAAGGTCCTACACGGGAATGCAAGCACTGGGGTACACGGTCACCCACCCATTGCACACCATGGCACACACAGATGCAATAATCATGCTTTTACCCCCCTGCAGGACCCCTACCCAAGGTTACCGGACAGGAGGGTCCAGACATGTCCACTCCACCCACAGAAGAGGCCCACAGTGATGACAGCAGCTCTGTCCAACTGGATCTAGACGACCAGCCTGGCCCATCTGGGACCTCGGACAGTCGGTTCCCCTCACACTGGCACAAGCCACTACAGGGCTTCCCCCCTCTGGAAACACCAGCACAGCACCCACCCAGCGGGCCCATACCTCTGTCCCCAGGACACGTCAATCAGCAGTGTGTCCACCAATACAGGGAACCCAGGCTAACCCACCACCCCAACAACAACAGGGACCTGGGGGCAGTGGCAGTGGGCACATGGTTCAGGGGACAGAGGCCCAGGAACACAGGGGAACTGGGAGGGCTGCTGTGCGACAGGGGGAGGACAGGCCCAGGGAACCCACTCTCCACGAGGCCCTCTCCAACATCATGGGAGCCTACCACCATTCCCAGGAGACGATGGCAACGGTACTGGCCAAGTTTCAGGAGACCCAGCGGCTGCAGGAGGAACAGTATTTGGGCTTCAGGGAGGAACTCAAAACCATCAATTCCACCCTGGGCACCATTGTAGGGGTGCTGAAGGAACTCGTCAACACCAGGAGGGACACTGTGGCACAACAAGGGGCCCCTGACACTAGCCTGGACGATGAACTGCCCACCGCCTCCGCCGGCGCTAGTGGACAGGAGGTACCGCCACAGGACCACCACACCAACACCCCACCCCCTGCAGAGGGAGAACCACCCAGCAAACGGTCCCTCAGAACCAGGACAAAGACAGAGAACGATGCCAAAACCCCCGCCAAGAAATGAGACCACCCTGATTGTCATCCATTTGTCCCACCTTGTCCCCCTGTCCATCCTTAAACTGCCCCAGCTCCACTTCCTATGCCCCTTTGGACAATGCACCTGTGAGACTAATAGACTGGACTCTGCCATGGACATTCCTCCACCATCACCCCTCACCATTTTACAACCCCCTCCAATATTGAGCACTTAAATAAACTCCCTTAAAGCACAAAACAATCTGGAGTCTGTCTGTGATTTCACAATAGTGTATTAGCAAATACAGTGCCAAAATGCTCTTTCAAATGTAATGTCAACATACCTATGTCACACAGCTCTAGTCCATGAGGAAACAAAGCAGATATCACACAGTGGGACCCACATCTGTGAAATCGTAAGGGAAACTGACAACTCAGTGACCATACACTGGGTGAAAATGACAGACAGTAGAGAGGTAGTATATTTAAATTAGATGTAGCAGGCAGGTTTGTCTTCTTACCTGTGTCTCACTGGAAGTATTGTAGGATCACTGTGTTCCTGTTGTCTATGTCCTCTTCTTCTGCTTCCTTGTATTCACTGTCCACAGCTGCCACAACACCTCCATCTGGACGATCCTCCTGCAGAAAAGGCACCTGTCGTCGCAAAGCCAAGTTGTGAAGCATACAACAGGCCACACTGATCTGGCACACCTTCTTTGGTGAGTACAATAGGGAACCACCTGTCATATGGAGGCACCGGAACCTGCCCTTCAGTAGGCCGAAGGTCTGCGCTATAATCCTCCTAGTTCACCCATGTGCCTCATTGTAGCGTTCCTCTGCCCTTGTCCTGGGATTCCTCACTGGGGTCAGTAGCCATGACAGGTTGGGGTAACCAGAGTCACCTGAAAATGGCGAGGGACAACTGTTAGACACACACTGACTCATAGGGACATCCACAGACCCAGACAACTATTCCCACTGATTTGGGTCCAGGTGCTCACCTAATAGCCACACCCGCTGCCTCTGTAGTTGCCCCATCACATAAGGGATGCTGCTATTCCGCAGGATGTAAGTGTCATGCACTGAGCCAGGGAATTTGGCATTAACATGGGAGATGTACTGGTCTGCCAAACACACCATCTGCACATTCATGGAATGGTAACTCTTCCGGTTTCTGTACACCTGTTCACTCCTGCGGGGGGGACCAAGGCCACATGTGTCCCATCAATGGCACCTCTGATGTTGGGGATATGTCGCATGGCATAGAAATCACCTTTCACTGTAGGCAAATCCTCCACCTGAGGAAAAACGATGTAGCTCCGCATGTGTTTCAGAAGGGCAGACAACACACTGGACAACACTTTGGAAAACATAGGCTGGCACATCCCTGATGCTATGGCCACTGTTGTTTGAAAAGACCCACTTGCTAGGAAATGGAGTACTGACAGCACCTGCACTTGAGGGGGGATTCCTGTGGGATGGTGGATAGCTGACATCAGGTCTGGCTCCAACTGGGCACACAGTTCCTGGATTGTGGCACGATCAAGTCTGTAGGTGATGATCACATGTCTTTCCTCCATTGTCGATAGGTCCACCAGCGGTCTGTTCACCAGAGGATGCCGCCATCTCCTCACATGCCCCAGCGGACGGTGCCTATGGAAGAGAACAGCGAGCAGAGAGTCAACCAACTCTGAGGTACGTAAACACAGCTTACTCTGAAAATATTCATAAATCGAAATTTGCCTGTATGAGTGTTTAGGCAAGGCCTAGGTATGTGTGACGCAGTCAAAAATAAAGCCATGTGGGCCCCTGAAATGGCAACTGCCTGACCTGTAAGATGGGACAAGGGGATATGAGGTAACTGTGCTGGCGTTGTACACCGTCGCGGTAGGCGGTCAATGACCGCGGCGCAATTCTGCATTGGTTAACATTGGACCCTATGGATCCCAGGAGCCAATGACGATGTACGCCCAGCGGTGACGGTGCGCACCGCCGCAGACGTGACCGCCATTTTCTCTCTGTTCAATCACTCGATACCTGATCTTCGACAGGAGAGGACCTACACTGCAAGTGCTGCTGTGACCTCAGTCTGGAAGAGACAATGGCTTGTGTGTCTGGGGAAAGGGCCCCTGCCTTCAGCACGGAGGAGTTGGAGAAACTCGTGGATGGGGTACTCCCCCAGTACACGCTACTCTACGGTCCTCCAGACAAACAGGTAAGTACACTGTGAGCATGCTGTATGGGCAATGCCTGTGTGGAGTGGGGTGGATGAAAGATAGAGGGGGGTGAGAATGAGGCGTGCATGAAACGACGGTGAGTGCATGTGCGTCATGGCAAGGGTAGGGATGCGGGCCAATGACTGTGACGGTGCAGTTCGTAATTACTTCTCTTTTTCCCCTGTACAATTCCTGTAGGTCAGCGCCCACCAGAAGAAGGACATCTGGCGTGCCATCACCAAGGAAGTCCGGACCCTGGGGGTCTACCACAGACGGAGCACCCACTGCCGGAAAAGATGGGAGGACATTCGGCGCTGGAGCAAGAAGACGGCGGAGGCCCAGCTGGGGATGGCCTCCCAACGTGGGAGGGGTGCCCGTCGCACCATGACCCTCCTGATGTTCAGGATCCTGGTGGTGGCGTACCGGGAGTTGGATGGGCGCTTGAGGGCATCACAGCAGCAACAAGGGGGTGAGAACACTCTCATTCTGCTGATTCAGCGCGCATTGTAGGTGTCTGGGGGGTGGAGGTGGGCTGTTGGTTCCCCTAGGCCGGGGCGAGTTTCCTAGTTAGTTCCCTTCTTCAGGCAGGCCCTGTGGCACCCCACCCCAGTACAGTGCCAACTACACCTAGTCAGGCTCCTGTGACATCCATGTGTGCAGAAATCGGCCATAGTCTTGTAAGCCAAGTTCCAGGGATTGAAAAGTGGACCCCAAGTGCGCGGCGTAGTGCAGGGGGCTTCTTTGTCTGTTGTGTCTGCCAACTGTAGCGGTATTGCATGCACTGAACATGTCTTTCTTCTGTCTCCCCCCCACTTTTTGTGGTCTCCCTGTACTTGTGTGCATTAGCATCATCAGGCGGAGGAGCAGTGGCACCGGAGCAGGAGGGAGCTGCATCCCACATGGCCCTGGAGGGCGAGACTACCAGTGGGACGGAGGGTGAGGGGAGCTCCACGGGTGGGACAGGAGCTGACACCAGCGAGACGGACTCCTCCTCTGATGGGAGCTCCCTTGCGGTGGCAGCCCCATCTGTGCCCCCTGCATCTACAGGTACAGCCGCCACCCCCCCTACCAGCACCACCCTCCCAGCAGCCCCTCAGCCTTTGCCCCGTGCCCGCTCACCCAGGAGGGTGGGCATCACCTTCGCCCCAGGCACCTCAGCCCCTGCCCCTGTCACCCCTGCGCCCTCAGTGAGGAAGCCATTGACCTACTCAGGTCCCTCACTGTTGGGCAGTCTACCATTTTGAATGCCATCCAGGGTGTAGAGAGGCAGTTGCAACAAACGCATGCATACCTGGAGGGCATTCACTCTGGTCAGGCAGCCCTTCAGCGAGCTTTTCAGACTCTGGCCTCAGCACTGATGGCAGCCATTGTCCCTGTCTCTAGCCTCTCCCCTTCAACATCCTCCACCAAGACCCACACCCCTGTACCTCAGCCTATCCCAAGCACACCATCAGACCAGCATGCACACACCTCAACACACAAGGGAAGCTCTGGCAAACATAAGCCAAACACATCCCACAGGCACTCATGCAAGCATCAGACACATGCAGACACACCAACATCCACTGCCTCCACTGTGTCCCCCTCCTCCTCATCTCCCTCCTTCCTCCCTGTTTCGTCTCCACTCACACCTGCATGCACTACATTCTCAGCCACTATGTCCATCACCAGCACACACACCACCACACCCCGCTCACGTGCAGTCACCACCCCCACTACCATTCACACATCCCCTGTGTCTTCTCCCAGTGTGTCTGTGAGGCCACCTCCCAAGGTACACAAACGCAGCCACACACCCACCCAACAGCCATCCACCTCACGACAGCCTCCAGCCCATGCACCTTCACCCAAAGTCAGCAAACGTACACCTCCTACAACCACAACCTCTTCCTCCACTCCCAAACCCCCTCCAGCTACCCATCCCAGTGTTCCTAAGAAACTTTTCCTGGCCAGCCTTGACCTCTTTCCCTCACCCCTCCCACCCCTTCAGTCTCCTATGGCCCGACTCCCAACCTAGCACTTCAGCCACAATATCGGCGGGACCAGTGCTGCCAGTAGTCACCGGATTATGGAGTGCACCAGGCAGCAGGGCAGGCAGTATGGCAAGGAGCCACAGCACGGACAGTCCCCCACCTGTCAAGCAAAAAAGTTGGCCAGTGCCTGGTGGGAGAGGGGAAAGAAGCCAGCCCCCAAAGCCGCTCCCAGGGGTACAGTTGGGAGTGTGGAGGCAGCTGCGACACCATCCAAGGTGGGGAAGGGGCACCATAAAACCGGTAAGTCTGGGAAGATCAGCACGGCGGACAAGACCGCCAGCAGCCACACTGCCCAGGAGAAGACCGCCAGCAGCAGCCCCACTGCCCAGGAGGCGACCGCCAGCAGCCCCGCTGCCACAGACAGGACCGCCAGCAGCAGCCCCGCTGCCCAGGAGGCAACCGCCAGCAGCCACACTGCCCAGGAGAAGACTGCCGGCAGCAGCCCCGCTGCCCAGGAGGCGACCGCCAGCAGCCCCGCTGCCACAGACAGGACCGCCAGCAGCAGCCCCGCTGCCCAGGAGGCGACCGCCAGAAGCCACACTGCCCAGGAGAAAACCGCCAGCAGCAGCCCCGCTACCCAGGACACCGCCACCAGCTGAACCGCTGCCCAGGACACCGCCGCCAGCAGCACCGCAGGCCAGGACAAGACCGCCACCAGCTGAACCACTGCCCAGGACACCGCTGCCAGCAGCACCGCAGGCCAGGACAAGACCGCCACCAGCTGAACCGCTGCCCAGGACACCACCGCCAGCAGCACCGCAGGCCAGTGAGCACCAATGATTCCAACGTTACTGAGTCCACCACAGGCAGGATGAAGCACTCTGGGCACAAGGCCCCCTCCAGAACCAGTGGAGAGATACATCCACTACCTCAGTCCTTGGCAGGATGAAGCACTCTGTGCACAAGGCCCCCTCCAGAACCAGTGGAGAAAAGCATCCACTACCTCAGTCCTTGGCAGGATGAAGCGCTCTGGGCACAAGGCCCCTCCAGAACCAGTGGAGAGATACACCCACTACCTCAGTCCTTGGCAGGATGAAGCACTCTGGGCACAAGCCCCCCTCCAGAACCAGTGGAGAGATACATCCACTACCTCAGTCCTTGGCAGGATGAAGCACTCTGGGCAAAAGGCCCCCTCTAGAACCAGTGGAGAAAAGCATCCACTACCTCAGTCCTTGGCAGGATGACGCACTCTGGGCACAAGGCCCCCGCCAGAACCAGTGGAGAGATACATCCACTACCTTAGTCCTTGGCAGGATGAAGCACTCTGGGCACAAGGCTCCCTCCAGAGCCAGTGGAGAATGTTATCCACTTGAGAGACTGTGGCTTTTCACTCCCCAGGATGCAGCAGTGGGCAAACCACCCACTGTAGAGACTTGTGAGACTGTGGCTTTGCACTCCCCAGGATTGAACAGTGGGCAAACCACCCACTGCAGAAACTTGTGAGACAGTGGCTTTGCACTCCCCAGGATTTAACAGTGGGCAAACCACCCACTGTAGAGACTTGTGAGACTGTGGCTTTGCACTCCCCAGGATTGAACAGTGGGCAACCCACCCACTGTAGAGAATTGTGAGAATGTGGCTTTGCATTCCCCAGGATTGAACTGTGGGCATGGAGCCCCTTTGTGGATCTGGCATTGTGCACTCAACCGGCTGAGGTGCCCCCCCTTCCCTTCCCCCTGAGGTGCCTGTTTTATTTCTAACTGATGCCCCTGCAGTGTTCTCTCCGTCTTGTTTGAGTATTGAGTGTGGGCCTCGCCCATGCCTTTTGGGCCCAGTGATCCGCGAACTATGATGGTGGAATCCCTTGGACTTGTGTTCTTGGTGTATATAATTGTAAATAGTATAAATGTATATATTTGTAAATATTTTTGATGTATGTAATTGTTGAATATATCACAATTATTTGACTCATTTCCTTTTGTCCTTGCATTCTTCAAGGGGGGGGTTGGAGGGTGTAACTCTTATGTATCAATATGGATTAACATGTGTGTTGTAGTGGGTGAGGGTGGGGGTGGGAGTGTTGCGTGTTGCATGTGTGTGTCACTGTTTTTTCCCTCCCCCCTCACCTGTGTCGTAGGTGCAGTACTCACCATTGTCTTCGCCGCCAGAGTTCGTGCTCCTGGTAGAGGAGCAGGAAGATAAAGGCTGGCAGAATCTGGAGCTCCGGTTCCATGGCGTCCTAGTTCCTCGTGGGGTGTGTAGAGGTGAGCGTTTTCCCTTCGAAGTCCTGTTTCCGCCGTGTTTTTGTTTGTGGTGAATCCACCCCGGAAAAGGTGGCGGATTGGTGGGTTGTAATAGTGTGGGCGGTACATTGTCCTCCGCCTGTCTGTTGGCGGTTACCGCCGCGGTGTTTGTTTGTACCGCCGTGGCGGTCGGAGTGTTAAAGTGGCTGTCTATGTTGGCGGTTTCCACCACGGTCGTAATTCCAATTTTTTTTTACCTCCGGCCTGTTGCCGGTTTTACGGCTGCTTTAACACCGACTGCCAGGGTTGTAATGACCACCCATGTCTTTGACTGCTTTTAAATAAAGAAGTATTTTTTTTTAAATGCAGCCCGTTTTCCTTAAAGGAAAACTGAATTTATTTTTAAAACAAAAATGAAATGTTTTTTCCATGGGACCACTGCCTGCTCAGAAATTTTTTTTTTGCCTGCATTCACAAAGGGGAAGGGGTCACATGGGGACACTTTCTTTTTGCGAATGGGTTAGCACCAATTTGAAACTGGTGTTAACTGCGATTGCTTTGTGACCGCATTTGCTGATTCCTAATTGAGACTCGCAAACTCTTTTTGCAATTCAGTAAATAGATTACTGCAAAACTGGGTCTGTACATACCAAAATGCAAAGGGTGTGTACATGTGGCCCCAGGTGTTTGGGAGAAAGTTGGCAAAGGATTTGCTTCAGTGGGAAATTGGTTCAGCAACATTGGGAAAGGGATAATATTGAACATAATACAGGGTATATTGATTATGGTGATTTGCATAATTGGAGCATGGGAAATGTGTAAATTGTGTAGAGTGATTAAATTAAAGAAAATGAAAAATGATCAGAGGAGGAAAGAAATGAAAAGAGAAAAATTGTTTAGGGGAAATTTGAAAAGGGAACGGAGATATGAGGAGATAGAAATGACAGAATTTTAGCTGTTTGCCATTTTGTGTGGGAAGATTTGGTGTGATGACACATTTAGACAACAGAGGTGGGATTGTTAAAGCTGAGTTTATTAATAAGTTTAATAATGAATATTCATGTATTTTGAGTGTTGGATTTGCACAGAAAATGTATTAACAGAAAAAAATAATGCATGCATTTTGATGGCGCGCCCATCTGAGTGGCCTTCAATGTTCCTGAAGTATACTTATTAATGGCTTATTAAGATGACATGTTGAGCTTCTGTTTGATTAATGTAGTGATATGTCATATTAAGGGTTATGTATTATGCATTAGCTTTATTAAATAGTAAGCCTTAACTTAGAGAGGTCTTGGAGCTAGTTGCACGACCTCATGTCAAGCTGCATTTTCTGTTGTTTTGTAAAATGTCTGCTTAGAGAATTAAATTGTGATTTTCCACTGTACTGACCATGTGCTGGAAGCTGAAGTTAGTTCTCATGTGAAACTGCTTGCTAGAAGATGATGGGCTTGCTAGTGAAACAATGTTTAATGTAATGTGTGTAAGACTGACCTTCCCAGGAGAACACAATGGATGCACTGACTGGAGTAAAAGTTGCAACAATATTGATACCTGAGAAGCCGAACGATGGGAACGGGAGAAGAGGAGCCAATCATCGGCATAAGAACCATGTAGCAGTAAAACTTTGGATTAAGGGTTTTAGTTTCATTGGACTAAATGTAAATATGGGATTCTCTGACCAATGAGGGTGTAGGAAGTAGTTTTAGGAAATCTAACATAGTCAGACTGCACAGAAAGGAGGACACCATTTTCCTGTTTTGCTACCAGGCTATTATTTTCTTGACCATCCTGAAAAGAGACGTGCTTAACTTTATTGCTTAAAGAGACTTTGCTTTTTCTGAACTTTGATGCTAAATCCTGATGTCTTGCTGACCGAACTGATGTCCTATTGACGAAGACTGTCACCTCTTGTTGAACTATATTGAGGACAGGTATACTGACAATGTTACTGATTGCTATGTCTAATTGCTTTTGTATCTAGGTACCAACCGCTATTTTGATAGAGCCAGAGATGTTTTTCCAAATTTGTGTGACTAAATCGTTTTGCATGAAGTCCAAACATGCTATTCTGATTTGGTGTTAGTTAGGGTTCTCACTGATGAAGTTCGCTTCATGTATTAACAGTTGATTTCTTTTCTTTGCTGAAGCTAAATGTATGTTATTTTGTTTGCGCTGTTATTCTTGCTATTGATTTGTACTGTAATCTTAAAGTGTGTTGTAGCTCAAGCTTTGATTTGATTGCGATTCTTTTGCCGCTTTAGTCAGCCAGTACTGGTTCTGTATGTTTATCATTTGATTTTGAGACTAAGGGCCAGATGTAGCAAAGGGTTTTTCCCATTCTGTGTCAATGGGAAAATGTGTTCGTACATATGGCCCTAAGTTACGTAATTTTAGCATTGTTAATATAGGGAAATGAACATTCTAACTTTTACATAAAAGATGTGGTTATTCATGACTGCAAGGTCATGGTGTGTGGAAATTACTGAGTCCTATTGAGTATTGATGTCATTGATTGCTATATGCTATTGATTTGTGTTAGTACGGGGTTATATGGTGGGAAAAACTCAAAGCGCAGGCAAAAGCTCCAATGGCCTATTCGTGTCTCCCCTGTAGGTTTACTTAATAAGGTCTGACGCGCTAACACCACCAAACATCCCCTAGCCGGCAGCCTGAGTGTTGTGGAATCCCCAGGTTCTGTCATTGTAGCCAAAAAGGATTACATTTAATTTTTCTGCTTTGAGGGGGCTGTATCGTGTAAAATGGGGTTGTGATGTGAATATGTGGATCCTCCATCTTCAGCCTCCTCTCATCACAATGTGATCTCCCTACCCCCTCAAAATCCCTCTTAACTGCTGGCATCTCCCATTCCCTCCTTGCAGGAGGAAAACTTCCCCAACTACCCCCTGCCACTCACAGGGGAAAAGAACCTGGTGCAGTGACCTTTTCCCTTTCTTTCTGGCCTACCCCCTACCTACCTTAATTGCCTCTCCTTATTAATTTCCCCTCCTTCTTTATCCAGTTTGTCCACGTATACATTTGTACCTTCCTAATAGAAGCCCACTTCGGCCATGTATAGGTGATTTAGGCTCCCTCCTTGTTTGATAGGGAAAGAAATCCATGTGAACATCCACAGTTCACAGAGAATCTATATTGAAACTGATTGAATTCAGAAAAGGCTACCAGAAGAACCTGAAGTCCCAAAAACGAAACTATAGGAATCAAACACTGGGATACTTTTGGATGCACATTTAATTGGACAAATCAAGAAGGCTGTTAGCATGGCTAGGAAACAGGGACTCCCATATAGGCAGGATAACTCAATAAAGAGAATAGATCGGCGAATGGACCAAAATCCATCGAAAGAGAAATTTTAGAAATAATGCCAGGGTATCTACCTCAAACCTACCTTGTTGGACACGGAGCAAGTAGGTGTCTTGCTTGTTGATGCCCTAATGGTCTAGCAAAAAGGCATGTTACTTGTACTATCTTCTGATTGTGATATCAGGACAACTATCACAGAATAAAACAGAAGTAAAGCTCCAGCCATTTCTAGGTTCCTGGCTGACGTTTAATGAGAATTTAAAGAGGTGAGGTGTCCAAGAATATTGTAGTTTTAGGAGTATTACATGTATAGAACTGTCCTTCCAATATACAGGGGGAGTCAGAATCTCTGACTGCCTCTGGTATTCCCACCCCAAATATCAGCCATTATGAGTTTCTCCCTGAAATGAGAAATAACCCCATGGTTAGTGTCTGAAATTATCAGCAGCATTGTTGGTGCAGGCTGGGGAAGTGGTGTGGTGGAACAGGGGTACAGGGACTTCTCAATCAAGAGGAGACTCTGTCAAGGAGGAGAGATGAATAGCTGTGAAGAGGAGTACTGCCCCCACTGCCCCTTAGTTGTGTGTGCTTTACTGGATTGGCCTAATGCTTCTGCTTTGGAGAGGACAAAAAATTGACTTTGCTGTGCATCCTGCTTGTGAATTTTCTCCAAGTGCTTGGGCTGAGCTTGCCTCCTGTTAAGAAGTTTCTGAGACATCAAAGACTTCACCTATCAGCCTCTGGGTTCTCTTGCTGAGGACCCTGACTTGCCAAGAAGTGCCCACTCCAGTTCCTGGACCCTTGGGAGTGAAACCTTAAATAAAACAAGAAGAAACATGCACGTCAACTCCTGACAACTCTATACCTGGTGCTGCTGCCCGGCTCTACGCCGCTGCCTGCACCCGAAGCAGTAGTCCCCGCTGAAATTAGACAACCGTGACCGACACCGCAGGCCCAATGCTGCCGCAGTGCCTCTGAAGTCCCACAACATCGTGAGTCCCACGTGCCATGTCACCAGCGTCCGTGACACCGACTCCTCCACAGCACCTGTAGTGTGATTGCGACCCCGCGAAGTCCCCCATCACATCTTGACCCAGTGGACTCATCGACCCCACCAGATTGTAAGGAACTGCTGCCTCGCCGCCGCCTCACCTCCACTACCTTCATAAGGAACCGACACCTCAGCTCCCCTGCATAGCAGTAAGGGACCAACACCTCACCTC
This sequence comes from Pleurodeles waltl, assembly GCF_031143425.1. NCBI lineage: Eukaryota > Metazoa > Chordata > Amphibia > Caudata > Salamandridae > Pleurodeles > Pleurodeles waltl. The sequence goes on along the minus strand of NC_090448.1, from coordinate 764,779,771 downwards.
CTGCAAAGCAGTACATAACCAACACCGCACTGGCTCCAGCAACGCCTCACCTCCCCGACTCCATGCCATGTCTTTGACTATGCCTTGTTTCTAAGTTACTGTGCCTGGGATCCGTGCAACTACGTGACTGGTGCCGCTCTCCCTTGCGAGTGGCGTTGGACTGTTGGGAACGACTCCATCACGATGCTGTGATAGCACCAGTTGGAGCAACTATGTTTCTAAGAGCTTTTATTGGGATTTAATCTTTAAAAAATCATGTTTGCTTGTGTATTTTGGATTTTGTCTTGTTTTACTTGGATAAATATTGGCTATTTTTCCTAAACTAGTGGGTTGTCCATTTGAAGTGTTTTCATTGTGGTACTGTGTGTGGGTAAAAATACTTAACACATTGCCTCTGAGATAAGCCTGAATGCTCGTTTGAAGCTACCAAGGGGTGAGCAGGGGTTGTTTTAGGAGTGTGACTCCCTTATCCCAGCTAGAGTGAGGGTCCCTACTTGGACAGGGCGTGAACTGACTGCCAACTAGAGACCCCATTTCTAACAAAAAATTGCATGTTTTTTAATTTTCTTAGTGTCTCTTCTGTGAATATAGGTGGATGAGGGCTATCATTCTGTGCCACTAGTTTGATATAAAAGTGCAGTTCATCTTTTATTTTTGTGAAATGTCCGGCTTTGAGCATTCAAAATCTGGTTGCCTTAGGACAGAATAGAACAGGTACCAGGAAATCCAAAAAGTGAAGTCACAAAGGAACCAAGAGATACTGAGACTGCACAGCTGTTTTCTCCTAATGAAGCGGAAGGGTACCTCTTAGAGACGGTTTGACTGTGGCGGACGCAGTGGAACTGTATAATGAAACTCATATTCTGAGGGGCCTAGCTTAGTCAGTAACATTAGGGCAGATGAGCTTTTGATTTTCCGACAATCAGACTGGAATATAATGTTTAAATAAATTATAAAACAAGCAAGGTTCATCCAAGGACTATAAGGGCAACAGAAAGGGAGAGGAATGTGGACTGGTAGGAGTACTATGAAAGAAAAACATTTTGTTTTTTTTAAATGACCAATATTTTTGAGGACTTTCAAAACAGAGAGTGATATAGAGAGAGAGTGCATTTTTGTCTGTGTGTATGTAAAAATTCCTGATGAAATCCGACTTACATCTCACAATATCCGACTGAAAGCACCTGCACCCAACCAACTATTTATTAGAAAATAAATAACACAACAAACATTCCCCCACTACCCCCCCAAGCTACGTTCCTGCATATTCCGCATATTCCATTGCCTTGTGGTCTAGCTTCTCCACGTTTGGTGTTCACGAGTTCTCTCCTGCTCTAACTTGTCTGGAGACCTGACAATACCCATTGTTTCTGTGAGGAAGAGTTAGTTGAGTGATGTTAACCGATGGGCTAGCTCACAAGCTGTTCTCTCGCCGATCTGATGCTGATGAGAATTTTCTTCAGCGATTGAGAGGGTGAGATTGAGGAGATGGGGGGTTGAGTTTGTAGTTTTGATAGGCAGTCTGTCGGATGCTCAATGGTTATCTTGCCATGGTTTCGATGTCGTGTGCACATGCGGGACGTAGCATGGGCATAGGAAGTGTGGGGGACGCAGGGGATGTATCCCCCCCAGATTTTGGAGGGTGGGGGAGACGGGGGACAAAGGTGGGGGGGACAATGGGACAAAAAAAGTCCCCTCTCACTTCTATTGTTCAGAGGGCCATTAGCGCACAAAAGCACTACTTATAATAGCCCTGTACCGACCATCCTCCAATCTGATGGTAACAGAATGAAGGTGAGTCCGGGAGGCCCCATCGCCCTCTGCCCTTTTGTTTGTCCTGTTCACAGCTGTGGGCATTAAGGGTGCTCATAAGAACAAAGGGCACGAGGAGGAGAAAACAGTTTTTGATGATTACTGTCTGCATCACCTGCTGCTGCCTTGAAGAGGAGCACTTCAGGATGCATTCAAGAGGAACTGCAAGACAATGAGATCTAAAGAGGAAACAGTCCCACTCACCCTGATGCCTGCAGGCTAGAAAGGAGACTCTGTGAAACACAATATTTGTATTTGCCTAAGATCACACCAGTTGGTGAAACAGTGAAGTCGAGATTGAGCCCAGATTTTACCTTTTCTCACAACAATTTAGCTATTAGAAGGGTATATGTTTCTAACATTTATGTTTAATGTTTTGTTATCTAGGTAATGAAGGGCTTGATTACAGCTTGGCTAACAGGGAGAAGCCATTTTTCATTTTGGGCCGTTATGCCTAGCGTTATTATTTATGTTGTTGTTATCGTTACATACTTAAGCATATTGAAGTATATTATCTTTTCTCTATGCCAATCTACTCTGCACTACAGCACTCTATTCCACTGCTTTCAATGCCACTGTACTCTGCGCCACAGCACTCTATGCCACTGCACTCTATGCCACTCTACAATACACCACTGTACTCTGCGACCCTCTAATCTGCAACATTGCGCTCTCCGCCACTGAACTCCATGCCACTCTACTCTGCACCACTGCACTCAATGCCACTGTACTCTGTCCCACTGCACTCTTTTCTGCACCACTGCACCCTAATCTACTCAACACCACTCCCCTGTAGGGCACTTCATTCTACTTTGAAATCATCTCCTCTATGCCACTGCAATCTACCCAACTCCACTCTATGCTATGCCTAGTCCAATCTACCCTGCACCAGTCCAATGTACCCTGTGCCACTCCAATCTGCTCTGCACCGCTATATGCTACTGCACTCTACATCACAATGCTCCTCTCTGCAACAATCTACTCTTCACCACTATACTTTACTCTGCAGCAGTCTACTCTATGCCACGGCACTCTATGCAACTCTATTCTACTCTGCACCACTGTACTCTACGCCACTCTTCTCTACTCTGCATCACTCTACATCACTGCACTCTACGCCAATGCATTCTGTGCCACTCTACTCTACACCACTGCCCTTTACAACACTCTACCCTGCAACACTGCACTCTCCCACTGAACTATACTCCTCTCTACTCTGCACCGCTCAACTATATGCCACTCTACTGCACTCTACACCAATGTACTGTATGCCACCACACTCTATGCCACTCTACTCTGCATCACTGCACTCCACCACTACACTCTACATCAGTCTACTCTACCTTGCACCACTCCACTCCACTCTACGATGCATCGCATCACTCTATGATACAGCACTCTGAACCACTGCAATCTATGATGTGCCACACCACTCTACCATGCACTGCATCATTCTATGACACAGCACTTTGCCCCACTGCACTCCACACCACTGCAATCTATGATGTACCACTCCACTCTGCTCCCCTCTACTCTTCACCGCTCTACACTAATGCAGTGTACGCTAAACCAGTGCAGTCTTCGCCAATGCACTCTACACCACTTTACTCAAAACCAATGCACTCTATACCACTACACTCTACGCCAATCTACTTTGCACCACTGTACTTTATGCCACTTCACTCTAGACCACTCATCTCCACTCTGACACTTCACTCTGACATTACACTCCATGATACTAGACTCTGAAACTCTATTCCATTAAACTCTAACACTTTATCCACTCTGTAACTCCCTACACAACTCCCTACACGCCACTCCATTCCACTTTACTCCACTCTATACCACTCCACGCCGCTCTATGCCACTTCAATCTATGATACTCTACTCAACGCCACTGCACAACCCTGTATGCCACTCTACTATACAACAATGTACTATGCTCAACATCACTCTACCCAACTTTCTCTATGCCACTTCACGTTACTTTACTTCACTCTATGCCATTTCACTCTTCTTTATGCCTTTCCACTCTGACACTCTGACACTCCACTCTATGACACTCTATGACACTGTGACACTACTCCACTCTACTACTAATTTATGGCATTGGCGCTTGATTAGAGATTCAGATCTCCGTTGATTGCCTTATCACTCATATGAGACGTGAGTCAGATTTATCTTCGCCGTTTTGGTTACAAGCACTCTGTAACCCTTTTAACTCAAGCTTAACGAAGGATGATCCTGATACTTGTCTAGGGGATGGAAATATCGACGGCCAAAGTACCTTGACTTGAATTTGTGATATTGTACATAAGTTGGCATAAGCATAGGCACTATGAGCTAATGACTTCTAGACTCACTATTTGAGTCATTCATGTAAAAGTCTGTGTATAAAAGCTTGTAAATCATTATTGTGGATACTAACCTTGTAGGAAAGTAGCCTCTTTCTAGCTTGGTTACCCATACTTTTGGCCTGTTTGCCAGTGTGTTTGAGTGTGTCTACTGGGATCCTGCTAATCAGGAACCCAGTAGTTATGCTCTCTCCCTTAAATCATGGTTGTTGCATACTGGTAACCCAGTATTTCACCCACAATTGGCATGCTGGTGCCCCCTTATAGGTCCCTAGTATATGATACTCACTTATAAGTCACCCCTATAGCAGGCCCTCCAACCCTGAGGGCAGGGTGCAGAGTATCTGTGTGTGAGGGCACCCCTGCGCTAGCAGAGGTGCCCCCACGACCTCCAGGACCATTTTCCCAGACTTCGTGAGTGCGGGGATGCCATTTTACACGTGTACTGGAAATAGGTCACTACCTATGTCCAACTACATAATGGTAACTCCGAACATAGGTATGTTTGGTATCAAACATGTTGGAATCATACCCCAAGGCTTTTGCAAGCATTAGTTGTATGATTTCATGCACTCTGGGGGCTCCTTAGAGGACCCCCAGTATTGCCATTCCAGCCTTCTGAGGTTTTCCAGGTAGCCCCAGCTGCTGCCACCTCTCAGACAGGTTTCTGCCCTCTGGTTGCTTGAGAAGCTCAAGCCCAAGAAGGCAGAACAAAGGATTTCCTTTGGAAGAGAAGTGTTACACCCTCTTCCTTTGGAAATAGGTGTTACAGGCTTGGGAGAGGTAGCTTCCTTCCCCAGGCCACTGGAAATGCTTTGAACGGCACATTTGGTGCCCTCTTTGCATATTCCAGTCTAAACCGGTTCAGGTACCCCCAGTCCCTGCTCTGGCACGAAACTGGACAAAGGAAAGGGGAGTGACCCCTCCCCTGTCCATCACCAGCCCTTGGTGTGGTGCTCAGAGCTCCTCCAGAGGGTCCCTGGATTTTGCCATCTTGGATTACAAGTTGGCAGTGAACTCTGGAAGCATCAGAGTGGCCAGTGCCAGCAGGTGGCGTCAGAGCCATCCCCTGATAGGTTACCTGTTTAGCTCTCCTTTGAGAGGTTCTTCAGATTTGGATTGCAAGACTCCAGCAGGAATCCTCTGCATCCTTTACTTCACCTTCTCACCGAAGAAATGCACCTGGACCCTCCAGGAACTCCACAAACTGCAACAAAGAAGCAAAGACGACTTCTGCAACATTGTATCTTCAGCTCTGGCCAGCAAATGCAACTGTTTCCCGGTCGTGCATCCTCAGAGGACAGACTGTCTTCAGCCTGCACTAAAAGAATGAAGGAATCTCCCTTAGAGTGAAGGAGTCACTCCCCTGCTTCAGCAGGCACCTCTCTGCAATGACAACCATCTTCGTGGGTCCCCTCTCCTGACGAGTTGCATGGATTCTGCATCACGGGTGGTGAACTAAAGTGGTCCTGATGGTCCTGACGTCCTACTGTCCAACTATGGTGGAGTTAAGAGCTTGCCTTCCCACGCAAGGCAGTACCCCTGTGCACCACGTGTTTTTCAGTTGCCAAGGCTTGTTGGCATCTTTCCACGAAATTCTTTGTGCACAATGTAGCTCTGGCCCCCAGCACTCTTTGCTACGATGCACAGCTTCCTGAGTGGTTCTTTGGCGGTGTGGGATCCTTTGATTTTGTGCTGTGTGGGCCTCCTTTTGTAATTCCTTTGTCCCCGTGCTGGGGGACTCCTGTGTGTGCTGCTTGGTCTTCTGTGGGCTCTCTGAGTTGCTGAGAGCCCTCTCTGACTTCCCCTCCTGGGTAGAGTCCACCAGGTCCCTCCTGGTCCTGGGCAGTGCCATTTTCCGCTAACCGTGAGCTTTGCGTGTGCCAAGGCTTGTTGGCGGAATCCAGCGAGGCAAACCAGACTGCAGTCATCCATCCTGTGTGGGATATCTTCTGAACCAACCAGGAACCCGCATCCATCTTCTTGGGTGCAGTACTGACTGTTGTTCTTCACCAGTGGTTCTTCTTTTGCACCTTCAATCTGGTTAGCAGAGGCTCCTGTCCTCCATGGTCTCTTCTGTGCTTCTTGGACTTAGTCCCATTCTTCCACAGGTCTTCAGGTCCAGGAATCCACCCTTTGTGTCTTGAAGTCTCTTCGGGTTCTTGCATTATCTTCTTTCTCGTGTTCTTGTGTGTTCTAGGAAAGTTACTGTGATTTACTCCTGCTTTCTTGGGCTCTGAGGTGGGTTCTAATACTTACCTTTGGTGTTTTCTAATACTCCCAGCACCCCTCTACACACCACACTTGCCTAGGTGGGAAACCGACATTCGCATTCCACGTTCTTAGTATATAGTTTGTGTTTCCCCTAGGCCCATTTCTAACCATTGTGATTTTCACTAATTGCACTGTTTTCTAACTGTTGTTATTGCTATTGCTGCAGACTAGTGTATATAATTGGTGTATTACTTATCTCCTAAGGGAGTATAGTCTCTATGGTATTTTTGACATTTGTGTCACTAAAATAAAGTACCTTTATTTTTGTAACACTGAGTATTTTCTTTCATGTGTGTGAGTATTGTGTGACTACAGTTATACTGCATGAGCTTTGCATGTCTACTAGATAAGCCTTGGTTGCTCAGCTACAGCTACCTCTAGAAAGCCTGGCTTCTAGACACTGCCTGCATTTTACTAATAAGGGATAACTGGACCTGGTACAAGGTGTAAGTACCATAGGTACCCGCTACAAACCAGGCCAGCCTCCTCCGAACCACTGTACTATACAGGTTATTTTTTACATTTTTCTTGTAATTGGTGATATTTACAGATAACTTGTGTAATGCCCGAATACCAGTCTTTCTCGATTACCCCTGTTAATGTTTCCCCACTACATTTGATCTTTTATATTTTGATTGAATAAATGCATGACACATTCCATTTGCATACTACTTTAATATCCTTTTTTATGGGAGTGGTGTTGCATTTTATTCAAGGGACCCCTGTTTCTTTAAAGTTAGTTTACTGCTCCATTCTAGGACACTCTACTTACTCCATGACCCTACGCCACACCAGTCGATGACACATCATTCTCCTTTATGACATTAACTTTGAGCCATGCTGAATAGTAGTCATACTAGTGTACAGCATGGCAAAAACACATTGGCAAAGGCAATAGAACTTGCATAGGCTAGACCTATTGGCTTTGCCAATGCTTGTTTATAAGGTATGAATTTCAAGGTGACTTGCAATATCCTTATGTACGCAGGGGGTATTTTACACCATATAATACATGGTCACACCACCAACTTTCCCACAAACCACTTAAAACCTTTGTGCATAGCTTCTGTCATTCCAAGCTATTAAAGTAGAGCAGAAGAACTAAAAGCAACATTCCATTTTTTGCTTTAAACAGCTGCATTAATTATGCTCTGTGACCTGATCTGCCTTTCACCTTGGCTGCTAGCTCTGGCAGAAGGCATTGTAATGTCAGAACTCGACTGTAAGAACACTATCATAGTCATTTTCTGATGTCTTTTCTTTATAATCAGTGACTTGGTGCATCACAAACAGCTGATTCTAAAGAAGTTAGTGACTGCAGTTTATACAGAGATTAAAGAATCCATGTTTATATAGCCTGTAACTCCAAGAGCGTCTTCAGTTGAAATGCTTCTAGTTATGACTGATGTGGAGCTGAGCTTCCCAAGATCACACACAGGAGTAGAAGTGTTATTAGAACTATGGTTTCCAAGCAGAGTTTACAGCTGTTGTACCTAATCGCTTTTGATATCTCCAGTGCAGTTCCAATTAACATGAGGTGAGGGGCATGATGGGTGTGGGGCGCAAAGGGTATGTTCTTCCTTTTTACCCTCCTACCTTTATTTGCTTGGTGCATGAAGATGCAAGGTTAATCAACATGTTATTTTCACATTTGAGCTAATTACTTTGTGAATGTAAATAACAATAAAAGATACTTTCAGACTGTGAAAACATGACTTCCTTTCTCCCTATTTCACTTCCAATATATATGATTGTGTATATTTATCGGAGCCTGCAGTTCGCAAACAACAAGCAATTTTGCATAGGGTTGATTGAAAGTCCCCAAGGCTGTCCCTGTCCCGCACCCCCCCCCCCCCAGAAATGTATTGTCTACTACGCCCCTGGGACGTAGCGCCTGACAGTCCGTAAATGTGAGCCTGAGGGAGATACAAGTTGGACGAATAGAAGAGAGGAGCAGTTGGAAAGCAGTAGAGCAAAAAAGCTTTTGGAAGAAGGACTGGCGGGGTTGAAAGAGAGACAGCAATTGTATTATTGATGCGATTGCTTGGAATCTTGGATGGCAGAGTAATAAAAAAAAAAGTGGTTTGCGGCCTTTCGTACTACGTGCAGCAATGGCGTAACAAAAAATAATTCCCCCAAGAGAATGTGAAGCGGGTCACCTGAATCTCCCATTTCTCACCGCTCTTCTGGAGGGGCCTGCGGAGAGAGAGACTCGTTCTAGTCTCTCCGCGGGCACGTTCGGGGGGCAGGAAGTGGCGCGGAGGCGCCTGATAGGCCAACAGATAAGTGGGGGAGGGACTTTAGGTAGGGGGGTTGAAGGGTGGGGGAGGCCTCTGTTCCGCGCCGACGGAGTTAGAAGGGGTCAGATTTGAGGAGAGGAGAGGACAGTGTGAGCCAGGCATAGTTCTACAGGAGGGTGCGATCGGTTAATAGGCCCTAAACCAGGCAGGCAGCATCCATTGGAGCGCTGCACGCGACGAGGGCAGCGCGGGGGGCCCGCGGGGGCGGCATTTATTTATTAAGCGAGCGCGTTAGGAGGAGGACACACGGGGCCGAGTCGGCCGGGTGCCGGTCTCCTCCCTCCCCCACCTCAACTCAAAGTAATTAGTAAACAGGTGGCAAAGCTGGGGGACCACGCGCTCGTGAGCAGACAGGCATAGACAGGGGGCCTAAATTCACAAAAGTCTCGGGGGCCCGAGAATTAAATAAAAAAATAAAATTAAAAAAAATAAACCCCTAAGAAGAGACAGATACGTGGCAATCACAGAGTTATAGGGCAGTCATCCTACCGGGTGCCCAATAGAGGGCTGGGCCCCGAGGTGAGGAAGGCCCTTACGGCACAGCAGGAGGGCCAAGGGGGGGGCATATTTATATATATAAAAAAAAAAAATCCACCTCCCAGCAGCACGGCCACAAAAGGGGGCAAAGACACGTCGGAAGGGGACGGGAGGACAGTGGATCAGGACAGGCCCCAACCACTTGCATAGTGAATAGCAGGCTAGGCCATAACGGCATTGGGGTCACTCAGCGGTACTTGGGAAGACGCCTGGAGGCACCATGGCAACCAGCCACGATGCAGAGGCAGTGAGGGCCGCGCTACGTGTTTTGGGCGAGGCCGGCCGGGTGGATTTACTTCGGCCTGGGGTGCTGGACCAGGCCTGGGTGGGGATGTCACGGCCAACAAGGGCCGCATCCAGCCGGGTCGCAGCAGCGATCGCTGCATGCGAGTCACAGGATTCGGATGGGGACAGGGATGAGGAGCCCACAGAGGTGCCGCGGGGGACCCCCAGCGCACATAGCCCTTTGATGTTTAGTGGAGAGGCACAGGGCACGCAGGACTCGGGACCAGGAAATGCAGGTGCAGACAGAGCAACAGCAGGGGACGGGCCATCTGGCGCGGAGGGGCACCCGGTAAGGGGGGAGGGTACCGGCTTACAGGACAGAGCAAGCGAGGAGCCACTGCCGTGGCCCAGTGGGGAATCTGCCCCTTTCGATTTGTCATGTCCCAAAAGGGAGGGTCACAGCACGGGGGTTTCAGGGCCCCAGCGAAGAAAATAATTAAATATGCAGGTAAACCCAGAGGGGGGGCAGTCAAAACCAAGGCAGCTCCTCGCCAGACCAGATTGGCGAAACTCAAGGCAGGGGACGGGCCAGGGCCCATGGGGGCTACGGCCCCTTGCGCACAAGGAAATTGGGATCAGGCAGAAACTTGGGACCTAGAAGCCAGGATACGAGAACAGCGCAGGGTAGTGGTCGAAACGGAGGCCAGGTGGGCGCAGTTGTGTAAGGACAGGGAGGAAGCGAGCGCACGGAGTGAGGTAGCCAAAAGGGTCAGAAAGGCCAGAGATGACTGAGGTTGGCAGGAGAAAGGCTACGCCAACTGAGCACAATACGGCCCAAGTGCGTTGGTACGAAGCAATGGAGGGGTCAGCGGCGGCCTTCTCTACTCCGTGGGATCGGGGGCACCACAATGATGGTTTGCGCCATGCGGGTGCGGAAACAACAGAAGCTATCGCAACCAAGGCAAGAGAATATGCCCAAAAACAAGGGCGAGTGGGGAGGAGAGGAGGAATTGGAACTGGACTATGAGGATGAAGGGGATGAATGGGAAGATGGAGAGATACGGCATGTGGAGGTGAGCGCTGTCAAGAAAGGGGTGGGGTGAGGGCGCAAGAGCGGCGCAACCTCTTCTTCTGCTTTTCTTTTTCAGGACACTTTGGTACCGGAAGGGTCAACAGGAGGGCGGCATGCTATGCCGCACAGTAGAGCTTTGAAGAGAGTGCCAAGGAATTTGGGAGAGAATGTCAGAGGTAAGGGGAGATGGTAGTCAGTTTGGGGGGCGGGGGGGGGGGACATCGAGGGAGATAAGCACAACTAAATCTATTGGTGTGGGGGATGGGTCAGTTTTGGAGGCACCAGGTCCGGTTTCGGTACAGGGCATGAGCGAGAATAAGGACAAAGAAGGCTCCTCCACGCTAGACGCAGCTACTGGCAGTCAGGCGGCGGGGGTAGACACGAACACAGAGGACAAGGAGGGGGGAGGTCATAAGAAACGTCTTCCATACATGGGTTTGGCCATGCCCCTTGGGTCCCATATAGCAGAGAAAACAAAAGCCAGGATATGGAAACATGAATACGTGGATGTTTTTAAGCTAATGCATAGGGACATACAGGCCAAGGAAGGTTCCAAGGAAGAGGAATGGGAGCTAGCTCGTAGGCCCAGGGTTCCTATCACAGTGGACAACTGGACGTCTGCATTTGATATTTGCCAGTATATACTGCGAAAAATACCCAGCTAGGGCCATTGCACTTTTTAAGTACATGGACATTATTCGGAAGGCACAAATGCACTTTGGGGGTTTTCCATGGCTCAGTTATGATGAAGAGTTCAGAGCCCGGGTGAGTGCAAATCCCGAAAAACCGTGGGGTGACGTAGATCCTGAATTATGGATGCAATGGATGGCATCTGCGCAGTCAGCAGCGTCCACATATACGGCGAGTGGATTGCCAGTAGTATATAAGCCCTTTCAGGCAAGCCCCGCCCCGGGAGGGGCAGGCGCTTCTACAAAAACTCCGGGGACCACCACGGGAGCCTGCTGGAACTTTAACAAAGGCTTTTGGTCCAGAGCACAGTGCGGGTTTAAACATGATTGCTCCAAGTGTGGGGGCCGTCATCCAGTCACACAATGTTTCTCCCTCTCCAGCCCCGCAGAGCAGTGGAGAGCGTCAAGAGGGAGGGGATCACATGGCGCTCCTGCTCCAAAGGGGTCCTACACCAGTTAGACTGGAAGTTATGTTGCCTTGGTTACGCATTTACCCTGAAGCGGACAAAGCAAGACTACTGGAGTGTGGTTTTCGAGAAGGTTTCAGAATAGGTTATCAAGGTCCCCGAGAGAGGAGGTGGGCAGACAATTTGCGGTCAGCCAAAGAGAGGCCTCAGATAGTGCGTGACAAGTTGGCGAAAGAGGTGGCTCTGGGTAGAATAGTTGGGCTGTTTTTCGACTGGCCGAGTGACTCTTTGATGATATCTCCTTTGGGGGTGGTACCTAAAAAAGCGCAAGGAGAGTTTTGTTTGATTCACCACCTGTCGTGGCCTGAAGGTGGGTCGGTCAATGACTTCTTTGCCCAAGAGGACACCAAGGTAATTTATGCATCAGTTGATGACGCGGTGAAGTTAGTTTTAAAGTGCAGGAGGAATGCCGAGATGGCAAAATGTGATATTCAATCAGCTTTTAGACTACTTCCTATTCACCCAGCAGATTTTGACCTGTTAGGCATGCAGCTAGACGGCGCCATTTATGTGGACAGGGTTTTGCCCATGGGATGTGCGATATCGTGTGCCTTATTCAAAACTTTTAGCACCTTCTTTGTGAGAATGAGTGGCCATAGGTCAGTGACTCATTATTTAGATGATTTCTTATTCATAGGATCAGCCGCATCCGGGGCCTGTGGGCGGGATTTGGACAGTTTTCAGAGGCTAACTCAGCAGACGGGTGTGCCTCTTGCCCCGGAAAAAACAGAAGGACCATTGCCAATTTTTACCTTTTTGGGCATTGAACTGGATGCAGAAGCTCTGGTGGCCAGATTGCCAGCGGCAAAGGTGACGGAAATACTGGTATTCCTGGCAAGGGTGCGCATCCTGCGTAAAATAGATTTGCGGATGGCCCAAAAACTGTTAGGGTACCTTAATTTTGCATGTAGGTTAGTGAGGGGAGGTCGGACTTTCTGTAGACGTTTGGGGCTGTCCATGTCAGGAGCAGTGCTTCCACACCATAGGATACGAGTTTCCCTGGCACTACGGGAAGACATCAAAATATGGGAGATCTTTTTGAAGAATTTTAATGGGGTACCAATGTCTTTTGGTGACTCAGACACAGTGTGGCAGGTTCAAATTTTTTCGGATGCGGCGGGAGCATCGGGTTTTGGTCTATACTGGGACGGGAGGTGGTGCGCTGAAACATGGCCTTCACAATGGTTGCGACAAGGAAAAACATTGCTTTTCTGGATTTTTTTCCTCTATTGGTGGCACTAGCGGTGTGGGGACGCAAGTTAGCAAACAGGACAGTGCTCTTTCAGGTAGACAACTTGACGGTGGTAGAGTTGGTTAACAGGCAGAGGACGAGGGACCTCAGAGTTTTGCGCTTGTTGCGGCAGTTTATGCTTCAATGTTTATCTTTGAATGTTATTTTTAAAGCTGCACATATACCTGGGGTTCATAACGAGATTGCAGACTCCCTATCTTGTTCACAGTGGTGGCGTTTTCGCGAGTTGGCACCTGGAGCGGAACGGAACAAGACCGCGGTCCCGGCAGACATTTGGGAGTGGGGGGCATGATGATCTCGGGGCTGGTGGAGATGTCGTTAGCGGTATCAAAGTTACAGGCTTGCATGGTTGGAGTTTCAATCTTTTGAGCCGTTTGGGGGCAATTTTTGGGCACAAGGCCCGCTGACTCTGGAAGCACAGGCCATACGCTTTGTGCTTTTCCTGATCGGGGAGGGTTTATCCCAGCTACAATTGGGGGAAAGCTGGCAGGTGTTTCATTTTATGGGAAACTATTTTTTGGCTTTGACCCTGCGCATAATGATTTACTAGGCAAAATGCTGAAGGGTTGGGGTAGGGTTAGGGCTAACAGGGCTAAGCCAGCAAGAGAACCCATTACATTTGAAATAATGCTGGAGCTGTTGCATGTGTTACCAGTTTGTTGTACGGATGAATATGAGGTGGGTTTATTCCGCTTGTGCATGGTTTGGATGTTCTTTGGCGTGTTTCGAGTGTCCGAATTTTGGGGGTAGGAAAATAAATTGGGGTAAGAATGAAGGAGGTGTGCATGCACAAGGATAGGCTGGGTATATGGCTTAGGCGGTCAAAGACAGATCAACTTGGTAAAGGCAAATGGGTATGGCTGTAAAAAGGGGGGGGTGGAGATAGCGTGTCCTGTAACAGAGTGGATCGTGTTCAAGACAAGTTGGCATAAGGCAGGCGATACAGGGGTCTTTGTACACGCATCAGGGAGAAAGTTGACTAGTTATCAGTTGTTGCAGGTCATGAGAATGGCCCTTGGTAGGACAGGGAGGTGTTCAGGGGATTATGGCACGCATTTATTTAGGATCGGCGCAGCTACAGCTACAGCGGCAGCCCATTTAGGCTGGGATTGGGCTAAGATCAAGGCCATAGGGAGATGAAACTCGAGGTGCTGCGAGCATTATGTCAGGTCTTGAGGAGAGCACAGCAGGGGGGGGGGGGTTTAGCTTATCACTACAGCCTTTACAGTGTTTTTTCTTTACAGGATGCGTGGCTGGGCCGCAGAAAGACAAGATGATGACATGGTTGGTCGGCCATTCATTCGTTCATTGGGCGGCGAAATTTGCGGAGCAGCAAATTTACGGCAGATCATTGGGACTGCCCAGCAGACACCATGAAGTCCGTTGGTGGGGCAAGAGTGGTATGAGAAGGGGGAGCCTGCTCCCATTTATCACGGGTAACTTGCCCCAGTGGGGATGTCCGGACCTCTTATTGATACATCTTGGGGAAAATGATTTGGTGAAGCTATCGGGGTTCACTTTGATACAGCTCATGCAGCGGGATTTGGAGCTCTTGAAGCAGAAACTATGCGGGACATGTTTGGTATGGACAGAGTTTGTGCCAAGAAGGGCATGGAGAGGGGCACTTAATCACGGAGCCATTGAGTGGGCTCGGAAAAAGTTGAATATGGCGATGAGGGTATTCTGCTGGGCTCAGGGGATCAAGGTTTTGAAGCACGAGGACATAAAAGAACAGGAGGAAGCTTTGTTCCGAGCTGACGGGATCCATTTGTCGCAGTTAGGAAATGCGTATTATCTAACAGAGCTAAGGTTGATGTTAGAGAGTTTATGGGGTGTGAATTTGTGGATCAGGGATTAAAAAAAAAAGGGGGGAGAAAGCACAGAACCGGGAACAGGTTGTTTTTCCTGGGGTGGGGCAACAAAACGCCATGTGGGTTTCGCTGGTTGGCAGGAGATGGGGGAGGGTGGAGAGCCAGATACGGGCTTGTCCACCCTTCCAGGGGAAAAAACAAGGAGGTGAAGGATCAGAGTGGGGGGGGGTAGGTTACAAGCAAGGAAGGCATGGGAGGAATAAGGGAGCTTCTATGGTAGGAGAATTGAAGGGAGATATTTGAAGAGAGAATGAAGGCAAAGGAATCGTAAAAGTTAAGGTCTTGTTAAAAGGGGGTTATACAGTTGAATGTTAGTTGATGTTATGTAAATCCTGCCCTAAATAAATTACCTTTTACACCAACAAAGAGTGTCACTGTATGTGTGTCCCGATGGAGGGGCCCGCGGAGAGAGAGACTCGCTCTAGTCTCTCCACGGGAACGTTCGGGGGGCAGGATGAGGCGCGGAGGTGCCTGATAGGCCAACAGGTAAGTGGGGGAGGGACTTTAGGTAGGGTTTATAAGGGGGGTTGAAGGGTGGGGTCGGCCTCGTTCCACGCCGACGGAGTTAGAAGGGGTCAGATTTGACCACCCACCCACCCAGCTTAGGAAGGAAGGAGAGGAAGGTGATATTAGGTCTGGTGGAGAAGAAGGGCGGTTAAGAGGGGTTTTAGGAGTCATTCAGGGCAGGTGAATGGGTAGTGCGTAGCAGAAGATGGGGGAGGGTGGAGAGCCAGATGCGGGCTTGTCGACCCTTCCAGGGGGAAAAACAAGGAGGTGAAGGATCAGAGTGGAGGGGGGGTAGGTTACAAGCAAGGAAGAATTGAAGGGAGAAATTTGAAGAGAGAATGAAGGCAAAGGAATCGTAAAAGTTAAGGTCTTGTTAAAAGGGGGGTATACAGTTGAATGTTAGTTGATGTTATGTTTAAATCCTGCCCTAAATAAATGACCTTTTACACCAACAAAGAGTGTCACTGTATGTGTGTCCCGAATTGGCCTTGGGTTGAACGGGAGCCGCCTTCAGGGGCTGCTGGGGCTTGCTATACTGCTCTGACGTGCAGGTGTCCACCAGACATTGCAGTGCCGGTCTGACGAGGAGATAGCCCAATGATGATGCTCAGCATCCTAGTGGATGCTTGAGGGCTCTCCTGATAATACTGCCACTCCCTCTCCCTGCATGTTCATGTGTTGGAACAGTGTACTATTTCTACTTTTATAACTCAGACACCCCAGCATCTCTAGCTGAAGAACCCCCTGCAAACGTGGACGTCCACCAAAACATCCAGGAAGAGCAGATGCCAAGACTTTAACCACTGCAAGGAAGTGATCCTCTACTCATTGGTTCCCCTTGTGTGTCACATGTACACCCTGTTGACTGCTTTACAACCACTCTCCATTTTCCAGTGATACAAGGACACTGGGATTGATACACCAAATGCTTTTAGTAGCTACCCTGATGATTATATCCACCATGATTAAACCCTTCACTGTTTGCACTTAATGATTTGATTCCATTGCTTTAATTTTCATGTGCACTTTTAAATAAACACAACTAATCACATATCATGTTTGAGAGTACCTTTTCAGCTAAATTGAACAGTTAACTGTGAAATATGTTGCTTACACATGATATTCACATATGTACCAAATTTGTTAAGTCCCATCTTACATGTACTGTTGAAACTGGGTTAGATTTATGTACGGTGATACAAATGGACATAATCCTATTCCCTTTATTGCACTTTCTTGCACATAGGTTGATAACATGCCAAAGATCACACAGTGAAGTACAACTTCACAATTTAATGCTTCTGCATAGGTGTGAATAACAAGCACCCCACAGACTAATGAAGTAAGGGACATGTCAGTCTTTGTCAATCCAACTAGGCAAACAGATTGGTTCAATGTTTCATCAGCTAAAGCTTCATCGCATCGCATACCCATACCATACCTCCCAAATAACCACACCCCATAATACAGACATAGGTCAATACAACTGTCCGCAGTCATGGAACCTTCTACTTACCATGGTCAGGTATCTGTAGGCATGCTACTCACCAATGTCAGTC
Organism: Pleurodeles waltl; assembly: GCF_031143425.1. Classification (NCBI taxonomy): domain Eukaryota; kingdom Metazoa; phylum Chordata; class Amphibia; order Caudata; family Salamandridae; genus Pleurodeles; species Pleurodeles waltl. Next base: position 764,762,852 of record NC_090448.1, on the reverse strand, counting down.
TTGACACACACGCACAGTGGCCTGCAATGAGGAAACGCAGTGACAGCTACATACAAGTTAAATAGTATCATTATAAAACCAATGAGAAGGTTGAGGCTATGGATTGCACAGGATGGCATGTGTCAGAGACACAAGACCACACACTTGACACCATTGGACCCAGATATCATGACACACAGGTGTATTGTGTGGAACAAAACACTACCATCCCACTGTCATGACAGTCTGGGCATGGAATTCAGACACCACCTATATGATGCCATACAGTACCTGGATCTATCCATGTTCACTTCACATGTCAGACCTCCAAATCCCACCTGCCTGTGACACAATTCAGAATTGACCACCTGAAGATGACCTTGTGAAGAAATCAGCAAAGAAAAAATGTAATACAAAAGGTATAGGCAGGTAATGGTAATGGAGACCGATAAAGACATGTCCTAAATACAATAATAACACTGATTGTGTAGTGTGACAAACATTAACAAAGGAGATCATCACAATAGTCACAACTCCTTGCATAATTTTGCATGCACACCTGAGCTCTGTACTGCTAAGCAACTAATGAGCTGTCCATGGTCATACAAAGACCCTTCTCTAACATCTCTGAGCCCCCCAATAACCCAATGAGTCAAGTATTTTACAGAACAACACATACCTACAGTCAGTTGAAGTACTTATACTGATTTATGAGATCTGCCAGGATGTCGCCATCTTTATCCTCATCACAGTCATCCTCACTTGGTATTTCTGCATGCTCACCCACTGGAACTTCTTCCTCCCCCTCATCTGGTATATATGGGATCTGCCGTCTCAGGGCGAGGTTGTGGAGCATGCAGCAGGCAACAATGATTAGACACACTTTGGCGGGTGAGCAGAAGAGGGCTCCACCAGACTTATCAATGCAACAAAATCTAGCCTTTAGGAGCCCAAATGTCCACTCCATGACACGCCTTGTCCTTCCGTGGACCTCATTGAAACGAACTTCCCCTGGTGTGTTTGGGTACCTCACTGGTGTCAACAACCAGGGATGGTTTGGGTAGCCAGAAACCACTGTTAGAAATCATTACTTGCATGTAAACATATATCTTGGACATCCTTACATTTAGCAGCAGATATAAGATACTGACACTTGTCACATATATGAATTACCAACCAGCCAGGGCCTCTCTGTGTACTGTCATGTCATCAGCAGTGGGATATTGCTCTTCCGCATGATGAAGGCATCATGAACTGAACCTGTTTACTTTGCACATACTTGGGAAATGTAGAGGTACGTCAAACAGACTACGTGGACATTTATGGAGTGGAAGTTCTTCCTGCTCTGATACACCTGTCCATTGCCATTTGGGGGAGCCAATGCTACATGGGTACCATAAATGGCTCCCACCACATGTGGGATGTGTGCCAAAGCATAAAAACCAGCCTTCACATGGGCCAAATCTTCACATTGTGGAAATCGGATGTAGCTGTCAAGGTGTTTCAACAGTGCTGAGAAGATATCCTTCAAGACCAAACTAAACATAGACTTTGACATCCCTACAGCTAGGGCCACAGTATTTTAAAAGGATCCAATGGCTAGGGAGTGCAGCACTGGCATCACTTGAATAACGGGTAGAATGCTACTGGGATGATGAATGGCAGGCATCAGATCTGGCTCCAACTGACGAGAGAGATCCATGATTGTCTGCCTATCAAGGCGGTAGATCTGGATGTCAAGTCGATCCTTTCTAGGTCTGCAGGTCTGCTAGTGGACGATACACTGGAGGTTGTCTGACCCTTCTCATTCCAGAGTAACTAGATGAAGGAATATAAGAACGTATGTCTATCAGTCATTTTGTCCATCGTAAGTGTGAAAATACATATGTCACACATAATGCTTGGTCATGCCACACGAAATAGTTAAAATATAGTACACAGGACATACTTAGGGAAATAATGGCTTATTGCTGCACTGTCATCCCCTTACCTTAATTATGACTTGGAAATGGATACGCCTGTCACTTAAAGTCTCTGTGATAACTCCATTCTTACCATGTTTCACATATAATAGACACAAACACCATCTATCCAATTGCCATGAGGGTGCAGACTATGCCACTAATGATACATTACTCTCATATCATCAATATTACAACATGTCTATTAATTCAGATTTTTTATACATGGTTGCTCAAAGCCAGCACTGAAAACCACGGCGTGGATGTGTTTCTGACCTCGTGGCACATGTATAAATTAACTTTTCTGACCATCTAAGGACCTCAAAATGGCAGCTGCCTGACCTACTGCACTGGACATTAGGAAATGACCTACGTCAGCTGGCAGAAGCCATCATGGCAGTAGGCGGATATTACTGTGTTGGATAGTGCCAATGGAACACATTGCTGCCTTTGGTGGTCTTGGTCAAATGGTGATGTCCGCTGGCAGTAACGGTCTAGTCATATGTGATAACATGACAGCTGGTGCTGGAGATGGAGGTTTTCTGCCTGTTTCCACCTCACATATGGCCTGACTGCATATGCTCATCTATCAGTGGAGAGAATGTTCAAGACAGCTTGTGTTTGGCCTGTTGTACTAACTGCTTAGCAACCCTGCCTGTTTTAGTAAGGTACATGTGACATTGACATACTTTTTTTATCTATGTCATCCATGCAGGTCAACGTTCATCAGAAGAAGGGGATTTGGCGTGCCATGGCCAAGAAAGTGTAGACCCTGGGGGACCACAGCCAACGGAGTGCCCACTGTCGGAAGAGGTGGGAAGACCTGAGGTGCTGGGCCCAGAAGACTGCAGAGGCCCAGCCGGGAATGTCCTCCCAACGAGGACGGGGTGCCCGTCGGACCATGACTCCCTAATAGCCCACATTTTGGCGGTGGCCTACCCTGCGTTTGATGGGTGTTTGAAGGCAGCACAGCAGCCACAAGGGGGTAAGTACAGACCTCCCTCATGTTTGTCCCTTTACCAGGTGACTGAGTGAGGGAACAGGATGTTAACTCTGATAATGTGGTAAGTGCAAAGTGTCACAGATCTCCTGTGTACACATTGATTTACCGTAGCCATATACAGCACACAGGTGTGCACATTCAAATGTATTTCGAGAAATGTTACTCAACTATGTTGTCCCCTCAGTACAATAACATATTATGGTGCATATGTGTATAACTAAACAGCATTTTCTACTCTGGTGATTGTTAATACCCAACAGCAGGTCAATCCTCCCAATGTTATGGTGGTAAGGTGTGTAGGTCTTTGATCTCCACAAAGTCCCAAGATTCCTGTCTGTGCAACATTGAGTCAGACATATTCAAGTCATCTCTAGTTTTTTAATGTTTTCTGATGAGTGACAGCAGCATGCGAGGCTGTGATGTCCATTAGACATGTCAAATGACATGCAAGATTAACATCTTCACACCTGTTACAAGTTAATCCCCCTTAGTAAGTGAGGGATGTACACAGACATTTGTGATGTCTCATCAGAGTAGACAACATGCATGTTGGATACCATTGAGGTGATGCAACATTTCTATGAGCACACATATATTGGTATCAGAGGCTAGAAATGTAGTACCTTGCTATTGTTCTGTTAGTGGAAAGTTGCTACACAGCATTGTCCTTAGGCATACTCTTGTAGGCATGACACATAGGCAAAAGTAGCCTATTGACAGGTAGATTCTTCGCAGATATGTATCAACAGCATGTATCAATTGAGAGGTTGAGTAATGAATCAACATTGGAAATAGTTATGGTCTACTTGCCATTGCTATGAAGGATTTAGCAAATGAGCCCTGGCTGTTTGGGAACCCAATGTTGGCAATGCCACCTATGTAGTGCAGGAGTGGTAGTTCACATACACATGTGAATAGCATTGTAAGTATATCTAGTCTTGTGGCTTGCATCATGGTAGGTGTACCTGTCATTTTAGCAACACATGTGCTTTGGCTCTGAGAATCCTCCACAAACAGATGTAAGGCTTGCCATGTCTGATGTGTATGTAGTGATGTTGCCACTCAGTCAGTGGCCTATTGATGGACTAATCCCAAGATTAGGTAGGATATGTAAGGTACACTCTTTTTGACAACTTGTAGTCGTGTGTGGGACATAGGTCTGAACCTTCGTATCCCTTTCTTGACTGACAAAGTTTGTTTTCAGAAGACCAATGACCTAGCTGACTTGGTCCACATTGTATTTTCAATCCTTGATGCATCACTATTGGTTCATGTGTGTGTGACATGTGTTCTGACTCCTTAACCAAAATTGAAATGTATGACAATTTGAGTTTTTACAGGTTTGCACATGTCCATTGTGTATGGCTGTAACCATGTGAAATGAAGAAGGTATGGCTTTTCTACACTAGGCTTGCTTGCCTTTACTTTACAACATGTTTCATAGCCTGGTACATGACATTAGAGTAAATTATTTGTATGTGTTGAGTATGTGTTTTTGATTAGTGGTAAGCAATTTCACATTTCTAAACTATTGCTTGATTGGTGCTTGACTACCTTGTTGTGGATAGAGACCCTGTATCATTTGGCAAAGTCACCTTTTATGGTCAGTGTGATTGGTCAACTTAATTAATGGTATTGTAGGTGTCAGAGTGGTAGCTTAGCTGTTTATATTGAGGGACATACATCATATTTTGTTGTGACATGATGTTGGCACTTTACTGGCACTATTTGGGGTTGTTGGTGAACAGGATGTAATAAGACTTGACTTATGGTACTGTGTGCTGCAAGTGTTATATTGTGAATGTAATGGCCATACCTGACTTTATGTTTTTCAGCACCGGCAGGCGAAGGAGACGTGGCACAGCCGAGTGGGGAAGCTTCTGGCCATGGGACCTCCAGTCACAAGAACACTGGCAGCTGGGGACCGGGAGTCCCGGAGGGCGAAGGGAGTACCATGGGGGAGAACGGATCCACTACATCTATTTCGGAATCCTCCTCCAGTGGCAACTTCCTAGTGGTGGTAGACCCATCTGAGACCACCCCAGTACCATCTCTGGGTGCCACCCCCATTCTCTCCTTGTAGCTCCCCACAAAGTTGGCTGTGCCCACCCATCCAAGAGAGTGGGCGTCTCTTTTTCCACAGGCACCTCTGCCTCAGCCCCTGCTAGCCCTCAGTCAGGAGGCGATTGGCCTCCTGAGGTCGATCTCTGTGGGTCAGTCAACCATCGTGAATGCCATCCCGGGACTGGCAACTCAATTCCATCAGAGTAATGTGTTCCTGGAGGGCATCCACGGTGCATTGGGTGGCCTACAGAGATATTTTCAGGCTCTGGACCCCACACTGACAGCAGCCATTTACCCCTTGTCTCCATCTTCCTCTTCCCAGTCCGAATCCCCCCTTCCCCGGCCCAGGCAAAGCACACAAACAGACTTGCATGCATTCACCTCAACAGATAAGGGAAGTGCACACAAGCACCACAAGACACACCACTGGCATGCACACAAACAACATCCATCTGAAGACATAGCAGCAGTCATGACCTGCCATGACACCCCACCACCCCCAGCATCACAGACACAATACCTGACACACCTGCAGACACCAGACCAACATTCACTGATCCAGCCACCAAACCTATCCTACCCGCAGAGAGCACCACAGCAGACCCTCAGACATCCACCCCAGTCACCACACCCGCAGACACCACAACCACTGACACACCTATGCCGCACATCCAAAATACCTGTAGCCCCTGTCCCAACAGACAGCCGGCCACCCACCACAGCATCCCCCAGCACCTCTACCGCACCTCAGTCCAAGACACATAAACGCCCTCACTCAGCAAACCCAACAGACACCCACCACCCACAAGCATACCTCCCACAAACACGTACCCAAGACATCCACACCTAAACGTCAAACAACCACTCCCTCACCCTCCACACCCAAACCCCCTACTGATGACCATCCCCATGTGTCTAAGAACGTTTTTCTTTGTGAACTTGGCCTTTTCCCTAATCTTCCCCCATGACACCCCTAAACATTCGCTGACCCTCCCCAAGGCCATCCCCTCCACCTCCAAGGCCTCTCATACCCCCACTGGCAGCACCCATGCCCTTCACCCAACCAAAAAGAAGTCCACCCCTCTCAAAAAGGTCCAACCCCCTCCCAAGCCTAAGCCTAACTCCCCCCTCCCGAGCCTAAGCCCAAACCCCCCCACTCCCACCACCCCACAAGAATTCTAGGGGTGCCTGCCTGCTCCGTTGATGCTTCTACCTGTGGAGGTTACATGGCATTTAGAAGTCAGTAGGGGCACCATTTAGTGCCTTTGGTGTTGTTGTAAGGACAATGGACTGGCCCCTGGCCTTGGACAATCTTATTCAATTCCATTGTTTTCTAACAATTAAGCCAGCCTGTTGTTGATATTTCTGTTAACATCTTTGTCCTGCATTTCCTTTCCTAGGTTCGAGTTGTTCCTGGCTGACATTGCTTGTGTGTTAGTATTTGTGTGTGTGTGCTGCTTGATTCGTTTGGCATTGTTTGAGCAGACTGTGAGGTTGTGTGCAGTGCCTTTATCCCCCAGGGAGAGTGTGTGTTTTGTGTGATGTGTATGCATGTGTAGCTGAAATGTTGTTGTCATGGTGGTGTGTTGTGTTTGTGTTGAAAATGTGTTTGTTGTAGTGCTGTGTGGCTATGTGTGTTTAGACTGTTTGAGTCTGCTTGTATTGTGCATGGCATAATAGGCTTGATTGGGTGTACTGTGTGTGTGTGTGTTGTGTGTGTCGAATGCAAGGTTGTATGATGGCGTAAATTTGTGTGTTCCATCACAGATGATTGTATATTGTGTTGTATGTGTGTGGAGTCCCTAGCCAGTGTTGTTGTTAGTGTTTGACATGTGTTTATATTTGTGCGGTTGTGGTGGTGTTGTTACGAGTTTGTATGTTGTATCTGAATTTGTGAGACTGGGCCTGTGCTGTGTTACCGTGGGTAACTGTGTGTTATTGACGTGTGGTGTGTGTGTGCTGGCTGCAGTGTGCTTGCTGTGTATGTGTGGGTGTATTTGTTGCTGTATGTGAGTGTGTGTGTGTGTCACTGTACTGTTATGTGTGAGTATAGCCCTCACACCCACCTCCCTATGGTATGTTATGTAACAGTTGAAATGTATACATTTTACAAATGGAACATGTGATTGTATGTACTTACAGTTGTTGTAGTCCTCATCAGCGATGATTCTGTTGTCTTTCTGCGTGCAGTGGTATGACATCTAGTTGTGGTTACATGGCGGCTCCGGATGAGTATGGCTTCCTGGAGGTGAGTGTCTCCTTTTATACTGTTAATTTCTGCCTGGTGTTCCGTGGTGGCCCGACCGTGGCGGAAATATTGGCGGTGCGCAACCTCTCTTACTGAGTCTGGGGGAAACATGGCCTACGCCGGACAGGTGGTGGCGCCAATAAACCACAGCGGTCAGACCACATTGGTGGTGCCGGTGATGCTTTGGCAGGATTCTGTATGGATCACCGCCAATGTAATAATTTGGCCGTCTTCTCTGCCAGCCTGCTGACAATCGGACCGCCAAACTTGTAATCAGCCCCTAAGTCAGCAGCAGAATCGGTTTCACTTTCTCTGCTGCCCAGAGAAGAAAAGAAATTCAAACAAGACAAGTCTTAGAAGGCCTCAATGCAAGCTCCATGGTAATCCTCTTGGGGCCAAAAACATCAGTTACTGGTCTAGTCAGGGTTACATGATCTGTGGTTATTCCACAAAGCAAGTGCACTTCATCCAGAAAGTTTGTGCAGAAATGGGGAATTACCAGGGGAACTGTGTGCAATACTCCTGAATCCCTGGGTAATTCATTATTTCTGAATTTATCCTTGGTCTACACCTTGTAATGCCCAATGGTGCAGGGGCAAGTGTGAATCGTTTCAATGGAAGTGTAGCAAGAAATGAAACAGGAGCTAGAGTGAGCTGAGAAAAAAACTAGGTATGATGAAGGTAAGAGATGAGTTATTGAAGAAGCAACCTAACAGAGGAATATGGAATCTGGAAGATTTATATCAGAAAATGTTTGTTATAGATGTGAGGTAGTTGGCATGGTCAGGTATATAAAGCAGTTAGCAAATTAGGGAGCAATAATAAATTGGCAAAGGTATGGGTGAAGTTGTATGGAATTGAGCTGAGAGAAATCAAAGCCTGTTGGTCTTAGGAAAATTGGGATGGAGGTAATAAAGAAAGAGGTAGAGTAAGGAGGGAACCTGGGAAAGATGTAGGTTAATGAGCGGTTTTATTGGGAGGGAACAGGTGATGCACTGTGAGTTGACTATAACAAAGGTGAGGTTAAAAGGTAATTTGGGTAAGAGGAGAATGCATCATAGGATGATGTAGAAAAACTTAAAGTGATGAGTATGACATGAAAAGGTGGGGTTTATTGGAAGATGAGGAAGTAAGGTGATAAAAAGATAGCAGCAATAGAAGTGAGAGGAATGCTGAGGCAGAGGTTTAAGAGACAGACACAGTGAATTAAAGAGAAATGTGATGATATGATCAAGGTATAAACTCCATCCCTATTTTATGAATTTTCCACTAATTGTTGACTTTATACCTCAAGTAATGTATTTCCTGTGTCATCACAAGGGTCTAAGGAAACCTAGCATCTTTCCCAGGAAGTAAACAGAGGGCCAGCACATCAAGATATATAAAGTAGGCCCACTGGCTTTTTTCAAAAAGCCAGCACTAACTAGAATCAAATTATCTCATTGCAATGTTTAATTACAGTGATTGTCACAAATTATTTTCAATAAACCATTAAGAAACGTAAACATCTTCAAGTCTTTTTTTCTACCATTTTCAACCCACTAAGTGCGGCCACAGAACCAATCACAAGCGGTTTCTACACTCCAGCTGAAGCATACAGGTCATGGATTCAATAACCCAGACGACATATTATTTTATTATGTTGCTTTCAGACTGTTGTGTTCCCAACAGCCCTCCATAACATTAGTAAAATGCTTGGTGGTGCCTCTGTCCCTTCAAGGAACACCACCAGGATCCAAACATGTAACTTAAAAGCCCTTGCAGGGCATTTTGAGGGGTCCTCACTTGAAACAGTGAATAATAAATGAGAGGATCCTGTTGCTCATTCAGTTTTCTTTTTTTATTTATTTTTTATTTTGGGTATCCCAGTCCCACGTGCAAGACACTCACTTCATTATATCTTTGCGCTGGGGCGGAGTCCCAACACCCCCCCCCCAGCCCCTACTGGCTCTCCAGCCAGCATGCATACTGGATGTGCGTGGGAGCGACCAATATTTTTTAGTGGGTACCCTGATGCCCATCTGGCACAACCACATGGTTTTGATATGTTGAGGGCTGTATGGGGAGCCCCACAGCTCCTGCTGGCTCAAAAGCAAGCACCCATATTGGCACCCTCACCATACACTTCTTGTACCCTCACATATCAAACTGATAGCATGTTAAATTACTGCATCCTTAATGACATCTGAAATTGCATTATTAGTAACAACACTGTGCACTGCGAGGGCGGTAGTTATCATTACTTCAGGGCACAACCTATAGTTACTTGTTGTAAGGAAATGCCTCCTTGGCATGGTTACACCCTGACTTTTTGCCTTTGCTGATGCCAAGTTATGATTTGAAAGTGTGCTGAGGCCTGCTAACCAGGCCCCAGCACCATTGTTCTTCCCTAAAACTGTACCTTTGTCTCCACAATTGGCACACCCTGGCATCCAGGTAAGTCCCTTGTAACTGGTACCCCTGGTACCAAGGGCCCTGATGCCAGGGAAGGTCTCTAAGGGCTTCAGCATGTCTTATGCCACCCTGGGGACCCCTCACCCAGCACAGACACACTGCTTGCCAGCTTGTGTGTGCTGGTGGGGAGAAAATGACTAGGCACTCCCCTCATGGTGCTATGCCACCCTCACACTGCCCATGGCATAGATAAGTCACCACTCTAGCAGGCCTTACAGTCCTAAGGCAGGGTGCACTATACCATAGGTGAGGGCATAGCTGCATGAGTATTATGCCCCTACAGTGTCTAAGCAAAACCTTAGACATTGTAAGTGCAGGGTAGCCATAAGAGTATATGGTCTGGGAGTCTGTCATAGACAAACTCCAAAGCACCATAATGGCTACACTGAAAACTGGGAAGTTTGTTATCAAACTTCTCAGCACAATAAATGCACACTGATGCCAGTGTACATTTTATGTGTGTGCTGGTGGGGAGAAAATGACTAAGCAAACATGGCACTCCCCTCAGGGTGCTATGCCACCCTCACACTGCCCATGGCATAGATAAGTCACCCCTCTAGCAGGCCTACAGTCCTAAGGCAGGGTGCACTATACCATAGGTGAGGGCATAGGTGCATGAGCATTATGCCCCTACAGTGTCTAAGCAAAACCTTAGACATTGTAAGTGCAGGGTAGCCATAAGAGTATATGGTCTGGGAGTCTGTCATACACGAACTCCAAAGCACCATAATGGCTACACTGAAAACTGGGAAGTTTGTTATCAAACTTCTCAGCACAATAAATGCACACTGATGCCAGTGTACATTTTATTATGAAATACACCCAGAGGGCATCTTAGAGATGGCCCCTGAAAACATACCCAACTTCCAGTGTGGGCTGACTAGTTTTACCAGCCTGCCACACACCAGACATGTTGCTGGCCTCATGGGGAGAGTGCCTTTGTCACTCTGTGGCTAGTAACAAAGCCTGTACTGGGTGGAGGTGCTTCTCACATCCCCCTGCAGGAGCTGTGACACCTGGCGGTGAGCCTCAAAGGCTCACCCCCTTTGTTACAGCGCCACAGGGCACCCCAGCTAGTGGAGATGCCCGCCCCCTTCCGGCCACGGCATCACTTTTGGCGGCAAGGCCGGAGGAGATAATGAGAAAAACAAGGAGGAGTCACTGGCCAGTCAGGACAACCCCTAAGGTGTCCTGAGCTGAGGTGACTGACTTTTAGAAATCCTCCATCTTGCAGATGGAGGATTCCCCCAATAGGATTAGGGATGTGCCCCCCTCCCCTCAGGGAGGAGGCACAAAGAGGGTGTAGCCACCCTCAGGGCTAGTAGCCATTGGCTACTAACCCCCCAGACCTAAACACACCCCTAAATTGAGTATTTAGGGGCTCCCAGAACCGAGGAAGACAGATTCCTGCAATCTGAAGACGAAGAAGGACTGCTGACCTGAAGCCCTGCAGAGAAGACGGAGACACCAGCTGCTTTGGCCCCAGCCCAACTGGCCTGTCTCCCCACTTTGAGAAAAACTGCAACAGCGACGCGTCCCCCAGGGTCCAGCGACCTCTGAAGCCTCAGAGGACTACCCTGCATCTAAAAGGACAGAGAAACTCCCGAGGACAGCAGCCCTGTTCCACAAAGACTGCAACTTTGCAACAAAGAAGCAACTTTTAAAGACCACACGTTTCCCGCCGGAAACGTGAGACTTTCCACTCTGCACCCGACGCCCCCGGCTCGACCTGCGGAAAACTAACTTTACAAGGAGGACTCCCCGGCGACTGCGAGCCAGTGAGTAGCCAGAGTTGACCACCCTGAGCCCCCACAGCGACGCCTGCAGAGGGAATCCAAAGGCTCCCCCTGACCGCGAATGCCTGCTTCAAAGAACCCGACGCCTGGTAAAGACACTGCACCCGCAGCCCCCAGGACCTGAAGGATCCGACCTCCAGTGCAGAAGCGACCCCCAGGTGGCCCTCTCCCTTGCACAGGTGGAGGCTACCCTCAGGAGCCCCCCCCCCCCCTTGCCTGCCTGCTTCGCTGAAGAGACCCCTGGGTCTCCCATTGAGACCAATTGCAAACCTGACACCTGTTTACACTCTGCACCCGCCGCCCCTGTGCCGCTGAGGGTGTACATTTTGTGCTGACTTGTGTCCCCCCGGTTCCCTACAAAACCCACCTGGTCTGCCCTCCGAAGTCACAGGTAATTACCTGCTGGCAGACTGGAACCGGGGCACCCCCTTCTCCATTGAAGCCTATGCATTTTGGGCACCACTTTGACCTCTGCTCCTGACCGGCCCTGAGCTGCTGGTGTGGTAACTTTGGGGTTGCCCTGAACTCCCAACGATGGGCTACCTTGGACCCAACTTTGAACCCCGTAGGTGGTATACTTATCTGCAAAACTAACCAATACTTACTTCCCCCAGGAACTGTTGAAAATTGCAGTGTCTAGTTTTAAAATTACTTATTTCCATTTTTGCTAAAACTGTACATGATATTGTGTTGATTCAAAGCTCCTAAGATACCTGAGTGAAATACCTTTCATTTAAAGTATTGTTTTTAAATCTTGAACCTGTGGTTCTTAAAATAAACTAAGAAAATATATTTTTCTATATAAAAACCTATTGGCCTGGAATTGTCTTTGAGTGTGTGTGTTCCTCATTTATTGCCTGTGTGTGTACAACAAATGCTTAACACTACCCTCTGATACGTTTAAGTTATATCCTTTCCACTGGAAAGTTTAGATTCACTAACTTAATACAAACTATTAGAATATGGTTCTTGTCTAGGTATACACTATGATGTGAGAGGTCAATGCCCAGCACAGTGACAAAAGAGCATGGTGATTTTCAGTGTTTTTGTTATCTCTGTTGTCCCATTCCCCTTCTCTTTTTCTTCTATTGGTTGTTGGTGAATGCAGAGAGGGGCAAAACAGCAAGCCATTCCGGTTGGAATGGTTCACGCTATTTTCTCGAATGGAAGAACTTAATTGCCAGTCACTTAGGTCCATATTTATACTTTTTTAGCGCCGCTTTTTGACGCAAAAATGTCGCAAGCTTACTAAATACAATAGTATTTTGTAAGTTTGCGCCGTTTTTGCGTCAAAAAGCGGCGCACATGCGGCGCTAAAAAAAGTATAACTATGGGCCTTACAGTGCACTGCCTATAGGGAAAAAGAATTTGGAGTCATAATTTCTCAAGTATTGACTACATACATGGTCTCGCATTGCTGGTGCAGCAACACTTAGGTGGTCATTACAACCCTGGCGGACGGTGTTAAAGCGGCGGTAAGACCGCCAACAGGCCGGCGGTAAAAAAATGGGAATTATGACTGTGGCGGAAACCGCCAACAAAGACAGCCACTTTAACACTCCGACCGCCACGGTGGTACAGACAAACAGCGCGGCGGTCACCGCCAACAAACAGGCGGGAGACAAAGTACCGCCCACAGTATCACAACTTACCAATCCGCCACATTTTCCGGGGCGGATTCACCGCGGATAAAAACACAGTGGAAACAGGAATTTCAAAGGGAAAACGCTCACCTCTACACACTCCACGAGGAACGACGACACCATGGAGCCGGAACTCCATATTCTTCTTGCACTAGTCTTCCTGCTCCTATACGACGATCATCAACGCTGGTGACGAAGACAACGTGACTACTGCACCTACGACATAGGGGAGGCAAAAGACAGGGACACACACACACACAACACCCCCACCCCCACCCTGACCCTCACCCACTGCAACACACACACCAATGCATATCCAAACATTACAGTAACAACCCCTAACCCCCCGCCCCCGGAAGAATGCAAAGACAAAAGGAAATGAGTGGAACCATTGTAATATGTCAAAATACAGTAACCAAATAAATATATATATATATATATATATATATATATATATATACACAGTAAACTAAATATACACCACGATTAGTAGTGCAGGTAATGCACCATTCATTGTCCGTGGACCACTGGGCCCAAAATGCATGGGCGAGGCCCACACTAGATACCTGATCAAAACGGAGAGAACACTGCTGGGGCATCAGATAGAAATGCAACGGGCACCTCAGGGAGAAGGGAAGGGAAGGGGGGGCAGCTCAGCCGGATGAGTGCACCACGCCAGATCCACGAGGGGGCTCCATGCCCATTGATGTATCCTGTGGAGTGCAAAGCCACAGTCTCTCAAGTCTCTACAGTGGGTGGGTTGCCCACTGTACCATCCTGGGGAGTGCAAAGCCACAGTCTCTCAAGTCACTACAGTGGGTGGTTTGCCCACTGTACCATCCTGGGGAGTGCAAAGCCACAGTCTCTCAAGTGGATAGCAGTCTCCACTGGTTCTGGAGGGGGACTGGTGGCCAGAGTGCTTCATCCTGTGCAGGACAGAGGTAGTGGATGCATGTCTCCACTGGTTCTGGAGGGGGACTGGTGCCCAGAGTGCTTCATCCTGTGAAGGACAGAGGTAGTGGATGCATGTCTCCACTGGTTCTGGAGGGGGACTGGTGCCCAGAATGCATCACTCACCCCGTGACGGTCCCAGTTACGTCACTGCTCCTGCCGCCCATGGGCTAGCGGAGCTTGAGTTGGCGGTCTTTGCCCTGTTCAGCGGTGCTTGTCCTGTTCAGCGGTGCTTGCCATGGCGGTCTTTGCCCTCTTCAGCGGTGCTTGAGTTTGCAGTTTCTGACCTGTTCAGCGGTGCTTGCCCTGTTCAGCGGAGCTTGCCATGCCGGTCCTTCATTGCCCAGTTGAGCTGGGGCTGGCGGTCCTTCATTGGGCAGCTGGGCTGTGGCTGCCGGGGCCCTCCTGGGCAGCTGGGCTGTGGCTGGCGGTGGCCTCTTGGGCACTGACTCTGGCGGTGGCCTCCTGGCCAGTGACGATCGGGCTGCCCTCCTGGGCACTGACTCTGGCGGTGGCCTCCTGGCCAGTGACGATCGGGCTGCCCTCCTGGGCACTGACTCTGACGGTGGCCTCCTGGCCAGTGACGATTGGGCTGGCGGTGGCCTCCTGGGCAGCGGGGATGATGGCGGTCTTCTCCGCCGTGCTGCTCCTCCCAGACTTTGGCGATTTCATCTGCCCCTTCCCCACCTTGGGAGGAGTCACAGCTGAGTCGACACTCCCCCCGGGACCCTTGTGAGCGGCTTTGCTGGCTGGAGTCTTCACCCTCTCCCGCCGGGCACTGTCCAACTTCTGGTGCTTCACGGGGGGGGACTGGCTGTGCTGTGGCTCCGTGTCACACTGGCTGGCCTGGTGCCTGGTGCACTCCACATACCTGTAACAACAGGCACCACAGGTCCCGGAGATTTTTTGGCTGAGGTGCTAGTACGGGACCTATGATTTGGAGGGTGGGGGTGGGAAAGAGGTTTTATGGTGCCCCTTCCCCACCTTGGATGGTGTCGCAGCTGTCTCCACACTCCCAACTGTACCCCTGGGAGCGGCTTTGGTGGCTGGCTTCTTTCCCCTCTCCCACCAGGCACTGGCCAACTTTTTTGCTTGACAGGTGGGGGATTGTCCGTGCTGTGGCTCCTTGCCATACTGCCTGCCCTGCTGCCTGGTGCACTCCATAATCCGGTGACTACTGGCAGCACTGGTCCTGCCGATATTGTGGCTGAAGTGCTAGGTTGGGACCTGGAGAGTCGGGCCTTAGGAGACTGAAGGGGTGGGAGGGGTGGGAGGGGTGAGGGAAAGAGGTCAAGGCTGGTCAGGAAAAGTTTCTTTGGAACACTGGGACGGGTAGCTGGAGGGGGTTTGGGAGTGGAGGAAGAGGTAGTGGTTGTAGGAGGTGTACGTTTGGTGACTTTGGGTGAAGGTGCATGCACTGGAGGCTGTCGTGAGGCGGATAGCTGTTGGGTGGGTGTGTGCCTGCGTTTGTGTATCTTGGGAGGGGGCGTCACAGACACATTGGAGAGGACACAGGGGACGTGTAAATGGTAGTGGGGGTGGTAGTGCACGTTAGCGGGGTGTGATGGTGGGTGTGCTGGTGCGGGACGTAGTGGCTGTAGTGGTAGTGCATGCAGGTGAGAGTGTAGACGAGACTGGGAGGGAGGAGGGAGACGACGAGGAGGGGGACACAGTGGAGGCAGTGGATGTTGCTGTGTCTGTATGTGTGTGATGCTTGCGTGAGTGCCTGTGGGATGTGTGGTGCTTATGTTTGCCTGAGCTTCCCTTGTGTGTTGACGTGTGTGCATGCTGGTCTGATGGTGTGCTTGGGATAGGCTGGGGTACAGGGGATTGGGTCTGGGTGGAGGAAGTTGGAGGGAGGAGGCTAGAGACAGGGACAATGGCTGCCATCAGTGCTGAGGCCAGAGTTTGCAGGGTTCGATGAAGGGCAGCCTGACCAGAATGAATGCCCTCCAGGAATGCATTTGTGTGTTGCAATTCCCTTTCTACGCCCTGGATGGCATTCAAAATGGTAGACTGCCCAAAAGTGAGTGACCTGAAGAGGTCAATGGCCTCCTCACTGAGGGCAGCAGAGGTGACAGGGGCAGGGGCTGAGGTGCCTGGGGCGAAGGTGATACCCACCCTCCTGAGTGAGCGGGCACAGGGCGAAGGCTGAGGGGCTGCTGGGAGGGCGGTGCTGGGAGGGGGGGTGTCAGCTGTACATGTAGAAGTGGGGGGCACAGATTTTGCCGCCACCACAAGGGAGCTCCCATCGGAGGACGAGTCCGTGTCGCTGGTTGCAGATCCTGTGACCGCCATGAAGCTCCCCTCACCCTCCGTCCCACAGGTGTATTCCGAATCCGTGGTGTGGCCCTCCATGGCCACGTGGGATGCAGCTCCCTCGTGCTCCGGTGCCACTGTACCTCCGCCTGATGATGCTGATGCACACAAGAACAGAGAGACCACAAAAAGGGGGGGGACGACAGAAGAAAGACAGGTTGAGTGCATGGCTTACCGCTACCATTGGCGGACAATACAGACACAGCAGCCCCCTGCACTACGCCGCGCTGTTGGGCTCTACAGATACAATCCCTGGGATATGTCCTACATGGCTATGGTCGACATCTGCACACATAGATGACACAGGGGCATGTATACCTGTACTTGGCACTCTACAGAGGTGGGGTGGGGTGCAACATGGCCTGCATTACGGAGGGGCCTAGCCTACGGAACTCGCCCTGGCCTAGGGAAACCCACAGCCCTCCTCCCCCACCCAGACACCTTCACTGCACGCAAAGTCCACTGAATGATGTTGTACTCACCCCATTGTGTCTGCTGTGATGCCCTCAAGCGCCCATCCAACTCAGGGTAGACCAACCAGGATCCGGAACATCAGGGGGGTCATGGTTCGACGGGCACCCCTCCCACGTTGGGAGGCCATCCCCAGCTGAGCCTCCGCCGTCTTCTTGCTCCAGCGGCGAATGTCCTCCCATCTTTTCCGGCAGTGGGTGCACCGTCTGTGGTGGAGCCCCAGGGTCCGGACGTCCTTGGCGATGGCACGCCAAATATCCTTCTTCTGGTGGGCGCTGACATACATGAAATGTACAGGGGAAGAAGAGAAGTCATTACCAACTGCACCGTCGAAGTGAGAGGCCCACATCCCTAGCCTTGCCACGTGGCACATGTATTCACAGCCCTTCATGCACGTAGAACTGTGCCCCCTTCATTCTTACAACCAGCCCTCTCCACAGAGGCATAGCCCATACAACGTGCTCCCTGTGTACTTACCTGTTAGTCTCGAGGACCGTAGAGTAGCGTATACTGGGGGAGGACCCCGTCCACGAGCTTCTCCAACTCCTCTGCAGTGAAGGCAGGGGCCCTTTCCCCAGACGCACGAGCCATTGTCTCTTCCAGACCAAGGTCACAGCAGCACTTGCAGTGTAGGTCCTCTCCTGTTGAAGATCAGGTATCGAGTGATAGAACAGATAGAAAATGGCAGTCACGTCCGCGGCGGTCACGTCCGAGGCGGTGCGTACCATCACCGCCGGCGTACATCGTCACTGGCTCCTGGGACCCATAGGGTCCAATGTTAACCAATGCAGCATTGCGCCGCGGTCTTCGACCGCCTACCGCGACGGTGTAGAACGCCAGCGCAGTTGCCTCACATCCCATTGTCCCACTTTAGAGGTCAGGCAGCCGCCATTTCAGGGGCCCACATGGCCTGATTCACAACTGCGTCACACAGACCTAGGCCTTGTCGCACAACACAAATACAGGCCAGATTCTGTGTATGAATGGTGTTCTGTGTAGACTGTGGGTACATACCTCTGAGTTGTTTGACTCTGTGGTCGCTGTTGTCCTTCCTAGGCACCGTCCACTGGGACATGTGAGGAGATGGCGGAATCCTCCGGTGTACTGACCACTGGTGGACCTGTTGACAATGGAGGAGCGACATTTGATCATCACCTACAGGTTTGACCGTGCCACAATCCAGGAACTGTGTACCCAGTTGGAGCCAGACCTGATGTCAGCAATCCGCCATCCCATACTGATCCCCCCCTCAAGTGCAGGTCCTGTCAGTGCTCCATTTCCTTGCAAGTGGGTCATTTCAAACAACAGTGGCCATGGCATCAGGGATGTCCCAGGCTATGTTTTCCAACGTGTTTTCCAGAGTGTTGTCTGCCCTGCTGAAACACATGCGGAGCTACATCGTTTTCCCTCAGGTGGAGGATTTGCCTACAGTTAAAGGTGACTTCTATGCCCTTGGACATATCCCCAACATCGTAGGTGCCATTGATGGAACCCATGTAGCTCTGGTCCCCCCCCACAGGAGTGAACAGGTGTACAGAAACCGGAAGAGTTATCATTCGATGAATGTATAGATGGTATGTTTGGCAGACCAGTACATCTCCCAGGTAAATGCTATGTTCCCTGGCTCAGTGCATGACACCTACATCCTGCGGAATAGTAGCATCCCTTATGTGATGGGTCAACTCCAGAGGCACCGGGTGTGGCTATTAGGGGACTCTGGTTACCCCAACCTGTCGTGGCTACTGACACCAGTGGACAATCCCAGGACCAGGGCAGATGAATGCTACAATGAGGCCCATGGGCGGACTCGGAGGGTGATTGAACGCACCTTCGGCCTCCTGAAGGCGAGGTTCAGGTGCCTCCATATGACAGGTGGTTCCCTATTCTGCTCACCAAGGAAGGTGTGCCAGATCATCGTGGCCTGCTGTCTGCTTCACAATTTGGCTTTGCGACGACAGGTGCCTTTTCTGCAGGAGGATGGTCCAGATGACGGTGTTGTGGCAGCTGTGGAGCCTGTGGACAGTGATGAGGAGGAAGCAGAGGAAGAAGACATTGACAACAGGGACTCAGTTATCCAGCAATATTTCCAGTGACACACAGGTGAGAACACATTCCTGCCTACTACAAGTACTTTCACACTTCTACCTTTTTCCTGTCTGTCGATTTCAACCAGTATATAGTAACTGAGTTGTACATTTCCATTACGGTTTCACAGGTGTGGTTTCCAACGTGTGTTATCTGCTTAGATTCCTCATGGACTTGAGATGTGTGACATAGGTATGTTGACATTACATTTGAGAACACATTTTGTCACTGTCATTGCTAATACACATTTTCAAAATCACAGACTGACTCCAGATTGTTTTGTGCTTCAAGGGTGTTTATTGCAGTGCTAAATATTGGAGGGGGGTTTCAAAATGGTGAGGGGTGATGGTGGAGGAATGTCCATGGCAGAGTCCAGTCTATTAGTCTCACAGGTGTATTGCCCACATGGGCATAGGAAGTGGAGCTGGGGCAGTTCCAATATGGACAGGGTTACAAAGTGGGACAGTAGGATGACAATCTGGGTGGTCTCATTTCATGGCGGGGGTCTTGGCATCGTGCTCTGTCTTGTTCCTGGATCTCAGGGACTGTTTGCGGAGTGGTTCTCCATCTGCAGGGGGTGGGGTGCTGGTGTGGTGGTCCTGTGGCGGTGCCTCCTGTCCACTATTCCTGTGTGGGGGCTTGTGTGATGATGGTTGAGGGGGGTGTTATGGGTATGTGCAGTGGGCATGCTTTAGTGATGGGTGTCCATGCTTTGTTGTGTCATGCAGGGCTTGGTGTTGGGATGGGTGGTTTGTGTTAGTAGTACATATGTGAGGAGTTGGAGTGATAGGGGAGGGGGTGAGGGTGGCGGTCTGTGATAGCATGCAGGTAGGGTGGGGGATATGATAGTTAAGATTTTACTTACCAGAGTCCATTCCTCCTCCAACTCCTGCGAGGCCCTCAGGATGCAGAATAGTCAAGACCTGCTCCTCCCATGTTGTTAGTTGTGGGGGAGGAGTGGGGGTCTCCCGCCAGTCCTCTGTACCGCGATGTTGTGTCTGGAGACCACGGAACGCACCTTCCCCCGTAAGTCGTTCCACCTCTTCCTGATGTCGTCCCGATTTCTTGCGTGCTGTCCCACTGCGTTGACCCTGTCGACTATTCTTCGCCATAGCTCCATCTTCCTAGCTATGGAGGTGTGCTGCACCTGTGATCAAAATAGCTGTGGCTCTAACCGGACGATTTCCTCCACCATGACCCTGAGCTCCTCCTCCGAAAACCTGGGGTGTCTTTGCCGTGCCATGGGGTGATGTAGGTGATGTGTGGGGTGGTGTATGTGGTGATAAGTGTGGTGATATGTAGTGGTGTGTGGTGTTTTGTGCGTGGAAGTAGTGTGGGTGATGGTGTTGAGTGCCTGTGGCTGTTAGTTTGTGGATGGTGGTGTCTCGCTCTGGCCTTCTTTCAGATTTTTTGTTCACGGGGGTTTGTGGGTGATGTGGGTGTGTGTTTTATATATTATTGAGTGTGTGGGAGTGGTGTGTGTATGTGTATCAGGTGTGTGTCTTTCGAATTGTCCACTGTGGTGGTGTTTTGGAGATGTGTGTGTATTTTGAGCACCGCCAATGGAATACTGCGGTTGAAAGACCGCCGCGTGGATTCGTGGGTCGTGATAGCATGGGCGTATTTCTGTTGGCGTGACGGTGGAGGTTTTGTTTTCGCCAGTTTATCACTGACCTTTGGTGTGGCGGACTTGTGTGGGTGTCTGAATTTTGTCGGATTTCGGGATGTGGGTCATAATAGCTGTGGTGGATTTCCGCGGCCACGGCGGTGTGTTTGGCGGTCTTCTGCACGGCGGTAAGCGGCTTTTACCGCCAATGTTGTAATGACCCCCTGTATCTGCACTGCTAGTCTTTTTCCACTTTATCCTTGGAGACCTGCTCCTGTTAAGTAAAGCTGACATCATGTTGTCTTCCACTGGTGATAAGCCAGCCATCAAGCTGTCATAACCATCACAGCAGTTCCCTTCAATATACTAAAAGTTTGGTGGACAGTCACCATTCATTTTGACAGCCGTCCACCAAACTTTATTTCTTTTTTCAAAAACAAACTTCCAAAGCAGGAGTTTGTTTTTGTAAAACAAAAAAACTAATGGCCACCACACCCTGGGACTTTCTCCTAGGATGCGGGGTCATTATAGTTTCTTTCTTGTCCCTCACCACCAGGATTCTCCTAACAGTGATGCACAGGAAAAAAGAGAGGGGGAAGTACTGAAATGTTCTTTCTTTGACGGCCACTACTCCGTTGAAATGCCGAAGAATGCATTTCATTGATGGAGCCACTGGGGTTTCCATTGACTGAATACTTAAGGTCCACCCACCTCTAAATGAGTCGGGGAAAAAAAGTATTAGAGGGCAGGGTACTCCATTGTGCTTGTAAAGGAGTACCCTGTCTGCCAAAACTCTAAATGAGGGCATTATTTCCTTCTAAAAAATAATTTTGGCTATTAAAATTAAAAGAGCATTGTACCAGTTCTGTTCTCTTCCCTTTGGTCTTTCCTCTGCTCCATGGTGTTATACCAAAGTCTTAAGACTTGTGGAGGCCTTTTTAAGAGAGAGATGAATTTGAATGATAATATATTTAGACATCAGTCTGTTGATGAGTCAGGTAAAGAGAGACCTTCTGGATCATTTACACTTGACAAGGGAACTTTTGGAGAACCTGGGTTTCATTATCAATGTAGGAACATCAGTTCTGGTTCCAAGTCAGTCACTGGAATTTCTGGGGTTTCAGGTAGATACACTTCAAGCTCAACTTCTTTCACCTCATAAAAAGATAAGCAAAATAGGAAAGGAGGTGAGACATATCCTAGGAAGAGAGATTGTGGCTATCAGGGATTTAGCAAGGATCATTGGTCTACTGTCCACTTCGATTCAGGCTATTTCACCAGTCCCACCTACATTACAGGGCTCCTAAGACATTGAAGATCTTTGGTTTACATAAGGGACTCTGGTATGCATATCCAATTGAGTTGTCCCCAGAGACTCATTGGGATTTGCAAGTGTGGTTGAACAACCTAGAGTGTTGGAATGGCAAATCACTTTTTGGGAATGTGCCAGAATTTACCTAGGAGACAGATGCCAGTTCTTCGGGCTGGGGTGCCTTTCTGAACAATTTAGAAACAGGAGGTTATTGGTTAAGTTTAGAGAGTTGCTTATTCATAAACTCTTTGAAGTTAGGGGCAGGTCTGAGCAGTCTAAGGAACTTTAAAGCTCTCTTGGCCAACAGTGTGGTCCTAATTTGCATTGGCAACGTCTCAGCAGTGTCCTATATCAATCGCATGGGTGGCTCGAGATCAAAGCAGTTAGAGGAATTAGCAAATTAACTTTGTTATTTTGGTTGGGAATAGAAGATTAAATTGTTTGCAAACCATATCACAGAGAAATTGAATCTGAGGGCAGATTTGAATTCTCGTCACCTCAGGGACTTCAGCGATTGGCAGTTGAATCCAGAAATTTTCAGGAAGATCCAGAAACTTGGGGGGTCCACTAGATTTGGATCTTTTTGCCAGCAGGCTCACACATCAGGTAGCCAGATGTTTCATCTGGAGACCAGATCGGGAAGCTATGGCAGTAGATGCGTTTGTCGAGGACTGGAACTCAGAGAGAAGTTATGCCTTTCCACCATTCGCCATGATCTAGAGGGTACTCCGGAAAGTTTGGAAAGAGATAAGCAAATTAGTGCTATTCACCGCCCTTCTGGAGTTTGCAGGTTTGGTTTCCAGGGGTGTTGGAATTAGCAGTGCAAGAACCGCGTCTCATCCAGTATATCGGGATTTGCTGACAGGCCCAGATGGAGAAAAACATCCTTTAGTTGTAGAGGGAAAGCTGGACCTTCTTGTTTGGAGAATATCAGGGATTCTGCAGGACTCTCAGACCTTTTGAGAAAGGCTAAGGATTTACTTGATGAGTCAAGCGCACCAGGAATTAGGACAAGATATAGGGGAGTTTGGTGCAAATTGTCTAGTTGGTGCATTGAAAGGAGTTTGGATCCCATGGAGGCTCCTATGACTGCTTTAGCAAATTATTTTACTGAACTCTTTCAGTTAGGTTTATCCTGCAGGACAATTAATTTTCATAGATCGGGTGTTTCAGCTGGTCACGTCTTAATAGGTGACACCACAATTGGGAAAGACCCACTAACTTGCAGGAGGATAAAAAGGTATGCGAATCAAAGTACCTGCTCTTCCTCATTATACTTCCCTTTGGGATGTTAATGTAGTTTTCAAACTCTTTGACTCATGGCCAAATTATTGTTATCTTTCTTTAAGACAGATCTCACAAAAATTGGCAACTCACCTCTCCCTAATTTCATTCAGAAGGGTTTTTGATGTTAAAGTTTTGGAAATCTGTAACAGAGTTTATTCTCCAGATGATGTTCATTTTGACATTTAGAAAAGGAAAAAGAATTTGGCTCTCATTACAACCCTGGCGGTCGGTGATAAAGCGGCGGTAGTAACGCAAACAGGCCTACAGTAACAAAAATGGGATCACGCCTACGGCGAAAACCACCAACACAGACAGCCACTTCAACACTCTGACCGCCACGGCAGTAGCAACAAACACGGCGGCTGTCACCGCCAACAGACAGGTGGAAGAAAATGTACCGCCCACCCCATCACAACCTGCCAATCCGTCAGCTTTTCCGGGGTGGTACCAACGCCATCAAAAGCACGGCGGGAACAGTGTTTGCAAGGGAAACCACTCAACACTCAACGAAGAACCAGGACGCCATGGAGCCCAAGTTACAGGTCCTGCCCATGATGGTCTACCTCCTCATCTACCAAGAATACGAAAGACGGCAGCGACAACCACGGTGAGTACTGCACCTAATACACAGAAGAGGGGGGGGGAGGAAAAAGAGAGAGATACACACGTGCAACACGCAACACCCCCACCCTCACCCACAACACCATACACCCAAACACAAGCAGCAACAGTACATTTACCCCCTGGAAGAAGGCAAGAACAAAAGGAATAGAGTTTTATCAGTGTAATATTAGAAATAGGCAGATCTACTTAACGATTATAAAAACAGTATCTACAAAAATATATATATGAGTGGATGCCTTTCTCCACTGGTTCTGGAAAGGGCTGTGTGCCGAGTGATGCATCACTTGGGTTGTGGCAGTTCACATTCACTCACCTGGGTGTCTGAGGCACGGGATTTGCAGGAACCAGGTTGCATGATAGTCCATGGAGGCAGGGCTAGACTCCATGCTGCGGCGCATAATGCTGCAAACAGGTGGTATTGCCGGTGCTGGTGGGGGTGCTGCCAGTGGTGGTGGGAGGCTCCAGCCCGTCTCCAGCAGCCTCGGACGGCCGCCCACTGGGGCTGCTGGTACTGGTAGTGGTCCTACTGTCAGCGGTGCAGGTGGCAGTGCTTGCGGCGGTGCTAGTGGCGGGGCTGCTGGCGGTGCTGCCCGTGGTGCAGGTGCCGGTGCTGCCAGTGGTGGAGGTAGGCCCCAACCCTTCTCCTGCAACCTCGGACGGCTGCCCACTGGGGATGCTGCTGCTGACAGTAGTGGTTGCAGCGCTGGGTAGGTGGCGATGCAGGTGGCAGGGCTGGCGGTTCTGCTTTTGGGCACCAGGCCTTCACCTGCAGCCTCCGACGGCTGAAGTGCCTTGCCTTGGGTTTTCTACCCCTTCCTCACCTTGGCAGATTCTGTTGTGACCTTGGCTCTGGCAGCTGGAGTTTTGGAGGAGGCCTTGCTGGGTGGTTTGTGCTCCTTGCCCTTGCTGCATGTCGTCCCCTTCTTCACCTTGGCAGGTGGTGGAATGGTTTGGTCCTTTGCAGGGGTTGGTGTCACACTGGCTGGCCTGACGGGTGTCCCCTTTGAGCCTCTGGGAGTTGGAGGTACCACAGCGGATGCCGACTTGCTGGCTGAGGTGCTGGCCTGGGTTCTGGACACCCAGGCCCAAGAGGATGGACGTGGGGGGAGGGGTAGGGAACAGGTCAATGTTTGTCAGGAAAAGCTTTTTAGACACACTGGGGTGGGAAGAGGGAGAGGATTTGGGAGTGGAGGAAGAGGGAGTGGTGGTAGGAGGTGTCTGTCTACTGAGTTTGGTTGAAGGTGCATGTGATGGATGCTGTTGTGAGGTGGATGACTGTTGGGTGGGTGAGTGCTTGTGTTTGTGTACTTTGGGAGGAGGGGTCACAGACACAATGGGAGAGGACACAGGGGACGTGTGAATGGATGTGGGGGTGGTGACTACGAGTGAGGGGTGAGTAGTGATGGGCATGCTGGTGATGGAGGTAGTGGATAAGGATTGTAGTGCATGCAGGTGTGAGGGGAGACGATACTGAGAGGGAGGTGGATGAGGAGGAGAAGGGGGACACAGTGGAGGCAGTGGATGTTGGTGTGTCTGCATCTGGATGTTGCTTGTGTGAGTGCCTGTGGGATGATGTGTGGTGCTTGTGTTTGCCTGAACCACTTTTGTGTGTTGATTTGGGTGAATGTTGGTCTGAAGGTGTGCTTGGGATAGGCTGGGGTTGAGGGTATTGGGACTGGGTAGAGGAAGTTGGAGGGACAAGGGCTGCCATCAGTGTGGAGGCCAGAGCCTGAAAAGCTCTCTGTTGGGTCGCCATGCCAGAGTGAATGCCCTCCAGGTATGCATTTGTTTGTTGCAAATACCCTGCTACACCCTGGATGGCATTCAGTTTGGTTGACTGCCCAACAGAGAAGGATCTCAGTAGGTCAATAGCCTCCTCACTGAGGGCAGCAGGGCTGACTGGGGCAGGGCCTGAGGTGCCTGGGGCGAAGGAGATGCCCACCCTCCTGGGTGAGCGGGCACGGGAAACACACTGTAGGGCTACTGGGAGGGCGCTGCTGGTACGGGGGTGGCAGCTGTACCTGTAGTTGGGGTGGCCACAGAGGTGTCCGCCACCACGAGGGAGCTTCCATCGGGGGAGGTGTCACTGTCTGAACTGCCCCTCCAGTCACCGCCGTGGTGCTCCACTCGCCCTCCATCCCACTGGTGCCCTCACCACCGGTGGGTTCGGCCTCATGGGCCATGTGGGATGCAGCTCCCTCCGTCGCCGATGCCTCTGTTCCTCCGCCAGATGATGCTAATGCACACAAGGACAGGGTGACAAAACAAAAAGGGGAGGGAAGAGACAGAGGATACACTTGGTCAATGCCAGCAACAACGCCACCGTTGGCGTACACAACACACAGGGAACAGCCCTATGCCCTAGGCCATGCACTACCAGTTACAATTCTAGTCACCAGGCCATGGAGTACAATGTCTAATGCCAATAGCAGCACAGCTGAAACCCACAGGACCCTGCCCAGTAGTAGATGCCCACTAGCACATATGGGGTTGGAGTTCATCAGACCCTGCCCATTACGGAACCCATCCTGCCATGTTCCTCCTGGCCTAGGGGCACCCACAGACCCACATCCCCCAACCAGATAACACCTCAACATGCGCAACTTTCTGAATCTGAAACTGTACTCACCCCCTTGTGGCTGCTGTGATGCCTTCAAGTGCCCATCTAACCCCGGATAGGCCACCGCCAGGATGCGGAACATCAGGGGGGTCAGGGAACGAGGGGCACCCCTTCCTCGTTGGTAGGCCATCCCCAGCTGGGCCTCCGCCGTCTTCCTTGCCCAGCGGCGTGGTCCTCCCACCTCTTGCGGCAGTGGGTGTTCCGCCTGTCAAAGGCCCCGAGGGTCCGTACCTCCTTGGCGATGGCACGCCAAATACCCCTCTTCTAGTGGGCGCTGACCTGCAGGGAAATGACAGCAGATAAGGGAATAAGTCAACCGTCCGGACCGTCAGACTTCTGGCCCACCAGATCCCTCCCATCCCCTGACGCACATACATTGTCAACCTTACATGCTGCACTCTGGCCAGGACACTCTGCCCCCCTACATGTGGCTTACATACACAGCACTCCATACATTCATGGCCCTCGCATCATGCTACAGTGTACTCATCTGTTTGTCTGGAGGACCGTAGAGTAACGTGTACTGGCGTAGGACCCCATCCACCAGTTTCTCCAACTCCTCCACAGTGAAGGCAGGGGCCCTTTCCCCAGACACATGAGCCATTGCTGCTTCCAGACACAGGTCACAGCAGCACTTGCAGTGTAGGTCCTCGCCTGTTGAAGGTCAGGTAGCAAGTGAGTGGATATATAGAAAATGTCGGTCACGTCCGCAGTGGTGCGTATCGTCACCGTCGGCATACATCACCATTGGCTCCTGGAACCCAAAGAGCCCAATGATAACCAATGCGAAGTTGCGCCGCGGTCATCGACCGCCTACCGCGACGGCACACAACGCCAGCGCAATTACTTCATTTCCACTCGTCTCTCCTCACAGGTCAGGTATCCGCCATTTCAGGGGGGCAGAGGGCATGGCACCTAACTGTGTCACAACAGACATTGGCACGGCAACTGACAGTCGGGTTCAAATTTTGTTTCTGTAAAGTAAACAAATCATCATTAGTGCAATAGATGTGGGAATATGACCTTCTGCTCACCATTCTCTTCCATAGGCTTCAACCGCTTAGGCTGAATATGAGATGGCGGCATCCTCCGGTGTACAGACCTCTGGTGGACCTTGCAGCAATGGAGGACAGACACATTATAATTACATACAGACTTGATCGGGCCACAATCCAAGAACTGTGTGCCAAATTGGAGCCAGACTTGATGTCAGCTATCTGCCAGCCCACAGGTATCCCCCATCTAGTGCAGGTCCTGTCAGTGCTCCATTTCCTTGCAAGTGGTTCCTTCCAAACAACAGTGGCCATGGCCTCAGGGATGCCTCAGCCAATGTTCTTTAACGTGTTGACCAGAGTGTTGTCAGCCCTGCTGAAACACATGTGCAGCTACATTGTGTCCCCCCAGGTGGAGGATTTGGCCACAGTGAAAGCTGACTTTTATGTCCTGGGTGATATCCCCAACATCATTGGTGCCATTGATGGTACACATGTGGCATTTGTCCCCCCACGGAGAAATGAATAAGTGTTCAGAAATAGTAAAAGCTATCACTCTATGAATGTGTAGATGCTGTGTTTGGCGGACCAGTACATCTCCAATGTGAATGCCAAATATCCTGGCTCTGTGCATGATGCCTTTATCTTGAGGAATAGCAGCATCCCGTATGTGATGGGCCAACTCTAGGGGCACCTGCTGGGGCTAATAAGTGAGCCAAAGGTCCCCAGTATAAGTTGGTGTCTGGGTATGGGGTTGTCCCTAAGGGTTAGTGCGTGTCTAACAGTTGTCCCTCGATCTTTGCAGGTGACTCTGGTTACCCCAACCTCTCATGGCTAATGACCCCAGTGAGGAATGCCAGGACAAGGGCAGAGGAACATTACAATGAGGCACATGGGCGTACAAGGAGGATTAGTGAAAGGACCTTCGGCCTCCTGAAGGCAAGGTTTAGGTGCCTCCATCTGATAGGTGGCTCCCTGTACTACTCACCCAAGAAGGTGTGCCAGATCATCGTTGCATGTTGCATGTTGCACAACCTGGCCTTGAGACGCCAGGTGCCTTTTCTGCAGGAGGATGTGCCTGGAGATGGTCTTGTGGCAGCGGTGGAGCCTGTGGACAGTGAGGAAGAGGAGGCAGAGGAAGAAGATGTTGACAACAGAATCAATATAATTCAGCAGTACTTCCAGTGACACACAGGTAAGACACTGTAGGTTGACTTTACATTTCAGTTTTCTGTTGGACATTGTACATGGCAGCCTGATTTCCTTATGTCTATGGCCACTGACTGTACCCTTTAGCATCTCTATTTTCAGATCTCTGTGCCCCCCTCTGGCTCCTGCTATGTGTACTGCTGCCCACCAAAGGTCATTCCAAAGTATATTTCACTGTACATTTGAGTTGCAATGCTTTGATAATGTTGTACTAATACATTTGTGAATCATTTGACCAGACGCCAGATTAGTATTTGTTCCAAGGTTGTTTATTTAGGTGCTCATACGTAGAGGGTGATGTGCAATGGGCTGGGCTGATGGTGGAGGAAAGTCCAGGGTAGAGTCCAGTCTCTTGATATCACAGGTTCATTGTCCAATGGGGCATAGGAAGGGGAGTAATGGCAGTTCAAGGTGGAGAGGGTGACAGTCAGAAGAGTCTTATTTCCTGGCAGGTGTCTTGGCAATGTTCTCTGGCTTCTGCCTGGATCACAGGGACTGTTTTTGGGGTGGTTCTCCTTCTGTGGTGGGTGGGGTGCTGGTGGCCTGTTGGTCCTGTGGCGGGGCCTCCTGTCCACTAGCGCCGGAGGAGGTGGAAGGCTGTTCATCTGTTTGGCTAGTGGCAGGTGCCCGTTGTTGTGCCACTGTCTCCCTCATGGTCTTGGCCATGTCAGCCAGCACCCCTGCAATGGTGACCAGGATGGTGTAGATGTTAGTTAGGTTATCCCAGATCCCCAGGTACTGTCCCTCCTGCAGCCGCTGGGTCTCCTGCAACTTGGCCAGTATCTGGCCCATCGTCTCCTGGGAATGGTGGTATGCTCCCAGGATGATGGAGAGTGCCTTGTGGAGAGTCTGTTCCCTGGGCCTGTCCTTCCCCTGTCGCACAGCAGTCCTCCCAGCTTCCTTGTTGTCCTGTGCCTCTGTCCCCTGAACCGTGTGCCCACTGCCACTGACCCCAGGTCCTTGATCATCCTGTGTTTGTGGGGTTGCCTGGGGTCCCTGTAGTGGTGGACACACTGCTGATTGACATGTCCTGGGGACAGTGGCATGGTCCCGCTGGGTGGGTGCTGTGCTTTTGTTTCCTGAGGGGGGAGGCTCTGTGGTGGGTTGGGACTGTGGCTGGGTACCCGACTGTCCAGAGGTCCGTGATGGGCCAGGTTGGTCATCCTGATCCAGGTGTGCAGAGCTGCTGCTGTCACTGTAGGCCTCTTCAGGGGTGGGGACTGGATGTAGCTGGCACCTCCTCTCCGGTGACGTTGAGTATGGGTCCTGTGGGGATGCAAATGCAGTGTTAATGTATCTGCGTGTGACATCTTGTGCATGGGTGTGTTTCCCTGTATTGTTGTGATTTCCCTGTCAGCTTTGCCTTGTGTGAGTGGTGATTTTGTGGGCTGGGTGAGTCTCTCTACTGGGCATGCTGTGGTGATGGGTGTCCATGCAGGTCTGTGTTGGGGGTCAATGCTTTGGTGTTGCATGCAGGGTTTGGTATTGGGATGGGTGGGTTGTGATAGTGGGGTATATGTGAGTTGGTGGAGTGATGAGGGTGAGGGTAGGAGTTTGTGATGGCATGCAGGTAGAGGGGGTGAAAGTAGTAAAGATTTGACTTACCAGAGTCCAGTCCTCCTTTGACTCCTGCGAGGCCCTCAGGATGCATTATTGCCAAGACTTGCTCCTCCCATGTTGTTAGTTGTGGGGGAGGAGGTGGGGGTCCACCGCCAGTCCTCTGTACTGCTACCTGGTGTCTTGCAACCACAGAACACCCCTTCCCCATAGGTTGTTCCACCTCTTCCTGATGTCATGCCTGGTTCTTGGGTGCTGTCCCACGGCGTTGACCCTGTCCACGATTCTCCGCCATAGCTCCATCTTCCTTGCAATGGACGTCTGCTGCACCTGTGATCTGAATAGCTGTGGCTCTACCCGGATGATTTCCTCCACCATGACCCTTAGCTCCTACACAGAAAACCTGGGGTGTCTTTGGGGTGCCATGGATGTGGTGTGTGTGATATGTGTGAGGATGTGTGGGGTGATGTGTTGGGGCATATGCTGTGATGTGCGTGGATGGTGTATGGCTGATGGTGTTCTGTGGCTCTGATTGAGTGGCTGCTCCTGGCTTGTGTCTCTCTCTGTTGGCAATCTATTTTTTTCATTGAAAGGGTTGTGTGTAATGTGGGTGTGTGTTTTATAGCGGTGTGAGTGTGTGGGTGTAGTGTGTGTATGTGTGTCAGATGTGTGTAGTTTGAATTGTCCAATGCAGTGGTGTTTTGTAAATGTGTGTGTATTTTAAGGTGCAGCGGTATGTACCGCCAATGGTTTACCATGATTGAAAGACCGCTGCAGTGATTCGTGGGTCGTGATACTGTGGGCGTATTCCTGTTGGCGTAATGGTGTGGGTTTGGCTATCGCCAATTTATCACTGACCTTTGGTTTGGCAGACTAGTGTGGGTGTCTGAATTGTGGCAGAATTCTCAGTGTGGGTCATAATACCTGTAGTGGAATATCGCCGTGGTCACGGTATGTTGGCAGCCGTCAGCACGGCGGTAGGCGGCATTTACCACCACTGTCGTAATGAGGGCCTATGTTTACTTAGAAACATGAAGGTTTAACCAAGAACAGAGATATGATTTAACCCTAATCCCTGGGAATGGAGTAACGACACATGAAACACGGGGTGTACCTTGAAATCATCTGGCAATGTCAGTTCTACACCTGATCTCCTATCTAATAAATGGAAGCAGATCTCCTTCTTTTGTCTGCTATTTTTTTTTTTGAGTTTGCTAGAGTTTTAAATGGTGTTGAACTTGTTTTTAAATCTCCTGTAACTCTTTATGGTGTTTCTGTACTGATGGGACCCTTGTGGATGTTTGGAACCCAGTTATAGGTAGCATTCTTGGGTGCAGACCAAAGAAACAGTAAAATGGGGATACTCCTGTAGCCATGTGGACACTGTTGTTATATACAAATTCAACAAGAGGTAACGCCTTATCCCACTCAGTAGACCATGTGTCAATGTAACATCTCAGGATTTGCTCCACCGATTGGTTGGCACATTCCGTCTGCCCATCCGTTTGTGGATGATATGCAGAGGACAAGAGGGCGTCCATACCAACAGAGGAACAGAAGCTACGCCAAAACCGTGATATAAACTGGGGGTCACGAACGGAAACAATTGTGGTGGGTAACTGATGAAGCCATACAATGTGTTGGACAAAGAAATCAGAGAGTTTGGAAGCAGTAGGGAAGCATTTTAATGGAACAAAATGAGCCATTTTAGTTAGGTGATCTACAACCACCCATATGACAGTGTGTCCATTAGAAGCTGGTAGATCAGAAATAAAATCCATAATTATGGTATACCATGGGGGCACCGGAATTGGCATGGGAAGTAACAATGCTGTGGCTGGAGTACGTGGGGTTTTAGCCCGAACACAGGTGGAACAAGTCTGGACATAGCTTCTGACATCCTGCACAAGTGTGGGCCACCAAAATCATCTTTGATAGAGATCTAACATCTTTTTCTCACCCGGGTGACCTGCAAGGACAGAATCATGTCCCCAATGTATCACTGTACCCCGTAATTCTTTGGTAGGGATGTACAACTGATCAGCATGGTATAGTAAACCCTCTTTCTCATACACATCAGTTGAACAAGGAACCTTGTGTTGGGCTACCCATATTTTCTCAAGGAACTCTTGGGAAGTGCACACAGCCACGATTTTTTCTTGGGGTATGATCCTTCTGACCTGTTCTGGCGCAGATGATCAGAGGAGAAACCCATCCTAGACAACGTGTCTGCCTTTTGTTGTGTAGCACCAGGCCTATAGGTGATTACGAAGTCATACACGTTAAAGAATAGAAGTCAGCGTAATTGACGAGGTGTCAGGGCCTTGGTCGCTTGAAAAAACTGTAAATTACGGTGATCTGTGTAAATAGTTACGGTGTGTCTAGCTCCTAGTAGGTGGTGACGAAGTTCCTGGAAGGTGAGCTTGATGGCCAGTAGTTCCCGCTCCACCACCATGTAATTTTGCTCTGCACGTAGCAATTTCTTTGAGAAGTAAGCTACTGGATGGAAATGCCCAGACTCAGGATCTCGTTGGGACAAGACACTACCCACTGTCATTTGGGAAGCGTCTGCTTCCACGAAAAATGACTGAGTCAGGTTGGGATGATGGAGAATGGGTGCTTCAGTAAATGTGTTTTTAAGATGTTAGAAGGCTTTCTCAGCTTCTGCATCCCAGAGGAAGTTAACCCCCTTTTGTAGGAGACAAGTTATGGGAGATACCACAGAAGAAAAGTTTGGCTTAAATCTCAGATAAAAATTTGCGAAGCCCAAAAACTGTTGCACTTCCTTGATGGATCTTGTGGCTACCCAATCCAGGATGGCCTGTACCTTGGACCTATCCATGAAAATTCCATCGGGAGTGATCACATATCCCAGGAATTCTACAGTTGTAGCGTGAAAAACACATTTTTCCAGCTTGGCGAAGAGATAAGCCGCTCTTACATGCCCTATATGTTCCTCATTGGAAGACAAATAGATCAAAATGTCATCTATGTATACCACTACAGAGATATCCAGAAACTCCTGCAGCATTTCATTGATGAAAAATTGAAACGCTGCAGGAGCGTTACACAACCCGAAGGGCATCACTGTGTACTCGAAGAGTCCGAATTTTGGTCGGAACGCCGTCTTCCACTCATCCCCCTTCATCACTCGGATCAAGTGATCGGAGGTCGACTTTAGTATAAACGGTCGACTGACGTACTGGATCTAAAAGTACCGGGATCAACGGAAGTGGATACCGATTTTTTATGGTCACTTTGTTCACTGCTCAATAATCTATACAGGCGCGCAGCTCGTGATTCTTCTTGGGCACAAAGAACAAAGATGACAATACTGGTGATGTTGAATGACAAATGAAATCCTTAGCCAATAGATCATCCAGGTAGTCTTGCAGGTATCGATTCCCAAGCTCGGAAAGAGCATACACCCTACTACATGGTAGCATTGCCCATGGAACCAAGTCTGTACGACAATCGTATGACCTATTTGGCAGCAGCTGGGTGGCCTTCTGCTCACTAAAGACATCATGGAAGTCTTTATACAGTGCAGGAAAGGCCAGTGTGTCATCCGGCTTGATAGCCGTACTATGTGTGGACCCACAATGCAAGGGTGTCACTAGTAATGGTTTGTCTTAGTAACAGGAGTGCCAGCAATGTTTAGAGTCTAATGTCACTGTCCTTGCTGCCCAGTCAATTTAGGGATTGTGTAACTGAAGCCTGGATATCCCCAAAATAGCTCCAAATACTGGGGTATCTATGAGGTCAAACTGAATTTGTTCTGTATGGTTGTTTGCACAAAGCATGGACAAGGGTGTTGTTTGATAAATGAGAAGCCCAGAAGACAATTCTGAGTCATCGACAGCTCTGACTGGTTCAGGGACGTCTTTTCTGACAGTCGGAATATTTAGGGTTTTAGCCAAACCCAAGTCTAAAAAGTTTCCAGTAGCCCCAGAGTCAAGCAATATGGAAATGACCTTACGAACCTGAGGGGACAACACTAACATCACAATAAGAGTTAGATGTTGAGGTACTGGACTGGTGGTATTAGCCAGATGTGAGACCATATTGAAAGAAACTCTCGATAAAATGATCTCAGAAGTTATCGAGCCAGTTAGTTTTCCGCCTGGTCAGGAAGAGAAAATTCAGGCCCTGTTACCGCTCATATGGCTTTCTTTGGAGCAGTGGGCTTGTTAGGACGTTCCCGAGCAAAATGCCCTGCCTTACCGCAGTATGAACACAGTTTAAATTGTTTCCTACGTTCTTTCTCTTCCTTAGATAGTGGGCACCACACACTGCCAATTTGCATGGGCTCAGGTGTATCATGAGTGGGAATGGTGGACTCCTTTTTCTCAGTTTTGAGCACCACTAAGCGTGTGTCATCCCAGAATTTTTCTCCCTTATGTTCACTCAAGCGGTGATCGTATCATACCACCAGGTTAATGAACTCGGAATACTCCGTAGGAGGTTCCACAAGTTGGGCTAGAACACCCTTGAGATCGTCCCGGAGGCCACGATAGAAGAGGGAGGTCCTCTTCTCCTCGGGCCACTCAGTCTCTGCCACCAACTGTTTGAAAGCGGTGATACAGAACAGTAGATCCTTGTTTCCCTGGTGCAAATTCAGCAACTCATTGTCACTGGCTTGGACGAAGAGGTGTTTGGTGAACAGTTTCTGCAAGGCTTCCTTGAACCAGTTGAAATCATACATTATGGGGTCATTGCACTCCACCAGCGGAATAGACCTGTTAGCTGCATTGCCTCCCAAATAAGAAATAATAAAAGCTACCTTTGCAGCATCGTTGGGGAATACAGCTGACCGACACAAAAACTGTAGCTGGCACTGGTTAAGAAAAATGTTGAACTTGGCACTATCTCCAAAAAACCTTTCTGGAGGAGCTAAGGTCACAGGGGTTGGTGTTGTGACCATTACCAGCATGGGTTGTGTGGTGGAAGTCGTTAGGCCTGAATCAGGACTAGGAACATGATTAGATGAGTCAAACCGAGGGGCCTGTAGTCCTGGAGACCTTTGTTTTAGTCTGACTCCTCCCCAGGGGGTGTCTTGTGTTTTATACCACTGTAGTTCAGTGTGCTACTCCAGGTTCTCTGGCCTTAAGGAAATAACTTCCTTCTGTAATCCCGCTAGGGCCCTAGTTAAATCTAATAAAGCTGGAGCATCCTGATCAGCTGGTAAAGCCTGTGCTAAACCTTTGAAAGTACCCATTGAGGAATCCATCGCCCAGACAGCCCTGTATGTTGCAGTTTGGTTTTATCTCGAGACGGGCCACTCACCTGAAAAGCAGGATGTCTGCAAGAGCGATGGTGTGCCCCCCGACCTCCTGGAACACCTCTCGGCACTTCCTGGTGGACACAGAAACCCCGGCAGGTGTCCCAAAAGGAAAGGGGGAGTGGAAGAGAAAGAGACAAAACACTGCCATGTCTTGCCGGTCCAGCCAGGTACCCTGTATCTTCGGGGGGCAAGGTCATTGTTGACAGAGTGATAGTAGAGTTAGTGCACTCAACTTCCTTGAAACTGAATCTCTCTTTCTGATATGGGCACGGGAGCGGTAGAAGAACACAGGGATTCTCCAGCACTTTTCTTGGATAATAATAACTGTTGGCACAATTACTAACACTGCATTACCAAAAACCCAAACTGAGTACCATAACAATAGGTACTGCTACACTATGGCTAGCTTCACAGAGATTCACTGTTGCACACTACAATTAGAACTGTGGTTGCACTTATCATGCTCAAGAAAGACAAACAAGGGAATTGATTATATCAAGTATAACTTTCCTGCATGCATAGGGTTAAACTAAAAGGAACAAAAACAATCCAAGAAATGCAAATGTCCACTCTGGGTTTAAACAGTTAGGGTGGCACAGTTTGATTTGGTTTCACTGTGTGTGTGAAAACCCCTTCAAAAGGAAACACAGGCATGAATGACACAATTTAAATCCAAGAGTTATGCTATTAGAGAAAGAAAAGTGAATTAAATACTCTTCAAAAATTGCACTGTCAGTTTTTGTAGCACTTGAGCTCAAGCAGATCTCCTGAAGCACATTTAGGCAAGTAACTACAATAATAATGTAGAATGTTCAGAAATGCATTTGTCTCTTCAAGATAAGCACTCTATCAAAATACGAGGTCTGAAATACACCAGCTGTTCTAGGAAAGCGCGGTGCTCAAAGAACAAACTCCCTGGACAATACTAGTCACTTAGCTGCAGTCTTTTCCGGGGTGCTGGAGGAATGTCTGGTGTCAGCCGGTACAGGAACGAAGAAAAGAATTGCCTCAAATGTCCTGAATACGAGAATGACAGCAGGGGCTGGACTGCCCAATCAGATGCTGAGATCAGAAAGCAAAACAAAGCCAAGCAGGAAGGCTGTCAACACCAGGACAGTGCACGATCAACGGGCGTCTAAAATGCAAGAACCCAACACTCTCAAGATAATGTATTTCATGCATTGTGATAATATGTTACTGCTTAACCTTTTGCATTGCAGAATTCAATCCAAAAGATTCATTTTTAAGGTGCTTATAAATACTGTACATTTGCAATGTATTGCTGCAGGCATTCAGAGTGAGTCAGGGTGTGGTCCTTTTCCAAGGCCTTCTAGAAGCCTTCCCTGCAGCATGCCTGGGTGTGGTCATGGGCTGGGCCAAAACTCTATAAAAGGGAGTCAGCCCAGCTCCACGTGCTCACTATTCAGAGGTCCCGGTGCAGAGCAGCAGTCACTTCCTGAGCTCCTGTTCCGGTGGCCTACCTTGACCTTCATGGCCTCTGTGCTTTATACTTCAGTGGTGATTCGTAGTCAGGGCGGTAAGACGGAGGTTGGGCCGGGCCCCGACCCCGTATTTCGATGACGCTCTAATTCTTGGGCCTAATTTCTGATGTTAATAACATTTTGCTCATGTGCGTATAATTGTGCATTTGGAATTTTCATGGCATTTGTGTGCATGCACTCGAATCGGCAAGACGTGCGATTCTATCCTCAAGATTAATTAATGTTATTAATTGTGCGCTACAATTCTTTGACAGTCTCATGGTAGTTTTCGAATCGGCAACGTGCGCGATTCTTTTTGAGCGTGTATTTCTTGATATTCAATGTACGCTACCATTTTATTGGCAGTTTCATGGTGACATCCGAATCGGCAAGATGCGCGATTCTACCCTTTAGTGAAATTCTTGGTATTCATTGTACGCTACCATTTCCGAGGCAGTTTAATGGTGGCATTCGAATTGGCAAGGTGCGCGATTCTTTCCTTGAGTGCTTTTCATATTATTCATTGTGCGCTACCATTTCTTGGAAGTTCCATGGTAGCATTTGAATCGGCAACACGCGCGATTCCTTCCTAGGGTGTGATTCTTGATATTCATTGTACGCTACCATTTCTTGGGCATTTTAATGGTGGCATTCGAATCGGCAAGACGTGCGATTCTTTCCTTGAGTGCTTTTCATGTTATTCATTGTGCACTACCATTTCTTGGCATTCTCATGGTGGCCTTCGAATCGGCAAGATGCGCAATTCTTTCTTTGTGGTTAATTCATGATATTCATTGCGCACTATCATTCCTTGGCAGTGTCATGGTGTTGTTCGAATCGGCAAGACGCGCGATTCTTTTCTTTGTGTATACATAATGAAAATTACTGTGAGCTACCATTCTGAGACATTTCCTTGGTAGCATTTTAAGTTGACAAGTTGCGTGATTATTTCCTTGAATCCACATTGTGTGATTTCATGGTGCACAATCCTTTATGGTGTTCAGTACACAGATAAAAGCCTGCAATGTGTGCAATTTACTTTCCAATGTTTTTGAGAAGAACACAACAAGATCAGAGTTCTAGATGTAATGCTGTGTGTTCCTGATATGTATTCTTAAAAGGAGATTCATATGATTGTTTAGAAATTGCTCAGAGTGTTTTCATGATTCTCATGCTAAAAAAAGTACTTTAATTTGAAAGTTCTATTTAACTTTTCTTGTTACCTCCTCAGGTATTCGGTCATCTAAGGTCTAGTCATTGTTAGAACTATTCTAGGATTGTTCATGTTTTTAGAAATGACAAAGCTTAGAGTTGTAGCACAGTACTAATTTCATGAGATGTAATTTTGATGTTGTGTTTTAAACTCTTGCTTCCTGCAGGTCTCCTTCCCAGCTGTTCCCTTCCTAATCCCCTTTTCCCCACTTGGACTCTCTTAGACTCTGTGATAAATCTAATCAGAGGATTGGAGCTGTCTTGTGGTGGAAGTGTTGGGAATGTGCACAGACCCCGAGGATCTGGTGACTCCGACAGAGGCATGCTTCACTCTGCTATTTATAGCCAATCAGGAAAGCAGTTGAGTTTCCACATGTGAATGAGTCACCACACCCAATTAGAAGCACATGTCTATACCACACTCAATTAGAAGCACATGTCTACACCTGCTCACATTAGCAAACAAGCATTGGTAAAACAAGCATTGATAAAATCAATTGTGTAACACAGCACATTATGTTTAATTAGAAACATGAAGGTTTAACCAAGAACAGAGATAAGATTTAACCCCGGGTGATGCTGACAGGCAACGCAGGAGGCACCTTGGGGATTCCTGACAGGTGCCATGTAACTATAAGCACGGACCTTCTAAAAATAGTTTAATAGGCCCTGGTGAGGTAAAACATCAAAATTAGTTGCAGTGAATGGCCTTCATAGGCTAGAATGGGGAGACTTTATTTTTATTTTAAAAGTCCCCTTAAGAAAAAGATACCTCAAGTTTGGTATCAAATTCATTTTTATGATAAATCCCATAATTTCCAGTTGTTGGATTTAATATAACTTGTTCAGGTAAAGAGTTTAAAACTTTACCTGAAAAGTTACCAACTTCAGCCCTGCAGTGTTTTTGCTGCTTTGCTCTGATTGGCCAGCCTCTGGCAGCCTGGCCAGGCAGCCTTGATGAGGTGTGAAGTGGCCTGGCTCAACACAAAGAGATGTACCTGGGAGAGGACATCTTCCTTCAGCATATGGAAAGGCAGGAAGGGAGGGGAGGGCTGCCAAACTGGTCTTCAAAGGCAGGGAAGGACATTTGGAGCAACCCAGCACCTCCCTCACATCCTGCAAACCCATACAATTAGGTGCCCCCCTGAT
Organism: Pleurodeles waltl; assembly: GCF_031143425.1. NCBI lineage: Eukaryota > Metazoa > Chordata > Amphibia > Caudata > Salamandridae > Pleurodeles > Pleurodeles waltl. The sequence goes on along the minus strand of NC_090448.1, from coordinate 764,723,545 downwards.
TAGATTAGGAGAGGGCAGGAGAAGGGTGTGTTTAAGGTTTTTAGCCTCACCAGTGGGTGGGCTCAGCCAGATGTAACCTCCAAAAATCACTTTCAGCCATGATGGATTTTTGAGGAATGTTGCTCCCTTGGAATGATTTTTGCCACACTTCCCAGGAAGTGGTCATCACAGGGGGAAGGACCCTGCACCTTATTGGAGAACCAGGACCACCCTGTTTCTCACCCAGGAGCAAGGATAAAACTGGCAGACCTGCACCCACACCTCAGATCCCTACTAGATTCCAACAAGGAACTACAGAAGAAGAAGGACTGCCTTGCTGGACCTCTGACCTGCACCTGGACACTGCACTCTGGAGGACTGCACCAGCTGCACATTTAGGCTTCACCACAAGAAGGACTTTACCTGGTTTCAACTGGTTCAAGGAGGGACTCCCTGTTTGCTACAGGTGAAAACTTACTAACCAGAGTCCCCTGCACCAACTCCTGAAGAAACCAACCAGCTGACCACTGCCCAGTGGCCAAAAAGGAGTTTGCGCCAGGTGCATTCTGGGAGTTGTAGTCCACACCCACAAGGAGCATCTCAGAGCTTCTGGAGCCTTGGGGTGAGCTGTGGACCTCAGAATAACCTTAAAGGAACATCTGGAAGAAGATCCAGAAGTTTGGAGAGGTTTGGAGAACTTTTGGAAAAAAGCTCCTTAAAGGGATGGACCCACCGCGGCCTGACTTGCAGGTTTGTCCCGGTGAAGAAAATCTCCAAAAAAGTGACTAAGTCCAAACGTAGAAAGTTGACTGGACTTCCCGGGTGGTGTATCCAAAGAGGGCTCCACGGACGACGGATCAAGATTCACGTTTGCCCCGGTCAAAGGATTTTCATCTCGAAAAAACGACTACGTCCAAAGGTAAAAATCTCCACTGAGGGCTACCGCGACGCGTATCCAAGGAAGAGTTGCAGGAGGTTGGATTGGACTGGCGACTTGGTCCGCTGAAGAAAATCTCCTGAAAAACGGCTGATTCCGAATGTAAACTTTTTACTGAGGCCTCCTGCGAACTGCAGCCGAGCAGGGATCCATTGCGGTCGGCCTCAAACTTTGACTTTGGCCCAGTCGAGGTGCGACCAGATGGCTAGATCGGAGCTATTAATTTCTAAGCGCTAAAAAGCATTAATTCTGTAAAAATTCATATCTCTGGTTCCCTTTATCCGATTTTATTCGTTTTTGCGTCATTTTAAAGATAAAAATGTAATCTATGTTTATTAATGTTGGATTTTTATTATGTTTTGTGTTTTACTTATTCACTGTTTTGTGATTTTTAAATGCTTTACACATCTGTCTCCTAAGTTAAGCCTTGTCACTCGTTGACCAGCTACCAAGGTTTGAGCTGTGTTTAATTTATTGAGACCTAACTGGACCTAAGTGGAAGTTAGTGGCCTATTGCTAAGTGGAGGTACTTACCTGCCCTTACCAATATCTCATTTTCCAACAGTATGTGTGAGTGAATGCGTGTATGGATGCTTGTGAGTATGTGTGAGTTAATGCCTGTATGGATGCATGTGAGTATGTGTGAGTGAATGCGTGTATAGATGAGTGTGAGTGGATGCATGTCTGGAAGTGTAGGTGAATGGGTGTATGGGTGGTGTATGTGGGTGTCTGTATGCATGTATGCTGGGGAGGGGGCGTCATGTAAGTAGCGGGTGGGGGGCGTTATGTGAGTAGGGGGTGGGGGGTCATGTAAGTAGGGATTGGGGCGCTATGTGAGCAGGGGCGAACTATGTGAGTAGCGGGGTAGGGAGTGCTGTGACTGTAGTGGGTTGGGGGGGCAAGTGCTTGCTGGGGAAGTGGGGAAGCCGTCTAGCGGTCACAGGGAAGGAATTCCCTCTCACAGGTGGCCCTACCGCCATAGTTTCTGTGGTGGTACTACCGCTGTGGAAACTACGGTGGTGGGCTGGCTTCTAATACCACTGGTGGTGGTCCTCTGTGGACCGCCGGGACGGAGATGAACATCTCCGGCCCGGCGGTTCATACCGCCATGACAGTATGAGTTGAGATGTGGCGGGTTGGCAGCAGCCATCTGACACACTCATAATGTGGCAGTCTTCACCGCCAACCTGTTGGTGGTGATACCGCCTCATTAACCCATGACCACCTTAGTCTTTTGATGTTCCAGGGCACATTGAAATTGTCAAAGTATATGTTGTTGGTGTAATGTAGGGACGTGTTTGTGATAAAATCTTTGAACTCTTCTGTGATGTTGGCATTGTGTGATAGAGGGCAGTATAAAATGTGGAAAATCCAATTGTAGTTTGGCTGAGCGTGAATGACAGTGGCTTGAAGGCATAGCAATGGAGAAATGTTGCTGTCTCAAGCAACTTTATGAATGATGGCCACTCCTCTATTTTTTTAGCTCTATCATTATGTTTTATGATGTATCCTTCTGGGATTAAAACACCTAATGAGGGTCATGATACAATAGAGAGCTATCATTACCAGGGTCTGGAACTTTCAGAGTTTGAGGTCAATTCCTCTTTCTTCCTCAAGTTGGACTATATCTAGAATTGTGAAAAGTACCCTTACATAGAGTAAAAGGGGGCACGGAGAGTGAGAAAGAGGTAAACACACCTACTGATCGATAGCTTGAAAGTTTGTGCTGGATTGTTTACAGCATCTCTCAAAACAAGCAGGGACTGACGTGTTACCAACTATTGGTGAGAGAACAGTGGTAATTGAGGGAGTACACAATGATGAAACAAATAAACACAAAAGGTGTTGATATTATAACTAGTACCCAGGGTAAGAAACTGTATTTTTTTTTGGTGGGTTGTGACTACCCACCTCAGGGAAAAACTTGTCTGGGTGAAGTCTCAAAGTCTATAATTTAGTGTGAACTCAACTGCTGGTAGCTATGGCAGAGAGCAGCCAAGCTTAACTTAGGGCAATGTGTAAAGTATTTATGCAGTACAAAAATAGTAACAAAGTCAAAATGCAAAACATTAAAAATCCCAAAATGGATTCGGAAAAAAGGGTAAAATTTAAGAAACAAAAAAAAACAAAAATGGCAGATATGAATTTCTAAAGCTGTAAGGAAAAATAGTGCCAAGAAGCACAAAGTGCCAATGAAAGCCAATGGTCATGGTAGACCAGGATCTAGACGCAATTTGATGTTGACCTTGAATGAGTAAATGTCAGACACACTAGCCAGGTTTGTCCTGGACAAAGATTGTACCTTCTGACTTTAATCCTTTAAGCTCCAATCCCCTACTCCAGTGCAGGCGTGGCCCCTTCATGTGGTCGGAGGAGTATTGCCCGACCAAAAAAATGCCCCAGAACTAAAAAATAAAATGGTAATAAACTTAGTTTACTACCATTTTATTTTTTCAGTACCCCATCTTTAACCGAGTGTCAGGACGGGGTGGTGCAATTGCCGCAGAGTGGCAGCAGGAGCTGTGCACTTATTTAAAGTGTGCATGTACCTTTGGCCAGCCGTCTTGTGATGGCCAGCCTGAAATGTGCACTTGTAACACCTCTAACCCAGCTGTCTTAAGACAGCTGAATTAGAGAAATCAGAGACCTCCAGCATTGTGGTGAGTGCTGCGAGAGGCCGCTCCCACAAATCCTGACATTGGTTTCATGCTGGTTACCAGCATGAAACTAGCGTCAGGATTGGCTTGTGCAGTTTCCTGGGTCCTGTGACCATCAGGCATCGGAGCTGGGAGAAACGTGGAGAGGAGAGGAGATCGTTGACAGGTAAGTGCCTTTTTAAAAATTGTATTCTTATTGTTCCCCCCTCCCGCCCCCATATTGTAAATACAAGCCAGCCGCCACTGCTCAAGTGCACATCTAAAGGACCCAGGACCTGAATAAAGGAACTCTAGAGATTTACAGGTTCACAGACAGAGGCCAAAAAGCAGGGTCCAATCTAGGTTCAGTTGCCACTGGTTAGCTGGCCAGTTGCAGAAAAAGGCCTTTGTTACAATCCAAGTAAATGAAGATTCACTGAAACAAGAATGTATCTTATTTTAATAAATAAGGCCACAACATAAACCTCAGACTGCACATCTCTCCCTTACTCTCCACCACTTCAACATAACCGCTCTGTTAATACAATAAAGGAATATTAAGAAGCGAAATAGCATACCTACATCAAATTCAATCAACACAACAAACACATTGAAATTAAAGAACACATACATGCATATATAAATTCACTGAAAAAAGGCAAAGGTTACAGGGACTTTAAAGTTATGAAAAAGAATTAAAAAAAATATAGAATTTCACTTTAAAAAAAACAAAAGATTCAGGGGCGTTGTAGATCGATTCACATTTTACTCTCACAAAACCATAGCATTTCAGAAGTTATAGTTATGCTTATCTCAAGTAACTATAACTCGTGCCCTAAGGTAACAATAATTCATGCCCAGTTTTCTCCTCAATAATTTTACTGCAAATGTTACAATGATAATATCAATGATATCAAAGAAGGATGTAATATGTGGGGTAATTAGCAGTGCATTCCAATGTTGCACAAAAGCTATATTTAACATACCTCATAATCAAAGTCATAACTCAAAGTCATGATCCTTTGTTAACTCCTTCTGCTCTAAGAAGGCTTCCAGAAATCTTATAACCTTTCATATATTCCAAACATTTGCATCCGATGATATATCCACACTGGAAGGTACTCCAAACACTTGTAATGGTAAGGACAATCTCTACATTCCCTTTTTGACCCTCTTTCCCAACTTTATACATGCCCAAACATTTACCTGAAATCGATTTTTGTCACTTTATACCTTTCCTTCCTTCATAATAGGTTCAAATTAACATGTTCTGCTATTTCTCTTCTTCAACCTTCTTTTTTAATACATCTATCTTGTTTCAGGTGAGAACTGAAATCTCTTCCCTTAAATGATTTATATAGAGTTTCTTCTGTAACTACATTTGTAGTAGCTCATTAAGCCCACACTAATTTTCTGTTAGCACTTTTCCAATTCCCACCTTCACACAAAGCTAGCTGTACGTCCTCTTTTAATATTCTATTCCACTTCTCTACCACATCATTACTTTTGGGAAAATACACCAATGTCCATGTTTGCCTGATTCCAAGCCTGTCCAAAAACATTTCAATTTCCAAAGACACAAGTTGTAGTGCAAAATCAGTAAATAACTCAGATGGAACACTTTCTCTGGCAAACAAATCTACTTATTATTCCATGACAACTCCTCCACATTTTTGCAGCATAAATCCTCATCTTCTAACACTGCTTTCTTTGGCTAACCAAGTTCACAGTACTCTCCTAACCTACACTATGGTTCATAAGACTTGACATGTTCTATTCATTCCTGTTGTGATATACACTTCACTGTTGTATTCAACACACTCACAACCATGAAGTAGTCCTCCTCTTCCACATCCTTAGATTTATCCTAACTACAGGTACCCATGACAAATCAGCTGTTTCATTTTTATTTCCAGGACAATACTGAATGCCAAAATCAAACACTTGCAATTTACTCAACCACCATGCAATGAGACGGTGCTGATTTACCAGCTCCTTTAATGGAAAACAAATCCACTAAAGACTTATCTTCACTTCTTGTGGTAAACGTTGTTCCCCACAAATACTGCCTAAAATGTTCATGCCATACATCCATGTCAGTGACTCTTTCTCAACGACAGAACATCTAAATTCGGCTGGTCTGAGAGCATTTGAAGCATATGCCATCACTTCTTCACCCCCATCTTTTCTCCACACCTATGCTGCACCATAACCTCAATCACTACCATTGTTGATTACAATTGATGGATAGGCAGTGTCCAGTGGTATAATATACAGTGCGGTACACATTTCTTCATGTAACATCGCAAATTCTCTTTCACAATGCTCACTCAATTCATAACCTGACATCTCTCTTTAACAACATCCTAAGGCAAGTAGTTCTATCAGTAAAATTATTAGCAATTGCAAAAAATTTTGCTAAATCACGGAAAGATCATAACTGTTCTTTGTTCTGTGAACTAGGTGCATCTTCTGTTGAATTAACTTGTGATAATTTGGGGTTGACTCCATTCGCATTTATAGGATGCCCCAGGTAATCTACACCAGGCACATCTAGCTTGCATTTCTCCTCCTTAATGGTTAATCCATTTTCCTTTAGATTACTAAAAATCCTCATTAAAGTCTTATCATGCTTCAGTTTATTCTTCCCATCTATCAATATATCAAAAATGTCACATTTTCTACACCACCAGACAATTATTGCAAAGCTCTCTGGGAAACTGCTGAACCAGATGTCAGACCAAAGGGCATTCTGCAAAACCTAAATACACCTTCTAGTGTAATAAATGAAGTTACAGCTTCAGCCTCACATCCAAAGCTGATGAAAGATCCAAAGTAGTAAACACCGTAGCTTTCTTCAATGTTCCTAGCATCTCATGTGTTTGCTAAAGGATACTGATCCACCCATATAGTTTTATTTGTCTTTCAAATCAATGCGCATCCTGACATTGGCCTGCATTCTTCACTTAAACTATAGGAGACAACATTTAGAAGCTTCAATGGATTCTACTTTTACTTCATTGCATAATATATTTAATTCCTGTTTAAAATTAGACCTAAGTGCTAAACGTATAGGAGACACGTAATGTTCCGTAGCTACAACTCCATATTTTAATAAGATGTAATGTTTAAGCCCCTGCAACAGTAGGCGTATGGAGGTGTCAAATTTATATTACATTTATGCCTGCCATGAGCTACTGGGCTGGAATGACTCCTGGCCAAACCTTATCCAATGGGTTAAACGTTCTGAGGGTCACCGTAACTCACTGTAGACATTTTCAAGATTGTTGATGTCTTTAATCAAACTAAGGGCCTTATTACAAGTTTGGTGGTCTGACAGTAAGACCTCCGCGGTGGCGGCCGCCGAAAAGACCACCATGTTGGTGGTCATCCGACTGCTGTATTAAGAGTTACACAGTGCAGTCTGCCAAAAAACAGCCAAATTTCCGAAACCCCCAGGACACTAGAGGACGGCAAAAAGGCGGTTCGACCACCAGCACCACCAGCCCACCAAAAAGCCTCCAATCAAATTGCAATCCACAAATCACAAGAGTGGTTGTTCCATGGCGGAAAACCATCGGCGGTGCAAACCATGACGGTCTTAAGTCACATCAGGCAGAACACAACATAACATTGGATAGTTAGAATACCCCACACCTGACACACATTCACACACCCAACATATCTACACAATGCACTATAAAACACACCCCTATACAACCTGCCTTCCTTTGCAACCAGAAAGCCACTCATAGCCAGAGACTAGAAAAAGATAAAAAGAACTAGCAAAATAAACAATAGGCACCCCTACACATTTCATCCCACACTTGCACAACATACACAACACACAATTTTGTATTCCACACAATACACAACAACCGTCACTCACTCATACCACAGCACCCACACCTTATGACTAATAATTTTCTAACACATTTTTCACTACCTCACCGTCTCTACCATGTCCCCACAACAACATCTACGTTTCACTGATAATGAGTTGAGGGTCATGGTGGACGAAATTGTCAGAGTAGAGCCTTGAGAAGAGATGGAACGACCTCACGGGTAATGTAAATTTTCTGGTCTCCAGACACTAGCTCGCGGTCCGCAAGCCTGGCGGAGGACCCCACCTCCTCCCCCTACTTTCACATCATGGGAGGAGAAGGTCTTGAACATCCTGCATCCTGAGGACCTGACAGGAATAGCTGGGGGAGTGGAATCTGGTAAGTCACAACACCATTCATGTCACCAAAACGTTTTGTGCTGCATGCTCACTGATCACCTTTCCCCACCTCAATGCCCAAACCACCCACCACCCCTGTGTTCAAATGTCTAAATACCCCTCTCTGGCATGCCACATGTCAACTAAACTCACCTGGGGCCACAGTGTTTGCGTATGGCATGTGAAGTACAGGGACTGACAGCACTACAACTCCCAGTAGGCACTATACTACCTGTAAGAAAACCAGAGCAGTGTGCTACATTTTAAAACTGTCTTGCATGTGAAAGTAACAATAAATGTAACCCCTCCTGAATGCACCACTGTCTTACAGTCCATGGCAATGACAGCAATTCTCTGACCATTACCAGTCCTATTACAAGCAAAACACAGCTGCAGCTGTGTCCCCCACCAAACTGGCCTTCGAGAAAACCTTCCTGACAATGTCATATACTCACCTGGGGGAGAGGAGGCTCTATAATAAACTGGATGTTCGTGCAGTAAATCCATACAGAGGCCCAGGTCGAATGGAACCTCCCATGCTGTGTGCCAGGAGAGAAATGTACATTGTCTTGTCTTTACTCAGGGAAGATATGAGGGTATCAGCAGTCATCGAAACACCAACAAACTCCAAGAGCTGGGAGCATGGTGTATGCAATTTCAAATCTCTTGGTCCCACATTGCTCGAACCCAAATTTGGAAGCATCAGCTGTCATTGTCATATCAGGGGATCATGTAAAGGCAGTGTGTGCATGTCACATAGCCTGTCTAGTTGTCAAAGTAAAACATCACTTGTTGCATCACTTACAGCAAATGTGTATTCCACTTCTCCCACAGGTAACTTTGCCATTCTCAACATGGAGAGGAAACCATACACTGACACTACCCCTCTGGATGAAGGCCCCAGTGAGAAAAACACCCCTAGATGTTTGGGCACTGAGGACGAAACTGGCCCATCAGGGACACCTGGTCAGTCAACATCTGTGACCCTCACCCTGCCCACATTGACTCCACGCAGTCCTGTTGCAGCCGCATCACAGGCAACCATTCACCCCAAATCTGTGCCCCAAGGACTGTGTCTTCCATCATGTGCCCCCAGTACAGGTATCTGAGTCTCATGTTCTCACCCCTGACAATGATGGTCCTGCCACCAGTGGGAGTGAGCACACTGTGCCAGGGGCACAGGTTGGTGGGGGTTGGGTGTGTGGGCGGGATGGTTTGGCCCAGAGGATGGGGTCTCAAAGGGACACAACTGACCAGGACACTATCTCTCAAAACTTGGGAGCCTACCAACATTAACAAGGCACGATGGGCCAGATACTGATAATGATGAGGGAGATCCTTCAGCTGAGAGGGACAACTGCCAGCAAGTCATGAGCAGTGGCAGGCCCAAAATGCCATCCTAGCTTCCATTGCTGGGGTGCTGAGGAACATGAATTCTACCCTGAATAGGTTCTGTGCCCAACATCAGGCCTCTTCCACTAGCAATGAAACATCAGTCCCTTCTACATCTGTGGCTGCTAGTGGAATGGAGGCCCTGCCATGGAAGGGAATACCTCAGACACCCCACCCTCTGTAGAAGAAGATCCCCCCCATCCCCACAAACGTGGACGTCCAGCCAGACATCCAGGAGGAGCAGATACCAAGACCAAACCCACTGCCAGGAAGTGAACCTTTACTGATTGGTTCCCCTTGTGTGTCACAGATACAGCCTGTTGACTGTTCTGAAACCTATCTCCATTTTCCTATGATACACGGACACTGGACATGTGTTCCAAATGGTGTAGCAGCTACCCTGATGAATTCACCCACAATGACTGAACCCTTCACTGTTATATTTGTGTTATTTTAGTTTCTTATCACTCATTTTGCTGTGCACTCCCCAATAAGTACCACTTAACCACAGATCATGTGTTAGGGTGATTTATCGAGCATATACAACTGTCATGTATGAAAGGCTTGTATTCAAATGTTCTTCTCTAATGTAAAACATTTTTCATGGCCATTACACATGTAGGCCCTCATTATGACATTGGTGGTAAGTCCCGCTTACCGCCATGCTGACTGCTGCCAACATACCGCCGGCGCGGTGGTTTACCGCTCCCCAAATTATGACACACACATATAGCAATCCATCACAATACAGCCACACACACAAGTCCACCAGCCCAAAGGTCAGTGATAAACTGGCGGTATCAAAACCCACACCGCTACGCCAACAGAACTACGCCCACAGCATTATGACCCACGAATCACTGCGGCGGACATTCAACCCCGGTAACCCATTGGAGGTACATACTGCCGCATTCAAAATACACACAACCTAACAAAACACTACGTTGGACAATTCAAACTACACACACCTGACACACATACACACACCACACCCACACCACTATAAAACACACACCCACATTACCCACAACCCTTTACCACTACAAACAATTTACAACAGAAAGAGAGACACGCCAGGAGCACCCACAGAACCAGAGCCACAGAACACCATCACCCATACACCATCCACGCCCCTCACAGCACACAGCCTAACACATCATCCCACACACCCTCACACACACCACTCACACTACACCCATGGCACCACAAAGACACCCCAGATTCTCAGTGGAGGAGCTAAGGGTCATGGTGGAGGAAATCATCCGGGTAGAGCCACAGTTATTCAGATCACAGGTGCAGCAGACATCCATTGCAAGGAAGATGGAGCTATGGTGGAGAGTCATGGACAGGGTCAACACCGTGGGACAGCACCCCAGAACAAGGGATGACATCAGGAAGAGGTGGAACGACCTATGGGGGAAGGTTCGTTCCGTGGTAGCAAGACACCAGTTAGCAGTACAAAGGACTGGCGGTGGACCACCACCTTCTCTCCCACAACTAACAACATGGGAGGAGCAAGTCTTGGCAATACTGCATCCTGGGGGCCTGGCAGGAGTACCAGGAGGACTGGACTCTGGTAAGTCAACTCTTTACTACTTTCACCCCCATACCTGTATGCCATCACATACCCCACCCTCACTCCCATCACTCCACCATCTCACATACACCCCACCATCATAACCCACCCATCCCAATACCAAGCCCTGCATGCACCACCAATGCATGGACATCAATCACAGCCCTGCATGGACACCCATAACTAAAGCATGCACATTAGAGACAATCACCTAGCCCCCAAAATCACTATCCACACAAGGCAAAGCTGACAGGGCAATCACAACCATAGAGGGCAACACACCCATGCACTAGCTGTCACACACAGAAACAAGAACACTGCATTTATATCCCCACAGATCACCCACACAACGTCACCAGAGAAGAGGTGCCAGCAACATCCAGTCCCCCCACAGAAGAGGCCTACAGTGACGACAACAGCGCTGGACATCTGGATCTGGATGACCAACCTGGCCCATCAGAGATCTCCGGACAGTCGGTTACCCAGGCACAGTCCCATACCACCACAGAGCCTCCCCCCTCAGGAAACACCAGCACAGCACCCACCCAGCGGGCTCTCACCTCTGTCCCCAGGGCACGTCAATCAGCAGTGTGTCCACCAATACAGGGACCCCAGCGCACACCACAAACACAGGACGATCAGGGGCCTGGGGTCAGTGGCAGTGGGCGCACGGTTAAGGGGACAGAGGCACAGGACAACAGGGAAGCTAGGAGGGCTACTGTGCGACAGGGGGAGGACAGGCCCAGGGAACCGACTCTCCAGGAGGCACTCACCAACATCCTGGGAGCATACCACCATTCCTAGGAGACGATGGGCCAGATACTGGACACGTTGCAGGAGACCCAGAGGCTGCCGGAGGATCAGTACCTGGGGATCAGGGAGAACCTGAAGGACATCCACACCACACTGGTCACAATTGCAGGGGTGCTTGCAGACATGGCCAACACCATGAGGGAGGCAGTGGCACACCACCGGGCCCCTGACACTAGCCACCCGATCAACAGCCCTCTACCTCCGCTGCCGCTAGTGGACAGAGCCCAGCCACAGGAACAACAGGCCACCAGCACCCTCCCCCTGCAGAAGGAACACCACCACGCAAATGGTCCCTGCGATCCAGGCAGAAGCCAGAGAACATTGCCAAGACCCCGCCAGGAAATAAGACTCTCCTGATTGTCGCCCTTGTGTCCCACGCTGTCACCCTGTCCACCTTGAACTGCCATTGCTCCCCTTCCTATGCCCCCTTGCACAATGTACCTGTGATACAAATAGACTGAACTCTATCCTGGACTTTCCTGCACCATCAACCCAGCCCATTCCACTACCCCCTCAACTCCTTCGCACTTAAATAAACACCATTTAAAAAATACAAGTATGGAGTCTGTCAAATGATTGAACAAAGTATTCGTTCAACAAGCTTTAAACACTGCAATACAACTGTACAGTAATAAATATATAGGAATGACCTGTAGTAGGCTGCAGTCAGCACACCAGGTGCCAGAGTGGGGCACAGATATCTGAAAATAGAGATGCCAAAAGGTATAGTAAGTAGCCATAGAATTGGGAGAAGCTGCCTGCCATGTACAATGTCAAACACAAATCTGTCAGTGTAAAGTGTAGTTACCGTGTCTTACCTGTGTGTCACTGGAAGTACTGTTGTATAATTGCTGTTCTGTTGTCCTCATCCTCTGACTTCTCATCTTCACTGTCCACAGGGTCCACTGCTGCCACACACCCATCTCCAGCCTCATCCTCCTGCAGAAAAGGCACCTGGCGTCTCAAGGCAAGGTTATGCAACATGCAGCATGCCACGATTATCTGGCAGACCTTCTTGGGTGAGTAGTACAGGGATCCACTAGTTAGATGGAGGCAACGAAACCTGGCCTTCAGGAAGCTGAATGTCATTTCTATTATTCTTCTTGTTCGCCCATGTGCCTCATTGTAACATTCCTCTGCCCTTGTCCTGGGATTCCTCACAGGGGTCAGTAGCTATGAGAGTTTGGGGTATCAAGTCACCTGCAAATATCGAGGGATACCTGTTAGCCACACACTAAGCCTGATGGCCAACATCATACCCATACACCAACATACACTGGGTGGGAACCAGGGCTCACCTATTAGCCACAGCCAGTGCCTCTGGAGTTGACCCATCACCTATGGGATGCTGCTATTTCTCAGGACAAAGGCATCATGCACAGACCCAGGATACTTTACATTGACGTGGGAGATGTGCTGGTCCGCCAAGCACACTATCTGCACATTCATGGAGTGAAAGCTCTTTCGATTTCTGAACACCTGTTAATTTCTCCTGGGGGGGGAGGAGCAAATGCAAAATGTGTACCTTCTTTTTCCCCAATGATGTTGGGGATATGTCCCATTGCATAGAAATCAGCTTTCACTGTGGCCAAATCCTCCACCTGGGGGAAAACTATGTAGCTGTGCATGTGTTTAATCACGGCAGACAACACTATGGTCACCACTATTGAGAACATTGGCTGTGACATTCCTACTACCAAGCCCACTGTCACTTGGAAGGAGCCAGTTGCCAAGAAATGGAGCACATATAGGACTTGCACAAGAGGGGGGATCCTAGTGGGGTGACGGATAGCAGATATCAGGCCAGGCTCCAATTGGGCACACAGCTCTGTGATTGTGGCCCTGTCCAGTTTATAAGTGAGGGTAATGTACCTGTCGTCCATTGATGCCAAGTCCACCAGAGGTCTGTACACAGGGGGATGTCTCCATCTCCTATTCATCCTCAGCTTTTGTAATCTAGGGCAGTGGTTTCCAACCTGTGGTCCGGGGACCCCTGGGGGCCCGTGAAGCCTCCTCAAGGGGTCTGCGACTGCTTAGAAAATTAAGTAATATTAACAGATTAGGTCCCCCAGTTTTCAGTAGTGACTCAGTTTGGGGGTCCCCGGATTCCAATATAGATTCAGCGGGGGTCGCCGGGTTTCAGAAATTATAAAGTGGGGGTCCACAGAAGTCAAAAGGTTGGGAACCACTGATCTAGGGGGCAAAACGGGGAGAAGCTGGTCAGTATTCCACATTTCCAAACACTACACTGCATTGCATGTTGTGACTGTAACAGTATTTTGTTGGATAGACCCAAAAGGTGCCTATGTGTACTGTGACGCAGTTAGGTGCCATGGCCTGCCCCCCCCCCCCGAAATGGCATCCGCCTGTCCTGTGTGGATGGACATGTTGAAATGAGGTAATGCCGCTGACGTTGTGCGTCGTTGCGGGAGGCGGTCGAGTACCACCGTGCAACTCCTCATTGGTTGTCATTGGGCTCTATGGGTTACAGTGGCCAATGGTGATGTACGCCGGCGGTGATGGTACGCACCACCGTGGACGTGACCGCCTTTTTCTATCTGTTCACTCACTTGCTACCTGACCTTCAACAGGAGAGAACCTACACTGCAAGTGCTACTGTGACCTGTGTCTGGAACCGACCATGGCTCGTGTCACTGGGGAAAGGGCCCCTGTCTTCACCGCTGCGGAGTTGGAGAGACTGGTGGATGGGGTCCTACCCCAGTACCGAATGCTGTATGGGCCTCCAGACCAACAGGTGAGTACACTGTGAGCACGATGCAAGGGGCATGAATGCATGGAGTGCTGTGTGTGAGGGCCTTGTGTGGGGGGGGCTTTGGTGGAAGGGTTCTGGGCAGCGTGATGCATGTATGGTGGGCAATGTCTGTGTGTAAGGGGATGTGAGGGCTATGGTGGGCCATGAGTGTAACAGGCCGGACAGTCTGACTGATACCTTTTTCTATGTGTATTTTTCTGCAGGTCAGCACCCATCAGAAAAAGGGTATATGGCGTGCCATCGCCAAGGACATGCGGACCCTGGGGGTCTACGGCAGGCGGAGCACCCACTGTCGCAAACGGTGGGCGGACCCGAGTTGCTGGGCAAAGAAGACGGCAGAGGCCCAGCTGGGGATGGCCTTCCAATGAGGAAGGGGTGCCCGTCGAACCCTGACCCCCCTGATAGTCCGCATTGTGGCTGTGGGCGCTTGAGGGCATCACAGCAGCCACAAGGGGTGAGTACAGTTTCCCAATATACTACTTGCGCATGGAGGGGTGGTCTCCGGGTGGGGGAAATGGGCCTGTGGGTGCCCCTAGGCCAGACTGGACATTGCAAGGTAGGTCCCATGTTGGGCAGGAGCTGATGAACACCACCTCCAACCAAGCTAGTCGGCATTCACTACTGGGGAGGGGTCTGTGGGTGCCAGGTATGCTGCTATTGGCGTTAGGTATACCTGTCCATGGCCTGGTGACTAGCATTGTGACTGGTAGTGCATTGCCTAATGCGTAGTGCTGTTCCCTGTTTGTGTGTGTGTCGTGTACACCAACGGTGGTGTTGGATGAGCCATAGACCAAGTGTATCCTTTGTCTCTTCCCCCCTTTTTGTTTTGTCACCCTGTCCTTCTGTGCATTAGCATCATCTGGCGGAGGAGCAGAGGCACTGATGACGGAGGGGGCTGCATCCCACAGGGCGCATGAGGCCGAATCCACCGATGGTGAGGGCACCAGTGGAACAGAGGGCAAGGGGAGCACCATGGTGGAGACAGGAGGGGACAGTTCTGACAGGTGATACCTCCTCCGATGGAAGCTGCCTGGTGGTGGTAGACACATTTGTGCCCACCCCAACTACAGGTACAGCCGCCACCCCTGTACCAACACTGCCCTCCCAGCAGCCCCTCAGCGTGTTTCCCGTGCCTGCTCACACAGGAGGGTGGGAATCTCCTTCGCCCCAGGCACCTCAGGCCCTGCCCCAGTTAGCCCTGCTGCCCTGAGTGAGGAGGCTGACCTTCTGCGATCCATCTCTGTTGGGCAGTCAACCATAGTGAATGCCATCCAGGGGATGGCAGCACCATTTGCAACAATAAAATGCATTCCTGGAGGGCATTTACTCTGGCGTGGCGGCCCAACATAGATCGATCCAGGCTCTGGCCTCCTCCCTGATGGCAGCCATTGTCCCTGTTTCTAGCCTCCCCCCTCCAACTTCCTCTACCCAGTCCCCTCAACCCCAACCAACCCCAACCTATCCCAAGCACACAGGCAGACCAGCATGCACACAAGACAGCACACAGGAGTGGCTCAAGCAAACACAAGCACCACACATCATCCTACAGGCACTCACACAAACACCATCCAGATGAAGACATACCAACATTCACTGCCTCCACTGTGTCCCCTTCCTCCTCGTCCTCCACCTCATTCCCAGTAGCATCTCCACTCACACCTGCATGCACTACATCCTCATCCACTACCTCCATCACCATCATGCCTATCACTACACACCCCTCACTGGCAGTCACCACCCCCACATCCATGCACACGTTCCCTGTGTCCTCTCCCACTGTGTCGGTGCCCCCTCCTCCCAAAGTACACAAACACAAGCACTCAGACACCCAACAGCCACCCACCTCATAACAGCATCCAGCCTATGCAGCTGCACCCAAAGTCAGCAGACACCTCCTACTCCCTCTCCCTCTTCCTCCACTCCCAAACCTTCATCCTCTTCCTGCCCCAATGTCCCTAAGAAGCTTTTCCTCTCCACCGTTGACCTCTTCCCTACCCCTCCCCCCCGTCCTTCACGTCGGGCCAGGGTGGTCAGAACCCAGGCGAGCACCTCAGCCACCCAGTCCACGGCCACAGTAGTGTCGACAGCTACTGCAGTTGGGAGAGGCTCCAGGGAACCAGCCATCAGCACTGAAAGGGTGCCTGCACCAGCTGCCAAAGGGAAGGGCAAGGAGGCACCACCAGCTGCCAAAGGGAAGGGCAAAGAAGCACCACCGGCTGGCAAAGGGACGGGCAAGGAGGCACCACCAGCTGGAAAAGGGAAGGGCAAGGGGCTTGCACCAGCAGGCAGGAAGGACAGGAGGCCTGGGGCTGGGACTGATTCTGAGCCCCCATCACCAACCATGGTGGTTCAGCCGTCCAAGGCTGCAGGGGAAGAGCTGGAGCATCCCCCCACCACTGCCAGCAATGCCACCAGCACCACTACCAGCAGCAGCCCCAGTGGGCAGCCATCCGAGGCTGCAGGGGAAGGGCTGGAGCCTCCCCCCACCTCTGCCTGCACCGCCACCAGCAGCAGCGGCCCCAGTGGGCAGCCGTCCGAGGCTGCAGGGGATGGGCTGGAGCCTCCCCCCACAACTGCCTGCAACGCCACCAGCACTGCCACCAGCACCACTAGCATCACCACTACCAGCATCAGCAGCCCCAATGGGCAGCCATCCGAGGCTGCAGTGGATGGGCTGGAGCCTCCCCCTCCACTGCCAGCAACGCCACCAGCACCGTCACCAGCACCACTGCCAGCATCAGTAGCCCCAGTGGGCAGCTGTCCGAGGCTGCAGGGGATGGGCTGGAGCCTCCCCCCACCACTACCAGCCCCGACACCAGCCCTGCCACCACTGAGCAGCCGTCACCGCCGGTGGGCAGTGTGTAGTCCTGCCTTCATGGGCTGTAGTGCGTCCTGAACCCTGCAAATCCTGTAGGTGTGACCCCCAGGTGAGAGACTGTGATCTTGCACTCCCCAAGTGCTACATCACAAGGCACAAGGCCCCCTCCAGAACCAATAGAAGAATCCATCCACTCACCGCATCCTGCCAGGATGAAGCACACTGGGCCCAAGGCCCCCTCCAGAACCAGTGGAAGAAGCCATCCACTCACCCACTCCTTGCCAGGATGAGGCACACTGGGCACAAGGCCCCCTCCAGAACCAGTGGAAAAAGCCATCCACTCACCCCCTCCTTGCCAGGATAAAGCACACTGGGCACAAGGCCCCCTCCAGAACCAGTAGAGAAGCCATCCACTAGAGAGACTGTGGCCTTGCACTCTTCAGGACCAAGCAGTGGGCAAACCACCCGCTTGAGAGACTGTGGGCTTGCACTCCCCAGGACATAGCACAGGGCATGTAGCCCCCTCCAGCACCAGTGGTGTTGTATCATCTTCCGGCTGAGGTGCCCCCCATTCCCCGTCCCCCTGAGGTGCCTGTGTATTTTCGACCTGATGCCCCTGCAGTGTTCTCTCTGTGTTGTTGCAGGAGTGAGGTGGGGCCTTGGCCTATGTGTAGTGATCCTGTGGCCCACGGACATTGAGGACTGGTCAGTGTCCATCCATTTGTATATATGAATATACTGTTTTGATTTTGAAGCACCTATTTATACTATTTTATCTTATTACACTCACTTTAATCAATTCCCTTTGTCCTTGCATTATTCCTGAGGGGTGTGGGATGGATATGTAATGTTATTGCATCTGTTTGTGTGTATGATGTTGGGGGTGTTGCGTGTTGCGTGTGTGTGTCATTCTCTTTTTCTCCCCCCTCCCTTGTGTGCTAGCCAGCAGTACTCACTGTGGTCGTCTTCGCCAGCGTTGATATTCGTAATGCATGAAGAGGTATACAAGCATGGGGAAGATGTGCAACTCAGGCTCCATGGCGTTGTGGTTGTTCCCTGAGTCTCCAGAGGTGAGTCCTTTGACTTCTGCGTTCTGTTTCCGCTGTGCTTTTGATGTCGTTGATACCGCCCCAGAAAAGGTGGCGGATAGGCCTGTCTTAATACAGTGGGCAGCTGTCGGCGGTTACCGCCGAGGGTGCTTGTTGCTACAGCCATGGCGGTCGGTGTGTTTAAGTGGCTATCTGCCTGTGCGGTTTCCGCCGTGGTCATAATTCCCTTTTGTTTTACCGCCACTTTATCACCGACCGCCAGGGTTTTATTGAGGGCCATATGTATAACCAGGATACATATTGCATTGACAATGTATTATATACAGGACACAAATCACTTGTATTGTACAATCCCACATCTTTACTTGGAAAATGCCAATTACCACATTGTGAGGTACTGCTGCTCTGCTAACTTCAGTGTTGCAGCATAGGTGTCAACCCACAGACATCTTAAGTTAGGGATATGTCAGTCTTTCAGTATCCCAGGAGGCAAACAGATTGGTTCATTGTATTATCAGCTTAAACCTTATCACATTCCCATACCACAGTTCCCAAATGACCATACCCCATGAAACAGACAGAAAAGGTCAGAACTAATTTCCCAGTCAAGGAACATCCCACTTACTATGGTCAGGTATCTGTAGGCTTGCCACCCACCTATGTTAGTCTTCAGACACATGCACATAGGTCTGCAATGTGGAAACACACAGACAGCTATGTACAAGTTAACTTACATACAACACAAAACATTATAATGTTAGAGGGTTTGGGTACCACATTATAACATGTATCAGAGACAAATGAACACACCCATGGCACCATTGGCCACACCTCCAATACCAAACAGAGTCTTTAGTGTGGAAAAGGACACTACCATCCTACTGTCCTGACAGTCTGGGCATAGAATTCACACACCACAAATCTTATGCCAGACAGTACCAGTTTTAATCTTTGTTCACTTCACGTCAGTCTTCAAATCCCATCTGCCTGTGACAATGTCTGATATTGCCAAATGAGGATGAGCCAGTCAATCTGCAATCTGAAATTGGCAAACATACGGCATAGGTCTCATTGATACATGTACATTTCACGGCCAAATCAAATGTACATGTTACTTTGATTGTGCATTGTGAAAACATTAGACTATGTACATAACAGTCCTGTACACAGCTCCAAGTAACAACCTGCATGCATATCTGAGTCATGGGCTTTGGAGCCACTTATGACCTATCTGAGGGTCATATTAAGAACCTTATCTGGCATTCCTAACCTCACCAATACCCCACTGAATCACTTTTATTACATCACATCACATACCTTGATTCAGTTGAAGTACTGATTGATTAGATCAACTCTGATGCCTGCATCCTCATCCTCATCATGCTCATCCTCACTTGACAAATCTGCATTGCCACCCACAATGCTGCTGGCTCCCCCTCACCTGGTATGAATGGTATCTGACATCTCAGGGCGTGGTTGTGGAGCATGCAGCAGGCAATAACAATTTTACAAACCTTGTTGAGTGAGTAGAGGAGGGCTCCTCCAGACTTATCACTGCTGCAAAATCTTGCCTTCAGGAGCCAAAGAATATTTGGACTACATGTCACTCCTCCATTGTTTGCAGGTTTGCTAGTGGACGGGACACTTGAGGTTGTCTTGCTCTTCTCATGCCAGGGTAACTATGTGGGACAACACCAGAAAGTATGTGTATGACTCAATCTATACATCATAAGTATGATCACACCAATATCACTGATAACGTTACATTATGTCACATAAACAGTGAAAAAGTTGTACTCAGCACATACCTAGATTACATTTGCCTAAATACTGTAATCAGATCCCCTTACATTTAGCATGTTCTTAGAATGGAGAAACATGTCACTGACTGTAAAAGTGATATCAACTTACTTAACATGTGTAACAAGTTTGAACACCTATACTATGCTCAGATCATCATTACTCTGCTGACAATACTGTTTCATGTACATAACTCAGGATACTTCATTTTCACAACCTATACATATTACATTCACATTGCTTCATGTTTGCATTAAGCAAGCAGTTAACACATGATCACAAATACGAATTTTAGTCAATGACACAACTTTCAAAACCTTACGACATTTATGAGCCTCAAAATGGCAGTTGCCTGACCTACTGTACTGGACATCAGGAAGTGACCTAACTCTGCCGGTGGATGTTGTCTTGACGGTAGGCAGTCACAACCACGGTGGACATTGCCATTGGAACATAGTACTGCCTTTGGCAGATTTCGGCCAATGGTGACGTCTGCTGGCGAACATGGTATACATGACCGCCATCTCATGCTTCATACCTGACTTGACTCCTCACACTGCTACCAGCAAGACCTCCACTCCCTGAGCTGCTGTGTACTGCCTCTGGGAGCAATCATGTCACATCCTGTGATGCCTCGGACTACCGCGGCGTTTCTTTTTCGGACCGGGGTCAGACCGGCAGTCTGCATTTCGTGATGCTGGAACTGCCACAGCCCGTATTTTTCTGCTTGTTTGGCATTTTTTGCTGCGGTGCGACCCAGGAGGCACATTTTGTGCTCCAGATTGCGCTGCAGCCCGTGGCAGCCTCACTGACTTTCCCTTCCCACTTACCTACTTGGGTCCTTTTCCTTTTTTCTTATTTTTCTTCTGTCTTCATGTGGTCTTTCCCAATCCAAGATGGTGTTGTATGTTCTTCCTGTTTGGTCACTTCCTGTTTCATGGTATAGAAGCGCTGCAGTTCCTGCTTCTTCCCTGCATGTTGGAAAATGGGTTATTGGTAAGGGCAGGTAGGTACCTACACCTAGCAACAAGCCACTGACCTCCACCTAGGTACAGTTAGGTCTCAGTAAATTAGTCCCAGCTCAACCCTTGGTAGCTTGGCAACGAGCGTCAAGGCTTAACTTAGGAGACAGTGTGTAAAGCATTCAAATATCACAAAACAGTAATTAAATAAAACACAGGAAACAGTTTAAAAATCCAAAACCAATTTATAAAAATAGTTTATATTTTTATCTTTAAAATGACACAAAAACTATTAAAATCGGTTCAGGGGAACCGGAGATATGAATTTTTAAAGAATTATTATTTTTCTAGCGCTTAGAAACTAAAAGCGCCAATCGGGTCATCTGGTTGCACCAGGACCGGGGCAAAGTCAAAGTTTCAGGCCGACTGCGATGGAGCCCTCCTCGGCTACAAGTCGCGGGAGGCCTCGGTTAAAAAGTTACCTTCTGACTTAGTCTTTATTTTGAAGTTTTTCTTCACCGGGACGAACCTGCCAGTTGAATCCGACCTCCTGGAGCCCTTGTCCGGATACGCGATGTGGGTTTCCTCGGTGGTGATTTCTACCTTCGGACTTAGTCGTTTTTTCGAGATGAAAATCCTTCGACCGGGGTAAACCTGGATCTTGATCCGACGTCCGTGGAGCCCTTCTCGGATACGATGGCTGGGAGGTCCCGGTCAACTTTTTACGTTCGGACTTAGTCTCTTTTTCGGATGTTTTTCTTTACCGGGACGAACCACGAAGTCAGGCCGGGTCGCGGTTTAGGCAAGCCGGCTAGAATTTCCGCGGCGGGTCGGTCCCTCTCTGGAGCTTTTTTACAAAATTTGTCAAATCTTCCCCAAACTTCTGGGGCTTCACCCAGATGTTCTTTTAAGGTTCTTTTGGGGTCCACAGCTCACCCCAAGGGTCCAGAAGTTCTGTGATGGTCCTTGGGGGGTGCGGACTTCAACTCCCAGAATGCACCTGGCGCAAACTCCTTTTTGGCCACTGGGCAGTGGTCAACTGGTCTCTTTTTTAGGAGTTGGTGCAGGGGACTCTGGATAGCAATTTTTCACCTGTAGCAAACAGGGAGTCCCTCCTTGAACCAGTTGAAGCCAGGCAAAGTCCTTCTTGTGGTGAAGCCCAAGTGTGCAGCTGGTGCAGTCCTTCTGAGTGCAGGGTCCAGGTGCAGGCCAGGGGTCCAGCAGGGCAGTCCTTCTTCTCCTTAAGTTCCTTCTTCTTGAAAGTTGGTGGGGATCTGAGGTGTGGGGGCAGGTCTGCCAGTTTTATTCTTGCTCCTGGGTGAAAAGCAGGGGGGCCCTGGTTCTCCAATCAGGTACAGGGTCGTCCCCCTGTGATGACCACTTCCTGGGAAGTGTGGCAAAAATCCATCCCAAAAGGCAACAGTCTCTAAAAATCCAACATGGCTGAATCTGATTTTTGGAGGTTACATCTGGCTGAGCCCACCCACTGGTGTGGCTAAAAATCATAAACACACCCCTCTCCTGCCCTCTCCTAATCTAATCAAGGGGGCACCTAGCTGTCTGGGGTTGCAGGATGTGGGGGTGTTGCTGGGTGCTCCAGATGTCCTTCTCTGCCTTTGAAGACCAGTTTGGCAGCCCTCCCCCTTCCTGCCTCACCATCTGCTGAGGGGAGATTCTCTCCCCCAAGCACATTCCTTTGTGTGAAGCCAGGCCACTTCACACCTCATCAAAGTAGCCTGGCAGAAGCTGCTGCAGGCAGGCCAATCAGAGCACAGCAGCAAAAACAATGCAGAGCTGAAATTGGCAACTTTTTAGGTAAAGTCTAAACTTTTTACCTGAACAAGTTATATTAAATCCAACAACTGGAAGTTGTGGGATTTATTACAACAATTAATTTGATACCAAATTCTTGGTATGTAACATTTAAGGAGACTTTAAAATTTAAAATAAAGTCTGCCCATTCTAGCCTATGAAGGCCATTTACTTCAATGAGGGAAAAACGAATTTGGCTGTTTTTACCTCACCAGGGCTTATAAATCTATTTTTATAAAGTCCCTGCTTATAGTTACATGGCACCCACCCCTAGGGGCACATAGGGCACACCTTAGGGGTGACTTATATGTAAAAATAAGGTAGTTTAAGACTTTGGAAGTACCTTTAATTCCAAAGTCGAATTTGCATATAACTTTAATTTAAAAGCAGCCAGCAAGGCAGGCTTGCTTTTAAAATGACACTGGGCACCTCAGCAGTGCACCTAGGTGTGCACCACCTATGCTGTGGTCCCTAAACCTACATGCCCTACCATATACTAGGGACTTATAGGTAGGTTAACTTAGCCAATTATAATTAGCCTAATTTGCATATCCATTTTACACAGAGCACAGGCCCTGGGACTGGTTAGCAGTACCCAGGGCACAGCCAAGAGTCAGTAACCACCAGTACCTATCCAAAAAGAGTGGGGGTGATCAGGCAAAAAAGGAGGACTTTCCTACACTGCCCCCCCCCAGATGAAAGGTGATGGGTACTAACCTACACCCTGGTAGTCCTCATCAGCTAAGTGGAAAAACCTGGAAAGGCCATCTGCATTGGCATGGGCAGTCCCAGGTCTGTGCTCCACTGTGAATTCCATCCCCTGTAGGGAAATGGACCACCTTAACAGTTTTGGGTTTTCCCCCCTCATCTGCATCAACCATCTGAGAGGTCTGTGGTCAGTTTGTACACGGAAGTGAGTGCCAAACAAGTAAGGCCTCAACTTCTTCAGGGACTAGACCACAGCAAAGGCCTCCCTCTCAATGGCACTCCATTTTTTCTCTCTGGGGAGGAGTCGCCTGCTGATGAAGGCAACTGGGTGATCATGGCCCTCTTCATTAACTTGTGCTAACACTGCCCCAATCCCTTCCTCTGAAGCATCTGTTTGTACTACAAACTCCTTGCTATAGTCAGGGGCCAGTAACACTGGTGCTGAACACATAGCCTGCTTTAGGGTGTCAAAAGCTTTCTGACACTCTGGGGTCCAAATGACCTTCTTGGGCTGTTTCTTGGAGGTAAGCTCAGTCAGAGGGGCCACTATGGTCCCAAAATTCTGAACAAACCTCCTGTAGTACCCAGTCAGGCCAAGAAAGGCCCTGACCTGAGTCTGGGTTTTTGGAGCCTCCCAATCCAGGATAGTCTGGATCTTGGGCTGGAGAGGTTGTACATGGCCTCCACCAACAAGGTGGCCCAGGTACACAACAGAGCTTTGCCCTATCTGGCACTTGCTTGCCTTGATAGTCAGGCCTGCTTGAAGCAGGGCCTGAAGCACTTCCTTCAGGTGGACCAGGTGGTCCTTCCAGGTGGAACTAAATACAGCTATATCATCCAGATAAACTGCACTGAAAGATTCCAACCCAGATAGGACTCTGTTCACCAACCGTTGGAAGGTGGCAGGAGCATTTTTCATGCCAAAGGGCATCACCTTGAACTGAAAGTGGCCCTCTGGTGTGGAAAATGCTGACCTCTCCTTAGCTCTTGGACTTAAGGCAATCTGCCAATATCCTGAGGTCAGATCAAATGTGCTCAGGAATTTGGCAGCCCCCAGCCTGTCAATGAGCTCATCAGCTCTAGGTATGGGGTGAGCATCAGTCCTAGTGACTGCGTTTAGACCTCTGTAGTCCACACAGAATCTCAATTCTTTCTTCCCACCTTGGGGATTAGCTTTGGGCACCAGTACCACTGGACTGGACCAAGGACTATCAGAGGGCTCAATTACCTTGAGGTCCAACATCTTAGCCACTTCAGCTTTGATGTTGGCCTTGACCTGGTCAGACAGCCTGTACAGCTTGTTCTTGACAGGCAAGCTGTCACCAGTGTCAACATCATGGACACACCAATTGGTGAGTCCTGGGGTCAGGGAGAACAGACTAGCAAACTGTCCCAAAACTTGCTTACAGTCTTTTTGTTGCTGGTCTGTCAATTTGGGAGAGAGTACCACTCCCTCCACTGACCCATCTTTTGCCTTTGAGGACAGGAGGTCTGGCAGAGGTTCACCCTCCTCCTCCTTCCCTTCATCAGTGACCATTAGCATGGTCATGTCTGCCCTGTCCTGGTGGGGTTTCATCCTGTTAACATGCAGGATCCTGTGAGGATTCCTGGGGGTGCCAAGGTCCACCAAGTATGTGACCTCACCTTTTTTCTCCAGAATTGGATAGGGCCCAGTCCACTTGGCCTGTAGTGCACTAGGAGCCATGGGCTCCAAAACCCACACCAGCTGTCCTGGGTGATACTCAGGCAGGGTAGCCTTTTGATCATGCCAGAGCTTCATGAGCTCCTGGCTGGCCTCCAGGTTTCTGCTTGCCTTCTTCATATACTCAGCCATGCGTGACCGCAGGCCCAGTACATAATCTAGCACATTCTCCTTGGATTCTTTGAGAGGCTTTTCCCAAGACTCTCTCACCAAGCACAATGGGCCTCTTACAGGGTGCCCAAACAGTAACTCAAAGGGGCTGAATCCAACCCCCTTCTGTGGCACCTCTCTGTAGGCAAACAGCAGGCATGGGAGGAGGACATCCCATCTCCTCCTGAGTTTGTCAGACAAACCCATGATCATGCCCTTCAGGGTCTTATTAAATCTTTCCACGAGACCAAATAGTCTGTGGGTGGTAGGGGGTAGTGAACTTATAAGTAACACCACACTCATCCCACATGGCTTTCAGATAGGCTGACATAAAGTTTGTGCCCCTATCTGAGACCACCTCCTTTGGGAATCCCACTCTGGTGAACACACCAAGTAGGGCCCTAGCCACTGTGGGAGCAGTGACTGTCCGGAGGGGTATTGCCTCAGGGTACCTGGTGGCATGGTCCACTACCACCACAATGTACCTGTTACCTGAAGCAGTTGGTGGGTCTAGGGGACCAACAATGTCAATCCCCACCCGCTCAAAGGGAGTCCCAACCACTGGCAGTGGTATCAGGGGAGCCTTTGGTTTGCCTCCTGTCTTGCCACTGGCTTGACAGGTGACACAGGAGCTGCAAAACTCCCTGACTTTTTCTGACATTTGGGGCCAATAAAAATGGTTGACCAGCCTGTTCCAGGTCTTGGTCTGTCCCAAATGACCAGCTAAGGGGATATCATGGCTTAAGGTAAGGAGGAATTCTCTATACTTCTGGGGGACCACTACTCTCCTAGTAGCCCCTGGTTTGAGGGCCCTTGCCTCAGTGTAGAGAACTCCATCCTCCCAGTAAACCTTGTGGGACCCACTGGTATCCCCTTGTTCTTGCCTGGCAGCAGTCTGCCTCAGGCCCTCAAGAGTGGGACACTCTCTTTGTCCCTGGCACAAATCTTCTCTGGTGGGCCACCCTGCCCCTTGCAGTTCTGCCAAATCAGGCATAGTTTGCAGGGAAAGTGTCCCTCCCTCAGAGTTCAGATCCTCCCCCTCAGGGTTGGATTCTTCCTGACCCTCTGTACTTGTTGGGGCTGGCAATCGAGACTCAGTGCCCTTTCTCTTTTTCTTGGAGGCTTGGCCCATTGTTCCAGGGTCCAAGTGTCCAGCATTTCTCTGTTGTGCTGCCTGTGACCTGGTCACAGCACACACCCATTCAGGGAGGTCCAGCATCTGTGCATGGACCCTTCTCTCCACTTCTGACCATTCAGATGCTTCAAGATCATTTCCCAGCAGACACTCTACTGGGAGGGCAGGAGCTACAGCTACCTTTTTAGGGCCAGTCACACCTCCCCATTCCAGACTCACCATAGCCATGGGATGGAGTTTGGTTCTGGTATCTGCATAAGTCACCTGGTGGAAGACACCAGGTAAGACCTGCTCTGGAGAAACCAGCTTTTCTGTGACCATTGTCACACTGGCTCCTGTATCTCTCAGAGCTTCCACTTCAGTCCCATTGACTTTAGGCCTCTGCCTATACCTCTCCATGATGGGAGGTAAGGTGGCCATAGCTGCAATGTCCACCCCACCCACGGATACTAAGGTGACCTCAGTGTACCCTGATTCCACCCCTGGGCCAACTTCCACCCCCAACCCTACACTAGCAATCCCCTGGGATTGCCCACCAGTGGGGGGCTTCTTGGAGCAGATAGCATCTCCTCTTTTATGTCCAGGTTGATGACAATCAAAACACTTGCCGGCCTTAGCAAGCTCCTGAAACCTTCCTGCTTTAGCAGGATCAAAATTCTTTCCCTGATACCCTTTCCCTTTAAAAGTGAATTGGCTCGGGGCTCCCCCTCCCTGAGAAGTTTTTTGGGACTCTTGTGAGGACTCTTTGGGCTTTTTAACATCTTTCCCCTGGTTCTTCCCCTGAGAAGAACCATGTCCTCCCTTTTTCTGATCACCCCCTGGGGGTTTCTGGTTAACCCTACTTCTTAACCAGTCATCTGCTGCCTCCCCCAGCTCTCTGGGGTTGGTCAACCTAGAGTCTACTAGATACTGGCGGAGCCTCTCTTGGACACAATTTGTTAGAAGGTGCTCCCTCATAATCAAATTGTACAGCCCCTCAAAGGTACTTACCCTGTTGCCCTGTATCCAGCCCTCCAGTGCCTTTACTGAAATGTCCACAAAGTCCACCCAGGACTGGGTGCTTGTCTTTTGGTTGTCCCTAAACTTGAGCCTATACTGCTCTGGGGTCAGACCAAACTTTTTAGTCAAGCAACTCTTCATACTGAGGTATGAGTCTGCATCCTCCCCACTCATGGTTAGGAGCCTATCCCTCCCAGAGTTGGGAACTAACTCCCAAAGAAGTGAACCCCAGTACTGAGGCTTGACTTTCCTCATCTGGAGGGCCCTCTCAAAGGCCCCCAGCCACTTATCTATGTCATCCCCCTCTACATAGGCAGGAACCACCCCTTTGGGTAATCTGGGGGCAAAACCCCCACCCAGGGACACCTCAGCCTCTTTATCGCTGCCACCATCTCTTTTCTCTTTGCTTGCCCACTTTTTCTTTTCTAGGGCCAGCTTCTCTGCTTCCAAAGCTATGTATGCTAGCTGGGCCTCCAGCTCTCTTTCTCTGATGGATGGGTTCTCTCCTCCTGAAGGGACCCCCTTCCTACCACTAGCTTTGGGCCTGCCCCTAGTGACTGTATCTACTGAGGACCGTTCTTCCTCTTCCTCACTTAGGCTCGGATGCCTTCCCTCCCCTGAGTGGTTAGAGTTAGCATCTTCCCCTTTTTCTTTCTCCTCTGGAGCTTCCTCTGTCTCTACCTCTTGGGCCTCAGCCCATGCTGTCAGGGATTTAATCAGGATTTGCTTCCTGAGTTCTGTGGTTGCAGGCAACCCTCTTTCAATACACAACCCCCTAAGCTGGACTACTGTCAGTGTGGGTAGGCTAGCCAGATCAAGCTCCATGGTTCCCTAGTTTTGTGTCAACAAAAACTTTTTGCAAAAATTGGAAACAAGAATTTAGAAAAATTAAAAAAATTCAATAATTGAAATTAATCCAAATTAATCATTAATAAAAAAATTAAAAATTAAAAATTAATAAAAAAATTTTTTTGCACTAAACAATTTAAAGGATTTTTAATTTGTTTTACTTAAACTGAAACGTGATACTGAACACAAGTACAGGATCCCGTCGCTGCTTCCAAAAATGTTGGAAAATGGGTTATTGGTAAGGGCAGGTAGGTACCTACACCTAGCAACAAGCCACTAACCTCCACCTAGGTACAGTTAGGTCTCAGTAAATTAGTCCCAGCTCAACCCTTGGTAGCTTGGCAACGAGCGTCAAGGCTTAACTTAGGAGACAGTGTGTAAAGCATTCAATTATCACAAAACAGTAATTAAATAAAACACAGGAAACAGTTTAAAAATCCAAAACCAATTTATAAAAATAGTTTATATTTTTATCTTTAAAATGACACAAAAACGATTAAAATCGGTTCAGGGGAACCGGAGATATGAATTTTTAAAGAATTATTATTTTTCTAGCGCTTAGAAACAAAAAGCGCCAATCGGGTCATCTGGTTGCACCAGGACCGGGGCAAAGTCAAAGTTTCAGGCCGACCGCGATGGAGCCCTGCTCGGCTACAAGTCGCGGGAGGCCTCGGTTAAAAAGTTACCTTCTGACTTAGTCTTTATTTTGAAGTTTTTCTTCACCGGGACGAACCTGCCAGTTGAATCCGACCTCCTGGAGCCCTTGTCCGGATACGCGATGTGGGTTTCCTCAGTGGTGATTTCTACCTTCGGACTTAGTCGTTTTTTAGAGATGAAAATCCTTCGACCGGGGTAAACCTGGATCTTGATCCGACGTCCGTGGAGCCCTTCTCGGATACGATGGCTGGGAGGTCCCGGTCAACTTTTTACGTTCGGACTTAGGGGGTTATTCCAACTTTGGAGGAGTGTTAATCCGTCCCAAAAGTGACGGTAAAGTGACGGATATACCACCAGCCATATTACGAGTTCCATAGGATATAATGGACTCGTAATACGGCTGGTGGTAAATCCGTCACTTTACCGTCACTTTTGGGACGGATTAACACCTCCTCCAAAGTTGGAATAACCCCCTTAGTCTCTTTTTCGGATGTTTTTCTTTACCGGGACGAACCACGAAGTCAGGCCGGGTCGCGGTTTAGGCAAGCCGGCTAGAATTTCCGCGGCGGGTCGGTCCCTCTCTGGAGCTTTTTTACAAAATTTGTCAAATCTTCTCCAAACTTCTGGGGCTTCACCCAGATGTTCTTTTAAGGTTCTTTTGGGGTCCACAGCTCACCCCAAGGGTCCAGAAGTTCTGTGATGGTCCTTGGGGGGTGCGGACTTCAACTCCCAGAATGCACCTGGCGCAAACTCCTTTTTGGCCACTGGGCAGTGGTCAACTGGTCTCTTTTTTAGGAGTTGGTGCAGGGGACTCTGGATAGCAATTTTTCACCTGTAGCAAACAGGGAGTCCCTCCTTGAACCAGTTGAAGCCAGGCAAAGTCCTTCTTGTGGTGAAGCCCAAGTGTGCAGCTGGTGCAGTCCTTCTGAGTGCAGGGTCCAGGTGCAGGCCAGGGGTCCAGCAGGGCAGTCCTTCTTCTCCTTAAGTTCCTTCTTCTTGAAAGTTGGTGGGGATCTGAGGTGTGGGGGCAGGTCTGCCAGTTTTATTCTTGCTCCTGGGTGAAAAGCAGGGGGGCCCTGGTTCTCCAATCAGGTACAGGGTCGTCCCCCTGTGATGACCACTTCCTAGGAAGTGTGGCAAAAATCCATCCCAAAAGGCAACAGTCTCTAAAAATCCAACATGGCTGAATCTGATTTTTGGAGGTTACATCTGGCTGAGCCCACCCACTGGTGTGGCTAAAAATCATAAACACACCCCTCTCCTGCCCTCTCCTAATCTAATCAAGGGGGCACCTAGCTGTCTGGGGTTGCAGGATGTGGGGGTGTTGCTGGGTGCTCCAGATGTCCTTCTCTGCCTTTGAAGACCAGTTTGGCAGCCCTCCCCCTTCCTGCCTCACCATCTGCTGAGGGGAGATTCTCTCCCCCAAGCACATTCCTTTGTGTGAAGCCAGGCCACTTCACACCTCATCAAAGTAGCCTGGCAGAAGCTGCTGCAGGCAGGCCAATCAGAGCACAGCAGCAAAAACAATGCAGAGCTGAAATTGGCAACTTTTTAGGTAAAGTCTAAACTTTTTACCTGAACAAGTTATATTAAATCCAACAACTGGAAGTTGTGGGATTTATTACAACAATTAATTTGATACCAAATTCTTGGTATGTAACATTTAAGGAGACTTTAAAATTTAAAATAAAGTCTGCCCATTCTAGCCTATGAAGGCCATTTACTTCAATGAGGGAAAAACGAATTTGGCTGTTTTTACCTCACCAGGGCTTATAAATCTATTTTTATAAAGTCCCTGCTTATAGTTACATGGCACCCACCCCTAGGGGCACATAGGGCACACCTTAGGGGTGACTTATATGTAAAAATAAGGTAGTTTAAGACTTTGGAAGTACCTTTAATTCCAAAGTCGAATTTGCATATAACTTTAATTTAAAAGCAGCCAGCAAGGCAGGCTTGCTTTTAAAATGACACTGGGCACCTCAGCAGTGCACCTAGGTGTGCACCACCTATGCTGTGGTCCCTAAACCTACATGCCCTACCATATACTAGGGACTTATAGGTAGGTTAACTTAGCCAATTATAATTAGCCTAATTTGCATATCCATTTTACACAGAGCACAGGCCCTGGGACTGGTTAGCAGTACCCAGGGCACAGCCAAGAGTCAGTAACCACCAGTACCTATCCAAAAAGAGTGGGGGTGATCAGGCAAAAAAGGAGGACTTTCCTACACTGCCCCCCCCCAGATGAAAGGTGATGGGTACTAACCTACACCCTGGTAGTCCTCATCAGCTAAGTGGAAAAACCTGGAAAGGCCATCTGCATTGGCATGGGCAGTCCCAGGTCTGTGCTCCACTGTGAATTCCATCCCCTGTAGGGAAATGGACCACCTTAACAGTTTTGGGTTTTCCCCCCTCATCTGCATCAACCATCTGAGAGGTCTGTGGTCAGTTTGTACACGGAAGTGAGTGCCAAACAAGTAAGGCCTCAACTTCTTCAGGGACTAGACCACAGCAAAGGCCTCCCTCTCAATGGCACTCCATTTTTTCTCTCTGGGGAGGAGTCGCCTGCTGATGAAGGCAACTGGGTGATCATGGCCCTCTTCATTAACTTGTGCTAACACTGCCCCAATCCCTTCCTCTGAAGCATCTGTTTGTACTACAAACTCCTTGCTATAGTCAGGGGCCAGTAACACTGGTGCTGAACACATAGCCTGCTTTAGGGTGTCAAAAGCTTTCTGACACTCTGGGGTCCAAATGACCTTCTTGGGCTGTTTCTTGGAGGTAAGCTCAGTCAGAGGGGCCACTATGGTCCCAAAATTCTGAACAAACCTCCTGTAGTACCCAGTCAGGCCAAGAAAGGCCCTGACCTGAGTCTGGGTTTTTGGAGCCTCCCAATCCAGGATAGTCTGGATCTTGGGCTGGAGAGGTTGTACATGGCCTCCACCAACAAGGTGGCCCAGGTACACAACAGAGCTTTGCCCTATCTGGCACTTGCTTGCCTTGATAGTCAGGCCTGCTTGAAGCAGGGCCTGAAGCACTTCCTTCAGGTGGACCAGGTGGTCCTTCCAGGTGGAACTAAATACAGCTATATCATCCAGATAAACTGCACTGAAAGATTCCAACCCAGATAGGACTCTGTTCACCAACCGTTGGAAGGTGGCAGGAGCATTTTTCATGCCAAAGGGCATCACCTTGAACTGAAAGTGGCCCTCTGGTGTGGAAAATGCTGACCTCTCCTTAGCTCTTGGACTTAAGGCAATCTGCCAATATCCTGAGGTCAGATCAAATGTGCTCAGGAATTTGGCAGCCCCCAGCCTGTCAATGAGCTCATCAGCTCTAGGTATGGGGTGAGCATCAGTCCTAGTGACTGCGTTTAGACCTCTGTAGTCCACACAGAATCTCAATTCTTTCTTCCCACCTTGGGGATTAGCTTTGGGCACCAGTACCACTGGACTGGACCAAGGACTATCAGAGGGCTCAATTACCTTGAGGTCCAACATCTTAGCCACTTCAGCTTTGATGTTGGCCTTGACCTGGTCAGACAGCCTGTACAGCTTGTTCTTGACAGGCAAGCTGTCACCAGTGTCAACATCATGGACACACCAATTGGTGAGTCCTGGGGTCAGGGAGAACAGACTAGCAAACTGTCCCAAAACTTGCTTACAGTCTTTTTGTTGCTGGTCTGTCAATTTGGGAGAGAGTACCACTCCCTCCACTGACCCATCTTTTGCCTTTGAGGACAGGAGGTCTGGCAGAGGTTCACCCTCCTCCTCCTTCCCTTCATCAGTGACCATTAGCATGGTCATGTCTGCCCTGTCCTGGTGGGGTTTCATCCTGTTAACATGCAGGATCCTGTGAGGATTCCTGGGGGTGCCAAGGTCCACCAAGTATGTGACCTCACCTTTTTTCTCCAGAATTGGATAGGGCCCAGTCCACTTGGCCTGTAGTGCACTAGGAGCCATGGGCTCCAAAACCCACACCAGCTGTCCTGGGTGATACTCAGGCAGGGTAGCCTTTTGATCATGCCAGAGCTTCATGAGCTCCTGGCTGGCCTCCAGGTTTCTGCTTGCCTTCTTCATATACTCAGCCATGCGTGACCGCAGGCCCAGTACATAATCTAGCACATTCTCCTTGGATTCTTTGAGAGGCTTTTCCCAAGACTCTCTCACCAAGCACAATGGGCCTCTTACAGGGTGCCCAAACAGTAACTCAAAGGGGCTGAATCCAACCCCCTTCTGTGGCACCTCTCTGTAGGCAAACAGCAGGCATGGGAGGAGGACATCCCATCTCCTCCTGAGTTTGTCAGACAAACCCATGATCATGCCCTTCAGGGTCTTATTAAATCTTTCCACGAGACCAAATAGTCTGTGGGTGGTAGGGGGTAGTGAACTTATAAGTAACACCACACTCATCCCACATGGCTTTCAGATAGGCTGACATAAAGTTTGTGCCCCTATCTGAGACCACCTCCTTTGGGAATCCCACTCTGGTGAACACACCAAGTAGGGCCCTAGCCACTGTGGGAGCAGTGACTGTCCGGAGGGGTATTGCCTCAGGGTACCTGGTGGCATGGTCCACTACCACCACAATGTACCTGTTACCTGAAGCAGTTGGTGGGTCTAGGGGACCAACAATGTCAATCCCCACCCGCTCAAAGGGAGTCCCAACCACTGGCAGTGGTATCAGGGGAGCCTTTGGTTTGCCTCCTGTCTTGCCACTGGCTTGACAGGTGACACAGGAGCTGCAAAACTCCCTGACTTTTTCTGACATTTGGGGCCAATAAAAATGGTTGACCAGCCTGTTCCAGGTCTTGGTCTGTCCCAAATGACCAGCTAAGGGGATATCATGGCTTAAGGTAAGGAGGAATTCTCTATACTTCTGGGGGACCACTACTCTCCTAGTAGCCCCTGGTTTGAGGGCCCTTGCCTCAGTGTAGAGAACTCCATCCTCCCAGTAAACCTTGTGGGACCCACTGGTATCCCCTTGTTCTTGCCTGGCAGCAGTCTGCCTCAGGCCCTCAAGAGTGGGACACTCTCTTTGTCCCTGGCACAAATCTTCTCTGGTGGGCCACCCTGCCCCTTGCAGTTCTGCCAAATCAGGCATAGTTTGCAGGGAAAGTGTCCCTCCCTCAGAGTTCAGATCCTCCCCCTCAGGGTTGGATTCTTCCTGACCCTCTGTACTTGTTGGGGCTGGCAATCGAGACTCAGTGCCCTTTCTCTTTTTCTTGGAGGCTTGGCCCATTGTTCCAGGGTCCAAGTGTCCAGCATTTCTCTGTTGTGCTGCCTGTGACCTGGTCACAGCACACACCCATTCAGGGAGGTCCAGCATCTGTGCATGGACCCTTCTCTCCACTTCTGACCATTCAGATGCTTCAAGATCATTTCCCAGCAGACACTCTACTGGGAGGGCAGGAGCTACAGCTACCTTTTTAGGGCCAGTCACACCTCCCCATTCCAGACTCACCATAGCCATGGGATGGAGTTTGGTTCTGGTATCTGCATAAGTCACCTGGTGGAAGACACCAGGTAAGACCTGCTCTGGAGAAACCAGCTTTTCTGTGACCATTGTCACACTGGCTCCTGTATCTCTCAGAGCTTCCACTTCAGTCCCATTGACTTTAGGCCTCTGCCTATACCTCTCCATGATGGGAGGTAAGGTGGCCATAGCTGCAATGTCCACCCCACCCACGGATACTAAGGTGACCTCAGTGTACCCTGATTCCACCCCTGGGCCAACTTCCACCCCCAACCCTACACTAGCAATCCCCTGGGATTGCCCACCAGTGGGGGGCTTCTTGGAGCAGATAGCATCTCCTCTTTTATGTCCAGGTTGATGACAATCAAAACACTTGCCGGCCTTAGCAAGCTCCTGAAACCTTCCTGCTTTAGCAGGATCAAAATTCTTTCCCTGATACCCTTTCCCTTTAAAAGTGAATTGGCTCGGGGCTCCCCCTCCCTGAGAAGTTTTTTGGGACTCTTGTGAGGACTCTTTGGGCTTTTTATCATCTTTCCCCTGGTTCTTCCCCTGAGAAGAACCATGTCCTCCCTTTTTCTGATCACCCCCTGGGGGTTTCTGGTTAACCCTACTTCTTAACCAGTCATCTGCTGCCTCCCCCAGCTCTCTGGGGTTGGTCAACCTAGAGTCTACTAGATACTGGCGGAGCCTCTCTTGGACACAATTTGTTAGAAGGTGCTCCCTCATAATCAAATTGTACAGCCCCTCAAAGGTACTTACCCTGTTGCCCTGTATCCAGCCCTCCAGTGCCTTTACTGAAATGTCCACAAAGTCCACCCAGGACTGGGTGCTTGTCTTTTGGTTGTCCCTAAACTTGAGCCTATACTGCTCTGGGGTCAGACCAAACTTTTTAGTCAAGCAACTCTTCATACTGAGGTATGAGTCTGCATCCTCCCCACTCATGGTTAGGAGCCTATCCCTCCCAGAGTTGGGAACTAACTCCCAAAGAAGTGAACCCCAGTACTGAGGCTTGACTTTCCTCATCTGGAGGGCCCTCTCAAAGGCCCCCAGCCACTTATCTATGTCATCCCCCTCTACATAGGCAGGAACCACCCCTTTGGGTAATCTGGGGGCAAAACCCCCACCCAGGGACACCTCAGCCTCTTTATCGCTGCCACCATCTCTTTTCTCTTTGCTTGCCCACTTTTTCTTTTCTAGGGCCAGCTTCTCTGCTTCCAAAGCTATGTATGCTAGCTGGGCCTCCAGCTCTCTTTCTCTGATGGATGGGTTCTCTCCTCCTGAAGGGACCCCCTTCCTACCACTAGCTTTGGGCCTGCCCCTAGTGACTGTATCTACTGAGGACCGTTCTTCCTCTTCCTCACTTAGGCTCGGATGCCTTCCCTCCCCTGAGTGGTTAGAGTTAGCATCTTCCCCTTTTTCTTTCTCCTCTGGAGCTTCCTCTGTCTCTACCTCTTGGGCCTCAGCCCATGCTGTCAGGGATTTAATCAGGATTTGCTTCCTGAGTTCTGTGGTTGCAGGCAACCCTCTTTCAATACACAACCCCCTAAGCTGGACTACTGTCAGTGTGGGTAGGCTAGCCAGATCAAGCTCCATGGTTCCCTAGTTTTGTGTCAACAAAAACTTTTTGCAAAAATTGGAAACAAGAATTTAGAAAAATTAAAAAAATTCAATAATTGAAATTAATCCAAATTAATCATTAATAAAAAAATTAAAAATTAAAAATTAATAAAAAATTTTTTTTGCACTAAACAATTTAAAGGATTTTTAATTTGTTTTACTTAAACTGAAACGTGATACTGAACACAAGTACAGGATCCCGTCGCTGCTTCCAAAAATGTTGGAAAATGGGTTATTGGTAAGGGCAGGTAGGTACCTACACCTAGCAACAAGCCACTAACCTCCACCTAGGTACAGTTAGGTCTCAGTAAATTAGTCCCAGCTCAACCCTTGGTAGCTTGGCAACGAGCGTCAAGGCTTAACTTAGGAGACAGTGTGTAAAGCATTCAATTATCACAAAACAGTAATTAAATAAAACACAGGAAACAGTTTAAAAATCCAAAACCAATTTATAAAAATAGTTTATATTTTTATCTTTAAAATGACACAAAAACGATTAAAATCGGTTCAGGGGAACCGGAGATATGAATTTTTAAAGAATTATTATTTTTCTAGCGCTTAGAAACAAAAAGCGCCAATCGGGTCATCTGGTTGCACCAGGACCGGGGCAAAGTCAAAGTTTCAGGCCGACCGCGATGGAGCCCTGCTCGGCTACAAGTCGCGGGAGGCCTCGGTTAAAAAGTTACCTTCTGACTTAGTCTTTATTTTGAAGTTTTTCTTCACCGGGACGAACCTGCCAGTTGAATCCGACCTCCTGGAGCCCTTGTCCGGATACGCGATGTGGGTTTCCTCAGTGGTGATTTCTACCTTCGGACTTAGTCGTTTTTTAGAGATGAAAATCCTTCGACCGGGGTAAACCTGGATCTTGATCCGACGTCCGTGGAGCCCTTCTCGGATACGATGGCTGGGAGGTCCCGGTCAACTTTTTACGTTCGGACTTAGGGGGTTATTCCAACTTTGGAGGAGTGTTAATCCGTCCCAAAAGTGACGGTAAAGTGACGGATATACCACCAGCCATATTACGAGTTCCATAGGATATAATGGACTCGTAATACGGCTGGTGGTAAATCCGTCACTTTACCGTCACTTTTGGGACGGATTAACACCTCCTCCAAAGTTGGAATAACCCCCTTAGTCTCTTTTTCGGATGTTTTTCTTTACCGGGACGAACCACGAAGTCAGGCCGGGTCGCGGTTTAGGCAAGCCGGCTAGAATTTCCGCGGCGGGTCGGTCCCTCTCTGGAGCTTTTTTACAAAATTTGTCAAATCTTCTCCAAACTTCTGGGGCTTCACCCAGATGTTCTTTTAAGGTTCTTTTGGGGTCCACAGCTCACCCCAAGGGTCCAGAAGTTCTGTGATGGTCCTTGGGGGGTGCGGACTTCAACTCCCAGAATGCACCTGGCGCAAACTCCTTTTTGGCCACTGGGCAGTGGTCAACTGGTCTCTTTTTTAGGAGTTGGTGCAGGGGACTCTGGATAGCAATTTTTCACCTGTAGCAAACAGGGAGTCCCTCCTTGAACCAGTTGAAGCCAGGCAAAGTCCTTCTTGTGGTGAAGCCCAAGTGTGCAGCTGGTGCAGTCCTTCTGAGTGCAGGGTCCAGGTGCAGGCCAGGGGTCCAGCAGGGCAGTCCTTCTTCTCCTTAAGTTCCTTCTTCTTGAAAGTTGGTGGGGATCTGAGGTGTGGGGGCAGGTCTGCCAGTTTTATTCTTGCTCCTGGGTGAAAAGCAGGGGGGCCCTGGTTCTCCAATCAGGTACAGGGTCGTCCCCCTGTGATGACCACTTCCTAGGAAGTGTGGCAAAAATCCATCCCAAAAGGCAACAGTCTCTAAAAATCCAACATGGCTGAATCTGATTTTTGGAGGTTACATCTGGCTGAGCCCACCCACTGGTGTGGCTAAAAATCATAAACACACCCCTCTCCTGCCCTCTCCTAATCTAATCAAGGGGGCACCTAGCTGTCTGGGGTTGCAGGATGTGGGGGTGTTGCTGGGTGCTCCAGATGTCCTTCTCTGCCTTTGAAGACCAGTTTGGCAGCCCTCCCCCTTCCTGCCTCACCATCTGCTGAGGGGAGATTCTCTCCCCCAAGCACATTCCTTTGTGTGAAGCCAGGCCACTTCACACCTCATCAAAGTAGCCTGGCAGAAGCTTCTGCAGGCTGGCCAATCAGAGCACAGCAGCAAAAACAATGCAGAGCTGAAATTGGCAACTTTTTAGGTAAAGTCTAAACTTTTTACCTGAACAAGTTATATTAAATCCAACAACTGGAAGTTGTGGGATTTATTACAACAATTAATTTGATATCAAATTCTTGGTATGTAACATTTAAGGAGACTTTAAAATTTAAAATAAAGTCTGCCCATTCTAGCCTATGAAGGCCATTTACTTCAATGAGGGAAAAACGAATTTGGCTGTTTTTACCTCACCAGGGCTTATAAATCTATTTTTATAAAGTCCCTGCTTATAGTTACATGGCACCCAGCCCTAGGGGCACATAGGGCACACCTTAGGGGTGACTTATATGTAAAAATAAGGTAGTTTAAGACTTTGGAAGTACCTTTAATTCCCAAGTCGAATTTGCATATAACTTTAATTTAAAAGCAGCCAGCAAGGCAGGCTTGCTTTTAAAATGACACTGGGCACCTCAGCAGTGCACCTAGGTGTGCACCACCTATGCTGTGGTCCCTAAACCTACATGCCCTACCATATACTAGGGACTTATAGGTAGGTTAACTTAGCCAATTATAATTAGCCTAATTTGCATATCCATTTTACACAGAGCATAGGCCCTGGGACTGGTTAGCAGTATCCAGGGCACAGCCAAGAGTCAGTAACCACCAGTACCTATCCAAAAAGAGTGGGGGTGATCAGGCAAAAAAGGAGGACTTTCCTACACTGCAGAATTGACTTCTATTTTTTGCCTTTTTTCATTGTTTTTTTTCCTCCTTTTCAGGAGTTCCTATGATAGAGGTTTTTTCCCATTACTTGGGTTTTTCCGCTGGACTCCTTCTGGATGGTACGGTCTTCCTTGGCGTTTTTTCCAGTCGGCAGCACCATAGCCACTGGAAGGGGTCGCCCTTATCTTGGCCAGTCCAGAACCAGCAAGAAACCAGGGGCCAGATGTAGGAAGGAAGCAATTTGCGAGTTGCAAATTGCGAGTCCTTCCGACTCGCAATTTGCAACTCGCAAATTGCTATGCAGTACGGTGTCTCAGACACCGACTGCAACTCGCTATGGGGTCGCAATGACCCACCTCATGAATATTCATGAGGTGGGTCGCAAATTGCGGCCCCATAGCGAGTATAGGCACTCGCTAACATGGAGGCCTGCTACAGTCAGCAGGCCTCCATGTTAGCGACCTGCTTTTCAATAAAGCAGTTTTTTGTTTTTTTTAAATGTAGCCCGTTTTCCCTAAGGGAAAACGAGCTGCATTTCAAAAAATCCAAAACCTTTTGTTTCGGTTTTTTCAGGGCAGGGAGTGGTCCCTTGGACCACTCCCTGCCCTGAAAAAATATTTTGGGGTCCATTCACAAAGGGGAAGGGGTCCCATGGGGACCCCTTCCCGTTTGCGAATGGGTTACCATCCACTTCAAGTGGATGGTAACTGCGACTCCATTTGCGACCGCATAAGCGGTCACAAATGGAATTGCATACCATTGCGAATCGCAAATAGGAAGGGAACACCCCTTCCTATTTGCGATTCGGAAATGCATTTTGCGAGTCGGTAACGACTCGCAAAATGCATTTCTGCATAGGAAACACGCATTTGCGAGTCGCAAACGGCAAATTTTGCCGTTTGCGACTCGCAAAGTGCTTCCTACATCTGGCCCCAGGTGTCCCTCCAAGTACTGCAGCCTACGGCGGTAAGAGACGTGCACACCGTGACACATCCTGCAGGACCCCTGCCTTTTCGGCTGATGAGCTGGACAAGCTTTTGGAGGAGGAACAGCTCTATGGTGCTCCAGAGGAGCATGTAAGTGCACTGCAACACCAATGTATGAAATGGTGAGTGTATGATGATGAAATGTGGTGGAACGAAGTATTGGGATGATATGTGTGGGTAGATGGACATGTGCATAGATGGATTGATCCCTGATACATAGTAGGCAGTGTGATGTATGTACCCTGACCCACCCAAAAAACTGTATAACATGATAAATGAAGGTGGTGTTTGAAATACTTTTATACTTATAACATGTTTAAAGACATGCTTGTGGTCTGGTCATAAGTTTCTAGCCAAAACGTGGTACTGGATATGCATGTTGTATGCCTGGGTCCATTTCACACATGGCCAGTCTGCAGATGGTCATTCTACATAGAAGGGGATGTTGGAGGAAGTGTAGGTATGGCTACTTGCACAAAAGTTTATTTCACTCGTCTTGTTTTGGGATGGTGCACGTGGACATGATTTTCTCCTCTTGTCTGTGTCATCCATGAAGGTCAATGCCCACCAGAAAAAAAGAGGATCTGGCATGCCATTGTCAAGAAGGTGTGGACCCTGGGGGTCCAAAGCCAGCGGAGCACCCAATGTAGGAAGCGGTGGGAGTTTCTGAGACACTGGGCCCGGAAGACTGCAGAGGCCCAGCTGGGGATGTCCTCCCAAGGAGGAAGGGGTGCCCGTCGGACCTTGACTACCCTAATGGCCTGCATATTGATGGTGACCTACTTTGAGTTGGATGGGCATTTGAGGGCAGCACAGCAGCCAGAATGAGGTAGGTAAGTAACACATTTTCATCCCTATGCCAGGTCAGTATATGAAGTGATAGAATCTGAGCTGTGGCATTGTGGTAAGTGCAAAAGGTCAAACATCTCCAAGGTACACATAGATATAAAGTCCTTAACATTGGTACACAGGTGTGCACATAGTATTGTGTATGGGGACATACTACTCTCCTATGTTATCCCTTCTGTACAAAAGCATAAATTTGATGCACATGTGACTGTGTCATATGTCTACCACTATACATATACTCTGCTGGTTGTTACTTGACACCTACAGATCCATACTCCCAATATCATGATGGTAGGTTGTTCAGGTATTTGCCCTCTGTCCATTCTAATGCCACTTGATCTATGTCTATGTGCAACATAGAGTCTGCCAAGTTTTAGCCATACCTACTTTTCATGAGGTTTCTGATGAGTGACAACTTTATGTGAGGCTTTGCTGTCCATCTGACATTTCATATGCCATACTTGCAATACTCACTCAGAGCTGTTAGGAGGTGTACCCATTTGGTAAGTGAGGACTGTATACTGGCCCCTGTAGTGTCTCATCCGAATAGACATCGTACATGTTGGAAACCATTGAAGTATTGCAAGACTACTATTGCAACATATACATTGTTATCAGAGCTCTGAAAGTTAGTACCATGTACATGTTATTTATATGGTAAGTGGCTACATAGCAATTGCCTTATTTGTTGTGTTGTGGGCATGTGAAATAGGCTAAGACATCTTATGAACAGTTACATTAATCACAAGTTTTTCCCAATATCATGTCTAGATTGTAAGGTTATGTCATCAATAAACATTGTAATGTATCATGGGTATACTTTATTTTGCTATATTGGATATGTTTTGATTGCTTTTCAAATGGAAACCTATTGTTTGCACTGACTACATTGTGGTGCTTGTGCTGTAGTTCCCATTCACATGTGGGTGGAATGGTATGTGTAGTCAGTCATTTGGCTAGCCTCAAGGTGTATGTCTTTGTCATGGCATCCTCAGATGTGGTTTTATGTCATTCACAAATTCCGATACAAATGTAAGACTACCCATCTCTAAAGTGGTAATAGTTATGTTGCCACTCAAAAATGGGGCTATTGTTGTTACCACTCATCATGATATGTTGTATTGTATGTGGCCTGCATGCACATGACAGGTGACCATTGTACTTAAGGAGTAGTTATGCTACCTGTGGTTGTTTGTGTGTAAATGCAATGGGCTAATATTGTCCCTAGGAATGTGCAAGACTTTGTTTACAGGTGGAGAATGACTAAGATGAGTAGGACAACAAAGTATGTATCATTCTTTCATACATCACTGTTGGTACATGTGTTGGTAACATTTGTCTAGACTCTATCATACTCCAAAATAGGAAATGCCAAATATTGTGGTTGCATGTTTGCAATTTTCAGTTGTGAAGGTAGTGGACTCTGTGACATGAAATGGTTTTGGCTTGTGTGCTACATGCTGTCATGTGTTTGCCGTATAATAAGGTTCTTTTCCTGGTACATGACATAAGCTAATAATGTAGGTATGTTTGGATTTTGTGAATGTAATATGTGGAAATGAATGTTACCACTATTTTCCATTGCTTGGTTGTTGGTTGACTATGGCCCTCATTATGAACACGCCGTGGCGACAGCGAACAGAAGACTGCCATTGGCGGTGAACAGAAACCCGCCATTTAATGATGCAAAAATCAGAAACCGACAAAAATCTCCCTGCCATCAGTCACCGTCAGGACCTTGTCGGCCAAAATGCTGGACCTCCCACCCCGCCACCGCCGAGCACACAAACACCCAGCCCTCCGAATAATGAAGCACAAATCACTGTGGCGGTCAGTGGAAGCCGAACGACCATTGGTGGTACAGACCGCCACGGGCGGCAAGTGGACCCAACAGTAACAAAATACATACATTGGCAAGTTTGAAACCCACACATCTGACACACATCCACAACACTATCAAACACTCACAGACACACCCCAGAATCCTTTGCATCGCCAATAGGAGAAGCCAGACAGACAACACTACAGTCAGACACTGAATGCCACATCACACGACTCACACACCCAACCACACAAGAGCACCCTCACCAAGCATCCACACAAGACACCATTCACAACACACATCATGGTACCCCCCAAACACCCACGCTTCACAGAAAGGGAGCTAAGGACCGAGGTGGACGAGATACTGAAGGTCAAGCCACAATTATTCGGGGCACAGGTCCAGCACACACCCATCGCCAGGAAGATGGAGCTATGTCAGACAATAGTGAACAAGGTCAATGCAGTGGGACACCATCCACGCACCAGGGACGACATCTGCAAGAGATGGAACTACCTGCGTGGGAAGGTCAGGTCCATGGTATCCCGGCACAACATTGCAGTCTAGAATACTAGGGGAGGACCTCCACCAACACCACCCGACTACACTGAGTGGGAGGAAAAGGTACTGGCTATCCTGCACCCTGAGGGACTCACTGTACTCACTGGAGGAATGGACTTGGGTAAGTCATCTACATTTACCCCATATCCATCACACCTGTAATGTATGCACCACCCCACCTCTCCAACAGCCACCAGGATCACTACCCCACTCAGGCCACAATCACTACATCCAGTCACCCTGCATGCCCACAAACCCACTAACAGGCCCACATCCCTCCCCCTGTGCACAGCCACCTAGCTCTGCAAGGAATCACAAAGGGACTACTCCACCGACAATGCACCCCCACATCCAAAGCAAAATGCAATGCAAACCTCACAAAGGCACCCTGCATGGCCCCAAAGTGTAAAAACCTGCACAAAACAGCCCAGTCCTGTGCACCCCATCCAATCATGCAATTGTAACAGACATGGCCATTTCCCCCAAAAGGCACCACCACCCATGCCACTCTGACGGAAAGGACAAGGAGTGGCAGTCCCCACAGTGAGACAGAGGCACCTCCCAAGACACTGGGGATGGAACCCTGGACATTGACGATCACCCTGGCCCCTCACACAGTCCTGGACTGTCATCATCCAGCAGCCCCACCCAGCACACCACTGACACCCCTACCACTCAGCCAACAACATCAGCCCAGGGCAACCATGCCCACATCCGTGTATCCAGGCCACAGACTGGTGGAACAAATGGACAGAGGCCACAGTCACTCCCTACCAACAGGCAGGAAGACGATGGCCCCATACAAGTGGTACCGCCAGACCTGTGCAGGGGACACAGACACAGAGGGCTAGGCCCAGAAGGAGGGCATCACTGGCCCAGGGGGGAGGCCACAGGATTGATGCTGCAGCCCAGAACATGATCTCTGAGGTCCTGGAAGCATATCACCATACCCAGGACAGATTGGCCCAGATA
Organism: Pleurodeles waltl; assembly: GCF_031143425.1. Lineage (NCBI taxonomy): Eukaryota > Metazoa > Chordata > Amphibia > Caudata > Salamandridae > Pleurodeles > Pleurodeles waltl. The sequence continues at coordinate 764,679,399 of NC_090448.1, read as the reverse complement.
GTGTCCACCCTGGAGCAGAGTCAAAGGATGCAGGTAGCACACCACCAAGAGGCCATGGAGCAGTGGAAACTGCACAATGCCACAATGGCCACCATAGCAAGTGCTTTGCCGCCCCTTGTCCCAACACAGCCTGAGGGCCACACAGACCAGGAAGCCCTTACTACAGGCCAAGATACAGACCAGACAACAGCAGCAGCAGCAACTGGAGATGTTCCACCATCTCAGGACACACAGGAGACATGAATCTCAACCCGTTCAGGCCAACACCAGGCACCTAAACAGTCCCTCAGGCCCAGATATGGGACACGAAGACCTGCCAAGACCAAGGCCCCCTCAAAGAAGTGACTCTGGCAAGAACTGTCCTCTAAGTGTCCCACTGAACCAACAACCAAACCGTGTGAAAACAACAACAAACATTGGAAAACATAGATGGACATACCACTACTGTCAACAAATGCTGCAACCATGTTGCCATATTGTACAACCACCAGTAGCCCACCCCATCACTGTAAACTGCACGATGTAATCCCTGCACCAAATGAAACACCAGTTCACCTATTACAATGTCCCCTATAATTATGTTTCAACAAAGTAAAGTATGGATGCAAATGTATTATAATCATTTATTCTTATCTGAGTAGCAGGGATTGCACCACATGCATAACATGTTGTTATGCCTACAGATGTGTCGAACTTTTATACTATAATGTTACCTACTATGCAGACTTGGTCCCAGTGGCAATGACTATTGACCCAAAAAGCCCGTAGATGAAAAGGCACACTGACAGTATGCTGCACGGACAGCAATCTCATCGATTACTCCCACATAGTTACTGGAAGTAGAGTTGTATCAGTTGGGTTCTGGAATGTACATCTTCCCCCTCCTCATCATCACCATCACTCTCATCCCCTCTCTGAGGAAGCAGGTCTGGATATACAGCACCCTCCTCCTCCAAGAGGGGGATAGAATTCCTCACAGCCACGTTGCACAGCATGGAGCAGGCCACCACTATTCTACAAACCTTTTCAGGCCCATAGGCCAGGGAACCACCAGAGATATGTAGGCAACGAAATCTAGCCTTCAGGAGAATTTTTGTACGCTCTATCACCCTCCTAATCCGTCCATGGGCCTCATTGTAATTCCTCTCTGCATCTGTTCCAGGATTCCTCACTGGTGTCAGGAGCCAACAGATGTTGGGGTGGCCAGAATCACCTAAAAAGGGGGGCAAAACAGGACTGTCAATGACAACTCTCAGTGGCAGACAGTCTGGCAATAAGTGTCAGAAACACCTACCTATGATCCATCCTCTGTCCCCTTGTAGTTGTTCCATTTTGTGTGGCACACTACTGTTCCTTAGCACAAATGAATCATGGACTGATCCAGGGAACATGGCATTCACATGTAAGATGTACTGGTCTGCAGTACACACCAATTGAATGTTCATGGAATGAAAGTTCTTCCTGTTTCTGTACACGTGTTCACTGACTCTTGGGGGGATGATAGCTATGTGGGTGCCATCAATGGCACCTATCACATGGGGTATGTTGGTAAAGGCATAGAAGTCCAACTTGATGGCAGGGATGTCAGCACTTTGGGGAAACCTCACATAGGACTGCAGGTGTCGTACAAATGCATTCAGGAATCTGGACAGTATAATGCTAAACATTGGCTGTGAAAAAGCTGCACCCATGTCCAATGTCACTTGAAATGAGCCAGTGGCCAGGAAATGGAGTGCAGAGAGCACCTTTTCTTCAGTAGGGATGGCATTCTGATTCCAATTAGCCGGTCTCAGTGCTGGATCCAGTAATGCACAAAGTTCAAGAATAGTAGCACGAGTGAGTCTGTAATTGATATTGATGTGGCGCTCCACCATGGTCTGCAAATCAACAAGTGGTCTGTACACCAATGGGGTCCTCCCTCGCCACAAGGGTCTGTACCTAGGAGGAGGACACATGTGAGGAACACACATACATCTCCACACATTGTTTCATACTAAGCACTGCTGGCATGATTGTCGACGACACAAATGCTTAGTATGTGTGGCATTACAGCAACATGACCACAATGACATGTCAGGACTGTTCAGATGAGGTAATGTCTATTGTTTCATGCCTATGGGTGTTTAGGGGACAGTAGGGCCTGCATGGTGCAGATGAGGATTTTACAACAGCATAGTGAAGGCCAAAATGTCTGCCCCCTGTAATCCAGAAGTGTTGTGGTGAAAGTGACCTCATACCGCTAGCGGTTGATGTAATAGCGTAAGGCGGTGTTTACCGCAGTGCGCAAATTCATTGGTTAACATGGTTGTCAATGGGCATTCTTAGCGTATCATCATCGCCGCTGGCGGTTATGGTGCACACCGCCACGGTGCATACGCAAACTCATCACCCCAACTTCACTTGACTCCCGGATCTCGTGCACGCAGGTACTCCACTGAGTGTACAGCTGTGTCCTGCCTCTGGTCATGGAAATGGCACGTGTGGCAGGGGAAAGGCCCCTGGCCTTCACCAACGAGGAATTGGAGAAGCTCGTGGACAGGGTCCTGCCCCTGTACGCCAAGCTCTACGGTCGGCCAGAGGTACAGGTGAGTAGGAGGATTGGGGGGCATGGATGTGTGTAATGGTGGTAGATGGCTGTATACATGTGTGCACGTGTGACACTGTATAGTCCTGGGTTCCTGACATGCTGCGCGTGTGTGTGCTGTTAGGCTGCTCGAAATGTCTGTCCCATAGTGGACTTATAGCCAGCTGTATATTATTGCCCATTGTCTGACCTCAGTGTTACTTTTTCTGTGTGTCCCTCATAGGTAACAACCATCAGAAGAGGGGACTTTGCCAGGCCATCGCCAGGGAGGTGTGGATCCTCGGGGTCTACAACCGGCGGAGCACCCACTGCAGGAAGCGGTGGGAGGACCTGCGGCACTGGGCAAGGAAGACCTGTGAGGCCCAGCTGGGGAAGTCCTCCCAACGAAGAAGGGGTGCCCGTCGGGCACTGACCCCCACCTTATGCGACGCATTCTGGCGGTGGCGTACCCGGACCTGGATGGGCGCTTCAAGGCTGCACAGCAGTCACAAGGGGGTGAGTATAAATACCATACTTTGGCTCCTTGATGGTTGTGTGTGTGTGCGGTTGTATTTATGCTGTCTAGTGGCAGGGACTCTGACTGATGTCCATCTACATAATGGCCCCCATGGGGAGTAGGGGTGTAAGGGTCAAGTCTACAGTACGTCAGGTCCTTCAGTGCTGTGTGGAATGGCAGTAGAGCAGGGTTCTGGCCACTAGTCAGGGACATAGCCATGTGTTCAGGTGCTGCCTGGTGGAATATTTTCAGGGTGGGTGTTTGTCTGAACCAGTTATGTACCTCCATTCAGCTATTTACAAGTGTCTCTCCTGTTTTGTCTCCCCATCCCTGTTCTTTTGTGTTGTCTGTGTACATCAGCATCATCTGGCGAGGGAGCTGAGGCACCGGTGAGTGAGGATGCAGCGGCCCACAGTTCCTCGGAGGCAGAGTCGTCTGACGCCAAGGGGACCAGTGGGTTGGAGGGCGAGGGGAGTACCACGGGGGAGGCAACTACCACTGGAGGTAGTGACTCGATTACCTCCTCTGATGGGAGCTCCCTGGCAGTGGCAGAGCCTAATGGGCCCACCCCTTCTGAGTCATCTTCCGCCACCCCTCATACCCTCACCGCCCTCCCATGTGCTCCCCACCGAGTTGCCCGTGCCCGCTGTAGGAAGGTAGCCTCTTTCTATCATTGTTACCCCCACTTGTGGCCTGTTTGTGAGTATATGTCAGTGTGTTTTTACTGTCTCACTGGGATCCTGCTAGCCAGGACTCCAGTGCTCATAGTGAAAATCCTATTTGTCAGTGTGTTCTATATGTCTCACTGGGACCCTGCTACCTAGGGCCCCAGTTCTCATAGTTTGTGGCCTGAATGTGTTCCCTGTGTGGAGCCTAACTGTGTCACTGAGGCTCTGCTAATCAGAACCTCAGTGCTTATGCTCTCTCTGCCTTTAAAATGGTCACTGCAGGCCAGTGACCATTTTTACCAATTCTGATTGGCACACTGGAAAACCCATATAATTCCCTAGTATATGGTACCTAGGAACCCAGGGTATTGGGGTTCCAGGAGATCCCTATGGCCTGCAGTAATTCTTTTGCCACCCACAGGGAGCTCAGACAATTCTTACACAGGACTGCCACTGCAGCCTGAGTGAAACAACATCCACGTTATTTCATAGCCATTTTACACTGCACTTAAGTAACTTATAAGTCACCTTGGTGAAGGTTAGGTGCAAAGTTACTAAGTGTGAGGGCACCCTGGCTCTTGCCAAGGTGCCCCCACATAGTTAAGGGCAATTTCCCTGGACTTTGTGAGTGTAGGACACCATTACACACGTGCTCTACATATAGGTCAATACCTATATGTAGCTTCACAATGGTAACTCTGAATATGGCCATGTAATATGTTTAAGATCATGGAATTGTCCCCCCATGCCAAATCTGGTATTGGGATGCAAATCCCATGAATCCCCAGGGCTCCAGCATGGACCCCGGGTACTGCCAAACCAGCTCTCTGAGGTTTTCACTGAAGCTACCGCTGCTGCCAACCCACAGACAGGCTTCTGCCCTCCTGGGGTCTGGGCAGTCCAGTCCCAGGAAGGCAGAACAAAGAATTTCCTCTGAGAGAGGGTGTTACACCCTCTCCCTTTGAAAATAGGTGTTAAGCCTCTGGAAATGCCTTGAAGGGCACAGATGGTGCCCTCCTTGCATAAGCCAGTCTACACTAGTTCAGGGATCCCCAGCCCTTGCTCTGATGTGAAACTGGACAAAGGAAAGGGGAGTGACCACTCCCCTGTCCATCACCACCCCAGGGGTGGTGCCCAGAGCTCCTCCAGTGTGTGACAGACCTCTGCCATCTTGAATGCAGAGGTTTGAGGGCACAATGGAGGCCTCTGAGTGGCCAGTGCCAGCAAGTGTCATCAGAGACCCCTCCTGATAGTGCTTACCTGACTAGGTGGCCAATCCTCCTCTGAGGGCTATTTAGGGTCTCTCCTGTGGGCTTCTCTTCAGATAACGAATGCAAGAGCTCACCAGAGTTCCTCTGCATCTCTCTCTTTGACTTCTGCCAAGGATCGACCGCTGACTGCTCCAGGATGCCTGCAATACTGCAACAAAGTTGCAAGAAGACTACCAGCAACATTGTAGCACCTAATCCTGCCGGCTTTCTCGACTGTTTCCTGGTGGTGCATGCTCTGGGGGCTGTCTGCCTTCACCCTGCACTGGAAGCCAAGAAGATATCTCCCTTGGGTCGACGGAATCTTCCCCCTGCTACTGCAGGCTCCAAACTTCTGCTTCACTTGTCCTCTGGGTCCCCTCTCATTGTGACGAGCGTGGTCCCTGGAACACAGGAGCAGGATCCAAGTGACCCCGACAGTCCAGTGGTCCATCTGTCCAAATTTGGTGGAGATAAGTCCTTGCCTTCCCATGCCAGACAGTAATCCTGTGTACTGCGTGAACTGCAGCTGCTAGGGCTTCTGTGAATTTTTGCAAGGAATCCTTCAGGCGCAGCACACCCCAGGTCCCCAGCACTCCATCCTGCATTGCTCAACTTGCTGAGTTGTCCACCGGCTTCGTGGGACCCTCCTTTGTAGTGTTGAGATGACCACTATGCTCAGTTCCCTTGAACCCATGTTCAAGTGCTTCTGCGAGTGCTGCCTGCTTCTGGGTGAGCTCTGTGTGTTGCTGAGCACCCCCTCTGTTTCCTCGTCCAAGTAATGACCTCCTGGTCCTTCCTGGGCCCGGGCAGCACCCTTTTTCTTCAAATGTGATCTTTGCAGTTAGCAAGGCTTGTTTGCAGTCTTTCTGCATGGAAACAACTCTGCATCCTCCAGCACACTGTGGGACATCTTCTCTGCAAAGGAGAAGTTCCTGGCACCTTCCGTTGTTGCAGAATCTTCAGCTTCTTCCACCCAGAGGCAGCCATTTTTCACCTTCATCCGGGGTTTAGTGGGCCCCTGCCCCCCCGGACTCTTTCATGACTCTTGGACTTGGTCCCCTTCCTTGACAGGTCCTCAGGTCCAGGAATCTGTCCTCAGTGCTTTGCAGTCTGTTGTGGTCTTTGCAGAATCTCCTATCACAACTTTAGTGCGTTTCTGGGGAAGCAGGGTCACTTTACTCCTACTTTTCAGGGTCTTGGGGTGGGGTATCTTGGACACCTTTAGTGTTTTCTCACACTCCCAGGGACCCCCTACACACTACACTAAGCCAGGAGCCCCTAAGTGGTTCGCATTCCACTTTCTTGGTATATGGGTTGTGTTGCCCCTAGGCCTATTGCATCCTATTGTATTCTACAGTATTTCCACTACTTGTCTAACTGTTTACTTACCTGATTTTGGTTTGTGTATATATTTTGTGTATTTTACTTACCTCCTAAAGGAGTATATCCTCTGAGATATTTTTTGGCACATTGTCACTAAAATAAAATACCTTTATTTTTAGTAACTCTGAGTCTTGTAATTCTGGTGATATAGTGCTACATGATATAAGTGGTATAGTAGGAGCTATGCATGTTCAACCTAAGCTGCTCTGCTATAGCTACCTCTATCAGCCTATGCTGCTAGAACACTACTAATCTACTAGTAAGGGATAACTGGACCTGGCACAAGGTGTAAGTACCATCAGGTACCCACTATAAGCCAGGCCAGCCTTCTACACCCGCTCACCCAGGAGGGTCAGCGTCTCCTTTGCCCCAGGCACCTCCTCCCCTGCCCCAGTCAGCCCTGCTGCCCTCACGGAGGAGGCTATTGACCTCCTGAGAACCATCTCTGTAGGACAAACAACCATCATCACGGTGCTGTGTCTGGCCTATGGAGATCTTTTCAGGATCTGGCCTCCTCGTTGACGGCAGCCTATGTCCCTGGTCATTCCGTCCCCCCTCCAACCACCTCTACCCCTTCCAGCTCCCCACTCCCTTCACCCGTCCAAAGCACACATTCTAACACGCAGGCACACACCTCAACACACAAGAAGCACACTTCAAAACACAAGCACCACACCTCCCACCACAGGCATACACACAGCCAACATACACATGTACACACAGCAACATACACTTCCCCCAGTGTGTCCACCTCTTCCGCCTCCCTGTCTGTCCCCTCCACATGCACAGCCACTGCACCCTCATTCAATGTTGCTGACCCTATTCTTGCAGTCACCACAATATCAAACATCCATTCATGCACCTCAGACACCACACCTGCACTCACCACAACGACTTTAGTTGACACATGCAGCACACTCACCAGACTTGCAGACACCCAGACAACATACATTTACACTGCCAGCCTGTCTTGTCCCACTGTGTCCACCCCCTCCTCCCAAGACACTCAAATGCACCAAAACACCCACCCATCACTCATCCACCACACCTCAGCATACTGTCCTGTCACCTGCACCCACGTCACTCACACCTACACCTCTAACAGCCACTACCTCCACTCCCACGCCTTCCTCCAGGTCCACCGAAATTGCACCTAAGAAACTTTTCCTATCCCGTGTAGACCTATTTGAACCCACTGGCCCACCCTGTATCGTCCCTAAACGTGCACACCTCCTTGCCCTGTCCACTCCTCCCACGTCACAGCCCGCCCCTGTCCGCCCTTGCCATTCCCGTGCTATCTCCCCTGTGAGGAAGAGACCCCGTGCTGGCCCAGAAACATCTGCCGCACCCCAGGCCAAGTCCGCTCCAGCAGCTGCAAGCACAAAACCCAAGCCCTCTCCACCTTCCAAACGTAAATCTAAGCTCCCCCTCCCAGTCGTAAGTCCCCACCCCCACCTCCCCCTGTTCCCTGAGGTGCCTGGATACCCCATTGTTGCCCCTATGAGGTGGAGTACTGTCGCACTCGTGGGAGTCAAGTTTGGGCCAATGTGGCCCATCAGACTACTTACTCTGGACTGGCCATTGGGCTTATGTTGCACTTATATTGCTCATTGAGCTGAATAAAGTTAATGAGTGGCCTGTGTTGTTTATGGCACACTCTGGATCCGTGGTTTATCGTTTAATTGTTTGGGGGTGTGGAGCACATGTGTGTACTTTGGGCAGGTTGGATTTGCCTTGTGCCGGGTAAGTACCTCTTGCTTGCAGTACTTACCGTTGTCGTCTTCGTCAGTGGTCTCGGTCGTGGACGTATATGGCAAGGAGCAGGGTTGGCATGATATGCAACTCTCTATCTATGTCTGCTTCAGCATGTTGTGTGAGCCTCCGGTGAGTGTTTCCTTATATTTGGTTCATTTCCGCCTGGCTAAGCGTGGCGGTGATTCCCGCCCCGGAACTGACGGCGGTCTAGTGCTTCATTATTTGATGGGCGGGTAGGGCCTTTCCATCGGCCTGTGGGCAGGCTCTGCCGTCGTTGTTGGCACTCCTCTGCTAGTGGTGAGTGGTTTTCAGGATGCCTTTGTTTAAGTTGGTTCATTATTTGACGGTTCGGACCGCACGTCTGTTGGTGGTTGTTACTGACACCACCAGTGGTGCGGTGTTTACCGCCGTGTTCATAATGAGCGCCTATGTTGCTGTGGATAGGGCCCCAGAATCATGTAGCCAAGTTAGGTTGTCATGGAATGGTTAGTGTCATAGCTCTACTGATATGATGGTATAGTGGGTGTGAGATAGGTGGCTTAGCTGGTATGTGACATTGTTGTCATGCAGGGGTGTAGATAGTATTTTCTTGTAACATGATGTTGCCACTAATCGGGTACTACATGGGGTGTAGTACAACTGGATGTACTGTGAATGGTTTGAACAGTGTGATGTTAGTGTATGTAAAAATGTGATGACCATACCTCGCTTCCTGTTTTCCAGCATCAACAGGTGAAGGAGATGGGGCACAGCCAAGTGGAGAAGCTTCTGGCCACGGGACCTCAAGTCATGATGCCACCAACACCGAGGGACCTCGTGGCCCGGAAGGCAAGGGGAGTGCCTTGGGGGAGACCGGATCCACCTCATCATTTTTGGACACTTCTTGGCGGTGGCGGACCCATCTGGGACCACCCCAGCACCATCTCTCTCCGCCACCCGCCTTTCCGCCACTGCCCCCCCTGTAGCTCCCCACCCAGTTGGCCGTACCCACTCACCCAAGAGGGTGGGCGTCTCCTTTGCCACTGGCACCTGTGCCCCAGACCCTGTTAGCCCTGCTGCCCTCAGTGAGGAGGCTACTGATCTTCTGAGGTCCAGCTCTGTGGATCAGTCGACCATCATGAATTCCAGCCAGATACTGGCAATTCAAATCCAACAGAGTAATGCGTTCCTGGAGGGCATTCACAGTGCATTGGCTGGTCTACAGAGATCTTTTCAGGATCTGGCCTCCACAATGACTACAGCCAGTCACCCTTTGTCTACTGCCCCCCTCCACCTTCCTCTTCCCAAATCACAAACCCCTCTGCAAGTACCCAGGCCCCATCCCCTGCCAAGAAGTCTACCCCTCCTATGAAAACCCACCCCTTCCCCAAGCCTAAACTGAATCCCCCCTCCCAAGCCAACTCCCAAAGCCCGCCCCAAGCCTATATTCCGTGTTGGTTGTCGGTTGTGTTGTATATGTGATGTGTTGCTGGGTAGGGTCTATTGTTAGCGCTTGCTAATGTGTTGATGATGGTGTGGTTCTGGTGGTGTTGTGACGTGTTGTGGTGTTGTGTGTTATTGTGTGAGACTGGGCCTGTGCTGTGTTTCAGTGCGTAAGTGTGTCTTTTTGATGTGTGTGTGCTGGCTGTAGTGTGTGTACTATGTATGTGCGACTGTCTGTGTGGCTGTATGTGAGTTTGCGTGTCAAGTGTACAGTCCTGTGTGAGTATCGCCCTTGCACCCCCTTCCCAATGGTATGTGGTGTAAGTGTACAAAAATTAACAATATGCAACAGTAACAGGTAAGTGTGTGTACTTACCGGTACTGTCGTCTGCAAAGATTCCAAAGTCTTTCAGTGAGCAGGAGCAGCAGGATGACATCTAGTTCTGGTTCCATGGCAGCTTCAGACGTGTATGGCTTCCTGAAGGTGAGTGTCTCCTTTTATAGAGTTTGTTTCCGCCAGGGTTTACGTGTTGGTGAGACCACAGCGGAAATCTTAGCGGAGTGCAGCCTCGTAATATGACCGGTGGAAACATGGTCTCCTCCAGCCTGCAGGTGCCTTCAGTTGTCTGTGGCGGTCTAACTGCAGTGATGGTGCCAGCGGTGCTTTCGTTGTATTATGTAGGGAATACCGCAGAAGTCATAATTTGTCGATCTTCTCCACCAGCCTGTTGGTGGTATGACCGCCACCACCAACATGGCGGTCTTGAGACCACCAAACCCATAATGAGGCCCTAAGCGTGGGTTCTGGGGTCTGAAGGTGTATGAGGAGATGCACTTTGGGGTGCTCGGACTAACTATAGAGTTAATAATATCAAGATACAGAAATTTCAGAAAAACAAATTTGTGATACAAAACTATCGTGATGCAGAAATATCATTGACAAGAATATCGATTTTTTAGATAAGCAATATCATTTTCGAGAATATCAGTTTAGTTAATATAATTTTCAATAATGTATTTGTAAAAAAACTTGTTTTTAAATTATCTCTACTTGTTTTAGTTCATATATGAATTTCATATGTTAAATATTGTTTGTATAATTGATGACAGTATTTTTAAATATAGCTTGTAATTGTAAGTGATTTATAATTTTTGATTAATTGTTAATAGTAGTTTATAGTGTTGTGGTGGTTGTGACGTTTGTATGGTTACAGGGTGGGAAGTTAATTAAGTATATTTAATTAACAAATATTTATTAAATTCTTATTCATTATTTAATTGATTGGTAATCATGTAAATTGTTTAATAATTTTTTTTTTTAAAGTTATATATTAGGTGTGGGCTGTTGTGCTCATAGAGGCATAGGGTGGGAAATTATTAAAGTTATCATAAATTAACAATTCATTATTCATGTATTAATGTTTATTTAATTGCTTATTAAATATGTTAATTGAGTTATACTTATTTATTTTAGTTATATTATAGTGTGGGCTGCTAAGTTAATAGGGGTCTGATGTGGGAACCTAATTAAATAATACTTTACATCAATAACATTTTTAATTCCTGATTACATTTTTTATTAATTATGTAAATTGTTTAATTGTTTTTTTTAATTTCATACATACAATTTTTATTTTAAGAGGTTTATTTTTCTGGTCAACTAATAGGGTTATTAAAATATCTTATGTGTTTGAAGTGAAGTACTTTTCCTACTGCTGCACAGACTGGAGTGAAAATAGTAAATATTACCCCTCTAGAGTCCAACACTTTCCGTAAATGTACTATTACCAATTACTGGATTGGTAATAGTAAATTTAACTCCTCGAAATCCAATGCATTCATTACTGATGGATAGACTGAAATAGGAATAATAAATGTAACCTCTCCGAAGTCCAATGCTTTCCTTTCTGTGGTACAGGCTGGAGTTGAAATAGTAAATGTAACCCCCGAAGTCAAGTGTTTTCCCTACTGTTACACAGACTGGAGTGGGAATAGTAAATTTAACACCTCCGAAGACCAATATTTTCCCTACTGTTGCACAGACTGGAGTGGGAATAGTAAATTTAACTCCTCCAAAGTCCAATGTTTTCTCTACAGTTCCCCAGCCTGGTACGTGAATACTACATTTTTCTCCTCCAAAGTCCAATGCTTTCCCTACGGTTGTTCGTACTGGAGTAAGAATAGCATATCTTTTATTTTCAGATTTAAATACTTATTTTTAAAATTGTTGAAATATATACATTATTATTATTTGTTTGTTTAAGTTTATATTATTTGTTTACACATATATTTTTTTAATTTGTTAAATATTTTCAATAAATGTTTTTTCAAAGTTATAGTTTTTTATATTTAATTAATTTGGTAATTTATTTTAATGTTTTGTACTTGATTTTTAATATTTTTTACGCTTCATTCATTCACCATTATAAGCATAGGCAGACGATATTTTTGTCATCATTATTTTTGACTCAATATTTATGTATCTCGATATTTGTTGTTCCGGTATTCTGTCAGATAGCTGCACTATTGTAACCCGAATCTCCTCCTACACCTAACAGTAAAATTCAGTTTGGGGCAGCCACTGTACAAACAATAAATTCAGAGACAGAATTCTGGTACAATCAAACAACATCATCCTGCAGCCAGACAGTGGATATACAAGAATGGCTTTAGCATCCTATTCCTGTCCTTTGAAGTGCACCCCAAGTGTTATTTGTAAAACCCTAGCAGACCTGTCAATCAAAATTTGACACTCCAGCAGGATTAGATACAGTAATGCCCAATAGAATGCTCACAGCCCAACTTTGCATATTCAGTGAGGTTCAGAGGCCATTTAGTTCAGCCTATTCTGTGCTCCTAAGAGGCATTTTTACACCCATTCACTCCTGGTCAAATGCTATTTATTAGTTGGCAGAAGTGGGAGAGAAAGTACAAATGGTCCTCCAGAGACTTTTGAAAGGGAAAAAATAACTTCCTAAACACACCTTTCCCTTCCTATTGGCCAGAATCTGGTCTCACCGTTGAATTGGAGATTTAATAACAATTGAAATCATTGTTTAAATATTATTCTATCTATTTCCTAACTGAAATGAGGCTTATTAAATGTAAAAGGTAACCCAGTATTCTATGAAAGAGCCAGTCTTTCTACAGTGAAAATAGCTTTTGGGGCCTTTCACTATAAATACATGTTAACATTAATTTTTAAATGTCCTACTTTTAAATACCATACACCCTGCCTTGTGTATTTCAAGGCCTACATTGGTGTAACATAAATATTTTAAAAAATAAATTTTGACATGCCCAAAGGCTATTTTGACAGGTCAAATGTGCATTTTAAAACTGCAACAGCCAGGATAGAGATGGTATACCTGAGGTCATATTTGCACTGTCACTGGAGAGGATGGCACAGTGGGTGTTGCAGTCCATTAGTGACATTTAACTTGCAGGCCGTGATCACCTGCTCATGAATCAATCTCAGGTGGAAGTACAACTGCAGCACTGGAAAGAAGGGAGCCTTCAGAAAGGTTTCCAAGAGGGCAAAGAAACATTGCAACAGGTCACATGAAAGACAACAAGTGAAGTCACACTGAAACTGAGGGAACTAAATGGGAAAAAACAATACAAATGACACTATGCAATATGCCAGGTGCAAAATAAGGCATAAGGTGAGATCTTATACATCCTATCTGCTGCTAATTACCCAGGACTGAATCTTTCTGGCATACTTCCTACTGTGGCTGAATCGTGAAACTTACACTCTGCATCTTCCATTGCCTTAACTCTATCTTCTCTTTGTGTGTTATTTGCAAGGCATAATGTGCCCTAGCATGTTTGTGACTTGACAATAAATCTGACAATAGACATGTTGCATGATGAAGAGCCACACCTAGTCAGAGTGTATCTGCCATCTCACAAGCATGTGATATCGTATGAGAATGCCCCTGAATGTTTGAGAGGATGAGATCGACAAGGGAAGGGAGTGAGTTTGTAGTTTTGATAGGCAGTTGATTGTTGAAAAGGATACCTTGCTATAGTTTTTATACTGTGTGTGAGTATGGAGCCTAGCATCTCCGATTTCATGTTTGTAATTCTATGGGTTTTGGGGTACTTTTTAGCTGAATACAGAGATGAAGCAGTTGGAATGCAGTGGAGCAATGGTTCCAATTTGTGGGTTGCAAACCCACTGGTGGGCCATGAACTGATTTTTGGTGGATCGCTCAAGTCCGAGCAATAAATAAAGATCCCTTTAATTCTGTATTTATCTTGTCACATTTTCTGCACTTCCAAGGCAGAAGTCAAATGTCAGACTATGTCTTGTGACAAATTGCTCCCTATATTTTTTAACCCCTTCGCTGCCAAGCCTTTTCCTCCTCAGGTGCCAAGCCTTTTTTTGGTTATTTGGGGAAGTTCATGCTTCAGCCCTCATAACTTTTTGTTCACATAAGCTACCCACGCCAAATTTGAGTCCTTTTTTTCCGACATCCTAGGGATTCTAGAGGTACCCAGAGTTTGGGAGTTCCCCTGGAGGAGACCAAGAAATTAGACAAAATACAGCGAAAATTTCCTTTAAAAAAAAATGGGACAAAAGGGCTACAGAAGAAGGCTTGTGGGTTTTTTCCTAAAAATGGCAGCCACAAAGCGTTTGTGGTGCTAAAATCACCATCTTCCCAGCTTTCAGGAACAGGCAGACTTGAATCAGAAAACAACATTTTTCAACATTATTTTGGCATTTTACTGGGACATACTCCGTTTTTACTATTTTTTGTGCTTTTAGCCTCCTTCCAGTTAGTGACAGAAATGTGTATGAAACCAATGCTTGATCCCAGAAAGCTAAACATTTTATAAAGTAGATAAAATTCTAAATTCACCAAAGGGTCACTTGTGTAGATCCTACAAGGTTTTCCTACAAAAAATAACAGCTGAAATAAAAACAATGTTGTTTTACTCTGTAACTTTTTCCTGCAATGTCAGATTTTTGAAAGTAATATACTGTTACATCTGCTGGACTCCTCTGGTGACGGGGATATATTGGGCTTGTAGGTTCATCAAGAAACCTAGGTACCCAGAGCCAATAAAAGAGCTGCTCCTTGCAATGGGTTTCATTCTATACCTAGAATACAGCAATTCATGTGGTGAAATATAAAGAATGAAAAATAGTTCTCAGGGAAACCTTTGTATTTCCAAAATGGGCACAAGATAAGGTGTTGAGAAGCAGTGGCTATTTTCACATCTCTTAATTCTGGGGTGCCCATACTAGCATGTGAATTACAGGGCATTTCTCAATAAGACGTCTTTTTTTACACACTGTCTTACATTTGGAAGGAGAAAATGCAGAGAAAGACAAGGGGTAATAACACTTGTTCTGCTATTCTGTGTTCCTCCAAGTCTCCCGATAAAAATGGTACCTCACTTGGGTAGGCCTAATGCCCGCGACAGGAAATGCAACATGGACACATCACAGTTCTACATTGAAAACTGACGTGTTTTTTGGAAAGTACCTAGCTGTGGATTTTGATCGCTAGCTCAGCCAGCACCTAGGGAAACCTACCAAACCTACGCATTTTGGAAAACTTGACACCTAGGGGAATCTAAGATTGGGTGACTTGTGGGGCTCTCACCAAGTTCTATTAACCAGAATTCTTTGTAAACCTCAAATTTTGTCCAAAAAAAACACTTTTTCCTCACATTTCGGTGACAGAAATTTCTGGAATCCGAGAGGAGCCACAAATTTCCTTCCACCCAGTGTTCCCCTAAGTCTCCCGATAAAAAGGGTACCTCACTTGTGTGAGTAGGGCTAGTTTCTGCAACAGGAAATGCCACAAAACACAACGTGGACACATCACATTTTCCCAAAGAAAACAGACCTGTTTTTTGCAAAGCACCTAGCTGCGGATTTTGGCCTCTAGCTCGGCCGACACCTACGCAAAGCTACCAAACCTGTGCATTTTTCAAAACTAGACACCTAGGGAAATCCAAGATGGGGTGACTTGTAGGGCTCTCACCAGGTTCTGTTACCCGGAATCCTTTGCAAACCTCAAAATGTGGCCAAAAAACACTTTTTCCTCACATTTCGGTGACAGAAAGATCTGGAATCTGAGAGGAGCCACAAATTTCCTTCCACCTAGCATTCCCTTAAGTCTCTTAATAAAAATGGTACCTCACTTTGGTGAGTAGGCCTAGTGCCCAGGACAGGATATGCCCCAAAATACAACGTGGACACATCACATTTTCCCAAAGAAAACAGACCTGTTTTTTGCAAAGTGCCTAGCTATGCATTTTGGCCTCTAGCTCAGTCGGCAACTAATGAAATCTACCAAACCTGTGCATTTTTCAAAACTAGATACCTAGGGGAATCCAAGATGGGGTGACTTGTAGAGCTCTCACCAGGTTCTGTTACTCAGAATCCTTTGCAAACCTCAAAATGTGGCCAAAAAAACCACTTTTTCCTCACATTTCAGTGACAGAAATATCTGGAATCTGAGAGGAGCCACAAATTTCCTTCCACCTAGCATTCCCCTAAGTCTCCCAATAAAAATGGTACTTCACTTTGGGGAGTAGGCCTAGTGCCCGCAACAGGAAATGCCCCAAAACACAACGTGGACACATCACATTTTCCCAAAGAAAGCAGACCTGTTTTTTGCAAAGTACCTAGCTGCAGATTTTGGCCTCTAGCTCGGCCGACACCTACGCAAAGCTACCAAACTTGCGCATTTTTCAAAACTAGACACATAGGGAAATCCAAGATGGGGTGACTTGTAGGGCTCTCACCAGGTTCTGTTACCCAGAATCCTTTGCAAACCTCAAAATGTGGCCCAAAAATCTTTTTTTCCTCGCATTTCGGTGACAGAAAGATCTGGAATCCGAGAGGAGCCACAAATTTCCTTCCACCTAGCATTCCCCTAAGTCTCCCAATAAAAATGGTACTTCACTTTGGTGAGTAGGCCTAGTGCCAGCGACAGGAAATGCCCCAAAACACAACGTGGAAACATCACATTTTCCCAAAGAAATAGACCTGTTTTTTGCAAAGTGCCTAGCTGTGGATTTTGGCCTCTAGCTCAGCCAGCAACTAGGGAAATCTACCAAACCTGTGCATTTTACAAACCTAGTCACCGGGGGAATCCAAGCTAGGGTGAATTGTAGGGCTCTCACCAGGTTCTGTTACCCAGAATCCTTTGCAAACCTCAACATTTGGCCAAACAAACACTTTTTCCTCACATTTTGGTGAAAGAAAGTTCTGGAATCTGAGAGGAGCCACAAATTTCCTTACACCCAGCATTCCCCCAAGTCTTCCGATAAAAATGGTACCTCACTTGTGTAGGTAGGCCTAGTGCCCGCGACAGGAAATGCCCCAAAACACTATGTGGACACATCAAAATGATCAAATGCAAAACTACCTGTTTTTGCAGGGGGCACCTGCCTTTTTGGCCCTGGGCTCAGCAGCCACATAGGGAAACCTACCAAACCTAAACATTTCTGAAAACTAGACACCTGAGGGAGTCCAGGGAGGTGTGACTTGCGTGGATCCCCCAGTGTTTTCTTATCCAGAATCCTCAGAAAACCTCAAATTTAGCTAAAAAAATCAAATTATTACCACATTTCTATGTGGGATCACTGCACCAGCACAAATTTCCTACCACCCAACGTTCCCCCTCAGTCTCCTGGTAAAAATGATACCTCACTTGTGTAGGTAGGCCAAGTGCCTGTGACAGGGAAGAGCCAAAAACATGTCGAAAATGAGGGGGAACCAAAGCGGGTCCAAAAGGGCAGTTTGGAAAAAAACATTTTTAGGCTGACAAGTGGAGCAGAATTGTTATCGGTATAGATGCAACAATGCTGGGTGGTGGTAATTTTGTGGATTCCTGCAGATTCCGGAAGGTTCTATCACAGAAATGTGGGAAAAATGTGTGATTTTCAGCAAAGTTGGAGGTTTGCAGGGCATTGCGGGTAAGAAAATGGTGCGGGGTGCATGTGAAGCACACTGCCCTGGAATCACCAAGATGTTTAGTTTTCGGATGTCTAGGTCTCGTAGATTTTTCTACATGGCAGCGTCCCAAAGTTCAAAAGGTGTAGCCCTCACCATTCCAAATAGGACTATTTTGAGAGTTAGAAAATCTCTCATGGCCCAAATGTAAAACCAAACCCCAAAATAATCAAATGTCCTCTTGTTTTCTGTGGGATAAGATGTTTTAGTGTGCGGGGGAGAGCTGAAAGACTGTTACCCCCTTCGGTTGGGGTGCCCATACTGGTTGGTGGCCACCACCCTACTATTTTTTTTTTTTTTATTCCCTGGCATCTAGTAGGTTTTCTCCCCCCCTCCCTGGGGAGTGAATCGGGGCTAATTGCCCCATCTGCCCACCGGTGGGCAGAACAACTTTGTCCCCATTTATTTGGGGTGGGGTATCTTCCCTGGTCCCTACTGAGATTAAAGGCCCCCGGGGAGCGACCCTTGCCTAAGGGGTCGCTCCCCTTATGAGTATAAACAAAAAAACTAACAAATCCCTTGTGTCTAGTGGCTTCTGCCCCCCCGGAGGCAGATCGGCCTAATTAATTTAGGCCGATCTGCCCCCGGGGGGGGCAAGAAAAACCTAATCATAGAATTGCCCCCGGGGAGCGACCGTTGCCTAAGGGGTCGCTCCCCTTATGAGTATAAACAAAAAAACAAGCAAATCCCTGGTGTCTACTGGTTTCTGCCCCCTCCGGGGGCAGATCGGCCGGGAGGGACAGGAAAGGCCTAATTATATAATTGCCCCCCGGGGAGCGACCGTTGCCAAGGGGTCACTCCCCTTATGAGTATAAACTGAATTATTTTGTTTATACTCATAAGGGGAGTGATCCCTGGTGTCTAGTGGCTTCGGCCCCCCCTGGGGGCAGATCAGCCTAATTAATTCAGGCTGATCTGCCCCCGGGGCAGAAAAGGCCCAATTATATAATTGCCTCCTGGGGAGCTTCCCTGGCCTAAGGGGTTGCTCCCCTTGCAATAATAAGAAAACAAAAAACTCTCTGATGTCTAGTGGCATTACCGCAGCACAATCGCACTTGCCTTCCCTTTTCGTTTCTCTCTGACCTCCTCTGCCCCCGTACTGAGGAGAAACAAATCTGTTCCTCCTTGGTTGAGCTGGAAGCCATGCTTCCAGCACGATGGGAGGTAGCCTCTGATGAGGCGTGCTGGCGTCATCAGACGTCACTGGGGGGTGGGTCGGCTGGGGTGGAAGGGATTCCCCTTCCATCCCTGCCCATGGGGGGGGTGCGATGCACTCGGGGGGAGCGCTAGCACTTCCCCTGAGGACCCATTGATGGACAAGGTGGTTACGTCCCTGGCGCCGCCACCAGGAACGTAACCACCTCGTCCACAGCACCCAAGGGGTTAACATGGGGATTAGTGTTTACAAACTCCTCTTGCTTTACATCACTCAAAGAAAGAAAAATAAAGGGAATTATATGAGAATCTTAATGGGGTACATTGAGTGTGGAAGGAAAGGGTGGAGGAGGTCATTTTTTGTAACATGCAACAAAATGTAAATACCTGTAACTCAATTGTTCACATTAAGCTGTTAGGGAAGCAAAAATAATAAATTTTCTGTAATTCTGAAGTGTGATGGAAACTTAGGGTGTGATTCACAAAAGTATAGTTAAAACTCAAGGCTAAGTTTAGACCAAAAGTCCAACTTGACTACTTTCAGTATTCACAAAGGGACTCACGAGTACTATCTTTACGACTGTGGAGGTTCCTCACTCAGGACGGGGGCCTCATTCGAGCCAGAACACAACACAGACCTTACAACACGTGGCTGATTGTGATTGTCAGTTTACCCCTTGTGATTCGACAGAACGATATGAGGAGAAGGAGCACGAGAGCAGAGAGGATCTTCAGACAAAGGATTAACCTCTTTGGAATATCCAACCAACATATCACCTCCAGGTTCCGATTTCCCTCTGATGCCATCTTGCACATGATTTCTGAGTGAGAGCAGGATCTTGACCCTGAGACATGCTGCTCTCAAGCCATCCCGGCCTGTGTCCTGTGACATTGTGGACATTTCTCAGGAAAGTCAATCCCAATCCATGTGTCAGGTTCTGAGCTGCATAAATAGAGAAGTGCATCTATACTAGGGTGGCTGGAATTATGCGATCGTGCAGCCACAGCGATTTTCGCAATATTATAGATTTGCTGCATTTGTCACATAATTCATCTTCTGCCACATAATCTGCAGAGTTTAACAAAAAAATCTTTTGTTTCTAGCTCAAATGGTTCAACAGTTATTAAAAATGCAGCAGGTTGTGAAAGGCTACCAGGGATTTGTACCTCTATTCCTGCTTCCCATGTGTGGTAGGTGCCATCGATTGCACTCATGTGGCACTCCAACCACAATGCACGCATCTTCTGCACCAGGCACCAATGGCACTCAATCAACATGCAGGTTGTACGTGATGCTAGTAGCTGCTTTACTGATGCGCATGCAGTATTCACAGGCAGTACACATGACAGTTACATGTTCCCCAGGTCACCTCTAGTGGCAGATTTTTGCTTCTGGGTAAGTACTCAAGCACCAGACAAGTCTGATATGTAGAAATATTGTTTTAACATACACAATCATTAAAATGACTAATTCTCATGACACTCACATGGCCCCAACAGACACTGCATGTACTCTTTCATACATTATGAACTCTACAGAAGTGAGAGGGACATATACAAATATTTCCTCATTTTCCTCCTCAGGTGATGCTGCATATAGACTCTCCTTTCATCTACTCAGGCCATCCAGATGTGCAATCACTGTACCTCAGCGTAGGAACAATAGGGCAAACAGACATACACAATGTAGGAGGCTGGACTGGTTTGTAGTGGGTACCTTATACCAAGTCCAATTATCCCTCATTAGTGAAATGTAGGCAGTGTCTAACAGCTTAGGCTGTCTATGGGTAGCTGTAGCAGAGCAGCCAAGGCTGAACTAGGAGACATGCAAAGCTCTTGCAATACCACTATAGTCACACAGTACTTATACACAATAAAAGACAATACTCAGTGTTACCAAAAATAAAGGTACTTTATTTTTGTGACACAAGGCCAAAAATATCTTAGAGGCAATACTCCTTCTGGAAGTAAGTCTGATACACAATATATATACAAGTATCCAAAATCAGGTACGTACACAGTCAGAAAACAGCACAAACAGTGAAAAACACAATTGATTACAATAGGCCTAGGGGCAACACAAACCATATACTAAAATAGTGGAATGCGAAAGTCGGATTCCCCCCAGGCAAGTGTAGTGTGTAAGTGTGTAGATGGGCGCTGGGAGTGTAAGAAAACACCAAGGCTAAGTAAAGTACCCCACCCCAGAGCCCAGGAAAACAGGAGTAAAGTACAGAAAGTTTCCTCAGCACACACTAGAATTCGTGATAGAAAATAATGCAAGAACCAACTGTTGGCATGGTTACCCCCTATCTTTTTGCCTTTTGTTGAGGCCAGCTTTGATTGAAAGTGTGCTGGGACCCTGCTAACCAGGCCCCAGCACCAGTGTTCTTTCCCTAAAACAGTACCTTTGTCTCCACAATTACCACAGTCCTGGCACACAGTTAACTCCCTTGTAAAAGATACCCCTGGTATCAAGGGCCCTGTGGCCAGGGAAGGTCTCTAAGGACTGCAGCATGTCTTATGCCACCCTGGGGACCCCTCACTCAGCACATGCACACTGCCTCACAGCTTGTGTGTGCTGGTGGGGAGAGAAAGACTAAGTCGACATGGCACTCCCCTCAAAGTGCCATGCCCACAAGCCACTGCCTGTGGCATAGGTCAGTCACCCCTCTAGCAGGCCTTACAGCCTTAAGGCAGGGTGCACTATACCACAGGTGAGGGCATAGCTGCATGAGCACTATGCCCCTACAGTGTTTAAGTCAATTCTTAGACATTGTAAGTGCAGGGTAGCCATACTGAGTATTTGGTCTGGGAGTTTGTCAAAAACGAACTCCACAGTTCCATAATGGCTACACCGAATACAGAGAAGTTTGGTATCAAACTTCTCAGCACATTAAATCCACACTGATGCCAGTGTGGGATTTATTGAGAAATGCATACAGATCACATCTTAGAGATGACCCCTACATGCCAGCTCTACTGTTAGTTTGTGACTGACCGGTCTGTGCCAGCCTGCAACTTCCATATGAGTTTCTGACCACATGGGGTTAGTGCCTTTGTGCACTCTGTGCTCAGAAACATAGTCTGTCTGGAGTGAAAGTGCTTCACACCTCCCCCTGCAGGAACTGTAACACCTGGTGGTAAGCCTCAAAGGCTCAAGGCTGGTGTAACAGTATCCCAGGGCACTCCAGCTAGTGGAGATGCCCGCCCCCTGGACACAGCCCCCACTTTTGGGGACACGTCCGGGGAGATAATGAGAAAAACAAGGCGGAGTCACCCCCTCAGCCCGGTCCACCCCTAAGGTGACCAGAGCTGAAGAGACCCCCTCCTTGGAAAATCCTCCATCTTGCTTTGGAGGATTTAGTCCAATAGTGATAGGGGTGTGCTCCCCTCCCCAAAGGGAGGGAGCACAAGGAGGGTGTAGCCATGCTCAAGGACAGTAGCCATTGGCTACTCCCCTGTGACCCATACACACCGCTAAATTCAGTATTTAGGGGAAACCCTGAACCCCGGATTTTAGATTCCTGACGACCTACAAAGAAGAAGGACTGCTTCATTGAAAAAAACCCGCAGAGAAGAAGAAAGACGACAACTGCTTTGGCCCCAGCCCTACCGGCCTGTCTCCTACTTCAGAGAACCTGCACCAGCGACGCATTCTGCAGGCCCAGTGACCTCTGCCGACTCTGAGGACTGCTCTGCAGCTAAGAAGGATCAAGAACTCCAGTGGACAGCAGACCTGTCCAACCAAGAAAGAAGAAACAATTTTTAAAGGGACTCCCACCTTACTCCAGAAGCATGAGTCGCAACCACTCTGCACCTGATGTCCCTGGCTGGGGTCCAGAGAAACCAATGACCCAGAGAGGATCCCCAGGCAACTCTGAAGACGTGTCCACCCTGGGCTGACCTCTCTGCACCCCCGCGATGACGCCTGCAGAGGGAATCCCGAGGACCCCCCTGACTGCGACTGCCCGGGACAAAGATATCTGATGCCTGGAGAAGCACTGCACCCGCAGCCCCCAGGCTCATGAGAGACTGACCACTGGTGCAGCAGTGACCAGCAGGCAGCCCTCACCCTTGCCCAGTCGGTGGCTGGCCCGAGAAGCCCCTCTGTGCCCTGCCTGCAACATCTGAGTGACCCCCGGGTCCCTCCATTGAATCCTATTGAAAACCCAATGCCCTGTTTGCCAACTGCACCCGGCCGCCCCTGTGCCGCTGAGGGTGTGCTTTGTGTGCCTACTTTGGGGGGGTGCTCTAGTAAAACCCCTGGTGTCACCTCGAGGACGCGGGTACTTACCTACAGCAGACCGGAACCGGAGCACCCCCTGCCTCCATAGGCGCCCCTGTTATTGTGGCTCCTCTTTGACCTCTGCACCTGACCGGCCCTGTGTTGCTGGTGCTGAGTGTTTGGGGTTGACTGAACCCCCTGCGGTTGGTTACCTATGCCCCGGAGACTAAACTTGTAAGTGCTTTATTTACCGTAATAACTAAACTGTACTTACCTCCCCAAGGAACTGTTGAAAATTGCAGTGTCCACTTTTAAAAACTTATTGCCATTTTATGAAAAACTGTGTACATTACTGTTTTGGTTCAACGTTCTAACTATACCTATGCAAAGTACCTTACATTTAATGTACTTACCTGCAAGCTGAATCTTGTGGTTCTAAAAATAAATTAACAAAATAATATTTTTCTATATAAAAACCTATTGGCCTGGAGTTAAGTCATTGAGTGTGTGTTCTCACTTATTGCTTGTGTTTGTACAACAAATGCTTAACACTACCCTCTGATAAGCCTAACTTCTCAACCACACTACCACAAATAGGGCATGAGTATTATCTATTATTGCCTCTGTCAAGCCTCTTGGGGAACCCCTGGACTCAGGGCCCTCATTACAACCGTGGCAGTAAAGGCCGACTCCCGCCGTGCTGACAGCCGCCAACATACCGTGACCGCGGTGGTATTCCGCTACGGGTATTATGACCCACACAGAGAATTCTGCCACTATACAGACACCCACACAAGTCTGCCAGCCCAAAGGTCAGTGATAAACTGGCGATAGCAAAACCCACACAGTTACGCCAACAGGAATACGCCCACAGTATCACGACCCATGAATCACTGTGGCGGTCCTTCAAACGCGGTAAACCATTGGCGGTAAACACCGCCGCGCTCAAAATACACACAAATTTACAAAACACCACCACACTGGACAATTCAAACTACACACACCTGACACATATACACACACCCACACACTCACACCACTATAAAACACACACCCTCATTACCCACAACCCTTTCAACGAAAAACAAGATTGCTAACACAGAGAGACACAAGCCAGGAGCACCCACTCAATCAGAGCCACAGAACACCATCACCCATACACCATCCAAGCACATCACAGCATACACCCCAACACCTCACCCCACACATCCCCACACATATCACTCACACCACATCCATGGCACCCCAAAGACACCCCAGGTTTTCAGAGGAGGAGCTAATGGTCATGGTGAATAAAATTATCTGAGTAGGGCCACAGCTATTCGGATCACAGGTGCAGCAGACGTCCATTGCAAGAAAGATGGAGCTATGGCGGAGAGTCGTGGATAGGGTCAATGCCGTGGGACAGCATCCAAGAACAAGGGATGACATCAGGAAGAGGTGGAATGACCTACAGGGGAAGGTGCACTCTGTGGTTGCAAGACACCAAGTAGCAGTACAGAGGACTGGCGGTGGACCCCCACCTCCTCCCCCACAACTAACAACATGGGAGGAGCAAGTCTTGGCAATCATGCATCCTGAGGGCCTCGCAGGATTAGCAGGAGGACTGGACTCTGATAAGTCAGATTTTTAGTACTTTATCCCCCCACCCAACCTGCATGCCATCACAAACTCCTACCCTCACCCCCATCACTCCACCACCTCACACATACCCCACCATCACAACCCACCCACCCCAATACCAAGCCCTGCATGTAACACCAATGCATGGCCCCCCACACAGACCTGCATGGACACCCATCACCACAGCATGCCCAGTAGAGAGACTCACCCAGCCCACATAATCACCACTCACACAAGGCCAAGCTGACAGGGAAATCACAATCATACAGGGAAACACACCCATGCACAAGATGGCACACACAGATACAATAACACTGCATTTGCATCCCCACAGGACCCATACTCAACGTCACCGGAGAGGAGGTGCCAGCTAAATCCAGTCCCCCCACCGAAGAAGCCCACAGTGACAACAGCAGCTCTGCACGCCTGGATCAGGATGATGAACCTCGCCCATCCGGGACCTCTGGACAGTCGGTTCCCTGCCACAGTCCCAACCCACCACAGAGCCTCACCCCTCAGGAAACCCCAGCACAGCAACCACCCAGGACACATCAATCAGCAGTGTGTCCACCACTACAGGGACCCCAGGCAACCCCACAAACCCAGGATGATCAGGGACCTGGGGTCAGTGGCAGTGGGCACACGGTTCAGGGGACAGAAGCACAGGACAACAGGGAAGCTGGGAGGACTGCTGTGCAACAGGGGGAGGTCAGGCCTAGGGAACCCACTCTCAACAAGGCACTCTCCCAAATCCTGGGAGCATACCACCGTTCCCAGGAGACGAAGGGGCAGATACTGGCCAAGTTGCAGTAGACCCAGTGGCTGCAGGAGAGACAGTACCTGGGGACCAGGGATGACTTAAAAACATCGACACCATCCTGGTCACCATTGCAGGGGTCCTGCCTGACATGGGCAAGACCATGACGGAGGCAGTGGCACAACAACGGGCGCCTGACACTAGCCAAACCGATGAACAGCCTTCCACCTCCTCCGGCACTAGTGGACAGAAGGCCCCGCCACAGGAACAACAGGCCACCAGCAGCCCATCCCCTGCAGAAGGAGAACCACCCCGCAAACAGTCCCTGCGATCCAGGCAGAAGCCAGAGAACATTGCCAAGACCTTCATCAGGAAATAAGACTCTCCTGATTGTCACCCTTCTGTCCCGCTCTGTCACCCTGTCCACCTTGAACTGCCATTACTCCCCTTCCTGGACTCTACCATGGACTTTTCTCCACCATCAGCCCAGCCCACTGCACATCCCCCTCTACGTATGAGCACTTAAATAAACACCCTTGGAACAAATACTTCCCTGGAGTCTGTCAAATGATTCACATATGTATTAGTACAACATTGTCAAAGCATTGCAACTCAAATGTAGAGTGAAATATACTTTGGAATGACCTTTGGTGGGCAGCAGTACACATAGCAGGAGCCAAAGTAGGGCACAGAGAACTGAAAATAGAGATGCCAAAGCATACAGTCAGTGGCCAAAGACATAGGGAAACAGGCTGCCATGTACGATGTCCAACAGAAAACTGAAATGTAAAGTGAACTTACAGTGTCTTACCTCTGTGACACTGGAAGTACTGCTGAATTATATTGCTTCTGTTGTCAACATCTTCCTCCTCTGCCTCCTCTTCCTCACTGTCTACAGGCTCCACAGATGCCACAAGACCATCTCCAGGCACATCCTCCTCCAGAAAAGGCACCTGGCATCTCAAGGCCAGGTTGTGCAACATGCAACGATGATCTGGCACACCTTCTTGGGTGAGTAGTACAGGGAGCCACCTGTCAGATGGAGGCACCGGAACCTGGCCTTCAGAAGGCCAAAGGTCCTTTCAATAATCCTCCTTGTACACCCATGTGCCACATTGTAACGTTCCTCTGCCCTTGTCCTGGCATTCCTCACTGGGGTCAGTAGCCATAAGAGGTTGGGGTAACCAGAGTCACCTGCAAATACTGAGGGACAACTGTTAGCCACACACTAACCCTCAGGGACCACCCCATACCCAGACACCTACTCATAGTGTGTGGGGACATTGGCCTCACCTATTAGCCACACCCGGTGCCTCTGGAGTTGGCCCATCACATATGGGAAGATGCTCTTCCTCAAGATAAAGGTGTCATGCACAGAGCCAGGATATTTGGCTTTCACGTGGGAGATGTACTGGTCCACCAATCACACCATCTGCACATTCATAGAGTGATGCCTTTTTCTATTCCTGAAAACTTGTTCATTTCTCCGGGGGGGTGGGACAAATGCCACATGTGTACCATCAATGGCACAAATTATGTTGGGGAGATGTCCCAGGGCATAAAAGTCAGCTTTCACTGTGGCTTAATTCTCCACCTGGGGGAACACGATGTAGCTGCTCATGTGTTTCAGCAGGGCTGACAACACTCTGGTCAACACGTTGGAGAACATTGGCTGGGACATCCCTGATGCCATGGCCACTGTTGTTTGGAAGGAACCACTACCCAGAAAATGGAGCACTGACAGGACCTGCACTAGAGGGGGGATACCTGTGGGCTGGCGGATAGCTGGCATCAGGACTGGCTCCAATTGTGCACACAGTTCTTGGATTGTGGCCCGATTAAGTCTGTAGGTAATGATAATGTGTCTGTCCTCCATTGTAGCAAGGTCCACCAGGGGTCTATACACGGGAGGATACCGCCATCTCATATTCAGCCTCAGCGGTTGAAGCCTATGGAAGAAAACGGTGAGCAGAGGGTCATATTCCCACATCTATTGCACTAATGATGATTTGTTTACTTTACAGGAACAAGATGTGAATCCGACAATCAGTTGATGTGCCAATGTCTGCTGTGACGCAGTTAGGTGCCATGCCCTGTGCCCCCCTGAAATGGTGGATGCCTGACCTGTGAGGAGGGACAAATGGAAATGAGGTAATTGCTCTGGCGTTGTGCGCCCTCGCGGTAGGCGGTCGAAGACCATCGCGCAACTTCGCATTGGTTATCATCGGGCCCTATGGGTTCCAGGAGCCAATGGTGATATACGCCGACGGTGACGGTACGCACCGCCGCGGACGTCACCACCATTTTCTATCTTTTCACTCACTTGCTACCTGACCTTCAACAGGAGAGGACCTACACTGCAAGTGCTGCTATGTCCTGTGTCTGGAAGCGACAATGGCTCATGTGTCTGGGGAAAGGGCCTCTACCTTCACTACGGAGGAGTTGGGGAAACTAGTGGATGGTGTCCTACCCCAGTACACGTTACTCTACGGCCCTCCAGACAAACAGGTGAGTACACTGTGAGCATGATGCGTGGGCCATGAATGTATGGAGTGCTGTATATGTAAGCCACATGTAGGGGTGGTGCAGCAGCATCCTGGCCAGAGTGCTGCATGTAAGGTGGTCAATGTATGTGCATCAGGGGATGGGAGGGATATGGTGGGCCATGAGTGTGACGGTCTGGATGGTTGACTAATTTCCTTTTCTGCTGTCTTTTCCATGCAGGTTAGCGCCCACCAGAAAAAAGGTATTTGGTGTGCCATCGCCAAGGAGGTGCGCACCCTGGGGATCTTTGACAGGCGGAGCACCCACTTCCGCACGAGGTGGGAGGACCTGTGCCGCTGGGCAAGGAAGACGGCAGACATCCAGCTGGGGCTGGCCTCCCAACGAGGTGTTCTCTCCGTATTGAGGCAGGAGTCAAGTGTGGGCTTGGCCTATGATTTTTGGCCCAGTGGCCCACGGACATTTTGGAAGGACAATGTACGGCCTTATGTACATATTGTATATTTTTGTAAATACTGTTTTTCTATTCATTACGCATATCTGTTTATGTCTAATATATCACTGATTTGACTCACTTCAGAGAAGTGAGTCAACTAACAAGAACTAATCAAGAACTAACAAGCCCCTAATACATCACCATACACAAACAAAGGTGGCAGGGCAACAGCAACCGCAGAGAGGGGAAGCCAGGAATGTACAGCTTGTCACAGACATGAGGCATAATACATCACTTACATCCCCACAGGTGCACCAGACAATCTCAGCAGAGAGGAGGTGCCACATCTAACCAGTCCCGCAACACAAGATGCCCCTAGTGATGATAATAGCTCTGGACTTCAGGATCTGGATGAACTACCTGGCCCATCAGAGACCACTGGTCAGTCGGGCACCCCAGCAATTTGTTTTCATTTGTAGTATTGGTAACCCAAAATTTTAACGCTGACACCTAATTGTTCATCTGTTTCAGCTATACCTGTAGGTTTCCATCTTGTACACATTGCCAGTCCTCACTGACTCTATGTATAGATATGAATTCTTTTGACACTTGGTGCTGATAAAGTTTGCCCATGTCCACTATTCGGGGAGGTCTCACACATGCAGTGACGTTTACCCCCCTACGGCAATGCAGTCCTTTGAGATTTTGTCCACTCTAATCACTAACATGTGCAAGAAATGTTTTGCATGGTTTATCCTTTTACTTTTGACAACAGGTGTTGTTCACATACATTATGTATGGCTCACAGAGTAGTCACGGGATGGAATTTATGGACAAAGTGTTAAATGCCCACCAATCATCATTGACAACAGACTGAAACCACATAAAGGCTGTACCACTACTGGTTGCTCAAGAGAACAAGCATTTGCAATTGAATGGGTCTCCCTTTTGCTCGAGTAGAAGCTATTAGAGTTGCAAATTCCTAACTTGACTTTTCTTTCCACATAAATTGAAAAGGAAAAGGAAAACATTTGACATAATCTGGTAAATTCAAAGCGCCAGAGCCGCCGTGAGCGCGAAGGATACACAAAAGGAAAAACAAGCATTGGCAAAACCAGTAGGGCTCACCTCTATGATATCCATTGATTTTGTCACTGTTTGTTCAGGCATGTGACCCAGTAGCAATAGCTGCTGTGCAGCAAGTCTTAAAGTTTAACAAATAAAAAATGATAATCATGCGGTCACCACTAAACTTTAATGCAGTCAATTCTGGCCACGTTATAGCGTTTTTTTTTTTTAAATGATGCACGCGTTTCCATGCAAATGACAGTGAAAAAATCTTGTACAAAGCCAATCGCTTGGCTTTATGAACCCAAGACTATTTACTTTGGCTTTGATTGTTTGATAATGAAAGGTGGTGGCAGTTTGCACTAAATAAGTGGGAATCATATAGCTGTAAAGGATTAACAGGTCTTTCTACAGTAGTTTACATAGTGCATTATCTGTAAATCATATAGGGCACCAAAATTGTTAAAGTTTAATTCAGTTACAGAATCCTGAACCAAGATATGTCTATCTTCAATAATTTATAGGCAGCATGCAGATGGCAACCACATAGCTGTTCCAATACATTCATATCACCCCTTTAAGTAATGCACTTTCACAAATACAATTACACAATTACATTTAACTGGCAAATATCAGGTGTTCATTACAAAACTAACAAATATTGGGAAAGTCAATAGGACTAGTTTTAAGACTGTAATTTCATTAAATCATCATGTGTGCATGGCTGTGACTGCATGTATTACCACATGAAAGCCAGATCTATTGGCTTTGCCACGCTTATTAACTTCTATTATGCTATCCAATACTTGAAAAATGAAGTGGCCTCTCTCACTTCCTATTTACTTTCTCCTTAGAAGCACCAGAACTGTGCAATTCAGGTGTATTTTAATACAAAAATCCAAATCTCTCTAATTGTGAAAGAGACTTCTTATTTATCTGTTCAGTGGGATTGAAAGTGCCAAAATGCACGAATCAGCACGATTTTAATAAAGGAAAAGGTGGCCTGTAACTTTGGTAAAATTAAAAATACTTTTATGTGACTTCTTTTAATACACACAGGCAGCATTTGGGTTCTTCCTGTAAGTGATAAATGAATGCAGATGATGAAAAGTAAGGCAACAAAACTACCGTGAATCACAGCTGAGAAAGAATATCTCTCCCCAAACTAGAGATCCAACTGCAAAGTAGACAACACGCCTTATCTAGTCTGTCTAGTCCATGGGTACTCACAAACATTTCCCCGGGGGCCACAAAACACTGTCTGTGGCATGCCCGAGGGCCGCACTGGTGCCAGTAGGCCGAGAGTAGTGGGGTGATGGAAGGTGGGCACAAGGGGGGGGGGCGCAAAATAAGGTAAAACGTTCATGCATTTAAACACTTTTTTGAAGTTTGCTAACAGTTTGTCATGTTCTTACATGTATAGTGAAAGATATCTTTAAAACGAAATTTGTTCCTAAAGATAAGTTGTCTAGGCCTCTTAGATAAAGTGTAAATAAAGTATGCCCATTTCACAGCTTTCTGATTTTTCCTGCGTTGTCAAGTGAACAGCAGCCCAGTGCTGTTGTTCACGAGGGGGCCGCAATTAAAGGTCAGGAGGGCCGCATGTGGCCCCGGGCCGTACTTTGAGTATCCCTGGTCTAGTCCATACATTTTCACCTGCAAGGGGGATGCCTCTAGGGCAGCCTAGGTGCAAGTCTTCCTTGTTGATTTTGTAATTTGTGCTTTATTCCGATGGCTTTTCTTTTTGGAGAGTGATGAAGCAGAAAATGAAGGTTTTACATTTATTAATGCGTAAACGTAGTGTGAAATAATCATGTGTGACTCTAACCGAACTAATAAAGATTGTACGGGGACAAAATGTGCCCTCAGAGTAGTTTGCCAACATTTATAAGCGTGCTTTATATAACGTGGTGTATTAGAATTGCACTAATCCGACATAATCGTAAACGTGTGCTATGATTTGCTTGTTTGAAATGTTTTAGCTTAGCATTACTTTAGTGCAGGCTTCGGCCTAGTTGCCTGGTCTCACGGTTTAGATGCTCGTATTTTTCCAATGTGCTATTAAACGTGTATTTCTGCTCGAAGCTGTACTTTTCCACTGAGATCGTTCACATGCTTATCTTAAGGTTTCGTGCCAGCCTGGCATATTTTCTCTTTACTCCAAGGTCGATCTGCAGGTGCGGACAATGGAAGCTCTGAAAGTGAGTTAATTGGTATAAAATGTTGCAACTTGCGTACCCATCTCCAAGGATAATGTATGCTTAAGTAAAAGCCTGAGAACTGTTGTTTTTGATTGGATAATTTGAAGCTAACCTATGAACCCTCCAATGGAAGACCCTACTGGATTTGAACTGTTGTCTATTTAAACCAGGTGCACGAGAAGAAAGTAGCCATTACCAGCCATTATCAGCCATTACCAGCTATTGCCCGACATTGTGCCATTCCGTAGCTATTATGGCCCACTTTGCTGCGACGCCATTTTGAAAGAGACTTTGATGCTTTCTCTAATCGAGAGAAAGAGACTTTAATGATTCTTGCCCTAGAGACTTTAACTTTGATCCCTTGCATGAAGTAGTAGTTTACCTTGCCGCCGTGAGGCAACTGCCCCGTCCACCCCTGCCCCTTTGCCCCGTCCCATGCTGACCGAGAAACGGCACCTGCGAGACGAAGACTTCCTTGTATGCTGATCGTAATTGGTAAATATGAAAGGAAATTGTAAAATTGCATTGTGTTTCCTTTAGGTAACCAACTGCTGATTTTGATAAGAGCCCTAGTTAGGAGTTTTCTAAATTAATGTTGCTAAATTGTTTTTGCATGAAGTCCCACATGCCGATGCTAATTTGAGGTTAGACGAGGATTCCTTTTGTTGCACGATGCAATTTGAGACCTTGTTATGCTGACTAAATGTATGCAATTAGTTCATTACAGATTATCGTATTAGTGATTTGCATTGCTATTATCGAATGCCTTGTTATTCAAATGCTACATAGATTGCACTTGTTTCGCCGCTATGGACAGCTATTAATGTTCATTTACGTTTATCATTTGGTGTTGAGACACATCTATATTGTGCTAGCTTTGTTAATATAGGGAAATAAATTTCACTAACTTTGGATAAACTGGTGTGGTTATTCCTGGCTGAAAGGTCAGGGTTCGCCGAAATGTATTCTGGATTAATTGTTAAGTGTTATGTCGATCAAGGTATTGCTTATGTTCGTTATTGATTATTGATTTGATTAAAATTAGCCGATATAGAGTACGGAGAGTCCCACTTAGTCAAAAGATTCATCGGCCTAAAGAGTGTCCGGATACAGGTAAATTATTAGTACGGACCGCTCTATCAGTAGATGGTAGCAGAGGACGGTTTAGTCTTTTGGGACCCTGTACTCTTAGAGTACATGGTGTTGAATTAAAGAAGCACGCATTTTGAGACCCCACTCGAGAAGTTGAATTAAATTTTTCTTGGGTAAAACAGATTGACAGAATGATTATGGGCTAGGTCCACCGCGACTTTCCCGGGATCTCGGAGCTTGCGAATGAGGAGAATGGAGGTGTGGAATCGGCGTTGGCGGTACTAGTGATGGTATGGGTGAAGTTAGGGTTTTGCGCTTGCACAGCTTATTGCCGCAGATTGTGTGAGAAGGTTGCGAGGAATTTTTTTCTTTTTAGAGGATAGCGGAGGTGCGACTCCGAGTGTAGAAGTAGAGAAGTCGTCGAACTTCATAGAAATAGCAGAGGTGCGACTCCGAGGGTGAGAGTAGGGAAGTCGTCGAACTTCATGTGCGTGTGGCGCTTCGTGCATAAAAAGGTCCACGTGGTTGTTGTTGTTGAGACGGGCCCTGCGAGGTCAAGAGACTCCGGAGTATGTTGTTTTATGTTGTGATCTGGGCGGTTTAGTAGGTTGATCGGGCGTGGTCAACGAGTTGGTACGTGTGTTAGGGAGTGAAAGAAACTTCGACTTCGGGCTTTGACAAAATTCTAAGTGCACTAGAATAGATCATTGACAAGTTGAGAGTAGGTCTGCGGGTCAGATTTGCTTGCGAACGTGGGGACCGAGAAAGATGGAATAACTGCCGAGGCTAGTGAAAAATCCCTAAGGTCCTGAAGCGATTGTGTTACCCTTCCTGTAGTACCCAGCGTCCAATTAGAAGGGCAGGAGCCCTTTAAATTCTCATCGCGCTCCCGCCGTCGCGGGAAAGCGCGAATCAACAAAGCAATCCGGAGGGGGCAGGAGCCCAAAACCCAGCGTCCAATTAGAAGGGCAGGAGCCCTTTAAATTCTCATCGCGCTCCCGCCGTCGCGGGAAAGCGCGAATCAACAAAGCAATCCGGAGGGGGCAGGAGCCCAAAACCCAGCGTCCAATTAGAAGGGCAGGAGCCCTTTAAATTCTCATCGCGCTCCCGCCGTCGCGGGAAAGCGCGAATCAACAAAGCAATCCGGAGGGGGCAGGAGCCCAAAACCCAGCGTCCAATTAGAAGGGCAGGAGCCCTTTAAATTCTCATCGCGCTCCCGCCGTCATTGCCAGGAAGAGCCAGGGCAGGGCCACCCCCCTGACATTTTGTAATAGGTAAAGGCTGCCTGAAGGAAGCACCATATGGTGCTGTGGGTGGAGTGAGGCACCCAGAAAAATCTTCATCAGTTCGGAACTCCAACGCCCTAAACAGGTTCCACAGATGCAGGACTTGGGCAGTGGCTGACAACTATCTACCCACCCGGACACCTTCTCAAACAGAGGTGATCAGCCCTTCATGCCCCTTAGATATCTCAGCACTCCCTAACACAAACCTCAGCAGAGCTAAACAGGGTGAGGAAAAGAGAGGGAGAGTGCTCACAGGGAAAAGATTGCAAAACTTTTGAGCAGGATCTGAGTGTCCTACCAAAACAAGATGGGTAGACGGAAGGGAGGGATACCTTTGGAAGAGGCAGGCAATAATAAGACCTTAGACGGCTTCCTCCAAAAAGCGGTAGGGGCACTAGAAAAAGAAATTGAACTGGTCGAGTGCGGTCTAACTGCTCCCCCATCCTTCTTTTCACCAGCTTCACAGCCCCCCTCTGCAGAACCACCAGCACCAACCACCCTCACAATTCAAACGCTCAACGCAGAACCCTTGGACAGAACCATACATTCTTCGGGATCTACCCAGCCTATGCCAATCAGGCCTACACCCTCCCCAAATCATGGCACAAAGGGCAAAAGGAAACGGGGGGAGACGAATCTAAAGAACAAACGGGCCCGTGTCCTGGACCCCTCTGTCCATACCGTATCTACCAGACCTAAGGATCATATACCTGCCCAAACTACCAACTATGGCAATCTGGATATTACTTCTATCACAGACTTTATTAAAGATGAGCTTCTAAAACAACTACATCCTATAACAATCCGTCTATTAGCCATCGAGGAGAAACTCGATGCCCTCATTAAACCCAGCCAGCCAATCCCCCCTTCCCCATCGGGCTTGCACTGCTTGCGACAACACCCTATCCTTGGCCCCCCTGTCAATGATGCCAGTAGTCCCCTTCTCCCACCACCTACGGTTCACAAGCCAAAACCACCTTGCTCTGACACACTACATCAACTAGCGAAGCTTTCTACACCTAGTCTGGCTAATCTCCCTAAAACGTGGTACACAAAGAGCGATTCCTCTTACCTAAGGCGGACTGGTGAAATTGCCCCTTCCACAAACACGGGCGCCAAACCCCATAGAACCCACCCAAATATCCCAGTAGATCGGATGCGCAGGGACTCAGGAATCAACATGGGAACTTTACATCTACCTCCAGAAGCCTGCCCCTACGTGCTTGTTATTACGAATGTCCCTAAGCTCAAGTCCATCATCCCTGAATCATTCACAGAACTGAAAAACAAGGTTATTCATTGGTTGCATAAACATGCTAGATTCGCATTCCATATGATACCCTCAATATTAATGGTGAGGAGGGTGGGTTGGGTGGGTCCACTCAAAAACCCTGGTACTGGGGACTGTATTGTTATTAACTTTAATGTGCCCTCCCTCGTCGATCAGCTTTCCCTAAATGCATGCCATCTCAACCCCCTAGGGGGGGCCACTTCACTTTGCAGGCTTCAGGCCTTTTACCCCCATAAAGCTGCACCAGGCTTCAAGGGGGTGACAATGACATCCAGAGATTTTCCTAGGGCTCAGATGCCAACTGATTTCCAGCCAAGTTGCAATCCTGCCTCGCCCACACTCTCCGAAAACGATTGACTATCACACATGACTTTTCTTAATTCCCGAGGTTCAAGCAACTGGAACAAAAACTATCCTATAGCTGGGAAAAATGAAACTCATAAAACAGGGCAAATCAACTGTGGGGCCGAATATACTCCCATTAGCAACACTAGTGAGTCTACTCTAACCCCCGCTCTCGCCCAGTCAGACTATCTTAAATGTTCTGAAATTCATATCGGGGGAACAGATAAGGAGCGCTGGGTGATTGAGATTAATTTAGCTACAGACCCACTAGATCACAGCAAACCCGCAAACCCACCTCTACTCCAGGTATCTGATTGGCTTAGACCACCCCCTGTCCTAGATGGGGCTGGAAGCACCCTAGACACGACCGAGAAGGGCATATTGCTTCCCCACGGTACCCTAGCCCCGAGAGAGAATCCCGTGGCTGAAGCTCCCCATAACAAACCAGATGGCTTAGATACCATCCTCAGTTGGAACATTGCCGGGTTGGAGAGTAAAATGAACAACCCTGAATGGGGAAAATTCATAGACAAACATAAAATATGTCTCTTCCAAGAAACATGGGCGCTGGAGCCTAAATATAGAATCGGTTACAAAAGCTACTGGGTTCCAGCAAATAAGGTGAATTCAGGGAGACCCTCAGGTGGCCTGCTAATATGGCTCAGCTGTTCTCTCAAATGCCAAATTGAACCAATTGACTTGGGCTGCCCTGATCTAATGGGTCTATCAATACCATCCCTTAGAGAGAAACCACTTTTAATAATTAACATCTATAATAGGAGCCTGGGCAATAAATATGAGTCCAACGCACTGACTATTTTAGACAATTTTCTCACCGATAAATCACCCTCTCATTTTATTCTCATTGCCGGAGATTTTAACACCACTTTTGAACCCTACTCACTGGCCCAGGAACTATATAAAGATGAAGATGCTCATTGGGGCATCCCCCAGCTGGTGTCAAGCAAAAGACCTAAAATCAACAGACTATCATACCAGCTCATGGACATTACATTGGCACACGGTCTCCGGGCTTGCAATGGCCGTTCCCGTTCGGATCTTAACCTTCACCCCACATTTAAACGTGGGTTGCAGAAGAGCCAGATTGATTACATCTTGCTCGACATCCGCCTTTGGGGTCACATGGTCGATATGAACATCACAGAACATGAGGAAAGCGACCATGAACCATTGATTTTATCACTCAGGAACCTACTACCCCTACTTGAAGCCTCCTGCCCCAAGTCCTATAGTCAGCAGCTCGCACTGACCAACAACAGGCGAAATGTTAGATGGAAATCCCTGAACACTGACATAACCACTTTGGCAAAAGTGTACTGGCAGCTGGCGGATCATATGGAATATATACTTCAACCCACGAAAGATAGTGGTGGGCTTATAGCAGCCCACACACTGTTTTTTAACTCTTTAAAAACTCTACTTACTAAAGAGTCGGCAACAGAGCCTAAACAGAATTCTAACGCAAGATGGTTCAACACTGCATGCAGAGAAGCACAGCATAAGTTGCTGAGAGCCCTAAGAGGTGGCCAGATGGATTATATAAGGGAAGCTAGAAAAGACTACAAAAAGGAACAAGGTAGAGCCCGTAGGGAATGGGATGAATCAAGATGGGTCCTCCTCCTGGAATCTGCTAAAACAAACGACACCACGAAATTTTGGAAATTGGTAGCTGATGCCAGCAATGAACCACACCGTTCGCCTGGTGCCTCAATACTCCCTGCAGAATGGTCCGACCATTTTTCCCAATTATACCTGGGGACCACCGATGCTGCTTCCCGGGATCTGATCCATATCATGACCTCCGAGACCCCCAAAATTGAATTCACTTTGGCAGATACCAAGGCTGCGATTGCCTCAATGAAATGGGGAAAGGCCCCCGGCCTTGATAAAATACCAGGAGACCTTTACAAGACAAATCCAGATGTATGGGCCCCATACCTAAACCTCATTTCAAATGAGATAGCTGCTGGAGCACCTGTTCCGAGCTCCTGGTTGGGAGCAGAGATAGTCCCCATTTTTAAGAAAGGCGACCCCTCTAACCCTGCCAACTATCGCCCAATCTCCTTACTCGACAACTTCCAAAAAATCTTTGCAAAGCAAATTTTGTCCTGTCAAGAAGACTGGATTTTAGAAACAAACGCCATCTCTGATCTACAAGCAGGGTTCAGACCAGCAGTCAGTACTATAGATCAGGTACTAAGATTTTTAACAATAAAATGGAAAACTGTAGAAATAGGAAGGGGTAACCTTTACGTAGTTTTTATTGATCTCAGAGCCGCGTTCGACCTGGTCCCCAGAAACCAGTTATGGCTGACGCTAGCCAATATGGGTGTCCCGCATGGCCTTCTGAAACTTATTACCCGCCTACATGAAAATACCTACGCCCAAATCAGGAACGGCAAGAAGGGTGATCTCACAGAACCAGTGGCTATTGAGAGGGGAGTTAGACAGGGGTGCGTCCTGGCCCCAACTCTCTTCCTATTATACATAAACAACTGCATCAAGTACTTAGCAAACTGCACAAATGATTCTCCCAAGCAGGCTGGAACCAAAGTCCCCTGCCTACTCTACGCAGATGACACTATTCTTTTGTCTAAATCACCCATGAGAATTCAAAACTTGGTAAATCAGTTTGGTGTTTACTGCAGAAATTATGGATTAGACATAAACCATAAGAAAACCAAACTTATGATATACAGCGCCCCGAACAAGAAGCTCAGCGCAAACATAAAGATGGATTTAACTCCCCTGGAGAGAGTAATGGAATATGACTACTTGGGCATTAGACTATCCGACAAGGGCAGCTGGGAGCCAGCCATAAGGAAAGGGGCACTAACAATTAGCCAAAGATGTGGAGTAATAGGACGCAAAGCTAGCACTGCCACAAGCCCCCCTCTGATCCTTATCTCTGAAATATATAAAGCACAAATCCGTGCTGCGGCCCTATATGGAGCAGAACTTTGGGGATTACATAGACAGATGGATACTCTCCAAACCAAAGAAAACAACTTCCTCAGACACATATCTAGACTGGGGAGGGGCACGCCAATGCTCCCCCTCAGACTGGACCTGGGCTAAAATAGTATCAAAGACATAGCCTATCTAAGACCACTCCTGTATTGGGTCAGACTATGGAAAACAGATGAACTTGAACCCTACAGGGCAGCAGTTAAAGAACTATTACCACCTCATCACGGATGGGAAAAGGTACGGTGGCTCAGGGAGATGAAAGTGGCATGGACCAAACTGAGTCTATCCCAGTACTGGGAGAACCCCGAGATGATTCCTGGCAGTGCTAAACGCCTGATCAAAGAACATTATTGGGCAAAAATCAACGAGGAATCTCTCGGTTCACATGTGTCAGGTCGGCTGACAGCTGAATTCCTGCTGGTCAAACACGTTCCCTTCCCTGAAAGCTCCCTGGATCTACCCATACCAGCCCGTGCTCGCTCTCTACTACTCCAGCTCAGGTACGGGACATTGGCGGTTAATAGCTACACGGCTGGTTGGTCGACTAACAGTTCCCCATCGGACAAATGCATAAATTGTCATTTATGCAAGGAAACAGCTGAACACATCCTATTTTTCTGCCCTCTGTACAAAGGTCCCCGAGGGAAGTGGATTATTCCCTTGTGCAGAACACTCCAACCACTATCCCGCAACAGTCTATTCAGAATATGTAAATACGACACTTCCATACTGATAATCAGCGCTGTTTCTAAATATCTGGCAGCAGCATGGAAAATTCGTAATAGGACTATTCTAGATTTTAACTCACTGTTTGAAGAGCTGTCTTGAAAACAGTAAATCAGCATCCTGTTATATCAGCCTTGGGCTCTAATTGTAAACCGCGACTTATTGAGCACAAAAAAACGTATCTCTGAATAAGTGCTATATTGAGTTATTTTAACTAAAGTGTTTTATAAATTTAAAATTATACTTAATTTTATAATTGTCAAGATGCAATTTATTGGATTAATTAACCCAAAAAAACTAATTAACCTAGAGCATCATCCACCACTGTCTGACTTCTTAAATTTTTTAATCAGTTTTACTGTCTGGAGTTTCAATGCCTGATTTTATATAGAGATGTGCCACACAACAGCTTTTACGTTATCATTATTCTACTGTTCAGGGTTATGTACAGGGTAAGATCCAGAGACTATTCCGAGCACCTCTTTCACCCCTCCTATTTATGTAATCTTTCTCAGGCAGCTACTGGACCCCTACTTTTTTTTACTATTGTTCCTTTTATTGTGTACTGGTTTATGGTTTTTATCTTTCTGTACGTATGTATATATTTTTTTTAAATCTTTTAAATGGCCCAAATTTGGACCGAATAAACTATTGATTGAGATCATTGACAAGTTGAGAGTAGGTCTGCGGGTCAGATTTGCTTGCGAACGTGGGGACCGAGAAAGATGGAATAACTGCCGAGGCTAGTGAAAAATCCCTAAGGTCCTGAAGCGATTGTGTTACCCTTCCTGTAGTAAACCGACAGATCTGTTTTATTTTTTTGGTAGCTCGCGATACATGCAAGAAGTCGTTACTAGAGGAGCTGAGTGAAGGAAGACTAGCCGCGAAGCTTTGTCAGCCGCAGTGTGTGTGAGTGTGACGTCACTAGGAGCCGCGCTGGGATAGGTTGGTTGCAGAGAAGGGTCGCGCACGGATTGGACGCAGTCCGTGGGGCTCGATTGGAAGGGGAAAGGCAAGCGAAGAGTATTCCGGGAATCAAAGTCACTTATTGATTACAAATTTTGTGAAATAAAAGACGAGAAAATGAAAT
This sequence comes from Pleurodeles waltl, assembly GCF_031143425.1. Classification (NCBI taxonomy): domain Eukaryota; kingdom Metazoa; phylum Chordata; class Amphibia; order Caudata; family Salamandridae; genus Pleurodeles; species Pleurodeles waltl. The sequence continues at coordinate 764,639,069 of NC_090448.1, read as the reverse complement.
TCTTTAAAGCATTTAGGAGTGCGATGAAGGGGGAGTCTTACATTAAAGCGAGCGTAGGAGAGGAGACGCCGCCCGAGGGCACACCAGCTTACATTGTAATGGAAGAGAAGGGGGTAGCTCCGTGTCTTTGGCTAAAGCAATGGCACAAACTGACAGAGAAACATGGGAGCGTAGCGTTCCCGATACATGGGACATTCAATATAAGGATCCTAGAGAATTTGAGATTCACGATGTACAACATGAAGGTGCCTCCAAGGCCAGCCCAGTTTGAGGCTCTAGCGATTTGGGAACTAATGGCCAGACAGCAACAGCAGAAGAAGTTCGAGACCAGGATGAGAAAGGTAGAAAAGACACTAGCGGACGCTAGGTGGGATAATGCACAGAAGGTGTGGAGGTCAGATGTATTGCAGGGGATAAAATTGTTTCCCGCAATTACTAAGGAAGAAGAGGAGACAGGTAAGAAAGCTACCTGTAAGACAGACAGGAAGTGTTCCAAGGATAGAGAGGAAGAGGAAAAGTTGAGAAGAGAAGAGGAGTTAGAGGATGAGGAGTTAATAATGCAATTGTTGAACGACCGTCCACCACCTTATGCGGAGAGTGGACAAGGTCCAAGTACCAGTTCTGCCCCTCCGGCACCGGTACAGAACAGTGAAACTCAGAGTTCAGGAGCATCATCGGGATCTAAGGACCCGAGTCTATCATTCACCCCGCAGATACCGCAGGTTAGGAGAATATATCCAGATGTGCCCATGTTGAAACCAGCAGAAAATTATCAGCCGCAGATGCCAGGGTACTACAGCAGTGACAACAGTGCAGGAATGACTCTAGATCCAACCGTAAGGGGAGTACAGAATGGTCACAACCCGACATTGGCACAAGCCGAATCAACCCAGTTTTTGATGCCTCAAAAGCAGATGCAGGGGGGAAACGCACATGCTCAGATGACGGGGAGTCAGATGGGCATGCCGGCAATGATGACCCATAGTGTGGGAATGAACGTGCCTCAGAACATGGGAAATGGACAAAACCCAGATGCGATATCACTACCCATTACTGTAGGTCCACCAGTACCTTTGTATAGTCAGCCTAACTTAGGTATGAGCAGTCAAGGATCAATGCTGCAAAATGGGACAGAAAGAAGGTGCATAGAAAACACTCCAGGGATAACTCCGACAGCGGCTCAGCCAACTGGATCCGGATCCTTGATGGAGTTTAGTCCCATATGTGCTCAGTCAACACTGGTGAGGTCGAGTCCCCCACTGATAATACCTCTAACATGGAACACTGAAAAGTTGCCGCAACCATCAATGGCAGTCGATGTAAATGCTACACTTATGGGGTTGAATGCGCAACAGCTGACACAGTGGTTCAACAGTCTGAATTCCACACAAAGCTCAGCCAGTGGGAAGGGAGAAGATTATATGAATAGGATGAGGCTGAACATGGAAGCACAAGAACTGGTGGAAGGGACTATGGGTGTGAATAGGTTAGAGTCCTACTCGGAAGAAGAACTGAGGTATCTATGTCCCAGGATTACGAGAGAAGTGAACAAGGTACATAAGAGCTTGCAGGAAATAGCCGACAAAAACGGGGTTGACATAGACAAGACAAAACACTTGAGCAGAAGCTACAGGTTGGATTTTGGGACCACAGATTTTGAACATATGAGGTCAGCAGGCATGAAGGCGCACCTTAGAGAACTGCTACAGAGTGCACAAGTGTGGAGGTGCTTAGACAAGTGGGAAAGCAGGTGGGTAAAGAGAAAGGAAAAGAGGAGGGACAGCGCTACAGAGCACCATGAGAAAAGACCACAGAGTAGTGATACAGTAACCATGTTACCAATGAGGGAGACAGCAGGGGGAAAATTAATACATGTACCATGGCATAGAAGCGACATTCAGTCTTTTACGGACGATTTTCCCAAACTGAGAGAGAAACCGATTGAATGGTATCAACAGACTGACAGGTTTGTGAAGCTTGCAAAATGTCTCTGGGAAGACCTGAACACTCTCTTTGAGATTGTGGTTCCAGCAGACTTGTGGGAGGATTGCAAAAGAGCTGTAGGTTGGCCGACAAGTGAACCAGAGAGAGACAGGGAGACGGGTGCACCATCACCTATGGTGATGAGCTTGTACTATAAGGTGATTGAGCATTTGAAGACGAAGGTGGCCGCGAAAAATGTGGATTGGCAGAAGATCGATCGAACTGCCCAAGAGGCTAAAGAGTTGATTCATAGTTAGTATGAGAGGTTGTTGAAGGCGTTCAAGAACTACAGTGGCACGGAAACAATAGAGGCGAAGGACATGCTTCATTTTGTGTTTAGATTTGTGGAAGGGTTGAGACCAGAGATAAGTCAGATGATAAAGTCGCATTTAATTTGCTGGCAGTCGAAACCGATTGACGAAGTATTGAATTATGCGAAATACTGTAGCGACGAAATTGAGGTGAAACAGAAAAGGTTGAAAGAGAAGGTGATGATGATGCAGCTTAAGGCAGCTCAGACAGGTCTGCAAGGTTTGCAAGGGATGCAAGGGTTCCAACAGCAGGTACCGCAACCGTAGCCGCAGTTACAGGGAAACATGGCGTTTCAGCCACAGGCGAGAGGCAGAGGCAGAGGAGGTTTTGTGAATAATGGTCCGGATTTGAACACTGTTGTGAATGGTGTGCAGGCAATGAAGAAGGTGATGCCGTGTCACTTGTGCGGGATCGTCGGTCATTGGAAACGCGAGTGCCCGATGGTGGTGCAGGAAGGTGCAGGTGTTGGTCAGCAAAACAATGATGTCAATGCATTTCAGACAATGAGGGGACCGAAAATGAGAGGTCCAAACCCAAATTTTCAGACCATAAATCAATTACAGGGATTACAACCTATGCAGCCGCAGCAGATGCAGATGCCCCGTATGCAGATGACGCAAATGCAGCCAATGCAACAGCAGTTACCCATGGTACCTAATCAGCAAATGCAAATACCTTTGGCACCAATGAGTCAGCAGCAAGTGATGGTTCCTCCACAGGTCTCGGGTCAGGTAATGAGTACAAATGGCACCGTACAACAGTTCCCACTACACAGTGAGAGTGGAATAAACAATGTATGGGAGAGTGAAAGTTCAGGAGAAGAAGGAGATTGTGTGCTTGCAGCATCCTTGGAAGTTGATCAAAAGGGTCCCTACGTGGAGGGAAGAGTAATGGGTCATCGTGTCTCATTCCTGGTTGACACAGGAGCAACACGTTCAACTGTTAAGAGCATTGAAGTACCAAATTTGCCACTCTCAGGGAGGACAATTCAAGTGGTGGGAGTAGCAAACAGGCACCTGACAAACCCGATTACAGATCCGGTACCAGTTAGCATTGGTAACTATCAAGGGTTACATAAATTTGTGGTATGTGACTCAAGCCCGATAGCACTGTTAGGGAGAGACCTATTGTGTAAATTGGGTTGTTCGATTATGTGTTCGAACGAGGGAATCAAAATCCAGACGAGCAGTGATGGGGAAGAAGAGGACAGTGTAGAGGGGGATGAGATGGAAACTGTCGATGAAGATTATCCTCTGATTTGTCTCTTCCCGATGATAACTGAAGAAGATATCCCAGCTGAATTACGGGAAACAGTCGGAAAGGAAGTGTGGGATATGACAGGGAAAAAGGTGGGATTGATGAAAGGAGTGGAACCAGTGAAAGTGACTGTAAAGCCCAATGCAATCTTTCCCCAGACCCCACAATACCACATGGCACAAGACACCCTCATGAAAGTTGCCCAACTCATTGACGAATTTGTAAAACAGGGAGTACTGAAAGAAGTGTTAAGCAGTCCATGTAATTCACCAATAATGGGACTAATAAAGCCGAGTGGAAAGGTCCGACTCGTGCAGGACTTGAGGAAAATAAATGACATCATAGTCAAATGCTGCCCAGTAGTACCGAATCCAGCTGTGATAATGTTCCAGGTCCCTTGCGATGCCGAGTGGTTCTCAGTCATCGACTTGTCACAAGCATTCTTTTCTGTGCCTCTTCATGAGGACAGCCAATTCCTCTTTTGTTTCAAATTCTTAGACAGAGTGTACAGTTGGTGTCGAATTCCTCAAGGGTTTTCTGAGTCACCGTCAATCTTCAATCAGATTCTAAAGAAAGATTTGGAAGCATTAGAATTGCCATTCGAGTCAACCCTAGTACAGTACATTGATGACTTACTGATTGCATCAAAGACAGAAAGTGGCTGCACACCCGATACCATTGCTCTGTTGAACCATTTGGGAAGGAATGGGCATAAGGTGTCTCCTTCCAAATTACACTTCTGTCAGAAGAAAGTGAAATACTTGGGTCACCAGATAGAGAAAGGGTCACGGAGAATAATGAAGGAAAGAATAACGAGTGTACTTCAAATGAGTCCACCAAAGACAAGGAGGGAGGTGAGGAAGTTTTTGGGAATGGTGGGCTACTGTCGCCAGTGGATTCCCAACTTCTCAACTCTAGCAAAGCCTTTACTGAAGTTGACCCAGAAGGATGCCTTGGATCAAATTGAGCTGAAAGGAGACGAGATGGATGCTTTTGTTGAATTGAAGGAATGCATGTGCAGGGCTCCAGCTTTAGGTATGCCTGATTACACAAAGCCTTTCACATTGTTTTGTCATGAACGTGATGCATGTTCTTTGTCTGTCTTGACTCAAGCCCATGGTGGCATAAACAGACCAGTAGCGTATTTTTCAGCTACTTTGGATCCGGTTGCAGCAGCACTTCCAGGGTGTTTGCGCGCCGTAGCAGCAGTTGGTATCAGCCTCACTCAGAGTGAAGGAATAGTGATGGGACACCCAGTAACAGTCATGGTCCCTCACTCAGTTGAGATACTTTTGACCCGCTCCCGAACGCAACACATGACTGGAGCAAGACTCACAAGGTATGAAACGATAATTCTGGGCTCACCGAATGTGCAGCTGAAAAGGTGCACTACGTTGAATCCAGCAACCTTGCTTCCTGGAGAAAATGCTGAAATTGAGAACGCTGAAGACGTCGAGCATGACTGCCTTCAGGTGACTGAATTTTGCACAAAACCTCGACCTGACATTAAGGATACTAAGCTTGATGAAAATGACCAAATTGTTTTTGTTGATGGTTCATGTCTAAGAGATGGGATGGGAATTTTGAAAGCAGGATATGCTGTATGCACTGTAACAGGTGTCTTGGAAGCGGGATGGCTTCAAGGAGTCTATTCTGCACAAGTAGCAGAACTTGTAGCCCTCACAAGAGCATGTCAACTGTCTGCATTGATGAAAGTCACCATTTACACTGATAGTCAGTACGGGTTTGGGATTGTGCATGACTTTGGACAACTATGGTCACAGAGAGGTTTCCTGACTTCTTCAGGATCCCCAGTGAAAAATGGGGAAAGGATAAGGGAATTGTTACATGCCATTCAAATGCCAGCCGAAGTTGCAGTGGTAAAGTGTAGTGCTCATACAAAAGGACAGGATTATGTTTCTCTGGGAAATGCATATGCGGATCAAGTTGCAAGATTTTGTGCCTTGAACTGCATATTACTCAGGGATTAATGGAATTCGATCAGTGAACCAGAACTCGAACCAGCTGAAGCATTTGCCTTGAAGGTTGTAGATACAATAGATGAACTAAAAACATTACAGAATAATGTCAGGGAGGATGAAAGAGATTCCTGGATTAAATCACAATGTATAAAAAGACCAGACGAGTTATGGGTTTCAAATGAGGGAAAATTTGTTTTGCCAAATAGTCTCTTATCACAGCTTGCGCGGTTCTATCATGGGCAAGCTCACCTAGGGAGAGATGCCATGATAAGATTGTTCAAAACTGATTGGTTTAACCCCAGATTTCGTCAAGCTGCAGAAGCAGTTTGCCATCGATGTGTCACTTGCCAGCAGATGAACCCAGGAAAGGGAACAGTTGTGAACGCGAGCCACATTGGCAGGGCCAGTGGACCATTTAGTCGAATGCAGATGGACTTCATTGAGATGCCTGTGCATGGAGGTCTGAAGTATGTGTTGGTGATTGTGTGCATTTTTAGTCACTGGATTGAGGCGTACCCCACACGTAGAAATGACAGCCTTACAGTTGCAAAGCTATTGTTGAGGGAGTTAATACCACGTTTCGGATTCCCGATCTCTTTAGAATCAGATAGGGGAAGTCACTTCAATAACGAGGTGATAAAGTTACTTTGCGAAGCGCTGAACATTGAGCAAAAGCTGCATTGTAGCTATCGCCCTGAAGCATCAGGACTGGTGGAGCAGATGAATGGTACACTGAAATCAAGAATGGCGAAAATATGTGCATCGACAAATTTGAAATGGCCTGACGCATTGCCCTTGGTGCTAATGTCAATGAGAAACACCCCTGATAGAAAGACTGGATTGTCTCCGCACGAAATTCTCATGGGCAGGGCTATGAGACTTCCTGCAGTTCCCGCAAATGCGCTTTTGAATATTACAGATGATATGGTGTTAGACTACTGCAAGGGTCTGGCTGACGTGGTTCGCTCTTTCTCTCACCAGGTGGAAGCGACCACCTTGCCACCGATTCAAGGTCCAGGACACACACTGAAAGCAGGTGACTGGGTCGTGGTAAAGAAGCACGTGAGAAAGTCGTGTCTGGAACCCCGTTGGAAAGGCCCTTTCCAAGTGATCCTGACGACAACTACCGCTGTGAAGTGTGCGGGAGTTCCCAACTGGATTCACGCCAAGAAGGTGTTGTGTCCCACAGATGAGGAAGTTGAAGCGCTGAAACTGCCAGTGCCTGACAAAACAGTGCTGAGACAGAGCAAAACCGAACTGAAAGCGAACAGGCAGAAACGGGAGAGAGAGAGAGATATTCTCTGAGGACGAAGAGACCAACTCACTTGGGGAAGACCAAGGAGAAAGTTCAGACAGCGACGAAGCAGCTGAAGGTGACAAAGAGCCTGAAGCAGCTGAGGGTAGCAAAGAGCCTGAAGCAGCTGAAGGTGACAAAGAACCTGAAGCAGCTGAAAGTGATAAAGAGCCTGAAGAAAGTAATGGTGACGAAGGGCTCGAAAAAGGTGAAAAAGCAGGAGAGCCTGATCAGAGGAGGGCTTTCCCAGAAGCAGACGATAGAGAAAAGGGAAAGGAGAACGTGATTGATTCCCCAGAAGGAGGGGACAAGGCAGAACAGAACGAAAAAGTTCAAGCTTCCACAGAAAAGATCGCAGGTCCATCAAATGGACACGGTGCAAAGAGGAGACTAAGTATATCACCAATAAAAGAAAGGACTAAAGAAAGTTTGAACGACGGAGAAAGGCCAAAAGTGAAAGAGAAAAGAAAGGAAGTGACTGTTGTGGAACAATCCTCAAGTGAAGGAAAAGACTTGGCCAAAGAGGAGAGTACCAGCGAGGCAGAATCGAAAAGAGAGGCAAAATTGAAAAGGAAAAGGATACCGAACAGAAGGTATTCCGGTCCTGAATGGGCATATGTAGTCAATGACGATTGGACTGACGAATTTGTATCTCTAAGCCTTGAGAACGAAGAAGAAGAGATACCAATAGAAAAGAAAAGTTTTATGGACTCTGTCGATTGAAAGGGTGATAAATGACATTGCTTGTTACAATCTAACGTGATACAAACAACCAGCTGAGACATTGCTAAACCGGATGAGACACTTGCTGAACTGATAAAAGACTGAGTTATTGCCGAATTGAGACAAATGCTGCTAACCGATAAGTGACTGGCCTCTCGAAGAAGACGGTGTGAACATTGCGCTCGTTCAGCTTTGTAACTGAATTGCTAAATAGTTTCTTTTACAGGTGCTTCTAGCTCTCTGATTCTATACAGATCATGACGCAAAACAGTAGGAAGAAGTATTGTAAATATGTGTGTATAGGCTTAGTAATTGCATGTGTACTGATAATAATGGCAATAGTGCTTACAATGCATGGAAAGGGTGAGGATGAGAGAATTGATGCTTCTACTTTTGCTCCTGTTACTGTCACTGAACTAACTGCACTGAAAAGATTAGAATTAGATGAGAGACTCTTGCATGATAAGAAAGAGCTTTCGTATAATGTTTGCTATCGCTTGCTAACAGAATATGTTGAGACTATGGATGCGAAGGATTGTTATGTGTGTACACAGATACCAACATCAGTAAAGGAAGGGGTGACTTATCACCACATGCCTCTTACATACGGGATTACATGTAGTATAGTAATGTCTAGGTTTTATGGTCAGACTAACATACAGTATTTTTACTCAAATTATGATGTTACCTTTGCATATGTTCCTATAATAGCGCAGCTAAGCCAGATTGCTAAAGATTGGGATGCTAAAATAATGAGGGAATTTTTCGAGCCAATGCAACCTTTTGAAACGGCGCACGCTCATAGGGAAAACCTTACCTGCTCGCTCTCTGCAATAGAAATAAGCTTTTTAGATCGCACAGATGATAGAAGAGCACAAATGAATGCGAAATTAGAAAAAGAGCTACATAAGAGGACTTCAGTAGATAATTATGATTTTGCCGCAATAAAGACACAAGGGAGAATAGCTTTAGATGCTTGGCATGTAGGGAAATTTTGTATATATCGAGGTGAATCCTATTATGACAATATTTTTGTAGGAGCGAGTGAGTGTAAACATACGTTTATCTTTAAGGCCAAATGGACATTCATGATGAACGGACTTGACCCTGTCATTCCAGGTGTATATTACATTTGTGGGTATAATGCCTATTATCGTCTTCCAAAGGGATGGTGGGGGAGATGTTATTTGGGTATAGTGTTCCCAAAGGTTTATCAACTGGATGACCTATCGATGATTCAAAAGACATCTGGATCCCATCGTATCCAGAAAAGAGAGACCGCAGCTGCTGTGGTAGGAGATATATTTGGAGCCATGATTCCTTCGTTGGGAGTTGTGTTGAATTCCATCAAAATAAGAAAGTTGTCTACTATAGTGGATAACATGTTGACAAAGTTTTCAGGAGCTATAATACTGATAGATGCTGAACTTGCAGCGGAAAGAGCTATGACTCTTCAAAATAGGCTTGCTTTAGACATTCTTTTAGCAAAGGATGGCGGCGTTTGCAAAATGCTTGGTGCACGACACTGTTGTACGTATATTCCTGACAATAGTGTGAAAATTAAAACTATGCTTGCTAATCTAACAAAAGAGAGTGCAGATTTGAAGGAACTGAAAGAACCAGGAGTGTGGGAGAAGGTTGGAAAAGGACTTGCTTCAGTGGGACATTGGATTGGGGGAATTTGGAATGGAATATTATTGAAAATAATACAAGGAATATTAATAGTACTAATTTGCATATTTGGAATTTGGGGAATAAAAAGGGGAATAATAATGATTATGGAAAGAATTAGAAGAAGGAAGGAAGAGAGAATAATGAAGAGAATGGCAGAAGAATACAAAGCGAAAACTAGGGGAACTAAAAGGAAAAGAGAACTGACAGAATTTTAATGGAATAAAATTTGTGGGCATGATTTGGTGTGATGACAAGTAGTCATCAGAGGAGGGATTGATGAAGCAGAAAATGAAGGTTTTACATTTATTAACGCGTAAACGTAGTGTGAAATAATCATGTGTGACTCTAACCGAACTAATAAAGATTGTACGGGGACAAAATGTGCCCTCAGAGTAGTTTGCCAACATTTATAAGCGTGCTTTATATAACGTGGTGTATTAGAATTGCACTAATCCGACATAATCGTAAACGTGTGCTATGATTTGCTTGTTTGAAATGTTTTAGCTTAGCATTACTTTAGTGCAGGCTTCGGCCTAGTTGCCTGGTCTCACGGTTTAGATGCTCGTATTTTTCCAATGTGCTATTAAACGTGTATTTCTGCTCGAAGCTGTACTTTTCCACTGAGATCGTTCACATGCTTATCTTAAGGTTTCGTGCCAGCCTGGCATATTTTCTCTTTACTCCAAGGTCGATCTGCAGGTGCGGACAATGGAAGCTCTGAAAGTGAGTTAATTGGTATAAAATGTTGCAACTTGCGTACCCATCTCCAAGGATAATGTATGCTTAAGTAAAAGCCTGAGAACTGTTGTTTTTGATTGGATAATTTGAAGCTAACCTATGAACCCTCCAATGGAAGACCCTACTGGATTTGAACTGTTGTCTATTTAAACCAGGTGCACGAGAAGAAAGTAGCCATTACCAGCCATTATCAGCCATTACCAGCTATTGCCCGACATTGCGCCATTCCGTAGCTATTATGGCCCACTTTGCTGCGACGCCATTTTGAAAGAGACTTTGATGCTTTCTCTAATCGAGAGAAAGAGACTTTAATGATTCTTGCCCTAGAGACTTTAACTTTGATCCCTTGCATGAAGTAGTAGTTTACCTTGCCGCCGTGAGGCAACTGCCCCGTCCACCCCTGCCCCTTTGCCCCGTCCCATGCTGACCGAGAAACGGTACCTGCGAGACGAAGACTTCCTTGTATGCTGATCGTAATTGGTAAATATGAAAGGAAATTGTAAAATTGCATTGTGTTTCCTTTAGGTAACCAACTGCTGATTTTGATAAGAGCCCTAGTTAGGAGTTTTCTAAATTAATGTTGCTAAATTGTTTTTGCATGAAGTCCCACATGCCGATGCTAATTTGAGGTTAGACGAGGATTCCTTTTGTTGCACGATGCAATTTGAGACCTTGTTATGCTGACTAAATGTATGCAATTAGTTCATTACAGATTATCGTATTAGTGATTTGCATTGCTATTATCGAATGCCTTGTTATTCAAATGCTACATAGATTGCACTTGTTTCGCCGCTATGGACAGCTATTAATGTTCATTTACGTTTATCATTTGGTGTTGAGACACATCTATATTGTGCTAGCTTTGTTAATATAGGGAAATAAATTTCACTAACTTTGGATAAACTGGTGTGGTTATTCCTGGCTGAAAGGTCAGGGTTCGCCGAAATGTATTCTGGATTAATTGTTAAGTGTTATGTCGATCAAGGTATTGCTTATGTTCGTTATTGATTATTGATTTGATTAAAATTAGCCGATATAGAGTACGGAGAGTCCCACTTAGTCAAAAGATTCATCGGCCTAAAGAGTGTCCGGATACAGGTAAATTATTAGTACGGACCGCTCTATCAAGAGAATAGTGAAATAGAACTATGGAGTCAGAACCGTCCACAGTTCTTGTCCATTCTTGAACAGAAACCTAAAAAAAGAGATGTGCGCAGTGCTGTTTTATGTGTGAATCGGCATAAGTAAAAGAAATCTGTTGCGCAGGTGACATTTTACAGTGCCCAATCACGTCCCTTGAATGGTTGTAGCTGTAACCACGCACTTCCTGTGTTTAGCTAGCAGAGCCGCGATGTCATTGGTGGTCAAGTTTAAGTTACGGATGGCAGTGGGGTAGAAACGCTGACAAGCTGTTGCGCCGTCCTGTAAAGAGGAAAAAAAATCCGAGAGCTGGCCCAGCACGATAAATACATTCGTTTACTAGTTTCAATCCTTTTATATCTCTTCGCCAAAATCAGGAATGAGTGAGGGTTACTGAGCGTGGGAAATAGTACTGGACTCCAGATATTAAAATATGTAGTCTGGGGCCGTGAGGGCGTTGGGGTGTGGGGCTCTAAACATAAATATGAACTCAACGGAGCGTTCACTCTTTCTATTTACTTTGGTGAAACTGCTCCTTTCTTCCATGCAGCTCACCTCTGTTCAGTGCATGTCCTCCTCACTTGTGTTCGGCATGGTACCTGAGTTACTCAGCCCTGTGAGTACCTTTTGTGTTGGGTAATGATAAAGCGTTTCACTTACAGCGATGGGCAGGACAAAATGGTGATGGTAATCTAGATGCCACGCTGTTTTACGCTATCGAATAACTCTTCCTGAATCCCAAACTCTCATTGTGGACGGTTAAACACCAATGAACTGCCAAATGCTATTGTGAGCTCAGCCACAGTATATCACTCTAAATCATATTTTAACTTTGTTGGAAACTCATGTTGTTGTTTAAGCAGAGTTGCTGCTCCGTTAATACGAACAGCCTTCCCTCAGTTGCTTTCAGTTTGTGGCCTCAGTTACAGAATTCTTTGTGAGTACTTCCGGTGGATGGTCAGCCAGGACTGGCTTTGGAAAAGAAACAAGACTGCAAATGATAGTGTCCAGTAAGAGAACGCCATTGGCAGCCTGCTAACACGCGGCAGTTTCAAGAAAGTGCAACAAGAGCACTACTGGGCAAATAGCTGGCACCAAGATTGGAAGGAGGGCAGGAGTGCAGATGGAGTGCTTGTTCCTGTATTAAATTAAAACAAGCCACGTTGAAAGAAAAAACAGCGCGATCGAGCTTCTACAGTTCACGCGTAGTGAAACCTATTGGCAAAGGTGCAATTATGGACGTAACCGGCAAAAGTGCAATTAACTATGTAACAAGGTCAAAATTATGCAAAGCGCTCAACTTCTGCCAAGCGAGATCGCGCTGTGGAAATAGAGAAAAAGTAGTCCACAAACCTGACTGGAAACAGCGAGCCTCGCATGTTTTCTGTACTTGGTCGCTGCGCTCGAGGAGGGCTAACCACCGGAAAAGGCATGATGTATGCGTGCCTTCCACTAATGAAAGCAAGCAGATTTTAACAGGCAAGCCCACAAACCAATGAAAGACACTGACGTGACGTGGACGAGGCTCCGAGCCCTTTTCTAATTTCTAAAGCATCTCGCAAGCGCATGCGACGCAGGTTCGACCCTAAAAAGTGACAACCAGCTATTTATGTACCTACATACCCTACCTTTTGATTTGGACAGCTCCCTGTTCTCTGGAATCAGACCTAAGTGAGGGTTCAGTTGTACATGTGAGCCATGATGTACTGCAATATTGTACAAGGCACAACAAGCTACTATTGTCTTGCACACAACTTCAGGGGAGTACAGAAGCACCTTGTGCAGTCAAGAAATCTGAATTGTGACTTGAGGAGACCAACAATGAGCTTTATGATGGATGGTGTGTGAGAAAGTAGGCTCTTTCAAGCATGGTTACCCCCATTTTTGGCTTGTTTGTCAGTGTTTGTCAGTGTGTTTTTACTGTCTCACTGGGATCCTGCTAGCCAGGACCCCAGTGCTCATAGTTTGAGAACTATTTGTCAGTGTGTTTTTACTGTCTCACTGGGATCCTGCTAGCCAGGACCCTAGTGCTCATAGTTTGTGGCCTATATGTGTTGTCAGTATTCTTGACTGTGTCACTGGAGTTCTGCTAACTAGAACTCCAGTGCTTATGCTCTCACACCTTACCAAATGTGTCACTATAGTTTAGTGACTCCATATACCAATTCTAATTGGCACACTGATCCCCCCTTATAAGACCCTAGTATATGGTACATAGGTACCCAGGGCATTGGGTTCCAGGAGATCCTTATGGGCTGCAGCATTTCTTTTGCCACCCATAAAGAGCTCATACAAACACTCTTTCAGGACTGCCACTGCAGCCTGAGTGAAATAGTGCACACACTATTTCACAGCCATTTTCACTACACCATGGGCCAGATGTAGGAAACTTCGGCATTGCGACTCTCAAATTGCGATTTTGAGTGAGTCGCAATTTGCGAGTCGCAATGCCGGATGCAGGATGGTGTCCCTGACACCATCTGCGAGTCTCAAGGGGGTCGCAAAGGCACACCTCATTAATATTAATGAGGTGGGTCGCAATTTGCGACCCCCTTGCGAGTCGCAGCACTCACAGGGATGGTAGCCTGCTGGAGACAGCAGACCACCATGTCTGTGACTGCTTTTAAATAAAGCAGTTTTTTTTTTTTGTAATGCAGCCCGTTTTCCTTAAAGGAAAACAAGACAAACGAAAAAATTAAACCTGTCAGTTTCATTTTTTCAGAGCAGGCACTTTTCAAGGCCATTCACAAAGGGGAAGGGGTCCCACGGGGACCCCTTCCCTTTTGCGAATGGGTTACCACCAGTGTGACATTGGTGGTAACTGCGATTACTTTACGACCGTGTTTGCAGTCACAAAGCAATCTTACGTCGCGCTGCGACTCGCAAATAGGAAGGGGAACACCCCTTCCTATTTGCGACTTGCAGTCCCATTTTGCGAGTCGGTAACCAGGTTACCGACTCGCAAAATGGGAATCGCGATGTGGTTTTGCACCTCGCAAACAGCGATTCTAGCTGTTTGCAAGGCGCAAAAGCTTTGCTACAGCTAGCCCCAGGTAACTTATAAGTCACCTTTATGTCTAACCTTCATTTGCTGAAGGCTAGGTGCAAAGTTACTGTGTGTGAGGGCACCCTTGCACTAGCAAAGGTGCCCCCACGTTCTCCAGGACCAATTTCCTGGACTTCATGAGTGCGGGGATACCATTATAAGCATGCACTACATATATGTCAATACATATATGTAGCTTCACAATGGTAACTCATAATATGGCCATGTGATGTGTCTAAGATTGTGAAATTGAACCCCCAATCCAAATCTAGTATTGAGGGTGGTAATTCCATGCACCCTGGGGTCTCCACCATGGACCCCCAGTACTGCCAAACCAGCTCTTTGAAGTTTCCACTGCAGCCCCAGCTGCTGCCATTTCAAAGACAGGGCTCTGCCCTACTGGGGATTGAGCAGCTCAATCCCAGGTAGACAGAACAATGCATTTCCTTTAGAAGAGGGGTGTTACACCCTTTCCCATTGGAAATAGGTGTTACAGGCATGGGAGGGGTATCCTCCCCGAGCCTCTGGAAATGCTTTGAAGGGCACAAACGGTGCCCTCCTTACATAATCCAGTCTACATCGGTTCAGGGACCCCCAGTCCCTGCTCTGGTGCGAAACTGGACAAAGTAAAGGGGAGTGACCACTCCCCTGTCCATCACCACCCCAGAGGTGGTGCCTAGAGCTCCTCCAGTGTCTCCCTGGCATTAGCCATCTTAGATTCCAAGGTGTGGGGACCCTCAGAGCGCATCTGAGTGACCAGTGCCAACAGGTGACATCAGTGACCCCTCCTGATATGTGCATACCTGGGTAGGTTGCCAATCCCCCTCTCAGGGCTAATTAGGGTCTCTCCTCTGGGTGTTTCCACAGATTCGGTTTGCAAGACTCCTCCAGGACTCCTCTGCATCCTCTGCTTCAGCTTCTGACCATCGGATCAACCACAGACTGCTCCAGGAACCGCTGTAACTGCAACAAAGTTTTCAGGAAGGGTTCTGTGACCTGCAACTTCAGCTCCAGCCAGCAACTGCAAAAGTTTCCAAGGTGTGCACGCTCTGAGGACTGCCTGTCTTCAGCCTGCACTAGATGAATCGAAGGAATCTCATTTGGAGTGACGGAGTAATTTCCCTGCTTCAGCAGGCACCTCTCTGCGATGACAGCTGGTATTCTGGGACTCCTCTCCTGTCGATGAACATGATCCCTGGAACACAGGTGGTGGACTGAAGTGATCCTGACTGTCCAAAGGTCCAGCTGTCCAAGTGTGGTGAAGGTAAGGGCTTGCCTCCCCGTGCCACAACAGTACCCCTGTGCATCGCGTCTTCTGCAGCTCCTTGGGCTTCTTCCATAAGTTATTCATGCGTAGCACAGCTCAGGTCCCCAGCACTCTATCCTGTAACGCTCAGCTTCCTGAGTTGTTCTCCAGCGGCGTGGGACTCTTCTGTGTAGTGCTGCCGCAACTGCAATTTGCAACTCCTTTGTCCCTGTGTCCTGCGACTCCTGTGGGTGCTGTCTGGACTTCTGAGGGCTCTCAAAAGTGCTAAGTTCCCCCTCTGTCTCCTCAGTCTGAGTTGAGACCCCCAAGTCCCTCCTGGGCGATGGCAGCCCCTCTCTGAACCAAAACGTGTATTTGCATGAACGAAGGATTGTTGGCGGAATCCAGCGACGCAAACTGCCTGTATCCAACAACTCAACGCGGGACATCTCCACCAAGCAGGAACCAGCACCTCTCTTCTTTGGTGCATTTCTGTACTTTTCTTCCAACCAGAGAATCCACTTTTGCACGTTCTAGGTTGGCAGGGGCTCCTGTTCTTCCTGGACTCTTCATCATCTTCTGGACGTGGTCCCCTCTCTCCACAGGTCTTCAGGTCCAGGAATCCATTGTTGGTTCCTTGCAGTCTTGCTTGGTGTAGGAAGCTGGCTCTGTATTTACTATATCAAAATGAGATAATGGGTGCACAGAGTCCAGGGGTTCCCCAACAGGCTTGACAGAGGCAATAATAGATAATACTAATGCTCTATTTGTAGTAGTGTGGTTGACCAGTTAGGCTTATCAGAGGGTAGTTTTAAGCATTTGTTGTACACACACACACGCCATACGTGAGAACACACACTCAATGACTTAACTCCTGGCCAATAGGTTTTTATATAGAAAAATATTATTTTGTTAATTTATTTTTAGAACCACAAGATTTAGATTGCAGGTAAGTACATTAAATGTAAGGTAATCTGCATAGGTGTAGTTAGAACTTTTAACCAAAACAGTAATGTACACAGTTTTTCATAAAATAGCAATAAGCTATTTTAAAAGTGGACACTGCAAATTTCAACAGTTCCTGGGGGAGGTAAGAACACTTTAGTTAATACGGTAAGTAAAGCACTTACGAGTTCAGTCTTCGGGGCATAGATAGCCCACCACTGGGGGTTCAAGTCATCCCCAAACACCCAGCACCAGCAACACAGGGCCCGGTCAGGTACATAGTTCAAAGAGGAGCCAAAATAACATGGGTGCCTATGGAGAAGGGGATGCTCCGGATCCGGTCTGCTGGCAGGTAAGTACCCGTGCCCTCGGGGGGCAGACCAGGGGAATTAAGTAGAGCACTGGGGGAGCCCCAAGTAGGCACACAAAGCACACCCTCAGCGGCACAGCGGGGGCCGGGTGCAGTGGACAAACAGGACATCAGGTTTTCAATAGGAATCAATGGAGGGACCTGGGGGTCACTCAGACATTGCAGGAAGGGCACAGGGGGGCTTCTCGGGCCAGCCACCAACTGGGCAAGGTTTAGGGTTGCCTGCTGGTCACTGCTGCACCGGAGGTCAGTTTCTCACGGGCCTGGGGGCTTCGGGTGCAGTGCTTCTCCAGGAGTCGGATATCTTTGTCCCGGGCAGTCGCGGTTAGGGGGTCCTCGGGATTCCCTCTGCAGGTGTCGGTGTGGGGGTAGAGAGACGTCAGCCCAGGGTGGACACATCATTGGAGTCACCTTGTGATCCTCTCTGGGTCGTTGGTTTCTCTGAACACGGGCGAGGGGCGTCGGGTGCAGAGTGGTGGGGACTCACGCTTCTGGAATGAGGCAGGAGTCCCTCTAAAGATGGTTTCTTCTTTCTTGGTTGGACAGGTCTGCTGTCCACGGGAGTTCTTGATCCTTCTTAGGTGCAGAGCAGTCCTCGGAGTCGGCAGAGGTCACTGGGCCTGCAGGATGCGTCGCTGGTGCAGGTTCTCTGAAGTAGGAGAGAGAGAACCTGCAGTTCTTCCTTCTTCTCCGCTGTTTTTTTTCAGTTAAGCAGTCCTTCTTCTTTGTAGGTTGTCAGGAATCTAAAATCCTGGGTTCAGGGTCGCCCCTAAATTTTGAATTTAGCGGTGTGTTAGGGTCACAGGGCAGTAGCCAATGGCTACTGTCCTTGAGGGTGGCTACACTCTCCTTGTGCTCCCTCCCTTTGGGGAGGGGAGCACATCCCTATCCCTATTGGGCTAAATCCTGCAAAGCAAGATGGAGGATTTTTGAAGGAGGGGGTCACTTCAGCTCTGGTCACCTTATGGGTGGACCTGGCTGAGGGAGTGACTCCTCCATGTTTTTCTCATTATCTCCCCGGACTTACCCCCAAAAGAGGGGGCTGTGTCCAGGGGAGGGGCATCTCCTGTAGCTGGAGTGCCCTGGGGCGCTGTAACACCGGGCCTGAGCCTTTGAGGCTGACCGCCAGGTGTTACAGTTCCTGCAGGGGGAGGTATGAAGCACCTCCACCCAAGACAGGCTTTGTTTCTGACCTGAGAGCACAAAGGCACTCACCCCATGTAGTGAGAAACTCATCTGGAAGTGGCAGGCTGGCTCAGACCACTTAGTCACACAGCTGGCATACATGGGGCATCTCTAAGATGCCCTCTGTGTGAATTTCTCAATTAATCCCTCTCTGGCATCAGTGTGGGTTTATTGTGCTGAGAAGTTTGATACCAAACTTCTCAGTATTCAGTGTGGCCATTATGGAACTGTGGAGTTTGTTTTTGACAAACTCCCAGACCATATACTCAGTACGGCTACCCTGCACTTACAATGTCTAAGAATTGACTTAAACACTGTAGGGGCATAGTGCTCATGCAACTCTGCCCTCACCTGTGGTATAGTGCACCCTGCCTTACGGCTGGAAGGCCTGCTGGATGGGAGACTTACTTATGCCACAGGCAGTGGGTTGTGGGCATGGCACTCTGATGGGAGTGCCATGCCGACTTAGTCTTTTTCTCCCCACCAGCACACACAAGCTGTGAGGCAGTGTGCATGTGCTGAGTGAGGGGTCCCCAGGGTGGCATAATACATGCTGCAGCCCTTAGAGACCTTCCCTGGCCACAGGGCCCTTGGTACCAAGGGTACCTTTTACAAGGGAGTTAACTGTGTGCCAGGGCTGTGCCAATTGTGGAGACAAAGGTACAGTTTTAGGGAAAGAACACTGGTGCTGCGGCCTGGTTAGCAGGGTCCCAGCACACTTTCAATCAAAGCTGGCATCAACAAAAAGCAAAAAGTTAGGGGGTAACCGTGCCAACAGTGGAATTTTCCTACACACCCGCCTGCCCCCCAAACGAAAGAGGATGAGACTAACCTTTCCCAAGAGAGTCTTCATTATCTAAGTGGAAGAACCTGGAGAGCCCATCTGCATTGGCATGGGCAGCCCCAGGTCTGTGTTCCACTAGAAAGTCCATTCCCTGTAGGGATATGGACCACTTCAAAAGTTTAGGGTTCTCTCCTTTCATTTGCATGAGCCATCTCTATGGTCAATTTGAACCATAAAGTGAGCACCAAACAAGTATGGCCTCCATTTTTTCAGTGACCAAACCACAGAAAATGCCTCCCTCTCAATGGCACTCCAACTCTGATTCCTGGGGGGTAACCTCCTGCTAATGAAAGCAACAGGCTGGTCAAGGCCATCATCATTGGTTTGGGACAGGACTGCTCCAATCCCATGGTCAGAGGCATCTGTCTGCACAATGAATTGCTTAGAATAATCTGGAGCTTTTAGAACTGTGCTGAGCACATAGCTTCTTTTAGGGTGTCAAAGGCCTTTTCACAGTCTATATTCCAGTTAACTTTCTTGGGCATTTTCTTGGAGGTACGTTCTATGAGTTGAGTCACTATGGATCCATATCCCTTCACAAACCTCTTGCAGTATCCAGTCAAGCCAAGGAATGCCCTGACCTGAGTCTGGGTTTTTGGAGCTTCCCAGTCCAGAAGTGTCTGGATCTTGGGTTGTAAGGGTTGCAGCTGGGTCCCACCTACAAGGTGGCCAAGTATACAACTGTTCCCTGCGCTATCTGGTATTTGGATGCCTTAATTGAGAGACCTGCTGCTTGCAGGGCCTGCAAAACCTTCTTCAGGTGGACCAGGTGACCCTGCCAGTTGGAGCTAAAGACAGCAATATAATCTAGATATGCTGCACTAAAGGACTCCAAGCCAGCAACGACTTGATTCACCAACCTATGGAAGGTGGTAGGGGCATTCTTTAAGTCAAAGGGCATAACAGTAAACTGATAATTCTCATCAGGGGCTGAGAATGCTGTTTTTTCTTTTGCTCCAGGTGCCATCCTAATTTGCCAGTACCCTGCAGTTAAGTCAATGGTACACTGAATTTCGGCCGCGTCTAACTTGTCAATCAGCTCATCTGCTCTTGGTATGAGGTGAGCATCTGTCTTGGTGACATAATTGAGCCCTCTGTAGTCCACACAACACCAAATCTCTCTCTTTCCATCTTTGGTGTGAGGTTTGGGGACCAAGACCACTGTGCTTGCCCAGTGACTGTCAGAGTTCTCTATTACCCCTAACTCCAGCATCTTGTGGACTTCCACTTTGATGCTTTCTTTGACTTGGCCAGACTGTCTGAATATTTTGTTTTTGACAGGTAAACTGTCTCCTGTATCCACATCATGGGTGCACAGATGTGTCAGATGAGGGGTCAAAGAAAAGAGCTCAGCATACTGTTGTAGGACTTGCCTACAGTCAGCTTGCTATAGGGCAGAGAGGGAGTCTGAATAGACAACTCCATCTACTGATCCATACTGGTCAGTTGAGAGCAGGGAGAGGTTCACTCTCTGCTTCCTGATCCTCATCAGTAACCATCAACAAGGTTATGTCTGCCCTGTCATTATAGAGCTTAAGGTGGTTAAAATGGATCGCCCTCTTGGGTGTCCTGCTAGTGCCCAGGTCCACCAGGTAGGTGACCTGACTCTTTTTCTCAATCACTGGGTAAGGGCCACTCTATCTGTCCTGGAGTGCCCTTGGAGCCACAGATTCCAGAACCCAGACTTTCTGCCCTGGTTGGAATTCAACCATTGTGGCCTTTTGGTCATACCACAACTTCTGGAGTTGTTGGCTGGCCTCAAGGTGTTTGTTTGCCTTTTCCATGTACTCAGCCATCCTTGAGTGGAGGCCAAGCACATAGTCCACCACATCTTGTTTAGGATCATGGAGAGGTCTAACCCAGTCTTCTTTTACAAGTGCTAGTGGTCCCCTTACAGGGTGGCCAAACAGAAGCTCAAAGGGGAAAAACCCTATTCCCTACTGTAGAACCTCTTTATAGGCGAAAAGCAGGCATGGGAGGAGGAAATCCCATCTCCTTTTGAGTTTTTCAGGGAGCCCCATGATCATGCCCTTCAACATCTTGTTAAACCTTTCAACAAGACCATTGGTTAGTGGATGATAATGTGTGGTGAACTTAAAAGTCACCCCACACTCATTCCACATGCATCTGAGGTAAGCTGACATGAAGTTGGTACCTCTGTCAGAAACCACCTCCTTAGGGAAACCCACTCTTGTAAAGATACCAATTAGGGCCTTGGCTACTGCAGGGACAGTAGTTGACCTAAGGGGAATTGCTTCAGGGTATCTGGTAGCATGATCCACTACTACCAGTATGTATTGGTTCCCTGAGGCTGTGGGAGGTTCAAATGGACCCACAATGTCCACACCAACCCTTTCAAAGGGGACCCCCACTACTGGAAGTGGAATGAGGGGGGGCTTTGGATGGCCACCTGTCTTGCCACTTGCTTGACAGGTGACACAGGAGCTGCAAAACACTCTTACCTTCTGGGAGATGTTGGGCCAATAGAAATGGTTCACTAATCTGTCCCATGTCTTAGTTTGTCCCAAATGCCCAGCTAGGGGAATGTCATTGGCTAAAGTGAGGATGAACACTCTGAACTCCTAAGGTACTACCACTCTCCTAGTGGCACCAGGTTTGGGATCTCTTGCTTCAGTGTAAAGGAGTCCATCCTCCCAATAGACCCTGTGGGATCCACTGACATTTCCTTTTTCCTGTTCAGCTGCTTGCTGTCGCAAGCCTTCAAGAGTGGGACAAGTCTTTTGTCCCTGGCACAGCTGTTTGTTCCCTTGAGGGTCCCCCTGGGCCCAAGAGCTCTACCTGGTAAGGCTCCAGCTCCATAGACTCAGTTCCCTCAGGGGTCAGGACATCTTAGTTGGGAAGAGATGTCCTGTTTCTTTTGCTGTGTAGAGGCTGGTCCCCCAGTCCTCTTACATTTTCTCTTGGAAGGTTGGGCCATTATTCCAGGCTCCAACACTTCTTTTTCACCCTGTGCTCTGCTCTGTGCTCTTGTCTTTACACACACCAGTTCAGGGATGCCCAACATGGCTGCATGGGTCTTGAGTTCTACCTGAGCCCATGCTGAGGACTCCTAGCAAACACTCCACTGGGATTGCAGAAGAGACTACTACCTGTTTCAGCCCAGTAACCCCTCCCCATTCTAAAGTCACCATTGCCATGGGATAGACTTTAGTTTCATTATCAGCATTGGTGACTGGATATGTCTGTTCAGCCAGATACTGTCCTGGGTAAACCAGTTTGTCTGTCATCATGGTGACACTGGCACCTGTATCCCTCAGGGCTTCTACCTTTGGCCCATTTATCAAGAGCTGGTGCCTATATTTGTGCATGTTAGGCTAGTGTGGCTATATCCACCCCACCCTCGGAGACTAAAGTAGCTTCATTGTGAACCCTGATTTGCTCTGGGCACACAGTTGATCCCACCTGGAGACTGGCTATTCCAGTGCTAACTGGAGTAGAAGTTGTGGGACTTTTTTGGGGAAAGGCATTGTCTCCAGTTTGGTGTCCATGCTGTCTACAGGTGTGACACTAGGCCTTCTTGGGAATCAAAGGTTTTACCTTTGTACCCATTTGTAGGCTGTAAAGAGGCTGGGGCCCACCCTCCTAGCAGGTTTTTGGGGCCCTTGAGAAAACTTTAGCTTTATCCTTGGATGTCTGACCACCCTTCCCCTGGGGAGGGTTTGTGATCCCATTCTTTTGGTCACCTCCTGTGGATGTCTTGGTCACCCTTGTCTTGACCCAGTGGTCTGCCTTCTTTCCCAATTCATAGGTAGAAATTGGACCTAGGTCTGCCAGATGTTGATGCAACTTGTTATTGAAGCAGTTACTTAACAGGTATTCTTTCATAAATAAATTATACAGCCCATCATAGTCATGCACTCCACTGCCAGCTATCCAACCATCAAGTGTTTTGACTGAGAAGTCAACAAAATCAACCCAGGACTGGCTTGAGGTTTTGTGAGCCCCCCTGAACCTAATTCTATACTCCTCAGTTGAGAAGCCAAAGCCCTCAATCAGGGTAGCCTTCATGAGGTAATAGGATTCTGTATCCTTACCAGAGAGTGTGAGGAGTCTATCCCTACACTTACCAGTGAACATTTCCCACAGGAGAGCTCCCCAGTGAGATCTGCTATCTTTTCTGGTTGCACAAGCCCACTCAAAGGCTGTGAAACATTGGGGGATTTTTAGGATGTCAGTATTCTCTCTGACCCTATTTATATTGCTGCCATCATTTATGGGTGCTAAACCCATTTCATGTCTCTCCCTTTCTATAGCTAGGAGCTGATTCTCCAAAGCTAATCTTTTGGCCATCCTTGATAAAAGGATGTCCTTCTGATTGAGGCTGCCCTCAATGTTCACAGAGGAACTGGACTCCCCTGTGGAAGAACCAGAATCTCTGAGTCTGATTTGTGAAGACAGGGGTCTTGGAATCCTGGTCTCCCTAGTTAGGAGGGAAGAGTTCCACCTCCAGATCCCCAACTTCTTCCCCATCTGAGGGGAGGTCTTCCCCTTCGGTAAGGTGGTCCCTAGTGTACTCTGCCAAGAGCCCCTGGAGCTTGACCTTGGTAGGGTTGGACCCTGTTTTGATTTTTCTTAACTTACAGAGGGCCCTTAGCTCGGTCATCCCTGGATGGAGGTAAGGGGTGAGGTTGAGTTCCATCACCATCTCCTCTGATTTACTCATGAAGGCCCTCATTTTGACATCGGCGGTAAAAATCGCCAAAAGACCATTGCCGCAGCTACCAGCCGTCCTCCATATTATAACCACAGCTGGATTTCCGCCACAAGGACAGAAATCCGGCTGTGGCCATACTGTCAGATTGCGGTAAGGTGGCACTGCTACCAACAGCAGCGCCATGCCAGTAGACAGCCGCCAGCCGTATTATGACAAATAATACGGCCTGGTGAAGTTCTACTGGCGGGCGCTGCTGGGGGTAGCAGCACCCCATCCCTTCTCCTGCCAGAAGACCCTCTGGATCCAGGTAAGTCGGGTCTCCGACAGGGGAGGGGGTGGGAGGTGTTGTGTGTGTGTGTGGGAGTGTGTGCAAGTATGTGTGAGTCTGTGCGTGAATGCGGGTGTGTGTTCAGTGGTGATTGCGTTCGTGAATGTACTGTAGTGTGAGTGCATGAATGTATGGAAGTGTGAGTGCATGTATGCATTGAAATTGGAATGCGTGTCTGCTTGTATGTTACGAAGTGTGTGCATATGTGTGTCTGAATGGAAGAATGCATGCATGTGTGTATGTGTGAATGAATGTGTGTTTGCATGTGTGTGTGTTTGAAGGGGAGGTGGGTGTAGGGGATGGGGGTGTTTGGAGAGGTGGTGGGGTGGGGGAATTCCTTCCCTGTCACTGATAGGGCCTACCGCCATGGTTTTTGTGGCTTTAGGAATGCCACAAAAACCATGGTGGTAGGTGGGGTCATAATCCCGCAGGTGGCACAATGGCGGCCGCCGGGCTGGAGATGGTTATCTCCAGCCCGGCGGCTGCTATCGCCATGGCGGTCGGAGTGGTACATTGGCGGGTTGGCTTCAGCCAACCTGCCAATGTCATAATGTGGCGGTAAGAACCACAAGCCTGTTGGCGGTACTACTGCCACATTAACGTCGACTGCCGGGGTCATAATGACCCCCTATGTCTCTAAAAGCTGGGATTACTTTTTAAGAAACTAAAAACTACTTCTAATACTTGAATCCTAACTTTTACAAACCTTTAACCTTAAAAAGGAGATGCTAACAGGGACTTACACAAGGCCCTAGCAGGACTTTTAATAATTTGGAAAAATAGTCAAAATTGAAAAATCTATTTTCTAATGACAATTTTGGAATGTAGGCGTGTGATCAGGTATTGGCTGAGCAGTCCAGCAAATGCAAAGTCTTAGACCCCACCGCTGAACCACCAATGTAGGAAGCTGGCTCTGTATATACTATATGAAAATGAGATATAGGCCCTCATTACAACCCTGGCGGTCGGTGTTAAAGCGGCGGTAATATCGCCAAAAGGCCGGCGGTGAAAAAAATGGGATCATGACCACGGCGGAAACCGCCAACACAGACAGCCACTTTAACACTCCGACCGCCACAGCGGTAGCAACAAACACCGCAGCGGTAACCGCCAACAGACAGGCGGAAGACAATGTACCTCCCACCCCATCACAACCCACCAATCCAGCAGCTTTTCCGGTGCAGTACCAACACCATCAAAAGCACAGCAGAAACAGGACTTGGAAGGGAAACCACTCACCTCTCGACATTCAACGAAGAACCAGGATGCCATGGAGCCCGAGTTACAGGTCCTGCCCATGCTGGTCTACCTCCTCATCTACCAGGAATACCAAAGGCGGTGGCGACGACCACGGTGAGTACTGCACCTAGTACACAGGGGAAGGGGGGAGGAAAAAGAGAGTGACACAAACACGCAACACGCAACACCCCCACCCTCACCCATATCACCATACACACAAACACATGCAACAACATTACATTTACACCCCTTAACCCCCTGGAAGAGCGCAAGGACAAATCAAGGCATCCAAATTCCAGATAGGGCAGGAAACAGTGTATACTTGGCCACCTTGTAGGTGGAGGCCAAGTGCAACCCTTATGACCCAAGAGCCAGAAAATTCTCGACTGGCAAGCTCCAAAAACCCAGACTCACATCAGGGCATTCCTTGGTTTGCCTGGATACTGCAGGAGGTTTGTGAAGGGATATGGATCCATAGTGACTCCCCTCACAGAACGTACCTCCAAGAAAATGCCCAAGAAAGTTAACTGGAATATAGACTGTGAAAAGGCCTTTGACACCCTAAAAGAAGCTATGTGCTCAGCACAGTTCTAAAAGCTCCAGATGATTCTAAGCAGATGCCTCTGAACATGGGATAGGAGCAGTCCTGTCCCAAACCAATGATGATGGCCTTGACCAGCCTTTTGCTTTCATTAGCAGATGTTACTCCCCAGGGAGCAGCGTTGGAGTGCCATTGAGAGGAAGGCATTTTCTGTGGTTTGGTCACTGAAGAAATGGAGGCCATACTTGTTTGGTGCTCACTTTATGGTTCAAATTGACCATAGACCTCTCAGAGAGAACCCTAAACTTTTAAGGTGGTCCATATCCCTACAGGGAATGGACTTTGTAGTGGAACACAGACCTGGGACTGCTCATGCCAATGCAGATGGCCTTTCCAGGTTCTTCCACTTAGATAATGAAGAATCTCTTGGGAAAGGTTAGTCTCATCCTCTTTCGTTTGGGGGGGAAAGGGGTGTGTAGGAAAATGCCACTATTGGCACGGTTTCCCCCTAACTTTTTGCCTTTTGTTGATGCCAGCTTTGATTGAGAGTGTGCTGGGATCCTGCTAACCAGGCCCCAGCACCAGTGTTCTTTCCCTAAAACTGTACCTTTGTCTCCACAATTGGCACAGCCCTGGCACACAGTTAACTCCCTTGTAAAAGGTACCCTTGGTACCAAGGGCCATGTGGCCAGGGAAGGTCTCTAACGGCCACAGCATGCATTATGCCACCCTGGGGACCCCTCACTCAGCACATGTACTCTGCCTCACAGCCTGTGTGTGCTGCTGGGGAGAAAAAGTCTAAGTCGACATGGCACTCCCCTCAGAGTGCCATGCCCACAACCCACTGCCTGTGGCAAAAGTAAGTCTCCCCTCCAGCACGCCTTCCAGCCCTAAGGCAGGGTGCACTATACCACAGGTGAGGGCATAGCTGCATGAGCACTATGCCCCTACAGTGTTTAAGTCAATTCTGAGACATTTTAAGTGCAGGGTAGACATACAGAGTATGTGGTCTGGGAGTTTTTTACAAACAAACTCCACAGTTCCATAATGGCTACACTGAATACTGAGAAGTTTGGTATCAAACTTCTCAGCACAATAAACCCACACTGATGCCAGAGAGGGATTTATTGAGAAATGCACACAGAGGGCATCATATAGATGCCCCCCTATATGCCAGCTGTACTGTTGGTGTGTGACTGACTGGTCTGAGCCAGCCTGCCACTTCCACATGAGTTTCTGACTACATGGGGAGAGTGCCTTTGTGCCCTCAGGTCAGAAACAAAGCCTGTCTTGGGTGGAGGTGCTGCATACCTCCCCCTACAGGAACCTTAACACCTGGCGGTGAGCCTCAAAGGCAAAGCCTGGTGTTACATCGCCCCAGGGCACTCCAGCTAGTGGAGATGCCCGCCCCCCAGACACAGCCCCCTCTTTTGGGGGCAAGTCCGGGTAGATAATGAGAAAAACATGGAGGAGTCACTCCCTCAGCCAGGTCCACCCCTAACGTGACTAGAGCTGAAGTGACTCCCTCCTTGGAAAATCCTCCATCTTGCTTTGGAGGACTTAGCCCAATAGGGATAGGGATGTGCTCCCCTCCCCAAAGGGAGGGAGCACAAGGAGGGTGTAGCCACCCTCAAGGACAGTGCACAAGGAGGGTGTAGCCACCTTCAAGGACAGTAGCCATTGGCTACTGCCCTGTGTCCCTAACACACCGCTAAATTCAGTATTTAGGGGCAACCCTGAACCCAGGATCTTAGATTCCTGACAACCTACAAAGAAGGACTGCTTAGCTAAAAAAAAACCTGCAGAGAAGAAGGTAGACAACAACTGCTTTGGCCCCCGCCCTACCGGCCTGTCTCCTACTTCAGAGAACCTGCACCAGAGATGCATCCTGCGGGCCCAGCGACCTCTGCCGACTCAGAGGACTGCCCTGCACCTAAGAAGGTGCAAGAACTCCTCTTGACAGCAGACCTGTCCAACCAAGAAAGAAGAAACCATCTTTAGAGGGACTCCCACCTCACTCCAGAAGCGTGTGTCCCCACCACTCTGCACCCGACGCCCCTCGCCTGTGAGGATCCCAAAGTGACTCCAACGATGTGTCCACCCTGGGCTGACCTTTCTGTACCCCCACGCCGACGCCTACAGAGGGAATCCCAAGGACCCCCCTAACCACAACTGCCCGGGACAGAGATATCCAACACCTGAAGAAGCACTGCACCCGCAGCCCCCAGGCCCGTGAGAAACTGACCTCCATTGCAGCAGTGACCAGCAGGTGGCCTTTAACCTAGCCCAGTTCGTGGCTGTCCCAAGATTCCCCCTGTGCCCTGCCTGCAATGTCTGGCTGACCCCTTGGTCCCTCCATTGAATCCTATTGAAAACCTGACTTCCTGTTTGCCCACTGCACCTGGCCGCCCCTGTGCCGCTGAGGGTGTGCTTTATGTGCCTACTTGGGGCTCCCCTAGTGCTCTACTAAACTCCCCTGGTCTGCCCCCGAGGACACGGGTACTTACCTGCCAGCAGACCGGAACCTGAGCACCCCATCTCCATAGGCGCCCATGTTATTTTGGCTCCTCTTTGACCTTTGCACCTGACCGACCCTGTGTTGCTGGTGCTGGGTGTTTGGGGATGACTTGAACCCCCAACGGTGGGCTACCTATGCCCCGGAGAGTGCTTTGCTTTACTTACCGTAATAACTAAAGTGTTCTTACCTCCCCCAGGAACTTTTGAAAATTGCAGTGTACACTTTTAAAATAGCTTCTTGCCATTTTATGAAAAACTGTGTACATTACTGTTTTAGTTCAAAGTTCTAACTACACCTATTCAAATTACCTTACATTTAATGTACTTACCTGCAATCTAAATCTTGTGGTTCTAAAAATAAATTAACAAAAGAATATTTTTCTATATAAAAACCTATTGGCCAGGAGTTAAGTCATTGAGTGTGTGTTCTCACTTATGGCTTGTGTGTGTACAACAAATGCTTAAAACTACCCTCAGAGAAGCCTAACTGCTCGACCACACTACCACAAATTGAGCATTAGTATTATCTATTATTGCCTCTGTCAAGCCTCTTGGGGAACCCCTGGACTCTGTGCACCCTATATCTCATTTTGATATAGTATATACAGAGCCAGATTCCTACACCAATCAAGACTGCAAGGAACCAACAATGGATTCCTGGACCTGAAGACCTGTGGAGAGGAGACCAAGTTCAGGAGGCGATGAAGAGTCCAGGAAGAACAGGAGCCCCTGCCAACCTAGAACGTGCAAAAGTGGATTCTCCGGTTGGAAGAAAAGCACAGAAATGCACCAAAGAAGATAGCTGGGGGTTCCTGCTTGGTGCAGGAGATGTCCCACGTTGAGTTGCTGGATGCTGGCAGTTTGCGTAGTTGTATTCCGCCAACAATCCTTGGTTCATTAAAATATGCGTTTTGCAACAGAGAGGCGCTGCCATTGCCCAAGAAGGACTTGGGGGTCTCAACTGAGACTGAGGAGACAGAGGGGGAACTCAGCAGTTTAGAGAGCCCTCAGAAGACCAGACATCACCCGATGTCTCACAGGAGTCGCAGGACACAGGGAGAAAGGAGTTGCAAATTGCAGTTGCTGCAGCACTACTCGAAGAGTCCCATGCCGCTGGAGAACAACTCAGGGAGCTGAGCGTCACATGATAGAGTGCTGGGAAACTGAGCTGTGCTACGCATGAATAACTTTTAGAAGAAGTGCACAGAAGTCCAAGGATCTGCAGAAGACGCGTTGCACAGGGGTACTGTCGTGGCACGGGGAGGCAAGCCCTTACTTTCACCAAACTTGGACAGCTGGACCGTTGGACAGTCAGGATCACTTCAGTACTCCACCCGTGTTCCAGGGATCATGCTCATCGACAGATGAGGAGTCTCAGAATACCAGCTGTCATCGCAGAGAGGTGCCTGCTGAAGCAGGGAAGTGACTCTGTCACTCCACATGAGATTCCTTCAATTCTTCTGGTGCAGGCTGAAGACAGGCAGTCCTCAGAGTGTGCACACCTTGGAAACTGTTGCAGTTGCTGGCTGGAGCTGAAGTTGCAGGTCACAGGACCCTTCCTGAAAACTTTGTTGCAGTTACAGCGGTTCCTGGAGCAGTCTGTGGTTGATCCAATGGTCAGAAGCTGAAGCAGAGGATGCAGAGGAGTCCTGGAGGAGTCTTGCAATCCGAATCTGAGGAAACACCCAGAGGAGAGACGCTAAATAGCCCTGAGAGGGGGGATTGGCAACCTACCCAGGTATGCACATATCAGGAGGGGTCTCTGATGTCACCTGTTGGCACCGGCCACTCAGATGCTCTCTGAGGGTCCCCACACCTTGGAATCCAAGATGGCTAATGCCAGGGACACTCCCCTTTCCTTTGTCCAGTTTCGCACCAGAGCAGGAACTGGGGGTCCCTGAACCGGTGTAGACTGGATTATGTAAGGAGGGCACCGTTTGTGCCCTTCAAAGCTTTTCCAGAGGCTCTGGAAGGATACCCCTCAAATGCCTGTAACACCTATTTCCATTGGGAAAGGGTCTAACACCCCTCTCCTAAAGGAAATGCATTGTTCTGAGCTGCTCAATCGCCAGGAGGGCAGAGCCCTGTCCATGAGGTGGCAGCAGCTGGGGCAGTGGAAACCTCAAGGAGCTGGTTTGGCAGTACTGGGGGTCCATAGTGGAGCCCCCAGGGTGCAAGGAATTTCCAACACCCAATACCAGATTAGGATTGGGGGTTCAATTTCACAATTTTAGACACCTCACATGGCCATATTCAGAGTTACCATTGTGAAGCTGTATTGACATATATGTAGTGCACGCTTAGAATGGTATCCCCGCATTCATGAAGTCCGGGATATCGATCCTGGAGAACATGGGGGCACCTTTGCTAGTGCAAGGGTGCCCTCACACACAGTAACCTTGCACCTAGCCTTCATTAAATGAAGGTTAGACATATAGGTGACTTATAAGTTACCTGGTGTAGTGAAAAATGACTGTGAAATAGTGTGTGCACTACTTCACTCAGGCTGCAGTGGCAGTCCTGAAAGAGTGTTTGTATGAGCTCTTTATGGATGGCAAAAGAAATGCTGCAGCTCATAAGGATCTCCTGGAACCCAATGCCCTGGGTACCTAGGTAGCAAATACTAGGGACTTATAAGGGGGAACAGGGTGCCAATTAGAATTGGTATATGGAGTCACTAAACTATAGTGGCACATTTGGTAAGGTGAGAGAGCATAAGCACTGGAGTTCTGGTTAGCAGAACTCCAGTGACACAGTCAAGCATACTGACAACACATATAGGCCACAAACTATGAGCACTAGGGTCCTGGCTAGCAGGATCCCAGTGAGACAGTAAAAACACACAGACAAACACTGACAGAAATGGGGGTAACCATGCTTGAAAGAGCCTTCTTTCTCACACACAATCCATCATAAAGCTCACTTTTGGTCTCCTCAAGTCACAATTCAGATGTCTTGACTGCACAAGGTGCTTCTGTACTTGTAGGAGGCTGGCCTGGCTTGTAGTGGGTACCAGAGGTACTTGCACCTTGTGCCAGGTCCAGTTATCCCTTATTAGAGTAGAAGAGGTGTTTCTAGCAGCTTAGGCTGATAGAAGGTAGCTATGGCAAAGCAGCTTAGGCTGAACTAGGATACATGTAAAACTCCTACTATACCACTTGTATCATATGCACAAAATCATAAGAAAATACAAAACACAGAGGGGGTCATTACAACATTGGCGGTAAAAGGCGCTTACCGCCGTGCAGAAGACCGCCAACACACCGCTGCGGCGGTGGGAGCCCGCCACAGCTATTATGACACACATCACGGAATCCGCCGAAATTCAGACACCCACACAACACCGCCACACCAAAGGTCAGCGATAAACATGCGGAAACAAATCCTCCACCTCCACGCCAACAGAAACACGCCCATGCTATTACGACCCACGAATCCACGCGGCGGTCTTTCAACCGCGGTATTCCATTGGCAGTACACACCGCCGCGCTCAAAATACACACACAGCTCCAAAACACTGCCACATTGGACAATTCCAAATACACACACCTGATACACATACAGACAACACTCCCACACATCCAACACAATATAAAACACACACCCACATCACCCACAAACCCCTACGACCCAAAATTAGAGAGAACGCCATAGAGAGACAGCACAGAATAGAGAACCCCATCACACAGAGGCACACTACACCATCACCCACACAACATCCACACACAAAACACCACATACCACAACACTCACCACACTCATCAACACATACACCACCCCACACCTCACCCACACCACCCCATGTCACGCCAAAGACCCCCCGCTTCTCTGAGGAGGAGCTCAGGGTCATGGCGGAGGAAATCCTACGGGTAGAGCCACAGCTATTTGTCTCACAGGTACAGCACACATCCATAGCCAGGAAGATGGAGCTATGGCAAAGAATAGTGGACAGGGTCAACGCTGTGGGACAGCATCCAAGAAATAGGGAGGACATCAGGAAGAGGTGGAACGACCTACGGGGGAAGGTGCGTTCAACGGTATCCAGGCACCACATCGCGGTACAGCGGACTGGCGGCGGACCCCCACCTCCTCCCCCACAGCTAACAACATGGGAGGAGCAAGTCTTGACCATCTTGCATCCTGAGGGCCTCGCAGGAGTCGTTGGAGGAACGGACACTGGTAAGTCAAATCTTAACTATCATACCCCCCACCTTACCTGCATGCAATCACACCCCCCCACCCTCACACCCTCCCCTATCACCCTAACTCCTCACTAGTGTACCCATAACACCAACCACCCATCCCAACCCCAAGACCTGCATGACACAACTAAGCTTGGATACCCATCACTAAAGCATGCCCACTGCACATTCCCAGAACACCCCCCAACCATCAGCACACAAGCCCCCACACAGGAATGCCTGCACTGGGGTACACGCACACCCAACCATTGCACACCATGAAACACACACATACAATAATCATGTACTTATACCCCCGCAGGAACCCGAAGGAACGTCACCACACCAGAGGGTCCAGACAACACCACTCCACCCCCAGAAGAGGCCCACAGTGACGACAGCAGCTCTGCCCTACTGGATCTTGATGACCAGCCGGGACCATTGTGGGCCTCAGGACAGTCGGTTCCCCTTGCCCAGCCACAGCCCAACACCCAACTTCCACCCTCTGGTAACACCAGCACAGCACCCACCCAGCGGGCCCATACCTCCCTACCCAGGACAGGTCAATCAGCGGTGTGTTCACCACTACAGGGCACCCAGGCTAACCCACCACCCCAACAACAACAGGGACCTGGGGGCAGTGGTAGTGGGCACACGGTCCAGGTAACGGAGGCACTGGAACACAGGGGAACTGGGAGGGCTGCTGTGCGACAGAGGGAGGACAGGCCAAGGGAACCTACTCTCAATGAAGCCCTCTCCTCCATCATGGGAGCATACCACCACTCCCAGGAGACGATGGCAACGGTCCTGGACAAGTTGCAGGAGACCCTGCGTATGCAGGAGGAGCAGTATTTGGGGTTCAGGGAGGAGCTCAGGACCATCGCCTCTGCCCTGGGCACCATTGTAGGGGTGCTGACGGACATTCAAAAGACTTTGAGGGACACCGTGGCACTCCAAGGGGCCCCTGACACTAGCCACGACTATGAAATGCCCACCACCTCCGCCGGCGCTAGTGGACAGGACGCCCAGCCACAGGACCACCACACCAGCACCCCACCCCCTGCAGACAGACAACCACCATGAAAGCGGTCCCTGAGATCCAGGAACAGGACAGAGCAAGATGGCAAGACCCCCGCCAGGAAATAAGATTACCCTGATTGTCCCCCCACTGTCCCACTGTGTTACCCTGTCCAGATTAGAACTGCCCCAGCTCCACTTCCAATGGCCAGATGTGCAATGTACCTGTGAGACTAATAGACTGGACTCTGCCATGGACATTCTTCCACCATAACCCATCCCGATTTCACAACCCCCCTTCATTTTTCTGCACTTAAATAAACACCCTTGAAACACTAATAAAACTGGAGTCAGTCTATGATTTTGAACTTTGTATTGTCAATTACAGTGTCAAAAAGGGTTACCCATTGGAAGGCCAACATACCAATGTCACACATCACAAGCCTTTCCAGGGTGCAAGCTGTTGACACGTAGGTTACCACATTTGTGAAACTGAAATGGAAGGGGACAACTCAATTATCAAATAGTGAGTGAAATGTAGGTACAGGATAGAAGTAAACGTGTGAAAGTTAATGTAATATTAAACCTGAAAATGTACTCACCTGTGTCTCACTGAAAATATTGCTGTATGACTGACTCCCTGTTGTCGTTTTCGTCTTCCTCAGCTTCATCCTCATCACTGTCCACAGGCTCCACAGCTGCTACAACACCTTCATCTGGATCATCCTCCTGCAAAAAAGGCACCTGGCGTCGCAATGGCAAATTATGGAGCATGGAGCAGAATGCGATGATGATGTCACACACCTTCTTCGGTGAGTAGAATAGGGACCCACCTGTCATATGGAGGCACCTGAACCTGGCCTTCAGGAGGCCGAAGGTGCGTTCGATCACCCTCCTAGTCCGCCCATGGGCCTCATTGTACCGTTCCTCTGCCCTAGTCCTGGGATTCCTCACTGGGGTCAATAGCCACGAAAGGTTGGGGTAACCAGAGTCCCCCAATAGCCATACACGGTGCCTCTGGAGTTGACCCATCATATCAGGGATGCTGCTATTCCGCAGGATGTAGGCGTCATGCACAGAGCCAGGGAACATAGCATTTACCTGCGAGATGTACTGGTCTGCCAAACAGACCATCTGGACATTCATCGAATGATAACTCTTCCTGTTCCTGTACACCTGTTCACTCCTCTGGGGGGGGGGGAACCAGAGCTACATGGGTCCCATCAATAGCACCTATGACGTTGGGGATATATACAAGGGCATAGAAGTCACCTTTCACTGTAGGCAAATCCTCCATCTCACGGAATATGATGTATCTCCTTACGTGTTTCAGCAGGGCAGACAACACTCTGGACAAAACGTTGGAAAACATAGGCTGGGACATCCTTGATGCCATGGCCACAGTAGTCTGAAATAACCCACTTGCAAGGAAATGGAGCACTGACAGCACCTTCACGTCAGGGGGATTCCAGTCGGATGGCGGATTGGTGACATCAGGTCTGGCTCCAACTGGCTACATAGTTCCTGGATTGTGGCACGGTCAAACTGGTAGGTCACGATCAAATGTCTTTCTTCCATTGTCAACAGGTCCACCAGCGGTCGGTACACCGGAGGATTCCGCCATCTTCTCATATGTCCCAGCTGACGGTGCCTAAGAAGGACAACAGCGAAGAACCAGTCACTATTCCTCCAGGTATGTACCCACAGTTACACACAAGACTACACCACTCACAAAACCCCTTCCTGTATGTGTGTTGATTATAGGCCTAGCTATGTGTGACGCAGTAGTAAATTAAGCCATGTGGGCCCCTGAAATGGCGGCTGCCTGACCTCTAAAATAGGACAATGGAATTGTGGGGTAACTGCACTGGCGTTGGACACCGTCGCGGTAGGCGGTCATAGAGCGCGGCGCAATGCTGCATTGGTTAACATTGGACCCTATGGGTCCCAGGAGCCAATGAACAGGTGCGCCGGTGGGGATGATGCGCCCCGCCGCGGACGTCACCGCCGCGGACGTCACCGCCATTTTCTATCTCTTCAATCACTAGATACCTGACCTTCGACAGGAGAGGACCTACACTGCTAGTGCTGCTGTGACCTCGGTCTGGAAGCGACGATGGCTGCTGCGTCTGGGGAAAGGGCCCCTGCCTTCACTGCACAGGAGTTAGAGAAACTTGTGGATGGGGTCCTCCCCCAGTACATGTTACTCTACGGTCCTCCAGACCAACAGGTCAGTACACAGGGAGCACGTTGGATGGGCTATGCCTGGGTGGAGAGGGCTGGTTGGAAGAGAGAAGGGTGCAGAGTTCATAGAACATAAATGCATGGGAAAGAATGGGCCACATGGCCAGAGTAGGGAGGGGGCCACTCACATTGACGGTGCAGTAGGTAATGACTGTTCCTCTTTCCTTGTGCATGTCATGTAGGTCAGCACCCACCGGAAGAGGGACATTTGGCGTGCCATCGCCAAGGAAGTCCGGACCCTGGGGGCCCACCAGAGACGGGGCACCCACTGCCGTAAGAGATGGGAGGACATTCACCGCTGCAGCAAGAAGACGGCGGAGGCTCAGCTGGGGATGGCCTCCCAATGTGGGAGGGGTGCCCGTCGCACCATGACCCCCCTGATGTTCCAGATCCTGGCGGTGGCCTACCCGGAGTTGGATGGGCGCTTAAGGACATCACAGCAGACACAAGGGGGTGAGTACAACCTCATTCTGCGGACTTTGCGTGCAGTGGAGGTGTCTGGGTGGGGGAGGTGGGCTGTGGGCTGTGGGTGTCCCTAGGCCAGGGCGAGTTAGGTAGGCAAGGCCCCTCCGTAATGTAGGCCATGTGGCACTCTACCCCAGCTCAGAACAGTGGCAAGTTGATGTATAGTTGCCCCTTTGCCATCCATGTGCGCAGATTTCTACCATTGCCATGTAGGCCATATCCCAGAAATTGCATGTGCAGAGGGCAGGAGCACGGCGTAATGCATGGGGCTGCTGCGTCTGTCTTGTCCGCCAACAGTAGCGGTATGCCATGCACTAAAACTCTCTTTCTTCTGTCTCCCCCCCTTTTCCTGCTCTCCCTGTCCTTTTGTACATCAGCATCATCAGGCGGAGGTACAGTGGCACCGGAGCACGAGGGAGCTGCATCCCACATGGCCAAGGAGGGCCACACCACAGACTCTGAATGCAATAGTGGGACGGAGGGCGAGGGGAGCTTCACGTCGGCCACAGGATCACCAACCAGCGACACTGACTCGTCCGCCGATGTGAGCTACCCTGTGGTGGCGGCACCATCTGTGCGCCCCACTTCTACAGGTACAGCCGCCACCTCCCCTACCAGCACCGCCCTCCCAGCAGCCCCTCAGCGTTCGCCCTGTGCCCGCTCACCCAGGAGGGTGGGCATCACCTTCGCCCCAGGCACCTCAGGCCCTGCCCCTGTCACCCCTGCTGCCCTCAGTAAGGAGGCCATTGACCTCCTCAGGTCACTCACTGTTGGGGAGTCTACCATTGTGAATGCCATCCAGGGTGTAGAACGAGAGTTGCAACACGGTAATGCGTTCCTGGAGGGCATTCATTCTGGTCAGGCTGTCCTTCAGCGAACCCTGCAATCTCTGGCCTCAGCACTGATGGCAGCCATTGTCCCTGTGTCCAGCCTCCCCCCCTCCAACTTCCTCCACCCAGACCCAATCCCCTGTACCCCAGCCTATCCCAAGCACACCTACAGACCAGCATGCACACAAGTCAACACCCAAAAGTAGCTCAAGCAAACATAGGCCCCACACACACCACAGGCACTCACACAAGCATCACACCCATACAGACACAGCAACATCCACTGTCTCCACTGTGTCCCCCTCCTCCTCTTCTCCCTCCTCCCTCCCAGTCTCGTCTACACACACACCTGCATGCACCACATCTACAGGCACTAGGACTCGCACCAGGACACCCAGCACACACAAGCCGCTCACCTGCACTCACCACCCCCACTGCCATTTACACATCCCCTGTGTCCTCTCCCAGTGTGTCTGTGACGCCCCCTCCCAAAGTACCCAAACGCCGGCAATCACTCACCCAACATCCATCCACCTCACGACAGCCTCCAGTACCTGCACCTGCACCCAAAACAGCTAAAGTGACACCTCCTACAACCACCTCCTCTTCCTCCACTCCCAGACCCCCTCCAACTACCCATCCCAGTGTCCGTCAGAAACTGTCCCTATGTCAAATTGACCATTTTGCTCCCCCCCCATCCAATTCATCAGTCCAGTCGTAGCGCCTCAGCCAAAAAGCCTCCAGTACCACTGGTGCGTGTTCCAGGTTTTTGGAGTGCACCGTCCACCAGGGCAGGCAGTAGGACCCGGAGCCAAGGCACTGGCAGCCCACCCCCTGTAAAGGCTCTGAAATTGGAGAGTGGACGACGGGACCGTGTCAAGACTCCTGGTGGGACTACAACTGAAATGGGATCGAAGGCGATTGGTGAGTCAGCTGTAACTCCAAAAAAGGTGGGGAAGGTCCCAAGGAAGTCTCCCCAGCCTGTTGTGAGTGTCACGGCGGAGAAGTGCGCCATCATTTCCGGCGGTCCAGACACAACCGCCAGCACCGTCGTGACTGGTCAGGAGACCACCGCCGGAGTCACAGCCCAGGAGGGCCCAAGTATCGTTACTGGTCAGGAGACCACCGCCGGAGTCAGTGCCCAGGAAGGCCCAAGTATCATCACTGGTCCAGAGACCACCGCCAGAGTCACAGCCCAGGAGGGCCCAAGTATCGTTACTGGTCAGGAGACCACTGCCAGAGTCACAGCCCAGGAGGGCCCAAGTATCGTTACTGGTCAGGAGACCACCGCCGGAGTCAGTGCCCAGAAAGGCCCAAGTATCGTCACTGGTCCAGAGACCACCGCCAGAGTCACAGCCCAGGAGGGCCCAAGTATCGTTACTGGTCAGGAGACCATCGCCAGAGTCACAGCCCAGGAGGGCCCAAGTATCGTTACTGGTCAGAAGACCACCGCCAGAGTCACAGCCCAAGAGGGCCCAAGTATCGTTACTGGTCAGAAGACCATCGCCAGAGTCATAGCCCAGGAGGGCCCAAGTATCGTTACTGGTCAGGAGACCACCCGGAGTCAGTGCCCAGGAGGGCCCAAGAATCGTCACTGGTCCAGAGACCACCGCCAGAGTCACAGCCCAGGAGGGCCCACGTATCGTTACTGGACACGAGACCACCGCCGGAGTCAGTGCCCAGGAGGGCCCAATTATCGTCACTGGTCCAGAGACCACTGCCAGAGTCACAGCCCAGGAGGGGCCAGGATGCCACAGCCCCGCTGGGCAATGATGGAATGTCATGCCACACACCAATGTCCAGTGCGGAGATCGTCATGCCACACACCAATGTCAGTATCAGAACCGCCATGTCAAAGCACCGCTGAACAGTCCTGAACCGCCATGGCAAAGCACCGCTGAACAGGGCAAAGACCGCCATGTCAAAGCACCGCTGAACAGTCCTGAACCGCTATGGCAAAGCACCGCTGAACATGGCAAAGACCGCCATGTCAAAGCACCGCTGAACAGTCCTGAACCGCCATGGCAAAGCACCGCTGAACAGGGCAAAGACCGCCATGTCAAAGCACCGCTGAACAGTCCTGAACCGCCATGGCAAAACACCACTGAACAGGGCAAAGACCGCCATGTCAAAGCTCCACTGAACAGTCGTGAACCACCATGGCAAAGCACCGCTGAACAGGGCAAAGACCGCCTTGGCAAAGCACCGCTGAACATAGCAAAGACCGTGTAGGTATGAATAGGCCGCCACATCAGGCATCCTTATCCCATGTGCAGCTGGGACAGTGACAGGACAGGAACTTTCACTGGGAGACTCATCCAGTCTGGGCACCAGTCCCACCCAGTACCAGTAGAGAACTGCATCTACTTGAGAGACTGTGGCTTTGCACTCCCCAGGATGGCACAGTGGGCAAGCCACCCACTGTAGAGACTTGAGAGACTGTGGCTTTGCACTCCCCAGGATGGCACAGTGGGCAAGCCACCCACTGTAGAGACTTGAGAGACTGTGGCTTTGCACTCCCCAGGATACATCAATAGGCATGGAGCCCCGTCGTGGATCTGGCTTCACATTCATGTGGCTGAGGTGCCCCCCCTTCCCTTCCCCCTGAGGTGCCTGTAGTGTTTCTATCTGATGCCCCGGCAGTGTTCTCTCCGATTTTGGTCAGGTATCTATTGTGGGCCTCGCCCATGCATTTTTGGACTGTGCACGGACATTGTTGTGTACATATCTGCACTACTTCTTGTATTGTATATATAATTATGACAGATTTCAAGATATATATCAGTATATTTTTGTATGACATGTATATTGGCACATTACAATGTTTGACCGCAATTTGCTTTGTCTTTGCATTCTTCCGGGGGGATTGTGGGTTGTTCATGTGATATTTTTGACTGCATTGGTGTGTATGTTGTGATATGCGAGGGTGGGGGTGCTTGGTGGGTGTCCCCCTAACTTTTGCCTCCTCCCTCCCGTGTCGTAGGTGCAGTACTCACCGGTATCTTCGGCGCCTACGTCTCTGTTGGTCGTAGAGGAGCAGAAAGACAAGGGCAGGTAGTATTTGGAGTTCCGGCTCCATGGAGTCGTCGTTCCTCGTGGAGTGCGTTCAGGTGAGCGTTTTCCCATTGCAAAAGCTGTTTCCGCCGTGTTTTTATCCGCGGTGAATCCGCCCCGGAAAAGGTGGCGGATTGGTGTGTTCTGATACTATGGGCGGTACATTGTCTCCCGCCTGTCTGTTGGCGGTGACCGCCGCGCTGCTTGTCTGTACCACCGTGGCAAGCGGTGTGTTAAAGTGGCTGTCTTTGTTGGCGGTTTCCGCCAGGGTCATAATTCCCTTTTTTTGTCCGCCGGCCTGTTTGCGGTCTTACCGCCGCTTTAACACCGTCCGCCAGGGTTGTAATGACCCCCAGAGTTACTAAAAATAAAGGTACTTTATTTTTATGAAAATATGCAAAAAAGTATCTCAGTGAGTACCTTCAGTAAGAGGATAAGTTATATACACAAGATATATGTACACTAACCAAAATTAGGTAACTAATAGCAAGAAAAGTAATGCAAACAGTGTAGAATTACAATAGATTGCAATAGAAGCACATAGGTATAGGGGCAACACAAACCATATACTCCAAAAGTGGAATGCGAACCACGAATGGACCCCAAACCTATGTGAGCTTGTAGAGGGTCGCTGGGACTGTAAGAAAACAGTGAGGGTTAGAAAAATAGCCCACCCCAAGACCCTGAAAAGTAGGAGTAAAGTACACCTGCTACCCCAGAGAGCACAGAAGTCGTGATAGGGGGATTCTGCAGGAAGAACATACACCAGCAATGCAACAACTGTGGATTTCCGGACTTGAGTACCTGTAAGACAAGGGGACCAAGTCCAATAGTCGCGACAGTGTCGAGAGTGGGCAGGAGCCCAGGAAATGCCAGCTGAAGACGCAAGGAAGCTACCACCGGTTGGAAGAAGCTTGGAGTTCTGCAAGAAAGAAGAGGACTAGGGACTTCTCCTTTGGAAGACTGATGTCCCACGTCGCGATGAAGCTTGCAGAGGTGTTCCCACGCAGAAAGCCCGCAAATAAGCCTTGCTAGCTGCAAGGGTCGCAGTAGAGGTTTTTGGGTGCTGCTGTGGCCCAGGAGGGACCAGGATGTCGCCACTTGGAGGGGGAGACAGATGGGGTGCCAAGCAACTCAGAGAGCCCTCACAGAAGCAGGCAGCACCTGCAGAAGTACCACAACAGGCACTTAGAAGAAAAGTGAACCGGAGTCCACGCGAAGTCACAAAAGGGAGTCCCATGACGCCGGAGGACAACTCAGAATGGTTTGCACTGCAGGAAGGAGTGCCGGGGACCCAGGCTTGGCTGTGCACAAAGGAAATCCTGGAAGAGGGCACAGGAGCAGCTGCAAACCACGCGGTACACAGCAATGCAGTCTAGCGTGGGGAGGCAAGGACTTACCTCCACCAAACTTGGACTGAAGAGTCACTGGACTGTGGGAGTCACTTGGACAGAGTTGCTGTGTTCCAGGGACCACGCTCGTCATGATGACAGGGGACCTAGAGGACCAGTGTTGCAGTCTTTTGGTGCCTGCGTTAGCAGGGGGAAGATTCCGTCGACTCACTGGAGATTTCTTTGGAGCGTCTGGTGCAGGGTGAAGGCAGGCTACCCCCAGAGCATGCACCACCAGGAAACAGTTGAGAAAGCCGGCAGGATTAGGTGCTACAATGTTGCTGGTAGTCGTCTTGCTACTTTGTTGCGGTTTTGCAGACGTCCTGAGCAGTCAGCGGTCGATCCTTTGATAGAAGGTGAAGAGGGAGATGCAGAGGAACTCTGGTGAGCTCTTGCATTCGTTATCTGAAGAATTCCCCAAAGCAGAGACCCTAAATAGCCAGAAAAGGAGGTTTGGCTACCAGGTTTGTAGGATTGGCTACCAAGAGAGGTAAGAGCCTATCAGAAGGAGCTTCTGATGTCACCTGCTGGCACTGGCCACTCAGAGCAGTCCAGTGTGCCCCCAACACCTCTGTTTCCAAGATGGCAGAGGTCTGGGACACACTGGAGGAGCTCTGGGCACCTCCCCTGGGAGGTGCAGGTCAGGGGAGTGGTCACTCCCCTTTCCTTTGTCCAGTTTCGCGCCAAAGCAGGGCTGGGGGATCCATGAACCGGTGTAGACTGGCTTATGCAGAGATGGGCGCCATCTGTGCCCATCAAAGCATTTCCAGAGGCTGGGGGAGGCTACTCCTCCCCAGCCCTTCACACCTACAGTATTTCCAAAAGGAGAGGGTGTAACACTCTCTCTCAGAGGAAATCCTTTGTTCTGCCTTCCTGGGCCAGGGCGGCCTGGCCCCCAGGAGGGCAGAAACCTGTCTATGTAGTTGGCAGTAGCAGAAGCTGCAGTGGAGACCCTGGAAAGGCAGTTTGGCAGTACCCGGGTACTGTGCTAGAGACCCGGGGGATCATGGAATTGTCCCCCCAATACCAGAATGGTTTTAGGGTACCTGACAGTGATGTGGTAGATGTACTGGGCTGCCAGGCACACCATTTGCACATTGAGTGAGTGGAAACTTTTCTGATTCCTGAATACCTGTTCATTCTGGCGGGGGTGGGGGGGACAAACTCAATATGTGTTCCGTCCATCGCCCCAATAATATTGGGTATGTGTCCCATTCCATAGAATCCTGCCTTCACAGTGGCCAAATCATCCACCTGGGGGAAAGCAGTCTAGCTGCACATGTGTTTGACCAAGGCAAACAGAACCCTTGCCAGCACGATTGAGAACATAGGCTGTGACATTCCTGCTGCCAAGCCCACTGTCATTTGGAAAGAACCAGTTGCCAGGAAATGGAGCACTGATAGGACTTGCACAAGAGGGGGGATCCCAGTGGAAATAATGCTTAGCTGATATCAGATCAGGCTCCAATTGGGCACACAGCTCAGTGACTGTGGCCCTGTCCAGTCTATAGGTGAGTATTATGTGCCTGTCTCCAGTGTAACTGACAAGGGGTCTGTACACGGGGGCTTGTCTCCTCCTTCTATTCATCCGCAGTGGTAGGTATCTAAGGGACACAAGAGTGAGTAGGCTGTCACAATTTGAACAATGGAACCATCACCTCAGTGTACATAGGGCATTAATGTGATGGGACAGTGGGAATGGCAATATACGTGCAATCATCAGCAATGACGCAATCATGGACTATCTGAATGTTCTCCACCACTATAAAATGGTGACCGCCTGTTCTGTATCTAGGAACAGGTGGAAGTGAGGTAACTCTGCCAACGTTGGGCGTGGTGGCGGAAGGCGGTCTTGCATCGCCGTGCTAATCCTCATTGGCTAACATTGGGCTCTATGGAGTACAGTGGCCAATGGGGATCAGCGGCGGCAGTGACGGCGTACACTGCCGCGGACGTGACTGCCATTTTCTGTCTATAACCTCACTTGATTCCTGACTTTTCACAGGACAATACCTACACTGCATGTGCTGCTGTGACCTGTGTCTGGAACCTACCATGGCCTGTTTGACCAGGGAAAGGGCCCCTGCCTTCACTTCGCAGGAGTTGTAGCCTTTGGTGGAAGGGGTCCTGCCCCAGTATGGACTGCTGTATGGGCCTCCAGACCAACAGGTGAATACACCTTGGGCACGATCCATGTGCCAAGGTTGCATGGAGATGTGTGTGCAAGCATCGTGTAATTTCGGAGGGTTGTATGTCTGTTGGCAGTGTAAATGGTGGACGCTGGGTGATGTGTGCCAATAGAGATGGAAATGGGATTTGTGGGCCACATGCGTGACAGGCTGGATTGTATGTGTAAGGTTGTCCTTCCATCTGTATCACCTCTGCAGGTCAGTGCCCATCAGAAGAAGGGATTGGGGCGTGCCTTCGCCAAGGACATGCTGACCCTGGGGGTCTACAGCAGGCGGAGCACTATTGTCGGAAAAGGTTGGAGGACCTGAGATGCTGGGCACGGAAGACCGTGGAGGCCCAGTTGGGGATGGCCTCCCAACGAGGAAGGGGTGCCCATTGGCACCTGACCCCCCTGACGACCCGCATACTGGCTGTGGCCTACCCAGAGCTGGATGGGCAGTTGAGGGCATCACAGCAGCCACAAGGGGGTGAGT
Organism: Pleurodeles waltl; assembly: GCF_031143425.1. Lineage (NCBI taxonomy): Eukaryota > Metazoa > Chordata > Amphibia > Caudata > Salamandridae > Pleurodeles > Pleurodeles waltl. The sequence goes on along the minus strand of NC_090448.1, from coordinate 764,595,185 downwards.
ACAGTGGGTGTAACTACAATCATTGGTAGGTGGCATGGGTTCCGGGTGGTGGTTGTGAGTCAGTGGGTGCCCCTTAATGCCAGGTCAGACATTTCAGCGTGACCCAGCTCAAGGGTAATGGGTGTATAGCAAACTCAGGAAACCTAGCTAGGTTGTTTTCCATTTCAGAAAGGGCTCAGGGGGTCCCAGGAGGGCTGCAGTTGGTGGTGTTTGGCCCTGATCTTGCTGTGGCACAAAGCCAATTGATTGCCGGTGTGGTACATAGTGCTCAATCCCGAACCCTGTGTGTGATGGTAATGTGTATGCCAACTGTGGTGTTGGTGCTGTAATTGACTTCTGTCATCCTGTCCATGTGTGCATTAGCAACATCTGGCAGAGGAGCAGGGGTACCGGCAACTGGGGGACCTGCATCCCACAGAACCCAGGAGGCAGAGTCCACCGATGCTGAGGGAACCTGTGGGGTGAAAGGCGTGGGGAGCACCACAGTGGAGACAGGAGGTGACAACACTGACTCTGATTCCTCCTGCGATGGGAGCTCCCTGGTGGTAGCAGACACCTCTGGGATCACCCCAGCTCCAGGTACAGCCACCCCCACCCGTACCAGCACTGCCCTCCCAGTAGCCCCTCACTTAGTTGCCCATGCCCACTCACCCAGGAGGGTGGGCATCTCCTTCGCCCCAGGCACCTCATGCCCGCCCCAATGAGCCCTGCTGCCCTGAGTAAGGAGGCTATTGACCTCCTGAGAACCATCTCTGTAAATCAGTTAACCACAGTGAATGCCAACCAGGGGCTGGCATCCCAGATGCAGCAATGCAATGCATTCCGGGATGCCATCTACAGTGGATTGGGGGCCCAACAGAGATCGTTCCAGGCTCTGGCCTCCTCTCTGATGGCAGCCATTGTCCCTGTTCCTACCACCCTCCCTCCAACTACTACTTCCCAGTACCAGTCTCCTCAACCCCAACCCATCCCATGCACACATACAGACAAGCATGCACACAAAACATCAGACAAGAGTAGCAGAGTCAAACACAGGCAGCACACTTCAGGCCACAAGCACTCACACAAACAACAGACAGTTGCACACACAACAACATCCGCTGCCTCCACTGTCTCCCCCTCCTCTTCCTCTCTCACAGTCACATCCACACTCACACCTGCATGCACTGCTTCCACAGCCAGCACCACCATCACCACATCAAGCAGCACAAACACCTCACTAGTAGACACCTCCACAACATCAATCCACGCGCCCCCTGTGTCCTCTCCCACCCTGTCTGCCCCCCTCCTAAGGGACACAAACACAGGCACTCAGACACCCAACAACCATCCACCTCACATCAGCACACTGCTCATGCACCTTCACCCAAGTCCAGCAGAGGTACTCCTCCAACAACCACTCCCTTAACCTCCACTCCCATCCTTCCTCCCTCATCCCGCCCCACTGTCCCTAAAAAGCCTTTCCTTGCCCAACTTGGCCTCTTCCCTCCCCCAGACCCTGTCCAACCAGTAAGACAACGACCCAGCTCAGCACCTCAGCCAAACAGTCCACGGGGACAGTCGAGGCACCTCCTAGTCGTGGAGGCAAGAAAGTGAAGGATCCCACTCCACCTGCCAGGAAAGGGAAGGATCCCACTCCACATGCCAGGAAAGGGAAGGATCCCACTCCACTAGCTAGGAAAGGGAAGGATCCCACTCCACCAGCCAGGAAAGGGAAGGATCCTACTCCACCAGCTAGAAAAGGGAAGGATCCAACTCCAACAGCCAGAAATGTGAAAGGTTCCCACTCAACCACCAATGACAGCAGCGGTTCCCACTCTCAACCACCAATGACAGCAGCGGCTCCCACTCAACCACCAATGACAGAAGAGGTTCCCACTCAACCACCAATTCCCACTCAACCACCAATGACAGGAATGGTTCCCACTCAACCATCAATGAAAGCCAAGAAGTCTTCACCTCCAGCTGAGACACACCAGCCCTCACCTCCAGCTGAGACACAGCAGCCCTCAACTCTAGCAGAGGCTAGGAGACACCTCCCCCAGCAAAGAAAATGCAGCCCTCACATCTAGCAGATGCTGCCCAGGGGACACCTCCCCAAGCAGAGACAATGCAGCCCTCACCTCCAGCAGAGGCTGCCCAGAGGACACCTCCCCCAGCAGAAACAATGCAGCCCCCACCTCCAGCAGAGGGCATGTAGGCTACCCTCCAGGGACTGTTGTACAAGGAGCCCCCTCCAGAAGCAGTGGGCAAGTTCCCCACTTCAGAGACTGTGACCTTGCACTCCCCAGCATTGGGAAATGGGCATGGAGCCACCTCCAGAAGCAGTGGATGAGTTCCCCACTTCAGAGACTGTGACCTTGCACTCCCCAGCATTGGGAAATGGGCATGGAGCCCCCTCCATAAGCAGTGGATGAGTTCCCCACCTCAGAGACTGTGACCTTGCACTCCCCAGCATTGGGAAATGGTTTGAACCCCCCTCCAGAACCAGTGGGCAAGTTCCCCACTTCAGCTGAGGTGCTCCCCTTCCCCCTGAGGTGCCTGCCCACTTCCAAAATGTTACCCCTGCACAGTTTGGTGCGGAGAATGTCAGGATCAAGTTGGGGCTTGAACGCTGCCCTGTGGCCATGTGGGCCTTTTGTACTTTGGACCGGGCATTGGCCCTTTATGGACAATGGTTCATGTACAATATTTGTCACTTCGGTACTAATGGTGGTTGTTGGCATGCAAATACATTTTAAATTCTGCCTTACTGTTGTCCTTGCATTATTATGACGTGGGTCCTGTGACATTGTTTTTCGTCTGCAGCTGGTTGTGTGTATGGTGTGTGTGGTGCGTTTGTGTCCCTCTCCTTTTCCTCCCTCCCTCCCTTGTGTGCTAGGCGGCTGTACTCACCGTCATCGTCTTCGTTGGCATTGGTGTTCCAGGTGGAGCATGGCATAGAAAAGCATCGGGAAGACCTGCAGTTCCAGTTCCATGGCGGCGTTGATCTCCTCTGTGTCTCTAATGGTGAGTCTTTGGTCTTCTGTGTGTGTTTCAGCCAGGGTTTTGAAGGCGTTGTTACCACCCCAGAAATCGTGGTGGTGTGTTGTTTCATAATATGGTCGGCGGTACCTTGTCTTGTGCCTGCCTATCTGTTGATGGCTACCGCCGTGGTCAGTGGTGTTTACACCCTGGTCGGTTGGTGTGGTACATTGGCTGTCTACGGGAGTTATCACCGCCATGGTCATAATTTGGCGGTAATCACCTCCAGCCTTTTGGCGGTATTACCACCACTTTATCACTCACCACCAATGTCATAATGAGGGCCTATATGTTTATTACAATAGAAATGTAATGTTGGTGTTTGAGACACAGTAGTTGTACTGCTGACATAGTGAACTTAGGAATGTTCAGAACTTTGTTGGCCACAGTCTACTATTTAAACATGTTGTATCATAATGGCTAGCAAGATGCCATAGTAACAAACTACACACTCCTTCTATCTCCGTTTTGCATATTTGATGTACTCAGACATTACTGAATGCATAATGGTAAGCATCAGTGTGGAGTTCTGTTTAGGATTTGTAACTTTAACATATGAATGTACAGGTATTGAAAGTATCCTGTATTTGTGTGTGCTGTTACTTGTGTAGCAGTGCAGCTATTTCCTATATGGAAATTCCTGTGTATTTTCATTGTTTCCATCCCGAATGTGAAACCTCCACACTCAGGGCGGAGGCCCCGTAGTTGGGCCAGAACCAAACGATAATACACAGTACATGACAAACAGGATCTTGCTGGTAGCCATTGGCATTTTGGGCCATCCTCACCTCAGAGTAACATCCTCTGCCATCCTGCTGCTCTGTTTATCCCTGCCCCAAACATGGCTGAGGGACTTCAGGACAAGGCACCCCCTTACAGTGATATAGAATTGAACATCCTGAGTGGGTGTTTATTTAGTACGCTCAGCTTTATGGGTGCCCTGATAACCAGCTGAGTAATGGAGCGCAGACCCAAATCTGGTGATATATTGCTGTGTGCTGCATTGCAGTGGGTGTGTTCTAGCAGCAGGGCAAGATATGGGTGTAAGCGCTGGGAGGACCTATGACACTGGGACCAGATTTAGGCCCGGGGCATCCCAGGCATATCCTTCCATCCCCATTCACAACAGCTCCACATGAGCCCACTGTACAGGAGGGTCTTGAAGACTGCCTGGCCTACCCTCCATACTCAGCTGGAGGACTTTGGGTAGCCAGACCTCACAAGCTCAGGAACTGCATTATATGTTTTGAAGTATGATGTGAATGGTGAGAGAGATGTACCATCATGCGTCTTTTGTCACTTGTCACTTTATATGAGTAATGGTTGCAGTACTTATAAGGTCTATGCATCATATGAGATATTGGAATGCTGATTTTGCATTCTAGGACTTGTGGTGATCTAAACACTGCTATGTACATTTCCCTTACATTTTTGTGAAACGTGCACGTACTTAATCATGTCTAGTGAACTAAGGCCCTAATAATTGTTATATGCTATGATGAATGAATGGCTTGGACAATGTCTACTGTGAGGTGTTCGGATGTAGTATGCTGTATCATGCATGCTTTTTTGTGTGCCTTGTGTCACCTTTCAATTTATCATAGTAATGGATGCAGTACTCATAAGGAATATGCATCACTGCAAGTATTGGAATGCTGTTTTCGGTGGGCATTCTCTGACTTGTAGTGTTCTAAACACACCTGGGTAGATTTCCCTTACATTTGCATTTTTGTGCAAAAAAGCATAATCATGATTAGTGAACTAAAGGTCTTATAACTGTTGTATGCTATGGTAAATGAAGGGCTTGGACAATGTCTATTGTTGGTATGTGAGGTGTTTGGGTGTTGTATGCTGTATCATGCATGACTTTTGAATGTTTTTATCTTGCAAATAAAATATTATTTTTTGTAGAATGAAGTGAAGACTGTCATTGTGTTACTTGTCTCACTCAAAATTATGCAAACATATCCAAGGTGTAATAAATTTGCACATAATCTCAATAGTGGCACATATGTTATTTCAAATATATAGGTAGCTGTACTAAGTAAGCACATGTGATTGCCAGTGTGCAGCACAAAGATAGCAGTTTTGTCATGCAAACTGTGGTCCTTGCCATGTAGAATTTCTGTTATCAAGAAATATGGCAAAAATTAGAACCACAACTTAGAAAAAGTCATATCCAAGGCCTTGCTTGCATATGTATACCAAATTTAGAATGTATGTTGTTTCAATATGCAACACAACAGCTGACACTTGATAGTAAGTGTACGACTGTTCACACTGAGCATTACAGGATAAATCTGGATCCACTTTTAGGTGTGGAGATATCCATCCAGGCTGTTTACTCTATTCGCTTGTAAAAGTATATAGGATGGATACTATGTGTAACTGTCAGGAACCTCACATTTCCCTATTGCTGAAGGTGAAGGTTAGTAAATACTGAAGAGTATACTTACTTAAATTGAGAAACATGTTGATGTGTAAGTCATTTCTGGATATTACAGCAACAGTACACCTACTTTTGGGACCTATCAACATATTGGTTAGTGAGACCGACGAAGAACAAAGTCAGCACTTGCTTTATGTTCTCTTAACCTTTATTGTATATTGTACCCCAACTCCATAATTGTTTGTCTTAAATTGAGGTGAACCAGACTGGCCAATGAACATCAGGACCAGGGACAAAGCCTGAGATCTTCAGCTTGTCGGCGGGCACGTCCTCTGGACACCACCTGTGAATAGGAGGAAGACCAACCAATAGGCGGGGTAGTGGACCCACCATTGACATCAGGGGCTGGGGAGACTGAAAGCGGGACATTGAGAGGGACACCACCAGTACGGGGATGAGAATATGGGTCTGCCCTGGCCCACAAAAACTTGAATTTTAAATGGTGTCCCCAGGGCAGCCCCCATCACCATCTGGGCCGACCATCGACCCCTCCAAAACTCTTGAGGCCCCCATTCCATCGGGGCCTTCAGCTGCACCCCCTGCCACTCCTCCCCTCCAGGCACCTGTCCAGAAAAACTGAGGGAGACATATGCCCCCAACGCCCTACACCCCTCATTGTTCTACCCAAATCTCTTCATGTGCAGTTTATCCTATGGCTGCATCCCTGGAAGTGATGGTGCCATCTGACGTTGTTCAGATTGTGTCCACTTGGGCCTTACAGGAGATCCAGGATGAACTCTGTTTGTTCTGAGAGAAACAGTCCAGACAAATGGACAATATCAGTGCCTCCATCACTTCCTCAAGTGGAGCCATAGGCGGTCATTCTGACCGCGGCGGGCGGCGGTCGACGCCCGCCATGCGGTTACCGCCAAATGGCCGCTCCGCGGTCATGAGACCGCGGCGGCCATTCTGGCTTTCCCGCTGGGCTGGCGGGCGACCGCCCGCCGGCCCAGCGGGAAAGCCCCTGCAACGAGGAAGCCGGTTCCGAATAGAGCCGGCGGAGTTGCAGGGGTGCGACGGGTGCAGTGGCACCCGTCGCGATTTTCACTGTCTGCAAAGCAGACAGTGAAAATCTGTATGGGGCCTGTTAGGGGGCCCCTGCACTGCCCATGCCAGTGGCATGGGCAATGCAGGTGCCCCCAGGGGCCCCACGACACCCGTTCCCGCCATCCTGGTTCTGGCGGTGAAAACCGCCAGAAACAGGCTGGCGGGAAGGGGGTCGGAATCCCCATGGCTGGGGAAAACCGTCGGGAAACCCCCGGTTTCCCTTTTCTGACTGCGGCTTTACCGCCGCGGTCAGAATAGCCCTGGAAGCACCGCCAACCTGTTGGCGGTGCTTCCGCTGCCCTCCGCACTGGCGATCAGAGACCGCCAGGGTTGGAATGAGGGCCATAGTGTCTGATTAATACCTACGACCTGCCCAGACCACCAATGTTGTGTCCCCCCAGTGCATCTTCCGTCTCTGTTTTCCCTGCTACACCTTGTGTTTTCCGGTCCCATGGGGTGTGTGGTCCTGCATCAGCTATCCAAAGTAAGTCCACAGTGCAGACGATCTAAACATCGTGGTAATGGAGGGCAGTGAGGATGGCCAAAGAATGGACAATGTTTTGACTGTAGATATTTGTTTTTACCATTGTACATATACTGGTTCCCTTGACTCTTACTGACGTGTTTATTTATTTTGCCTATTGACCGCCAAATTCCTTTGCCCATTCTGCCATAATATTTTATTTAATTTCCTTTCTCTCTTTCCAATGGACAGTGTTTTTTTAATTTATTTTCCTACAAAATGTTTTAGAAATCTAAAATTTTCTTCCACACCATCTTTCTGTCTTGTGTTTTCCATTATATATGCTGGAATCAAAGTACGGGAGTGTACATTGGTATATGTTTAGCGATACTTTATACATGATACCTTGTTACATTGATGGTCTCATTAATCTACATGTCTTACTTACACACATTTTTCAACATTTATTTGGCTTCCAGCGAGAGTAAGCATTTGACCATCATCACTTAATGATCAATAGTAGTATTGAATTGAATTGTGAAAAAATATTTTTATTTACAATAATTTTGAGCAGTTTCATTTTACAGTGATCACAGGGCATCTCTCTTGCAACTTCAAATTTGTGGTGTTGCAGATCTCTGTGGGTAAGTGCGTTTTCTTTGTTGGTGCCAATGTGTGGGTGGGTGTGGTGCATCTGCCTGTGCAGGTGTGTTAGCTTGCAAGGTGGAGGAAGACAGAGCCAGGATGTAGGAGGCTGGCCTGGTTTGTAGTGGGTACCTAAGGAACTTACACCTTATACCACATCCAGTTATCCTTTATTAGTGAAATGTAGGCAGTGTTCTAGCAGCTTATGATGTCTAGAGGTAACTGTAGCAGAGCAGCTTAGGCTGAACTAGGAGACATGCAGAGCTCCTGCAATACCACTATAGTTACACAGTACTAATACACAATAAAAGACAATACTCAGTGTTACCAAAAATAAAGGTACTTTATTTTAGTGACACAAGGCCAAAAATATCTTAGAGGCAATACTCCTTCTGGAGGTAAGTATTATACACCATATATACACTAGTAACCCAAATCAGGTAAGTAAGCAGTCATAGAATAGTGCAAAGAGTAGAAAATACAATAGATTGCAATGGGCCAAGGGGCAACACAAACCATATACTAAAATAGTGGAATACAAATCACAAATTCCCCCTAGGCACATTTAGGGGGTCATTACAACCCTGGCGGACGGTGTTAAAGCGGCAGTAAGACCGCCAACAGGCCGGCGGTAAAAATGTGGGAATTACGACAGTGGCGGAAACCGCCAACAAAGACAGCCACTTTAACACTCAGACCGCCACGGCGGTACAAACAAACAGCTCGGCGGTCACCGCCAACAGACAGGCGGGAGACAATGTACCACCCACACTATTATGACAGGCCAATCCGCCACCTTTTCCGGGGCGGATTCACTGTGGATAAAAACACGGTGGAAACAGCTTTTGCAATGGGAAAACGCTCACCTGAACACACTCCACGAGGAACGACGACTCCATGGAGCCGGAACTCCAAATACTACCTGCCCTTGTCTTTCTGCTCCTCTACGACCAACAGCGACGTAGGCGCCGAAGATACCGGTGAGTAATGCACCTACGACACGGGGGAGGCAAAAGTTAGGGGGACACCCACCAAACACCCCCACCCTCGCATATCACAACATACACACCAATGCAGTCAAAAATATCACATGAACAACCCACAATCCCCCCGGAAGAATGCAAAGACAAAGCGAATTGCGATCAAACATTGTAATGTACCAATATACATGTCATACAAAAATATACTGATATATATCTCGAAATCTGTCATAATTATATATACAATACAAGAAGTAGTGCAGATATGTACACAACAATGTCCGTGCACCAACAGTCCAAAAATGCATGGGCGAGGCCCACAATAGATACCTGACCAAAATCGGAGAGAACACTGCCGGGGCATCAAATCGAAACACTACAGGCACCTCAGGGGGAACAGAAGGGGGGGCACCTGAGCCACATGAATGCGAAGCCAGATCCACGACGGGGCTCCATTGATGTATCCTGGGGAGTGCAAAGCCACAGTCTCTCAAGTCTCTACAGCCCACCCCAAGACCCTGAAAAGTAGGAGTAAAGTACACCTGCTACCCCCAGAGAGCACAGAAGACGTGATAGGGGGATTCTGCAGGAAGAACAAACACCAGCAATGCAACAACTGTGGATTTCCGGACCTGAGTACCTGTAAGACAAGGGGACCAAGTCCAATAGTCGCGACAGTGTCGAGAGTGGGCAGGAGCATAGGAAATGCCAGCTGAAGATGCAAGGAAGCTGCCACCGGTTGGAAGAAGCTTGGAGTTCTGCAAGAAAGAAGAGGACTAGGGACTTCTCCTTTGGAAGACTGATGTCCCACGTCGCGATGAAGCTTGCAGAGGTGTTCCCACGCAGAAAGCCCGCAAACAAGCCTTGCTAGCTGCAAGGGTCACAGTAGAGGTTTTTGGGTGCTGCTGTGGCCCAGGAGGGACCAGGATGTCGCCACTTGGAGGGGGAGACATATGGGGCGCCCAGCAACTCAGAGAGCCCTCACAGAAGCAGGCAGCACCTGCAGAAGTACCACAACAGGCACTTAGAAGAAAAGTGAACCGGAGTCCACGCGAAGTCACAAAAGGGAGTCCCATGACGCCGGAGGACAACTCAGAATAGTTTGCACTGCAGGAAGGAGTACCGGGGACCCAGGCTTGGCTGTGCACAAAGGAAATCCTGGAAGAGGGCACAGGAGCAGCTGCAAACCACGCGGTACACAGCAATGCAGTCTAGCGTGGGGAGGCAAGGACTTACCTCCACCAAACTTGGACTGAAGAGTCACTGGACTGTGGGAGTCACTTGGACAGAGTTGCTGTGTTCCAGGGACCACGCTCGTCAGGATGACAGGGGACCTAGAGGACCAGTGTTGCAGTCTTTTGGTGCCTGCGTTAGCATGGGGAAGATTCCGTCAACTCACTGGAGATTTCTTTGGAGCGTCTGGTGCAGGGTGAAGGCAGGCTACCCCCAGAGCATGCACCACCAGGAAACAGTTGAGAAAGCCGGCAGGATTAGGTGCTACAATGTTGCTGGTAGTCGTCTTGCTACTTTGTTGCGGTTTTGCAGACGTCCTGAGCAGTCAGCGGTCGATCCTTTGATAGAAGGTGAAGAGGGAGATGCAGAGGAACTCTGGTGAGCTCTTGCATTCGTTATCTGAAGAATTCCCCAAAGCAGAGACCCTAAATAGCCAGAAAAGGAGGTTTGGCTACCAGGTTTGTAGGATTGGCTACCAAGAGAGGTAAGAGCCTATCAGAAGGAGCTTCTGATGTCACCTGCTGGCACTGGCCACTCAGAGCAGTCCAGTGTGCCCCCAACACCTCTGTTTCCAAGATGGCAGAGGTCTGGGACACACTGGAGGAGCTCTGGGCACCTCCCCTGGGAGGTGCAGGTCAGGGGAGTGGTCACTCCCCTTTCCTTTGTCCAGTTTCGCGCCAAAGCAGGGCTGGGGGATCCATGAACCGGTGTAGACTGGCTTATGCAGAGATGGGCGCCATCTGTGCCCATCAAAGCATTTCCAGAGGCTGGGGGAGGCTACTCCTCCCCAGCCCTTCACACCTATTTCCAAAGGGAGAGGGTGTAATACTCTCTCTCAGAGGAAATCCTTTGTTCTGCATTTCTGGGCCAGGGCTGCCTGGCCCCCAGGAGGGCAGAAACCTGTCTACAGGGAGTGCAGAATTATTAGGCAAATTAGTATTTTGACCACATCATCCTCTTTATGCATGTTGTCTTACTCCAAGCTGTATAGGCTCGAAAGCCTACTACCAATTAAGCATATTAGGTGATGTGCATCTCTGTAATGAGAAGGGGTGTGGTCTAATGACATCAACACCCTATATCAGGTGTGCATAATTATTAGGCAACTTCCTTTCCTTTGGCAAAATGGGTCAAAAGAAGGACTTGACAGGCTCAGAAAAGTCAAAAATAGTGAGATATCTTGCAGAGGGATGCAGCACTCTTAAAATTGCAAAGCTTCTGAAGCGTGATCATCGAACAATCAAGCGTTTCATTCAAAATAGTCAACAGGGTCGCAAGAAGCGTGTGGAAAAACCAAGGCGCAAAATAACTGCCCATGAACTGAGAAAAGTCAAGCGTGCAGCTGCCACGATGCCACTTGCCACCAGTTTGGCAATATTTCAGAGCTGCAACATCACTGGAGTGCCCAAAAGCACAAGGTGTGCAATACTCAGAGACATGGCCAAGGTAAGAAAGGCTGAAAGACGACCACCACTGAACAAGACACACAAGCTGAAACGTCAAGACTGGGCCAAGAAATATCTCAAGACTGATTTTTCTAAGGTTTTATGGACTGATGAAATGAGAGTGAGTCTTGATGGGCCAGATGGATGGGCCCGTGGCTGGATTGGTAAAGGGCAGAGAGCTCCAGTCCGACTCAGACGCCAGCAAGGTGGAGGTGGAGTACTGGTTTGGGCTGGTATCATCAAAGATGAGCTTGTGGGGCCTTTTCGGGTTGAGGATGGAGTCAAGCTCAACTCCCAGTCCTACTCTGCCAGTTCCTGGAAGACACCTTCTTCAAGCAGTGGTACAGGAAGAAGTCTGCATCCTTCAAGAAAAACATGATTTTCATGCAGGACAATGCTCCATCACACGCGTCCAAGTACTCCACAGCGTGGCTGGCAAGAAAGGGTATAAAAGAAGGAAATCTAATGACATGGCCTCCTTGTTCACCTGATCTGAACCCCATTGAGAACCTGTGGTCCATCATCAAATGTGAGATTTACAAGGAGGGAAAACAGTACACCTCTCTGAACAGTGTCTGGGAGGCTGTGGTTGCTGCTGCACGCAATGTTGATGGTGAACAGATCAAAACACTGACAGAATCCATGGATGGCAGGCTTTTGAGTGTCCTTGCAAAGAAAGGTGGCTATATTGGTCACTGATTTGTTTTTGTTTTGTTTTTGAATGTCAGAAATGTATATTTGTGAATGTTGAGATGTTATATTGGTTTCACTGGTAATGATAAATAATTGAAATGGGTATATATTTTTTTTTGTTAAGTTGCCTAATAATTATGCACAGTGATAGTCACCTGCACACACAGATATCCCCCTAACATAGCTAAAACTAAAAACAAACTAAAAACTACTTCCAAAAATATTCAGTTTTGATATTAATGAGTTTTTTGGGTTCATTGAGAACATAGTTGTTGTTCAATAATAAAATTAATCCTCAAAAATACAACTTGCCTAATAATTCTGCACTCCCTGTATGTAGTTGGCAGTAGCAGCAGCTGCAGTGGAGACCCTGGAAAGGCAGTTGGGCAGTACCCGGGTACTGTGCTAGAGACCCGGGGGATCATGGAATTGTCCCCCCAATACCAGAATGGTATTGGGGTGACAATTCCATGATTTTAGGGTACCTGACAGTGACGTGGGAGATGTACTGGGCTGCCAGGCACACCATTTGCACATTGAGTGAGTGGAAACTTTTCTGATTCCTGAATACCTGTTCATTCTGGCGGGGGTGGGGGGGACAAACTCAATATGTGTTCCGTCCATCGCCCCAATAATATTGGGTATGTGTCCTATTCCATAGAATCCTGCCTTCACAGTGGCCAAATCATCCACCTGGGGGAAAGCAGTCTAGCTGCACATGTGTTTGACCAAGGCAACCAGAACCCTTGCCAGCACGATTGAGAACATAGGCTGTGACATTCCTGCTGCCAAGCCCACTCTCATTTGGAAAGAACCAGTTGCCAGGAAATGGAGCACTGATAGGACTTGCACAAGAGGGGGGATCCCAGTGGGATGATGGTTAGCTGATATCAGATCAGGCTCCAATTGGGCACACAGCTCAGTGACTGTGGCCCTGTCCAGTCTATAGGTGAGTATTATGTGCCTGTCTCCAGTGTAACTGACAAGGGGTCTGTACATGGGGGCTTGTCTCCTCCTTCTATTCATCCGCAGTGGTAGGTATCTAGGGACACAAGAGTGAGTAGGCTGTCACAATTTGAACAATGGAACCATCATCTCAGTGTACATAGAGCATTAATGTGATGGGACAGTGGGAATGGCAATATACGTGCAATAATCAGCAATGACGCAATCATGGACTATCTGAATGTTCTCCACCACTATAAAATGGTGACCGCCTGTTCTGTATCTAGGAACAGGTGGAAGTGAGGTAACTCTGCCAACGTTGGGCGTGGTGGCGGAAGGCGGTCTTGCATCTCCGTGCTAATCCTCATTGGCTAACATTGGGCTCTATGGAGTACAGTGGCCAATGGGGATCAGCGGCACCAGCGGCACCAGCGGCGGCAGTGACGGCGTACACTGCCGCGGACGTGACTGCCATTTTCTGTCTATAACCTCACTTGATTCCTGACTTTTCACAGGACAATACCTACACTGCATGTGCTGCTGTGACCTGTGTCTGGAACCTACCATGGCCTGTTTGACCAGGGAAAGGGCCCCTGCCTTCACTTCGCAGGAGTTGTAGCCTTTGGTGGAAGGGGTCCTGCCCCAGTATGGACTGCTGTATGGGCCTCCAGACCAACAGGTGAATACACCTTGGGCACGATGCATGTGCCAAGGTTGCATGGAGATGTGTGTGCAAGCATCGTGTAATTTTGGAGGGTTGTATGTCTGTTGGCAATGTAAATGGTGGACGCTGGGTGATGTGTGCCAATGGAGATCGAAATGGGATTTGTGGGCCACATGCGTGACAGGCTGGATTGTATGTGTAAGGTTGTCCTTCCATCTGTATCACCTCTGCAGGTCAGTGCCCATCAGAAGAAGGGATTGTGGCGTGCCTTCGCCAAGGACATGCTGACCCTGGGGGTCTACAGCAGGCGGAGCACTATTGTCGGAAAAGGTGGGAGGACCTGAGATGCTGGGCACGGAAGACCGTGGAGGCCCAGTTGGGGATGGCCTCCCAACGAGGAAGGGGTGCCCATTGGCACCTGACCCCCCTGACGACCCGCATACTGGCTGTGGCCTACCCAGAGCTGGATGGGCACTTGAGGGCATCACAGCAGCCACCATCTACAGTGGATTGGGGGCCCAACAGAGATCGTTCCAGGCTCTAGCCTCCTCTCTGATGGCAGCCATTGTCCCTGTTCCTACCACCCTCCCTCCAACTACTACTTCCCAGTACCAGTCTCCTCAACCCCAACCCATCCCATGCACACATACAGACAAGCATGCACACAAAACATCAGACAAGAGTAGCACAGTCAAACACAGGCAGCACACTTCAGGCCACAAGCACTCACACAAACAACAGACAGTTGCACACACAACAACATCCGCTGCCTCCACTGTCTCCCCCTCCTCCTCCTCTCTCACAGTCACATCCACACTCACACCTGCATGCACTGCTTCCACAGCCAGCACCACCATCACCACACCAAGCAGCACAAACACCTCACTAGTAGACTGTAGTAATCACAAATGGAAGCTGAAGTAGTAGATGTTTATTGCTTGACTCCTCACAACCAAACCAGCTCATTACAATCTCAACATTCCATGGTAAGCTCCAGGTTGGTCCAAAGTCCCAACATTCCAAGGTGAGTGGAATGTACCACGTTAACACATATAGGACATTAAGGGGGTCATTCAGACCTTGGCGGACGGCGGAGGCCGTCCGCCAATGTACCGCCGACAAATGACCGCACCGCGGTCAAAAGACCGCGGCAGCCATTCAAACATTTCCGCTGGGCCGGCGGGCGCTCTCCAAAAGAGCGCCCACCGGCCCAGCGGAAATGCCCCTGCAACGTGGACGCCGGCTCAGAATTGAGCCGGCGTAATTGCAGGAGTGCGACGGGTGCAGTTGCACCCGTCGCGTATTTCAGTGTCTGCAAAGCAGACACTGAAATACTTTGTGGGGCCCTCTTACGGGGGCCCCTGCAGTGCCCATGCCATTGGCATGGGCACTGCAGGGGCCCCCAGGGGCCCCGCGGCACCCCCTACCGCCATCCTGTTCATGGCGGGTTTCCCGGCATGAACAGGATGGCGGTAGGGGGTGTCTGAATCCCCATGGCGGCGGAGCGCGCTCCGCCGCCATGGAGGATTCAATGGGGCAGCGGTAAACCGGCGGGAGACCGCCGGTTTACCCTTTCTGACCGCGGCTGAACCGCCGCGGTCAGAATGCCCTTGGGAGCACCGCCAGCCTGTTGGCGGTGCTCCCGTGGTCGGTGACCCTGGCGGTCACCGGCCGCCAGGGTCAGAATGACCCCCTAAATGTGTACATTTCTAAGTTACTCTATTTATCTACACTGAATTATATATATACATATATACACAATAATTACATATTCTTGTCTCATGTAATGATTATAACATATCTCCTTCCCTTACGGAAGGAGTACATAGTCTCTCTGCCACAGTGGAGATTTCCGGTCACAGGAACTTACTCTTCTCTGGAAGGTATTCGAAACATGTCCATCATTGTCCACATTTTCCGTCTCTTCTTCCTGCCTGTCTTTTCTTCCACCAATAGGTACGATGCGGTCCATGCTCCAAACCTTACCATCCTGTAGTTTAACCACATTCCGATGCACTTCTTTGATCTTAATAGGATCGGAAAATTTACTTTCGCTACCCTGAGTGCATCTAGGAAGACGAACTTTCACCCATTGACCTACATGCCATGACCTGTTTTTGGTTCCAAATCTTTTATTGTACCACTCTACATATTTGTTTTGTTTTTGTTTGAAGCACTCTGCAGATACATCTCTTCGTTCACAAACGTGTTCACCACCCTTTAACCAATTAGGATTCAATTTGGTACCAGGCTGCCTTCCCTTCAGTGATTGGAAAGGTGACAAACCCGTGACTGAGTTCGGTGTCGTATGATATGACCACAGCATCTCATTCAGTGCTACTTCCCCCTGCATTCCTGAAACATTGGCTCTTTGGATACACTCTTTTACCACTCTATTCATCCTTTCAACTAAACCGTTAGCTTTCGGATTGTACAACGCCGTTTTAAAATGATACACTCCCCATTTCTTGAGGAATTCTTTCATTTTGTCAGAGGTGAACTGCACGCCATTATCTGTCACCAAGGTGCTTGGGATACCTTCTCTCATAAATGCTTCTGTAAGAAATTTAATGGCCTCAGCTGTGGTTATTTGGTTAACTATCTTGAACATGGTCCAGTGGGAGTGATAATCAACCAGGACAAACATGTACTGACCCTTGTTCCCTAGGTGACTCATGGGCCCCAAGATGTCAAGACCAAGCTTATCCCATGGCTTCACAGGAATGTTCACAGGAGACAAAGGAGCCTTGCGTATTGAGTGAGATTTATCACTCACAGCACATGCCCAACAATCCCGCACTACACTCTCTACTTCACCATCCATCTGGGGGAACCAGTACGTGGCACGCAGCTTGTTTTTTGTGAGGCTGCGGCCTAAATGACCCTCATGTGCCAGTTTTACCAGTTTGCTCCAAAGATAGCAAGGGGGTACAATTATTTCGCCTCTCATCACCAAATCATTTGAAATGTGAAGTTCAAATCTAACATTCCAATAACTCCTTAAAGGTTCTTCCACATCTTTTACTTTACCAGGCCACCCATTAACAATTCTATTCTTGATTAATTTCAATGTTGGGTCCCGTTCTGTTTCTTCTACCCATTCTTTTTTAGTAAGGCTAGCCAGATCTATCCACAAAATGGATTCACCCACTTGCAAATCCTCTTCGTGTTCCGTAACCTTCCCATTTGCTCTGTTACCTCCCGTAGATCTGGACAGGAAATCAGCAATGTTGTTTTTGTCACCAGGAACATACTCCACCTTAAAATTATACCCTTCCAAACCTAATAACCATTTGGCAAACCTTGGAGTAGCACGTTCCCTACCTTGCGTAGTAAATACATTGATTAAAGGTTTGTGATCCGTTTTGATCACAAACGGAAAACCCCATAAGAAAAATTTAAAATGAGTTATGGCCCAGAAACAGGCCAACATTTCCCTTTCAATTGTTGAGTACTTTCCTTCTGCCTCACTTAATGCTCTTGAAGCGAATGCAACAATTCTCTCCTGTCCATTAGTTTTCTGACATAACATTGCTCCTAACCCTTGGCCACTGGCATCTGTCGCTACATATGTTTTTAATTTAGGATCAAACTTTCCTAAATATGGTGACTTAATGATGGCTTCTTTAATGTCACAGAATGCTTGTTGGCTTTCCCTACTCCATACAATTGGAGTGTCTTTCTTCAAAAGTGTCCTTAGAGGGGCTGTAATTATGGCAAAATTTCGTACGAACTTCGCCATGTATTCGGCTAGGCCCAGAAAGGATCTAAGTTCTTGTTTGTTTGAGGGAGCTAAAGCTTCTTTTACCGCTCTCACTAGATCATATTTAGGTTTGACGCCTTCCTCCGAAATTGTGTGACCCAGGTACTCTACTGATGACACCCCAAATTGACATTTTCCTTTTTTAATTGTCATTCCTGCTTTGTATAGAGCTTGAAGAACACTCCTTAGAGTGTTATCATGCTCCAGCCTACTGTCACCATAAATCAATACATCATCTTGGAAGCACAAGACGTGTTCCATATCTTTCAAAATATTCTGCATGATGCGTTGGAACACAGCCGCAGCGGATGCCAATCCAAAGGGCATCCTGCGGTACCTGTAAGCTCCGAAAGGCGTAATAAATGAAGTAAGAGGACGTGATGATGGATGAAGCTCCACTTGATGATATGCTGATGAGAGATCCAAGACACTGAAAATTTTTGCAGGTCCCATTGTACTCAGCATATCATTGATTTTTGGTAAAGGAAACCTCTCCACCCAAATATTATTGTTCAAATCCCTCAGATCTACACAGACGCGAATTCCATGACCTCCTGATTTCTTAGTGATTACAACCGGAGCGACCAACAATGCACTATCAATTGGCTCAATAACTCCCAACTGCTCTAAACGACACAACTCCTGTTTGAGAGGTTCCTGCATCATGAGCGGTACAGGTCTGGCCCTATGTGCAATTGGAACTGCACCTTCTTTAACCACAATTTTGTGTTGATAATCAACTAACCGACCCAGTCTATCCTCGAAAAGGCTTGGAAACTCACTGCACACATTATAATCATTTTCCGTATTTCCCACCAACAACACCGGTTCATCTCTGTTAGGGTCCAAGCGTATACCTAAATCACGCTGATGCTCCCATCCTAATAGATTTGAACCCTTGCTGGTGAAATACACCTTACCTGTAGTTGATCTACCCTTGAAGGTTATGTACATGGACATCATTCCCTTCAGGGGTATAGGATCACTATTGTAACCACCTGGACTGATATCAGCTGGTTGTAACTCATATCCCTTACTCTTGAATTTACTCTCAAAAGTGTCAAAATTTATAAAAGTGAATGGAGAACAGGAGTCAGCATATACTCTTACACGTTCTCCATTAAGATTGATTTCACACGACGGATAAGTGGTCTTCAAGCCTGTGTTCTCCTTGCTCTCTTTCACTTGCAGGACAAATTTGCTGTGAATGTCTGGAGTATCCTCCACTTTATGTACAACCTTCCTCCCATAACTCTAATTTTTCTCTCCCTTACATGCTCTTGCATAATGCCCCTTGGTTCCACATTTCCTGCATATGCAATTACGGGCTGGACATTCAGAGCTGTTAGCTAAATGTTTTGCATTACCACACCTGTAACACCTGTTTCTAGAGTTCCCAAAAGCACTTTTCTTATTAGAAATTTCTTGAATTTTGATTTCCTCCATTCCTCTAGGATCCTTGCTATCTTGGTTAGATATAGTTCTAACCTCCTTTACTTCTTCCCCTATGGTAGAATTTTTAAACGCTCTTATGCATTCTGCTGTTTGCTCAATGCTTTTAGCTACCTCAATGGCTTCTTTCAAAGAAGGGCTCATAATTAACAGTTTCTCTTGTACTTTGCTATTATTGGTACATCTCACTAATTGATCTCTAATAAGAGAATCTTCAAGGCTACCAAAGTCACAAGTTGCAGCCAGACCCCTAAGACTGGCCATATAACTAGAAACTTTCTCATCCTTCCCTTGAATTCTACTGAAAAATGTATGTCTTTCAAGCACCACATTTACTTTTACACCAAAGTGTCCTTCCAATTTTTTAAGAGTCTCTTCATACACATCCAGTCCCTCATTCTCATCCTCCTCCTCTTCCCCTAAAATTGTCAGATTGTCATAGACTTTACACCCCTGTACTCCTAAATTGTGCAGTAAAATATGTTGTTTCCTTAGTGGAGAAAACTTCTCTCCTCCAATCGCTATCAAGTAAGATTCAAACAACCGTCTCCAGTCCTTCCAAATAGACTGGGTTCACCCATATCATTCAGGAAAGGAGGAGGTTGAGACATACTAGCGACAGCCATGGCCCACTGCTAGCAGTTACTCTTATACTCAATATCTACTTACAATGTCTATATATATATCCTTAAAAACCACACTAATGTAGCTCCAGTAACATTTAACTTGATGCTCCTCAATGCATTCACACAAAAATATACATTTTAACTTTTGCGTCTTTTCACTTAATTAATCAATCTATTCACAAACTCTTGTTAGTAAGTAATACACAATTGAAAAGTTATTACTTGACACAGATAGTATTTTCCAAAAGTTCCCTATAATGACTTCACCTTCCTTTCTCTGCAGTTTATACGGTCCTGGTACTTGGGAAGGCAGAGGTTAACCGCAAATGACTTCCCTTCCCTGCAGATTATACCGTCCCGGGTCTTGGGAAGGCAAAGGTTAACCACGCTGTGACGCTTGAGAAGAAACGCCACGAGCGCTCAATAAGAAATGCCGAGTTGGTGAACCGTCGGGAAATCCTCTGGATGACGCTCCGGAGAATATCACCAAGCGTCAAGATTATTGCTGCCGGGTTGCTGAGAGGTCAGAGATAAACTTTCGATGACCTCGAAATCACCCGCAGCGCGTTGAAGAATAAATGCCGCCGACTTGTTGACAACTGATTTACCGTCCTAGTAGTTTTACGGCTTGCCGCTTGAGGCGTTTCTGACGTGGTGCCTATTCCACGCCTGTTCCGTCTGAACAGCGTTACTGTCACTTCGATTTTTCTTCAAATGGTGCCTGTGCTGTCAGCGACGGCACTTACAGGATCTCGCCGTTCTGAGTAACTCCGGCTCTAATCTTCCGTGGAGGTGGACGATATTTATCTTGCTACGACACTTGCAGTCAGCACTACATGTGCTTTACACGTTGTGTGGAGCTTGGAACTTCTCCCTTCATAGTAGTTATATTCAGAGACGCGCAGGGTGTCTGCCTTTCGTCATCTGTAACCCACTTTCTAACACAGACGCCTGGAACTTCAGGAACACAGGTAGAAGTCTTCACAGCGCCCTTCCAGATAACTCAAAAGCCTCAACACAGCTTCATATATCATCAGGTATAGGGGTGAGGAGTCACACTGCCCCTGCGCAGTTCTTCAACCGATACATCCCATCCTCGTCGCCAAAAAAGAAGTTCTGTAGTAATCACAAATGGAAGCTGAAGTAGTAGATGTTTATCGCTTTACTCCTCACAACCAAACCAGCTCATTACAATCTCAACATTCCATGGTAAGCTCCAGGTTGGTCCAAAGTCCCAACATTCCAAGGTGAGTGGAATGTACCACGTTAACACATATAGGACATTAAATGTGTACATTTCTAAGTTACTCTATTTATCTACACTGAATTATATATATACATATATACACAATAATTACATATTCTTGTCTCATGTAATGATTATAACATAGACACCTCCACAACATCAATCCACGCGCCCCCTGTGTCCTCTCCCACCCTGTCTGCCCCCCTCCTAAGGGGCACAAACACAGGCACTCAGACACCCAACAGCCATCCACCTCACATCAGCACACTGCTCATGCACCTTCACCCAAGTCCAGCAGAGGTACTCCTCCAACAACCACTCCCTTAACCTCCACTCCCATCCTTCCTCCCTCATCCCGCCTCACTGTCCCTAAAAAGCCTTTACTTGCCCAACTTGACCTTGCCTTCCCTCCCCCAGACCCTGTCCAACCAGTAAGAGCATGATCTCAACGACCCAGCTCAGCACTTCAGCCAAACAGTCCACGGGGACAGTCGAGGCACCTCCTAGTCGTGGAGGCAAGAAAGTGAAGGATCCCACTCCACCTGCCAGGAAAGGGAAGGATCCCACTCCACATGCCAGGAAAGGGAAGGATCCCACTCCACTAGCCAGGAAAGGGAAGGATCCCACTCCACCAGCCAGGAAAGGGAAGGATCCTACTCCACCAGCTAGGAAAGGGAAGGATCCAACTCCAACAGCCAGAAATGTGAAAGGTTCCCACTCAACCACCAATGACAGCAGCGGTTCCCACTCTCAACCACCAATGACAGCAGCGGCTCCCACTCAACCACCAATGACAGAAGAGGTTCCCACTCAACCACCAATTCCCACTCAACCACCAATGACAGGAATGGTTCACACTCAACCATCAATGAAAGCCAAGAAGTCTTCACCTCCAGCTGAGACACACCAGCCCTCACCTCCAGCTGAGACACAGCAGCCCTCAACTCTAGCAGAGGCTAGGAGACACCTCCCCCAGCAAAGAAAATGCAGCCCTCACATCTAGCAGATGCTGCCCAGGGGACACCTCCCCAAGCAGAGACAATGCAGCCCTCACCTCCAGCAGAGGCTGCCCAGGGGACACCTCCCCCAGCAGAAACAATGCAGCCCACACCTCCAGCAGAGGGCATGTAGGCTACCCTCCAGGGACTGTTGTACAAGGAGCCCCCTCCAGAAGCAGTGGGCAAGTTCCCCACTTCAGAGACTGTGACCTTGCACTCCCCAGCATTGGGAAATGGGCATGGAGCCACCTTCAGAAGCAGTGGATGAGTTCCCCACTTCAGAGACTGTGACCTTGCACTCCCCAGCATTGGGAAATGGGCATGGAGCCCCCTCCATAAGCAGTGGATGAGTTCCCCACCTCAGAGACTGTGACCTTGCACTCCCCAGCATTGGGAAATGGGCATGGAGCCCCCTCCAGAACCAGTGGGCAAGTTCCCCACTTCAGCTGAGGTGCTCCCCTTCCCCTTGAGGTGCCTGCCCACTTCCAAAATGTTACCTCTGCACAGTTTGGTGCGGAGAATGTCAGGATCAAGTTGGGGCTTGAACGCTGCCCTGTGGCCATGTGGGCCTTTTGTACTTTGGACCGGGCATTGGCCCTTTATGGACAATGGTTCATGTACAATATTTGTCACTTCGGTACTAATGGTGGTTGTTGGCATGCAAATACATTTTAAATTCTGCCTTACTGTTGTCCTTGCATTATTATGACGTGGGTCCTGTGACATTGTTTTTCGTCTGCAGCTGGTTGTGTGTATGGTGTGTGTGGTGCGTGTGTGTCCCTCTCCTTTTCCTCCCTCCCTCCCTTGTGTGCTAGGCGGCTGTACTCACCGTCATCGTCTTCGTTGGCATTGGTGTTCCAGGTGGAGCATGGCATAGAAAAGCATCGGGAAGACCTGCAGTTCCAGTTCCATGGCGGCGTTGATCTTCTCTGTGTCTCTAATGGTGAGTCTTTGGTCTTCTGTGTGTGTTTCTGCCAGGCTTTTGAAGGCGTTGTTACCACCCCAGAAATCGTGGTGGTGTGTTGTTTCATAATATGGTCGGCGGTACCTTGTCTTGTGCCTGCCTATCTGTTGATGGCTACCGCCGTGGTCAGTGGTGTTTACACCCTGGTCGTTGGTGTGGTACATTGGCTGTCTACGGGAGTTATCACCGCCATGGTCATAATTTGGCGGTAATCACCTCCAGCCTTTTGGCGGTATTACCACCACTTTATCACTCACCACCAATGTCATAATGAGGGCCTATATGTTTATTACAATAGAAATTTAATGTTGGTGTTTGAGACACAGTAGTTGTACTGCTGACATAGTGAACTTAGGAATGTTCAGAACTTTGTTGACCACAGTCTACTATTTAACCATGTTGTATCATAATGGCTAGCAAGATGCCATAGTAACAAACTACACACTCCTTCTATCTCCGTTTTGCATATTTGATGTACTCAGACCTTACTGAATGCATAATGGTAAGCATCGGTGTGGAGTTCTGTTTAGGATTTGTAACTTTAACATATGAATGTACAGGTATTGAAATTATCCTGTATTTGTGTGTGCTGTTACTTGTGTAGCAGTGCAGCTATTTCCTATATGGAAATTCCTGTGTATTTTCATTGTTTCCATCCCGAATGTGAAACCTCCACACTCAGGGCGGAGGCCCCATAGTTGGGCCAGAACCAAACGATAATACACAGTACATGACAAACAGGATCTTGCTGGTAGCCATGGGCATTTTGGGCCATCCTCACCTCAGAGTAACATCCTCTGCCATCCTGCTGCTCTGTTTATCCCTGCCCCAAACATGGCTGAGGGACTTGAGGACAAGGGACCCCCTTACAGTGAGACAGAATTGAACATCCTGAGTGGGTGTTTATTTAGTACGCTCAGCTTTATGGGTGCCCTGATAACCAGCTGAGTAAGGGAGCGCAGACCCAAATCTGGTGAGATATTGCTGTGTGCTGCATTGCAGTGGGTGTGTTCTAGCAGCAGGGCAAGATATGGGTGTAAGCGCTGGGAGGACCTATTACACTGGGACCAGAGTTAGGCCCGGGGCATCCCAGGCATATCCTTCCATCCCCATTCACAACAGCTCCACATGAGCCCACTGTACAGGAGGGTCTTGAAGACTGCCTGGCCTACCCTCCATACTCAGCTGGAGGACTTTGGGTAGCCAGACCTCATAAGCTCAGGAACTGCATTATATGTTTTGAAGTATGATGTGAATGGTGAGAGAGATGTACCATCATGCGTCTTTTGTCACTTGTCACTTTATATGAGTAATGGTTGCAGTACTTATAAGGTCTATGCATCATATGAGATATTGGAATGCTGATTTTGCATTCTAGGACTTGTGGTGATCTAAACACTGCTATGTACATTTCCCTTACATTTTTGTGAAACGTGCACGTACTTAATCATGGCTAGTGAACTAAGGCCCTAATATTTGTTATATGCTATGCTGAATGAATGGCTTGGACAATGTCTACTGTGAGGTGTTCGGATGTTGTATGCTGTATCATGCATGCTTTTTTGTGTGCCTTGTGTCACCTTTCAATTTATCATAGTAATGGATGCAGTACTTATAAGGTATATGCATCACTGCAACTATTGGAATGCTGTTTTCGGTGGGCATTCTCTGACTTGTAGTGTTCTAAACACACCTGGGTAGATTTCCCTTACATTTGCATTTTTGTGCAAAAAAGCATAATCATGATTAGTGAACTAAAGGTCTTATAACTGTTGTATGCTATGGTAAATGAAGGGCTTGGACAATGTCTATTGTTGGTGTGTGAGGTGTTTGGGTGTTGTATGCTGTATCATGCATGCCTTTTGAATGTTTTTATCTTGCACATAAAATATTATTTTTTGTAGAATGAAGTGAAGACTGACATTGTGTTACTTGTCTCACTCAAAATTATGCAAACATATCCAAGGTGTAATAAATTTGCACATAATCTCAATAGTGGCACATATGTTATTTCAAATATATAGGTAGCTGTACTAAGTAAGCACATGTGATTGCCAGTGTGCAGCACAAAGATAGCAGTTTTGTCATGCAAACTGTGGTCCTTGCCATGTAGAATTTCTGTTATCAAGAAATATGGCAAAAATTAGAACCACAACTTAGAAAAAGTCATATCCAAGGCCTGTCTTGCATATGTATACCAAATTTAGAATGTATGTTGTGTTTCAATATGCAAAACAACAGCTGACACTTGATAGTAAGTGTACGACTGTTCACACTGAGCATTACAGGATAAATCTGGATCCACTTTTAGGTGTGGAGATATCCATCCAGGCTGTTTACTCTATTCGCTTGTAAAAGTATATAGGATGGGTACTATGTGTAAATGTCAGGAACCTCACATTCCCCTATTGCTGAAGGTGAAGGTTAGTAAATACTGAAGAGTATACTTACTTAAATTGAGAAAGATGTTGATGTGTAAGTCATTTCTGGATATTACAGCAACAGTACACCTACTTTTGGGACCTAGCAACATATTGGTTAGTGAGACCGACGAAGAACAAAGTCAGCACTTGCTTTATGTTCTCTTAACCTTTATTGTATATTGTACCCCAACTCCATAATTGTTTGTCTTAAATTGAGGTGAACCAGACTGGCCAAGGAACATCAGGACCAGGGACAAAGCCTGAGATCTTCAGCTCGTCGGCAGGCACGTCCTCTGGACACCACCTGTGAATAGGAGGAAGACCAACCAACAGGCGGGGTAGTGCACCCACCATTGACATCAGGGGCTGAGGAGACTGAAAGCGGGACATTGAGAGGGACACCACCAGTACGGGGATGAGAATATGGGTCTGCCCTGGCCCACAAAAACTTGAATTTTAAATGGTGTCCCCAGGGCACCCCCCATCACCATCTGGGCCGACCATCGACCCCTCCAAAACTCTTGAGGCCCCCATTCCATCGGGGCCTTAAGCTGCACCCCCTGCCACTCCTCCCCTCCAGGCACCTGTCCAGAAAAACTGAGGGAGACATATGCCCCCAACGCCCTACACCCCTCATTGTTCTACCCAAATCTCTTCATGTGCAGTTTATCCTATGGCTGCATCCCTGGAAGTGATGGTGCCATCTGACATTGTTCAGATTGTGTCCACTTGGGCCTTACAGGAGATCCAGGATGAACTCTGTTTGTTCTGAGAGAAACAGTCCAGACAAATGGACAATATCAGTGCCTCCATCACTTCCTCAAGTGGAGCCATAGGCGGTCAATCTGTATGGGGCCCTGTTAGGGGGCCCCTGCACTGCCCATGCCAGTGGCATGGGCAGTGCAGGGGCCCCCAGGGGCCCCACGACACCCGTTCCCGCCATCCTGGTTCTGGCGGTGAAAACCGCCAGAAACAGGCTGGCGGGAAGGGGGTCGGAATCCCCATGGCGGCGCTGCTGGAGGATTCCCTGGGCCACGGGAAAACCGGCGGGAAACCGCCGGTTCCCCTTTTCTGATCGCGGCTTTACCGCCGCGGTCAGAATAGCCCTGGAAGCACCGCCAACCTGTTGGCGGTGCTTCCGCTGCCCTCCGCCCTGGCGGTCAGAGACCGCCAGTGTTGGAATGAGGGCCATAGTGTCTGATTAATACCTACGACCTGCCCAGACCACCAATGTTGTGTCCCCCCAGTGCATCTTCCGTCTCTGTTTTCCCTGCTACACCTTGTGTTTTCCGGTCCCATGGGGTGTGTGGTCCTGCATCAGCCATCCAAAGTAAGTCCACAGTGCAGACGATCTAAACATCGTGGTAATGGAGGGCAGTGAGGATGGCCAAAGAATGGACAATGTTTTGACTGTAGATATTTGTTTTTACCCTTGTACATATACTGGTTCCCTTGACTCTTACTGACGTGTTTATTTATTTTGCCTATTGACCGCCAAATTCCTTTGCCCACTCTGCCATAAGATTTTATTTAATTTCCTTTCTCTCTTTCCAATGGACAGTGTTTTTTAAATTTATTTTCCTACAAAATGTTTTAAAAATCTAAACTTTTCTTCCACACCATCTTTCTGTCTTGTGTTTTCCATTATATATGCTGGAATCAAAGTACGGGAGTGTACATTGGTATATGTTTAGCAATACTTTATACATGATACTTTGTTACATTGATGGTCTCATTAATCTACATGTCTTACTTACACACATTTTTCAACATTTATTTGGCTTACAGCGAGAGTAAGCATTTGACCATCATCACTTAATGATCAATAGTAGTATTGAATTGAATTGTGAAAAAAATATTTTTATTTACAATAATTTTGAGCAGTTTCATTTTACAGTGATCACAGGGCATCTCTCTTGCAACTTCAAATTTGTGGTGTTGCAGATCTCTGTGGGTAAGTGCGTTTTCTTTGTTGGTGCCAATGTGTGGGTGGGTGTGGTGCATCTGCCTGTGCAGGTGTGTTAGCTTGCAAGGTGGAGGAAGACAGAGCCAGGTTGTAGGATGCTGGCCTGGTTTGTAGTGGGTACCTAAGAAACTTACACCTTATACCAGGTCCAGTTATCCTTTATTAGTGAAATGTAGGCAGTGTTCTAGCAGCTTATGATGTCTAGAGGTAACTGTAGCAGAGCAGCCTAGGCTGAACTAGGAGACATGCAGAGCTCCTGCAATACCACTATAGTTACACAGTACTAATACACAATAAAAGACAATACTCAGTGTTACCAAAAATAAAGGTACTTTATTTTAGTGACACAAGGCCAAAAATATCTTAGAGGCAATACTCCTTCTGGAGGTAAGTATTATACACCATATATACACTAGTAACCCAAATCAGGTAAGTAAGCAGTCATAGAATAGTGCAAAGAGTAGAAAATACAATAGATTGCAATGGGCCAAGGGGCAACACAAACCATATACTAAAATAGTGGAATACAAATCACAAATTCCCCCTAGGCACATTTAGGGGGTCATTACAACCCTGGCCGACGGTGTTAAAGCGGCCGTAAGACTGCCAACAGGCCGGCGGTAAAAATTTGGGAATTATGACAGTGGCGGAAACCGCCAACAAAGACAGCCACTTTAACACTCAGAACGCCACAGCGGTACAAACAAACAGCTCGGCGGTCACCGCCAACAGACAGGCGGGAGACAATGTACCGCCCACACTATTATGACAGGCCAATCCACCACTTTTTCCGGGGCGGATTCACCGCGGATAAAAACACGGTGGAAACAGGCATTTCGAATGACAAACGCTCACCTCTAGACACTCCACGAGGACAGCATGGAGCCGGAACTTCATATTCTCCCAGCGCTAGTCTTCCTGCTCTTCTACGAGGAGCACCAACGCCGGCGGCGAAGACCACTGCACCTACGACATAGGGGAGGCAAAAAACAGGGACACACACACTCAACACCCCGACCCTCACCCACTACAACACACACACCAATGCATATCTATACATTACAGTAACACCCCCCAACCCCCCTGGAAGAATGCAAAGACAAAAGGAAATGAGTGTAACTATTGCAATATAGCAAAAATCAGTAAGCAAAAATATACATATATATATATATATATATATACACTATAAACAAAATATATACCACGATAAGTAGTCCAGAACATGACGGAGAGAACACTGCAGGGGCATCAGATAGAAATACAACAGGCACCTCAGGGGGAAGGGAAGGGGGGGAACCTCAGCCGGATGAGTGCACAACGCCAGATCCACGAGGGGGCACCATGCCCATTGATGTATCCTGGGGAGTGCAAAGCCACAGTCTCTCAAGTTTCTACAGTGGGTGGTTTGCCCACTGTTCCATCCTGGGGAGTGCAAAGCCACAGTCTCTCAAGTCTCTACAGTGGGTGGGTTGCCCACTGTTCCATCCTGGGGAGTGCAAAGCCACAGTCTCTCAAGTCTCTACAGTGGGTGGTTTGCCCACTGTTCCATCCTGGGGAGTGCAAAGCCACAGTCTCTCAATTCTCTACAGTGGGTGGGTTGCCCACTGTTCCATCCTGGGGAGTGCAAAGCCACAGTCTCTCAAGTCTCTACAGTGGGTGGGTTGCCCACTGTTCAATCCTGGGGAGTGCAAAGCCACAGTCTCTCAAGTCTCTACAGTGGGTGGGTTGCCCACTGTTCCATCCTGGGGAGTACAAAGCCACAGTCTCTCAAGTCTCTACAGTGGGTGGTTTGCCCACTGTACCATCCTGGGGAGTGCAAAGCCACAGTCTCTCAAGTCTCTACAGTGGGTGTGTTGCCCACTGTTCCATCCTGGGGAGTGCAAAGCCACAGTCTCTCAAGTCCTGGGGAGTGCAAAGCCACAGTCTCTCAATTCTCTACAGAGGGTGGGTTGCCCACTGTTCCATCCTGGGGAGTGCAAAGCCACAGTCTCTCAAGTCTCTACAGTGGGTGGTTTTCCCACTGTACAATCCTGGGGAGTGCAAAGCCACAGTCTCTCAAGTCTCTACAGTGGGTGGGTTGCCCACTGTACCATCCTGGGGAGTGCAAAGCCACAGACTCTCAAGTCTCTACAGTGGGTGGGTTGCCCACTGTTCCATCCTGGGGAGTGCAAAGCCACAGTCTCTCAAGTCTCTACAGTGGGTGGGTTGCCCACTGTTCCATCCTGGGGAGTGCAAAGCCACAGTCTCTCAAGTGGATTACAGTCTCCACTGGTTCTGGAGGGGGACTGGTGCCCAGAGTGCAGCACTCACCCCGTGACAGTCCCAGTTGCGTCACTGCCCCTGCCGCTAATGGGCTAGCGGTGCTTGCCATGGCGGTCTTCGCCCTGTTCAGCGGTGCTTGCCATAGCGGTCCTTGCCATGTTAAGCGGTGCTTGAGTTGGCAGTTTCTGACCTGTTCAGCGGTCCTTGCCCTGGCGGTCCTTGCCCTGTTCAGCGGTGCTTGAGTTGGCAGTTTCTGACCTGTTCAGCGGTTCTTCCATAGCCGTCCTTGCTCTGTTCAGAGGTGCTTGCCATGGCGGTCCTTGCCCTGTTCAGCGGTGCTTGCCATGGCGGTCTTCGCCCTGTTCAGCAGTGCTTGCCATGGCGGTCTTCACCCTGTTCAACGATGCTTGCCATAGCGGTCCTTGCCCTGTTCAGCGGTGCTTGCAATGGCAGTCTTCGCCCTGTTCAGCGGTGCTTGCCATAGCGGTCCTTGCCCTGTTCAGCGGTGCTTGCCATGGCGGTCTTTGCCCTTTTCAGCGGTCCTTGCCCTGTTCAGCGGTGCTTGAGTTGGCAGTTTCTGACCTGTTCAGCGGTCCTTGCCCTAGCGGTCCTTCATGGGTCAGCTGGGCTGTGACTTGCGGGGCCCTCCTGGGCAGCTGGGCTGTGGCTGGCGGTCCTTCATGGGTCAGCTGGGCTGTGGCTTGCGGGGCCCTCCTGGGCAGCTGGGCTGTGGCTTGCGGGGCCCTCCTGTGCAGCGACGATGGGGCTGGCGGTGGCCTCCTGGGCAGCGACGATGGGGCTGGCGGTGGCCTCCTGGGCAGCGACGATGGGGCTGGCGGTGGCCTCCTGGCAAGCGGGGATGATGGCGGTCTTCTCCGCCCTGCTGCTCCTCCCAGACTTTGCAGGTTTCTTCTGCCCCTTCCCCACCTTGGGAGGAGTCACAGCTGAGTCCACACTCCCCCTGGGACCCCTGTGAGCTGCTTGGCTGGCTGGAGTCTTCCCCCTCTCCTGCCGGGCACAGTCCAACTTCTGGCGCTTCACAAGGGGGGGACTGGCTGTGCTGTGGCTCAGTGATAGACTGGCTGGCCTGGTGGCCGGTGCACTCCACATACCTGTAACAACAGGCACCACTGGTCCCGGAGATTTTTTGGCTGAGGTGCTAGTACGGGACCTATGAGTTGGAGGGGGGGATGGTGGGAAATAGGTTAAGGGGGGACAGGAAAAGTTGTTTGGACACACTGGGATGGGTAGCTGGAGGGGGTTTGGGAGTGGAGGAAGAGGTGGTGGTTGTAGGAGGTGTAACTTTTGTGGATTTGGGTGCAGGTGCATGCGCTGGAGGCTGTCGTTAGGTGGATGGCTGTTGGGTGGGTGTGTGCCTGCGTTTGTGTATCTTCGGAGGGGGCTTCACAGACACACTGGGAGAGGACACGGGGGACGTGCAAATGGTAGTGGGGTGGTGAGTGCACGTGAGCGGGGTGTGGTGGTGGGTCTGCTGGTGCGGGACGTAGTGGCTGTAGTGGTAGTGCATGCAGGTGTGATTGTAGACGAGACTGGGAGGGAGGAGGGAGACGACGAGGAGGGGGACACAGTGAAGGCAGTGGATGTTGGTGTGTCTGTATGTGTGTGATGCTTGCGTGAGTGCCTGTGGGATGTGTGGTGCTTATGTTTGCCTGAGCTTCCCTTGTGTGGTGAGGTGTGTGCAGGCTGGTCTGATGGTGTGCTTGGGATAGGCACAGGTACAGGGGATTGGGTCTGGATGGAGGAAGTTGGAGGGGGGAGGCTAGACACAGGGACAATGGCTGCCATCAGTGCTGAGGCCAGAGTTTGAAGGGTTCGATGAAGGGCAGCCTGACCAGAATGAATGCCCTCCAAGAATGCATTTATGTGTTGCAACTCCCTTTCTACACCCTGGATGGCATTCAAAATGGTAGACTGCCCAACAGTGAGTGACCTGAGGAGGTCAATGGCCTCCTCACTGAGGGCAGCAGAGGTGACAGGGGCAGGGGCTGAGGTGCCTGGGGCGAAGGTGATGCCCACCCTCCTGGGTGAGCGGGCACGGGGTGAAGGCTGAGGGGCTGCTGGGAGGGCGGTGCTGGTAGGTGGGGGTGGCAGCTGTACCTGTTGAAGTGAGGGGCACAGATGTTGCCGCCACCACAAGGGAGCTCCCATCGGAGGACGAGTCCGTGTCGCTGGTTGCAGATCCTGTGACCGCCGTGGTGCTCCCCTCGCCCTCCGTCCCACTGGTGTATTCAGAGTCCGTAGTGTGGGCCTCCATGCCCATGTGGGATGCAGCTTCCTCGTTCTCCGGTGCCACTGTACCTCCTCCTGATGATGCTAATGCACAAAAGAACAGGGAGACCGCAAAAAAAGGGGGGGGAACAGAAGAAAGACAGGTTGAGTGCATGGCTTACCGCTACCGTTGGCGGACAATACAGACACAGAAGCCCCCTGCACTACGTCGCGCTGTTGGACTCTACAGTGCAATTCCTGGGAAATGGCCTACAAGGCTATGGACGACATCTGCACACATAGATGACCCTGGGACATAAATTGCTGTACTTGGCACTCCACAGAGGTGGAGTGGGGGGCCACAGGGCCATGCTTTACGAATGGGCCTAGCCTACGGAACTCGCCCCGGCCTAGAGAAACCCACAGACCTCCTCCCCCACCCAGACACCTTCACTGCGCGCAAAGTCAGGTGAATGATAGTGTACTCACCCCCTTGTGTCTGCTGTGATGCCCTCGAGCGCCCATCCAACTCAGGGTAGGCCACCGCCAGGATCCGGAACATCAGGGGGGTCATGGTTCGATGGGCACCCCTCCCACGTTGGGAGGCCATCCCCAGCTTAGCCTCCGCTGTCTTCTTGCTCCAGGGCGAATGTCCTCCCATCTCTTCCGGCAGTGGGTGCTCCGTCTATGTTGGACCCCCAGGGTCCGGACGTCCTTGGCGATGGCACGCCAAATATCCTTCTTCTGGTGGGCGCTGACCTACATGAAATGTACAGGGGAAGAAGAGAAGTCATTACCAACTGCACCGTCAAAGTGAGTGGCCCACATCCCTACCCTTGCCATGTGGCACATGCATTCACCATCTTTCATGCACGCAGAACTCTGCCCCCTTCCTTCTTTCAACCAGCCCTCTCCACACAGGCATAGCCCATACAACATGCTTCCTGTGTATTTACCTGTTGGTCTCGAGGACCGTAGAGTAGCGTGTCCTGGGGGAGGACCCCGTCGACGAGCTTCTCCAACTCCTCTGCAGTGAAGGCAGGGGCCCTTTCCCCAGACGTACGAACCATTGTCTCTTCCAGACCGAGGTCACAGCAGCACTTGCAGTGTAGGTCCTCTCCTGTCGAAGATCAGGTATCGAGTGATTAAACAGTTAGAAAATGGCAGTCACGTCCGCGGCGGTGCGTACCATCACCACCGGCGTACATCGTCATTGGCTCCTGGGACCCATAGGGTCCCATGTTAACCAATGCAGCATTGCGCCGCGGTCTTCGACCGCCTACCGCTACGGTGTACAATGCCAGCGCAGTTCCCTCACATCCCATTGTCCCGCTATAGAGGTCAGGCAGCCGCATTTCAGGGGCCCACATGGCCTAATTACCAACTGCGTCACACATACCTAGGCCTACTCTTAACACACATCAAGCCAGAGTTTGTGTGTGATTGGTGTTCTGTGTAAACTGTGGGTACATACCTCTGAGTTGCTTGACTCTGTGCTCGCTGTTGTCCTTCATAGGCACCGTCCGCTGGGACATGTGAGGAGATGGTGGAATCCTCCGGTGTACCGACCGCTTGTGGACCTGTCAACAATGGAGGAAAGAAATTTGATCATCACCTACAGGTTTGACTGTGCCACAATACAGGAACTGTGTACCCAGTTGGAGCCAGACCTGATGTCTGCAATTCGCCATCCCACTGGAATCCCCCCTCAAGTGCATGTGCTATCAGTGCTCCATTTCCTTGCAAGTGGGTCTTTTCAAACATCTGTGGCCATGGCATCAGGGATGTCCCAGCCGATGTTCTCCAACGTGTTGTCCAGAGTGTTGTCTGCCCTGCTGAAAAACATGCGGAGCTACATCGTTTTCCCTCAGGTGAAAGACTTGCCTACAGTGAAAGGTGACTTCTATGCCCTTGGACATATCCCCAACATCATAGGTGCCATTGATGGGACCCATGTGCTTTGGTACCCCCCACAGGAGTGAAAAGGTGTACAGGAACCGGAAGAGTTATCATTCCATGAATGTACAGATATACCATCTGGAATAGCAGCATCCTGTATGTGATGGCTCAACTACAGAGGCACCGGGTGTGGCTATTAGGGGACTCTGGTTACCCCAACCTGTCATGGCTACTGACCCCAGTGAGGAATCCCAGGACCAGGGCAGAGGAACGCTACAATGAGGCCCACGGGCGGACTAGGAGGGTGATCGAACGCACCTTCGGCCTCCTGAAGGCCAGGTTTAGGTGCCTCCATATGACAGGTGGATCCCTATTCTACTCACCAAAGAAGGTGTGTCAGATCATCGTGGCCTTCTGTATGATTCATAATTTGGCTTTGCGACAACAGGTTCCTTTTCTGCAGGAGGATGGTCCAGATGGCGGTGTTGTGGCAGCTGTGGAGCCTGTGGACAGTGATGAGGAGGAAGCAGAGGAAGAAGACATTGACAACAGGGACTCAGTCATCCAGCAATATTTTCAGTGAAACACAGGTGAGAATACATTCCTGTCTACTACAAGTACTTTTACACCTCTATCCTGTCTGTCGATTTCACCCAGTGTATGGTCACTGAGTTGTCACTTTCCCTTACGGTTTCACAGGTGTGGGTTCCAATGTGTGTCATCTGCTTAGATTCCTCATGGACTAGAGCTGTGTGACATAGATATGTTGACATTACTATTTCCGGGAAATTTTGTCACTGTAATTGCAAATACACTATTTCAAAATCACAGACAGACTCCAGATCTTTTGGTGCTTTAGGTGCGTTTATTTACATACAAAATATTGGAAGGGGAAGTTAAATGGGGAGGGGTGATGGCGGAGCAGTGTCCATGGCAGAGTCCAGTCTATTTGTCTCATAGGTGCATTGCCTATCTGGGCATAGGAAGTGGAGCTGGGGCAGTTCCAATATGGACAGGGTGACAAAGTGGGACAGTGGGTTGACAATCAGGGTGGTCTCATTTCTTGGCGGGGTCTTGGCATTGTGCTCTGTCTTGTTCCTGGATCCCAGGGACCGCTTGCGGGGTGGTTCTCCATCTGCAGGGGGTGGGGTGCTGGTGTGGTGGTCCTGTGGCGGTGCCTCCTGTCCATTAGCACCGGCGGAGGTGGTGGGCAGTTCATCGTCCATGCTAGTGTCAGGGGCCCCTTGGAGTGCCACAGTGTCCCTCCTGGTGTTGAGTATTTCCTTCAGCACCCCTACGATGGTGCCCATGGCGGAGCTGATGGTTCTGAGTTCCTCCCTGAACCCCAAATACTGTTCCTCCTGCATGCGCTGGGTCTCCTGAAACTTGGCCAGGACCGTTGCCATCGTCTCCTGGGAGTGGTGGCATGCTCCCATGATGGAGGAGAGGGCCTCGTGGAGAGTGGGTTCCCTGGGCCTGCCTGCCCCCTGTCGCACAGCAGCCCTCCCAGTTCCCCTGTGTTCCTGTGCCTCCGTCCCCTGGACTGTGTGCCCACTGCCACTGCCCCCAGGTCCCTGTTGTTGTTGGGCTGGTGGGTTATCCTGGGTTCCCTGTAGTGGTGGACACACAGCTGATTGACGTGTCTTGGGGATGGAGGTATGGGCCCGCTGGGTGGGTGCTGTGAAGGTGTTACCAGAGGGTGGAAGGTCTGTGGTGGCCTGTGCCTGTGTGAGGGGAACCGACTGTCCCGAGGCCCACGATGGTCCGGGCTGGTCATCTGGATCCAGTTGGACAGAGCTGCTGTCATCACTGTGGGCCTCTTCTGGGGGTGGGGTGGAGATGTCTGGACCCTCCTGTCTGGTGACGTTGGGTAGTGGTCCTGCAGGGGTATAAAAGCTTAATTATTGCATCTGTGTGTGTCATTGTGGGCAATGGGTGGGTGACCGTGTACCCCAGTGCTTGCATTCCTATGTGGGGACTTGTGTGATGATGGTTTAGGGGGGTGTATGGGTATGTGCAGTGGGCATGCTTTAGTGATGGGTGTCCATGCGTTGGTGCTGCATGCAGGGCTTGGTGTTGGGATGGGTGGTTTGTGATAGTGGGGTATATGTGAGGTGGTGGAGTGATGAGGGTGAGGGTACGGGTAGGAGTTTGTGATGGCATGCAGGAAGGGTGGGGGATATAGTAGTAAAGATTTGACTTACCAGAGTCCACCGACTCCTGCGAGGCCCTCAGGATGCAGAATCGCCAAGACCTGCTCCTCCCATGTTGTTAGTTGTGGGGGAGGAGGTGGGGGTCCGCCGCCAGTCCGCTGAACCGCCAGGTGGTGTCTGGAGACCACGGAACGCACCTTCCCCCATAGGTCGTACCACCTCTTCCTGATGTCGTCCCGATTTCTTGGGTGCTGTCCCACTGCGTTGACCCTGTCGACTATTCTTCGCCATAGCTCCATCTTCCTTGCAATTGAGGTGTGTTGCACCTGTGCTCCAAATAGCTGTGGCTCTACCCGGACGATTTCCTCCACCATGAACCTGAGCTCCTCCTCCGAGAACCTGGGGTGTCTTTGCCGTGCCATGGGGTGGTGTAGGTGATGTGTGGGGTGGTGTGTGTGGTGATAAGTGTGGTAATATGTAGTGGTGTGTGGTGTTTTGTGAGTGGAAGTTGTGTGGGCGATGGTGTTGAGTGCCTGTGGATGCTAGTTTGTGGATGGTGGTGTCTCTCTCTGGCCTTCTTTCAAGATTTTTTGTCGTAGGGGTTTGTGGGTGATGTGGGTGTGTGTTTTATATTGTAATGGGTGTGTGGGAGTGGTGTGTGTATGTGTATCAGGTGTGTGTATTTTGAATTGTCCAATGTGGATGTGTTTTGTAAATGTGTGTGTACCGCCAATGGAATACCGCGGATGAAAGACCGCCGCATGGATTTGTGGGTCCTGATAGCGTGGGCGTATTTCTGTTGGCGTGACGGTGGAGGTTTTGTTTTCGACAGTTTATCACTGACCTTTGGTGTGGCGGACTTTGTGGGTGTCTGAATTTTGTCGGATTTCGAGATGTGGGTCATAATAGCTGTGGCGTAATTCCGCGGCCGCGGTGGTATGTTGGCGGTCTTATGCACAGCGGTAAGCGGCTTTTACCGCCAATGTTGTAATGACCACCTTAGTCTGTAGAGGGGCGCTGGAAGTGTAGGAAAACACCAACGGTAAGTAAAGTACCCCACCTCAGAGACCAGGAAAGCAGGAGTAAAGTACAGCAAGTTTCCTCAGGACACGCTACAAGTCATGATAAGAGATTTTGCAAGAACCAAGCAAGACTGCAATCAACAAACGATGGATTCCTGAACCTGAAGACCTGTGTAGAGACGAGACCAAGTCCAGAAGTCGAAGAAGAGTCCAGGAAGAACAGGAGCCCCTGCCAACCTAGAAGATGGTGAAAAAGTGGATTCTCCAGTAAGAAGAACAGTACAGAAGAGCACCAAAGAAGATGGCTGTGGGTTTCTGCTTGGTGCAGGTGATGTCCCACGTCGAGTTGTTGGATGCAGGCTGTTTGCGTCACTGGATTCCGTCAACAAGCCTTGGTTCAAGCAAGTACGCGGTTTGCATCAAAAAGGAGCTGCCTGGACCCAGGAGGGACATGGGGGTCTCAACTTGGACTGAGGAGACAGAGGGGGCTCCCAGCACTTCAGAGAGCCCTCAGAAGACCAGGCAGCACCCACAGGAGTCCCAGAACATGGGGACAAAGAAGATGCAAAGTGCAATCATCGCAGCACCACAGAGGAAGGTCCCACACCGCCGGAGAACAACTCTGCGAGTTGTGCATCACAGGATGGAGTGCTGGGCTACACTGTGCACAAAGGATTCTTGGAAGAAGTGCACAGAAGCCCAAGGAGCTGGAGAAGATGTGGTGCACAGGGGTACTGTCTCAGCACATGGAGGCAAGCTCTTACCGCCAACAGATTTGGACAGCTGGACCTTAGGACAGTCCTAGTCACATCGATCTACCACCAGTGTTCCAGGGAGCACGCTCATTGTCAGGAGAGTAGTCCCAGAGTACCGGTCGCCATCGTGACTGGAGCAGGGAAGTGACTCCGTCACTCCACGGGAGATTCCTTCAGTCCTTCTAGTGCAGGGTGAAGACAGGCAGTCCTCAGAGCGTGCACACCTTGGAAACTGTTGCAAATGCTTGTTGGAGCTGAAGTTGCAGGTCACATGACTCATCCTGGATACTTTGTTGCAGTTGCAGTGGTTCCTGGAGCAGTCTGCGGTTGATCCGACGGTTAGAAGCTGAAGCAGAGGATGCAGAGGATTCCTGAAGTTCGGGGAATTGGCCCTGGACAACGTGGGGGTACCTTTGCTAGTACAAGGGTGCCCTCACACACAGTAACTTTGCACCTAGCCTTCAGTGAATGAAGGTTAGACATATAGGTGACTTAGAAGTTGTCTAAGTGCAGTGAAAACAGCTGTGAAATAGTGTAGGCGCTATTTCACTCAGGCTGCAGTGGCAGTCCTGAAGAAAGGTTTGTCTGAGCTCCCTGTAGGTGGCAAAAGAAATGCTGCAGCCCATAAGGATCTCATGGAACTCCAATGCCCTGGGTACCTAGGTATAATATACTAGGGACTTATAAGGGGGTCCAATTAGAATTGGAATATGGAGTCACTAAACTATAATGACACATTTGGTAAGTAGAGCGAGCATAAACACTGGAGTGCTGGTTAGCAGAAATTCAGTGACACAGTTAAGAATATTGACAACACACACATAGGCCACAAACTATGAGCACTGGGGTCCTGGCTACCAGGAACTCAGTGAGACAGGCAAAACATACTGACAAACAGGCAGAAACTGGGGGTAACATGTCAAGAAAGATGGTACTTTCCTACAGGATAAATGCCTGTACAGGTGGGGGACGTGCCTTACAAGTGGGGGGCGTGCCTATGCAAGGAGGGGAGATGTGCACAGGTTTGAGTTGTCTGTATACATGGATGGGGGTGCCAGTGCAGGTTTTGGTATAGGTGGCTAGGTGGGGTGCAGGTAGGTGTTTAGGGTCCCCTCCATGTGAAGGAAGACATTGGAACAGTTTTACCATGCCCTCCATCATCTTCATGGATAAGGCATGGTGTCTTGCACTCTCTTCCGTATAGATTGATATTTGATTATGGTGCATCCTTGACATGTCTTAGCATGATTCCAGAATGCTGTCCAAGACATAGGAGTGTCTGTCAATCATCCAAGGGATTTCCTGCATTGAGTCTAAAATGTCAGACAAAGTAGCCCCTATTTCACAAATGCCCTGCCTCACATCTGCCTCTTGCTGGAAAAAATCTTCCTCCCACTGGCAAACGTGACCTGCCGGCTCCCCTCTGCAAAGGATGCCCTCTGATATGATCAGCAGGTCCACCTGCCTATGGAGGGGTGGTACATGGGAGGCTGTCGGGAGGAGATTCATGCCTAGTGGATACCTGCTCCTCACCAGTGGTACTAGGTCCTTCAGATGCTTGGGAGAAGGCCCAGAGTGCACCTTCATGGGAGGAATGTATAGGCAATGCAACATCTAACTTAGATGTGAGAAGATTATGGTTGTGTTGGGGTAGATGAACGCTGTGGCTGGTTGGCTGACTGTAGAAATGGGCAATCCTTGTAGGGGATGTGGGAAGTGCAATGCTGGCCAGACCTGATGTATGCTCCAGTTTCTTGGCCAGTAAGCCAATAATGTACTCTTGGTCATCCAGGGCCTCCGGTGCAACCAGCACCTGCTCATCTTCTTGCTCCTCATCCTTATCTTGTTGAGCAGTGCATGTCCTGATATTGCTGCTAGGAGGAGACTCAGGTTTTCTCCCTGGATT
Source organism: Pleurodeles waltl (assembly GCF_031143425.1). Classification (NCBI taxonomy): domain Eukaryota; kingdom Metazoa; phylum Chordata; class Amphibia; order Caudata; family Salamandridae; genus Pleurodeles; species Pleurodeles waltl. The sequence continues at coordinate 764,555,933 of NC_090448.1, read as the reverse complement.
GCTCATCGCCCTCCACTGGTGAATGGCTTAGCTTCATCAAGCAACTCATTGTCACCAGCACCTGTAAGATAGAGGTTGAAACATTAGTATTTTCCATTGTATATCATGAGCTTCAGCACAAGGGTTGGTACCAAAATTATTTGCATTTATCTGATGTTCCACATGTGATCTGGTTTCTGTAAACCTGCATGTGACATGTCACACTGTAGCTTTGAGGTATTCAGTGCAGATGTGCAATATCACACTCAGATAGCTCCAGTCACAGTTCTCTTCTGTTGTGAGATCCCCATGATGTCAGCTGCTGTATCTGGCTCCCTTTTTGTGTGTCAGAAAACATGATCCTTAATCCAGCAGCTTCAGAAGGAAGTGACACCTTAAAAATGTTCAGCATTAATTATAAGTGAAGATGCAAAATAAATGCAGACATCTCTGAATATGTTGGGAACATATCACACACCAACATTAGATGCTTAGAAAAATGGCTATATCTGCTAATTTACTTTCACAATGATTTGGTTATTGTACACTATTTGGAAAATGAAAACTGACAACACTCAATGGCACACTCACCTGACAGGCAAATGCTAGATGGCCTTACTGCTGCATCCAGAACGCCCCCCAAATCCTAGGATGTGGTACTTTGGATTACCTAGGTACACCTCACAGCAGCTGTAATGATACAAAAAAATCCATATTTCTACACAAAGGATGATGTGTATTATTTGACATGTATGTGTCATCTGAACACATTTTCAACACAGTTAGTGCTACTCCTCTCCAGATGAAACAATATAAGCATTTTTAAATTTGAATGTAGAGTCATCCTTTCATTTTCCACAACATTATGAAGTAGTCTACTCATGTGGACTGTATCTGAGCATATGGAGATGGGTGACAACAGAGAAATTGGACATGCACCAAATACTGCTAACATGTCATCCAATATCATAGAATATGAACTTTCAATACAGTTTATTGTCAGTCAACTTAACCTATGTCACACTTGTACGTGGAGCAAAGGTCACTATGGTATGTGATTTCTGGGAAAAATCATAGGGTCTAAAGGATATGAGTATAATTTATTTTTCATTCTATTTGACACATTGTAAAGCCAACATATACTAGTTAAGATCACATGTGTGAGACTAATTTTGGAGTTTATGTAACATATCTATAAATTGTCTGATAATAATGTAGTACATGTGAGCCAATTCTGGCCAGATATACATACCAGGTTGTGTTGGTGGTAGTGATTGATCTGCTCCGTGACGTTGCCTTCCTACAAGTGCGGGAACCTCCGCTTCAGTGGATGAATCGCCTATGGCAGTATGTGGAAATTAAATGAAGAAGTCAACAGATAAATACAGAAAATTATGATTATGTACAACGTTTTACGTAGTTACTTTTTTGCATTTACAATACAATTCGGTTGGTTACTGATTCATGCACAATTTCATGTGCCAGTTACAAAACTACATTGAAATCACCAGCAGAGATGGGCCACTGTTTGGGACGGAGAAGTGGGTAGTTAACATTTGCAGTGCTTAGGATTCTAGGCTTGTAGTGTGACAGAAAAAACTAAACACATGAGAGTCAAATTCCTGTGACTTCCATGGTCGCATTTGTGGTCCATATTAAACGGTTATCAAATAAAGTCATTGTTTAATCATCACATATCACCTGGTACCACATTAAGGTTTTCATTCTCAGGCAGCCCATACAGCAGGTCGGGGTGCATGGTGGAGAGGACGCCCTTCTCAAGTGGTCTGAGATGGAGACGGGGTCTGGTTTGTTCACCAGGGAGAGTTCTGCACCCCCCTATGCTGGTGAACTTCTCCTTCATCCATCTCCCAATTCCTTCTGATATCTATGACAGACCAGGCATCCTCCCACAACGCACTGACTGCATTAGCTAACTGCTGCTATAATGGTACCTTCTTTGTTGCACTGCTGAGAAATGGAGGAAGAAAATGTAGGTTTTTGCAGTTCATCACTATAAAACTAACAATCAGCTGGGTCTCCTCCTTTTAGGTTCTTCTTCCTCCTCACATTTAGCATGCTGATGGCAAGGCGAGGCGTAGAGCTGGGAGGTGAATTATGGGTGTGGGAAAACCAGAGCCTTGGATGTGTGCTAATTTTATGTGGTTTACAGTGCATGCGTGGCAGGCGGTATTAATTGTACGCAGGAGGTTCTGCACCGAGGGCAGAGATTCCACACTTGGGGCCATATTTATACTTTTTGACGCAAAACTGCGCTAATGCAGTTTTGCGTCAAAAAAATTAGCGCCGGCTAACGCCATTCTGAAGCACCATGCGGGCGCCGTATTTATTCAATGACGTTAGCCGGCGTTAGCCGCCGGCGCTGCCTGGTGTGCGTGAAAAAAACGACGTACACCAGGCACCGCCGGCGTAGGGGGATATGGAGCTTGGGTGCCCAAAAATGGGGCAAGTCAGGCTGAGGCAAATTTTTCGCCTCAACCCGATTTGCGCCATTTTTTTCAACTCCCAACCCCCATAGAAATGACTCCTGTCTTAGCAAAGACAGGAGTCATGCCCCCTTGCCCAATGGCCATGCCCAGGGGACTTCTGTCCCCTGGGCATGGTCATTGGGCATAGTGGCATGTAGGGGGGCACAAATCAGGCCCCCCTATGCCACAAAAAATAAAAAAATAAACACTTACCTGAACTTACCTTAATGTCCCTGGGATGGGTCCCTCCATCCTTGGGCGTCCTCCTGGGGTGGGCAAGGGTGACAGGGGGGGTCCCTGGGGGCATGGAAGGGCACCTCTGGGCTCCTTCCGAGCCCACAGGTCCCTTAACGCCTGCCCTGACCAGGCGCTAAAAAACGGCGCAAAAGCGGCCGTACGTCATTTTTTTTGACCCGCCCACTCCCGGGTGTGAATTTTGCCCGTGAGTGTAAATACGGCGCACATGCCTCGGAGTGACTTTTTTAGACGGGAACGCCTACCTTGCATATCATTAACGCAAAGTAGGTGTCCACGCAAAAAAATGACGCAAACTCCATGGACTTTGGCGCTAGACTCGTCTAACGCCAAAGTATAAATATGGAGTTAGTTTTGCGTCGGAATTGCGTAAAAAAAAACAACGCAATTCCAGCGCAAACAGAGTATAAATATGCCCCTTGGAGCGGATATTCCACCCTGAGTGCTGAACACTCAGCACTGAAGTTTGAATCTTCACACATGGAAAGATACTACTCATAAATCCCTTTGTGAATACCGAAAAGCAGTAAAGTTAGACTTTTGGTCTAAACTGAGTCGGAAGGTTTGTGAAGCACTGTAGTAGAGTAAAGAAGCTTCCTGGGTGACCCAGGGTAGTAGGTTGAAAGTGAGACTGTAAGGGGCAAATTTATGAGAGGGAATGCATTGCTTTTGCACCATGCAATGTGGTGCATGTGCAATGCAAGCCCAAAATGTGGTTTATCAAGCTACCCAAGCCCACCTTGCATGGCCCTGAGTGGCTTGATAAATGCAGAGTAATGTAACGCAGAGCAAATCACTGTGTTGAAATACTCTGCCCCAGGAAAGCATTCCATAGATGTTGCATGGGTGTTCCCATGCAAAACCAATGCATTTTGACACATTCCCAGATTTACCAAAAGTGGTAGATCTGGGAATGCCAAAAATGGCACGTCTTCCCAGGTGAGGCATAACAAGGAGAAATATCTTTACTTTTCCTTGTTACTTCCTCTTTCTATATGTGCTGCATTATACAGCACACATATGAAGAGGAAAATGCTTCAGGGGATAGTTTTGGCACAGAATGTGTCTCTTCCTGCACACAACCAATCCTCCTTACAACGCAGGTGTGCAAGCGTACCTGCACTGGCGCTAGGCAGCCAAAACGACACCAGCACAGGGACAAAGGCAGGAATGTGCCATATTCTTTTAAATATGGTGCATTCCTGCTCTTCTCCGTCACACAGCGCAGCGTGTCTGTGTAATAAATATGGCCCCTATTGTCTAGCTAATGCATTGCTTGAGTGTTGAATGGTGGCGTAATTAAATAAGAAAGTGGCTTGCGACCTTTCTTACTTTGTGCAGATAAGAAAACTACTGATATTGATAATAATAAGTAAAACTTGAACACTTGTTTGTTCAAAACAGCCACTGATGTTGATTTTGCATTGAGTTCCCATACAAATCATATATATGTCAGAGTTGCTACACTTAGTCAAGCTTGTATTTAAAAGTGTAGCTTTCGCTTACAGTAAGACTAATAAAACGACAATGTAAAAGGGTTATTTACATGGAAACGAGTTAGCCTCAAGGTTTGAGGATAACTGGTAGCCCAATAACACAAACTGTATAAAAACTTCTGGTGTGAAATACAGAGGTCACCATAGCTCTGACACACTTCAGTTATGGCCGCCATCTGATGCCATTTGTTTGAAGCCTGCATAAAGGAGTCAGTCCAGAAGCAGGACAGTATGATTTTTTGTTACATTTTCAGTTACATAAAAGGCAACCTAGAAACTAAACATATCAGAGGGCACATATCTATAATACATAAGATAGCTCCCTTATCAATAGGGAAGAAAGGTTAATCAATATAAATATGTCTATGGTCAGTATTTAAATTGTGAAAGAACAAGTGCCACGAGCTATATTTTTCTCAGAAGGCTGCATATTCTTGATTACACCTCATGCCTCTTTCATCCACCATCTGATACATTATGACACTTTGGCCCTCATTCCAACCCCTGGCGGTGTGGCTGTCCACGGAAGCACCGCCAACAGGCTGGCGGTGCTTCATGTGGTATTCCGACCGCAGCTGTAAAGCCGCGGTCGCCCAGCCGGGTCCGGCCGTTTCCCGCCGGATTAGCCCCGGCTGGGAGAATCCTCCAGGGCGGCGCTGCAAGCAGCGCCGCCATGGGGATTCCGACCCCCTTCCCGCCAGCCTGTTTCTGGCGGTTTTCACCGCCAGAAACAGGATGGCGGGAATGGGTGTCCTGGGGCCCCTGGGGGCCCCTGCACTGCCCATGCCACCACTGGCATGGGCAGTGCAGGAGCCCCCTACCAGGGCCCCAGCATGATTTTGCAGACAGTGAAAAATCGCGACGGGTGCAACTGCACCCGTCGCACCCCTGCAACACCGCCGGCTCCATTCGGAGCCGGCTTCTGTGTTGCAGGGCCTTTCCCGCTGGGCCGGCGGGCGCTCTCTTGGCGGGCGCCCGCCGGCCCAGCGGGAAAGTCTGAATGGCCCCCGCGGTCTTTTGACCGCAGAGCGGTCATTTGGCGGCGTAAGTTTGGTGGGCGGCGACTGCTGCCCGCCAAACTTAGAATGACCCCCTTTATGTCACTTTAACCCCTCCTCTGCCAGGGCTTTTCCCCCTCAGGTGCCAGGCCCTTTTTTGGCTATTTGGGGCACTTTGTGCCTACACCCTCATAACGTTTTGTCCACATAAGCTACCCACACCATATTTGTGTCCTTTTTTCCAACATTCTAGGGATTCTAGAGGTACCCAGAATTTGTGGGTTCCCTGAAGGAGACCAAGAAATTTGCCAAAATACAGCAAAAATTTCGTTTTTTTCAAACAAATGGGAAAAAGGGCTGCAGAAGACAGCTTGTTGTTTTTTCCATGAAAATGGCACCAACAAAGGGTTTGTGGTGCTCAAATCACCATCTTCCCAGCTTTCAGGAACAGGCAGACTTGAGTCAGAAAACCAAATTTTCCAACATAATTTTGGCATTTTACTGGGACATTTTAACTATTTTTTGTGCTTTCAGCCTCCTTCCAGTTAGTGACAGAAATGGGTGTGAACCCAATGCTGGATCCCGAACAGCTAAACATTTCTGACAAGAAGATAAAGTTCTGAACTTAGCAAGAGGTCATTTGTGTAGATCCTACAAGGTTTTCCTACAGAAAAAAACAGCTGAAATACAAAAATATTGAAATTGAGGCCAAAAAGCAGCCATTTCTCTCCAAGTTTACTCTGTAACTTTTTCCTGCCATGTCAAATTTTCAAAAGCAATATACCATTACATCTGCTGGACTCTTCTGCTTGTGGGGATATGTAGGGCTTGTAGGTTCAGCAAGAACCCTAGGTACCCAGAGCCAATACATGAGGTGCATCTTGCAATGTGTTTTCATTGCTTACCGGGTATACAGCAATTTATTTGGTAAAATATAAAGAGTCAAATATAGGTATCAGGGAATCCTTTGTATTTCCAAAATGGGCAGTAGATAAGGTGTTGAGAAGTAGTGGTCATTTGCACATCTCTGAATTCCAGGGTCCCCATACTAGCATGCGAATTACAGGGAATTTCTCAAAAAGACGGATTTTTTACACACTGTCTTACATTTGGAAGGAAAAAATGTAGTGAAAGACAAGGGGCAATAACACTTGTTCTTCTATTCTGTGTTCCCCCAGGTCCCCCGATACAAATGGTACCTCACTTGTGTGTGTAGGCCTTATGCCAGCAACAGGAAACGCAACATGGACACATCACATTTTCCCAAAGAACACTCACGTGTGGATTTTGGCCTCTAGCTCAGCCGGCACCTAGGGACACCACCAAACCTGTGCATTTTTAAAAACTAGACACCTAGATATAAAGAAATTCAGAATGGGGTGACTTGTGGGTCTCTCACCAGGTTCTATTACCCAGAATCCTTCGCAAACCTCAAAATTTGACCCCAAAAAACACTTTTTCCTCTCATTTCAGTGATGGAAAATTCTGGAATCTAAGAGGGGCCACAAATTCCCTTCCACCCAACATTTCCCCATGTCTACCGATAAAAATGGTACCTCACTTGTGTGGGTAGGCCTAGTTCCCATGACAGGAAATGCCCCAAAACACAACGTGGACACATCACATTTTCCTTAAAGAAAACTGACCTGTTTTTTGCAAAGTGCCTAGCTGTGAATTTAGCTCAGCCAGCACCTAGGAAAATCTAGCAAACCTGGACATTTCTAAAAACTAGACACCCAGGGGAATTCAGAATAGGGTGACTTGTGGGGGCTCTCACCAGGTTCTGCTACCCAGAATCCTTTACAAACCTCAAAATTTGGCAAACAAAACACTTTTTTCTCACATTTCGGTGATGGAACATTCTGGTATTTGAGAGGAGCCACAAATTTCCTTCCACCCAACATTCCCCCAAGTCTCCCAATAAAAATGGTACCTCACTTGTTTGGGTAGGCCTAGTGCCCATGACAGGAAATTCCCCAAACACAACGTGGACACATCACATTTTCCTAAATAATACTGACCTGTTTTTTGCAAAGTGACTAGCTGTGGATTTTGGCCTCTAGCTCAGCCGGCACCTAGGAAAACCTAGCAAACCTGGACATTAAAAAAAACTAGACACCTGGGGAAATTCAGAATGGGGTGACTTGTGGGGCTGTCACCAAGTTCTGTTAACCCAGAATCCTTTGCAAACCTCAAAATTTGGCAAAAAAACACTTTTTCCTCACATTTCAGTTATGGGAAGTTCTGGAATCCAAGAGGAGCCACACATTGCCTTTCACCCAGCGTTTCCCCAAGACTCCTGATAAAAATGGTACCTCACTTGCGTTGATAGGCCGAGTGCTTGCAACAGGAAATGCCCCAAAACCCAATCTGGACACATTACAATTTCCCAAAGAAAACTGACCTGTTTTTTGCAAAGTGCCTAGCTGTTGATTTTGGCCTCTAGCTCAGCCGGCACCTAGGAAAACCTAACAAAACTGTGGATTTTTCAAAACTAGAGACCTAGGGGAACCCAGGATGGGGTGACTTGTGGGGCTCTTTCCAGGTTCTGTTACCCAGAATCCTTTGCAAACCTCAAAAGTTGGCAAAAAAAAAACACTTTTTCCTCACATTTTGGTGATGGAAAGTTCTGGAATCTGGGGGGAGCCACAAAGTTCCTTCCACCCAGCATTCCCCTAAGTTTCCTGATAAAAATGGTGCCTCACTTATGTGGGTAGGCCTAGTGCCCACGACAGGAAACACCCCTAAACGCAGCATGGACACATCACATTTTTACATTGAAAACTGATGTGTTTTTGGAAAGAGCATAGCTGGGGATTTTGGCCTCTAGCTCAGCAGGCACTTAGGGAAACCTACCAAACCCACACATTTTTAACATTAGACACCTAGGGGAACCCAAGATGAGGTGACTTGTGGGGCTATCACCAGGTTCTGTTACCCAGAATCCTTTGCAAACCTCAAAATTTAGTAACAATAACATTTCCCTCGTATTTCAGTGATGGGACGTTCTGGAATCTAAGAGGAGACACAAATTTCCTTCCACCCAGCGCTCCTCCAAGTCTCCTGATAAAAATGGTACCTCACTTGTGTGGGTAGCCCTAGTGCCCCCGACAGGAACTGCCCCAAAACACAACATGGACACATCACACATTTTCCTAAAGAAAACTGACCTGTTTTTTGCAAAGTGCCTAGCTGTGAATTTTGGCCTCTAGCTCAGCCAGCACCTAGGAAAACCTACCAAACCAGTGCATTTTTCAAAACTAGACACCTAGGCGAACCCAGGATTGGGTGACTTGTGTGGCTCTCATCAGGTGCTGTTACCCAGAATGCTTTGCAAACCTCAATATTTGGCAAAACAAACACTTTTTCCTCACATTTCGGTGATGGAAAGTTCTGGAATCTAAGAAGAGTCACAAAGTTCCTTCCACCCAGCATTCCCCTAAGTTTCCCGATAAAAATGGTACCTCACTTATGTGGGTAGACCTAGTGCCCACGACAGGAAACACCCCTAAACTCAACATGGACACATCACATTTTTACATTGAAATCTGATGTGTTTTTTGGAAAGTGCCTAGCTGTGGATTTTGGCCTCTAGCTTAGCAGGCACTTAGGGAAACCTACCAAACCCACACATTTTTCAAAACTAGACACCTAGGGGGTAAGGAAATGTTGGGGGATCCACACAAGCCACACCTCCCTGAACTCCTTTAGGTGTCTAGTTTTAAAAAATGTCTGGGTTTGTAGGTTTCCCTAGATGAAGGCGGCATCCAGGTCTAAAAATGCAGGTGCCCCCGCGAAACACAGGTAGTTTGGTAATAGATCATTTTGATGTGTCCACTTCCTTCTGTGATGTTCCAAACACTAAAATTGTGAAAAGAAACACACTTAGGTTATGTTAAAAAGACCCCTCACCCACCAACCAAGTTGGCGGCATGCTTCATCATCGGGGTCCCACCCGAGACACCTCTCATGTCATGGGTGTGCTCTGACGCCTGATTACAGTGGAGCAGGTTTTTTCATTTTTACCACACATACTGGTTAGATTTGGCACGAGGGTGAGTGATGGTACAGTAAATCAAATGTTATTAACAAGAGATTTCACAAAAATGAAATGCACTGTTATTAACTGGAAGGCCAAAAAACTGAACCGATGACTCGCAGCTCGTGAACAGTAAAGCCGTGACAAGGCACCAACCGCTTTATAGTTAATGCACCCACCTTTCATACATGACATGCACAAGACCATTCACGTCTCCAGCTGCAGGCCCAGCACATTACAACACTAGCATCAACAGACAGCGCCATTCGAGGGCCCATCACTTTCACATGCCCATATGCTTGATACAGCAAAGTGTCACTTCACGCACACCACCAGCCAAGAGCCACTCCACGCGCACCGCCTGCCAAGCGCCACTCCACGCACACCACCATCACTTTTTTTTTCAACATCAAAGAAACCAATTATAAATGAGTACAAAACTACAAACACAAAAGCTCTAACTAAATACATGACAGTAATGCCAAACTGAACATATAAAAATATAAAACAGGCAGTTTACGCTCACGGTATTTCCCAGAAATGGTTTTTTGTGTGGTAACACCTGAAACAGCCAGCCACACACAGCCCAGGCTTTGAAGGACAGTCCGGGCAGTGCATCTGGCTCTCCCTCCAGATACCTCTTCAGGCACAGACTCTACATTTCTTAACGGGAAAGTCTTTTTTTTGGAGTGAGAGGAATCTGATCAGGAAAGTGGCGATCTTTCAATCTAGCCACATCCTCCACCACTGCTACTCTAGGAACTCTTGCATGATCCACCACAACAAGGCTCTCTATCACTGACTCCTGAAATTTACCAAATTTCATCCTTGACTCAGGGGAACAATCCTTGAACACAATAAAAGCAATATAAATTGCAAGTTTGAACAAGATTGAAGAAATGAATCGCCAACTTTTTATGCCAAACGTAAGACTTATGAACAGCAGTGTAAGGTTCCAACCTCTGATCTACTCTATCAACACCACCCATGTGCTTATTGTAGTCTAAAATGCACAAAGGTTTGCGCACTTCAGCAACTTGACCACAAACAGCCACAGGTGAAGTACTCTCATCGTGGATGGTAGTTAGCATGTAGACATCCTACCTGTCTGCAAATTTCAGAGCTAGCAGCTCATTATCCCGCAAGGCACTGCACTGTCCCCTCTCAGGTTTTTTTACAGACAAGCTCCCTTGGATAACCTTTCCGGTTAGAGCGGATTGTGCCGCAAGCAACAGTGTCCACTCTGAACAATTCCTTGAACAACTGCACTCCAGTGTAGAATTTATCTACATGCAAATGATGACCATTGTTAAACAGTCATCTACCAAGTTCCCACACAATTTCTCACTAGCCCCAAAAGTGGGCGGAGAACCAGCAGGGTCAATACTGGAATCCCTATTAGTGTTCACCCAGAAATCATAAACATATCCTGTACTATTTTCAGACAGCATATACAATTTAATTCCATACCGTGCTTTCTTTCTAGGAATGTACTGCCTAAAAGCCCAAAGATCCTTGAACAGGACCAAAGACTCTTCCACACCTATTTCTTTGCCTGGAATATTCACCTCTGATAACCGATCTACAAAGTGATCAAGGATAGGCCTAATCTGAAAAAGACGGTCACAATCAGGGTGATCTCGTGGCGAGGCTAATGCATTGCCAACAAAATGCTGCATCAGAAGAAGAAGCAAATACCGATTACGAGTCATGGTTGCAGGAAATATAGCTGTTGCCATCAAGGGACTAGTAGCCCAATAAGAAGCCAGTGGCGGCTTCCTTATCAACCCCATCAAAAAAGTCAAACCCAAGAACTTTTTAATCCCTTCCAGATTTGTGGGAATCCACTGGGTAGCTCTAGGCTGAGGCCTAAGTCTGGCAGTGTTGTCCCTCAAATACTGTTCCACATACAAATTAGTCTGCTCAACAATCTCTTCCAAAAATACACCGTCATAAACAACTCAAAGAAATTGAATGGGAAAAAGGTTTCCGAATTTACTCCACACCCTAGGAGACCAGTAAAGGCAGTCAACTGTGGCTGTTCCATGTTCGGGGCAACCCAGGTGTCAGGTCTTCCAATGGGAAACCTTTCAGCCTCAGGCTGTTGCACCATTGGCACATTAGTGTCCTCCTCTAAAACAGGCCCTTCATCTGCGCTCAGAGTGGCTTCCTCATCAGAAGATTCCTCTCGGACAGAAAACTCACTGCCAGAATCTCTCACTTCCTCCTCTGCCTCAGATGCAGAGTCAGTCTCATAATCATGGTCAGAAGACGACTCAAAAAGCATGCCAACAACCTGCTGAGCAGTCACTCTGCAGCTAGCCATGACCCTTTCCAAGAAGTGTAACTTCACTAATGTGCCAACAACAACCAGTACTGTCTAAAATAAGTAGTAAAAAAATTGTGGCTTTATCACAAAGAGTTATGTACTCAAAAACTATTCCACTCACTTGCCTGAAAAAGATAGACTCACCAGAAACTACTCTGCACAGACACAGCATTCACCAATGATATCCCACTAAAAAGAAAAAAGAAAAGCAAAATAGACATAAGACAACACAAATATCATTGTGCACAAATCTAAGGACAATTTCACACACAATCCTGCCTTTAGTACATCACCTACAAACATATAATTCATGCATGGCAACAATACCACTTTGGAGTAAGTTGTTTTTACTTACCTAAAACATGCAACCACACAAACTACAGGTCAACCACTGTCAAAACCGCAGCGAGCCACAGTAAATGAAGCAAAAGCATTGAACTAGAACAAAATGGAGAAATAAACTGTTATATTCACAAATGCAAATACTTCGCCAGTTGGTAAATACCCCACCAACAAACATTTAGACATTTTCCCAGGTGTCTAGTGGCCTCTGCGCAGATGGGCCTAAAACAGCTAGGCCGATCTGCAAGGGGGGAAGAAATGGTGTAAATAATATTGGTCCCCTTTGGGGGGGCGACCCTTGCCCAAGGGGCCACCCCACCACACACAAAGCACACACAAGATCCCTGGCGCGAAGTGGATTCTGCCCCAGTTGGGGGCAGATGGGCCTAAAAAAAATAGGCTGATCTGCCCCCAAGGGGGGCAGAACTGCCCAACAGTGCATTGCCCTATTTGGGGGGTGACCCTTGCCAAAGGGGGCACCTCCAACACAAAAAAAGGAAAGAAAAAAATCCCTGGGCATAAAACAAAGGCCGATCTGCCCCCAAGTGGGGCAGAAATGGCATAAAATATATTGCCCCCTTTGGGGGGTGACCCTTGCCCAAGGGGCCACCCCCCCACACAAAGCAAACACAAGATCCCTTGCACGAAATGAATTCTGCCCCCGTGGGGGAAGATGGGCCTAAAAAAAATAGGCCAATTTGCCCCCAACAGGGGAAGAACTGCCCAACAGGGCATTGCCCCCTTTGAGGGGCAACCCTTGCCAAAGGGGGCGCCCCAACACAAAAAAAAGGAAACAAAAAAATCCCTAGCGTCTTGGGGGCAGATGGGCTTAAAATAATCAGCAGATCTGCTTCCAAGGGAGGCAGAAACGGCGAAAAACATTATGCGCCCTTAGGGGAGTGACCCTTGCCCAAGGGCCTCTCCTTGACACACAAAACATAAGTTAAAAAAAAAATCCATGGTGCCTAGTGGGCCTTCCTGCTGCCAGATCGCATCGCAATCAGGCAGCAGGAATGCTGAAAGAGACATAGAGGGAAAGAAAAACCCTTTCCGTTCCCTCAATGACTCTTTTAGAGAAATCCCTCCCCAGCCGGAGAAGAAACTCAGCTTCTTCTCCCTCGACGCACAGGAAGCAATTAGCTTTCAGCGCGTCGGACGGCGGCTAATGATGTCAGCGCGCGATCACGCGCTGACCTCATCAGATGGGGTGGGGAGCCAGGGTGGAAGGGGAAGCGATTCCTCTTCCAGCCCTGCCCTGGGGGGGGGGTGGGAAGAAGGCCCTCGGGGGAGCGCTAGCCCTTCCCTGAGGGCCTGGTGTAGGAAGTAACGGTTACGTCCTGGGCACCCGAGCGGTGCTGCCCAGAACATAACCATTACGTCCAGGGCACCCAACCAGTTAAGGAATTTGGGTGCACCACATCTGAAGGGATGACTGCTTACATCAGTCACTGCTCGGGGGAGGGAAATTGGGCTAGGTGGCGCATGGTGGGGAGGGTGCGGGGTGACCAAAACAAACTAATTAAAATCAAACTTACCTTTTTCCTGCGCTGTGCCGCTCCATCCTCTCCTCTTCCGTCACTGCAGGCAGGCACAGACTCCCAGTCTGCCCTGCGGCCATTCCTGATGCTTTTCAAAGCAGCGTCAGGATTGGCAGGCAGACTGGGAGCCTGTGCAGGCTCTCTCCAGCCCGGCAACACAGTGCTAGGTTGGAGAGATCCTACTGCACATGTATGTTTGGCCGGTCCGAGGAGGCCAGCTAAACATACATGCACAGTGAGGTGGAGGGCTGTGCACTCCCTCCCCATGTTATGCCCTTGGCCCACCCACTTTTATAGAAACAAGATAATAAACTCAGTTTATTATGTTGTTTCTATAAAGGTTTTGCAGCTCCTGCTGCTGGCGGGGGGTGATGCTCCTCCGCCCTAGCGGAGGAGCTGCCCCTGACTTACACGCGTGCAGGGTCTCTAAAGAGACAAAAGACAGGAAAACAGTGACAAAATAAGAAAGAGGGGAAAAAAGAACATGCAAAAGTGAAATAAAGAGACACAGAGGTGGTCATTCTGACCTCGGCGGTAAAAGGCGCCTACCGCCGGTCAGAAATCCTCCATAATCCCGCCGCGGTCGCGGAAACCCGCCACGGTCATTCTGACCCGCAGAAGGCAAACCTCCGAAAATCCGACCGCCACAACAGACCGCCAGACCAGCGGTCGGCGGAAAGGTGGAGGTGACAAAACCTCCACCGTCACGCCACCAGAAATACGCCCATGCCATTACGACCCACGAATCCACGCGGCGGTCATTCAAACGCGGTATTCCATTGGCGGGACACACCGGCGCGGTCAGAATACACACAAACGAACAAAACTCAGCCACATTGGACGATTTGAATCCCACACACCTGATACACATACACACACCACTCCCACACACACAATACAATATAAAACACACACCCACATCACCCACAAACCCCTACGCTAAAAAATTTGTAAAGAAGGCAAGAGCGAGACACCAGCATCCAAAAAATAACAGCCACAGCCACTCAACACCATCACCCACACACTATCCACACACAAAACAACACACACCACCACACTCAACTCACTTAAATACACATACTCCACCCCACACATCATACACACCACCCCATGGCACCCCAAAGACAACCCCGCTTCACAGACGAAGAACTCAGGGTCATGGTGGAGGAAATCGTTCGGGTAGAGCCCCAGCTGTTCGGCACACAGATACAATACACCAGCATTGCCCGGAGGACGGAGCTATGGCAGAGGATTGTCGACAGGGTGAACGCAGTGGGACAGCACCCCAGAAATCGGGAAGACATCAGGAAGCGATGGAACGACCTACGGGGGAAGGTGCGTTCCATGGTATCCAGGCACAACATCGCCGTGCAGAAGACTGGCGGAGGACCCCCACCTCAAACCCCACAATTCACATCATGGGAGGAGGAAGTCTTGAACATCCTGCATCCTGACGGCCTCGCAGGAGTCGGCGGAGGAATGGATACTGGTAAGTTGAAGCTTCAATACTGCTTCCCCCCCACCTGCATGCCAAATCAGACCCCAACCCTCACCCCCATCCTCGAACCCCACCCTCACCCCCACCCCCATCCTCACCCCCACCCTCACCCCCACCACCATCCTCACCCCCACCACCATCCTCACCCCCACCCCCAGCACACCTATTCCCCGCCAATGTCTCACCATCACAACCCACACATCCCAAAACCTAGGCCTGCATGCGTCCACTAAGCATGGACACCCATCACCAAAGCATGCCCAATGCATATACACATCCCCCCCACAAGCCACCCTCACCAAAGCCCCCACACACGAATGCCAGCACTTGGGGACACGAGAACCCACAGATACACCCATATGCCACTCATTGAAACTATAACCATACCTCTATACCCCTGCAGGACCCGACCGTCAACACACCGCGGCGGAGGGGCCAGAATTCTCCACACCCCCCACCCAAGAGGCCGTCAGCGATGACAGCAGCTCTGTCGACCTGGACACCGATAACCAGCCCGGACCATCGGGGACCTCTGGACAGTCGGTTCCCCTCACACAGGCCCAGGCCACTACAGACCCTAACCCCTCTGGGAACACCAGCACAGCTCCCACCCAGCGGGCCCATGCCTCTGTCTCCAGGGCACGTCAATCTGCGGTGTGTCTACCACTACAGGGCACCCAGGATAACCCACCACCCCAACAACAACAGGGACCTGGGGGCAGTGGTAGTGGGCACACCGGCCAGGGGGCAGAGGCCCAGGGAAACAGGGGAACTCGGAGGGCAGCTGTGCAACAGGGGGGGGAGGAGAGGCCCAGGGAACCCACTCTCCACGAGGTCCTCACCACCATCATGGGAGCATACAACCGCTCCCAGGAGACGATGGCGACGGTACTGGCCCGGTTCCAGGAGATCCAGGCACTGCAGGAGGAACACTATCGGGGGTACAGGGAGGACATCAGAGCCATCAACACCACCCTGGTTACCATGGTAGGGCTGCTGCAGGACCTCGTAAACACCAGGGCGGACACTCAACAACACCCAAGGGCCCCTGCCACTAGCCTGGACCAAGAACAGCCAACCACCTCCGCCGGCGCTAGTGGACAGGAGGCCCCCGCACAGCAGCAGCCCACCAGACCCCCACCTCCTGCAGGAGAAGAACCACCCCGCAAGAGGGCCCTGAGATCTCGCAAGAAGACAGAGTAGGATGTCAAGACCCCCGCCAGCAATGGATACCACCTGATGTCATCCCACTGTCCCACATTGTCACCCTGTCCATCCTTGAACTGCCCATGCTCCATCTCTCCACAGGCCTCTGGACAATGCACCTGTGTGACTGTTACTCTGGACTCTGCCATGGACATTCCTTCACCATAGCCCCCACCCACTTGAAACCACCCATCCCATTTTGAGCACTTCAATAAACACCTATTTTGCACCAAAATATCTGGAGTCTGGCTGTGATTTCAATATATTGTAATTGACATGACAGTGCAAATATGTCCTTGTACATGGTGAAGTCAACAAACAGCTGCCACAAAGCTGTAGTCCATGGGGAAACGAAGCACAGGACTCGTAGTGGGGACCCCAGATCTGAAATAGGGAGGGAAAAGCCAAAACTCAGTCATCATACACTGGGGCAAATAGACAGGCAGCAGAGATGCAGGAGAGTAGTTAACATTTACTAAATTATCTTAGAAATGTTACCTGTGTCCTATTGGAAGTACTGTTCAATGATTCTGTCCCTGTTGTCTGTTTCAGCCCCGTCGTCTTCCTCCTCGTCACTCTCCTCAGGTTCCACCGCTGCCACAACACCACCGTCTCGACCATCCTCCTGCAGAAAAGGCACCTGGCGGCGCAAAGCCAGGTTGTGAAGCATGCAGCAGGCCACGATGATGTGACACACCTTCTTAGGTGAGTACATTAGGGATCCACCTGTCATATGCAGGCACCTAAACCTGGCCTTTAGGAGGCCAAAGGTGCGTTCGATCACCCTCCTAGTACGCCCATGGGCCTCATTGTACCGTTCCTCTGCCCTGGTCCGGGGATTCCTTACTGGGGTCAGTAGCCACGACAGGTTGGGGTACCCAGAGTCCCCCACTAGCCATACACGGTGTCTCTGTAGCTGTTCCATCACGTAAGGGATGCTGCTATTCCTGAGGATGTAGGCGTCATGCACTGACCCTGGGAATTTGGCATTTACATGCGAGATGTACTGGTCAGCCAAACACACCACCTGGATGTTCATTGAATGGTAATTTTTTCTGTTCCTGTACACCTGCTCCCTGTCTCTTGGGGGAACCAAAGCCACATGGGTCCCATCAATGGCACCAATTACGTTGGGAATATGTCCAAGGGCGTAGAAATCACCCTTCACTGTAGCCAATTCGCCCACCTCAGGGAAAATGATGTAGCTCCTCACGGATTTCATCAGGGCAGACAACACTCTGGATAACACCTTCGAAAACATGGGCTGAGACATCCCAGAAGCAATTCCCACGGTTGTCTGAAATGACCCACTTGCCAAGAAATGGAGTACTGACATGACCTGCACCAGAGGGGGAATCCCTGTGGGTTGGCGGATGGGGGACATCAGGTCGGGCTCCAGCTGGGCACACAGTTCATGGATAGTGGCACGGTTAAGACGGTAGGTCAGGATAATGTGGCGTTCTTCCATTGTCGACAGGTCCACCAGCGGTCGGTACACGGGAGGATTCATCCGTCTCCTCGCCCAACCCAGCGGACGGTGCCTAGGAAGGACAACATGGAGCACACAGTCAAGCAACCCACAGGTACGTACTCACAGCTAGCACAGTAAACGATTCTCTATGCAGTGAATGGCGTGTCTGAGTGGCTATGCAAGGCCTAGGCCTGTGTGACGCAGTTGAAATTGAGCCATGTGGGCCCTGGAAATGGCGGCTGCCTGACCTGTGAAGTGTGACAATGGGATGTGAGGTCAATGCGCTGGCGTGGCACACCGCGGCGGGCGGCGGGCCAAGACCGCGGCGCCAAGCCGCATTGGTTAACATTGAAGCCTATGGGTTTCAGGAGCCAATGGCGAAGGGCGCCGGCGGTGGCGGGACGCACCGCCGCGGTACGCACCGCCGCGGACGTGACCGCCATTTTCTATCTACTTATCCACTTGCGACTTGAACTTTCACAGGAGAGGACCTATACTGCAAGTGTTGCTGTGACCTCGGTCTGGAAGGGACAATGGCTGCTACGCCTGGGGAAAGGGCCCCTGCCTTCACTGGAGAGGAGTTGGAGAAACTTGTGGATGGGGTCCTCCCCCAGTATGCGCTACTCTACGGTCCTCCAGACCAACAAGTGAGTTTAATTCAATCTGGATTTGGGGCCACGGGCTGGCTTGGGGGCCTGGCGGGGGGCCTGGCGGGGATGGGGGGCATGTTGGGCCTGGCGGGGGGCATGGCGGGGGGCCTGGCGGGGATGGGGGGCATGTTGGGTCTGGCGGGGGGCATGGCGGGGGGCCTGGCGGGGATGGGGGGCATGTTGGGCCTGGCGGGGGGCCTGGCGGGGATGGGGGGCATGTTGGGCCTGGCGGGGGGCATGGCGGGGGGCCTGGCGGGGATGGGGGGCATGTTGGGTCTGGCGGGGGGCATGGCGGGGGGCCTGGCGGGGATGGGGGGCATGTTGGGTCTGGCGGGGGGCATGGCGGGGGGCCTGGCGGGGATGGGGGGCATGTTGGGCCTGGCGGGGGTCCTGGCGGGGGGCCTGGCGGGGATGGGGGGCATGTTGGGCCTGGCGGGGGCATGGCGGGGGGCCTGGCGGGGATGGGGGGCGTTGGGCCACTGGAAAGGAAAATGCTGACAAACTTGAACGTGGTATTTCTCCCTCCCTGTACGTGTCACATAGGTCCGCGCCCATGAGAAGATCGGGATTTGGCGTGCCATCGCCAAGGAAGTCCGGACCCTGGGGGTCCACCATCGACGGGGCACCCACTGCCGCAAGAGGTGGGAGGACATCCGCCGCGGGACCAAGAAGACCGCCGAGTCTCTGCTGGGGATGGCCTCCCAACGTAGGCGGGGTGCCTGCCGTCAACTGAGCCCCCTGATGTTCCGGATCCTGGCGGTGGCCTACCCTGAATTGGATGGGCGCGTGAGGGCAGCACAGCAGACACAAGGGGGTGAGTACAAGCATTATCTACTCTGTTGTCGCGCAGTGGAGGTGTCTGGTTGGGGGAGGAGGGCTGGGGGTCCCCCTAGGCCAGGGCGATATCTGTAGGCTGGGCACCCCCGTAAGCCCCTGTGTCCCCAGCCACCACCCTCAGTAGTTTGTCAGTACAGCCATCCCTGGGCCGTGTCATCCATGGGTGCAGTTGTCAACTCTAGGCGTGTAGGGCATGTTCCACGGAATGCGTAGCGGACCCCAAGTGCGCAACTTAGTGCAGGGGGCATCTGTGTCTGTCATGTCCGCTAACTGTACCGGAGATCCATGTACTCAATATCCCTTTATTTCTCTCTCCCCCCCCCCTTTTTGTTTGTCTTTCTGTGCTTGTGTGCATCAGCATCATCAGGCGGAGGAGAAGTGGCATCGGGGCAGGAGGGAGCTGCATCTCACATGGCCCAGGAGGGCCATGCCACAGAGTCAGACTGGACCAGTGAGACGGAGGGCGAGGGGAGCTCCACGACGGGGACGACTGGACCCTGCAGCGACACGGACACGTCCTCGGAAGGGGGCTCCCTTGCGGGGGTGGCACCATCCGTGCCCCCCGCCATTACAGGTACAGCCGCCACCCAGCGCACCATCTCCGCCCTCCCAGCAGCCCCTCAGCGTTCGCCCCGTGCCCGCTCTGCCAGGAAGCCGGGCATCTCCTTCGCCCCAGGCACCTCAGGCCCTGCCCCTGTTACCCCCGCTGCCCTCAGTGAGGAGGTCATTGACCTCCTCCGAACGCTCATTGTTGGGCAGACTACCCTTTTGAATGCCATCCAGGGGGTGGAGAGGGAGGTTCATCGCAGCAATGCGTACCTGGAGGGCATTCATTCGGGTCAGGCTGCCCATCAGCGATCGTTCCAGGCTCTGGCCTCAGCACTGACGGCAGCCATTGTCCCTGTCTCCTGCCTGCCTCTACTAACTCCCTCCTCCCAGTCTCCTGTTCCTCTGCCTGTCCCACCCACACCATCAGACCAGCCTGCACACACCTCAACACCCAAGAGAAGCTCATCCAAACATAAGCACCACAGATCACGCAGACATTCACACACGCAACATTCCGATGCAGACATGCCAACAGTCACTACCACCTCTGTGACCCCCACCTCCTCGTCTCCCTCCTCCCTCCCTGTGACGTCTACACTCACACCTCCATTCACCTCACCATCAGCCAGTGTTTCCATCACCAGCACACCCTCCACTCCAGTCCGCACACGTGCAGTCACCACCCCCACTGCCATTTACACGTCCCCTGTGTCCTCTCCCACTGTGTCTGTCACCCCCTCTTCCACACCACACAAACGCAGCCACCCACCCACCCAACAGCCATCCACCTCACGACAGCCTATCCCTCCTGCACCTGCACCCAAAGACAGCAAACGTGACTCACCTACAACCACATCCTCTCCCTCCACTCCCATTCCCACTGTACCTACCACTCTCCATTGTCCCAAGAAGCTCTTCCTCGCCACTACTAACTTCTTTCCTGACCCTGAGCCCCCCCCTCCTTCTCGTCGGGGTAAGAAGAGCACCTCAGCCACCACCAGCCCTGCAGCCCCCTTGACAAGGGTGCAGGGGTATTGGAGCCCGCCAGCCCGCATGTCTGGATCTTCGCCCAGCAGCAAGGGGACAGCCAGCCCACCCCCTGGGAAGAGGAGCAGAAGGCGGAAGGGGCGACGCAGGAGCCCGCCTTCTACATCCCCCCTGGACACCACCCAGAGACAGTCACCAGCCACAGCTCCAAAGGGAGGAAAGGGACACAGGCCCACGACTAAGGAGGGCAAGGGCAGCAAGTCGGAGAGGTCAGGCAGCAGGCCTGCTGCCCAGGAGGAGCCCACAACCCCCATAGCCGCTGCCCCGGGAGGAACCGGCACAGCTGCCCCGGGAGAGCCCACCACCCCCATAGCCGCTGCCCAGGGAGGACCCAGCCCAGCTGGCCAGGAGGGCCCCACCACCCACAGCCCAGGTGGGCAGTGAAGGAGCACCATCCCCGCTGCCCAGGAGGGCACCACCAGGCAATTAGCAGTTGGCCATAGACCGGCCGCCGTCTCAAGAACCGCTGAACTGGGCCCTTCAAGGCAAGGACCGCTGAACTGGGCCCCGCCGTCTCAAGAACCGCTGAACTGGGCCCTTCAAGGCAAGGAGCGCTGAACTGGGCCCCGCCGTCTCAAGAACCGCTGAACTGGGCCCTTCAGGGCAAGGACCGCTGAACTGGGCCCCGCCGTCTCAAGAACCGCTGAACTGGGCCCTTCAGGGCAAGGACCGCTGAACTGGGCCCCGCCGTCTCAAGAACCGCTGAACTGGGCCCTTCAAGGCAAGGAGCGCTGAACTGGGCCCCGCCGTCTCAAGAACCGCTGAACTGGGCCCTTCAGGGCAAGGACTGCTGAACTGGGCCCCGCCGTCTCAAGAACCGCTGAACTGGGCCCCGCCGTCTCAAGCACCGCTCCGCTGGGCCCCGCCGTCTCAAGAACCGCTCCGCTGGGCCCCGCCGTCTCACGCACCGCTCCGCTGGGCCCCGCCGTCTCAAGAACCGCTGAACTGGGCCCCGCCGTCTCAGGAACCGCTGAACTGGGCCCTTCAAGGCAAGAACCGCTGGCCCTTTGGCAGACGTGGCAGGGCAGGATCTATCTCGGGCAGGGCTGCAGGATGTCCTCTGGCCAACTTGCCTCCTCCAGTGGCAGTGGGGTCTGTTATGGACTGTATGGACTGTGGCTTTGCTCTCCCCAGGATGGCCCAGTGGGCAGGCCACCCACTGTATGGACTGTTTGGACTGTGGCTTTGCTCTCCCCAGGATGGCCCAGTGGGCAGGCCACCCACTGTATGGACTGTATGGACTGTGGCTTTGCTCTCCCCAGGATGGCCCAGTGGGCAGGCCACCCACTGTATGGACTGTTTGGACTGTGGCTTTGCTCTCCCCAGGATGGCCCAGTGGGCAGGCCACCCACTGTATGGACTGTTTGGACTGTGGCTTTGCTCTCCCCAGGATGGCCCAGTGGGCAGGCCACCCACTGTATGGACTGTGTGGACTGTGGCTTTGCTCTCCCCAGGATGGCCCAGTGGGCAGGCCACCCACTGTATGGACTGTTTGGACTGTGGCTTTGCTCTCCCCAGGATGGCCCAGTGGGCAGGCCACCCACTGTATGGACTGTTTGGACTGTGGCTTTGCTCTCCCCAGGATGGCCCAGTGGGCAGGCCACCCACTGTATGGACTGTTTGGACTGTGGCTTTGCTCTCCCCAGGATGGCCCAGTGGGCAGGCCACCCACTGTATGGACTGTATGGACTGTGGCTTTGCTCTCCCCAGGATGGCCCAGTGGGCAGGCCACCCACTGTATGGACTGTTTGGACTGTGGCTTTGCTCTCCCCAGGATGGCCCAGTGGGCAGGCCACCCACTGTATGGACTGTTTGGACTGTGGCTTTGCTCTCCCCAGGATGGCCCAGTGGGCAGGCCACCCACTGTATGGACTGTTTGGACTGTGGCTTTGCTCTCCCCAGGATGGCCCAGTGGGCAGGCCACCCACTGTATGGACTGTTTGGACTGTGGCTTTGCTCTCCCCAGGATGGGCCAGTGGTCATGGAGTCCCCTCGTGGATCTGGCGTCGTGTACTCAAGTGGCTGAGGTGCCCCCCCTTCCATTCCCCCTGAGGTGCCTGTCCTATTTTCTTTCTGATGCCCCTGCAGTGTTCTCTCCGTGGAGTTCTTGTCGTGGGACTGGGCCTTGCCCCTTTGCACAGGACCCCTGTGATCCACGGACAGTGGTTGGACTACATTTAGTAGCTGTATATATTTTGTACATAGTTTATTTATTTATTGGGATTACTGGTGTACATATTTCAATATATCTGCCCGTTTATGATCTCTTCTTTTGGTCTTTGCATTATTTCGGAGGGGGGTGGTTTGTGGGTTGTGACAGTGATCTGTGGGAATGCATTGATGTGTGTGTTGTAGTGGGTGTGGGTGGGTGGGTGTGTGCCGGTAATCTTTTCCCTCCCCTGTGTCGTAGGTGCAGTACTCACCGATGTCTTCCGCGCCGCCGGGCGTGCTCCTGGTATATGAGCAGGAATAGGAGTGCGGGGATGACCTGCAACTCTGGTTCCATACTGCTGGAATCTCGCGTGGAGTGCGTAGAGGTGAGCGTTTTCCCGTTCGTAGTCTGTTTCCGCCGTGTTCTTATCGGCGGTGCTCCCGCCCCGGAAAAGGTGGCAGATTGGTGGGTCGTAATAGGGTGGGCGGTACATTTTCTGCCGCCTGGCTGTTGGCGGGAACCGCCGCGCTGTTTGTTTGTACCGCTGTGGCGGGCGGAGTGTTAAGTTGGCGGGCTGTGTTGGCGGTTCCCGCCAGGGTCAGAATTGCATATTTTAGACCGCCGGCCTGTTGGCGGCTTGGCCGCCGCTTTATCACCGACCGCCAGGGTCAGAATGAGGGCCAGAGTGTATGATGGTGAACGAAAGGGACAAGAGGTGGCCCAAGAGTGGGTATTCTTGGAATTCAATAACGAGCAGCTCCCCATAAACATAGAATGTGCAAACCTTTTGCTAAATCAGGCCCTATATTTGTTCAAGGCAGTTAAAAAATATCTTGTGTCCAAAGAAGCTCCCCCAGTTCCGTGCCACTGAAGGTAAATACTGTTTGAGAAGACAAACTGACCTACGAAAGGAACTTCCTGGAAAATGTGCAGTGTCATTCTCCTCCTCTTTAGCAACAGGGTTCCTGTGCCTTGCAGTACTTGTCAAGACTGATAATTCTGCCTATGCAGATCAGCATCATTTGAGCAGCAGTGTGTTTCCAGACTACTAAATGGCTTTGGTTTGGTTTGCTGGCCATTGTTGTAATTTTTGTTTTGATTAAAAAGTAACTTTTATATTGGGATTTTCAGTAAAAATGGCTGCATCTTCTTCAGCCCTTTTTCTATCATTCTTCTTAGGTGGCAAGATGAAATAGAGGAGGACAACAGCAGCAGTTCCTCATGACTGTTACCTTTTTAGGTTTGTGAAACAGTGAAGTTTCTCTGATATGGCCTAGTTGAGAAGCTGTGAGTATGCTGTATTTGTCCCCTCTCCCAGGGTTAGTTTGGAGAATGGAGCAGCCCAGGGCTGCATATTGGGCTTTTTGGGCTAGCTTTGGGTTACATTGGGCGCTAGGGTATACAGTATAAGTGGCCATTTTTGGGCGCTTGCCACAATTTTATGTTAACCTTTTGTCTGGCTGACAATAGGGTACAATTGTTTTTTCCAGTAGGTATTATAAAGGTCGTTGTGCAGGCTATAAATCATATAATTAGCAGCAATAGAATAGAGTGCTTACTGTGATGGCCGTTGTAGGCGATGTGCGAGTGGCGCAGGCTGTGGAGCTCCTGCAGGAAGTGGGACGTCTGCACCTCTTGATCGCGGGCCCTTGAGATGCAGGCTGCCGACGAGGAAGGCATCTGCAGGGGTAGCAGCGGTGGTGCGGGCTTCGGCCCCGCCAGGCCGCCCTCATGCTGGTGGGAACAAGGTAAGTGTATGAGGCTGCTCGCTTACACGCAGAGCATGGAGGTGGAGGCGGGGGAGCTGAGAGAGGTGAGTATTTTGAGTAGGGAGGGATGGCTAGATAGGGTGCCGGGGGCAGCAAGGGAGCATCTGGCCTTAAATATATTACAAATGCCCAGGAATACATACCTTGGCAGTAGGGTGCAAGGATACATGCAGGCATTGGAGTGGAGTGATGAAGAGAAAGGGGGAGAGAGGGGAAATCAGCATCTGGGCATTGAGCTGGGAGTGAGAACAGGGAAAGACAGGAAAAGGGTGACAAAGCAGTTGAAAGTGTACACAAAGAAGAAAGAGGAGCGGTTCCATAGTTGGTGAAAGAGGGTTAGATGTGATGGGTAGAGTTATACGCAGAGAGAGATCGCAGGAAGGGGCACGCCCTGTACAGCGCAAAAAGTCAGCCAGTACAATAGATCTGATGCATGTTTTCCAGACACCGGAAAACAGCAAAGTCAAGGACTCGGGGTGCTCAGTACGGCCCCAAGACACCGAGAAGAAGAGAAGGTGTGGCCCAGGATGGCCAGCCAGAAATCAGCGATGGACGTCAATATCGTTGCTGCATGAAGGCCTAGTCTGGCCTCGGCAGCGCACCTTGTCAGAGAGCAGGATTCGGCTCCTGGCCAGGAATATCACATTACGTCCCGGCAGGTGTCAGGGTGCAGGGAAGGAGGGCATGGTACGGCCCACCCCTATCAGGAGACTGACGGAGAGGGAGGCATGTTATACCCAAGGCTGCAGTGGCAGGCGGCACATTCTGCCACAGTTACAACATATGAAACAGTAGGGTACGGAGTCCAGCTTGACTATGAGGCGGACAGTCTGGAGGAAGGTGAATTGGTTGAGGATGAACAACAGGAATGGGAAGAAGAACAATGGTGGGCACAGGGAGGGGAAGGGAGGGGGAGGCTATTCTCATGGATCTTCAGTTACTATTTTTCAGGGCCGGCAAGCGTCAGAGGCAGCAACACAGGAGCATATGAGGTGCGCTAGAGCAATACAGGTGGCGAAGAAGAGGGCTCCAGCACGGGCGCCGATTCTGAGGCCAGGTAAGACAGGTGCAGGAGCGCCAAAACAGGTGATCATGGTTTCGGGGGGGGTGGACACAATAGAGTGGCAAGAACGATGATTGAGATTGCACTGTGGAAAGTATGTAAAAGACACCGGGTAGGCACAGAAATACAAGGCAATCAGATGAGAGATACGGAGGGAAACATTCAGGAAGACAAAATAGGTGACTGCATGGCAACAGGGGAGATGGGGGTGCAGGGAACACAAGCGACGGACATGTCTCACAACAAATCAGAGGGGAAGGTTATAGAGAGTGATGGGAGATAGGAACAGAGAGATGATTTGGCAGCACCCAAGGAAAGCAAAGAGTTTAAGGTTAAAAAGCTGCCATATTTTGGGGTTTCAAAGCCACTAAGGGCTCATCTGATGCAGGAAAAAATTGGGAATGGAAGTACGTGGAGATGATGAAGCTTCTACACAGGGAGCTAAGGGCAAAAGAAGGATCAAAAGAAGAGGAATATGTGTTGGCCAAACGTCCGAAGGTTCCCTTGACGATCGAGAACTGGACGGCAGCCTTTCTGATTTATGCAAGCGTATATTGTGAAAAACATCCAGAGAGGAGTGTAGCAATGTTTAGATATATGGATACTATCAGGAAAGTGCAGATTAATTATGGGGGTTACTCCTGGGCGCAATAGGATGATGAATTTCGCGCGGAAATAGCAGCAGATCCTTATATACAATTGGGGAGTTTGACCCTGATTTATGGCACCACACAATGGGTCCAGTCAAGTTTGGCAAGACCATTTTCACGGCCAGCGGGTTGCCGGTCGTGTATCATCCCTTTCAAGGTAAAGGACAGACTTGACAGGTGGGGATATGCAGGCAGTTTAATAAAGGTGTTTGCACAAGGGAGTACTGCAAGTTTCGGCACAAGTGTTCTAAGTGCGCGGGGAGACATGCATTGGTGCACTGCTGCAGTGCAGGGGAAACTCAAGCAGCAACCGGAAGCTGGGCACCAGCGCAGGGCTCTGCCATGCATCAGCAGTATCAGCAATCCTCAGGCTTCCGGGGTAGCCGTGGGCAACAAGGACCTGCAGGGAAAAGCGCATACGCCCATTAAAGTGGACAGAATGAGGGCCTGGTTGGCCCACTACGACAGGACAGATGACAATGGCTTTTTAGAGGAGGGATTTACATGGGGTTTTTGTTTGGTATACGAAAAGCCTAGAGTAAGGAAGTTGGCACAAAATTTTAAATCAGTAGCAGCTTCAAAGGAAGTGGTATGAGAGAAGTTGTTGAAGGAGGTCAGGGAAGGGCAGATGCCAGGCCCATTTGACGATTGGCCCATGCTGGACTTGATTGTCTCCCCCATAGGGTTGGTGCCTAAAAAAGAGAAAGAAAAATTCTGCTTGATTAAGCACCTCTCATTTGCCTCTACTGGCAAGGTCAATGGTGTTCAGAGGAATGGCCCAGGGAATGGAAGCGTGGAGGTAGGAGTATCGCTTTTCTAAAATTCTTTCCTTTGGTAGTGGCAGTAACTTTATGGGGACATCAGCTACCACATAAAAAGGTGCTGTTTCATATTGACAATATGGCAGTGATACAAATAGTTACTAGACAATCTGCCATGGACACACAGGTATTGAAGTTAATGTGGATATTTTTCTATGACAATGTTTGAAGCATGACATTCCATTCAGGGCACAGCACATACCAGGCGTGGACAATAACAATGCAGATTGTTTGTCTCGCTCACAGTGGGAGAGGATCCGTGGGTTGGACACGGCCACAGAGAAGGTCAGGAACTGGATGCCACTGGAGCTGTGGAAGGCCAGAGACAGAGGATGCTTCAACTGGTCCTAGATTCCTTTGCAGGGTCGACAAGACGGGTGTACAGTCAGGCTTGGCACGATTTCTTGGGGAGCGGGGCTCAATAGAGGAGGGAGGTACGGGCTAGAGCGGAGGATGTCATTCAGTTTATCATGGCATTAATTGAGAAGAGGCAGTCTTGCTTGACTATAGCTAGGAAGCTGGCGGGTATTGCATTCATGGTGAAGTTATTATGGGGATATGCCCCATCAGCGGGCGAGCTTGGGGTACGCATATTGGAAGGATGGGCTCGGGGTCAAGGGCACAGAGGTCCTAGAAGAAAACTGTTGACATGGGAGTTATTCTGTGCAGTATTGAGAGGTCTGCCTCTGACGTGTTATGATGAAGATTAGATGATTTTATTCTCAACGTTGATGGTGTGGATGTTTTTTGGTGCATTCAAGGTGTCTGAATTGTTGGGCAGCAGAAGGAACAGAGGTATTAGATGGGAAGAAGTATCTTGGAGCAAAAGGGGGGTGAAGGTATGGTTACACAGGTCAAAGACAGATCAGAGCGGAAACGTAACGGAGGTTTTTTTGCGTTCTTACCCGACAGAAGAGGTGTGTCCATTAAGATGGATGGGTCGGTTGAGAGCAAGGAGGACAGCAGAAAAGGGGGAAGTCTTCAGGCATCTATCTGGTCGTAAAGTAACAGTGTATCAGCTGTTAGCTGTTTTTCAGAAGGTTTTGGTGAGTATCGGTGTTGAGGCAACTGGTTATGGCACGCATTCCTTTAGGATAGTTGTGACAACGGAAGCAGCGTGAAAAGGTTGGGGGAGTGGCAGTATAAAAAGATTAGGGAGATGGACATCAAAATACTTTAGGTGTTACATATGGGGACAAAATGATTGTCGATAAAAGATGGATGGCTTAGAGTTCTTTTGTGTTTTTCAGGTGCTGTCCCAGGCCCAGACGTACCAGCTCTTACAGCTTGGATCATGGGTCACTCCTTTGAAAAATGGGCCTAAAGCCAGGCACAGGATAGTAATCTCAGTGACAATTTAGGATTTAATTCTGCATTACTTAATTTTCCCTGCTATGGGAAAGGGGGTATGAGATGGAGAGAGCTCCTACAGTGTCTAAACAAACTATTGATTTGGGGATAAGGTCCTGATTTATTGCTGATACACCTGGGAGAGAATGATCTCGTAGTCAAAAAAGGGGTAGTATTAATGCGTGGGATGAAGGATGACATTTTGGAGATTCAGAAACAATGGTCAGGAACGCATATAATTTGGACTGAGTTCATTCCGCGTAGCGTATGGAGGGTGGCTGTGAAACCAGCTGCGATTGAGAAAACTAGGAGGAAAATGAATAAGAAGATGAGGAGTTTTTGTAGAAAACACAATGTAGGGAGAATAGAACACACAGATTTGTCATACGAAGCAGTTGAGTTCTTTAGGGGGAACAGAGTAAATCTGCCATTCATCGGGATAGAGTTGTACCTCTTGCACATCTGGGATATTGTGGCTCAGATGTTGTATATACATTGGGAAGGTGACTTGTAAGAAAACCGGGGGTTTACGTTTTCACCGCATGCAAGCAGGGGACAGTGAGATCATGAATGGGGGGGCAGAAAAAGGTGAAGCAAAGCTTTGTTTTTCTGGTGGCAGTTTTCGCAGAGAAGTTGGCATGGGTTAGCCAAGTTCTTTGCTGTTGGCAGCGGCAATACTTACACAAAGGGAATGGGTAGGCAGGAGCACACCTGGGCGAGGCACACAGTTTAAGGGTCAGTAACAAGTTTAATTAGTTACAGGGTTAATAGTTACAGTTAAACGGGATGGGAGGATGAAAGCTTCAAAGGAGGAAATTTAACCCAAAGCAAGGGGTACAGCTTTGCAGTTTAAATTCCGGGGAAGGGACACTTGTAGGGGAGGGAGTAGAGGGGGAATTAGCCAATCAAGTTCAGAGTGAGGTTTTAGTTTTGTAAGGCGTGAGGCCAGGAAAATGAGGTGATGTGCACCTTTTTCAATAAAGCGACCTTTTTCACACAAAAAAGTGTCAGTGGTCTTTGCTTGTCCCTTATCCTCCAAAAGGGACTTGGGTGGCAGTCGACCACAGGGAGGTCACCACCCCCCCCCCCCCCCCCCCCCCGGGTTAGTTTGGGGAATGGAGCAGGCCAGAGCTACACATTGGGCTTTTTGGGCTATATTGGGCGCTAGGGTATCTAGGTGGCCATTTTTGGGCACTTGCCACCATTTTAGGTAAACCTTTTGTCTGGCTGACAATAGAGTACCCACATTTTTCCCCCGCCCCACCTCCCTCCCCTTGAGATCACAAATTGTGAGATTGGAAGCTCTTTCTCAGACAAGTTGAGCCAGCATAGGAGGTGGTTTTCTTGGGACAGGTGCACAGGGAGGGTATTATGTTGGGTTGTCGCTGGAGGCAGGTGCACGGGCGGTTTTCGCAGAGAAGGTGGCATGGGTTAGCCAAGTTTATTGCTGTTGGCAGTGGCGATACATACAGAAAGGGAACTTGTAGGCAAGAGCACGCCTGAGTGAGTCACACAGTTTAAGGGTCTTTAACAAGTTTAATTAGTTACAGGTTTAATAGTTACAGTTAAACGGAATGGGAGGATGAAAGCCTCAAAGGAGGAACTTTAACCTAAAGCAGGGGGTACAGCTGTGCAGTTTAAGTTGCGAGGGGAGGGACACTTGTAGGGAAGGGGAGAGAGGGGGAATTAGCTAATCAAGTGTATAATGAGGTTTTAGTTTTGTAAGGTGTGGGGCCTGGAAAATGATGTGATGTGCACCTCTTTCAATAAAGCGGCCTTTTTCACACAACAAGGCGTCAGTGGTCTTTGCCGGTCTCTTGTTCCCCAAAGCTGTTCCAGCGCCGTTTCTGGGAGAGTCTGCCTTCCAGGACATTTGTGCTTAAAAACAAAATGGAGTGACATGAATCCAGACACAAAATATCATACAATAGTGCCATCATGTGGCAAAGTACAAGAAAGCCATGCTGTAAAAAGGCGTTGTTACAAGATCATTCCATTCCGCACATCAATAGTTTTATGCACCAAGAT
The DNA here is from genome assembly GCF_031143425.1 of Pleurodeles waltl. Taxonomy (NCBI): domain Eukaryota; kingdom Metazoa; phylum Chordata; class Amphibia; order Caudata; family Salamandridae; genus Pleurodeles; species Pleurodeles waltl. Next base: position 764,525,377 of record NC_090448.1, on the reverse strand, counting down.
TCTTTGAAACCTTAAACGGAGTGATCCCCGTTTAAAATGTACAGATGCCTCCACAAAGTGTAGAATTTCACGAAGGGAGCATATATTTTGACACTGGCGGTGTAGTGTTTTCACAGTAACGTGAATGGGATACGCGTGCAGGATGGAATCAAGGGCGAGTCTATCATGGAAATCTTGACGAAGCCAGTGAGTAAGTGGTAGGTACGTAGGCCTTCTCTCTTCCAACGATTTATTTACACAATCTTCTTTCTCCCCCTAAAATCTGCAATCTGTAAAATAGTTACTAATGTTCTTTTTTCACTTTCTTGCTTTTGTGTGTCCCTGGGATTTAAACAGTACACAAGGTGGGGTCGTCTGTCCACCCGAGTATCCAGGCGGGGGCGCAAGTAGACTTAAACGTTGCTGGAATGGAGCGGGCTCAGCTTACTATCCTATACAGAGGGTTTAGCGCTTTCTCTCAAGGAATTTTTGCATACAAGTGGAAATGCATTGTTGAATATACATTGGGCCAGTAGACTTATAGAAGTTTACATTTCCAGTTCTACTTTTAGGGACAGTCAATAGAAAAGGATGCATTCCTAACCACAGTGGGCACATTCCATTGGTCTCGATAAAATAGACCTATGAAAGCAATATATAGATTGTATTTGGACACTCTCCTCCCAAATTATGTTTAGGAATATTAATATAAACTGGTGCAGATTAAGTACTTTTCTCTAGTTATTAATCTGTTGCTGTTGTATTTCCAAACAAACAATGCCTTTCTATTATTTGCAGAATTGGAAAACACTCCTACTGTCTGTGATAGGGATGCATCACGCCCAGGCTTTATAACAGAAAGAGGGGTAAATTTAAAAGGTGGCGCTGCACCACTTTTCCTGTGCCACGTAGCACCACCCCTACCGCCACCATATGTGAGCCGTATTTAAAATACGGCGCACCATGGCACAGGATAGGGGGGCAATAGCATCAACATTTGTGACGCTATTGATGCACTGTTCAGAGTTAGCACCAACATTTTGGCGCTAACCCTGAACAGTACATAGGGGCCTATTGTAACCAATGGTGGGGCATATTTATACTCTGGTTGTGCCGAATTTGCATCAGTTTTTTTAAGCAAACTTCAGAGCAAACTTAACTCCATATTTATATTTTGACGCTAGACACGTCTAGCATCAAAACATAGGAGTTTGCACCATTTTTTGGATGCGTATACCTACCTTGCGTCAATGAGATGCAAGGTAGGCGTTCCCATCCAAAAAATGGCGCTATCCCCATACCGCCATATTTATCCTCTGAGCAAAAATGATGCACGGGTGAGATGCGGCTCCAAATAATGGCGCTAAACTTGCTTAGCACCCTTATTTAAGTCCAGGGTCAAACCAGGCGTTAGGGGACCTGTGGACCCATTTATATGGTCAAACGCCATGGAATGGGCCTACAGGTGCAAGCCCCGGGAACACCCCCACCCACATCAGAGGGACACCACAGGATGGGGGGGCCATCCTAGGTAAGTATTAGGGGATCTTTTTTTAAATGCCATTGGGGGACTAACAAAGGGCATGGCACTGGGTGCAATGGCCATGCCCAGGGTACACTGGTCCCCTATGCTGGCCATTGGGATGGTGGGCATGACTCCTGTCTTTTCTAAGACAGGCGGTATGTTTTAGGATGATTGTGTGCCTGGAAATTACAGAAGGCTGGTTAGCGGCATTATTTTTGCCGCTAACCAACCCGTCATTTTTGGGCGCACAACCTCCTCACCCCATACCGCCACCCCCACCCAGCTAGCATAATTTTTGATGACGCTAGCCCAATATTAGCGCCAGTGTTAATATTTTTGTCGCACAGATGCGTTAGCGCAGTTTTGCTGCAAAAAGTTTAATATGCCCCGGTGTGCCCCCTTTTAATGCCTGCTCTGAGCAGGCGTTAAAAATTACAGAAAAAATGGTGCAAAGAAATCTTTTAGATTTCTTTGTGACATTTTTTCCGACCCCTAAGAGGGGAACAACCACCTTGGATACATTAAGCCTGGTGCAGGAATATTGTGGCGCAAAGGGTTACAAAGTGGTACAATGCATGCATTGCGCCACTTTGTAAATCTCGTGTGGCGATTTTAGCATCGTTTGGCCACATTAGCATAAAAAAAATTACGCTAATGTGCACAAGGAGGAGCTAAGCCCTTTTAAATCTGGGCCAGAATGTTAATAGTTTTACATGGTGAACTGCATTTCAAGCTTCCTTAAAATATTCACAAACATTATATGCTTGGGAACTCCTGGAGCCTGAAGTGCAGCCCATGTATAGAAAGATGTTGGCACTAGTAGCACATGCAGCGTAGAAATAGGAAACAGAGGGTGATCAATCCTGATATCAATACATACAGACAGACCTCACTTTTATGTAACCAATATTAGAAGTTGCCAGATCCGGCTTAACATTTGGTACCCCTACTACTGCCCATTTCCCCTGGTCTCTGTGTTCGTGGAGCTAATGGCACAAAAAGAAAATTAAAGTAGCTCCAAGCATCATTTGCATCTGGCTATATACTGAGTAGTAATTAGGAAGGCGTTGGGAGGCTAACTGGGAAATTTGATTCAAACATATGAAGCCATTGGTGTTCACAGTTCACCATAGTATTTAAGAAAATTACTGTCAGTGACAGAAAATCATAGACGCTCAAATGTGCACCACACCCAAGGATACTTGCAGCATAAGCATTTTCAAAAATATTAGCCTTAGTGGGAAATATTTGCCAATTGGTCACGAAGAATTGCTTATTGTAACTTTTGTGGAATTTGCACATTTTCATAGATGGCATTGTGAGTTTATTTAAGTGGAGTTCTTGTTTGAGGATTAGGGATCATGAAAGAAGAACTCTCAGGGAAATGTCCGGTAGTAGCATAACAAAGATGTTCCGAAAAAGAATTATAAATGCATAAAAACTGACTAGTTTCTACCAGGTATTATGGGACTAAATCAGCAAATTTAAAAAAGTGTCTAATAAACAAGAGTAGGAGATGTGCAAAAAAGGTCGGAGTTGTAGCTATACTACTGTGCATTGTGTTGTGCCAGGCTGGAAAATGGGTTGGTTAGCTAAATCTTGAAAAACTGAACACCAATCTCTTTTGATTTTCAGAGTTAGAATACTGTCTCTTCTGAGCAAGAAGCAGTTGCTCTAAGAGTAAATGCCCACCTGCTATCCTAGCTCACTCCTTCCTGTGGCCCTTGATCATTGTTAAATCTCCAACTCTCAGAGCCTCTTTGTCAGTGGAGACAGAGTTAAATGTGACTTTTAGGAACAGGCTTATGGAGCAGCTGGACAGTCTCTAACCTCAAAGTGGCTCGATGTGATCAGCCTCAGTATTTCTTGATCTGGTGAACCTGCGAACCACTCAGACTCATGGTGGTGATCAGGACTCTAGAACCTCCTATTTGCATTGAAGGACAGGAAGACACAAGTATATATGCACTTATATATTAACGTCGTATAATCAGCTTAAAAATGATTTAAAGAAATTCTTGTTTACGCATATGAAGTTTACAATACTCTGATGAAGGTTTCGCCATTTTCATTCATTTTATGAGCACTATTACAAAATGATTTTCTTTATAGAACTCCTTAAATCACAAATTGTTTATTGTTTTCAACAAATTTAAGCAAACTACGCATGAATGTATTTACCATCTTAGTGTAATCGCTATAGCACTTTTAACTGCAACACTTTACAAAATGACATAAAGGATGTAGTGACGTAATTAGCACAGACTTGATGGACAACAGTTCATTATGAAGAAAAAAAGAAAGCTAAGGTTAGTGAAATTAAATACAAATCCATACATCATCAGAAAATGAGAGTAATGAACCAGCTCAATATAAATATGAATTACTCCCTTGCAAATAGTGAGTTCACAAGGAGTTATAGCTATGTCTCTTTCCAATAAATTAAATGTAGGGTGAAGGACCACGACCTGCCAGCTGAAAACACTGGAGAAATGTCGTCAGACAAGAAGGAACACAGCCAAGTCTCAAAGATACAAGGGCAACAAGACAGCAGTAGAAACACTCAGGCAGTGGCAGATGGTAAGTCCTCTCCTTTCTGCTCAAGTCTCTTAAAATGGGAGCAGAGTGGAACTAGGAGCCAGAGCATTTAAAAGTCAGTGTAATGACTGCAGTCCCTGATGCTTCAGACAGCACCTGAGACGAATTCCCCTTAAATCCACCCAATTAGCAGCAGGAAGTTACATCAGGCCTCTGCATCCTACCGAACTCTAGAAAGACTCAGAGATGTCACAGGCAGCAGTCCGAAAGTACTGGACATGAATACCCACAGTAAGACAACGAAAACTGAGATGATCTGTATTTTATGTTGACCGAGGCATCACACTAATATAGCCTGTGCGCAGAGTCCTAGGCCTGTCCCTGACAATAAGCAGTCCATGCCCTGTACTGTGACCTCTTGGGAGATCCCAAGTGCACCCCTATAGAGATAGTGGATTATTGTCCAACCCACGTTTTTAGCACATAAGGCAGTGTGACAGTATACTTGTTTTGTGATTCATAGCGTGACCAGACATTTTTAACTCTGTCAGGGAACCATTATCTTCTGACTCCCATAAAGTTCTGTTATGTGAGACTTAGAAACTTTCTCTGAAATCTAGTATGCATTTTGAGTGTGCGTTGGGGAGGTGGCTCCATTAGGGCTTTTCTCCACTGATTATTTTGGCCCCTGACCCCCCAATAAATGCATTAGTAAAACTTTTTAAATGTATTTTAAAGTGCAGTATGTGAGTGCAATACTCAACTGTTGCGATCAAGCGATTTGAGCGAGGAGCGCTCCTGAGGAAACCAGGCTGGCCTGAGGGGGTGGGGCTTAAAATTGCAACAATGTTGCCAGGCAGTCATTCTCGGTAGATTCCCAGAGCACCTAAGTGCGCAGGTCGGGTTGGACGCATCTTTCCTCTGGCCATCCCGACATGCACACTAGGGCCCTGATTCTAACTTTGGAGGACGGTGTTAAACCGTCCCAAAAGTGGCGGATATACCACCTACCGTATTACGAGTTCCATAGGATATAATGGACTCGTAATACGGTAGGTGGTATATCCGCCACTTTTGGGACGGTTTAACACCGTCCTCCAAAGTTAGAATCAGGCCCTAGATCTCAGCGTCAGCGCACATTAGTGAGCCGGAGGTGACTCAAAGGAGTAGCCCCTGGTCTCCGTACTGAGCGGTGAGGTCCACTGCCCAAGCCAATTCTGGCGCTGCAGCAACAGCAGGAGCAGCCCCGGATTGGCTTAGACTGAGAAGCAGCGGTGCTGTTACTGGGTCACTCTGGATTCTGCAACTGCAATGAATGTGCACGTGATGTGAAGCAGCGTGGGGGTGCAAGGAGAATCTCTCTCCCTGGCACCCTTTCTCACGCAGCACGAGGGGAGATCGGCCCGACCAGGCCACATTAGGCATTGGTTGCTAATCTATTCCTGCCAGCACAGAGTAGTGGTCTTAGTTGAGTGTCCACAGGTAAAAGTATTAAAAAATGAGTTGGTGGAATGAATAATGCAATAGCACACATTATTAGTCTGAGTGCGATGGAGAACAATGTCCCAAAAGTAAAGTAGGCAATGGGGAACAGGCATGATTTAAAATAAAACTCACCACAATGAACTTTGATGACGTTTTATGGTTTCACCATGTTGAACATGGTGAAAAATTAAACTGTGCGTCTTTGACCCCAGGATTAACACTTTTATGTGTTAACAACATTAAAGTTGGAGGAACAAGGCAGGTAAAAATGCTGCCTCAGAACAGCATATTTTAATGACACAGATTTTGAGAAATATTGATTTAAACAAGCAGTGACTGGCAATGTAATTGTTGATGGTGCTTTACACTCTGGGAGTCGTTCGACAAAAGGTTCAGAATCTGTTTTAATCAGTCTCTGGTTTGCTGTGCGGCTCAAGACTTAGGCCCTCATTACGAGTTTGGCAGTTTCCGGGCAAGACCGCCATGCGAAATGGCACCAGCATACCGCCAGTGGTGGCGGTATAGCAACCACCAGATTACGAGTCACAAAACACAAACCGTCCAAATACAGACACAAAACCAACACTGCCAGGCCAACCCACGGTAAAAGAGTGACTGGTCAACCGCCAGCCCCACCACGCCAAGACCATTCCGACCGTCATATTAAGAGGCAACCTCCAGCACAGCAGAACATGCACGGCGTAAACCGTTGGTGGTTCACTTCACGGCAGAACAAAAAGGCACAGCGGAAAGTAGCCAACACCACATTGGCTATTTCGAATAGCCCACACCTGATAACCATACACACACCACACACACACACACCACCATATAACTCCCCCACACACACCCACAATCCCTTGCGACAAATATGAGCAGTCACAGCCACACTCGAGACGAAGCACACCCCAAAGACAGCAAACACATATCACACAGCACACATTGCACAAATCAACACCACATCCCACAAGCACACACAGCCAAACACCCCCACATCACCACACAACCCGCACTGCACCCGACATACACACCACATACCCACCCAACAACATGTCACGCCAGAAGCACCCACGGTTCACCGAGAATGTGTTGCAAGTCATGGTGGACAAGATCATCAGAGTATAGCCACAGCTCCTGGGAGTCCAGGTACAGCAAACATCCATAGCCAAAAAGAGGGAGTTATGGCAGAGATCGCCGACAGTGTCAACACAGTCGGCACATACCCATGCACAAGGGAGGACATCGGGAAGAGATGGAACGACCTGAGGGGGAAGGTCTGTTATATGGCGTCCAGGCAGAGGATAGCCGGCAACAAGACTGGCGTTGTGCCACCACCTTCTCCCCTTCAGTTGACATCCTGGGAGGAGAAGGTTCTGGACATGCAACCCGAGGGCCTGATTGGCATCAGCGGAGGGCTTGATTCTGGTAAGTCATCAATACCCCCAAAGCACCAACCGCCCCTTCCCAGCATGCCTCCCTACCACTCTACAACCCACCCCACTTTCCCGTCACAAACACCCCACGCTCCTCCTCTGCATGCCACACCACCCCACTCCCACCATCTCTACTCACTCACTCCTAATGAATGGATGACAACCACAATGTGAAGAACCACAGCTCCCACAATCCAATCCAAATCAATGTCTGCAGAGCAGCAGCTGTCATTGCCATCACTGGGAAGCAAGTCGAGACACTGCATGCATCACAACAGAGACATAGCAACTACAGTCACACAACTAACATCTACCATTTCCATCCACAAGTACCGCTGCCACTGACACCCTGCAGAGGGTGCCAGGCTCAGACAGCCCTCCCCAGGATGAAGGCCCCACTGGATGTCTGGATGAGGATGACTTGCCTGAGCCATCTGGGGCCACTGGACAGTCCACCAACAGCACACCCACCCTGGACACACCGGACACCCCTACCAATGTGGCAACAACACCACAGCCAGACCCTGAACACCAAACCTGTGCCCCAAGGACCTTTCAATCAAAGATGTCCCCCAGTAGCACAGGGTCCAGAGTCATGGGCACCCACCCCAGACAGTGAAGGCCCTGCTGCTACTGGGAGTGGGCACATTGTGCCAGGGGCACAGGCACAGGGGGCCAGGGTAGTGGAAGAGGAACCATGGTCCTGGGCTCGGGACAGCCACACCAACTGACTGCCCAGGAGGTCCTCAACCAAGTCTTGGGTGTATACCAGCACACCCAGGACACAGTGGCCCAGATCCTCGCCAGTGTGAATGAGACCCACCGGCTGCAGGTGCAATACCATCAGGAGGCCATGCAACAGTGGTAGGCCCACAATACCACCATGGCCTCCATAGTAGGGTGCTCAAAGACCTGACCACTGTCATGCGTGAGTCCACCACCCCTCAGCAGGCTCTCACCACTGACCACATCCCATCACAGCCCTCCACGTCAGCGGCAGCCAGTGGCATAGAGGCCCCGCCACAGGACTCGCGGGAAACCAGCACCACTACCCCTGTAGCTGAGGAACCCCTACACATGCGAGGACATCCAAGTAGACATCCAGCTGTACAGGATGCCCCGATCACGACCACCAACAGGAAGTGACCCTCTCCTGAACATTCTCCCTTGTGTGTGACTGTGACACCCTTTTGACTGTCCACTCCCATATCTCTGTCTACCCATGGCCAGCAGACTGGACCTGGACTACCTACAGCTGGCCTCACCACTCTGATAATCTCCGCCACCATGACTCCAATCATCACCCCTAACACTTGTCCATCCCAAATAAATGACATTAAGCACAGTTCATGCCTAAGAATGTATTTGTCATGCATGAGTATGCATGGAACTGCCAATATGTGTCCAACTGGCAACCCATCATCCAGCACATGCATAGGAGGGTGACAGAGGGGAGAGCAAAATGCCAGGAGGTCGATCGTAGAGCAGCCTCAGGCTGGAGATATGTGTCAAGGGAAGCAACAGGCCAGGGAGGGACCACAGTACACCACTACATTGTCCTGAAAGTAGAGCAAGACAGGGACAACAATCACTGTAGGAGTCACAGATGCCAACTCCGAGCAAATGCACTGTAGGAACAGGTATCCAAGGCAGATATGGCAGTCAAGTCCACAACCGTATGGCCAGTATCAAAACACAAAAACAACACATACCAACCCAATGGTCCCACCCTCACAGCACCCAGTGCCAGACCTGACCCCATACACACTGCCACCAACAACAATGTAGCAGTGCCACCCAATTTTGACTCCCAGGATAGATGCTGCGCAGATGCAACAATCCAGTGTGGCACACAGATAGCATTTGAACTGGCAGCCAGGGAAAATTCTACATACACATTGATGGCATTAGTGCAGCAGCACAACAGCTGCCTAACTATAGGCCTGACCTGTACATCATGACTACCTAAGTAATGGGCATGTGTGACACCCCCCAACCCACCCAGAGGCATGGTGCAACCAATACAGTCAGTGGTCACAGACAACAGGTGGCATCATGGACAAGGCAGACAGTTGTAGAGGACACATACCAAACAGTTTACACATACCTGTATCTCAGCCAAAGTAATGTTGAATCATCTCCACCCTGGAGTCAGCTGCATCCTCATCATCCTCCTCTTCATCTCTACCCATGTTGCCTTCATCAGCCACTGGTACAGCTACCCCCTCCTCTGCATCCAGCAATGGGATCTGACACCTCAGGGCCAGATAATGCAGCATGCAGCCAGCCACAATGATCTGGCACACCTTCTGTGGCTTGTAGAGCAGGGCACCCCTGTAGTCATGCAAACACTGGAACTTGGTCTTCAGCAGGCCAAAGCACCTCTCAAAGACTTATCTGGTACGACCATGGGCTTCATTAACAGTCCGAGCAGCTGAATTTGGCTGCCTCACGGTTGTGCGGAGCCAGAGCAGGTTGGTATAGCCAAAGTCACTTGTGTGCATAGAGGAAAGAGGCATGTCAAGACCGGGAGGGTGATAGGACAGGGACACAAGGGTGAAGAGAGCTGAGGGGCACACATATGCAGGGGTACATACCGATGAGCCAGGCCCGGTCCCTCTGGAGTGGTGCCGTCATGTGTGGGACGCTGCTGTTCCGCAGGATGAAGGAATCATGCACAGAGCCTGGGTACCTGGCCGTCACCTGGGAGATGTACAGGTCCGCGAGACACACCACCTGCACAATGACCGAATGAACATTTTTGTGGTTCCTTTACACCTGTTCACTCCTCCTGGGTGGCATCAGGGCAATGTGGGTGCCATCAACGACCCCAATGACATGTGGGACATGTGCCACATTGTAGAATGCAGCCTTGGCAGAGGGTAATTCAGCACGTTGGGGAAACCGGATGTAGCTGCACAGATGTTTTAGCAGGGGACATAGTACATCCCTCAGGATATTGCTGAACATGGGCTGCGACATCCCAGCTGCCAGGCCCATCGTGACCTGGAAGGAACCTGAGGCAAGGTAGTGGAGGACTGACAACACCTGCACTGTGAGGGATGGCATTGGGATGGCGAATGTCAGGCAACAGATCTGGCTCCAACTGGGCCACCAGTTCCAAGATGGTCACACGGTTAAGGCGATAGGTGTGGATGATGTGACGCTCCTCCAGGGTGACAAGGTCGACTAAGGGCCTGTACACTGGTGCATTACTCATCCCCAACCGTCCATCGTACCTGGGAACAGGAGAGAGTGGGTATAATGACTCGCACCATGGACAGTGTTGTTGGAGTTGATGTGGCCGCAGGCCAGCATATGTCAGTCATGACACACTAACTTTCACACACATTACACATTGGACATGTAAAATGGCAGCCGCCTGTGTGCATGCATGGGAGAGATGGAAGTGAGGTCATCCCGCCGGCGTAACACGTCATGGTGGTAGCTGGTCACTACGACCGTGCAACTCACCATTGGTTAACACTGTTGCCTATGGGAGGCAGGAGCCAATGGTGATCACCGCCGGCAGTGACGGTGATGTCCATAGCAGCTGTGACAGCCATTTAATGTGCTCATGCTCACTTGACTCCTGAACCTCGTGCACTGAAGACCTCCACTGCGTGTGCTGCTGTGTTCTAACTCTGGTAGCCAAGATGCCATGTCCTGCAGGAGACAGGGCACCAGCCTTCACCCAGGAGGAGTTGGAGTGGCTCGTGGTCAGGGTCCTGCCGCATCAGAGCAGCAGGTGAGCCCAATTACATTGTCCTGCATGCGATTTGTGCACATGGGTATACCGGCCTTGATAGATGGCAGTGTTTATGGAGCATGGACATGGGTGAGAGACCTCAGGCTAGGTTGGGTGATGACGTTTGGGTGTGGAAGAGTGATGTGTGCTGTGCACTGCTGTCCAAGGGATGCCACTCTACATGACACTGTCTCTCTGTCTGTGTCACCCATGGAGGTCAGTGCCCATCAGAAGAAGGGGATTTGGCGTGCCATCACCAAGCAAGTACGGACCCTGGGGGTCCATGCCCGGTGGAGAACGCACTGCAGAAAATGGTGAGCGGATCTTAGATGCTGGAAGACCACGGAGGCCCAGCTGGGGATGTCTTCCCAACGAAGGAGGGGTGCCCATCAGACCCTGACCCCCCTAATGGCCGCATATTGGTGGTGGCCTACCCTGAGGGTGATGGGCACTTGAGGGCAGCACAGCAGCCACATGGGGTTAAGTACTCACTCTCACTTGCAACATGTGTTGGCATGGTGGCTCTGTGTTGGCATTATTGGGTAGCTGTGGCATGGATGCCAGGTACAATGATGTCCACTATGGGTTGTGTCCATCTGGGCAGGATTGGCATCACAGGTGTAGGTAATGCCATGCAGTCAGTGGTTGCGGGGCAGATTCCTCCAATGTTGAAACTGTGCAGCCACCTACCAGCCAGCTCATGGCAACAGGATGATTAGGCCTGGGGTGTCAGGGCATTGTGATTGGTCCTGGCCAACCACTGTGTCAGGGGTGGACCCAGGACCTCAATCAGCTGGCAGGCACTGCATGTGTAGTGGGCTGGGTGCACCAAGTGGTGACAATGCTACTTAATCTTAATCTGATCTCTTGCACTGCCTCCTAGGAGGCCGAGGCACATTGGACAAAAAAGCACTTGTAACAGTAACCCCCACCGGCACCAAAAACAGTTTTTATCTTTCTTTCTTTCTTTTTTTTTATTTTTTATTCAGTACCCAAGAAAATACAAGTATAATTCATCAAAATGGACAATCATAATATATCACAATGCGCATAACAAATAAAAAAGCATTTACCCAAATCTACAATACTGCTATACAGTAATTTCCTGTTAGCTAACCATTCACCCAATACCCCCCATATGTCTTGCCCTTTACGTCTCCCTCTCTTCCCTTTTCAATCATACAGGGCATGTTCCAACTGGTATATTGCCAGGAGGCGATTTAGCCAACTTTGATATGTGGGGGGTTGTTGATCCAACCATGCAGAGGAAATACACAATCGATACATTGACATAGCTACGAAGATAAACTTAGAAACAGATGACTGACTTAACTCCGAAACCCCGAGTATGACAACCCCAGGTGTTATTTCAATTTCTAATTTGGCAACCTCTCTAATAAACTGCCCAACTTTATCACGCAAATTCACCAGCTTTGTACAGGTGGCAAACATATGAATTACATCCACCCCATATAGCTGACATCTTGGGCAGTGCACCCCATCTACACGGCCCCACTGCATTAATTTCCCAGGCATAATACACAGATCGAAAATTGTTTTATAGTGTTGTGCCTGAAGGGATGCTGAAATCAGGGAGGTCCGCCCTAACTCAAGGGACTCATAAAAATCCTCCTCTTCCACATTCAACTTATCACGCCACTTTTTACTATGCTTAGCCAAATCCTCGGGTAAATCATCAGTCAATCTAGCATATATTGACCGTATCGTAATCTTATCAGAGGAGATCATCATCTTTATCGTATCAGAGGAGATCATCATCTTTATTAAAGGGTTTACAAACCCTGCTGCCCAACCGGTTTACCGGAAAATAAAATTCCTTACTTGTAGATATTTTAAAAAGCCCCTTTGTGCTAGACCAAATTTCCCATGAAGATTCTCAAACGTAGTGATTGTAGAACCCTCAATAAAGTCACCTAATCTTTGTATCCCCTGTTGATTCCACCTTTCCATGATATTATCTCAGAAACTATCAGGGAGAAAAGTATTATTCTTAGTCAAAGTATAGTAATTATATCTTCCGAGCCCGAATTTCTTCCACCAAGGACCCCAGTCTTTGAAAGCTGCATTTAGAACTTGAAACCAAACCTTCTTAAAGTAACTGGGCTCCAAGAATGTGAGCAATGCTCCATTTACAGCAGGCCAATTAATACCTCATAAATACTCTGGACGTACTCCCCATCATTTACCAGGCATCTGTTTTTAAACAGAGGTTGCAAATACTGCATTGCAGCTGCCGTCTGGTACAATTTAAAATTGGGAAGAGACCATCCGCCCTTTTCCCTTGGTAATGTCATATATTTACTAGCTCTACGTATCTTACCATACGACCAGACAAACCGCATTATGAGTTGATCCAGTTTCCTAAACCAAGATTTCTCAAATTCTAGTGAGATAGCCCAAAATAAATACAGCACTTTAGGGAGGAACATCATTTTTATCATATTGCACCGCCCCATAATTGTCAAATGTAAGTTGTTCCATCTGCTAAAATTATACCCTAGCATTATCTATAGTAGGCTGAAGGTTGATCCAGACAATCTCCTCTACCTGGGGTCGGATCTCAATCCCTAGATAGACTGCGTGTTCTACTTTTCGTGCATCCGACAGGCTGCAGTGTTCATTCAAAACTATCTGAGTCTTATCTGTATTAAGAAGATAACCAGAGACTGCCCCAAAACTTTCTGCAGCCCCCTCGATTTCCTTAAGGGCGAGATATGGGTTGGCGGTAATTACTGCAACGTTGTCTGCATAAGCCAGAATTTTTGTTGCCCATCTATAGCGGACGACTGCCTGAACATTAACATTTATTTCCAAGAACCGCCGAAAGGGATCTAAGTATAATGCAAATAATATGGGTGAACATGGACATCCTTGCTGTGTACCCCGCTCAATCCTAAAGGCATTTGAATAGTCTCCACCGATCTGTATTCTAGCACTTGGTTTCTTATATAGGGTCTTGACAGCTGTAATAAACCTTCCGCCTAGGCCATATACCTGCAAAGTGTCCCGCAGATACTCCCAGTTGACTTTGTTGAATGCTTTCTCAGCATCCAGCAGAATCATAGCCAAGGGCTCTGCTGCTATATGTGTAGCATCGAACAGCGCTACCACCCTTCTAATATGATTAGTTGTGTCCCTACCGGGGACAAACCCATGTTGATTATGACTGACCAACTTACTAATACACGCAGCCAATCGGGTTGCAAATATTTTAGAGTAGACTTCGCATCACTATTTATAAGGGTGATTGGGCGGTACGAGCTTAAACTAATTTGGTCCCTGCCTTTCTTTAAGAACACTACAATATTAGCAGAACCCCAGGATGGGGGGGGATTACCCATCCGGCCCTACAGCCTTCCCATTTGGAAGCGCTTCAAGCGCATCTACCAATTCTTCCATTGTTACCTCCTGTCCCAGTGTTGTTTGATCCTCTGTGGGAATCTGACCACCCAGAGTCACCCTCAGCCAGTTACTATCGGTATGCTCCTGACCAATATTAGCAGCACTATATAATTCTATGTAGTACTCTCGGAAGGCTTCCCTGATGGCATCGGGTCCAGCGACTATCAACCCTGCCTTGTTTTACACTTTTAAAACTGAGCCTAAAGAAACCCTTTGACGAGTCCGCATTGCTAAAATATGCCCTGCTTTCTCACTAAATTCATAGCATTCCCTTTGCCTTGTTAGAAATTTTTCAGCTGTCCTCGCCGTTGAATATTTTCCTAACAGCATTTTAGCTATTGATACCTGGTGTAGGGCATCCTCGACCCCAACATCATTCTTGATCGCCCAATAAGTTGCTCTTCTGCTACCTTTAATTCCCCCATGAGTACCTGAAACTGGGCTGCTGCTTGTTTTTGTCGCCTTACACTGAAACCGAGGGTTTCCCCCCGTATAGCTGCCTTTAATGTGTCCCACACTATCTCTATTGGGGCGGTTCCCATATTAAAATCCAAGAATTCCTTCAACCGCATACTCATATGCTGTATGTACAGGTAGTCATTCAGCAAAGCTCTCTCAAATGTCCAACCCTTCCGGAATCTCTGCCAGTCTTTTACCATAACCTCCAGTACTAATGGATTATGATCTGCCATAAAACGAGGGTATAGCTTAATCTCCAGTTCATCTAGAAATATAGGTGAAACAAGAAAATAATCTAGTCGTGCACATTTCCTATGAGGTGCAGGAAAATTGGTACAGCCCGAGTTTGACCTCTCCAAAGTTGGCCGTACGTCTATCAATCTAATTTCCCTTTGCATATTCTTAAAGGCCTGAAAGACTCAAGGCTTCCGCCCCGGGTATCTTTCCTTCCTAACATCTCTTAAGTTCTGTACTCCATCCCATGACCCATTAAAATTCAAATCACCGCATACAAGATACGGAGCGGGCCATACCGCTAATTCTGCAGATATAAAATCAAATAAGGAGGGATCGTCATCCACTGAACCGTATAATGAGCATAACGTGAATCTGACATTGCCGAATGAACAATCCATCAATACCCATCTCCCAATCGCATCCGCTTTCCTCCGGGTAACAACGCACCTAGTATTCCCTGTCAGGATAGCAACCCCCTTTGTTTTAGACATCTGCTCAGTACACTCTAACAGACGCAGACCCAAGGTCTCCAACAGATTTCTATCTGTCTTTTCTATGTGCGTTTCTTGCAGGCGATAAATATCCGCTTTTAACATCCTCAGGTCACCTGCAGTTTTCTTCCTCTTGCAGGGATTATTTAGTCCACATATATTTATAGATGCTATCCGGATTGTTGACATATAAATAGCTTTGATTGATTTGCATGACTAACTCACCATTATCAACATTCAACTTGCAATTTATACAAAAATACTTGGTTCTACATCTCTGCCCCTTTGTTACCATTTTCATAGCACAAGTTCCTAGCAGCAAAACGGTTTGTACTTGCTGATCATGTCTTTGACTGCATTTCTTTGGGTACAAAGTTTTTCCTTTTACTCCCCACAGTGGCGGCTTGCCCCCTCCCACAGCCCCAACCATAGCCCCCCACCCATCCTCATCCTCCCCCCATCCACCCCACCTCCCCCTCTTAACCCCCTTCCGCCCCTCCCAACACCCCACCTTGATGAACCCTCCCCACCAACCCCCTCCCTCAGAAGCAATCAGACCAAGGTTGGCCTGGATGTTAGTGTCCCCCAGATGCAGACCGCCGACCCACCCCAGACTGCCCGACTTTCCTCCCTGAGAGGCCCCTAACCTTCTTAGTCAATATTCCCTTCAAACTTCAAAGACCTCATGTTTTTATTTTTAAACCTTTTTCCTTTTTTTTCCTTTTTTCATTCCCTTTCCCCCCTCCCCTCATTATACCTCTTTGAGCCCCAATAAATATTCTTTTGCCTGAACCTCTGAATTAAACAGTCTAACTTTCCCATTAAACACTGTCTTTAAACAAGCGGGTTCGAGCAGGTACGCCTCTCCACCTTTGTCCTGAAACAGTTTGATCAACTGTCGCAGCCGCCATCTTCACTCTACAGTGACATGGCAATAGTCTGGTCGAGTAAAAAAGGTTACCCCCTCTCCACTACGTGGGGCATCAGGACGGGCTTTTTCAAATATGGCTTGTCTCAAGAGGTAATTACCAAAATAGACTAATATAGCTCTAGGATATTTAGACTCCCCTATGCGACCCTCTCGTCGTACTACTGGAAATCTATGCACCCTTTGGACCTCGGACTCCCAGTCCCAATTGATGAGCTCTGGGAATGCATCACCCAGCATTTTAATCATATATGCCCTGATGTCATTACCCTCTGCCCCTTCTGTAATGCCTAGGAACCGTAGATTATTCCTCCTCTGCCTATTCTCCTGATCTTCCAATTTCCACATAATATCACTCAATTGTCCATCATGTGCTGTAGTTTGTTCTCTCAGAGTCACAACGTCTGCCTCCACTGCCATTGTTCTCTCCTCCATTGTACTTAGTTTCTCTTCAATTTCTGTACATGACTTTACCACCTTGCAAACAGTTCCTTGTAACTGTTTCGTGGCCAACCTCGCCCGCCGGCTCTCTGCCCTTGTCTCGGTTTGCAGCTCCTTAATCGAGTCGTAAATAGACTGTAGCATTTCTGAGTCTGTGTTCCTGGTGCCAATACTAAGATCCGAGCTACATACCGGTGCATCGGCCCTTTTCTCAGCCTTGACCTGAGCCTCAGGGATATGCGCCTCTGCAGTGCTCATCAAATTAGTTCCTGAGTAATCCCATTTTAGTGTCTTTCTGCTCTGGGCAGAGAGCTCCACCCCATCTCTAATGGGAGTCCGCACCTTTAACCCCTTACTTTCTCGTTGTCGCTGTCGCACTGTGGACTCTGTTGGTGACAAAAAACTCCCTGATTCAGAGGATATACTAGCTCCAGTTTCAGTCAAGCTTTGGTTGCTGTTGGTAGAGTCTGAATCCTCAGTCAAAGAATAGAGTTTATCGCCTCCATCTTTAGACCAGTCAGGGACTTTCTTCTTTGTCCCAATCGCCTCAACTCCTGCCTCAGGTGATTGGGCCATATGACTTAAATCCCCTGCATCGCCCACTGGCGGACCAGTGGCTTTCCCTTGGCTAGCTTGAAGGACATCATAAATTTCTGGCTCAGCAAAGCTTGGTTGCATATTTTCACCTAGGGGTATATGCATTTCCTTATACTTTAACTGTGCCGGATGATCCTTACCGCCCTCGAGCAGCTCAACCTCAGCATGCAACCTAGTTAGAAGAGAGTCCTTTCCCTTGGCTATTTCTCTTGCATCTTCAGAATGCCCCCTATCCCCACCGTCAGCGACACGTTTCCCATTTAGTGGCAGTTGGGTGTCGACTAGAAGAGGCACAGTGTACTCGGGATTGTTCTCTTGCGAGCCCCCCTTCAAATAACACATAATCGTAGGTTGTGTCTTGTCTTCTACTGGGGTAGATGATGGGGGAATGCTGCTCTTAACTTCCTTAATTACTCCTGCTGAGAGTTTCCCACTCAGTTTCCCTAGTGTTGAGGCTGGGCTTCTACTTCTGGGGATCAATTCCCCATTAAGTTTCTTAATCCGTGCCGCTCGGGCTCCCTCCCCTTTCTCGCCAAGGTTTTGACTAATTTTTGGTGCCATAATTGTGCTAAAGTTACTGGGAAATATATTACAAAATTCACCAACTCTCGTTAACCAAAAATCCGCACTCCATGCAAACAATCGAAAAGTACTTGTGAGGCGCAGTTTCACTAACTTCAGGAAGGCCTGGCCATACATGTCCAATTAATCTTATTTTGGTTCAAAGTCCTGTGTATATTGTGTATATATTGGTAAAGTATTGATAAAGTATTCACTGCCCTTTAAATAAACACCTTGCTGCTCAGAGGAATGTCACATTTTGGCAGATACGGCACCTCACCTCGGATCACCACGCTTCCCTGTGTCCTTTTTATAGCCAGGCAAGGTACTGCAAAGTACTGCAAATTAAGGCAGAAGAGAAGGGGCCAGGTGCCTCGACTCCAGTGTTACCGGCGTCTCTCCCAGCGCTCCTCCACTGCCTCCGTTTCTAAACAAGATCCGTGCCACGTTCCGATGAACCAGAACGCACCAGTGAATCTGCTCACACTGCTTTCTCTGCCCTCTGTACTTGCTACGGGCAGGGGAAACAACTCGGTCCGCGAGAAGCAAAGCGGTGGGGGCACCAATCCAGGGGCCCCCCACCACAAACAAAGGGGAAAAAAAGAAGAAAAACCACAAAAAAAATCGGACGCGCGTGGAAACTTCCAGCGCGTCTACCCTGGCTGCGGCACCATGACGGCCGGCGTCTGTTGTGGGCGGGGCCTAACGGCCATCATCTACCTGAGCACCATCTTGCCTCCATGGAAATCTTTTATCTTTCTTTCTATTGAGTTATAAAAACTTGTTGTTAGCACTGGCAGGGATCACACATACTTTTTCCACTACATAGGCACTATGCACGCACCAGGTCATTGCTGCAAGCAAGGATCGCCTTTTTGCTGTTGTTAATGTGTTAGTGCGAGTGGCATCTCCCTGTTTCCAGGAGGACTGGTCTGTCAGGTACTCAGCACTGTTATCTCAAAGTCCGTTATGAAGGTCTGTGGTTATACTGAATAAGCAACTACCAACATCATTTTCATATGAAATCTCCTTATTGATTTCATAACTACACTTTCACAATTGCTTTATTAACCTTCTTGCTTTCTCAAATGTACTTAAAATTGCACCATTTGCACACTCTTTTTTAAAAAAAAGGTTCTCGGGGGAAAACGCCCTGCACCCCTCTCATGACCATCGGGCGCATTCGCTACACTTGCTACAGGTCACCCATCCAGAACTTTTACACCCCTCCAGTTTCAAATGTCACCAGCTTCATGTGCAGCATATGTATGGTAGTAGGACTCTGTTTGTATGTGAGAGTATGTGAACTGAAGCCAATGGGATTCGTTTTGGATGCCTCTGATTTGACATGCCACAAGATGGAGGATGAGGACAGCTTCTCCGCGCAGTGCTATTGTATTACCAGCATTCATGTGGCTGAAGATCTAGAAACTTACATGAGCAGGGTGGAGCCCGTATGTGTCAGCACAGAGATGGGCTACAACTACCTTGCCTTTGGGATCCATCTTCACTGGCCTCTGATGTGAGTGGCACCTACCTTAGTGTGGACTCCCAGAAGTGGGCCATGATATCGAAGAAGCCAGATTGCTGAACCAACGGCCCATTGAATTGCAAATGTCTGTTCCAGGGAGGCCATACATGCTGAAGACGTGAGCTGTGCCTGTTCTCCACTACAACTACTACGGGAACAGCACACAATAACAGCAGGTGTAGATGCTTCAGGTGCATGACATTACGACAGAACAGAAGTTAATAGCACATTAGGAGGTCGACTAGAACACTAAAAAATTGTATGGTAAAAGTATTGTAATATATCAGCTAAGGTGCTTTTTAATAAACTGTGTAACAATACTACACAAAACCTTTGATTCTGACTGACTGTAGTAGTCCATAGAACACAATGAAATATTTAGGATGAGATATAGTCCTATGATTTTGAGTGTGTAATAAAAGTAACCTAACAGATGTATTCTATACTCATTTTAACCTCAATTTTCTTTAGAACCTTTTTTCTTCAGCTAGTAAAGCTATGATTTTGTGCTCTGCAGAGCACTTGTCAAAGTCGTTTTAGGATTCTGTGAAGAACAAGTGATCTGTGTGCTCATTGGTGGCTCTTATATTAATCTTAGAAAGATGAAAAGCTGAAAAACCCTGCTGAGAATTGAAAACACAGAGATTACATAAGCAAATAGTTCTGTCAGATGTAAACTTCTTGTTACATATGTACCACACAAATTAATTTCTATATACGAGAATGAATCCAAAAGACACATAGGTCTGGGAAGCTAATTAAATAGCATGCATTTTAAGCAAATACCGATTACAATATTTAATTCAATAAAAACATAGGAGCTCTAAATGTGCAAAAGTGGCAACGTTTTCATGCAGGCAGGCAAAGTTAAAGACATAAAAAATAAACATACATAAAAAGGACAAATTACAATGCATTGATAACAGCCTGTCCAATCTAACTAGTTGTACAGTCTCTATTTTTTTTATTGGGCCCGATTCATCTGTTCTTGTGGGCCCACAAAGTTGAGATTCAGTACATGCAACTTAAAACATCATTGATGTTTCGACCCTAATATGCAGAGTGAATATTCTATGCATCTGAATGGGTCCCCATCAGGACTGAGTAGGGAACGACTTTATTTAGAAGAAAGACTATGAATGAACTTCCTTCGAACAAAAATGCTTCCTCCACACATATCCACCTAATACTGAAATTTAAAGTCACTGGCGATGGCTTAAAATGCTCAACAATTCAGGGAGAATCCCAGTTACTGGAAAGGTGCTGATAAAGGTATTCATGCATCTCTTCTCGATTCATATTACTTCATACCTTTATTGGGACCCTTTCCCACTCACTGGGATGTTTACTTAAGCTAAGAAAATTGAAACGCAGCATGTTAAACAAATTGTTTGAACAGTGCACAATACTGGCCAATATATCCACCTGAATAAAGTTGCATATCATGTGTATTAAATAGAACGATCAATAGAGTATTTGCTTTTTTTCCCTATGCCAGAACGAAATATTGCTTCTGTTTCACGTACCGCATTATGAATGGCACCATAGTAGTGAGAAAATTAAACAAGCTACTGCTACGTGCATTGTCTTTGCATATGCCATTTTAGCGTTATATATTCGTCCTTTGGAAAGCAAACGTTTTTCAGCTTTGGCTAGCACTGACTTGTAATCGGCCACCAGGATCACTCTAAACCTCCTACATCTCACGTACATCTCATTAAACCTCACTGACCTCCACAGGCTCCCTACACACAAACAAGCACAGTACAAATTTCTCAATCTCAACTACGAAGCTCTACACAACACTGACCCTGCATACCTCAATAGGTCTATCTCCTTTCATAAACCCACCAGACACCTCAGATCAGCCAGACACCTACTAGCACACATCCCACACATATACAGGAACAGAAGGTGGGTCTTCTACATTGTTGCTAAAGCATGGAATTACCTGCCATTACACATCTGAGCCTCCTCAACAAATCTTAAGTTCCGCAAGAAGCTGAAGATCTGGGTTTTCAATTAGTACCTCCAGTCGCCTTAAGCAAAGCTACACCACACCTGCTCAGTGCCAGGATACACTCCTGGGTGATAACGTGCTCTACAAATCCTGATATCATAACTTGAGCTTTTTCTTTGTATTTTGGTACAGGGAATGTTAGAAGGCCCTCCTGTTGCTTATTTATGCAAATGGTGTTTGTTAACAACAGGTTTCTTTCTCCTGATCATTTTAAGTATCCCAAATTACTGCACCTTGTCTTTGAACAGAAGCAATTAAGCACTGAAATCAGGTCTACAAGTCCATGGAGCGTTTTGAAAATATAACTAGTACAGGCTTTCTAATGCTGAAAATTTCTTCAGGATAGTTAGCAAATACTTGCTGGCCTTCCGACTAGAAGCCCCAGCCCAGCTAGCTTCAGCCACAGAAACTGCCATGGGGAACTAACCCAATGGGTGTTGCACACCTATCTCCAGGCTGCCGGCCCATGCTGGCAGTGGCGGCTGGTGACATTTGAAAGTGGTGTGGAGTAAACGTCTAGGTACGACTTTTGTGTAGCGAGTGAAGCGAGCAAGCTCAATGGACAAACGTGAGGTCCAGGGTGGATCCTCCTCCCATGAAAAAAATGAAAAATGATCGACAAATGGTGCACTTGAATGGAAATAGACTTTGTGAGAAAGCAAGGTTTATAAAGTAGTGGGAATGTATAATCTTAAAATATAAAACACACTAAAAACTGACCCATATATTACTGCATTAATGTGTTCACCCTTTACTTTAATGTGAGAATTGTACACTGCAACAACTTCAGGCCCCTTAAAGTGCATGCTTACCCATTGTCTTGTACCCCATGCAGCATCAGCTTCGGAAGAAAATGCTCTAACCAGGCTTTAGGAAGAACCCACAGCTGCTGGCTGCGGTCAGTCATACAGAAATATGTGCAGACAGGTCTTTAAGTGGGATGGAAAATGTGGGGGCTCTCTAAAAGGGAATATGAAAATTAGATTTCTGTGATTCCCATAGTGTGCCACCTGGCCTGTAGTTTTATTTTTCTCGGAGATGGTATTGCATTCAAAAATATAACACAATAACTGACATACACATACAACCTGTCAGTACTGTTGGCTTTGTCAGTGGGTGTTAGCTCTTTAAGATAAACAAGTGACAACAATGATTAGTTATGAATATTTAACATTAACATTGGAAATGTTTCAATTCTGAAATTATGAGACTGTGAATTAAATAAAATTGAGGCCTGTGGAAGGAGTAGGGCCTTCAGTTATGTGTGCTTGATGTTAGATATGTTTCCCTTTTTCTCTTCACATCTCATCCATCTGCACATTTTCAACCTCCTCTCTCCTCTTTAGCACCCTCTTTTCACTATTGCTTCAATGCACTTCTCATCTCTCTCATTTTACCACCTCAAACATACAATGCACTCATTCACATTTAAGTACCTTAATCCTTTTTGCTTTTGCCTGCAACATTTTTTGACCTCTGTGCATCCCTTCACACACATTTACATTGAATTACAATTGTAACTGGAATATGTGACAATTTTTCTGTGTGCTCTGCAGAGACACCAACACACTGACAGGCACTTTGCTTTACCTTCAGCCTCAGCACTCTCAAACAAAGCCCCTCATAAACACCTGGCACGAGTCAAAGTGTGCACTATGCAAGAGTAATAAAATGCACAAAAAAATACAGAAACAGAGCATGATGAAACAGGTAACTCTCTTGGCAAATGCAACAATAATTAAAACATGTGAAATAAGAGAGGAACTAAGGCCCATATTTATACTTTTTTGCGCCGCATTTATGTCATTTTTTTACGCAAACGTGGTGCAAACTTACAAAATATAATTGTATTTTTCAAGTTTGCACTGCTTTTGCGTCAGAAAATGATGCAAATGAGGCACTAAAGAAGTATAAATATGGGCCAAAATCACTTTTTAACATTTGTTGTTTGCATGTCAATCCATGTTTTTGGCATTAATGCTAAGGGCATGATGATCTGGCCAGTTATAAAGCCATACAGCAGATACATGCCTTTACTGTAGGCACATATTTCTCCCTTTGCACTTGAGTCTGATAATTGGATCAATTTCACAAGGGACCAAGAACCCTGCTTGTCTTTTGGATCAATTTTGTGAGGGAACAAATACAGCAGCTTCACTTCTAAAGGAGCCAGCGATTTGCAGCCAGGGCCTGGGGTGTCACAGTGGGGGAGGTTAGCTTGACAAGGGGTCTCTGTACAATAAAAATAACTCAAGATTAACATTACAAGACTTACCATTACCAAAGCCAAGGAACTAAATCACACGTACTTGCATCCAATCCTACTGCATGACGAATGGGGAAAGGGTTGGATCGATGCCTGCGAATGACAGACAGCTGCCCTCAGGCAGGGATGAAGACTCCGACGCCCAAAATCATGATGCAAAAAGCATCACTGGCCTATAGTGAATACTGCCATAGACTACAATGGAAATGAAGGGCTTTAGAGCAGCCAGACTTGCATAGTGCATTACAGTGCAGAAAGCTGATTTCCTGCCTGTCTTCCGTCGCCACTTTCAAGGCGAGGCGGGCCAGGCAGCCTGGGACAGATGGCCTAGACTTAAATGCATGGATTTGTTTTTAGGGTTCTGATCGCTATGATCGCATCTCTGAACAAATCAATCTATTCATTTTTTTTTGCTATAAATATGTAGGAAGTTCAGAGGGGTGCAGCCCCCCTCTGCCCCAAAGGAGAAACTGTCTGCTGGATGGCCATTTATGCGTGTTGCACATCGTGCCATGTTGATGTGATTTCATCCTTCGAAGAGGACACCTTTTATTTCTTTCAAGAAAACAAAATCCCCGTTGCTGGAGGAATATGCAGTGAAGTCTCCATTCAGGAATTCTGTCAACTCCCAGGATCTTGCAGAAGCCGTAGCACAGGTATGAAAGTACCATTTAACACAAGTGCATCGAGTAGCCACGACTGCCATGTCAGATTCAGAGGTTTTTGTGGGGCGGCCCTACAAACTGAAGGAGTGCTCTTCAGAGGACGAGGACCTGTTTCAAAGTTTCAAAAAATATCCTTTTGAGAAAGAGAAAACACAGCAGCGTTAGTATTAGGCACCATCGAGATAGTGGTATGAGTGGTGTTAGTGGTCTTGTAATTAATAAATAGGGTGATTTTGTTTTAAACACAATACATGAATGTTGTAGCTTGGCACAGGCTCCCTAAAATCATAAGGCCTTCTAAATAAAGAAAGCTCTGACCTCCCTTCTGATGGACTGCTCCATGATCCAAGATGGACACAATGGATCAAACATTTTAAAATCTGCATTGATGCAACAGATTTTACGTGATAACGTTTTTTAAACGTGACTTTGGCTGAACTGTGCTTGCTCTGATACTCAAGCTGTCACTTTTCAACTTTCTTGGACATGAAATTCACCTACATTTGGATATACGTGAGCCTTCTGATATACATCAAGCGCAAAAAGATGGCAATTATAGGCGATACTTGTTCCACTCGACATATTCCAATGAGCATTTACCTTTTAAAGTAGACAAGTAACACCTTTATGTAATTGGAGGTGGTCTGGGTGCACATCGGTGCCAGTGTGTCCAGCACCGCACAAGAAATATGGACGTTCTTACCAGACGAAGTGAGTGAATCATAGGTGCTGCAGGTAATGCTGGACCCTGGCTCCACAAATGTTATCATCTCTCGGTTATATGCTGCCCTCAAGACTGATAGACAAATATTACACCCACCTGCGATCACTGGAACGGGGACTTGGAGACCCCCCCTTGTAGTCGGAGAATGGGGACGTACACGGGCACAGGTGCAGAAGTAGGCTAGGAATGCCAGATTTATGCTGGCACAGTTCTATTATTCGCACGGAGTATACCTGACAACACAACGCCAAACCAGGGTTTACCCAACACGATCAATTGAGTGTGTGCAGTGTGAGTTGTCCCCTGCCAACATTAGGACACATTACATGGAGCTGCTGTAAGGTGAGGCCCTTCTGGAAGGAAACATGCCACGAGGTGTGAAGGTGATGGCAGTGAATGTGGGCTTAACAGTGAGACATTGCCTGTTGGGGCTGCTGCCACTCCCTAGGAAAGGTAACAAGATGGAATACAGATTTTCCCAGTTGGGGCTAGTTCTGGCCAGATTGTGCATTGGCATTCACTGGGCCAATCCTCCTGCCCAACACAGGGCAAATGGAAGGCTGTTTTTTGGAATGGGAGGTGGCAGAAGAGTTAGGCTCCGGAAGGTACAACCAGATGAAAATGCGGAACAAGACCTGGAGATTTGAGGTGCAATGTTAGACTTGCCGGGTAAGAATGGAGAGATGGCAGCAGACGACCCTTCACCAAGTTTATATGATGTTATTGCTGTGGATGTGCATGTGTCAGGAGATGACCCAGTTGGGTTAGATGGACTCCCGAACTACCCTTCCCCCCTGACCCTCCCCAGCACCCTTTCTGGATAGGTTGGCCGAGCATGAGCAGTTGAAATGAGGGCTGAGAACAAAATGATGAGAGGCAGCAGCACCCAGCTCCTGACTATGTGTGTGTTGATGGTCTCTGTTACCTGACTTTACTGTGGAAATGGTAGTAGCCTCATTGGCGAGAATTGAGTTATACCCTGACAACTCAGCAGTGCTAACTTTTGAATGGGACAACTAAAAACGATACTTCAAAGTTTCAAAACAATCGTTTCATTAAACATAACTTGTTGCTCAAGTTGGATTTTATGAAACTATTGCACAAATTACAACTTTAGAAAATTGCCACTTTGTTACCCAAAAGTTTCTAGTAGTGGTTTATGGTTGCACACAGCTGCTGTCCTTGAGACAGCATTCTGCAGTCCTGGTGTAGGTGAGAACGACTCTCAGGAGGAAAAATATACAGTAGTACCTACTGAGGAAAGAGGTGTGACTTTCTCCTGGCAGGATGGCCGGAGTGGGTGTGAGCTCAAAGGGCAAGCTTCAAAGGGGAATCCTTTGAAGGGAAAATAGTTGTCACACATGGATGGGTCTGCTCTTTTGTGATAGTAGAAAGGCTGTCATCTTGGGCAGAGAGGGAGAAGCTGTTCTGAAACCAGTTTTGCAAGGAGAGTGTAGCCCCCAGGTAGCACACATCTGGCTTGGGATAGGGAGCTCCACCCACTGAGTGAAGGGTTGGGTTGAATAGGTCATTCTGGAATAGCTAGATGCCACACTTCACATGAAGTTGTCCTCAGGTGGGAGCCGACCTGGTAGCTCGTTGTCTAGTCAGTTACCACATTCCCCTAGGCTTGTAATCAGCATACAATTGGTATCCCTGGCACCTAGACCTCTGATCACATCTGTAGTGGAGAGAGGACAGTAGAAGGACTGGCCTACTGTTCTTTTGACCCAGCAAAGAGAGGCTGCAGCAAAGACTGGACTGCACCTGCTACACCTTGGACTAGCAAGAAAGGACTGTGCCTGTGGTGCCGTTCTCATATAAAAGTCACCCATGAGCCCCAGACATAGAAAGTGATTCAAAGAGTCAGTTGACTGGCTCTCTTTGACAGCTACGGGGCCATAAAAGCTGAGAAGCCTGCACCCTTGAGAATCCTAGCGGCAAGAAGCTTGACTAGCGCTGGACATTGAGGTGCAGGCTGAGAGACCAAGTCCTGACTCTCAAACGTTGCACCCCAGTCTGCTAGTCCCAGGAGAGTTGTCAAAGTGTAGTTTGGTTGCCCAGCACAGAAATTACCTCAATGAAAATTGAATTGCTGTTTTTGCTGTCATCAGAGATAGCAGACCGATGGAAAGTTGTTTTGAGCTGGACGTCACCTGGACTTCATGGGACATCGAACCCCGAGGCCAAAGTTGTTTCCTCCCCTGTGCTTTAGAGGTGGCCACAGGAAAACCCTCAACACCTTCTCAGCATTCTTAGCATCTTTAGAATCAGGCAACCCTTGCATAAGGACTACTCCATTGACTTCTATGGTGGTTCTATGGAGGTTCATCCTTAGGACTTAGAACCTGACTGAAGACTGCTTTAGCCAACAGATAACTGTCCAGCTGCACCTGACTGGTCCCCATGACTGTCTTTGTATCCAAGTTGGTCCTCTCTAGTGTAGCCATATAGCTGTTTTCAAGTTGTTTGTTCTGGCTAACCCTAAACTGTGAGTTGCAGTAGATTACAAATATTTATTAGCTCTAGTGAAAAGCAGTGATTTGTTGTTTCTTTGAAAATTCATATCTCTGGAACCCTTGGGTGGATTTCTGTCACTAAGATGTCTGTTTAAATATTAGAATACAACCAGTCTTTATAAATTGGACTTGAATTTTTATTGTGGTGCTTTTGCTTCTTAGTCAAAAATTGTAGTACTTTTAAATGCTTTACACTTGTTCCTTAGATAAAGCCTGATGGCTCTCACACACAGCTACCCAGGACTAAGCTAAGGTTTTACAAAAAAAGAATGTTCTTTTATTATACTGTGAGGTTGCACAACTAGACCATATAATAAACCACTTTTCTCAACTTCTAAGCTAATTAATGAGCAGAGGGTAGGACCTTCTCTTTGTATGCAAATATTTGCAATATAAACTCCATTGTGAATTTGGTGGCAGAGTTAAACCATGAAGGTTTTTTTGATGTCAGCATGCCAATCTACTGTTTGACGAGTACTTGCACAAAAGACACAAATGTACAGACATAGCCAAATCTGACGAGCAAGTTGAAACACTGACAAAAGTGTTCCAGGCCAGCCATGATTCAGATACATCCTTCTGAGAGGAAGGCAAAGCGTAACAACAAAAACAGAAACACTACACCGGAGACATATGACAAAGAACCCACAGAACAACATGTGTGTGACAACATATACACTATTAACAGCTGCCTGAAAAAAGATCATCAGTAGACATTGGAATATTCTGCATTGTAGTGAAAAGCGATATCAAAATCCTCTGCAACCAAATTGGGACAGCGACTAAGGGACCCATTTAGAGTTTCATGGGCTAGAAGACCAGCAATAAAAGAGTGGAGCTTTCGTGCTTCCAAGCTTGTGATCTTCCTGCCTTAATTAGAGGATGCAAAAGCTCCATGATTAAGACTGAGGAGCCTCAGCTGGATCTCCCATTATGAACCTTTGAGCAGTAGCCCATCCACCACTGGGCCATAGGTGAGTGTACGTATGAGGAAAGAGAAAATGTCTGCTGCCACAAACACAAAGGGGGTCATTACAACCTCGGCGGTCTGCATGGCAGACCGCCGAGGTTGCGGGCGCCAGAATACCGCCATTGCTGGCGGTATGGCTGGCTCCCTATTTTGACATTTCCGCTGGGCCAGCGGAAAAGTCACATCAACATTGCCGCCGGCTCGTAATTGAGCCGGCGGCAATGCTGATGTGCAGCGCGTGCAGTAGCACCCGTCGTGCATTTCACTGCCCGAAATTCGGCCAAGTGCATGGGCCCCCTGAGTTTCCTTACCGCCAGCCTCTTCCTGGGGGTGCAAACCGCCAGAAACAGGCTGGCGGTAGGGGAGTCATAATCCCCAGGGCAGCGCTGCTTGCAGCGCTGCCCTGGCGGATTATCACCGTCGGGGCTAAAATGGCGGTATACTGCCGGCCCCGGCAGTGCCCAAATACGCCAGGATGCACCGCCAGCCTGTTGGCGGTGCTCCCGTCGTTTTCAGGGTCATAATGACCCCCAAAGGATTGTAAATATCCTTTACATCCAGAGAGAAAATGTCCAGGTCAACCAAACCTTTTTATGTTTTTCAGAAACAAATATTTTGTTTCTGATGAACAAAAATGCTTGTCGAGCAGGGAAAAAAGAAAACAGTAACTGCTCAACTCTGGCACATGCAAAGAAGGCAGAGAAGTCCCTGACTATGATCTCATAAATTGAAAGGTGACCTTCTGCTAGTGACACAGGGGCCTTGACTTCCACTGACCTGGTGGGTTGGCAAGCCACCTGCCAATGTCTAAATTACCTACTAAAGATCAATTGGTCCATACCAGAACTTAGAAATTAAATATGGGCACTATCCAAAGTACACTATGATCTCTCCGTCCGGTTCCTTGCCACTATCCATGTGGACACGAGGGTGACTATCCAAGTCTCAGACCTGTTCCCAGCACAGGCGACACTATCACCACCTGAATAGGAAGGTGACGGTGGGGAACCTAACAAAGTAAGATCTGAAAGAAGATATCCAGCTCCATGAAGCATCCTGGTGTTGGAAGAAGCTGACCACTGTCACAGTTGAAGTAGACATGAAAGACTTACAAGGAACATGAAGAGGCTGAACTTTCATGAAGGACATTACTACTGGGACCTGAGGTTGGACATATAGCTTGTTTGGATGGGGATTGTTACTGGACCAGAAAAGGAAGCCCAAGCCACAAGACTGCCAAGACTGGAAGTTGAACACAGCCTTCTCACTGAAGTCATAGGGATGAGTCACATACATTCAGCAGGAGGGTGGTAAGGCTGTAGTATGCAGCCAGGGGTGCATTTTGGAGCACACTATCACAAATATATTACTAAGGCATGATGTGGTTATGCACCATTATTTACAGACAGCATATTTTCAATTTAAATGGACACAAAAATTTCATGAAAATGTTAGTTGATAAAAAATATACTGCGCACAAACAATAATATGTTGAAATTTGTATTCAGCAAATATTTATCAGTTGCACATCACCATCGCAGCACTGTCTAGTCTTGTTTTGTTTTGATCCTAATAAAATCTTTGTTACCATCAGTCTTCTGAATTACCAAAAATGTGTTTTATTTGTATGTTCCTAAGTGTTGTTATATTTTGAAATATGTGTGCAGTTTTTTACAGGTATTTTAATACAGTTGTGTGTTTGAAAATAATGACATCCTACAGCCTTGCCCTTCCCACTCACTGTACTAGAACAAGTTTGGCAGTTAGTTTACTTTACAAAATCTTTGCGGTCAGAGAAAGAAAAGTAAACACCAGTCTCCATGCTAAAAGAATTGCCATAAATGTGTTAGAAGACATAGCCTGACAATTGACCTCTGTCTTCGAACACACAGCAAATATGACATGACAAAAACAACAACATTCCTCCTTAAGTAAAATGATGAGACAACATAACACAATAACTATGACACGAAAGCAAGGTAAATACGGCATCTTACATTAGATGGTATCTCAGCTTCTGGGACGGAGCTGGGTTACTCCGCAGTGCATACCTGGTGTGGGTAGACTGCCCGGTATTGAGGTCTTTCACTTGGTCAAGGGTAGGTTCGACCCGCTTAGAGCCTACTTCAGGAGGGGTAAACCCCTGCACTGGAGGAGAGGGTGATACTTGCGGGGAGCTGCTGGAGTCAGGCAATTATTCACAGTCAACGTCCAATGGGAGAGCACTGAGGTCTATCCTTGCGGAACTTGAGCAGGGGTAGAACTTCTTGAACATGGAAATATTCCTGGTGACCGTGGATGTTCCTCAGCAGGCAACAATCATGCTACCACCGCAACGCACAACAGTCCAGGGATTCCGGTCAAAAGGTAAATGGAACTTGCTGCCCAGTGACTGGTCTTTGAGCAGCACAGCATCACTGAATCGGAGGTTCGAGGCTTTGGTGCACCGATGGCGACTGGCTTTCTGACTCACACTAACCCTCCTGTTGTGCACTTGGAGATCATCTATGACTCCTGGCAGCCAATGGTGATGGTGAGGTATGGAGTCCACAACTGCCCTTCCTAGGGATTCATGACCAGGAGCTTTGACAGTGGTGGAGTGTGGAGTCTGTCTGTAGCTCTGCAGAAAAGAGTATATGGCATACTCTATGGGCCGGCCATAGGCAGAGGCAATTCGGAAGTGTTTGCATAAAGTGCTCTACCTCCCCGTTGGCCTGGGGCCACCATGGAGTGATTTTCCTATGTTTGATACTGGCTGATTCAAAGTAGGTCAGAAGCTCATGGCTCTGGAATGGAGGCCCATTGTCAGTCTTTACTTCTGAAATGAGGCCATGGGTGGCTAGGATCTTTTCGATCTTCGGCATCACTGCGTCAGCTGTCAGAGAAGAAAGAATCTCTATCTCGGAATATTTTGATTAGTCATCGATCATTACCATGGTATGCCACCCATCAGGGAGACTCCCGAAATCCAAACTGGCTGATACCCATGGTTGGCATGGCCCAACTTCTGTCTCTACGGGAGCAGGCTTACTGGGTTCCCCGGAGGCTTGGCACCATTCACAGGAGTGCACACGTTCTTCTACTTTTTAATCCATCAAGGGGAACCAGACTTTGGTCCGTAGGCAGATCTTCGTCTTCACCATCCCATGATGTCCGTTATGAGCCAGCTAGACTAATCGCTCCGTGAGGAATGAAGGAATGACTAGACGGTGGCCTCTCAGCAGGCATCCGTCAAGGTCAACAGATAGCTCATTCCAGACGTGAGGCAGACTTTCTATTACTCGCTTGGAGTTAGGGGTCAGCGTGGGTAGTTGTCTTTTTACAGCATTCCATTGATTCAATCAGGTAGCTTCCACGGCCCTCTGAAGACAATCATCTTGTCTGGTGGCTTCGATGATGGCCTCTATGGAAATAGGTAGTGGCCGGGACCTGTTAAATATGTACCTCACATATTCTTCCACCTCTTGAGCATCAGTTATTTTCTGTGCTGTGGATGCTTACGGATGGCGGGGCAAGTAGTCGGCTGGGTTGTTGGATCCTTGCCGGTAATCTAACCGGCATTGGTAATCTTGTAGTTGAAGTAGCCATTTCTCAATTTGTGGGGGGGCTCCGAAACTGTACCACTGAACAGTGGTATGAGGAGTTTATGGTCTGTCGTCACCACAAAAGGTTGTCTGTACACAGATAGGTGAAAGTGTTTACAATCCCAGTGTACCAGAATGGCCTCTTTCTCAATTTGCAAGTATCTTTGCTCGGTGGCTGTTAGTGATCAGCTCACAACTGCTATCGGCGACCAGGGAGTAATGCTGACCCTAGACCCTTGGGGCCTTCGTCGACTGCAATTTTTGCTCTCTTTGTGGGTCAAAATAACGAGGATGGTATCACTCGAAAGGGCATCCTTGGTGGCTTCAAAAGCAGCCTGTTGAGTCGACCCCCACACCCAAGGTTCTGAAGCTTTTGTCGGACTCCTGATAGGTTGAGTTACTGTGGAAAGGTCTTTGATTAAACAATTGCAATAATTTCTTATCCCCAGAAAACTTCAGACTTCTGTTACTGTAGTGGACAGGGACCCCTTTGATGTTTTGTACCTTTTCTGGGTCGTGTGTGATTCCATCCAACAAAAATGCATATCTGAAGAGTTGGATTCTCTCCGTGAGAAACTCACATTTGGTGCGGTGGAGTGTTAAACTTTACTCTTGGATCCTTTGGGAACGCCCCTCAGTCTGGCATGATGTTCAGTTATGGTGGTTTCTTGTACTAGTATGTTGTCACTGATATTGACTACTCCAGGAAGGTCAGCTTGGAGCTCCTGTATCACCTGCCGAAACACTTCGGCAGTGCTGGATATGCTGAAGTTTAGTCGCTTGTAATGGCGCAGTCCCACATGCGTTGAGAAAGTAGTTATGTAGCGTGACTCCTCTGCCAGGATTAGTTGGTGGTAGCCTGAACGTAGATCGAGTTTGGAGAACCACTGTGCTATGCCCAGCTCACCAATTAAGTCATCAGTGTTGGGAGTTAGATGCCTCTCTCGTTTGATGGCAGCGTTGGGAAGGCGCATGTCCACGCATATGCTCACTACCCCTGGTTGCTTGGGCTTCCGCGCCACTACAATGGGAGATACCCACGGCGTGGGTCCAGAGACTTTCTGAATAATGCCTGCTGACTCCAATTTGTCTAGTTCTTTCTCCACTTGAGGCCTGAGGTGGAACGCAACGTGCCAGTATTGGAGCGCTACTGGCTGTACAGATTCGTCGATGTGCAGTCGGATTTCTTTGCAACGTAGACAGCCAATGCCATTGAAGATGTCTTGAAATTGGTGGAGGACGTCAGTTATGGATTCTTGATGTACTCCAAATGTGAATGTGACGATCCCTGTGACGGAGCGTTGGCCTTATGCGATGGATGTCTCAAAGCAGCCCTTTAGAGCCAGGGGGGTGCTTTGTCCATAGACGTAGACTGTGACCCTCACTTCTCTTAGACTTGGGGCCAGGGTCATTTGGTGGTAAATTTCTGATGCTAATATGTTGAAGGATGCTCTGGTGTCTATAACAGCCAGGGTGGGGTGTTCGCCTACATGTATGTGGCACCGCAGTAGTTGCTTCGAGGGTCAAACGACATCCATGTCGCTGCTATGATCCAGCTTGCTCATGGTCATGTTGACGGTGGCTTTCTCTGTCTGCGGTTTGCTTGACCAGCCCCCTCCCCAAGGCAATTGCAGGCCCCAGGGACCCCATCCCAGTGATCATATTTTTTTAATAATGGAAGGGAGTGTGCCGCCTCCTCCCCAAGCTCCTACAGTCCCCGAGGACTCCATTCCCTAAGATCCTTTTTTTAAATTAAGGGGAGGGAGCATGCACCCCCCTCCACAAGCCACTAAAGGCCCCGGGCCTTTTTTTTATTTATTAGGGGAGGGTTGCATAGCTCCCGTCACAAAGCCTTTACAATCACGGGACCGTATACCACACAGCCCCTGGTGGGGTGCCACGGTGTCCATACAGGACACCCACAAAACACTACATTGGGGCCACAGGGGGAGTCCTAGGGCCACCACAGCACCAGCTGGCTCCCCAGCCAGCACAATATTGGGTGATAGTGGGAGCTAGCAACTTTCCTATGCTCCCCCCCACCCCCCCGGGCCAGAGCAGAATTTTCTAACACTGGGCAGGAGCAAGGTGGCGCTCCATGTCTGCGAGACTGCAGATAGGATATGATCATACTCTCCCAAGTGGGGACCCCACAGTGTCAATTAAGTCATCAAAGATGCTGTTTGCAATATCATCAGTTATGTCATAAATGATGACATAGAACATGTCATGAGTGCTGCAATATATGAGGTCATAAACAGTGCATGGCGTGGGCTTCAGATATAGTCCACCCTGCTAATTATAACTGCTGAATGTCTTTTTTTTTTTTTTTCAAAATGTGATGTTGTCCCTGACATAGTAAAATCTGTGATCTAAGTATCCACAAAGCTCCAAGGAATGCAGCGACAGAAAGAGCTAAAACCTGATGAGAGTCTAATTTAAGAATGTGAAGAGCGGTGGAATGCCTACGAACACCTAATAACCTACATGCAGGAGCAAGCCAATTCCTACGAGGCACTGTATAAGCAGGACAAACAAATAGAACATAAGGGAGATTTTCAGTGTGGGTGTTACATACTGGACAAGTCAAACCCCCCAAGACAACCATTTGTAAGTAAATAATCTTAGTGGAAGAGCCCCCACTTGAAATTGGACATAGAGCTTCCTATCTTTGGGGACCAGAATCTCATCCCAATAAGCTTTATACATATACACACCTTTAAAATCAATAAAATCACTTGTCACCCTAGAATGTCCCACACCGCCAACTCATCAGAGTCTACTTCCCTCCAATAGTGCTTCTTTAAATCTCCTTTAGAAAGGAAAAGGGACAATCCTATAGCTCATGCAACCCAAGCTGATATAATGCTTCTTTGATGTTTCTAAGCCAGAGGACAGTAAGAAAATGATCAGCTTTCAATGCAACCTGGAGGGCGGCAACATAAGTGCCTAGCTCCGGAGTAGTCAAAGCCGCCTCCAATAAAGGAGTGGATGCAAGCAAGCTTTGGTCCCGATTCCCCTGATATCTAAGTCCTTGAAAAGAGGGAGCAGGGGACTTCTCTGAGGCAGAGACACAAGATTCCTCAGAAAATTATTTTCAGTTAAGGATAAGTCCTGAATATTGGGAAAGCCCCATAATTCTGCACCAAAAAGGGCAGAAACTGAGGCTTTAGCTTCATAAACCTTAAGTGCCAGACAAACAGGTTTAGTATAACAGGAAGCAAACTCCTTGGTAAGAACACCTGCGACCTGCTTGTGCTTTAGTGCCTCCTTAGCAATGTGAGCCTTCCAGGACATGTTCTTTGAGATAGATAAGCCTAGATAGCTAAACGATTTCACCATCTCAAGTGGGGTGCTTTGAGGGCAATGTTCCTTTAAATGATTTATGCGGGTTATTCAACATCAGTTTGGTTTTAGAAGAATTGATCCCCAGGCCCCTAGCGGAACAGAACTCCTCAAAATGAATTATACGTTTCTGCAACTCACTCAGGGTCTTGGAGATCAAAAGGGTGTCATCTG
The DNA here is from genome assembly GCF_031143425.1 of Pleurodeles waltl. Lineage (NCBI taxonomy): Eukaryota > Metazoa > Chordata > Amphibia > Caudata > Salamandridae > Pleurodeles > Pleurodeles waltl. Next base: position 764,489,734 of record NC_090448.1, on the reverse strand, counting down.
CAAATAACAGAATGGGAACTTTGGCTGCCTCCAGAGAAGGTGCATCTGTCTCTGCCTGTGCCAAAAAAGAGGCAATATAGTTAAAAAATAATGAAAACAAGGTAGGAGCCAATACGCAATCTTGCCCTACACCCCTTATCACTGGAATTTTGTTAGTTGGCTGACCTTGATCGCCCCACCTGATACGAGCATAGTTATTCTGAGGAAAGCATATAAGAGGAGAGAGACTATGGGGGGCATTGCCATATCTAAAAGAACCTTCCACAACTTGGCACAGGGTACTAAATCAAACCCTGACTTCAGGTTTACAAAAGCAACATAGAAATTCCTTCCATCAATTAAAACCGTTTTCCAATAGAGGAGCGGGAACCTGAAGACTTGGGGGGTCATTCCGACCCCGGCGGGCGGCGGGCGCCGCCCGCCGGGCGGAAACCGTCCAAACATTGACCGCGGGGGAGCATTCTAACTTTCCCGCTGGGCCGGCGGGCGATCTTCAAAAGATCGCCCGCCGGCCCAGCGGGAAAGCCCCAGCAAAGATGAAGCCGGCTCCATTTGCTGGGGTGCGACGGGTGCAGTTGCACCCGTCGCGATTTTCAGTGTCTGCTTTGCAGACACTGAAAATCTTGATGGGGCCCTGTTAGGGGGCCCCACGACACCCGTTCCCGCCAGCCTCTTCCAGGAACAGGCTGGCGGGAAGGGGGTCGGAATCCCCATGGCAACGCTGCATGCAGCGCCGCCGTGGAGGATTCCCTGGGGCAGGGGAAAACTGGCGGGAAACCGCCAGTTCCCCTTTTCTGACCGCGGCTTTACCGCCGCGGCCAGAATTGCCCCAGAAGCACCGCCAGCCTGTTGGCGGTGCTTCCTCCGTCCCCGGCCCTGACGGTCCATGACCGCCAGGGTCGGAATGAGGCCCTTGGTCTATAGTAGGGATATTCCTGCGAAAGCCCACTTGAAGTGGGCTGAGAATATCAATGTCAGACATCAAGTCTTGGATCTTACCCAACAGACAATGACAAAATCTTTTTGTATACAATCTAAGAGACCGACAGGCCTATAGTTGCAAGGCAACGACCTATCACCCTTTCTGTGGATCGGAACAACATCTGCTCCTTTCCACTAACCTGGAATAGAAGCACCGGCAGCAATTGCATTAGATATAAGAAGAATATAGCCAGACCAAAAATCAATGTTGGTCAGGAATAGGTCAGCTGCCCTGCCGTGCTTGACCACGCCAAGAGAGTACACAACATCAGAGAGTGTAAACAACTGAGTGGAGGCAGAACTTTGCAATTGACCCATAAGGGCAGGAGAAACCCAATTGGACTCTCCAGCTGGAGTGGAGAGGTCAACAGAATTCAGTTGTCTAAAGTGTTCTTCCCAATCTGCTGCAGCAATATTTGTTGCTATATCCAATATTATACACATATATACATTTGTTGGAGCCATGTGAAACCAAGGACCAGAACTTTAAACTGTCTTTCTTTAGTGAGGCATCTTTTAATAGTACCTACCACTGTTCATCTAGTTCCCATTTGGCTTTGGAAATGGCTGCCTTATAAGATTTCCTAATCAAACGAATAGAGATAATGTTCCCTGATTTGAAGGCTTTAACCAATGATTTACTTTAAGCCCTGCATTCCTTATTAAACCAAGGTTGCTTGCCTTTGGGTCTGCCACTACCAGATCTGATACCTACAGAAAAGTGTGTCGCGATCCTCTTGAAGCAAGTGACATGAGATGATATCAGCTGATTATTGTTCACTACAGCTCCTGCCTTGATGTCAGATAGCAAAGAATTAGAAACAGTATTCATGGCGCATAAAATGTCTGGGCGAGCTATCTGGTGCCATTTCAGGTGGCATTTGTCATTTATCATACTAGGGTCCACCGGCAGAGTGGCAAAATTACTGAATGTAAGTGAGTGGTTGCAAAAAGCAAGCATTTGGACTGAAAGCTGATTGTGGTCACTTTCTGTCCTTTCGAGGACCATTGTATCAAGAACATGAGCCCACAATCTCACAATGACAAGACATACGTCAATTCTGCTTGTGTGATTAACTCCATTATACATATGACGACCATCAACATCTGATCTAGTCCTTCCATTGAGGGCCCTAAGCCCGAATTCGATGGTCAAGGCTGTTAGATGGACAGCTGCCTGCAACCACTTGCTAACAGGATAAATATCCAGAGGGAAAAAACCACACCTAACTAACTCTGTGCCCAGCAAGCAGGAGCTGGGAAACTGAACTCGCTCACTGGGAGTGGGGTTATCATCTGTTTCCTTGTCCACTGTCATGTGGGCAGGGAAACAGATGAAAGGATTGCTCCTGCAAGCAGGGAGCTGCATTTCTTGCAGCACCCTGCATGCAGATGCAATGCCAGCTCCTACAGGAGGCTGGGAGCCAGCTGGGACAACAAGGGCACTCAGGCTGCCCATATCAATGCACACTGGGTGCCCTAGGTGGGGCAAGGGTATCCAGGTGTAAGTGAAGTGGCCGGGCCCAGGTGATGGCCTAGTGAGGTGGCGTTCCCAGGGCCAAAATCGGCCTGGGGAGCAGGCCGCATGGTTCTCTGCCCCTTTTAGTAATTGGCCAGGACCTGGGGCATAGGGTCTCCAGGGCCAAAATCGGCCCAGGGAGGGGAGACATGCGCCCCCTTTTAATAAGTGTCTGGGCCCCAGGGAATAGGGGCACTGTGGCCCAAATCAGGCAGGTAGTGGGGCCCTAAGGGGGTTTGGCCAAAGGCCTTGCATGGAGGGGGGTTGGGAGATTATAGGGTGTAGGATGCAGGGCTGGCCAAAGGCCAGGCCCTGCAGCCAACCACCACCTCCGTACGGCCAAAGGCCATGCGTGGGGTTGGGTGTTTATAGGGGGTTGGCAAACCCCCACCAGGCATGGCCAAAGGCCGCGCATGGCGGTGGTTGGATCAACGTAAAGTAATTAAATATTACTTAACATTAAAAAAACATAGAAATTCACTGAGAAAACTAAAGGTTGCAGGGACGTTACAGTTAGGCAATAGAATTTAAAACGCATAGAAATAATAGTTGGGTTCATATTTTATTCGCACAAACCCATAGAAATTCAGCAGTTATACTTATGGTTATCTCAAGTAACTATAACTCAGGCTCTAGGGTGACTATGCTCGCGCCCTTGCCATGCCCTGCTAATTATCCCACATATTGCATCACTCGTTACATCTTCTATGACATCATTATTAATATTACTGTGACATTTGCAGAAAAGTATTGATGAGAAAACTGTGCGTGGGGTGACCCAAACCCCTAGAGCCAAAAAATATATATCAAGGGGAAGAGCGTGGCAGCTCACCTCTCCAAGTCGTAATATACCCTGGGGATCCCACCCCTGTGGCCAAATTCAAAGAAAAGGAGAGGGGGCCACGTGACCCCCTTCCCTGAGTCTAAACCCTTTAGCTGCTAGGCATCCCCCCAGCCCCCCACTTTCCAGTGCGGAGCCCTGTTTTGACTTTTTGGGGTAATTTGTGCTTAGGCCTTCATAACCTTTTGAGTACATAAGCTATCTGTGCCAAATTTGTGCCCTTTTTAACAACATCATCGGTATTTGAATGGTACTCAGGGTTTGTGGATTCCCCTGGAGGGGACTGAGTAAATAGGCATAGTAATGGCCAAATGTTTTGTTTTTTGAGAAAACATGCTCCAGATAAAAGTGCCTGATTTTTTTACCAAAAATGGCATCCGCAAATGATTTGTTGTACTAAAGTCACCATCTTCCCAGCTTTCAGGAACATGCAGAGCTGAATAAACGGGACCTAATTTTTGTGCCACAGTGTAGCCGGATGGCGGACTTCCCGGCTACATCCAGTGCCAATTCCCGATCGGAACGGTGCTCCGGAGGGCTCGCAGAGACTGAACCTGCTGAAGCCAGGAATCCAGATGTGCGGATTCCCGGTAACATACCTGTCAGAGGACGTAGATCGGAGCGAGCGGAGGAGGGCGAAGACGCTGGAGCCGGGAACCCGGATATCCGGGTTCCCGAGAGTTTAAAAAGAAAATAAGGACTACACGCGGTGCGCGCAGAAAGAGAAAAGGACGCCGAAGGGAGAGGAGCCGAGAATACGGGAAAAGACGATAACAGAGAAGACGAGAGGACCTTTGGCGCACATTTTGGGGAAAGAAGACCATTTAACGGTCGAGACAACACGTCGGAGGGACAGGACAGTCCCAAGAAGCCCGAATTCCGCCACGTCCCTGGAGGGAAGTGGCTAAAGCATGTACGGTCCTGCCTGAGGGACAAACTGTGATATATGGTGGGATGGAAGGAGGGTGGAGGAGACGAGTAGAGGGAGGGGGGTGGAAGGAGGGAGCTTGGGAAGGGAAAACTCACTAACAAAGAGAGACACTAACCACTGAGCACGGGGGGCAGAGAGGTTAAATGGTACTTAAAAGGGGACTGAGTACACATAGGTGTAGACACAGGATTCTCTAGCCCCTACATATTCATTCCTACTTCATTTATTTTTCTTCTCTTGGGAGAGGACACTTATACCCTTTCACCCTATACACTCTCTCTCTCTCTCTCTCTAAACACCCTCCCCACACGATAAAGAATACCAACCAGCTCACAAAGACACTACTTACCTGTCTTTCGTTCCTCTTTTTCCGGTCTTCCTGACAATACCACCGCCGGGGAACCATCTTCATTCACCAGGAATCCTGAGGGAGAAGAGAACAGAGGAGATCACCAGCCAGAAAGACCATAAATACTGACTATTATAAAGATATAAGTGCATCACAATAAAATCACATATATTCACCTACCTAATTGAGTATCGTTTTACTCCCTATGACAGATCACAGAGGACAATATGGAAGTGAAACCCACATTGGAAGATATGATACAGCAACTGGCAGAAGGCCAACGTCATCTTCAAATGGTATGGGAGGCCCAACAAAGGGAAGCCAAGGAAGATAGAGAGGCCCTCCAGAATGCATTAAAATGCCAGGCCACTATTATGGCAAACAATCAGTTGGTGCACGAAACGGCCCTACAAAAGCTGACGGACACCATTGCGGCTAGTAAGGTCCACCCTAACGTACCGAGCTCGGTCCTCCAAAAGTATCAAGAGGGGGAGGGCCCCGATGCATTCTTTACAAACTTTGAAAGAGTGGCTTTCTCCGCCCAATGGGAACGATGGGGTCAGTATGTGGCCCCCTTATTAACGGGTATCCTACAAACTGCATATCAGGCAGCCAATCCAGATGGGACAACCCCATATAAAGACATCAAAAAGAGTATCCTGGAACGGGTAGGACACGACGTGGAGTACTACCGCCTATGATTTTGGAAAATAAAATGGGGCCCTACCTAAGACCCCCGGACATTATATTATAAAGTAAAGGACCTAGGACTCAAATGGCTAGGCCCCATAGGAACAGAAAGGGAAGACGTTATAAAAGCGGTCATCCTGGAACAGTATTTTTACAATCCCTTCCTCCGCTCACCCGGAGTTGGATCCGACAGCACCCTAACGTCGATACGACTATGGCAGTTGACCTGGCCTGTGCCTATCACAGGTCGACTGAGTTTAAAAGTGGAACCTCTAAAATGACAATTCCGTCAACCCGGCTTCAGCCAGTACCTGCTCTGTCTTTTCCCCGAAAACCAGTCGAGGACACTACTTTGCCCAGAGCAGGTGAAAAATCCCCTATGCAGCAACCTCAGTGCTACAGTTGTGGCGAATGGGGACATATAGCACGGGTATGCCCTCGCAAGGTGGATAAAACAGAACCTATGGAAATCAGGATTACTAGGGGAAGAGTCCTATGCACAGGGAAAGGTAACCCCAGACACATGCAGGAGATAAGAGTCAATGGAAAATCCATTACAGCCCTGGTAGATTCAGGATGTAGTCAGTCCGTCCTCAGAACCGGTGTGATAGACCTGCCAGGGCATCAGTCACCACAAAGGGTTTCCATATGCTGTATCCACGGGGACAAAAGAGAATATCCCCTGGCCTCCGTTCGTATTGACTGGGAAGGGAGACAGGATGAGATTCACATGGGGGTTATGGACCGCTTGGTCGAAGACTGTATCTTAGGGACAGACTATATACACTTTCCTGAGGTATTACAGAGAGTAAAAACCAGAATCCAACCAGACTCTTCGTGGGCAGAGGCTCCCTTTTCAGGTATCCCAATAGAGAGTGAACCTATCCGTTACAGACCTACTAAACGGGAGAAGAGGCGTGAAAAACTGCTATTGGACACAAGAGAAGGAAGAGAACCCAGGGAAGGTATTGGGTACCATCCCAACTCCCTTACCCTCCTTCCGGGGCAGTCAACGGGAGGATCCATCCCTCCAACATGCATGGAAAGCAGCCAAAACAGAAAGTACAGGCGAGGTGGGTCCATATTTCCTTATCTACAAAAATCTCCTATACTGCGTCATCAAACATGGTAATAGTGAGAAAAGACAATTAGCTGTGCCCGAACCCTACCATACACAGGTGCTCTATCTTGCTCACAATCAGCCGGGAGGGGGACACTATGGTAGAGAGAAAACAGAAGAATATTTATTACGCCGGTTTTATTGGCCGGGAGTTTATGCACATATCCGACGGTATTGTACCCAATGTCCCAAATGTCAACTAGTAGACCCAGTGACCCAGAGAAAAGCACCATTACAACCCTTACCAATAATAGACATTCCCTTTTCTAGAGTTGGAATGGACTTGATAGGCCCCCTCCTCCCATCCACGAAAGGGCACACATACATTTTGGTTCTCGTCGATTAAGTCACCAGGTATCCAGAAGCCATACCTCTCACTAGCATGACGACCAGAAATGTAGCCCAGGCTATGATTGGCTTCTTTGCCAGGGTCGGGTTTCCCAACGAAATCTTAACTGATCAAGGTACCCCATTCATGTCCGCCTTGATGGCACACATCTGTAAGGGTTTAGGAGTCAAACAACTCAAAACCTTGGTATATCATCCCCAAACCGATGGCCTAGTGGAACGGTATAATCGTACTATAAAGTCATTATTGAAAAAAATGGTCTCAGAATCAGGGCGAGACTGGGATCGGAAGCTCCAACTGGTTCTATACACCATAAGGTCCCATGAACAAGCCTCTACAGGAAATAGTCCTTTCGAACTCGTCTTTGGGCGACAACCCCGCAGTTTAGTAGATATGGTGGCTGAGCTATGGGAAGAAGAGGCAGAAAGTGAAAAAACCTTATTAGACTATGTCCACGAACTTAAGTCCCAATTGCAAACAGTATGGGAAGACGTGCGCAGTCATATTGAGAAAGCCCAGTGCAAGCAAAAGAAGTACTACAACCAGGGTACGAAAACAAGACATCTCCAACCCAACGATAAAGTTCTCATATTACGTCCCAGTTCCGACAATAAACTATTAGCCAAATGGCAGGGCCCCTATACAGTGTTAAAACCGGTCTCTCCTGTTACCTACCTCATAGAATTATCAAAGAACCCAAAACGAGTACCAATCTATCATATCAACTTGTTGAAGAAGTGGGAGGAGACCACTATGTCTGTAACCCCTACAGCTACAGGTTTTCTAAAAACACCTGAGAAATCCTTAGATATTGAATTATGCCCCACCAACCCGGATACGTCCTCAGAACGACCCCAAATTAATCCTGATATCCTAGAACACCAACAAAGACAGTTAGGTTGCCTCTTGGCTCAGCATACCAGCTTCTTTTCAGGAAAACCTGGTAAAACAAATGTAATCCAACATCACATTAGAACCCATGAGGGTCAAATATTACGACTACGACCCTACCGTATTCCAGTGGCCCACCGACATCTAATTTAGCAAGAAATAAAGACCATGCTACAAATGAAAGTGATAGAACCATCTGTCAGCCCTTGGTGTTCACCAGTCGTACTAGTACCGAAACCGGATGGTTCTATCCGTTTCTGTATTGACTTTCACCGGTTGAATGCCATATCCCTTTTTGTTACATACTCCATTCCCCGAGTCGACGATCTGCTCGAGAAGTTAGGCAAGGCCCAGTATATGTCAACTCTCGATCTAACCAAAGGGTATTGGCAAATACTTCTAGCACCAGCGGACCGGGAAAAGACGGCTTTCTCGACACCCTCAGGGCTTTACCAGTTCACAGTACTTCCGTTTGGCCTGCATGGTGCTCCGGCTACCTTTCAAAGGTTGATGTACCACCTCCTAAGACCCCTCCAAGATTGCACAGCCGCCTATCTCAATGACATAGTGGTATTTAGCGAAATGTGGGAAGACCATCTTGACCATCTAAACCGTGTTTTCCATGTTCTACACTCAGCAGGGCTCACAGCTAATCCAAAAAAGTGTCATCTAGCCCATGATCACATCGCATACATCGGGTAGTTTATAGGGAAGGGACAGCTGCGACCTCAGAAAAATAAAGTAGAGGCTATCCAACAGGTACCTATTCCAACAACAAAGAAAGAGCTCCGCTCCTTTTTGGGCTTAATAGGGTATTACCGACGATTCATACCCAGATATTCCACATTAGCAGCACCCCTTACCGATCTGTTACAAAAAAAACAACCATCCAAAATATCAGCCTTGACATCAGAACAACTATCTGGTTTTCAACACCTAAAATACTGCCTCACGACTGAACCTGTCTTAAAGTGTCCTGACTTTACTAAAGTCTTTCATCTTCAAACAGATGCTTCAGACGTTGGATTAGGGGCAGTATTGTCTCAATCGGACGAGAGTGGTCATATCCATCCCATAGTTTTAATTAGTAGGAAGGTGTTGCCTAGAGAACTGCATTATCCAATAATCAAGAGGGAGTGTCTTGCTATCAAGTGGGCCACTGAGAACCTACAATACTACCTTTTAGGGCACACCTTTATTCTGTATACAGACCATGCACCTCCCACTTGGTTGGCCTCCCACAAGAACACCAACTCACGCATCCTCAGATGGTTTATGGAACTCCAACCCTTTTCTTGTCAGGTCCGACACATTCCAGGTGATCTCCAGTGTGCTGCGGACTATTTGTCCCGCTTTCCTGAAACCTCGGAACTGTATCAGTCCCGTCCTTGGGAAGGGAGGTGTAGCCGGGTGGCGGACTTCCCGGCTACATCCAGCGCCGATTCCTGATCGGAACGGTGCTCCGGAGGGCTCGCAGAGACCTAACCTGCTAAAGCCGGGAATCTGGATGTCTGGATTTCCGGTAACATACCTGTCAGAGGACGTAGACCGGAGTGAGCGGAGGAGGGCGAAGACGCCGGTGCCAGAAACCCGGATATCCGGGTTCCCGAGAGTTTAAAAAGAAAAGAAGGACTATGCGCGGCGCGTGCAAAAAGAGGAAAGGACGCCGAAGGGAGAGGAGCTGAGAATACGGGAAAAGACGATAACGGAGAAGACGAGAGGACCATCGACGCACATCTTGGGGAAAGAAGACCATTTAACGGTCGAGACAACACGTTGGAGGGACAGGATGGTCCCAAGAAGCCCAAATTCCGCCACGTCCCTGGAGGGATGTGGCTAAAGCAGGTACGGTCCTGACTGAGGGACAAACAGCGATATATGGTGGGAAGGGAGGAGGGTGGAGGAGACGAGTAGAGGGAGGGGGGGGAAGGGGGGAGTTTGGGAAGGGAAAACTCACTAACAAAGAGAGATACTAACCACTGAGCACGGGGGGCAGAGAGGTTATATGGTACTTAAAAGGGGACTGAGTACACTTAGGTGTAGACATGGGATTCTCTAGCCCCTACATATTCATTCCTACTTCATTTATTTTTCTTCTCTTGGGAGATGACACTTATACCCTATTCACCCTATACACTCTCACTCTCTCTCTCTCTCTCTCTCTCTCTAAACACCCTCCCCACACGATAAAGAATACCAACCAGCTCACAAAGACACTACTTACCTGTCTTTCGATCCTTTTTTTCCGGTCTTCCTGACAATACCACCGCCGGGGAACCATCTTCATTCACCAGGAATCCTGAGGGAGAACAGAACAGATGAGATCACCAGCCAGAAAGACCATAAATACTGACTATTATAAAGATATAAGTGTATCACAATTAAGTCACGTATTTTCACCTACCTAACTGAGTATCGTTTTTCTCCCTATCGCTATACCCACGGCCAAACACAGTTTTAGCATTTTTCTAAGAGGTAGGACTATTTTCCATATGTTTTGTGCTCTCAACCTAATTCTAGTTTGTGGTGGAAACCAGTGTGAAGCCCATGGGTGATCCATAAACGTTATAAATTCCTGGAAAGTAGACAAAATTCTAAATTTAGCAAGGAGTCATATGTGAAGGTCCCTTGTAAGGAAATGCCTCCTTGGCATGGTTACCCCCTGACTTTTTGCCTTTGCTGATGCTATGTTTTGAATTGAAAGTGTGCTGAGGCCTGCTAACCAGGCCCCAGCACCAGTGTTCTTTCCCTAACCTGTACTTTTGATTCCACAATTGGCACACCCTGGCATCCAGATAAGTCCCTTGTAACTGGTACCTCTGGTACCAAGGGCCCTGATGCCAGGGAAGGTCTCTAAGGGCTACAGCATGTCTTATGCCACCCTGGAGACCCCTCACTCAGCACAGACACACTGCTTGCCAGCTTGTGTGTGCTGGTGAGAACAAAACGAGTAAGTCGACATGGCACTCCCCTCAGGGTGCCATGCCAGCCTCTCACTGTCTATGCAGGTATAGATCAGTCACCCCTCTAGTAGGCCTTACAGCCCTAAGGCAGGGTGCACTATACCATAGGTGAGGGCACCAGTGCATGAGCACTGTGCCCCTACAGTGTCTAAGCAATACCTTAGACATTGTAAGTGCAGGGTAGCCATAAGAGTATATGGTCTGGGAGTCTGTTCTACACAAACTCCACAGCACCATAATGGCTACACTGAAAACTGGGAAGTTTGGTATCAAACTTCTCAGCACAATAAATGCACACTGATGCCAGTGTACATTTTATTGTAAAATACACCCCAGAGGGCACCTTAGAGGTGCCCCCTGAAACTTAACTGACTATCTGTGTAGGCTGACTGGTTCCAGCAGCCTGCCACACTAGAGACATGTTGCTGGCCCCATGGGGAGAGTGCCTTTGTCACTCTGAGGCCAGTAACAAAGCCTGCACTGGGTGGAGATGCTAACACCTCCTCCAGGCAGGAGCTGTAACACCTGGCGGTGAGCCTCAAAAGCTCACCCCTTTGTCACAGCACAGCAGGACACTCCAGCTTAGTGGAGTTGCCCGCCCCCTCCGGCCACGGCCCCCACTTGTGGCGGCAAGGCTGGAGGAAACAAAGAAAACAACAAGGAGGAGTCACTGGCCAGTCAGGACAGCCCCTAAGGTGTCCTGAGCTGAAGTGACTCTAACTTTTAGAAATCCTCCATCTTGCAGATGGAGGATTCCCCCAATAGGATTAGGGATGTGACCCCCTCCCCTTGGGAGGAGGCACAAAGAGGGTGTACTCACTCTCAGGGCTAGTAGCCATTGGCTACTAACCCCCCAGACCTAAACACGCCCTTAAATTTAGTATTTAAGGGCTCTCCCTGAACCTAGAAATTAGATTCCTGCAACTACAAGAAGAAGGACTGCTGAGCTGAAAGACCCCTGCAGAGGAAGACCAGAAGACACCAACTGCCTTGGCCCCAGACTTACCGGCCTGTCTCCTGCCTTCCAAAGAACCCTGCTCCAGCGACGCTTTCCAAGGGACCAGCGACCTCTGAATCCTCCGAGGACTGCCCTGCTTCGAAAAAGACAAGAAACTCCCGAGGACAGCGGCACTGCTCCAAAAGAACTGCAACTTTGTTACAAGGAGCAGATTTAAAGACCCCTGCAACTCCCCGCAAGAAGCGTGAGACTTGCAACACTGCACCCGGCGACCCCGACTCGACTGGTGGAGAACAACCAACTCAGGGAGGACCCTCCGGCGACTCTACGACTGTGAGTAACCAAAGTTGTCCCCCCTGAGCCCCCACAGCGACGCCTGCAGAGGGAATCCCCAGGCTCCCCCTGACCGCGACTGTCTGAACTCCATTTCCCGACGGCTGGAAAAGACCCTGCACCCGCAGCCCCCAGCCCCCAAAGAAACGGAACTTCTGTGCAGGAGTGACCCCCAGGAGGCCCTCTCCCTTGCCCAGGTGGTGGCTACCCCGAGGAGCCCCCCACCTTGCCTGCCTGCGACGCTGAAGAGATCCCTTGATCTCTCATTGACTTCCATTGAAAACCCGACGCGTGTTTGCACACTGCACCCGGCCGCCCCCGCGCTGCTGAGGGTGTACTTTCTGTGCTGACTTGTGTCCCCCCCGGTGCCCTACAAAACCCCCCTGGGCTGCCCTCCGAAGACGCGGGTACTTACCTGCTGGCAGACTGGAACCGGGGCACCCCCTTCTCTCCATTGAAGCCTATGTGTTTTGGGCACCTCTTTGACCTTTGCACCTGACCGGCCCTGAGCTGCTGGTGTGATAACTTTGGGGTTGCTCTGAACCCCCAACGGTGGGCTACCTTGGACCAAAAACTGAAAACTGTAAGTGACTTACTTACCTGTGAAAACTTACAATAACTTACCTCCCCCAGGAACTGTGAAAATTGCACTGTGTTCACTTTTAAAACAGCTTATTGTGTTTTATGTGAAAAGTATACATGCTAAAGTAATGATTCAAAGTTCCTAGAGTACTTACCTGCAATACCTTTCAAGTGAGCTATTACATGTAAAATTTGAACCTGTGGTTCTTAAAATAAACTAAGAAAAGATATTTTTCTATAACAAAACCTATTGGCTGGATTTGTCTCTGAGTGTGTGTAACTCATTTATTGCTTATGTGTATGTACAACAAATGCTTAACACTACTCCTTGGATAAGCCTACTGCTCGACCACACTACCACAAAATAGAGCATTAGTATTATCTCTTTTTACCACTATTTTACCTCTAAGGGGAACCCTTGGACTCTGTGCATGCTATTCCTTACTTTGAAATAGCACATACAGAGCCAACTTCCTACATCCCTCAAGATTTTCCCAAGGGAAATAACTGTTGAAAAAAAATATTGAAAATGAGTAGGAAAAACAGGCGTTTGTGACAACACTTAGGCCCTCATTCTAAGTCTGGCGGGCGGCGGAGGCCGCCCGCCAGACTTCCTCCCTCCAGAATACCGCACCGCGGTCGGAAGACCGCTGCGGCTATTCTTAGTTTTACACTGGGCTGGCGGGCGACCGCCAAAAGGCCGCCCGCCAGCCCAGTGTAAAACCCCCTTCCCACGAGGACGCCGGCTCAGAATTGAGCCGGCGGAGTGGGAAGGTGCGACGGGTGCAGTGGAGACAGTGAAATTCTTTGTGGGGCCCTCTTACGGGGGCCCCTGCAGTGCCCATGCCATTGGCATGGGCACTGCAGGGGCCCCCAGGGGCCCCACGACAACCCATACCGCCATCCTGTTCCTGGCGGGAGAACCGGCAGGAACAGGATGGCGGCATGGGATGTCAGAATCCCCATGGCGGCGCAGCGAGCTGCGCCGCCATGGAGGATTCTAATGGGCAGCGGAAAACCGGCGGGAGACCGCCGGTTTTCCACTTCTGACCGCGGCAAAACCGCCGCGGTCAGAATGCCCTGCGGGGCACCGCCAGCCTGTTGGCGGTGCTCCCGCCGACCCTGGCCCCGGCGGTAAGGAACCGCCGGGGTCAGAATCAGGCCCTTACATCTGTAACTTTTCATCACAATGGCAGATTGACAAAAGCAATATATCATTATGTCCACCAGACCCTTCTGGTTGCAATGAAATATATGGTTAGTAGTCTGTCTAAGAACCCAAAGTACCCAGTGCAAACAACTGAGCTCCATCGTTCAATGGTTTTTCATTGAGTATCAAGTATAGACCAGTTCTTACAGCGAAATAGACAGAGTGAAAAATGGGTATGAAGGACACTTATGCATTTCAGAAATGGGCATAAGACATAGAGTTTGGGATTGTGGTTTTTCAAAATGCCATTTTTCATATACACAGGCTTACATTTGAAAGGCACAAATGCAGTAAAATCCACTTGATAATATCAAATGTTCTACTATTCTATGCTCCTACAAGTCTCCCAATAAAAATGGCACCTCACTTGTGTGGGTAGGGCCAGTACCCGTGACAAGAAATGGCCCAAAATGCAACATGGACGTATCACATATTTCCACTAAAAACTACACCTGTTTTTCCAATGTGGGTAGCCTAGATTTTGGACTCTAGCTCAGCCAGCACCTACGGAAGCCTAACCAACCTATACACTTTTGAAAACTAGATGCCTAGGGCTGACTTGCGTGCCTCTCACAATATTTTGTAACCAGAATCCCCTGCAAACCTCAAACATTGACTAAAAAACACTGTTTCCCCATATTTTTGTGATGGAAATTTCTGGATTTTGCGGGTAGCCACAAACTTTCTTCAACTCCGCATTCCGCCAAGTCTCTCGATGAAAATGGTACCTCACTTGTATAAGTAGACCTAGTGCCCCTAACAGGAAACAGCCCAAAACCCAACATGGATACAGCAAATTTTTCCACCGAAATCTGACCCTTTTTCCTATATGGATAGCTGTAGATTTTGGACCCTATCTCAGCCAGCAACTAGGGAAACCAACCAACATGTACATTTTTGAAAACTAGACACCTAGAGGTATCCAGGGTGGGCTGGCTTGTGTGGTTCACGCTATGTTTTTTTTTACCCAGAATCCCCTGCATATCTCAAACAATTACTAAAAAAAACAGTTTCCTCGCATTTCTGTGATGGAAAGTTTTGGAATCTGAGGAGAGCCACAAACTTCCTCCCCCCCGGCATTATCCAAGTCTCCCGACAAAAATGGTACCTCACTTATGCAAGTAGACCTAGTGCCCATAACAGGAAGCAGCCCAAAACCCAACATGGACGGAGCAAATTTTTCCACCTACAACTGCCCCCCTTTTTCCGATGTGAGTAGCTCTAGATTTTGGACCCTAGCTCAGCCAGAACCTAGGGAAACCTGGCCAAGCTGTATTTGAAAACCAAACACCTCGGGAAACCCAGAATGGTGTTGCATGCGAGGATCTCATTAGTTTTTATTTTTACCCAAAATGCCATGCAAACTTTACCTGAAATCACACATTTTCCTTAAATTTCTGTGATGGGAACTTTCGGAATCTGCAGGAATCCACAAATTTCCTATCACCCAGCATTGCCCCACCTGTGCCGATAAACCCGCCGACACACTTGTGTGACTGGGCCTAGTGCGGTGACAAGAACAGATCAAAATAAGGACAATGGGAGCCTCCCACTGACCTCGGTTGGATCCGTTGCTGTTAATGGTGCTAGGCCCAACCATACAAGTAGGGCAGAGTTTTTATCAGCACAGGAGGAACAATGCTAGGTGGTAGGAACTTTGTGGATTCCTGCAGATTCCGGAAGTTACCATCAGAACAATGTAGGGAAAATACGAGAGTTCAGGCAAAGTTGGAGCTTTGTAGGGCATTGTGGGTAAGAAAATGGTGTAAGGCGCATGTGAAGTACACTCCCTAGGCTCCCCCAGATGTGTAGTTTTCAGAAGTGTCTGGGTCTAGTAGGTTTTTCCAGGTGGCAGCCTACACAAGCCCTAAAAGTTCAACGGTTCACCAATGTAAGGCAGACGATCTTGGGAGTTAGCCAAGCTTTCCTGCCCTATATGTAAAATCAACACCCAAAGTGTCAAATGCCCTCTTGCTTGCCACTGGGATGAGATGCTTTATTACGCAGGGTGAGCAGAAAGACTGTTGCCCCCTTCAGTTAGGGTGGGGACATAACCATGCCCATAGTGGTGGGCAGCCCACACCCCTTTGTTTTTTTTAAATTCCCTAACATCTAGTTGGCTGTCTGCACCCCCAGGAGGCAGATCTGGGTAATTACCCCATCTGACCCCAAGGGCGGCAGGAAGACTTTGTCCCCATTGATTTGGGGTGGGGCATGGTCTTGTCCATTGTGGGTAGCCCACCCCTCTTTTATAAAAACTATCCATGGTGTCTAGGGGCTTTCTGCCCCTCCTGCGGAGCAGATCGGGGAAATAACCCTAATCTGCCCTCTGTGGGGAGGCACAGAGACTGTTTACATTTGTCTTTGGGGGTGAGTGATATCATTGGCATTAACATTATGGCCAGCATCCACCCCTAGGTATGAAAAAAAAATAATCCCTGGTGCCTAGTGGGCTTTCTGACCCCCAGGAGGCGGGGGGGTCAGAAAGGGAGGTGGGAAGAATATTTACATTTGTGTTTTGGGATGGATGGGGGCATTGGCATGCCCCTTTTGGGCAGGCACTACTCCCAGGGTATGAAATCCCGACCTCCGGGCCCAAAGCCAATAAAAAAGAGGAGGTGGCCTTGCAGCCTCCCTACCTGAGTCTTATTAGACCCCGGGAATCCCATCCCCCGGGGCCATATACAATTAAACAGGGAAGGTGGGCATGCAATCCCCTCCCCTGACCTTATTAAACCCCAGCAACCCTATCACCTGGGGCCAACTAATAAGAGGTGGAAGCGCTGAGCCTCATTAGGCCCCAGGGAATGTGGACCCAATTCCCCGGGGCTGAAATGTAAAGAAAAGGGAGAGGGCCACACATACCCCTTCCCAAGATTTTATGGGCCCTGAGGACCCCATCCCCCAGGGCCGTACCTTATTTTAAAGTGGACTGGGGCCCTCCCTCTACAAGCCTATTTAGGGTGTGCCCCAGTGCCCATCTGTGGCAGCCACCAACCAAAACACTGAGGGCAGTGTGGTGCCCCAGGCCCCCTGTGGCCCCAGCAGGCTCCCTGCCTAGTACAGGTGCCAGATTTGTTCCGACCCGGATGGAGCAGCTTCTATTTACATACGCCCTCCGGGCGGGAGCAATATATGTTTCGTTTTGGCAGGGAAAGAGAACACAAGTCTGCTCCCAGATGGCAGAAGTATTTTTCAATCTCTCACCAGCTGTGAACAGACTTGGGGCCTCTTCTGTGGTGCAGTGCCCTGCACCATATTAACAAGGTGGTGTCAAACCACTTTTTGTGGCTTAACTCTGCCTTGTAAATACAGCCCCTTAACACGCATCACTTTGAGTGAAAGGGACACGTAAGAGGTGTTTCTGTAGGCATTCCACTGCAACACCCGTTGCATTTTGACGCGGCCCCAGATTATGAGATATCGTAAAGCTGAGGCAGCACCAAAAACTAATGCCACCACAGGGGTGGTGTTAGAGTGGCTCAAAGAGGAGAAATACTTTTATTTCTCCTCGTTTTTGCTTTTTCTATGTGTGCTGCATTCTGCAGCACACATAGAAAGAGCAAAACGCCATGAATGATTGTTTACGTGCAGGAATGTATCCCTTTCTGCACATAAACAATCATTAAATAATGCCAATTTGCTACTTATATTTGTGTTTCATCATGCAGCACACATAGAAGTAACAAATCACTATTATTGATTGTTTATATGCAGGAAGGGACATAAACGTGCACATAAACAATCATTCCCTATCCCTTTCATTAAAATCGCAGCCCATGGGTATGAGGTCCCTTTGGCCTTAATAGACTCAGTGAGGGGGCCAGATGCCTCCTCCTCTTAAGTAATATGTCCACCACCCGCAAGGGCCCTGGCCCACACAGGTTTTTTTAAAGGAGCAGTTGCCTGTGCTTTTTTTTGCCATGGATTTGCAGATCCAACACAAATTTGTGGCCACATTTTAAAAAAAAAGCATCTTCTGCCTCTGTTTGGGTCCATCTTGGACCCCACCATCAGGCATTGGGGGTCAGGATATTCCTACCCTGCCCATATATGTCTTTTTTGGGGGGTTTTATAATGCTTGGACTGAGTCCTGAATCTTAAGATGGTTGCCACCGCTTCCTGGTTGATGTGGTGGCAGCCAATCAGATTTCAGACTGAGATCTGTGGCCTCCACAAACCCTCAGCAATGTGATATAAACAATTTTCTTTGAGACTTAGGGGCATATTTATACTCTGTTTGCACCGAATTAGCATCATTTTTTTTACGCTAATTCAGTGCAAAACTAACTCCATATTTATACTTATTTATAAATTTATGGAGTTGAAGTCATTTTTTGGAAGTGGAAACCTACCTTGCCTTAATGAGATGCAAGGTAGGCGTTCCCATGCAAAAAATGACTCTATGGCCTTAACGCCATATTTATACTCCTGTGCAAAAATGGTGCACAGGAGGGAGGAGGGGTCAAAAAATGGGGCAAAGCTTGCTTTGCTCCATTTTTTAACGCCTGGGTCAGGGCAGGCATTAGG
The DNA here is from genome assembly GCF_031143425.1 of Pleurodeles waltl. Taxonomy (NCBI): domain Eukaryota; kingdom Metazoa; phylum Chordata; class Amphibia; order Caudata; family Salamandridae; genus Pleurodeles; species Pleurodeles waltl. The sequence continues at coordinate 764,471,487 of NC_090448.1, read as the reverse complement.
GGACCTGTGAGCCTCTTTCCATTGTGGAACACTATAGAATAATACCACAGGTGATCTCACCAGGCACCAGGGACATCCCCCCCACACCAGAGGGACTGCAGAGGATGGGGGACCCAATCCCAGCTAAGTACAGGTAAGTATTGCATTTTATGTGGTCCCGCTTACATGGCACTGGGTGCAATGGCCATGCCAAGGGGACCCTTGCCCCCTGTGCTTACCATTGGGGTGGTGGGCATGACTCCTGTCTTTTCTGGATGGTTTTGCATCAGAAAATGACTCTAGGCAGGTTAGACTCATTTTTGTAAACTCTAACCTGCCTAACGCCATTTTTTGGTGCAAACCCCCCCTCTTCCATAGCACCAGTCCCACCCGACTAACGTCATTTTTTTTTTACACTAGCCCACCCTTTGCACCGGCTTGCACCATTCCATAAATATGGTGCTTGGCTGGTACACAAATGGTGTAAGCCGGTGCTAAACTTTTTGGTGCAAACCTGCGATATTGCAGTTTTGCACCAAAAAGTAGAAATCAAGGCCTTAACTTTTCCAAAACTACTGAATGTTTTTACACCAAAACACAAAAGCGCTCTCTCTCGACCATACTCTAGCTTTTTGTCAAATTTGGTAAAAATCCTTTCAGTGATTTCGGCTGTAATTGTGCCTAAAGTTCCTGTGGAAAAATGAAGAGGTAAAACGTGTTTAGGGACCCACACTTTTTCTCAGCCCCACTGGATGTATCACCCTGAAATATTCCACGTACCAAATATTCAAAATGAAGCACTTTTATGGAAAGTTTTGTGGAGATTCATCAAATGGTGCCAACGTTATTAGCAATACAAAAAAAGGCATTTCCTATGGAAACACAATCCTAACTGAAACCACCAAGTAGGGACTGCCACTGGGTAGTGTGTGTGTGTGTATATATATTTTTGTTTACCGTTTAAAAGATTTTACCTGAACCTCAGTGAAGGCTGCTGCTTTCTTGCGGCTTGCAGCAGCATCTTTGATATGCCCTACAGGCTACGGCCGCTTCGGTAAGCATCGCCTCACAACCCACTGCAATCATGACTTGTTCCTCAGTGGTGGTGGAATCACAACGGTGATGTCTACCGTTGCCTTCTTGATTTGGGCATTAAGGTGTTTTCCCTTCTATTTTAACATACAATTTCTGGAATAGTTCCCTGACCCCCACACCCACCCTAAAAAACACAAATACTCCAACCTTCCCACTCACAAAATAAAACTACCCGATACCCCCACCCACCCCTAAAAACTACCCTGACACCTCCCACCCACCCTGAGCCCTAAAACCTACCCCAACCCCCCCCACTCGTCCTAAAAACAACCGACCTCTACCCCCAAAAAGTAAAACGACCCTGTCCCTAAAACCAAAATTACCTCAAACCCCACCCCGCCCCTAAACACCCAACCCCCCGCCCGCCCTAAATACAAAATGACCCTGAGCACCCATTGCGGCCCCTAAAAGCAAAATTACCCCAACATCCCTACCTCACACCCAAAAGCCCACCCCCAACAGCCCTAAATACAAAATTACCCCATCCACCGACCCTGCCCCTAAAAACAAAATTGCCTCGACCCCCACCCCGCCCCTTAAAAAAAAATAACCCAACCACCCCTCCCCCTAAAAACTACCCCATCCCTAAAAACCACCTCTCCCAGCCCCACTTACCTGACCGCGTCCTACCCTCCACCCGCCCCTAAAAACAAAATTTCTCCCACCCCTAAAAACCCTACCCTCCCACCCGCCCTAAATACAAAATTACCCCGACCCCCACCCCGCCCCTAAAAACCCACCTTCCACCCACCATAAATACAAAATTACCCCGAACACCCACCCCCACCCCTAAAAACAAAATTACCCCGACTTCGCACCCCACCCCTAAAAACAAAACTACCCCGACCCCTCATCCCGCCCTAAAAACAAAACTACCCTAAAAACTATCCTCCAGCCCCACTTACCTGACAGCGTCCTCTTCCGATGCTGACTCCCTTTTTCTCTGCCTTAACCACGCATGCGCATTGTACAGCACATGCGTGGTTAAGGCAGATAAAAAGGGAGTCATTGTTCCGGTAAGCATGTTGATGGCATTGCGGTAAATGCGTCTCGTTGCATTTGCCACGTCGTAAGTGATGTTTCCCCTATTGGAAATGCCTTAGCCTGGGCAATACCACTAGTATCTGACTCCAGTCCTCTCCTTGATAATTTCCCTTCTTTTTTGTCAGCATTTCATCAGGTATTTGATCACTAGGATCATAAACTTACTGCTCAAGAAGAAATCCTAAAACTGTTATAAGGGTCAATGGAATTGCGAACTTATATTGCAAGGTTTAAAGCCTGGGCTAGGTAAATTGATTGGACTAATTCTACATTATTTACCCTTTTTCTGAGAGGATTCAAATACCCTGCCTTCATCGTTACCAACTTTTAGTTTTGTTCTTCTCCATGGAGAACTCTTACTTAAGTCTGGTTCCATTAATGCCCCGATTCTTATAGATTGTGTTGCTTCAAATGTATATATGGACATCCAGTAGCCCTTCTGTCACCAGTGTACAAAATTAAAGAAAAAGCTCTCTGTAGCTGTTGAAGCCGTTGGTAGTACTCTTGTGGGGTCTGGTTTAGTCATCAAAGAGACTCAATTTGTACCTTTGAAAATAGCTGCCCAACATGAGTTCATCTCCTTTGATTTAATTGCCTTTCCACATTTTCTGATAGTCCTTGGAATCAACTGGTTGGCACGCCATAATGCATACATAAATTGGACTACTAGAAATATTTTTTAGGTTCAAGATATTGTATTAATCACTGTAAATTGCTCCAAAATCATTCAGAATATATACCATCGAACAATTCTCCCCCTGCTGTGGGTCATTTAAAGGAAATTTAATGAAGCTATCACAAGTTTGAAGATGTGTTCCAAGAATCTTAAACTTAAGAGTTATGGCGTCATCATCCATTCAGCTTGGCCATTGAAATTGAACGTGAAGCACTAGTCCCTTATGGTAGAATCTTTCCTTTGTCATTTCCAGAAAGGCAAGCACGTAGAGAATACCTGGATGCTAATCTAGCTAATGGGCTCATAGTTCCGTCTAAATCTCAGGCAGCACGTCTCTATTTATTATGCCCAAAAAAGGAACATCCAAATTATGTTCATGCATAGACTACAGGAGCCTAAACAAAGTGACTGTCAAAGGTCGGTACCCTCTACCCCTAATTTCGGATATTCTAGAAGCTGTACAAGGGCCAAAACTCTATACCAAGTTAGACATGAGGGGTGCCTATCACTTAATTCCGATCTGTTCTGACGATGAATGGAAGACCTCATTCATATCTCCCTTGGCCCACCTTTTAGTATCGAGTGATCCCATTTGGTCTGTATAATGCCCTTGCTCTATTACATTGCTTTATGAATACTTTTTTTCTGATTTCCTTTTACATACTATGGTAGTATACCTGGATGACATACTCATTTTTTCCAAAGATCCAAACAAAGCATGAAGAACACGTAAAGCAAATACTTTTGAGATTAGGTAAAAATAAACTGTTAACCAAGCCAGAAAAATGTATTTTTCACCAACTGACTGTTAAATATCTGGGATACATGTTAACATCAAATGGTCTTGCAATGGATGACAGAAAGGTGCAAGTTATTCTCAATTGGCCTTTAATTACGACACTAAATGAAACATAATATTTTCTGAGGCTAACCAACTACTACTGAAAATTTATTAGGGAAATGTCTCAACTAGCTTTACTCATACATTGAAATGTTCAAGAAGAACCACAACTTTCAGTGGTCACTTTTTTCCTCAAGAGCCTTTTCTAGATTAAAATCTGAATTTGTAAAATCATCAATATTCTGCAACAACCTGATATTAACCAACCATTCATAGTTGAAACAGATACCTCCGAATATGCCATGGGAGCAGTTCTAAATTAACTTAGCCAAGTAAACGAGGAACATTCTGTGGCTTTCTTTTCTAGGAAGTTCACTCCTGCAGAAAGGAACTATACAGTGTTGGAAAAAGAGCTCTTAGCCATCAACGAGCCTTTCTGGAATGGAGGCATTTTTTTCTTGGGCACCACATAAGGCGGCTGTTAACACCAATCATAGGAATCTTCAATTGCTTCAACAAGCAGAATGTCGAAACTGTCGACAAGCCCGTTGGCCTTTTTTTTCAAGCAATATGATTTTTTACTAACACACATTTCTGACACTGAAACGTAATGGCCTACTCCTTATCCACAAAATATTCAGAATCATCCTATCAGAAGGAGCCCGAAAGAATAATTAAGGCTTTTGTATCTTCTAAGACAACGTCTTTCCTAGATCAGATTTGCACTTGAACCAAACGTTTCATCTCACAGAAACTAAAGGAAGACCATTCTTACCATTAAATAAAACATACAAATGGTCTTATTTTTGTCAACAAAACTCTTTTCGTTCCATATACACATTTGCAAAAGATTATACTACGTATATTACCAGATTCATTAATTTCTGGTCATAGGGGAGGATGAGTAAACTAACATCTTAATAAAAGAAAGTTTTGGTGGCCTGCTCTCCATCGTGATGTGAGGAATCACATTAAAACTAGTGATGTGTGTGCCCAAAACAAAGCCACAACGCGAAAAAAGCAACGTTTTTACTAACACCAGAACTTCCATCAACATCTTGAGAGATTGTTTCTACTAATTTCGTCATAGATTTGGCACCTTCAGATGGCTGTATAGCTATATTGGCAACAGTGGATTCCTTTACTAACAAGGTTCCTTTTTCAGCTCTTCCAAGACTGCCCACAGCATTAGACATGGCCAAAGTGTTATATCCAGACTTATTTAAATTTCATGGCCTACACTCCAAGATTATTTCAGACAGAGATTCCCAATACATTCACCGATTCTGGCAGTCCCTATGCAATAAGCTAGGAATCCACAGGATTTCATCCTCTGTCTAATGGTTAGGAAGAAAGATTCAATAAGTCTCTAGAAGAATGTTTGCGATTGCATGTTTCTTCCACACAAATTGGAAATACTTACTTCCTGCAGCTGAATTCGCCTATAATGATGCCATCCACACTACAACAGATTTCTTGCCCTCTTTGTTCTAAAATGGTTTCAACCACAAGCTATCCTAACAAATCCTCATACCACTGATTCACTACCAGCTGTTCAAACTTATTTAAAAATCTTGAAAGATGGAAGACATCAGCTACTTCTCATAAGGCACAGGCTGTGCAAAGAAAGGAGGCAAATAAACATAGGCATCTTGCACCCCCATACAAGATAGAAGACATGGTTTGGTTGTCCTCCTTCAATCTACCACATCCCATCTGTTGGTTGGAATTCTCTCCTCGACACTTTGGTCCCACTGAAATCTCCAAAATCATTAATCCTGTAACTGTTTGTTTAAAGCTTCCTCCTTCATGGAGGATTCAGCCCTCCTTCCATGTATCTCTCTTGAAACTGTACCTCACTTGTAAGGGGCATGCTCTCCTTCAACATCCACCCCCATTTTCTCTTAGATGGTCCTCCAGGATATGCAGTGCAAGGTTTCTGTGACTGCCGGTATTGAAGGGATCAATTACAATATCTGGTGGACTGGAAGGGGTTTAGCCCTTGTGATCACTCTTGGGAGCCTTCTGACCAGTTTCATGCACCACGCCTTGTGGCCGTCCTTTTGCAATCATCCTATCCAAAGCTCTTAAGAGAGGCCATAGCGTAAGTCTTGCAGTGGCGTTTTTGCCGTGCCGTATAGGCTGGGGTGACTTCAGTAAACATTGCCACATGGCCTACGGCAATCATTAAAATAGTGTTGGCCCATGCCGCATAGGATTGGTTCCTCATTGATGGTGGAATTGTGATGGCATTGTCTACTGCCATCATCTTGGTCTGGGCATTAATGTGCCTTCCTTACTATTGTAACATATAATATCTGGAATACACAGGAGTGTGTTTATATATATGTATAAATATATAATATTCTTGTTATACCCCTTTTTAGATTCAACTATCTTGCCAATTATGATTGTTTATTTTGTCTCTTCCTGTTTCCTCCCAATCCAATATGGCTGCCATTTGTACCTCCTAGGTCATTTCCTCCATACCATTATATAAGCAGACTCAGTCCAGGAATTAGTTGTGTTGCAATTTATTGTTCATTACTCGCTCCTGGGCTCCGTAGATTCCACATTCTCCAGTTCTAAGTTCCTCCTACTTCACCTCAAGTCTCTGTGCCTCATCATCCTTCTGAACCTGCAGTTTTTCACCTTCAGCTGTTTTATTTCCCTGGAGCAGTTCCGGATGTCTGCTGCAATTCTGGCATCCGCTCCTGCCTCTGGAGGTAAGCAGCCTTACCTTCATACCAAGAAACATCTTCCATTATTGCCAAGAAGACAAGCCCTTGACAACTTCATTGTATTTGTCTTCAGATCACTGACACCAGCGGAATGTAACAAGTAGCTTCATTGCAGTCATGTTTTCAGATTCCTTTATGTGTGACATTTCCATATTTCCTGTGTGCTGTTGTCAGGCTCTCGCCTGTAATCTATTTTGATAGAGTGAAATGGACTACAGGAAAATTCCCAACTTTCTGGAAGACAAGAAGTCCCAACAAAGTCAAAGCCTAAATTGACCCGCTGGGAAAAGGGAATGAAAAGAGAAAGTTATTGTCACAATGTTGCTACTTCTGGGTCCTCTGAATTCCTCGCACTCTCTCCTCTGAGAATCAAACAACAGTAATTAGTGCAGGAATACCACTAGAAATAGGTCTGCAGCTTGTATGGTATATGAATATACGTACCTTGTATCTTCTCCTCGTTCTGTCTGATGTTAGTGAGTCGCTCAAAAATGTATCCACTCAATCTGAAACATAAAAACAGACTCTTGTGATTTTAGGTATGCCTGGGTAATCTTAAATGCATAATCTGTAATGTTTTACTATTAACATACCCATACTGTTGATCATGCTGGATCATTAAATGTTCTAAGGAACTTGCAGATATCCAAATAACGTAAATACATCCACAGTCCTGTAGATAGATGCATCTGCTCATGTCTTCAATAAACATAAACAATAGCCTTAGCAGCCTTTACATATTAAGACTCAATTCATGTGTATTAGCCCAGAATCACTACTTTCAAATAATAAAATAACAAAATAAATTAATTGTAAGGCAGAATAGCAAATGTACATGAAACTACTACATAAATGTCCTTTTGCGTTTTTTTAGGTTCCCAATTCATCACTATGTTCAATATCATAGCATCAAGAATGCCACAATCAGATAAGTGTCAATAGACACATTTGCGCCTTACCCCAGGAAGAACGTTGCAGGCTTTTTACATTGTTGTCTCTTTTTGTGTTTCCTTCTTTAGATCACGGAAGATCCCTCGAAGATGATGCAGCAATGAAGCCTGATGCAACCTGACATTGAAAATGAACCAGACGCTAAAAATCTCCACAGAATCCCAGGAAGACCGCAGGACGAAGGAGCAAGAATGAGAATGCAATAAATAGGTAGTGTTCGGCCGAGAAACAGGAAATCCTCTACAACGAGCGGCTTCCAGCAGTGCAGTGCACAGCCTTAAAGGCTACGCGCTCCACCTCTAAAAGGAACTGCACACTTGTGAACCAGCATTCGGGCAATCCCGAGTGCTGTGTGTGACTTAACTTCTGCTCTTGTCTCACTCCAGTCCTTTTACATAGACCATGTTTACCCCTCAAGACAGAGTCCAAAGCAACCAAAAGACAATGCACAACCATCTCTCTGTGGATATAACTTGGCCGCTTTTATTAACATAGAAACATGTACGATTGCCCATTAATATCAAAATCATTGTCCTGGCGAGGCATTAATTTCTAACACACAGCCCTCATAATCACTGCTAACATAATCACATTTCTGTTGTTACGTCATTACCAGTTGTTGGTGGTCTCATAAATCAAACCAATCAAATTCAAAATAAACAGGTCAGTTCTTACATCCAGAAATGGCAGTGACTGATTGGCCTTTGAGTCCTGGCATCTGCTTGTCATGTCTCTTTGACCCTTTTCTCTGTTGGCAATCCCACATTTCGTCTTGGAGGGGGCTCGCTCCACTGTGTTCGTTTTACCATGTTTCTCTGAGGGGGTAGCCTCTAGTTTTTTGGATTAGGCCCAGCTCGCTACCTTGCGTGTGTCTGTACCCTTCCATATGTCTTGGCAGGTCTGGGCTTCGAGTGCTGTGTTGCGCTTACTCCCCTTTGCTGGCCCCTTTTCACCCTGCCGTAAGGTATCCCCAGTTGAGTGACCTTCCATTAGCTCACTGCCTTACTAAGTGTGCTTACAGTCAACTTTGGTAAAACCTCCTTTATTATCCACCACGCTGCCTGAGAAGCTCACGTCTCTGGGCAGGTCCTCCCTTTTCTCTTTTGTTTTTGAGCAGCCTCACTGTGCCAATTCTGCAGCTAGATTTGTCCAGAAGATTTCCATTCCTTCTGATGATAGGTGCACACTGTCCGGCGCATACAATTCTGGGCATCTGGGGTGGATCAAGCCATGACGTATGCTCTCCAGCCCATTCGCTTTGCAGTACTTGCATACTGCAATGTTCAACTTTCTCGTGGAGTTGTCTACCGCCCTGCTCCATATGGCCCCTCGCCAGTTGATCCTGGGGATTATTTCTGACCATATGATTGTGGCGCTGCTAAAAAGCCTTGTTATTTCCATCAAACTGTGCCTGTTCTCGTTCAGGAGGACTTTTCTCCCCACTGGTGCCAAGTCGTTAGCCCCAAGGTGTATGATTATGATGTCTGGCTGCCTCTGCGCTGTCTCCAGTAACCCCCGTAGAGTCTCTGAGAGCTGGGCCCACCTCATGCTGGGGTGACCCCACCATCCGATGTGCGTCACCGTTAGATCTCTTCTCACCTTCCTGACGTTATGATTCCACCATGCCTGCATCCTATCAATAAAGGAAAGCCCAACCACACACACAGTCCTGGGTCGCGCACCTGTCAATATAATCAGAGACAACTTTCGTCAAGAGAACCTGGAGGGGGGGTGGGGTCCGTTTATATTAAATGTGGCCATACATAACTTTTGTATGCCTTTGAGCACCACCTTCCCACTGCTTTGATGGCGCTCTGTTCCAACTCAAAATCTGCTGCCGTTGTCGCCGCACCTATGCGAAAAGAATGTGACCCAAACACTGCTGGTTCCATGTCTCCCTGCCTTAATGCTTTGCGCATGACCGCCAATAACTGGCATTTGCTCAACCATTCCCCATTGCTGTGCATAAATAAGGGGACCGTCGAGGCAGGGCGAGTCGTCAGGTAGTCTTTTAGGCTGCAGACCGGACAGTACTTTGCCTGTTTTATGCAGCTGAGCTGAATCCACACACCCCTGCCTTGCTGGTCTGTTTTTGATCTCCTTAGTAGTAGGTGCATCCTGTCTGTCTCCAGTCTTCAATCTTCAGTCTGAAGGCAACTGTCCCCACCCGTTCTCTTAGCTGTGGCTACTATCTCGCCTATGCGAAAAGCCCCAAAGAAAGCTGTACTGAAAGCCGCTCTGAATAGACCTACCTCGTACGGGTTTTTGGCCACTGTTTCCATAGCATCTAACAGCAATGTCAGGTTTGTGAAGTCTATGGGGTGCCTGTTATCTTGCATTGGCCCCTCAAGGCGCTTCCAGCCCCTCATGGCTGTTCTAATGTAGTGTGAGGCTGTGGGGTCTATGCCCGACTGTAGTTTTGAAAAATGGGCCACCGCTGCCAGGTGGGCCTGCGCACCAGGACTTCGTCTTCCCCTGTTGGTAAGCCCATTTGATGAAGCGTTCCACTGCAGGTCTGGTGGCCACCGGATCCCTAAGTGGCGTTATCCCCCCGATTTTCATCAGTGGACTGGCGTATTTGGAGTACCTCTTATGAGTATCTGCGTTGAGCGGATTGTGAACTAATATTGACAAGTCCGCTCCGCTGAACAGTGCTATCTCATTGGCTGATACCCAGCTCTCTCTCCAAATAAATTTGCCAGAAAGGAGTCCCACATGGCCAAGTCACTCTTTACCACGTGTTGGTGTTTCTCACGCAAACCATATGTCAATCTGCTCAGACGCCTTGCAAAAACTCTTCCTCCTGGGATAACCCTGGTTGCAAAATTTAGTTTGCCCACCATTCTTTGTATTTCTCCAAGGGTTGCTTTCTGCTTCCCACGCAAGGACCCGATTTCCTCCCTTAGCTATGACACCTTGTCCCCCGGAAATCTGGATGTTCCCGCGATTGAATCAAGCTCAATGCCCAGAAAAACCAGTGCTGTCGCTGGACCGACTGTCTTTTCTTCTGCCAATGGGGCACCTAGCTCTTTTGCCAGGATTCGGAAAGACCTCAGTAGGCTAGCGCATTTGCCTGTGCCTGCTTTACCCACAAATAAGAAATCATCCAGGTAGTGCATCTTTCCCCCTGATGGATGTGTCTTATGTAGAGCCCCTTCCAAAAATGTACTGAATTGTTTGAAATATGCGCACGAGATGGAAAAGCCCATGGGCATGGCTTTGTCCACATACAGCTCCCCATTGTGCTGAAAACCTAATAGGTGAAAACTGTCTGGATGTACTGGTAATAAGCGGAAAGCTGACTCAATGTCAGCCTTTGCCAATAATGCCCCTCTGCCAGCTGACTTCAGCAGATCAATGGCGTCGTCTACGGTGGCGTACTCCACAGAACATGATTCAGGGAGGATACCATCATTTACCAACGCACCGTCTGGGAATGATAAGTGGTGTATGAGTCTATATTGTCCTGCTTCCTTTTTTGGCACCAAACCTAGCTGGAAAATGATTAGGTCTTTGGGCGGGGGAAAGGCAAAGGGCCTTCGATGCGTCCTAGCCTCAACTCTTTTCCTATTTTTTGCTGAACCACCTCTGGGTGCTCCAGCGCCGATTTAAAATTTCTGCTGATTATCCCCGCTACCTGGCCTCTAAATGGAATCTTGAAACCTTCTTCAAAACCTTTTACTAATAGTTGAGCATCTTTTTTGTTGTAATAATCATTTGCTAACTTTCTCAGCATGTGTGTATTGATTAGGGATTTTGCCAGCTGAAAAGTCCCCCAACCTCCGGCTTCCTGCCTCGTTGATAAACTTCTGTTAATGTTTTTTCTTCCTTCCTTTTTTGTCTGCTCGGTATTTGCTCTTTCTGCATGCTGCTGCCGGATGGTCTCCACCACATGATGGACAACTGTGCCTGAACTTACAACCCTGTCCCCATGTGCACTCATCTGTCTCGTATTTCCAAAAGATTGCCTGTGACCCCTTGTCACCCTGACCTTTCCCCCTCTGCCAGAATTTGAATTTGTGGAATGTCTTGCATTTCTCATGTTTCCCTTTGTAGTACGTACCCCGAAAAGGCTTCTCCCCCCTCCCAGACCAAGATCTGACCTCTTTGGCTACCAGCATCTTATGTATGTAGTTCGACATGTCCTCCTCATTCCACTCCATCTCTGGGTGGGCCTGCATTTTTAACCTAAAACTCTTAGCGTATTCTAACAATCCATCCCCAGGGAATTGCCGGTGTGCCTCATGAATTTTGGACTCATGTAACATAGGTCTGCTGCGCAGTGCGGGAACTTTTCCACTATTACACAAGCCATAATCCTGAAGGCATCCAACCAATTTTCAAAATTTCCTTCCTGACTCTCTTTCTCTCCAGCCTATCTTCATCTTTTTTATCGCACATTTGGAGGAGGGAGAATATATGAATGAACTCCTTCTTCCAATTTTCTTTCTCTCACTGCTAGCGGTATAGCATTTGCCAAACCTGCTGATTTTGTGGTCATTGTGGGGGGGCCCTACAGAGGGTCTTGTATAGGCCTAAGGTGACTGCACTACAATTTAAGGCGGATCCTTTTCTCTGCCTCCTTGCCCCCAGACTGGCGTGGTGTCCCTTGCGGATGCCTGCTCGCTCCTAACTTTCTCTACTTCCTGGCCTTCCCCCTTGTTAAGGCTCACCTGTTTCCCCCCTCCCTCTGCGCATTCTTGAATCTGCCCTGCTCGGCTGCCTTGAAATAGCAATGGTGCAACAGACATAAAGCACTCTTTGAATATTGCGCTTATATGCTCACCATCGGCAGGCTTCACCATGCTGCTGCTCCCAGGTGCTTCCATCGTCGCTGGTGTAGTGGGTGGCAGTTGGGAGTCCCTTGACTTCTCTGTAGCCTTCCTTGTTGGCTTTCCTTCTATTTTCTGTTGCTTTCTTGTTTTTCCATAGGTTCAATCACTGCGCTTGGGCCCTCTGCTGCATCCAATAATGAACCCTGTCAAGCTGTTGAAGCAACTTCCCCTGCTGAGACGTTCTCCTCCATTTTTGTGCGCAGCCAGTCCTTACCACGATTCAGAGCCCCTGCCCTCATGTGTGCCAAAATCTTTTCCAGCTCATCATGTTGCTCTCCACCCTCATTTACTTCCATGTTGTGCTCTGTACTCATCTCCTTATCGGTAATACGGAATCAAAAACGATATGTACTTCTTTGTATCATTTTTTTTTTTAAATGGTCCTTAAATTTCCATGCTTCACAAAAATGCTGAAAAACGAAAGTACGATTGAAAAATGCCCTTGTACCCTTAAGAGAAAAAAAGAGAGGCCATCAATGGCCATGCCCCCCTAAGTTCGTGCTGCACACAAACGGTTCCTCCCCTCAAAGGTGTGCCAGTTTAATTTAATTAGAAACTCTAGTCCCGCCCCAAATACCTCTGTGCTGGCAATTGTTCAGACTTCCCCCGTGGGGTTGGCATGCCCGAGCCAGGACGTCCTCCACATGGGGCGCTGAAGGATGGGCGTCTCCGGTGATTGCAAAATGCTTCTATGCTGGCAAAAGGGTTGGGGAGTCGCTTCGTCACTCAGGTGGTCCTCCGTGTGGCTCTCTTGACAACAGGCGTCACCTATGATTGCCACGCATCCGTGCCGGCCCCCCAGCAAGGTAGGTGATCTGTAGAGTCACGTCACCGCTCGGGTGGACCTCCATGTGGCTATCTTTTTACAGCAAACGATGCGGGCCCCAGGGGCATCCACGGCACAGCCCGCAAAAAATCCAGTGAGCTTGTTGCTCTGGCGTCTTCCCGCAAGTTTGGGGGTGCAGCGGTGATCATGGGGCCTCCACATGGTGCCTTGCAATTTTAGTAAGACAAGAGAAGGGGGAGTGACCACAACAGGAATCGACCACCGAGGATCAGTGCTGCTCGTGGGGACAAAGTTCTGCTGCAAAATTTGGGCAAAGGGCAGGCACAAATGGCCCACAAATGGCTTGGCCCATCGGGGAGGTCCACCACACCGACAAAAACGATGCCGAACAGAAAAGGGTCTCCTGTCTGGTTTTCTTTCACTCCTTCTCACGCCCTGTCCTGGGTCGTCTGTCCACCCTTCAAATGGACAGCACGCTCTAAATGGTGCCTCCCTGGCCCCAAGCACGTATTCCCCTGCCTCCTCATTGAGGGGTTTGAATGCCTCAAATCCCCCCATTCTTCGGTGTTCTTTGGTGTCAGTCACACCTACCCCCCACAGCTTGGTGCCTTGTGGGGGTGGCGTCCCCAGGTTAAGGCGGTCACCTCCGTATCCAAGGCGGCCGTTATGGCGCCGGCCCTTCATGCCTCCTTCGGGGCGGCCCTGCTCTTTCGATGCTATATGTGTAACCTTTTGAGTGAAACTTTATCACAAAAAGTACAGAGCTGTTTTGCCCAGGTTGTGAGATAGATTTCAGAAAGTAGTCTCTTATGTCTAATGTATTGGACTGCAGACAGATTTATAACAGCTGTGATGCTTCTAAAAGCCAGAGCACAGGGCAAAGTCCTCAGGGCTATGTTTGTTTGTCTGGGATAGGTTTTGCTTTGGAATCCTTGGCATTGAAGGTAGTAGTCATCCCATCATAAAACCACAACTACAAATCCCAGAATGCAACCTTTACTGGATGTGCTACTCATTCAAGGAATTCAGAAACATGATAGCCCTGTATGCAAGGTCACTCTGGAATAATGTGTAGCACACTCTTAAACCATATAGCAGTATTTTAGTGGCAGGACTTTATTAAAGTTAAATATTTCGGGGCTGAGTTATGTGCTGTCAAATGGAGTAATAAACGTTACCATGTCGGAATACTTTACTCCATGGTGAGGGTACTCCAACTGCTATATTTAGAGATGTCCACTGACCTTAGGTTCTGAATTACAATTTAGTTAAATAAAAAATGATTGAAAAGCCATAGCACTGTCATCCAACAAAGATAGCTTGTGAAATTCCCAAACACAGTGGGGAACACCTGTAAACATCTTTCTAATTTATCAGCACAGGGCATCCATGCCAGCTCACAAGAGGAGTTAACCCCTAACATCCAAACAAAATTAGGTATTGAGAATTAAATGTGTCATACACATACTTAGGAAATTAGGATATGCTTTTCATGGTCACTAGATTGCCATGTGTAATGTGCAACTGCCTCAGACAGACATGTGAGATGTGTGCTTTTAGTCAATTTCTTTTTAGATCGAAGCATGCTAGACAGAGCAGCTGTCTGGTTTGCTACCAAAACCTTGAGGGCAATGCATTCCACTCACTGCTTACCATTACTTTTGTGTTTTTTAACTCACATTTGAGTGCTCTCTATTTGCTGGCTTTATTTGTTTTAGGTTGTCCCGCTTGAGTACCTCCCTCTTTTGCTGCATAGCCTATTTACTGTATTCTTCCACAGCTCGCTTTCGGCATGTGCATTCAAAGACAGAGGTTAAATAACAGGCACTGTCGTCCAAGGGAGCTTGATGTTTACTTTTCTTTCCCTGACTCCAAAGTGAGAGGATTTATGCAACAATCCTACCGAGTTCCCATGTAAGAGGAGAAGGTGTAGGATGTCGTTTTTTCTAGCACACAACAAAATTTAAATGTCTGTAAATGAACTGTGAAAATATTTCAGAATATATCAGAATTAGGAAAGCACAAAGTAATTACTTTTTTTGTAATTCTGAAGTATGGTGGAAACAAATATTTTAAAACAATCAAAACAAATTGGTGCACTAACTGATGCCATTTCTACACATTATGGTTTGAAAGCTGTATAGTTGTATCAGTACAACTGTATGTGTATGCAAATGTAATGGTCATTTCAATTGAAAATGTGTTGTCTGTACTGGCAGTGTACTACCACACCATGCATACTCCACTCTACGCAACTCCACTCTACTCCACTCTAAACCAGTCCAGACTACAACACTGTACTCCACAACACACTGCAACACTGTACTTTCCTCTATGCTGCTCCACTCTACACCATTCCACTCTACGCCACTCTGTTCTACTCTACTCCAGACCACTGTACTCCACTCTATGCCACTCCACTCTACGTCGTGCCACTCTGCGCCAGTCCACTCTAGGCCACTCAACTTTATACCACTCCATTCTACATTATTCCACTGTACGCCATTCTAGGCCACTTCATTCTATGACAGGACACTCCACTTTATGATACTCCATCGCACTCCACTCTATGGCACTATACTCCATTTTACACCCTGCCACTCCACTCTAGCCCACTCCACCACTTTACTCCACTCTATGCAATGTCACTCCACTGTACGGCACTCCATTCTATGACACTTTACTCCATTGTGTGTTACGCCATTGTATGCCTCTCCACTCTATGTCACTTCCCTCTATCACATTCTACACCACTCTACTTCACTCTACGTCACTCTATGTCACTCCACTCTATGATACACCACTACACTCTATGCCACACCACTAAATGTCGCTCCATGCCACTCTATGCCACTTCACTCTACAACCCTCTATTCCACTCTAGTCCCCTCTGCTTGTTGCCGCTGTACTCTAAACCATTCTACTCTACTCCAATCTACGCCACTCCACTCTATGCCACTCCACTCTATGCCACTCCATCCGACTCCAATATACACCACTCCATTCCACTCTGTGTCTCTCTATGACACTCTACTCAACTCTAGGCATCTGTATTCCACTCTCTACTCTACACCATTCTACTCTACTCCAATCTACACCACTCCACCTCATGCCACTCCACCCCACTCAAATACACACAACTCCATTCCACTTTATGCACTCTATGACACTCAACGCCACTCCATGGCACTTAACTCTAGACCACTGTATTCCACTCTATGCCACTTCTCTCTAGGCCACTCTACTCGACGACACTCCACTCCACCCTACGACACTTTATTCCATTCCACTCTACTCCACTCTACACCACACCACTTTACACCACTTCTCTCTACAGCACTCTACACCACTCTTCTCCACAACATTATGTGGCACACCACTCTATGGCACTCCACGATACTCTACGACACTCTATGTCTCTCTATGCCACACTACAATACTTTATGCCACTCTATGATACTCCACTCTACGACATGCTATGCCACTTTACCCTACTCTATACCACACCATTCCACACTACTCCACATTGACACTTTACTCCACTCTATTTTATGCCTCTCCACCTTACGGCACTCCACTCTACAACACTTTACTCCACTCTAATCTACACCACTCTACGGCCCTCCACTCTACGTCACTTCTCTCAATGATACTCTTCTTCACTCTATGCCACTTTACTTCACTCTATGCCACTCTACTTCACTAAGTGCTACTTTATGCCACTCCACACCACTATATGCCACTCCACGCTACAACACCCTACTCCACTCTGCTCCATGCCACTTTATATCATTCTAATCTACTCCAATCTAGACCACTCTATTTTATGCCACTCCACTCCACTCTACCGCACTTCACTCTATGCCACTTCACTACACTCTGTGCCATTCTATGGCACTGTATGCCACACTATGCCACTCTACTCTCCTCTGTGCCACTACACACTATGGCACTCCACTCTATGATACTCTACTTCATACTAGTACACTCCACTTCACTCTACTACACACTACTCCATTGCACTCTACTTCACCCTTTGCCATGCCACTCTATGCCACTCTTGCCTCTGACACTTTGTCACTCTTCTCCATGACACATTTACAACACTCCACAATACTCCACGCCACTCTACAACACTCTTTGCCACTCTACAACACTGTATACTACTCTATGACACTTAACTCTACAAAATTCTACACCACTCCACACCATCCTACTCCACTCCATGCTACACCACTTGACTCAGATACTTTACTCCACTCTACATCACTCTACTCAACTCTACGTCCCTGTACTCTAAATCACTCCACTATATGCTGCTCCACTCTACGCCACTCTACTTAACTCCTTGCTACTCTATGACATTCCACTCTGTTCCCCTCCACTGCACTCTAAGCCCCTCCAATCTACACCCCTCCATTCTATGACATTCTACTCTACACTCTGCTCTATGCTACACCACTCCGCTCTACTCTAATCCACTCTACTCTATTCTACTCCACTCTCTGACACTTTACTCCACTCTATGCTATGCCCATCCACTCTATGTTATGCTACTCTGACACTCTACTCCTCTCTATCCACTTTACACCTCTCCACACCACTCTACTCCACTCCATGCTTTTCTATGCCGATCCACTCTACAACTCTCCACTCTACTCCCACTTCATGCCCCTCCTCTCTAAGCCTCTCCAATCTACTCCACTATACAACACTCTACTCCACTGTACAACACTATACTCCACTCTATGCCACTCCACTTTTCTTCACTTAATGCCTCTCCGTAGCATGACACTATGACCCTCCACTCTATGACTCTTCCAGTCACTCTATGCCACACCACTTTTTGCCACCCCACTCTACACCACTCCACTCTAGCCACTCAGTGCCACTCCACTCTATACCACTTCACCCTATGCCACTCCACTCAACGCCATTCCACAACTCTACACCACTCCACTCTATTCCATTCCTCTATATGACACTCTACAACACTTTACCCCACTCTGTGCCACAACACTGAATGCCCTTCTATTCCATTTTATGTCTGTCCACTCTATGCCACTCAACACCAGTCCACTCTATGCCACTCCATGCCCTCCACTCTACACCACTCCATGACACTCTGTGTCACTCCACTCTATGCACTTCACCCTATGACCCTCTAGGCCACTATACGTCCTTGCACTCTTCTTTAATCTATGCCGCACCCTCTATGCCCTGCTATTCCACTCTACACCCGCCACTCTACACCTCTTCACTCTATGCTCCTCCACTCTGCACCACTATCTTCTACACCACTCCACTATACTCTTATCCATGACACTCCCCTCTACTCTATGAAAATCCACTCTACGACACTCCAGTCTGCAACACTCGGTGGCATTCTACGCCACTCCACGGCACTCCACTCTATGCCACTCCACTACATACCAATCCCCCTACATGGTGGAGTGTTAATTCCTGTTGATGGTGTTAACGCAAATATTTTAAGTAGAAAATATTATTGAATGATTGCAATGAAATACAAAGTAAAATGATTAATGTAGAAAAATAATGTGCACGTTTGAAATTGTGACTTCGGAGAGCGATCACCAAAATTCACAAATTATATTAAAGGTGCAACCAACACATGTGAAATATTGAAAATGTATTATATTAATGTAGTAATATGTCATATTGAGAGATACATCCTATGTTTTGCAGTGTATTGTAGGGCTTACCTTGACTAAAGTCTTGGCCTAGTTTTGCCAGGCCTGGTGCGGAAACTGAATCTCTAACGTGCACTGAAAATGCTGAAAAGCTGAACTAACCGTGAACTGCTCATTGTTTAATAACATTTGCTCAGCTGAAACCTTTGTATGAACCGACGGACAGGAGATGATAGAATTGGAATTGTAGCAACTTAACGTGTAAAGCGCTCTGAGTGTACTTTCCCAGGATGCAAACAATGAAGACACTGACTGGAGAAGAAGATGCAATATTTTCGTTACCTGATGACCCGGATGATGATGACATCATACAGTGAACCAATCAACAACCTGAGAACTGTGTAATAATAGAAATCATAGATCTGAGGTACGAAAATTATTGGGTAGAGAAAAACCATATGATTAATTGACCAATTAGGAATTGGGGGATAGTCTGGGTGACTTTGATATAACAATGTGCAGAGGGGATAGATTTCAGACCTTATCCCAAAATTGATGCGATATTGAGAAGAAGATTCAAGATTCTGTCATTGGGCTCATACTCTTTGAGAGCCTGATGTGATGCTGATCGACTGATGACCTGAAGACGAAGACTGACTTTGTTGATGATCCATACCGAGGATAGGTAGATATGACAATGTGATTGTATTACCTTTTGTGCCTTTTCTTTCTAGGTACCAACTGTGCTGTCTAATAGTTTTTCTCTTAGCTAGATATTTTCCAAATTCATGTTCTAAACTGTTTTCGCATGAAGTCCCACATGCTGATGCTAATATGGGTTAGATGAGGTTTCCTACTCTGGAACCCAGCCAGAATTACAGAGACAAATGATTGATGGACTGATTTGCTGAACTCTGCTACTTATGTGACACACTTGCCTTTGGTTCTATTGATGACTCATGCTAATGCCCTAGAATATATTCTGATGCAAGTTTTGATTAGGTTATGCTTTTGCCGTTTACAAATGAATTAATGAGAAATTTGTTAGAATTCAATAAAGTTTTTGAAATAATCTCATGATTTAGTATTGTAACAAATAGGGAAATAAAATTGTTAAACATACACTGAATATGGTTATTCATGGCTGAAAGGTCATGGTGTGATGATCATTAATTGTTGATTAATGACTAGATTAATTATTATTGAATTTTGTGTATTAATTAATAAGAAGCATTCGTCCCATCATAGCTAGGATACTCCATGCGAATCAAAAGGTTCATCGACCTATGCGCGTCTCCTTGTAAGTTTACTTATTAAGAACTAGGCGCGCTAACAGTTTTTGGTAGCAACATGATGGTCAGTTTCTTTGGAGAACTAGTTATGTGGTTTTGGTGGTAGTTTGAGTTAGGTTAGTTGTTCAATATTATTGTGATTTGGATTTTGTTTTTCGAGATGGCAATTGTAGCAAGAATGATGTCCCCGTAAGCTCCGAAATTACTTTCCCAGATCCTGGATCCTGCTAGTAGAGTTGAGTATGTTCTCGGCGTTCTAGCGATAGTGTGAGAGTGATAGATTACGCTTGCAAAGCTTATGCAGATCACAGGTGAATTATGACATATGAGAGAAATGTGAGACATGTGAGAGAATGTAAGGAGTCTGAGTACTCCAAATGAAGTTTTAGTAGGAGTGTGCGTACTCCGCAGTATGAGAGTAGGGAAGTCGTCGAACTTCCTATGTGTGTGGTGCTTTGTGCTCGCTGTCCACGCTGCGTGGTCTAAGACTCCGGAGTAAATTGACAAGTGTAGGAGACGCTTAGTTATATGTTGTAATCTGTCTGGTTTAAGTAGGTTGATCAGGCGTGGTCAACAAGTCGGTGTGTGGTTTAAGAGAGTAAGAGAAAAATTTCGACTGAGATTTGGCGAATCCTATGTGCACCAGGACAGACCCATTGATCAGTTGAGAGTAAAATTTTCGGTTTGAATTTTGCTTGCGAATGTGGGAGACTGAGAAAGAGGAATAGATGCATGAGCGAAAGGGCCATCAGTGAAAATCCGTAAGGTCTCTGAAGCGATTGTGTAACCTTCCTGTAGTAAATTAGCAGATTTGTTTTTGGTTGGTGTTTGGTTAGTGCTCGCAATAATTTGCATTAGTTTTGTGTGAATTTGAATTTGGGAGGACGAGCCGCAAGACTTTGTCAGCCGCAGTGCGTGTGAGTGTGACCTCATTTGAGCCGCACTGGGATAGGTTGGTTAGCAAGAAGGGTCGCGCACGGATTGGCAACCATCCGTGAGAGGCAATTGATTGAGAAAGTGGGTGAAGGGGTTCTTGGGAGTAAAAGTCATTTCCTGATTTGATTCGAATATACAAAAAAAAATAGAAAGATGAAGTCTTTCAAAGCATTAAAGAGTGCTATGAAGGGAGATACATACATTAAGGCGACAGTGGGGGAGCCTACCCCACCGGATGGTTCTCCGGCTTATATTGTGATGGAGGAGCGAGGTGTCACGCCATGTCTTTGGTTGAAGCAGTGGTGCAAATTGACAGAGAAACAGGGAGTTTTAGCGTTTCCTGAGCATGGATCGTTTAATTTGAGAATTTTTGATCAGTTGCGGATGCCGCTGTATGATACAAGGCCCCTTCCGAGACCAGCACAATTTGAGGCTTTAGCAGTTTGGGAGCTCATAGCGAGACAACAGCAAGAGATAATGTTTCAAAGAAGAATAAGAAAGGTGGAGAAGTCTTTAGCAGGAGCCAGATGGGATTGGGAACAAAAGAAGTGGAGAACAGTGACATTGCAGGATGTTAAGTTGTTTCCTGCTATCACAGAGTAAAACAAGGCAGAAGGGAAAGAGGAGACTAGCAAAAGTGATAAGAGTTTGTCAGGGAGTAAAAAGAAGAATAAGGCCTACATAGAAGAAGAAGATTCAGATGTTGAGGATCTTATTACTTAGGTGCTGAGGGACCTACCTCCACCATATGCGGTGCATGAGGGTGTTCCGAATACTAGTTCTGCTCCAACTGCCACAGCACAAGTGTCAGGGACAGCGGGACCAGCGAAAGCAGATAATGGACAGGTACAAGGGGTAGTGCAGAGTACTCCTAATGTGTTGACTACTTCAGTAGTCCAGGCACAGATGCATCCACCACCAGTACAAAGAATTTATCCAGAGATAGCGATGCTTGAGACAACTTCGAACTTAGTAGTTCCCACCGAGCAAGTGGTTCCGAGACCATTGTTTGTCATGACTTAGCGGACTCCGATGTTGATGCCTCAGGCACATCCGCAGGGTTTGCCGAAGTTTACCCCAATGACAAGAACACAGTCAGATGTGGCTCCAGTGATGAATCAGAGCATGGGAGTAGGCCTACCACAGAATGCGGGTATCAGAGCAGCTCCAGATGCAATTTCACTACCGATTACTGTTGGTCCAGTGGTACCATTATGCGCACAGATGAAGCCGATCACAGGAGAACAGGGTGAAATGTCACAGAGCATTGTGAGGAGGGGGTAAGAGAACATGTTCAAGTAGTTTCATCTATGGTTCAGACATATGATGGATCAAGGTCAATAATGGAACTTAGTCCACTTGTTGCACTTCCAGGTGCTGCATATGTTCCGAGTGTAAGTCAGAGCTTGAAGCTTTTGACATCGCAAACTCCAGGCGCAGTGGTACAACAGGTGCCATTGCCAAATGCAAGTAATATTACATTACAGGGATTGACAGCACAGCAGCTGAATGAGTGGCTAGACAGTCTGAATACTCCACAGATGGGGCCAAGGGTGATGAGCAGATTGATCGCGTGAGGCTGGCTACAGAAATAACTGAACTAGTCGAGGGATCAATGGGAATAAATAGGTTAGAATCCTATACTGAGGAAGAGCTGAGATACTTATGTCCGAGAATCACGAGAGAGGTGAGCAAGATACATCAGAGATTGGCAGACTTGGCAGAAAAACATGATATAGAAATTGGGAAAACGAAGCATCTGAAAAGAAGCTATAGGTTAGATTTTGAGGTGAAGGATTTTGAACATATGAGATCAGCTTTGATGAAAGCACATCTCAAGGAACTATTGCAGAGTGCTCAGATTTGGGGAGCATTAGAGAAGTGGGAAGGCAGATGGGTGAAGAAGAAGGATAAACGAAAACGAGATTCACAAGAAGGGTCTGAAAGCGTTCAGAAAGAGAAAGATCCAGTAAAAACGTTGCCAATGAGGGAAATTCCAGGAGGGCAGTTTGTTCATGTTCCTTGGCACAGGAGTGATATTCTGTCATTCACAAATGATTAACCAAAGCTGAGGGAGAAACCGGTTGAATGGTATCAGCAGACAGACAGATTTGTAAAGCTTTCAAAATGTCTGTGGGAAGACTTGAATACTCTGTTGGAGATAGTGGTTCCAGCTGATTTGTGGGTTGAATGCAAGAGGGCAGTAGATTGGCCAACAGGTGAACCCCAGAGGGATAGAGTTACAGGTGCACCATCACCTGAAGTAATTAAACATTATTATAAGGTGATTGAGTTCCTAAAGACGAGAATTTCCCCTAAAAATATTGACTGGCAGAGAATCGACAGGACAGTGCAGGAGGTAAAAGAGTCAATACATGCGTACTATGAGAGATTGTTGAAGGCTTTCAAGGAGTACTGTGGTAAGAAAGTGATGGAGCCAAAAGACATGTTGCATTTTGAATTCAGATTTGTGGAAGGACTGAGACCTGAAATAGGTCAGATGATTAGGAGTCATTTGATTTATTGACAGGCAAAGCCGATTGATGAGGTGTTGCAGTATGCAAAATACTGTAGTGACGAAATTGAGTTGAAGCAGAAGTTGAAAGAGAAGCTAATGGTGATGCAGATTAAGGCAGCTCAAACAGGAGTGCAGGGAGTTTTTGTGCAGCAGATACCGCAGCAGCAGGGAACTTTTATGTTCCAGCCTCAGGTGAGAGGTAGGGGTCGTGGAGTCAATATAAATCGTTGACTGGATTTGAGTACTGTAGTGGTTCAGAATGATGTGCCAAGTATGAAGAAAATGTTACTGTGTCACATTTGCATCGCCAAGGACATTGGAAGCGGGAGTGTCCGACGATGGTGCAGAAAGGTGTTGTTCAGCAAAATGGTGAGGTCAATACATTTCAAAATGTGAAAGTCCCAAGAATGAGAGGTCTTAATCCAAATGTTCAGAATAACATGAATGAGGTGCAGAATTTTCAACCCATGCAGCAGGTGCAAATGCCTTGTGCACAAATAACACGGTTCTAACCAATGCAGCAGCAGGTTCCTATGATACCTAGACAGCAAATGCAGATACCTCAAGCCCCGTTGGAACAGCAACAGATGATGCTTACTCAGCAGGTCACGGGTCAGAGACAAGCCAGAAGTAGTGACACAGTGCACCAATTCCCATTGCATAGAGAGAATTAAATAAATGGTGAATGGATGAGTGATAGTTCGGATGAGGAGCCAAGTATGCTTGCAGCCTCATTATAAGTAGATCAGAGAGAACCTTTTGTGAGAGGGAAGCTGATGGGTCATAAGGTCTAATTTTTAGTGGACATGGGAGCTACACGCTCTACAGTGAGGAGTGCAGTAGTTACGAACTTACCTCTTTCAGGAAGAACAGTTCAGGTTGTGGAGGTAGCGAATAAGCATTTGACAAATCCGATCACAGATCCAGTACAGGTTGAAATTGGCGACTTCCAGGGACTGCATAAGTTTGTAGTCTGTGATTCAAGTCCAGTATCCCTACTGGGAAGGCACTTATTTTGCAAGACCAAATGCTCGATTACTTGTTCAACTACTGGAATAGAGGTACGGACAAATAGTGATGATGAGGAAGAACTAAATCCAGAAATTGAAAATGAAACTATTAATGAGGAGTACTGGTTGATTGAGTTTTTCCCAATGTTTATGGTAAAAGAGCTTCATGCAGATTTGCGGGGAACAGTGCGGAAAAATGTGTGGGACTTGTCAGGTAAAGAAGTGGGCTTGATCAAGGGAGTGGAGCCGATTAAGTTTACTTTAAAACCAAATGTAGTGTTTCCGCAGCTTCCGCAGTAAAAAATGCACAAGATGTTTTGATGCAAGTAGCACAGATAATTGGATATTTCTTAAAGCAAGTAGTTTTGAAAGAAGTGCTGAGGAGCCCATGTAATTCACCAGTAAGGGGTATGAAGAAACCTTGTGGGAAGGTGCGAATTGTACACGATTTGAGAAAAGTAATGACATGGTGGTTAAATGTTGTCCTGTGGTGCCAAATTAAGCAGTAATAATGTTCCAAATTCCATGCAATGCAGAATGGTTCACAGTGGTTGATTTGTCACAAGCTTTCTTTTCTGTGTCTCTTCATGAGGATAGTCAGTTTTTCTTTGGTTTCAAATACTTAGACAGAGTCTACAGCTGGTGCAGGCTTCCTCAAGGGTACACGGAGTCTCCGTCCTTGTTTAATCAGATTTTGAAAAATAATTTGGAGTCATTGGGACTACCGTACCATTCGACTCTGGTGCCATACATTGATGACTTTCTGATTGCATCCAAAACAAGGTACGAGTGTAAGTACGACTCGATTGCCCTATTGAATCACTCAGGAAAATTTAGACAGAAGGTGTCACCTTTAAAGTTGCAGTATTGTCAAAAGTCAGTGAAATATCTGGGACACCAAATTGAGAAAGGGTCAATGAGGATTTCCAGAGAAAGGATTACAATGCTATTGCAAAGAAGTCCTCCGACTTCACAGAGAGATGTCAGAATGTTTTTGGGAATGGTAGGTTATTGTCGTCAGTGGATTCAAAATTTTGCTGAGATTGCCAAGCCATTGCAGCAGCTGACATATAAGGATGTTACAGATCCAATTACATTAGACCAGGACCAGATTAAAGCATTTACTGAGTTGAGAGAGAGTTTGTGCAGAGCTCCAGCGTTGGGAATGCCTGATTACACAAAGCCATTCACATTGTTTTGTCATGAACGTGATGCTTGTTCTTTGACTGTCTTGACACAGGTCCATGGAGGTGCTTATCGCCAGTAGCCTATTTTCAGCAACCTTGGACCCAGATGCAGCAGCCTTACCAGGTTGTTTGCGTGCAGTTGCCGCAGTTGGTCAAAGCCTTTCACAATGTGAGGGAGTAGTGATGGGATACCCTCTGACGGTAATGGTACCTCACTCGGTTGAGATTTTACTGACAAGGACAAAAACACAATATTTGACTGGTACCAGACTGACAAGGTATGAGACAAGAATATTAGGTGCTCCAAATGTAACATTCAAACGATGTACAGTGCTGAACCCGGCAACATTACTTCCAAGTGACACTGTTGAAATTGAAAAAGAGGAAGACGTTCAGCATGATTGTCTTGAGGTAACAGAGTTATGCACAAAACCAAAACCTGACATCAGAGATACACGATTGGAAGAAAATGACCAAATTGTCTTTGTTGATGGTTCATGTCTCAGAGATGGTACAGGAACATTAAGAGCAGGCTATGCAGTGTGCACATTTACAGGTACATTAGAAGCTTCTTGGCTTCGAGGCGTATATTCTGCACAAGTAGCAGAATTGGGAGCTCTTACTACAGCATGCCATGTATCTGCTAGACTGAGAGTCACTATCTATACAGATAGCGAATATGGATTTTGAATTGTTCATGATTTTGGTCAATTGTGGTCACAAAGAGGTTTCCTGACCTCTACCGGTTCACCAGTAAGAAATGGCGCCAGGATAAAGGAATTGCTGTATGCAATACAGTTGCCAGAAGAAATTGCTGTGGTGAAATGCAGTGCACATCTAAAATCACAGGACTACGTGTCACTGGGAAATGGATATGCGGATCAAGTCGCAAGGTTTTGCGTATTGAAATGTATATCGTTCAAAGAAAAGTGGGAGTTGATGTCTGAAGAAGACACTACATGTACGGGTTTTGCGTTAAGGGTGATTGACACAATGGAAGAATTGAAAACCTTACAAAGCACTGTTGACAAGGAAGGAAAGAGATTGTGGTTAAGGAAGAATCAGATAGGCACTTCAATAACGAGGTGATCAAACTTTTGTGTGCAGCACTAAACATTGAGCAGAAGTTGGATTGTAGCTACCGCCCTGAAGCATCAGGACTAGTGGAGCAGATGAATGGTACCTTGAAATCAAGAATTGCTGAGATGTGTGCAGCTACAAATCTAAAATAGGCAGAAGCATTGCCGTTGGTATTGATGTCAATGAGAAATACACCTGACAAGAAGACAGGACTATCGCCTCACGAGATTCTTATGGGCAGAGCAATGAGATTGCCAGCAGTTCCAGCCAATGCACTTGTAAATATTACAGATGCTATGGTGTTGGACTACTGCAAGGGTCTGGCTGATGTGGTTCGCTCTTTCTCTCAGCAGGTGTAGGCCACTACCCTACCACCAATTCACGATCCAGGGCACAACCTGAGAGCCAGCGACTGAGACGTTGTCCAAAAACATGTTCGCAAGATGTGTTTGGAGCCACATTGGAGAGGACCTTACCAGGTGATTCTAAAAACTACGACAGCTGTGAAGTGTGCAGGACTCCCGAACTGGATTCACACGAGTCACACGAAGAAAGTGGCATGTCCACTGGATCATGAAGAAGTGTTGTTGAGAGCACCAACAATGGTGAAACAGGTTGCTGCACCTGAACCAGAGAAAGAACAAAGAGAGCGTGAAATGGAACAAGAGCTTGTGGAAGATGGTTCTATCACCCCTGACGAAAGTGAAGAATTACAGGAGGGTGCGGGAGAATCAATCTCAACGGATACAGCAGGAGAGCCTAGCTCAGCAGGGGTTCTCCCAGAAGCAGACAGTGCTGAGAAACAAACAGAGCGAGTGCCAGACCAAGAAGGGAAAGGAGTAGAGAAGGATTAAAGTCAAAGTGATCTGACTCCTCCTGAGACTGTTGCAGGTCCATCAAGAGAAAACACCACAGATAAAGAGAAGGAGAAGAGTCCAATCCTGAAAAGAAGATCGAGAAAAGGAGATCATTCTCCTGAATCGCAAGTAGAGAAAAGAAAGGAAGTGGTGATAAATGAAACAATAAAGGAAGAGGTAGATACTACGAGAAAGGAAGAATTGAGTGAAAGAGAATTGAGTGATGATCAAAAATTGAAGAGGAAGAGAATAGCAAGTCGAAGATACGCAGGTCCTGAATGGGCATACACAACTACAAATGAATGGCAACATGAGTCTATGTCCTTTTGTTTTGATAGGGAAGTTCTGAGGCAGTATTTTGATGTAACCTGAACTTACGCTGATGCACCCTATCCTGATCTATAGGCATCCAATGATAGCCAACTGGTCCGACTCCATGGTGATATGATGTGTGGAATCCTCAAGGCAGGGCATATAGGGCATATACTTTCTAATCGATATCATGCCAATTCCTTTCACAAATTGACTGTTTTCTTATTCCTTCAACATACTTACATAGGGTAACTCTGGATACGCACCTTTGGTATTTCAGATTATAACCATTTGGAGTTGTCTCTCAGCCCCCCCTACAGAATAACCTGTGGGATATGGTGCATTAATGCGGCCTTCATCACCGAGGGAAAGAATTTGACATTCCTGTACAAGGAATCATTTCTAATGTACTCTTTCTACCTTTGTTGACTTCATTTTATCAGCCAAGGGACATTATGGCAGCTGCAGAACACATTTTAAAGTGTTTTTTCCCAACATTCACTGTTTAAAGTACATACTGATATGGGAAAAAATTCGGGCTTTATGTGAGCTTTCTAATTTTTGTACAGGCAGGGCACTAAACTACCGGTCACTAACCAGCTAGGTGGCAACTCTACCTGGGAGCTATGCTCCCTCTAAGCTGCACGCCTGTGCATCCGCACAGAAGGAGATTTATCAGTGCGCAGGAGGTCATGAAGAGCACGCATTGCACAAGCTTTTTTTGGGCCGTAAATCATTGAGCAAGCAGTGAGATCTTTCCATGCTGTGTGAAAAATAGAATGAAACAGAAACAGTCTGATTTCTCAGAAGTAAGGGTCTGTTTTTCTCATTGCTCATGCTTTAAGTCTTGTTCTGGCTACCAGTGCTTTTTGGCATCTCTTTTGAATCATCTGCAGACCCAAGCTCTTTCGGTTTCATCCATCAGCCATTCCAACCCTCGTTCTTTTAAATGCATGTTATTCCTTCACAGCATGGAACATCATAGGACGCTTTAAGGTGGACTCAAATGTGATCATTGTCGGGGGAAAATACACCAGCTTTGTTTCGCTCTCAGTATGTATGAGAATCATGCAGTTCTGCAAGACGTTTTTAGCACTTATGTGCATTGGTGATTCATTTGGACGTGCAAACATGTTTAAACTGCCTTTTAATGGTACCAGTTTACACTGCTATATGAACACGATGTTGCAAATTTTGGAAGTAATGTGTATTTGGGAAACAGGTTCTGAAAGGTGGCATCAAAGCAGTGGAAGCAGTAAAATATACTCCTTGCATAGCATGTAAAGTTACAATTACTGTAATATTACATTAACATGCGTTTTGACAGTGCCAGTCCCTTATTCGCATGTATGAACTTTTCTGATATCAGTGTGGTGACAGTAATATGCAGAGAGTGACAAGTTTAAGAGTGATTAAGCGACCTGATGAATGTGAGTATGAATAAGTGCACGAGACAGAGCAAAAGAAAGTGAAAGTGATTAAGCGAGATAGTGGGCACACAGAAATTTAGTGAGCAACAAATTAATACTGAGAGAGTTAAGAGAATGTCTAAGCATGTGTGTGAAGGTGAGTGAGAACGTGGGACAGTGTTATCTTCCAACAAAAGAATGAGTGAGAGAGAGCGAGTGGGTGACAGAATGTGAGCAATTATTGACTAAGCATGAAAGATTGAGACTTAAGTCTGAATGAGAGCACGTTTGAGGAGGGACAAATATTATTGGACCATGGTGGGATGGAAAGAGAGAAGGGAGAATGAGACAGGGGACAAGAATTGTATGGCCCAGTAAGTAATAGGTATTCTGTTGACTAGTAACCAATGAGTCAAACATATACAAGCAACACCTACAATTTATAACACATTTTACAGCTTTTAAGTCTGTAGCTGAAGTAAATTAAGCCATGCATTTTGTCGTACATTAACAGTTTGACAGGCCTTCTGTGGCACATAAAAGGAAGGGCAAGCAAAATAACTATGTGCATCTCCATGGAAATATTAACTGATAAGCACAGTAGGGACACAGAAATTCACACTGTATTAGCACCTGACATATTTCCCTGCTACATCTATTCTGATGGACGTTTCTCTGTTGTAATTGTCATGACTATTTTATTTTCTTTCACAAAATGAATAATGGGTGATATTTCTTCTGCATGTTGGTGTTGCAATCTTGTTTTTTCAGATAGCTGTAATTTCTAATTTACCATCCACATTCAGAGCTTCTGACAAATATGGTGTTCATTATAAGTAAATATTTGTATGCTGCAGAGGAATGTGCTTCTAGGAGTATTGAAGTTTGAATGATTTTATGAGCTTCCATTGATAATAGGCTTGAATTTAGTTTACTTTTTAGCTGAGATAGTTAGAAAATATGCTTAAAAATGTGTAATGTTGTACCATTTTATGTAAAATGGGGGCCTGGCCTGACTCTCGCAATCATCACACAGAGTAGTGTATTGCATGCTCACATAGGGCCAGATGTAGGAACATTCCGAATTGCAACCCGCAAATTGCTAGTCAGGGCAACTCTCAATTTGCTCTGAAAAAATGTTTGCAGTGCAATTCCAAAAGGGTGCAAACTGCGATTGGTTTTTGACCGCGTTCGCGGTCACAAAGCAGTCCTGCATTGCACTGCGACTCGCAATTAGGAACACATCTTCCTAATTGCAACTCGCAAACCCGTTTTGCGATTCGGTAACCAGATAACCGAATTGCAAAACAGGGTTTGTGCATTGCAAAGTGCTTTTTGCACGTCGCAAACAGCGAAATTGCAAAAAGCTTTGTACATCTGGCCCTTAATGTCTTACCTCAAAGTGCTGCGGCACACACACCAAAAAAAAGTGCGCCCATAAACAGTCTATTACCGCACACAGGTGAAAATAATTAGAGGTAATATTGCCTGGGAGGCATCTAACATGGTGATGCGAAGTAGGCCACGGCTTTCTTTAGAAATTATATTACGCTGTAACTAAAGTTGCTATGAAGCTGTTACACATTTTTCAAGTTCTTTATTGCATTTTAGAAAAGTACTAACTTTACAGGTATATTGTATACTCGCTCAAACACAACAGCAGCATGGTTGTACAATGACATTCGTTACTCATCTCTAGCATTGGTGGTCTCATCGTACTGTTATACATTAGCGCATGAAACATCTAAAAAATGCCAGAATAACACTTTGTTTTAGACTCGTGTCATTTCTGGGCAGGCTGACATGACCTGGGTGACGGAAACACAAACACAGATTGCAAGTATTTGTTGTAAGTGGGAGGCAGCAGTGGTGGATGGTGCAGGGTAGGTTCACCTCATCATGATCCATGGCTGACGTAGTACAGGTTCTCCTCGCTCTGGTTCGCATTACCTCAGTGTGTGCACTTCAGCTCCTCAGGGATGCAGCGCCCATTGGGCAGAAACGGCTTTAGGAACTCCCCACCCACCTCCCAGTCAATTACCATGGTCTTGGTAAGGGCTACCAGTCAAGGTAAAGCGCTCTGCTCCACTTCTATGTTTCGAGTTGGGAGCAGCTTCTTGTCGTGCAAAGGCCACCCCCAAAGGGGGCATAAAGGGCCGGCGCCGTAACGGCCGCCTTGGCTCGGAAGGGACCGGTCAAACCGGTTTGGGGGAGGGGGGTGCAAACTTGGTGGTGGCACCCCCCCCCATTGTTACAAGGGGGGGAAAGGTATGAAAATAAAGTGACCAATGGGGTAGTTTGGTGTCTTTCAAACCGCCCCAATGGCGTTTCTGAAAGTCCAAACAAGGGGGCGAAGGGAAAGCATTTAAGGGCACGTTTGTCCTGATGAGGTTAGTTCATGATCGGGACAACACGCTTTTTGACGTCAGAAGAAAACACGGATTACCACAGAGATGGCTGAGGTCATCCTAGGTGTGACTATACAAGGCCCCATCTCTGCACCCCAGATGTGGCTGCATAGTGACCGCTCACCTGGGCGACGCGACCCTGCAGTAACCCCCGGTCCCAGCGCATCTGTGGATCATCGTTGACTTTCCAGCTCCTAGAGAACGTGCCGCCCCCCTCTCTGACCGACCGACCAGCTTCACTGCGGGGGCCCCTTCTTCAACTCCAGCGGCATCTGCAACAGCTTCTCCTGGGGGGGGACCGCTTTACAGAGCGACGCGACCCCGCAGAGACCCCCGGTGCCGGCACAACCTCGTTGCTGAAGGCGAGTTCTTCTAACAACAAGGAGACGCGATCTGCAGCGTCCGCACCAGTTCTTACTCCAGGGGACAGCGTATTGGCGCGACGTGACCCCGTGGAGACCCCCGGCAATGGCACGTCCTGCCCGCTGAGGGAAAGTGCTCACCACACTGAGGAGACACGACCAGCCGCGTCTGCACCATCTTCTACTGCGGGGGACCGCGCATATGCACGACGCGACCCCACAGAGACCACCGGCACATCCTTCCCGCTGAGGGAAAGCGCCAGGCGGCTTCCACTGCCCCACGGGGGTAGAAATTGGCACGAACCAGCGCAGTGATCAATACAGCAGACAGGGGTTAGAGGCGGGATCGATGCAGCCTCAAGACTGTCTGGCGAGGGACTAACCTTGAACTCACTACTGGTTAGCCGTGGGCAGGACCACTGGAGTTTCAGCCATTCGCTCACCGCACAGAGGAGACGCGACCAGCTGCGTCCGCACCAGCTTTTTACTGCGGGGGACCTCGCATATGCGCAATGCGACCCCACAGAGCCACCCGGCACGCCCTTCCCGCTAAAGGAGAAGGCTCACTGCACCGAGGAGATGCGACCAGCAGCGTCTTCACTGGAATCCTGCAACGAGGGCAGCTACCATAGGCCTTTGCACTTCAGCGAGGTAGACCGAAAGCCACAGGACCCGCGCCTCACACAACAGATATTTGGCTTCACTGCCTGTGTGCGTTACTTACTGGTTATTGCGGGGGCCACATGGCGTCCTAAATTAAACTATCACTTCTGCCACTCACCCCCTTTTCCACAGCCCCCCCTTTTTGAACCACAAGTAATCCCCAAGGACAAAGGTCAGGCATTGTATCTTCAATCCTACACATCATGGAAGAAGACCAAGTACTAGAGCAACAGGATGACTTGGAGAGGATGCTAGCGCATATGAGGGCAGAGGCACTGAAGCGCAGCAAGGATTGGCTGCATGCAAAAATGGAAGAGAAAGGCAAAGAAAATCAATCACAGGACTTTTCAGCCCCAGTCTGCTCCACCTTAGCAGAAGAAACAAGTACATCAGAAGGTATTTTGCCCCCGCCGCAGAAGGCAAATAAGCGTCAGAGGACGGAGGGAAAACCGTCGAAGAAGACAACCTAAAAAGCAAGGGGCATGGTTCAAACTATCGAGGAGCATACAACGACGTCACCAGTGTCCAGCATATCACAAGTGCCGACAGAGGGTGAGGATATAAGCGCGATACTTAAAGAATGTTTTAAATAACTGGCGCCATTGCTGTTTCGAGGGAATGGGGCAGGACCAGGCACAGAGGGGATTACGCCCATAGGCAGGCAGTCAGGCAGTCAGGCACCCAAGCAGTTACAAAGAGCGTCTTACCCCAGGCGACCCCCTGTCAGCATGGAGCGCGAATAGGAATGTAATAGATACACCAATAGGTTTAGATAACCCACCCGAGTCATACGGAAGTCCATCCCTGGGACCCCCAGCTATGATGAAAAGAGCTGCAGGCCTGGCAACGGCCATCCCGCTAGCAATAAAAGAAAGAATATGGAGAAAGGAGTTTATAGACATTTTTACCCTGTTGGAAATCCAACTAGAAGGTTTCGATCTTACCGTATGTGATAAAAAGGAAGATGACAGGAGGGAGAGGAAGAGAGCTAGGAAGAGGAGGAATTTTGAGAACTGGTTAGACGCTTTCAGAATATTGGCCTGTGTTATAGTAGAAAAATTCCCACGTTGCGCGGCTGATCTCTCGTTGTACGAATCCAAATACATGAGGCACACCGCCAATTCCCGGGGGATGCCTGGTTAGAATATGACAAGAGTTTTAGGCTAAAAATGCAGGCCCACCTAGAGATGGAGTGGAACCAAGAGGATGTGTACAGCGACATCCACAAGATGATGGTTGCCAAGGAGGTGAGCTCCTGGGCCGGCAAGGGGGACCATTCCTTTTGGAACGCCCAACACAAAGGGAGGCATGACAAATACAAAGCACCATATAGACACAAATCCTGGCACAGTGCTTAAGGGCAGGGCGACAAGTGACCGCAGGCCATCTGCTGGAAATTTGAGACAAACGAATGTACCTGTGGGCAGAACTGCAAGTTTAGACACAACTGCTCATCTTGTGGGGGGAACGCCCAGAGGCAGCATGTAAAAAACACAGGCACAAGTCAGACAAAAAGGATAAGAAAAAGAGACAGTAGCGCCAATCCTTCAGCCAATCTTAATACCAACCAGTTGAAGTTGAAACTGGCCAAGTCCCACAATCAATACACAACTCTTGAGAAAACTAGCTAATGAATACCATAACAAAAATGATGCGATTACACTAGTGAAAGGCTTTGAGCTGGAGGGACCCCCAGAAACCTGAAATCTGCCAAAGAACACCCACAGGTAATCCAGCAAAAAATTGAAAAGGAATTAAGGCTTGGCCGCATTGAGGATCCCCTGACCGCCCCCCTCCCTAAAGACCTAATCATCTCACCATTAGGGGTGGTACCCAAGAAGGAAGCTGGCCAGTTCAGACTAATACATCACCTATTATTCCCTGAAGGCACATCAGTCAACGACAGCATTCCAGAGGAAGCTTGCTCGGTAGGTTATGCCACAGTGGATGATGCAATTGACATGATCAAAACAGCAGTCAAAGGGACACTATTAGCAAAAGCGGACATTGAGTCAGCATTTCGGTTATTGCCAGTACACCCGGACAGTTATCACCTGTTAGGTTTCCAACACATAGGGCTGGTGTCCGTTGACAAGGCCATGCCAATGGGTTGCTCCATCGCATGCGCCTACTTTGAACAATTTAGTACATTCCTAGAATGGGCATTACACATGAAACACCTGACAGGGGGAAAAATGCATTAACTGGACGATTTCTTATTTGTAGGAGGGGCCAACACAGGGACATGTGCCAGCTTACTGAAGGCTTTTTAGTCTCTATCTGAGGAGATGGGCGTCCCCTTAGCAGCAGATAAGACGGTAGGCCCAACTACATCGCTAGTGTTCTTGGGCATAGAATTAGACTCAGCCACCGGAACATCCAGACTACCAGAGGAGAAAGTGGCTGACCTGAAGGCAGACATCAAGTCCCTGCTAGGGAAACAGAAAGCAACCATAGGGGAATCGCAGAGGATGGTCGGCAAACTCAACTTCGCAACCAGGGTGATCCCAGCAGGCAGGGTGTTCGTAAGGCGGCTAAGCAGACTGACATCAGGCCTGCACGAAAAGCATCACCACGTGAGACTGGGAGCAGGGGTTAAAAGCGACCTCGCCATGTGGGATTCCTTTTTGGAGGAATTTATCGGCCGGCTCATCTGGAGAGATGACTGAATATCAGCTAGAGAGATTTCACTATTCACAGGCGCCGCCGGGGGTTGTGGTTTCGGAGCTGTCCTGGGCAGGGATTGGTGCGCAGGCAAGTGGCCAGCCAGATGGTACGTGCTAGGGATCAACAGAAACATCACATTCTTGGAACTATTCCCCATCGTGGTAGCCATGACAATCTGGAAAACCCAGTTGCAAAACATGAAAATAACTCTGTGGTCCGACAACCTAGGCGTGGTCAAGGCGATAAAAATGGGTCCGCCTCATGCCCCAACACGCTGAGGCTTTTGAGGCATTTAGTACACATCCAGCTCAAAGGCAACCTGGATGTCAGGGCAAGACATGTCCAGGGCATACAAAACTCACAGGCGGACACCCTTTCTCGTTCCCAGATGGACAGATTCAGGAAGCTCGCCCCGGAAGCAAGCCGCAGGATGACACCTTTTCCGGCAGAACTGTGGGATCTGGCGGAACAGACCTGTCTATATTAGTGAAGAATGCATTCAAACCAGAGACACACAGAAGGTACAACAAATACGTCAAGGTCCTCATGGAAATCAGGGGTTTAGAATCGCTGACAGACCCGGCAGCAACCAGATCAGCAGCGGAACAATTCATCATGTGGGCTTTCAAACAGGGGAAAACAAAGTCCTGGGCCCAAGCGCACTTGCCGGCGGTGGCCCATTATTCAAAGCTGCAAACGGGCACCGATCCCACCGTCTCGCATTACATCAAAACTGCAATGAAAGGCTGGAAACATCTTGAGGAGAATAAAAAAGACACCAGACACACCATTGATTTTAGCAAACTGACTCCTTTAATAGATTCACTACAAACTATAGCAGAAAACCGGTATGAGCTGTTAGTTTTCAGAGCAGCTTTCGCTACAGCCTTCTTCGGGGCGTTCAGAGTGGGCGAGTTGGTGGCATCAGCGAAAAAATCAGGAGGCAACAGTTGCCTGCAAACAGATGATTGCCATTTAGAATCAGACAGGGTGTGCTTAATACTGAGACGATCAAAAACTGACCAGAATGGAAGGGGTACCCGTATTGAGCTAAAATGCATAGATCAAACAAAGTATTGCCGGGTTTGCAGCCTAAGGGATTATTTAGATATACGCCCCGGTGGACCAGGCCCTTTGTTTAAGCATTCCAACAGGGATTACCTGAGCAGATTCCACTTCACCGCCGTCATACGGAAAACGCTGGAGAGGGGAGGCCTGCCCTCATCAGAGCTTAGTTCACACTTGTTTCGCTTCGGGCCGCCACTACGGCAGCCGGTTTAGGCTTAGATGCAAACGCCATCAAAGCAGTCGGCAGATGGCAGTCAAAAGCTTACAAAAGTTACGTTCGCCCCCACATCTGTTGTGATGGTATTATGTCATTGCATTGGCAGGTGCACCTCCCAAGCCTATGTGGGTAATCGGGCATTCATTTATATCCAGATTACAAGCATGGTGGAAGCAAAACATCAATATCAACAGGAGAGACGGACCAACAAAAACGATCAGATGGTGGGGTTTTCTGGGCATGAAATGGTCCCAGCTCCAGCAGACCTTACACAAGCTGTTAGAGACCGCTCAAAGACACCCCTGTACGATAATCATACACCTGGGGGGGAACGATCTGACTACATTGGGGAGAAAGGTACTCCTGAGCGAGATCAGGCAGACACTATGGATCCTTACTAGGCTTTACAGGAACACCACCATCATCTGGTCAGAGATAATCCCCAGGATCACATGGCGGGGGCAACATCATGCAAAGCATTAGATAACTCCAGGAGGAAACTGAACATGGCGGTTGCCAAATATTGCAAAGTTAACGGCTTGGAGAGCATCTGCCATGGTTTGATCCACCTCAGGCAACCAGAACTCTATGCGGTGGATGGCGTACATTTGTCAGCAGAAGGGATGGGTATCTTCTGGTCCATCTTGGCAGCAGGAACGGATTGACCAAAAAAAAAAATATATTATTATTTTCAGTGGGGGGAGCTGCCAGGAGACGTAAGCCTCTCTAGCAGCGTGGCGGAAAGTAAACAAGGTTTTACCAAATAATTGATCGGAAAACACAGCTAGTAAGGGGGCGTGCAAGCAAAAGCCACACACCTGGGGATGCCCTATGGCAGGGTGTAAGGTGGCCAACTAAGGGGAGTAAGCGGAACACGGCACTCGCAGCCCAGACCCGCCAGATCGGATGGCAGGGCATATGTACACGCCAGGTAGCAAGTTGGGCCTAATCCAAAGAACTTGAAGTTACCCCCTGCAACAACATGGTAAAACCAACTCTATTGGAGTGAGCCCCCTCCAAAAAAGCGAAATGTGGGACTGCCTAGAAACCGATGGGAAAAAGGAGACATGACAAATGGAGGCCAGGACTTGAAGGCCCAGCAGTCACTTACTGCAAATTGTGAAATTTTGAATTTAGAATTTATTAAGTGAAGAAGCTGATGTTTTAATTGTCATAAGTACGGATTTTATTTGCACTGATTGAGTCTCATGCTCAATATACATCATCGCGGGCAGTCGCACGCTTGTCCACATTAATAAAGCGGCCAATTTATCCACAATTAAAAACATTGTCAAGTCTGGGTTCATGCATGCCGATATGTCATGTGTAACGTAAATGCATAAATGTTGTTCCATAATGCCAGCTCTGGAGTGAGATAAGTGTGGGTGTTATTCCCTACTTGAGGTGCCCCTGCTGTCCACTCCAGGCACTGCCTAACCGTTCACCTTTCCAGGAAATTGTGTATGTGACCACAGCAGCAGAACAGAAAGCTGTTGTAATCGGATCTCACCCCCAACCCCAAACAGACAGCAGCGTTCCTCTGTAGCACTCCCAAAGCAAGAAGAGGGAGGCAATAATCCCCATCACAGTGCTAATGAGATACAGAGACAATTGCATAGTTTAAAAAAGCATTGACATTAGAACAGTGCATGGCATTATAACACCGGTATTAGAAGCACATTTTGTTTTCTAGTTGCAGGCTAACCACTCTTAAATGCAGTCAGTGAGGAAAAATACAATATCCTGACATAACCAGTTTGAAGCACTACATAAACGAAATATCATAGCATGCAAGCATATGCATCTGTATATAGCTAGGCATATCTGTCTTTGACAGGGAACTAAAGTTCCAGCTCTAATTCCAACAGTGGCATTTCTGCTTTTCATGCTTCAAGGACCGATACTATGGTTAAGACTACAGACCATATGCGATCCGGCATAAGTATAAAATATCCTGTAGCAAATGCTACACAGAACACAAATACACACATGATACA
Source organism: Pleurodeles waltl (assembly GCF_031143425.1). Taxonomy (NCBI): domain Eukaryota; kingdom Metazoa; phylum Chordata; class Amphibia; order Caudata; family Salamandridae; genus Pleurodeles; species Pleurodeles waltl. The sequence goes on along the minus strand of NC_090448.1, from coordinate 764,432,904 downwards.
TTCACACAATGAAAAAACAGGTTTCAAGAACGTTTAAGGCTGCATACTACAACATCTGTAACACCGATAGATAAAAGGACTCTGAAAGGAGTCAGTTACATTGTTTTAAAAAATCTATTCCATTCTAGTTATCTTAATTCTACCTGAATAAAGGATAGCATAACGTCATGTGCTTGGAGTAATGATGGACAGTCGCAATTAGTTAAAGGACTCGATGTTTTTATTGAAAAGCACTTCAAGTGATGCACTTACATTTTTTTACAAACTATATTTTTTACGTGCTACAGCCTGCACTATTGTATCCTTAACTCTGGGTTAATGCTTTATTATAAGTGGACCTTCAGTGACCAAGGCCCAGATCACAATTGGACTAGTTAATTCCGATATGTGCGTTAACTCCTGTTATGGCACATATCTGAATTACAGCGGTGGCTGCTGCATTGCGCAAGGGGAGGGGCGGGGGAGAAGGACACAAGGTAAAAAAATAAAAATAAAAGTAATTACCTTGCCTCCCTCCCTGCAGCTTTGTGCTCCTCTTCTTCTGGTGGCCCAGCAATCACTGCTGGAACACCAGCACAGGCCCCCCAGCAATCCTGGCGTTACTTTCAAGCAAAGCCTTACATGAAAGTGTTAGTGCATCGGACCTTAATAAGTAAACTTACAAGGGGGCGCGATTAGGTCGATGAACCTTTTGACTCACAATTAAGATGTTCCCACCATAGACCCAGTACATACAGATCAACAATCAACAATCCATAACCAATCACCAACAACCAATAATAATCTATGACATTAGTAGCTTTTCTCTAAAGGTGTAAGCAAGCATGTCAGACTATTCGTGTGAGCATTAGCTGTAGGTTCAAAGAAACCTCTAACCAATACTATGTCATTATCCTTAGCTACTCTACTCAAATATCTAATTATAGGGACAAGTGAAAACACAACTTCATGATTTGAATAAAAGTACTGGATGTACTCCTGCTTATAGAATCTTGTTACTAGCAGACTACAACTTATTCCATGTGTTAAAGGCAAACTAGGATATGTAACTCCTTCCTCCACTGAAGAAGGAATCTGCGTACACACATAACAGTTCCTCACTTCCATCGTCTCAACATACTCACTCAATAAGCGATAGAAGACATTAGAAGAAAGTCCTCCTTGCACATTAGTACCGCCATGTAAATATTTCTCATCTAACCTGAATCTCTCTATTGCTAATAGTGTAGTAGTTGTCTCAAAAACAGAAGTATGGTTGGCTTCACTCTTATCAAGAACAGACATACCCACAATCAATACCACAAACAATATCCCACACATAATCACCAAACCAATACTCGTATATTTACAGCGTCTAGTATTTCTATCCTGCTGGCTAATGTTACTCATGATCTGTAACGAATCAGAAAGCAGAAGAAAGATTGAGAAAAACTGCAGCAAAAATAAAAAACAAATGACTTGTTTTTTCGGCAGTTATTTACAGCTTTGACAGAACCCCTTGTCAAAAATCGGTAAGCACCTTGTCAAAATCAGGTTTCAAAAGTCAAATCAGGTTATTAATGTCTTTTCCGGTTACCTTCAACAGTCTCTGTTTCAAAAAGTTTCTCTCAGATTTTTTCAACAGTTCAGTTCATCAACTTCTTTCAAGTGTCAAAATACTGAACCGGAAAGTCTCTGTCAAAAAAAAAAAGACAAACATTCTTGCTGCCATTCACTTGTAGTTGCATACGCCCGTTCACATCTTCGACTTGCTATTCTCTTTCTTTTCAACTTTCGATCACCATTCAACTCTCCCTCACTTAGATCTTCTCTCCATGTGGTGTCTACTTCCTCCTCGATTGTTGTTCCAACAACCACTTCCTTTCCCTTTGCTTGTGACTCCGGCCACTTATCTCCTTTCAGTGGACCTTTTGTCAGTGTTCTTTTCAGAGTCGAACTTGAAACTTCTCCTTGCTCCATGGTGTTTTCTCTTGACGGACCTGCAACTGGTTCAGGAGGAGTCAGATCACAGTCACCACAACTCCTTTCCCTTCGGTGTCTGGCAATTGCTCTGTTTGTCTCTCAGGATCATCTGCTTCTGGGAAAGCCCTCCTCTGAATAGGCTGTCCTGCTGCCTCAATTGAGATAGGCTCTCTGTCACCTTTCTGGAGGTCTTCTCCTTCGTCTCCCACAGGAGTGACTGAACCATCCTAAACGGGCTCAGATCCGGTCTCAGTTCCTCTTTGTTCTCTTTCTGGCCATGAGACTTGTTCTGCTGTTGTTGGTACTCTCAACAACCCTTGTTCATGATCCAGTGGACATGCCACTTTCTTCGTGTGACTGATATGAATCCAGTTTGGAATTCCAGCACACTTCACAGCTGTGGTAGTTGTCAGAACTACCGGGAATGGTCCTTTCCAACAAGGCTCCAAACATGTTTTCCTCATGTGTTTCCAGACCACAACCCAGTCTCCGGCTCTCAGGTTGTGCCCTGGGTCATGGATCGGTGGCAGTGTGGTAGTATCCACCTGCTGAGAGAAGGAGCGCACCACATCAGCCAGACCTTTACAGTAGACCAACACCATATCACATGTAATGTTGGCAAGTGCATTTGCAGGCACCGCTGGCAACCTCATGGCTCGGCCCATAAGGATCTCATGCGGCGACAATCCTGTCTTCCTGTCGGGTGTGTTTCTCATTGACATCAAAACTAAAGGCAATGTGTCAGGCCATTTCAAATTCGTGGACGCACACATCTTTGCAACTCTCGACTTCAAGGTACAATTCATCTGTTCCACCAGTCCTGAAGCTTCAGGGCGGTAACTACAATGCAGCTTCTGCTCAATGTTCAATGCTGCACACAGTAATTTAATCACCTCATTGTTGAAGTGACTTCCCCTCTCTGATTCCAAAGAGATCAGAAACTCGAAACGCTGTATCAGTTCCCTAAGCAGTAGTTTCGCTACTGCAAGACTGTCATTTCTTCATGTAGGGAAAGCTTCTATCCAATGACTAAAAATGCAAACAATCACTAACACATATCTCAAACCTCCACACACAGGCATCTCAATAAAATCCATCTGCATTCTGCAGAATGGACCTCCTACTCTTCCTCTTCCAATGTGGCTCAAATTAACCACTGTCCCTTGCCCTGCGTTCAATTGTTGGCAAATGACACAACAATGGCAAACTGCTTCAGCACCTGTCTAAACTTTGGGTTGAACCAATCATGTTTGAGCTCCCAAATCGTGGCATCCCTCCCAACATGTGCTTGATCATGATAATACCTAGCCATTTGAGACAACAGATTGGCAAAACAAATTGACCTTCTTCTGAAACCCACAATTCATCTTGTCTTGCACACATTTCATTTTACTCCATGAACGTTTTTCCTCTCTGTCAACATTACTCTGCAACATTTTCAATTCCTCCAAAGTGTTAATTACTTTCAATGCAAAACTTGGACATGTTTCAGCTTCTTAAGGTAACAATTCCCACTTATCCTTGAATGATATGCAGTTCAAAACGCAAAACCTTGCAACTTGATCCATATATCTATTTCCCAAAGACACAAAGTCTTGCGACTTCAGATGTGCACTGCATTTCACCTCAGCAATCTTTTCAGGCATTTGTATAGCATGTTACAGTTCTTTAATCCTTTCACCATTCCTCACTGGTGAACCAGAAGAGATCATTATAGTCAGGGGATGTCCCATCACAATGCCTTCACACTGTATAAGGCTTTGACCAGCTGCTGCAATTGTGCGCAAACAACCCGGTAAGGCTGCTGCAACTGGGTCCAAAGTAGCTGAAAAATATGCTACTGGGTGGTTTACACCTCCATGGCCCTGTGTCAAGACAGACAAAGAACATACATCAGGCTCATGTACAAACAATGTGAAAGGTTTCTTGTAGTCAGGCATATCCAAAGCTGGGGTCTTGCACAGACTCTCTCTCAATTCAGTGAACGCTTTCATTCTAGCCTGGTCTAACACTATGGATCAGTGATTTCCATATGAGTCAGTTTCTGCAATGGTCTCGAAATGACTGAATTTTTTTTAATACATTGGCGACCGTAGCCTACCATCCCTAAAAACATCCTGACATCTCTCTGTGTGGTCGGGGGATTCATCTGCAATATGGTTGTAATCCATTCTTTGGATATCTTTCTTGATCCTTTCTCAGTCTGGTGACCCAAGTATTTCACCACTTTTTGACAGTATTGCAATTTAAGCAGAGACACTTTGGGGGTCATTCCGACCCTGGCGGGCGGCGGGCACCGCCCGCCGGACGGAAACCGCCCAAACACCGCCCGCGGTCAAATGACCGCGGGGAGCATTTTGACTTTCCCGCTGGGCCGGCGGGCGATCTTCAAAAGATCGCCCGCCGGCCCAGCGGGAAAGCCCCAGCAAAGATGAAGCCGGCTCTGAATGGAGCCGGCGGATTTGCTGGGGTGCGACGGGTGCAGTTGCACCCGTCGCGATTTTCAGTGTCTGCTATGCAGACACTGAAAATCTTGTTGGGGCCCTGTTAGTGGCATGGGCACTGCAGGGGCCCCCAGGGGCCCCACAACACCCATTCCCGCCAGCCTGGTTCTGGTGGTGAAAACCGCCAGAACCAGGCTGGCGGGAAGGGGGTCGGAATACCCATGGCGGCGCTGCATGCAGCGCCGCCATGGAGGATTCCCTGGGGCAGGGGAAAACCGGCGGGAAACCGCTGGTTCCCCTTTTCTGACCGTGGCTTTACCGCCGCGGTCAGAATGCCCCGGAAGCACCGCCAGCCTGTTGGCGGTGCTTCCTCTGCCCTCTGCCCTGGCGGTGAGACACCGCCAGGGTCAGAATGAGGGCCTTTATGACTATTCTTTCCCAAATGGTGCAACAGGGCAATTATATCATAATTGCAATCATCCTTTGTTTTTGACGTGACCAGCGAGTTATCAATGTACTGTACCAAAGTCGAAAGGAAAGGCAATTCCAATGACTCCAAATTATTTTTCAAGATCTGATTGAATATAGAAGATGACTGAAAATCCTTGAGGAATTCTGCACCAGCAATAAACTCAATCCAGAAATTTGAAACAAAAGAGAAATTGGCTGTCCTCATGAAGAGGCACAGAAAAGAAGGCTTGCGACAAATCAATGACAGTGAACCACCCAGCATCACATGGAATCTGGAACATTATCACAGCTGGATTTGGTACCACAGGACAACATTTGACAACAATCTCATTTATTTTTCTCAAATCCTGGACAATTCAGACCTTCCCATAGGACATTTCCAAACCCATTATCGGTGAATCACATGGGCTGCTCAATACCTCCTTCAAAACCCCTTGCACTACAAAGTCTGCAATTATTTGGGTGACCTTCATAAGGACATTTTGTGGCATGTGGTACTGTGGAAGTTGAGGAAAGACTGTGCTCGGTTTTACAGTGCCTTTAACTGTCTCAACTCCGTTTATAAGACCTATTTCTTTTTCTGTCAAATCCCACAATTTCTCTTTAACAGTTTCCTGCAAATCAGGATGAAGCTCCTTCACTGTGAACATCCGGAAACATTCAATCAGAGGGTACTCCTCATTTGTAGTTTTACCTTCCATCTCTGGGGCTTGGTCATCTTCATCATCACATTCATCTGAATCTCGATACTACCATTTGAACAAGTAATCAAGCACTTGGTCTTACACAGCAAGTCTCTTCCCAGTAGGGATACTGGACTTGGGTTGCAGACTACGAATTTGTGCAATCCCTGAAAGTTGCCAATTTTAACCTCCACCGGTTCTGTAATTGGGTTGGTCAAATACTGATTTGCTACTCCTACAATCTCAACTGTTTAACCTGAAAGAGGCAAGTTTGGAACTTCTGCACTCCTCACTGTAGAGCGTGTAGCTCCCGTTTCAACCAATAATAAAACTCTGTGACCCATAATCTTTCCTTTCACATAGGGACCTCTCTGATCTACTTCTAAGGCAGTTGCAAGCACACATGGCTCCTCATCTGAACTGTCGCTCATCCAATCATTGTTTATTTAATTCTCACAGTGTAACGGAAATTGGTGCACTGTGTTATTAGTTTGGTCAAGCTTGTGACCCGTGACCTGTTGAGAAAGTATCATTTGTTCCTGTGGGGCTTGAGGTATTTAAATTTGCTGTCAAGGTACCATGGGAACCTGCTGCTCCACTGGCTGCAACTGTGGCATTTGTACACGTGGCATATGCACCTGCTGCATGGGCTGAAAATTCTGCATTTGATTCACATTATTTTGAAAATTTGGGCTAGGACCTCTCATTTTCAATCCCCCCAGGTTCTGGAATGAATTGATGTCATTACTTTGCTGAACAACACCTTCCTGCACCAGCATCGAACACTCACGTTTCCAATGTCCAATGACTCCGCAAACGTGACATGGCAATAATTTCTTCATTCCCAGCACATCATTCTGAACCCCTACAGTACTCAAATCTGGACCATGATTCATATTACCTCAGCGACCTCTACCTCTCATCTGGGGCTGAACCATCATATTTCCCTGCTGTTGCTGTGGTAACTGTTGTGGAAAATTCCCTTGCATGCCTGTCTGAGCAGCTTTAATCTGCATCACCATCGCCTTCCCTTTCAGCTTTCTCTGCTTCACCTCAAGCTCATCACTACAGTACTTTGCATACTGCAACACCTCATCAATCGGCTTTCCTTGCCAGCAAATCAAATGACTCTTAATGATCTGGCTAATTTCAGGTCTCAACCCTTCCACAAATCTGAACACAAAATGAATCATGTCTTTCACCTCAATTGTCTCTGTACTACTGTAATGCTTGAACGCATGCAACAGTCTCTCATAGTACGCATGTATCAACTCCTTTGCTTCCTGAACTGTCCTGTCAATCCTCTGCCAATCAATATCCTTGGGCGAAATTGTTGTTTTCAAAAACTCAATCACCTTATAGTAATATTTCATTACCTCAGGAGACGTTGCACCTGTATTTTTGTCTCTCTCTGGTTCACTTGTTGGCCAATCTACACCCCTCTTGCACTCTATCCACAGATCAGCTGGAACCACAATCTCTAGTAACATATTCAAGTCCTCCCACAAGCACTTTGCAAGTTTCACAAACCTGTCTGTCTGCTGATACCACTCTACTGGCCTCTCTCTCAATTTTGGATAATCATTTGTAAATGACAGAATGTCACTTCTGCTCCAAGGGACCTGAACAAAATTCCCTCATGGCATCTCCCTCAGTGGTAAACTCTACACTGGATCTGGGCTCTGCTGCACGTTTGCAGTCAGTTCCACAGAATCCCTTTTCTTTTTGTCTCTTTTCTTCACCCATCTGTTTTCCCATTTGTCTAATGCTGCCCAAGTCTGGGCACTTTGGAGCAATTCCCTAAGGTGTGCCTTCATTCCAGCAGATCTCATGTGTTAAAAATCTTTAGTCTCGAAATCTAATCTGTAACTCCTTTTCAAATGCTTTTTTTTCTCTGTTTCTACACCGTACTTCTCTGCCAGGTCTGCAAGTTTCTGATGCACGTTCCTCACTTCCCTTGTAATCTTCGGACACAAATACCTCAATTACTCTTCTGTGTAGGATTATAACCTGTTCACGCCCATAATGAGCTCACCGCTTCCAAGCTCAGCCTAGCATAATTCAAACACTCCTCTCCTTTAGTAGCAATCTGCAGAGTATTCAGCTTGTCTAACCATTCGGTCAACTGCTGAGCTGTCAAACCTTGCAATGAAATTGTACTGGCCTAGACTGGTGGCACCTGCTGTGCCAACAATTTCAAATGCTGGCTAACGTTTGACCCTACCATAGTATCTGGAAACACTCTGAATGGACTAAGGTCCAACAGTGATCTCGATCCGTCAATAGTCTGTCCCACAGAAGAGACTACTTGAGCATTTTCGTTATGTCCTCTCCTCATTACATTCTGGGACATTGCACCCTGTTCAAGTACAGTGGGCTTCTTCTGTGCAACTAGGGGTACGGCTGGACCAACAATAATAGGCAACGATATAGCATCTGGGGTCTGTCTGGTACTTATGCTCAGTGGGAGAGTAATTCCCATGTTCTGATTCATCATAGAAGACACATCTGACTGTGTCCCTGTTACTGGAGTGAATCTCGGCATGACTTGTGGTTGTACCTGGGGCAGTAAAAGTGGAGTTGGTTCGGTCTGAACCAACATTGGTCTTGGGCAAGCCTGTTCCATAGGCACCATTCAGTTCAAAGTTGTTTCCATAATGGGCACATCAGGGTAAATTCTCTGAACCTGTGGCGGTTGCACCTGGCTTTGTACTACGGGAGTTGTAGGCTCATTAAGACCACTCTGCATCGTATTCTGTGTCAGGCCATCACTAGCCTGCATCGGACTCACCATCCCGTTAACTCTGTATCAGGGCTGTAGGGTCAGCACTAGTACTCGCACCACTCGCATGTGCTGTATATGGTGGGGGGTGATTTCTCAATAACTGCATAAGAAACTCATTATCATATGACTCTTTCTCCATTGTCGAAGACTTTCTAGCCTTCCTACTTTCAGGCAGACTTCTGTCAGTCTCTCTCATAGCTTTCCTTCCTTCTTTCTTATTGCCTGTGTGATTTCCAGAAACAACTTAATTCCGTGGAAAGTCTCCGTTCTCCAAACTCTCGGATCACTGTCCCACCTAGCCTCTGCTAAAGTCTTTTCTGCCTTTCTCATCCTCCTCTCAAATTGCTGTTGCTGTGTAGCTACTAACTCTCAAATCGCTAATGCCTCAAACTGTTCTGGTCTTGGAAGGGGCTTTGATTCATATAGCACCATTCTTAAATGCTTCAAAACCCTCAAATTGAATGTCCCATTTATAGGAAATGCTAAGTTCCCATCTTTCTCTGTCACTTTGCACCATTGCTTTAGCCAAAGACCTGGCAAGACACCCCTCTCTTCCAATACAATGTAGGCTGGTGTACCTTCTGGCGGTGTAGCCTCTCCTATAATCATAGTAATATACATATCTGCCCTTAAAGCACTCCTTAGAGCTTTGAAAAATGTAATCTTTTCGACCTTATGTTATTCAAAATCAAGGAAGTCCAGGAAGTGACTTTTAATCCCAGAATTCCTTTCACCTATTTTCTTGACCAATTGCCTCTCACGGATGGCTGCCAATCTGTGCATGACCCTTCTCACTAACCGACCTATCCCAGAGCTGCTCCAATGATGTCACACTCACATGTACTGCGGCTGACAAAGTCTTACAGCTCGTACTCCCAAACTTCAATTCACACAAAACTAATGCAAAATTGCAAGCACTAATCAAAAAACAAAAAACAAATCTGCTAGATTACTACAGGAAAGGTAACCCAATTGCTTCAGAAACGTTATGGATTTTTCACTGTGTCTTTTCCCGCACTTACAGCTACTCCTTCTTTCTCAGTCTCCCTGATTCGCAAGCAAAATTCGACCCGCAAATTTTACTCTCAACTGATCATAGGGTCTGTCCTGGTGCACATAGGACTCGCCAAATCTCAGTCGAAAAAATCTTTCACTCACTTTGACTCACACTCTGACTTGTCGACCACGCCCAATTGACCTACTAAACCAGACAGATTACAACATAAAACCAAGTGTCTCATACACTCTCAATATATTCCGGAGTCTTAGACCACGCAAGGTCTATACATCAACAACCACGTGGACAATGTTTGAGCACAAAGTGCCACACACATGTGAAGTTGGACGACTTCCCTGCTCACACTGCGGAGTATGCACACTCCTTCTGCAACCTCATTTGGAGTACGCAAACTCCCTAAACCCTCACAATTCACCTGCGATTTGCATAACCTGTGCAAGCGCAACCTACTTCGTTCACACTGTCACTAGAATGCCAAGAACACCCTCAAACAACCATTAGCAAGATCCAGGATTCTGGGAAAGTCATTGCTGGACTTAGGGAAACATTGTCTCTCCAATTAACATCATTGAAAAATAAAATCCAGATCTCAGTGATATCTCTGCTATCGTCTCTGTCGGTACCTGTTACTCTATACTGGACATCTATGGTAAGCTCTTAAGGAGCCAAACCATTACCTCTGTCACTATCTCCAGTAATGCCTGTTACCCTATACCGGACGTCTATGATGAGATCCTAAGGAGTCTAACCATTACCTCTTCTACCATCTCCATGTTAGCGCGTCGGACCTTAATAAGTAAACCTGCAAGGGGACGCAATTAGGTCGATTAACATTTTGACTAGCAATTAAGATGTTCCCACCATAGATCCAGTACATGCAGATCAGCAATCCATAATCAATTAATAACACCAACAATCAATACTAATCAATGACATTAGTAATCAATAGAGTCAGTAATTGTCACACACCATGACCTTTCAGTCATGAAAAACAACACCTTTAGTTAAAGTTAGGATATTTATTTCCCTATATTAACAATGCTAATTATATGAAAATTAGTCTCAAAATCAACATAAACAACATTGGCTGTCTAAAGCAGCAGAAGAAACGTAATCTAATCAAAGCTTGAACTACGACACATTCTAAGGTTACAGTGCAAAGTAATAACAAAGTCAATTGCGTCAACGTGACATTTCAGTCATGAATAACCACACCTTTAGTCAAAGTTAGGATATTTATTTCCCAATATTACCAATGCTAATGTTATGTAAATTAATCTCAAAATCAAATGAAACACAAACATAAACAACACTGTCTGTCTAAAGTGGCGGAAGAAACGTAATCTAATCAAAGCTTGAACTACGACACATTCTAAGGTTACAGTGCAAAGTAATAACAAAGTCAATTGCGTCAACGCGATCACATACATTTAGTTTCAGCAAAGAAATTCATCAAACATTATCTCCTATTGGCAGACTTTTCATTAGTGAGAATACTTAACTAACGTCAGATTAGCATCAGCATGTTGGGCTTCATGCAAAACAATTTAAAAACACAAATTTGGAAAACATCTAACTATGGCTCTATCAAAACAGTGCAGTTGGTACCTAGAAAGTAAAACAAATAGACATAATCATCAACATTCTAATTCATAATACCTATCCTCAGTATGGATCAGCAAGCAGAGTCAGACTTTGTCCTCAGGACATCAGTCGATCAGCAAGGCATCAGGATTCAGCATCAAAGTTCAGAAAATGCAAAGTCTTTAAGCATTAAAGTTAAGCACGTCCCTTGTCAAGATGCACAATGAGCAAGAAAATGGGCAGTGACCTGCCTTCTCTTGGTGCAGTCTCCTTAAGTTCAAATCACTAAAACTACTTCCCAAATCCCCATTGGTCAAGGGAGTGCATGTTCACACTATGTCCAATAATACTAAAACTTCAAATCTATGAATTCTAACACTACTCCATTACATGTCGCTGAGTGGTCCCTCCTGCAACGTCCTCATCATCCGGCTTGTCAGGTAACAATATTGTTGCAGTTTCTACTCCAGTCAGTGTCTTCATTGTTCTAATCCTGAGAAAGTGACTCTTACACACAATACACAAAAAATGTTACATTAGCAGGAACAGCATCTTCTAGCAATCGGTTCTAATGAGAAACTTCCTTCAATGAGCACATTCAAACAATACAGCGGAAAATCACAGTTGAACTCTCTAGGACAGCCATTTATTAAACCATTTATTAAACGTTAAGAAAGACAGCTTGACATTAGGTCTGGCAAATAGGCTAAGACCTTTGCTAAGTGAAGGCCTACAATTAATAAAGCTAATGCATAATGCTTAACCTTTACTATGACATATTAATACATTAATCCAACATATACTCAACATTTCATATTACTAATTATGAGAGAATACACTTCCTGAACAGTGGTGGCCACTCATCGTGATCACATTTTTAAATGCGTGCATTATTTTTCTACGTGATTATATTTTCTACACAAATCCGTTACTCATAATACATGAAACTCTTGTTAATAATTTTTATTAAAAACATCTGCACTAGCAATAGCAGCACCAGAATTGATCTAAGCAGCAGTGACTGCCGCTCAGACATGGCCCTGGGGTCTGTGCAGTTTCTCTAGCCCAGCTGTTAAACACAGCCAAGCTGAAGAAACCTAAGTTTGCATGTGTGTTTGGTCGGCCTGAGACGGCCGGCCAAACACACATGCGCACTTAAGTGCACTCTCCCCTCCTCCTCCTCCCCTCACTTCCTGTGGCCTAGTCCCGCCCCTCCCTGCTGGCTGTGTCAGAAAAATAAGACGATCTATTGTTTTATTTGTTTGTTTCTGGCACAGCCAGTGGGCCGATGCTCCTTCGCCATAGCGAAGAAGCCACCCCTGCTGAATTACAAGTTTTGCAGCAAGCATCAGAATCTCACACTTTTCAATTGGTACATTTTGGATGGGAATCATGTTGAAAATGCTAGGGGAAACATGCTGATTTGGTGTGGAGGGCACTCAAATCTTCATGTTATGCCACATTGTTTTGGGAAAAACCCATAATTGATGCTTTTTAGCACAAGTGATAAAGTCAGATTCCTGCGGTGTCAGATTTTATCAAGTGGGAGGAGGCATGGTATTTGTATACGGAAAGTGGTAGAGTCTGAATATGTGTCCTTTTTCATGTTTGTTTAGCAGAGGAAACTAGCTTACAATATTGCCTTTCCTCAATGGCTTTTTTTTTTTGATGGTGTGTTTACTTTGTACACGTTTAGTTGCCTGATGTAAGTGTGCTGCAGTGCCAATATTGTAAGAATGCACATTTTACTCTGTGAATAGACATTCACTGATCAGAAGTATATTCTTTTGTGCAACTGTACATTGATAGGCTCAAATACTCTTTGGTTGTTTAAATGTTTATTGCTTATGATGACCTGCAACAAGTTGAATTGTGTTGTGGTTACTTTATTTTATAGTGTTATACCTTTGATAGGGTTCTGGAGTGCTTCTTAGTGGATGGGTAGCAAGCAACTCCAATGGTTTTGCTTTGCTGGAAGAGTGAGGGTGTATAGGGTAACCTGAATGGAATAAGAATTACTGTCAGCACTGTGGACTCATGGGCCGATGGCATGGCCGGACTGGGAATCCAAAGCCACCCTGGCAAATTTTATCTGACCAGCCGCAATTAGGTGCACAGCGAGAAAGCCCAACCCCTACAATGGGGCTTGAGGGGCTCTGCCCCCCCCCCCCCACGAAGATTTGGAAAAAATTCCAAAAACTGTATTTATACAAAACATTTTTGATAATATATTCAATTGTATTCGTTTTTAAAACATGGTAAATGATGACCTTACTGTGCACAAGGATACAGCAATCTTTATTGGGGCTCTTCAATGATTCCCTCACCATCACCCACTAACAGTGCCTCTCATCTCTCCATACCCCCTCTCTCACATGTATTGTATTTGTTTTATAGAGCCTCTCTTACCAGCAAAGGGTGTTGGAGCACTTTACATCACATCACACACCCATACAGAGACAATGAATCATACTTGTAAAAATTTGTGTATAGAAAATGTTGCAAAAGACAAAGGGGACTACAAGGTGTAGAATTCACATGCCATCCATACTAGTAGGCATTATTAAAGAGTGCTTGATCTGGGGATGCAAAAACTTAGGGTTTAGAACATAACAGAGTGGATAGGGTTGAATTTACTAATAACAATTTATTTCTACCTAAACAAACCCCTTTTTAGAAAAATGAGGATAATAAAAGACTGGGAAAACATAACTTTCAAACCTGTACCATACAGTTAGCAAGTAGCTCTTTGATGGCAGTTCATAGGTTACTGTTCTAGATTATGATTGTAGTTTATGAAATGCACAGTAACAAAATGATCTTTGTGACAAAAGCAATATCCCACTGAGCATTGCACATAAAATACTATTCTGTAATCTGCATAGTACACATTCTTTGCAGCAGGCTTATTATCCCCCTTTGTGAAGTTAGATTAGTCAAAACTGTCACTAGATGAAACTCCAATCTCTCTCAAGGAGGTACATTAATCACCAGGGTAATCTTGGCACTTTTACTGTTGCCTGAAATTTGTTGGATATAGAAGGAACTCTGCAGTGCTTATAAAACTGCTGCAGTGCTACAAAACTGACCCCCCAGTAACAAAAGTGGCGCCACACTCTTCCAGCCTCCCAGGGAAATGCCTGATGCCCTGTACGACCAGTCCACCCTTCGCTGATAGTCTCATGATACAGCACATATTTAGCTGTGCTTACATTTGGAGTGGACTGTGGATGAGCAAGAAATGTGGTCACTAACATTATACATCCCGAAGTTGTCATGTTGGAGGGTTTAAAGTGTTACCTAGTTATGTTGTGGGGCATGGTAAGCAGAGGTGTGCTCTTGTCATCTTGTAGCAATATTGCAGTTTCACTTAAGCTTGATGTGAAGCCAAAATGAGTGAGATATGCTAAGACCTACCATCTGTATCTAGGTGAATGTCTTATCTCTTCCGGACTGTTAGGGTGTGGTACTGCTTTGCAGTATGGATGTCACCTATTAGTTGACGGTTGTCACAAAGTGTTACCTGCCAGAAGTGATGGACCTTTGGTCTGAGGATGGAGGTTGCTGTGGGACTTTCATCTGAAATAGTATTCTAGGCTATCAGTTTTCATGACAAGGTGGTCTGCAAGGGCCTCACAGAGGGTGGTAGAGTGTTCTTAGTAGTGGTGTACATTGCGTTATGAACTTCTAAGAGGAGCCTGTTGTCAAGCTTTCAGCAAAGTAGTGTGGTGCTAACAAGAATCCCACTACCTCTCTGTCGATAGGTAGAGCATATACACACATCAACCAGGTAGCATGCAAGGAAAAGGTGGAGGAGAAAGAAAGACACCTGCCTAACTCTGAAGGCACAAGGTAACAGGAAAAGGTGTGTAAGAAATTACAATCTTTTGTGTGGTGAACCCACAGATTTTTGCCCTGTCTGTTTTTGCTGCCATTTACCCCTGCTAACCAGTAGTAAAGTGGCTGTGGTTCTCTTTTCAGCATGATGAATTTGGTATACTTCTAATTGGCATTTTTAACTTTCCTATAAGTTCCTAGTATATGGTACAGAGTGCATCGAGGGCCTGTAAGTTAAATATCACTAGTGGGCCGCAGCACCTATTGTGCCATCCACTACAGTGATAGAATAAACATGGCTTCAGGCCTACTAATTTTGCATGACTAAAGCAGATTTTAAGATGTAATTCGACTTGTCCAAATAAACCCTTTGAACAAGTCTACACTTTCCTTTTGAAATTGTAATATATGACTCCTAAGTTGGACCTATTGTCCAGAAGGCAAGGTGCATGGTAATTAAAAGAAGGACATGTAGAAATGTAACGTTAAACATATCCTTACAGGAAAAGGGCCCCAAAACGTTTTTCACTGTAGGAAAATACCAGGATGCAATATTAAACGGAAGAAAGTTATCTCCGACTAGGAAAAAGATAGAAACTTCATTCTTGGTCTCTTTGTCATATATTTTTTTTTTTTTAAAGAGGGCACAAGATGAAGCAGGGTTTCACCATCCTGAATTTAGGCAGAGAGGAGTACGGTGGGATTGTTTGTTTTAGGGCACAAAGGAAGTGCTGCAAAAGTGGGTAGGGTTATCCTCTGAACCTTTAGCCTATTGTTTAGGAAGGGGCAAGAAGTCACCCCTACCCACAAGCTAGTGCCAGACATAAATAAGGCACCCACAAATATGACATGTACTGTCCTCAAAACACTACTAGTCCTGTGGAAAATCAGAAGAGGGCTGAACTTGCAGTCTGAGAGCTTAGAAGAGCTCCGAAAGACTGGACCTGCTCTTCCTTTTGTACCCCAAAAAAATAAATCAACTCCAAAGGTTAAAAGGCTGATCTCCAGTTCAAGCTACAGGGACATGACAAACTACAAGAAACAAGAGGCCTTTCACGTGGCATCCCAGCAACCAGTTTCAACTGGACTTGCCCTGGACCCTGCTTGTGGCTCCAGCTGGAGTGTGTCTTGACCCCCAAGTGCTATTCCTCATAGAATCTTGGGCTGTGTAAAACTGCAGTCCTCCTAAAATCCTGAGAAACCAGGGACTTGGAAACGTTTTGACTCCAAAGATATTGGAGGACCATGACAAATCTGCTGAGCTGATCTTACCCAGGTTCATTGCCACTCGGCTAAGGATTCAGGTATCCTCCACGAAGACCTTTTTCATATCACAAAATACAATTCAGAGGGACCTTGTGGTCAAGGTATTGGCCTCGTGAAGCCCTCTTCGGCTACAGCCTGCCACCCTACCCCAATGGTGGAATCCGAGCTTCAAAAAAGAAACTGTATTCAAATGTAGAAATCTTCACTGGCCATGGTGTCAAAATTATTTGTCAGGTGAAGAACCTTTTTTGGATGCAAAATTTGAATTCCTCCCACTCAGAGCTACTCTGGCAAAAGTCAATAGCTTCACCAGGACCTCGTCCAACAACTAGGCAACCTCAGGGCTCCATCCCTGACCAAAGCTTGCTGCCTTGACCTGCTGAATATTTTGGACTTCCCCTTAAGAGACTGAAGATAACATTTCTGACGGGTTCGAACCTGGATTCTGTAGCCAACCCACTCTCATCGTGTTTGCCTCAAATCACACCTGGGTCCCAGTCTACCCCGACCAGCTGACCAAAGTTGGCGCTTAACACATTTTGCAACTAGTTTTACTCAAGCGTTTAAAAACTCATATCCTTTTTTTCCCTTAATGGATTTTTGTCATTTTGGTGGTATTATATTTCATAAAATGTACTCTATTTTTCAAAATTCGTTTGAGATTTTGCTTTACTTTTGACTTTATTACTGTTTCAGTACTGTATAAATACTTTACACATTGCCTCTAAGCTAAGCCTGTCTTCTCTGTGCCATAACTACCAGGGGCTTGAGCTACAGTTCGTTTAGTGAAGGGAGCAGTAATGGTGGTGGCTGATTGGATTGGAAAGCCATGCTGCCACATGGAACATTTCCAGGCAGTTTCTCAAACCTGCACCTAAATACTGCTTCTCCCTAGACTGCCCTAGAAGCTGTAGGCCTAACCTTGAAATGAGTTAATGGTAAAGCTTGTGGTCTAATTCTTACTCCATACCTCTGTTGCACTGTTCTTCACCAACTTACAGCCTACCTTAAAGCCTCTAATTCTGTAATCTGACCAGTCTCATACCTGCATCATCTGCTTTCTCTGCTTATGGTTCATATTATCCCTTCCTGTAATGTTAACCTGACCTTGCGTCGCATTCCTGACACCTGCAAAGTTATTTCTAAGGGCATTATGCTTTGGAGCTCTGATGAGAGGTGCATCCCTTTTGATGTTTGATGTCTGCTTTGTTGATGTCTGCTTTGCAGACAGTGAAAATCGCGACGGGTGCCACTGCACCCGTCGCACCCCTGCAACTCCGCCGGCTCCATTCGGAGCCAGCTTCCTCGTTGCAGGGGCTTTCCCGCTGGGCCGGCGGATGGCCTTTTGGCGGTCGCCCGCCGGCCCAGCAGGAAAGTTGGAATGACCGCCGCGGTCTTTTGACCGCGGTGCGGTCATTCGGCGGTAACCGCATGGCGGGCGGCGACCGCCGCCCGCCGTGGTCAGAATGACCGCCTTAGTCTCCATTGGTCTTACTAATCTACCCAGTTTCACTCATTCTACTCTGGCCCACTTTGTCTCACTCAGTCCCAGTCCTTTTCACTCATTCTGAACTGCTCAGTCTTACTGTGACTCAGTCTCACACACATTAACACTCAGTTACACTCACTGTCATTCTACCTCACTCGCTCATATTCATTCTCACGCATACTGGTCATTACTGTCACTCATTCTCACTGATTCTGACTCATTCCTTCACTGACTTTACCTCACACACATAGACACACAAACATGCTCACAATGCTGGGATTTCACCAGCCCTGAACAGTATCTCTGACGGCTGGCGCAAGGACCTTCATGGACCTGTGTCAGCGTCAAACTGTCACAAGCTGTCTTAGCTTGTTGCTGTTTGTTGTTTGTTGCTGGACCCGAAGCAGGTCTGCATTTTTTTTACTATATCAAGAGTAAACAATCATTCACTCTTGAGACAATAAAAATGGACCACAAAATAAAGGGGGTGTAGTGTAGCTGTAGAGCCCATAAAGAGAGCCGCCACTGATACAGGGACATCTATCCATCAAACCAATCCATCCACTCAATCATCAATCCTTTACTTGTCAATCCTCCCTTTCATCCATCCATTCATCCATCCATGCAATCATCCATCCATTATTTTGTTCATCCATCCACCCTTTTGCTCCATCTATCGATCCTTTCACTCTCTCCATTCATCATCTTTCTTTTAGCTCATTCATCTATCCACCCTTTTACTAAGCCATCCATTTTACACCCATCCATCCACCCTTCGTCCCATCCATCCAGCCATTCATCCATCCATCCATTTGCCCTTTCACTCAGCCATCCATCCTTTCACTCACTCATCCATCTATCCATTTATTCATCTGTCCATCAATTCATCCTTTCACGCATCCATCCATCCTTTCATCCAGACATCCATCTACCCTGCCTTTCAATCATCCATCCATTGTTTTACTCATTCATCTTTACATATATCCTTTCACTCATCCATTCTTTTGCTCATCCATCCATGCTTTCACTTCATCCATCCAGTAATCCATCTGTCCATCCATCCACCATCCCTTTCATTCATACACCCTCCCAGCCATTCACTTCGATTCTTACGTCCATCCTTTCACTCATTCATCCATGAATCTATCAATCCACCATTTCATTCATCCACTCATTCTTCTTTTCACTCAGTCACCCTCCCTAGTTAATTATGAGCCTTTGCATCTCTGCTGAGCTACAGACAGGAGAGACCCATCAAGAACCCAGCCCCTCTGTAGCTTCTAAAGGGGCAGGGAGGGAGGTTTGAGGATGCCCCTGATGCAGGCAGAAACTTAACTGCACGCTTACCTCTTAGTCCTCTAGTGCTTTTGTTGTTCGCAGCTGGTTACTTCCCTCTCTTGGGCCTCTATGGCGAGATAAGAAGCACTCTGTTGTACACAGCTCCATAACGTTTTTGTCAAAGTGAAACCACATGCAGTACTAAACACCTGTTACTGCTAGGAGAGCAACCCCATGCACACCTTCTACAGCCTGCCCCTCTGTGATGACCAACAAACTGTTGCTACCCACTCCCTCCTTGTCTCATCAGCCTGCCCCATCTCCAGCCATTGAAGTGGATGGAGTTTTGTAACTCCTCCCAGGGCCATTATTTGTGTACCCCCAAAGCAATAGAATCACTTGCTTTCTAATTCAGCACTCCCTCTCCGATGAGGTCACTGCAGTATCTTGTGCTTGCAAGAAAACCTTACACAGTTGGTACTTGCAAAGTAGGACACCTGCAAAGTTCACCCAATAGTTTCAACACACTGCCTCAGAGCAGTGATTTATGTTTAGCTGCTCTGTGTTTATTTCCCCGTTCTTGCCTCTCCCCAGGGGGTGGCAGCGCAATGCGCCTTTTTGCCCATGAACACCAGTCACCCCTGGCCTTTATCGGAGGAATCAGATAGCCTTCTCGTCTCTGATGCAACTGAGATATCAAGGAGGAAGGAAGTTGATAGTTGTGTATGATGAAGCGGAATGTGTTTGAAGGTCTTTGGAGAGTATTGTTGATCTTTAAAATTGTAAAACATGCCCTGGTGGGCATGTTAGCATTGAAAGAGCTGAAGTGTTGGTCTCTCCAGTTGACAGGAAGATTTGATTTCCAGTCACAGTGTAGAGACCTGGTGGAGAAATGATTACATCCAGAGTATGTCCAGCTGAGTGCATTGTTGCTGAGGCAATTTGATAGGAGCTGAAATTCTTCAATTTGACAGGGTGGTTCATGTTAGGGTGAGTTTTATATTGGTTAAGCCAGATATTCAAGGTTCCCAGGATGTAGAGGTTCTTGTGGAATTTGGCCTTGTTGAGGAGGGCTGAGGAAAGGAGCCTTGTAGATAGAGTGGGTTTTCCCCAAGACATTGTTTTTGTCATAGGCACACAAGTAGCTGGCCATAGGTGAAAGGTAGAGAGCAATGGAAAAATCATAAATGAAGAGGGCACGACAGAGTGGGTTAGGAAAGAGTGAGATTTCATGATTAACGGTGACAGTGAGACAATTGGGGTGACAGAGGGAGAGAGAGATTTAGAGATAAGGGCAGACATATTTGAGCAGGCTAAAGAAAGCCCCTGGGAAGCCTGAACTGACCACTCACTCCATAGAGTCTAAGGGCAGACATCATAATAGTTATGTTTAGCTGAAGATGTACCAGGAGGAATAGAGAGGGATGGACTGCCTTCTTTGAGGACAGTAACTGTGACTATGGTTTAAGAGGGTGGGAGTCAGAAGGCTGGGCTTATAGGAGAGAAAATGCTTCAAATGGAGATTACTGATTGTAGGTATTTTCTGCCTTGGAGTAATTGCTTCATTCTCAGACAAGCTGTTACTATACCTATGAAAATAAAATGAAGATGGGTTTAGACTTGCATGCACTATTGTTTAACATTTTCATGAAAGGTATTGCTGCCTAACAATTTGATCCTACTAGCATTTATGAGCGTGTTCCATCTTTCGGTGCCAGTTCTATACCTCAATGGGCATTCATTCACTAAATGCCAGAGGTAATTGAAGTTACTTTGACCACTTTTATTGGCATACGCAGCACAGGGTGACTGTTTGACACTCATGTAGCTGTTCAACATATAGGTATTTGCTGCCCAGCCTTAAGGTGGAGGAGAAATAACATAAAGAAACAGGGCTTTTAAAGTGCTGTTCGCATTTTGAGCTTGCCACTGTTGTCATGACTCCTGAGACAATTTGTGGCATGAGTACCAAATGGTAAACAAGGGCAGCAATTGCTACTCCTGATAAACCCTAATGCAATTCCATGTATGACGTGAGAAGCATGGCAAATCCTTCAGGACAGCAAATCTTACCAAACATCGGTTGCATTCCAGTATATATTCCTACCAAATATTTCAAACCAAGAAAATGTGATGGGAGTTATGTCAGTACCAATAAATACATTTTCTAAATTCATTCTGTGTGTTACAGAGCTTGGACATGAGACATTCCCACTGGACAGCATGACAGGGGTTTATTATACTAGCATCCTGTTCTGTCAATAGCATAAAAGTGCAGGTAAATGAAGCATTAACAGTACAGTAACTCAAATGTGCATAAACTCCACTGATTTCTAACATGATTCTAAACCTTCCTTTGGGAAAGGCTTTTGCTGCCATCATTGCTGCAGGGACTCGAAGTCCCACAACTCAGTACCCCAGGAGCGGGAGGGACTGGCAGCGGCGGCTGCCACAAATCTCAAAGGGTGTGCAGGGGAGATCAGGGACGTGGCAGGAGGGAAAATAAAAAAAAAATCCTAATGGTTTTTTTTTAAACTGAACTTCACAGACGCCGCTGGACGCCTCGTGATCCTGTTCTCTACTGGTGTCCCAGCATTCACTGGGACACCTGCACAGGCTCCCCAGCAATCCTGGCGCTGCTTTCATGCTAAACCTAGCATGAAACCAACACCAGGATTGGTCTGAGGGGCTTGGGCTGCCACTCAGACACAACCCTGGGGTCTGTGCAGTTTTTCCAGCCTGGCTGTTCAACACAGCTGGGTTGGAGAAACCTAGGTGCACAAGTGTATTTGACCGGCCTAACACAGCCAGCCAAACACACATGCCTACTTAGGTGCACTCTCTCCTCCTCCCCCTCTCCTCTGCCCCTCCCATGTCCCAGCCCCACCCCTCCCTGCACATGCTGATGGCTGAGCCAGCAGCTGTAATATAAAACGATAATTGAATATCGTTTTTTTTTTACTGCTCCTGGCTCTTACCCAGGGGAGCTATCCTCCTTTGCCATTGCAAAGGAGCCGCCTCTGGGGACTGGTTCATGTTTCTCCAGTGCAATGCGCTATAAAGCACTTTGTCAACTACTGCAGTGTGGGTCGCTTTTGTTGCCATCATTGCTGCAGGGACTTGATGTCCCACAACTTAGTGCCCCAGGAGGGGGAAAGGCTGGTTCCTGTTTCTCCTGTGTTATGCGCTATAAAGCACTTTGTCAACTCATGCGACGTGGAACGCTTTTGTTGTCATCATTGCTGTAGGGACTCGAAGTTCCACAACCCATTGCCCCAGGAGGAGGAAGGGCTAGCTCCAGCTTCTCCCCGTCACATGATATAAAGCACTTTGTCAACTCCCATGGCTCAGAATATGGGCTGGCTGCGCCTGTCAGCTCCAGGAAGAGCTAGGGCAGGGCCAGATCCCTTTGCGTTTCTTCTGGACCTAATTGGTACTTCTGGCAAGGCCTCTTTTTAGCATCTAGGTATGGACTTGTTTTCCTCTCCTGTATCATTTCTTTTTTAAACTCTCCCACTGGGGTGGGAATTCATCTCCCGGCATGCTTGGATTTGAGGAAAGGCTGTGGAGTGTATTTGGGGCACTGGACTATCGCTTCTTGAGATGCCCCTCTCTTATTTTCTCCCAGCCCTGTTTCTTCTTATGGTCTTCCTGCTGGAGGGGGCTACATGTGCCAGAGTCTGAAACTACACCTCCCCAACAGCCCATGCAAACAGGAGGAGAAAGGGTGGCATACTACGCTCTACGGCCTATATTTAAGGAAACTTAGCACCATCTTTGCGCCATTTATTTTGACGCATAAGCAGTACTAACCTGGCCCCATATTTATATTATGTCACTAGACCCATCTAGCAAACAAGCACAAATGATGGACGGAATAAGGAACTAATCAAACATTCACCCCCGGTCACAGATCTGGGTTTAATTCATCAATTCTTTTGCTCACCATGCCACCCCAGTTTGGACCCAGCCATATGCAAATCAGTCTTGACCCTGTTCGCCAGGGGAACAGTCTAGCCTAAACTGCCAAGCCAGGTCCTCCCTGAACCGAAAACAAGCATCCTGGGACCGGTTTCAGGGTATCACCCTTCATCAGCCAGGCTAGCTTGAATCCGGTGGCAAAGTGAGCCCGGGACCCACGTCTGGGCATACGCGGTGCACTGGGACAAAAGCAAACAAACACAAATGATGGACGGAATGCGTCTAGCAACAAAATATTAGAGTTTGTGTCATTTTTTGGGGGCTCCATCCCACCTTGCATCGTTTAGAGACAATGATATGCAAGCTAGGAGTTTCCTTCCAAAAAAGGACGCTAGACCTCCAGCGCCATAATTACTGCCTGATAAAAAAACGACGCACATTAAGGAACCGGTCCCAAAAAATGACGCATAGTCTGATTAGCGTAACATTTTAATGACTGGTCAGACTAGGGTTTAAAATTAGGCTCACACACTACTACATAAGGAAAACACACAGAAGGAGCATTGGCAACCCCCTTGACAACATGGAACTTTTAATGTTCCAGCTTGGCACACACTGCAAACGACAGCCACAACAACAGGTCCTACCAGCACCACTGCAGCAACTCCAACCACCACCACAGCAGCCTCAAAGGTAGCGCAGAAAGCGGGAGAGGATATTTTGACAGCGTGCAACCATCCTTTGCACTCAGGGAACAAGATGTCATCAGGATCTGCTGTCTGAAGAGGGAGGCCATTGTACTCCTGCTGCACCACATTGGGCCAGACATCACTATAAGGGTGGAAACTCCAACAACTAGTCCACCCATGACCAAACACCTGGCTCTGCTCCAAATGCTGGTGTCAAGATTGTTCCAGATAACTCCTTCTCGGCCTTTCTTCCAAAGGTCCTGGACGCAATCATCTGCCTCACACCCCACCACATCTGGTTCCCCAACACCTAGCAACTGCAGCAGGAGATCAAGCAAGGTTTCTACCAAATTGCTGGGTTCCCGCATGTGCTGGGTGAAATGGACTGCACCCATGTCCAACTTGTGCCACCTGCTGTAACAGAACACCTCTACAGGAACCACAAACACACCCAACCTATATGCAGGCCATTGTGGACCACTCTGAGCTGTTCACAAACATCCTAGCCAAATGTCCCAGCAGTGTCCATGATGCCTACATATTCTGGCACTCCACCATCAACGAACAGTTACAGGATGGACAATATGGCAATGGCCTACTTGTTGGTAAGCCACCATACCAACACACCAACCTTGTAGGACAAACAATACATACTCCACACTAAACACACATAGACAACCCATATGCCACATGCCATACTACGCCACATTCAATGCGCATCATACACACATACACCCATATGTATATAATACAGCCACAACCTGACTGGCACACCACGTGAAGGACGGGTGGAGCTATGTCTCCTTGACGTACAGAATCTGGGCCCAAACCACTACAAGTGTCCACTGGTTGACAACTAAATTCAGATCCCACACGCATTATACATAATAAGGAATAGCTTAGCGATGTGAATGGCATGGACCATGTCACCGTAAGGAAAGTCACATACAGGCACAGACCCACATTTGCCATGGTGTAGAAGCCTCCAGTGGCATCAATATCAAATGCCATCCAATTGTAGCCATCACCAACTACACATCACCTAAACATACCAGATATACACAGTTTGTCCACCTTCACCTGTCTGATGCATTGTGACGCACACATATAAATACAACATCACCAACCATGAAAGACCATGTAAACCTGGATATTCCACAACTCCCTAACATGATACCAGGATACCAACAGGGCACTGTGGCAGCTGGACTACTGACAGCGTACTGGGAGAGGCCAGAGATGGATGTAAATGATGAGACATGGGACTTAGAAGGACTGGTGATGCGATGCAGGGCATTGCAGAAAAACACATCATTACCTCTGCTGTTACACAGGTGTCTGAAAACGCATGCATACATCACAAAAAAAAAACATACAATGATGCCACGCTGTGATCCACATGCAGATGGCAGCCAGCAATTACCAACAACAACATTTTGAGCAAGGGAGCTTTTCCACGGGAAAAAGGGGTGGGAATCACCTGCTACACAGGGCACAACACCTGTGTCATGGCACACAACACAAAAAATAGGTTCAAAGTTTCTGAGCATTACTCATCTGCAGGTCTAAAGTGAAGGTACTGAGGGCCCTATGTCAGAAAAGTGGTGCAGCATCAACAGCAGTGGCACTGTAATTTTGCTCCTTTGCCAAACCGTACTGCCACCATGTGGGCCCCATATACAATAAACGGTGCATCATGGTGCAGAATAGTGCAGTACTGTCAAGATAATGGATCCCATAGTTGGACTCTGTAGGAGTATTGAGAACATACCTGACCATTTCATGCAAAACTTCGCACTTGTATAGCACACAACTCACCCGTTAGGGTCTCAAGGCACTGTACACATACCGCTGTGGAACCCCTCCTGGCTTTTCCCTGTGAGGCACCCACTCCTGGGCAACCTTCAGGGTGATGCCAGGCATCCAAGCGCTGTCAGGGCTGTTGTGGAGATTAAGCAAGCTATTGCCCAGGGTTACAGAGAGGGGCCCATTAATTAGATTAGGCACCGAGGCGAGAATAATCTGGTCCAAGGGAATTCAGCCCAAGACCGACCGAGGCGGGAATTGAACCCTGGCCCCAGGCCAGATCTCTGCATCAGGGTCTGGCGCTCTAACCATTGTGCACAGCACATAAGGACCCATTCAAAACTATGGTGTGCCCCTCCTAACGCCTGCTCTGTGCAGGTGTTGAAAGTGTCCTCTGCACCAGGAGGCTAGTCCTCCTATTGTGTGAATCGTACCCTTGTACACATGATGGCTGGCACAGGCATAATCTGCCACTAAGGGTCACTAAGTGTCACAGCGCATGCATAGTGCTCGATGGTAACATGGTGGCCTGAGTTTGGCCTCATAGGGCTACCATTGTGTCAATACAAATGACACTATTGTACTGCAAGGAGGTCGCAGGATGCACTAACATTAGAACACAATCTCAAATATGAACACAACATATAATTTGCATGGTCGAACTGTCAGTCCAGATTTAATTTGACAGTCACCAGGTCGCTGACCCACAACCCATGATTGTGATGTCCACCACCTCACACCAATGCAATCATTCAACAAAACAGGAACACACACAATACCAGATGCAAGTCTGAGTCACCGCTCCACCTAAAACTAACATCTGCCATGGCTCTAATGACACCACAAATATGCATGACAGCCACATGTTCTCACATTCCTTTGCAGCCGACCAAGTTTACGGCATCCAGCCCGGGGTGATAACTCCTTTTGGCAACCCAACAGCGGAGGAAGAGCGGGCATACAATGAAGGGCACAGAAGGACATGAAATGTGCTGGAGAGAACATTTGGGCTCCTGGAGTCAAGGTTCAGGTACCTGGCCCTGGCAGGAGGAGGCTTGTTGTATGCACCACACCTGGTATGCAAGATGATCCTTCTATGTGCAATCTTGCATAACATATGTATTCAAAATAATGTCCCCTGGAATGAAATGGTAGATGTCCCCAGTGAGGAAGAGGATGACAATGGTGCAGCACAGGTGGAGGGAGAACAACATAACACTGCTGCAGGAGTTCGCAGGAGACAGCAAATTGTACTGAACTTCTACACCTAGACACTGTACAGCAAAAATCACCTGTAAATATCACCATTAAATCACTTTGCACCAGATTGTCCATGGTGCACTGATTCTCTGATACATGTAAAATTGTAAAGTTGCTCATTCTGCAGAGAGCAGGAAAAAACCACAACAGTTACAAAGAATGTCGGAACATAGGTTGTGATGTAAGAGGGTCTAGTGCCTCCATGCCACACATTAGCGTCACCTAACGCACGCTTATTTGGCTCTCGAAGGCCTAGATCCATACACCAGAAATACAAAGTGGCGTAATGTAGGCATAGTGCCATTTCCGACCCCTTGCGCCACATCGTGGCTACGCTAGGCAAGATGTATGCAAGGCGGGCTTACATACGGTAGGGGCTGTATCAAAATGATGTACTTGAAAATAAGGAACTAAACTGTGTCACATCTCAGGTGGGTAGCTGTAATGCCCGCACTGAGCAGGTGTGACTAGGGTGAACACCATTAGTATCAATGGACCATCATAGACTGGTTAGGGTAAGGGACAAAAGTCTGACCCTAACCCTGCATCGTATATCAATGGTGTTACATACCCTGAGCGCTATTGGCCCCAACCCTGCCACATGGTGTGCTGGCTCACAAATATACTACACACATGTTGGCTGTGGAGTGCACTAAGGGTCACAAGACAAGTGGAGCAGCAATGGGTGCTGATCCACTCTCCACACATATGCCCCATAGCCAGGAACGATCAATGAAATCAGAGAATGCACTACCACATTAATGTGTGGGTGGAATGTAAGCAGAGTCTGTAGCGCTTTCAATATACATTCTTAGACACATGTCACACAATTGTGTTGTCTTGACATATGCCTGCAGTTTATCTGGAAATACATGTGAAGACTATTGTAACGGTGTTTGGCCGAGGTAGGAAAGGGTTAGCAATTACCCACTATGGTTGACCTACTGGGACAAATACTGTAAAATGTCTAGGTCTCCCACATGCCAATCCGGTTTGGGATGTGCATGTAAGTCTAGCAACGTCCAAACATGTCACAAACCCATCCTAAATTGTATGGGTGAAGAAGGAGAGAGAAATCTTGCATGCGGCAAATCAAATAATCATAGCTGAGATGACTTCACACACTAATAAGATACACTCATGGTGAAAGTGACATGGGTTGTGGAATGCAATTGTGAATGCATGCCCGTGTACACCAAAGGATGTGTAAGAACAGCTGAGAGACTCCCTCACACACTTGGAGATACAACATGGGGAGATCACTTGGACACTACCCGAGTGCTGTGGCTGGTGTACTGTCATGTGTGTGTGTGGAAGTCATGTAATGTAGCAAAGCCTGGAAATGGGAGGGATACTAAAAACACATAGCCAGTAGTAGAAGATGTGACAATGTGGTAGACCCACAATTATGTGTTACATCACATATGTACACTCCCAGCACACATGTGGTAACATGTATGTGGAAAAAGTCTACAAACACATGCACATACGCAAACGGTATCAGTCATCGCATGCATCACACACACATACAAACATATGGGAACACATTCTGATGTTACCCCTACATATATGAATGCACATGCACACACAGGTAGCCATACCATACCGACTACATACATGCATAGCCCCTGTAAGAAGGTATGTGAATCTGGGTTCACTGTCAGCCATTCCAACAAAATCCATGCATTCCCGTTATGCGTAAAAAATTTAGAAGCAAACAGCGATACTCCATACTTCGTTAATAAAAAAAATGACGCCTGGCCCCTGCGCGTCCATCGCAAGTCGACAGGCCTTGTCAGCCTTCATGGGAAGGAATACCATGCATGACTGTCATGTGTCAAATACTTTCATGTAAATGCCAATACTCCATACTTTGCTAATCAATAATATTACGCCTGGGCCCTGTGCATCAATCGCAAGTATACAGGCCTCGTCAGCCTTAATGGGGAAAAAACATGCTTGACCGTCATGCTTCAAAAAAACAACGCATATCAGAATACGTGACGCACATGCCCAGAAACTGATGAAACAGGACTTCCTTGCTGCAAACATGGTACAGTGATTTTAATTTCACTTTTACTTTACAGTCTTTTTGTCTGAGATTGTGAGAGGGAGTGTGGAGCTGGTGCTGGTTGAGGAGTGGTGGTTTTTGAGAGTTTTGTGCTGTGTCTTGTTGCTGTCCTGTCCATTGCATCGTTTTGCATCGTTTTGCTGAGTCTTGTGTAGTGGTTTTGTCCTGTCATAGTAATTGCATTGTCGGTGGTTGTCTTCGGGTAGCATAGTCTGTTGAGGTATTTGGGGTTAGATGGGGTAGGGTTTTATTATTTTTATGGCTATTTTACTTGCAGTGGAGGGAAACTGCAATTTGTCGGGGAAGGGGAGAGCACAAAGGATGAGTGGAGATGAACTGGGAGGGTTCATCTAGCTTCCCATGATGTTGATTATGGGTGGATGGGTCATCCAGGGCTACCAAACAGAGGCACAGAAGCTGCGGTGGGGCAAGGTGCTCCATCACCTATGGCGGATCTTTGGTGTTGCACACACCGACCACCAAATCAAACACCGTTGGGCAGACCTCATTTCACGAAAGCGAGATTTACTGGATCACCTGGTGATCGGATTGGAAGACCAGTTGGTAAGTACCCCTTTTGAATTGCAACATCCTCATTTGCATGTGCATGCCAGGGGGACATAAGGTTGACTGCAGCATGTTTTGTCAAGGGTCAGGACAGGGGTTTTTGTCTTAAGCAACAGCATTTAAGAGAGCTAGCTATGTACTGGGTGCAGACAACTTGCACATTTCTCTTTGTTAATTGTGTATCACATATACCCCATAAAGTGTCAAATATCAGACACACATGTGCAATGTGCAAGGTTACATGTTTCATAAGCACAAAAGTACATGTCCACCATGGTCATTACAACTGTGTAAATGGGGTAAGTAAAGTTGAAGTGATGGGAAACATGACTCAGGAGTATTGTGAGTCATGGGTGTGTGTGTGCCAAGAGTCATGTATGTGCATAGTGACATGACGTTTACACAAATGTAAACAGGAGTGATTACCTCATGATGCTACATCTATGTCTAATTTTTTTTAAGGTAATGCTGCCAAAGGAGGCAATTTCAAGTGCAAGCATTGTGGCAGTGTGAAAGGCTGGTGTCACATGACGGCAGAACTAGGCCTGAGGAATGGAAGCGGTGCATTCCTGCTGAAGGTGGCACCCAAAAAATATAGCCTCAACTTCAATTTGGTTATACTGTTCCTTCACTGGGGTCAACTTCTATATCTGACTAAAGCTGGTTAATTAGATGACTGATCCTTCGTCATCAAGAAGTAAATGTCCACTTTGGACGTGTAGCATATTCATGTACGGTGCCAAACATGCCAAGTGCAACCATACTGACAGAGTTCCCAACTTCAGTGTCCTGACATACACCATGGAGTGCCATATGTTACAAATGGCACGAACATGATGAAGGTATGTGTTGGTACTATGTTAACAAAAACAGGCAAGCATTTGAGTGTTTGGCTGCTTCTTCACGTAGATCAACCTCAAGAGTCAATGTTTTAGCCAATGGTCCTGTCCCCATATATTGCTATATATGCATATATGTATCAGAAATATGTACATATGTTTGCCATCCAAATCTGTGCATGTTCTTGTGTAATAACTATGAGCCACATATGTGTGAAACAGGTGCAGCACAGTTCTGTGTCAACATCAGCAGCACTGCGCTGCACTGAATTTGTAACACAGGCCTGCCCCGTATTACAGAGAGTACGGGGCAGGCCTGCGTCTTTCCCTGCACCGGCACATAAATCTGCAGCCTACGAAAATGCAGGCATGCTTGGACCACAGTGCACATGTGTCTGTGTTGAGGGGAATGTCTATGTGCAGGTAGGTATCCCTTCCTGGACATAAACAGTTTACATTGGCAATATGCCACTTCTATGTGTGCTGCAGAATGCAGCCCACATGGTAGTGCCACGATATCCGTTATGCTATTTTGTTAATGTGCAGGAAGGGACACCTACGTGCACATAAGTAAACATCCATGGCATTTTACCTCTACTGTGCGTGCCTTTAAATGGTGCACACATATATAAAGCAAGAAAGAAGGAGGTATCAATGCATTCCACAACACTTTGCTATGCTGGGCTGTTGTTAGACTTTTGGTACTAGCAACAAGTAAGATGGCTTCAACATCTGGGGCAGCATCAAAAGCAATAGGTGTTGCAATGGGACGGCCACTGCAACAACACTTGCATGCCCCTCTGATGCAGAATACTGTGTCATGCTGCCCCATATGTACATGGAGGCATTACACTACAAAAAGGTGCATAACATATCCTTGTAGATATGGTGCAGTGAAAAGCACCACAGAAGCGTCCGGGAAAGTGATGCTCTAGTGGTGCCAGGGCCTCCTGAATCTTGCCCTTTGTCTTACAGACAGAATTGTAATGTTTGGCAGTTGATCAGTCCTAACACAAAGTTGACTTGCTTACTCAGCTTAACAAGTTGAATGTGTAACAATTGTCCATGCATATAAATGTTTAAAAATCATTAAGCTATGTGTCCCTGTCATGTCTTCCAGGTGGGCCTCCACCCTGCACAATTGGAGAGGTGTCCCAGTTTGAAGACTCCGATGTAGCCAGTAAGTGTCACCTTGTGCGTCACATGTGTCATTCCAGGGTTTTGTGTGGGAGGGTATGATGTGTGCAATGTAATGTTGAAATGTCACGTGTGACCAATGAGATGACATCATCTGAGTTAGGATATTGCCATCATGTCGGATGCATTGTTGAGGATGTAGATTAAGTTGATTGTTGCACAAGTGCCAACCTGTGCTGCTATAGAATTGTGGGTGTTAGGAAAAGGTAAGCATGCCCACATACACAGTGATGTCACTCAAGATATGTCTCAGAGGCGCTGTTTATCTGATTAGCATGCCTGTTGCAAACATAATTGTCACAGCACTTTTTACAGCACTGTGAGCCACACGTTGCTTTAAGTTACTCAGGAAATGATACAGATGATGTACCTGTGTAGAGGTCTCTGAGGGGCTTATGAAGGAGACACTTGCACCACAAGTGCCTCACTACTCTTCAGAAATTAAGCCTGGCAGTGGCTGTGCAAGGAGCCTTATTGTGCTGGGCAACAGTCAGTTGAGTACACAATGAGAATACAACTTTGCTCCAGGTGGATGTGGGGCATGTCTTCAGATTGTAGCAAACTAGATGTGTGCAGATTTACAACATGATCTACCCATCAAGATAATTGTGAGTGAGCTTGGTCACTTCACGTGGGTCTAGAATGTGGATTCTGAGTGTATACCGGGGACTTAGGAGATGTCAAACATGCATGTGCACATGTAGTTCAATAAGAAGGAATACTGTTGCTGCACCCACTGCAGTGCCACTCTTCCTGTGTACCTTAGGGCATCCATCCATTTAGCCACCATGTGTAGGCTGCATAAGAAATTTTGCACACCATACCACAGGGTAGGGGGCAATAGGTACAAAATCTGTAGACAATATAGATGTACTGTTCAGAGTTAGGGCTAATTATGTGGGCACTAACCCTAAACTGTACATAAGGGCCCATTGTAAGCAATGGTGTGCCTCCTTGTAACGCCTGCTCTGAGCAGGTGTTGACCCAAGGACACATGAATGATGCATTGGTGTTCCTTAGAATTCCCAGTGCTATTTTTCCTGTCAACCTACTTGGTGAAACACACCTTGCATCCATGATGCCTGGCCAAGGCTTAATGTAGCCCAAGGGATGTCAAAGTGGTGGAATGCATGCATTCTGCCACTTTGTGACTATGGCATAGGGATTTGGGACTTGTTGGGCCACTTGATCCTCACTGATATGATGACACAAATGTTGCGCAAGGAGGCACTAACGGTCAACAATGGATAGCCGTCAACTTAGTGACATGTACATGATACCGTAGGTGGCTGGTAGGAAGTTTAGTCTTGAATTGGAAATTGACATTGTTGTGGAATGTCTAGCGGACAGCTTGTGTCATCTGAGGATGCTGTGTACATTGCATGTTTGTTCTACCTCTACCCAAAGCAGTATTTGATGTCATGATCTTCTAATGTTTTAGTTGCCACTATGACCTCAGCACAGAAGTGTGCTTTTGAAAAGAGTGCAAAGCATTTCTACCACATCATGGAGGCACAGGCAGGGTACCAGGAGATGGCCAGGAGGTCTCAGCGGGAAAAATCTTTGGGGGCTTGGCTTGCCTTTCCACATGGGGGACCTCCAAAATAGGCCACAACTGTGCATGGCACATCACAACATCAGGAATCTGGGGGGCCACATCTGGTCTAACCCCCTCCACATCAACAGCACCTATGCCTACTCAGCCATTGCAACAGCCACCTGCAGTAGCCATATCCTCAAACTTTGAGGCAGACATGAGCAGGGACAGGGCAGCCATAACGGCAAGGTTGGACCAACTTGAGCAGGACAATGCTTAAAATTACAAGTTGCTGAAGTTTTGTTAAAAAAAAAGCTGAAGAAGCTTTAATCATGTTAATGCACAGCCTCCTAGTTCCTTTCCTTCTCCCATTGTATATTGTTGTCAGTTTTAGTGGGTTTTAGGTGGGTAGTGATAGGTTAGTCAATACATTGTTAGTTGTAGGATAAAATAAGTATAGTTGGGGTGGGTTTTAGTATTATTTTTTGTTTTGGGGGGGCGTTGGGTAGGGGGTTATGTATGGGGTTCTATGTCTTTAAAAAAAAAAAATCCATAAAAATATTAACAAAAAATAAATATTTGTTTAGGATATAGGTTAAGTTAGTATATGTGTAGCTTTAGTTAATGTTGTCCTACTCGTATCTTGTCTCTTAAGGGGGGTGGGGCACAATGTTTAGTGTGTGGCATTAAGGGGGTCATTCTGACCCTGGTGGTCACCGACCGCCAGGGCCAACGACCGCGGAAGCACCGCCAACAGTCTGGCGGTGCTTCCATGGGCATTCTGACCGCGGCGGTACAGCCGCGGTCAGAAACGGGAAACCGGCGGTGTCCCGCCGGTTTCCCGCTGCCCCAGGGAATCCTCCACGGCGGCGCTGCTTGCAGCGCCGCCATGGGGATTCCGACCCCCTTACCGCCATCCTGTTCCTGGCGGTTTTCACCGCCGGGAACAGGATGGCGGTAACGGGTGTCGTGGGGCCCCTGGGGGCCCCTGCAGTGTCCATGCCAATGGCATGGGCACTGCAGGGGCCCCCTAACAGGGCCCCACATTGATTTTCAGTGTCTGCCAAGCAGACACTGAAAATCGCGACCGGTGCCACTGCACCCGTCGCACGCCTTCAACTCCGCCGGCTCCATTCGGAGCCGGCTTCCTCGTTGAAGGCGCTTTCCCGCTGGGCCGGCGGGCGGCCTTCTGGCAGTCGCCCGCAAGCCCAGCGGGAAAGCCAGAATGGCCGCCGCGGTCATTTGACCGCGGTGTGGTCATTCGGCGGCTCCCGCAGGCCGTGCACTTACCGCCGCCGGCGGGAGTCAGAATGACCCCCTAAATGTTTAAGATACATTTTGATTATGATAGATACGTGTAGGGGTAGGTTTAGATACGTTAGTATAGGTTAGTTTAGTGTAGGATGGTGCTAGATTAGGTTTTAATAAGGTGTTGTTTTAAAGTTTCAATAAATCCTTTTAGTTGTAGGCAATTAGGTGTTAGGGTTTGTGCACAGCAAAGAGCATGTCCCCTCTCACTGCACTAGTGGGTTCTGTAATAGCTCCCTTTTAAACTTACTATTGAAAGCCTTTCTTGTTATCTCACCTTCCCCCCCCCCTTGGCTTCTGTGTATGTTGTTTAATGTGCTGTTTTGTTTACACATTGGGCCTTGCTTTTACCAAGGCTTCTTTAAAACACTCCTCTCTAGGCCATGTGTTAATTTAACTCATTTGCATAATAACTGAAACTCTGCACACCTTTCAAGAACATGTGCAGCATGTGAGGACCACACCCAGCTCTTCAAACCACACCCAGCTCTGCACACCTTTCAAGAACATGTGCAGCATGTGAGGACCACACACAGCCCTGTCTATAAAAGGCAGCCCCCGAGCCTCGCCCAGTGCTTGTGCTCGTCTACCTCCCGCTTACCTGAGGACAGATCCCTCGGCGCTGGCACTCCTGCTCTCTACAGACTTTCATTGGCTTCAATGGGCGCAGCTTCTGGCTCTTCCTTCTTCCGGTTTCCGGTTCCTCCTTGCCTCAGCCTCTCTCCTACAAGCAACCTGCAAAAGAGAAAGAAGACAAGGTTAGACTGATCAGTATCTCTTGCCAGCGACAAGTAAGTGCAAAACTTTTATTACCTGAAAGAACTTTGACAACAATTTCTGGATTCGTGTATAGACAATTTGAAACAAGATACCTTCCACGAACATTGTGATTCAAACTCTTTGTTACAACAATACTTTGCGGAACTTTGTGAAGCAAACATTTTTTTATAGAACTTTTAAGAATCGAACCGTGGAAACCATTAACAGCAAGGCAAACAGTAAATCAAGGACTTGCACAAATTACATGCTGTATTTTGACGTAAAAGTACAGTATTTGTTTTATAAAAGATTCTGGAAATATGGGAAAAGTGAGTCTGCTATTGGCAATTTAGGCTTTAGTTATATTAAGATGAATGTTTGATATTGATAATTCTGATAACAGTATTTGTTTAATGTTTTAGAAGCTTTAGAGTAATAGAAAGCACATCCCAGAGCAGTAACACATTCCAAACCTGGAAACTAGAGACCAGGATCCAAGAGGTACTTTTAGAAGAAAATTTCTAATAAATAAAGGGATAGTCAGGAACCCAGTTAGGAATAGGATGTACTTATCTGTTCTTTGTTTATGTTTCATTAGGCACCAGTTTCTACAGAAGTCAGAGAGGGCCGCAGATTTGTGCAGCACTTCAACAGTGGAAACGCAAGAACGCTGTTGTCTCTTTATTTTATTTTATCCACTTCCCCCCTTCCCTTGAGCTTCTGTTCTTAGTGCACTGTTTTAAAAACTAGTGTGCTGGAACAAGCAGTTTCAGGGTGGGGTCGGATTGTCTTCAACCTCCATCAGAACTGAACAAGGTCTCAGGTGAGCTGGGCTTTGACATTAGGGGTCCATATTCATTGAGTGTCTGGATGTTCTCATGTGTGCATTGGCCAAGTTAGAAGAATGCCTAAGGATATGCTTTCGCTATTGATTTACATGTATGACGATGTGTATCCCATATGACCAAGGAGCTGTCAGATTGGCAATATGACATCAGCTACTCAAAACATTTGTCATACACAGTTCCTGACATTCACATTGTGTATGTAGACGGAATCTTTGATAGGTAAGTATGAAACTTCAACTATCATCGCTGCCAGAGGTCTGCCAGAAATAATCTTGTAAAGTCTGGCGCATATTACTTATATGTATTTGAGGTATGTATCCTGGCACACCAACAGCTGACCGTCACTGATCAAATGTGCCTCTTCTGTTCCACACATATTGGTTGTACTGGTGCACTCATCAGGGAAAATTACACATTTGGTTCTGACCCATGCATGCCATATGGCAACTTGCATGGATATCTGTTTAATACGTGCTTTTAAGGCTCTGTAAGTTGGTTGTAGCCCACAACACCACCATTCACCTTTTTCATGTTAGTGCCATAGTGCGTGGCTTTGTCTCTGACAGTAAACCACACATGTAATTAGGTTATGTCCTCATTTACATAGCTTCATACAGTGCATACATTAAGATGAGTTGATGGATCAAAGTTAAAGTTGAGATGATACATGTGAATATGGAGATTTATTTATATGTGCAAGTGGATCTTCCAATGCACTACAATGTCCATCCGGTAAGAGTCAGTTTGTCTGCTCGGCAGGGGGGGACTATGGATATAAAACAAGGCTTAGGCGAGAAGGTTGTCTCCAAAAATAAGAATGCCTCATTGGACAGGTTTTTTGAGAAAGGGAAGGACATACTGGTGGGGGATGTAGATACCCCCCCCCCCACAGCCGTGGAGGAGGTCGATCCCCTAGTAACCGAGGAGATGGCAGCTATAGATGCCCCCCCCCCCACATGAAGGTGGGGAGAGGCAGAGTGATGTTGTAGATGTGGCGACTTTAAAAAAACAAGGTACTGAGAGTCAGATGGAGCAGAGGGAGAGCGTGCAAAACGTTACGTTATTACCACAGGTGGTTATGGGAGGTCACCAACAATTGCAACAAGAACCTCTTAGTGGTAGTGGAGATTCGCCACTCCCTGGCGGTATAAGAGTGTTAAAGCAGAGGCCGGTGATATTACGTGATAATGAGACAACACAAGGAGACAAGTTTTTTTCATTATCAGATCATTCAAGTTGGTCAAGTAATGAGCAGCCGGACTTGGAGGCGGATAAAACTTCTTCTGAATTTGAATCTGAGGTGTCCTCCTTGGCACTGGGAAAGGAATTACATGAGAGTAGCAGGAATGCTACCGTTAGGAAAAAACAGAGGAAGAGAAGTGAGCAAGTAGGACCTAATAAGCACTCCATTAACCCATTGGACACTAAGGTGGTCATTCTGACCCTGGCGGTCTTTGACCGCCAGGGCGGAGGACCGCAGGAGCACCGCCGACAGGCCGGCGGTGCTCCAATGGGGATTCCGACCGCGGCGGTAAAGCCGCGGTCGGACCGGCACCACTGGCGGGGTCCCGCCAGTGTACCGCCGCCCCATTGAATCCTCCGCGGCGGCGCAGCTTGCTGCACCGCCGCGGGGATTCCGACCCCCCCTACCGCCATCCAGATCCCGGCGGTCGGACCGCCGGGATCCGGATGGCGGTAGGGGGGGTCGCGGGGCCCCCGTAAGAGGGCCCCTACATGTATTTCACTGTCTGCTTGGCAGACAGTGAAATACGCGACGGGTGCAACTGCACCCGTCGCACAGCTTCCACTCCGCCGGCTCGATTCCGAGCCGGCTTCATCGTGGAAGCCTCTTTCCCGCTGGGCTGGCGGGCGGTCTGAAGGCGACCGCCCGCCAGCCCAGCGGGAAAGTCAGAATTACCGCCGCGGTCTTTCGACCGCGGAACGGTAATCTGACGGCGGGACTTTGGCGGGCGGCCTCCGCCGCCCGCCAAGGTCAGAATGAGGGCCTAAGGGTCTTCAGGGGCTTCAGTGGGAGTATTCCAAGGATGATTTAACTCTTTACGACAATGGTGAAAAACAGCCCAATCCTGTGTCACTGGAAACCATATATCAAAGCATTATGGAACACCGAGAGGAATCCAAATTAGAGAGCCGTAGGACTCAAATGGCTTGCCGTAAGATGCAAATCCAAATTCGTCGAGTGGCCAAGACATGTTCGGAGTTTACCACACGGATGGAAGAAGCAGAGACCCGGATCTCGCGTCTGGAGGATGAGGCTGGATCTCACCAATCGTCTCGAGAAGCGATGGAGAAACAACTTGAGGACACTCAGTGGAAATTGACAGATTTAGAGGACAGAATGGGGAGAAATAATCTGCGCGTCCTGGGGTACCAGAAGGACTTGAAGGATCAGACACACATGGTCGCACTTTTTAAGGAAGCTTTTCCGGACTTACAACAGTGGGATTGGGATAGAGAGGTTCAAAGAGCCCATTGATTTCCTTTTAGTAAAATAGGGCCAAACTCAGAAGGAGGAAGTGGTAGACCTAAAGTAATATTAATCTCTTTGCTTAACTATCCGGCAAGACAGGCCATATACGACCGAGCTCGACCCAATGCTATTGCCATAGTACTGTTGAAAAAAGGCGGAGGCTCCGTCAGTTAATTCAGCCACTTCAAAGTAAGGGGGCACAGGTTTTTTTATTAAATCCAGCTAAACTGAAAGTAATAATGGATAACAGGACCCACTACTTCACGTCAGAGGAGAAAGCAAGGGCTTTTTTGGGTGGACTTAATGGTCCGGTTTCTTAAAATAGATTTCCTGGATTAAGACACAGGGTGGGGGCAAAGTGGAAAGGGTTTGGAGTTAAGCCCTGAGAAGTCGAGCTGGGGGTAAGAAAGAAACCTCTTAGGATTAATCCCCCCTTTTAGAAAAACTTAGATAAGGAAAGAGGAGAGAGAAAAAAATGTTTTGGGGATAAAACAGGGTTCAGATAGAGAGAGATAGAGACAAAGAAAGGGAGAAAAGGTAAAAGGTAAAAGAAAAATAAAATCATGCACTGGGTAGGGACGGTCGGAGCGGAAGCTTTACCATCATCAGGGACAGTGAGATCCCATACTCTCCATAAACTGGGTGTAAGGGTAGGGGTAAGGGGGGGTGCAGGTGGGTGGGGGGGGTGGTTGTTAGTAGGGCTGGGGTGCAAGGGGCGGGAGGATGGGAGAGGGGTGGTGGGGAGTGGGGGGGGTACTAATATAGGTAGGAACGTTCAGAATACTTTAATGAAGACATATCAAAAGAAGAGGATGTATAGGACTCAATATCAACAAGTTGGTTTATTTAAGGGAGAAAGTAATGACGTGAGACTGGTACATCAAACTGAGCGATATGGCAAATAGATTAAGGATTTGTACACTGAATATTTGTGGCCTTAATAGCCTGCAGAAAAGGAAAAGAGTGGCAGCTGGCCTTAAATTAATCAAATCAGATTTATACTGCTTGCAGGAAACACACATTGCATGGAGTAAGCGAGAGCTCATACGATAGCTTGGGTTGATACCTCTTGTTTGTACCAGGCAGGAGGTATCGACACGTGGGGTGACGATACTTGCCAGAAATAACAATGTGCATGTTTTCAGATCCCGAGCAAGCAATGATGGGCGATGGGCTCTCATAGAATTATCCGTGAATACATTCAAATTTACCCTCTGCACTATATATGAATCAGTTTTTGACGAGGCTGAGCCTGTGGATACGCTGAACATGGAACTAGTCGGATGGCCCTTACCAATAATTATTTGTGGTGATCTAAATATTCATTTAGAGGTAGGCAGTAGTAGCATGGGCACTCAGAGTTTATATCAGGGACGAAAGCCCAAAGTATGGAAAGCTCTAAGGAGGTTAGTGAGGGAACATGGGTTGAGGGATGTTTGGGAAAATATTAAAACTTTAGATCCAGGGTATACCTATTACTCGTTCCCACATGCCAAATTAGTAAGGTTGGATTACTTTTTTACATCACAAAGTTTAATTTGTGGGGCTGAAATAGAATGTAAACCCAGATTCTTATCAGATCATAATCCGCTAATATTGTCTATAATAATAAAGGGACCATCTAATCCGCGTCGCGTATGGACATTTGATAGGAAACTGTTGGTTGACCCAGGATATATATCCCATATGAAAGAGTGGATTCACCACTTTTTTTATACTAATAGGAATACGGCAGATCAAGGGATGGTATGGGACTCATTTAAAGCTGCGGTGAGAGGTGAAACTCTTAGCTATAGTTTGGGAATACAGAAAATCAGGGGGAAGGAAATCGCAGAACTTCAAGAAAGATTAATAACAAAAGAGAGGGAATTAGCTAATAAAATTGCTAGTACAGAAGACATTACTCTCACTCAGACACAGATGACGATTCTTAAGGCTAAAATAAATGCTTACTTGAATAAAACAGTGGCAGCCGCTTATCATAGTCACTGATTTGAGTGTTATGAATATGGTGAATCCACAGGAAAAGTCCTAGCTAGACGGGTCAGACAAAAGGCGGTTAAACAAAATGTTTTGAATATAATTGATGGTAATGGGCGGAACCATACAGAGTTAGAAGGAATTCTAGAGGTTTTTAAGGGTTATTATCAGGATCTGTATAGAGAAGATATAGGGCCTGATTCTAACTTTGGAGGACGGTGTTAAACGGTCCCAAAAGTGGCGGATATACCACCTACCGTATTACGAGTTCCATAGGATATAATGGACTCGTAATACGGTAGGTGGTATATCCGCCACTTTTGGGACGGTTTAACACCGTCCTCCAAAGTTAGAATCAGGCCCATAATGTACTCTGAACAGCTACAAAAAGAGGTTAACGAATTTCTGGGGGAATTGAAAAGTACAAGGCTCTCTTCTGAGGAACAAGTTACATTAGACGCACCAATTCGTATCGATGAGATAATTGGGGCAGTGAGTTCCCTGGCAACAGGGAAAGCTGCTGGGCCGGATGCAATACCACTTGAATTTTACAAGACTTTCTTGATAGACATTAAAAAGGACATACATAGTATTTTTTGTATAGCACAGACAGGTCAGGCGCCTTTATCATGGGAGTGTGCAAGTATTATAGTGCTAAAAAAAAGGACAAACCGACAGAGCTCCCCAGTTCATATAGACCTATATCCTTGTTAAATGTAGATGGAAAGATTTATGCAAAGACTCTGGCCAGTAGATTGGCAAATGTGATAGTCAGGTTGGTTAAAAAACAACAACATGGGTTTATTCCGGGCAGAGACACAATAGATCATATAAGAAGAATAATATCCATGTTTGATCTTGCAGAACTACATCAAACAAATTTAGGATTATTACTTTTGGATGCTGAGAAGGCATTTGACCGTGTATCGTGGAAGTTTCTATGGGAAATCATGTGTTGGAAAGGCATAGGGAGTGGATATATTACAGCTATAAAAGCTTTATATGTAGCCCCAAAAGCTAGAATATGCATCGCTGGTTTGGAATCAGATACTATCTCAATCTCTAGGGGGACTAGACAAGGGTGTCCATGTTCCCCCTTACTCTTTGCTCTATACATTGATTCTTTCTTGCTGAGATTAGAAGAATGCAAAAATATTAAACCTCTATCATATCATGGAGAAACATATAAGGTGTTTGCATATGCTGATGATGTAGCTATAGTGACAAGCAATACGGAGGAAGCTATTAAAGCAATAGAAATAGAGGCAAGAGAGTTTGGAAGATACTCCGGATATAAGTTGAACTCAGATAAAACACAGATAGTATGTACTGAGCACGTTTCATTAGTAGATAAACGGCTGGTATCTGAAGCGGTGTATCTGGGGGTGAAGATTACATCAGTAGTTAATCGATTGGTGGAAATCAACTTTATCCCACTATTAAATAGAATAAAGAGGGATTTAGATCGAATGCATAATTTGCACCTGTCACTAGAGGGTCGCTGCAATGTACTGAAAATTATGGTTCTGCCAAAAATCCTATTTTTATTTCGGGCCATTCCCCTGGAGGTTGATCAAAAATGGCTTAAAAGGCTGGAAAAGATGGGGAATAATTTTTTATGGGGATATGCTAAAACGAGAAGGGCAATGAAGTATATGACACTTCCCAAGGACCGAGGCGGGTGGTCAGTCCCTAATTTTACATTGTATTACTATGCCTGCTGTCTACAACATATGGATGAACTTATAAGGGGAAGTTTCAAGGGTAATGAAGAAGTAAAACCAACCCCTATTTATACTATGATGGCGGGTGGGGAGGCAAGTGGTTGGTTATCAAAATTTGAGGAACCAAGTTACTTCAAAAAAGTAAGATTTAAGCCTTTTTTAGCCGCCTTCAGGGTTTGGGCTCAGATAAAACGGAGTATGGGACTGGGAAAGATTACGGCTTATACACCAATGAAATTTTCAGGTATCTCAAATCACATCTTTAGGGATCCCATAATAGATTTTTGGCGTTCTAGGGGAATAAACAAAGTCGGAGACTTGTATTGTAAATCCGGTTGTAAATCATTTACGGAATTGCAGTCCCAATTTGGCTTACCTAAGTCCCATTTTTTAAAATTTTTGCAAATACAAAATTTTTTACAGTCTCAGAAGTACGGCAGAGTACAGTTGTCGGAGATCCCGGTAGTTGAGGCTGTTAAAAATGGTGCAAAGATTGGCAAGCTATATAAGTTACTAACAGAGTTACAAGTAGATGATATGGTACAACAGAATGAGCGATGGATTGTACGATTTGGGGTGGCTGGAGAGTGGGTGGACCAATCTTTAGCCATGGCTGATACAACATTTCTTTCAGCTAATTTGAAAACCCAGCATTACAAAACATTGATGGACTTATATTATACTCCAGCAAAGCTGAAAAAGTGGGGGACATCCTCTGGAAGCTGCAATCGATGTGGGGGAGTTGAAGCTGAGATAACGCATATGTTTTTTGCATGCCCAATGTTGCAGGGAATATTAAACGAGATAGAGGTATTCCTTAAGAAGATCACGCATTGCAATATTCGGGTTACTGTTATGCTGGTAGTATTAGGAGTCGTGGACTCACCCGAAAGTATGGAACCTGCACTGTATAAAATAAGGCGATTTTTATTTCTGTCAATGGCAATATACCGCCTATGTATTGCCACAGATTGGCTCAAAAAAAGAACCCCCCACGTTTGAGGGTTGGCGCTCTAGATTACTTGCCATCTATAACATTGAATTTTAGTCTTTATAAGTTAAAGGGTCATAAGAAGAGATATAGAGGAGAACGAATGTGGGCACCATTGACTAGATGGTTGGAATATCAAGACACAGTGTAAACATTTTTTAATTGTTTCGATATGTGATATACACAACTGTTTTATTCTTTAAGGTCCTCTTTCTCCCGTTGTTTCGTTTGTGGTTTTTTTTCTGTTTTTTTCTTTTTTTTTTCTTTTTTTTTGTTGCTGTTCCGTTTCTCTGCACGGATATACTATGTCTTCTTCTCTTGTTTATTTCTTGTATAACCCCCTCCCTCCGACATATTAAAATAAAAAATAAAAATACAAAAAAAAAAACAATGTCCAGTTCACAGACCCCATGAATGATCCTGAGCCATTTGTTGTACATTCAGAGTCCAAGGGTAAGGGACACGTCATGAGGCATGGGTAGAAGGGTGCATTAGTGAGGAGCTGTCCCAATTGACAATATGTAGGAATTGAGATAATGACAGTCTATAGCAGATAAGTCCACAATGGTTGAGTGAAGAGGGCACATTGCCAGCTGCCACAAAACTGGCATGATCTCAACACAGAACTAATGAGATACTGTCCATGTGGCACATACTGGTGCTACTGGGTGATTTTCCATGTGAATGCTGATGGCAGATGAGTTGTCCTTATTTGAACTGAGGTACCTCTTCAATCCCTCTAGGAAGTCTGACATTCTCTCCATCCCCACACGCACCTGCTTGGCCAGATCCCACTGGACTCCTACCACTGGCCTCTGAAAGCTGATGTCTGGGTCCATGGAGTCCAGGGCTGTGGCAGGACTGGTTGGTGCTGTGTGTTGATAGTTGGGTGGTTCATGTGGAGACCCCGCAATGCTTTGTATCCTCTCTGCGACTGGAGGTGGTGTCTGGAGGGATCCTAGGACATTCTGGAGAGTATCTTCATTGATGGTCGGCAGCTGGTCATCCATGTCATCTGTAAAATCCAGGACAGGCAGGTCGGCTGGGGGTAAGGCATCATCCTCTGCAATGAGATTGTGAAATGTCAATCTTTGACTGTAGCGACTGTTGATATGGCTCATCATTTACATGCTACTGGAGGCTCAGTGACATGTTACAGACCCCAGGTTGTAGTTGTTAATTATGTGTTGCATTGTGCATCACGCATGGGGCAACCTTTTAAAGTATTTTGTGCATTGATCCCACACCACCACATTATTTGCAGGCCCCTTGCCCCCATCCACTGACACCATGGTAGCACATTGTTTACCTTCCTAGTCAACATGGTGGACATTCCCACAGTAGTGTAATGAGTGCT
Organism: Pleurodeles waltl; assembly: GCF_031143425.1. Classification (NCBI taxonomy): domain Eukaryota; kingdom Metazoa; phylum Chordata; class Amphibia; order Caudata; family Salamandridae; genus Pleurodeles; species Pleurodeles waltl. The sequence goes on along the minus strand of NC_090448.1, from coordinate 764,388,742 downwards.
GTCACTCTTTTGGTGCTTTACTGCATTGGCACCATGAATGATGGCACTAGTGCAGCACAGCACAGGGAGGCCCATTGCTTACAATGCTTGTGTTTCTTTGTGATCTGCCTTTCGCAGGCCCGACACATATGCTAACTGGATGGCACATTGTCAGCACCATTTGTTCGTCCCTCCCTACATTAGGGACATCTCCTTGCATATAGCATATCTGCCACAGGCATATGTTGGTGTAAGGATGTACAATGTGGATCAATGCAGGCATTTTGAGACTTTGTTAACATGGCATGAGGGGAATGGGCAGCTTGGATCCACATGGCCAACTATTTGTATGATGGTACAGTTGCATTACGGGCTAGTGACATTGTGCCCGTAGTGCAACATTGATGCCACTTGTGCCTGTTCTTACGCATGAAGGTATCCCTTTATGCATAACACAAACCATTCACACAACACAGAAAACCTTGTTATATGGTGAAATTGAAGCTACTTGTACAGCAGCACAAATGTTGATCACACACATGCCCCATATGTTGTATGAGTTCACTTGTGTGCCCATTCCCAAATGGCACATCGAGGTGTGTTCGTTGTTGTTGTTGGGCCACCCTGTGTGGATTGCGTTCCACATGTTGTACACTGAGGTCCTGATTTTTTCTTAAGTGGCGCAGCTTGGTGCAGCGGCAATAATAGTTGTACTGTGTCACTTTTGAAACACAGGAATGCGCTGTGTTTTCTGGAATATGGCACACCCCTGTTTTTCCCCCTAGCACCTGCGCAGATTTGTTCTCCCTGCACCAATGCAGGCATTCTTGCACCATAGTGAAAGGGTGCCTGCGTTGAGGGGATGGATTGTTTTGCAGAAAGGTGTCCCTTCCTGCATACAAACAATCTATTATGGCAAGGTGGCATTTCTATGTGAGCTGCAGGATGCAGCACACATGAGAAGGGCAATGATATGAGGAGGATGGAAAGCATTTTGTCTTGTTGTGCCATCCTGTCAACATCAGGGCAGTGCACGCTCTACAGGTGAGAAAAAATGCAAAAACCCAGCCTTTATGCAAGAGCATAATTTATGCATTGTGGTTATATGCAGTACATTAACCTTTTGCATTGCAGACTTTAACCTTGAAAAACACTATTAATGATGTTTGCAATAACTGTTCATTTGCAATGTATTGCTGCAGGCTTACTGAGTGTGTTAGGGCGTGGTCCCTTTCTAGGACCTTCTAGAAGCTTTCCCTGCAGCATAACTGGGAGTGGTTTGTGTGCTGGGCCAGACTCTATATAAGGGAGCCAGCCCAGCTCCACGTGCTCACTATTCAGACGTCCCGGTGCAGAGCAGCAGCAACTTCCTGAGCTCCTGTTCCGGAGGCCTACCTTGATGTTCCAGGCCTGCCCCGCATTATATTGGTGATCCTTGAGCAGGGTGGTAAGGCGGAGGTCGGGCTGGGCCCCCGACCCTGTTCGCAAAGACTCTTGAGTTTTGGGCCCACTAGTTAAACTTTCAGAGTACGCAAGTCATTGCTCTCATGTGAAACTTAATGTTCAGATCGGCAAAAGCTTGCGCGATCATTTCATGGCATTTGCATATTCTTGTTCGAATCAGCAGTGTACGCGATTCATTCGCCGCATGTAAAACTTGGTGTTCAGATCGGCAAAACATTGTGCGATCATTTCATGGCATTTGCATATTCTTATTCGAATCGGCAGTGTGCGCGATTCATTTCCCGCATGTAAAACTTGGTGTTCAGATCGGCAAAAGATTGCACGATCATTTCATGGCATTTGCATATTCTTGTTCGAATTGGCAGTGTGCGCGATTCATTTCCCGCATGTAAAACTTGGTGTTCAGATCGGCAAAAGCTTGCGCGATCATTTCTTTGCATTTTCATATTCTTGTTCAAATCGGCAGTGTGCGCGATTCATTTCCCGCATGTAAAACTTGGTGTTCAGATCGGCAAAAGCTTGCGTGATCATTTCATAGCATTTGCATATTCTTGTTCGAATCGGCAGTGTGCGCAATTCATTTCCAACATGTAAAACTTGATGTTCAGATCAACAACAGTGCGCGCGATCATTTCATGGCAATTAAAACTTCGATATGTAGTGTTTGTTGAAGTGTACACATGTATTCTGGGCTTTTGGATTTTCTGTGAAGACGCTAAATACAAAAAGTGACATTCTTTGTGCCATCCTGGGGAGTGCAAAGCCACAGTCTCTCAAGCCTCTACAGTGGGTGGGTTGCCCACTGTTCAATCCTGGGGAGTGTAAAGCCAACGTCCCTCAAGTCTCTACAGTGGGTGGGTTGCCCACTGAACAATCCTGGGGAGTGCAAAGCCACAGTCTCTCAAGTAGATGCAGGTCTACACTGGTTCTGGAGGGGGACTGGTGCCCAGACTGGATGAGTCTCCCCGTGAAAGTTCCTGTCCTGTCACTGTCCCAGCTGCACATGGGATAAGGATGCCTGATGTGGCGGTACATTCATTCCTACACGGTGCATGCCCTGTTCAGCGGTGCTTTGCCATGGTGGTTCAGGACTGTTCAGCGGTGCTTTGACATGGTGGTTCAGGACTGTTCAGCGGTGCTTTGACATGGCGGTCTTTGCCCTGTTCAGCGGTGCTTTGACATGGCGGTCTTTGCCCTGTTCAGCAGTGCTTTGACATGGCGGTCTTTGCCCTGTTCAGCGGTGCTTTGCCATGGTGGTTCAGGACTGTTCAGCGAGGCTTTGACATGGCGGTCTTTGCCCTGTTCAGCGGTGCTTTGACATGGCGGTCTTTGCCCTGTTCAGCGGTGCTTTGCCATGGTGGTTCAGGACTGTTCAGCAGTGCTTTGCCATGGTGGTTCAGGACTGTTCAGCGGTGCTTTGACATGGCGGTCTTTGCCCTGTTCAGCGGTGATTTGACATGGCGGTCTTTGCCCTGTTCAGCGGTGCTTTGACATGGTGGTTCTGATACTGACATTGGTGTGTGGCATGACGATTTCCACACTGGACATTGGTGTGTGGCATGACGATCTCCACACTGGACATTGGTGTGTGGCATGACGTTCCATCATTGGCCAGCGGGGCTGTGGCATCCTGGCCCCTCCTGGGCTGTGACTCTGGCGGTGGTCTCTGGACCAGTAACGATACTTGGGCCCTCCTGGGCTGTGACTCTGGCGGTGGTCTCTGGACCAGTGACGATACTTGGGCCTCCTGGGCTGTGACTCTGGCGGTGGTCTCTGGACCAGTGACGATACTTGGGCCCTCCTGGGCTGTGACTCTGGCGGTGGTCTCTGGACCAGTGACGATACTTGGGCCCTCCTGGGCTGTGAGTCCAGCTGTGGTCTCTGGACCAGTGACGATACTTGGTCCCTCCTGGGCTGTGACTCCGGCGGTGGTCTCTGGACCAGTAACGATACTTGGGCCCTCCTGGGCTGTGATTCTGGCGGTGTTCTCTGGACCAGTGACGATACTTGGGCCCTCCTGGGCTGTGAAGTGACGATACTTGGGCCCTCCTGGGCTGTGACTCCGGCGGTGGTCTCTGGACCAGTAACGATCCTTGGGCCCTCCTGGGCTGTGACTCCGGCGGTGGTCTCTGGACCAGTGACGATACTTGGGCCCTCCTGGGCTGTGACTCTGGTGGTGGTCTCTGGACCAGTAACGATACTTGGGCCCTCCTGGGCTGTGACTCCGGCGGTGGTCTCTGGACCAGTGATGATACTTGGGCCCTCCTGGGCTGTGACTCCGGCGGTGGTCTCTGGACCAGTAACGATACTTGGGCCCTCCTGGGCTGTGACTCTGGCGGTGGTCTCTGGACTAGTGACGACGGTGCTGGCAGTTGTGTCTGGACCGCCGGAAATGATGGCGCACTTCTCCGCCGTGACACTCACAACAGGCTGGGCAGACTTCCTCTGGACCTTCCCCACTCTGGCGGTGGTCTCTGGACCAGTAACGATACTTGGACCCTCCTGGGCTGTGACTCTGGCGGTGGTCTCTGGACCAGTAACGATACTTGGGCCCTCCTGGGCTGTGACTCTGGCGGTGGTCTCTGGACCAGTAACGATACTTGGGCCCTCCTGGGCTGTGACTCCGGCGGTGGTCTCTGGACCAGTAACGATACTTGGGCCCTCCTGGGCTGTGATTCCCAGTAACGATACTTGGGCCCTCCTGGGCTGTGACTCCGGCGGTGGTCTCTGGACCAGTGACGATACTTGGGCCCTCCTGGGCTGTGACTCCGGCGGTGGTCTCTGGACCAGTGACGATACTTGGGCCCTCCTGGGCTGTGACTCCGGCGGTGGTCTCTGGACCAGTGACGATACTTGGGCCCTCCTGGGCTGTGACTCCGGCGGTGGTCTCTGGACCAGTAACGATACTTGGGCCCTCCTGGGCTGTGACTCTGGCGGTGGTCTCTGGACCAGTAACAATACTTGGGATACTTGGGCCCTCCTGGGCTGTGACTCTGGCGGTGGTCTCTGGACCAGTAACGATACTTGGGCCCTCCTGGGCTGTGACTCTGGCGGTGGTCTCTGGACCAGTAACGATACTTGGGCCCTCCTGGGCTGTGACTCTGGCGGTGGTCCCTGGACCAGTAACGATACTTGGGCCCTCCTGGGCTGTGACTCTGGCGGTGGTTTCTGGACCAGTGACGACGGTGCTGGCGGTTGTGTCTGGACCGCCGGAAATGATGGCGCACTTCTCCGCCGTGACACTCACAACAGGCTGGGCAGACTTCCTCTGGACCTTCCCCACCTTTTTTGGAGTTACAGCTGACTCACCAATCGCCTTCGATCCCATTTCACTTGTTGACCCACCAGGAGTCTTGACACTGTCCCGTCGTCCACTCTCCAATTTCGGAGCCTTTACAGGGGGTGGGCTGCCAGTGCCTTGGCTCCGGGTCCTACTGCCTGCCCTGGTGGACGGTGCACTCCAAAAACCTGGAACACGCACCACTGGTACTGGAGGCTTTTTGGCTGAGGCGCTACACCAGGGCTGATGAATTGGAGGGGGGGGGGTGGGGGCAAAAAGGTCAATTTGACATAGGGAGAGTTTCTGACGGACACTGGGATGGGTAGCTGGAGGGGGTCTGGGAGTGGAGGAATAGGAGGTGGTTGTAGGAGGTGTCACTTTAGCTGTTTTGGGTGCAGGTCAGGTACTGGAGGCTGTCGTGAGGTGGATGGATGTTGGGTGAGTGATTGCCGGCGTTTGGGTACTTTGGGAGGGGGCGTCACTGACACACTGGGAGAGGACATAGGGGACGTGTAAATGGCAGTGGAGGTGGTGAGTGCAGGTGAGCGGCGTGTGGTGCTGGGTGTTCTGGTGCGAGTCCTAGTGCCTGTAGATGTGGTGCATGCAGGTGTGTGTGTGTAGACGAGACTGGGAGGGAGGAGGGAGAAGAGGAGGAGGGGGACACAGTGGAGATAGTGGATGTTGCTGTATCTGTATGGGTGTGATGCTTGTGTGAGTGCCTGTGGTGTGTGTGGTGCCTATGTTTGCTTGAGCTACTTGGGTGTGTTGACTTGTGTGCATGCTGGTCTGTAGGTGTGCTTGGGATGGGCTGGGGTACAGGGGATTGGGTCTGGGTGGAGGAAGTTGGAGGGGAGAGGCTGGACACAGGGACAATGGCTGCCATCAGTGCTGAGGCCAGAGATTGCAGGGTTTGCTGAAGGGCAGCCTGACCAGAATGAATGCCCTCCAGGAACGCATTACCGTGTTGCAACTCTCGTTCTACACCCTGGATGGCATTCACAAATGGTAGACTGCCCAACAGTGAGTGACCTGAGGAGGTCAATGGCCTCCTCACTGAGGGCAGCAGGGGTGACTGGGGCAGGGCCTGAGGTGCCGGGGCGAAGGTGATGCCCACCCTCCTGGGTGAGCGGGCACGGGCGAACGCTGAGGGGCTGCTGGGAGGGTGGTACTGGTAGGGGGGGTGGCGGCTGTACCTGTAGAAGTGGTGCGCACAGATGGTGCTGCCACCACAGGGGAGCTCCCATCGGCGGACTAGTCCGTGTCGCTGGTTGGTGATCCGGTGGCCGACGTGAAGCTCCCCTCGCCCTCCGTCCCACTGGTGCATTCAGAGTCTGTGGTGTGGCCCTCCATTGCCATGTGGGATGCAGCTCCCTCGTGCTCCGGTGCCACTGTACCTCCGCCTGATGATGTTGATGTACAAAAGGACAGGGAGAGCAGGAAAAGGGGGGGGGACAGAAGAAAGAGAGTTTTAGTGCATGGCATACCGCTACCGTTGGCGGACAAGACAGACGCAGCAGCCCCATGCATAACATGCTGCTCCTGCCCTCTGCACATGCGAATTCTGGGATATGGCCTACATGGCATTGGTGGAAATCTGCACACATGGATGCCACAGGGGCAACTATACCTCAACTTGCCACTCTTCTGAGGTGGGGTAGAGTGCCACATGGCCTACATTACGGAGGGGCCTTGCCTACCTAACTCGCCCTGGCCTAGGGACACCCACAGCCCACCTCCCCCACCCAGACCCCTCCACTGCACGCAAAGTCAGCAGAATGAGGTTGTACTCACCCCCTTGTGTCTGCTGTGATGTCCTTAAGCGCCCATCCAACTCCAGGTAGGCCACCGCCAGGATCTGGAACATCAGGGGGGGTCATGGTGCGACGGGCACCCCTCCCACGTTGGGAGGCCATCCCCAGCTGAGCCTCCGCCGTCTTCTTGCTGCAGCGGTGAATGTCCTCCTATCTCTTCCGGCAGTGGGTGCCCGTCTCTGGTGGGCCCCCAGGGTCCGGACCTCCTTGGCGATGGCACGCCAAATGTCCCTCTTCTGGTGGGCGCTGACCTACATGACATGCACAAGGGAAGAGGAACAGTCATTACCAACTGCACCATCAATGTGTGTGGCCCCCTCCATACTCTGACCATGTGGCCCATTTATTCCCATGCTTTACTGTAGTATGACTTCTGTCCCCTTCCCTCTTCCACCCAGCCCTGTCCACCCAGTCCTAGCCCCTACAACGTGTTCCCTGTGTACTAACCTGTTGGTCTGGAGGACCGTAGAGTAGCATGTACTGGGGGAGGACCCCATCCACAAGTTTCTACAACTCCTGTGCTGTGAAGGCAGGGGCCCTTTCCCCAGACGCAGCAGCCATCGTCGCTTCCAGACCGAGGTCACAGCAGCACTAGCAGTGTAGGTCCTCTCCTGTCGAAGGTCAGGTATCTAGTGAGTGAACAGATAGAAAATGGCGGTGACGTCCGGGGCGGTGACGTCCGCGGCGGGGCGCATCATCACCGCCGGCGCACCTGTTCATTGGCTCCTGTGACCCATAGGGTCCAATGTTAACCAATGCAGCATTGCGCCGCGCTCTACGACCGCCTACCGCGACGCTGTGCAACGTCAGCGCTGTTACCCTACAATCACATTGTCCCAGTTTAGAGGTCAGGCAGCCGCCATTTCAGGGGCCCACATGGATTCATTTTCAACTGCGTCACACATACTGAGGCCTACACTCAACACACATACAGGAAGGGTTTATTGTCTGGTGTAGTGTTGTGTGTGACTGTGGGTACATACCTGGAGGAATAGTGACTGTTTCTTCGCTGTTGTCCTTCTTAGGCACCGTCAGCTGGGACATATGAGAAGATGGCGGAATCCTCCGGTGTACCGACCGCTGGTGGACCTGTTGACAATGGAAGAGAGACATTTAATCGTCACCTACCGGTTTGACCGTGCCACAATCCAGGAACTATGTACCCAGTTGGAGCCAGACCTGATGTCACCAATCCGCCATTCCGACTGGAATCCCCCCTTACGGGCAGGTGCTGTCAGTGCTCCATTTCCTTGCAAGTGGGTCTTTTCAGACAACAGTGGCCATGGCATCAGGGATGTCACAGCCTATGTTTTCCAACGTGTTGTCCAGAGTGTTGTCTGCCCTGCTGAAACACGTAAGGAGATACATCATTTTCCCTGAGGTGGAGGATTTGCTTACAGTGAAAGGTGACTTCTATGCCCTTGGACATATCCCCAACGTCATAGGTGCCATTGATGGGACCTATGTAGCTCTCGTCCCCCCCGCAGGAGTGAACAGGTGTACAGGAACAGGAAGAGTTATCATTCCATGAATGTACAGATGGTATGTTTGGCAGACCAGTACATCTCGCAGGTAAATGCTATGTTCCCTGGCTCTGTGCATGACGCCTACATCCTGCGGAATAGCAGCATCCCTGATATGATGGGTCAACTCCAGAGGCACCGTGTATGGCTATTGGGGGACTCTGGTTACCCCAACCTTTCCTGGCTATTGACCCCAGTGAGGAATCCCAGGACCAGGGCAGAGGAACGGTACAATGATGCCCATGGGCGGACTAGGAGGGTTATCGAGCGCACCTTCGGCCTCCTTAAGGCCAGGTTCAGGTGCCTCCATATGACAGGTGGGTCCCTATTCTACTCACAGAAGAAGGTGTGCGACATCATCATCGCCTGCTCCATGCTCCATAATTTGGCATTGCGACGCCAGGTGCCTTTTCTGCAGGAGGATGATCCAGATGACGGTGTTGTGGCAGCTGTGGAGCCTGTGGAGCCTGTGGACAGTGATGAGGAGGAAGCTGAGGAAGAAGAAAACGACAACAGGGAGTCAGTCATACAGCAATATTTCCAGTGACACACAGGTGAGAAAATTTTCATTTTTACCATTACATTAACTTTCACACATCTACCTCTATCCTGTACCGACATTTCACTCACTATTTGTTAACTGAGTTGTCCCCTTCCATTTCAGTTTCACAAATGTGGTAACCTACGTGTCAACTGTTTGCATCCTTGAAGGGCTTGTGATGTGTGACATAGGTATGTTAGCCTTCCAATGGGTAACCCATTATGAAACTGTAATTGATAATACAGAATTACAAATCATAGACTGACTCCAGTTTTTTTAGTGTTTCAAGGGTGTTTATTTAAGTGCTAAAAAATGAAGGGGGGTTGTAAAATGGTGATGGGTGATGGTGGAGGAATGTCCATGGCAGAGTCCAGTCTATTAGTCTCACAGGTACATTGCACATCTGCCCATTGGAAGTGGAGCTGGGGCAGTTCCGATTTGGACAGGGTAACAAAGTGGCACAGTGGTTGTCCGCCGCCAGTCCGCTGTACCGCAATGTGGTGCCTGGATACCGTTGAACGCACCTTCCCCCGTAGGTCGTTCCACCTCTTCCTGATGCCCTCCCTATTTCTTGGGTGCTGTCCCACTGCGTTCACCCTGTCCGCTATTCTTTGCCATAGCTCCATCTTCCTGGCTATGGATGTGTGCTGTACCTGTGAGCCAAATAGCTGTGGCTCTACCAGGATGATTTCCTCCACCATGACCCTGAGCTCCTCCTCGGAGAAGCGGGGGTGTCTTTGGCGTGCCATGGGGTGGTGTAGGTGATGTGTGGGGTGGTGTATGTGTTGATGAGTGTGGTGAGTGTAGTGGTATGTGGTGTTTTGTGCTTGGATGTTGTGTGGGTGATGGTGTTGTGTGCCTCTGTGTGATGGGGTTGTCTATTCTGTGCTCTCTCTCTCTGGCCTTCTCTCAGAATTTTTGGTCGTAGGGGTTTGTGGGTGATGTGGGTGTGTGTTTTATATTGTGTTGGGTATGTGGGAGTGGTGTTGGTATGTGTATCAGGTGTGTGTATTTGTAATTGTCCAATGTGGCTGTGTTTTGTGGATGTGTGTGTATTTTGAGCACGGCGATGTGTACCGCCAATGGTATACTGCGGTTGAAAGACCGCCGCGTGGATTCGTGGGTCGTAATAGCATGGGCGTGTTTCTGTTGGCGTGGAGGTGGAGGATTTGTTTCCGCATGTTTATCGCTGACCTTTGGTGTGGCGGTATTGTGTGAGTGTCTGAATTTCGGCGGATTCCGTGATGTGTGTCATAATAGCTGGGGCGGTCTACCGCGGCCGCCACGGTGTATTGGCGGTCTTCTGCACGGCGGTAAGCACCTTATACCGCCAATGTTGTAATGACCCCCATGGTCTCTTTGAATACACCGTCATGCCCTTTGGACTGTGCAATGCTCCAGCAGCATTTCAATTTTTCCTGAATGACGTCCTTAGAGAGTATCTCGACATATTTGCAATAGTCTATATCGATGATATTCTGATCTACTCTGACAATGAAACCAAACATGTACAACATGTCAAGAAGATCCTCACAGCTCTGCGAAATCATCACTTATATTGCAAACTAACCAAGTTTGGGTTTCATGTTACCACAGTTGAATTTGTAGGGGTTTCCTTACCCCTCAAGGTATGGTCAAGGCAGAAAAGAAAGTACAAGCTGTATCTGATTGGCCCACTCCAAAGACTGTTCAAGATGTACAGTGCTTCCTAGGTTTTGCAAACTTTTATCGCAGGTTTGTATACCATTTCTCTCAAACAGTGGCGCCAATCACCAAGTTATTGAGAAAGGAATAAAAATGTGTTTGGTCTCCAGAAACGGACCGAGCCTTTTCAACTTTTCAACTTTGAAAGAAGCTTTTTCCACTGCTCCAGGCTTGACTCATCTTGATGTGGATCATCCATTCATAGCTAAAGCAGATGCCTCAGATGTGGCAATTGGTGCAGTCTTGTCACAACGAAGTAAAGACACTGGCCAACTTCATCCTGTAGCTTAAATGTCTCAAAAGCTGAACAAAGCTGAACAGAACTATGTCATTGCTGAAAAAGAGCTTCTGGCGATCCGTGATGCCTTTAAAGAGTGGAGACATTATTTGTTGGGTGCCAAGTACACTATCACAGTATATACTGATCATCGCAATCTCCAGTTCATGAGTTCAGCTAGACTTTTGACTCCTCTGCAATTATGGATGCTGTTTTTTCCAGAGTTTGATTTTGTGGTAACTTTTCGTCCTGGTAAAGACAACCGCAAAGCAGATGCCTTGTCCCGCCAAGAGTCTACCACGTTGCCTACAATCCAGCCTTCCAGAGCTATCATTGCTCCAAACAAAGTCCTCTACATCATAAAAACCGAAGACTTCTTTGAAGACATCCGTAATTCCTTCACCATTGAGAAATGGCAGGCATGGGCTCAAGCAGATCCCAAAAGATCAATCAAGCAAGTACTACCTTTCCATGACACTCGTTTGTTCGTGCCCACTACCAAGGTTCGCAAGTTGGCATTTCATTGGTTGCATGTTATACCTATGGAAGGTCACCCAGGGAGTCCTACTTTTGGTGGCCTACTCTGACAAAAGACATCAATACAATGGTCACTAACTGTGAAGTCTGTGCTCGCATCAAGACAAGTCATTCAAAACTAAAAGGTTTGTTGCATCAGCTTCCAACTCCATGTCGACCTTGGGAACACATCTCTTTAGACTTCATTACTGGACTACCAGTGGTTCAACAGCACTCAGTAATCCTTGTGGTGGTAGATAGTCTCATGAAATATGGACATTTCATTGCCTGTAAGAAATTGCCCACCTGCAGTGAACTGGCAACCATCCTACTGAATAGAGTGGTCGGTTATCACGGGCTGCCAAAAATGATTCTCTCCGATCGAGGATCGCAATTTGCATACAATAACACGTTTCACACCTCCACTGGTGTCACACCCTTTTTTGGCTTGTTTGGCTATCATCCTGAAACCTTGCCCATCACAATTCCTTAAGAAAGTTCTCTTACACCAGCTGTGTCAGAAACGATTCAGCACCTCCACCAAACTCAGAAACGGATTCAACAGCATTTAGAAAAAGCTAAACAAAAAAACATAAAGCACTACGACAAGAAACATTGTGAAGGACCTCAGTATCAACCAGGTGATAAAGTGTGGCTTTCTACAAGACATATAGGCCCACATTACAACATTGGCGGTAAATCCCGCTTACCGCCATGCAGAAGACCGCCAACACACTGCTGCGGCGGCGGAATTCCGCTACAGCTATTACGACCCACAGCTCAGAATCCGCCAACATCTAGACACCCACACAAGTCCGTCACACAAAAGGTCAGTGATAAACTGGCGATAACTTAACCTCCACCGTCACGCCAACAGGAATACGGCCACACTATCACGACCCACGAATCCACGCAGCAGTCTTTCAACCGCGGTATTCCATTGGCGGTACACACCGCCGCGCTCAAAATACACACACACTTACAAAACACAACCACATTGGACAAATCGGAATACACACACCTGACACACATACACACACCACTCCCACACACCCAATACAATATAGAACACGCACCCACATCACCCACAAACCCTTACTACCAAAAATTGAGAATGAAGCACAGAGAGAGACACCACCATCAACAAACTAGCATCCACAGGCACACAACACCATCACTCACACAACATCCACGCACCTCACACAACACACACAAACACATCCCCTCACACATCACAACACACACCACCTCACACATCACCCACACCACATCATGGCACCGCAAAGACACCCCAGGTTCTCTGAGGAGGATCTCAGGGTCATGGTGGAGGAAATCGTTCCGGTAGAGCCACAGCTATTCGGTTCACAGGTGCAGCACAGCTCCATAGCTAGGAAGATGGAGCTATGGCGCAGAATCGTAGACAGGGTCAACGCAGTGGGACAGCATCCAGGAACACGGGATGACATCAGGAAGAGGTGGAACGACCTACGGGGAAAGGTACGTTCCGTGGTCTCAAGACACCAGATTGCAGTTCAGAGGACTGGCGACGGACCCCCACCTCCTCCCCCACAACCTTCAACATGGGAGGAGCAGGTCTTGGCTATATTGCATCCTGAGGGCCTCGCAGGAGTAGCTGGAGGAATGGACTCTGGTAAGTCAAATCGTAACTATTACATCCCCCACCCTACCTGCATGCTATCACATACACCCACCTTCACCCTCACCCCCAAAACTCCAACACCTCACATATGTCCCATTATCACAAACCCCCCATCCCAACACCAGGCCCTGCATGCAACACCAAAGCATGGACACCCATCACCAAAGCATGTCCACTACAGATACCCACACCTATACCCAAACCAAATATTACACAAGGTCCTAGACAAGAATGTAAGCACTGGGGTACAGGGTCACCCACCCATTGCACACAATGGCACACACAGATGCAATAATCATGCCTTTACACCCCTGCAGGACCCTTACCCAACCTCACCGGACAGGAGGTTCCAGACGTGTCCACTCCCCCCACAGAAGAGGCCCACAGTGATGACAGCAGCTCTGTCCAAATGGATCTAGATGACCAGCCCGGCCCATCTGGGACCTCAGGACAGTCGCACTGGCACATGCCACCACAGAGCCTCCCCCCTCAGGAAACACCAGCACAGCACCCACCCAGCGGGCCCATACCTCTGTCCCCAGGACACGTCAAGCAGCAGTGTGTCCACCACTACAGCGAACCCAGGCAAACCTACAAACCCAAGAACATCAGGGACCTGGGTGGCAGTGGCAGTGGGCACACGGGTCAGGGGACAGAGGAACAGGAAAACAGGGGAACTGGGAGGACTGCTGTGCGACGTGGGGAAGACAGGCCCAGGGAACCCACTCTCCACGAGGCCCTCTCCAACATCATTGGAGCCTACCATCATTCCCAGGAGACAATGGCAACGGTACTGGCCAAGTTTCAGGAGACCCAGCAACTGCAGGAGGAACAGTGTTTGGGGATCGGGGAGGAACTCAAGTCCATCAACACCACCCTGGTCACCATTGTAGGGGTGCTGAAGGACCTTGTGAACACCAGGAGGGACACTGTGGCACAACAGGGGGCCCCTGACACTAGACTCGATTATGAACTGCCCACCACCTCCGCTGGCGCTAGTGGACAGGAGGCACCGCCACAGGACCACGACACCAGCACCCCACCCCCTGCAGATGGAGAACCACCCCGCAAACGGTCCCTGAGATCCAGGACAAAGACAGAGAACAATGTCAAGACCCCCGCCAAGAAATGAGACCATCCTGAATGTCATCCTTCTGTCCAACTTTGTCGCCCTGTCCATCATTAAACTGCCCTAGCTCCACTTCCTATGCCCCTATGGACAATGCACCTGGACTCTGCCATGGACATTCCTCCATCATCACCCCTGACCATTTTACAACCCCCTGCACTAATTTGCACTTAAATAAACACCCTTGAATCACAAAACAATCTGGAGTCAGTCTGTGCTTTCCCAAATGTGTATTTGCAATAACTAAGGAAAATAGCAATGTCCATTGTATTGCCAACATACCTATGTCACACAGCTCTAGTCCATGAGGTAACATAGCAGAGGTCACACAGTGGGACCTGCATCTGTGAAATGGAAAGGCAAAGTGACAGGTCAGGGTCCATACACTGGGTGAAAGTGACAGACATTTGATAGGTCTAACAATTGTATGAGATGTAGGAGGCAGTGATGTCTTCTTACCTGTGTCTCACTGGAAGTATTGCTGGATCACATTGTTTCTGTTGTCGATATCCTCTGCTTCTGCCTCCTCTTCTTCACTGGCCACAGGCTCCACAGCTGCCACAAGACCTCCTTCTGGACCATCCTCCTGCAGAAAAGACACCTGTCATCGCAAAGTCAAGTTGTGCAGCATACAGCAGGCCACGATGATCTGGCACACCTTCTTTGGTGAGTAGTACAGAGAACCACCTGTCATATGGAGGCACCTGAATCTGGCCTTCAGGAGGCCGAAGGTTCTTTCTATAATCCTCCTAGTTCGCCCATGTGCCTCATTGTAGTGTTCCTCTGCCCTTGTCCTGGGATTTCTCACTGGGATCAGTAGCCATGACAGGTTGGGGTACCCAGAGTCACCTGAAAATATAGAGGGACAACTGTTAGGCACACACTAACCCTTAGGGACAACCCCAGACCCAGACAACTATTCACACTGTATAGGGTCCTTGTCCTCACCTATTAGCCACACACGGTGCCTCTGGAGTTGCCCCATCACATAAGGGATGCTGCTATTCCTCAAAATGTAAGCGTCATGCACTGAGCCAGGAAACTTGGCGTTCACATAGGAGATGTACTGGTCGGCCAAACACACCATCTGCACAATCATTGAATAATAGCTCTTCCTGTTTCTGTACACCTGTTCACTCCTGCGTGGGGGTACCAAGGCCACATGTGTCCCATCAATGGCACCTATGATGTTGGGGATATGTCCCAGGGCATAGAAGTCACCTTTCACTGTAGGCAAATCCTCCACCTGAGGGAAAACGATGTAGCTGGGCATGTGTTTCAGCAGGGCAGACAACACTCTGGACAACACGTTGGAGAACATAGGCTGGGACATCCCTGATGCAATAGCCACTGTTGTTTGAAAGGACCCACTGGCCAGGAAATGGAGTACTGACAGGACCTGCACTAGAGGGGGGATTCCTGTGGGATGGCAGATAGCTGAAATCAGGTCTGGCTCCAACTGGGCACACAGTTCATGGATTGTTGCCCGATCAAGTCTGTAGGTGACTATTACATGTCTCTCTTCCATTGTCGACAGGTCCACCAGCGGTCTGTACACTGGAGGATGCCGCCATCTCCTCACCTGCCCCAGAGGAAGTGCCCTATGGATGAGAACAGCGAGCACAGAGTCAGCCAACACTGAGGTAGTAAAAAAATAATTTATTGCACACATTTGTCAATCCGCTATGTGCCTGTCTCTGTGTGTATGCAAGGCCTAGATATGTGTGACACGTTAAAAATGAATGCCATGTGGCCCCCTGAAATGGCGGCTGCCTGACCTGTAATGTGGGACAAGGGGATATGAGGGAACTGCGCTGGCGTTGTACACCGTCGCGTTAGGCGGTCGAAGACCGTGGCGCAATCCTGCATTGGTTAACATTGGGCACTATGGGTCCCAGGAGCCAATGACGATGTACGCCGGCGGTGACGGTACGCATCGCCGTGGACGTGACCGCCATTTTCTCTCTGTTCACTCACTTGATACCTGACCTTCGACAGGAGAGGACCTACACTGCAAGTGCTGCTGTGACTTCAGTCTGGAAGCGACGATGGCTCATGTGTCTGGGGAAAGGGCCCCTGCCTTCACTTAGGAGGAGTTTGACAAGTTAGTGGATTGGGTCCTCCCTCAGTACACGCTACTCTACGGTCCCTCAGACAAACAGGTGAGTACACTTTGAGCATGCTGTATGGGCACTGCCTGTTTGGAGTGGTGTGGATGGAAGATACGGGGGGGACTGAGGTCTGCATGAGCAGACAGTGAGTGTGTGTTCGTCAGGGCAAGGGTGGGAACGTGGGCCAATGACTGTCACGGTCTGGAAGGTTAAAGTTTTTCCTTTTTCCTTTTCCACTGTACTATTCCTATGGGTCAGCGCCCACCAGAAGAAGGATATTTGGCGTGCCATTGCCAAGGACTTCCGGACCCTGGGGGTCCACCACAGACAGAGCACCCACTGCCGGAAAAGATGGGAGGACATTCGCCGCTGGAGCAAGAAGACAGCGGAGGACCAGCTGGGGATGGCCTCCGAACGTGGGAGGGGTGCCCGTCACACCATGACCCCCCTGATGTTCCAGATCCTGGCGGTGGCGTATCCGGAGTTGGATGGGTGCTTGAGGGCATCACAGCAGCCACAATGGGGTGAGTACACTCTCATTCAGCTGACTCTGCGCGCATTAGGAGGTGTCTGGTTGGGGGAGGTGGGTGTTGGGTTCCCCTAGGCCAGGACGAGCTTTGTAGGCAAGGACCCCTTGTGAGGCAGGCTATGTGGCACCTCAACCCCACCAGTGTTAAGAGCCATCTACACCTAGTCAGGCTCCTATGACCTCCATGTGTGCAGCAATCGGGCATAGGCCTTGTACCCCATTTCCCTGTGATTAATTAGGGAACTCCAAGTGCATGGCGTAGTGCAGAGGGCTGCTGTGTCTGTAGTGACCGCGAACGGTAGCGGTATTGCATGCACTGAACATGTCTTTCTTCTTTCTCCCCCCCCCCTATTTGTGGTCTCTCTGTTCTTGTATGCATTAGCATCATCAGGCGGAGGAGCAGTGCCACCGGAGCAGAAGGGAGCTGCATCCCACATGGCCCTGGAGGGCAAGACAATGGAGTCTGAGTCTGAGTCAGTGGGACAGAGGGCGAGGGGAACTCCACAGCGGGAACAGGGGCAGAGACCAGAGACACCGACTCCTCCTCCGATGGGAGTTCCCTTGTGGTGGCGGGCCCCTCTGTGCCCACCGCATCTACAGGTACAGCCGCCACCCCCCCTACCAGCACCGCCCTCCCAGCAGCCCCTCTGCGTCTGTCCCGTGGCCGCTCACCCAGGAGGGTGGGCATCTCCTTCGCCCCAGGCACCTCAGGCCCTGCCCCAGTCAGCCCTGCTGCCCTCAGTGAGGAGGCCATTGACCTCCTGAGATCCCTCACTGTTGGGCAGTCTACCATTCTGAATGCCATCCAGGGTGTAGAGAGGCAGTTGCAGCAAACAAATGCATATCTGGAGGGCATTCATTCTGGCCAGGCAGCCCAACATAGAGCATTTCAGGCTCTGGCCTCAGCACTGATGGCAGCCATTGTCCCTGTGTCCAGCCTCCCCCCTCCAACTTCCTCCACCCAGACCCAATCCCCTGTACCTCAGCCTATCCCAAGCACACCATCAGACCAGCATGCACACACCTCAACACACAAGGGTGGCTCAGGCAAACATAAGCACCACACAAGCATCATACCCACGCACACATACCAACATCCACTGCCTCCACTGTACCCCCCTCCACCACGTCTCCCTCCTCCCTCCCAATCTTGTTTCCACTCACACCTGCATGCACTACATCCTCAGCCACTACCTCCATCACCAGAACGGACATCACCACACACCGCTCACGTGCACTCACCACCCCCACTACCATTCACATATCCCCTGTGTCCTCTCCCAGTGTGTCTGTGAGCCCTCCTCCCAAAGTACACAAACGCAGTCACACACCCACCCAACAGCCATCCACCTCACAGCAGCCTACAACCCATGCACTTCACCCAAAGTCACCAAATGAACACCTCCTACAACCACTACCTCTTCCTCCACTCCCATACCCCCTCCATCTACCCGTCCCAGTGTGTCAAAAAACCTTTTCCTATCAAATATTGACCTCTTCCCTACACCTCCCCCCCTGTCCGTCCCCTAGGGCCCACCTTTCCACCTTTCCAGGTCCCAACCCAGCACCTCAGCCACCACATCACCGGGCACAGTGGTGCCAGCAATAACGGGATTTTGGACTGCGCCAAGCAACAGGGCTGCCAGTGTCCCAAGGAGCGAGGACAAGGACATTCTGCCACCTCCAAAACAGAAAAAGTTGCCCACATCCCAGAGGGAGAAGGCCAAAACACCTGCCACCAAGGGCTCAGTCAAGACAAAAACTGAAAGTGGCAAGTCAGCTACGCCACCATCCAAGGTGGGGAAGGGCCTGAAAATCAAAGGCAGGTCCACGTCGACGCCAACCTGCACGGCGGACAAGACCGCCACTGACACCGCCACCTGCACCGCCGCCACAGACACCGCCGCCAGCACCTCAGACACAGAGCCCTTCACCAGCACCGCCGTCAGTGAGCCCGCCACCAGCACCGCCGCTACTGACACCGCCGCCAGCACCCCAGACACTGAGCCCTTCAACAGCACCGCCTTCAGTGAGCTCGCCAACAGCACCGCCGCTACTGACACCGCAACCAGCACCCTAGACACTGAGCCCTTCACCAGCACCGCCGTCAGTGACCCCGCCGCCAGCACTGCCAGCGGCCCCGCAACATCCTGAGCCAGTGGCACCACCGCAAACATGGCTGCCATCCCCAGTGCCATTCTTTCTTATGGGAGAGCACGCCAGGGTAGGTGATATTGACCGTGACCGGCATTAATGAATAGTGACCGTTTGTGGCATGCTACTTCCCAGGGTGCCCCCCCAATGATGAGGGATGGGCGACCTTTTTGTTCATTATTTTTGATAGACAGTTTACTAGAATGTAAGTGACTGTAATCTATTTATACATACACAAAGTAGTTTTGTATTTTACTTAATTAATATTTAATTCCCCTTAACTTATTATGAGTCAGGAGAAGTTTTGTTAATCATTGGTCCTGAAGAAGCATCATAGGACCTGTATAGACCACCATACGCGAAACATGTTGAGCATGTCTTAGGGGATAGGTGATAATTTCCCATATCTCCGTGTTTAGTTAGAAAGTGGTTGAGCATGAATCCTCATTTTCCACTTTCCTTTTGCTTTTAATCTTGGTCTTAGCCCTTTCCTTCTGATACATTAAATAGTGCTGATTCTGGTGGGGCTAAGAACCAATTTTAACTTATCAGTCTCCTGCCAGAATGAGTGCCTGACCTCTACAACTATCTAATGAGTGTTTATCACAACGGCAGCCACTTATAAAAAGATCTCCGGCAAAGAGCCCCCGAACGAGGAGGCCGTCAGATATTGCAGTGCCAGTCTGACAAGGAGCAACCCGATGATGAAGCATGACATCCATTTGGATGTGTGAGGGCACTTGCTCCTGAACATTCATGTTCCCCTAGATTTATTTTTCTTGGAACAGTGTACCTATTTAGTGTGTGATTTGCCATCCCCAGTGGTCAGTCGTACGAGGCTGGTGGTCAGCTCCAGGAGCATGGGCAGCTTGCATGTTGCACCACCGTCAGTGCAGTGTCACATCCACTACCTCAGTCCTTGGCAGGATGAAGCACTCTGGGCACAAAGCCCCCTCCAGAACCAGTGGGGAAAGGCATCCACTTGTGATACTGTGGCTTGGCACTCCCCAGGATAAAGCAGTGGGCAAACCACCCACTGGAGAGACTTGAGAGACTGTGACTTTGCACTCCCCAGGATGCAGCAGTGGGCAACCCACCCACTGGAGAGACTTGAGAGACTGTGGCTTTGCACTCCCCAGGATGCAGCAGTGGGCAAACCACCCACTGGAGAGACTTGAGAGACTGTGGCTTTGCACTCCCCAGGATGCAGCAGTGCACAAACCACCCACTAGAGAGACTTGAGAGACTGTGGCTTTGCACTCCCCAGGATGCAGCAGTGGGCAAACCACCCAATGGAGAGACTTGAGAGACTGTGGCTTTGCACTCCCCAGGACACATCAATGGGCATGGAGGCCCCTCGTGGAGCTGGCATTGTGCACTCATCCGGCTGAGGTGTCCCCCATTCCCTTCCCCCTGAGGTGCCTGTTTCATTTCAATCTGATGCCCCAGCAGTGTTCTCTCCGTTTCGAGTCTGGTATCTAGTGTGGGCCTCGCCCATGCATTTTGGGCCCAGTGGTCCAAGGACTATGAATGGTGCACTACCCGAACTTGCATAGTTGGTGTACATAATTGTTTATACTGTATTTGGAGTTTTGACTAATGGATTTTTATTGATTACAATCGTTACAATCATTTCCTTTTGTCACTGCGTTCTTCCAGGGGGGGTTGTGGGGTGTAAATGTAATGTTGCAGCATGTATTAGTGTGTGTGTTGTTGTTGGTGAGGGTGGGGGTGTTGCATGTGTGTGTCACTCTCTTTTCCCTCCCCCTCCCCTGTGTTGTAGGTGCAGGACTCACTGTGGTCGTCGCCACTGTCTTTCGTGCTCCTGGTAGAGGAGCAGGAATACTATCGCAGGGAGTATTTGGAGTTCTGGCTCCACCGCGTCCTGGTTCCTCGTGGGTTGTGTAGAGGTGAGTTTTTCCCCTTCCAATTCCTGTTCCCGCCGTGTTTTTGTTCACGTTGAATCCGCCCCGGAAAAGGTGGCGGATTGGCCTGTCATAATAGTGTGGGCGGTACATTGTCTTCCGCCTGTCTGTTGTCGGTGGCCGCCAAGCTGTTTGTTTGTACTGCTGTGGCAGTCGGAGTGTTAAAGTGGATGTCTCTATTGGCGGTCTCCGCATCTGACATTCATGCTCCACAACTAGTGAGGCACTTTCATTGTCTTAACCTAGGCAAACCAGGCCCTAGAGCGTGTTTGGGAGAGGGAAGTACTGTCAACATCAGGACAGTGCGTGCTATACGGGCGAATATATGCAAAAACCCAGCCTTTATGCAAGAACATAATTCATGCATTGTGTTTATATGCAGTATGTTAACCTTTTGCATTGCAGACTTTAACCTTGAAAAAAACTATTAATGATGTTTGCAATAACTGTTCATTTGTAATATATTGCTGCAGGCTTACTGAGTGTGTTAGGGTGTGGTCCCTTTCTAGGACCTTCTAGAAGCTTTCCCTGCAGCACGACTGGGTGTGGTTTGTGGGCTGGGCCAGACTCTATATAAGGGAGCCAGCCCAGCTCCACGTGCTCACTATTCAGACGTCCCGGTGCAGAGCAGCAGCAACTTCCTGAGCTCCTGTTCCGGAGGCCTACCTTTATGTTCCAGGCCTGCCCCGCATTATATTGGTGATCCTTGAGCAGGGTGGTAAGGCGGAGTTCAGGCTGGGCCCCTGACCCCGTTCGCAAAGACTCTTGAGTTTTGGGCCTACTAGTTAAACTTTCAGAGTACGTGAGTCATTGCTCTCATGTGAAACTTAATGTTCAGATCAGCAAAAGCTTGCGCGATCGTTTCATGGCATTTGCATATTCTTGTTCGAATCAGCAGTGTGTGCGATTCATTTCCCGCATGTAAAACTTGGTATTCAGATCGACAAAAGCTTGCACGATTATTTCATTGCATTTGCATATTCTTGTTCGAATCGGCAGTGTGCACGATTCATTTCCCGCATGTAAAACTTGGTGTTCAGATTGGCAAAAGCTTGCACGATCATTTCATGGCATTTGCATAGTCTTGTTCGAATCGGCAGTGTGCGTGATTCATTTCC
This sequence comes from Pleurodeles waltl, assembly GCF_031143425.1. Classification (NCBI taxonomy): domain Eukaryota; kingdom Metazoa; phylum Chordata; class Amphibia; order Caudata; family Salamandridae; genus Pleurodeles; species Pleurodeles waltl. Next base: position 764,367,021 of record NC_090448.1, on the reverse strand, counting down.
AACATGTAAAACTTGATAAGCACAATGCAACCACGGCACACAGATGTAAAGTCCGATAAATTAACAAGGATTTGTATCTCTAGTAGGATGCTGGATTGTAGAAATAATAACTAAGTGTCCCAAGTACGTTGAAAAAGGTGTTTTTAATTGGAGGCACAGTTCACCTCAATACAGATAGTGCGTTCTTCAAGATACAGCCAACACGTGTTTCGTCACTCAGGTGACTTCATCAAGGCTAGACCATCCGGCCAGCTAGGAAATGTTGAAGTACCAGTAAAAGGCTAGTGCCTGTAAATCTGGAATGATCTGTAACTGGTAGTATCTCTAGAACAAGGGGTACTTGAAGTTCCACTAGTAACTGTGAAAACTGAGGAGGCCCTGATAAGCCTAAAAACCACGAAGACCGCGTCACTATGCGGAGCCGGCAAAGTGGTCCGGTCGATCCAAATACAAAGTATTATCGGACTATACATCTGTGTGCCGTGGTCGCATTGTGCTTATTGTTATTGTGTACATTGGTACTCAATTTTGTGTCTACTGGGTAGTAAGGCACCTGACTACGGGCACCAACATTGGACTGTGCTTACACTGATTTATACTGTGTTTACTCCCTGGATGTGCGGCACCTCTCCCCTTACTACCCCTTTTTCTTTGTCTTAGGCCTAGCTTTGTCCAATGTAAAACTTGATGTTCAGATCGGCAACAGTGCGCGCGATCATTTCATGGCAATTAAAACTTTGATGTGTAGTGTTTGTTGAAGTGTACAAATTTATCCTGGGTTTTTGGATTTTCTGTGAAGACTCTAAATACAAAAAGTGACATTCTTTGTGCAAATTAAGTTCCTAGTACAACTCCTATTGTTTTCCTGGGAATATTTCAGATTGCCTTTGTCCTCATGTTTTAAAATGCAATGTTTGTTCTGAAACATTATTCTAGAAGGTTCTTGTACTCCTAGATAGTATGTGACATTTCATGAAAAGCCCATATGAAACATTGTATTAATCATTCTTGATTTTTTCCAGGTACCCAGAGTTCATCAGGTCTAGTGCTAGTCACTTCTTAGGTTATCCATGGATATAGTATGAGAACGCTTAGAACCATAGTCTAGTGAAAGTCACTGTGATTATATCTTGATATTGTGTTGTTTAACCATTTGTTTCCTACAGGTCTCCTTCCCAGCTGTTCCCTACCTAATCCCCTTTTCCCCCACTTGGACTCTCTCAGGCTCTGTGATACTTCTATCAGAGTTTTGGAGCTGTCTAGTGGTGGACATGTTGGGAACGTGCAAAGGCCCCTGGGATCTGGTCTCCCTGAAACATCCTGACACCACCCCTGGGGTAGTGTTGACTTCAGTCACAGTCTTTGGTGAACATGTTGTCTAGGATCTGAGGCAACAACAATATGCAAAAGGAGTTGTTGTGGCACAGTCACGGCTACACTGATTGCATTTCCCTTCCAGGCAAAGTGCTGCATGTATAGGGGCCACATTTACAAGGTGGTGTTAAGCCACAGTAAGTGACTTAAGACCACGTTGTGTTTATGTTGGAGTGCATAGCGCCACCAGAGCATCACTAAAAGTGAGACCTGTGTGGCGATGGTGTCTTTTGATTCTGACCCTATGTGTCCCAGAAAAGTCCTAGAAAGTAGCACTGGTAGTGCTGCAAAAAATTATGACAGGCCTGGCAGTAACAGCATTTCGGCTATCGCCACACAGCCCATTGGAGACAGTTACAGAGAAACCAAAAAGGGGAGGGAGTGACAAATTGATGTTACTCCTTGCTAGATTACCCTCTACAAAATCTTTCACAGTGTGGTGTATGTTTACCCCTAATTAGCTGAATATGTCAAATTGCCATTCTAGTTTAGTGAGCCAGCACCCTGCTCAGCAGGAATAAATAGAACTTAACCCAGTTAATTTTGACACCTAACATTTCCCTAAATAACTCCAGCATGTAGATTAAAGGCTGGAAAGAGTCCAATTCCTTGTGCAGATCTATCAGGGCCTCATCATCTATGTATAAGGATATCACATGCCACCAACCAAACACATTTCTGCCCTGTGAGCAGCTCCTGTGCCAGCTACCCACACTGCCTGGTGCCTCTGTCAGCCTCTTCCCAGTCTGCTGAGTAGATGCAGGGTGCTGCAGGACATTTTTGCTGCTCCTTGCCACGCTTTTTGGACTCTTTGTGGCCTGTGCCCCCTGCTGCCCTCCTCTTGTTTTTTTTTCACGCTCCCCGAACTGCCCTCCTCCCACTGTGGCCCTCCCACCCCAGGACCTACTTAATGGCAGTCGCAGCGCGGTCGCAGTATGAGCGCAATGCTGGCACGCTGAAGGCACACCAAGGGCAAACCTGTCTGCACCCATCTTCGCCTGGACCACATCCAGAGCCAGTAACCCTGGCTCTCCCACCATCCACAGATATCCTGCTGCTGAACTCTGGGCCATGGACCACATGAACCGGGACAATAACTGCTGCATCTCCTACCCCCCTGAGCATAGTCATACCCTTCACATGCCTCCAATGTCAATTCACCTGCAACACCGAGACCCTCACCGCTCCCACACCTCAACCCTCCAAGCCCAAGAAACAAAGCCAATGCCTACTGCTCAGTGCATTATCCTTCTGCAAACATGCCACGGAAATCTGGGACACGGTATCCACAGTCAGACCGGACCTGGTGTTCATCATGAGACCATGCTCATGCCCACATCTGCCCACGACATCACCTGCGCCACCCCGTAAGGATACAAACTGATCCAGAAGGACCGTCACAACAAACATGGAGGAGGCATCACCAACATGCATAAGGATAACCTCTTGTGTACCACCTTCGAAGAAGAGGCATCCCATCTCATGGAACACCTAAACTTCATAATCCAAACTGACGTCAGAATAACCATCAGGGGAACTCTCGCTTACAGACCCCCAGGGCCCCACCTCACATTCTGCAAGGATATCACTGACCTCATAGCCCCCTTAGCCATGGACTGGACAGACTACTTATTCCTAGGACACCTGAATTTTTATCTAGAAGATCCCAGCCACCACAACACCACCAACCTCCTGGACAACCTAAACAACATCAACCTCAAACAAGTAGTCACCTGCCCCACACACACACTGTGGGCCACACCCTGGACTCCATCTTCACAGCCAGCAATAAAATCAAGTTCATCCACACAACCACACAAACTTCATAGTTGTGCTGAACAAATGTCATCTCTGCCTCAAAGAAGCAAAAAAGGTTGCCCTAGTCAGCTGTATTGAGGAGAGTACAACCTCCCAAAGGAACTCTTCAAGATCGTTATAGTTCTCCTACCCAGCAACCACCGAAAACACAATCTAACCCTCTGAGACTCTCTGGAATTCACTAGCCAACTATTTTCATAACAAAATCACAGCCATCTACAGACACTTTCACCCCCAGCCCACCAACATTGAACACCTACTGACCCTGCCTGGGGACTCCCCATCCAGCTGATCATGGACTGAAAGCCACTATCCACCTAGGAAACAGTCACCCTCATGACTTCAACCAACTCTGGCTCACCCAACAACCCATGCCCACATTACATCTTCAACCTTGGCGAGAAGGAAATCAGCAGCATCCTCGCACCCATCTTCAACACCTCTATCAGGACTGCCACCTTCCCCGAAGCATGGAAACAAGCAAAGGTCAACCCGCTCCTGACGAAACCTTCTGCTGATCTCAGCGAACTAAAAAATTTACACCCCATCTCTCTGCTCCCCTTCCCAGCCAAGGTCCTGGAAAAAGCCATCAACAAACAGCTTTCCAAACACCCGGAAAGACACAACCTACTTGAGGTTCCTGCTCCAACTACAACACCGAGACCACACTTATCGCTGCAATGCATGACATCAGGCTCCTCCTCGACCACCGAGAAAAAGAGGCTCTGATCTTACTAGACCTCTCTGCCACGTTCAACACCATCTCCCACTTCACCCTCACTACCAGACTCCAACCCAAATTATGATCTGATGTAACATCCTCAAAAGGATCCCTGCCTTCATCACAGGGACAACTCCACCTCAGAGACAACTTCAGCAACGCCATGACACATGTCACCTCATGGATGAAATCCAACTGCTTTAAAGTGAACACGGGCAAGATGGAGGTGATCATCTTCGGAAGTAACCCCTCCCCTTAGGACGACTCCTGGTGGCCCTCCATGCTTGGACAACCCCCGACACTGACTTATCACACCCACAACCTCAGCATCATGATTGACAGAAAACTCACCTTCAAACAGCAGATAAACGCAGTGGCCTCCTCCAGCTTCCACAACCTCTGCATGCTACAGAAGATCTTCAACTGGATTCCCATCGAAACCAGAAAAAAGGGCAGCCAAGCCATCATCACCAGAACACTAGACTACGGAAACGCCTTCTATGTCCTTCACCCCCTCCAGACCATCCAGAATGCATCAGTGAGACTCATCCTAGACCTCCCCAGAAGGTCCCACATTACCCCCCCCACCTCAAGGGTCCACACTTGCTGTCTGTGCCCAAGAGGTGCAAATTCAAGGTTCTTACAATCGCATAAAAAAAACCTCCCTAATATCGGACCAGCCAACCAGGCAGCTCCGTTCGACAACTCTCAAACTCACTCATGTCTCTAGAGTCCGAAGCAGCCACAGCAAGGGGTGCCCCTTCTCCTATCTCGCTGCCAAGAACTGGAATGACCTCCCCTCCCACCTTTGCACCTTGCACACCCTTCTCAACTTCAGGAAAAAGCTCAAAACATGGCTATCTGAGTAGTAGCTTGGACCCACAGCGACAACCCTGAGCGCCTGGATATCCCCAAGGTGAAAAGCCTCGCTTTACAAACCTATGATTGATTGATTGTCTAACAGCCTCTGAAAAAGCAGGCATGCCATTGGTTCCATAGCATGAGCAATAGGGTATCAAATACCTTCTCTATATCTAGGGATACTACCAGGTTTCCCTCACCACTTTCAGAGGAGTTTCTCGTTAGTCCCAGAAGATGGCAGAAGTTCAGAAAGGTGTTCCTTTCTGGTAGAAACCCATTATGGTCTGTATGGACTAATGCTGTAATCACAGAGAGCAGTCTGTTAGCCAGCATCTTCCTCAATCTCTTGTAATCTAAGTTAAGGAGAGATAGTGGTCTGTAGGAACATAAATGAGATGGATTGCCTCCTGGCTTAGACAGTACTACTTTCAGTGCTTCCCTTAATGATTCTGGTATTGTGCCCTCCTCCCTTGCCTCATTATAGCCCTGTAGCAATTTCGGCATGTTATGTACTCCATATGTGGGGTAAAATTCAATGGCTAGACAATCCTCTCTCTGGGTTTTACTAATTACAATCTGGGGTATAGCTGTGCAGACGTCTTCCACCTGCAGTGGCTCCTCAAGTTCACTGCGTTGTAATGGATTTATTAGGGTGATAAGAATCCCTAGAATATATTTGCGCAAGTGATTTGTAGCAGCCCTTGTGCTCGTCCAATGGAAGGCACTGTAGTAATCAACAAAGGCAGAATTTATGCTATCTTGGACTATGTTGCCATCTGCAGATCTGATCACCTCTATTGGGGCAAACTAATTCACTGCTCAACAACCACACCAAACTACATCCAGGTCTCTCTCTCCCCAACTCCATATTGATGGGCAAAGTACTCCTTACAAATGAGTTTCCCCAACCTGTCACCCAGTTTGGGGTGTGTGCAACGTAGTTCCTGCAGCCGTCCCACCAGTGCAGCCTGTGTCATGTCGCCGTGTCCATCTGGTGCAGTTCAGGTTCAGTGCCCAAAATGTTCCTCAGTAAAGCCTGTTTAGTGCACCATATGGTGTAAATGCAGTGGCCACACATGATTACTTTGAAGGCCTTCCATTCTTTGGCCCTGGATGAAGTAGATCCCTCATTTCCATTAGAATATTGTGCGATGTGTGTTCCTGTAGATTGTCAGAAGAGAGTATCATGCAGATCCTCTGTTTGGAGCCTCCAGGTTGGGAATTTTGTTTGCACCCTGCTCCATTAGAGCACCATTTTTAATGGGCAGAGATCTGAGATAATGTATGCAAGTTACTCTGCTTCTAGTATTGGTGAGCACAGTTGTTGCTAGAAAAGGACAGATTAAGTTGTGTGCGAGTATCATGCAGTGAGGTGTATTAGTATTTTCTGAGGGCGGGTGAATCAGCCTCCATATATTTTGTGTTCATCTGCTGTTTACCCAATGTTTAAATTGTTGTGTCATTCTAAAGCATGTAGCTTCCTCCCTTGGGAGATAGATCTGTTCATCTCAAAACATCTGGGACATAATTACAATCCCCTTCCCATATACAAGGCACCTCTGGCTTGTATATCAGCACTGATGTCAGCTGATCAAGAAAATCTGAATGGTTAGTGTTTGGTGCATACATTACCATTAAGATCAATAGTTCTCCATCTAGTTATCCTTCTATCACTACATGTCTACCTGGTGGTCTCCTCCACAAATGTGACACGGAGTGAGATCAAATTAACACAACCACACACAATCTGAGAAGGATGTACCATGAGGCTGTCATACATAAGCTCAATAATCTAGCCTTAGAGACTGTCTGTAATACTTGGCAAACAACACAAGCAAGGATTTAGGAACTGGATGACAATTATTACAAGATATCATATTGGGTGGCAAACTGTGATATGACCAGTAAAACAACAGTAGCAATAAGAGACCTAGGAGGAATACATAAATCAGGCATGCACATTATCACTCAAGCCTTTATTGACTTTGACAAATTACTTGACACAGCTCTAGATTGAGAGTGGAATCACCCCCTTGGGAAGGGAAATGATGATCCTAGCCTCATCCTCAGTGGACAAAAAGACATTCAAGGCCCCACTTACAGAATTGGAGCTTGGTGATGCACCTCAAAATTGCCTTTAGGGAAACCACCAAGCCCCATTAGCTTTCCTGGAGATTTTTTTTTTTTTTTAAAGCAGCCATTTTAATTCCAATCTTCTTACCATTTTTCTTAGGAGCTGTCCACATTGGTTTATTTCACTATGACCTTAAAGGTATTATTATTCCTGTAATGCTGACACCAGACGGGCTCCTCAAATTCAGCTTGTCATACTAGTCTACCTCATTAATAAGCATTGAGGTTAAAATCTTCACCAAAACACTGGTAAAAAGACTAGTGAGAGTGGAGAAATCTCTGGTCTACCAAATGACCTTACGCCAGAAATATCTATGACACAATGCCTACAGAGTATTCGGATAGCATTAGCCAGATCACAGAAATACCCCACCCCCTGTCTTACTTCTGATAGACTTTGAGAAGGACTTTGGGTCTCAGAGGCGGGCTTACTCTGGCAATTATTACAAAGAAAGACCTTTACCCCTAACTACTTACCCTTGGTTAATACGGTATACACTAACCGCTAGGCTCTGGTGAAAGAATGAACATTTGTTTAAACACATCCCTTGTGAAAGGGGCACTCATAATGGATTCCTACTATCACCATTGCTTTTTGTGTTGGCCATGGAGCCGCCGGGTGGAGTGGAATGGGAGAGGCAGCTTGGAGCAGAGATTCCAAATGGCGAGTGGACTTTAAGATCTAGTGTTGTGATCCGCTATCTAGGAAGCACCAAGGAGAGACTGAAAACTGTTTTTGGGTTATGATGACCATCCTTTGGGTTCAAGGTGAACTGGGACAAGTCCACCCTAGTGCCAGTTACAAGAGAGGACAGTGATTCTACTGGGGGAAGGACACATTGAGATACAGGAAAACCCATACAGGTATCTGGGATTATACATTTCTACTGACCTCAGGATCTATTGGTATCTCATCATGCCTCCATATTAACCAGACTGCAGAGGCATCTTAGGAATTGGTACAGTCTCTTGATCTCTGCTTTGGGCCAAAGCATGCTGTTCAAAATGCTTCCATAGCTCCTCCATCTAACACATAATTGCCCACATGATATCCCAAACAGTTCCTTCACAGCCCCCAGGGCAGTGGTACTTTAATTTCTGTGGTGATGGATGGCTTGAGGGTGTCCTGGAATAAGTGGTTTCATAAGATGGCAGTCTCGATGTGGACAATAGCACCTATGCTGTTGGTGGGCAAAGCTTCTGGTCAGAAATGGCTGGCATTTTGGGCCTAGCAATGATCTTGTGATTGGTCTAAAACTAGACTCATTTGAAGGTTGGTGGCAATCGATTTTCTGTATGGTGAATCTGACCACCCTCACCCTTAAGGGTGAGGGTGGTGAGGTTCCTGGAAAGAGACACAACATTGGATTGTGCATAATAAGGTATGCATAATAAAGTTCATACGGTATCCTGAGTGCAGAGGGGTGGGTGTGTAACCATGGAGCCAGGGCCAGAGAGATAAACAACAAAATATGCTACAACTATTTCATTGGTCTTTTATTTTCAAGTGAATGTATACAAAATATAATGAACACTCCTTAAATGAAACATAAATGCAAGTTAAAGTAAACAATGGGAAATGTACTCTTGTATGTTTCGAGGGTTCAGTTGGTTGAGTGTGTAACCACACAGTGACAGAACTACTTTGAGGATGACACAGTAGTGGCATACTATTTTATACTTTAAAATAAGTAGGACAACAGATTGTACTAGACTCATGATGCACAGCCAATGCCCAAAGGCTACAAAGTAAACAATTTAATCAGTCCTATAGCAAGGCATCATCTTATAAACAACCAAAACAAAGAACATTTGAGACAAAACAATATGTCATTATACAAAGGAGTTTGATTGCTTGTCGATCAATCGTGTTGTGTAAGTGTGCTTCACACTTATAGGCCGCTTGAGGCTGACATTTCAAGCATGTACATTTTTTGACGCATGTAGAACAAAACCCAATGTACTTCGGGGGAACACACCATTCATCAAGGGTAACTGTAAATCACAAATTGAAACATCACACACACACATATATAAAATGTTTGTAATTGAACCAGTGATGTTTCTTATATATATATATATACATATATTTACATATATATATTAAAACAAAAATCATTATACAGCATTAGAGAGGCAATATTTACCAACTTCTCATGGCAGGTATAACGCTGGCACCATCCATCAACTCGAAAGGTAATTTATTTTCTTATTTCTTGTAAAGAACATATATAAGAAACATCACTGGTTCAATAACAAACATTTTAAGAAAACCTCAACAAGTCCCATCTGATCAAATGTATATTAGTATGTAACTCATGTAGTCCCACTTTAAGTGCGATCATCCCTAGCAGATTACTAAGAATATATTGCCCCAAAATAATGCGATTGTAAGAAATCCTATGAACAAACGTGTCAGTACATGATAAGTATCAGATGCATGCTAGGAACCAAAAGAAAAATGTAAATGTGTAAATGAGCCATGCTTAAAAGCAAAGTGACCATTCGGCGTGCCCCACATATGTGGCGAGCACTCCCAATAAACCCTTCTTTGTAATCCATGAAGCGTTTAACACATTGACAAGCGCCGCCATGACGGTGATTCCTGCCAATGTTATTAAGATCTCTAAATGTGGAGGACGGGCACTCTGACAGGGAGAGAGGGTATTTCACTCGTCCTAACGGAGTAAAACCATCCTCTGCACTGTCAACCAGGCTCTTCGGGTTTAAAATAAAAACAAGCACTTTGAGAATATATATTTTAGAAATACACATTCAGACTATAATTAGTACAAAACTTTTATATGCATTTTGATTAAAAAGACACTCTAGAAATTAGTTGGTATATGAACTCTTGGGCACCAGGAAGCCTCGAATGACTCAGTCAATTAAAGCCATGTTCTAACTCCAGGCACCCTTTAGATTTGCTGATTAATCAACTGCACATATTTACATTTCTTTCAGGTAGCAGGTAGCATGGTGAAAATTCTTGCTTCTTCTTCCACTCTCATTTGGTTCACTGTACAGAGGACCCCCATGGTATGAATTCCACCACTTCTGCGTGGTCTCCTCAGATTTTTTAACTTAGCTGGACCCTATATTTTTACTGGCTTTATAACTCCATGCCCCTTACCCATACCAACCAGTAGCAAAGTGCCTACGCGCCCTCTTTCTGCATGGTTGAACTGGCATAATCCTAGCTGCTAAACTTAATTTACCTTTAAGTCACTATTATATGGTACTAAGTTTACGCAGGGCCTGTAAGTTAGGCTGCAGTGCTTATTGTGCCATTCACTAATGCAGTGCAAACATTGCTTCAGACCTACCATTACAGCCTGACTGTAACAGTGTAAAAACTGTAATTCAAACTCTCAAAGACTATTGCTAAGTCAAAGCTTCAATTATTAAATGTAGTAGCTCACCCCTATGTAGGACTTGTAGCTCACAAGACAGGGTACATGGTATTTAAAAGTATGACATGAAGAAATGTAATGTTAACTTGTCTAGCACCCAAACGCCATTTTCAATGTGGCAGGCCTATCTGTCCTATATGGAAAATCAGAATATTGATCAGAATACTCCTACTGTATCTCTGGCAAGGGTGTAGTGAAGCATCCAGTATAACAGCTTAAGTGGGGGATGCTGTGGTGGCAGATTCAATTGTTTTATGTAAAAGTAACTTTTAGAAAATTACCGTTTCCCTCCCCAAAGTCCTGGGAGGCTAATTTCTATTGGTTCTCCAACTTCTCCACACCAGTAGTCAGCTGCGTGAATAGCTGCAAAATGCCTCCCCGGAGGAAGCAGTAGGCTGACTCTAAAAGAGATGCAGGGCGAGGGCTGTGGGCATCCTTTTTTACACAGCAGTGTCAAATCCTGCTTGAGAGTCAAATCCTGCTTCACAGGTCTGCTGGGTTCTCTTCTAGTACATGAGGCACACAAGGGGTGAAAGCAAGATTCCAAGACGATTCTTGTGGACCTGCTGTCTGGTTATTCAAGGACTATGGCGGTCATTCTGACCCTGGCGGTCAAAGACCGCCAGGGCGGAGGACCGCGGGAGCACCGCCGACAGGCCGGCGGTGCTCCAATGGGGATTCCGACCGCGCGGTAAAGCCGCGGTCGGACCGGCAACACTGGCGGGCTCCCGCCAGTGTACCGCCGCCCCATTGAATCCTCCAAGGCGGCGCACCTTGCTGCGCCGCCGAGGGGATTCCGACCCCCCCTACCGCCATCCAGATCCCGGCGGTCCGACCGCCGGGATCCGGATGGCGGTAGGGGGGGTCGCGGGGCCCCTGGGGGCCCCTGCAGTGCCCATGCCACTGGCATGGGCATTGCAGGGGCCCCCGTAAGAGGGCCCCTAAATGTATTTCACTGTCTGCTGCGCAGACAGTGAAATACGCGACGGGTGCAACTGCACCCGTCGCACAGCTTCCACTCCGCCGGCTCGATTCCGAGCCGGCTTCATCGTGGAAGCCTCTTTCCCGCTGGGCTGGCGGGCGGCCTGAAGGCGACCGCCCGCCAGCCCAGCGGGAAAGTCAGAATTACCGCCGCGGTCTTTCGACCGCGGAACGGTAACCTGACGGCGGGACTTTGGCGGGCGGCCTCCGCCGCCCGCCAAGGTCAGAATGAGGGCCTATGTGTAGGAAGTTGGCTCTGTATATACTATTTCAAAGTAAGAAATAGTGTGCACAGAGTCCAAGGGTTCCCCTTAGAGGTAAGATAGTGGCAAAAAGAGATAATTCTAATGCTCTATTTTGTGGTAGTGTGGTCGAGCAGTAGGCTTATCAGAGGGTAGTGTTAAGCATTTGTTCTTCACACACAGGCAATAAATGAGGAACACACACTCAAAGACTTACTCCAGGCCAATAGGTTTTTATATAGAAAAATATATTTTCTTAGTTTATTTTAAGAACCACAGGTTCAAGATTTACAAGTAATACTTCAAATGAAAGGTATTTCACACAGGTATTCTAGGAACTTTGAATAATCACAATAGCATGTACAGTTTTGGCAAGAATGGCAATAAGCTATTTTAAAAGTGGACACTGCAAAAATCAACAGTTCCTGGGGGAGGTAAGTAATTGTTAAGTTCACAGTTAAGTAAAACACTTACAGGGTTCAAAGTTGGGTCGAAGGTGGCCCACCGTTGGGGGTTCAAGGCAACCCCAAAGTTACCACACCAGCAGCTCAGGGCCGGTCAGGTGCAGAGGTCAAAGAGGTGCCCAAAACACATAGGTTTCAATGGAGAACAGGGGTGCCCCGGTTCCAGTCTGCCAGCAGGTAAGTACCCGCGTCCTCGGGGGCAAACCAGGGGGTTTTGTAGGGCACCGGGGGGACACAAGCAGGCACTGAAAGTACACCCTCAGCGGCACAGGGGCGGCCGGGTGCAGAGTGCAAACAGGCATTGGGTTTTGTGTAGAAAGCAATGGGGAGTCCTAGGGGTCTCTTTAACAATGCAAGCAGGCACAGGGGTGGGCTCCTCGGGGTAGCCACCACCTGGGCTAGGCAGAGGGTCGCATGGGGGTCACTCCTGCACTGGAGTTCGGTTCCTTCAGATCCTGGGGGCTGCGGGTGCAGTGTTGGTTCCAGGCGTCGGGTCCCTTGTTACAGGCAGTCGCGGTCAGGGGGAGCCTCTGGATTTCCTCTGCAGGCGTTGCTGTGGGGGCTCAGGGGAGTCATCTCTGGCTACTCACGGGCTCGCAGTCCTCCCTGTAGTGTTGGTTTTCCGCAGGTCGAGCCGGGGACGTCGGGTGCAGAGTGGAAAGTCTCACGCTTCCGGCGGGGAACGTGAAGTCCTTAAAGTTGTTTCTTTGCTTCAAGAAAGTTGCAGATTGTTGAACAGGGCCGCTGTTCACAGGAGTTTCTTGGTCTTTGGATGCAGGGCAGTCCTCTGAGGCTTCAGAGGTCGCTGGTCCGTGTTGGATGTGTCGCTGTTGCAGTTTTCCTCGAAGTGGGGAGACAGGCCGGTAGGGCTGGGGCCAAAGCAGTTGTCGTCTCCGTCTTCCCTGCAGGCCTTCACGTCAGCAGTCCTTCTTCTTGTTAAGGTTGCAGGAATCTAGTTCCTAGGTTCTAGGGCCCCTAAATTCTGAATTTAGGGGTGTGTTTAGGTCTGGGAGGGCAGTAGCCAATGGCTACTGTCCTTGAGGGTGGCTACACCCTCTTTGTGCCTCCTCCCTGAGGGGAGGGGGGCACATCCCTAATCCTATTGGGGTAATCCTCCATCCACAAGATGGAGGATTTCTAAAAGTAAGAGTCACCTCAGCTCAGGACACCTTAGGGGCTGTCCTGACTGTTGAGTGACTCCTCCTTGTTTTTCTAATTATCTCCTCCAGCCTTGCCGCCAAAAGTGGGGGCAGTGGCCGGAGGGGCGGGCATCTCCACTAGCTGGGATGCCCTGTAACGCTGTAACAAAGGGGGTGAGCCTTTGAGGCTCACCACTAGGTGTTACAGTTCCTGAAGGGGGAGGTGAGAAGCACCTCTACCCAGTACAGGCTTTGTTCCTGGCCACAGAGTGACAAAGGCACTCTCCTCATGTGGCCAGCAACATGTCTGGTGTGTGGCAGGCTGTCAAACACTAGTCAGCCTACACTGGAAGTCGGGTATGATTTCAGGGGGCATCTCTAAGATGCCCTCTGGGTGTATTTTACAATAAATTGCACACTGGCATCAGTGTGCATTTATTGTGCTGAGATGTTTGATACCAAACTTCCCAGTTTTCAGTGTAGCCATTATGGTGCTGTGGAGTTCGTGTTTGACAGACTCCCAGACCATATACTCTTATGGCTACCCTGCACTTACACTGTCTAAGGTTTGGCTTAGACACTGTAGGGTCATAGTGCTCATGCACTTATGCCCTCACCTGTGGTATAGTGCACCCTGCCTTAGGGCTGTAAGGCCTGCCAAAGGGGTGACTTACCTATGCCACAGGCAGTGTGAGGTTGGCATGGCACTCTGAGGGGAGTGCCATGTCGATTTAGTAATTTTCTCCCCACCAGCACACACAAGCTGTGAAGCAGTGTGCATGTGCTGAGTGAGGGGTCCCTAGGGTGGCATAAGACATGCTGCAGCCCTTAGAAACCTTCCCTGGCATCAGGGACCTTGGTACCAGGGGTACCAGTTACAAGGGACTTACCTGAGTGCCAGGGTTGTGCCAATTGTGGAGACAAAGGTACAGTTTAGGGAAAGAACACTGGTGCTGGGGCCTGGTTAGCAGGGTCCCAGCACACTTTCAAATCATAACTTAGCATCAGCCAAGGAAAAAAGTCAGGGGGTAACCATGCCAAGGAGGCATTTCCTTACACTATGCTTTTGTCCTACCAGACTTTTGTCTATGGGTTTACATTTAATCATTGGGGCACACTTTAAAGTGGAGAGAACAGGTTGCCAAAGCAATCTTTGTGGCTCCGCTGTCTGGATGCTGGAGTAGTCTGCATTTGTCCTACCATACTTCTATCTCTGGTTTTGTTCTGGGTACAGTGGCTCCCTCAAACAGGATTTTAGTGTTAAAAGTGAGAGGAAACTGGGATTACTATTTTACAACCCCACCCACCCACAACCAAACCTCACAGCCCAAGTTTATGATGGCCAAAAACGTTCACAATCTTCAAAATGCCAAAGTAGGAAGGTAGGGCTGGCCCCGGTAATTTTTATCCCATTGATTATTGCATTCCCAGAAGTCATTTCTACCCACTAGACAGTACCACACATACATATGGCACCTCCAGGCACCTTCTTCAGAACACCTTCTGGACCTGCAGAATATCAGAAGAGGGATGTACCTGCCGTCTGTGACCAGACAGGATCCCTGAAAGAGGTGATCTGCTCCCTCTTGTGCCCAGAAGAAAAAAAGTGGACACAAAAGATCATAAGGCTGTACTCCTGTTTAAGATACCATATTACAACAAGCTACAAGAGGCCTTTTTCTGAAAGTACTCACTGACTGATGACAATTGAACCTAGACTGGACCCTTCTGTCAGTCTCTGCCTGACACTGTGCGAGTCTCTAAATACCTCCCCTGAGGTCCTGGGAAATTTAGAAGTCTACTCCTGTGTTGGAATGCTATTTAAAGGAAAAAGTCAGAAGATAAGATCTTTGACCACAATGAATAAGCTTGATGTACCTGACTCGCTCTCCATCGCAGTTGTAAAAAATTGGGTTATTAGTTGAGAGCAATAGGTACCCACCTCAAGTAATAATCATAATCCTTGTCACTGTGAAACACAAAATTCACTAAATAAACCTGAGTTCAACCCCCTGGTATCTATCACACAGAGCAGACAGGTTTAACTTAGTGGTACTGTGTAAAGTAATTATGCAGTACTTAAATTGTAATAAAGTTGAAATGTAAAACAATAAAAAAAACAAAATGAATTAGAAAGATTGTAATCAATAAAATGACATCACAATGACAAATATCTATTAAGGGAAACCGGAGAAATTACTTTTTTTTAATAGTTTTAAGTAGAAGTTGTAGCAAGAAGAACAAAGTGCCAATGATAGTCAATGGTCACAGTAGAACACTAGGTGCAATTTGACAATGACCAAGATGGAGTGTGGGTCAGATATACCAACCAGGTTCTTCCTGGGCAAAGATTTTACCTTCTTACTTTCGTCCTTTAAGTCTCAATCAACCAAAGGAGTACACTTCTAAAGCACCCCCCCAGAAACTCAGGGAGTTACTTAGAGACACTGAGGGTGGCAGGCAGAGGCCACAAGGAGATTATAGTCAAGGTCTAGTTGCCACTGGTCAGGTCCAGTCCTTTAGGGCCGTTGTCAGGTCTCAGTCAGCAGAATCAGTCCTCTTCTGATATTCCACAGGTCAAGGAGTGCTCTGAAGTGGGTGCCTGGAGGTGCCACATTTATGCCTGGAACAAACTAGTGGGTGGGAATGACTCCTGGGGATACCCTAACCAATGGGTGTGAGAAAATGGGGCTTTTTGCAGTGTCCCCCCACCCCCCCAGGTTTTGCCCACATTTTTGACAGATACTGGTGTTTCCTAACTCTAATTGTACCCTGGGCTCTGCTAACCAGGGCCAGGGGTCTGTTTAAAAATGTATATGGTAATTACATATAATTTCAATTTGTACTGACAGCCTACCTGTAAGTCCCTATTATATGGAAGGGCATGTAGGATTAGAGGCCCAGTAGATTTAATGCACTTAAGTGCGCACTGATGTGGTGCCTGCTGTCAGTTTAAAAGCCAGTCCTGCCTTTGCAGGCTGGTTTTAAAATACAACTATGTCCAAATTAAACTTTGGAACTAAAGGTACTTTTAAAGTCTTAAACTACCTAATTTGTACATATAAGGCACCTCTTAGATCTGCCCTAGGTGGCATAAGGTACCTAATAATAAGCAGGTACATTATAAAAGATGTTTTATATGCCCTGCTGAGGGGAAACTGCCAATTCCATTTTCCTCATTGTAACACTGTGGCTTCACAGGCTAAAATGGGAAAGCTTTATTAAACGTAATAAAGTCTGTTTGACAGGAGTGAGCTAGAACAGTCATTCAATGTGTCAAAACAATAGTTACAATAAATCCAACTACTTGCCAAGGTTAGATTTACTATAAATATTACAGGACAGTAGGTTTAGAACTGCTTTCCTAAAGTTACCTAAAATCAGCCCTGTAGCAGCCTGTCCTGATTGATAAACCTTTGACAGGCTGAGCCAAGCTGCTCTGATAAGTTGTGAAGTGGCCTGGGCAGAGACAAAGGAGACATCTGGTGGGAGTAGATCTGGTGCCTGCAGATGTCAGGACAAGAAGGGGGCTGGGGAGCCCAATTTGTCTTCAAAGGGAGAAGGCAGATAGTGCGAAACCCAGGCCAACCCCACTTCCTGGACCCCCAGCCAGATAGGTGCCCCTGTAATTGAATTAGGAGAGGGCTGGAAGGGGAGCATAGGGGAAAGTTTGCTACACCTGTGGATGAGTTTAGCCACACCTGAACCTTCGGGAGAGAGTTTCTCCATTTTAGATTTTTGTGGAGCAATGCTTTCTGGGACAAAAATATGCCACACTTCCAAGAAAGTTGTCATCACGAAAGTGGCACCCTGTAACCAACCGGTCAGAGGTGCCTCCTGCTTGCCATCCCAGAGACCTGGATAAATATGGGGGAGCAGCCCTGCTACTCAGATCCCTGCTAGATGAATTCTGAAGAAGAATGACTGCCCTTCTGAACTCTTCTGGGCTTCACCAAAAAGAGAACATTTCCTTGCTTCCAAGACTCAGGAGTGTACTCCCTCAAAACAACAGGTAGAAAAGAGCTACCAAGAGTCACCTGCATCAATTCCCGCAAGAAGAGTCTAGCTGCACTACCACTTTTTGCCCCCATTTTCAACTGGTGTTTTCTAACTCTGATAGTGCCCTAGGCTCTGCTAACCGGGCCCAAGGCTAGTGCTCTGATTAAAAAGGTATATGGTAATTGGTACAAACAACCTACCTGTAAGTCCCTAGAATATGGTAGGGCAGAAGTTTCCAACCTGTGGTCTGCTAACCCCAGGGGGAATTGTTGTCCAAACTCTCCAAGTGGCAACTCAGAACTTCTAGAACCTTGATGGGTGTTGTGGACCTTTCAAGATACCAAAAAGATCTTCTAGAAGATGCTCCAGAAGTTTGGAATCATTTGGAGAATTTTTGGTAAAAAACTCCATCAGTTGACCGACCTATCATCGATAGTCAGACCAGTGACATCGAACCACAATGGCCTGAAGTTCAGGGTTACCCCCCTGAAGCTCCAGAGCTCTTCATCGTCAACGATGAGAACCAAGACCCCTAGGAATCACTGAGGCCTCACGCTGAACCAAGCCGCTGTTGTCAAACTACAACCCTGCCTGCAGAGAAGACTTGCTTGATGCCCAGTGAAAAAGAACTTAAAAAGTGACTAAGAGCGAAGGTAAAAATTTGATCGAGGCCTACCGCTCAGTGTAATCAACCCGTGCTCCATCGCGGTTGGCTTTAAACTTTGACTTTGTCCCGGTCAGGCGCGACCTGATAGCCGGGTTTGATTCTTTTCACTTTTTGGCGCTAGAAAGCACATTTTTGTATCTCCGGGTCCCTACATTGGATTTTTGGTGTCATTTTAAAAATAAAAATATTTTCTATTTTTAGAAATCAGTGTTAGAATTTTATTGTATATTGTGTCTTACTTATTTACGTTTTTGTTGATATTAAATGCTCAACATACCTGTCTCCTTAGTTAAGCTGATTGCTCGTCAGCTAAGCTCCTAAGGGTTGTGCATAGATTAATTTATTGAGACTCTGACTGGCCCTTATTTGTGAAAGTAGTTGTTGGATCTGGCCTTTTTTACCATGTCATTCCCCAAACTTTTTGTCTTCTCCTCCTAATTTTTCTGACCCTTTTTGGCTGACGTTATGACTCTGGGCACTTTACCACTGCTAATCAGTGCTAAAGTGCATGTGCTTTCCCTTGTACTTGGTATGATTGGCTTCTACCTGATTGGCATATTTAATTTACCTGTAAGTCCCCTGTAAAGTGGTATCTATATACCCAGGGCCTGTAAATTAAATGCTACTAATGGGCCTGCAGCGCTGCTTGCACCACCCACTGAAGTAGCCTTTCAAACCTTTCTCAGGCCTGCTAGCACAAGGCCTGCGTGCACAGTTTTCTGCCACAGGGACCTGTCATCTAAACTTACTTGCCTGGCCCAAAACTCCCCTTTGACTACATGTAAGTTACCCCTAAGTTAGGCCCTAGCTAGCCCTATGGGCATGGTGCTATGTATGTAGAAGGCAGGACTTGTGCCTAGTAATGTGCCCCCCTGCGCTTCTTAGCGCAGTTGCTGTGAAGGAGATTCACCGCCACAACACAGGCTCATTGAAGTTGCCCAAGCGCTTTGGCAAGCGCACTATCGTGGAGGGATTCACCGATGTGACCCGGGTGGATCTAGCACGTTCTTGCGCGCTCCGTGTTGTGCCCCCCAAGGACCTGAGCACTGAGACGAGTGCCCCCGGGCACCCCCAGGAACCTGCTTGTGTCTTCTCACCGCTGCTGCCCGGGAAAGGGCTGGAGGGCTAGAGCAGTGCATCAGGTGCGGCTGTATCGGAGCAGGGTGGAAGCCTCATTGAAGGCCTCTGCTCCGCCAGGCCCCAGTCTTCAGAGGAGCATGAGCGGGGAAGGAGACCTCTACAGAGGATCCCCGCCCACTGGGTCCCCCTCTTCAGACATAGAGATCGCGGGCGGGAAGAAGCCTCTCCGGAAGCACCTGCACTGTCAGGTCTCTCTCACCTTTTCCCCATGTGGGGTTTTCATCCTGCTTGTCCCCCCACCTTCATGGAAGGCCCGTAGTGGCCCAGAGGAAGAACCCGAGGGATCATGAGTCCCAGGAGGGGCCCGACCTACAAACCCGAGGGGGTGTGTGCCGCCCCTTCCCCCCAGAATCAACACCCGGCCCCTGTTTACGCATAGGAGTGCCGGGGGGCCCCCACCTTGATCTTTAGAACTCCCCTTTTACTACATGTAAGTCACCCCTAAGGTAGGCCCTAGCTAGCCCTGTGGGCTGGGTGCTATGCATGTAGAAGGCAAGACATGTGCCTAGTAATGTGGCCTGTCCTGGTAGTGACAAACAGCCTATTTGGTTTCTCACTGCTGTGAGTGGTGCCTTCTCATAGGATTGCATTGGAAATGCCCTCCCTTATGTCTAGGGGATATGTCTGATTTAGGAAGGGTAGCATAGGCATGTTTGCTATGGTTGCAATGGTGGTTACAAATGCTGCTTACTGGTGTAATTGGAATTTTTATTACTATTACAGAAATGCTACTTTTAGAAAGCGAGCCTTTCTCTGTGCTCATGACTGGTGTTTTGCAGCTTGACTTCAATCAAGGTCTGGGCAGAGTGACAATTGGGCCTTGTGCATACTTCTCAGACAGCCTATACACAGGGAGGGTGGAGGTGTCACAAAGGTGCATCTGCATTTTGAATAGTCTTCCCGGGCTGAGAGAAGGGGGAAGCAGGGCACACCTGCATATGTAAAGGCTGTGCCCTGGCCTCACACAAAAGGGTTGTTTACCCCCAGCTGATGTCTGGAGCCTGTGCTGGAGGAGAGAGAGGGGACACCCCCAGAACCAGTTGTAGCTGGTTGAAACCCTCTCTCCTCTCCATTGGAAATGCTTGACAAAATTGAGTATAAGTACAGGGGATTTTTCCCCACAATTTAGACATTCTTGGGACATCTTCACGACCCAAAATGCTATGACTCACCAGGACCCACCTTGGACTGCTGCTGCTTTGTTGACCTGTGACCTGCTATATCCCTAGGAGGAACTGCTACCCTCTGCACCCCTTGTGCTGGCCTGTTGTTGGGGCCTTCTAGCCCTGTGATTCTCATCCCCCACCTTCTGTCTCCAGGGGCAGTGTGCCATGGCCCCTGACCCCTGAAACTAACCAAAGCACGAGGAGTGCTTCTCTTCTGGAGAACGCTTTTCTGTGCCCCCTTGAGCTTCTTAGTGCAGTCGCTGTCAAAGAGATTTACAACCGCAAACCAGGCTCATTGAAGTTGCCCCAGCGCTTTGGCAAGCGCACTATCGTGGAGAGATTCACCACTGTGACCTGGGTGGATCTAGCCCATTCAAGCGTGCTCCGTGTTGTGCCCTCGGGGGACTGGAGCACTGAGAGGAGTGCCCCTGGGGCACCCCCAGGAACCTGCTTGTGTCTTCTCACCACTACAGCCCAGGAATGGTCTGAAGGAGGGCTTGCACACCGGATCGGGTGCAGCTGTATCGCAGCGGGGCGGAAGCCTCATTGGAGGCGCCCGCTCAACCACATCCCAGTCTTCAGAGGAGCATTAGCGTCGAAGGAAGCATCAACGGAGGCTACCTGCCCACTGGGGCCTCCTTTTTAGGCATAGAGAACGCGGGCGAGAGGAAGCCGAGGTCCCCGGTCTCTCTCTCCTTTTCACCCGTGGTGGGATTTTCATCCTGCTTGGTCCCCCTCCCCCTTAGTTGAAGGGCCTGTAGTGGCCCAGAGGAAGAACCTGAGGGATCGTGGGTCCCAGGATGAGCCTGACCTACAAACCTGTGGGGGGGTGTACCGCCCCTCCCCCATGGATCAACACCCAATCTCCGTTTGCGCACAGAAGCGCCGGGGGCCCCCCATCTTGATCTTCGTGGCACAGGAGGTGCCATCCATAAATAAATCAGGTGCATACCCTAGCCAACCAGAAACCCCATTTCTAACACTAGTGTTATTTTTTGTTGTAGGTACCTACCTGCACCTATTAATAAACAACTTTCCAACAATGGGATAAAGGCTACCTGGCTAACCCTACCCACTTTGGGCTTCTTCAAGATGGAAGAAGTCTTCAGCCACACTAAACATGGGCTTTGAGAGCTGACAGTGTGTTGCTGGGAGCAAACTATGGTAATCCTAGTTCCCTCACACATCCAAAACTAAAAACCAGTTTTAAGCAGTCCATGTGTCCCCAACACACTCAAAAGACAGAGCCTGGTAGGAAAACACTGAGGCCCATATTTATACTTTTTTAGCGCCGCATTTGTGCTACTTTTTGACGCAAAAACGGCGCGAACTTACAAAATACAATTGTATTTTGTAAGTTTGCACTGTTTTTGCGTCAAAAAGCGGCACAAATGCGGCGCTAAAAAAGTATAAATATGGGCCTGAGCTTCATGCAACCAGACAGTAGCTTCACACACCTTGTTTTAGCATTATGTTTCTCTCTATTGAAGTGTGTCCCAAATATCATAAGAAAACCCTCCAGCAGCACTCTCAAGCTGATCATGTCACCCCAGCAGAATCTGATACTCTGAGGTCAACAAGGTCCCACTATGATGGAGGGCAATATGACTGGAGTGACAAAAATGGATGCAGGTCTAGGTGTTAGCTACATCTGCTTGTGATAAGGTGGTTCTCTTTGAAGTTAATCAAGTCCTTGGGCCAGCTTACAGGCCATCCTGTCAAGGGCACTACATCGCCCCACACCCAAGGCCTTTTGTAATTGTCCTGGAAGCAAGTTTGTAGGAAAGTACCCTCTGATGTCAGTATGTTTTTGACTGTGTCAATGGGATCCTGCTAGTCAGGACCCCAGTGCTTATGGGTTATGGCCTGCTTGTCAGTATGTTTCGCTGATTTCTAAATTGTCACTGGAGTCCTGCTAATCAGAACTCCAGTGCTCATGCTCTCTCTGTTTCTAAATTTGTCACTACATACTGGGGACAGAGTATTGCACTCCAAATTGGCATACTGGTCCCTCCTTATAAGCCCCTAGTATATGGTACCTAGGTACCCAGGGCATTGAGGTTCCAGGGGATCCTTATGGGCTGCAGCATTTCTTTTGCCATCCATAAGGAGCCCATACAAAGGTTTCTACAGGACTGCCATTGTAGCCTGTGTGAAATAGTGCATGCGCTTTTTCACAGCCATTTTCACTGCACCAGGTCACTTATAAGTCACCTATATATCAGGTCTTTTAACCCTGAAGGCTGGGTGGAAAGTGCCTGTGTGTGGGGGCACTCCTGTACTAGCAGAGGTGCCCCCACATTGTCTAGGCCCATTTTCCCAGACTTCGTGAGTGCGGGGTCACCATTTTAAGTGTGCACAGCACATAGGTCAATACCTATGTACAACTTCCCAAAGGTAACTCTGAATATGGCCATGTAAGGTGTCTAACAACTGGGAATTGTACCCCAATACTGATTCCAGTATTGGTTGCACAATCCCATGCACTCTGGGGGCTCCACAATAGACCCCCAGTACTGCCATACCAGCTTTCTGAGGTTTTCACTGCAGCCCCAGCTGCTGCCACCTCACAGACAGGCTTCTTTCGTCCTGGGGTTCGAGCAGCTCAATCCCAGGAAGGCAGAACAATGCATTTCGTCAAGGAGAGGGGTGTTCCCTTTGGAAATAGGTGTTACAGGCATGGGTGGGGTATCCTCCCAGAACCTCTGGAAATGCTTTGAAGGGCACAGATGGTGCCCTCCTTGCATAATCCAGTCTACACCAGCTCAGGGACTCCCATTCCCTGCTCTGGTGCGAAACTGGAGAAAGGAAAGGGGAGTGACCTCTCCCCTGTCCATCACCACCCCAGGAGTGGTGCCCAGAGCTCCTCCAGAGTGTCCCTGAGTTTAGACATCTTGGAATCCAAGGTGGTGGGGCACTCTGGGAGCACCTGAGTGGCCAGTGTCAGCAGGTGACGTCAGACACCCCTCCTGATAGGTGCTTATCTGGTTAGGTGACTAATCCCCCTCTCAGGGCTATTTAGGGTCTCTCCTCTGGGTGTTTCTTCAGATTTGGATTGCAAGACTCCAGCAGGAATCCTCTGCATCCTTTACTTCATCTTCTACCAACGGATCAACCGCTGACTGCTCCAGGAACTCTACAAAACTGCAACAAGGAAACAAAGACGACTTCTGCAACATTGTAACTTCAGCTCCTGCCTGCAACTGCAACAGTTTCCAGGTTGTGCGTCCTCCGAGGACTGACTGTCTTCAATCTGCACCAGAAGAACCAAAGGAATCTCCTGTGGGGTGATGGAGTCACTTCCCGGCTTCAGCAGGCACCTCTCTGCAGCGATGACCGGTGGCTTGGGTCCCCTCTCCATATAACAGGCGTGGATCCAGCAACAGGGGTGGTGGGCTAAAGTGACTCTGACAGTCCCGACGTCCAGCTGCCCAACTTTGATGAAGGTAAGAGCTTGCCTTCCCATGCAAGACAGTACCCCCTTGCTCTAAGTGACTTGCAGTTGCCAGGGCTTGTGTGCGACCTTCCAAGAGGTTCTTCATGAACAGCACAGCTTAGGCCCCCAGCACTCGATACTGTGATGCACAGCTTCCTGCGTGGTTCTCCGGTGGCGTGGGAATTCTTTGAGTCATGCTGCATGGGCCTCCATTTGCACCTTCTTTGTCCTCATGCTGTGGGACTCCTGTGCACACTGCCTGGTCTTCTGAGGGCTCTCTGAGTTGCTGAGAGTCCCTTCTGTCTCCCCCTCCTGGGTAGAGGCCACCAGGTCCCTCCTGGTCCTGGGCAGCGCCATTTTCCAGTAACCGCAAGCTTTGCGTGTGCCAAGGCTTGTTGGCGGAATCCAGCATAGCAAACCAGACTGCATTCATCCATCCAGCATGGGACATCTTCTGCACCAACCAGGAACCGCATCTGTCTTCTTTGGTGCAATACTGGCTTGTCTTCTCACCATGATTCTCCTTTAGCACCTTTATCTGGGTTAGCAGGGGCTCCTGTTCTCCCTGGACTCTTCAGTGCTTTTAGGACTTGGTGCACTTCTTCCATAGGTCTTCAGGCCCAGGAGTCCATTGTTGGTGTCTTGCAGTCTCTTTTGGTTCTTGGACTGTGTTCTATCACAACTTCTAGTGTGTTTTAGGAAACATGCTGTGTTTTACTCCTGCTTTCCCGGGCTCTGGGTTGGGGTATTTTACTTACCTTTGGTGTCTTACACTCCCGGTGCCCCTCTACACACTACACTTGCCTAGGTGGGAAACCGACTTTCGCATTCCACTATTTTAGTATATGGTTTGTGTTACCCCTAGGCCCATTGCAACCTATTGTGATTTTCACTGTTTGCACTATTTTCTGACTATTTACTTACCTGTTTCTGGTTTGTTTTTGTATATATTGTGTAATTTACTTGCCTCCTAAGGGAATATAGTCTCCAAAGTGTTTCTGGCCTTGTGTCACTAAAATAAAGTACCTTTATTTTTGGTAACACTAAGGGGGGCATTATGACCCCAGTGGTTGTACCGCCAACAGGCTGGTGGTACATACCACCACATTATGACATTGGCGGGTTGGCCGCAGCCAACCCGCCAATTTACTGTTCCTACCGCCATAGTGGTAGCAGATAACAATCTCCAGCCCAACGGCCACTATTGTACCACCAGCAGCATTTTGACCCTGCCTACCACCATGGTTTTCGTGGCGTTCGCAACACCATGAAAACCATGGCGGTACTGTAGGCCCTACCAGTGACAGGGAATTCCTTACCTGTCACTGGTAGGAGGCTCACCCACCCCCCCAAACACTCCCCAGATACCCCCCCACCATCCCTGCATCCACGCTCCCCATCTTCCGATTCCCCACCCCCTTATTCAAGCACACTCACAGACACACTGACACTGACACACCACGCATACACACACTAACTCACACTGACATAGATGCACTTATTCACGCATGCATCCATTCATTCTCGCACACATCTGTACACACACTCACACTGACATGCAGACACGCATTCACATTTCCATTCATACACGTATTCTCACACATGCATACACCTACGCAAACACCACTACATACACAGTCGCATACACCCCCACACTCCCACATTTATGCACACAACCCCACACACACACACACACACACACAACACCCCTCAACCTCCTCCCCTGTTTGAAGCCCAATTTACCTACATCCAGGAGGTCTTCCGGCATGGAAAGGGACGGGGTGCTGCTACCGCCAGAAGCGCCCGCCAGCAGAACACCGCCAGGCCATATTATTTGTCATAAAACGGCTGGCGGCGTTCTACTGGCGTGCCGCTGCTGGTGGTAGCTTGCCACCTTGCCACCATCCACCAGTATGGCCACAGCTGGATTTCCGCTCTTCTTGTGGCAGAAGTCCGGCTGTGGTCATAATTTAGCGGACGGATGTTAGCCACAGCGACGGTCTTTTGGCGGCCGTCGCTGTGGCGGTAAGGCCAATGTTAAAATTAGGGCCTAAGTATTGTGAGAAATGTGTGAGTACGGTGTCACTACAGTGGTATTGCAAGAGTTTTGCATGTCTCCTACTTCAGCCTTGGCTGCTCTGCCTACAGCAACCTCTAGACAGCCTGGCTTCTAGAAACTGACTACATTTCACTAATAAGGGATAACTAGACCTGTTATAAGGTGTAAGTACCCACTACAAACCAGGCCAGCCTCCTACAAAGTTCACCCGTTATTCACCCATATTAAAATGCTAATTATTGGGTGGCAAAAGCTGGAAAGCAAAATGTAGATGTAGGGCCTGATTTAGATCTTGGCGGTATTACCGCCAATCCACCGCTGCAGAGGACTCAAAAACACCTCAATTCAATGGTGTTCTGCCCATTGTATTTGCATGTTTTCCAGCTGAGCCGCAGACCTCCATGACGGAGTGCTCTTCCTAGCCATCAGACTAGCGCGTTCCTGCTGACACTGTTTAGATGTCACAGTCCTGCAAGTGGTGTACTGGTGGCAGATTGTGGACAGAGAAGGACAGTCACCGGACCCAATGGACATCGTACAATGGCCGTGGCTATGGGACAGAGGTAAGTCACACACATGCACAAACTGTACATTTGCCATATCTGTATACACATTATCTATTGCCATTCCAACACCCCACAACACCTACATGTCAAACACACATATTGCCAAACGTCCATGACACAACACACACACACTATTGACACTGCACTCATACACAACACAACCACAACAGCCAACACAATAACCCTCACAACTACACACTCCTCTACATAAACACACGCAAACATAAGCACAACTACACATGTCACAACAACAACCACCACACAACACCAACGCTCACCGGTTTTGCACACAGCAACACAACACACACCCAAACATAAACAACAAACATCAGACCCATATGCAAGTGGCACACATACAAACACAACATCACCCACTCCAGCTCCTTCCACCTAAACCAGGAAATACAAAACACACACACATACACATACTGACTCACAAACACAACTGGACTCAAAATATCACAGGTACAGTTTCACTTGCAATATGCACGCATAGGCATGGTGACTAGTGTGATGCCATTGTTATTTTTATGCCAGCTTTCATTTGGCAATGAATACTGACATCACAATAACAATTGTGTATGTGTGCTATGTGTGTCTTGAACCAGCGTGTCCCCATCAGTCCCAGACCCAAATGTGTTGCTGACATATGCATGTCAGAGATATTGGGAATTAATGCCCTTGGCATGGATATTTCTGCAGGTGTCCTGAGCTCATGTGCAGTGCCTAAAGAAGGTGCACAGTTCATGCAGAATCCCTACCTTCGAGTCTGGCGATGGTAGAGTCCTGTGTCCTCTGTGGTCCAGTGGCAGCAGTGACGGCAGGTGATGTCATGCAGGACAAAGTCAGCATTCTAAAAGTTACTTTTCCCCACTATCTATAAAAACCCGGCTTCATCTTTGAATTGGATATTTAATAACTATTAAAAATACTTGTTTAATTATTTTTCTAGTTAGACTTATTCCTGAGATATAGTGTTGGTATTTCGTATTGCATCCCAAAGCCTTCCTATGGAGCAATCAGCCATGCTACAGTGAAAATGGCTTTGATGGGCTAGTCACTGTACAACCATGTGGAACATTAATATTATACTTGTCCTACTTTTAAATACCATGATTCCTGTCTGCATCAGCACAAGGCCTAACTTAAGGATAACGTATTAGTATCTAAAATGAAGGTTTTGGGGCCCGACAATAGGGTTCATTTTGACTGAACAGTTCGAATTGGCAGTTTAAAAACTGATCTGGAAGGCTAAAATAGTAGCCCTGGGATTTTTTTTTCTGTCACTGTAGTGGGTAGCACAAAGTATGTTGTAACCCACTGGTGACATTTAATGTACAGGTCCTGGTACACTTTGTACAATATACCAATTTTAGCATGTTGAAAGGGGGGCACAAGTATTTTCCACTGGTTAGCAGGGGTAAAGTACACAGAGTTATATAGACCGCAAAAATAGGGTGCAGACAAAAGGCTAAAAATATTCAGGGTGACCCATTAAAATGGGCACATTTCCAACAGCGGTCACACTCAAATTGCAGTTACATCCCTGTCTACCATGACCACAGACTGTAATTGGTCCTTTGTGCTTAATAGCACTATTTCTACTTAAAACTTTAAAACTTCATATCTTCAATTCCCCTTATTCTATTGTTGGTATTTTGGTGCCATTTTTTAATAAAATTTCCCTCTCTGTTTCCTAATTGAGTTTGTGATTCTTATTGTTTGCATTTTAATGCTGTTATTGTTTTTTACTACATAAATACTTCACAGATTGCCCTAAGTTAAGCCTGAATGCTGCGTCATGGCAACCAGGGGATTGAGTTCAGGGTTCACCCTGACAATGGTTGTGATTATTCATTTAGGTGGGTTGTCCCCCACTTCAAATAATCAATTTCTCACACCGACCCTTCCCTTTTAGCTAGAGGCACCTCACAGGTCTGCATTAGTCATTTAAAATCAGATGTTTTTTAACAAAAAGTAGAGGAAGTCTTTTTTGTAAAATTAAAAATGATTGGGACGATAGGAACCAATAAATCCTGTCTACTTCGACTACTGAATGACTAGAAGGTCACAATGTCATAGGAACACCATTATGGCAGAGCTCTTGGCTCCCACATGTAATGACTCTCAGGAGATTAAGACGTTGTGATTGCACTGATACTTCAACACTGGGGGATGTTTGCAGTCCAAGCCATCTTAAATCCATTGAGACAATAGCAAAGAAACATGACTGTTATGTTGTGCATTTGTTGTTTGTTCTGACCCACTGCCACTTTTTATTAGGGGTCTTTGCATATATTACCCTGTCATGTGATTGCGTAGTGGCTGCGACCGTGACTGGGTAAACCTAGTGTAGTAGTCATGACATGAATCGTAGAATAAAGAACATCCTTTTATTGAGTTAAAATGTAGCAAAATCACCTTAGTAAGCCACGTTCACCATTTTCTCCTCCGTTCAACCCCAACCGTCATTCCCTGGATTCGATCGAACATTTCCCTTTCCAACCTTCTGACACTATGCTGTAAAGCTAAATAGAGTGTGACATAAACATTGCCTCCTATTGTAAACTGCTTTACATATAATGTGAACATAAACAGATTTAACAATTTTCCTATGTAACATTGAGATACTACATAGAGTTTATTTTTTTAAGAAAAACAATGCCATAAGAACATCAACCCAAACTTTAAGCAGAATTAATCCAACATAGAAACCAATACCTATGACTAAATAATAACTTTACATTCCATCTATAGAAATAGAAATCTCAATTAATGTCATTACAAACTCTCCAAGGTATTTTACGTATTCTATTGCTCTTATGAATCATTACTTCTTGATGGCCAGCATCTTTATGATCAGGAATCACACCATTGTTTGAGTCATCATTGTATTTGTTTTGAAACTTAGCCACCTTTGACTTGTTCCACAACTTGTTCCCTTCCACCCGTATGGCATTGCCATGTACAACTTCTACCATCACAGGATCCAAATATTTAGAACTGCCTTTCTTGACAAATGTTGGAACCTTGATACGTACCCAGTCACCTTTAGATGAGGAGAACTGTTTTACTCCTTTCCTTTTGTCATAATATGTTTTTTGCTTACCCTGACTTCTATTAGCATTTAATCTAATTATGTCATCACAACTGCCAGTATGTGCCTGCTTCAATAACTTAGATATCCAACCTGCCTTAAATTGCGTAACTTCTAAGAGCTTCAAAAGGGGACACTCCTGTGGTTGAATGTGGTGTGGTCCTGTAGAATCGGACCATGGTTTAAACTGATCCAAACACATCACCTCTATTTTTCACACCCACTTAATACAATCTCCGAAACTCGATTAAAGCTTCCCACTAAACTATTTGTTTGAAGCTGATAGAGTGAACATTTTAAATACTTTACAGAACACTCTTTCAGAAAAGATTCAAACTCATCTGAAACAAATTGTACTCTATTGTCAGAAACTATTCCTTCGGGAAACCCTTCATTCATATGTCTCTTCAGAAATGCTATTACTGATCTAGAATTTGGTTCATGAACAAACTTCTCGTAAGCCCACTTTGAGTAATAGTCTGCTAGGACATAAGCATAATGGAGATTGTGATTAAGTGTAGTGAATCCTAGTTTGTTTTAACGGGATAACAGGAGTTAGCTTAGCCGTAGGCTTGTAAACTCGTGCCCCCGTCACCCAGTCACTTTTAGCCTACCTAGCTTGCTCTGTCTTAGTCCATTTAATTATTTATTTCCGTTAAGATGGCGGCCTTGTTTATAGTTGGGCCACTTGTTATGGGTACTATTATCAGTGTCACTGCGCCAAGGCGTCAAGATCAAGCACGAAAGACAAACATACAGTAGGCATTCACACTTAGGGATTTTCCCTCTCTATACTTTCGAGGGATTGTTGATATTAATTGCCGTCCCAAGCATGCCTGTTATCTATTGTTATGAATAACACTTATGTCAGGGGACCTTGTAGATCTGTATAAATACAACACACTTTTAGACAGATAATCAGAGGGATTCCGACCAGAGGGCATCGCCACCATCGCTGATACCGATGCTGCAGTCATCTTGACGCTGACCCAGTCTTCTTGTCCCTGCGGAGTCTGAGATAGAGACCTCATTCCAAGGTAACGAGGGTTGGGGGCTCCTCTCATGGACACGGCTTTGGCAGATTAGGTTTAACGAACCCAGCTCTCCTTTTAGGTAGGAGGTTAGACCTATTCTCCTTAGGGTATTAGGGCTTATTCCATCTTATACATATACATATATTTCTTTCATATATTGTACAATGGTCGGGGTCTTTATAACAATGACTCTCTTCTTCACAATACTGTTGCTTGGTATATTCATTATCCTAATCATTGCAGTTCATGCAACTTATCACAAATTGCAGTTATGTTGAATAAAAACTATTATAACTTCACTGCATCTGTGTTATTGCCTTTGTTTGTATGAGACATAATAAATCTGTGAGAAAAGGGTAATTTCCGTTTAACCACGACAACCCTGAGAGATCTTACTTTGAGTCCATGCGTAAGCGACTGCTACAAATCACCTTTTACTATTTTGTTTCTGGTGAGGTACTGCTAGTAAGCCGGTAAGGTTTGGACGACAGTTACAACTAGTTGTAGGAAGAGACTTAGGGTGTCATTACAACATTGGCGGTAAAAGCCGCTTACCGCCGTGCAGAAGACCGCCAATACACTGCGCCGGCGGCGGGAGACCACCACAGCTATTATGACACACATCACGGATTCCGCCGAAATTCAGACACCCACGCAAGTCTGCCACACCAAAGGTCAGCGATAAATATGCGGAAACAAATCCTCCACCTCCACGCCAACAGAAACACGCCCATGCTATTACGACACACGAATCCACGCGGCGGTCATTCAACCGCGGTATTCCATTGGCGGTACACACCGCTGCGCTCAAAATACAAACACAGCTCCAAAACACCGCCACATTGGACAAATACACACACCTGATACACATACACACACCACTCCCACACACCCCTACGACTGCAAATTAGAGACGAAGGCCAGAGAGAGACAGCACAGAATAGATAACACCATCACACAGAAGCACACTACACCATCACCCACACAACATCCACGCACAAAACACCACACACCACTACACTAACCACACTCATCAACACATACACCACCCCACACATCACACACACCACCCCATGTCACGCCAAAGACACCCCCGCTTCTCCGAGGAGGAGCTCAGGGTCATGGTCGAGGAAATCATCAGGGTAGAGCCACAGCTATTTGGCTCACAGGTACAGTACACATCCATAGCCAGGAAGATGGAGCTATGGCAAAGAATAGTCGACAGGGTCAACGCTGTGGGACAGCACCCAAGAAATAGGGAGGACATCAGGAAGAGGTGGAACGACCTACAGGGGAAGGTGCGTTCCACGGTATCCAGGCACCACATTGCGGTACAGGGGACTGGCGGCGGACCCCCACCTCCTCCCCCACAACTAACAAAATGGGAGGAGCAAGTCTTGTCCATCCTGCATCCTGAGGGCCTCGCAGGAGTCGTTGGAGGTACGGACACTGGTAAATCAAATCTTCACTATCATATCCCCCATCCTACCTGCATGCTATCACACACCCCCACCCTCACACCCTCCCCTATCACCCTAACTCCTCACTAATCTACCCATAACACCAACCACCCATCCCAACCCCAAGACCTGCATGACACAACTAAGCATGGACACCCATCACTAAAGCATGCCCACTGCACACACCCACAACACCCCCCAAACATCACCACACAAGCCCCCACACAGGAATGCCTGTACTGGGGTTCACGCACACCCAACCATTGCACACCATGAAACACACACATGCAATAATCATGTACTTATACCCCCGCAGGAACCCGAAGGAACGTCACCACACCAGAGGGTCCAGACAACACCACTCCACCCCCAGAAGAGGCCCACAGTGACGACAGCAGCTCTGCCCCACTGGATCTTGATGACCAGCCCGGACCATCGTGGGCCTCAGGACAGTCGGTTCCCCTTGCCCAGCCACAGCCCAACACCGAGCTTACACCCTCTGGTAACACCAGCACAGCACCCACCCAGCGGGCCCATACCTCCCTACCCAGGACAGGTCAATCAGCGGTGTGTCCACCACTACAGGGCACCCAGGCTAACCCACCACCCCAACAACAACAGGGACCTGGGGGCAGTGGTAGTGGGCACACGGTCCAGGGGACGGAGGCACAGGAACACCGGGGAACTGGGAGGGCTGCTGTGCGACAGAGGGAGGACAGGCCAAGGGAACCTACTCTCAACGAGGCCCTATCCTCCATCATGGGAGCATACCACCACTCCCAGGAGACGATGGCAACGGTCCTGGACAAGTTGCAGGAGACCCTGCGTCTGCAGGAGGTGCAGTATTTGGGGTTCAGGGAGGAGCTCAGGACCATCGCCTCTGCCCTGGGCACCATCGTAGGGGTGCTGACGGACATTCAAAAGACCTTGAGGGACACCGTGGCACTCCAAGGGGCCCCTGACACTAGCCACGATGATGAAATGCCCACCACCTCCGCCGGCGCTAGTGGACAGGACGCCCCGCCACAGGACCAACACACCAGCACCCAACCCCCTGCAGACGGACAACCACCACGAAAGCGGGCCCTGAGATCCAGGAACAGGACAGAGCAAGATGGCAAGACCCCCGCCAGGAAATTAGACCACCCTGATTGTCCCCCCACTGTACCACTTTGTTACCCTGTCCAGCTTGGAACTGCCCCAGCTCCACTTCCAATGGCCAGATGTGCAATGTACCTGTGAGACTAATAGACTGGACTCTGCCATGGACATTCTTCCACCATGACCTCTCCCCATTTCACATCCCCCCTACATTTTTATGCATTTCAATAAACACCCTTGAAACCTCAATAATATTGGAGTCTGTCAATGATTGTGAACTTTGTATTGTCAATTACAGTGTTAAAAAAGGTTACCAATTGGAAGGTCAACATACCAATGTCACACATCACAAGTCTTTCAAGGGTGCAAGCTGTTGACACGTAGGTTACCACATTACTGAAAAAGAAATGGAAGGGGACAACTAAGTTACCAAATAGGGAGTCAAATGTAGGTACAGGATAGAGGTAGACGTGTGAAATGTAATATGATGTGAAACATGAAATTGTACTCACCTGTGTCTCATTGAAAATACTGCTGTATGACTGACTCCCTGTTGTCGTTTTCATCTTCATCAGCTTCATCCTCATCACTGTCCACAGGCTCCACAGGCTCAACCGCTGCAACAACACCGTCATCTGGATCATCCTCCTGCAGAAAAGGTACCTGGCGTCGCAATGACAAGTTATGAAGCATGGAGCAGGCGATGATGATGTCGCACACCTTCTTCGGTGAGTAGAATAGGGACCCACCTGTCATATGGAGGCACCTGAACCTGGCCTTCAGGAGGCCGAAGGTCCGCTCGATCACCCTCCTAGTCCGCCCATGGGCCTCATTGTACCGTTCCTCTGCCCTGGTCCTGGGATTCCTCACTGGGGTCAGTAGCCAGGACAGGTTGGGGTAACCAGAGTCCCCCAATAGCCATACACAGTGCCTCTGGAGTTCACCCATCATATCAGGGATGCTGCTATTCCGCAGGATGTAGGCGTCATGCACTGAGCCAGGGAACATAGCATTTACCTGCGAGATGTACTGGTCTGCCAAACAGACCATCTGGACATTCATGGAATGATAACTCTTCCTGTTCCTGTACACCTGTTCATTCCTGCGTGGGGGGACCAGAGCTACATGGGTCCCATCAATGGCACCTATGACGTTGGGGATATGTCCAAGGGCATAGAAGTCACCTTTCACTGTAGGCAAATCCGCCACCTCAGGGAAAATGATGTATCTCCTTACGTGTTTCAGCAGGGCAGACAACACTCTGGACAAGACGTTGGAAAACATAGGCTGGGACATCCCTGATGCCATGGCCACAGTTGTCTGAAAAGACCCACTTGCAAGGAAATGGAGCACTGACAGCACCTGCACGTCAGGGGGGATTCCAGTCGGATGGCGGATTGGTGACATCAGGTCTGGCTCCAACTGGGTACATAGTTCCTGGATTGTGGCACGGTCAAACCGGTAGGTCACGATGACATGTCGCTCTTCCATTGTCAACAGGTCCACCAGCGGTCGGTACACCGGCGGATTCCGCCACCTTCCAATATGTCCCAACTGACGGTGCCTAAGAAGGACAACAGCGAAGAAACTGTCAGCATTCCTCCAGGTATGTACCCGCAGTCACACACAAGACTACAACAGACAATTAACCCATCCGGGAAAGGTTTTGAGTGTAGGCCTCGGTATGTGTGACGCAGTAGTAATTGAAGCCATGTGGGCCCCTGAAATGGCGGCTGCCTGACCTCTAAACTGGGACATTGGAATTGTGGGGTAACTGCACTGGCGTTGTACACCGTCGCGTTAGGCGGTCGTAGAGCGCGGCGCAATGCTGCATTGGTTAACATTGGACCCTATGGGTCCCAGAAGCCAATGAACAGGTGCGCTGGCGATGATGATGCGCACCGCCGCGGACGTCACCGCCGCGGACGTCACCACCATTTTCTATCCCTTCAATCACTAGATACCTGACCTTCGACAGGAGAGGACCTACACTGCGAGTGCTGCTGTGACCTCGATCTGGAAGCGACGATGGCTGCTGCGTCTGGGGAAAGGGCCCCTGCCTTCACTGCACAGGAGTTGGAGAAACTTGTGGATGGGGTCCTCCCCCAGTATACGCTACTCTACGGTCCTCCAGACCAACAGGTTAGTACACAGGGAGCACGTTGTATGGGCTAGGCCTGGGTGGAGAGGGCTGGGTGGATGAGGGAAGGGGGCAGAGTACATAGAACAGTCATGCATGGGGATGAATGGGCCACAGGGATAGAGTTGGGAGGGGGCCAATTACAACGACGGTGCAGTAGGTAATGACTGTTCCTCTTTCCTTGTGCATGTCATGTAGGTCAGCGCCCACCAGAAGAGGGACATTTGGCGTGCCATCGCCAAGGAAGTCCGGACCCTGGGGGCCCACCAGAGACGGGGCACCCACTGCCGTAAGAGATGGGAGGACATTCGCCGCTGCAGCAAGAAGACGGCGGAGGCTCAGCTAGGGATGGCCTCCCAACGTGGGAGGGGTGCCCGTCACACCATGACCCCCCTGATGTTCCGGATCCTGGAGGTGGCCTACCCGGAGATGGATGCGCGCTTGAGGGCATCACAGCAGACACAAGGGAGTGAGTACAACCTCATTCTGCTGACTTTGCGCGTAGTGGAGGGGTCTGGGTGGGGGAGGTGGGCTGTGGGTGTCCCTAGGCCAGGGCGAGTTAGGTAGGCAAGGTCCCTCCGTAATGTAGGCCATGTGGCACTCTACCCCAGCACAAAAAAAAGGCAAATTGATGTATAGTTGCCCCTTTGCCATCCATGTGGGCAGATTTCTACCATTGCCATATAGGCCATATCCCAGAAATTGCATGTGCAGAGGGAGCACGAGGGAGCTGCATCCCACATGACCATGGAGGGCCACACCACCGACTCTGAATTCACCAGTGGGACGGAGGGCGAGGGGAGCTTCACGTCGGCCACAGGATCACCAAACAGCGACACGGACTCGTCCGTCGATGGGAGCTCCCCTGTGGTGGAGGCACCATCTGTGCGCCCCACTTCTACAGGTACAGCCGCCACCTCCCTTACCAGCACTGCCCTCCCAGCAGCCTCTCAGCGTTCGCCCCGTGCCCGCTCACCCAGGAGGGTGGGCATCACCTTCGCCCCAGGCACCTCAGGCCCTGCCCCAGTCACCCCAGCTGCCCTCAGTGAGGAGGCCATTGACCCCCTCAGGTCACTCACTGTTGGGCAGTCTACCATTGTGAATGCCATCCAGGGTGTAGAACGAGAGTTGAAACATGGTAATGCATTCCTGGAAGGCATTCATTCTGGTCAGGCTGTCCTTCAGCGAACCCTGCAATCTCTGGCCTCAGCACTGATGGCAGCCATTGTCCCTGTGTCCAGCCTCCCCCCTCCAACTTCCTCCACCCAGACCCAATCCCCTGTACCCCAGCCCATCCCAAGCACACCTACAGACCAGCATGCACACAAGTCAACACACCCAAGTAGCTCAAGCAAACATAGGCACCACACACACCACAGGCACTCACACAAGCATCAGACCCATACAGACACAGCAACATCCACTGTCTCCACTATGTCCCCCTCCTTCTCTTCTCCCTCCTCCCTCCCAGTGTCGTCTACACACACACCTGCATGCACCACATCTACAGGCACTAGGACTCGCACCAGGACACCCAGCACCACAAGCCGCTCACCTGCACTCACCACCTCCACTGCCATTTACACGTCCCCTGTGTCCTCTCCCAGTGTGTCTGTGATGCCCCCTTCCAAAGTACACAAACGCCGGCAATCACTGACCCAACATCCATCCACCTCACGACAGCCTCCAGTACCTGCACCTGCACCTGCACCTGCACCCAAAACAGCTAAAGTGACACCTCCTACAACCACCTCCTCTTCCTCCACTCCCAGATCCCCTGCAGCTACCCATCCCAGTGTACGTCAGAAAATGTCCCTATGTCAAATTGACCTTTTTGCCCCCACCCCCCCCTCCAATTCATCAGTCCCGTCGTAGCGCCTCAGCCAAAAAGCCTCCAGTACCAGTGGTGCGTGTACCAGGTTTTTGGAGTGCCCCGTCCACCAGGGCAGGCAGTAGGACCCGGAGCCAAGGCACTGTCAGCCCACCCCCTGTAAAGGCTCCGAAATTGGAGAGTGGACGACGGGACCGTGTCAAGACTCCTGGTGGGACAAACAGTGACATGGGATCCAAGGCGATTGGTGAGTCATCTGTAACTCAAAAGAAGGTGGGGAAGGTCCTGAGGAAGTCTCCCCAACCTGTTGTGAGTGTCACGGCGGAGAAGTGCGCCATCGTTTCCGGCGGTCCAGACACAACCGCCAGCACCGTCGTTACTGGTCAGGAGACCACCGCCAGAGTCACAGCCCAGGAGGGCTCAAGTATCGTTACTGGTCAGGAGACTACCGCCACCGCCAGAGTCATAGCCCAGGAGGGCCCAAGTATCGTTACTGGTCAGGAGACCACCGCCAGAGTCATAGCCCAGGAGGGCCCAAGTATCGTTACCGGTCAGGAGCCCACCGCCACCGCGGGAGTCACAGCCCAGGAGGGCCCAAGTATCGTCACTGGTCAGGAGACCACTGCCAGAGTCACAGCCCAGGAGGGCTCTGGTCAGGAGACCACCGCCACCGCCAGAGTCATAGCCCAGGAGGGCCCAAGTATTGTTACTGGTCAGGAGACCACCGCCAGAGTCATAGCCCAGGAGGGCCCAAGTATCGTTACTGGTCAGGAGACCACTGCCACCGCCAGAGTCACAGCCCAGTAGGGCCCAAGTATCATCACTGGTCAGGAGACCACCGCCAGAGGCACAGCCCAGGAGGGCTCAAGTATCGTTACTGGTCAGGAGACCACCGCCAGAGTCATAGCCCAGGAGGGCCCAAGTATCGTTACTGGTCAGGAGACCACCGCCGGAGTCATAGCCCAGGAGGGCCCAAGTATCGTCACTGGTCAGGAGACCACCGCCAGAGTCATAGCCCAGGAGGGCCCAAGTATCGTTACTGGTCAGGAGACCACCGCCACCGCCGGAGTCACAGCCCATGAGGGTCCGGAATCCCACAGCCCCGCTGGGCAATGATGGAACGTCAAGCCACACACCAACGTCCAGTGTGGAGTTCGTCATGCCATACACCAATGTCCAGTGTGGAGTTCGTCATGCCACACACCAATGTCCAGTGTGGAGTTCCACATGCCACACACCAACGTCCAGTGTGGAGTTCGTCATGCCACACACCAATGTCCAGTGTGGAGTTCGTCATGCCACACACCAATGTCCAGTGTGGAGATCATAATGCCACACACCAATGTCCAGTGTGGAGTTCGTCATGCCACACACCAATGTCCAGTGTGGAGTTCGTCATGCCACACACCAATGTCCAGTGTGGAGTTCATCATGCCACACACCAATGTCCAGTGTGGAGTTCGTCATGCCACACACCAATGTCCAGTGTGGAGTTCATCATGCCACACACCAATGTCCAGTGTGGGGATCGTAATGCCACACACCAATATCCGTACCAGAACCGCCATGGCAAAGCACCACTGAACAAGGCCAAGACTGCCATGGTGAAGACCGCTGAACAGGGCAAAGGCCGCCATGGTGAAGACCGCTGAACAGGGCAAAGACCGCCATGGCTAAGCACCGCTGAACAAGGCCAAGACTGCCATGGTGAAGACCGCTGAACAGGGCAAAGACCGCCATGGCAAAGCACCACTGAACAAGGCCAAGACTGCCATGGTGAAGACCGCTGAACAGGGCAAAGACCGCCATGGTGAAGACCGCTGAACAGGGCAAAGACCGCCATGGCTAAGCACCGCTGAACAAGGCCAAGACTGCCATGGTGAAGACCGCTGAACAGGGCAAAGACCGCCATGGTGAAGACCGCTGAACAGGGCAAAGACCGCCATGGCAAAGCACCGCTGAACAAGGCCAAGACTGCCATGGTGAAGACAGCTGAACAGGGCAAAGACCGCCATGGTGAAGACCGCTGAACAGGGCAAAGACCGCCATGGCTAAGCACCGCTGAGAGACTGTGGCTTTGCAATCCCCAGGATGGCACAGTGGGCAACCCACCCACTGAAGTGACTTGAGAGACTGTGGCTTTGCACTCCCCAGGATGGCACAGTGGGCAACCCACCCACTGAAGTGACTTGAGAGACTGTGGCTTTGCACTCCCCAGGATACATCAATGGTCATGGAGCCCCGTCGTGGATCTGGCTTCGCATTCATCTGGCTGAGGTGCCCCCCTTTCCCTTCCCCCTGAGGTGCCTGTATTGTTTCTATCTGATGCCCGGCAGTGTTCTCTCGGATTTTGGTCAGGTATCTATTGTGGGCGTCACCCATGCATTTTTGGACTGTTGGTGCACGGACATTGTTGTGTACATCTCTGCACTACTTCTTGTATTGTACATTTATTTATGACTGATTTCGTGAAATACATATCCGTAAA
Source organism: Pleurodeles waltl (assembly GCF_031143425.1). Classification (NCBI taxonomy): domain Eukaryota; kingdom Metazoa; phylum Chordata; class Amphibia; order Caudata; family Salamandridae; genus Pleurodeles; species Pleurodeles waltl. Next base: position 764,327,691 of record NC_090448.1, on the reverse strand, counting down.
TTTTTTGATGAGTAGTATATTGGCACAATACAAAGTTTGACCGCTATTCGCATTGTCTTTGCATTCTTCCGGGGGATTGTGGGTTGTTACTGTGATTTTTGTGACTGCATTGGTGTGTATGTTGTAATATGCGAGGGTGGGGGTGTTTGGTGGGTGTCCCCGTAACTTTTGCCTCCTCCGTGTCGTAGGTGCTGTACTCACCGGTTTGTTCTGCGCCTATGTCGCTGTTGGTCGTAGATGAGCAGGAATGCAAGGGCAGGTAAGATTTGTAGTTCCGGCTCCATGGTGTCCTCATTCCTCGTGGGATGTGTTGAGGTGAGCGTTTTCCCATAGCACAAGCTGTTTCCGCCGTGTTTTTATCCATGGTGAATCCGCCCCGGAAAAGGTGGCGGATTGGTGTGTTGATGATGGTGTGGGAGGTACATTGTCTTCCGCCTGTCTGTTGGCGGTGACCGCCGCGCTGTTTGTCTGTACCACCGTGGCGGGCGATGTGTTAAAGTGGCTGTCTTAGTTGACGGTTTCCGCCAGGGTCGTAATTCCCTTTTTTTGTCCGCCGGCGTGTGTGCGGTATTACCGCCAGGGTTGTAATGACCCCCTTAGTCACCTACAGACGAAAGTACTGTCATCCTGAGACCAGCAGTCTTGCTCAGAGCAAGAGTCCAAACTACGACATGGCGCCACCAACGATGGTGTTTAGATGGTGACTATCACTGTCTCACAGACAACAGGTACCCTCAGTACCATTATACGGAGACGTCTGTGGTCTTTGGGAGAATCCTCCTCAGCCAAACAGGTAACACCTAATTAGGCTGTAGGTTTTTCGAGCTCGAACTCACAAAAGGAAAAACTTCCCCTATTTTGGTGTTCCGTTTCTCTAAACAACTATGGCTAATACCATAGACATTCCTGCAAATGCTAGACATGCACTTACACAACATTTATTAGCGCATGGCCTTACGGAAGAGGGCAGGGATGTTACTCTGATTATAGAAGCGACTGAAGCATACCAAACAGAAACATTTTACTGTTGGGTTGCCTTTCCTGAGGCTGACCAACGAACGCACACATTTCACACTTATGACATTGCGGACGTACCCGTAAGATACGAAGCATACCAGTATCATGAAATATCGCTCACATATCAAGAGCATCAGAACTGGTTTGAAGGCGCCCTACCACATGTACTACGACGGGTGAGGCTAGGTCCTTTAAGTAATGAAGGGCCTATATGGCCCATGTTTGCCACATATACACCTCACCCAGGCATACAGACTATGCAGATCGTAGATTTAAGAATATTAGATAATGAATTAGTGGCATTATATAGACGATTGGTTCAGTTCGTAATGCGAACATTGAACACTACACCAGCGCGTCCAGCACCACCAGTAGCTGGTGGATATCAATTGGCTACTGGGATTAATCCACAAACAGTGCATACTATTATGGGTAAAGTGCCCACAGAACGAGAAAAAATACCGTTCTGGATTGCTCAGAAAACAAATCAGCTGGAAGCTGTGTTCCCCCATACGGGGCCACAGGAGAAACATAGATTGCTCACTATGTGCTTGCCATTCGGGATGGTTCCCTCGGTGGATGAATGTGCCACTTGGGGTACAGTCTTCGCTGCCGTTTATACTACCACACATGGTACCCCTACACTTGCCATTTACCGGAAGTGTTAAAACAAATACAAAATGAGCATGGGGCTGCACCGGCCCTGGATCTGGGGATGAAATTGATGCGTAACTTTGACGCCGCCTCCTCGATAATACTAAGTAATATTAAAGGGGAAGCGGTGGCACTGGCAATACGCCAGCGTCTCCGGGAAACTCCAAATGTGGAACAAGAGAGACAGCTACCGAAAATAATCTCCGATACCTATACTAGTATAGGACGGGATGGGTTGGGAGCCAAACCTAAAAAATTGGACATACCGAGTACCGCCCATAAGGAAGGTACAAAGCAAGCACAAGAGGGCTCTAAAAAGCGCTGGGATGAACAAAAAGATTTCAAAGACAGGAGAAATAAAAGAGCTGATTCTCCACATCCGGAGTACTCCGAAAGGAGGTATAATCTCAGGAATAGGGATAACATTAGAACTCCAGACAGATATACTGATTCACGTCCCTCTCGTTCCTTTCAGGACGCACCGGATAAACGTAGCGAGAGAGGGGGCCGTCAAGATCGACGTCCGGAATACGTGAAAGAAAAGAAAGACTCGCAGTCTACCAGTAAAAAAGAAGAAAAGACTCCTCAACAAATGCCACAATTTAAAAAGAAGAAAGTGGCAGCACTGACCGTTAAAAATGCCAGTAGTATTGAGAACACTGTTGAGGAACAAGAGGTGGGCAGTGACTCAGTTGGACAGCGTGGCAGAGGTCACGATATGTCGCCAGAGTCTGAAAGATCATCTGGATGCGACAGCAACTAGCGATTACATCGCGGTTGAGACGGCGGATGGCCGCGTTCTCCCACTCGTTCGGGTGTATGATTTAACAATTCAGATAGAGGGAGACGTGGAACGCATTATTTGTGTAATATTCTGGGATGAACTTACTAGTGATATTCTGTTGGCCGAGAGAGACTGGCCACCTGAACAAGTCTGCATGCTCCCACATGGGGAAGATGTCATTTTGCCTTCTTTCTCCGATCTTGTTCCGGAGGCAGACAAAAAAGCCTATGCTGCTGAATGGGCTTTAGCGCAGGCACCTGCGTTATACCGTAATCATGTAGGTTGGGACAAGGACTCTCCTTGTCATGTTATTCCCGTTCGGTCTACACCACACCCGCAGCCACAATACCCTGTTAAACATGAAGCGAAAGCTCCAGTGACGGAGATACTGTCACAACTTGAATACCAGGGAGTAATTGAGCCCTGTACATCGGCAATGAATAATCCGCTATTTCCCGTTGCGAAACCTGATCATTCATATAGAATAGTGTTTTTTTATAGACATTTAAATAGTCATACACGCACACATGCTATACAAAATTCACACAGCACAGCGCTGATCAATAATATAGTGCGTAAAAAATATAAAACTACATTGGATATATCTAATGGGTTTTTGTGCCAGAATTTAGCACATGAAAGTAGGGACCTAAGTGCATTTTCCTTTGGTTCTCAGAAACGCTTTTGTCATTTACCCCAAGGCTATAAAAACAGCCCAGGACTGTTTTCGGCCCGTGTAACATCAATCTTGCACAAGCTTGATTCCGATGCATTATCCTATGTGGATGACATCTATCTCACTGACGACACCCTCGACATTCATCTTGCAAGGGTCGATCGGATAATTTTGGGATTTGCAGCCTTCGGCTATAAATTTAATTTTAAGAAAAGCAAGATGGCCTTTCTTAGTGTATTGTTCCTAGGATATGAACTATCAAACGAGGGAAAGAGCCTGGCCCCGCACTTCCTAGAAAAATGTGCTCAGCTACAGCCTCCAAACATGCTTAAGAAATTACAGTCATTATCTGGTGCACTTGGATTTACCTATGTCACCTTTAATGAGGGTGACACGGTGCCGATAGCATACAAATCACATTTGTACTCGAATGCAGAGAAACGTTTTGCTCCTACTGAAAAAATTCTGACAGCAGTTCAGATGGCCGTCATAAAGGAGAGGCCACTTGCCCAGGGGAAGCGCATTATTGTTGTCTCCCCGGTGCCGGCCTTAGAGGCTGTCACTAAAACGAGCGTTCCAAACGCTAAAGCATTACATCCACGCTGGATTCAATGGGCAACGTCTCTGACCGCCACTGATGTTGATTATGTGTTTGACCCAAGACTTCAGACGCAAGAATTTCTCCAGTATGAACAGGAGTACCCCGCTCCTCTACACATATTGCCAATAGACAGTTATGATACCATAATTTATACTGACGGATCGGCACAACCGGCTGTGGGTACTAAACATCAATACTCGCCAGCTTGCGCAGCCGTGTGCAGGGTAATGGAAGATGGAGTTTTCCATCCTCACAATACCTACACTCAGACCTTAGGGGACTGCACAGCCCAGTTGGCCGAGCTTAAGGCTCTTCTTCTAGCGCTCGAACATTCAGAGCCAGGAACACAGACTTTGATCGTCTGTGATTCATATTACTGCGTCCAGTCATACAATGAATATCTCAATCATTGGAAACTGAACGGATTTAGAGATTCTAAAGGGAACACTATTAAACACAGAATGTTGTGGGGAAGGGTGGCTGATCTTAAGGATAAGCTACCATGTGTTCATGTAGTTCATACATTAGGGCACCAACGTGTAGGAATACACGTTGCTGGCAATACATTGGCTGATGAAGCAGCCAAAGCATCAGTAGCTACGGCTTCTGTGGCTGCAGTGACTCGTTCTCGGACGAGGTTGAATAATGAAATACTGATTGCTGTTAAAGCTTCGGCTGCAGGCAAAACGCTTCCGAAAGGATACCCTACGAACTATACTTATCATATCAGTGCACAGAATGTTGCTTTTGCAACGATTCCTGAGGTAGGTGATCGAGTGATCCCAAATGAAGACCAAAGATTAGGGCTGATTACAGCTGCACATGAGGGTGTCGCTTCTGCACATGCTGGTATACAGGCCACTATCACCATTCTACAACAACGGTACTGGTGGCCTGGCCTATGCAGACGGACTAAACAGTATGTCCTTTGCTGTGACATTTGTCAGCAGATTAAGGGCTCAAATATCAAATGCCCTCAGTAGACATCTCTCTTAGTGTCAGACAAGCCACTCCATTGTGTGTACCTGGACCATTGTGGTCCCTTGCAGCCTGATGGTGAATATAAATACATTTTAGTGGCTGTAGATTCCTGTTCTAGATTCCTGTGGGTATGGCCACAGCGGTCGGCTGACGCCCGGACTGTTATAAAAAATTTGCTGATCTTTATCGGTACATATGCGGTTGCAGCATTCCATTCGGACCAGGGCCCTGCATTTGCCTCTAAAGCTTTCAGGGACACCATGAGAACGATGGGTGTTGAACTCCATTACTCCTCACCATACCATCCCGAGGGAAATTTGGTCGTGGAGAGGCGGAATCGGGATCTAAAGCAGTCCTTAACAGCTCGAGTATTAGGTTCAGGCCGCAGTTGGTTACATCACCTGTATGGGGTCCAGAGAGCACTGAATAATCTGCCAAGACGGTCCTTGGGGGGAAAGTCTCCATATGAGGTTGTCTTTGGGACAACTACTGTATGTATGTCCCCGATCTTGATGCCCCTGGTATGGTGGCAGCAGAAACACCATTTGACATAAAAGAACGTCTTGCTGTTTTACAGGAGCTTCAACAATTCCGTGATGATAAATCATCTGGATGTGCTGCCACCTTGGGAATAAGGGAATTGGCGAAAACTTCGACTGGCTGGATTCCTAACGTTGGGGATCTGGTTCATGAGAAGATCGCTGTGAAAAAAGAGTTTGACGTTTTAACAAAAAGTAGAGGAAGTCTTTTTTGTAAAATTAAAAATGATTGGGACGATAGGAACCAATAAATCCTGTCTACTTCGACTACTGAATGACTAGAAGGTCACAATGTCATAGGAACACCATTATGGCAGAGCTCTTGGCTCCCACATGTAATGACTCTCAGGAGATTAAGACGGTGTGATTGCACTGATACTTCAACACTGGGGGATGTTTGCAGTCCAAGCCATCTTAAATCCATTGAGACAATAGCAAAGAAACATGACTGTTATGTTGTGCATTTGTTGTTTGGTCTGACCCACTGCCACTTTTTATTAGGGGTCTTTGCATATATTACCCTGTCATGTGATTGCGTAGTGGCTGCGACCGTGACTGGGTAAACCTAGTGTAGTAGTCATGACATGAATCGTAGAATAAAGAACATCCTTTTATTGAGTTAAAATGTAGCAAAATCACCTTAGTAAGCCACGTTCACCATTTTCTCCTCTGTTCAACCCCAACCGTCATTCCCTGGATTCGATCGAACATTTCCCTTTCCAACCTTCTGACACTATGCTGTAAAGCTAAATAGAGTGTGGCATAAACATTGCCTCCTATTGTAAACTGCTTTACATATAATGTGAACATAAACAGATTTAACAATTTTCCTATGTAACATTGAGATACTACATAGAGTTTATTTTTTTAAGAAAAACAATGCCATAAGAACATCAACCCAAACTTTAAGCAGAATTAATCCAACATAGAAACCAATACCTATGACTAAATAATAACTTTACATTCCATCTATAGAAATAGAAATCTCAATTAATGTCATTACAAACTCTCCAAGGTATTTTACGTATTCTATTGCTCTTATGAATCATTACTTCTTGATGGCCAGCATCTTTATGATCAGGAATCACACCATTGTTTGAGTCATCATTGTATTTGTTTTGAAACTTAGCCACCTTTGACTTGTTCCACAACTTGTTCCCTTCCACCCGTATGGCATTGCCATGTACAACTTCTACCATCACAGGATCCAAATATTTAGAACTGCCTTTCTTGACAAATGTTGGAACCTTGATACGTACCCAGTCACCTTTAGATGAGGAGAACTGTTTTACTCCTTTCCTTTTGTCATAATATGTTTTTTGCTTACCCTGACTTCTATTAGCATTTAATCTGATTATGTCATCACAACTGCCAGTATGTGTCTGCTTCAATAACTTAGATATCCAACCTGCCTTAAATTGCGTAACCTCTAAGAGCTTCAAAAGGGGACACTCCTGTGGTTGAATGTGGTGTGGTCCTGTAGAATCGGACCATGGTTTAAACTGATCCAAACACATCACCTCTATTTTTCACACCCACTTAATACAATCTCCGAAACTCGATTAAAGCTTCCCACTAAACTATTTGTTTGAAGCTGATAGAGTGAACATTTTAAATACTTTACAGAACACTCTTTCAGAAAAGATTCAAACTCATCTGAAACAAATTGTACTCTATTGTCAGAAACTATTTCTTCGGGAAACCCTTCATTCATATGTCTCTTCAGAAATGCTATTACTCATCTAGAATTTGGTTCATGAACAAACTTCTCGTAAGCCCACTTTGAGAAATAGTCTGCTAGGACATAAGCATAATGGAGATTGTGATTAAGTGAATGAAACGGCCCAACTAAAACAATCCCTAACTTCCTCCATGGACTTGTCGGACATTCTATGGGTTCTAGTGGAGGTGAAAATGTCTTGACAGACTTATCACTGTTATAACAGATCGTACAATTTTTTACTATTTGATCAATTTTTTTGTCCATATATGGCCACCAAAAACAATCTCTAATTCTTCTTTTTGTGAAGGTGGTACCCAAATGACCCTCATGTGCTTGTTTTATAGTTTCAGTACATCTGGTGGAATTCATTTGTTATTCCTTAAAAGAACCTTGTCTTCACTGGTAAGTTCCTCAGAAATCTTACAGAATGATTGAACAGTGACTGCTAAAGCCTTCTCCTGAGGCCAACCCTCTCTGACATATTTCATGATCTCACACAAATCTTCATCCTTCTACAGTTTAGATTTCCATCCTTCTTGTTAACAAACATTCACCTGTTCTATTTCAACCGAAGTAACCAAACAATTTTCATCATCATAATTCTCTCCTTCTGTGCTCTTAGTTAAGATCGTATGTCTGGACAAATAATCAGCTTTTACATTGTTACTCCCCCTAATATATATGCCTCAAAGTCATATTGCATTAATTTGGCTGTGAATCGTGCAGTTCTGGGAGTGTTTGTTTTATTGTTTGTTCCATTAAGAATTGAGACTAATGGTTTGTGATCAGTCTTTAATAAAAAATGCCTGCCCCGCAGATAACTTCGGAATATTTCTATTGCCCACAGACAAGCAAGAAGCTCCTTTTCTATCATAGAGTAAAATGTTTCAGATTCTCTTAAAACTCTATGTGCAAAACCAATAGTGTGTTCTACCCCATCTCTTTCTTGTGTAAGTACCGTACCTAGCCCAATCTTACTTGCATCCACTATCAAACAGCATTCAAGACTTTGATCATAAGATTTCAATACACCAGCCTTAGAAAGTTGTACTTTGTTGTCACCAAACGCAAAAGCACACACTGAATTCCACGTAAAAGTTGTTTTATCTTTCAATCGATGTGAGATCGGCCTAAATTTTGTCACAAAATCTGGAATAAAACGTGAGTAAAACTCACACAGTCCTAAAAATGATTTAACTCCTGTTTTGTCTTTGGGTGGGGGTGCATCAACAATGGCTTGAATAAACCCCGGTTTTGGGTGAATACCATCAGAGGAAATAACATGTCCCAAATACTCCAATAAGGATTTAGAAACTCACACTTATCTCTTTTCAGAACAACCCCATGTTGTTCAAAAATGTATAAAATCTGAACTAAAATTTTCTTGTGAACCTGTATATCTGGTGCATGGATTAATATATCATCCTGAAAAATACATACGTTCTTAACATCTTTAAGTAACATGGTCATTATTTTCTGAAATACCGAGGCCACAGATGCAAGCCCAAACAGCATGCAGCAGTATTAGAATGTCCCAGATAGCGAAACAAAAGTTGTTAAATATCTGAAGTCATGTGTCAACTCCACCTGATGGTATGCTGTAGCTAAATCTAACTTGCTAAAGACTTTTGCCTCTTTTACAGTAGATAACATCTCATTTATTTTGGCAGAGAATGTGAGTCCACCCAAATCTCTTTGTTTAGTGACCTAAGCTCAATACATACCTTCAGGTCCCCATTTTTTTCCTCACTACTACCAATGGAGAAAGCCATAAGGAAGAATCAATAGCTTCGATAATTCCTTTGTTCTTTACATTTTCAAGTTCTTTCTCCAAATCATCTCTAATGCTAAACATAGCACTTCTCAGCGTATGCTTAACTGGCCTAGCATTTTCTTTTACTTTGATTTTATGTTTGAAACCCTTTATTTTTTCTAGTTCAACAGAGAAAACTTTAGGAAATTTGTTTAAAAGGCCTTCTATTTCATCCGAATCTCTGATCACAGTTACTTGATCACTGGTGCCTGGTCGCAAAATCATTCCAAACAACCCTTGATTAAACCAACCTGAAATGTTTAAACCCTTTACTGCCACATACATTTTTCGATATGTCTTCCCCTTAATTCTAAATTCTCTTCAAAGCACCATTGGAGGTCAATCTTTCTCCACTCATAAGAAACAGGAGCTCTGTCCGGAGGAAAAAGGGTACGCTTCCCCCAGTTCCTACAAAATAGTTCCTGAGTGATCATAGGGTTCCTGTCTCCCGAGTCAACCAATAGAAGTAACTGTTTGTTGCCAACCGACATTACATTGTTACTCATCCACCTTTCACTTTGGCACACCTTATTATAATATCCAACCTTCTCACAACTTCTGCATTGAACATTTAAAGCTGGAAAAAATTTGACCCCATTTTGATGTAGCATATTACCACACCTAAAACACACATTCCTTTGCTTAAAAAATATTTTGGTTGGAGTACTTATTGCACATCAAGTTCTGCATAACATTGCGTACAGATGTTTTGATTGTTTTCCCTTTTTTGTCTTTACTTCTGACCACACTGACTTTACTGTCTATAGACTTCTCCAATTCTTTAGTTGATTTTTTGGAAGATTCAATTCTTTTTTCAACCTGGATCATTTCTACCAACGATGGATTGTCTAATGATAATAGCTTTTGCTTAATGGATCTGTCTGTACATTGACATATAAATTAGTCACAAATCAATTGATCGTTCAAGATTACAAATTGACACTCCGCTGCCAATGTTCTGGTTCTGAGAGCAGAAATGTAAGTATCTACATCCTCACAGGCCCTCTGATCCCTTTTGAAAGATTTGTGTCTCGATACTAATGAACTGAGTGGAGCATCAAACCTGGTGCTCAGTTTCTTTATTGCCTTTCATATTCATACATTTCTTCTCAATCAATATTTTGAATATCAGGTAAATGGTTATATATAGCTCATTCTTCAAAACCAATTGAAGGAAAAAGAAGATATTTTTTCCATTCTGGTCTAAATCGTGCTGCCTATAGCTCCTAAATATGTTTCAAAAGCATTATGCCTTTGTCTCCACAGTATACGTGGTTCTCCTGGATTTTCTAGAAAAGGTGGCAGTGAGTTAACTGACTGCACGTTTGAAAATGCTTAAGATATAAGGGTACAAATTGCACTTGAATAAAATAAGAATAGTTATATTATTTTCACTTGACAGATTCACCTGTATCAATTTCCTTTGTGTGTTAATAATGACTTTTTCTTTGAAGGAAAATAATCAATACTGAACACTCCCTAAAAAAATAAGGAAACGAGAAAATCTTTGTCTGTAAAACTGTCATGTATACCTTTATCCAAAAAGAAATTCACGAGGAGTTCAGTGATGTGCGCAATCTGCACAATACTTTTGTATAGAGTTTAAATACATATATAATTTCCCTTCATTTATCTTCTTTTATGCCAACGAGCGTCACAGACACCCTGCGTTTTGTTTCTAACAGTGATGGTTCTTGTTCCTAGGAAACAAACGATGTACACGTGCACATGCAAACGAAATTGGAGCAAAATCGCAGGTACATTTCCTTCTTTTATGACTTGTGAACGTTCCGTTCTACTGTGGATCAACTGATTGCCAAATGTTTCGTAATTGGGTTAGTAGTTGATCCTGAGGTGACAACTCGTCGCCAAATATGTAGTAGTCACGACATGAATCATAGAGTAAAGAACATCCTTTTATTGACTAAAAACGTGGCGAAAACACCCCAGTAAGCTTCGACCACCATTTTCTCCTCCGTTGAACCCCAATTGTCATTCCACGGATTCGATCAAACATTCCCCTTTCCAACCTTCTGACACTATGTGGTATAGCTAAGTAGAGTGTGATATAAACATTGCCTCTCATGTAAACCGCTTTACATATAATGTGAACATAAATAGATTTAACAATTTTCCTACGCAACTTCGAGATTCTACACCCAGTAAATAAATATATCTGCTTTTCCGTGGGAAAGACAGAATAGCACAGCAACGGAGTGTCACTGGTCTTTATTTTGCAGCCCTGACACTGCGCGACCAGCAAATGTATGCACCCGAGTTTAGGCCCACACAACAACTTGCGACAAGTGGTTCCCCGCCGCCATTTGAATGCATGAAGCGTGCAGAGAGCCCTGCATGGCCTGCTGTGCCATCTCCGCGGTCTCCCCGAAACCTTGACTGACAGCCAGGAGGTTAAGCATCGCTCCTTGATTTCACCACCTCACTGCCCAGGCTCTACACGCTCCTGCATCTAGTCCTGGAGCCCGGCACACTACAAGCTAGACCATGCCCAGGCTCCACCCTGAGGCCGCCTTTGCCCCGAGTGGTTTCTTATGCACATGGACACACTACAGCAAAGCTCTGCCTCCCGGCTCGGCAGTACCAAACCTGCGACTGTGAGTTTTCTTCATCGTCTTTAAGATGAACTGGTTCGCTTACAATAGCTTATTTGGCTCCTTGTTCCACATATAATGCCACAACTGTGTATATGAAGGCTTGTGAGGGACATGCTACATTTTGCCACATCAATTATCACCACCACGTGGCCACTGACTTTTAGCTCCATCACTGCTCACATTTTATGACCACCATCATAGGAGACATAGGGCCTGATTCTAACTTTGGAGGACGGTGTTAAACCGTCCCAAAAGTGGCGGATATACCACCTACCGTATTACGAGTCCATTATATCCTATGGAACTCGTAATACGGTAGGTGGTATATCCGCCACTTTTGGGACGGTTTAACACCGTCCTCCAAAGTTAGAATCAGGCCCATACTCTTTACTGCCTGTGTTAATAGCAACAACAAAAAAGAAAAACAACAAGAAGGAAAATAATAACTCAAATAAGATAAAAGGGAGGGAAGCGGACAAACAAAGATACCTCACAGAAGTGCATTCCTGCTGGGGAACTCTCAGCTCTACAGCACCAAGATGACATCAATTCCCGCGCTCGAATCTTTCTTCTGCGATGGACCTCCATCCTCTCCTGCAGCTAAGTGAAGAGGTTGGGTAGAATGCCTAGAGAGATATTTTGCAGCACTGAACATCAAAAACATCAGGAAACGACCTTTGCTCCTACACTTGGAAGGGGCTGAAGTACACAATATAGCATGGTCTCTTGTGGAAGTGGGACCACCGCACACTTGCAACATGCTAAAAGGAGCACTCACAAAGCACTTTGAACTACTTGCAAACCCTGAATATGAAAGGTTTCTACTACACCAAGAGAGGCAGCAGCAGGATGAGTCGGTGAACGCATTCTACGCTCGTTTGGCCAGCACGTGCACTCTGCTGGATGCCGAAGATGAGCTCAGGGTGCAATTCGTACAAGGTGCTTGTCTACCAAATTGCAGGAAAATATCCTCTAGGTGCTAGGTATGTCAATGGCCAATATTCTGAGATTGGATCACTCTAAAGAACTGTCCATAGTCCGAGTAGCACACATGGAAGCTTCTCTCCAGCTGAACCTGAACCATTTCACGGCCTTACCACCGCCCCGCAAGACAGGATGAAAGTTTGCGCAAACCCAGCCACGACCTCAAAAAATATGCCACTGGTGTGGAGGCCCTAGCCCCACCAAGGATCCTGTTCAGAACAAAGGAAGAGGTGTTTGGTGTGCAAAAAGATGAATCCCTTTGCAAAGGTTTGCAAGTCCCCAACTAGCAAATCCACGCCAAAGACCCAAGTTGAGCAAGTCCAAGAGCTGCCAAGCACGCCAGACAGTGATGATGGAATGGACGGCGATGACATGGAAAAATGGTGCACGTCATCCATGCCTTGAACCTGACAAGAGGAAGGGACGCCGCATTCCCAAATGCATGGTCATTGTGGAAGGACATCCCGTCTCTGTGCTCATCGATACAGGTGCCAGTATTCCAGGCCCTTCCAGGCCCATCACCACTCTGACTCACAAATACGCGGGTGTATGCTTTTGGCTCGTCAACACCGCTACTCCTAGCTAGAGCCTTCACAGCTAAGATCATGCATGAGAATCATACTACGATAGCCAGAGTAAACGTCACCTGAGAACAGGGGTCGGGGATGCTACTATGCTGCAGGACAGCTGAACGTCTTCAACTTGTCAGCCATTGACGCCTTGATAGCAGACTACTCCAAGCTGTTCGAAGACATTGGATGTCTCAAAGACCAAATGGTGCGCCTGCACATAGACAAATTGATCCAGCCTGTTGCCCTCCATCATCGCCAGGTGGCGTTTCATCTCCGTCAGGAAATGGAAGCTGAGCTGCAGACGCTAGAGGAGGCTGACATCATCGAGCGGGTTGAAGGCCCCATGCCACAGTTATCCCCGATAGTCATAGCTTGCAAGCCCAAACAGCCTGGCAAAGTCAGGATCTGTGTGGACATGAGGCTCCTCAATCAGACAATTCGCTGAGAAAGACATCTGACACCAACAGTGGATGATATAGTAGCCAAAGTGAGTGGCTCCCAATGGTTTTTGAAAGTGGATCTCCGGGCCGGCTACTACCAGTTGATGCTGATGTCCGAGTAGAGGCCAATCACCACTTTCTCCCCTCACATAGGCCTCCGAAGATACAAGTGCCTCAGCTTCGGAGTCTCGAGCCCAGCTGAGGTGTTCCAAGACACGATCCAGGGAGTGTTGGCAGGGCTCTCCGGCATCCTTAATGTCAGTGATGACATCCTGATACATGCCCTGACCCTTGAAGAACACCTAGAGAGACACCTACAGAGTCTATAGGCCACTTTCCAATGGCTCCTAGACAATGGACTCCTGCTACAGCGTGAGAAGTGTGCATTCCTCAAGAAGAAAGTCATTTTCCTTGGCTATAAGTTCTTGAAGCCCAAACAAAGTCCAGGACATCCGCTCCGCACCTGCACCCACCAACATCACTGGGGTAAGAAGCTTCTTAGGGATGGTAACTTATTGTGGATGGTTCATTTCCAACTTCAAAGCTCGCACTGCTCCCCTCTATGAACTAACGAAGTCCACCACTATCTGGGAAAGAGGGCCCCATGTAAGAATGAGCATTCCAAGCTAGAAAAGATGCCCTGTCTGAAAACACCACCCTGTCGTACTTCAACCCCCGAAAGAAATCAGAGCTGTCTGTAGAAGCTAGTCCCACAGGACTGGGATCCGCGCTCTCCCAGAGGCAGAAACAGGTGCTGGGCCCCTGTGGCGTACACCAGGAGGCCACTTACGGGCACAGAGCAGAGATATTCTCACATAGAGAAGGAGGGCATTGCCATCGACTGGGGATCTCAACATTTCCATCAGTACCTCTATGGTCACCCATTCACGGTCAACACGGACCGCAAGCCTCTCAACCCACTATTTTCGGGATCTTCATCCAAGCCACCACTGAGGAAAGAGAAATAGAATCTGCAGCTCCAAGAGTACTGTTTCTCTGTGATCTATCCGCCCCAGTTCATTAAATCACACCGACTACCTATCCCGGCATGCTTAATCTGCTACTACTTGGAGGGAGTCAGAATCAGAGGATGTTGAGGAATATGTCAAGCTGGTAGTGGAAAGATCAAGACCACTACCCATCTCACTGGAAAAGATCGTCACAGAAACTCAAAAGGATGACTGCCTCCAGTTGGCTGTGACCGCCATGTCCTCTGGTAAATGAGACAAAGTAACGCACAACCTCTCCGGTCGCACACCGGAAGCAGGGCAGACCCTCACCTCCCTCGGACCATCTGGGATGAGCTGGTGAGATTTCCAGAAGGTTGACTGCTGAGAGGGCCATGCATTGTGATACCCCAGGCCCTCCAACAGTGGGTAGTGGATCTTACTCATTCTACCCACCAAGCCATTGTGAAGATAAAGGCCAGGTTGAGACACAAAATCTAGTTCCCCGCGTTGGATTATTTGTTAGAAAAGACTGTCAGTCAATGGTCAATGTGCCAGAACACCGATCCAACTAAGACTCCTTCACCTGTCATAACACCGTATATTCCACCCATCCCATGGCACCACGCTAGTGCAGATTTTGGCAGCCAACCGGACGGTCACCACATGGTCATCGTGGTGGAGAACTTTTCCAAGTATCCGGAAATAGTGATATTTGATACCACATCACCCAATCAAACCATTCCTCGCATTGAAAAGATCATGGCCTGATACGCGAACTGCACATGGACAATGAACACCCATTCACCAATCAGGATTTCACTGACTGTCTCAAATCACGTAACATCCAGTACCAAAGAATTACACCTAGTGGCCCCAAGCAAATGGGGAAGTAGAACGCCTGATGAGAATGTTGAACAAAACCATTCACATTGCTGTGGCTGAAGAGAGAAATGTGGACTGTGCCCTGTATTCCTTCCTCCGAGAATACTGGCGAACTCCACATTCCACTACTGGAGTCAGTCCCAATGATTTGTACATCAATCATCCTGTGAATTACACTATACCTCACTTCACTTAGAAACCCCCTCTACCATCCAAGATAAAGGTGGTCATTACAACCCTGGCGGATGGTGTTAAAGCCGGGGGTAAGACCGCCAACAGGCCGGCGGTAAAAAAAAAAGAAATTACGACCGTGGCGGAAACCACCAACAAAGACAGCCACTTTAACACTCCGACCGCCATGGCGGTACAAACAGCGCGGCGGTCACCGCCAACAGACAGGCGGAGGACAAAGTACCACCCACAGTATCACAACCTACCAATCCGCCACCTTTTCCGGGGCGGATTCACCGCGGACAAAAACACTGCGGAAACAGGACTTCGAAGGGAAAACGCTCACATCTACACACCCCACGAGGAACCAGGACGCCATGGAACCAGAGCTGCAGATCCTGCCAGCCCTTATCTTCTTGCTCCTCTACCAGGAGCACGAACGCCGGCGGCGAAGACCACAGTGAGTACTGCACCTACGACACAGGGGAGGGGGAGGGAAAAAACAGGGACACACACACGCAACACCCCCACCCCCACCCTCACCCACGACAACACACACACTAAGACATATTGATACCTTACAGTTACACCCCGCAACCCCTCCGGAAGAATGCAAAGACCAAAGAAAATGAGTGTAACCATTGTAATACATTAAAATCCAGTACGCAAAAATATATATATATACACTATAAACAAAATATACACCAAGATTAGTAGTCCAGGTAGTGCTCCATTGAAGTCCGTGGAACACTGGGCCCACACGGTATGGGCGGGGCCCACACAAGATCCCCGACCATGACGGAGAGAACACTGCAGGGGCATCAGATAGCAATAAAACAGGCACCTCAGGGGGAGGGAAAGGGGGGGCACCTCAGCCGGTTGAGTGCACGATGCCAAATCCACAAGGGGGCCCCATGCCCACTGTTCAATCCTGGGGAGTGCAAAGCCACAGTCTCTCAAGTCTCTACAGTGGGTGGTTTGCCCACTGCTTCATCCTGGGGAGTGCAAAGCCACAGTCTCTCAAGTCTCTACAGTGGGTGGTTTGCCCTCTGCGTTATCCTGGGGAGTGCAAAGCCACAGTCTCTCAAGTGGATGACAGTGTCCACTGGTTCTGGAGGGGCCTTTATGCCCAGAGTGCTTCATCCTGCCAAGGACTGAGGTAGTGGGTGTCTTTCTCCACTGGTTTTGGAGGGGGCTTGGTGCCCAGAGTGCTTCATCCTGCTCGTGATGGACTCAGTAGCGTTACTGCCTTTGGCGCTCATGGGCCAGCGGTGCTTGTGGCGGCGGTGCCCTGTTCAGCGGTGCTTGTTGCGGCGGTGCCCTGTTCATCGGTGCTTGTGGCCGGCAGTGCCCTGTTCAGCGGTGCTTGTGGCGGCGGTGCCCTGTTCAGCGGTGCTTGTTGCGGTGGGGGTTCTTTGCAGTGACTCAGCTGCTGGCGGTCCTTCATGGCCCAGCGGGACTGGTGCTGGCGGTCATTTTCTGGCCCAGCGGGGCTGGTGCTGGCGGTCCTGTCTGGCCCAGTGGGGCTGGTGCTGGCGGTCATGTCTGGCCCAGCAGGGCTGGTGCTGGCGGTCCTGTCTGGCCCAGCGGGGCTAGTGGCAGTGGCCTCCTGGGCAGCGGGGATGATAGCGGTGGCCTCCTGGACAGCAGGGCTGGTGATGGCGGTGGCCTCCTGGCCAGCAGGGCAGGTGCTGATGGTGGCCTCTTGGGCAGCGGGGATGATTGCGGTGGCCTCTTGGGCAGCAGGGCAGGTGCAGCTGGTGGCCTCTTGGGCAGCGGGGATGATGGCGGTGGCATCCTGGGCAGCAGGGCTGGTGATGGCAGTGGCCTCCTGGGCAGCAGGGCAGGTGCTGGCGGTGGCCTCCTGGGCAGCGGGGATGATGGCGGTGGCCTCCTGCGCAGCGGGGATGGTGGCGGTGGCCTCTTGGGCAGCAGGGCAGGTGCTGGCATTGGCCTCCTGGGCAGCGGGGATGATGGCGGTCTTCTCCGCTGTGCTGCTCTTCCCAGACTTGCTGACTTTCTTGTGGGCCTTCCCCACCTTGGAAGGTGTCGCAGCTGACTCCACACTCCCACCTGTACCCCTGGGAGTGGCTTTGGTGGCTGGAGTCTTCCCCCTCTCCCGCCGGGCACTGGCCAACTTTTGATGCTTCACAGGTGGGGTACTTTCCGTGCTGTAGCTCCGTGCCACACTGGCTGTCCTAGATTCTGGTGACTACAGGCACCACTGGTCCCGGAGACGTTGTGTGCTGAGGTGCTAGGTTGGGACCTGGAGAGTCGGGCCCTAGGAGACGGACGGGGTGGGGGAGGTGTGGGAAAGAGGTCAAGGTTGGACAGGAAACGTTTTTTGGAAACACTGGGACGGGTAGCTGGAGGGGGTTTGGGAGTGGAGGAAGAGGTTGTGGTTGTAGGATGTGTTTGTTTGGTGACTTTGGGTGAAGGTGCATGTGCTGGAGGCTGTCGTGAGGTGGATGGCTGTTGGATGGGTGTGTGCCTGCGTTTGTGTATCTTGGGAGGTGGCGTCACAAACACACTGGGAGAGGACACAGGGGACGTGTGAATGGCAGTGGGGGTGGTGACTGCATGTGAGCAGGGTGTGGTGGTGTGTGTGCTGGTGATGGCAGTAGTGGCTGTAGATGTAGTGCATGCAGGTGTGAGTGTAGACGAGACTGGGAGGGAGGAGGGAGACGAGGAGGAGGGGGACACAGTTGAGGCAGTGGATGTTGGTGTGTCTGCATGTGTGTGATGCTTGCGTGAGTGCCTGTGGGATGTGTGGTGCTTATGTTTGCCTGAGCTTCCCTTGTGTGTTGACGTGTGTGCATGCTGGTCCGAAGGTGTGCTTGGGATAGGCTGAGGTAGAGGGGATTGGGTCTGGGTGGAGGAAGTTGGAGGGGGAGGCTAGCCACAGGGAAAATGGCTGCCATCAGTGCTGAGGCCAGAGTCTGAAAAGCTCGCTGAAGGGCCGCCTGACCAGAATGAATGCCCTCCAGGAATGCATTTGTTTATTGCAACTGCCTTTCTACACCCTGGATGGCATTCAAAATGGTAGACTGCCCAACAGTGAAGGACCTGAGGAGGTCAATGGCCTCCTCACTGAGGGCAGCAGGGGTGACTGGGGCAGCGCCTGAGGTGCCTGGGGCGAAGGTGATGCCCACCCTCTGGGTGAGCGGGCACGTGGCACAGGCTGAGGGGCTGCTGGGAGGGCGGTGCTGGTAGAGGGGGTGGCGGCTGTACCTGTAGATGCAGAGGGCACAGATGTTGCCGCCACCACAAGGGAGCTCCCATCAGAGGACGAGTCCGTGTCACTGGTGTCAGCTCTTGTCCCCGCCGTGGAGCTCCCCTCGCCCCCGTCCCACTGGTGAACTCCGAGAACCTAGTCTCGCCCTCCAGGGCCATGTGGGATGCAGCTCCCTCCTGCTCCGGTGCCACTGCTCCTCCGCCTGATGATGCTAATGCACACAAGAACAGGGAGACCACAAAAAGGGGTGGGGGAACGACAAAAGAAAGACATGTTGAGTGCATGCATTACCGCTACCGTTGGCGGACACAACAGACACAGAAGCCCCCTGCACTACGCCGCGAACTTGGGCTCCACTGTTCAATCCCTGGGACATGGCCTACAAGGCTATGGACGACATCTGCACACATGGATGACACAGGAGCCTGACTAGGTGTACTTGGCACTGTACACAGGTGGGGTGCCACAGGGTCTGCAAGAACAAGGGGACCTAACTAGCACACTCCCCCTGGCCAAGGGAAACCCACAGCCCACCTCCCCCACCCAGACACCTCCACTGCGCACAAAATCAGCAGAATGAGAGTGTACTCACACCCTTGTGGCTGCTGTGATGCCCCCAAGCGCCCATCCAACTCCGGGTACACCACCGCCAGGATCCTGAACATCAGGGGGGGTCATGGTGCGACGGGCACCCCTCCCACATTGGGAGGCCATCCCCAGCTGGGCCTCCGCCACCTTCTTGCTCCAGCGGCGAATTTCCTCCCATCTCTTACGGCAGTGGGTGCTCCGTCTGTGGTAGACCCCCAGGGTCTGGACGTCCTTGGCGATGGCACGCCAAATATCTTTTTTCTGGTGGGCGCTGACCTACATGAATTGTACAGGGGGAAAAGAAAAGTTATTACCAAATGCACCGTCACAGTCATTGGCCCCCATCCCTACCCTTGTCATGATGCACATGCACTCACCGTCATTTCATGCATGCCTCAATCTCCCCCCCCATCTTTCATCCACCCCACTGCACACAGGCATAGCCCATACTGCATGCTCCCAGTGTATTTACCTGTTTGTCTGGAGGACCGTAGAGTAGCGTGTACTGGGGGAGGACCCCATCCACGAGTTTCTCCAACTCCTCCAATGTGAAGGCAGGGGCCCTTTCCCCAGACGCACGAGCCATTTCTCTTCCAGACCGAGGTCATAGCAGCACTTGCAGTGTAGGTCCTCTCCTGTCGAAGATCAGGTATCGAGTGATTGAACAGATCGAAAATGGCGGTCACGTCCATGCCGGTGCGTACCGTCACCGCCGGCATACATCGTCATTGGCTCCTGGGACCCATAGGGTCCAATGTTAACCAATGTTAACCAATGCAGCATTGCGCTGCGGTCTTCGACCGCCTACCGCAACGGTGTACAACGCCAGCGCAGTTACCTCACATCCCATTGTCCCACTTTACAGGTCAGGCAGCCGCCATTTCAGGGGCCCACATGGCTTAATTTTTAACTGCGTCAAACATACCTAGGCCTTGCCTCAACACTCATACAGGCCAATTTTCGGATTATGATTAGTGTTCGGTGTAAGCTGTGGGTACGTACCTCTGAGTTGGTTGACCCTGTGCTCGCTGTTGTCCTTCAAAGGCACCCTCCGCTGGGACATGTGAGGAGATGGCGGCATCCTCCGGTGTGTACAGACAGCTGGTGGACCTGTCGACAATGGAAGAAAGACATGTGATCATCACCTACAGGCTTGACCATGCCACAATCCAGGAACTGTGTGCCCAGCTGGAGCCAGTTCGGATGTCAGCTATCCGCCATCCCACAGGAATCCCCCCTCAAGTGCAGGTGCTGTCAGTACTCCATTTCTTTGCAAGTGGGTCATTTCAAAGAACAGTGGCCATAGCATCAGGGATGTCCCAGCCTATGTTTTCCAACGTGTTGTCCAGAGTGTTGTCTGCCCTGCTGAAACACATGCGGAGCTACATCGTTTTCCCTCTGGTGGAGGATTTGCCTGGAGTGAAAGGAGACTTCTATGCCCTGGGACATATCCCCAACATCATAGGTGCCATTGATGGGACACATGTGGCTTTGGTACCCCCCGCAAGAGTGAACAGGTGTACAGAAACTGGAAGAGTTATCATTCAATGAATGTGCAGATGGTGTGTTTGGCAGACCAGTACATCTCCCATGTTAATGCCAAGTTCCCTGGCTCAGTGCATGACGCTTACATCCTGCAGAATAGCAGCATCCCTTATGTGATGAGTCAACGCCAGAGGCACCGTGTGTGGCTATTAGGTGAGCACCTGGAAGCAAGTCAGTGGGGATGGTTGTCTGGGTCTGGGGATATCCCTACAGGTTAGTGTGTGTCTAACAGTTGTCTCTCGCCATTTGCAGGTGACTCTGGTTACCCCAACCTGTCATGGCTACTGACCCCAGTGAGGAATCCCAGGACAAGGGCAGAGGAATGCTACAATGAGGCACATGGGCGAACTCGGCGAATAACAGAGCGGACCTTTAGCCTCCTGAAGGCCAGGTTCAGGTGCCTCCATATGACAGGTGGATCCCTATTCTACTCACCAAAGAAGGTGTGCCAGATCATCGTGGCCTCCTGTATGCTTCACAACTTAGCTTTGCGACGACAGGTGCCTTTTCTGCAGGAGGATGGTCCAGATGGCGGTGTTGTTGCAGCTGTGGAGCCTGTGGACAGTGAAGACGAGGAAGCAGAAGAAGAGGACATGGACAACAGAAACTCGGTGATCCTGCAATATTTCCAGTGAGACACAGGTAAGAATACAAACCTGCCTACTACATGTACTTTAACACTACTACCTCTCTACTGTCTGTCATTTTCAGCCAGTGTATGGTCTCTGAGTTGTCACTTTCCCTTACGATTTCACAGATGTGCGTCCCACAATGTGACATATGCTTTGTTTCCTCATGGACTAGAGCTGTGTGACATAGGTATGTTGACATTACAATTGAAAGAGCATTTTGCCACTGTAATTGCTAATACACTAATTCGAAATCACAGACTTACTCCAGATTGTTTTGTGCTTCAAGGGTGTTTATTTAAGTGCTCAATATTGGAGGGGGTTGTAAAATGGTGAGGGGTGACGGTGGAGGAATGTCCATGGCAGAGTCCCGTCTATTAGTCTAACAGGTGCAGTGCCCAAATGGGCATAGGAAGTGGAGCTGGGGCAGTTTGAGGATGGACAGGGTGACAAAGTGGGACAGAAAGATGACATTCAGGGTGGTCTCATTTCTTGGCAGGGGTCTTGGCATCGTTCTCTGTCTTTGTCCTGGATCTCAGGGACCGTTTGCGGGGTGGTTCTCCATCTGCAGGGGGTGGGGTGCTGGTGTGGTGGTCCTGTGGCGGTGCCTCCTGTCCACTAGCGCCGGCGGGGGTAACAGCATAATTGCATGAAATGGGCAGTTATGCCTACTGAGAAAGTGTCCAAATAGACATTAAAAGATGTTGGTTCCTTGGCTGAAGTATTTTAATCCGGAAGGTAAAACTTGGCGTAGGGAGTGCAAGGAAATGCCTCCTTATGTATGGTCACCTAAAACGTTTTGGACTAATGTTGCTGGTTTTTCGACTCTGAGAGTGCACTAAGGCCTGCTAACCAGATCTCAGTCTTTGTTTCCTGACCTTAGAGTGTGAGTTTCATTGGATTATGCCCAAGTAGCATCAGCGAATTCACTTGTAAGTCCCTAGTATATGGTACCAGGGTACCCAGGGCCTGTACGTTAGGGGGGTTACCCCAAGGACTGAGGCACTGGTTTTACCGCCCTGAGTGTGACAAAGGTAAAATATGGCTTCTAGTCTGTCAATGCAGATTGGAAGGGTAGCCGTAAACTGCTGGAGAGACATGCAAACGATTCCCAGGAAAGGAGACAATAGAAGTCTGCTTGGGAGAGAAGTGTTACCTCTTCCTGTTAGGAAGCCTCACAGGTGTTAGCCCAAAATTTGAGCTTCAAAGGAGACACTTTGGAGAGGGGTCCCTGTATTGTTTCTGGAGACAGGCTGGCAATTAGGAAGAAGAGGAGAAACCTGGATCCTAGAATAGCTAGATGCCACACTTCACAGGAAGTGATAATCGAGAGGGAGAGAACCTGGTAGCCTATTGACTACCAACTGCATCCTAACCTGAGGGCATTTTCTGAGCATAAATGAGGCACCTCTGACACCTAGAAATGAGATCTCATTGGACCGGAGAAGAGGACCAAAGAGGAAATGTCATGTGCACCAACGAACAGAGTCTGCACTGATGTGGACTGCACCTGCTGAACTTGCTGGTTAGCAAAGGTGAAAGGACTGTGTCTGCTGTGTCCTGCAAATGGAGAAGTCATCTCCAGAGTCCATTCGAAACAAGAGACTCCAAGGGTAAGTTGGCTGACCTCCTGTTCGCTGCACAGGGCCACAACAGCTGAAGAATCCTGATGTGCCAAGTTAGTAGCCCAGATGTCCGCATAGTCTCCACTCAGCACTGTGCAGCACAAAAGACCAGGACCCAAAGCTCAAAGTTGCACCCAAGTCTGCTGGACCCAGGAGAATCGTCAGAGTTCAGCTTGGTCATCCAGAAGGCGAATTAATGTCCAAGGAAGGATCCTACTGCATCCGCAATATTGGATAACTGCTAGCCAAGTGGTGACTGGGCTTCTGTCAAAACTGAGGACCTCAGGGGACGTTGACCTATGTGGCAAGGATCTCCTTAGCAAGTTGTGGACTGAGGAGTAGCCACAGAAAGACACCTGTCTACCGCAACACATCCACGGCATTCTTGAGCAGCTTCATCATCCTGTATGTCTTGCATCAGGACCACTTCCTTAGCTAGACACCTATAGCAAGTGAATAAAAGTGACTGAAAAGAACTGAAGACTGCTTCTCGCTTCGTGATTACTGTTTCTAGGAACCTTCCTGGTACCCTGGGCCGGCTGGCTCCTTGCTGTGGTTACGAAAAGAACAGATAATGAACGGAATGCTGAACAAATCAAACATTCATCCCCAATCACAGATCTGGGTTTAAGCCATCATTTGTTGCTCACCCCGCCACCTCAGTTTTGGCTGGACTGCTCCCATGGTGAGCATATGGCTGGGTCCTAACTGGGGTGGCATGGTGAGCAAAAGAACTGATGGATTAGACACAGATCTGTGACTGGGGGTGAATGTTTGATTAGTACTGCATTCCATCTTTCATTTGTGTTTGTTTTCTTTTATTGCCCTAGGTGTGCTGGGTATGCTCAGATGTGAGTTCCGTGCTCACTGTGCCATTGGATTCAAGCTAGCCCAGCTGATGAGGAGTGATACCCTGAAACTGGTCCCAGGATGTTTGTTTCTGGTCCAGGGAGAACCTGGCCTTGCAGTTCAGGCTGGACTGTTCCCATGGGGAGCAGAGTCAAGACTGATTTGCATATGAATGGGTCCAAACTTGGGTAGCGTGGTGAGCAAAAAAGCAATGGATTAAACCCAGATATGTGACTGGAGGTGAATGATTGATTTGATCAGCATCCGTCCATCATCTGTTCTTTTTGCTTATCCTTGCCGTGGTTGGTCACCTGAAGTAACTGGAAGCAACTGCATTGATACTTAGCTAAGTTGTTCCTGAAATAAATTCTAATGTCAATTTCTTCGAATTTGCCAATGCTTGTTTGTGGTAAGTAAAAGATATTTACTGTACCTTGTAAAATCTGCATCTCTGGAAACCACCAAGGGATCTTTTTCATTTTGGTGTCTACAAATACATATAAATGCAGTCTATTTTTTATAAATTGGTGTCTGATTTCTTGACTGACTGCATTTCTTCTTCAGTTGTGTTGGTGCTGTTTAAATGCTCTACAAGTGTTCCTTTGTGTATGTCTGATTGCTCAGAGCCACAGCTACCCAGTGTTGAGCTAAAGTCTTCACATACAAAACACACTGGTCCTCAAGGGGTGTAAGTGTATTACACTGTAAAGTTGAACAACTACACCATATTATACACCCCATTTCCTCACACTATGCAAGTACTAATCAAACAGATTGTTGGAGCTGTTAGCCTTAGGGTGGTCTTCCCCCAACTTTTCTGCCTCCCTCTCGTTTTTGGTGACCTTAGGACTGATAACCAGTGCTGAAGTGCGTGTGCTCACACCTTAAAATATGGTGATATCGGCTTGTCCCAAAGTGGAATATTAAATGTATTTATAAGTCCCTAGTAAAGTGGTACTACATGTACTCGGGGTCTGTAAATCAAAGGATACTAGTGGGCCTGCGGCACTTATTGTGCCTCCCACTTAAATTACATTTTAAACATGTCATAGGCCTACCATTGCAGATTGTTTGTACAATTTTAAACTGCCAGTTTGACTTGGCAAAATAGACATTTTGCGAGATGCAAACCTTCCTTTTTCATACATAGAAATCCCCCCTAGGATACTTCCTGAATGGCCCAGAGTGTTCAAATACTAGGACATGTGCTTTTAAGGTTTACATTACTTAGTAGTGAAAAGCGCTTATATTCGTTTTTGGGGTCGAGCCTGCAAGTGCATTTGCTAGCGCATGTGTCTAGCTTGCGAGACTCTGCTGTGCACAGCAAAGTACTTGAAGTCTGCCTGTTGTTTATCATTAGTTGGCTTGCGTGGCACTCTTCTCTACCGCCTCATAATTTGTCACTGCAGGCTAACCATTATTTTCGTTCCTCTCTGTCGAGGCGAGACCAAGCACTGATTAATTCAACTTAATGAGTGCTCATATGCCCTCGACATGATTGAGGTACTATTTAGTTCTTTTAACTTCTAGTGCTCTGCAAACAGAAGGCTTGTGACTGGCAAAATCGTGCCCACCAGGGCAAACAAAATTGCAACGTTTTATTTTTTTACAGCTAACTTTCTTTTATTTTGCCAAGTCATTTTTTTCACTTTACACTCATGTTTTCTTTTGGCTTTTGTCATGGGTCATGTTATCAAAAGATGATGATTGTCTTGTTGTAAAAATTGAAAAGCAACATTGTTTCTATATTATGTGTAATTTCTGAAATGATGCTTTAATACATAATAGTGTAGTACACACTAATCTACCCCACTCCAATCTGCCCCAATACAGTCCACCACAATGCACCCCACCTCACCCCCAAACCAATCAACCACACCAATCCAGACCACTCACCCCATACTAGTCTACCCCACTCCAATTCACCAAACTCTAATCCAAAACAGTCTGCACCACTCCAAAACAATCTGCCACACTCATTCCAAAACAATCTGGCCCGCTCCAATCCAAATCAATATGCCCCTAATCCAAACCAAAACAATATGGCCCACTCCCATCTACCCCACTCCAATCTGCCCCACTCCAATCTAAAACAATATGCCCCACTCAATCCAAAACAATCTGCCCCACTCCACACAATGTGCCCCATTGCAATCTGCCGCAACCGAATCCAAAACAATATGCCCCTCTCCCTTCTACCCCATTGCAATCGAGAACAATCTGCCCCACTCCAGTCCAAAACAATTTGCCCCACTCCAATCTGCCTAACTCCAATCTGTACCACTTTAATCCAAAACAATCTGCCCCACTCCAATCTGCCTCACTCCAGTCAGCCCCACTTCAATCTGCCCCACTCCAATCCAAAATTATCTGTCCCACTCCAATCCGCTCCACTCCAATCTGCCTCACTCCAATCTGATACAATCTGTCACAGACCAATCCACCCCACTCCAGTCTGTTCCACGCTAATTCAAAACAATCTGTCCCACTCCAATCTTCCCCATGCCAATCCAAAACAACACTCCCCACTCCAATCCAATCCACCTCACCCCAATCCAATCCACCTCACTCCATTCCGATTCACCCCTCCCCAATTCATCCCACTGCCATCCAATCCAATCCACCCCACCCCACACCAACCCAATCCAGCTCACTCTAATTCAATCCACCCCACTCCAATATTATCCACCCTAATACAATCGGCCACTCTCCAATCTGTCCCAACTGCACAACTCCATTCCAACACAATCTGCCCCACTCCAATCCAAAACATTCTGCTTCACACCCATTACTCCAATCCAATCCACCTCACCCCAATTCAATCCACCCCACTCCATCCCAAATCACCCCACTTCAATCTACCCACACCACCTCAAACCATCCCACACCAATACAATCCACTTTAATCCACCCAACTCCAGTCCAATCCAGTCCACATTAGTCCACCTTGCTCCAGTCCAGCCCACCCCACTCCAAACCACATAAATCTACCCCACTCCAATCCAGTCCACCCCTCTCCAATCAATCCACCCCAATCCAATCCACCCCCATCCAATCCAATCAAGCCAACCTACTCCAAACCAATCCACCCCACTTCAAACCAATCCACCCCACTCCAGTCAAGTTAAACACAATCCAATCCACACAGCCTACTCCATTCCACCCAAATCCACTCAATCCAATCCACTCCACCCAACCCAACCCAATCCATCCCAATCCAATCCACCCCACTCAATCCAATCCACCTCACTCTAATCCACTCCACATCCAATCTACCCCACCCCAATCCGATCTACTCCAATCTGATACACTCCACTTATCCACTCAAGTCCACCCACTCCAGTCCACCCCACTCCAATCTACCCCACTCCAATCCAATTCGACCCACGCCAAGCCAATCCTCCTCACCTCAATGCAACCCACCTCACTCCAATCTACTACACTCTGATCCACGAAACTCCAACCTAACCCACCCCAGTCCAACCCAGCCCACCCAATCCAAGCCACCTCACCTCAAACCAATCCACCCTACCCTATTTCAATCTACTCCAATGCACCCAATCCACTCAAATCCATCCCACTTTACCCCAATCCAATCCAACCCAGCCCAGCCCATCCCAGTTCAGTCCATTACACTCCAATCAAATCCATCCAACCTACCCCACTCCAATCTACTCAACTTCAACCCTCTCCAATCCACTCCACCCCACCCCACCTCAATCCCCAATCCACCCGACCCCACCCCAATCCAATCCACCCCATTCCAGTTCAGTCCATCCTACTCCAATCCAATCCAGCAGAGTGGAGTAGGGGGAGTAGAATGTCAAGCAGGAGTAAGTTCATGACCCCCAAGAGGAGCCCCAAGATTCTGTACCCTTGGCGTGGCCTCAGCAGAGCTAAATTGAAGTTGTTGGGCTCTTTGCAACTGCAAATGTGCCAGTTGATGCCAAAACCTTGTTGCTCACACTGTCTGCCGATGCAAAGTTCTGTCAACCCGACTCTTTTTACAAGAACATCGTCCGCTCACAGGGAATGCCTCCAGGAAGCCCCGAACCGACCACTTGCAACAACAACATGATGTTTGAGCCACAGCAACGATGATTTGCAATGCCGGGCCTGCTGTTTGCACTACGTCGGCAACTGTCCTCAATCCCACCCTGCTCCTCGTTGCCCCCTCGACCGCGAATAGGACTTTTTGCGCTGGACAGAGAAGGTAACTTTCCAGCATGACTAACCTGGTCCCTGTATCCGACCCGCATGCCATTCCAGTCAGACTGAACTTGTGACTTTCTCCCTGTCTTGCACAACCAGATAGCTGCCAGTGCTTTGAGGTTTTTGGCACTATTTTCACTTACATTTTTAAAAATGCATATCTCTGGTTCTACTGATTGGATCTTTGTCAGTTTGGTCTTGCTTTATTTATTACAATCTACTCTACCTTTCTAAGTTGGTATTAATTCCTTTTTTGTAGTGTTTTCATTTATTACTGTTTGAAGTGTTTCACAAATACTTTACACATTGCCTCTAAGTTAAACCTGACTGCTCTGTACCAAGCTATCAGAGGGTTGAGTCCAATTTTATTTGGGGTTTGCTTGTGACTGCACCCTGACAAGGATTGTGTTAATGCTTAAGTAGGGTTTCATTCCCCTCGACTAGTATCCCAATTTCCTCCACATGTCCACTGAAAACTGGAGAATGAGGTTTGCAAATCCATATGGTGTAATTTTAATATATACCTCAACACAGGATTAGCAGAAAAACTTAACTTGATGGCAATTGCTTGTTGTTGTTATTAGGAAAACCGATAAAAAACAGTTTATAAAAATGTATTATCCCAGTAGGTTCAGTTCAAATGGAAACAACAACATTAACAAATGGCTGATTGATTAACAAAATGTCCTGGACTGCAAATAAAAGATTTCCAGTGACATAGCTGTCATTCCTATTATTTTACTCTCACAACATATACATTTTGAAGTTGTTTTGTATTTTAATGTAATATACAATGAAATGTATTGAACTGGAAGAAAACTATATTTTGCTTTTAAATATGAAAGAAACAAAGAGGTGGCTGTTTTGTTCTACACTCATGGTCACATCTGGTGTTAATACATAAAGAATATAGCATCACTTCAAACTAATTTAGAATAATTCAGATTTCATGGGAGCCTCATTGAGGGCCAGTACAATATCCTGTGTTGCAATGAATGAGACAGGATAAATGCAAAGGTCAATTCAACATATCATATATAAGACTCCCAGTTTACTGTTTTTACTGATTTTTGCAGATAAATACAAGAGGAAAACAATGTGTTTCCTGTCTGTAATTATTTTAAAAGCAGAAAAATATTTAAGATTTTGCTGCTTGTGAAAGACTCTAGATGCTGTCTTTCATGAGCTCCGGGCAAAAGCTGCGCAGATAGATAACATGGGGAGTTAAAAACCAGGATGATTATTCCTTAAATACAGGCATATGTTAACCCCCATTTGCATTATAATGCTAATATGCACCTGTGGGTCTGGCGCTTAGTTATATGTGGCTGCTTACTTTGCTAAATCGCAACAGGCATCCACGTATGAGTGCACGTCTAAAAAATAAATAAATGTGGAAATATACCATTTTACAACTCCGTTTATTCTCAAAACACAAAATAAATATGGATAAATACCCAAAAGATGGGGAAAAAATATGAATAAATACAGATGAAAATGTTTTAAAAATACCGTAAAACCGCCAGCCTTCATCATATATTATGCTCACATTATATGATCCACATTTCTGTAGAATATGAATATTTAAAGAGAAGGTGCTTCTGGTGATGGCGCAGTACAAGTGCAATAGTCCAACCAAGTAAACGTGCGCAAGGATTGTTTAAATGCAGAGTTCACCGGTCACAATAACTAAATATGTACCAATAACGGTACAACAATGCAAATCCCACAACATATAAGTGGCTCAGTGGTAGTCTTTCGACATTTTGAATCTCTTAATTACTAGTAACTCAGTGGTAGTCTTTCGACATTTTTACCCTCTTAATTGCTTACAAGGGGACTTAATCGAGACAAGCACAGGCAGCATGCTCGATATACAGTGATAATTAAACAAATATTAATTTGTGAAAATTTGGGAGTATTTGTTATTCAACCTGTATAATCACAAATAAACAAACTCATCAGACTCCTTCCGCATGCCTGTGAACTTGAGATTCACACTTTAAACATACCTCCACTGGAAAAGACAGCTGTGTGAGAGAGTGAATAAAAGGAATTTAGATAAACACAAGTGCCATTCTGGAGCTGATGACTTATCAGATCTGTCTCTTACATTCCATGCTTCTTGAGATGTTCTCCATAACAGACACACGGCATAGCAAGTTAGCAGTCTAGCTGTCCAGTAACTGGAACTTCCTGGACAAGTTTCAAAGGGACAGGAAGTAACCAGTGGCATTCAGGAAAAGGACTAGATAGGACATTGTAGAAGATAGCTTCTCACGAATAAGTCCCTGTAAATCCATTTAGGGATGAGAAAATAAAGGAATCACGCATATTTCCTAGAGACTGCTGTCTGGTCTTTGAAGCACCTCTGAAATCTCTGGCCTGTCTGGCTCAGGGGATACATCACACTGGCAATGAAGAAAGCACCACAACAACATAGGATGCAAGAAAGTCAAGTACACCGCAAAAGAGAAGAATTGCCATGATTCATGCAACACGTCCTGAACAACAGACCATGGCACAGTAAAACTCTTAAAGAAGCTGTGACTGCTTTATTAGCAAAAAAATAATAATCAGCAACCTGTTGGTGGAGTGCATGTCAGAAAAGCAAGCGTGATCACTGCGAACGCATTTTTACTCCTTCACAGGAATCAAATGCACATTGCGGTCAACAAACCTTTCCTTTTGACCCAGAAAGATGTGTGCTGAGCTATAAACAATTACTTCAGCACAACCCCAAGAATGTAAACGCCTTGACCAAAATGGCCACGTAAGAAAAACTCCAATCCGGAATATAGTTCAAAGCTTTAATACAATCACAAGCTCAAAGTCATGTGGACTATGTTTAAAACAAAGTTGTAGAGATACATAATCACTAAGGGTTGTCCAAGGTAATGAAATAAGATCAGAAGTACTAATATCAATAAAACTAAGCATTCAAGAAGAATGATACAAAAAGTCAGTAAAAACATCTGAGACACAGAAGTCACGCGGTGCTCAGATTTCACAATCATTTAGTCAATTCAAGTTCAATCACGTCAATAATCAGCGGCTGGGTACCAATCAAATCTACGGCTAACCAATTTAGGGAAATACATGTGTGGTGAAAAACACATGCGGGCAAAATACAAAACTACAAATGGGGACAACAATTATTTGAAAAATAGAATAGCTCAGGCTACTGGACATTAAGAAAAAATAAAATAATAAGTGTCTGCATTGTGGAGAGTAACCTAAAACTGTCATGTCAAGGCGCCAGAGCAAATGGCAGAGAGGAAGATATCTCTCCAAGGGATACAGCATTCAGGGAATCTTCATCAGCAAAGCATCTGAACTGCAAGCATCTGCAAAGTGTCTGTCTCAAGGAAAGACAAGACAAAGCTGCTCTGCATCTCCTCTACTTCTACTCTGAGCAAACTTCCATCAGCAACAACTTATTAATCAACATGAAATGTTCTAATTGGTTACCAGAATAAATTCATATTACAAAAAAGGGGCATCATCCAATTAGGATTTTTTGCAGACCTCATGTTGCAACAGTCCAACATTCTCCCAGGTCTGTCATGAAAACACCTCCTCTTTCCATGTGACTCCAAACGGTTGTAACAATTTAGTACAAATCAGACCATGTTCCTGTATTATATCCAATTTAAGGCCAAATATATACAGTTCTTCTATGGTTAAACAATAGACTTTTTAGAAATGGAACTTTGCTTCTCATGGGAATAAAATCTGAAAGAAGGTTTCAGGTTATGAAAAAACAGTTCAGCACATCTACATGAATGCAAAATGCAAGCTTTGTAGGTCTTAGTTATGCTAACACAAGAAAATATAAAATGCATTTATAAAGTACTTGTTAATAAAACACACAGGCCCTCATTATGAACTTGGTGGTAATCACCGCCAAGCACCGTGCTGACGATGAACAAAAGACCGCCAGTGGCAGGGAATTGCACACCGCCGAATAATGATACCAAAAAGATAAACCTCCAAAAATCCTGCAACCTCCACCCACCGCCAGGGCCAATTACGGCGAAAAGGCAGTACACCCCACCCCGCCACCGCCATGCAGACAAATCCCCGCCCACCAAATAATGATGCACAAATCAGCTTAGCGGACAGTGAATGCCGAACGACCATTGGGGTACGGACCACCACGGCCAGCAATGGGACCCATCAACAATAAATGCACACATTGGCAAGTTTGAAACTCACATACCTGACACACATCCACAATACTATAAAACCCCCACATACACACCCCAAATCCTTTGCAATGCCAATAGCACAACAGATATTGACAACAGAACACGCATACACGGAACTCATCATCACACAAATCACACACACAAATACACCACCAAAACCCATACATACCCCAAACACCATCACAAGCCACACACCCAACCACACAACAGCACCTTCACCGATACACCTACAACACACCACCCACAACACACACCATGGTACCCCCTAAGCACCCCTGCTTCACAGACAGGGAGCTAGGGACCATGGTGGACAAAATACTCAGGGTCAAGCCACAGCTATTCGGGGCACAGGTGCAGCAGGCACCCGTGGCCAGGAAGATGGAGCAATGGCAGAGGATAGTCGACAAGGTCAACGCATTGGGAAACCATCCACGCACAAGGGACGACATCAGAAAGAGATGGAACGACCTGCGTGGGAAGGTTCAGTCTATGGCATCCAGTCACAACATCGCCATACAGAAGGCTGGTGGTGGTCCCCCAACTCCACCCCTGAATACACTGACTGGGAGGAGAAGGTCCTGGCTATCCTGCACCCGAAGGGCCTCACTGGACTCACTGGAGGACTGGATTCGGGTAAGTCAACTACAATATCTTAACAGTCACCACACCTGTAATGCATGTATCACCCCATCCCCTCACTACCACCAGGACCCCATCCACTACCCAGTCAACAACACCTACATGCAAGTCCCCTGCATGCCCAGAATCCCACAAACAAATCCACATCCAGCCCCCTGTGCACAGTGAGCTACCTCTGCATGGAATCCCAATGGCACTACAGCACCCACAATGCACCTCCACCTTCCACAAAAAAATGCACCAAAATGTACACAAAGGGACCTTGCATTCCACTACCGGGGAATATAAACACAAAATAGTGCAGACAAGTGCAGTAATTGCCGAAAAAGTACAGGACACCCACATGTCTATTCTCCCACACACAGGCACCACCACCCATGCCACCCAGACGGAGACGTCAAGGAGTGCCAGTCCTCCACCTGAAGATGGAGGCCCCACTCAGGAGAGTGCAGAGGGATGTCTGGACACAGAGGAAATCCTTGGCCCATCCCACACCCCTAAACAGTCACCCTCCAGAAGCCCCACCCAGGACACCACTGACACCCCTACCACTCAGCCACCATCATCAGCTCTGGCCAAATGACCCCAGACTATTGTCTCCCGGCCACGGACTAGCTGCCCACAGGTACAGAGGCAAGAGTCTCCACTCACCAACAGGCAGGATGATGAAGGGCCCACTGCAAGTGGGACTGCCAGACCTGTGCAGGGGCATAGGCACAGGGGGCTAGGGCCAATGGGACGGCATCAGTGGCCCAGGGGGGTGGACAAAGGATGAATGCTGCACTTTCTGCCTGTAATTTGTTCATATGCATGTCAACATGTGCCATGTCAGTATGTAGGGGCATGGCATTTGTGTACAGGGCACACACACTGATGTCTGTTTCTTTGCTCTGTGTGTCCTATGCAGGTCAGCACCCATCAAAAGAAAGGCCTGTGGTAAGCCATCGCCGAGGAAGTGCGGACCCTGGGGGTCTACAACCGGCGGAGCACCCACTGCAGGAAGCGGTAGGAGGACCTGAGGTGCTGGGCCAGGAAGACCGGAGGGGTCCAGCTGGGGAAGGCCTCCCAACAAGGAAGGTGTGCCGTCGGACTCTGACCCCCCTAATGGCTTGCATTCTGGCGGTGGCCTATCTGGATTTGGATGGGCGCTTGAAGGCAGCACAGCAGCCACAAGGGGGTGAGTGCCAACACTGTTGTGATACCACTCTGATGGGTGTATTTGGTGCTGTGGGATGCATGCACTGTAGTGCCAGGCACCAAGACAGGTGTGTCCCTGCAGTCCTGCCCACCTCCACGTCCTTGGGATAGTGTCATAGCTAGTTTTGCCAGGGTCTGTAGGCCCATAGGACCTCATAAGGGGTCCCCTTTTTGGAATCTGGTATTCATTGTGGCCTTAGGGACTTGGAAGTGCATTGGCTTGGCATGGTCTCTTAATAGGTGTACTTCACACAGTTTATGAGAGTCATGTTTCATGAGGGTTATGTTTTGTATTCTGGGGTCAGCCTACTAGTCAAAGGACCGTTCATGACATCTATTGTGTCTGCTGAGGGTTCATGCCTGACCTGGGTGGGAGTTTCTGTGACCCAAAATGTACATACTTTCAGGATTTTGCATACTTGTTTCTTTTTTTGTTTCCCTATCCCTGTGCTCTTGTGTCCCTGTGTACATTAGCATCATCTGGCGAGGGAGCTGAGGCACCGGCAAGTGGGATGCAGCAGCCCACAGTTCCAAGGAGACCGACGCCAAGGGTTGGAAGGCGAGGGGAGTACCACGGGGGAGGCAGAGTGACTCTGATACCTCCTCTGATGGCAGCTCCCTGGTGGTGGCGGATCCTACTGGGCCTACCCATTCTTTGTCATCTTCCGCCACCCCCCATACCATCACCGCCCTCCCAGTTGCTCCCCACCGAGTTGCCCGTGCCCGCTTACCCAGGAGGGTGGGCACCTTCTTCGCCCCAGGCACCTCATCCCCTGCCCCAGTCAGCCCTGCTGCCCCCACGGAGGAGGCTATTGACCTCCTGAGGACCATCTCTGTAGGGCAGACAACCATTGTTAATGCCATCCAGGGGCTAGGATCCCAGATGCAGCAATGCAATGCATACCTGGAAGGCATTCACGGTGCCATGTTTGGCCTACAGAGATCTTTTTCAGGCTCTGGCCTCCTCTTTGATGGCAGCCAGTGACCATGGTCTTTCCGTCCCCCCTCCCACCACCTCTACCCCTTCCAGCACCCCACTCCCCTCAACCATCCCAAGCACACATACAGACAGCCATGCACACAGATCATCACACAAGAAGCACACTGAGAAACACAAGCACCACACTTCCCACCACTGGCAGGCACACACCCAACATACCAAAGCACACACAACAACATCCACTTTCCCCAGTGTGTCAACCTCCACCCACCACCCTGTCTGTCACCTCACCATGCACATCCACATGCACTGCACCCTCAGTCACTGCTGCTGCCCCCATTCATGCAGTGACCACAACATGTGACATCCCGACATGCACCCCAGACACCACACCTGCACTCACCATGACAACATTTACAGACACTTGCAGCACACATCAGACCTGCAGACACCCAGACAACATCCATCTACACTGGCAGCCTGTCTACTCCCACTGTGTCCAAACCCCCTTCGTCCAAAACCCTCAAACGTTCGCAAACATCCGCACCACACACATCCACCACACACAAGCATACTATACAGGCATCTGCATCCACATCCGGCACATCTACACCTGGTACAAGAACTCCCTCAACCTCCACTCCCAGACCTGCCTCAAAATCCCCTCCAACTGCACCTAAGAAGCTTTTCCTCTCCTGTGTTGACCTGTTTGAACCCACTGGCCCACCCCTTCTTGTCCCTTAACGTTCCCATGTCCTTGCCCAGTCCACTCCTTCCTCGTTTAAATCCGCCTTAGTCTGCCCTTCCAATTACCGTGCCCCTTCTCCAGGGAGGAAAAAGCCCTGTGTTGCCTCAGGTCCCTCTGCCACCCCCCGGTCCAGGCCCACTACCCCTCCTTCCAAGGGCAAGCCCAAACCCCCTCCACCTCCCAAACCTAGCCCAAGACCCCACCTTCCAGACCTAAGTCCCCACCCCCGCCACCCACTGCCCCTGTTCCCTGAGGTGCCTGGCTGCCCCATTGATGCCCCTTTCCATTGGAGTTCCCTTTGCACACATGGGAGTCAAGTTTGGGCTATATTTGCCCTTCAGGCACTTTGGGGTGGACTGGCCAATGGCCTTATATGGACATTACCTTTGTTTATTCAAATACATTTTAAGTGGCCAGCAGTGCTGTTGGCACATTATAGTGATAGTCAGCGTTTCACTGTGCGGGTGTGGTGTGCACAGGTGTGTACATTGGTGCAGATATTTGTTGGCTTGTGTGTGGTAGGTACATCTTGTTCTGGTATGTATGGCTTGGGGTGGTGGGAGGGGTTGGGGGTGCGTTGCAGGGTGGGGTGGGTGGGTGTGTAACTGTGCCCTTTCTTCCCATGTATACTAGGCTGTGGTACTTACTGTCGTCGTCTTTGTTGTCGGTCACAGGCCTGGGGGAATATGGCAAGGAGAAGCACTGGCATTATTTCCAGCTCTCGCTCCATGTCTGCATCGGCGTGTTCTGTGTAGCTCCAGTGAGTGTTTCCTTTTATATTGTTTGTTTCCGCTTTGCCTGGCGGTGGTTCCCACCCCAGAACTGATGGCGGTGTGGTGTTTCATTATTTAGTGGGCTGGTAGGGCCTTTCCGCCGGCCTGAGGGCGGCCTCCCCTGTCGTCGCAGGACTGCAAAAATGGCAGTTTGTGGATGGACAACTACTTGTTTCTAATGTGCTTCATTATTTGGCGGTCCAACGCCAGTGGTGCGGTCCTTACCGCCATGTTCATAACGACCACCACAGTGTGCAAACTTATAAATTCAGCATTACTAATATTTCATTAGTATAAGTAATACGTTTCTTTATAAATTGTAAAAACATTTTTATTGCATTATATTAGGTGTAACAAAGAAGTGCATTTTTCTCACTTGCACATATTTTCAAAGTCATTAATCCTTCATAAAACACAAGAAATTTAAATTCGTTTTGACTTTGACTATTCGTGTAGAGTATAAATTATGTTCTAACATCAACTTTAACCTTCTAGTATATGATTTCATTAGAAAGGCACATTTGTCAAACTGTGAAGTACGAGCAAATGTCACATTTAAAATGTGTGTCAGTGCAGCTATGTTAGTTTTCTGTCTTCTATGTTTGTGACTGAAACTTGTCACAGTCTGCTGATTTTAGTAGCACAAGGAACAGGCTAAAATTAACACTCTATCATCACATGCTCTGATTAAATGCTGGCAGTCAACCATAAATATTTGCAATGATTCTAAATATCTCTATGTTGAGGAGCGCTGCATTGGAGCCACAAACTGCACGTGTACCGAAGGTGGTGGTCATCTTGAAGTCAGGCACTTCAAGTGGAAACCCATAGAAATCTATTGGGGGAAACAGTCAGGGAGTCATACATTCCAGGAAAACCCATTGAAGCCCATCAGGCAGTCATTTTGAAGTCACCCAAACATTGGAAACAAGTGAAAATACCCTTATAGAACATGTGGTAATAACAACAACTGATGGACACAAGCCGTAGAAGCAAAACAAACACTTCAAATTCAAATCAAAACAAAATAATGTAAGAAATAATGTTGGTGGAGATAAAACCAGGAAGAGAATCAGCACCATATCTCTGTCCCTAAGATCAGCTACCCATTTCATCAGGAAAAACGATGGGGTCAAAATGGAGGGAGTGGCTAGATGATTTTGTGGACTTCATAGAAGCCTCTGAGTAAAAATATGAGAAACAAATCCTAGCGACAATGAAGAACCTCATCGGAAAGGAGATATACTATAATTATTTGAGAATTACCACCTGCTTAGTCATAGATCTACACATCAGTATGTGCCATATTAGATACAAAATTCCTACTCAAGAACTTCAACTACAAGTGTTCAGCCTTGCATTTCAAGAAAAGGGAAAATGAATGGGTGATATCATGACATGACTGTTTTGCTTGGCCATATATTGTGAATTCATGACATTTTCAGCTGGATGCCATAGAAGGATGCCAGTCAGAATCACCTCAATATCAACTGTTGAGGAAGAGCTAGCTAAAACTGAAGAGCTCGCAAGACTAAAAAATCAAGAAGAGCACAAGGGAAAAGGGTTGATGGGGGTGTGGCCTGATGCAGATGGCGGAAGAAGTCTCTTTGTGAGGATCCCGCTGGCAATCCCCCACCCCGTTACATCCTGAATCTCGATGGGCCCCCAGCCTCCCAGCACATAGCTGGAAGTACGGGGACACCTGTTGCTATTGAGGGGTGAACTGCACAAACAGTGGCCTGGGATCGGCCCCAGACCGGCTGGGAGGTCAGGGGCCGCAAGGAGCACAAGATGGCGGCCATGACCAGCGCATCAGAGACAGTAATCCCTGCCATGGACATTGCGGCCTGAGACTGCCAGCGGTGGACCTGGGCTGGTGAGGGGCCCAGCGGAGACTACAGTGTGCAGCGAGCGGGGACGGGCCTCGTGATCCCCGGCAGCACCAGTGAACGGAGGTGCACGGCGGGGAGTGAGACCTGAAGACAGCGGAGTCCCTGAAAGGCAGCGACCAGACCTCTGGGGAAGAGGCTGGGCCCGGGTTGGCATTGGGTGCCAGAGGAGGCATGAAGGAAAGGGGGTCTCTGGCCCGGCCCTGGGCGCCGTGTGGCAGGGTCGCCCCAGAAGTAAAGGCAGACGGACAGCAGAGGTACAGCGAGTGCGTGCCGGGGTGCCCCCAACAAGGGCGGTAAAAGGAGGTCTGATCAGCCACGTAGGAGCGGTGAGTACCGCGGGGAGCCCAGGAGGGCGACCAGAGCCCAGGAGAGGAGACCACTGGGGTTCTGACCCAGATATGGCCCAGGAGAAGGAGTCCTGCATGGAGGGATGAGGTGAGCCGTATAATCCTCTGCCGTAGCGGGTCCGCGGGGAGCCAAGAGTACCCACCCTGTGCAGGGGACTGGGGACCCCGCCCTTCAGGACATACTACAAGCCATAGCAGCTTCTCGTAAAGCCTTGGAAGGGAAAATTGACGCCCTGGTCACCAACTTCACAATGCTCAGAGACGACCACCGTCGTTTGGCCAAAAAAGTGTCCACCACAGAAAAACAAGTCAAAGAACTTCTGCCACAAGTCAATGACACAACCAAGATCATGAACCGGATGGAGAAGCAAATTCGCGACCTGGAACTACGGGCAGAGGACGCAGAAAATCATTCCTGGTGAAATCATGTCCGCATCATTGGCTTGCCAGAACACATTGAAAAGAATAACATGGTTGAGTTTCTGGAGCGCTGGCTTAAAGAGGAAGTGGCAGGGGATGGACTCTCACCCTTTTTAGCGCTTGAGAGGGTGCATAGGATCCCGGCGCATCCTCCACCTCCGGGTGCCCCTCCACAGCCGGTTATAGCCAGTTTGCTGCATTATAGGGACAGGGACTATTTGTTGAGCCAAAGCAGGAGGAACAGTGACTGCACATTAGACAACCACACGATCCGTCTCTTTCCCGACTTTTCACGGAAAGTACAGAAACAAAGGGCCACTTTTCGAGCCGCTAAACAGAAACTGCGCCAGTTAGGAACACAATATGGAATGATGCTCCCTGCAAAACTTAGAGTGGTGGCCTATGGAGGCACACAATTCTTTACTGCAGCAGGCGAAGTGTGGCAGTGGATAGGCTCTCAGGCACCATCAGAGAGGGGCCATCTGGCAGAGGACCACAACGCCAAAGGAGAGCCCAGCCTAGCAGGAACCAGAAATTGAGGACTCCCTCCAATAAAGAGGTGCAAAAAGTATGCCAGAAAGCAATGGAAGCAGTGGCATCTCTCAGCGGCTCAGACCCCGGCTCTCACTGGATGGTAGACGAGGAGCTGGAACATTCAGGATCGGACCAAGACTCAGAAGCATCGCACGCATCAGCTGGGTCGGAATCAGAAGTGACTCCGGGGACATCAGACTGCATCATCTGACTTACACAGCTCTGGACTTATTTGTGAGGTCCGGCGCCAACACAGGATGACCACCAAGAATCGTATGAAGCCATTATCTCCCCTGAAGCAGCTAATAACAAGCCCAGAGATGGCAGAACCTACAGGTGGGGTACTGGGCCACAAACACCCTCAAGCTTATTAGACGGGGAGGAGACAGGCAACGCAGCAAACTCCTCTTAAAGAACTTGAGGACCGCCCCCAGTTTTGATAGACTAGTTGATGTAATTGTTTGGGTTTTGAGAGACAAACAACCTTTTGTCCTGAGGAAGGGGAGTTGGGAAGTTAATTGTTGGGTTAAATTTACAGGGCAATGTGAGTCACAGAGATTGGTAGCTCTGGAGATGCGGAGCGGGAGTGTAGGGCTGTCGTTGTCTAGGGTACTGAGATAGGCGCAGGAACACCTACAGATGAAACAATGGTATTGCTACATTAGATTCATACAAATTCCTCTTGTGGAATGTCCGGGTATGCACACGATGATCAAAAGGTGTAAGGTTTTTTCATACTTACAGAGGAGGGGGATCCAGGTTGCAATGCTCCAGGAAACACACTTAACACAAGCAGAGGGGAAAGTTATATAGAAACGGTGGAGGGGTCATGTATACTACATCACTCATTCGGCCTTTTCTAGAGGGACCCTGATATGAATATGGGCGGGGTCCCATTCCAATTGCTGGATAGTCTCATCGATCCGGAGCGGCGATTTGTGGCAATTCGAGGGAGGCTACAGGGCAGGGAGCTAGCAATGATTAATGTTTATGCATCCAACTCGGATCAGGGTGCATACTTTACACGCTTATCAAGCCTCCTGGTCACATTCCTACAACACTCCCTAGTTCTGGGAGGTGACTGTAATTGTGTGGCAGACCCCACTAGAGACTGCTCACACCCCCATTTGCACGATTCTCCGCTTACTAGAGTGTCACAGCAATTTATATCCTGGCAGTCACATTGGGGCCTGATAGATGCATGGTGAAAGTTGCACCCAGACACCAGAAACTATTCATACTTCTCCTATTTACATTAGCTACACGTTCGGCTTGATGCATTCTTGTGTACACCACATGTAGTCCCACATATACATACACTGAATACTTGGCGCGCACTATTTCAGATCATAACCCACTATTGTTGTCACTGAAGTGGGGCCTGCCCCTTCCCCGTATCCCCACATAGAAATTGAAACTAGAATTGTTAGAGGATGTAGAACATCAGGGAGAGATGAAACTGCATATTACTCATTTTTTGTGGATAACGAGGCCACAACCAGCAATCCCCTGATAGAATGGGATGCTTTTAAGGTGGTGATGAGGGGAAGGTGTACAACAGGAGTGGCGGGGTATGTAGAATACTACTTAGAGACACCATGGAGGTGGAGGATAAACTGAGAGAGACTGAAAAGAATAGGTCGGTAAATCCAAACTTCCAGTCACAATACTGGAGCTTAAAGAAACAGTAGTGGAGTGTGTGGAACGTCTTCACTGCTTTGACTTCAGGAATTATATCACAAGAGCCCACAAGGAAAGGGACAAAGCAGTCCGTATGCTGGTATGCTCGACTCAGAGAGGCTCAAACATACTAGAAATTAAAATATACCTGGGGGAATGCATCTATGGACAGGAAGAAATTAACGCACATTTTCTGACCTACTATGAGCGGTTATACAAAAGTACCCTCCAAAGTGATAGGGAAACTACAGAGGCCTACTTGGCTCAGATGCAACTCCCAGCACTTATACCTGACACAGCAGGGCAGTTAGGAGGGACCATCACCCAGTAGGAAATCAAGGGGGCCATCAAGGAGTTAGCCAGGGGGAAGACACCGGGGATGGGTGGTTTCCTGTTGAGTTTTATGCTGTATATGCAGAATTACTGGCTCCAAGGTTGGAGACCCTCTATAAGGTTGCCAGGGAGTGGGGAATACTGCCGGAAATGGCACCAGAGGTGAAAGTGGTGCCTCTGCTAAAACATGGTAAAAACCCTAGGGAGTACGGCGCTTACAGACCTTTGTCCATGTTGAATTTGGACTACAAGATCCTCAGCAAGATTTTAGTGACAAGGCTCCTCCCTCATATGACAAAACTGATACACCCGGATCAGGCAGGTTTTGTCCCTGGTCGAAACACAGCTGGTAATATACGCCGATTGTTAGCAGTCCTGAGGGACCCCTCCCATGATGATAAGTTGGCTGGGGTGCTAGCTGTGGATATCGAGAAGGCCTTTGACAGCCTAGAGTGGGGGGTTCCTTTATGTAGTGATGGCCAGGCTGGGCATGGGACCTGACAATATTGCATGGGTGTGGTTACTGTATAGTTACTGTATACCAAACCTACGGCCAGAGTGCGCACAGGACAGATAATATCAGAAAGCTATGCGGTGGAATGGGGCAATAGACAGAGCTGCCCCCTGTCTCCATGGTCTTTGCGTTGGTGATGGAGCCACTGGAAGCTGCGGCTCGAGATGGGGAGTGAGGCAGGGAGTAAGAGCAGGAGGGGAAAAACACAGAATAGCCTTAAATGCCAACGAACTGCTGATTTTTGGGGGGATATGCATAGAGAGCTGCTGCGAGCCCAGCTAATGCTCTCCCAGTTCGGTACCCTTCCGGGATTGGGAGTAAACTGGGACAAAACCAGGTTGTTTCCGATGGGTCCTGCGGCACCGCCCCCTTTCGGGCTGGGTACGGTCATGTGGGAACAGCGTTGTCTTTCTTATTCGGGGGTAAAGGTGTACCATGACCCGCAGGACATCCTGGAGGGTAATGTAGGAAGAACCCTGCAATATGTCAGAACCAGTATGACTTTTTGGCAAACCTTGCTACTATATTACTTTACAGTCTTACCGATATGGATACCCGGGGCAACCTTTAGGGAATTGGAGGCACTGGTCATAGCATTTCTGTGGGGAGGAGGACGAAGGAGAGTGGCATTGGTCAAACTCCAAAGGCAGTCTTTGAATGGAGGACTAGCGGTCTGCGACTTTGAAGCCTATTACTTGGTGGCGCAGCTCCAAAGGCTTACACAGTGGATAGCAAGCAGACAGGACCATGAGGCAATAGTGAAACCATTC
Source organism: Pleurodeles waltl (assembly GCF_031143425.1). Taxonomy (NCBI): domain Eukaryota; kingdom Metazoa; phylum Chordata; class Amphibia; order Caudata; family Salamandridae; genus Pleurodeles; species Pleurodeles waltl. The sequence goes on along the minus strand of NC_090448.1, from coordinate 764,284,608 downwards.
CCTCCTCCGTGGACGAGTTTAATGAAGGTATTGTTGGGGAGTCGAGGAAGCAGGACGAGGGACTCCCCTGAATTGAAAATCTGGATTCAATGCTGGACAAGCTGTTTACGTAAACTTAAGATAAAGACCCCATACTTCCCTGACCTGCCTCTGATGTCCATACTAGCATTACCGCATAGGAGTAACTGGGAGAGGCTCCAAGCCTGGGTTGCGGCGAGGGTTCATACGGTGGGAATTCTGTTTAAGGAAGGGACAATGACAACATTTGAAGACCTTAGAGCGGAGTTTGATTCACCGGGGGTCATTTTCTACTCTATGGCTCCATCACTGCTGATATTCGGCGGCACTGGCGGGAGAGATTGAGAAAACCCCCAACACAGACAATCTGTACCTACCTGGCGACCTCCAGAGGTAAGCTCAAATTCATATGGTAGAAAACGGGCAGATAAGACCTTCCCATTGACCCAACTTAGACTAAAATGGGCGAGAGATCTGGGTACCGATATTCCTGACAAAGCATGGGAGCAAATACTGGAGGGCTTCCCCAGGACGACTAGAAACACTAGATTTAAGCTTATTAACTTTTATGTGCTGCATCAAGCTTTAAACCCTGGTCAGATGAACAAGTGCTTTGGAACTGACGGAGCGAAATGTCCTAGGTGTGGACTGACTGGAGCAAAATTCAGGCACATGTTTTGGGATTGACCAACCCTAGGGTCGTTCTGGGGGGAGGTGACCCAGTCAGTGGCAAGAGCGATAGACAAGGATGTTCCCTGTACAATGGGCCATTGTTTACTTGGGTGGTTCCCATATACGTCCAAGACAAAAGTCACAGGCAGATTTCAGGACCTGGCTTACTTGCTGGCCAAGAGGGAAATTGCAATGACCTGGAAAAATCCGACAGGCCCAAGGACTGGGTGTTAATGAGGCAAAGCCACCAACCCAAGAAGAAGGACACAATACATGACCTCTGCCTTTTTGAAGTTGTGGAAAAAGAGGAGCCTCTGGTTACCGACAAAAACTGAGACTAGCAAATAACTTGGAACATATCCCATTTCAGGCGATACTAGGACACAAAATGCAGCAGGAGTGAGAGTCTCAAACCAGATGGCGAGAGAGAAGGTAGACTCACTAGCAAACCACACTTGGCAGTAGGAATTACCTCCACCACCCACAAGTCAAATTGCCTGGCTAAGAAGCCCAAAAGTCTCATTGAAGAAATCTATAAAACTTTTTCTAAGCGTGTGGAGAAGTAATGTCCACCACAATGGACAGGACACGATAGCAAGTTAGCAGTCAAGCTGTGCACTAACTATAACTTCCTTGGCAAATACCAATGACCTGCAGGAAACGTTAGTTTGTGACTCTAGTGCAGCGCTCCTCAACATACAGGTTGCATTCTGTTCCTGTTAACCTGGGGTAAAAAGAAGACAATGAAAAATATGTCATCCATAGCATTAATGACGCTCTCTCCTACTAACAACTGATTATGAAAATAAAGCATTGCTATGTTGAAATAAATAAAATCGAATAAATAAAAAATAGAGCATATTATCTGAGTGAAAGGGCACAGTCTGCAAGCCTAAGCTAAGCCATACTGTTCCCAGGCAAGAAACTAAAAGGGACCCCCAACACCCTTCCCTATTGTCAGAAGAAGGGTGCAAAGTACAAAGCCTAATAGTTAAAATGCTCTAATTAAACTCCTGAAATCATATTTAAAATCATATATAAGAGATATAGGTGCTCATTATGGCATTGGCAGTGACTGTTAAAGTGGCAGCAATACCTCCAACAGGCTGGCGGTAATAACCGCCAAATTATGATCATGGCGGTGATAACTTCCATAGACAGCCAATGTACCACCCCTTCTTCCAGGGCGTTAACACAACTGTTCATGGCAATAGCCATCAACAGCCAGGTGGAAACACATCACAGAAGACCAAAGACTCTCCAACAGAGACACAGAGAAGATCAATGCCGCCATTGAACCAGAACTGCAAGTTTTCCCAATGCTCTTCTATGCCATGTTCCACCTGGAACACCAACGCCGATGAAGACGATGACGGTGAGTACAGCCGCCTAGCACACAAGGGAGGGAGGTAGGGAAAGGAGAGGGACACACGCACGACACACACCAGACACACACACACCATGCACATAACCAGCTGCAGACATAAACCAATGGCACAGGACACACTGCATAATAATACAAGTACTACAGATCGGCAGCACTGAAATTGTCATGTCAAGGCAACAGCCACCATATGAACCAATTTTAGAACAAAGATACATGAACAGTTGTCCAGAAGGGGTCAATGCCCAGTACAAAGTACATAAGGCCCACATAGCCACAGGGCACAGTCCAAGCCACAACTTGATCCTGGATAGCTCTGCACAAAATTGTGCAGGGCAACATCTTGAAAGTGGACAGGTACCTCAGGTGGAAGGGCGGGGGGCACCTCAGCTGAAGTCCGGAACTAGCCCACTGCTTCTGGAGGTGGCTCCATGCCCATTTCCCAATGCTGGGGAGTGCAAGATCAGTCTCTGAGGTGGGGAACATGCCCACTGCTTCTGGAGGGGGCTCCATGCCATTTACCAAAGCTGGGGGGTGCAAGGTCACAGTCTCTGAGGTGGGGAACTCGCCCACTGCTTTTGGAGGAGGCTCCATGCCCATTTCCCAATGCTGGGGAGTGAAAGGTCACAGTCTCTGTGGTGGGGAACGTGCCCACTGCTTCTGAAGGGGGCTCCTTGTACAACAGTCCCTGGATGGTGGCCTACATGCCCTCTGCTGGAAGTGAGGGCTGATTCGTCTCTGCTGGGGGAGGTTTCTCCTGGGCAGCCTCTGCTGGAGGTGAGGGCTCCATTGTCTCTGCTGGGGGATGTGTCTCCTGGGCAGCCTCTGCTGGAGGTGAGGGCTGCTGTGTCCCAGCTGGGGGAGGTGTCTCCTGGGCAGCCTCTGCTGGAGGTGAGGGCTGCATTGTCTCTGCTGAAGGGGGGGGGTGTCTCCTGGGCAGCCTCTGCTGGAGGTGAGGGCTGCATTGTCTCTGCTGGGGAAGGTGTGTCTTGGGCAGCCTCTGCCGGAGGTGAGGGCTGCTGTGTCCCAGCTGGGGAGGTGTCTTCTGGGCAGCCCCTGCTGGGGGTGAGAGCTGCTGTGCCCCAGCTGGAGGTGAGGGCTTCTTGTCTGTCATTTGTGGTTGAGTGGGACCCACTGCTGTCATTGGTGGGTGAGTGGGAACCTTTTCTGTCATTGGTGGTCGAGTGGGAACCTCTTCTGTCATTGGTGGTTGAGTGGGAACAATTTCTTTTATTGGTGGTTGAGTGGGAACCTCTTCTGTCATTGGTGATTGAGTTGGAACCTTTTCTGCCATTGGTGGTTGAGTGGGAACCTCTTCTGTCATTGGTGGTTGAGTGGGAACTTTTTCTGTCATTGGTGGTTGAGTGGGAACCTTACCCCTCCTGGCCGGTGGAGTGGGATCCTTCCTTTTCCTGGTTGGTAGAGTGGGATCCTTCCCTTTCCCGGCTGCTGGAGTGGTATCCTTCACTGTCTTGCCTCCATGACTATGAGGTGCCTGCACTGTCTCCGTGGACTGTTTGACTGAGGTGCTGGGCTGGGTCATTGGGACCCTGCTCTTGCAGGCAGGACAGGGGGAGGGAAGAGGTCAAGTTGGGCAAGGAAAAGCTTCTTAGGGACGGTGGGGCGGGACGAGGGAAGAGGGGTGGGAGTGGAGGTAGAGGGAGTGGTTGTTGGAGGAGTACGTCTGCTGGACTTGGGTGCAGGTGCATGGGCAGTGTGCTGATATGAGTGGATGGCTGTTGGGTGTCTGAGTGCCTGCGTTTGTGTCATTTGGGGGGAAAGACAGGGTGGGAGAGGACACAGGGCGTGCGTGGATGGATGTTGTAGAGGTGTCTGCTGGTGAGGTGTGTGTGCTGCTTGGTGTGGTGATGCTAGTGGTAGCTGTTGAAGCAGTGCATGCAGGTGTGAGTGTGGACGTGACTGTGAGGGAGGTGGAGGAGGGGAAGACAGCGGAGGCAGTGGATGTGGATGTGTGTGCAACTGTCTGTTGTTTGTGTGAGTGCGTGTGGACGGAAGTTTGGTGCCTGTGTTTGACTGTGCCACTCTTGTGCGATGTCTCGTTTGCATACTCCTCTGTATGTGTGCATGGGATGGGTTGGGGTTGAGGAGACTGAGACTAGGAAGTGGTAGTTGGAGGGGGGACGTAGGAACAGGGACAATGGCTGCCATCAAAGAGGAGGCCAAAGCCTGAATCGATCTCTGTTGGGCCGCCAATCCACTGTGGTTGCCTTCCAGGAATGCATTGCTGCATCTAGGATGCCAGCCTCTGGATGGCATTCACACTGGTTGACTGCCCTACAGAGATGGATCTCAGGAGGTCAATAGCCTCCTCACTCAGGGCAGCAGGGCTCACTGGGGCAGGGCCTGAGGTACCTGGAGCAAAGGAGATACCCACCCTCCCGGGTGAGCGGGCACGGGCAACTCGCTGAGGGGCTACTGGGAGGGTGGTGCTGGTTCCGTGGTGGTAGCTGTACCTGCAGCTGGGGTGGTCACAGAGGTGTCCGCCACCACCAGGGAGCTTCCATCGGAGGAGGAATCAGAGTCTGTGTTGTCACCTCCTGTCTCCACCGTTGTGCTCCCCACACCCTCTGTCCCACTAGATCCCTCGGTGTCGGTAGACTCTGCCTCCTGGATCCTGGGGGATGCAGCTCACCTCTGTCACCGGTGCCCCTGCTCCTCTGCCAGATGATGCTAATGCACACATGGACAGGATGATAGAAGGAGAAAGGTGGGGAGGGATAGAAAGGGACCACTGGGTCAATTACAGCACCAACACCATAGTTGGCATACACAGAACCATCACACACAGGGATCAGGATTGAGCACTATGCATTGCACTAGATGCCACAGCAAGATGAGGGCCAAACACTGCCAATTGCACACCTCCTGGGACCCACAAATCCCTGACTGACATGGAATGCAAATGAGCTAGGTTACCTGAGGTTGCCATACACCCATTACCCTTGAGCTGGATCATGCTGCAATGTCTCTCCTGGCATTAAGGGGCACCCACTAACTCACACCCACAACCCAGATTCCATGGCACCTACCAATTATTGTAGTAATGCCCACTGTACTCATTCCCTTGTGGCTGCTGTGATGCCCTCAAGCACCCATCCAGCTCTGGGTAGGCCACCGCTAGTATGCCGGCCATCAGGGGGGTCAGGTTCCGACAGGCACCCCTTCCATCGTTTCAGGACCTCCCACCGTTTCCTGCAGTGGGTGCTCTGCCTGCTGTAGACCCCCAGGGTCCACACGTCCTTGGTGATGGCACGCCACAATCCCTTCTTTTGATGGGCACTGACCTGCAGAGGTAATGCAGACTGGAGGACAGCACTACACATAAAATCCAGCCTGTCACACATATGGCCCACAAATCCTGTTTTGATATCCATTGGCACACACATTGCCCGGCACACAACATGTACACTACCACCAGACATAACACCCCACATATGATACGATGCCTGCACACACATCTCCATGCAACCCTCCCACATGCATTGTGCCCAAGTTTTACTCACCTGTTGGTCTGGAGGCCGATACAGCGGTCCATACTGGGGCATGACCCCATCCACCAAGCGCTCCAACTCCATTGAAGTGGAGGCCGGGGCCCTTTCCACGGTCACACAGGCCATTGTAGGTTCCAGACACAGGTCACAGCAGCACACGTAGTGTAGGTGTTGTCCTGTGGAAAGTCAGGAATCAAGTGAGGTTATAGACAGAAAATAGAGGTCACGTCCGCTGCGGTGTACACCGTCACTGCCGACGCTGATCCCCATTGGCCACTGTACTCCATAGAGCCCCAACGTCGGCGGAGTTACTTCACTTCCACTTGTCCCTAGATACAGGACAGGCGGTCGCCATTTCATGGTGGTTAACTACAGACAGATCTTCCATAACAGCGTCATTGCAGAAAATTGCACATACATTGCCATTCACACTGTCCCATCACATTAATGCTGTATGCACACTGAGGTGGTAGTTCCATTGTCCAAATTGTGACAGCTTACTCACTCTTGTGTCCCTCAGGTTCCTACCACTGCAGATGAATAGGAGGAGGAGACAAAAACCCGTGTACAGACCCCTTGTGGGCTTGGCTACACTGTAGGGCAGCCACATTATACTCACCTATAGACTGGACAGGGCCAAAATCACAGAACTGTGTGCCCAATTGGAGCCTGACCTGATATCAGCTGTCCATCATCCCACTGGGCTCCCACCTCTTGTGCAAGTTCTATCAGTGCTCCATTTCCTGGCAACTGGTTCTTTCCAAGTGACAGTGGGCTTGGCAGCAGGAATGTCACAGCCAATGTTCTTAATCGTGCTGGCAAGGGTATTGTCTGCCTTGGTGAAACACATGTGCAGCTACATTGCGTTCCCCCAGGTGGAAGATTTGGCCACTGTGAAAGCGGGATTCTATGCAATGGGACATATACCCAATATTATTGGGGCGATTGACGGTACACATAGGGGGTCATTACAACCCTGGCGGATGGTGTTAAAGGAGCCGTAATACCGCAAACAGGCCGGCGGACAAAAAAAAGGAATTATGACCGTGGCGGAAACCGCCAACAAAGACAGCCACTTTAACACACAGACCGCCACGGCGGTACAGACAAGCAGCGCGGCGGTCACCGCCAACAGACAGGCGGAAGACAATGTACCGCCCATAGTATCACAACCCGCCAATCCGCTACCTTTTCCGGGGCGGATTCACTGTGGATAAAAACACGGTGGAAACAGTTAGTGCACTGGGAAAACGCTCACCTTAACACATCCCACGAGGAAGAAGGACACCATGGAGCTGGAATTACAAATCCTACCTGCCCTTCTCTTCCTACTCATCTACGAAGACCAGCGGCGGCGGCGGCGGCGACAATGGTGAGTACTGCACCTACGACATAGGGGAGGGGGAGGCAAAAGTCAGGGGGACACACACGCAACACCCCCACCCCCACCCTCGCATATTACAACACACACACCAATGCAGTTACAAACATCACAGTAACAACCTCCAACCCCCCCGGAAGAATGCAAAGACAAAACTAAATCAGTTCAAACATTGTAATGTATCAATATACATGTGTCAATTATATACAGATATATATAAACTCATACAAAGGTATATACAGTACGAGAAGTAGTGCAGATATGCACATCTCAATGTCCGTGCACCACTAGGCCAAAAATGCATGGGCGAGGCCCACACAAGATACCTGTCCACAAACGAAGAGAACACTGCCGGGGCATCAGAGAGAAAAACAACAGGCACCTCAGGGGGAAGGGAAGGGGGGGGCACCTCAGCCGGATTACTGCACCACGCCACATCCACGACGGGGCTCCATGCCCATTGATGTATCCTGGGGAGTGCAAAGCTACAGTCTCACAAGTCTCTACAGTGGGTGGTTTGCCCACTGTTCCATCCTGGGGAGTGCAAAGCCACAGTCTCACAAGTCTCTACAGTGGGTGGTTTGCCCACTGTTCCATCCTGGGGAGTGCAAAGCCACAGTCTCACAAGTCTCTACAGTGGGTGGTTTGCCCACTGTCCCATCCTGGTGAGTGCAAAGCCACAGTCTCACAAGTACATAACAGCCTCCACTGGTTCTGGAGGGGGACTGGTGCCCAGAGTGCTTCATCCTGTGAAGGACTGAGGTAGTGGATGCATGTCTCCACTGGTTCTGGAGGGGGACTGGTGCCCAGAGTGCTTCATCCTGTGAAGGACAGAGGTAGTGGATGGATCTCTCCACTGGTTCTGGAGGGGGACTGGTGCCCAGAGTGCTTCATCCTGTGAAGGACAGAGGTAGTGGATGGATCTCTCCACTGGTTCTGGAGGGGACTGGTGCCCAGAGTGTTTCATCCTGTGAAGGACAGAGGTAGTGGATGGATCTCTCCACTGGTTCTGGAGGGGGAATGGTGCCCAGACTTGATTAGTCTCCCCGTGACAGTTCCTGTCCCGTCACAGTCCCAGCTGCACATGGGATAACGATGCTTGATGTGGTGGTCTTTTCCTTCTTCTGCGGTGCATGCCCGGTTCAGCGGTGCTTGCCCTGTTCAGCGGTGCACGCCCTGTTCAGCGGTGATTCACCATGGCGGTCTCTGGACTGTTCAGCGGTGCTTTGCCCTGGCGGTGTCTGGACTGTTCAGCGGTGCTTGCCCTGTTCAGCGGTCTCTGGACTGTTCAGCGGTGCTTTGCCATGGCGGTCTCTGGACTGTTCAGCGGTGCTTGCCCTGTTCAGCGGTGGGGGTTGTAAAATGGTGAGGGGTGATGGTGGAGGAATGTCCTTGGCAGAGTCTAGTCTATTAGTCTAACAGGTGCATTGTCTAAAGGGGCAAAGGAAGTGGAGCTGGGGCAGTTAAAGTATGGACAGGGTAACAAAGTGGGACAGTGGGAGGACAATCAGGGTGGTCTCATTTCCTGGCGGGGGTCTTGCCATCTTGCTCTGTCCTGTTCCTGGATCTCAGGGACCGCTTGTGTGGTGGTTGTCCGTCTGCAGGGGGTGGGGTGCTGGTTTTGTGGTCCTGTCCACTAGCGCCGGCGGAGGTGGTGGGCAGTTCATCGTCCATGCTAGTGTCAGGGGCCCTTTGGAGTGCCACGGTGTCCCTCAAGGTCTGCTGTATGTCCTTCAGCACCCCTACGATGGTGCCCAGGGCAGAGCTGATGGTCCTGAGCTCCTCCCTGAACCCCAAATACTGTTCCTCCTGCAGGCGCTGGGTGTCCTGAAACTTGGCCAGGACCGTCACCATCGTCTCCTGGGAGTGATGGTATGCTCCCATGATGGAGGATAGGGCCTCGTGGAGAGTGGGTTCCCTTGGCCTGTCCGCCCCCTGTCGCACAGCAGCCCTCCCAGTTCCCCTGTGTTCCTGTGCCTCCGTCCCCTGGACCGTGTGCCCACTACCACTGCCCCCAGGTCCCTGTTGTTGGGGTGGTGGGTTATCCTGGGTTCCCTGTAGTGGTGGACACACAGCTGATTGACGTGTCCTGGGTAGGGAGGTATGGGCCCGCTGGGTGGGTGCTGTGCTGGTGTTACCAGAGGGTGGAAGGTCAGTGTTGGGCTGTGCCTGTCCAAGAGGAACCGACTGTCCCGAGGCCCACAATGGTCCGGGCTGGTCATCAGGATCCAGTAGGACAGAGCTGCTATCGTCACTGTGGGCCTCTTCTGTGGGTGGAGTGGAGTTGTCTGGACCCTCCGGTGTGGTGACGGTCCTACGTGATCCTGCAGGGGCATAAGTGCATGATTATTGCATGTGTGTGTGTCATGGTGTGCAATGTGTGGCTCACCGTGTACACCAGTGCAAGCATTCCTGTGGGGGGGCTTATGTGATGATGGTTGGGGGGGTGTTCTGGGTATGTGCAGTGAGCATGCTTTGGTGATGGGTGTCCATGCTTTGTTATGTCATGCAGGGCTTGGTGTTGGGATGTGTGGTTTGTGCTATTAGTACATTAGTGAGGAGTTGGAGTGATAGGGGAGGGTGTGAGGATGGGGGTGTGTGATAGCATGCAGGTAGGGTGCGGGATATGATAGTTAAGATTTGACTTACCAGTGTCCATTCCTCCACCGACTCCTCCGAGACCCTCTGGATGCATGATGGTCAAGACTTGCTCCTCCCATGTTGTTAGTTGAACCGCATCTGTGCCTGGAGACCACTGAACGCACCTTCCCCCGTAGGTCGTTCCACCTCTTCCTGATGTCCTCCCGATTTCTTGGATGCTGTCCCACAGCGTTGACCCTGTCCACGATTCTGCGCCATAGCTCCATCTTCCTGGCTATGGATGTGTGCTGCACCTGTGAGCCAAATAGCTGTGGCTCTACCCGTAGGATTTCCTCCACCATGACCCTGAGCTCCTCCTCGGAAAACCGGGGGTGTCTTTGGCGTGACATGGAGTGGTGTAGGTGATGTGTGGTGTTTTGTGCGTGGATGTTGTGTGGGGGATGGTGTTGTGTGCATCTGTGTGGTGGGGTTGTCTATTCTGTGCTCTCTCTCTGGCCTTCGTCTCTATTTTTTGGTCGTAGGGGTTTGTGGGTGATGTGGATGTGTGTTTTATATTGTGTTGGGTGTGTGGGAGTGGTGTTTGTATGTGTATCAGGTGTGTGTATTTGGAATTGTCCAATGTGGCGGTGTTTTGGAGATGTGTGTGTATTTTGAGCGCGGCGGTGTGTACCGGCAATGGAATACCGCGGCTGAAAGACCGCCGCGTATATTCGTGGGTCGTAATAGCATGGGCGTGTTTCTGTTGGCGTGGAGGTGGAGGTTTTGTTTTCGCCAGTTTAACACTGACCTTTGTTGTGGCGGACTTGTGTGGGTGTCTGAATTTCGGCGGATTCCGAGATGTGTGTCATAAGAGCTGTGGCGGGATTCCGCAGTCGCGCCGGTGTATTGGCGGTCTTCTGCACGGCAGTAAGCGCCTTTTACTGCCAATGTTGTAATGACCACCATAATGCGTTAGCCCCCCCCCCAGAATGAACAGGTGTTCAGGAATCAGAAGAGTTTCCACTCACTGAATGTGCAAATGGTGTGCCCGGCGGACCAGTACATCTCCTACATCACTGATAAGTATCCTGGGTCGGTGCATGATGCCTTCGTTCTGAGGAATAGCAGCATCCCAAATGTGATGGCCCAACTACAGAGTCACAGGGTGTGGCTAATAAGTGAGCCAGAGTCCCCACCCACTGTGTATTAGTATATGCCTTCAAGTGTTATCCCCATAGCATTGTGTAAGGCTAAATTTTGTTCCTCAATACTTGCAGGTGACTCTGGCTACCCAAACCTATCGTGGCTCCTGACCCCTGTGAGGAATGCCAGGACAGGGGCTGAGAATCATTATAATGATGCACATGGGTGAACCAGGAGACTAATCGAGAGGACCTTGGGCCTCCTGTAGGCCAGGTTCAGATGCCTGCATCTAACAGGTGGATTCCTGTGCTACTCACCCGAGAAGGTCTGCCAGATAGCAGTGGCATGCTGCATGCTGAATGTTGCATAACCTGGCCCTCATACGACATGTGCCTTTTATGAAGGAGGAGGGGACTGGAGATGACCCTGTGGCAGCAGTGGGCCCTGAGGACAGTGAGGATGAGGAGGCAGAGGATGAGGATAAGTACAAAAGAACATCAGTTATACGACATTACTTCCAATGACACACAGGTGAGACAGTGGAACTGGCCATTACTCTGACTATTGATATTTTCTGTGTTAACTTCCTTTGCATCTCAACTTACTGTCACCTAAGGCTTGTCCTTTTACAGATGTTAGTGATATGGTAATATGGGGATGTTGGTGATGTGAAAACAGTGTCCTGATGTGTTTACTGCATCCAGCTACAGGTCATTATTTGTATGCTATCACAGTGTTCAGATCATTTGCACTAGATGTGACTGTTCCCCTAAATGCACATTTTCAACACATAAAATGGTGTCACTCAAGTTGTGTTCAGTGGTGTTTATTGTAGAGCAAATAAATGACTGAAAAGTGCAATGGAATGGGGTGATGGTAGAGGAAACCCCATGGTATTGTTCCAGCATGTAGCACAGGTCTAGTGTCCGAGGGGCCATCGGAAGGGGAGCAAAGGCAGTTCAAAGTGGACAAGGTGACATGCTGTGAGCTGTGGGGGAGGAGGTGGAGGTCCACCGCCAGTCCTCTGGATGGCGAGCTGGTGCCTTGCTGCCACGGAACGTACATTCCCCCATAGGTCATTCCACCTCTTTCTGAAGTCGTTCCTTGTTCTTGGATGCTGTCCCACGGCATTCACCCTGTCCACGATTCTCCGCCATAGCTCCATCTTCCTGGCAATGGATAATTGCTGTACCTGCGCTCCAAACAGCTGTAGCTCTGCCCTGACTATTTCCTCCACCATGACCCGCAACCCCTCATCTGTGAAACAGGGGTTCCTTTGTGGGGACATGGGTGTTGTGTGGTGTGTGTAAGTGTGTGGGTATTGAGTACTGTGGTTGGGTGTGTGAAGGGGGTGCGTGAGGGATGTATAGGTGTATGTAGTGTGTGTGTGTAGTTGTCGCAGTGGTCTTGGTGTCAGTCTGGTGGCAATAATTTGTATTCCTAAAGGATTGTGGGTAATGTGTGTTTTATAGTGCTGTAGGTGGGTGTGGTGTGTGTATGAGTGTCAGGTGTGTGTTTTTGGTATTGGCTAACGTTGTGTAGTTTAGTATTTGGGTGGCCATTTTGAGCAAGCTGGAGTGTACTGCCAATGGTTTACCGCCATTGAATGTCCGCTGCGGTGATTCGTGGGTCATAATGTGGTGGGTGTTGTTTTGTTGGCATAACGGTGTGGGTGTTGGTACCGCCACTTTAGCACTGACTTTTGGGCTGGCGGATTTGTGTATGTGGTAGTATTCCGTCGGATTGGCGTGTGTGTGTCATAATTTGGCGAACGGATGTTTGCCTCCACGGCGGTACGTTGGCGACCGCCAATGTCATGATGACGGCCATGTGTAAGTCAGCAAGCAAAGCAGGTCAACAGACAGGTCGAATTTAAAGGCAATTTGGTGTCACATTTTATACTATGAAAAAGCCAATGGTCAAATTTTACAGTGATTGTGGTCTTGCAGAAAATCTCAGATGTCATCAAGGGTGATTGAGACCAAAAAGAACTCCACTTCGGCAGGTGACAGATTGATCAAAGTATTGGCACAAGGATCCACGGAGCAGAAGGGAGCAGAAGCCGCAGGCAGAGAGTGAACTGCAAAGGTAGCACTGTCCATTGTGCCAGATATCATGGGAGCCAGTAAATCCACAAACTGTAGCTCATAGGATGCCTCACCAATCAACCGCAGTCTCAAGGGGCATGTCCATGAATGAACATTCACCAAGAACATTAACAGATCCTCATCCACAGGAGGCACAGGCTGCTTGGCAAGACATACTATAGGTGCGCATTCAAAGAGGCACAAGGTGCAATGGGAAACCAGCTGCACACCCGTCAGGAGTTGTCGAAATGTCAATGACCAATCCAGCTCATTAAGCAAGGAGGATCTGAAATACTGCATCATGCGATCAAGACACAGCTGGGTTGGTGGTAGTTCCATCACTCCACTTTGCTGAGATAGGACAGCCACTGCATATCAAGAACAGCAGCAGCAGAACTCTGCCAATCAATGCCAAAGTTATAGGGAATCTGCCAAAGACACTCAAAAAGAGCGAATGTATGGCTGGAGTTATGACTTCAAACATGGTCTGCAAGGTGCTGACATATCCAGAACCGACAGCCTTAAAAAAGTGCACAACCCCTTGCAGTATTTGTTACATTAAAGATTCTGGTCACCAATTCTCCAAAATGTTTGGGGAAGTTGGTATTTAACAGGGAGTGTATCTCAGCTGATGACCTTGCGGTCTGGAGATCGCAGGTCTCTTTGGCTGATGGCAGAGCCACATGTATTTGGAACAGTAGTGCCTTTAGTCTGCTTTGCTTGTCAAAATTTACATTAGCAGTGGCAATGTGGGGCCACAAGTCTGCCACTTTTATCTTTAGTGTGGCGGAGAATAAAACATGGACACAACAAGTTGCTTTTTGAGTAATGGAAATCATATAAGCGATTCCTGGCTTCATTCCACAGCAGCTTTGATTGTTCAGAACCACATAACTTCCATTAGAAAGTTTCTGAAATACTGGACAAATCAAAGAGATAGGTGTACCTTTCGGATAGTATGCCAAATATGCAGGCTCCGCAATGCAAAGGTTGTGCAAAGACACCTGCTTACCGATCACTGAATGACTATTAAGTCTCACATTTGCTTCCGCTAAGAAAGACCTCTGTTTCACCATTCATACACTTGTAATTGTAAGCCAACTCTCACACTTTGTGTCTCCTAGCTGCTCAAACCTGCCCACTGCTTTAAGCATTCCCTAAAAAGAATGTATTAACCACTCTAGCGAGGGGATTTCTGCTACAGGAAAAGGCAACGTTTCTACCTTCTCAGTGTTAAGCACGATGTAACTAGCTTTTTTTTGCAATTATCTGTGTTGTCTGGATAAATTAAAAGCAGCAAGAATTGAGTACCGTTATCGAGCTTCCAAGGCACATGGCCACTTTTGAGAACCTGCAGTGTCCAACCTAACTGCGTGATCTAAGGCAGCTGACTTTGACCATGTTGTAAAAAGGATGTCACTCTGAATGATATCAATCACAGATGACACAATAAAATTTAAGGTGTAAATTCTGTTGGACAAAAATGTCATGCCATTATCAACAACAACTAAAGCCTTTTCCGTGTTTTCCTTATTAATTTGCCTTAAACCTGCAGCAGCTTCCATCTGGGAAAGTTTCCAGATCTCGTTGTATATGGCAAACAGAAAGCGTTTTGAGCGTGGCTTCCGGGGTCCTCACCAGAAATCTTGTAGATTGACTTCTTCAGACAGGAGACTTAGGTGTTCTTTGACAGCTGTTAAAGTGGAAGAACGTAACTATTGTTGGCACAGTTTATCCAAACTGTATGTAGTGACGATACCTGAATGTTGAGCTGAGACACAGCAAGGGCGTGGCCAGCTTGCTCTGAAATCCCCAAGGAATTATTAAAATGTCCTTTGGCCATAATAAACACCAGCCGGGACTCAAAAGTGAGGAATTAAAGGTACCATTTTGAACCCAAACAGTGAGTCGTTCTTCAGTGCATTTAGAAATGTTTGCCAATTGTGAAATTTAGCTAATGTGGGGATACCAGGCACATTCATTTCTTTTATTTTTGCTAACCCTAAACAGGTTGTTTGTTGGATGGTGTCATTTAAAAACATAATTTATAAATGAATAAGGCATGCTTTAAATAAAGCTTCCCTACCCTGTATCTGCCAATCTTTTGTTCCCTATGCACTCTTCAAATCAACAGTGTTTTTCCAATACTCATACCCTTTAGCAGCAAGCTGGAAAACAAAGGAATCTGAATAGATCATTTTTTTCTGTTAGCAATAAGGTGGCAATTTGAAATAGTACGACTCAGCATTTCTAATGTCAAGCCCAGTAAAATATACAAACTTATCTACATAGGTTTTGGAACTCCCCACAGGTGGAGTTGAACAATGTTCCCATTGTGTGTAATTGTAAACTAATCTTGGAGTACTGGCTTGGTGCAGAAAATAATGTCCATGATGGTGATATTAGAATATATCCCCATGATTCACTGTGTTCACATACATGTCTTCACTTTCAAATACAGTATAATATTGTAGCTCAGAGAGCATGGAATCAACTGTTTTAACATCCCAGTCAAAGGAAACAATACTAGGTGTAATAACATCAGTGATTGATATTTTAAACACATATGGAATTTGAATGACCTCAATAGGACCGTATATATCAAATGGTACTTCAACCCAAACAATCCCACCTGGAATCGGTACTTCTGAAATGTTCACAACGGGCAAGTCTCTTCGGACCTTATGGGTCAAAACCTCATTCACTGGCTCAGCGTTCAGGAAGATAATGACCATTTATCAAAAGAAAGAAAACAATAAGGAAACCTATCCAAAGCAGAACGTCAAGCAATGTCAACAGTATCCACAGATAATGCCATAGATAAATTAAGTCATTGTTTTAAGCCACATGAACAGCTTATGTGTCTTTGATACAGTTTCAGTTGCAGATGAGTTATCATTGTTGATGAAATAACCAAAAGCAGTCTGTGCAAACACTGAAGCCGGTGAAGGACCCATCTGTGGTGGTTTATAGTAGACAACGTCATCTGTCTGTGTCAAACTGAAGTAGTAAAGTTCCACATCTCAGCCGTTTCTTGAAGTGGTAACAGGAATCTGCAGAAGCTCATTCTCCACCCCCCCCATGCTCTAGGAGGCAATTGTATCATTGATACTTGCAGAAAAATTGTTTACTGCTTGCAGAGGTATATCCTGTTGGGTAGTGATTGGGGAACATGTGACCTCTAGGTCTACTCTGCAGGATTAGCCACATGGTGCAATTTGACATTGTCAATGGAAACAAATCTGTCTCTTTGGAACCAGGCAGCAGTGGTATGATGACAGTTCTGGTACTTGGTTTTAGCACAACTGGAACCTGTGCTCTGTAGGATGGGCCAAACTCCTTTTTCAGAGCAATCTTATCACACACTAGATCCCCGACTCTAGGAATCCAACCTGTAGATGTTGTTGCCAAATCTCTTATTCCCAAATTGGTGGCACAGGCAGATGAATTTTCATCACGGAATTGTTGTAGCTCCTGTAAAACAGCAACACGTTCATGTATGTCAAATGGTGTGTCTGCCTTCACCGCACAAGCACCATCAAGATCAGATACATACATAGGTATCCCGAAGAGGACCTCATATGGGGTGCGACCTCCCAAGGACCTTCTGGGCGGATTGTTTAGTGCTTTCTGGACCCAATATAGATGATGCAGCCAACTACGTCCTGAACCTAAAACTCTTGCTGTAAAGGACCACTTTAAGTCTTGGTTCTTCCTCTTCACAACGCTATTTGTGGGGAATAATGGAGTTGAACACCCTTGGTGTCCATGAATGCCTTAGATGCAAAGGCAGGGCCCTGCTCTGAGCGGAATGCTGCAGCCGTATATGTACTGAGAAAGACTTGCAAATCTTTCATAACAGTCTGGGCGTCAACCGACCATTGTGGCCATACCCACAGAAATCTGGAACAGGAATCAACAGCGACTAAAATGTATTTACATGCACCATCAGATTATAATGCACCACAATGGCCCGTACACACATTGTAGTGGTTTGTTGCAAATGAGGAGTGATGTCTGTGGTGGGCGTTTGATGGTGGACCCTTAAATTTGTTGGCAAATGTCACAACAAAGGCAAATGGCTTGGTCTGTTTGTGAAGACCTGGGCACCAAAAGCATTTTTGCAACAGAGGTATTGTAGCCACCACCCCTGCGTGAGCAGAAGCAACACCCTCCTGCGCTGCTTTGATGACATCTAATCTCTGGTCTTTGTTGTGGATCACACAATCTCCTATTCCTGGAATGGTTGCAAATGCAATGTTTTGGGCACGGAGATGGTAGGAATATTTTGCAGGATATGCTTTAAGCCTTGCAGTCAGTGGAAACTATCACAGCAGCCAGTATCTCATTATCAAACCTCATATGAGAACAATGTATTGCAGCTACAGAAGCCATAGTTACTGCAGATTTGTCAGCGTCACCAGCCAGAGTATTTCCTACAACATGCATGCCTACACGTTGATGGCCTAATGCATGCTCTATGTGAGCCTTTGGTAGTCTGTCCCGAAGGATGGCTACTCTCCCCCATAAGTTTCTCTGTTTGATCGTGTTCCCTTCGAAATCTCTGAAGCCGTTAAGGCACCAATGATTCAGGTAATCGTGATAAGACTGGACACAATAGTACAAATTACACACAATTAGTGTTGGTTGGTCCGGATCTGTATGTTCCAGTGTCAAGGCAAGAGCCTTAAGCTCTGCCAGTTGTGCAGTGTAGTCCCCTAGCATCTGCATGTAGGTGTTTTGAGGGAGGAAGGTACCATCCCTCATTGCCCCGGTTACATGTGCGCAAGCTGCTGAGTATTGATGTTTAGTACCTACAGCTGGCTGTGCTGAACCATCAGTGTAAATGACAGTGCGGTACTGATCAAGTGATATTATGTTATTAGGTGCAGGGTACTCCTGTTCGTATTGGAGTATTTCTTATGTCTGAAGTTTTGGATCAAAAATGTAATCAACATCAGTAACAGGCAGGGAGGTTGCCCATTGAATCCAGAGTGGATGTTATGCTTTTTGCATTCTGAATGCTAGGTTTGGTGACCGACTCAAGGGCTGGCACAAGGGTAACAACAATAGTACATTTCCCTTAGGAAAGTGGCTCTCCTTAACGACAGCCATCTGAACAGCAGTCAGTATTTTTATTGTTGGTGCTAAACAGTGTTCTGCATTGAAGTACAAATGTGATTTGTATGCTATGGGTTCCGTGTCACCTTCGTTGAATGTGACATGGGTAAAGCCGATGGCACCAGCAATTATTCTGATGACCAGGTTTCTTTTGTTCTCACATGTATGTAAGTGTTTTGCTTCTACCATGTCCAGCTGCAGATCTCTAAGAATGTGGGTGTGTTCTGCTGTCTAGTGTTTGCTTGTAAAGTCTGGACTAATTAGATCATATAGTGGTTGTATGTGTTGTGCATAATCAGGTATGTGTGGTGTGCCAAAGTTAAAGAAACCCAGCAATGAATGAAGTTTCTTGATGGTATTTGGAGGTTGAAGTTGAGCACAGTTTTCTAGAAAGTGCGGGCCAGGCTCCTGCCTTCACCTGATAGCTTGTATCCCAGAAATAGGTCACTGAAGAAAGCAATTTTAGTGTTCTTGAAATTGAATTTGTAGCCCTGGGTGGCAAATCCTGACACGATTCGATCCACCCTGGCCAGATGTATGTTGAGGTCGTCATCTGTGAGATTAATGTCATCTACATAGGACAGCAACTCGGGATCAATCTCATGTAGTATTGATGTTATTTTTGCTGAAAACAACCTTAGCCTATTCTTATCCCCAAATAACACAAGCGCCACTGCAAGTCTAATGAGCTAAAGGCGCTAGATCCTTACTTTCCGGTGCTAGGTTTTGGCAGAAAAACTAATTGGAAATATCCAAGGTTGTTTTGCACTTTTTGCTCACTATTTTGTTAATTTGTGCTGTGCTGTGCTGTGTACATTTTGTATTGCACACATGCATGTGTGACTGCTCAAGGGTCTGTGGTCTAACACTATTCTATATGATTGGCCAATCTTTTTCTGCCAATAGTATATCACAGTTCTATGATTCCCAGAATATAACTTCAATGGTGCGCTCTATGTCCCCCTCAATTTGGATATTTAACTCATAAACCCTGCTGGGGCTGGGAAAATGTGCATGTCTGCTGTCTCGAGAATAAAAAAGTCATTAGTTGCTGTCACATCCAGATGATCTAGAAGATTCTGGTGACATATTGTGACCTCTGCTGTGCTGTTTAGCAGAGTCACTGCCCACGTCCGATTCTTGAACAACATTCTCAGAGTGGATGGCATTTTTAATGGAAATTGCAGCCACATTTTTCTTTTTTAACTGGGGCTTTTGTTGAGCAGTTTTGTCTTCTTTTTTGACGTAAGCTTCAGAGGAAGGTTGCAGGTCCTTCTTCAGCTTCGCGTAGTCACCTCATGTTTCAGATCGTCTCATTCTCTCACTCCGTTTATCCAGTGTGTCCTGTAAGGAATAAGAGGGACGTGTATCAGTATAATGGTATCTACCAAGAGTTTTTAAAGTGTTTCTATCTCAGTCATTGTGGCCCACGTTATGACTTCAGTGGTCTTTACTTAAGATCATCGAAGCCACGGGCACCTGAAGATCACTGCTGGGGGTCTTCTTCTCGCCATATAATGGGTACTGCCGGATTTCCACCACACTGTGGGTGGAAATCAGGAAGTATCCATGCTGGAGGTCAGAGGTATCTGGCCGGTGCTGCCACCTGTGCCGCCCCGCCAGAAGGACGCTGCCAGTCGTATTAAGACCATTAATATGGCCTGGTGGTGTCCTGCTGGAGGGGAGCTGCCAGTGGTAGTAGCGCTCATACCTGTTCCCTGCCAGACGATCTCCTAGTTGGACAAGGTAATTTGTGCGTCCGACAGGGGAGGGGGGTGTTGTGTGTGGTGTCTGCCTGTGTGTATGAATGTGTGTGTGCTTGTGTGAATGCGTCTGTGAGTGTTGTGTATGTGTGATTGTATGCATGTGAGTGAATGCATGTATGAATGTTGCAGTGAGTGCGTGTCTGCATGTCAGTGTGTATACCTGTGAGTATGTGTGTGTGGATGCGTGCATAAATGCATGCGAGTATGTGTGAGTGAATCCGTGTACGGATGAGTGTGAGTGAATACATGCCTGAATGCATGTGAGTATGTGTGAGTGAATGCGTTTATGGATGAGTGTGAGTGAATGCGTGCCTTAATGCATGTGAGTATGTGTGAGTAAATGTGTGTATGGATGAGTGTGAGTTAATGCGTGTATGGATGAGTGTGAGTGGAAGCGTGTCTGAATGTGGAGGTGACTGGGTGTATGCGTGGTACGTGTGTGTGTGTGTGCACGTATGCAGGGAGGGGTGGTGGGGGACGCTATTTGTATGGGGAGGGTCAGGTGCTTGGTGGGGGGGGAGTGCCTGGGGGAGCCATCTACAGGTGACAGGGAAGGAATTCCCTGTTACCGGTAGCCCCACCGCCATTGTTGTTGTGGCAGTAAAACCATGGCGGTAGGCCGGCTCATAATGCCGCTGCTGGTCTTCTTTGGACTGCAGGGCTGCAGATGAACATCTCCAGCCTAGCAGTTCATACCGCCACGGCGGCATGAGTGGAGATGTGGCAGGTTGGCAGCGGCCAACCCTCCACACTCATAATGTGGCGGTATACACCGCTAGCATGTTGGCGGTGATACCACCACATTAACCCTGTCTTAATGAGGGCCTATATCATCTCTCAGAGGTCTACGGTTGTGGAGATTCTCCTCTCTGACTTCTTCTGTCTTTATTTTTGTTTTTGTTTATCCCGATGTTTATTTAGAACTCTCTGATGCTTGTTTAGTACCTTCCTTAGGGGTGATACTTTGACCTAGTAGTTTAGTTGGTCTGGCCCCCAGACTATCTCATCCTATACTATTATAGGTTTTGGAAATAATCTTTGGCAACTCTTGTTCCTATTCTGTTTGAGGTATCTCCCAGAGCTGTTGGCGTAGGGCCAACATTGCTGCTTCCCCTTTAATGTTGCTTAAAATAATTGAGGACAATGTGTCAAAACTGCTCATCAGTTTCATACCCAAGTCCAGGGCCGAGGCTGCCCGTGTTCATTGTGAATTTGTTCAACACTTCCGGTAAATTGGCAAGTGTCGGGGTATCATGTGCGGTAGTGTAGATTGTGGCAAAGACTGAACTCCAAGTGTTACAGTCCTCTAGTGAGGGAACCATAGCAAATGGCAAGCACATTGGGAGAATTCTATGTTTGTCATGGAGTCTTGTATGTGGAAACACTGCTTCCAGTTTGTTTGTTTTTGGCGCAATCCATTCTGTAGGCACTTTTCCATTATTGAGTGGACAGTGTGTGCATTAATTCCCGGAACAGCCAATTGATGAACAGCTGGAGCAGTCCTTGCTATGGCTGTGTTCAAAGTCTGCATCACAAATTGTATTACACACCTATATATTGCTACTAGATCCTTGTAAAGTGTACGTACTTCAGCTACTGGCATATCCTGCACATTGGGATGTGGTGTGTACGTGCCAGTGTTGGCAACATCGGTCCATCATTACTTAAGGGACCTAATCTCATGGATTTTATTGCATGTGGAGGGGCGCCACTGAACATGTTTTGATGTTCTTGATAAGAGAGAGGTATCTTTAAGTATAGAAAAGCTAGGCACTGCTGTGGTATGTGAAATGTATGTGTATTTGCATCTGTTTCAGGAAAGGTGACCTAGGAATAGAATATTTATGTTCTCTATGCATCATGGGATTCCACAACGAATGTAACATCCCCGCCCTCTTCTGCTAAGCCATGGGCTAAAAGAAATTGCATGTGCAGATGTCTGCAGTTCTCCCGAATGTTTATCACATATTATTATAGAATAGGTATCAGGGTTGGGAACAACAACTGGGAAAATCCTTTTGAGGTTCAAGCTTGAACAACCTGCAGCTTAGATGGGTGCTCCCCATTCAGCTAAGGTGGATTGTCCCTAAGACCACGGATGTCTCTGTCTAATGGGATTTAGGGTACCTTCAGTGTGTGTGAGACAGAGATACTCAAGAGACTCGTCAAATTAATGCCTACACCATCGTTGGTGGGGCCATGTCATAAGGACTCTCGTATCACAACAAGACTGCTGGACCTGGGACAGCAGCACCTCTGCTTGTAGGTGACTGGGTCACTCCTACACCAGTTGACAGCCATCAGCCCAATCCTCCGGCTGTCTAGCAGCACCTCACCCAAATCCAAACGATAAAGGTGATTTGTGGCAGCCTAGTGCATTTAACTCTGAAGACCCCTCAGGGAAGTCATGGTAAACAAGTCTTACTCTTTTCTTTCTACATAAAAGTCTCTTACACACATATAGGCAAGAAATGAAATGCAGAATGATTTTCAATACATTAATTGAAAAGACTGCAATCTACAATAAAATGCATCAACTGCAATGATTAGGATAATGAGGAATAACAAAATCAGGATAGTGAAAACCAGCGGTGTAAATATGAACAATCCCAACATATTGTACTGACATGAATATACAATTCCTACTTAGAAACTAATCTCTACCCCTTAGCAAGAGCATGGCTGTGTAAGCTAAATCTGTCCGTGCAGTGTCCATGAGAAGCACACCCCACCCCCATTACCTTGGTACAAGGTCAGGCCTCCAGTCTTCAGATCAGGCTCCGTAGAGATACAAAGGCTGAGGTCAGCCATAAACCGGCATGAAGTATGGATAGAAAATTCTGTCTGGAACCCCCTCTAATGCCCTTTGTCCCACAAGATGTTTATATAGGGGACATGTTTGTTCTTTCACAGAAGCCTGACGCGGGTGCGTACCTAAGCGCTGGACTGTTTACTCAGTCTTGTGGTGGCAATATAAAATATTATCATGTGTGCCTTGTGTTCTGTTCCTGCTAACCCAGGGAAAAAAAAGAACACAATGAAAAAGATGTCACCCAAAACACTATTATTGACGCTCTCGCAGAATAACTGATTATGAAAATAAAACACTGCTGCTAAAAACAAGCTATGTGAAAATGAATAAAATTGAATAAATGAAAAACAGAGCACATTATCTGTATAAAAGGGCACAGGCCACAAGCCTAAGCTAAACCATACTGTCCATTAGGAAACTAAAATGGACCCATGACACATCCACCGGTGCGAAATCACTGATCCCCAAAACCGGATGCGATATTCGTGAAATGTATCATTCCAGAGATGGCCAAAGACACAACGCACCCCCTGTTCAGTGGGTATGACTTTGCAGAGTTCTCTGCGGACCTAGATTCCATACATCAAAGCAAAAGATAACTTTGAAGAAAGCAATGCACCAAGCTGAACAAGCTCATTCACCCCTACAGCAGACTCTCAATATAGCCCTAAGAGCTTATCACAACACTCCACATGGTACCATGCGGCAATGTCCTGCCACACTCTTGCATGGGCGAGTACTTTGGACCGGAATATCAAGCTGGACTCAGTGTCTGAACTAAGAATGCATGCACAAGGCACATGCTGAAATATAAGCCAAAAACGCAAAAGCAAAGGAGAAGATTAAATAACATCTGGATGGTGGGAGACAGACTAAATACTCTAACATTCATACAGACAACTGGGTGTTGGTGAGGCAACACCACCAACCCAAGAAGAAGGACACAATACAGGACCTCTGCCTTTTTGAAGTTGTGGAAAAGGAGGAGACACTGGTCACTGCCAAAAACTGAGACAAGCAAATAACATGGAACATATCCCATTTCAGACCATACTAGGACACAAAATGCAACAGAACTGAGAGTCTAAAACCAGATGGCGAGAGCGAAGGCGGACTCACTAGCAAACCACACTCCACCATCCGCAAGTCAAATTGACTGACTAAGAAGGCCAAAAGTCTAATTGAAGACATTGATTAAACGTTTTCTAAGTATGGGGAGATGTAATGTCCTACATAATGGACAGGACACCGAAGCAAGTTAGCAGTCTAGCTGTCCATTTACTGGAACTTCCTTGGCAAGTGCCAAAGGGAAAGGAAATGGGCAGTGACTTGCAGAAAAGGGACGATGTTTGACAATTAGCGACTATCTCCTCATGAGTGGCCCCATGTAGCTAATTTATGGACAAAAAACTAAAGGACACGCTGAGTTTGAACTCCCAGGGGTGATCCTGTGCTCACCTACATTTCCGAGCAGGCAGAGTGGCAGGAGGGCCTTGCCGACGCCAAGAGCGTCAGGGGATGCTATAAACAGCAGGTATACAACCGCGGAGTGGGACGTGCTGACTGAACTCCCAAGGGTGAGCCTGAACCTACCTACATTTCCCATCAGGCAGAGCGGCAGGAGGGCCATGCTGCCAAGAGCGTCAGGAGATGCTATAAACAGCAGGCACACACCCGCATCACAGGATGCACCTGTCATCAGCTGGCAGAGGCTGGGCCCATGTAGGAGCATGGGGTGGCAAATATGGGCAAGCGCAAGGTAGGGAACACAGAGCCATCAGCAAGCAGTGCCACAAAATTAAAAAAGCCAACACAACTTAAAAAATGGGCGTCATCCCTGCATGCCAATATAGGCACGCTTTCTGACATTGACAACCTTATCGGGGATCTTCAATCACTGCAAAATGGTAACTCGACTAAAGGGATAAGGAATGGAGCACGAAGTAAGGTCCCTGATATGTTCATTAAATCAAGGAACATTGCAAGATGAGCTCAAGCTGGTGCTAAAACCCCGTTATTGCCCAGTGATCTGACTGAATATCTAAGGTTCCTAATGCTGATACAGCCCCGCTAAGCATTCCCCTCTCTCCAACTGTAACAATTAATAAGATCATACACTGCTCAAATAGGTTTTCCCCTTTGGCTATAATTGATAGTACTGTCATGTCCATTAGTGTTAGGGACAAACCTCATAAAGCAGTGAAAGAGCACACTATTGATTGTGTACCCCTACATCATGAATTAAATGAACTCAAATCACAGGTTGCTGCACCACTTAGCCAGATGGATAACCTAACAGCAAAACTGGAAGAGTACAGTTGCCCATATCGGGGCAGATGCAATGACCCTAATAGCAAGGTGCCAGCCCAGAGGAGAACACAGAAGGCTCTCCACCCAGGTATCAGCCATATTTCTGGGATGGGTTTCCGTGGTGACAAATAAATCACTTGATCTGAAGTCAAACTCACATCCAGTGGGGAGGTCTAGAGTTTGTACCAAATCTAGTGGCAACTCAGGCACCAACGGTTATCTGGTGAAAACAAATCCCTCAGACTGCTTAAGTCTAAAACAAAATTATGACCTGGGAAATCATTATTCAGAAGAACATCTTGCTTTGGCCAGAAGACATCGTCAAAGGCCAACAAATGACCTTGCAGACTGTAGGGACCTGATTTACCTAAACCAGGTGCCCAAACTAAAAGAAGTCTTTTATAAAAACACTGAGGCCCTCATTACAACCCTGATGGTTGGTGATATAGGGGCAGTAACACCGGCAGCAGGCCGGCGGTAAAAGAAATGGAATCATGATCATGGCGGAACCGCCAACACATACAGCCACTTTAACACACCGCCCGTAACGGTGGTAGCAGCAAACTCTGCGGCGATAACCACCAACAGCCAGGCAGAAGACAATGTACTGCCCACAGCATTACAACAGGCCTACACCGCCAGCTTTTCCAGGGCGGTACCAACGCCATCAGAAGCACGGCAGAAACAGAACACTGAAGGGAAACGACTCACCTCTCGACACTCAAGGAAGATCCACGACGCCATGGAGCCCGAGCTGCACTTTTTTCCAATGCTGGTGTACCTTCTCATACACCAGGAACACGAATGCCGGCAAAGATGACCACAGTGAGTACTGCACCTAGCACACAAGGGAGGAGGGGAGGAAAAAGAGAATGACACACACATGCAACACCCCCACCACCAACACCATACACACAAACAGATGCAACAACATTACATATACACCCCGTAACCCTCAGGAATAACGCAAGGACAAAAGGAATGGAGTAAAATGAGTGTAATAGTACAGTTTGTACAATATATACAAAAGGAGGGACAATGCCCACTCCAAAATATCCGTGGTCCACTGGCCCATAACACATAGGCCAAGGGCACACTTGACTCCTGCCTCAATACGGAGAGAACACTGCAGGGGCATCAGGTCGAAAAAACACAGGCACCTCAGGGGGACGGGGAATGGGGGCACACCTCAGTGGGAAGATAGTACAACGCCACTGGCCCGGAGGGGGCTCCATGCCCACTGCTTGGTCCTGGGGAGTGCAAGGCCACAGTCTCTCTAGTGGGTGGTTTTCCCACTGCTTGGTCCTGAGGAGTGCAAAGCCACAGTCTGTCAAGTGGATCTTTTGCCCACTGCTTGGTCCTGGGGAGTGCAAAGCCACAGTTTCTCTGGTGGGTGGTTTGTCCACTGCTTGGTCCTGGGGAGTACAAAGCCACAGTCTCTCAAGTGGGTGGTTTGCCCACTGCTTAGTCCTGGGGAGTTCAAAGCAACAGTCTCTCTAGTGGGTGGTTTGCCCACTGCTTGGTCCTGGGGAGTGCAAAGCCACGGTCTCTCTATTGGATGCCTTCTTCCACTGGTTCTGGAGGGGGCCTTGTGCCCAGTGCGCTCCTTCATGGATGGGGCAAGGTCACAGTCTCTCACCTGTGTGTCACACCGACAGGTGTTGCAGGGGCCAGGACGCCCTGCAGCCCATGTAGTCACCACTACACACTGCTCACCGGTGGTGATGGCTGCTCAGTGGATGCCAGTTGCGCTTCATGTGGCGGTGCTGTCAGTGGTGGTGGTAGCCTCCAGGCCACCACCTGCAGCCTCAGACAGCTGCCCACTGGGGCTGCTGCTGCTGGCAGTGGTGCTGCTGGTGGCGGTGCAGGTGGTGGTGCTGGCTGCAGTGCAGGTGGCGGTGCTGTCAGTGGTGGTGGTAGCCTCCAGGCCTTCACCTGCAGCCATGGCCGGCTGAAGTGCCATGGCTGGTGTTGTGTGCCCCTTCCTGCCCTTGGCAAATGGTGGTGCCTCCTTGCTTCTGCCAGCTGGTGTCTTTTTCTTGCCCTTGCTGGCTGGTGGTTCCTTCTTCCCCTGGGTGGCTGTGTCCCCTTCTTGCCCTTGCTAGGTTGTTGACCCTTCTTAGCCTTGGCAGGTGGTGCTGGCACACTAGCTGGGCTGACGGGTTCCTCCTTGGAGCATCTCACACCTGCAGTTGCTGCAGAAACCACAGTGGCCATTGACTGGGTGGCTGAGGTGCTGGGCTGGGTTCTGGCCACCCTGGCCAGAGGTGAAGGGCGGGGGGGGGAATGGTAGGGAATAGGTCAAAGTTGGTGAGGAAAAGCTTCATAGGGACACTGGGGCGGGAAATGGGTGAAGGTTTGGGTGTGGAGGAAGAGGGAGTGGTTGTAGGAGGTGTCAGTCTGCTGTGTTTGGGTGCAGGTGCATGGACTGGATGCTGTTGTGAGGTGGATGGCTGTTGGGTGTCTGAGTGCTTGCGTTTGTGTACTTTGGGAGGAGGGGTCACAGACACAGTGGGAGAGGACACAGGGGACATGTGCATGGATGTGGGGGCGGTGACTGCCAGTGAGGGGCGTGTAGTGATAGGCCTGCTGGTGATGGAGGTAGTGAATGAGGATGTAGTGCATGCAGGTGTGAGTGGAGACACTACTTGGAGGGAGGTGGACGAGGAGGAGGAGGGGGACAAAGTGGAGGCAGTGGATGTTGGTGTGTCTGCATTTGGATGGTGCTTGTGTGAGTGCCTGTGAGATGAAGTGTGGTGCTTGTGTTTGCCTGAGCCACTTCTGTGTGTTGATTTGGGTGATTGCTGGTCTGAAGGTGTGCTTGGGATAGGCTGGGGTTGAGGGGATTGGGACTGGGTAGAGGAAGTTGGAGGAGGGAGGCTGGAGACAGGGACAATGGCTGCCATTAGTGAGTTGGCCAGAGCCTGGAATGCTCTCTGTTGGACCGCCACGCCTGAGTGAATGCCCTCCAGGTATGCATTTGTTTGTTGCAAATGCCCTGCTAAACCCTGGATGGCATTCAGTATGGTTGACTGCCCAACAGAGAGGGATCTCAGGAGGTCAATAGCATCTTCACTGAGGGCAGCAGGGCTGACTGGGGCAGGGCCTGAGGTGCCTGGGGCGAAGGAGATGCCCACCCTCCTGGGTGAGCGGCCACGGGAAACACGCTGAGGGGATGCTGGGAGGGCGGTGCTGGTACGGGGTGGCAGCTGTACCTGTAGTTGGGGTGGGCACAGAGGTGTCCATCACCGCCAGGGAGCTTCCATCGGAGGAGGTGTCGTTGTCGGTACTGTCCTCTCCTGTCTCCGTCGTGGTGCTCCCCTCGCCGTCCGTCCCACTGGTGCCCTCACCATCAGTGGATTCGTCCTCCAGACCCATGTGGGATGCAGTTCCCTCCGTCGTCGGTGCCTCTGCTCCTCCGCCAGATGATGCTAATGCACACAAGGACAGGGTGACAAAACAAAAAGGGTGGGGGGAGACAGAGGATACACTTGGTCAATGCCAGCAACAACACTACCGTTGACGTACTGACGTACACAACACACAGGGAACAGCCCTATGCACTAGGCCATGCACTACCAGTTACAATACTAGTTACCAGCCCATGGGGTGCAATGCCTAACGCCATTAGCTGCACACCTGAAACCCACAGGACCCTGCCCAGTAGTAGATGCCCACTAACATTGGGGTTGGAGTGCATCTGAGCTTGCCCATCATTGAACATACCCTGCCATGTTCGCCCTGGCCTAGGGGCACCCACAGCCAACATCTCCCACCCAGGTAATACCTTAACGCGCGCAAAGTCATGATTCAGAATCTGTACTAACCCTCTTGTGGCTGCTGTGATGCCTTCAAGCGCCCATCCAACTCCGGATAGGCCACCGCCAGGATGTAGAACATCAGGGGAGTCATGGTACGACGGGCACCCCTTCCTCATTGGGAGTCCAGCCCCAGCTGGGCCTCCGCCGTCTTCCTTGCCCAGCGGCCAGGTCCTCCTACCGTTTGCGGCAGTGGGTACTCCGTCTGCCAAAGACCCCCAGGGTCCGCACTTCCTTGGCGATGGCACGGCAAATACCCTTTTTCTGATGGGCGCTGACCTGCAGAAAAGGTATTAGTCATACCTTTCCGACTGTTATACTCATGGCCCACCATATTCCCACATCCCTTTACGCACATACATTGACCACCATACATGCAGCACTCTGCCCAGGACCCCTCAGACCCCCCTCTACACAAGGCTTACACACACAGCAATCCATACATTCATGCCCCACACATCATGCTCACAGTATACTCACCTGTTTGTCTGGAGGACCATAGAGTAAAGAGTACTAGGGTAGGACCCCATCCACTAGGCTCTCCAACTCCTCCGAAGTGAAGACAAGGACCCTTTCCCCAGACACTCGAGCCATTGTCACTTCCAGACACAGGTCACAGCAGCACTTGCAGTGTAGGTCATCTCCTGTTGAAGGTCAGCTAGCAAGTGTATGAACAGATAGAAAATGGCGGTCACATCCGCGGCGGTGCGTACCGTCACCGCCGGTGTACATCGCCATTGGCTCCTGGAACCCATAGGCCACAATGATAACCAATGTGTTGTTGCACAGCAGTCATCAACTGAAGACCGCAACAGAGCACAACACCAGCGGAATTACCTCATTTCCACTTGTCCCTCCTCACAGGTCAGGCAGGCACCATTTCAGGTGGGCACTGGCCAATGCACCCAACTGCCTCACAGCAGACATTGGCACATCAACGGACTTACGAGTTCACATACTGTTTCTGTAAAGCAAAAATTGCATATTAATGTGGAAATATGTTTGAATATGACCTTCTGCTCACCGTTTTTCACCCTAGAGTTCAACCCCTGAGGATGAATAGGAGATGGAGACATCCCCGTGTAGAGACCCCTGGTAAACCTGGCGACAATGGAGGACAAGCACATTATCCTGACCTACAGACTTGATAGGGCCACACTCCAAGAACTGTGTGCCCAATTGGAGCCAGACCTGATATCAGCTATCCGCCACCCCACAGGTATCCCCCCTCTAGTGCAGGTCCTGTCAGTGGTCCTTTTCCTGGCAAGTGGTTCCTTCCAAGCAACAGTGGCCATGGCATCATGGATGTCACAGCCTATGTTCTCAAACATGCTGACCAGAGTGTTGACTGCCCTGATGACACACATGCGCAGCTACATCGTATTCGCCCAGATGGAGGATTTGGTCACAGTGAACGTGGCTTCTATGCACTGGGACATATCCCCAACATCATTGGTTCCATTGATGGTACACATATTGCATTTGTCCCCTCCCCCAGAAGAAATGAACAAGTGTTCAGAAATAGAAAAAGCTTTCACCCTCTGAATGCGCAGATGGTGTGTTTGGCGGACTAGTACATCTCCCATGTCAAAGCAAAGTATCCTGGCTCTGTGCATGATGCCTTTATCTTGAGGAATAGCAGCATCCCATATGTGATGTGTCAACTCCAGAGGCCCAGGGTGTAGGAGGCTGGCCTGGCTTATAGTGGGTACCACTGGTACTTACACCTTGTGACTGGTCCCGTTATCCTTTATTAGTAATTTCAATTTCAATTTTATTTTATTTATGATTTGGAACTCAGCTGAGGTCCACATAAAAAGAGAAAAAAAAAAAGGAATTTACATTACAGCCGAACAAAAAATCAAATTTACCCTTTACATCTAGCTGAGAACCACATAAGAGTTTACAGTATAGATGAACAAAGAGTCCAAATGACTTTTTACACTTTACATCCAACCGGGTTCAAGGAAATAAATTAAATGATATATGCAGTAAAAAATTGCGTCGAAATTCTATGTCCTGAGTACCAACTTTGTATATACGCACTCAATGAAGCACCAATTCGGAGGAGGTAGGAATACCGGACTGTCGGAGGACAGAACCACGTTAACCATAGTATTGGTGGTATATACCTGTTGAAAAGCAGCATTTTCACGAGCCAATCTCGCGCTCTATCAAAAGGGGCCTGCTTTCTTCAGTCCCACAGGTTAAGTCATAGTAATATTATTATTATTATGGGCAAGTTAAAAACAATGATCCTATTATTTAACCAAGACACCTGACTTGCCATACGGCAAGAATTTCTTAAAATAAGTTTAAAATACATTTGAAAAAATTAAATATTCTAAAACAGAATCTTTTGTTCGGAGGATCATACAGGGCTTGGAGAAACTCAGACACTGACAACAAAGGGAGCTGAAGACAGATTGGTTTTAACCATTTACGCCGGAGTGGGGCACGAGAAGGGCAGACAAATAATACGTGATGTAAATCTTGAGATTCTGCCAGACAAAAGATGCACTCCTTTGCAGTACCGTACCATTTTGCTAATAGTGTGTTCAAAGGGTGCAGTCCCTGTCGAAGCAGCGTCCAAAAGCGCCTAACGCTATGAGGGATGTTCCAAATGAGATACGGTTGTGTTTTTTTTATTACTAGAGTGTTAACTATATTCCCAAAGGAGCTTCTTTTTTTACAGCTCTCCAAGTCTTGGTGGAAGCTCAAGGCCCACGTTGCGTTCTTCAAAATCACCCTCAAGTGCAATGGGGAAAGTTCTAGGACTTGGCTACAATCCAACTCTAACCTTTCCAGAGCAATGGAAACATTCTTAAAAAAGGCGAATTTGGCCTTGCTGTTATCTAAAAAGAGCTCTTTCTTTAATAGTGATCTTATAGTGGTTTCCTCGCTCTTTAAAATTGAGGTGGCCAATCGTATAACCCTGCTAATCCTTGAGCATACGCGCTTCTAAGCCCCATTTCCAGCCTCAGAGCCACCACTGAGGCTGCCATATATACAGATAATAATTTTCTGAGAATTTTACCTTCTGCTTGATTTAAGAACCCACATTTGGAGATATCTATGAGTTCCACCCCATATAACAGGGATGCAGGAATTTTAACTCGATACGCTGATAAAAGGTAAGGGAAGTGCCTTCTCCCTGTGGCTGTATATAGAGCCCCCAGACCTCTTGCCTGACATTCGGCCTTTGCTTTATTAGAGGTAATGTGGGCAACATCGCTAAGGTTCCCGCTCACTATTTTCCCTAAAAAGGGATAAGATTTCAAGATTTCAAGATTTTGGTTGCCCAATATCCAATGATAATTGGGGAAAGTCAACTTATTTTCCCCAAGAGACAGAGAACCTTACTTTTGGATACATTGATCTTCAGATAATGTGAGTCAGAGTATTTTGACAAGCGCTGCAAACGATTTTGAAGGCCTTTAGGGGTTAAATAAAAAATTAAGATGTTGTCAGCGTCTAACAGGCAGCAAATTGGGCATCCACCCACTAGCGAGGGAAAACCCTTACCCTTGAACAAAAAGGAGGGGAAAGCTGAGATGTAGAGGGAAAAGAGCTTGGAGTCAGTAGACAACCCTGTTTTAACCTGTTAGATGTAAAAATCTTGTGGGATAAACCTCTATCACCTCCCAGGAGGATTCTACACCAGGTATTGGAGTGGAAAGCTATTATTAACTCCAGGAGGGGTAAAGGTATCCCTAGGCTGTATAGCTTAGCCCATAGACGATCTCTATCTACTTTATCGAAAGCCATGGAGAAATCTATGAAGGTGGCATAAACAACCCCACCTCTCAGTTTTACATATTTTTCCCTAATAGTTTGAAGCACCATGATGTTATCTAGGGTACTATGTTTGCACCTGAATCAAGATTGCTCCAATGGGATGATGTTATTCTCCTCTGCCCAAGACATTAGTCTAGAGAGCAGACATTTGGTGAAAGTTTTTCCCACGCATCAAGGAGGGCAATCTGACGATAATTACCAGGACAGGATCAGTCGCCCTTTTTGTATAAGGGTACAATTATGCTACCATCCCACGAGGGAGGAATACATCTAGAGAGGAAACATCTTCTAAAGACCACATATTAGATCTTAGACCAAGAGCTCCTGTCCTGTTTTATAACTGATAAAGGAAGTTTGTCTGGCCCCATTGCAGCGGAAGGGCGCATCTCACCAATAGCACAGTCGATCTCTTTTATTAACAGGGAGGGGGAGTGAGAATTCCTGGAATTTCTGGGAGCCGGAAGGGTACAACCCCATTAGAGGCATACTGGGAGGAGATGGATTCTGACCAGCGGGCCTCGTGATTGCAACATGGGGGGACGGATTCTTGACCCACACCCTTCACCCACTAAAGCCCAAAAACACCTTACCTGGCCCTTTGTAACAGTTTCCCGGAGCTGGATCCAGAGCCTGTCCCCCGCTTCTTTTGCAAGACGGATCTTCAGCCGCTTCTTTCTCCTTTTTAGTATGACAACCCTGATTTTCCTTTCCTCTAAGAAAACTAAATACTGGGCCCTGACCAAATTATTTATTTCTCTATTTAAGTCACGTAATACGCGGGGAATCGTTTTCTTGGCTACTTTATGCCCCCCCAGACAAGTTGTTAGCCACCAATTGCTTCAGGAGATCAGAAAAGTTTTGCAACTCCATTCCCTCCTAACTAATCAGGTTAGCAACAATGGGTGCTAAAATTGCAGAGACACCAACAATCCTCTTAAAATTCCACTAGGTCCTCCCAGTCTTATTAGAAAAACTCTGGGTAAACCCACCAGATTTCCAAGAGTCAAGCGACAATATGGAGGTTTCTAAAGTGATAAAAAGCAAGTTATGATCGCTAGAGGGGGTGCTTATTATCCTAAGATCTTCCAATAGATCGTATGAGGAATAACCATTTACTAAGTAGTCTAAAATGGCCATTCCCCCCGGAGAAATATGTGTAAAGGAGGCAGGGGAATCCGAAGTGGACCTGCCATTAGCGATAATAGAGTTGTTTTTTTTAAGAAGACTGAGGAGAAGTTTACCTTATTTGTTTGTTTTAATTAGAGGGGGAAAACACAA
This sequence comes from Pleurodeles waltl, assembly GCF_031143425.1. Classification (NCBI taxonomy): domain Eukaryota; kingdom Metazoa; phylum Chordata; class Amphibia; order Caudata; family Salamandridae; genus Pleurodeles; species Pleurodeles waltl. Next base: position 764,250,928 of record NC_090448.1, on the reverse strand, counting down.
TCTGGGATGAGCAGCGCTGTTTCTCTCTCTACATCGTGCATTTGACATAGGGCAAAGTTGGAAATGTTGCAATTTAGATCTCCCATTAGTGCTATCAGTGGAGGGAACTCAGAATCTAGGGTGTCCTCTATGAAGGCAAAGACCGTTTCTAACAGAGAATTGTACACGGCCTCTGGGGGCACATATGCATTAATTAGTAGCAGAGAAGTGGTGCCTCGCGAGGTATTATGCAATTGAATCGTAAGAGCCATGAAGAAGTTGCTGAGGTCTTTATAGCAGGAATAATCCCATTTGAGAGCGTTGGACAGTAGACAAGCTACCCCCCTTTAACATGTCCCCGTCAAGACAAAGAGGCCTTACAATCAAATACAGAATAATTATCCCACAATAGGCCCGTGTCTGCCCAAGTCTCCTGAAGACAAATTAAATCTGGTTTAAATGTGCTGAGGTAAGATAGTTTTTCCCTGCTAAATTGTGTCCCGGCTGCATTCCAGGAAATTATTTTTAAACCTCCATTAGGAAGAAGGCTGGAGTGGGTCCCTGGGCCCCCCTTCTTGTGCAAGGGCTCCCGGGAGCCAGCCCCAATCTTCCAGGGCAGAGGTGGCTTGAAGATTCGGTGCGTGTCATGTCTCCCGCAGTAACACCTGCCTATCCTTCCCTATTAGGGATACTTTGAGAGCCTGTAGATCTACTCTATATCTGTATATGGTAAAATCAGTGCCTTTAAAGTGGACCGGGGAATGGGGCCTCTCGGAGCTCTTAGACACAAACTTTTCGCCTCCAAAAGCAGTGTGGGACGAGAGTGGGAACAAATCAATCCCCCGACACTGCAAAAAATCAGCATGAGAGAGGACCAGGTTCGCCGAGCGCAAAGAGTAGAAAGTGACCCTAGCCCTGAAACCACCATCTACCATCCATAGAGAGGCAAGGTCAATATCTTTGCTGGAGATGTGTTTCAATGAACTAGATTCAGAAAGGCATCTTAACAAGGTGGACCTATTTAAACTTAAGTCAGCATCAAAAATGGGGAAAAAGTCAACAATCTGAGAATCTGTGTTATAGCCTGTTGAAGGGGCTCCTTCCTTGGACAACGAGATAGAGGATTCAATGGAGATGGTCTCCCGTCTGGGGGCAAAAATGGGGGGGCGGTTGGATTCAAGGCTGGAATGGTAGAGAGGTCAGTTAAGTGCATGCTTACAGGTCCCCTTTTAGTAAAATTGGGCCTACGCGGAGAAGGCATACTAGGCTGCACCGCATGTGGCTCTGTATGAGTTTGAGGAGAGATTGTCCCATCAATTATCGCTTCGGGGAACAGTACTTTCCTTCTTTTTTTCCTGCTGACTCATCGATTTGGTTTCTTCAAATTCTTAGATTTTTTCCCACCTTTAGAGATGGTTCCCCTGTTAGGGTCTTCTACCGGGGATAGCGACAGGGGGAAGATTGTGGGTCCATTTTTTTGGTTGACTGCTCTTTCAAAGATGGGGAACTCCTTCGCAGGGGGCTGGTTGCATTGTCCCAGGTGATTGCCCTTCAGAGTGGGAGAGTCAAAAATAAATAAAATGAAGTCCACAGGACTAACCAGTAGTGGCTTTACATCACTATGATGGATGCATTGGGAGCTTCCCGCTTGAGTGCCCACATCCTTGCACAAGTGCACATTTTGGGGTGCCCTGGGGGAAGTCCAGGAAGCCCTCTGGTCGACAAAAGATTGTATTGGGGCAACGTTAGGCTGAATAAGGTCAAGAGGTGCCGCCTCCTTTTTATCATTAGCCATCTCAGCTAGAATTGCTGTTACGGAGTTGAGGATACAATCTGAGCCCCCTACGAATTTCTCCAGGAGCTTTAGGATAGAAGCAAGGAGATTTTCCAAACTGAACAAAGAAGCTGAGAGCCCGGCCTCAGATTTCAAAGGTGGAATGGGCTGGATTCCACTGACATCTAAGGGCGGCGACACAGACAAATGAGATTGGATATATAATGAGTCTTGTAACGACGGAGTACTATTAAACAGCTACAGACCAGTTGGAGTTGGTAGGCCCTTGGACCTAGGGATCACAGACGGAGGCGAAGGATCTTTTGCCTGGGGGCTGTATCTCTGAAATAAAACTGGGTTCAGGTCCGGCAGTGTAAAGTCACAGGGTCCGATAGCAATAGACGCTGTAGAAGTAATGGCGGCACTTTCCAAAGAGTTTTTCAGATCCAGGTCAGCTTGAGAAAGAGAACTGACTGTCCAGGCAGGTGAAGAGGAGGGACAATGCAGTGGCCCCGGCTGGCTCCAAGCGGGCCGAACAGTCACAACAGACTCTGAAAGGGGAGCTATAGGGCCAAGTTCCAAGACCCTAGCTCCTTCTTCCTGGTTTGTTTCTGCCCCGGAATGACTCACCTAAGAGCTCCCCTGGGGGCTCCCTAGGAGGACCTCCAGGTGACTCTGAATCAGGGGTGCAATAGAGATGACTTCACCTTTTGTTTCCTGTAATAAGGAGTTCTCTTTACCCCAAAAGGAGAAAAGATGCTTCTGCAATTGTCCCTTCAGCAAGAGTGCCGAGTTGGCCTTGTTCCGTATGGGGTTGGATTTGTTTTTTGAGCAAGATCTTCCTGAGAGAAGAAGGCGACCTGAACGGAGCTTCTTCATGGTCATAGTGGAGAGTCCCCATGATAGGGGAACAAGGAGGCTGATACAGCTGACTTGCGATTTGAGGCACAAAAATTACGGACTCGCTCTTTACAAATTTCAGCCAATTATTCTCCAGCTGACTCAGACAAGGCCGGCTTAATGGGCATCCAGCGCCGACTAGAAATAGCCTCTGGTTGCCTGAAGTTCCTTGATGCACTATATACCTTGGCTCACCGCTGCATTGGCCGAGTCCGCGAAGAACAGTGCCTACTAGGCTCTGGCCCAACCCACCTCGCGGTATCGTTGGCGAGAGCGGGAGCATCAGGAGGAGAGTCTGTGTCTTAAAAGCAAGGGCTACTGATGCGAAAGTGGAGAGACTGGATTCTCCCTCCCCCCCTGCAAGACGCACCCGGACGGGCCGCTTCGGCGAGGGTCCACGAGAGAGGCCGCTGGGAAGGTAACTCCTCCAGAGGGCGCTGGCGGGGAGGGTACGCAGCTAGCTGCTATGATGGAGAGGCTCCCAGGTCCCCAGGCCCTCGCGATGCAGACCCGGAGTGCTGTCCCAGCAGAGTCCCAATCCGCCTCCCAGTGATGCGGGCGTGAGCAGACGTGCCGCTGTGGGAGTCTGGATCCCGGAGGAATAAGTTCTGCTTCTGGAGATACAGGGGTGCAGGGCTCTCCCTCGCCGCCCCGCAAACCCCACCCTATCGGCCGCCTCAGCGGGGGTCCGCAAGCAAACAAGCAAGCAAACGAGCAAGACCGCGGGGAGAGCCGCTCACTTGGGTTGGCAGGCAGGCAGGCAGGCAAGGTGCCCTACTTGCAGCGACTCGAGGACAGATGAATTCCGGCAAGGACAACGAGCGATGCGCCGGTCGAGGCACTTTTCAGCCGCTTCCAGCCAGCTCGCGTACTTGCACATGCTCCTCTCCGACCGCGCCCTGCTCAGCCGGTCGAGGTGCTTCCCAGCTGCATCCAGCCGGCTCGATTCCTTGCACACGCTCCTCTCCGACCGCGCCCTGCTCAGCTGTTCAGCTGCGAGCCACCCGGTACTCTGACATCCGGCGTCCAACGTCCGGCGTCCCAATAGTGCTTCCGCTCTCCAACAGAAAACCTTATTAGTAGATTAGTAGTGTTCTAGCAGCTTAGGCTGATAGAGGTAGCTATAGCAGAGCGGCTTAGGGTGAACTAGGAGACATGCAAAGCTATTACTATAAAATGTATATCACATAGGTACTATATCATAAGAAAGATAATACTCAGAGTTACTAAGCATAAAGGTACTTTATTTCAGTGGCAATGTGCCAAAAATATCTCAGAGGATATACTCCCTTAGGAGGTAAGTAAAATATACAAAATATAAACACAAACCAAAATCAGGTAAGTAATACAGTCAGAAAGTAGTGCAAACACTGTAGAATACAATAGGATGCAATAGGCCTAGGGGCAACACAAACCATATACTAAGAAAGTGGAATGCGAACCACAAATGGACCCCTGGGCTAGTGTAGTGTGTATAGGGTTGCTGGGAGTGTAAGACCCTGGAAAGTAGGAGTAAAGTACTACTATTTCCCCAGAAACACACTAAAGTTGTGATAGAGGATTTTGCAAAGACCACAACAGACTGCAAAGCACTGAAGATGAATTCCTGGACTTGAGGACCTGCAAAGGAAGGGGACCAAGTCCAAGAGTCGCAAAAGTGTCCGGGGGGGCAGGAGCCCACTAAATCCCGGATGAAGGTGCAAAATGGCTGCCTTTGGATGGAAGAAGCTAAAGATTCTGCAACAACGAAAGGCGCTAGGAACTTCTCCTTTGTGCAGAAGATGTCCCACAGAGTGCTGGAGGATGCAGAGTTGTTTCCTTGCCAAAATACCACAAACAAGCCTTTATAGCTGCAAGAGTCGTGGTTGAAGAAAAAGGGTGCTGATTGGGCCCAGGAAGGACCAGGATGTCGCCACTTGGGAGAGGAGACAGAGGGGGCCCTTAGCAACGTAGAGAGCCCATGCACAAGAAGGTAGCACCCGCAGAAGTCCTTGAACACTGGTTCAAGAAGCCTGAACATGGCAGTCGTCTCAACACTGCAAAAGAGGGTCCCACGACACCAGAGATCAACTCAGGGAGCTGAGCATCGCAGGACAGAGTGCTGAGGACCTAGGCTTGGCTGTGCATGCAGGATTTTGTGGAAATGTGCACAGAAGCCCTTTGGGCTGCAGTTCACGCGGTGCACAGGATGCCTGTCTGGAGAGGGGGAGGCAAAGACTTACCTCCTCCAAATTGGGACAGTTGGACCACTGGGCAGTCTGGATCACTTTGGTCCACCACCTGTGTTCCAGGGGCCACGCTCGTTAGGATGAGAGAGGTCCCAGAGTACCAGTGATGCTGAAGTTTGGTGCCTGCTGAAGCAGGGGGAAGATTCTGTCGACCCACGGGAGATTTCTTCATGGCTTCCAGTGCAGGATGAAGGCATGCAGCCCCCAAAGCATGCTCCACCAGGAAACAGTTGAGAAAGCCGGCAGGATTCAGTGCTAAAATGACGCTGGTAGTCTTCTTGCTACTTTGTTGCAGTTTTGCAGGCGTCCTGGAGCAGTCAGCGGTCGATACTTGGCAGAAGGCGAAGAGAGAGATGCAGAGGAACTCTGGTGAATTCTTGCAAGTCGTTATCTTAGGAAAAACCCACTGGAGAGACCCTAAATAGTCCTCAGAGGAGGATTGGCCACCTAGTCAGGTAAGCACCTGTCAGGAGGGGTCTCTGGCGTCACCTGCTGGCACTGGCCACTCAGAGGCCTCCAGAGTGCCCTCACACCTCTGGATCCAAGATGGCAGAGGTCTGGGACACACTGGAGGAGCTCTGGGCACCAACCCTGGGGTGGTGATGTACAGGGGAGTGGTCATGCCCCTTTCCTTTGTTCGGTTTCGCACCAGAGCAGGGATTAGGGGTTACCTAAACCAGTGTAGACTGGCTTATGCAAGAAGGGCACCATCTGTGCCCTTCAAAGCATTTCCAGAAGCTGGGAGAGGCTACCCCTCCCCAGCCTTTAACATCTATTTGCACCCTCTCTCAGAGGAAATTCTTTGTTCTGCCTTCCTGGGACCGGGCTACCCAGACCCCAGGAGGGCAGAACCCTGTCTGTGGGGTGGCAGCAGTGGTAGCTGCAGAGTAAACCCCAGAGAGCTGGTTTGGCAGCACCAAGGGTCCATAGTGGAGCCCCGGGAACGCATGGAATTGGCACCCCAATACCAGATTTGGAATGGGGGGACAATTCCATGATCTTAGACATGTTACATGGCCATATTCGGAGTTACCATTGTGAAGCCACAGATAGGTATTAACCTATATGTAGTGCACGAGTGTAATGGTGTCCCCACACTCACAAAGTCCGGGGAAATAGCCCTGAACTATGTGGGGGCACCTTTGCTAGTGCAAGGGTGCCCTCACACTTAGTAACTTTGCACCTAACCTTCAGCAAGTGAAGGTTAGACATATAGGTGACTGATAAGTTACTTAAGTAAATGGCTGTGAAATAACGTGTGCGTTATTTCACTCAGGCTGCAGTGGCAGTCCTGTGTAAAGGTTTGTCTGACCTCCCTATGGGTGGCAAAAGAAATGCTGCAGCCCATAGGGATCCCCTGGAACCCTAATACCCTGGGTACCTAGGCACCATATACTAGGGAATTAGAAGGGTGTTCCAGTGTGCCAATTGAAATTGGTAAAAGTGGTCACTAGCCTATAGTGACACATTTAAAGGCAGAGAGAACATAAGCACTGAGGTTCTGATTAGCAGAGCCTCAGTGACACAGTTAGTCACTACACAGGTATACACATTCAGGCCACAAACTATGAGCACTGGGGTTCTGGTTAGCAGGATCCCAGTGAGACCAGTAAAACACACTGACAAATAGGGCTTTCACTATGAGCACTGGGGTCCTGGCTAGCAGGATCCCAGTGAGACAGTAAAAACACACTGACATATACTCACAAACAGGCTAAAAGTAGGGATAACAATGCTAGAAAGAGGCTACCTTCTCACACAGGGTATGGCTAATAGGTGAGTCCATGGTCCCCACCCAGTTGATGTAGGTATATGGGTGTGGGTTTGGCCCTAAGGTTGAGTGTGTGGCTATCAGGTTTCCCTCGATATTTGCAGGTGACTCTGGTTACCCCAACCTCTCATGGCTACTGACCCCAGTGAGGAATGCCAGGACAAGGGCAGAGGAACGTTACAATGAGGCACATGGGAGAATAAGGAAGATCATTGAGTGAACCTTTGGCCTCCTGAAGGAGAGATTCCGGTGCCTCCATCTGACAGGTGGATCCCTGTACTACTCACCCAAGAAGTTGCATGTTGCACAACCTGGCCTTGAGACGCCAGGTGCCTTTTCTGCAGGAGGATGAGCCTGGGGATGGTCATGAGGCAGCGGTGGAGCCTGTGGACAGTGACGGAGAGGAGGCAGAGGAAGAGGATGTGGACAACAGAACTACACTAATTCAACAGTACTTCCAGTGATACACAGGTAAGACACTGTAACTTCACCTTCCACTGCAGTTTTGTGTTGGACAGTGAACATGGCAGCCTGATTTCCCTATTTCTATGGCCACTTACTGTACCCTTTAGCATATCTATTTTCAGATCTCTGTGCCCCACTCTGGCTCCTGGTGTGTTTGCTGTTGCCCACTACAGGTCATACCTATGTAAATATTACAGTACATTTGAATTGCAATGTTTACAGTTTGTTAAACTAATACATATGTCAAACAGTTGACAGATTCTATACTTAAATTTGTTCCAAGGGTGCTTATTTAGGTGCTAATAAGTTGAGGGGGTACTGCAATGGGCTGGGTTGCTGATGGAGGAAAGTCCAGGGTAAAGTCCAGTCTATTTGTATCACAGGTGAATTGTCCAAGGGGGCATAGGAAGTGGAGCAATGGCAGTTCAAGGTGGACAGGGTGACAGAGTGGGACACAAGGGTAACAATCAGGAGAGTCGTATTTTCTGGCGGGGGTCTTGTCAATGTTCTCTCACTTCTGCCTGGATCACAGGGACCATTTGCAGGGCGGTTCTCCTTCTGCAGGTGGTAGGGTGCTGGTGGCCTGTTGTTCCTGTGCCAGGGCCTCCTGTCCACTAGCGTCGGTGAAGGTGGAGGGCTGTTCTTCGATGTGGCTAGTGTCAGGGGCTGTTTGGTGTGCCACTGCCTTCCTCATGGTGTTGGCCATGTCTGCCAGCACCCCGGCAATGGTGACCAGGGTGGTGTAGATGTCCCTTAAGTCCTCCCTGATCTCCAGGTACTGTCCCTCCTGAAGCCGCTGGGTCTCCTGCAACTTGGCCAGTATCTGGCCCATGGTCTCCTGGGAATGGTGGTATGCTCCCAGGATGTTGGTGAGTTCCTCGTGGAGAGTTGGTTCTCTGGGCTTGTCTTCCCCCTGTTGCACAGCAGTCCTCCCAGCTTCCCTGTTGTGCTGTGACTCTGTCCCCTGAACCATGTGCCAACTGACCCCAGGTCCCTGATCGTCCTGTGTTTGTGGGGCTGCCTGGGTTCCCTGTAGTGGTGGACACACTGCTGATTGAAGTGTCCTGGGGACAGAAGAATGGGCCCGCTGGGTGGGTGCTGTGGTGGTGTTTCCTGAGGGGTGAGGCTCTGTGGTGGGTTGGGACTGTGCCTGGGTAACCAACTGTCCAGAGGTCCCTGATGGGCCAGGTTGGTCATCGTGATCCAGGCGTGCAGAGCTATTGTCATCACTGTGGGGCTCTTCTGGGGGGGACTGGATGTGGCTGGCACCTCCTCTCCGGTGATGTTGAGTGGGGGTCCTGTGGGGATGTAAATGCAGTGTTATTGTTTCTGTGTGTGCCATCTTGTGCATGGGTTTGTTTCCCTCTATGGTTGTTATTAGCAAGGCAGCTTTGGCTTGTGTGAGTTGTAATTTGTTTGGCTAAGTGATTGTCACTAGTGTGCATGCTGTGGTGATGGGTGTCCATGCAGGTCTGTGATGGAGGTCCATGCATTGGTGTTGCATGCTGGGCTTGGTATTTGAATGAGTTGGTTGTGATGGTGGGGTATATGTGAGGTGGTGGGGTGATGGTATGAGGGTAGGGGTTGTTGTTTGTGATGGCATGCAGGTAGGGTGGGGAACAAAGTAGTAAAGATTTGACTTACTAGAGTCCAGTCCTCCTGCCACTCCTGCCAGGCCCTCAGGAAGCATGATCGCCAAGACTTGCTCCTCCCGTGTTATAAGTTGTGGGGGAGGAGGTGGTGGTCCTCTGCCAGTCCTCTTTACAGCTATCTGGTGTCTTGCAACCACGGAACGTACCTTCCCCCGTAGGTCGTTCCACCTCTTCCTGATGTCATCCCTTGTTCTTGGGTGCTGTCCCACGGCGTTGACCCTGTCCACGACTCTCTGCCATAGCTCCATCTTCCTTGCAATAGATGTCTGCGGCATCTGTGATCCGAATAGCTGTGGCTCTACCCTGATGATTTCCTCCACCATGACCCTTAGCTCCTCCTCTGAGAACCTGTGGTGTTTTTGTGGTACCATGGGTGTAGTGTGAGAGGTGTGTGTGAGGGTGTGTGGGGTAATGTTTTGGGGTGTGTGCTGTGAGGTGCATGGATGGTGTATGGGTGATGGTGTTTTGTGGCTCAGATTCAGTGGGTGCTCCTGGCTTGTCTCTCTCTCACTTGCCAAAATCTTTGGGTCGTAAAGGGTTGTGGGTAGTGTGGGTGTGTGTTTTATATTGGTGCGGGTGTGTAAGTGTGGTGTGTATGTGTGTCAGGTGTGTGTAGTTTGAATTGTCCAATGAGGTGTAGTTTTGTTAGTGTGTGAGTATTTTGAGCATGACGGTCTGTACCGCCAATGGTTTACCGCAGTTGAATGACCATTGCGGTGATTCGTGGGTCATGATGCTGTGGGCGTATTCCTGTTGGGGTAACGGTGTGGGTTTTGGTACCGCCAGTTTATCACTGACCTTTGGGCTGGTGGACTTGTGTGTGTCTGTATGGGGCAGATTTCTATGTGTGGGTCATAATAAGGGTAGTGGTATACCGCCGCGGTTGCGGTATGTTGGAGGCAGTCAGCATGGCGGTAAGCGACACTTACCGCCAATGTTGTAATGATGGCCTGAGTCCCTGATTAACAAAGCAATATTTTGGCTTAGGAACCAACGCAACTGCTTGTTTGTAATAAGGTCTGACATCATCTAGGTGAAGAGATTTTCACCTAAAAAGGCAACAAATGATTACATCACATGGCAGATGAGATCTTATTCCCTGGCTAATAATCTTATAAGCTTTGAGCAACGCACCTGTCCTCTCAGAAAGAGTAAATCATCAGCAATTGGTCTGAAACTGCTCCCTCCGGAGACTGGGCTAGGAGAAAAGGTGAGGGGGTGTCATATTGCGTATGCAACGGGAACTCTTCAACCATGAATTAAGCGCTCCTCCCCGCGAGCCTACTTCCCTTGACAAAGTGGACTGACTGCGTATAGAGGTGACTTAGAAGTCAACATCCCGTTCTCCTAGCCCCAAGCTGTCATGGACTAACATTGAAGGCTTGCCTGACGAGGGATCTGATTCCGATGATTCCCCCATCAACTGCCCTGGTGCTATCAACAATGAGCTAACAACTGACAAAGGAGTCCTAGTACCTCCTGAGATGGGGAGTAAATGTCACCACCAGTAGCCAGCTCACATTGATGTCATGTAACTTATCTGGAATTAGAAATAAAGACTAAGGCCCACATTATGACACACACATAGCAATCCGTCACTATGCAGCCACACATACAAGACTGCCAGCCCAAAGATCAGTGATAACTGGTGGTACCAAAACCCACATCGTTACACCAACAGAACTATGCCCACAGCATCATGACCCATGAATCACTGTGGCGGACATTCAACTGCGGTAAACCATTTGCGGTACATACCGCTGCGCTCAAAATACACACACACATACAAAACAACACTAAATTGGACGGTTCAAACTACACACACCTGACACACATACCCACACCACACACTCACACCACTATAAAACACTCACACATATTACCCACAACCCTTTATGACTATCAAAAATTGCCAACTGAGAGAGATAGACCAAAAGTACCCACAGAACCAGAGCCACATAACACCACCACCCATACACCACCCATACGTCGGGCGTCTCAAGGAAAGGTTATGCAACATGCAGCATGCCCCGATGATCTGGCACACCTTCTTGGGTGAGTAGTACAGGGATCCACCAGTGAGATGGAAGCAATGAAACCTGGCCTTCAGGAGGCCAAAGGTCCTCTCGATAATCCTTCTTGTCCGCCCATGTGCCTCATTGTAACATTCCTCTGCCCTTGTCCTGGCATTCCTCTCTGGGGTCAGTAGCCATGAGAGTTTGGGGTAACCAGAGTCACCGGCAAATATCGAGGGACAACTGTTAGCCACACACTACCCATACACCAACATCCACTGTGTGGGAACCAGGGCTCACCTATTAGCCATACCCTCTGCCTCTGGAGTTGGCCTATCACATTTGGGATGCTGCTATTCCTCAGGATAAAGGCATCATGCACAGACCCAGGATATTTTGCATTGATGTGGGAGATGTACTGGTCCGCCAGGCACACTATCTGCACATTCATCAAGTGAAATCTCTTTCTATTCCTGAACACCTGTTCATTTCTCTGGGGGGGGGGACAAATTAAATATGTGTACCATCAATAGCCCCAATGATGTTGGGGATATGTCCCATTGCATAGAAGTCAGCTTTCACTGTGGCCAAATCCTCCACCTGAGGGAATACGATGTGGCTGCGCATGTGTTTAATCAGGGCAGCCAACACTCTGGTCAGCACTATTGAGAACATTGGCTGTGACATTCCTAATGCCAAGCCCATTGTCAATTGGAAGGAGCCAGTTGCCAAGAAATGGAGCACAGATAGGACTTCGACAAGAGGGGGGCTCCTGGTGGGGTGAGGGATAGCAGATATCAGATCAGGCTCCAATTGGGCACACACCTCAGTGATTGTGGCCCTGTCCAGTCTATAGGTGAGGATGATGTGCCTGTCCTCCATAGTTGCCAAGTCCACCAGGGGTCTGTACACAGGGGGATGTCTCCATCTCCTCCTCATCCGCAGCCGTTGTAATCTATGGAGCAAAACGGTGAGCAGCTGGTCAGTATTCCACATTTCCAAACATTACACTGCATTTCATGTTGTGACTGTAACAGTATATTTTGGATATGCCCGAAAGGTGCATATCTGTACTGTGACACAGTTAGGTGCCATGGCCTGCCACCCCCTGAAATGGCGTCTGCCTGTCCTGTGTTGATGGAAATGTGGAAATGAGGTAATTCCGCTGATGTTGTGTGCCGTTGCAGGAGGCGGTCTAGAACCGCCGTGCAACTCCTCATTGGTTGTCTTTGGGCACAATGGGGGTCATTACAACATTGGCGGTAAAAGCCGCTTACCTCTGTGCAGAAGGCCGCCAACACACCACCACGGCTGCGGAATTCCGCCACGGTCATTATGACCCACAGCTCGGAATCCGCCAAAATTTAGACACCGACACAAGTCCGCCACACCAAAGGTCAGTGATAAACTGGCGAAAACAAAACCTCCACCGTCATGCCAACAGGAATACGCCCACACTATCACAACCCACGAATCCACGCAGCGGTCTTTCAACCGCGGTATTCCATTGGCGGTACACACCACCGCGCTCAAAATACGCACACTCTTACAAAACACATCCACATTGGACAATTCCAAATACACACACCTGATACACATACACACACCACTCCCACACACCCACTACAATATAAAACACACACCCACATCACCCACAAACCCCTACTACCAAAGATTTTGAAAGAAGGCCAGAGAGTGACACCACAATCTACAAACAAGCATCCACAGGTTCTCAACACCATCACCCACAGTACATCCACTCACCTCACACAACACACCACTAAATATCACCCCACACATCACAACACACACCAACCCACACATCACCCACACCACCCCATGGCACGGCAAAGACACCCCAGGTTTTCTGAGGAGAAGCTCAGGGTCATGGTGGAGGAAATCATCCGGGTAGAGCCACAGCTATTCGGAGCACAGGTGCAGCACACCTCCATAGCTAGGAAGATGGAGCTATGGCGAAGAATAGTGGACAGGGTCAACGCAGTGGGACAGCACCCAAGAAATAGGGATGACATCAGGAAGAGATGGAACGACCTACGGGGGAAGGTGCGTTCCGTGGTCTCAAGACACCACCTTGCGGTACAGAGGACTGGCGGCGGACCCCCACCTCCTCCTCCCCCACAACTAACAACATGGGAGGCGCAGGTCTTGGCTATTCTGCATCCTGAGGGCCTTGCAGGAGTAACTGGAGGAATGGACTCTGGTGAGTCTAATCTTTACTATTACATCCCCCACCCTACCTGCATGCCATCACATACCCCCACCCTCGTCCTCACCCCATCACTCCTACTGCTCACACATGTCCCAATATCACAAACCACCCACCCCAACACCAAGCCCTGCATGCAGCACCAAAGCATGGATACCCATCACCAATGCATGGCCACTGCACATACCCAGACACCCTCTAAACCATCATCACAAAAGGTCCTACACAGGAATGCAAGCACTGGGGTACACAGTCACCCACCCATTGCACACCATGGCACATACAGATGCAATAATCATGCCTTTACACCCCTGCAGGACCCCTACCCAACGTCACCAGACAGGAGGGTCCAGATATGTCCACTCCACCCACAGAAGAGGCCCACAGTGATGACAGCAGCTCTGTCCAACTGGATCTAAATGACCAGCCCGGCCCATCTGGGACCTCTGGACAGTTGGTTCCCCTCACACTGGCACAGGCCACTACAGAGCTTCCCCCCTCGGGAAACACCAGCACAGCACCCACCCAGCAGGCCCATACCTCTGTCCCCAGGACACGTCAATCAGCAGTGTGCCCACCACTACAGGGAACCCAGGCTAACCCACCACCCCAACATCAACAGGGACCTGGGGGCAGTGAGGGTGGGTACACGGTTCAGGGGACAGAGGCCCAGGAACACAGGGGAACTGGGAGGGCTGCTGTGCAACAGGGGGAGGACAGGCCCAGGGAACCCACTCTCCACGAAGCCCTCTCCAACATCATGGGAGCTTACCACCATTCCCAGGAGACAATGGCAACGGTACTGGACAAGTTTCAGGAGACCCAGCGGCTGCAGGAGGAACAGTATTTGGGCTTCAGGGAGGAACTCAAATCCATCAATTCCACCCTGGGCACCATCGTAGGGGTGCTGAAGGAAGGCCTCAACACCAGGAGGGACACTGTGGCACAACAAGGGGCCCCTGACACTAGCCTGGATGATGAACTGCCCACCACCTCCGCCGGCGCTAGTGGACAGGAGGCACCGACACAGGACCACCACACCAGCACCTCACCCCCAGCAGATAGAGAACCATCCCACAAACGGTCCCTGAGATCCAGGACAAAGACAGAGAACGATGCCAAGACCCCCGCCAAGAAATGAGACCACCCTGATTGTCACCCTTTTTTCCCACCTTGTCACCCTGTCCATCCTCAAACTGCCCCAGCTCCACTTCCTATTCCCCTTTGGACAATGCACCTGTTAGACTAATAGACTAGACTCAGCCATGGACATTCCTCCACCATCACCCCTCACCATTTTACAACCCCCTCCAATATTGAGCACTTAAATAAACACCCTTAAAGCACAAAACAATCTGGAGTCTGTCTGTGATTTCGAATTAGTGTATTAGCAATTACAGTGCCAAAATGCTCTTTCAAATGTAATGTGAACATACCTATGTCACACAGCTCTAGTCCATGAGGAAACAAAGCAGATGTCACACAGTGGGACCCACATCTGTGAAATCGTAAGGGAAACTGAAAACTCAGTGGCCATACACTGGGTGAAAAGGACAGACAGAATTAGGTAGTGGTGTTAAGGTACATGTAGCAGGCAGGTTTGTCTCCTTACCTGTGTCTTACCGGAAGTATTGCAGGATCACAGAGTTCCTGTTGTCAATGTCCTCTTCTTCTGCTTCCTCGTCTTCACTGTCCACAGGCTCCACAGCTGCCACAACACCTCCATCTGGACCATCCTCCTGCAGAAAAGGCACCTGTCGTCGCGAGTTGTGAAGCATACAGCAGGCCACGATGATCTGGCACGCCTTCTTTGGTGAGTAGAATAGGGAACCACCTGTCATATGTAGGCACCGGAACCTGGCCTTCAGGAGGCTGAAGGTCCGCTCTATAATCCTCCTAGTTCGCCCATGGGCCTCATTGTAGCATTCCTCTGCCCTTGTCCTGGGATTCCTCACTGGGGTCAGTAGCCATGACAGGTTGGGGTAACCACAGTCACCTGCAAATGGCGAGGGACAACTGTTAGACACACTAACTCTTAGGGATATCCCCAGACAACTATTCCCACTGATTTGGTTCTAGGTGCTCACCTAATAGCCACACACGGTGCCTCTGGAGTTGCCCCATCACATAAGTGATGCTGCTATTCCGCAAGATGTAAGCGTCATGCACTGAGCCAGGGAATTTGGCATTAACATGGGAGATGTACTGGTCTGCCAAACACACCATCTGCACATTCATCGAATGGTAACTCTTCCAGTTTCTGTACACCTGTTCACTCCTGCGGGGGGGACCAAGGCCACATGTGTCCCATCAATGGCACCTATGATGTTGGGGATATGTACCAGGGCATAGAAGTCACCTTTCACTGTAGGCAAATCCTCCACCTGAGGGAAAACAATGTAGCTCAGCATGTGTTTCAGCAGGGCAGACAACACTCTGGACAACACGTTGGAAAACATAGGCTAGGACATCCCTGATGCTATGGCCACTGTAGTTTGAAAAGACCCACTTGCTAGGAAATGGAGTACTGACAGCACCTGCACTTGAGGGGGATTCCTGTGGGATGGCGGATAGCTGACATAAGGTCTGGCTCCAACTGGGCACACAGTTCCAGGATTGTGGCACGATCAAGCCTGTAGGTGATGATCACATGTCTTTCCTCCATTGTCGACATGTCCACCAGCGGTCTCTACACCAGAGGATGCCGCCATCTTCTCACATGCCCCAGCGGACGGTGCCTATGGAGGAGAACAGCGAGCACAGAGTCAACCAACTCTGAGGTACGTAAACACAGCTTACTCAGAAAACTATTCATAAACCAAAATTTGCCTGTATGAGTGTTGAGCCAAGGCCTAGGTATGTGTGACGCAGTTAAAAATAAAGCCATGTGGGCCCCTGAAATGGCGGCTGCCTGCCCTGTAAAGTGGGACAATGGGATATGAGGTAACTGCGCTGGCGCTGTACACCGTCGCGGTAGGCGGTCGAAGACCACGGCGCAATTCTGCATTGGTTAACATTGGACCCTATGGGTCCCATGAGCCAATGACGATGTACGCCGGCGGCGACGGTACGCACCACCGCGGACGTGACCGCCATTTTCTCTCTGTGCAATCACTCGATACCTGATCTTCGACAGGAGAGGACCTACACTGCAAGTGCTGCTGTGACCTCAGTCTGGAAGAGACAATGGCTCGTGCGTCTGGGGAAAGGGCCCCTGCCTTCACCACGGAGGAGTTGGAGAAACTCGTGGATGGGGTCCTCACCCAGTACACGCTACTCTACGGTCCTCCAGACAAACAGGTAAGTACACTGGGAGCATGCTGTATGGGCAATGCCTATGTGGAGTGGTGTGGATGAAAGATAGGGGGGGGGAGAATGAGCCGTGCATGAAACGACGGTGAGTGCATGTGCCACATGGCAAGGGTAGGGATGCCGGCCAATGACTGTGACGGTGCAGTTGGTAATAACTTCTCTTTTTCTCCTGTACAATTCCTGTAGGTCAGCGCCCAGCAGAAGAAGGATATTTGGCGTGCCATCTACAACGAAGTCCGGACCCTGGGGGTCTACCACAGACGGAGCACCCACTGCCGGAAAATATGGGAGGACATTCGCCGCTGGAGCAAGAAGACGGCGGAGGCCCAGCTGGGGATGGTCTCCCAACGTGGGAGGGGTGTTCGTCACACCATGACCCCCCTGATATTAAGGATCCTGGCGGTGGCGTACCCGGAGTTGGATGGGCGCTTGAGGGCATCACAGCAGCAACAAGGGGGTGAGTACACTCTCATTCAGCTGATTCAGCGTGCATTGTAGGTGTCTGGGTGGGGGAGGTGGGCTGTGGGTTCCCCTAGGCCAGGGCGAGTTTGCTAGTTAAGTCCCCTTTTTCAGGCAGACCCTGTGGCACCCCACCCCACCTGGGTACAGTGCCAACTACACCTAGTCAGGCTCCTGTGACATCCATGTGTGCAGAAATCGGCCATAGCCTTGTAAGCCATGTCCCAGGGATTGAATAGTGGACCCCAAGTGCGCAGCGTAGTGCAGGGGGTTTCTGTGTCTGTCGTGTCCGACAACAGTAGCGGTATTGCATGCACTCAACATGTCTTTCTTCTGTCTCCCCCCCCCTTTTTGTGGTCTCCCTGTACTTGTGTGCATTAGCATCATCAGGCGGAGGAGCAGTTGCACCGCAGCAGGAGAGAGCTGCATCCCACATGGCCCTGGAGGGCAAGGCTATGGACTCCGAATTCACCCGTGGGACGGAGGGCGAGGGGAGCTCCACGGCGGGGACAGGAGCTGACACCAGCGATACGGACTCCTCGTCTGATGGGAGCTCCCTTGCGGTGGCGGGCCCATCTGTGCCCCAGCATCTACAGGTACAGCTGCCACCCCCCCTTCAGCACCGCCCTCCCAGCAGCCCCTCAGCCTTTGCCCCGTGTCCGCTCACCTAGGAGGGTGGGCATCACCTTCGCCCCAGGCACCTCAGCCCCTGCCCCTGTCACCCCTGCTGCCCTCAGTGAGGAGGCCATTGACCTCCTCAGGTCCCTTACTGTTGGGCAGTCTACCATTTTGAATGCCATCCAGGGTGTAGAGAGGCAGTTGCAACAAACCAATGCATTCCCGGAGGTCATTCATTCTGGTCAGGCAGCCCTTCAGCGAGCTTTTCAGACTCTGGCCTCAGCACTGACGGCAGCCATTGTCCCTATCTCTAGCCTCCCCCCTCCAATTACCTCCACCCAGACCCACACCCCTGTACCTCAGCCTATCCCAAGCACACCGTCAGACCAGCATGCACACACCTCAACACACAAAGGAAGCTCAGACAAACATAAGCATCACACATCCCACAGGCACTCACGCAAGCATCACACACATGCAGACATACCAGCATCCACTGCCTCCACTGTGTCCCCCTCCTCCTTGTCTCCCTCATCCCTCCCTGCCTCGTTCCCACTCACACCTGCATGCACTACATCTTCAGCCACTACGTCCATCACCAGCACACCCACCACCACACCCTGCTCACGTGCACTCACCACCCCCACTACCATTCACACATCCCCTGTGTCCTCTCCCAGTGTGTCTGTGAGGCCACCTCCCAAGGTACACAAACGCAGCCACACACCCACCCAACAGCCATCCACCTCACGAAAGCCTCCAGCCCATGCACCTTCACCCAAAGTCACCAAACGTACACCTCCTACAACCACTACCTCCTCCTCCACTCCCAAACCCCCTCCATCTACCCGTCCCAGTGTTCTTAAGAAACTTTTCCTGTCCAACCTTCACCTCTTTCCCTCACCTCCCCCACCCCGTCAGTCTCCTAGGGCCCGACTCTCCAGGTCCCAACCTAGCACCTCAGACACAACATCGGCGGGACCAGTGGTGCCAGTAGTCACCAGATTATGGAGTGCAGCAGGCAGCAGGGCAGGCAGTGTGGCAAGGAGCCCCAGCACGGACAGTCCCCGACCTGTCAAGCATCAAAAGTTGGCCAGTGCCCGGCGGGAGAGGGGGAAGACAACAGCCACCAAAGCCGCTCCCAGCGCTACAGTTGGGATTGTGGAGTCAGCTGCGACACCTTCCAAGGTGGGGAAGGGGCACAATAAATCCGGCAAGTCTGGGAAGATCAGCACGGAGGAGAAGACCGCCATCAGCCCCGCTGCCCAGGAGGCGACTGCCAGCAGCCCCACTGCCCCAGACTGGACCGCCAGCAGCAGCCCCGCTGCCCAGGATGTGACCGCCAGCACACCCACTGGCACAGACAGGACCGCCTGCAGCAGCCCAGCTGCCCAGGAGGCGACCGCCAGCAGCCCCACTGCCACAGACAGGACCGGCAGCAGCAGCCCCGCTGCCCAGGAGGTGACCGCCAGCAGCCCCACTGCCACAGACAGGGCCGCCAGCAGCTGAACCGCTGCCAAGGACACCGCCGCCACAAGCACCGCTGCAAAGGACACCGCCGCAACAAGCACCGCTGCAAAGTACACCGCCACCCCAAGCAGCGCTGGCCCATGAGCGCCAAAAGGTCTGACGCTACTGAGGCCGCCACGAACAGGATGAAGCACTCTGGGCACAAAGCCCCCTCCGGAACCAGTGGAGATTGACATCCAGTACCTCTGTGCTTGGCAGGATGAAGCACTCTGGGCACAAAGCCCCCTCCAGAACCAGTGGAGATTGACATCCAGTACCTCTGTCCTTGGCAGGATGAAGCACTGGAGATTGACATCCTGTACCTCTGTCCTTGGCAGGATGAAGCACTCTGGGCACAAAGCCCCCTCCAGAACCAGTGGAGATTGACATCCAGTACCTCTGTCCTTGGCAGGATGAAGCTCTCTGGGCACAAAGCCCCCTCCAGAACCAGTGGAGATTGACATCCACTACCTCTGTCCTTGGCAGGATGAAGCACTCTGGGCACAAGGCCCCCTCCAGAACCAGTGGAGATTGACATCCACTTGAGAGACTGTGGCTTTGCACTCCCCAGGATAGAGCAGTGGGCAAACCACCCACTGGAGAGACTTGAGAGACTGTGGCTTTGCACTCCCCAGGATTGAACAGTGGGCAAACCACCCACTGCAGAGACTTGAGAGACTGTGGCTTTGCACTCCCCAGGATAGAGCAGTGGGCAA
The DNA here is from genome assembly GCF_031143425.1 of Pleurodeles waltl. Taxonomy (NCBI): domain Eukaryota; kingdom Metazoa; phylum Chordata; class Amphibia; order Caudata; family Salamandridae; genus Pleurodeles; species Pleurodeles waltl. The sequence continues at coordinate 764,231,303 of NC_090448.1, read as the reverse complement.
CCCACCCACTGTAGAGACTTGAGCAACTGTGGCTTTGCACTCCCCAGTATTGAACAATGGGCATTGGGCCTCCTCGTGGATTTGGCGTCGTGCACTCAACCGGCTGAGGTGCCCACCCTTTCCCTTCCCCCTGAGGTGCCTGTTTTATTTCTATCTGATGCCCCTGCAGTGTTCTCTCCATCTTGTTCGGGTATCTTGTGTGGGCCTCGCCCATGCATTTTGGGCCCAGTGGTCCACAGACGTTAATGGTGGAATGCCTTGGACTTATATTATTGGTGTATATATTTGTTTATAGTGTATATAATTTTTAATACTGAATTTTAATATATTACAATCATTCGACTCATTTCCTTTTGTCCTTGCATTCTTCCAGGAAGGGGGTTGGGGGTGTAACTGTGATGTATCAATATGTATTGGTGTGTGTGTCACTGTTTTTTCCCTCCCCCTCCCCTGTGTCATAGGTGCAGTACTCCCCGTGGTCTTCGCAGCCGGCGTTCGTGCTCCTGGTAGAGGCGCAGGAAGATAAAGGCTGGAAAAATCTGGAGCACTGGTTCCATGGCGTCCTGGTTCCTCGTGGGGTGTGCAGAAGTGAGCGTTTTCCCTTCGAAGTCCTGTTTCCGCCGTGTTTTTGTTCGCGGTGAATCCGCCCCGGAAAAGGTGGCGGATTGGTGGGTTGTAATACTGTGGGCGGTACATTGTCCTCCGCCTGTCTGTTGCCGGTGATCGCCGCAGTGTTAAAGCGGTTGTCTATGTTGGCGGTTGTCACCACGGTCGTAATTCCATTTTTTTTTTCGCCGGCCTGTTGGCGGTCTTACCACCGCTTTAACACCAACCGCCATGGTTGTAATGACCACCTATGTGTTCCAGTGGCCAATGGTGATATATCCCGGCGGTGACCATACGCACCGTCGCCGACCGGACCACCATTTTCTATCTGTCCACTCTTTTGCTACCTGACCTTCAACAGGAGAGGACCTACACTGTAAATGTTGCTGTGACCTGTGTCTGGAACCAACCATGGCTCGTGTCACTGGGGAAAGGACCCCTGCTTTCACTGTTGCGTAGTTGGAGAGACTGGTGGATGGGGTCCTACCCCAGTACCGAATGCTGTATGGGCCTCCAGACCAACAGGGGAGTACACCGTGAGCACGATGCATGGGGCATGAATGCATGGAGTGTTATGTGTGAGGGCCTCATGTAAGGGGGGGGTTGGTAATAGGGTCCTGGGCAGTGTGCTGCATGTTTGGTGGGCAAAGTCTGTACGTAAGGGGATGTGAGGGCTATGGTGGGACATGAGTGTAACAGGCCGGACGGTCTGACTGATACCTTTTTCTATGTGTATTTTTCTGCAAGTCAGCGCCCATCAGAAAAAGGGTATATGGCGTGCCATCACCAAGGAGGTGGGGACCCTGAGGGTGTATGGCAGTCGGAGCACCCACTGTCGTAAACAGTGGGAGGACCTGGGACGCTGGGCAAGGAAGACGACGGAGGCCTAACTGGAGATGGCCTCCCAACGAGGAAGGAGTGCCTGTCGAACCTTGACCCCCTGATGGCCTGCATACTGGTGGTGGCCTATCCGGAGCTGGATGGGTACCTGAGGGCATCACAGCAGCCACAAGGGGGCCCCAATATACTACTTGTGTGTGGTGGGGCGGTATCCGGGTGGGGGATGTGGGCCTGTGGGTGCCCCTAGGCCAGGCTGGACATTGCAGAGTAGGTCCTATGTTGGCCAGGGTATGATGTGAACCACCTCCAACCAAGCTAGAAGGCATCCACTACTGGGCAGGGGTCTGTGGGTCTCAGGTATGGTGCTATTGGCGTTAGGTATTCCTGTCCAGGGCCTGGTGGCTAGCAGTGTGACTGTTAGTGCATTGCCTAGTGCGTAGGGCTGTTCCCTGTGTGTGTGTGTGTATGTATCGTGTACACCAACGGTGGTGTTGGAGCAGCCATTGACTAAGTGTATCCTTTGTCTCTTCCCCCCTTTTTTTTATTTTGTCACCCTGTCCTACTGTACATTAGCATCATCTGGCGGAGGAGCAGAGGCACCGGCGACGGAGGGAGACATGGCATTGGAGGCCCTGGAGGCCGAATCCACCGACGGTGAGGGCACCAGTGGGACTGAGTGTGAGGGGAGCACCACAGCAGAGACGGCAGGGGACAGTTGGCACAGTGATACCTCCTCCGATGGAAGCTCCCTGGTGGTGGGGGACACCCCTGTGGCCACCCCAACTACAGGTACAGCCGCCACCCCCTGTTCCAGCACTACCCTCCCAGCAGCCCCTCAGCATGTTTCCTGTGCCTGCTCACCCAGAAGGGTGGGCATCTCCTTCGCCCCAGGCACCTCATGCCCTGCCCCAGTGAGCAGTGTTGCCCTGAGTGAGGAGGCTATTGACCTCCTGCGATCCATCTCTGTTGGGCAGTCAACCATTGTGAATGCCATCCAGGGGCTGGCAGCCCATTTGCAACTGACAAATGCATTCCTGGAGAGCATTCACTCTGGAACTGCTGCCCAACAGAGATCAATCCAGGCTCTGACCTCCTCTCTGATGGCAGCCACTGTCCCTGTTTATAGCCTCCCCTTCCAACATCCTCTACCCACTCCCATGCCCCTCAACCCCAACCTATCCCAAGCACACAGGCAGACCAGCATGCACCCAGGACAACACACAGGAGTGGCTCAGGCAAACACAAGCACCACACATCCTCCCACAGGCACTCATACAAACACCATCCAGTTGCAGACATACCAACATCCACTGCCTGCACTGTGGCCCCCTCCTCCTCCTCCTCCTCCTCCTCCTCCTCCTCGTCCTCCACCTCCCTCCAAGTAGCATCTACACTCACACCTGAATGCACTAAATCATCATCCACTACCTCCATCACCAGCACGCCCGTCACTATACACCCCTCACTGGCAGTCACCACCTCCACATCCATGCACACGTCCCCTGTGTCCTCTCCCACTGTGTCTGTGCCCCCTCCTCCTAAAATACACAAACACAAGCCCTCGGACACCCATCCACCATCCACCTCACAACAGCATGCAGCCCATGCACCTGCACCTAAACACAGCAAACTGACACCTCCTATAACCACTCCCTCTTCCGCCACTCCCAAACCTTCACACTTTTCCCGCCCCAATGTCCCTAAGAAGATTTTCCTCGCTGCTGTTGACCTCTTCCCTACCCTTCCCCCCCATCCTTTACGTCGGGCCAGGGTGGTCAGAACCCATGTGAGCACCTCAGCCACCCAGTCCACGGCCTCAGGAGTGTCAACAGCTACTGGAAGTGGGAGAGGATCCCAGAAACCAGCCAGCAGCACTGAAAGTGTGCCTGCACCAGGTGCATGAAGTAAGGACAAGGAGGTGCCACCAGCTGCAAAAGGGAAGGGCAAGGAGGCACCACCAGCTGCAAAGGGAAGGGAAAGGAGGCACCACCAGCTGTGAAAGGAAAGGGCAAGGAGCCTGCACCTGCAGGCAGGAAGGACAGGAGGCCTGGTGCTGGGACTCATTGGGAGTCCCCACCACCAACCATGGCGGTTCAGCCATCCGAGGTTGCAGGGGATGGGCTGGAGCCTCCCGCCACCACTGCCCGCACGGCCACCAGCACCACTGCCAGCAGCAGCACCCCCAGTGGGCAGCCGTCCAAGGCTGCAGGGGATGGGCTGGAGCCTGTCCCCACCACTGCCAGCACCGCCACCAGCACCACTGTCAGCAGCAGCAGCCCCAGTGGGCAGCCGTCCAAGGCTGCAGGGGATGGGATGGAGCCTCCCCCCACCACTGCCAGCACCACCACCAGCCCCGCCACTGCCACCACTGAGCAGCCATCACCGCCGCCGGGCAGTGTGTAGTCCTGCCTCCATGGGCTGTTGTGCATCCTGGACCCTGGAAATCCTGTAGGTGTAACACCCAGGTGAGAGACTGTGACCTTGCACTCCCCAAGATCTGCATCACAGGGCATAATGCCCCCACCAGAACCAGTGGAAGAAGCCATCCACTCACCCCATCCTTCCCAGTATAAAGTACACTGGGCAAAGGGCCCCCTCTGGAATCAGTGGAAAAGCCTTCGACTCACCCCATCCTCCCCAGGATGAAGCTCACTGGGCACAATGCCCCCTCCAGAATCAGTGGAAGAAGCCATCCCCTCATCCCATCCTTCCCAGGGCGAAGCACACTGAGGACAATGCCCCCTCCAGAACCAGTGGAAGAAGCCATCCACTCACCCCATCCTTCCCAGGATGAAGCACACTGGGCACAAGGCCCCCTCCAGAACCAGTGGAAGAAGCCATCCACTCCCCCCATCTTTCCAAGAATGAAGCTCACTGGGCACAATGCCCCCTCCAGAACCAGTGGGAAAACCACCCACTAGAGAGACTGTGGCCTTGCACTCCCCAGGAACAAGCAGTGGGCAAACCACCCACTTGAGATACTGTGGCCTTGTACTCCCAGGACATCGAACAGGGCATGTAGCCCCCTCCAGGACCAGTGATGTTGTACCATCTTCCGGCTGAGGTGCCCCCCTTCCCCGTTCCCATGGGGTGCCTGTGTATTTTTGACCTGATGCCCCTGCAGTGTTCTCTCCGTGTTGTTGCAGGAGTGAGTTGGGGCCTTGGCCTATGTGTTGTGGCACTCTGGCCCACGGACATTGAGGACTGGGCCATTTGTAAATATGTATATACGTTTGTAAATTGATGTTATTTTATCGTATTACACTCACTTTCTTCCAATCATTTTGTCCTTGCATTATTCCTGAGGGGTACGGGGTGGAAATGTAATGTTAGTGCATCTGATTGTGTGTATGGTGTTGGGGGTGTGGGGGTTGCGTGTGTGTCACTCTCTTTTTCCTCCCTCTTCCCTTGTGTGCTAGGCGGCAGTACTCACCATAGTCGTCTTCACCGGCGTTGATGTTCGTAATGCAGGAAAAGGTAGACAAGCATGGGGAAAATGTGCAACTTGGGCTCCATGACGCTGTGATTGTTCCCGGAGTCTCCAGAGGTGAGTCCTTTGACTTCTGTGTTCTGTTTCTGCCGTGCTTTTGAGGTCGTTGGTACCGCCCCGGAAAAGGTGGTGGATAGGTGTGTCATAATAGTGTGGGCGGTACATTGTCTTCCATCTGGCAGTTGGCGGTTACCGCCGTGGTGCTTGTCGCTACCACTGTGGTGGTCGGTGTGTTAAAGTGGCTGTCTGTCTGAGCGGTTTCCACTGTGGTCATAATTCCATATTTGTTACCGCCTGCCTGCTGGCGGTATTACCAACGCTTTATCACCGACTGCCAGGGTTGTAATGAGGGCCTAGGTTTGGGAGGGCTAGTGTGGTTTTGTTGATTCTGGTAAAGAATGACTTACCTAGACTCCGTAAGATTGTGCAAACAGATTCATCTGACATTTTGGGCGTTATTATAACTTTTCCCTCTGGTGCACGCATTGCTTCTATTAATATCTATGTACGGCAGGGAACGGGGAGCAATGAGGCCCCAACCCTATCTCTTGTAGAGGAGACATTTGAAAATATTAACACTAATGTAAAGATTATACTGGTGGGTGATTTTAACACTACATTAGGGCCTTCCCCACTTTTGAAGGAGGTTACTGATTCAGAGGATGAACTGAGGAACTTTCCTCCTATAGCCGGGAAATTTTGCAGCAACCATTTAGCCACTGCCCTTAAGATAGTGTCCCTGATGGTTAATAGGGGATTAAGAACTTGTAATGGCCGCACAGTATCCAATCCTGGAAGGGCCAAAACTTTTAAGAGGGGTAACCACTCTAGTGTCATTTATTACATCTTATTAGATGTGAAATTGTGGGGTCTTCTAGGAGGTATGATAGTCGAAAATCGTTTGGATAGCAACCATAATTTTCTGTTTTTACTGCTATCAGGGGACTTAGGGGGTCATTCTGACCCCGGCGGGCGGCGGTCGCCGCCCGCCTGGCGGGAACCGCCATTTGACCGCTCCGCGGTCAAAAGACCGCTGGCGGCATTCCGACCTTCCCGCTGGGCCAGCGGGCGCTAACAATGTTAGCGCCCGCCGGCCCAGCGGGAAGGGGGCCTGCAACATTGAAGCCGGCTCCGAATGGAGCCGGCGGTGTTGCAGGTGTGCGACGGGTGCAGTTGCACCCGTCGCGCTTTTCACTGTCTGCTAGGCAGACAGTGAAAAGCAGGCTGGGGCCCTGTTAGGGGGCCCCTGCACTGCCCATGCCAGTGGCATGGGCAGTGCAGGGGCCCCCAGGGGCCCCAGGACACCCATTCCCGCCAGCCTCTTCCTGGCGGTGTAAACCGCCAGAAACAGGCTGGCGGAAAGGGGGTCAGAATCCCCTGGGCAGCGCTGCTTGCAGGGCTGCCCTGGCAGATTCGCCCACCCGGTTTTCTGACCGCTGCGGTCAGAATGGGCAGGGAAGCACCGCCAGCCTGTTGGCGGTGCTTCCGTCATTCGCGGCCCTGGTGGTCTTTGACCGCCAGGGTCGGAATGACCCCCTTAGTGAGGAAAGCAAACAACACCTATGAGATGACATTTCCAGAGCTCGTTGTGGCCAGCAATGGCCGCTATATCTCATGGCCTGCTATGATGTCCAATCAGCGCATGTATCTAAATATTTATGATCTTTTTGTATTCCATTTCTCCAGATATGAGGGATAGCAACCCTCAGACATCCCAATTTTAAATGTGTATAATCGGTTATTTATCAAACTAAGGGCCTGATTACAACTTTGGAGGAGGTGTTAATCCGTCCCAAATGTGACGGATATACCACCAGCCGTATTACGAGTTCCATAGGATATAATGGACTCGTAATACGGCTGATGGTAAATCCGTCACTTTACCGTCACTTTTGGGACGGATTAACACCTCCTCCAAAGTTGTAATCAGGCCCTAAAGGAACTGTTTTTTAGGGACAATCACGGGAAGGAGGGAAGGGGTAAAACAACTAGTTGCTTCAATGTAGATTGTAAAACCTGAAAAAGCCCACCTGAGAAAGGCCTTAAAGGAGGGTGATAGAGAGGGAATAATGGAAGCCAGGCAAGAATACGGTAGGGTTCTCCATACTGCAAAAAAGGAGAGGGTTGACTTGATCTGGGTTGATATGTTAAAAGCAGGGGAAAAGATAGCCATACAGACTTTCTGGAAGCTGGCAGCCACAGCAGGGTCGGATGACACAAACCCTCTTTACTATCATATAAACCCTGATAGTTGGGTCTCCCATTTTACTACCCTCCATGCACTTGAGGATACTCCTGAGTGTGAACGTAACAAGGACAAATCACCCACAGGGGAGATTGTTTGTGGGCAGGAAGTAAGGGGAGAGATGGGCCCAGTAGTGTTTAGGTTAGCTGATACAGTCAGATCATTTAATGCCCTGATCTGTGCCAAAGCACCTGATCCAGATAAAATCCCAGGCGACCTATACAAATCTGAGACATTAGTCTGGAGTAGCTACATAAACTTATTATCTGACACAACTTCTAGGGGAGGAGATATGCCTGAGACATAGGGGTGCTGAGATAATTCCGATCTACAAAAAAGGGGACGCCAGCTGCCCCTCAAATTATAGACAAATAAGTCTCATCGACAACCTCCAGAACATTTTTGTTAGACAAATCCTAGAGAAGTTGCTATTGTGGGTTGAAGACGAGAAAATTTTGATCCCATTTCAGGCAGGTTTCCGTCCCAAGACCAACACCACGGATCAGGTTTTCAGGTTGGTGGGTCTGTATTGGAATTATGTGCTACGAGTAAAAAAGAGGCTCTATCTAACCTTTGTAGATCTCAAGGCCGCTTTTGATTCCATCCTAAGCAACACACTGTGACAAGTACTGTCGAGAATGGTAGTTCCCCCCACATTTGCTTATAGTGATCATCAGGCTATATTTGAAAAAACTATGCTCAGTTGCGATGGGGCAAAAGGGGAGAACTGACCGATAAGTTCGCCATCAGATGCAGTGTACGTCAAGGGTGTGTACTTGCCCCCATTCACGCTCTACATGATTTATGTGGTGAAGGAACTCCTTGATTGTGAGAATGACTTAAGATGGCACACTCCTCCACGTCCCCTTACCAGTAGGTGGCACAGGGGTACCATCTTGAATTTCTGCCCTGCATGTGGCTGAAGCCCATGTCCTATTTGCATTCCTAGAGTACAGTGAACTGCGTAGGAGATGGATTCGTCCAATTTGGCCTGCACTTTGGGATAACACACAACCTGCAAGCCTTAAGAATTTTAAAATATGATACAACAGAGGCAATTGTATTCTCGGTCAGCAGATTTTTGCTGTCATTTTGGTGTAGGCGTCACATGTTTTTAAGATAAAATGATTAATATTTAATTGGAAAATGTTGTCTTATCTATTTTGATACTAGTCAACTTTGCTGCATAACTCAATGCACTTTTTGTGGGTTCTTGGTAACCAGGAAAATTGAGTTCCGCTGAGGGTAAAGGGGTTGGGGCTTTTTAAGGTTTGAGATAACAAAGAGAGTGTATTAGAAAAATTAATTACCTTTTAAGGAACATTGTATTTTTAAACAAAGTTTTTAAGCTCATATTGTTGAAATTGCTTTAAATGTAAGGTATGTTATTTGCACTTTGATGGTCATCGATGACGGAATAAAGTATTTATACCACTACTAAAGTAATCAAGCGTGTTTACCTGTGACTCTCGTCTAGTCTTTGAAGCACTTCTGAAATCCCTGGTCGGTCCAGTTGGAGCCTAATGGGTCATTCAATAGATGTCATCTTCAAAAAGGAATTAAGTGCAAAAACACTGAACTACATAATTAGTGCTTCTTTAAAAAATATTTTATAATTGAAAATGTGCTTTTGTGGAATGCTGATTGTTTTTATGGATCCTGAAAATGTCAAAAGTAAATAGATGATAGATTTCTTTTTTTTTATGCAATGAAGTAATTATATGTAGGTTGCCACATACATATTGAGAAGTCAAAGTGCAGTAAATAACTTGTGTATTTTAATTGCATTTTATATCTGGCCTCTTGCAAGCCTCATATGAAAATCTCACAAAATACATACATCTATACACATAAAAAGAAGAACTTTAGGTCAGTTTGCTTCATCTATTGGTCTGTCATTCACATTGTGCTTCCATTCACCACAGCACACAATGTCTGCCGTATTATGATCCCATTATAGCCTATGGAGATTGTAATACTGTGGATGGGCCCTAGGTCAAGTTGTAGGCCAATACTTTGCAAAAGTATTTTTTCTTTCTATTCTTCGCGCTTTTTAGTCATACTTTTGTGTTCAAACTATGGGGGTCATTCTGAACCCCGCCGGCGGCGGAAGCCGCCGGCCTGGCGGGAACCACCAGAAGACCGTACCGCGGTCAGAAGACCGTACCGCGGTCAGAAGACCGCGGCGGTCATTCTGACTTTCCCGCTGGGTTGGCGGGCGACCGCCAAAAGGCCGCCCGCCCGCCCAGCGGGAAAGCACCAGCAACGAGGAAGCCGGCTCTGAATGGAGCCGGCGGAGTTGCTGGTGTGCGACGGGTGCAGTTGCACGCAGACACTGAAAATCAATGTGGGGCCCTGTTAGGGGGCCCCTGCAGTGCCCGTGCCATGGGCACTGCAGGGGCCCCCAGGGGCCCCAGGACACCCGTTCCCGCCAGCCAGGTTCTGGCGGTGAGAACCGCCAGAACCAGGCTGGCGGGAAGGGGGTCGGAATCCCCATGGCAGCGCTGCTTGATTCCCTGGGGCAGCAGGAAGCCGGCGGGAAACCGCCGGCTTCCCTTTTCTGACTGCGGCTTTACCGCCGCGGTCAGAATGCCCCCGGAAGCACTGCCAGCCTGTTGGCGGTGCTTCCGCGGTCGTTGGCCCTGGCGGTCCATGACCGCCAGGGTCAGAATGACCCCCTATGTCTTCTGGTTACAGTCATTTCAAGTCAATAGTTCCTTTTCTTGGGGAAATAGGAATCATATTTCCTTGTAATCTACAAATGCTGTAAGAAACATCTGTACAGTTCTATTAACATTTTCTACAGTGGTTCATTTTTAGGTATCGGCTAGGCAGAGCATGCACTGTCTGGAAGAGGCATGTTGTTTTCCGTCTTTAGCCTTCAGCCTCTCCACAGGCTTACATTCACTCATTCCCTTGTTGCTCTCATATCCTGTGTCCCCATTTTTCCATGGCATGAATGCGTCATACCTGTTCTTGTGTTTAACTCCACCCAGAGCATTGAAAAATACTTGTGTCCTTTCACTGCTTTTCTTGTGGGAACTACCTTTTTCTTAATGTTCAAACTGTCCTTGCAGGTGTCCATTTCTTCCACTGCTTCTCTTATTTTGATCATTTAGATTAAATGAGTTATTTACAGTCGCTGACATCCAGGTTATCTTTTTATTTAACACTGGCACTTTATCTTTAGTTCTGTGTTTTTTGGGCATCCAGGGGCAGCATATGCCTTCATGCTGAATCCGTTATTATTAGGTAGCTTCCTGATGAAGTGATGTGCTCACAATCACAGGATGCTGGGGCAATTCCAGGACTAGTCAACCCAAAGGCATTGGGGTGCTTACCATGAGCACCATGTACAGTACAAAAAGTCACATTCATTTTTTTGCCACAGAGTAATTAAGTAATTCGCACAGAATTAAAGGAGGATGAATCGACACCAGGGCATAAACTTGGTTCCATAGTTCCCAACTTTTCCCGTAATACCACTGTAGGAGGCTGGCCTGGCTTGTAGTGGGTACCAAGGGGTACTTACACCTAGCACCAGGTCCAGGTATCACTTATTAGTGTAGAGGGGTGTCTAGCAGCTTAGGCTGATAGAAAAGGAAGCTTAGCAGAGCAGCTTAGGCTGAACTAGGAGACGTGTAAAGCTCCTACTATACCACTGGTGTCATATGCACAATATCATAAGAAAACACAATACACAGATATACAAAAAATAAAGGTACTTTATTTTTATGACAATATGCCAAAGTATCTCAGTGAGTACCCTCAGTATGAGGATAGCAAATATACACAAGATATATGTACACAATACCAAAATATGCAGTAATAGCAATAGAAAACAGTGCAAGCAATGTATAGTCACAATAGAATGCAATGGGAGCACATAGATATAGGGGCAACACAAACCATATACTCTAGAAGTGGAATGCGAACCACGAATGGACCCCAAACCTATGTAAGCTCGTAGAGGGTCGCTGGGACTGTAAGAAAACAGTGAGGGTTAGAAAAATAGCCCACCCCAAGACCCTGAAAAGTGGGTGCAAAGTGCACCTAAGTTCCCCAGAGAGCACAGAAGTCGTGATAGGGGAATTCTGCAAGGAAGACCAACACCAGCAATGCAACAACGATGGATTTCCTGACAAGAGTACCTGTGGAACAAGGGGACCAAGTCCAAGAGTCACGATCAAGTCGGGAGTGGGCAGATGCCCAGGAAATGCCAGCTGTGGGTGCAAAAAAGCTGCCACCGGATGGTAGAAGCTGTGGATTCTGCAAGAACGACAAGGGCTAGAAACTTCCCCTTTGGAGGATGGATGTCTCACGTCGTGAAGAAGCTTGCAGAGGTGTTTCCGTGCAGAAAGACCGCAAACAAGCCTTACTAGCTGCAAGGGTTGTGGTTAGGGTTTTTGGATGCTGCTGTGGCCCAGGTGGGACCAGGATGTCGCCAATTGCGTGAGGAGACAGAGGGGCGTCCAGCAAGACAAAGAGCCCACTCAGAAGCAAGCAGTACCCGCAAAAGTGCCGGAACAGGCACTACAAAGTGGAGTGAACCGGAGCTCACCCGAAGTCACAAAGGAAGGTCCCACAACGCCGGAGGACAACTCAGGAGGTCGTGCACTGCAGGTTAGAGTGTCAGGAACCCAGGCTTGGCTGTGCACAAAGGATATCCTGGAAGAGTGCACAGGAGCCGGAGCAGCTGCAAATCATGCGGTACCCAACAACGCAGTCTAGCGTGGAGAGGCAAGGACTTACCTCCACCAAACTTGGACTGAAGAGTCACTGCACCGTGGGAATCACTTGGACAGAGTTGCTGAGTTCAAGTGACCTCGCTCGTCGTGCTGAGAGGAGACCCAGAGGACCGGTGATGCAGTCTTTTGGTGCCTGCGGTTGCAGGGGGAAGATTCCGTCGACCCACGGGAGATTTCTTCGGAGCTTCTAGTGCAGAGAGGAGGCAGACTACCCCCACAGCATGCACCACCAGGAAAACAGTCGAGAAGGCGGCCGGATCAGCGTTACAAGGTCGCAGTAGTCGTCTTTGCTACTTTGTTGCAGTTTTGCAGGCTTCCAGAGCAGTCAGCGGTCGATTCCTTGGCAGAAGGTGAAGAGAGAGATGCAGAGGAACTCTGATGAGCTCTTGCATTCGTTATCTAAAGAATTCCCCAAAGCAGAGACCCTAAATAGCCAGAAAAGGAGGTTTGGCTACCTAGGAGAGAGGATAGGCTAGCAACACCTGGAGGAGCCTATCAGAAGGAGTCTCTGACGTCACCTGCTGGCACTGGCCACTCAGAGCAGTCCAGTGTGCCAGCAGCACCTCTGTTTCCAAGATGGCAGAGGTCTGGAGCACACTGGAGGAGCTCTGGGCACCTCCCAGGGGAGGTGCAGGTCAGGGGAGTGGTCACTCCCCTTTCCTTTGTCCAGTTTCGCGCCAGAGCAGGGCTGGGGGATCCCTGAACCGGTGTAGACTGGCTTATGCAGAAATGGACTCCATCTGTGCCCATGAAAGCATTTCCAGAGGCTGGGGGAGGCTACTCCTCCCCAGCCCTAACACCTTTTTCCAAAGGGAGAGGGTGTAACACCCTCTCTCTGAGGAAGTCCTTTGTTCTGCCTTCCTGGGCCAAGCCTGGCTGGACCCCAGGAGGGCAGAAACCTGTCTGAGGGGTTGGCAGCAGCAGCAGCTGCAGTGAAACCCCGGGAAAGGTAGTTTGGCAGTACCCGGGTCTGTGCTAGAGGCTCGGGGGTTCATGGAATTGTCTCCCCAATGCCAGAATGGCATTGGGGGGACAATTCCATGATCTTAGACATGTTACATGGCCATGTTCGGAGTTACCATTGTGACGCCTTACATAGGTCGTGACATATGTATAGTGCACACATGTAATGGTGTCACCGCACTCACAAAGTCCGGGGAATTTGCCCTGAACAATGTGGGGGCACCTTGGCTAGTGCCAGGGTGCCCACACACTAAGTAACTTAGCACCCAACCTTTACCAGGTAAAGGTTAGACATATAGGTGACTTATAAGTTACTTAAGTGCAGTGGTAAATGGCTGTGAAATAACGTGGACGTTATTTCACTCAGGCTGCAAGGGCAGGCCTGTGTAAGAATTGTCAGGGCTCCCTATGTGTGGCAAAAGAAATGCTGCAGCCCAAAGGGATCTCCTGGAACCCCAATACCCTGGATACCTCAGTACCATATACTAGGGAATTATAAGGGTGTTCCAATATGCCAATGTAAATTGGTGAAATTGGTCACTAGCCTGTTAGTGACAATTTGGAAAGAAATGAGAGAGCATAACCACTGAGGTTCTGGATAGCAGAGCCTCAGTGAGACAGTTAGTCATAACACAGGTACACATACAGGGCACACTTATGAGCACTGGGGCCCTGGCTGGCAGGGTCCCAGTGACACATACACCTAAAACAACATATATACAGTGAAATATGGGGGTAACATGCCAGGCAAGATGGTACTTTCCTACACCACCCCCCCCCCCCCAAACGAAGGACAATAAGACTAGCCATGACCTGATGAGTCTTCAGTGTCTAAGTGGAAATATCTGGAGAGTCCATCTGCATTGGAGTGGGTACTCCCAGGTCTATGTTCCACTGTATAGTCCATTCCCTGTAGGGATATGGACCACCTCAACAATTTAGGGTTTTCACCTTTCATTTGTTTTAGCCAAAGTAGAGGTTTGTGGTCTGTCTGAACAATGAAGTGAGTGCCAAACAGGTATGGCCTCAACTTCTTCAGTGCCCAGACCACAGCAAAGGCCTCCCTCTCTATGGCAGACCAACGCTTTTCTCTAGGGGTCAACCTCCTGCTGATAAAAGCAACAGGTTGATCCTGGCCCTCAGAATTAAGTTGTGATAAGACTGCCCCTACCCCTAATTCAGATGCATCAGTTTGGACAGTGAATTTTATGGAGTAACAGGGGCTTTTCAGGACAGGTGCAGAGCACATGGCCTGCTTCAGCTCCTCAAAAGCTTTCTGACAGTTTGCTGTCCATAATACCTTTTTAGGCATTTTCTTAGATGTGAGGTCATTAAGAGGGGCTGCAATGGAGCCATAGCTCTTTATGAACCTCCTGTAATACCCAGTGAGGCCTAAAAAGGCTCTCACCTGAGTCTGAGTTGTAGGGGGAACCCAATCTATGATAGTTTGGATTTTCCCCTGAAGTGGTGCAATCTGTTCTCCACCTACCAGGTGTCCCAGATAAACCACTTTCCCCTGCCCTATCTGGCACTTTGAAGCCTTGATAGTGATGCCTGCCTTTTGCAGGGCCTCCAAAACTTTCCATAGGTGGACTAGGTGATCATCTCAGCTGGAGCTAAAGACAGCTATATCATCTAGATATGCTGCACTAAAAGCCTCCAGCCCTTGCAGGACTGTATTCACCAACCTCTGAAAAGTGGCAGGTGCATTTTTCAATCCAAAAGGCATTACTGTGAATTGGTAGTGCCCTCCAATGGTTGAAAATGCAGTTTTTGCTTTAGCATCCTCTGATAACTTGATCTGCCAATACCCTGCAGTCAAATCAAAGGTGCTTAGATACTTGGCAGATACCAGTGTATCTATTAGCTCATCTGCCCTGGGTATAGGGTGAGCCTCAGTTTTACTTACCTGGTTGAGACCTCTATAGTCAGCACAAAATCTAATTTCCCTTTTCCCTTCTTTGGAATGAGGCTTTGGTACAAGTACCACAGGAGAGGCCCATGGACTTTCAGAGTGCTCAACCACTCCCAGTTCAAGCATTTTCTGCACCTCTTGTTTTATGCAGTCTCTGACATGGTCAGGCTGCCTATACATCTTACTTTTGACAGGCAAGCTGTCTCCAGTATCTATAGTGTGCTCACACCAAGAAGTGGTGCCTGGCACAGTAGAAAAGAGTTCAGAAAACTGACCCAGGAGATTTATGCAGTGGTCTTTCTGCTCAGCAGTAAGACAATCTGCCAAAACTACACCTTCCACTAGAGCATCTTGTTCTGTGGAAGAGAAAAGATAAGGGAGAGGGTCACTCTCGTCTTCCTGTCCTTCATCTGTTGCCATGAGCAGGGTGAGATCAGCCCTGTCATAGTAGGGTTTCAGGCGATTGACATGGAGCACCCTAAGGGAACTCCTGGCAGTGCCCAAGTCAACCAAGTAGGTGACTTCTCCCTTTTTCTCAACAATAATGTGGGGACCACTCCATTTGTCTTGGAGTGCTCTTGGGGCCACAGGCTCCAAGACCCACACTTTCTGCCCTGGTTGGTACTGAATCAGAACAGCCTTCTGGTCATGCCATTGCTTTTGGAGCTCTTGGCTGGCCTGAAGGTTTTTACTGGCCTTTTTCATGTACTCAGCCATTCTGGATCTTAGGCCAAGTACATAGTCAACTATGTCTTGCTTAGGAGCTTTTAAAGGTTGTTCCCAACCCTCCTTCACAAGTGTTAGAGGACCTCTTACAGGGTGTCCAAATAAGAGCTCAAAGGGGCTGAAGCCCACTCCTTTCTGGGGTACCTCCCTGTAAGCAAAAAGGAGGCAAGGTAACAGGACATCCCATCTCCTCTGGAGTTTTTCAGGGAGTCCCATTATCATTCCTTTGAGAGTTTTATTAAACTTCTCAACCAGTCCATTTGTTTGTGGATGATAGGGTGTGGTGAACTTGTATGTCACACCACATTCCTTCCACATGGCCTTTAAGTAAGCAGACATGAAATTGCTTCCCCTGTCTGATACCACCTCTTTTGGGAAGCCCACCCTGGAAAAGATTCCCAGGAGGGCTTTTGCCACTGCAGGAGCTTTAGTGGTCCTTAGAGGAATTGCTTCAGGATATCTGGTGGCATGGTCCACTACCACCAAGATAAACCTATTGCCTGAAGCAGTAGGAGGGTCAAGGGGGCCAACTATGTCAACCCCTACCCTTTCAAAGGGAACCCCAACCACAGGTAGTGGAATAAGGGGTGCCTTTGGGGTGCCACCTGTCTTGCCACTGGCTTGACAGGTTTCACAGGACTTACAAAATTCCTTTGTGGCCTCTGACATTCTAGGCCAATGAAACAATGGGGCAAGCCTGTCCCAAGTTTTCATTTGCCCTAAATGTCCAGCCAAGGGAATGTCGTGGGCTAGAGTTAGGAGGAACTCTCTGTATTGCTAAGGAATCACCAATCTCCTGGCAGCTCCAGGTTTTGGATCCCTTGCTTCAGTATACAAGAGGTTGTCCTCCCAGTAAACTCTGTGAGAGTCACTGACATCCCCATTTGCTTGTTTGACAGCTTGCTGTCTTAGACCCTCTAGTGCGGGACAGGTCTGCTGTGCCACACTCAGCTCCTCCCTGGCAGGCCCCCCTCCACCCAAAAGCTCAGCAGTGTCTGCATCCAGCTCCTCTGGTGTAGGTTCTGCACAGGGTGGAAATTCTTCTTTCTCAGAAGTTGAATCCACTGTAGAGGGAGGGATAGTAGGTAGTGTTTTACCTTTACTAACCCTAGCTTTAGGGAGCACTTGGTCCATTCTTCCAGGATCCAAGTCACCCTGTCCTTTTTGCTTTTTGGCCTGAGCCCTTGTTAAAGCAAAAATATGCCCTGGAATGCCCAGCATTGCTGCATGAGCCTCCAACTCCACTTCTGCCCAAGCTGATGTCTCTAAATCGTTCCCTAGTAGACAGTCTACAGGTACATCTGAGGCAACCACAACTTTCTTTGGACCAGTAACCCCCCCCCCCAGTTGAGATTCACAACAGCCATGGGGTGGCTAAGAGTGTTGTTATGAGCATCAGTCACTTGGTACTGGTGACCAAGTAGATGTTGTTCAGGGTGGACCAGTTTCTCTATTACCATGTGTAAAGAAATGGCTCCCTGTTGCAGTTACCCCCCACTTTTTGCCTGATACTGATGCTGTCTTGACTGAGAAGTGTGCTGGGACCCTGCTAACCAGGCCCCAGCACCAGTGTTCTTTCACCTAAAATGTACCATTGTCTCCACAATTGGCACAACCCTGGCACCCAGGTAAGTCCCTTGTAACTGGTACCCCTGGTACCAAGGGCCCTGATGCCAGGGAAGGTCTCTAAGGGCTGCAGCATGTCTTATGCCACCCTGGGGACCCCTCACTCAGCACAGACAGACTGCTTGCCTGCTTGTGTGTGCTGGTGGGAAGAAAATGACTAAGTCGACATGGCACTCCCCTCAGGGTGCCATGCCAGCCTCACACTGCCTGTGGCATAGGTAAGTCACCCCTCTTGCAGGCCTTACAGCCCTAAGGCAGGGTGCACTATACCACAGGTGAGGGCATAGGTGCATGAGCACTATGCCCCTACAGTGTCTAAGCAAAACCTTAGACATTGTACGTGCAGGGTAGCCATAAGAGTATATGGTCTGGGACTCTGTCAAAAACAAACTCCACAGCTCCATAATGGCTACACTGAATACTGGGAAGTTTGGCACCAAACTTCTCAGAATAATAAACCCACACTGATGCCAGTGTTGGATTTATTAAAAAATGCACACAGAGGGCATCTTAGAGATACCCCCTGTATTTTACCCAATTGTTCAGTGCAGGACTGACTGGTCTGTGCCAGCCTGCTGCTGAGAGACGAGTTTCTGACCCCATGCGGTGAGAGCCTTTGTGCTCTCTGAGGACAGAAACAAAGCCTGCTCTGGGTGGAGGCGCTTCACACCTCCCCCCTGCAGGAACTGTAACACCTAGCAGTGAGCTTCAAAGGCTCAAGCTTCGTATTACAATGCCCCACGGCACTCCAGCTAGTGGAGATGCCCGCCCCCTGGACCCAGACCCCACTTTTGGCGGCAAGTCCAGGAGAGATAATGAGAAAAACAAGGAGGAGTCACTGGCCAGTCAGGACAGCCCCTAAGGTGTCTTGGGCTGAGGTGACTCTGACTTTTAGAAATCCTCCATCTTGCAGATGGAGGATTCCCCTGTAGGAAAGTACCATCTTGCCTGGCATGTTACCCCCATTTTTCACTGTATATATGTTGTTTTAGTTGTATGTGTCACTGGGACCCTGGTAACCCAGGGCCCCAGTGCTCATAAGTGTGCCTGAATGTGTTACCTGTGTAGTGACTAACTGTCTCACTGAGGCTCTGCTAATCAGAACCTCAGTGGTTATGCTCTCTCATTTCTTTCAAATTGTCACTAACAGGCTAGTGACCAATTTTACCAATTTACATTGGCTTACTGGAACACCCTTATAATTCCCTAGTATATGGTACTGAGGTACCCAGGGTATTGGGGTTCCAGGAGATCCCTATGGGCTGCAGCATTTCTTTTGCCACCCATAGGGAGCTCTGACAATTCTTACACAGGCCTGCCACTGCAGCCTGAGTGAAATAACGTCCACGTTATTTCACAGCCATTTTACACTGCACTTAAGTAACTTATAAGTCACCTATATGTCTAACCTTTACCTGGTAAAGGTTAGGTGCAAAGTTACTTAGTGTGAGGGCACCCTGGCACTAGCCAAGGTGCCCCCACATTGTTCAGAGCCAATTCCCTGAACTTTGTGAGTGCGGGGACACCATTACACGCGTGCACTACATATAGGTCACTACCTATATGTAGCTTCACAATGGTAACTCCGAATATGGCCATGTAACATGTCTATGATCATGGAATTGCCCCCTCTATGCCATCCTGGCATAGTTGGCACAATCCCATGATCCCAGTGGTCTGTAGCACAGACCCTGGTACTGCCAAACTGCCCTTCCTGGGGTTTCACTGCAGCTGCTGCTGCTGCCAACCCCTCAGACAGGCATCTGCCCTCCTGGGGTCCAGCCAGGCCTGGCCCAGGATGGCAGAACAAAGGACTTCCTCTGAGAGAGGGTGTTACACCCTCTCCCTTTGGAAAATGGTGTGAAGGCAGGGGAGGAGTAGCCTCCCCCAGCCTCTGGAAATGCTTTCTTGGGCACAGATGTGCCCAATTCTGCATAAGCCAGTCTACACCGGTTCAGGGGACCCCTTAGCCCTGCTCTGGCGCGAAACTGGACAAAGGAAAGGGGAGTGACCACTCCCCTGACCTGCACCTCCCCTGGGAGGTGTCCAGAGCTCCTCCAGTGTGCTCCAGACCTCTGCCATCTTGGAAACAGAGGTGCTGCTGGCACACTGGACTGCTCTGAGTGGCCAGTGCCACCAGGTGACGTCAGAGACTCCTTCTGATAGGCTCCTTCAGGTGTTAGTAGCCTATCCTCTCTCCTAGGTAGCCAAACCCTCTTTTCTGGCTATTTAGGGTCTCTGTCTCTGGGGAAACTTTAGATAACGAATGCAAGAGCTCATCCGAGTTCCTCTGCATCTCTCTCTTCACCTTCTGCCAAGGAATCGACTGCTGTCCGCGCTGGAAGCCTGCAAACCTGCAACATAGTAGCAAAGACGACTACTGCAACTCTGTAACGCTGATCCTGCCGCCTTCTCGACTGTTTTCCTCCTTGTGCATGCTGTGGGGGTAGTCTGCCTCCTCTCTGCACCAGAAGCTCCGAAGAAATCTCCCGTGGGTCGACGGAATCTTCCCCCTGCAACCGCAGGCACCAAAAAGCTGCATTACCGGTCCCTTGGGTCTCCTCTCAGCACGACGAGCTAGGTCCCTCGAATCCAGCGACTCTGTCCAAGTGACCCCCACAGTCCAGTGACTCTTCAGTCCAAGTTTGGTGGAGGTAAGTCCTTGCCTCACCTCGCTGGGCTGCATTGCTGGGAACCGCGACTTTTGCAGCTACTCCGGCCCCTGTGCACTTCCGGCGGAAATCCTTTGTGCACAGCCAAGTCTGGGTCCACGGCACTCTAACCTGCATTGCACGACTTTCTAAGTTGGTCTCCGGCGACGTGGGACTCCTTTGTGCGACTTCGGGTGAGCACCGTTTCACGTATCCTTGTAGTGCCTGTTTCTGGCACTTCTCCGGGTGCTACCTGCTGCTGAGAGGGCTCCTTGTCTTGCTCGACGTCCCCTCTCTCTCCTGGTCCAATTTGCAACCTCCTGGTCCCTCCAGGGCCACAGCAGCGTCCAAAAACGCTAACCGCACGATTTGCAGCTAGCAAGGCTTGTTGGCGTTCTTTCGGCGGGAAAACACTTCTGCACGACTCTCCACGGCGAGAGGGATCCGTCCACCAAAGGGGAAGTCTCTAGCCCTTTTCGTTCCTGCAGAAACCTCAGCTTCTTCTGTCCAGTAGAAGCTTCTTTGCACCCGCAGCTGGCATTTCCTGGGCATTTGCCCATCTCCGACTTGCTTGTGACTTTTGGACATGGTCCCCTTGTTCCACAGGTACCCTAGATTGGAAATCCACAGTTGTTGCATTGTTGGTTTGTGTCTTTCCTGCATTATTCCTCTAACACGACTTCTTTGTCCTTAGGGGAACTTTAGTGCACTTTGCACTCACTTTTCAGGGTCTTGGGGAGGGTTATTTTTCTAACTCTCACTATTTTCTAATAGTCCCAGCGACCCTCTACAAGGTCACATAGGTTTGGGGTCCATTCGTGGTTCGCATTCCACTTTTGGAGTATATGGTTTGTGTTGCCCCTATCCCTATGTTTCCCCATTGCATCCTATTGTAACTATACATTGTTTGCACTGTTTTCTAAGACTATACTGCATATTTTTGCTATTGTGTATATATATCTTGTGTATATTTCCTATCCTCTCACTGAGGGTACACTCTAAGATACTTTGGCATATTGTCATAAAAATAAAGTACCTTTATTTTTAGTATAACTGTGTATTGTGTTTTCTTATGATATTGTGCATATGACACTAAGTGGTACTGTAGTAGCTTTCGGGAGCGCGTCCAGGGGTAGGTGCAGCCGCCCACTGCCAGGCTCTTCACACAGTGTCTTAACTGAACCTGGCCAATGGTTCCAAGGGGTACTTACACCTTGCACCAGGTCCAGGTATCCCTTATTAGTGTAGAGGGGTGTCTAGAAGCTTAGGCTGATAGAAAAGGTAGCTTAGCAGAGCAGCTTAGGCTGAACTAGGAGACGTGTAAAGCTCCTACTATACCACTGGTGTCATATGCACAATATCATAAGAAAACACAATACACAGATATACTAAAAATAAAGGTACTTTATTTTTATGACAATATGCCAAAGTATCTCAGTGAGTACCCTCAGTATGAGGATATCAAATATACACAAGATATATGTACACAATACCAAAATATGCAGTAATAGCAATAGAAAACAGTGCAAGCAATGTATAGTCACAATAGAATGCAATGGGAGCACATAGGTATAGGGGCAACACAAACCATATACTCTAGAGGTGGAATGCGAACCACGAATGGACCCCAAACCTATGTGAGCTCGTAGAGGGTCGCTGGGACTGTAAGAAAACAGTGAGGGTTAGAAAAATAGCCCACCCCAAGACCCTGAAAAGTGGGTGCAAAGTGCACCTAAGTTCCCCAGAGAGCACAGAAGTCGTGATAGGGGAATTCTGCAAGGAAGACCAACACCAGCAATGCAACAACAATGGATTTCCTGATGAGAGTACCTGTGGAACAAGGGGACCAAGTCCAAGAGTCACTATCAAGTCGGGAGTGGGCAGATGCCCAGGAAATGCCAGCTGTGGGTACAAAGAAGCTGCCACCGGATGGTAGAAGCTGTGGATTCTGCAAGAACGACAAGGGCTAGAAACTTCCCCTTTGGAGGATGGATGTCTCACGTCGTGAAGAAGCTTGCAGAGGTGTTTCCGTGCAGAAAGACCGCAAACAAGCACTGCTAGCTGCAAGGGTCGCGGTTAGGGTTTTTGGATGCTTCTGTGGCCCAGGAGGGACCAGGATGTCGCCAATTGCGTGAGGAGACAGAGGGGGCGTCCAGCAAGGCAAAGAGCCCACTCAGAAGCAAGCAGCACCCGCAGAAGTGCCGGAACAGGCACTACGAAGTGGAGTGAACCGGAGCTCACCTGAAGTCACAAAGGAAGGTCCCACAACGCCGGAGGACAACTCAGGAGGTCGTGCACTGCAGGTTAGAGTGTCGGGGACCCAGGCTTGGCTGTGCACAAAGGAAATCCTGGAAGAGTGCACAGGAGCCGGAGCAGCTGCAAATCACGCGGTACCCAACAATGCAGTCTAGCGTGGGGAGGCAAGGACTTACCTCCACCAAACTTGGACTGAAGAGTCACTGCACTGTGGGAGTCACTTGGACAGAGTTGCTGAGTTCAAGGGCCCTTGCTCGTCGTGCTGAGAGGAGACCCAGAGGACCGGTGATGCAGTCTTTGGGTGCCTGCGGTTGCAGGGGGAAGATTCTGTCGACCCACGGGAGATTTCTTCGGAGCTTCTATTGCAGAGAGGAGGCAGACTACCCCCACAGCATGCACCACCAGGAAAAAGTTGAGAAGGCGGCCGGATCAGCGTTACAAGGTCGCAGTAGTCGTCTTTGCTACTTTGTTGCAGTTTTGCAGGCTTCCAGAGCAGTCAGTGGTCGATTCCTTGGCAGAAGGTGAAGAGAGAAATGCAGAGGAACTCTGATGACCTCTTGCATTCGTTATCTAAAGAATTCCCCAAAGCAGAGACCCTAAATAGCCCGAAAAGGAGGTTTGGCTACCTAGGAGAGAGGATAGGCTAGCAACACCTGGAGGAGCCTATCAGAAGGAGTCTCTGACATCACCTGCTGGCACTGGCCACTCAGAGCAGTCCAGTGTGCCAGCAGCACCTCTGTTTCCAAGATGGCAGAGGTCTGGAGCACACTGGAGGAGCTCTGGGCACCTCCCAGGGGAGGTGTAGGTCAGGGGAGTGGTCACTCCCCTTTCCTTTGTCCAGTTTCGCACCAGAGCAGGGCTGGGGGATCCCTGAACCTGTGTAGACTGGCTTATGCAGAAATGGACTCCATCTGTGCCCATGAAAGCATTTCTAGAGGCTGGGGGAGGCTACTCCTCCCCAGCCCTAACACCTTTTTCCAAAGGGAGAGGGTGTAACACCTTCTCTCTGAGGAAGTCCTTTGTTCTGCCTTCCTGGGCCAAGCCTGGCTGGACCCCAGGAGGGCAGAAACCTGTCTGAGGGGTTGGCAGCAGCAGCAGCTGCAGTGAAACCCCGGGAAAGGTAGTTTGGCAGTACCCGGGTCTGTGCCAGAGACTCGGGGGATCATGGAATTGTCTCCCCAATGCCAGAATGGTATTGGGGTGACAATTCCATGATCTTAGACATGTTACATGGCCATGTTCGGAGTTACCATTGTGACGCTATACATATGTCGTGACATATGTATAGTGCACGCGTGTAATGGTGTCCCCGCACTCACAAAGTCTGGGGAATTTGCCCTGAACAATGTGGGGGCACCTTGGCTAGTGCCAGGGTGCCCACACACTAAGTAACTTAGCACCCAAACTTTACCAGGTAAAGGTTAGACAGATAGGTGACTTATAAGTTACTTAAGTGCAGTGGTAAATGGCTGTGAAATAACGTGGATGTTATTTCACTCAGGCTGCAAGGGCAGGCCTGTGTAAGAATTGTCAGGGCTCCCTATGGGTGACAAAAGAAATGCTGCAGCCCATAGGGATCTCCTGGAACCCCAATACCCTGGGTACCTCAGTACCATATACTAGGGAATTATAAGGGTGTTCCAGTATGCCAATGTAAATTGGTGAAATTGGTCACTAGCCTGTTAGTGACAATTTGAAAGAAATGAGAGAGCATAACCACTGAGGTTCTGGATAGCAGAGCCTCAGTGAGACAGTTAGTCATAACACAGGTACACATACAGGGCACACTTATGAGCACTGGGGCCCTGGCTGGCAGGGTCCCAGTGACACAATCAACTAAAACAACATATATACAGTGAAATATGGGGGTAACATGCCAGGCAAGATGGTACTTTCCTACAACCACTATTTCCTAATGCAAGCCCTGAGCCACAATACTTGACACAGTTTTATATCTAAAATATATGTTGCAGTGTCTATATTTATCAATGAAACCCTTTATATTTAAATGTATGACAGTGAAGCTACCAGTGTACAAGAGTTACACAGAGTGCCCCAACACCACTTGCATTACTTTAGCTCTTCCTTCCCGCATTTCATTGTGAATTCTAAATTGATGCTGCAGCCCCAATGATTTTACTCTACTAACAGCACATTTAGGACCAAGGTAAGAACATCACTTGATTTAAGTCATGGATACCCAACATTAATCCATGAGGGCAATGTGAAAAGTATAATTCTGAGATGAAAAACATTCCTTTGACTTTCTTTGTCATGCGAGAGATCAGCTTGCCATTTTAAGCAAATGGATTTTTAGTGATTTGCCCAGAATCACAGGTTGTTGAGCTGACACGGTGGCATGAACCTGGTTGCACAGATGCACAGTGTGCAGCTCTGGCCATAACCATGCATCTCTAACACTTCATTACCCCCTCATGTGATCCTCCTCATCCCAGTCTTAACAGACAAGGTTTCATACCTCACTGACAGCACTAGCACAGAAGTCCCTTCTTTATGTTTACTTATTTTCATATAACAACTACTCCCCCGCCTCATCCTGTTTTGTTTCCTGTCGCCGCACACAGATAAGGGTGGTTGTTCCTGTCTTTGTTTTATGATAGCTTGCTGCATTATGTGTACACTTACTTGTTTTATTGCATGCGGTCCATGCATGTCAGGCTGCCTTGGCTGGTTTCCCCGCTCCTTGAACTGTCCCATGCTCATGTGCTGAGCTCAGGCAAGGAACTGTGGTCGTGTTCAGGAGGGGTTATTTGGATCCAGTGTGTCAGCTTCCTGAAAGCTCTGCTCAAGTCTGCTTTGACACGGGCGGCAGGGCTTCATTTCTTTTTCTTGTGCCAACCGGGTTCTCACAAGATGAGACCCGGTTGCTTAATGATGCCTATGAACAGGAAGCACACACACTGATGTAGCACATTGCTGTGCTTCCTGGTGGCAGTTTTTTGTTACGATGGCAAAGCGATTGGAGAAGTCTAAGCATGTTCAGACTTCTGAACAGCAGGAGGCTAAGGCATTGCTGCATATTTCTTGTGCAGAATAGCATTCCTTGATTAAGGAAGCTGTGAATTCCGCTCTGCAGGAAAAGGAGATCCCTGCAAAGTGCCAGAGGAGGCAGAGTTGGTCTGGTTGTCTGCCAAGGTGGTTTTCCTGGTAGCCATAACCTCAGCCAGACATTTGGGTGAGATGGGAGCTTTGTTGGCTGTTTTTCCCTACCTGAAATTTTTCCCAGGTCAGTTGGTTCTCAGGCTGCACCCTGAGTGTGTCCGTAAGATGTCTTTCTTTTTTCTTTTCATTTCTCCCAGGAGGTGGTTTTGCCGTTTTTTCCTGATCCATCCTCTTCCCCTCCTTCTGCCCTGGATGTCAGGAGGCCTCTTCTGATTTATTTGGATTGCACTAAGCCATTTCGGGTTTCACAATCCTTATTTGTGCTTATGGTTCAGTTTCCATGGGATAGAAGGTCTCTACCCAGACTCTTAGTGGGTGGATGAGGCAGGCTATTTCCCATGCTTATGCTGCAGTGGAGGAGTCTCTCCCTGAGGATGTACAGGGGAGGTCTACTAGGGCAGTGCCCACTTCCTGGGCAGAAGGGGTAGGTGTTTCTCTTCTGGGAAATTTGCAAGGCAGCAACTTAGTAGTCCTCTCATACTTTCCTTACCCAATACAGTCTCTCATTTTGTGACAATCATGATGGGCATTTTGGTCTTATCTGCTGCTTCTAAATGAAGTTGATGTTTTTCTGTGGATAAACACTTTGCATTTCTGTGAATAAAACCTTTGTTTGCAAACCACCTTTTTGGTGCTTTCTTGTTTCTTTGTGCTTGGCTACTTCCTCGTTTGTTAGGACTGGGGCGAGAAGGATCACATGAGGAGAAAATGTTCAGTTATTTACTGGTAACCTTCATTACCCCAAATAGGGATCCTCCTCGTCCCAGTCCCCTTCACTCTCCCTCCTTGTTGTTCCTTGTTGGGCACTGCTTGGAAACCTACAGGTGGAGGCAAGGGAATGGGGGGGATGAGAAGTTGTTTATGAAAACAAAATGTAAAAATAAAGAAGGGACGTCTGTGCTACTGTTGACAGTGAGTTATTAAACCTTGTTTTTTAGGACTGGGACGAGGAGAATCCCTAATGAGGGTAATGAAGATTGCTGGTAAGTAACTGAACATTTCTAACACCATATCTCTCTTCTTCAGTCTCTGTGCCAAATCCCTTAGCACCGTTTTACTGTTACAACATATGTGGCTTTATCTCTGTCTTTGAAACCAAAACATATACCTGGGAGTCAATGAAGTGCCTTTATTTATTGCAGTTAAACTGCGACTTTAAGAGGGTTACAAACAGTGCTGCTCCCAAATATTTGAGGATCACTGCAATGTTATTTTCGCTCTGAATAACTCTAAGGGAACACTGTAATGTTATCTTCGCACTAAATAACTCTAAAGGAAGGATGTTTTTTTAATGTCACATTTTAATTGGAAACAAGAAATTCAAAGGTTCAAAGAAGGCACACACATCCGTGTTACAGTGCCTGCGACATCATGTATTCCTCTTGCACACATACGTACTGCAAATGATATTCCTTTTTTTCTTATGCTGATTTAATTGATATAATTTTACACAATCGTGTCATGTTCTTTAGTGTGCGCCACCTTTATTTTCCATTATTAGGCATCTTCATGTGCACAGATTTCACGGTTTTCTTAGTAACTTCTTTCCAGAAACATCGCCTTCACATCTATATATTCAGACGCGGAACTTCTGTTTCTTCTCGTGTGCTCGATCTTCTCGGTTGCCCCCTCTCTCCATCCCCCTCCTGAATTCCGATTTTTCTATATCAACCCTTACCTGTGTTCAGCGACACGTTCAGTTTTTTTGCTCATCCTCCTCTTAAAAGTGCTTGACATACTTTTTACACATTTGACTATGTTCTTCCTCATGCCATATTGGTATCTTTTCACAGCCAAAGCTTTTTTCTGGAAAACATTCCCTGCACATGCAAGTGTTTTCTGTACAGCTTCAGTCGTACACAGGATTATCATTAGTTTGGCACTTTAATACACTGCTTATTATGTTTATTTATTTTTGATATCATATGCATGTCGTTTATGATTGTTTTTTTATTTTTTATTTTTTGTCCTCATAAATTGTTGCCATTGAACTCTTTTCAGGTGCCACCAGCCTCCTGAGCTCAGGAAGACACAACCCTCTAGGTCATAGGATGAGACAGGTTCCCAACCTAGCCAGGTCAGGACGAGTAATCATTGGACATAAAACACATTAGACACCTCAGATCTTTAAAAGGTCCCAAATCCGATTCCCAGACCTCCTTTCTCCTCTTTTATCTACTTTTTTAAAGAAAAGAACGGAACTTCTCCATTCCTCCCAATTAGGAGGGTAGGTTTGCACCCAACTTTTACAAACTTCCCTTCTTGCAAGCAATGTTAAATAAAACACCAGCCCTCTTTGGGATAAATTAGGAAAGGGCAAAGGAAGAGGAGGGTCAATGTCCAAAGTCAAAATCCCAAATATAATTAAACCGGGGATAATTTCAACCATGAAGCCCAAAGAGTCAGAGACTGTCTTACCCACCGCCAACCAGAATCCATCTAATTTCGGGCAGACGGCAAACAAATGGACATCATCTGCCTCTAAGCTGCCACACCATTTACACTCTGAAGTTGAGCCGCTTTGTTTTATCTTTGCCAACCTCACGCGGTCCAGAACACTCTGTGAAGGGTAAAAAGGTGATTTCTTCTTAATGCAGCTAATTTAACCACTGAGTGTAATGTAGCAAAAGATACTTGCCATGACTGTTCCAGCTCCTCCTCCGGCAGATATCCACTCCATTTCCTATATAATGGTTGCAACACATTCTCTACTCTTGATAGGAGATGTTGGTCCCAGCAAGAAACTTCCTTCTTTGTGTCTCCAATTGCCTACAAATCCTGGTCCATTTGAATTGGTTCCGGGCCGAGACCCCCCTGACTTTTAAACCACCAGTTCACCTGGAAAATCTTGAATCTGGATATGGTCCCTTGTGTCTTATTGTCCCAGAACTCCCAGCTCAAAGTCAGCCCATCGCCATTTAACTGCCCCCATCTGGTAACTCCGCTATATTTAAGAGGCACAGCCAAACTATCCAATAAACACTCCGGGGTCCCTGGTGAATCCCAAATGGGAGCTAATTTACTATAGTAGCCGATACTAAGAAAGGATCTAATTTCAGACCAACTAATGGCAGCTGCTCATAGACATGTCAGCCTTATTTTTTTTTAAAACTTTTGGGGCCCCAAACTTATAAGAGAAGCCAATTGTGGGATAGTTTCCCAGCATTGTCCTGAACATAGATCACATTATTGAGCCATCTGGAGTCAACAACAACATCCTATTATTCTTTAATTGGTATGACCAACAATACACCTGCAGATCAGGAAGGGCCAAACATCCACCTTTTCCTCAATTTTTTCCAGGAAAGGCGAATACCTTTACTGGCCCAAATGAATGACGTAATCTTCGCCTGCAGATTTAAAATAACTTTTTTGTCAAAATGTAAAGGGATATTATAAAATAAGAAAGTGATCTTCGGTAGAATGGACATCTTGATCAAATTAACACGTCCAAAGATCGTAAGCATCAGATTTCCCCACTTTCTCAAAAGAGCCCTGACCTCCATAGCCACCTTTTCTAGATTCTTGAAAGCTAACTCTCCCAGATCTTGCGTCATCCTTATACCCAAGTACCTCATCTCAAGAACCTTTCTAGGATCTTTACAGTTTTGGTTCCAGGTCAGTATCTCAATTTTCCCTTCATTTACCTCATAACCAGCCAATTTTGAGAAGATCGTCACTTACTTTATAAGGTTTGGGATCGCCGACATAACATTGGAGGTATATACCATCAAATCATTGGCAAACAGCACAACTTTCCTATAAAAATCGCCGACCACAAAAGGTCTTATATATTCATTTGACCTAAGACACTCTGCGAAGGGTTTGATATATAGATCAAAAAGGATCGGGGATAGGGGACACCCTTGCCTGGTCCCTCTTTCTATCTCCACTTTCGGTGACAAAATGCCATTGACCAAACTTTTCGCAGATGGTCTTTGTCAGTACATTAATTAAAGACTTGCCAATGCCAAAGTGAGCGGTCAAATGCCTTAGCAGCATCTACCGTTACGACTGCCAGGGGAGTATCTAGAGTTGTAGCCAAATTAATAGAGCCAATTAAAGTATGATTAAGATCTCTCATATGTCTGCCCGGCAGGAAACCCTGCTGATGCTGATGTTTCAAGTGTCCATCCACTTTTTTCAGGTGCCCTGCTAAAATACTGGTAAAAACCTTGTAGTCGCAATTAAGAAGCGATATCGGCGATAAGATTGACATTCCAAGGGATTCCTACCGGGCTTCAATAATAAGGAAATTACTGAATCATTCCAAGAATTCGGAATGGGGGAACCTCCCAACAATACAGCGTTAAACAACTGCACCCAGACTGGAATAATGACTTCTTCCATTGCTACATATAGCTCACTGGGGATCCCATCGGGACCAGACACTTTCCCTTTCTTTGTTCTCTTAACAGGGGCTAAAATCTCACTGCCAGATATTTCTTGACTCAATAATTGTGCTTCCTCAGTCGACAATCTTGGAAAATGCATCTGCCCAAGCCATGCTTCTATTGCCTCTAGATCTGGATCTAAATCTTCCTTATATAACTCCTTGAAAAAGTATTTAAATGCAGCGATTATCCTAATGCTATCCTCGACCACCGCACCTATGCTATCATTCATAACCTTCTTGATGTTTTGCTGGCGTACCTCCAATCTACTTTTCCAAGCCAACATCTTACCACAACTTTCCTCATGAATGATATTACACGCTCTGCTGGTTTCCCACTGCTGAGACACCTTTTCCTCCAGCACGGCGCAGAATCTTAACTGCGGATCTTCTAGGTGCTTTAGCGCTACCCCTTTCCTGCCTCACTAAGTGTATCTGCTTTTAACTCCTCTTCTACCCTTGCAATCTTCCCCTCCAATGCTACTTGTTGCGACTTCTCATGCCTCACCCAGTGAACCGCTAAACTAGTTATCGTCCCCCTTAACCAAGCCTTACATGTGTCCTATATCACATGAATTGGGACTGTTGCCGTATTCCAGGAGAAAAACTCCTGTGACTGCTGTGATATCCTGTGACCTAACTGTGACTGTGCCAACATCCTTCTATCAATTGTCCACCTTCTTTCCTCTCATCCCTCCTTCTGCTGAATTTTTAACAGTCAGTCCGAATGGTCCAATAAATGGATGGGCATATGGTCCAATTCAGTAACTCTCTCCATCACTTTTCTCTCAACAAGAAAGTAGTCTAGCCTAGAATAATGAACGTTCTTTTTACTATGGAAAGTGTACTCCCTACTATTCCTTCTAGATTTTTCGCAAAACATCACAAAGATCAAAATTACCCATCATGTCCTGCAAATAAGTTCTCATTTTTAGTGAATTAATTTGTATCCTCTCCGAAGACCTGTCTAAGGCATTATCTACTAGGACATTTAGATCCTCCCCCAAAATAATTGAGGCTTTAAAAGCGAGAAGGTTATCTAACAGCTGGGACAATGAAGTGGTGGCATCCATATTTGACCCATAGTAGCTAACTAATATATATACAACATTGTAAATCTTTATCTCTGCAATTATCCATCGCCCTCCCTCATCCATCTTACACCGAACTAAACTTACCCCTGAATTTGCTTTAAGGACCAGGGCCACTCCTTTAGAGCAGCATGATTGATCTGTTGCTATTATAGTTTCCACCCAGCCTAGCTTAGAAAAGAGGTCTTTATACTCCTGCCTCAAGAGATGGGTCTCCTGTAACATCAATATCTGGGATTTACTATCTTTTAAGTATTACAAAATCAATTGACGTCTTTTAACAACCCGAAGTCCGTTGACATTCCAGCATAGAATCGCCCATGGTTTCATCAAGTTTTCCTGTCCCAAACCCATTCAGTCCAGCCTAGTTTCTGCTGAGCCCTGTACCCAAAAAAACACTAATTAATACTTCAGTCAGGCTACTGTCTCCCTGTTGAGTATCTGACAAATTACCTGCCTTGAATTGAGGACATCCAATCTTTGTTTTCTTTTTTTCCCCTGCCCCCCATCACAAGTGCCCACCCTATGAGAACCCTCCCATCTCATACTGGGCGTATCCTAGTGCCCATTCCACCCAATCCTGTCGGGGAGCCAACATCACATCTTTAAACTTCATGCCAGGGTGCCCGTCCTTCGCTATCTGGTAAATAAAAATATCCAAATCCACAGGCTCCGAAAAATTGTACATCTTATTTCGCCACATAACTTTCATAATAGCTGGAAACCTCAATTGAGCTTTGGCACCCAGTTTCCTCAACTCCTCCAGCCTCTTCCCCAGTTCCCACTGTCTATCAGCGGTCTCCTTAGAGACATCAGAACTAAACCTAAAGGATGCCCCTAGAGCTTGTAACTAGCCAGATTTTAGGGCCAACCCCAATAACCTTTCCTTCACGGAGTATGAGAGAAAATTTACTATGATCTTCCGAGGACTCTTCCACCCAGGATGTTGTTTTAACAGATCTCTGTGCACTCGACGGATTACTACTTCAAGATTATCCATCTTGTTATTGTGCAGGAGGGATTTTTTCAGAAGGTTAATCACAAATGTTTTAATACCTGAGCCTTCCAGGCCCTCCTTCACCCCTAGAATCCTAACATTGTTTCATCTAGCATTATTTTCGATTCTTTTGAGATTGGACTTAAGACGTGATACCTCCTGAGAGTTTTCCTGGAACACTGTTTGGAGTGTCTAAAACCCCTCCTCTAGGTCCTGTGTACCCTGGGCCAACTTCTCAATTTAAACTTCTAAGCTGGAGCAGGTAATTTGAATCCCATTCTGATTTGCCTATGAGATTGCAAAACGATCCTTAATCTCTTGGGACAATTGGGCAAGAGTTGTCTGGACCAAATCCCAACCCCTTGGCCCACTAGCCTGTATTCCCAAATCTTCCAACTCTCTGGACTTCTGGGGCCCTTGAAATATTCTGCCACCCCCTCCAAACACTTCCCCATGGGACAAGTTAGAGGGGACCATCCCCAAATCTACAGGACCCTCATGAGACGTTAGTATCGTTAACGAGGAGGGGGAGACACAATTGGGTAACTCTGTTGAGACTGCACTCTCCAAATCCATCCCTCTTGCCTCGCTACCATGCTCAGTTGAACTTAACTGCTTCCTCTTGCGCTCTGTAAGATGATCACTCATATCAGTCCGAATTTTAAAGTAAGATTTTGAGGAAGGCATGATTCTCTTAGAGTTCACAGTTAACAGACTCATGCTCAGTTAGGGATTTCTCTGCTGCCCCTCTCGTTGCTGGGGATTTAAGTGAATTTGTGGGGTGGGGGGTCTTTATTAACGCATTCTTCAAGTGGGTTTTAACTGTCCTAACAGAGGCCCTTGCTTTCATCTGTTTACACCAATACTCAGGCCTCCATCAACCTCCTGCACACTACAAGAACGCAGGGACCTCAACGAGTGTCATGCGTTTCATATATTGAGGCCTACCATCAGCTCCATTTCCTTTACACAGCTCACCGCCTGAACTTTGGTCTGGATACTCCATTAACTGAATAAAGCGGCTTGTTTCCTTCATCTGCCCCACTCTGCTGTTTCAGGCGTTTTCCTCCTCCGTCACCGGATCCAAATCTGGTGCAGGCAGAAAACTCTAACTTGTACTGACTCTTCCCCAGCTGCCCTCGGCAAGGTCCCCAGCATGCTGCGTGCTGACTCCGGAGCCTGCCGGCCGCGAAAGTCCAACAAAAGACCCTTCGGGCCACCAGGAAGACCAGTACACACAAAATACGGTAAAAGGGGGGGAACCCTACATTACCCTAGCATTGCCGCGCAGCCAGGTAGCCAGAGGCCCTTATTCCCACTGTGATGCGGCTGTCCCCGGGCGGGTGCTCCGACCAGGCTCTAGCCGGCCACGGTGTTCCCCTCCAAATACGACGTCCATTCACTATGTTCTATTTTTTAATTTTGTAAATTAATTTTGTGAATTTTTTTTTTTAATTTTGCCTCTTCATGTACACGTTCAATTCATTGTTCTTGATACCCTTTTCATTATAGTCTCCCTGCTATGTCATAGCACTTTTTCAACAGATTTAGACCTAGTTTCACAGGCACACTGTATAGCTTTTGCGTAGGTGAGATCTACTGTCTTTGCCAACGCTTATGTTGCTTTTGTAATCCTGCATATTTCTATCACATTTTTTAGAGACATGTGAGTGTGTAATCAGTTCCTATTTATTTTACACCTGTGTGATGCAGCATTCAGAAGTTGCATTAATAGATCAGAGAGCAGAAGCTGCCTCTCCTTGGCGTGAGACAACCCTCCCCCTCCCAAGATACCTTTAATCTGGAGACGAAAGCAGCCACAGAAACACTTTTTAGGTGGACACTTCACTCCACTCTGAAACAATCTACTTTACCCCACTGCACTGTACATCACTGAACTCTGCGCCACTCTACTAAACTCTGTACCACTCCACTCTATGCCACTGCACTCTACTCCATTCTAAACCACTTCACTCTATGCAACTGCACTCCACCTCACTGCACACTACTTTCCACCACTGTAGTCTATGCCACTTCTCTACAAAACTCTACACCACTTCACTCTACGCCAGTGCACTCTGTCACTCCACACCACTGCACTCTTTGACACTCTACTCTGCAACACTTAACCCCTAACCACTCTATACTG
This sequence comes from Pleurodeles waltl, assembly GCF_031143425.1. Taxonomy (NCBI): domain Eukaryota; kingdom Metazoa; phylum Chordata; class Amphibia; order Caudata; family Salamandridae; genus Pleurodeles; species Pleurodeles waltl. The sequence continues at coordinate 764,197,424 of NC_090448.1, read as the reverse complement.
CACTAATGCATTTTTCGCCACTGCACTCTGCAGCACTCCACTCTATGCCACTGCTGTCTACACCACTCTACTCTGCACCATTCTACACCACTGCACTCTATGCCACTCTATTGTACTCTGGACCACTGCACTCTATGCCACGGTATCCCATGCCACCTCACTCTATGCTGCTCTACTCTACACCACTCCACTCTGCGCCACTGTACTCTACACCACTGCACTCTACTATGCACCAGTGTATTCTATGCCACTGCATTCTACAAAGCTGCATTGTACACTGCTGAATTCTATGCCACTTCACTGTACCTCACTATACTCTGCAATACACTACGCCAGTCCATTCTACATTATTCTACACCATTCAACTCTAGTGATGGCCACTGCACTCTATGCCACCGCACTCTCCTCTGCACCACTCCACTCTACACCACACCATTTCACTATGCACCACTACTCTCTACTCCACTCTGTACAACTCCACTTCATGCCACTGCCCTCTACACCTCTCAACTCTACGCCTCTCTTCTCTATGCCAATGCACTCTATGCCAACGTACTGTACACCACTGCACTCTTTGCCGCTCTAGTCTAGGCCAATCCACTCTACTCTGCACAACTCTACTCTATGCCACTCTGCAACACTGCACTCTACACCACTATTCTCTGTGCCAGTACACTCTACGCCAATGCACTCCACTCTACGCACCTACACTCTATGCCAATCTATTGTACGCCACTCTAATCTACTCTGACCACTACAGTCTATGCAACTGCACTCTACACTATTTTATGCCATTAATCTATGCCACTCTACTGTACACCTCTGCACTCTAACCTGCACCACTCCACTGTATGCCATTTCACTCTACTCTGAAACAATCTACGCTACACCACTGAACTGTACTTGCCACTCTACTAAACTCTGCACCACTCCACTCTATGCCACTGCACTCTACTCCATTCCAAACTACTGCACACTTTGCAACTGCACTCTACCTCTCTGCACTCTACTCTCCACAACTGTAGTATATGCCACTTCTCTCTACAACACTCTACATCACTGCATTCTACGCCAGTGCACTCTTTGCCACTCCACACCACTGCACTCTATGACACTCTACTCTGCAACACTTAATGCTACAGCACTCTACTCTGCATTACTGCACTTTTTGCCACTGCACTCTGCAGCACTCCGCTCTATGCCACTGCTGTTTACACCTCTGTACTCTGCACCACTTTACACCATTGCACTCCCTGCAACTCTATTGTACTCTGGACCACTACACTCTATGCCACTGTATCCCATGCCACCTCACTCTATGCCGCTCTACTCTGCAAGAGTCCACTCTTCACCACAGCACCCTACACCACCGCACTCTATTATGCACCACTCTAATCTACACCACTACATTCTACGAAACTGCATTGTACACTGTTGAATTCTATGCCACTGTACCTCACTATACTCTGCAACACACTACACCAGTGCATTCTACACTAGCCCACTCCAGTGATGGCCATTGCACTCTATGCCACTGCAGTCTACTCTGCACCTCTGTACTTAACGCCACTGCATGCTACACCACTCTAATCTACACCACTCTACTCCAGTACACGCTACGCCACTCTGCACCACTGCACTCTCCTCTGTAACAATCAACTCTATGCCATTAAACTCTACATCAATTTACTCTGCACTACTGCATTCTATGCCACTCTACTCTACATCACTCCACTTGGTGCCACTGCATTCTACAACACTATACTCTACTCTGCACCACTGTATGCCACTTTGCTCTGCACCACCCTACTCTACATCGCTCTGTACCACTCTACTTTACATCACTATAGTATACACCACTCTATTCGACACTACTCCACTCTGCACCACTCTACGCCACTGCACTCTATGCAACGCTCAATCTGTGCCTCTGCATTCTGTGACGCTGCATTGTACGCCACTGAATTGTATGCACTTTTACTCTGCAATACACCACGCCAGTCCATTCTACATTATTCTACACCAGTCCACTCTAGTGATGGCCACTGCACTCCACGCCACCGCACTCTCCTCTGCACCACTCCACTCTACACCACACCATTTCACCATGTCAATGAACTTTACACCAGTCCAATCTACTCTATGTTACTCCACTGTACACCACGCTATGGGATTCCCCTCAATGCCACTCCTATACCCGATACTCTAAGCCACTCCATTCTATGACACTCAGGGGGTCATTCCAACCTCGGCGGTAAAAGTCGCTTACCGCCAGACAGAAGACCGCCATAACACCGCCGCGGTCAACCGCCACGGTCATTCTGACCCACAAGAGGCAAACCGCCAAAATCCCGACATCCCCAAAAGTCCGCCACACCAAAGGGCAGCGATAAACTGGTGATGACCAAACCTCCACCGTCACGCCAACAGAAATACGCCCACACTATCACGACACACAAACCCACGCGGCGGTCTTTCAACCGCGGTATTCCAGTGGCGGTACACACCGCCGCGCTCAAAATACACACACTTTTACAAAACACAGCCACATTGGACAATTCAAAATACACACACCTGATACACATACACACACCACTCCCACACACCCATTACAATATAAAACACACACCCACATCACCCACAAACCCTTACGACAACAATTCACGAACGAAAGCCAGAGAGAGACACCACCATCAACAAACTAGCAGCCACAGGCACACAACAGCATCACCCACACATCTCCCACGCACAAAACACCACACACCACCACATATCACCACACTAATCACCACACACACAACCCCATACATCACCCACACCACCCCATGGCACCTCAAAGACACCCCAGGGTCTCAGATGATGAACTCAGGGTCATGGTGGAGGAAATTGTACGAGTAGAGCCCCAGCTGTTCGGGACACAGATGCAGCACACCACCATTGCCAGGAAGATGGAGCTCTGGAGCAGAATAGTGGACAGGGTCAACGCTGTGGGACAGCACCCAAGAAATAGGGACGACATCAGGAAGAGGTGGAACGACCTACGGGGGAAGGTGCGTTCCATGGTATCCAGGCACAACATCGCGGTGCAGAAGACTGGCGGCAGACCCCCACCTCCTCCCCCAGAATTTACAGCATGGGAGGAGCAAGTCTTGAACATCCTGCATCCTGAGGGCCTCGCAGGAGTAGCTGGAGGAATGGACTCTGGTAAGTCTCATCTTCACTACTTCATCCCCCCCACCCCACCAGCATGCCAAATCATACCCCCACCCTCACCCCCACCCCATCACACCTACTCCTAGCAAATGTCTCACCATCACAACCCACCCATCCCAAAACCTGGCCCTGCATCCGACCACAAAGCATGGACACCCATCACCAAAGCATGCCCACTGCACATACCCATCCCACCCCCCAAAGCACCGTCACAACAGCCCCCACAAAGGAATGCCAGCCCAGGGGTACACGGCCACCCAGCCATTGCACACTATGGCACACACAGAAGCAATAATCATACCTTTGTACCCCTGCAAGACCCGAACGCCACGTCACCGCGCAGGAGGATCCACAAATGTCCACTCCACCCCCAGAAGAGGCCCACAGTGAGGACAGCAGCTCTGTCGACCTGGATCTAGATGACCAGCCCGGTCCATCGGGGACCGCGGGACAGTCGGTTCCCCTGAGGCAGTCACAGGCCACAGCAGACCTTTCCCCCTCTGGGAACACCAGCACAGCACCCACCCAGCGGGCCCTTACCTCTGTCCCCAGGACACGTCAATCAGCGGTGTGTCCACCACTACAGGGAACCCAGGTTAACCCACCACCCCAACAACAACAGGGACCTGGGGGCAGTGGTAGTGGGCACACAGTTCAGGGGACAGAGGCCCAGGGGACAGAGGCCCAGGGAAACAGGAGAACTGGGAGGGCTGCTGTGCGACGGGGGGGGTACAGGCCCAGGGAACCCACTCTCCACGAGGCCCTCACCTCCATCATGGGAGCATACCACCACTCCCAGGAGACGATGGCGACGGTCCTGGCCAGGTTTCAGGAGATCCAACTTCTGCAGGAGCAACAGTATATGGGGTTCAGGGAGGAACTAAGAAATATTAGTACTGCAATGGGTACCATCGTAGTGGCCCTGAATGAGTTAATCACCACATTGCGGGACACTGTGGCACCACAAAAGGCCCCTGACACTAGCATGGACCAAGAAATGCCTACCACCTCCGCCGGCGCTAGTGGACAGGAGGCCCCAACACAAGACCAACAGGCCACCAGAACCCCACCCCCTGCAGAAGGAGAACCACCCCGCAAGTGGACCCTGAGATCCAGGAAGAAGACAGAGTAAGATGTCAAGACCCCCGCCAGCAAAGGATACCGCCCTTATAGTCATCCCACTGTCCCACATTGTCACCCTGTCCAACCTTAAATTGCCCCTGCTCCACTTCCCACAGGCATTTGGACAATGCACCTGTGATACTGATAGTCTGGACTCTGCCATGGACAATCCTCCACCATCACCTCTCACCGTTTTGCAACCACCTATCCCATTTAAAGCACTTGAATAAACACACTTGTTGCACAAAACAATCTGGAGTCTGGCTGTGATTTTGAACAAATGTATTAGACATGACCGTGCAAAAATGTCAATTCACATTGTGATGCCAACAAACCGCTGTCACACAGCTGTAGTCCATGTGGAAACAAAGCAGATGTCACGCAGTGGGGCCCACATCTCTGAAAACGGAAGGGAAAGTCACAACACAGTTACCATACACTGGGGAAAATAGTCAGACAGTAGAGAGATAGGAGTGTTGAAGTCTATGTAAAATGACGGGTTGGACTCTTACCTGTGGGTCACTGAAAATACTGCTGTATTACTGTGTTCCTGTTCTCCATGTCGTCCTCTTCGGCTTCCTCCTCTTCACTCTCCACAGGCTCCACAGCTGCTACAACTCCACCATCTGGACCATCCTCCGGCAGAAAAGGCACCTGGCGTTGCAATGCCAGGTTGTGAAGCATACAGCAGGCCACGATGATCTGGCACACCTTCTTTGGTGAGTACATTAGGGATCCACCTGGTATATGGAGGCACCTAAACCTGGCCTTCAGGAGGCCAAAGGTTCGCTCGATCACCCTCCTAGTTCTCCCGTGGGCCTCATTGTACCGTTCCTCTGCCCTGGTCCTGGGATTCCTCACTGGGGTCAATAGCCAGGAAAGGTTGGGGTAACCAGAGTCCCCTAATAGACACACCCGGTGCCTCTGGAGTTGACCCATCACATAAGGGATGCTGCTATTCCGCAGGATGTAGGCGTCATGCACTGAGCCAGGGAACTTGGCATTCACATGGGAGATGTACTGGTCAGCCAAACAGACCACCTGGATATTCATGGAATAATAACTCTTCCTGTTCCTGTACACCTGTTCACTCCTGCTGGGGGGGACCAAAGCAACATGTGTCCCATCAATGGCACCAATGATGTTGGGGATATGTCCAAGGGCAGAGAAATCACCCTTCACTGTAGGCAAATCCCCCACCTCAGGGAAAACTATGTAGCTCCGCATGTGTTTGAGCAGGGCTGACAACACTCTGGACAACACCTTGGAAAACATAGGCTGGGACATCCCTGATGATATGGCCACCATTGTTTGAAATGACCCACTTGCAAAGAAATGGAGCACTGACAGCACCTGCACTAGAGGGGGGATCCCTGTGGGTTGGCGGATGGGTGACATCAGGTCGGGCTCCAACTGGGTACATAGTTCCCGTATAGTGGCTCGGTCAAGCCTGTATGTCAGTATGACATGTCGTTCCTCCATTGTTGACAGGTCCACCAGCGGTCTGTACACGGGAAGATTCCTCCATCTCCTCGCATGTCCCAGCGGACGGTGCCTAGGAAGGACAACATGGAGTACAGAGTCAATCAACCCACAGGTACGTTCCCACAGCTTGCACACAACACGATTCTCAATGCATTGAATGGCTTGTATGAGTGTTGATGCAAGGCCTAGGTATGTGTGACACAGTAGAATTTAAGCCATGTGGGCCCTTGAAATGGCGGCTGCCTGACCTGTGAAGTGTGACAATGGGATGTGAGGTAAATGCGCTGGCGTGGGACACCGTGGCGGTAGGCGGTCGAAGACCGCGGCGCTAAGCCGCATTGGTTAACATGAAACCCTATGGGTTTCAGGAGCCAATGACGATGTGCACCGGCAGTCGCGGTACGCACCGCCGCGGTACGCACCGCCGCGGGCGTGACCGCCATTTTCTATCTGCTTTATCACTTGATACCTGCTCATCCACAGGAGAGGACCTATACTGCAAGTGCTGCTGTGACCTCGGTCTGGAAGAGACAATGGCTGTTGCGACTGGGGAAAGGGCCCCTGCCTTCACTTCTGAAGAATTGGAGAAACTCGTGGATGGGGTCCTCCCCCAGTATGCGCTACTCTACGGTCCTCCAGACCAACAGGTAAGTACACTGGGACCATGCTTTGAGGCCAATGCCTGGGTTGAGTGGGGTGAATGAAAGATGGTGGGGAGGGGAGCGAATGAGGCATGCATCAAACGACAGATGAGAGCATGTGCCACATGGCAAGGGTGGGGATGGGGGGCCACTCATATCGAGCATGCAGAAGGTGATGAATTTTTTTTTCTCCCCCTGTACATGTCACATAGGTCAGCGCCCATCAGAAAATCGACATTTGACGGGGCACCCACTGCCGGAAGAGGTGGGAGGACATCCGCCGCGGGAGCAGGAAGACCGCAGAGGCTCTGCTGGGGATGGCCTCCCAATGTAGGAGGGGTGCCAGTCGCCAATTGACCCCCCTGATGTCCCGGATCCTGGCGGTGGCCTACCCCAATTTGGATGGGTGTGTGAGGACATCACAGCAGACACAAGGGGATGAGTACAAGCACATTCTGCTGATTTTGCGCACATTGGAGGTGTCTTGGTGGGGGAGGAGGGCTGTGGGTCTCCCTAGGCCAGGGCGATTTCTGTAGGCTAGGCCCCTCTGTTAGGCATGGCCCTGTGCCCCCGCCCCCCACCTCTGTAGGTTGCCAAGTACAGCTATTCATGGCCCTGTGTCATCTATGTGTGGAGTTGTCGTCCATAGGGTTGTAGTCCATGTCCCACTGATTGAGTAGTGTACCCCAAGTGCGCGGCGTAGTGCAGGGGGCTTCTGTGTCTGTCCTCTCCGCCAACGGTGTCGCCAATGCATGTACTCAACATGTCTTTATTTCTCCCCCCCCCTTTTTTGGTGGTCTTCCTGTTCATGTGTGCATTAGCATCATCAGGCGGAGGAGAAGTGGCATCGGAGCACGAGGGAGCTGCATCTCACATGGCCATGGAGGGCCAGGCAACTGACGCGGAATTCACCAGTGAGACGGAGGGCGAGGGGAGCTCCACAGCGGGGACACATGGTGACACCAGCGACACAGACTCATCCTCGGAAGGGAGCTCCCTTGTGGTGGCGGCAACATCCGTGCCCCCCGCAACAACAGGTACAGCCGCCACCCAGCGCACCAGCCCCGCCCTCCCAGCAGCAGCCCCTCAGCGTTCGCCCCGTGCCCGCTCACCCAGGAAGGTGGGCATCTCCTTCGCCCCAGGCACCTCAGGCCCTGCCCCAGTTACCCCTGCTGCCCTCAGTGAGGAGGTCATTGACCTCCTGCGGACCATCATTGTTGGGCAGTCTACCCTTTTGAATGCCATCCAGGGTGTAGAAAGGGAGGTGCACCGGAGTAATGCATACCTGGAGGCATTCATTCGGGTCAGGCTGCCCATCAGCGATCGTTCAACGCTCTGGCCTCAGCACTGAAGGCAGCCATTGTCCCTGTCTCCTGCCTCCCTCCTCCAACTTCCTCCACCCAGTCCCACTCCCCAGTACCTCTGCCTATCCCAGACACACCTACAGACCAGCCTGCACACACCTCAACACCCAAGGGAAGCTCATCCAGACATAAGCACCACACATCACACAAGCATTCACCCAAGCAACATCCACATGCAGACATACCAACAGCCACTGCCTCCTCTGTGTCCCCCTCCTCCTCGTCTTCCTCCTCCCTCCCTGTGACGTCTCCACTCACACTTGCATGCACAACATCTTCAGCCACTACGTCCATCACCAGCACACCCACCAGAACACTCTGCACACGTGCAGTCACCACCCCCACTACCATTTACACGTCCCCTGTGTCCTCTCCCAATGTGTCACCCCCTCTTCCAAACCACACAAACGCAGGCAGCCACCCACCCAACAGCCATCCACCTCACGACAGCCTCCAGCACCAGCATCTGCACCCAAAGACACCAGACTTCACTCTCCTACAACCACATCCTCTTCCTCCACTCCCATAACCACTACACCTACCCGTCCCTCTCTTTCTAAATTGCTTTTCCTTTCCAAACTTGACCTCTTTCCAACAACTCACCCTCCCCGTCCATCTCATAAGACTCCAATCAGCACCTCAGCCACCACAAAACCTGGACCTACAAAGGCAATAGTCCAAGTATTTTGGAGTCCCCCACCTTCAAGGTCACCTAGTTTGGCTAGGAGCAAAGAGACGGCCAGCCCACCCCCTGAAAAAAAAGCTAAGAAAGCCAGTGCCCGGCGCAAGAAGCCAAAGACAGCAGGCTCCAAAATCACTACCCTGGCACCGTCAGGAAGTGGGGTGCCACCTGCCACACCGCCAAAGGGAGGAAAGGGCCACAGACGAGCAGGGAAGGGTGGCAAGGGCAGCACGCCCGACAAGGCCAGCTGCCCAGGAGGGCCCCACCAGCCCCATTCCAGGTGTGCAGGAGGACACCCACAGGCCCGGTACGGCAGCACAGGAGGGCCCCGCAAGCGAAAAGACAGATGGGCACGAAGGGCCCGGCAGCCACATGTCAGGTGGCGAGTGAAATCCATGGCATGGCCGGATCTGGTGACCTGGACACTCATGTCAAGCACCGCTGAACAGGGCCCTTCAAGTGAAGAACCGCTGAACGTGGCCCTTCAAGTGAAGAACCACTGAACAGGGCCCTTCAAGTCAAGCACCGCTGAACAGGGCCCTTCAAGTCAAGCACCGCTGAACAGGGCCCTTCAAGTCAAGCACCGCTGAACAGGGCCCTTCAAGTTAAGAACCGCTGAACAGGGCCCTTCAAGTCAAGCACCGCTGAACAGGGCCCTTCAAGTCAAGCACCGCTGAACAGGGCCCTTCAAGTCAAGCACCGCTGAACAGGGCCCTTCAAGTGAAGAACCGCTGAACAGGGCCCTTCAAGTCAAGCACCGCTGAACATGGCCCTTCAAGTCAAGCACCGCTGAACAGGGCCCTTCAAGTGAAGAACCGCTGAACAGGGCACCGCCATCTCAAGCACCGCTCCGCTAGGCCCTTCATCTCAATCACCGCTCCGCTGGGCCCTTCATCTCAAGCACCGCTCCGCTGGGCACCGCCGTCTCAAGCACCGCTCCGCTGGGCACCGCCGTCTCAAGCACCGCTCCGCTGGGCCCTTCATCTCAAGCACCACTCCGCTGGGCCCTTCATCTCAAGCACCGCTCCGCTGGGCCCTTCATCTCAAGCACCGCTCCGCTGGGCACCGCCGTCTCAAGCACCGCTCCGCTGGGCCCTTCATCTCAAGCACCGCTCCGCTGGGCCCTTCATCTCAAGCACCGCTCCGCTGGGCACCGCCGTCTCAAGCACCGCTCCGCTGGGCCCTTCATCTCAAGCACCGCTCCGCTGGGCCCTTCATCTCAAGCACCGCTCCGCTGGGCACCGCCGTCTCAAGCACCGCTCCGCTGGGCCCTTCATCTCAAGCACCGCTCCGCTGGGCACCGCCGTCTCAAGCACCGCTCCGCTGGGCACCGCCGTCTCAAGCACCGCTACGCTGGGCCCTTCATCTCAAGCACCGCTCCGCTGGGCACCGCCGTCTCAAGCACCGCTGGCCCATTGGCAGAAGGGGCTGGCCCGCATCTATGTCGGGCAGGGCTGCACGAAGCACTCTGGGCACCATGCCTCCTCCAGAACCAGTGGAGTCTGTAATCCACTTGAGAGACTGTGGCTTTGCACTCCCCAGGATGGCACAGTGGGCAAACCACCCACTGTATGGACTTGAGAGACTGTGGCTTTGCACTCCCCAGGATGGCACAGTGGGCAAACCACCCACTGTATGGACTTGAGAGACTGTGGCTTTGCACTCCCCAGGATGGCACAGTGGGCAAACCAACTACTGTATGGACTTGAGAGACTGTGGCTTTGCACTCCCCAGGATGGCACAGTGGGCAAACCACCTACTGTATGGACTTGAGAGACTGTGGCTTTGCACTCCCCAGGATGGCACAGTGGGCAAACCACCCACTGTATGGACTTGAGAGACTGTGGCTTTGCACTCCCCAGGATTGCACAGTGGGCAAACCACCCACTGTATGGACTTGAGAGACTGTGGATTTGCACTCCCCAGGATTGCACAGTGGCCATGGAGGCCCCTTGTGGATCTGGCGTCTGGGACTCATTTGGCTGAGGTGCACCCCTTTCCCTTCCCCCTGAGGTGCCTGTAGTTTTCCTATCTGATGCCCCTGCAGTGTTCTCTCCATTGGAGTCGGGTATCCTGTGTGGGCTTTGCCCATGTGTTTTGGCCCAGTGGCCCACGAACTATGGCTGTTACACATTTCGGACTGGACTTTTTATATATATATCTATAGTTATAGATGTTTTCTATATTTGTTTACTCAGCCGTACAATATAATTCCAATTTCATCATCATTTCGCCCTACCAGTAATGGTAACAAGAATTTTGAACCATCTTTCTTAAGTCTCATGGGTAACATTACTATAACCAAGTCACCTTTTGAAAACTCAATTTCTTATTCTCTATGTTTCTTGTCAAATAATTGTTTGATGTGAAATTAACTGGCAGTAACCTTGACCTGAAGTAATGGCATATCAACATATTTACTTTTGTTCTATCCCATAACCCATTCCGGACAAACTGAACACCTTAGAATTATTATGCGCAGTAAGACAAATGGACAAACTCCAGTGGTGTTATGAGGTGTGATCAAATAAGACCAAATCTTTTTCTCTAAAAATATGTGACCCATGCTTACAGCAATTTGAATACCCTCTTTCAAAAATGTATTCATGCGCTCCACAAGGCCATTCCAAAAGAAGGTGAGGATAGTGCTACTTTGATGTGTTCAATTTGATGTTGGGCCACAAATGTTTTCATTTTCTGGGAAGTGAAGTGGGTACCATTGTCTTTCACAATTTCTTTGGGTGCTCATTCAATAATGAATATTTTTTGTAAACATTTGATGATGGCATCAGTGTAGGGTTGGGCTGTAGGTTCTAAATAAACCCACTTTAAAAAATAATCCACTAGTACCATAATTTCTTTGAGTGAGGCAAAATATCAAATGGGCCAGCAAAGTGTAATACTACCTTGTGCAATGCCTCCTCAGGGTAAGGTACAGTGTGAAGAGGAGACTTCTGTAGCTTCCAATGTTTATCAGAAAGTAAACAAGTAGAGCAATTTGCAGTAAAGTTTGCAATTTGAAACTCCATTACAGACCACCAATAAAATTCCTTAAAGATGCTGGAGGCACTAATAGATCAGCGTGCAATAAAATACAATTCACAAAGGAAAGTTCCTCTGAAACTTGAACATATGGCTGTAAAGGGGCTTATACACTTCTTTCTCTATGCCAACCACTCTTCATATATGAACAAATAGCTGTAAAATAGGTTCTTTACTAGCAGCCTCTGGCCACATTTTATGTGATATAGTACCAGCATTTTTAAATATGGCATCAACAAGGGCTTCCACACATTCTTCTTCACAAGTCTCGTTCATAGACTCATCCTCAACAGGCAATCTTGACAGGAAATCTGCATGGACTGTCTTTCCACAAGGAATGTATTTTAAGATGAAGCCCTACTTATGTAATTAAGAAAGTAGCCTGGCCAGCTGTGCAGATGCTTTACCTGTACCATTACCATTGAATAAGTGCAAAAATGGTTTATGGTCAGTATACATATCAAAACGTGTGCCCCAAATGAAACTCTTGAATCTCTCTACAGCCCATAAACAAGCTAAAGCTTTGCACTCAATGGTACTAAAGTGAGACTCAGCAGTAGTAAGCACCCTTGAAGCAAAAACTATAGTTTGTTATTTATCCTGTGCAAACTGTCAAATGGCTGTCCCCAAATCAATTTGACTGCCACCCACAGTAGTAACACCCAACTTGCCAACAACAAACGGGGCAAGAGCAGGAGCAGAAATAATTAGTGTTTTAGTTGTTTGAAATGCTCCATCCACACCATCAGACCACCCATATTTGGTGCCCTTTTTAAAAGGTTTCTTAAAGGCTGTACCAAAAAAGCATAACCCTTTCCAAAGCATGAATAATATTCAATGAGGCCAAAAAAAGATCTCAAGGTATCCTTATCATGGGGAGGTTGGGCCTCTTCAATAGCTTTGATAAGAGAACATTTTAGCAAAATGCCCTTTGGGCTTATCGTGTGAGCAAATAATCAAAATTCTGAGTGAGTAATCTGCCCTTTTCCTTGAGATGTGTAATTTCAAACGCTTTAAACCTTGTGAAAGCAGTGGTCAAAATACGGTTATGCTCAGTTAATGCTTCAGCAAAAATGAGAACATCGTCCTAAAAAGCCTGCACACCATTCAATGCCTTCCAAACACTGTTCATCAATCTATGGAAAACACTGGCCACCGAGGCCAAGCCAAATGGTTTCCCCTAATATTACTTGACACGATTCTTAACCTTTACTTCAACAACTGCATTGACTTCCAAATTTAATACTGAATTGGAGACTTCAAATAAGTTCTCATTGTCTAGCAACTCGATACTGTGCGCATTTAAAGTGTTTTTGCTCATCTTACAAACACTCTGAAAGCGCCCTTGTTTTTTTCATTTGATACAACATTTTCCCAAAGCTGGACAATGCACAAAGTTGATCAAATGCGATCTAGAACCACATTTGTAACAAAATTGGTTTGTTTTCTGCACTGTAGATTTAACATTTTTGGCTTCCACGCACACTAAATCAATCTGCTCAGTATTATCTACATCTTTACCAGCCATAAAAGATTAAATAAAGTTGTCCTCAGACATCCTACTGTCAGGATCAATAGTGCTCTCAATACTCTTAGCTAAATCCAATACTTCATTAAGAGGTGGATTCCTGGGACTAAGAAGTCTTTCTTGAATTATTTTAGAAAAGCAGCTGTATACAAATTGGTCTTGTAGATTTGTATTTAAAGATGCTCCAAAGTTACAGTTGCCTGCTAACAATCTTAGTGCAGATATATACTCTTCCACAGACTCATCTGGGGATTCTTCTCAAAGAAATTGAATCTTTCAAGTAACTGAAAGAAAATGTGTGTTGTAGGCGGGTGACAGCTTCCTTAAATTCATTCCAATCACCACTTGGAGGAGCAGAAATTCAAGATAAGTTGTCAATAACTTGTTGTACCTCATGACTAAGATGACTGAACAAAATTGCAGATTTGCATTTTGCGATTAATTCATCACCCCCACAGCAACAAGGTAGTTCTAAATCATTCTTAGCAATAAACACCATTTGATAGGTGGTTTCCTGGGATTTTAAAGTAAAGGTGTAATGTGTGCAAAATTTGATGTAGCAGCATTCACCATGGTAATAGTAAAGACAACACAATATTAAAATGCCCACTTAAACTACTGCTTTTAATATTTTCCTCAGTAAAATAAATTATCTTTGTTAACAATGTCATAAAATTGCTGCAGAAAATAAATGTTAACTACCTTTAGAAAAAATACCAGGTGTGGCTGTCTCCGATGAAGCAAACTGACTCACCAACCCCCATCTGGCACAAAATCCCAGATGGCCTGTTAGCATAAAGTGGTTGTGGGTCACTTAGCAATCACTACCAGAACTGAGCATGCGCTTGCGTCATCACGTAGAAGGTAAATAGAATCTGCAATGTCACAAGGGAATGCAGAACATCACACTGTAAAAATCAGCTAGGAACAGAAGTAAACAAGTGTGCCACTTCCCACAAATAATTGCAGAAATTTCACTTCGCCAAACGCCGAACCTCCAGACGTTCAAATCTTGGCACAAAAGTCCCCCAGGCAGCACAGCAACAGGGTAGAATCCAGAAATGCACAGCTAACAGTCCCACCAAATCAGCCTGAGTGGGGGTGGCTGCTGTGGCATTTTTCATCCTTCGCAGGAATTAAAGTCTAACCAAGGTCAATTAGCCTTTTGGCCCAGCAATAGAATGTGGTAGAACAATTCATCAAAAACCACATTCACACAACATTTAATTTAGACAGTATGACTCATCTACCCATACAAGAAAAACTCCAATCGAAAATAAAGTAAAGGGATTTACTACAATTCTCAAAACAAAGTTATAAACGTACATTATCACCAAGGGTTTCCCAAGGCAATGAAAGACGTTAGTGTCACTAACATTAACAAAGCTAAACCATCAATGGTCACAGTACAGAACACTAAAAAATTAAAGGTAACAGAGACCTTTGCTCAGTTTGAACATACAAAAATTCAAATTCTACGGAATTTCAAAAAGAATTTCAGGACAAAGGGACAACCCTATCATGACAGAATCAGGGGCTAGCATGTGGGGACACACACATGCAAACATAAAGACTAATCAAAAAGGGGTAAAAAAAAAATTAAAAAGTGGAAACTCTGAATCATTCGATTCTAACCACTGGAGACAAAAAAAGGAAAGGTGGCAGCATATGAGGAAGCCAATGGAGAGTCTCCTGAAGGGCTTGGGAAAATTCTAAATCTCAATGGGATACTTCACAGGGCAAGGATAGAGAGGCATTCCTCTCCAGGGGTGCAGCTTACAATGATTCTTCTTCAGCAAAATTTCAATGTCAAAAAAGGCATCAACTCTCTCCAGGGAGCTGTCACCCATCAGAATCTCCTTTCTCGTCTGAATCCATCAAAAAGGTTCTCTGCTTTTCTCTCACTCTCTAACGCTTTGATCAAACTACAAAATGCATCAACTTTTCTGGACTTTTAGGAAACAATTGATTTGTCAAGGGGATCAGTCCATGTTATGTTTGAGGGGCGTCATTCAATAAAATGTAATCATATGACTCCAAATTGAAACAGTTCTCTTCTTTCCCAAGTCTGTCAGGGGAACATTTCTCTTCCATGTGCATTCAAACAGGTTTGAAACAAATGTATATAAATTCAGTCCATGTTCCTGTAATGTAATGTTTTCAAGGACAAATAAGTGCATCTCTCCATGCTTTAACAAAGGTGTCTATTACAAGAGAAGTTTGTTTCTCATCAAAATCTGAAAGAAGATTTCACTTTATGAAACAAAATAATTCAACACTTTTACGTGACTTCAAAATGCAAGCTTTTGAGACCTCACTTGTGCTAACACAAAATCATGACATGACATTCAGTTAATTTCTTTCAATAAACCACATATTATACTCAAACATATATATTAAACATTAATATTTCATTAATATGAATATTACATTTCATTGCAAAATAGGAAGCTTTGTTACTGCATCTCATCAGATACAATAGCAAAGTGCATTTTTTCTCACTTTGCACACGTTTTAAAAACTCATTATTCACTAATCACAAGAAATTCAATATCATTTCTACATGCACTTAGTCTAGAGTCTAAATAACATTTTAACATAAAATGTATTCTAACATGTAATTTAATGCAAAAGGCACCCAAGTCGAACTCTGAAATACAAGCAATTACACATTTAAATTGTGTGTCAGTGCAGCTTTCTATGTTAGTTTTTCTCCCTTTTACTTTCATAAAACTTAAACTGTCATGTTCTGATGACTTTGGTGACACGAGGGACCTCACCTAATTTTAAGTTTATTGGTCCCTCCTTTGATATATCATCACAAAACGGCAAATCTAATTTCAACTAGACAGTTCAAAACTTCAATTACTTATTCTAATAGGGTCTGCTGTAATCCTCTGGTCTCTTGAGGTTACAATACTAAATGCTTCTCATAGTCTCCATTTCTATCTGCTCTTTATCCTACCTATTGTTGACTTTTCTCTCTTTCCCTATCTTGTACAGTTTGTAAAGTCCAAGTCAACTATGGTGCACAAAGCCACAATGAAGGGGCCTCCCAATGGTACCCACTATCCCTTTTCCCATATTTCCAAACCATTTACCAAGGCTGAGACACCACTTCCAATAGCTTCCTGCACTGGTGGCTGTCAGACTGTTCAGATAATTTTGAGATATACTTTACTATTGTCAGTTATTTATGTGCAACAATGTTGCACATGTAACTTTTTAGACTCCGCGAGAAGGATGTCTAACACAAGACGATTTTGCAAAACCACTGATCACACAGCAATCATCTCTGTATCCCTTAACAACATAGCTCCTGCAGTGTCAGTAGACAATTTATCTACTATTGTTGATAACTTCCTAAACTTTAGATCATTCAAGATGACTCTCACTGTTGGAATTATGGCACCAAAAATATCTCCTACAATCTCTGAGGCACTCACTCCTCTTTTGACTCTGAAGTTTGATTTCCTATCCCAGATTGGATTATTAATGTTATTGTTACAAATGGGGTCTCTAGTTGGCATACGTTAACACCCTGTCCCAGTAGGGACCCTCACTTTAGTCAGGGTAAGGGAGTCACACACCTAAGATAACCCTTGCTCACCCCCTTGGTAGCTTGGCACGAGCAGTCAGGCTTATCTCAGAGTCAATGTGTAAAGTATTTGCACAAACACATACAGTAACACAGTAAAAACACTACAAAAGGACTTCACCTCAGTTTAGAAAAATAGCCACTATTTATCTAAATCAAACAAGACCAAATGACAAAAATCCAACATCCACACATAAAGGTATCACATTTTAAAGTTAGAAAAGAGTCTTAATCCATAGGAATCAATGGACGCATTGTTTTGGCACAAAGTACCTGGTATGTATCAAAAATAAAGCTGCAGGGGCGAGGATGCATCAAAAAAGCAAGCAATGCATTGATTCCTTACTCACAAGTGAGGCTGTGCACTGATTGCTGGGTAAGCGATGCGTCAATTCTTTCCTCACAGGGAAGGGATGCGTCACTTTCCGGACAGGCATCCTCGGGTCCATGCGGTGATGTTGAGGTTTTGGCACCATAGACGATGCATGGAAAATCCATTCGCATGGTATTGATGAAGTCATGCTGAGCTGGTGATGCGTTGATTTCAGCAGCCGCGAGGCAGGTGCTGCGTCTATTTTACAGCCATGAGAAGGGTGCTGCATTGATTTTACAGCAAAGTGCAGATGCTGTGTCGATTTTTCGGCCGCTCGCCTCCGGCATGTGGATTTTTACTCAGGTTTTACCAGTTTCTCCTTTCAAGGGCCCAGGGACTGGAGTGGCACCACTTAGCAAATCAGGGGGTCTCAGCAAGCGAGCCCATGTGCTGGCAGATTAAGGGGGTCATTACAAAATTGGCGGTAAAAGCCGCTTACCGCCGTGCAGAAGACCGCCAACACACCGGAATTCCGCCACAGCTATTATGACCCACATCCCGAAATCCGACAAAATTCAGACACCAACACAAGTCCGCCACACCAAAGGTCAGTGATAAACTGGCGAAAACAAATTCTCCACCGTCACACCAACAGAAATACGCCCACGCTATCACGACACACGAATCCATGTGGCGGTCTTTCAACCGCGGTATTCCATTGGCGGTGCACACCGCCGCGCTCAAAATACACATACCCTTACAAAACACAGCCACATTAGAGAATTCGAAATACACACACCTGATACACATACACACACACCACTCCCACACACCCAATACAATATAAAACACACACCCACATCACCCACAAACCCCTACGACCACTATTAAAGAGAGAAGGCCAGAGAGAGACACCACCATCCACAAACTAGAAGCCACAGGCACTCAACACCATCACCCACACAACTTCTACGCACAAAACACCACACACCACGACATATCACCACACTTATCACCACATACACCACCCCACACATCACCTACACCACCCCATGGTACGGCAAAGACACCCCAGGTTCTCGGAGGAGGAGCTCAGGGTCATGGTGGAGGAAATCGGCCGGGTAGAGCCACAGCTATTTGGATCACAGGTGCAGCACACCTCCATAGCTAGGAAGATGGAGCTATGGTGAAGAATAGTCGACAGGGTCAACGCAGTGGGACAGCACCCAAGAAATCGGGACGACATCAGGAAGAGGTGGAACGACCTACGGGGGAAGGTGCGTTCCGTGGTCTCCAGACACAACATCGCGGTACAGCGGACTGGCGGCGGACCCCCACCTCCTCCCCCACAACTAACAACATGGGAGGAGCAGGTCTTGACTGTTCTGCATCCTGAGGGCCTCGCAGGAGTCGGTGGAGGAATGGACTCTGGTAAGTCAAATCTTAACTATCATATCCCTCACCCTACCTGCATGCTATCACAGACCCCCACCCTCGCCCCCTCCCCTATCACTCCAACTCCTCACAAATGTACTAATAACACAAACCACCCATCCCGGCCCCAAGCCCTGCATGACACAACAAAGCATGGACACCCATCACTAAAACATGCCCACTGCACATACCCATAACACCCCCCTCAACCATCATCACACAAGACCCCACACAGGTGTGCTAGCACTGGGGTACACGTTCACCCACCCATTGCACACCATGACACACACAGATGCAATAATCATGCTTTTACACCCCTGCAGGACCACTACCCAACGTCACCAGACAGTCGGTTCCCCACACCCAGTCACAGGCCACCAGAGACCTTCCACCCTCTGGTAACACCAGCACAGCACCCACCCAGCGGGCCCATACCTCCGTACCCAGGACACGTCAATCAGCTCTGTGTCCACCACTACGGGGAACACAGGATAACCCACCACCCCAACAACCACAGGGACCTGGGGGCAGTGGTAGTGGGCACACGGTCCAGGGGACGGAGGCCCAGGAACACAGGGGAGCTGGGAGGGCTGCTGTTCGACAGGGGGCGGACAGGCCTAGGGAACCCACTCTCCACGAGGCCCTCTCCTCCATCATGGGAGCATACCACCATTCCCAGGAGACGATGGCAACGGTCCTGGCCAAGTTTCAGAAGACCCAGCGGCTGCAGGAGGAACAGTATTTGGGGTTCAGGGAGGAACTCAGAACCATCAGCACCGCCCTGGGCACCATCGTGGGGGTGCTGAAGGAGATATTTAACACCAGGAGAGACACTGTGGCACTCCAAGGGGCCCCTGACACTAGCATGGACGATCAACTGCCCACCACCTCCGCCGGCGCTAGTGGACAGGAGGCACCGCCACAGGACCACCACACCAGCAGCCCACCCCCTGCAGACAGAGAACCACCCCGCAAACGGTCCCTGTAATCCAGGAACAAGAAAGAGCACGATGCCAAGACCCCTACCAAGAAATGAGACCACCCTGATTGTCATCCTACTGTCCCACTGTGTAACCCTGTCCATATTGGAACTGCCCCAGCTCCACTTCCTATGCCCATATGGGCAATGCACCTGTGAGACTAATAGACTGGACTCTGCCATGGACATTCCTCCACCATCACCCCTCACCATTTTACAACCCCCCTCCAATATTGAGCATGCAATAAACACCCTTGAAGCACAAAACAATCTGGAGTCAGTCTGTGATTTCGAAAATGTGTATTATCAATGACACTGAAAAAATGCATTCTCAAATGTACTGTCAACATACCTATGTCACACATCTCAAGTCCATGAGGAATCTAAGCAGATGACACACGTTGGAAACCACACCTGTGAAACCGTAATGGAAATGTACAACTCAGTTACCATATACTGGTTGAAATCGACAGACAGGATAGAGGTAGAAGTGTGAAAGTACTTGTAGTAGGCAGGAATGTGTTCTAACCTGTGTGTCACTGGAAATATTGCTGGATAACTGAGTACCTGTTGTCAATGTCTTCTTCCTCTGCTTCCTCCTCATCACTGTCCACAGGCTCCACAGCTGCCACAACACCGTCATCTGGACCATCCTCCTGCAGAAAAGGCACCTGTCGTCGCAAAGCCAAGTTGTGAAGCATACAGCAGGCCACGATGATCTGGCACACCTTCCTGGTGAGTAGAATAGGGAACTACCTGTCATATGCAGGCACCTGAACCTGGCCTTCAGGAGGCCGAAGGTGTGTTCGATCACCCTCCTAGTCCGCCCATGTGCCTCATTGTAGCGTTCCTCTGCCCTGGTCCTGGGATTCCTCACTGGGGTCAGTAGCCATGACAGGTTGGGGTAACCAGAGGCCCCTAATAGCCACACCCGGTGTCTCTGGAGTTGACCCATCACATAAGGGATGCTGCTATTCCGCAGGATGTAGGCGTCATGCACAGAGCCAGGGAACATAGCATTTACCTGGGAGATGTACTGGTCTGCCAAACATATCATCTGTACATTCATCGAATGATAACTCTTCCGGTTTCTGTACACCTGTTCACTCCTGTGGGGGGGGACCAGAGCTACATGGGTCCCATCAATGGCACCTATGATGTTGGGGATATGTCCAAGGGCATAGAAGTCACCTTTAACTGTAGTCAAATCCTCCACCTGAGGGAAAACGATGTAGCTCCGCCTGTGTTTCAGCAGGGCAGACAACACTCTGGACAACACGTTGGAAAACATAGGCTGGGACATCCCTGATGCCATGGCCACTGTTGTTTGAAATGACCCACTTGCAAGGAAATGTAGCACTGATAGCACCTGCACTTGAGGGGGGATTCCTGTGGGATGGCGGATTGCTGACATCAGGTCTGGCTCCAACTGGGCACACATTTCTTGGATTGTGGCACGGTCAAACCTGTAGGTGATGATCAAATGTCGCTCCTCCATTGTCGACAGGTCCACCAGCGGTCGGTACACCAGAGGATTCCGCCATCTCCTCACATGTCCCAGCGGACGGTGCCTAGGAAGGACAACAGCGAGCACAGAGTCAAACAACTCAGAGGTATGTACCCACAGACTACACAGAACACCATTCATTCACAGAATCTGGCCTGTATTTGTGTTGTGCGACAAGGCCTAGGTCTGTGAGACGCAGTTGTAAATTAGGCCATGTGGGCCCCTGAAATGGCGGCTGCCTAACCTCTAAAGTGGGACAATGGGATGTGAGGTAACTGCGCTGGCGTTGTACACCGTCGCGGTAGGCGGTCGAAGACCGCGGTGCAATGCTGCATTGGTTAACATTGGACCCTATGGGTCCCAGGAGCCAATGACGATGTACGCCGGCGGTGATGGTACGCACCACCGCGGACGTGACCGCCGCGGACGTGACCGCCATTTCCTATCTGTTGAATCACTCGATACCTGATCTTTGACAGGAGAGGACCTACACTACAAGTGCTTCTGTGACCTCGGTCTGGAAGAGACAATGGCTCGTGCATCTGGGGAAAGGGCCCCTGCCTTTACTGCAGAGGAGTTGGACAAGCTTGTGGACGGGGTCCTCCCCCAGTACACGCTACTCTACGGTCCTCCAGACCAACAGGTAAGTACACAGTGAGCACGTTGTATGGGCTATGCCTGTGTGGAGAGGGCTGGTTGTAAGAAGGAAGGGGGCAGAGTTCTGCATGCATGAAGGACTGTGAATGCATGTGCCACATGACAAGGGTAGGGATGTGGGCCACTCACTTAGACGGTGCAGTTGGTAATGACTTCTCTTCTTCCCCTGTACGTCATGTAGGTCAGCGCCCACCAGAAGAAGGATATTTGGCGTGCCATCGCCAAGGATGTCCGGACCCTGGGGGTCTACCACAGACGGAGCATCCACTGCCGGAAAAGATGGGAGGACATTCGCCGCTGGAGCAAGAAGACGGCGGAGGCTCAGCTGGGGATGGCCTCCCAACGTGGGAGGGGTGCCCGTCGCACCATGACCCCCCTGATGTTCCGGATCCTGGCGATGGCCTACCCTGAGTTGGATGGGCGCTTGAGGGCATCACATCAGACACAAGGGGGTGAATACACTCTCATTCAGCAGACTTTGCGCGCAGTGGAGGTGTCTGGGTGGGGGAGGAGGGCTGTGGGTTTCCCTAGGCCAGGGCGAGTTCCGTAGGCTAGGCCCCTCCGTAATGCAGGCCATTTGGCACTCCACCCCATCTCTGTAGAGTGCCAAGTACAGGTATACATGCCCCTGTGTCACCTATGTGTGCAGATGTCGACCACAGCCATGTAGGCCATATCCCAGGAATTGCATCTGTAGAGCCCAACAGCGCGACGTAGTGCAGGGGGCTGCTGTGTCTGTATTGTCTGCCAACAGTAGCGGTAAGCCATGCACTCAAACTGTCTTTCTTCTGTCGTCCCCCCCCTTTTTGTTGTCTCCCTGTTCTTGTGTGCAACAGCATCATCAGGCGGAGGTACAGTGGCACCAGAGCACGAGGGAGCTGCATCCCACATGGCCATGGAGGGCCACACCACGGACTCAGAATACACCAGTGGGACGGAGGACGAGGGGAGCTTCACAGAGGTCACAGGATCTGCAACCAGGGACACGGACTCGTCCTCCGATGGGAGCTCCCTTGTGGTGGCGGCAACATCTGTGCCCCCCACTTCTACAGGTACAGCCGCCACCCCCCCTACCAGCACCGCCCTCCCAGCAGCCCCTCAGCCTTCGCCCCCTGCCCGCTCACTCAGGAGTGTGGGCATCACCTTCGCCCCAGGCACCTCAGCCCCTACCCCTGTCACCTCTGCTGCCCTCAGTGAGGAGGCCATTGACCTCCTCAGGTCCCTCACTGTTGGGCAGTCTACCATATTGAATGCCATCCAGGGTGTAGAAAGGGAATTGCAACACACAAATGCATTCCTGGAGGGCATTCATTCTGGTCAGGCTGCCCTTCATCGAACCCTGCAAACTCTGGCCTCAGCACTGTTGGCAGCCATTACCCCTGTCTCTAGCCTCCCCCTCCAACTTCCTCCACCCAGACCCAATCCCCCGTACCCCAGCCTATCCCAAGCACACCATCAGACCAGCCTGAACACACCTCACCACACAAGGGAAGCTCAGGCAAACATAAGCACCACACATCCCACAGGCACTCACGCAAGCATCACACACATACAGACACACCAACATCCACTGCCTCCACTGTGTCCCCCTCCTCGTCGTCTCCCTCCTCCCTCCCAGTCTCGTCTACACTCTCACCTGCATGCACTACCACTACAGCCACTATGTCCTGCACCAGCACACCCACCACCACACCCTGCTCACGTGCAGTCACCATCCCCACTCCCATTTACATGTCCCCTGTGTCCTCTCCCAGTGTGTCTGTGACACCCCCTCCAAAGATACACAAACGCAGGCACACACCCACCCAACAGCCATCCACCTCACGACAGCCTCCAGCGCATGCACCTTCACCCAAAGTCACCAAACGTACACCTCCTACAACCACTACCTTTTCCTCCACTCCCAAACCCCCTCCAGCTACCCGTCCCAGTGTTCCTAAGAAACTTTTACTGGCCAAGCTTGACCTCTTCCCCCCCCCCTCCAAATCATAGGTCCCGTACTAGCACCTCAGCCAAAAACTCTCCGGGACCAGTGGTGCCTGTAGTCACCAGTATGTGGAGTGCACCGGCCACCAGGCCAGCCAGTGTGGCACGGAGCCACAGCACAGCCAGTCCCCCCCCTGTGAAGCACCAAAAGTTGGATAGTGCCCAGCGGGAGAGGGGGAAGACTCCAGCCAGCAAAGCCGCTCACAAGGGTCCCGGGGGAAGTGTCGACTCAGCTGTGACTCCTCCCAAGGTTGGGAAGGGGCAGAAGAAATCTCCAAAGTCTAGGAGGAGCAGCACGGCGGAGAAGACCGCCATCATCCCCGCTGGCCAAGAGGCCACTGCCAGAGTCACTGCACAGGAGGGCAGCCCAATCGTCACTGGCCAGCAGGCCACAGCCAGAGTCACTGCCCGGCAGGCCAGCCCAATTGTCACTGGCCAGGAGGCCACCGCCAGAGTCACTGCCCGGGAGGGCAGCCCAATTGTCACTGGCCAGGAGGCACCGCCAGAGTCACTGCCCGGGAGGGCAGCCTGATTGTCACTGGCCAGGAGGCCACCGCCAGAGTCACTGCCCAGGAGGGCAGCCCGATCGACACTGGCCAGGAGGCCACCGCCAGCCACAGCCCAGCTGGCCCATGAAGGACCTCCAGCAACAGGCCTGCTGGGCAATGAAGGACCGCCATGGCAAGCACCGCTGAACAGGTCAGAAAAAGCAAACTCAAACACCGCTGAACAGGGCAAAGACCGTCATGGCAAGCACCGCTGAACAGGGCAAGCACCGCTGAACAGGTCAGAAACTGCAAACTCAAGCACCGCTGAACAGGGCAAAGACCGCCATGGCAAGCACCGCTGAACAGGTCAGAAACTGACAACTCAAGCACCGCTGAACAGGGCAAAGACCGCCATGGCAAGCACCGCTGAACAGGTCAAGCACTGCTGAACAGGTCAGAAACTGCAAACTCAAGCACCGCTGAACAGGGCAAAGACCGCCATGACAAGCACCGCTGAACAGGGCAAAGAACGCCATGGCAAGCACCGCTGAACAGGGCAAGCACCGCTGAACAAGGTCAGAAACTGCAAACTCAAGCACCGCTGAACAGGGCAAAGACCGCCATGGCAAGCACCGCTGAACAGGTCAGAAACTGCAAACTCAAGCACTGCTGAACAGGGCTAAGACCGCCAAGGCGAGCACCGCTAGCCCATTAGCGGCAGGGGCAGTAACACAACTGGGACCGTCACAGGGTGAGTGCTGCACTCTGGGCACCAGTCCCCCTCCAGAACCAATGGAGACATGCATCCACTCCGTCTGTCCTGCACAGGATGAAGCACTCTGGGCACCAGTCCCCCTCCAGAACCAGTGGAGACATCCATCCACTTGAGAGACTGTGGCTTTGCACTCCCCAGGATGGAACAGTGGGCAAACCACCCACTGTAGAGACTTAAGAGACTGTGGCTTTGCACTCCCCAGGATGCAGCAGTGGTCATACCACCCACTGTAGAGACTTGAGAGACTGTGGCTTTGCACTCCCCGGGACCAAGCAGAGGGCAAACCACCCATTGCAGAGACTTGAGAGACTGTGGCTTTGCACTCCCCAGGATGCAGCAGTGGGCAAACCACCCACTGTAGAGACTTGAGAGACTGTGGCTTTGCACTCCCCAGGATGCAGGAGTGGGCAAACCACCCACTGTAGAGACTTGAGAGACTGTGGCTTTGCACTCCCCAGGATGCAGCAGTGTGCAAACCACCCACTGTAGAGACTTGAGAGACTGTGGCTTTGCACTCCCCAGGATACATCAATGGGCATGGAGCCCCCTCGTGGATCTGGCGTGGTGCACTCATCCGGCTGAGGTGCCCCCCCTTCCCTTCCCCCTGAGGTGCCTGTTGTATTTCTATCTGATGCCCCTGCAGTGTTCTCTCCGTTTTTATCAGGTATCTAGTGTGGACCTCACCCCTGCATTTTGATCCCAGTGGTCCACGGACAATGAATGGTGCATTACCTGCACTACTAATCGCTGTGTATATTTTGTTTAATGTGTATATATATATATATATATGTGTATATATTTGGTTACTGTATTTTCATATATTACAATGGTTCAACTCATTTCCTTTGGTCTTTGCATTCTTCCAGGGGGGTTGGGGGTTGTTACTGTAATGTTTGGATATGCATTGGTGTGTGTGTTGTAGTGAGTGATGGTCGGGGTGGGGGTTGGGATGTTGGTTGTGTGTGTCCCTGTGTTTTTCCCTCCCCCTCCCCTATGTCGTAGGTGCAATACTCACCGTTGTCTTCGCCGCCGGGGTTGATGCTCCTCGTAAATGAGCAGGAAGACTATCGCAGGGAGAATATGGAGTTCCGGCTCCATGGTGCCCTCCTTCCTCGTGGAGTGTGTAGAGGTGAGCGTTTTCCCTTTGAAATGGCTGTTTCCGCCATGTTTTTAGCCGCGGTGAATCCGCCCTGGAAAAGGTGGCGGACTGGTAGGTTGTGATACTGTGGGCAGTACATTGTCCTCTGCCTGTCTGTTGGCGGTGACCCCCAAGCTGTTTGTCTGTACCGCTGTGGCGGTCGGAGTGTTAAAGTGGCTGTCTTTGTTGGCGGTTTCCGCCACGGTCATAATTCAAATTTATTTACCGCCGGCCTGTTGGCGGTTTTACCGCCGCTTTAACACCGACCGCCAGGGTTGTAATGACCCCCTAAGTCTTTGATGTCCCTGAGACTTCTTAACAGGAGGCAAGCTCAGCCCAAGCCCTTGGAGAAACTTCACAAGCAGGATACACAGCAAAGTCCAGTCTTTGTCCTCTCTAAGGCAGAAGAAGCAGCAACGACAGGTCAACACAGCAAAGCACACAAAGCAAAGGGGCAGTACTCCTCCTCACAGCATTTTAGTTCTTCTCCTTGGCAGAGGTTCCTCTTGATCCAGAAGTGTTCTAAAATTGTGGGTTCAGCAGTCCAATACGTATACTAATTTCTGCCTTAGAAGTAGGCAAACTTCAAAGGAAAGTCCTTGCAGTGCACAAGACCCTGCATCTTCCTTGCCCAGCTCCAGTCACACTCTATGGGGTTGGAGACTGTATTGTGTTAGGTCAGGCACAGTCCTCTTAAGAGAAAATCAGCTCCTCCCTCCCACTCTAGCCCAGGAAGACCCATCAGGATATGCAGGTCACACCATAGCTCCCTTTGCGCTACTGCCTAGAGTGAATTCACAAACAGGCTAACTGTCAGTCTGACCCAGATGTGGATTCAGCAGCCAAGCAGAGGCACCAAATTATTAAGCATGAAAATGCCCACTTCCTAAAGGTGGCATTTTCAAACTTACAATCTAAAAAACAACTTTACCAAAAGACCCCAAACGTCACATCCCTATCTGTTCTTAATATGTAACTGCAATTAAAATACATTTTAAGGCAATCCTCATGTTATCTTATGGGAAAGATGGGCCTTGCAATAGTGAACCTCAAATTTAGCAGTACATGTAAAACACAATAGTATATGTCCTACCTTTTAAATACACTGCACTTAGGGGTGACTTACATGTGGTAAAAGGGAAGGTCTGGGCCTGGCAATTCGGTACACTTGCCAGGTCGAACTCGCAGTTCCAAACTGCCCACACAAACACTGCAATGGCAGATATGAGACATGTTTAAAGGGCTAATCATGTGGAAGGCACAATTAGGGTCGCGGGCCCACTAGAAGCATTTGATTTACTAGGGACTTACTAGTAAATCAAATATGCCAATCATGGATAACCTATCTTAATCACAATTTAAACTGGGAGCATTTGCACTTTAGACTGGTCAGCAGTGGGAAAGTGCCCAGAGTACCAACACCAGCAAAAACTAAATCCAGGACACAGTCAAAATTACAGGAAGCAGAAGCAAAAAAAACGGGAAACCTTGCCAAGGACGCCAAGTCTAACAGTTGTCCACATAAAATTTTGGAATTACTACTTCCAGGTAACATGTTCCATCCCAGCCTTTTGGCAGCTTGCAATAGACGTTTTTCCCACATCTAAAATAAACACCTGGTGTTGCAGGATCTTTTCCATTAAGCGTAAAAGTCCATGAGCTTCTAAACAAAAAAACATATCTACATTCACCAGTTCCTACAAAATGAGTGTCTGTCTTTCACTTTGGTTTATGTGCACATAATTTCCCTACATGTTGCCAATCAAGAACCCTGGTCTCTCAGCCATTACATGTCGCATTTTTTCCCAATTTTGCAAAACTATTCCCATTTAGGTCAAGCGAGCAAACGCTTTCACCTGTTGTAAGTATTGTGGGCTCATATCCATGCCCACCTCACGCCCATCGATTTTGTTAATTCATGGGCTTGCGTTTCAAAATTCACTTGATGTCAATGCTAAGCGATTTACGTTTGTCCCGCCTTGGGGCGGTATAGATACCTGTTGGGACACCGACCCTTTTACAGGGAAAATTGCACGATTGCCAATCTACTTCAGCGTGGGCGGACTACTTTTTCTTTTGTCTGCACTTTGTGGCTGTCATGGCGGTTACAGTGCTCGTAGCGCAAACTCGCTCGACTGTATCATTTTTACATTCTATGCACTCTGATCTGCTTAGTGTACATTCTTTGCAGCAGGCATATTAACCCTGTGCTCAATCTTATGATGACTCAAAGCTTCCACTGGACAAAAGTACATTCTCTCTCCAGAAAGAATATCCATCGGCCGAGTTATTTTGACATTTTTACATTACATGCACTTTGTAATTTGCCTAGTACACATACTTTGCTGCAGGCACATTAACCCTCTGCATTACCTTATG
The DNA here is from genome assembly GCF_031143425.1 of Pleurodeles waltl. NCBI lineage: Eukaryota > Metazoa > Chordata > Amphibia > Caudata > Salamandridae > Pleurodeles > Pleurodeles waltl. The sequence goes on along the minus strand of NC_090448.1, from coordinate 764,169,093 downwards.
ATGACTCCAAGCTTCCACTAGACAAAAGTACATTCTCTCACCAGAAAGAATATAAATCGCCAGAGTTATTTTGACATTTTTACATGCACTTTGTGATTTGCCTAGCAGACGTTATTTGCAGCAGGCACATTAGCCCTCTCCCCTACCTTATAATGAGTCTAAGCTTTCACTAGACAAAAGTATGTTCTCTCTCCAGAAAGAATATTAACCCTCTGCGCTACATTATAATGACTCCAAGCTTCCACTAGACAATTGTACATTTTCTCTCCAAAAAAACATTAATCGCCAGAGTTATTTTGACATTTTTACATTATATGCAATCTGATCTGCTTAGTACATGTTCTTTGCAGCATACATATTCATTCTCCGACTTGTAAGGTTTGTTAATAAAGTGATTCAAGCTGGAAACCAGCCCTTGGCATAGTATTCGTAAAGATGTTGAGCTTCATAGTTCAATGAGTGATTAGCTCATTTAGTTTACGTTTCTGCTTTGCATTCTGGGACTTGTAGTTTTAGTTTTATAACGTGATACAAGCTACGATTACAAAGCAGAAACCTGACTAGATGAACTACACACATTTGAGTCTGTGAAGCTTGAGCTGTGTGTGCCTGTATTTATAAAATAACCTCAAGGAGAGCGTACAGTTGATTATGCTGTATAATGGGCAATATTGTATTACTAATATTTCAGTTCAAGACTAACTGAGGATCATTAACATCATGTGAGGTGGCTCTTCCTCAAGCGTGTGAAAAATCATGGGCCTTTTGTTTGAATCCCCAGACTGCAGTAAAGTGACAGGGATCCAGGAAGCAGACATTCTTGCAGTGCAATTATTTATTCATTGCCTCGATGGGCAGTGTCGCCTGTACCAACTGCCAAGTAAATATGTTAAGTCATGGTAGGCTCAAAGAATCCTTCCACAATGTCAAAGGTTTTCCCTTTAGCAATACTACTCAAATGCTTCATATTAGGGATGAAGTAAAATTCTAAGGGCCTCATTAAGAGTTTGGGGTCCATCGCTGGACCGCCAACCTCACGGGGAGGATGCCACCGCCATGGCAGTTGCGTCCCCGCCTTCCCTATTATAATGTTCCCGCCAGTATGACCAGAGGGAACATTTCAATAGCACATTCCCCTCCATTCAGACCGGCAGAAACAGTACAACGAGATATCACTCGGCGCACTTAAAGGAGCAGAATGCTATCTCACAGCACAGAGGGGGCACCCTCGGAATGCGCACTGTCAGGAAAGCAGACACTGCGCATTCTGATGGTGCTGGGCAGGGTGGCCCCTGTACTGCCCATGCCAGAGGTATGGGAACAGCAAGGGCTACACCCATGGCCCCCAACACACCTTCACCGCCAGCCTTTCCATGGTGGCGGCAAGGGGTGTTGTAATCAGCCAGGCGGCGCTGAGTTCAGCGCCGCTCTGGTTGAGTACAACTGTGACCGGCATCATGCTGCCGGCGGGGATAGAGTTCCCCCGGCGGTTCAGCCCGCCCTGGTTGTAGTTTGGCAGTCGGACCACCAGGAGTGCGGTAGTCCGACTGTCAACATGAGTGTGACAGTCCTTGGACCCCCACACTCGCAAAGAGGCCCTAAGTCATAATTGGAATAGAAGCATTTAAAATACTCCTGCTCATACAGTAGTCAGTAACAGACTGCAAGAAATTCTATATGTTAGTGGCAAGCCGTGATAATTGATTCCTTCCTGCACTGATAAAAGAATTTTGGTGCAAATATAACAATTATAAACCTCCATGGTTTCAATATAACCATATAATAATTTGTAATATACATGTGATGTCAAACCTCCCCTAGAACTATCTGTGTGCAAAAATCTCTGATCCTCATATGAGAGATCTTGGGGGTCATTACGACCTCAGCGGTCTTGGAAAAAGACCGGCGAGGACGCGGGAGACAGAATACCGCCATTGCCGGCGGTATTCCTGGCTCCCTATTATGACATTTCCGCTGGGCCAGCGGACGGTAACAGTGTTACCGTCCGCTGGCCCAGCGGAAATGTCACATCAACATTGCTGCCGGCTCATAATAGAGCCGGCAGCAATGCTGATGTGCAGCGGGTGCAGTAGCACCCGTCGCGCATTTCACTGCCCGAAATTCGGGCAGTGAAATGCGCGACGGGGCTATGCCTGGGGGCCCCAGCACTGCCCATGCCAAGTGCATGGGCAGTGCAGGGGCCCCCAGTGGCACCCCAAGTCCCCTTACCGCCAGCCTTTCAATCGCGGTGTGTACCGCCACAGACAGGCTGGCGGTCGGGGACTCATAATCCCTGGGGATTATGACCGCCAGGCGGAATCCTGGCAGGAAAGTGGAGGGGCCGGCGGTATGGCCGTGGCTTTTCCGCCACGGTCATAATTGCTGGCGGAACACCGCCAGCCTGTTGGCGGTGTTACCGCCAACTTACCGCCGGCCGCCAGGGTCGTAATGACCCCCCTTGGTTTGTGAGTGAATTTTCTAAATTCAAGACACGTGTGATTGAAGTCTTCTCAATTTCATTCACAACAGGCAAACTCAATCAAACAATCATTGGAATAATCACAATTGCACATACTACTTCTAGACCTACACACACATACTTACATTTACTCCTCTTACTATGATTTGTTTTCAAGGCTTGTCTACACTCAAACCACGTTATGATCCAAATTATAAAAATAAAAAATAAAAATGCAGAGTGGCTTTTAATTATTTAACTGTCTTTTTTCAGTCTTCCCTTTGTTTGAGCAAAGCAAAATCAGAAACAATTCCTTTAAAAACAAAAATAAAACTGTTGCAATTATTTACAAAGTTCCGTAATCTTCTAGATAGTTCATCAAGAGTTTCTCTGATTGCAAATGTTCAAAAGCTCCTACTAAAAAGTAAGATTGATAATCACTTCCAGCAGATAATGTCTTTGTTCATCAAGCGTCAATGGATGTCAAAGTTCAGTTCCATAGCAATTTCAATTTCCAAAATATTCAGATGGAGTTAAACTGTTAACACAAAAGGCAACAAACTCCTTTTCCCAGTCATGAGTTGTGAAATAAGTCCATTCAGGGGCCGAATATCTCCGACTTGGCACTTTTTTTCTGTTTTTCTCTTTGATCTCCTTGTTATACAACCTTCAGTTTCACTGTCACTTTGATCTTATTCTTCAGTTACCTCAGCAATAGTAGGAGGCACTTCTATCGCTAGCTTTGGGTTTTCTCAGCCACTGATCTCCAGGTACAACACTTTTCTCTGGCACGACTGGGGTAACAATGTAATCTGACCTAGCAGGAGTCACCTGACTCTCCCTCGACCCTTCTGTACTTTCCACTGCTGTTGACTCGCTCAGAAATTCACAAGACTGTGCATGCTCAGCATTAGCCACTTGTTCAGTACCCATAGCTCGGCAAACCTGAACCCTCTCTCTCACTGTAACTGACCTTTGGGAACAGGTGCTGTTTCATCAAGAGGACTTGGAACTTTGCACTTGTGGCTTGCATGAATCCAGTTCGGGAGACCAACACACTTCACAGCTATCATTATTACTAGAACAACCTGATATGGCTCTTTCCAATGTGGTTTCAAGCATGTCTTTCTTACTTGCTTTTCCACCATCACATATGTGCCTGGACTCAGGTTGGTACAAAGTTCTTGTTGTGGTTGTGCAGTTGTTTCTCCAACCTGGCGAGACAAAGAATGAACCACATCACCTAGTCCTTTGAAATAATCCAGTACCAAGTCATATGTAATGTTCACAAAAGCATTTGAAGGCATGGCTGGCAATCTCATAGTGCACCACGTGATGATCTCATGAGATGACAAGCCTGTCTTCCTGTCAGGTTGCTGCGCGTACTCATAAGATCAAGAAGCAAAGCTTCTGACCATTTCAGTGTTGTAGAAGCACATACTTGCGCCAGTCAAGACTTCAGTACTCCATTTATCTGTTCTACCAGTCCTGAAGCTTCTAGACGATAACTGCAATGCAATCTTTGAGTGTTTCCCTACATTCATCGGCTGACACGTTACAGATATGTGACAGACTGCTTCTGCAACAAGTCTAAATCTGGTGTTGTACTATGCTTATCTAAATAATCTGATCATTGCACCTCTACCTATTTATGCCTGTCCATGGTAATACCTTTCCATCGGGGACAGCAAACTATTTGGCAACACTGCTTGCCATCACTTGTCACCCAAGCATCATCCACATTCCTCCGGACACATCCTGCTCAAACCCAACCTTGCTGTTCTTCCTCCAATCTTTTAACTTCTTCCCAAGTGTCAATGGCTGTCATAAAGAAATGTTGACTTATCTTATTGTCATTTCCATAGCACCATTCCTCATTAAAGGAACTGCAATGCAGGGCACAATACCTAGCTACTTCATCTGCATAGGTATTGCCCAAGGATACATAATCATTTGACTTTTGATGAGCTGCACATTTTACAACTGCAGTTTTCACAGGTAGCTCTAATGCTTTCAACAATTGATAAACTTTGTCACCGCTTCAGATATGTGATCTAGTAGAGGTCATGAAACCCTTCTGGGATCACAACTGTCCAAAGTTGTGAACAACACCAACCCCATACTGGATATCAGTAAAAAGGGTCACTTTGTGCTGTTCAGAAACACAGCACGCTCTGGTAAGAGAAATCAATTTGACTGTTCGGGCAGAAAAGACTCATTGGAGCCAAGAAGCTTCTATCACTCCTGAGGCTGTGCAAACCGCACAACCAGCTCTTAGATTTGCATCAGAGTGTCTTAAACAGGAACGAATATGACACTGTCATTTTCATCCAAGGGAACATCTTGAATGCCAGGTCTAGGTTTGGTGCACAGTTTAATCATATTAAGACAGTCATTCTCAACCTTATTTTGCATTTACCATCATCTTCAACTGGATATGGTAAAAGAGTCACCAAATTAAATACAGTGCATCATTTTATATTAATATTTGGAGAACCCAAGATAACTTGCTTATAACAGGTCAAACGTGAATTGGTAAGGTACTGAGTCTTGCTGAGGGTTAACAAAATCTCCACTCACTGGAGAATAAAAACGTTCAGTGGATGGCCCATAACAATGCCTTTGCTCTTTTCAATGCTGATCTCAAGGTGGCCACAGCTCTTAAACAGCCGGGCAGCACTGCAGCTAAAGGGTCAAGTGTGGCTGAAAAATAAGCCACAGGCTTGTTTGTGTTTCCATGCAACTGCATCAGAAGAGACACAGCACATCTATCTCTCTCACAGCAAAACAAAGAAAATAATTTGTTGTAGTTGGGCATTCCCAGAGCTGGGGCTCAGCACAAGCTCACTCGCAGCTCTGTGAAGGCACACATACATTCATCATCAAATGGTACCAGATCAGACAGATCCTTGTGTGTCAGCCTCTGTAAGGGATTGGAGAAAAGGGAAAATTCAGAATCCATTTATGGCAATAGCCAAACATTCCCAGAAACATTCTGACTTCCCTTTAAGTAACTGGAGGATTTATCTGCATGACTGCTGACATTTTCTCCTGGGATACCTTCCTTGCACCCTTTTCTACGTAATGACTTTAGTGTCGGGCTTCCTTGTTACAATACTGCAATTTTATTGGGAAAATGTATGTCCATTTTCAAGTTCTCCATGAGTATTTGATGCAATCAACAGGTTGTCAATGTATTGCACTAGACCTGAATGACAAGGCATTTTAAGAGTTGCCAAATTCTTTTTCAAAATCTGATTAAAAATTGATGGTGACTCCATATACCCTTGTGGAGTTCGACACCATGTTAAAATACAACTACCGAATTTGAAGGCAAAAAGAAACTGGCTATCTTCATGGAGGGGAATGGAATAGAAGGCCTGACACAGGTCAATGACTGTAAACCACTCTGCTTCACAAGGGATCTGAAACAAAATCTCTGCTGGATTTGGTACCACTGGACAACATGGAACAACAATCTCATTTGCTTTAGTCAGATCCTGTACTATGCGGTATTTTCCATTGAGCTTCCGCAATCCTAAAATAGGGAAATATCAGGGCTTCCCGAAATTTTCTTTAAAGCACCTTGCTCAATCAGACTCTCAATAAAATGTGTTATTCCTTCAGTTATCTTGGGTGTCATGTTATAAGGCGGTATCCTTGTATACATTGTGTTTGGCTGCATTGTTTTTACGGTTGAGCGCAAAGCTCTCCGTCCCTGGTGTAATCTCTATGTGAGCTTTTAACCACGCCCATGTCAAGCCCATCGGTTTGGTTGGTTCGTAGGCTTGCCTTTTAAAATGTGCTTGACTTGATTAGTGAAAGGCATGCATGTATACGTCATGCCTTTTCCGGTCTTTAGCCCGCCTTGAGCGCACCGGCCAATTACTGAAAACATATGAGGCTCCATGTTTTCCGCGTGGCTTTGGGACTACTTTTTCTCTTCATTTCATAGACAGTGCCATTTTGCTGGGCAGTAGTAGAGAGCTTTGCATGATATCGACCCTGTTACATGGATATGTGCACTTTTGCCGGTTATATGGATAACTGCCCTTTTGCGGTTACATGGATAATTGCACTTTTGCCGATAGGTTTCACTGCTAGCGAACTTCTGTTTACTTTTGTGTGTTTGCTTTACGTGCATGGCAACCGCCGGCTCGCTTATGTGAAACTGTTTTACTCTTCAGTTTATGTGGCAAGAAAAGTCCGGTTAGGAGTTTACAACACTAATAGCTTTAACTTGAGCAAACGCGAGACCCATTGCATTGCAAATGCTTGTTTTAACAGGTTCTCAACTCCTTTTATCAGTCCTGTATCCTTTCCTGAAAAAATCCCAAACCTCAGGAATAACTGTTTCTTGCAATTCTTCAGGCAAATCATTGCATGTCACCATTGGGTACAATGTGACACTCGTGTACTGTTCTTTAATTTTACAGGGCACATCTTCTTCATTTGTCTGAATCACTTTTCCTTCAGATGTGCAGCTGATGGAATAGTTCAGCTTATACAATAGATCACGTCCTAATAGAGTTACTGGACTTGGTGCTTATCTTCAAATTAACCTAGTTTTACTGGGACATGTTCTGGAACAGGATTTGTCAACCACTTATTGCCTACTCCTACAACTTTAATTCTACTTCCTGAAAGGGGCAAGTTTGGCACTTCAGCGGTTGTGACACAGGAACGTGTAGCTCCAATGTCAACCAAGAATCACATATCATGTCCCATAGCGTTGGCATTTACATAGAGACCGTGTTGATCTACCTCCAAGGATGCACCTAACATGCACTCCTCATCATCAGAATTATCATGTGAAAGGACTTCTGATAACTCGTCTTCACTTCAGAGTATTAGGGGGAATTGAGATGCTACTGGATTCAGGTTTGCAATTGCTACCAGATTCAACTGTTGCTGAGAAGCAATCACCTCCTGTTGCTGTACCATAGGTCCTTGTGGCACCTGCTGTCCTGTGGAAGGATTCTTATTTTGCAACCGGGGTCTTTAAATTTTGTGTTCTGTGCGAGCCACTCACCTGAATTCCAGGTGTTCTGATGGGGAGATGACAAATACCCAATTCCGTTGAGGACTAATGTGACCGTGATGAAGAGTAGATTGCCCACTCTCAAGTCCTTAAGTGGAAGGGAGTTTTGGGAAGAGAAAAAGAGAAATTACCAGCTTCTGCTTAGTGGACTGCAGAATCTGACTGCCGGACCCTGGACTGCATGTTGTGCTGGGCATCAGGACTTCTGATTTCTTAAAATACTGGGTTCTTGGTTTTTAGGATTCTGGGCTGCAAAATAATGACTTCATTAATACATTGAATTTGCATAAACTACTGCAAAATTATACGTTGCATAATGTCAGTTATTGTTGACACATTGTGCATATGTTTCTATAAAGCTGAACAAGTCTCTTTCTTTTTTGTAATACTTTCAGAGTCTCTGAAGCGATGTCCAAACTCAAAAACAATCAACTTGACTAAAGAGCTTCTTTGAGTTTGGGCATAATCTCTTGCCAATAATAGTTTTGATAAAATTGCTCTATTTCCAATCATCTAATTCTCAGGGGAGCACTCGTTACAGGAGATACATCTATCCTTAATGTCTGTTTAGCAGTATCTTGGATCCCATCCAAACAATAAATCACACTAGTTTTTCTTGTCATAAATGATTTAAAAGACAGAGCTCTGTCTTGTTTCAGTTAAGCAATTGATCTTTCTTTACCTTGAAATGAAGTTATTCGCTTGAAAATTTCAGAAGAACCCAAACCGTTTTTTTTCACATTTCTTATTTTCTGACTTTTACAGGAAATACAGGATCATTGGTAGAAGATGGATGAGAAAAGGCGGGACTCCACAGGAAGCCAACCGGAGGGTGAGGATCACCCGAACTTGACTGGAGGCCGTCCGGAGGATAAATGCTGGAACTCGACTGGAAGCTGGTTGGAGAATGAGGAACTCCTGTTCTTGTCTGGAGACAGGCCTTAGAACAAGGAACTTGACCTGCACTAGAACTCTTTGGAGGCAGGCTGGAGGACAAGGAACTTGACTTGACTGTAATCAGGTGAGCAGAGCAATAGGTATTAAGCCAAGCAAGGCCTCGGCATCCTTAAATAATCAAATGTGAACATGTGCCTTTTTGCAGTTGATTGCTTGTTAAGGAAATGAGCAATTATCCCCCTGATTGTGGCACATGTTCAATACAGATCACATTGTGAAGAGCACATGTTTTGGCAGTTACAGTTGGAGCAGGAGGAAAGGCAGTTGGTTGCTTGTTAAGGAAATGAGCAATTACTCTCCTGATTGTGGCAGATGTTCAATACAGATCACATTGTGAAAAGCATTTTTTGGCAGTTACAGTTGAAGCAGGTGGAATACAATGTGCATAATCAACAAGCATTGGTTATAATAAATGAGTCATTTAACAAGCATTAGTTATTGGAAACTTGATATTCAATGATGTAATGAATATACCCAAATAAGTCTGAATGTTGCAAGCAACAGCATCTTACTGTAATGGGGCTCTTGGATGTGCTAGTGCACCCACAACAATTATCTGAATATGAACTTGATTATTGCCTTGAGTCCGAGCAACACCACCATTTTGTATGAAATTATTCACATTATTATAGGAACATTCCCTCCACCAATGACTCAAACTTCTGAAAGCATGACAGGGATTTGTTTCCTAAAGTGACTGAATGCTATGAAATTTCCACTCTGATCTATCCGAACACCACGTCCTCTACCTTTAGGCTGAACCACATTCCTAACCTGTTGTTGCAGACCTTGCATTGAACTTGTATTGACCATCATCTGTGGGCTCTAACTTCCTTTCTATGCTGCTTTCAACTTCATCACCATCAATTTCTCCTTCAACTTATCCTGCTTCAATTAAATTTCATTGCTGCAGTACCTAGCATACCGCATGATCTTATCAAAGGGTTTGTTCTGCCAACAAATCAGGTGCTGCTGAATAACTTCACTAATGTCTAGCTTTAATCCCTGCGCAAACCTAAACACAAAATGACACATATCCTTCGGCTCTATGTTCTCCATACCACTATGCTATTTGAAAGCTTGTAACAGTCTTTTATAATAAGCAAGAATAGACTCTTTAGTTTCTGCAATGTCCTGTCAATTTTCTGCCAAACAATATCTTTAGGAGACACTTTGCTCTTCAAGAATTCAATTACCTTATAATACTTTTTCATCACCTCTTCAGACGGCGCACCTGCTAGTGGATCTCTTGGAGGTTCATGATCTGGCCAATCAACATTTCTTTTGCACTCAGTCCACAAGTCAGCTGGAACCACAATGTCAAACAAAGTATTCAAATCTTCCACAGGCATTTTGAAAATTTCACAAATCTCTCGGTCTGCTTCTACCATTCCACTGGCTTCTCTCTCAATCTCGGGTAATCATTGGTGAAAAACAGTATATCACACCTACTCCAAGGTACATCAACATAACCTACACTTGGTATTTCTCTCATATGCATAATTTTCACATTGTCCTTAACCTGATTTCCTCCTGCCGGAGGCAAATCCTGCTTAGCTTTATTATGATCGCTTTTCTTTGCCCATCTGCCTTTAACATTTATCGAATGCTACCCATGTTTAATGTATGTCATTAATTCCTTAATTAATGTGCATTCTAATTCCAGGTGATCTCATGTTAATAATGTCTTTGGTGCTGAACTCTAATCTGTAACTCCTCATTAGGGCTTTAGATATTTCTAAATCTGTTTCGTATTTCTCAGCCAATTCTGCTAATCTTTCATAAGCCTGTCCTGCTAATTGAGTAACATCCATACACATGAATCACAATTCATCTTCTGTAGACGTTTCCAATTGAGCCATGTCTAACAGTCCTAAAATGAATTTGTTTAACTCTAATTTCAATCTGGACACCTTCACTGTCCTGTCTCTCGGGGGTTTCTCTCCAGATCAAACATTGCCATTTGTCGGACCTGTTGCACCGGGCAGGCACATCTTGTTTAATTAATCCATCAACGGCTGTGCTGAAAGACATTGTAAGCTGATATTATTTCTCTGGAGCACATCTTCTTGTGGGATACTGCAATGTACGCTCGTAATTTGATCAGCTGTGGGGATATAAGGAAGCTGGATTCTCTGAGGAGGTCTCGCATTAAGAACTGGTCCTGTCTGATTTAACATCTGGTTTGGATCTGCAATGTGTCTAGGGGTCGATGTGGAACCAGAGAAGCTGATCTCTTCATCCCTTAATTGATTGAGTGAACGGATCTCTGCATGCCAATTGTTGATATCCCAGCAGATGCAGCTGGTGTTTCAGGAAATGCCGAAACATTCATTGAAAGGGCATTACTTCCAGAATTACCATGGAACCACTGGACCTATAGTCACTGGAACTGTCAACGCATCGGGACCCATCAGATTTGTCTAATTCTGTGGAATTGTCATTCCAGCACTTTGACCTGTTAAAACAGTACTGAAAGTCTGTTCTGTTTGATTCAGGTTAAAATTTTATTTTGTCAGCTCTGGGGTAAACACAGACATAGGCTGACTCTGATTAAAATTCTGCACAGGTGTAGTACACTATGAGTCTGCACTGTCTGACTCACAATAGGACTTGGCATTACCTGGTTTATAACTGGATTTGGTACTGCTTGATTTACAAGTGGACTTGAAATGGACTGAGCTGTATTCAGTCAGAACTAGTGGATAAACCACAGGCACTTGTGTTACTGAATTAGAAGGTGTCCTTGGAGCTATCTGATTCTGGGTTTGCTCAACTGCAGGTGTCGGCACATTTGGGACTACACTAGGCACTGCTTCACTTCTCACTTCTATTTCAACTGCATGATACAGTGGGGGAGGATTCATTAATAATTGATTTATGAGATCACATTCTGAATCACTCTCATTGGTGACTGTCTTTTTACCCTCATCTTCTGCTTTCTGCTCTGTGTCTGCTCTGTCTTTGCCGTCAATTTCTTTTGAGTCTTATGTTTTACACTCCCATCACCTTCCTCTCTAATAACTAGAAACAATCTTACTCCATCTCGTATGTCTGCTCTCAACATTTTTTGATCCTCATCCCATCTAGCTTCCACTAGTGTTTCAATTGCTTTTTGCATTCTATCCTTGCATTTTGTTGTTGTTGTTCTCTATCTTGCAATAAGTTCACAAATACTCTGGCCTTCAAATTGTGTGGGTCTTGGAGGTGGTTTAGCTTCATACAATAGTCCCCTCATCTTGTCCAGTATCCTCAAATTAAATGTTCCATTATGGGGAAAATCTGATGCATGCTCTTTCTTTGTCATTTTACACCATTATTCTAACCAAAAGAATGCAGAAATGTATTTTAATGATGCAACATGATAAGCTGGGAGTCCTTCAGGTGGGGCTTTAACACCCTTTCTAACTGGAATAAACACACCTCCTCTTAACGCACTTCCCAATGCCTCAAACATTTTAATTTTTTGCTCCAATTCAATTAATTACAATGATTTTCAATTGAATCAGGAAATAATTTCAATACCAAAATCCTTTTGTAAACTGTTCTCAACCGATAGTAATGCAATACTGTCCATGACTACCAGTGCGGTTTCACACCAACTGACCAAAACCAGCATGGCACAAATTGCTGTCATACTCACCTCTCTCAGAAACAGCAGTCACCTCTTGACCAGGTTAGTTTTTGAGGTAAGTAAAGCACTTACAAGTTTAGTCTCCGGGGCATAAGCAGCCCACCGTTGGGGGTTCAAGTCAACCCCAAACAACCAGCACCAGCAACACAGGGCCGGTCAGGTGCAGAGGTCAAAGAGGGGTCCAAATAACATAGGTGCCTATGGAGACTAGGGGTGCTCCAGTTCCAGTCTGCTAGCAGGTAAGTACTTGCGTCCTCGGGGAGCAGACCAGGGGGGGTTTGTAGAGCACTGGGGGGGACCCAAACAGGCACTCAAAATACACCCTCAGCTGCACAGGGGCGGCCAGGTGCAGTGTACAAACAATGCATCGGGTATTGTATTAAAATCAAAGGAGCGACCCGGGGGTCACTCTGACGATGCAGGCAGGGCACAGGGGGGCTTCTCGGGCCAGCCACAAATTGGGCAAAGGTGAGGGCTGCCTGCTGGTCACTACTGCACCAGTGGTTGGTTCTTCAGGGGCCTGGGGGCTACAGGTGCAGTGCTTCTTCCAGGCGTCAGGTTTCTTTGTTACCGGGCAGTTGCGATCGGGGGGTTCTCTGGATTCCCTCTGCAGGCGTCTTCATGGGGGTGCAGAGAGGTCGGCTCAGGGTGGACACGTCATTGGAGTCAACTGGGGGTCCTCTCTGCAGCGTTTGTTTCTCTGGACTCAGGCCAGAGGCGTCGGGTGCAGAGTGGTGGGGACTTACGCTTCTGGAGTGAGGTGAGAGTCCCTTTAAAGATGGTTTCTTCTTGTTACTATGGACAGAGCCGCTGTCCACTGGAGTTTCTTGGTAATTTGGAGTTGCACAGCAGTCCTCTGAGTCAGCAGAGGTCGCTGGGCCCGCAGGATGCATTGCTATTGCAGGTTCTTTCAATCAGGAGACAGGCCAAAGCAGTTGTCGTCTTCCTTCTTCTCTGTGGGGTTTTCAGGTCAGCAGTCCTTCTTGTTAGGTCATCAGGAATCTGATTTCCTGGGTTCAGGGTAGCCCCTAAATACTAGATTTAGGGGTGTGTTTAGGGCTGGAGGGCAGTAGACAATGGCTATTGTCCCTGAAGGTGGCTACACCCTCCTTGTGCCTCCTCCCTTTGGGCAGGGGGGCACAACACTAATCCTATTGGGCTAAATCCTCCAAAGCAAGATGGAGGATTTTCTAAGGAGGGGGTCACATCAGCTCTGGTCACCCTAGGGGTGGACCAGGCTGAGGGGGTGACTCCTCATCCTTGTTTTTCTCATTATGTCCTTTGGGCTTGCTGCCAAAAGTGGGGGCTGTGTCTGGGGGCAGGCATCTCTACTACCTGGAGTGCCCTTGGGCGTTGTAACACCAGGCTTCAACCTTTGAGGCTCACTGCCAGGTATTACAGTTCCTGCAGGGGGAGGTGTGAAGCACCTCCACCCAGGACAGGCTTTGTTCCTGGTCACAGAGTGCACAAAGACATTCACCCCATGTGAACAACAAAGTGAGTACCAAACAAGTATGGTCTCAGCTTTTTCAGGACCAAACCACAGCAAAGACCTCCCTCTCAATGGTACTCCAATGCTGCTCCCTGGGGAGTAACCTCCTGCTAATGAAAGCAACAGGCTGGTCAAGGACATCCTCATTGGTTTAGGATAGGACTGCTCTTATCCCATGTTTAGCAACTGTCTGCACAATAAATTGCTTAGAATAATCTGGAGCTTTTAGAAATGGTGCTGAGCACATTGCTTCTTTCAGGGTCTCAAAGGCCTTTTGACAGTAAAGGGTCCAGTTTATCACCTAAGGCATCTTCTTAGAGGTCATTTCAGTGAGGGAAGTCACAATGGGCCCATATCCCCTTACAAACCTCCTGTAGTACCCAGTCAAGCCAAAGAATGCCCTGACTTGAGTCTGGGTTTTTGGAGCTTCCCAGTCCAGAATTGTCTGGATCTTAGAATGTAAAGGTTGCACTTACAAGGTGGCCCAAGTATACAACTGTCCCCTGTCCTATCTGGCATTTAGATGCTTTGATAGAGAGGCCTGCTGTTTGCAAGGCCTACAAAACCTTCCAAAGGTGGACCAGGTGCTCCTGTCAGCTGAAGCTAAAGACAACCGCCAGGTGTTACAGTTCCTGCAGGGGGAGGTGTGACGCACCTCCACCCAGGACAGACTTTGTTCACAGAGTGCACAAAGGCACTCACCCCATGTGGCCAGAAACTAGGCTGGAAGTGGCAGGCTGGCAGAGACCGGTCAGCCTAGCACTAGTAGTTGGGCTAGCATGCAGGGGGCCATCTCTTAAGAAGCCCTCTGTGTGCATTTCTCAATAAATCCCACATTGGCATCAGTGTGGATTTATTGTGCTGAGAAGTTTGATACCAAACTTCGCAGTATTCAGTGTAGCCATTATTGAACTGTGGAGTTCGAGTTTGACAAACTCCCACACCATATACTCTTTATGGCTACCCTCCACTTACAATGTCTAAGAATTGGCTTAGACACTGTAGAGGCATAGTGCTCATGCAGCTATGCCCTCACCTGTGGTACAATGCACCCTGCCTTAGTGCTGTAAGGCCTGCTAGAGGGGTGACTTACCTATGCCACAGGCTGTGGGTTGTGTGCATGGCACTCTGAGGGGAGTGATATGTTGGCTTAGTCTTTTTCTCCCCACTAGCGCACACAAGCTGTGAGGCAGTGTGAATGTGCTGATTGAGGGGTCCCCAGGGTGGCATAATACATGCTGAAGTCCTTAGAGACCATCCCTGGCTACAGGACCCTTGGTACCAGAGGTACTAGTTACGAAGGACTTAACTGTGTGCCAGGGTTGTACCAATTGGGGACACAAAGGTACAGTTTTAGGGAAAGAACACTGGTGCTGGGGCCTGGTTAGCAGGATCCCAGCACACCCTCAATCATAGCTAGTATCAACAAAAGGAAAAAGTTAGGAGGTAACCATGATAACAGTGGCATTTTCCTACAATCAGTAATATACTATAATTTCAAAATATTGCAAGCAAAATCCAATAACCTGTCTGCACACTAAAGGCAGGAATTCAAACACTCCAAAAGCTGTACGGGCTACATTTCTGACTACAGCTTTCACAGTTACACAAGTGAAACTTGACCAGCAATTCTCACTGTGGTTGATAGAGATCCTCATTGCAAACTCAGAAATCACTAAATACCAACCAACAACTCACACTCACTCAAGGAAAAACTATTGGCACAGTCTCATGACAAGTACCTTTCTGTAGATAATAAATTCACCAATAGTCTCACTCACATTAACAAAACTAAACATTCAATGGCCACAATACAGAACACTAAGCAAAGAGATATGCATTGTTTCTCAGTTTGAACATACTTAAATTCAAACTCTACAGAATTTCAAATCGAATTTTAAGACAAAGGGATAACCCTATCATGATCAAACCAGGGGCTAACATGTGGGAGACGTACACATGCAAAAAAACAATACTAATCAAAAAGGGAACAGAAGAATTTAAAAAAGGGGAAACTCTGAATCATTAGATTCTAACCACTGGGGACAAAAATAGGAAAAGCATCAACATGTCAAGAACCCAATAAAGAGTCGCCCAAAGGGCTTAAGGAAATTCTAAATCACAGTAGGGTAATTCATAGTGCAAGGACAGAGAGGCATTCCTCTCCAGGGGTGCAGCTTACAATGATTCTTCTTCAGCAAAAGTTCAAAGTCAAAAATGCATCTACTCTCTCAAAAGAGCTGTCACACATCAGCATCTCCTTTCTTGTCTGAATATGTCAAAATGTTCTCTGCTTTTCTCTCACTCTGATCAAAGTCCAAAATACTTCAAATGTTTTATACAATGGGGTCTATTACAAGAGGACTTTGCTTGTCATGGGAAGGAAATTTGAAATACTTCACATTATGAAAAAAAAATCAACACTTTTACCTGACTGCTAAATGCAAGTTCTGCAGGCCTCACTTGTGCTAACTCAAAATAATGAAATGGCATTCAGTTAATTTGTTTTAATAAAACACGTTATATGCAAACTTATAAATTCAACTTTAAAAATATTTCATTAACATGAACAATACATTTCATTTCAAAATAGAAAGCTTTGTTACTGCATCTCATCATATACAATAGAGAGGTGCATTATTCTCACTTTGCACGTTTTAAAACTGACTGATCATTTACTAATCACAAGTAAATCAATAGTTACTACATGCACTGTTAGTCTAGAGTCTAAATTACATTTTAACATAAATGTTTTTCTCCTAATGTGATTGAATGCAAAAGGCTCCTAAGTAACACTCTGAAATACAAGCAATTGCATGTCAGTGCAGCTTTTTACATTAGTTTTTCTCTCTTTTACTTTCATAAAACTTAAACTGTCAGGTTCCGATGACTTTGGTGGCATGAGGGACCTCACTAAATTTTAAGCTCTATCATGTCTAAACAGTTGATATAATGATGAAAAGAAAACTGACCGCCGTAGTAATTTCATATAAACTAATAGCATCTGACAGCAAGGGCCAACGTTCAACTGAACTCCCAGCTATGGTTAGCAGGAACAAAGGCTGTGGGCTCTGGCGCGCAAAAACTAAACCTGACAATTTTTCTTGAATTTGAGCGTAAAATCTCGTTGCCAAAATATGTTGTAGGTGTAAATTTCCAAGTGATACTCATGAAGTGATTAAGGTACAATGAAAAATGTATTTACTAAGTCAAATAAATAGGAGCCCACAGCAGTGCGATCTGTGCCTCGGATGGTCAGTGGAAACTGACTTAAACCTAAGTACAAGTGCATCAGTTTGCTTTGAATCACATGTTTGGAGATGATTCATGTGAAGAAAATGTTAAACAAACACATTCTAAGATGGTCATCTTCTCGTCTCTCCTCAAGGGCTTGCGATTTCTGATGTCAGCAGCCACCAGTGACCAGCAAAATATGGCAGGAAAAGATGAAATTATGAGGCAGGTTTCACCAATTGTTACTGTCTACTGCCACCTCTCCTCTTAGCATGTCATAGCCGAAGGACTGATCTGCAATCATTTCAAATCATCACTGAGGAAAATGAACAGCCTCTGAAATGGCAGATAACTAATAGGTTCTGCTTACTCTCCTGTTGCATAGCATCTGAAACCATCATCATCATTTCAAACCGTCATGAAAGAAATTGAGCTACCTTTAGAAGAACAGCCTTGTAACTTGAAATGTGACCTCTCCGCATATCACTGGAAAAAGGCTAACATTATTTCAGTTTCAAACAGAAGCAGGGAGATCTGAGCTCGAGATAACAGAGAAGCCATCTCTTTTCCCCACATATCACCCAAGAAAGGCAGGCATTTCAAACTATCATTGAGCTTAATTGAGAGACATTCAGGTACACAGCCATTGAGCAGGCACTGGCATCTCTCCTCTGTGCAGCATCTTATCCTGTCAAAGTCACGGAGGTACCTTCCTTTCCAAAGTCAGTGAAGCCATTTAACACACAGTCAACTCTCCTCTCCTGACAGCTTCCGAGAAGGGTTGGCATTTCGTTATACAAGCAGTCATGCGGTAGCTGAGGTTCCCTTAGCAGAGCAGCTTTTAGACAAAGTCTCCTCGCGCTTTCCGAATTTCATCGAAGCCTAAATGACAAGCAACTCTGTGGGCATTGGACAGGCAAATATCATTGGTTCCCCTGTGGTCACTATCAGACTAACATGTCTGTATAATAATGTCAACAATATTAATAACAATGTAGTTCTTGCAACTGCAGAAATGCTTAATTTGTGGAACCAGATAAATGTTACTATAATCTGTCAATATGGTGCAAACAAAAATATACAATAAAAGTGAAGGATATACACTGAGATTGACCTCCTGGAATGCGAAAGCTTAACTCACAAAGCCACATCGTCTTTATAGGAAACCGGAAACTCACATTACGTTTGCTCACTCAGGTATTGTTTATGACACTTGCATGAGTCCTCTGTGAAATGTCGTGTTTTTTTCTGAAAATTAGAAGAGTGCGCCTATAGCTTCAGAACGCTAATGTGTGCATTCACTTCCTGCACATGTCCACAGCACCCCATATCTCCACATATGAAAACAAATTACTATGAGTGAGGTATTTATTTTGCATATTTACATAGTGTGGACATTACCATAAGGTATTGCAGGCTCTAGACTAAAACAAGTTTCATTACAAGAGATACAAAGTTACTAACAGTTGCACAACATAACACAACATAGCATAACATAACACAACATACCACATCATAACATAGCACAACACAACATAGCATAACATACCACAACATAGCCCAGCACAACATAACACAACATAACATAGCATAACATAACAAAACATAGCATAGCATAACACAACATAACTTAGAATAGCATAACATAACACAATATAGCATTGCACAACATAACATAGCATAACATAAGACAACATAGCATAGCATAAAATAACATAGAACATAGCCTATCATAATATAACATAACACAACCTAGCATAGCATAAGACAACATAACATAAGACAACATAGCATAACGTAACATGGCATAACATAACATAAGACAACATAGCCTATCATAACATAACACAACATAATACAACATAGCTAATCATAGCATGACACAACATAAGACAACTTAGCATAGCATAACACAACATACAGCATAGCATGACATAACACAACGTAGCATAACGTAACACAACAAAGCATAACGTAAGACAACACAGCCACATAATTCTACGTCACTCTACATACATCCACTGCATTCCAAACCAAAACACAGGGGTAAAAAACATTGTCATTTACAAACTCTAGCAAATTCGAGACGATTGCATTTCAAATGTTTGCTTAAATAAAGTAACGATGAGTATTGCATAAATAATGAATTAAATAGAAGTAAAACAAAAACGATGTTGGAGGTTTAGCTTCGTTCCAATTAGTAACTATGTTGCAAAAAAAAGAAACAAACAAAAATACACAGTGAAGCACTCTGCTTTAGCGTCCGGTCCGTAACTTTAGCAGTCTTTCTTCTATGGTAGCGCGGCTCTTAGGGACTTCCTAGAGGACAAGTGTTTTTTCTATTTCCATGCCCGGATGTAGTGTCACTTCCGTAATTTCCGTTTTCTATTTCGTGGCGAGCGCATGCGCACTTGTATTCATTCTGCTCTGGCCTATTGGTTTGGATTTGTAAACTGAGGTGCTACCGACTCAGTAAACCATGTCGTCGGACGGGCACCCGGGGAATGATCCGAAAAGTGGGGGGACCTCCGTGGAAATGCAGCTAGCAGGATACGGCAGCTGGAGTGGGGCAGAGCTGCAGACTAAGCTGGCGGAGTTGGGAGCCCCAGGCCACGGTGAGGGGGAGCTGGGAACGGTGGGTGAGGGCAGGTGGGGGTTGATGGTTGGATGCATGAAGTGGTTAGGGGGAAGGACCTGTTAGGCTTGTGTATGGGATTCATTGAAATTGAAAATTTGAGCTTCTCTGGGAAGATTGTCTGCTAGTCCTGTAATTGAACCGAATGTTACTTAAGTGCTGCGGTCTGTAGGATTACGATACAGACCTTTGAATCTGTAATGAAAGATAGAACTTAGAGCCTTGGAAACTGGGCGGCGTTGGGCCTCGAAACAGCCAACAGGGAATTTGTACCCAGGAACAACAGAAACTGTGCAAGGTTGGGGCAGATCTATATTGTCTACGAGGAGACGGAAGAACGAGTGCGCCACGTTTCTTTTGGATTTTGGGTCACGAACAATACTTCTCAAAAGATTCACAAACTTTTACTACGAAGACTGATATGTAATCACAGAAGCCATGTGGCTGCGCACAGGTCCCATTGCCACTATGCTACAACACTGCAACAGCTGGCATGTGTTAGGCAGAGGCCTGAAGAATTGAATCACTGCGTTCTGACACCCATTGCAAACACAGTATTTACGGGAGTTAGGTTGGAAGCTCCTTATTTCTCTTTTACAGAACGACTTTGTGAGAATCACTCCCACTTCTAGATCACCCATACAAGTGGAGTTTATGTCATCTGTGGAGTTTATGTCATATGTGGAGAACCTTTGATAAATGAATCACAGTTGCAGATGTTTCATCACAGAAATGACTATTAGTATTTAAAAGCAGTTGCACAGTGTGGTGTTTAATGACTGACACCTTTACGCCAGGTCGCTGCAAGATATTTGTAATCTGGCCTCAGCTAGACCTCTCCATTATGTTCCTTTTACGGCATCTCGAGTTTGGGATGCTTGTAATACAAAATATCTCTGAAAAACTCCCCACTACTTCTTGGACTTGGTCTTTCTCATTAAGTCCTTGGAAAAGCCGTTTTCTTTGGAACTCGTGCAGATGAGTTGTGAGTTTGGCCTTTGGCCAACTGTTTAGAGTGCAGGAGGGAATGGCACTGAAGAGCACGCGAGATATTCTGGTAGGGCTTTGATCTTTCAGGGTCACTGAGAACGTAAGCTCTCTGCAACTGTCTCAGGGCATCCCAGGGAAATCAGATCCACATCCTGATAAAGCTGCCTTCTATTTTCTTCTTTTGGATTTGGCCTGTTAAAGATTGTTGGTTGAAGTAAGACTTTTAGTTAACAATGCAAAAGTGCTTAACTTTAAACGTGTCATTTTCACTTGCCAAAATATATCTTCGCATGGTGTGCAGCATTTAGAATTGTACCCTGTGTTCCACTGGGAGCCGATAGAGGAAGTGTAGTCCTGGTGTAGTGTGTTCTTGCCTTCAAGATGAGACAGAGTGGTGTGCCTGATGTTGAGCTCTATTCAGGTTTGACGTTTTTCGGCGTGCTTGTATAATGGATTCTGCCAACACTTCCTCTTCTATTCTTAATTTGTCTGTTTTATGTGTTAATAAGTAGAAACAGACAAGTTCCATAAAATGTCCATGGGGGGGGGGGTCTGTCACCCAAGTCCTCCACTCTATTGCTGTCCTCTGTCGTTTGTTCTTATATTGTAGTAAACTATTTTGATTTTTCTTGTAGATAGTGTCGTACACATAAAAAAAGGTCTGCTTCTTAAAATTGTGCTTTAACGGTGCATTATTGCTAACTCTTGAGCATAAGTCTTCCTTTTATTTAGCTTCTAGCTGTTCTGTGCTACATACACGAGAAATGAGCGGAATAGTGGAAAAACTACATTGGAATGTTTTCTTACAGGATTATGTTTCAGGATTGGTACTGTTTCTAAACTCTACAAACAGCCTCGCTTTCTCTTGTAGTTACATTGGGCTGATTGGCTGGTACTGTCACTTTATCTTTCCCCGTCATGGGTCTTCTCCGTGCTGTCCGCACTACTTGTGTCTGATGTGGGGGCTTGTATTACCTTGATGCAGTCAATACGCAGGGTCAGACTCCTGCAGCACTAGTTGTGTCTGGTGTTAATGCGTGCTGTATATTGTGGCGTGTACTGCCTGGGTACATTATTTTCCCCGCATAACGCCTCTAGGATTTGATAGTTTCCATGTCATTTCATGGGGGATTGAAGAAAAAGCAGTCTTGCTGAGTGTTAGCCGTAAATAGTCCACCTCCTCCCGGTGACCAGTCCATGTTGAAATGTGCCCAGTGTTTCAGTAGTGTATGGCTGGGTCCAGGCCTTGCTTATGTAGGTTATACCTAATGTCTCTCAGGGAATACGCACCTCATTGGCTCTTCTCCGACCTTATTTCCTTTCAAAGGCACAGTGTTAACTGAACATCTACCAGTTTCCTTACAGGAATGTCTGATTTTGTTTGGACCAATGGACCAGAGTGCTTTTAAAACAGAAAGAACAGTCTGGGGAAAAATACACAAAGATGCTGCCCAGCAATAAATGTGACATTAGGACTTGCCAGGAGTGAGACTGTGCTCAAAGCTTTGAAGCTGAAAGCTAGGAAATGAAACTATGCCCCAGGATATGAAACTCCTAGCTACCGAGTGAGGGTCCACAATGACATTAAATGTGTAAGGGAGTGAGACTCAGCCAATTCTCTATGGAGGGAGGCCTAGCAGCCAAGAAGTTAGTTATGTTTAATAGCAAGTCCTAAAGTGTTTGTGGCATATAACATAATATGTATTTGTAAAACGCACGTTCACCCAGAAGGTTGTCTTGGCACTGAATAACAGATCTTTATTGTTTATAGGACACTGCTTCAGCCAATCAAGACATTTTCCATGTCACAATTCCATTGGCAGCTAAATTACCAGCCTGAAACATTTTAATGTTTCAATTAAATATTTACCAAGTGTGTGCCAAGGGAAAAATACCCATGGAATTGACAGTACTGGTTGCTACGAAAATGTTTAAGAAAAAATAATTCAGCTTCATCTTATGTATTGCAAAGTTCAGAGAATGAAATCTTAGTAATGGGGTGACAAGCCTGAGCAAAAGAAGTGTGAAAACCAGCGGTGTCATTGTGAAAAGGCTAAATTATTATAGTACTACTCCAAAAATAAGTACTATTTGAATCAATGCTTCGTTGTAAAAATAGTAGTGCTGTTTACGACCTGCGCCGGAAGTCTTCTAATAAGATTTTCACACATATTAAATGGCACAGAAAAATCAAAATATGATTCGGTCCCCTTAGCCCCATAACAAACTAATGCACTCTTTTCATTTGAAAGTATAAATATTAAAATAGTCTTTAATGTTTACTTTTAGATATCCACAGCACCTTGTGCAAATCAATAGTGTTTAAGAAGAGAGCCACGTAGAGTATTAATTTTTTTTTATATGTTATGCAGCATTCTATCTCTCACCCAATTAGGCAACAAATAAAAGCGCCATAGTGCAAAACAAATAAGTGTGGCTTTTAATTCATGAATTGCAACTGGTCACAAATGTGTGAAAGTGTTTCTTGATAAAGGCATGTGTTGTGGATAATTATTTGACTCTCTACTGAACGTTTGAATATGGAACACAACTTGCCTCACAAAACCTACATCCCAATGCCAGTAATGCAAGCAGCTAGAAAATCTAAAGAGCTCAGCGAATCCAGGGCATCACGCAGAACAATCTGGAGTGCTAGAGTGGGCGCCAATGAAAGAGAAACATTGTAACAACAGAGATTAACTCTTCTGCAAGACATATGTAGTTATTCAAAATGTTTCACAATATTCAAATATAAGTAGAGTGCCCATAAACCGCAGAAGCAAAGAGTAACAAGCCAGAAACCAAACTCGAGTCCTGGGGGGCAGCGCGTCACACTAAGGAAATGGTTCTGCCTTTTTTAAACTGTGAGCCAATTTCCTTCAAGATGGCAGTAGAGAAGGCACCATGTGTCCACAGGTGTTTTTATTAGCCGCCATGTGTATAGAGGGACAGTGTATTGGAAACCTCCTAAACAACTAGGTCCTAAACAACCACTTGCCTAAACCACTACAGCTAAACAACTAAAAAAAAGTCTCTGCAACGAAGTACTGAACTACTACTGTCTAAACAACGATTTTGCCTGAATAACGATCGCCTGAACAATGAATTTTAAGGTAATTTTTTTAATTTATTTTTTATGGTTTATTATTTGTTTTGAATTGATATATATATATATATATATATATATATATATATATATCTCTATATCTCAATCAGTTCTAAACAACTAATAACCCATTAAAAAAAGAAAAACTTGCCTTAAAATTCGTTGTTCAGGCAATTGTTATTCAGGCAAAATCGTTGTTTAGACAATAGTAGTTCAGTACTTCGTAGTAGAGACTTTTTTAGGTGTTTTAGCTGTAGTGGTTTAGGCAAGTAGTTGTTAAGGTCCTAGTTGTTCCATCACATATTCCACTGCACACCTTTAGATCTGCTCAGAGAATAGGGCAGAAAGGAGGGCTTTTGAGCAAGCTGCTATGGCGAAGTTCTGTCCTCCTTCGTGATAGAAGCTGGAACGACTGCAGTGTGCCAAATCACCACCCAACATGCTCCAAGAACACACCTTGGAGAATGTTGAGAGTTCTCATATATTTATAATAAATAAATATGGTGGTGCTTTTCTCTTTCCTGGCCATAAGATGGTCTTATGCTCCATATTTAGCGGGCAGTTTTGTAAACAGCACAGCCTTTTTACAAAACTGCTGATTTGGCAATTTTCTTCTTCTTATTGTGAAATTGTGGCGGTTCTGATCAGTAGTGTTGGAAGACCTTTTTTATGTGTGTCACTGGAAGTGAGACCTATTTTGTAAAGGTTTGGTCATATGTGTCTCCCGACCATTGGGCTGACATCCTGTATATTGTTCAAGTGTGTGCACATCTGTATTGTGTATAAAGTGTGGTCTGGACCTGTGTGGCTGTGAGCCAGGGTAATTGAGGCCACTGCGATCCATGTTGGAACCACCTGGCGTTGCATTAAGTTAAGACTGAGGTTGAGAACTGTACTCCCACATAGTGGAAGTGTATTGACTGCATACCTATAGCTGGGAGCGGAGGATATGCAGTCACTGAAGTGAGAAGTATGGAAGTAGAGCTACATTTAGAAATTCAGTGAGGCCTTTTGAAAGCAGAGAGATGCTGATTATTCTTCATGTCAAATCATGAAAACAATGCCAGTAGTGATCTTACTTATGGAATCATACATTTGTATATTTGAACACCTCACTCCATGAAAGAGGCCACGCACCATTTATTAAATACATACTTTGTTAATAATACACATTTGCAAAAAAAATGTTTGGGCATAACCCAGTGAACATACAACACAAACATTTGACAATTCAGAATGAATCGTGTAGAACATAATGGTATCCCCTGGTTCTGAGATTCAGCATCCAGGCAGGGCTAATGTCGATTCCATAGAGATTCGATCAGCTGCAGCTCCTCCGCTAAGGTGGAGGAGCGTCGCCCCCCCCCCCCTGCTTTCAGAAAATAGGAAAAATAAAATAACACAATGTTATTATCATTTTATTTTTCATCTGGAGCCAGGTTAGGGTGGGGCTGGGCTGGAGGAGGAGTGGTATGCGCACCATAAGCGCATGTCTGTTGGACCGGCCAAACGGACTGCTGTATTGCGCGGCTGTGAGTAGAAAATGCACAGTATCCCATTTCATGTGTGAGCGCAAGCCAGGCCACTCACACCAATCACGACACTGCTGTCATGCTGGCGACAGCAGCGTTGTGATTGGCTTAAGGGAGTGTGGGTGCCTGTGTACTGCCTGGAAGAGGACAAGGCTGCTCAGGATGAGGACAGAGGAGAGACGATCCACACCCCCACACACACACCACCATTCAGTGGCAGGCGCCACAGGATTGAATGCCCCTATCACATTGATAAAGACCAGAGGGTACCAGTGAATGATCTTAGAAAGTGCTAAATGAGGATATAACTTATTGCGTCTTTTACTGCCAACTCCCCTGCATTCCCACAATGTGTTTTGCAGCACTCCCTGGTTTAAAACACTGTAGACCTGTCTCGAACCACACTTTTACTTTCGGGTTCTCCTCCGAACACAAAACTGACAGATGATCCTTAGATTTTCTTGCAACCTACAGTGCGGTGTTCATTATAACATCACTAATATGCAGCTTTCCAGGCAGTCGATGAGTTTGGATATGGAGAAGCCCGCATGAGCCTTCTTATTAATCAACAATACACTTCAAAGGCCTTACATTAAATGGCTAGCACGTGCCTGTGAATAAATGAGTCACTGGGGCTCTAAATGATTTCTGGGTGCCGTCAGATCGAAACAGAAGTGTGTATTGACTACATTCCTATAACTGGGAGTGGAAGATGTGCAGTTATCAAAGTGAGAAGGATGGAAATAGGGTACCTTTAGACATTCTGAGAGGCCTTTTGTTAGCAAAAAACTGCTGATTGTTCTTCATGCATCTGCATGGTCATCGTGGCCCAGATGGGAATTGCAACTGTCGTGATAATTGTAGTCCTGGTCAGGGCCTCGTTTGCCTCTGGCCTGTCTAGACGGGACTGCAACTGCTGTGGCTATTGTTGATCCAGTCTGGGCTGGGGCTTACCTTGACCATGGCGGAGTTGTATCACCAAGTCCATCGGAGACCACCATGGCCAGGTTGCACCTATCTAACTATAAGAGGGACAGGGAGATTATTTGGTCCTTTGTATAGCCTCCCTAATAATAATGCGAATAAAAAGTTCCACTGTTCCACAGAAAAATAGACCACAGGGCACTTCTAAAGATAGAAGCAAGAGCCCTCCCACATCCATTTGGATGTCATGCTTCATCATAGGGCTAGCTCTTCATCAGGCTGGCACTGCAATGTCTGACGGGCCCCGCAAGGGTGCTCTTTGCCGGAGATCTTAATTGGTAGTATGTGCTGTAGTAACAATATGTAGGGGCCAATCTCAACCGACAAGCAGAGCAGGAGAGAACAGAAATCCCAATTGGCTTGAGCACCTCAAAAACCTGTATTTTATTAATGGTCAAACGGCCTGGGACCAGGTTAAAAACAGTAGGGAGTGGAATGGAGGCAATGTCCCAACACTCTACCAAATACACAAGGGGTAAAGGAAAGTTCTTCCTTCAACCACTAATCAAGGTCAACATGTTTTGCGCTCATAAAGTCCTCAATGACCTAATGGCACGTGATCAGGACGAATATAATCAACTTCTCCTAAGCTACCCTATGTACCTCATTGTGTCATGGCATGTGTGAGAAAAATACAGAGTTTAAGTTACTAAAAAAAAAACATGCATCTAACAATCTAGATGGATGATGACCTGTGGAAATAAAATGCAATCTATAGATCAACAAAATGTAGGCTCAAATATATATATATACACAATTAGTAGTACAAAAGGTGTTGTGCCACTCAGTGGTGACATGCTGGGCGAAGAACTAAAAAAAAAAAATGACTGCTTCCCCTCCTATATTTGGGATGGGACTCCATGGGAACATACGCACCAAGGGCTATTATCGCTTCTACATGATTACAAAAGACGTGTTAATAATGTCCTTGATGCAATACAGGGTGAGTGTGTGTTTAACGGCAAATTAGCATCTCTAATAATGGTCCTCAAAGGATGTTAGAGGGGTCATATGGACCAAATAGGCAATGTATGTGTAGTATGAAGATAAAGACTGGGCCCACGATGCCTGCCCAGTATCAGTGTGACAAGCAAAGTGGACCAAAGTGGTAAAAATAAACGCCGGGAAAAGGAGCTGGTCTGGTAAATGAGGCAATCATTAGTGACATATTGCTGCCTCCAAAAAAACATGAGATTATCATTACGGAGGGGTGAAGCCCTAAATAAATTGCCCCAATGAGCGTAGACGCTTAATAGCGAGTTTGAGTAAAAAATAATCCAACAAAATGACTCGTAGGGAGCCCTATTACTCACTTCTGTGGCGAATGTCCGTATGCGGAGACCTATGCCTCTGTGTAACCTCCGATTCTGGGCAGGATCAAAGGCTGACAACCTGCACCCGGTTCCTCGCCAAACCCCTACGTTTTGCTTTCTTCTGCCCACACAGTAGATGTGTGGAATGCCTTTTGAGCCTGCAAGGGACATTCACGGATTTGAACCTTCTATCTTAGTATTGCAAAGGGGTACGGATGAATCCTGAGTATGTATTTGACTGTGAACAAGGAAGGGCTGCACGTCATTCATGCTGTATACTGGTTTCCCAGAGAGCCATAAGGGGTGATGACAGCAGATAGTGGTCTTTGTAAGAAAAGGTTAGGAGAGAGGCATCGGGGAGAGTGTACAAAGGAAAGTGCATCCAGGGACCCTAACTTGTACGACATACATTGTACGGTGTAGTTTTTAGTGCAACTGTGTAATTGAACATACTATTTTTCTTTAAGATGGTAAGCTCTGGGCTAGACATTGGAGTTAAAGTGTCTGTTGATTGTTGAGTGCTGAGCTTGAGTTGAGCATCCCACACTACCTCCAAGAGAAACCTGTGGGTGCTCCCCCTTGCTACTGTGAGAATCCAGCACAGAAGGGTGTACTTGGCCTAGCTTTCAGAGTCATATTGGGATAGACGTCAGGACACGGTGGCAAACAACCATCTCTGTTTCTGCTGAGTAACTGCTTTGTGCCCTCAACTAGTCCCTTAATCACCCCACAACCTACCCCCCCGTACAGTACCAAATGGTTCCTAAGATAGAAAAAATATCTGCCACAAACCACCAATTAGTGTTAGCCATTGCTGCAAATTGCAATCAAGACAGAATCGTTCTTTTTTTTTTTTTTAACATTAGTAGGTTTCAAGGCGGGCAATTATTTATGAGCCATTTTGAGTGAAGAGATGGAAGTGGGTATCCTGAACATTGTCAGGTCTGTGACCTCTGTTTGTTCACCTGAATACTTCTCCAACCAAATGTCAGCTAGTAAATATAGCAATTTCAAAGGGTTTGGGGTGCCAGAGAAATCATTTCAGTTATTTAGAGCACACAGCGGATTTGATCTTCCCCACAAAATAGTAATGCGGGAAGGTGTGTCAGTGTACGGTTCTGTGTAGGCCCGGTCAGAATTTAGATTATGCCAGAGTAATTGAACTAATTTTGATAATCCTGTGTTACGCTTAAATGCGAATTTACTAATAGTTGTTCAGTTAGTAAATTATAGTGGGGATCTTGACACAAAAGCACATTTAGCATGTGCAGGTGGCCAGCCCCTTGCTATTCAATGTTGTTTTGCATTCAGCTCTTTGTATTCGCAAAAAAATGCATCCATTTTGGGTGCGAGGGGGCATTTTTGCACTAAGAAATAACGCTAACCATAGAACTATTCTTCCGATGTAATTCAAGCATCATTCTTAGGTAAATCTATGTGATTATGCTACACCGAATTACGAAAGTTGTGCCCCCACCTAATTATGAGCACTAGTAGAGGTCATTTTTTTTTTATACATACTTTTATTAAACAACATTGAGTTTGTTTTTCGTTCTCGTGAAGAGACAGACTTAGATATACATGCAAACACACAACTGAAAGGGCTTTGAGTTGGTACTCTTCATTGTTGATGGAGAACGGTATTTCATTAACATTTTGCTTCTGTCCATCCTTGCATACAACATGGGATAGTGGGGCAGCCTGTGGCTCTTAAAATGTGAGTGGCTAGATTTTTGTATCATAACATGTGCATCCCACTAAAAAGAAGTGCGCTTTAGTCCCAGAGCCGTTTGGCAAACACATTAGTGGGCAGTTTCTTTTTTTTTTTCCCCCACTTTGTGTTCTTGCTTAATGAGATGAGCCCATTCTATCTTGGTACTGTCATGATAGGTTACTGAATGTGCCCTTGCCACTCTGGTGCCTGAAACATGTAGTGGTAAATCTTCATCGGCCTAGCCTATTTCAACAATACAAATCCTTTCGAACGTTCTTAACGTTGAATGAGATGTTTTCATCAACGACTTCATAATTTGTGGCAGCATATATTTATGTGGGTATTTTTATACATCGCTCTGTGGGTGGGGCCTCTTGGCTACCAGAGAACCCTGTGCATTTTGAAATTAAAGTCCAAGATTGTGGAGTAGCAGGGATGCGGTCGACTATGGGGATCAACCTATATTCAAGAATCGTCACTCCTGTCGGGCATCATACACTATTACCTGATTGGCTTGTAGGTTCCCTTCAAAAGTCCAGTGGCACAAAAGGATTTAAATAAAAGGCTCTGTTCCCAAGCCCAAGTATTTTAACAATTTGCATAGTGTCATCTGTACCTGCTTTCTCGGTGGATTGGTTCATTGTTTGCCATTACGTCTGTGAGCCACGTTAGAGAGTTTCTGAATCTTTGTATTTCCGAACTGTACAGTCATCCATCTGGACAAATGGGATTTCTCTGGCATGACATCAGCAGTGTGTGCTCTGTGTACAATCCACCACAGCCAAGACACTTTTTCTTTTCCAGAAATGTGCCAATCTGAGAAAACTGCAGAATAACAACATAGCCTAGCCAGAACGTTCTGCTTGCATTTCACTCTTGAGACGGTTTCACAAAGTAGTGCAGATTGTAATAGTAGGGTCTTTGATAATCTCTTTGCCTTAGTGATTAGCTGCCTGATGCATCCTCTTCTGCCTGGCTTGCCTAAATTAACACATGCCATCATGTTTTCAAAAAAGTACAATAATATAATCCGAGAGAGAGAAAGTGGACTTTGGGTCAACCGCTCACTAAAGTCATTGGCTGCTTGTGTGTGTTTGATTTTTGTTCTTGCTATGGAAGAGATCACTTGTCATGAATAATTTTAAAAGTGTAATAGGAAGTAGAAAGAAGATGAGCCTCTGGATCAAATGTATTTTTTAGGGGTTTCCTTCAACATGGTGTTTATGGAAGTGGACATTGTCCCAATACTGTTCTCATTGGATTTTGGTGTTGATGCTTTAAGCGGTCCTACTCGCTCATAATCTCTGCAATTTGATCTACCTGTCAGGCACACACTCCCTCCTCACATCTTCCTCAGTCCTTTACCCTGTAAGTGCTAACAATGCCCTATAGGACATCAGAGCCCCTCATGTTTATACAGATTGGTACAGTGTGTACAAGAGATGCTCAAGAAGAAATAGAATCTTGTGTTGTTAAAACAAGTGAGTGCTATGTAGTATACAGAGTGAGATTACATTACATTTCCATGAAACCCTTATTGAGCTAAGGATATATATAGTATATAATGGATACTGGTTGGAAGTTCGATACCTTGGGTGCATTCCATGAGATACATCAGGCAATAGATGAACTTTTCCTAAAGCATTTGACTTGAAGGTGAAGTTTAATCTTTGCTCTGACTGTCAGAACTTCCGAGAATGTTAGTTTCTCCAAAAACGACTTTGGTGGTACTCGGATGTACTGCCTTTTGGATTTAATAGAGAATCTTGTAGCTACACCTTGCCTCAATTTGGGTGCCATTTTAATGAGGAAAGTACTGGTAAAATATGGACGTATTTGCAACAGTGATACAAGTCTTGCTGCAGTATGCAGCATGCATACCATTTTTAGTTATGCAAAGCTTTTCTTTGCAAGTCCAATAAGGAGAGAATTTCTATAGCAAGGACCCCAAAGAATTGCACAGCAGATTTTAAGTCATTTGCTGCTGGGAAATGTTACCTTTATAGACAGGTCTGAGTTGAAAGAAGGCCCATCTGCCAGATTCCAGAAGAGGGCTCTAAGGTTGTTTCATGTTTATCTCCCTCCTTCCCCCAAACTCTACCACGTCATCCCTTGCTCCTCTATCCCGGTCATTGCTTGCATCTTAGACTGCTTTCCAGCCTCCATCTACACTTGCTTTTTCATACAACTACTCCTCGTCCTTGTGCCTTTCCTGCCCCTACACACTTGAGACAGCTCTGCTAATGATTTCAAAGCATGCATTGCACAATTGCAGATAATAAAGCAACTAAAAGGCTTTTCCAGATATAGGCAGGTCCTTCCTGTATACGAGTGACTAGTAATGCCTGTAGTTGAAATAACTAGTTCCTTATTTCCTGAAGTTGCACTCGTAGTATGATCAGTGACTATCGCCGCATAACCCAGCATTTGCAGTTGTATTTAAGATATAAATTAAGAAAAAATCATTAGGATTGCAAAAGTGCATATGCAGATTTATGTATTGAATATTTTATATATTGAAGCCACAACTTCTCTTTAACCCCTTCTGTGCCCAGGACGTAATGGTTACGACCTGAGGCACAGTGCTGCTGTGCCCAGGACGTAACCATTACGTCCTGTGCACAGAGCCCAGAGGGAGCGCTAGCGCGCTCTGTGTGGGGTTCCCCCCCACCCCCCCAAGTCAGGGATGGAAGGGGAAGCCCTTCCCCTCCCACCCGACCCCCCCCAACCCCCCCCCGTGACGTCAGCGCGCGCTGACTAGTCACAGGGTCTCCCTCTGCTTCCAGCGCGATTGAAAGAGAAATGCTTTGCATTTCTCTTTCAATCCCATGGGGGAGGCCCTGAGAGGCTTCAAAGGGAAGGAAATGTATTGCTTGCAATCCGGCTTTTGAAACCCCACTAGACACCAGGGATTTTTTTTTCTGAAACTGTCAAAAGGGAGCGACCCCTTGGGCAAGGGTCGCTCCGGGGGGGGGGGGGGGGGGGGGGGGGGGGGCATTTTTTTGGGAAGGCCTTTTCTGCCCCCCCTGGGGGCAGAAACCTCTAGGCACCAGGGATTTTTTTATTTTTTTTATTTTTGTGATGTTTTCCTTTTTTTTTTAGGTGGGGAGCGACCCCTTAGGCAAGGGTTGCTCCCCTGGGGGGCAATATATATTTAGGCCATTTCTGCCCCCCTTGGGGGCAGATCGGCCTATTATTAGGCCGATCTGCCACCGGGGGGGGGGGTCAGAAACCTCTAGGCGCCAGGGCAAATTTTTTTTTGTGTTTTTTTTTTTTTTGTTTGTTTATTTTTTTTTTTAGAGATGGGGAGCGACCCATCAGGCAAGGGTCGCTCCCCTGGGGGGCAAATTGTATTTAGACCATTTCTGCCCCCCTTGGGGGCATATTGGTCGATTTTAGGTCAATCTGCCCCCAAGGGGACAGAAACTACTAGGCACCGGGGATTTGTTTTTTGGCGCCAATGTCACGCAGGGGGAGTGACCCCGTACGCAAGAGTCGCTCGGGGGGGGTGTGCGGGTTGGGGGGGCAAGTTTATTTAGGCCATTTATGCCCCCCGAGCCTATTATTAGGCCGATCTGCCACCGGGGGGGGGGGGCAGAAACCTCTAGGCACCAGGGCAATTTTTTTGTTTGTGTTTTTTTTGTTTTTGTTTGTTTATTTGTTTTTTTAGAGATGGGGAGCGACCCATCAGGCAAGGGTCGCTCCCCTGGGGGGCAAATTGTATTTAGACCATTTCTGCCCCCCTTGGGGGCATATTGGTCGATTTTAGGTCAATCTGCCCCCAAGGGGGCAGAAACCACTAGGCACCGGGGATTTGTTTTTTGGCGCCAATGTCACGCAGGGGGAGTGACCCCGTACGCAAGAGTCGCTCGGGGGGGTGTGCCGGTTGGGGGGGCAAGTTTATTTTAGGCCATTTCTGCCCCCCAAGCCTATTATTAGGCCGATCTGCCCCCGGGGGTGGGCGGGCATAAACCACTAGGCACGGCGATTTGTTTTTAGGCGCCAATGTCACGCAGGGGGACCGACCCCGTAGGCAAGGGTCGCTCCTGGGCTGGGGGGTCAAATTTATTTTAGGGCATTTCTGCCCCCCCCCCCCTGGGGCCGGCTGAGCTAGAGGCACAATCCACATGTAGGCACTTTGCAAAAAACATGTTGTGTTTTGGGCCATTTCCTTTCGTGGGCGCTAGGCCTACCCACACAAGTGAGGTACCATTTTTATCGAGAGACTTAGGGGAACGCTGGGTGGAAGGACATTTGTGGCTCCTCTCAGATTCCAGAACTTTCTGTCACCGAAATGAGAGGAAAAAGTGTTTTTTGGCCAAATTTTGATGTTTGCAAAGGTTTCTGGGTAACAGAACCTGGTCAGAGCCCCGCAAGTCACCCCATCTTGGATTCCCCTAGGTCTCTAGTTTTCAAAAATGCGCTGGTTTGCTAGGTTTCCCCAGGTGCCGGCTGAGCTAGAGGCCAAAATCCACAGGTAGGCACTGTTTTCTATGAAAAAATGTGATGTGTCCATGTTGTGTTTTGGGCCATTTCCTGTCGCAAGCGCTAGGCCAACCCACACAAGTGAGGTAAAAATTTTATCGGGAGACTTGGGGGAACGCTGGGTGGAAGGAAAATTGTGGCTCCTCTCAGATTCCAGAACTTTCTGCCACAGAAATGTGAGGAACATGTGTTTTTTTTTAAGCCAAATTTTGAGGTTTGCAAAGGATTCTGGGTAACAGAACCTGGTCCGAGCCACACAAGTCACCCCATCTTGGATTCCCCTAGGTCTCTAGTTTTCAGAAATGCCCAGGTTTGGTAGGTTTCCCTAGGTGGCGGCTGAGCTACAGGCCAAAATCTACAGGTAGGCACTTTGCAAAAAACACCTCTGTTTTCTTTCAAAAAATTGGATGTGTCCACGTTGCGCTTTGGGGCGTTTCCTGTCGTGGGCAATTTGTGGCTCCTCTCAGATTCCAGAACTTTCTGCCACAGAAATGTGAGGAACATGTGTTTTTTTTTTAGCCAAATTTTGAAGGTTTGAAAAGGATTCTGGGTAACAGAACCTGGTCCGAGCCACACAAGTCACCCCATCTTGGATTCTCCTAGGTCTCCAGTTTTCAGAAATGCACAGGTTTGGTAGGTTTCCCTAGGTGCCGGCTGAGCTAGAGGCCAAAATCTACAGGTAGGCACTTTGCTAAAAACAGCTCTGTTTTCTGTGAAGTGTCCACATTGTGTTTTGGTGCATATGCTGTCGCGGGCGCTAGGCCTACCCACACAAGTGAGGTATCATTTTTATCAGGGGACTTGGGAGAAGATAGAATAGCAAAACAAGTGTTCTTGCCCCTTGTCTTTCTCTACATTTTTCCCTTCCAAATGTAAGACAGTGTGTAAAAAAGACGTCTATTTGAGAAATGCCCTGTAATTCACATGCTAGTATGGGCACCCCGGAATTCAGAGATGTGCAAATAACCACTGCTTCTCAACACCTTATCTTGTGCCCATTTTGGAAATACAAAGGTTTTCTTGATAGCTATTTTTTACTCTTTATATTTCAGCAAATGAATTGCTGCATACCCGGCATAGAATGAAAACCCACTGCAGGGTGCAGGTCATTTATTGGCTCTGGGTACCTAGAGTTCTTGATGAACCTACAAGCCCTATATATCCCCGCAACCAGAAGAGTCCAGCAGACGTAACGGTATATTGCTTTCGAAAATCTGACATTGCAGGAAAAAGTTACAGAGTAAAACATAGAGGAAAATTGATGTTTTTTTCACCTCAATTTCAATATTTTACTTTTTCAGTTGTTATTTTCTGTAGGAAACCCTTGTAGGATCTACACAAATTACCCCTTGCTGAATTCAGAATTTTGTCTACTTTTCAGAAATGTTGTGGTTTCTGGGATCCAGGGTTGGTTTCATGCCCATTTCTGTCACTGACTGGAAGGAGGTTGAAAGCACAAAAAATCGTAAAAATGGGGTATGTCCCAGTAAAATGACAAAATTGTGTTGAAAAATTGGGTTTTCTGATTCAAGTCTGCCTGTTCCTGAAAGCTGGGAAGCTGGTGATTTTAGCACCACAAACCCTTTGTTGATGCCCGTTTCAGGGAAAAAACCACAAGCCTTCTTCTGCAGCCCCTTTTCCCATTTTTTTTTTAAAAAACCGAAATTTTCACTGTATTTTGTCTAATTTCTTGGCCTCCTTCTGGGGAACCCACAACGTCTGGGTACCTCTAGAATCCCTAGGATGTTGGGGAAAAAAAGGACGCAAATTTGGCGTGGGTAGCTTATGTGAACAAAAAGTTATGAGGGCCTAGGCGCCAACTGCTCCAAATAGCCAAAAAAAGGCTCGGCACAGGAGGGGGAAAAGGCCTGGCAGCGAAGGGGTTAATGTGGCATGCTTGATACAAAAGTTGATTATTTTGCAGTTACTTTGATGTTGTTGTTTTCCACTTTGAGCAACGGGATAGTTCAAGGGCATCTCATTTATTCATATTTCATATTTCTTTCACAACCTAAGTTTGAGATTGGTGGACTACTCGGAGACAATTCTAAGACCTAGTGTCGGAGGCCTCTTTTAATAGGCTACTTAGACCAGCCTGCATTTGGAAGGTGCCAATTGCAACTTTTCAAAACTTTGAGGCCACATGCAAATGTGAATCCCACATTTGCCTGTTTAACTCTGGGCCTTCAGTAGGTGCAGAATATTAAAACCAAAATGAGTCTGTCTGAGCGGGCAGTATGAACGCGCATTGCATAAGCAACTAGGTCTCGCTTGCATTTTCGGGTACAAGCTATACCCATTAGCTTTGGTAATGCATGTTTAAGAAAGTAAGCTTAGCTAATTAATTGTTTTTGTTTGCTTTTTCTTGGATGGGCTCTCTGTCAAGACTATTTTCTGTATGGTTGACTTGTCCCATTTGTGTACCCGTTTGTCAAGTAGTTCTTTTGTTAGACTGAACATGTGAAATTACATTTATTTGGAATGAAAAGCAGGCGTGCTCTTTGATTGTATTTACCTTGCTGGCGACATTTAAATTGCTGATTTTAGGCTTCGATGGCTTTCTTGTTTAAAAAAAAAAGTGTGTGCTTTTTGGATGCTTTGCACGTCCACATTAATTTATTTTACTTTGCTGCCATGATTACGTGTTTTGAAGTAAAGGCGTCTGAAATGCACTGGAAATACAGAGCCTTTGTGAAAAGTATCTACTTTGACTTTATCCATTTGCCATTCAAACATTACCTTCTTACTCTTGTTTGTATGACTCTTCTTTTGTGTGTATAGCTTATCTCTGCCAATGTAGTTTCTTCAGCAAATGGGTTATTTATAATTACATTGAAAAAATATATATATTTATTTTGTGGAGTAAACATGTTCAAATAAACACAACTTCTGCAGTGAGGCCGTATTCAGTGCAAATAGGCACATTTTGAAAGTCGTGGGGTGGAAAATGCCAACCGAGATGTTTTATAGTTATTATATGTTGAGACATTACGTATTTTTCATTTCATTTCAAATCCATGAACCGATTTAAATGTGGAGAGGCAGATATTAGCAGTATTAGCGTTTTGCCATCCTTATCTTTCTCTAAACAAACATGTCCATGACAAACTGATCTCTCACAAGCAGAGTCTCCTGTCCTCTTGATTGTGCTCTGCATCATCTCCTGCCACCATTTTGAATAAACTGTAGTGTAGTCCAACCACTTTTTTTTTTTTAACCTATAATGCCATACAAATGTCAAAGTATGATTGAAAAACACCCTCACGCAAAAGATTAAAAACGTTTACATATAATGCTGTCTTAACAGTGATTAATATAAACGCTATGCCGACAAATGGTTGAAATAAGGTCGTATTTTTCTCTTGGCAGCTGTTTAACTCTAAGAGACATTAGATGATGCATCAAAATGCTGTTATCTACTCGTACGCTTTTGAAGATAATGCTTTCTCACTTATTTCAAAGAGCTACTTTTGAAACTGTTGCAGTGCTTGCATGCTCATTTTCAGGTGCAGCAATTTACAGAATCACAGCATACTACATTGCATGTACCTAATCTTTTCTCCATGCAGTAACTCTGGTTTTGGTCTGATCGCAGTTTAACAAAAACACATCTTGGGTTTTGACATGAATGCTGAGCCCACTCATACTCCTCACGTGCTATGGGTGAAAATTTTGAACCCCCACCTTTGTCACTGAAGCAGCTCTTTGGTGTAATGTTTCATAGTTACCTTTGGCCTGATAGTCATTGTACCCCTTGCTTACTTGACCTTGCCCTTTTTGTTGCAGGAACCAGAGAAGAGCTAATTGAGAGACTCCAGAGCTACACGTTGCAGGTATTTTTCATCACCATGCAAACCTGAAAGTTATCTTTTGGATGAGTTGGTAATTCTTGTTGAATAATGTGGAAATTAATATTTTTCAGTTATAACTAAAAAAAGAAAGTTAGTCCTGGAGACGCGCACTCAATCATTCCTTTCACTTAAAAAAAAGGTTTACACTAGCAATAACACTGCCATTGAAGATCTAGAAAGCACTGTGGGTGGGAAAAGCCAGTGTGTGCACTTTGACCAGAAAGAATTGTGCAGTATTATGACGTAATTCACCACTTACTAATGCTGTGCAGTTTCAGCTGATAGTTCTAATTGATTGAGGATACTTAATCCTCATTAAGTATACCCCAGAGTTGTGCCTGCACATTGACAAACAAGCCATGGGAAACAAAAGTCAGCATCCTCATATGGTGCTACGCCTGCCATTTAGTCAAAATTGACATAACTGGGTAGAGAAGCATTTACAGTAGTACCTCAAACCTTATAATGTTAATCTTCAGCCTTTTAAAAGTCTGCATGTAAGTGTGGAGGTTGTTCCATTGCAGCGCTCTTTCTCTTTCTCTCTCTCTCTCTCGATATCTCCTGTTTTTTTGATGTAATGTTGACTGAAGTGCACTGGGTTCCTGCTAACCAAGTCGCCAGTGTCCTTCCCCAAAACAAGACTCTTCATCCCCAAGTGGCCACACCTTTAATGCCTCTGTAAGACCTAGTAAATGGTGCCTAAGGCAGGGGAACTAAAGAGGTTCCCCCAGGAGCAGCAGCACAGCTTGTGACGCTGTAAGGTACTCTGCACCAAGCTCTTATAGAGTGCAGGCTGCATGACAAGGTGCTCTAAAAAGTGAAACCACAGCATGGCACACACTTGTATGCAATGTTCCCGAAATCCTTACTAATTCCAGTGATGGATTTATTAATACATGTACTTAAAGGTGCCTCCTGAAAACCTATCAACTACTGTTGTGCTGACTGAATAGCTTCCACCTGTCTGCTGCCAACAGACATGCTTCTGTTCCCAAAGGGTGAGAGCCTTTGCTCCCGGGTGGTCAGGAACAAAGCCTGCTCTGGCAGGGGTGTTAACACACTACTCCCAACAGGGTGTCCTGCACATTTGCATTCCAAGGCAGGGAACTTCAATGAAGCCCAATGCCCTTGATATGCAGATCTGGATTCCTTCAAAGGGAAGATGCAGACCCATCTGCTCCAGGGCCCATTTGGCACACTTACAGATGGAAAATTAGCTATGCAGGAGGCATGTTGCATTTGCAGGCTGGAAACACCTGTAGAGTGACCAGCCTAGCCTTAGAGCTGCCACCATCTTGTGTGTGATAGAATTAGGAATTCGGGGACACAGTGATACCTGCTGCCGACCTATGAAGAAGGTGCACATTAGAGAGCTGTAAAAGCAAAGACTGAGGATGGAGCAACTGACTTGGCACCTGCCCTTCATGCCAAACTGGGCCAAATTCATCTTGTCCCGCAAGCTGTTGGGCCTCCAAAAGCCTGGGAGGACTGGCTGCCGTCAACAAAGACCTAGGAACTCCAGTGAAGTAGCAGAGATGCTTCCTTGCATCCTGCAGGCACCCCAAGAGACCTGAGAGGTCTCTGGACCGCCAAACCTGACACTGGAAAGCACCACTGCGTCCGTGCCACCTAGCCCGAGCTGAAGAGGGCCAGTTTTCTCAGCGTGGGCACCCATCACTGTATTGAACCTCTGCCCCCGGCCTCCCCAGTGCCGCTTGGTGTGACCTGTTGATGTGGTCTTGGACCTTGCCTTATACTTACCTTGTGTCCAGAATGAATTGGTGTTGGATTTTGTTGAGTGTCTCTCACTTAATTCCTTTGTGTGTGCAATAAATGCTTAGCACTGCCCTCTGATATGCATAACTGCTTGCCCACACTACCACAGAAGAGAACATTTGGGATGTCATTTGTGCCTCTGTAATTCCTCTGGGGTTTGCTTGGACTCTATACACAGTGTACCTCTTTTTGGTCCAATATATAACAAACCAGCTCCCTACATTCAGGATCTAGATCCATTTTTAAATGCAGACTCAACTGAATTATTAAAACCTGACATAACTTCTTAGAACAACATCTTACATGCAACTTTAAACAAGCCTAAGAGTTCTAGGCAGATAAGTGGCCGGACCAATCTTCACAGCAACTCCATAACAGTTGGAAACCTTTCTGTTTCCTCAGTCTATTATCAATACCTTAACCACTTTAGGGGAAGCGAATGTGCTCTGCTCCCTCTCTCAGGCGCTGATCATGACATCCCATAATATCACATTATCATGTAACACTCCCAAATGTGCTAAAATTCTCAGGGAGTGGGTCACCCCACTTTAAATTATGGGCGAAGTGATGAAATAGCTGATTTACTAATGGCTTCAGGTAAATTTATAGACCAGTTGAGGGCCACTGAATGGGAGGCACTACTCTACAGGAGTATAATTTTTATTATAATACAGCTGCTAATGATGATTGAAAGGAACTTTTGCAAATTAGTTAGTCTTTGCTTTTTGACTATACCCTGCAGTAAACCCTCATTTTCCAAGGTAAGGAAGTTGTCTTCCCTCCCCAGAATGAAACGTGCTTACTAGAGGAGCCAATTGTGGAAAACTTATCATCAATCTGTCTTGGAGTCAAAGAGTAAAACTGCCACCCTTCATGTCGAAGTCCGAGAACCTATTTTGCGGAGCCCCCCAGGGATTGTCCATCAGGCCAACCCTGTTCAATCTCTACATGAAAACATCTTGCCAACACTATCTGATTACAAGGCATCACCATCCTCTCCTGCTCAGACAACAACCAACTCATCCTCTGCCAGACAGACAACCACCAGTAAGACTAGTTTCACCAACTGCATGATCATGATGGCAGAATGGATGATAGCCAACTGCTTGAAGCTTAACTTTGACAAGACAGAAGTACTGTTTTTTGGAAACAAGAACTCCCTGTGGAATGCCACCTGGAGGCTAACGAAACTAGGACCAACACCCACGAATCACACAGGGAATCTAGGGATCATCTTGGATGACAAGCTCAACATGATGGCACTAGTCAACACAGTGTGTTCCGCTTGCCTTCGCTTCCAGGGAATGAGGCAGAAAATCTTGATGTGGCTGCGCCGGAGTCTAAGCAGCATCCGTGGTTTTTCGAAAGCTTGGCCCATTGTAGTGATTTGCAGAGTGGGCACTCGTGTAAGAGTATTCCTATCAGTAATAGTGAGGTCTTTTCGTTCCTAATAGTGTTTCACTTTTGACACCCCCCCTCCCCCGCCTTTAGATTTCAAACTTGCAGAACTGCACCCCCACACCACCCCGTTTTCTCCTGTGGAAAAATAACAATGTCCCATTATGCAGAGACATGGAGGGGGTGGTTAGAGTAATCTCAACACTGGGGTCAGAGCAAAACGATTTTAGTGTTGAGGGGATCTAGCTATGGAATGAGGATGGGAGAACCTAAGATGTTCTAGTAGCAGGGAAGAAAGTGACTGCAAAGGCAGGTGGCCCTACTTGGAATGTGACATAGTTTAGAGTTTGTTCTCCTTAGTGTGTGTTATGGTAAGGGGAGAGATCTCCATTGAAGATATTAAAATATGCGTCTATGGTATTGCAGATAACTAGGGCAAAGGACAGAGGATTTTCTCTGATGCTGAATCAGTTGTTACAGCAAGTTGGAATGTCTCTTTTAAGGGCAGGACTTTATAGTTGTCTTCTGTTGTAGGCAAGAATGGCATTCTTAACCAGGCTGTGGGAAGACGGAAACTCAAACTGGTCAATGAAGGCAGCATAAAGCCAGTAAGCATTGAGGGGCTAAAGATTAGATGTCTCAGAAATCTGGAGTACCAGGGGAGCATGATTGTTCCACTAAGCATTAGCCGTTCAGTGGGAGAAATCTAAAACGGGGCACCTAGAACGGAGATCTCACCGTTCTTGGTTGAAGTGGGGTACCTTGTATTTGTATTTGACATTGAGAGCCCATTTGGTGTAGAATAAAGTGACGTATTATACTCCTAGCGCCTCTTAGATGTCAAGCTATTAGACCTGGCCACTGCCTTAGATGCCAAAGCAACTCAGAGTACCTTATCTGTCTTTCAGGGTGTGTTTCTTCCTCTATTGTCTCCGAGTAGTCTGTGGCATATTAAAAATAGATGATTTGTACAATTATTATTCCATTGTCTTCAGCACGGTCATATTCTTCTAAAATTCTTACTAACTACTGCCTCATTTGAAGCCTCTACTCGAGGTATGTTTCTGTCTGCAAGTTGTAGCATGTGTGAGTGCAGATATTCTTGCTCTGCATACTCCTGCCATTGGACGTTTGCAACTTGATCTTCTTTGAAAAGTCTTTTGAGTGACAAGGTATAGAGACTCCTCCTTTAGTTGGCAATATGCATGGTGTTCAGATGTGTACCCATTGGACTCAGTGTTAGGCACCTAATTATGCTTAACAACGGGCCTCCTTGACTTCTGTTGTCAAAGAACAATCTTCATAAACTGGTGATCTTGCTTCATCATTGTTTGAAGTCACCTGCTCATACTTTGCCTACCACTGTATCCTCTGACCCATCCTAGGGCTCACCCCTCATCTCCATTGCCTTTCTCTTTGAGAATGCTAGGCCAGTGATGGAAAGGATGCCCTTCCATTACTGCTTCCTGTGTCACTCTTAAGTTCCACTGGAGTGACCACAATCAAATCTGCAATCTTTGTCTCTCCCTGGAGCACAATGAGACCCCATGCTAGGCATGCCTCCTCTTTCAGTCGAAGAAGACTGATGTGAGCAGAGGTGGGTTTACCGAAGTATTTAGAGGATAGACTGAGACGACTCCCCAACATCCGGGAAGAGATAAACCAGCGCTTCAGAGACCCAGCTGGTGCAGTCCAGTTCAGAGGCAAGCTCACCCTCCAAATCCAAGGGGAAGCAGCATCAAGCTCCTGAGATGCAACAACCCTGAAGATGTTGTTTTTGAGTATGGACACTCACGGACACTCACGGCTGTGCAGTGACCCTAGTAGACATTAGAACACTGCTCCACTGAGGGTCAGATGTCAAACCCAGAGAATCAGCAACAGCCTGCTGGTCCTTTGCTGGTTTCTGGCCATGGTTGGCACTGACAGAACCAACACAGCTCCCTTTTCCAACTGCACTGGGCCCGGCATAAGATGCAACCTTCCTTGAAGGCGACTGGCTCCTCGATTCCAGCATTGATGGGAACGCTAAAGCTAATCTCGACGCAGACATCAAAGCCAGCTGCTGCACTGAAGGCACCAGTGTCAAAGAAATGTAGATGCCATCAGCAACAGGCTCTGACAACTCAAAACTGTCTCTTCTCCAGGGACTGCAGTAGAAGTTAGATGTTCGCTGTAAGGAAATGCCTCCTTGGCATGGTTGCCCCCTGACTTTTTGCCTTTGCTGATGCTATGTTTACAATTGAAAGTGTGCTGAGGCCTGCTAACCAGGCCCCAGCACCAGTGTTCTTTCCCTAACCTGTACTTTTGTATCCACAATTGGCAGACCCTGGCATCCAGATAAGTCCCTTGTAACTGGTACTTCTAGTACCAAGGGCCCTGATGCCAAGGAAGGTCTCTAAGGGCTGCAGCATGTCTTATGCCACCCTGGAGAACTCTCACTCAGCACAGACACACTGCTTGCCAGCTTGTGTGTGCTAGTGAGAACAAAACGAGTAAGTCGACATGGCACTCCCCTCAGGGTGCCATGCCAGCCTCTCACTGCCTATGCAAGTATAGGTCAGTCACCCCTCTAGCAGGCCTTACAGCCCTAAGGCAGGGTGCACTATACCATAGGTGAGGGTACCAGTGCATGAGCATGGTACCCCTACAGTGTCTAAACAAAACCTTAGACATTGTAAGTGCAGGGTAGCCATAAGAGTATATGGTCTGGGAGTTTGTCAAACACGAACTCCACAGCACCATAATGGCTACACTGAAAACTGGGAAGTTTGGTATCAAACTTCTCAGCACAATAAATGCACACTGATGCCAGTGTACATTTTATTGCAAAATACACCCCAGAGGGCACCTTAGAGGTGCCCCCTGAAACTTAACCGACTGTCTGTGTAGGCTGACTAGTTCCAGCAGCCTGCCACACTAGAGACATGTTGCTGGCCCCATGGGGAGAGTGCCTTTGTCACTCTGAGGCCAGTAACAAAGCCTGCACTGGGTGGAGATGCTAACACCTCCCCCAGGCAGGAGCTGTAACACCTGGCGGTGAGCCTCAAAGGCTCACCCCTTTGTCACAGCCCAGCAGGGCACTCCAGCTTAGTGGAGTTGCCCGCCCCCTCCGGCCACGGCCCCCACTTTTGGCGGCAAGGCTGGAGGGAACAAAGAAAGCAACAAGGAGGAGTCACTGGCCAGTCAGGACAGCCCCTAAGGTGTCCTGAGCTGAAGTGACTCTAACTTTTAGAAATCCTCCATCTTGCAGATGGAGGATTCCCCCAATAGGGTTAGGATTGTGACCCCCTCCCCTTGGGAGGAGGCACAAAGAGGGTGTACCCACCCTCAGGGCTAGTAGCCATTGGCTACTAACCCCCCAGACCTAAACACACCCTTAAATTTAGTATTTAAGGGCTACCCTGAACCCTAGAAAATTAGATTCCTGCAACTACAAGAAGAAGGACTGCCTAGCTGAAAAACCCCTGCAGAGGAAGACCAGAAGACGACAACTGCCTTGGCTCCAGAAACTCACCGGCCTGTCTCCTGCCTTCCAAAGATC
This sequence comes from Pleurodeles waltl, assembly GCF_031143425.1. Taxonomy (NCBI): domain Eukaryota; kingdom Metazoa; phylum Chordata; class Amphibia; order Caudata; family Salamandridae; genus Pleurodeles; species Pleurodeles waltl. The sequence goes on along the minus strand of NC_090448.1, from coordinate 764,124,949 downwards.
CTGCTCCAGCAACGCCTTCCAAAGGGACCAGCGACCTCGACATCCTCAGAGGACTGCCCCTGCTTCGAAAAGCCAAGAAACTCCCGAGGACAGCGGACCTGCTCCAAGAAAGGCTGCAACTTTGTTTCCAGCAGCCTTGAAAGAACCCTGCAAGCTCCCCGCAAGAAGCGTGAGACTTGCAACACTGCACCCGGCGACCCCGACTCGGCTGGTGGAGAACCAACACCTCAGGGAGGACCCCCGGACTACTCTACGACTGTGAGTACCAAAACCTGTCCCCCCTGAGCCCCCACAGCGCCGCCTGCAGAGGGAATCCCGAGGCTTCCCCTGACCGCGACTCTCTGAAACCTAAGTCCCGACGCCTGGAAAAGACCCTGCACCCGCAGCCCCCAGGACCTGAAGGACCGGACTTTCACTGGAGAAGTGACCCCCAGGAGTCCCTCTCCCTTGCCCAAGTGGAGGTTTCCCCGAGGAAGCCCCCCCTTGCCTGCCTGCAGCGCTGAAGAGATCCGTTGATCTCTCATAGACTAACATTGCGAACCCGACGCTTGGTTCTACACTGCACCCGGCCGCCCCCGCGCTGCTGAGGGTGAAATTTCTGTGTGGGCTTGTGTCCCTCCCGGTGCCCTACAAAACCCCCCTGGTCTGCCCTCCGAAGACGCGGGTACTTACCTGCAAGCAGACCGGAACCGGGGCACCCCCTTCTCTCCATTCTAGCCTATGCGTTTTGGGCACCACTTTGAACTCTGCACCTGACCGGCCCTGAGCTGCTGGTGTGGTGACTTTGGGGTTGCTCTGAACCCCCAACGGTGGGCTACCTTGGACCAAGAACTGAACCCTGTAAGTGTCTTACTTACCTGGTAAAACTAACAAAAACTTACCTCCCCCAGGAACTGTGAAAATTGCACTGTGTCCACTTTTAAAGTAGCTATTTGTCAATAACTTGAAAAGTATACATGCAATTGAAATGATTCAAAGTTCCTAATGTACTTACCTGCAATACCTTTCAAACAAGATATTACATGTTAAATTTGAACCTGTGGTTCTTAAAATAAACTAAGAAAATATATTTTTCTATAACAAAACCTATTGGCTGGATTTGTCTCTGAGTGTGTGTACCTCATTTATTGTCTATGTGTATGTACAACAAATGCTTAACACTACTCCTTGGATAAGCCTACTGCTCGACCACACTACCACAAAATAGAGCATTAGTATTATCTATTTTTACCACTATTTTACCTCTAAGGGGAACCCTTGGACTCTGTGCATGCTATTCCTTACTTTGAAATAGCACATACAGAGCCAACTTCCTACATTGGTGGCAGCGGTGGGATACAAGACTTTGCATTTGCTGGACTACTCAGCCAATACCTGATCACACGACAAATTCCAAAATTGTCATTAGAAATTGATTTTTGCAATTTGAAAAGTTTTCTAAATTCTTAAAAGACCTGCTAGGGCCTTGTGTTAGATCCTGTTTAGCATTTCTTTTAGAGTTTAAAAGTTTGTAAAAGTTTGAATTAGATTCTAGAACCAGTTGTAGATTCTTAAAAAGTATTCCAACTTTTAGAAGCAAAATGTCTAGCACAGATGTGACTGTGGTGGAACTCGACACCACACCTTACCTCCATCTTAAGATGAGGGAGCTAAGGTCACTCTGTAAAATAAAGAAAATAACAATGGGCCCCAAACCTACCAAAATACAGCTCCAGGAGCTTTTGGCAGAGTTTGAAAAGGCCAACCCCTCTGAGGGTGGCAACTCAGAGGAAGAGGATAGTGACTTGGAGGAAAATTCCCCCCTACCAGTCCTATCTAGGGAGAACAGGGTCTCTCAAACCCTGACTCCAAAAATAATAGTCAGAGATGCTGGTTCCCTCACAGGAGAGACCAACACCTCTGAAATCACTGAGGATAACTCCAGTGAAGAGGACATCCAGTTAGCCAGGATGGCCAAAAGATTGGCTTTGGAAAGACAGATCCTAGCCATAGAGAGGGAAAGACAAGAGATGGGCCTAGGGCCCATCAATGGTGGCAGCAACATAAATAGGGTCAGAGATTCTCCTGACATGTTGAAAATCCCTAAAGGGATTGTAACTAAATATGAAGATGGTGATGACATCACCAAATGGTTCACAGCTTTTGAGAGGGCTTGTGTAACCAGAAAAGTGAACGGATCTCACTGGGGTGCTCTCCTTTGGGAAATGTTCACAGGAAAGTGTAGGGATAGACTCCTCACACTCTCTGGACAAGATGCAGAATCTTATGACCTCATGAAGGGTACCCTGATTGAGGGCTTTGGATTCTCCACTGAGGAGTATAGGATTAGATTCAGGGGGGCTCAAAAATCCTCGAGCCAGACCTGGGTTGACTTTGTAGACTACTCAGTAAAAACACTAGATGGTTGGATTCAAGGCAGTGGTGTAAGTAATTATGATGGGCTGTACAATTTATTTGTAAAAGAACACCTGTTAAGTAATTGTTTCAATGATAAACTGCATCAGCATCTGGTAGACCTAGGACCAATTTCTCCCCAAGAATTGGGAAAGAAGGCGGACCATTGGGTCAAGACTAGGGTGTCCAAAACTTCCACAGGGGGTGACCAAAAGAAAGGGGTCACAAAACCTCCCCAGGGGAAAGGTGGTGAGACAGCCAAAAATAAAAATAGTCAAGAGTCTTCTAAAGGCCCCCAAAAACCTGCACAGGAGGGTGGGCCCAGAGCCTCTTCACAAACCAATCCTGGGTACAAGGGTAAAAACTTTGATCCCAAAAAGGCCTGGTGTCGAAACTGTAGTCAGTCTGGACACCAAACTGGAGACGAGGCCTGTCCCAAGAAAAGTTCCACTCCAAACTCCAATCCAGGTAACACTGGAATGGCTAGTCTCCAAGTGGGATCAACAGTGTGCCCAGAGCAAATCAGGGTCCACACTGAAGCTACTCTAGTCTCTGAGGGTGGGGTGGATTTAGCCACACTAGCTGCCTGGCCCCCTAACATGCAAAAATACAGGCAGCAGCTCTTTATTAATGGGACAAGTGTAGAGGGCCTGAGGGATACAGGTGCCAGTGTCACCATAGTGACAGAAAAACTGGTTTCCCCTGGCCAATACCTGACTGGAAAAACTTATACAGTCACCAATGCTGACAATCAAACTAAAGCACATCCCATGGCAATGGTAACTTTAGAATGGGGAGGGGTCAATGGCCTGAAACAGGTGGTCTCCTCAAACATCCCAGTAGACTGTCTGCTTGGAAATGACCTGGAGTCCTCAGCATGGGCTGAGGTAGAGCTAAAAACCCATGCAGCCATGCTGGGTATCCCTGAACTGGTGTGTGTAAAAACAAGAGCACAATGCAAGGCACAGGGTGAAAAAGTAGAGCTGGAGTCTGGAAAAATGGCCCAGCCTACCAAGAGAAAAGGAAAGTCAGTTGGGAAACCAACTGCAACACAGTCAGAAAAAGGGAACCTCTCTTCTCAGGAAGAAGTTCTGCCCTCTGAGGGAACTGAGCCTTTGGAACTTGAACCTTATCAGGTTGAGCTCTTAGGCCCAGGGGGACCCTCAAGGGAGGAGCTGTGTAAGGGACAAGAAACCTGTCCCTCTCTTGAAGGCCTTAGGCAGCAAGCTGCTGAAGAGTCCAAGGGCAAGAAAAATGGAACACATAGGGTCTATTGGGAAGATGGACTCCTGTACACTGAGGCCAGAGACCCCAAACCTGGTGCCACTAGGAGAGTGGTAGTGCCTCAGTCGTTCAGAGAGTTTATTCTGACCTTAGCCCATGATATTCCCCTTGCTGGGCATTTGGGACAAACCAAGACGTGGGAGAGGTTAGTCAACCACTTCTACTGGCCCAATATGTCCCAGAAGGTTAAGGAGTTTTGCCTCTCCTGCCCCACCTGTCAATCCAGTGGTAAGACAGGTGGGCACCCAAAGGCCCCCCTCATTCCACTTCCAGTGGTGGGGGTCCCCTTTGAAAGAGTGGGTGTGGACATAGTTGGTCCACTGGAACCTCCCACAGCCTCAGGAAATATGTACATCCTAGTAGTAGTGGATCATGCTACTAGGTATCCTGAAGCTATTCCCCTTAGGTCGACTACTGCCCCTGCAGTAGCCAAGGCCCTCATTGGTATCTTTAGCAGAGTGGGTTTCCCTAAGGAGGTGGTGTCTGACAGAGGTACCAACTTCATGTCAGCATACCTAAAACACATGTGGAATGAGTGTGGAGTGACTTACAAATTCACTACACCATACCATCCACAAACTAATGGCTTAGTTGAGAGATTCAACAAGACATTAAAAGGCATGATCATGGGGCTCCCAGAAAAACTCAAAAGGAGATGGGATGTCCTCTTGCCATGTCTGCTTTTTGCTTACAGAGAGGTGCCACAGAAGGGAGTAGGATTCTCACCCTTTGAACTTCTGTTTGGCCACCCTGTAAGGGGACCACTTGCTCTTGTTAAAGAAGGCTGGGAGAGACCTCTTCATGAGCCTAAACAAGACATAGTGGACTATGTACTTGGCCTTCGCTCTAGAATGGCAGAGTACATGGAAAAGGCAACCAAAAACCTTGAGGCCAGCCAACAGCTCCAGAAGTTTTGGTATGACCAAAAGGCTGCACTGGTTGAGTTCCAACCAGGGCAGAAAGTCTGGGTTCTGGAGCCTGTGGCTCCCAGGGCACTCCAGGACAAATGGAGTGGCCCTTACCCAGTGCTAGAAAGGAAGAGTCCGGTCACCTACCTGGTGGACCTGGGCACAAGCAGGAGCCCCAAGAGGGTGATCCATGTGAACCGCCTTAAGCTCTTCCATGACAGGGCTGATGTAAATCTGTTGATGGTAACAGATGAGGATCAGGAGGCAGAGAGTGAACCTCTCCCTGATCTTCTGTCATCAGACCCAAAAGATGGCTCAGTGGATGGAGTGATCTACTCAGACACCCTCTCTGGCCAACAGCAAGCTGATTGTAGGAGAGTCCTACAACAGTTTCCTGAACTCTTCTCCTTAACCCCTGGTCAGACACACCTGTGTACCCATGATGTGGACACAGGAGACAGCATGCCTGTCAAGAACAAAATCTTTAGACAATCTGACCATGTTAAGGAAAGCATCAAGGTGGAAGTCCACAAGATGCTGGAATTGGGAGTAATTGAGTGCTCTGACAGCCCCTGGGCTAGCCCAGTGGTCTTAGTCCCCAAACCTCACACCAAAGATGGAAAGAAAGAGATGAGGTTTTGTGTGGACTACAGAGGGCTCAATTCTGTCACCAAGACAGATGCTCATCCAATTCCAAGAGCTGATGAGCTCATAGATAAATTAGGTGCTGCCAAATTCTTAAGTACCTTTGACTTGACAGCAGGGTACTGGCAAATAAAAATGGCACCTGGAGCAAAAGAGAAAACAGCATTCTCCACACCTGATGGGCATTATCAGTTTACTGTTATGCCCTTTGGTTTAAAGAATGCCCCTGCCACCTTCCAAAGGTTGGTGAATCAAGTCCTTGCTGGCTTGGAGTCCTTTAGCACAGCTTATCTTGATGATATTGCTGTCTTCAGCTCCACCTGGCAGGATCACCTGGTCCACCTGAAGAAGGTTTTGAAGGCTCTGCAATCTGCAGGCCTCTCTATCAAGGCATCCAAATGCCAGATAGGGCAGGGAACTGTGGTTTACTTGGGACACCTTGTAGGTGGAGGCCAAGTTCAGCCACTCCAGCCTAAGATCCAGACTATTCTGGACTGGGCAGCTCCAAAAACCCAGACTCAAGTCAGGGCATTCCTTGGCTTGACTGGGTACTACAGGAGGTTTGTGAAGGGATATGGATCCATTGTGACAGCCCTCACAGAACTCACCTCCAAGAAAATGCCCAAGAAAGTAAACTGGACTGTAGAATGCCAACAGGCCTTTGACACCCTGAAGCAAGCTATGTGCACAGCACCAGTTCTAAAAGCTCCAGATTACTCCAAGCAATTCATTGTGCAAACAGATGCCTCTGAACATGGGATAGGGGCAGTTTTGTCCCAAACAAATGATGATGGCCTTGACCAGCCTGTTGCTTTCATTAGCAGGAGGTTACTCCCCAGGGAGCAGCGTTGGAGTGCCATTGAGAGGGAGGCCTTTGCTGTGGTTTGGTCCCTGAAGAAGCTGAGACCATACCTCTTTGGGACTCACTTCCTAGTTCAAACTGACCACAGACCTCTCAAATGGCTGATGCAAATGAAAGGTGAAAATCCTAAACTGTTGAGGTGGTCCATCTCCCTACAGGGAATGGACTTTATAGTGGAACACAGACCTGGGACTGCCCATGCCAATGCAGATGGCCTTTCCAGGTTCTTCCACTTAGAAAATGAAGACTCTCTTGGGAAAGGTTAGTCTCATCCTCTTTCGTTTGGGGGGGGGTTGTGTAAGGAAATGCCTCCTTGGCATGGTTGCCACCTGACTTTTTGCCTTTGCTGATGCTATGTTTCCAATTGAAAGTGTGCTGAGGCCTGCTAACCAGGCCCCAGCACCAGTGTTCTTTCCCTAACCTGTACTTTTGTATCCACAATTGGCAGACCCTGGCATCCAGATAAGTCCCTTGTAACTGGTACTTCTAGTACCAAGGGCCCTGATGCCAAGGAAGGTCTCTAAGGGCTGCAGCATGTCTTATGCCACCCTGGAGACCTCTCACTCAGCACAGACACACTGCTTGCCAGCTTGTGTGTGCTAGTGAGAACAAAACGAGTAAGTCGACATGGCACTCCCCTCAGGGTGCCATGCCAGCCTCTCACTGCCTATGCAAGTATAGGTCAGTCACCCCTCTAGCAGGCCTTACAGCCCTAAGGCAGGGTGCACTATACCATAGGTGAGGGTACCAGTGCATGAGCATGGTACCCCTACAGTGTCTAAACAAAACCTTAGACATTGTAAGTGCAGGGTAGCCATAAGAGTATATGGTCTGGGAGTTTGTCAAACACGAACTCCACAGCACCATAATGGCTACACTGAAAACTGGGAAGTTTGGTATCAAACTTCTCAGCACAATAAATGCACACTGATGCCAGTGTACATTTTATTGCAAAATACACCCCAGAGGGCACCTTAGAGGTGCCCCCTGAAACTTAACCGACTGTCTGTGTAGGCTGACTAGTTCCAGCAGCCTGCCACACTAGAGACATGTTGCTGGCCCCATGGGGAGAGTGCCTTTGTCACTCTGAGGCCAGTAACAAAGCCTGCACTGGGTGGAGATGCTAACACCTCCCCCAGGCAGGAGCTGTAACACCTGGCGGTGAGCCTCAAAGGCTCACCCCTTTGTCACAGCCCAGCAGGGCACTCCAGCTTAGTGGAGTTGCCCGCCCCCTCCGGCCACGGCCCCCACTTTTGGCGGCAAGGCTGGAGGGAACAAAGAAAGCAACAAGGAGTCGTCACTGGCCAGTCAGGACAGCCCCTAAGGTGTCCTGAGCTGAAGTGACTCTAACTTTTAGAAATCCTCCATCTTGCAGATGGAGGATTCCCCCAATAGGGTTAGGATTGTGACCCCCTCCCCTTGGGAGGAGGCACAAAGAGGGTGTACCCACCCTCAGGGCTAGTAGCCATTGGCTACTAACCCCCCAGACCTAAACACGCCCTTAAATTTAGTATTTAAGGGCTACCCTGAACCCTAGAAAATTAGATTCCTGCAACTACAAGAAGAAGGACTGCCTAGCTGAAAAACCCCTGCAGAGGAAGACCAGAAGACGACAACTGCCTTGGCTCCAGAAACTCACCGGCCTGTCTCCTGCCTTCCAAAGATCCTGCTCCAGCAACGCCTTCCAAAGGGACCAGCGACCTCGACATCCTCTGAGGACTGCCCCTGCTTCGAAAAGCCAAGAAACTCCTGAGGACAGCGGACCTGCTCCAAGAAAGGCTGCAACTTTGTTTCCAGCAGCCTTGAAAGAACCCTGCAAGCTCCCCGCAAGAAGCGTGAGACTTGCAACACTGCACCCGGCGACCCCGACTCGGCTGGTGGAGAACCAACACCTCAGGGAGGACCCCCGGACTACTCTACGACTGTGAGTACCAAAACCTGTCCCCCCTGAGCCCCCACAGCGCCGCCTGCAGAGGGAATCCCGAGGCTTCCCCTGACCGCGACTCTCTGAAACCTAAGTCCTGACGCCTGGAAAAGACCCTGCACCCGCAGCCCCCAGGACCTGAAGGACCGGACTTTCACTGGAGAAGTGACCCCCAGGAGTACCTCTCCCTTGCCCAAGTGGAGGTTTCCCCGAGGAAGCCCCCCCTTGCCTGCCTGCAGCGCTGAAGAGATCCGTTGATCTCTCATAGACTAACATTGCGAACCCGACGCTTGGTTCTACACTGCACCCGGCCGCCCCCGCGCTGCTGAGGGCGAAATTTCTGTGTGGGCTTGTGTCCCCCCCGGTGCCCTACAAAACCCCCCTGGTCTGCCCTCCGAAGACGCGGGTACTTACCTGCAAGCAGACCGGAACCGGGGCACCCCCTTCTCTCCATTCTAGCCTATGCGTTTTGGGCACCACTTTGAACTCTGCACCTGACCGGCCCTGAGCTGCTGGTGTGGTGACTTTGGGGTTGCTCTGAACCCCCAACGGTGGGCTACCTTGGACCAAGAACTGAACCCTGTAAGTGTCTTACTTACCTGGTAAAACTAACAAAAACTTACCTCCCCCAGGAACTGTGAAAATTGCACTAAGTGTCCACTTTTAAAGTAGCTATTTGTCAATAACTTGAAAAGTATACATGCAATTGAAATGATTCAAAGTTCCTAATGTACTTACCTGCAATACCTTTCAAACAAGATATTACATGTTAAATTTGAACCTGTGGTTCTTAAAATAAACTAAGAAAAGATATTTTTCTATAACAAAACCTATTGGCTGGATTTGTCTCCGAGTGTGTGTACCTCATTTATTGTCTATGTGTATGTACAACAAATGCTTAACACTACTCCTTGGATAAGCCTACTGCTCGACCACACTACCACAAAATAGAGCATTAGTATTATCTATTTTTACCACTATTTTACCTCTAAGGGGAACCCTTGGACTCTGTGCATGCTATTCCTTACTTTGAAATAGCACATACAGAGCCAACTTCCTACATTCGCCACAAGTGTCTTTTCATCTATCTACAAACTGGCAAAATTTCCACCAAGCTGCCACCTAAGCCACAGTAGTCCATGCCAGGGAAGTGGAAGATGTCTTTTGAGAAGCAGCTTGCCCTGAAGCCCACACCTCCTCCATGGCACAAAAGACATAGGAACAGGGTTACTAGTCCTCTCCCTGCTCAACCTTCTCTCCTCCTCCTCAATCTTTTCTTCTTCCCAGACTGTCACAATGATACATACCACCTCAGAGTTTCACCGGATGGCTCACAACACTCCTCTTATTCAGAGAGTGCTAGTGTATCCAGAGAAACCCTAAAATGTTGATACCCCTGGTGGGGCAGACCCTAACCGTTGCCCGACGAAACAGTACCCAGGTGAGGACACTATCTCGTACAATAAGGTTATGCAGCGGGGGCTACTTTTCATGAAGTTGAATTGCTAGGAAGACAGTAACTTCCTGGTTGAAACACTTTCAAAGACTCAACAAACCCTTCAGTGCCTTCCAGTGCTGAAAGGGATGCCCAGGCCAGTGGCCAGAACTTTCAAAGAGCAGGTCAAGGCATCACACTGAGGGTCATCAAAAGTGCATACCCTCACCTAATGACCCAACTTACATCCGCGGCCACAGTCTGCTGGATGCCATCATGGTTCACATTTCGTGGAAACGTTCCAATGCCCAAGGTATAGGGGACTTCTCACCTGACAAGGAGATTAAAAAGATGGCTGCAGCGGGCTAGAGGGTGTCAGCACAAGTAGCCACACATTGGTTCATTGTCAACTCTAATGGTCAGCATTATCTACTGAACCTGACGTTCGACAGTGAGCACCTGTTTTAACCACCATATGATGAAAAAGGTAATAAAAAAAAGGACATGGATATGCTAAGGGCAATGGTTGCCTTTCAGACAGCTATACCTGTGGGGGTGAGAGGGTTTTCACAGTACAAGGGAGGTAGCAAGACCACTTCCCCAGAGGTGGCAACCACAAAATCCCAAGCAGTCAACAGGAAGGTATGCTACAGGATGAGTGTAAGGAAATGCCTCCTTGGCATGGTTACCCCTGACTTTTTGCCTTTACTGATGCTATGTTTTGATTTGAAAGTGTGCTGAGGCCTGCTAACCAGGCCCCAGCACCAGTGTTCTTTCCCTAACCTGTACCTTTGCTTACACAATTGGCACACCCTGGCATCCAGGTAAATCCCTTGTAACTGGTACCTCTGGTACCAAGGGCCCTGATGCCAGGGAAGGTCTCTAAGGGCTGCAGCATGTCTTATGCCACCCTGGGGACCCCTCACTCAGCACAGACACACTGCTTGCCAGCTTGTGTGTGCTGGTGAGGACAAAACGAGTAAGTCGACATGGCACTCCCCTCAGGGTGCCATGCCAACCTCACACTACCTATGCAGTATAGATAAGTCACCCCTCTAGCAGGCCTTACAGCCCTAAGGCAGGGTGCACTATACCATAGGTGAGGGCACCAGTGCATGAGCAATGTGCCCCTACAGTGTCTAAGCAAAACCTTAGACATTGTAAGTGCAGGGTAGCCATAAGAGTATATGGTCTGGGAGTCTGTCAAACACGAACTCCACAGCACCATAATGGCTACACTGAAAACTGGGAAGTTTGGTATCAAACTTCTCAGCACAATAAATGCACACTGATGCCAGTGTACATTTTATTGTAACATACACCCCAGAGGGCACCTTAGAGGTGCCCCCTGAAACCTTAACCAACTACCCGTGTAGGCTGACTGGTTTTAGCAGCCTGCCACACTAGAGACATGTTGCTGGCCCCATGGGGAGAGTGCCTTTGTCACTCTGTGGCTAGTAACAAAGCCTGTACTGGGTGGAGATGCTTATCACCTCCCCCTTGCAGGAGCTGTAACACCTGGCGGTGAGCCTCAAAGGCTCACCCCCTTTGTTACAGCACCCCAGGACATTCCAGCTAGTGGAGTTGCCCGCCCCCTCCGGCCACGGCCCCACTTTTGTCGGCAAGGCCGGAGGAGATAATGAGAAAAACAAGGAGGAGTCACTGGCCAGTCAGGACAGCCCCTAAGGCAACCTGAGCTGAAGTGACTCTGACTTTTAGGAATCCTCCATCTTGCAGATGGAGGATCCCCCCAATAGGGATAGGAATGTGACCCCCCTCCCCTTGGGAGGAGGCACAAAGAGGGTGTAGCCACCCTCCGGGCTAGTAGCCATTGCCTACTGCCCTCCCTGACCTAAACACACCCCTAAATTCTGTATCTAGGGGCTCCCCTGAACCTAGGAACTCAGATTCCTGCAACCTAAGAAGAGGACTGCTGAGCTGAAAAACCCTGCAGAGAAGACGGAGACACCAACTGCTTTGGCCCCAGCTCTACCGGCCTGTCTCCCCACTTCTAAAAGACACTGCTCTAGCGAGGCTTTCGCCAGGACCAGCGACCTCTGAATCCTCAGAGGACTGCCCTGCTCTAGAAGGACCAAGAAACTCCAGAGGACAGCGGCTCTGTTCACCCAAGACTGCAACTTTGTTTCCAAAGAAGCAACTTCAAGACAACTGCGTTTCCCGCCGGAAGCGTGAGGCTTGCTACTCTGCACCCGACGCCCCCGGCTCGACTTGTGGAGAAACACTTCAGGGAGGACTCCCCGGCGACTACGAGACTGTGAGTAGCCAGAGTTGCCCCCCCTGAGCCCCCCACAGCGACGCCTGCAGAGGGAATCCCGAGGCTCCCCCTGACCGCGACTGCCTGCTTCCCAGATCCCGACGCCTGGTAAAGACTCTGCACTCTCAGCCCCCATGACCTGAAAGATTGGAACTCCAGTGCAGGAGTGACCCCCAGGAGGCCCTCTCCCTTGCACAGGTGGTGTCTACCCCGAGGAGCCCCCCCCCCCCCCTTGCCTGCCTGCATCGCTGAAGAGACCCCTTGGTCTCACATTGATTTACATTGGAAACCCGACGTGTGTTTACACACTGCACCCGGCCGCCCCCGTGCTGCTGAGGGTGTACTTTCTGTGCTAACTTGTGTTCTCCCCCCCACCCCCCCCCCCCGTGCCCTACAAAACCCGTTTGCGTTTTGGGCACCACTGTGAACTCTGCACCTGACCGGCCCTGAGCTGCTGGTGTGGTAACTTTGGGGTTGCTCTGAACCCTCAACGGTAGGCTGCCTTGGACCCAAACTTGAACCCCGTAGGTGGTTTACTTACCTACAAAAACTAACAAATACTTACCTCCCCCAGGAACTGTTGAAAATTGCACAAAGTGTCTAGTTTTAAAATAGCTATATGTGATTTATTTGAAAAGTATATATGCTATTGTGATTATTCTAAGTTCCTAAAGTACTTACCTGCAATACCTTTCATTTGAAGTATTACATGTAAAATTTGAACCTGTGGTTCTTAAAATAAACTAAGAAAATATGTTTTTCTATACAAAAACCTATTGGCCTGGAATTGTCTCGGAGTGTGTGTTCCTCATTTATTGCCTGTGTGTGTACAACAAATGCTTAACACTACTCCTTTGATAAGCCTACTGCTCGACCACACTACCACAAAATAGAGCATTAGTATTATCTCTTTTTTGCCACTATCTTACCTCTAAGGGGAACCCTTGGACTCTGTGCATACTATTCCTTACTTTGAAATAGTGCATACAGAGCCAACTTCCTACAATGAGGCAACAACTTTTGAGGAAAGGCCAAAGGAAGATCAGCCAAAGGCGCCAATTCTGCAATGCAGTGACTCCCTTCCCCTCCCATCTGATCACACCACACTTAAAACCATGATTTGTAAAGCATGGCAAGTCCCCTGTGAGGGTCTCAAGATGCTGAATTTTAGGCACCGGGAGATTAAATTATTTTCCCAGAATCTGAGGATGATGAGCCGATGCAGAGCTCAAACCTGATTCTCCTAACTCCAAAGTCGACAGTTCTGGCTGTTACACCACACCCTCTCCCTTAAGGCTACAGGTGGTTCTCCAGTATTGCAGAGATATCACCTCCGTACAACGGCTACTTACCGTCCTGTCCATCATACAACACAGTAACTGCCTGGAGCCCACTGCAACCCCACCAAACCTCCCATCTTGTATACACACCCACCTTGCAGAACACAAGTGCCTCCTTCAGGAAGAGGTACCAGTTCTTATAAGGCCCTGCAACAAGTACATCTTCGCAGAACATTTCCTCATCTTCACTCTGCAGCATTGAAACTTCATGATGGCTCTTAATCTAAAGGACACCTACTTTCACATATCCATCCATCCTTACCATTGCCACTACCTCTGCTTCGAGGTAGGTGGTTAGCATTATCAATTCTAAGTGTTGCCAATTGGGTTGAGAACTGCCCCCAGAGTGTTCCCCCAATGCCTCTCCATGGTAGCTGCCCATCTTCGAAGGAAAGGCATTCATGTATTCCCTTATTTAGACGAATGGCTGATCAAGAGTGCAAGCGAACATCAGTACCTTACTCACACCGAATCACCATGTCCCACTTCCACAATCTGTGCTTCACCATAAATACTCTAAAGTACGATCTTCAGCCCCTTCAAATTTAACTCTTTCAAGGAGCTAAGCACAGTATATTCATTGGCATTGCTGACCCCAGTCGGGCAAGAGTGCAAGCATTTGTGTAGTTTCTGCCCCTTTTTCAGCCAAATCATCAATTGACAATCAGAACAGTTCCTCACCTTCTTGAATGATGGCCTTGTGCAAATCCATAGTTGTGCACACCCGACTTAACATGTTGACGTTTTCATTGATGCCTGTTAACACAATGGTCACACTGAGTAGCATTTGCACAGTGCATTCAGCATTTAACCACTAGCTACCCCTGCACACAGGGTACCTTCTGGGAGTGAACATCCTTTTAGTAGACCTTCTCAGCAGGATGCATCAACAAGTCCACAAGTGGAAACTCCACCCATAAGTCCTGGTCCCATACATCACCATTGTCGATTCCCAGAGAGTGACGTCTTTGCCTCCAGCTTTCTACATCCACTGTCCCTGGACAGTGCTTTATGCAGGGATGTTTTCCTATGCTTTTCCTGTTCTCCCACTTCTTCTTCTTCTTATCCCGGTGACCCCCACGTGGGCCATATACCCTCTGTTTTCGACCCCTTCTGGAAATGTCGGGGGTTTCCCATGAGAAGCCCGGAAACAGGCTGGACCTTCTCACGCGAACCTTGGCACAATTAGATGCCCAACCCCATACAACTCAATCTAGTTCTTGAGGTCCCAGAGTTTGACTATCTTACACTCTTGAGGGAGGGTTATGTCTATACACAAAGAAGCACTCAGACCCACTATGGGGACTTGCTATGCACCCAAGTAGAAGAGGTTTGTTTATTACTGCATCATTAACCGCATAGATCAACTTAAGCCTGCCGATCAGGATATTTTCTGCTTCCTCCTTCATGTACAAAAATCGGGCCTCGCTTATACTTCCATATGCCTTCGCTTAATTGCAATTGCATCTTACATGCAGAACAGAGAGCACCCTTCTTTATTTGGAATCCCTGTCATCAAGTGGATTATTCTCCCTAGGGTGCTACATACCCCTGTTTGGGACTGTAATGTTGTCCTTACCAGACACCTGGACCCTCCTTTTGAACATTTGCACGTGCCCATTACATCCTTTCATGAAAGTTGCTTTTTTTGTCGCTGCCACATCTTTACGATGTGTTACTGAATTGCAGACTCTCGCCTTACGGGAGCCTTTCTGAGACGATCTTGCCATTCCACTGTAATCAAACCATTGAGCTCCTCGTCTTCTTTCCACAACCATACTTTTGTAGCAGAACGGTTCTTCGCACCCTTGATGTCAAGCGGTCTCATGTATTACATTGATAGGACCAAATCCTTTGGCAATACTCAGCAACTTTTTGTTGCTTTCGGCAATCCACTCATGCTCTTTCAAAGGCAGGCATTGTCAGATGGATTGTGACCTTGTATCCAATCCTGCTACAATAAAGCTAAACAGAATTTGCCTGCCCAGCCATGGCCTTATTCCGTGTGCAAGAAAGGAGCCACTATGGCTTTCCCTGGAAACATACCAGATGGTCCGGGAGTAGGCTTGGGGCATGTACTCAGTTTTTGTGTGTGTTTTGAGTATGTAGGTTTCAAGTCTGCTTGCTAATAATAAGAAATCGGTGTGGGCAGGCTGGTAGGCAAGTTCTGCAAATATGATGCAGTTACAAGCTGCGTCTTTTCACCATTGCTTGTTATTCCTGTGCTGAATTTTGCCTGTCTTGCCCGTCCAGTTTTTTGCTGCCTGGCACCTGATGTAGATAATGGTATTTTCTAGTACTGCTATTGTGAACATTCTGAACTTTTTAGCTTCTAGCACATGGTACTTTTATGCCTTGGCCCTTTAAGTTTATTTCCTGGCCTATGATGACATTTATGTCTCCAAATGGTACTCATAGTAATTCAACCCTATTATATCTGGTGTCAGTAGTTTTACACCTACTTTTAATATTCTGACTAGTAAACCTCTTTTGTCCATTTTCCGTGGAGGTTGCTTCCCAGCCCCTCAAGGATCTCTGTTTTTATATCCTGATGTAGACCAAGATCACTTTTAGCTCTGTCGTTAATAAATATTTTGTTGGGTCAGTATTAGCAAGCAGCACTTCACAAATAGGCACTTTCGTTTAGTCGTCTAGTCCTGATCAACGTTTTTTTATTTAACTAAGCATATTAAGGAGGAGGAGTGTAGCATATACCAGTGAGGTGGTTTAAAAAAGCCATGTCTTCGGTTCCTTCCTGAAACTGAGTACTTTGCTGGGCTTGATTGTCTACATAAAATACATTAAACTTGAATTTGGAAACATACCCGTGGCTGACGTGCATGAAGCAGCTACATGGTCCACTCCACAAACATTGACCAAACACTAGTGTGTGGATGTCTTAGCATGCCAACAAGTAAGAGTTGGCGAGGTGTTTTAAGAACTCTGGTTCAGTCCTCTGCAGCATCTTCCAGCCAGCCACTGCTCGTGGGAGTACTGCTTTATGGTCTTTGCAGAGTATGTTTATCTACAACCACACATGCTATGAACAGAATTCATTACTGATCTTATAGGCATCTGTTCACAACATGTAATGCTGTAGATTACCATGCACCCACCCATCTCCCTGGAAGCCTTTGGTTGTTGCAGATGCGCATTTCTCTTACTTAAATTCTTGCTACATACCGCCCTGCATGGTCATTACACTTTCCTATCTAACGCTTCATCTTTTCGCTCACCCCCAGTGCGGAAAACAGTTGCACATTGGAGCTGATGCCCATGCCCATTGCCAACTAAAAGAGGAGTCACTATACCTTGGTACTCAAAAAACTTCTTTGAAAAAAAACAAGTTGCAAGTGTCTGAGCCCAATATAAATGACAGGAAGGTGCAGAACATTCGAATCTACAGCACTTGAATAGATGCTTACAAGTAAATAGCATATTCTTTTATGGGAGCCCTGATAGGAATTATACACAGACTTGTATACCTAATCACTTGTCTCCGAGGTATGTTATGCCAAGAAAAGAGTATATGCAGAGGTGTTGTCATTCTCACAAAGGAGTACATACTTTTTCATACCTAAACTCCATATGTTATATCGGCAGAAGATAGCATCTCAGTCACACAAGTGATGCCAATAATTACAATCTGTACCAACTCTTTATTGAAACCTCAACATCGTAAATAGTGATGTTGATGTCCCTAATAGTGCGGATGTATCTGAGTTAAATAAAAAATAAATAAAAAAAATCAATGACATTTCTGGTGCCGCATGTCATATCAGAGGGTGAAAAGCTGTTTAGTTGCTCTTTGGTGACCGATCACAAGTAAATGAACTCCAGAATGATATTCTTTTATGATTAAGAAATGTTATTGACTTTTATGTAATATATTTTTTAAATAAATGTGATTAACATGGGTGACACTCTCAAGACAAACTAAATATGAAATGGATGTAGAGAAAACCCCTAACTGTTTCTTTTGGAAGAACTGCCAAGTTCAACACCATGTTTAAACCTGATTGTCTAAATATCTGAATGCCCAGGTGGACATGTTTTTGAAATATGAGAAATTTCACTTAAAACTGAAGAGAGGTTGTAGCTGTAACCAAATTAGATTTTGTTTTTGCACTTATGATTGTTGTTGACCAGTCCAGTTGAATGGAACAGGTTTCAGTTTTCTTATGATTTTGTCAACATGCTACCTGTGTTTTTGTTGTTTTATATTAGCCTTTTGCTGTGACTACTTATGGTGGAGTTGGTGTATTGCATGGAGGCCAGGGTGAAAGCTGACTGTAGGTTCTCAACTAAGAATGGACAGACATGTAGTCAAAACACGGGAAAATGTGAGAACCATCTATGTTTTCCTGTGTTTCTTTTTATGGAAGTAGTTTATTGGACAGTACTGAAGATTTATGAGGAGGAGATGAACGGCCTACATGCTAAAAATGAATAAGGAAAATGGAAAATCTTAATATTGCTGAGCTAGATGCATTCCTGTTGCTTCATTTTTAAAGTAAAAGTTTTTCATTTGATTTTTCTTTTTTGAGTTACACATATCTCAACTTGGCTCAGTTTTCAAAAACTAGGAGAGGGGTAATTTTCTTTTTTGGCAATCTAACTGTGGCACCACAGAGATACAGGTGGTCCTAGTGATGGACTATTCTACTTTACATACTCTAAAATGCAGTTTACAAGCCTCCAGCCGGGGATCATTGCATGCGTCTCTTCTCACCTGCTAAGTATGGGATTTAATAGTAAACGTGGGAGGCACAAAGAATGGCTGGAAAACAGGAAATAATTGCTACTAATTGAATGAGGTTGAGGGAAATTGAAGTGGTTTTGGGAGGTTCTACCAATAAAAACAGATTCCATAGGAGTAGTATGATGGCAGTTTATAAGATACAGATTTAAATCTACAGTAGTAGCCCTTCTTACAAAACATAGTTAAGTGTACTTGAGCTCAGCCTTGAAGTAAGTCAGGTACCACACAATGCCAAACACTGGGTTTTAAAAAAAAAACACTCCTGTAGAAATCCATGAAGGCAGGCAACAACACTAAAACAGGGAAGCATATAGATTAAAGGAAATACCACTTTAAATTAAATTATCAGTGTATTTTTTTTTTTTTTACATTAAATTATATTTTTGAATTTAAAACATTTTCAGTGTTCGATTTTAATACAACATGTTGTGTAAATTATTTGAAAAAATAGAGGAAATGTGTAACTTTTTTAAACATTGTGGCACATTTAATACAAATAATTTAAGAGTGGGAAGGTCCGAATTAACTTTTAATTTTCAATTAAAAATGTAAATAATTTAAAATGTAGTGGTATTATGTTAGAATAGTGCAAGTGTTTTTCCTGTGTTGCTTTGGTAGTCCCGTGCGAATAGTTAAAACATTTTTTTTTTTTTTACTAATTTATAGTAAATTTTATTAAACTTCCTTATTACTTTCTATAGGGGGAATCTCCACCCGAGGGGAAGAGATCCCCACAGACATGGAAAGTTACTAAGTTTGTGCTTGTAAATTTAGTAACAGGAGTCTGGTAGAGACTTGTAAATTTACATCAAAGTGTCCGTCTATCCATGGAAATGGTGAAGAGCACCAAGTTATCGCTTAGCATCCAAACTAAATTTTGTGAATATCTCCAAATCATTTTATCCTGATAGTTAGCTACTGTTGGCTTATGATAATGTTAACATGATTTCTTTATAGGGATTTTTTTTTCTCTGTTCAGACTTGTTCAAACGTCTGTGCGTGATATTTTTCTTAAAGTACTCAAAACAGGAATAACACACCTCCTCCATTGAAAATTCTTATTTCAGTTAATTCTGGCCTATATAGTTGTTCTTCATTTGGGTCACTGAGAGAATTTCATGGACAGTTGTAATTTTTGCAACTATTGTTTGAATTGATTGTGACATGCTGAATGATTGCTAGATAACACTTGTTTTTCTCATGCGCTGAAAACCTCTCACTGAGAACTTGCAAGGATTCTCAGCCTTTCTGCAGCCTGTGTGAAAGTCCTAATCATTGGGCATCTAACTGAGTTGTTTCTTTCTTTCTTTTTCTTTTTTTAACAGACTGGGATCATGTTGAACAGACCGGTGATGAGGGTTGATGATAGTGACAAATCTCACCCCTCACGGCCTGGAATGGGTAATCCCCCACCAATGCCTGGACCGCCAGGCAGCCAGATGCCCCCACCACCACCGCGTCCGCCTGGAATAGGAAATCCACCACCACCTCCTGGGATGGGAAACCCACCACCACCACCTCCTGGTCAAGAAAATTCTATGCCACCACGTCCCCCAGGATTGGGCAACCCACCGCAGATGCCTCCACCACCTCGCCCACCAGGAATGGGCAATCCTCCTTTGCCACCAGGTCAAGGCTCCCAGTTACCACCACCGCCGCCTCGTCCTGGTATGGGAAATCCTCCACCACCACCACCACCTGGTCAAGGCAACCAGTTGCCCCCTCCACCTCGTCCTGGCATGGGCAATCCCCCGCTACCTCCAGGTCAGGCCAGCCAACTTCCCCCTCGTCCTGGAATGGGAAATCCACCGCCACCTGGACAATCTGTTCAGTTGCCCCCACCACCTCGTCCTGGAATGGGTAATCCTCCTCCACCTCCTGGGCAAGGAAGCCAGCTCCCCCCTCCACCTCGCCCTCCAGGAATGGGGAATCCACCTCCACCTCCTGGGCAAGGAAGTCAGCTACCCCCTCCACCCCGTCCTCCTGGAATGGGTAATCCACCTCCACCTCGACCTGGAATGGTAAATCCCCCGCCGCCTCCTGGGCAAGGCAGCCAGTTGCCCCCACCTCCTCGAATGGGAAATCCACCACCACAGATGCCACCGCCACCACCTCGTCCAGGAATGGGCAATCCACCTCAGATGCCACCACCACCGCGAATGGGCAATCCACCTCAGATGCCACCACCACCCCCTCGTCCTGGAATGCCAACTCCACCACAGCCTCCTGGGCCAGGCAACCAAATGCCACCGCGTCTTGGGATGGGCACTCCACCACAGCAGCCACCACGTCCTGGACAGGTAAAAGAAGCATGAAATTCGTCCCCCAAATTACTTTTTTATTTATTTATTAAAACAATAACAATCATTTTCAGCTGTTTGGTTGCAGCTCATAAGTTAAGCAGATTGACATAAGCTAATTCAGGCTGAAAGATAGTATCTGACAACACTGGTTTAGTGTACAGCTTCTGTTTTGCTTCTTTAAACTTTGTGCCCAAATCAAGAATGCATTTATATTAGTGGTGACCCCCTGAGGTATGTAATTTTGCTCTCCCTTGATTAGGAACTGTGCATCTCTCGGGTCTGTTGGCTGTTAAATGCATATGCTGTAGAGGTTTAGCAGCTCTTTTTCACAACCAGCTGCCAAATCAGTTTGCTGAAATTTATACATGAACACATTCCTATTTACTTCCACTGTACTTGATTTGTGCCCCTAACATTTGTCCTTTGAAGTCCTTAATTTGGGGCATTGTACCCTCCGGATTTTGCAGGTCACGACCCTCTTTCGGTCTTTGCCATAGCTTTCTTTTACATTACTTGTTGCTATTCCATTGCTTGGACATACGTGTATTTCTGATACCATGCTTTCCTCTGGAGTAAAACAGAACATTCCTTGATAATATTTCTAGATTATGCACCACATCGGCCCTACATTCTCCCATTTGAATCCTACTTGTCAGTGTATCTCCACAGTGACTTTAAAAGCACATTTCTGCTTTGCATTTTGATGACCAGCATTGCACTGAGTTTGAACCACTAGTCTTAAACTGCAGTGTCCCCTGCTGCCGATCCCTGGGCACTCTTTTAGGGCATCTGTATAGTAGCCTGTGGCATCCCTTGTATTGTTGTTCTGTGGTACCACATACAGTTTTGACCTTCAGCCTTAGTCTAGACTTCAGCAATCTGGCTACTACTTCTAAATTTGATTGTTTTCTCCCTCTTTACGGGAGAATATATAGTAGTTCTTAGGGTGCTGTAAACCCAGGAGAGTCCTCTTATGTTTCAGGCAAGGTGTTATGAAGCAGAGTCAACTGATGCAAAAATGTAAAGCATGTCGAGAGCTGCCCTAATGTTCTCTGCAACACTTTTTGCAACTAGCACCTCGTCAAGGAGTTGAGTTTTAAATGGCATTTACCTGCACCACCTCATGATGGAAAATGTCCTGGCTGATATCTGTAAGGCTTATTTGTGCGCACGTGAAGTGGCAACTATTCATGCACACAAACTAGGTGCAGAAAAGAGAGCAAACTAGCTATAGAACACATTCCACAATTGAACTGGGTTCAGATTTTGATTAGGGTTAAAATTAGTTATAGGAAAGTCTTCTGTCACATCTTCTCACTGGTCCTACAATGAACTAAATACTTTTGCTAAAACAGTTGCATTTCGCCAAGCAGCAGATGCCACAATATCTTAAAACGAAATAGTGATACTGAAGTAAGGCATTAGAACATTGCCAAATTAGACAAGTAAGACATTGGATTCCTGTCTTAAAGTGCTGGAATTGAGCACTAAGACAGTAACCACAATGGTGGCAATTATATAAAACTCACCTTACCATGCATGGGCTGTGTCTTCGAGGGAATTGTGGTAGGGATCCAGGAAGCATGGGATAATGTAAAGTACATACTGGAATTACTAGAGCCTAACGGATGACAACAACAAAGTTATTTTAATATGATATCTTTGTTCCAGAACGCAGTTATACACATGCCATTTGAAGTCTCTGTTTGCAGATGTGGCTCTCTACATTCCCCGTAGCTGGCCATTGTAGAGTTAAATACCAGATTTTTCTAATATGTGTTTTCTGATTCCCTGTTTGTTTTTGCCGAGCATGTGAGTCCACTGTTTCTTTGCTATCAATCTATCTATTACCCCTTTTTAGTGTCTCCTATTATCTTCTCCATTTCAGATGCCAAGCATGCCCATGCCACCTCCACCAATGAGCAGGCCCCCAATGCCAGCCCCACCTCCCCCGCCACTAGGGATGGCGATGAGTTTCCAGATGCGTCAACCACCTCCAGGTATTGGCCCTCCACCACACCGCATGCCATCTATTGACCAAAGTGGGCTCTCGGAGGAAGACAGGATGAAGATGGCACAGCAACAGTCTGCAATGTTGATGCAACACCAACAACACCAACAACAACAGCAGCAACAACAGCAGCAACAACACCAACAACAACAGCAGCAACAACACCAACAACAACAGCAGCAACAACACCAACAACAACAACAGCAACAACAACAGCAGCAGCAGGAGGAGCGTGCAAAGCAGGTGTGTGTGTATGTTGTGGAAAAGAAAGGTTTTTTTCAGTGGAATTTGTTTGTGTCTTATGAAAGCTAATGATCTAAGTTGAATGAGAGGTTGTCGAGGCCAGTAGTCACTTGCCATTATCCTGTGTGGTTTCAATTGTTTACTTCATGTGTCCCACGACCACTCTACTGTTGCTCTCCACTTAAGTGACCAACATACTCCTTTTTGGAACTTAACTCCTATTATGGAAGTGAGGTCAAGAAGTGTAAGGTAAATCCAATAGCTAGAGGTGAGTTTGGGATTATAACCACAGATACAGTATGGCAAAGAAACAACACTCAGTGACATCAATTTCCTGTTAGTGCTTCAGTTAAAAAAAAATGCTTTATTTAACAAGCAAATTATAAGTTGTGTTAAAAATGATAAATACAAAACCTAGAAGTTGTAGTACATTTTGTGTTCAAGGCATGACCCCAAATGTTATAGCACCTTTGAGCGGCGTAGTGGATGTCTGTTAAAATTGAATGGATGGCAAATGCTCTCCCATTAGGCAGTCTGTGTGAGAAACCTTGGACGCACTCAGTTCCCTGCTTTTTACCAAAGCTACAGCTGGGTCTGAATGCAGGCACGGGGTTCAGAAAGGGGGGAGGTGGGTCTCTGCACCCAATTCAGTTGCTGTACAGCTCTTGGGTAATACCATGTTTGGAATATAAAGTTTGAAATATAAAGTTAATAAACAAAATAGGGCAGGCCTTGACTGGACTGTGTCATCCCAGTCATGCATAACCCACATGCCACCAACAGAACTCCACTCAATAAATTTTCATTTGCTCCTGAAAGGCATCAGATCCTGACCTCGTGTTCAGTCACTGGTATCTGGATAGGGGCGCACTCCATAAAGCTATTTATTAGTGTCCACCTGTCAGTTATGGGAAAGTGAACTTGTAATCATTTGATTACCTTTGTCTTGGAAAGTAATGGCTGTGGTCAGGAGGCACTGGTCCTACCTGATCTTAATAGAACCAGCTTTATTTTAATTTTTTACCAAATTATGAACCAGACCTTTATTTAATGAAGTCTCTGGAACAGTAAGGGCAAGGACAGCAGTTAAAACATTTTAAAGATAGGCCAGTGGAACTTGGTCCTTCTGTGGCAGAAAAGGGAAGATACTGGATGAGTCTCATTCTGGGCAGGGTAATGTTTTTTACTATTTAAAGGTGATAGAGCATTTTCTTAACCCAGATGATGGTCTTGATTCTTGCTTCCTTCAGGGCAGCTGGGGATTAGTGATCTCATTGTTCCTGGGAAGGCTTGGTCCTTCTAATCCTGTGACTGGGGCACCCTAGCTGGAACATTGACCCAGCTGATGTAGCCTTAAGTTTCACTGGCCTGATGCCTATCTCCCATTTATCTCTGCCTCTGCACCACCTTTTTGCTCGCAAGGATTAGGACACTGGGTATCTTGGCCGTCGAGATCAGTCTCGCTTGCCCACTATCTGATGGTTCTGCAGCTAATTACCACCTGACTTGCTCTGGTTCTCACTGAGGGCTCCCATGGCGGACTCTGAGCCATGCGCTACCCAGCTGCGTCTTTTGGCTGTGTGGAGCTCAGCGTCAGGAAGGCGGGGGAGGGGAAGGTGGAAGCAGACAGTGAGTGGCATACATACCACGGCTGTATGCAGAAAGGGGGATCCCCACCCCACTCTCTGGGAACGCAGTTAAGCACACTCGCCTGTAACTGATGGCCTGCACCTCCAGTGTCACTGGGGGCCCCCAATACTGACCTTAAATTTGCGGAGGAGGGGTGGGATAGGAGTTGGACTGCCTTTCTGCACTCAGACGTACTGGACATAGATTTTAACCCTTGCGGGCCCCTTTTTGGATATTTTAGCAGTGAGATACTGAGGCAATTACCTCTGGCGGCAACATATTCATGCTCCAGTCGCCTGCGGGACGCTGACTGATGCGGCTTACTCGGTTTGCAGTGATCTCCCTGGTCCCTGTCAGAATTGTCTTACCTCTTATGCGGTCAAACACAGGGGTCCATGATTGCAGCTGCCACCCCTTCCACCTGATGGGGAAACTCCATACGAGGAAGCCTTTCCCCGTATCTACAACCTCCACCATAATGCGTGACCAGGGGAACAATGCACACAACAACGCTGCGGACCTCGCCTTAGAAGACTCTGATGACATCTTTCCTCCAACAGAAGAGCTGGATTTAATCCTACAGGCCATCACCAGAAGTGTACTGGAGAATAAAGTAGGCACAGATGCTAGAACCTGGCCTCTTAAATGATGATTGATCGGAAACTGGCAGAGCGAGTTAGGAAAACTGAAACCTTGTTACAAGAACCACAACCCGAAATGGATGCTCCCATCACAAAAATATCCATATTGTTGATCTCCCTTAGGTTCCTGAGGGCCATGACCCATCCATAGTTAAGAATTGTACATTATTTTTGCAAATCGATAACCTTTGAGATTCACTTGATGGTCTGTTTTTCTTTTCACAGATACTCTGGCTTGTGTTCTTGTAGATACATATTAGGAAGGGAGATGCCATTTTATTTCTTTAGGATTATTTGCCTTTCTGTACAGAAAAAAATGACTGAACGGAAATTGCATGAAATTTGACATGAAAGTAGAACTTAAAGAAGTGTCTTTTCTTGATTTGGTGTAAGTATTACAAAAATGTGTCAGGTGAGCTCTGAAAGATTTAAAAGTAAGACCATTACTAATACAGATTGTCTGCAAACCTACATTTCGGACTGTTCATGTCCCCAGATTTAAAAATATATATATTTGGCCAGACAAGCGATATTTTTCCCTGTCATCCATTTCTGGGCTTTTGCGGACAAGAAGATTGTATGGCCACACCAGGGAAAAGCCTGTTGCAAATGCCTTTACTGCGTGCTAGGTTTAGCTCCCTGACCTTCACAGTCTAGTTGGGGGGGGGAGGGCCCAAAGGAATTGCTCCTTATCCCTTATGTAATTTAAAAAAATAAAAATTGAATTTGTTTCCTTGATTCACGGCTCTGTCACAAACAATGCAGAGACAACCAATCCTATGGTAAGTACTCAGGCCTCGAAAAATAATAAAAATGTTACTAGACTTGCAGGTCGAGTAGCATGAATAATCTACTCGACCTAACTGTAATGTACTTGACCCGGAAACGGTGTGATCCTAGGCAAATATTGTATTTTACAGTGGCCTTTTTCTTCATTCTCGCATGAGTGCACCTTCAAATATATGAGTTACGCATTTCTGTTGCAAAAACGAATCCTCTTGTTTGATTAAATACACTAAACGTTTGTTCCACGTATAATAAACTAGTCTACATATAGTGTACACATGATCCATGCATAACTTGCCTCTTAGCTTACTAATAGCTTTGCCATCAGTACAGGAGTGTTTCTCAGTTTGTTTTAAAACTTACTTTTAATAAATATATTACTAAAGCATGATGTGGTAGCGCACTGTCATTTATAGACTGTAAATTTCCAAGAAATGTCCAAAAACCTTTCTACTAACTTGCAACTTTAATGACAAAACTATATAGTGTATTAACAATAATCTGTGAAAAAAAAAATTTCTGAAAACATTTTTCATTTGCACTTCACCAAGTGAAGTGTCCTGACTTTTTTTTTTTTCATTCTATTAAAATATTTTTGTCATCACACAGAGGTAGAAAAATGGTCTTTTACAGCTACTGAAATATATTTTGAAATGTTTGTAAACTTGACTTAGCTATATAAAACGTTGTGTGTTAGGAAAAACCTGATACTAAAAGCCTTTCATTTCACATAGGTCAGGCAATTTACCTTACAAAATCCTGGAACTCTGCAGTCACAAGGAAAGGTATTTGCATTGCAAGAAGACAAACTGTCTTTTGAACTCTGTCTCTGAACACAGAGCAAATGTGACAAGAATAAGATTTAAAGGCATCTTAATTGCTAATTCAGTTTCTGACTGAACAGAACACCTGTTCTTTGTCCACTTGCCTGAAGGGTCGAGTGGAATCTAAAAATAGCTTGACCTCATAAAATAAAACTCGCCATAACGAGTCGTACTTTTGTATCCTTGTTGGGTGCTCTCTCGAGTATGCATACCTGGAACCGAGACATGGCCCATCAAGGGTTCAGGAGTTTTGTCTGCGGACTCCCCATTAGGAGTCCACAAAAATATTTAAACAATTTTTTAAAATAATTTGAAAAGGACCATGTGCAGCAGATGTTTGACAGACCCTGTGCCTCACTTCACCAGGCCACTCCTCACCCCTACTGCTATCACGAGAGGTGTTGAGTAAAGGGGCCTGGCCATAGGCTTTGCATTTGGTGTGCAAGTTACAAATAGTATGACTTGTGTGATAAGATAAAAATTGACTCCCAGTTAGTGGTGGACGATATTGAAAACACAATTCATACACCTGTTGTACATAGAAGTGGGTACGCAAGATATCTTTCAACTTTTTGGAATGCAACTTGAAAATTGCCGCACCTCAATTACACAGAGCATCGATCATCCTCATCCTTGCCTCAAGTTTTTATGCACATCATACTGCAATTAAGTTCTTCTTTTCTTGGCTGAGGTCTCCTGGCAGACCAGTCTCCTTGGGAATGTGGACTTTCAGATGCTTTAGGGATTGTGGATAAAATCTTTCAGTTAATCTGATTTCTTCACTCCCTAAAACAGCTGTCTTTGACCTATCTCTAAAAACAGGAGCGGCAGCAGCAAGACATGGCAAAAATGAACTCTGCAACATCCAGACCATCAGATGTGGGATCCAGACCCACGGTGTCACTGTCCTCACGAGGTAAACCAGCTCCATACTAGGGATTCGGCTTTTTCATAGGCCCATGCTAGTTATCGAAAAATATTCATGGGTGATAATGGGAGGAAGTTTGGAGTTGTTTTTTGAGGGGCGGCAAGAAATATAGATGTGTCACTTGAGATCCACTGCTTTGGTGTGGTAGAGTGTGCTAAATATTCAATCATGATTTGGATTGGTTCACGTAGTCCTCATGTGTAGATGATCAGGGCTAAAGAGGTATGGTTTTCCTCTTGTCATTACTTACTTTGAGAACCTCCCCAATTTATGATTTTTTTTTTTTCTGTCATTCTTTTGTTTGCAGTAAGTGTTTCTTCTAGTGCTCCTTCACCCGGTACAACTGTTACTACCTCAGTCAGCAGACCACGTGGTGCCCCACCTCCTCCAGGAGAAGAAAGCCGTGAGGTAAGGACACAGTCCTACTGCCCTTTAAGGCCAATTGTATAGAGCCTTTGCTATGTTTTGTGGGGCAAGTATTCCCTTAAAGAAAGCAAGCTCAATCGGGTGGATTGGAGTAGCTCAGAAACCAGCAGTACTGGGTAACCGATAACCTGAAAATCGTAGCCATCAATAATATTAGATTAAAATATTACCATTTCTTGTGCAGTCCTCAGGAATTAAAATCTTAGGTCATTCAAAGCTGACTGAGCATGTTCCTAGTGTGCAACAGTGTTTCTAGTAGGAACACAGTGACCCCAACGCACAAAGGTAAGTGTGATCATAAAGTTTAGTTGATGCCAAATTAGGCCCAGTGTATTTAGAAGTCTAATACTGTTAATGAACAAGAGGCTGCAGTTTTTCAGGTATGGAAGGGCAGGGTCGATAGCAAGTCAAGTCAAGTATGAAAGTAAAATGGTACAGAGGAGGCAAACGCGCCATCTATAGGATGCAGCGACCAACCTAAGCTGATTTGGGTTGAAGCTTTAAAGTAGTGAATTAAAGTCTAGGCTTTGTTTGTGAGTCTAGTGTCACTGAATAGCAACTACAGACAATGTCATGTTTGGCCAAGCTAAGCAGTTTTACATCCAAGGATGATAGCATCAGAATGAATAGCTCAGGAGTTTTTCCTTTTAGTTTCAGGGATGGTTCACTTTAGCCAGAAGTTCATTTCTTCTAGCTGACTTAAGATGACAGCACCATCTCATTCTGTGTATGTTTTTTCTTGCAGTCTGAAGAAGCTGCATCTGGGCCCAAAATACCCCAGGTCCTTGAAAAGATATTGCAACTGAAAGAGAGCCGACAGGAAGAAGATGAGTATGCTGCAGGTAAAGTTTGGTATCTGTGGCTACCTAGTATAGTTTAGTTTTGTAGATGAGCAATAAGCGGGAGTGAGACATAAAGGTTTCTGAAATGATTCATGTGTTAGTTTTGCTTTCATTTGGGACATTACTTGTATATATGCTGTCTGCTAATGGAAGAATAAGTGTGCTGTTGTATTCTATATTCTGTGCCTTATGGTTATGAATTGGTAGTGACGTTGCTACTGGTGTGTTTTTTCTCATGCTGATAATTAGTGTAGCATCATCTTTACGCCTGAGCCAGAAAAGTGTTGCTTTTACTTCGGGTAAAGAGTGTAATATATGTACTGATTAAAGCTAACAAGAAACTTGAGTAAGAGTCCCAACTGTTCTCAGTCATCATACCATATTGCAGGCTCCAATATAACATCAGCTAGTATTAAAGAACTCAGAGGATTGGAGCACCACTAGTGTGTTCACTCCAGACTACAGGAAGTGGCCTCTGGTTGAGACTTGCAACATCTTCATCCAATGCGAATCTTCATAGTGAGAGTGGCAAGTGACACTGTGTCTGATTGACCACAGTGTGCCAATTAAGGAACAAAGAGATAAAGTATTATAAATTTTAAACGTGTGATCAGATAGCTTTTGGTAGATGTCACCAACCAGTTTGGGTGCTGCCGCTCTCTGGCAGTGGGGATGCATTCCCCATTTGGCCACCAGTCTGTGTGCTGCTGCTGTGTGTCATGCTTAGTACGTAGATCGTTTTGATTGCCAATTTTGCTGCTTGTGTTGCTTTCTATCTGCACTTGTTGTTCTGATGGATACAACTACCTGTGGATTCCTCACCTAATGAATACTCCCATGGCGCCAGCATTCAATGGAAATCTTCTTCCTAGCTTCTGCACGTCGACGAGGACGTCACATTAGCCCACGCGACGCCGTCTGACGTCATACAGGCAATAAGAGGTCCTCGCCGATGTGCCGACGTCAGTTCCCTTTTTTCCGTGCATTCGAAACGGTTATCTTCGAGGGAGCTACTGTTACTTTCATAGTTACAGTGTATTTTCTGCTGCGTGGATTTTCTCTGCGGTAATAATGTCTCAGAGGAAGTCTGGTTTCAAGCCCTGTCGAGATTGTGGCAGCAAGATGTCCGTTACTGATCCTCACTCCGACTGTCTATGGTGTTTAAGCTCCGACCACGACGTCGCAACTTGTGATTCATGTCAGCACATGAATCCGAAGGCCCTGAAAGAACGTGAGGCTAAACTATTCATGGCGAAGTCGAAGAGAAAGGAGAAGAAACATCATAAGAAGTCTTCTTCGCCAAGGTCTCATCGGTGTCATCGAGACTCCCGGCGCCGTAGGGATTCACGGCGTCATTCCAGCAAGGAGTCTCGTTCGAGGTCGCCTTCGGCTCGGCGTCGGAAGACTTGGGAGGTCAGTCCCACGGTCACGCCACATCCATCGACGCCGTTGCCCTCTCCGACGTCACCGACTTCGCCTGGACAGGCGTCTGTGGTTGAGGTGATGCAGCCTCTTGTGATGTCTCTGGCGTCGGGGTCGCCTTCGATCCAGGCACCCCAGTATCCAGCTTTTCCCGCCCCTGAAGCCGATAATACCGCATTTCTGAATGCGATGTATACCATCTTTCAACAGATGGCTCCAGGAGGTGCTCCGGCTGGTCCTTCGGGGCCCTTGGCCTTTTCATTGGGTGATCCTGCGCCTCTACGGCCGGCACCCTTTATGCCCTTTCTCCCTTTAGGGAATGTGGGCTCGGCGCCGGTGGCTCCAGAGGTTTTGGCCCCGGAGGTTTCCATCCCGTCGACGTCAGGATTTCGTCCTGTGACTCCGGCGGGTCCATCGGAGACTCCAAGATTTCTTCGTCCGGCTCCTTCCTCGGCGCCGAAGCTGCCTGTGGCGCCGGACGCGGCGTCGGATGGTTCTGGAGATCGGCGCCGATCTTCGGCGGAGGTCATGTCGACTCCATGTATCGAGGAAAGACTACATTCGAGGAGGCGTGCTCTCCGTCTTTTGGAAGAGCAGGAATACCAACGAGTCTTGGAGGAAGGAGAGGTTGAGGACTCTGGTGATGGACTGCATGGTCTGGATACAGCCAGTGGGCTGGATACTTCCCCTGAGTGGGACCTTTCATCTCCAGGGGAATATACGGAGGAGGCTGCTACCTTTCACGCTGTGGTGAGGAAGGCGGCTAACTTTCTGGACCTGCCTTTGCCGGTGGCAGAGGTGAAGCAGAATTTACTGACTGAGGTACTGCATCCGGCCTCTGCTGCAGCGGAGCCTCTCTTGCCATTTAATGAGGCTTTGCTTGATCCGGTGTTAGAGGTGTGGAAGAAGCCAGTATCTTCCTCGGCTGTTCATAGGGCTGTGGCCAGGAGATATCGAGCTGCACCATCTGACCCTGGCTTTTTGTCTAGACACCCTACGCCGGCGAGCTTGGTGGTGCAAGCCTCCTGTTCCTCTAGGTCAGCGCCTGGATCTTTCCAGACGGTACCAGGAGACAGAGACTCTAAAAAGCTGGATGCACAATCCAAGAAGATATTTTCCTCCTTGTAGTTTGGCGTTGAAGGCCACCAACACGACTTGCATTCTGGGGAGATACATCCATGCTCTCATGGACGATATTTCATCTTCATTTACGGAGCTTCCCCAGGGACTCTTGAATGTTGTCTCGGATGCCCAGGCTGCCGCAACCAGATTATCCAGTCTGGGCTGGACACGACCGACTCGGTGGCTAGGGCAATGGGCACGGCTGTGGTGGCAAGGAGGCAGGCCTGGCTCCATAACTCAGGGTTCTCTGTGGACGTGCAGTCGACCCTGTTGGACCTCCCGTTTGATGGGGACAAACTGTTTGGGGCCAAGGCGGATTCGGCCTTGGAGAGGTTCAAATAAAGCAGGGCCACAGCCAAATCATTAGGGCTGCAAGCCCCTTCATCTTCTGCCTCCTCCAGATTTTTCAGGAGGTTTCGTGGATTTGGGCGTGGCTCTTCCTCCTCCTCCTTTCGGGGGAGATTCCAGCAACCCACCTCTTCCCTCCCCTATAGATCATTTAGAGGGAGGGGTAGGGCCCGCACCAGAGGAGCCTCTCAGCAGCACTCTGCCTCTTCCTCGTCCTCTGGAGGGGTGCAGCAGGGAAAGCAGCCTTAGGCTGCCACCATTTCCCACTCACTCCTCTCCTGTAGGGGGGAGGTTACGGCATTTTCTCCACAAGTGGGAGACTACTACATCAGACACTTGGGTTATCAGTATTGTGGGGAAAAGGCTACACCCTTCCCTTTCGGGAGTTTCCGCCCCCCATCCCGCCCCGCCCATCTTATTGTTCAGAAGAACACCTCCTGTTGTTAGAACAGGAGGTTCAAGTCCTCCTTTCAAAGGGCGCGGTGGAGTTGGTCCCAGAGCAGGAAAGGGGTCGAGGTTGTTACTCAAGGTACTTCCTGATTCCCAAGAAGGATGGTCGGTTGAGACCAATCCTGGATCTGAGGATCTTGAATTGGTTCCTCAAACAGGAAAAGTTCAAGATGCTGACCCTAGCTCAGGTGCTTTTGGCGTTGAACAAAGAGGATTGGATGGTGTCTGTCGACTTGCAGGATGCTTATTTTCATATCCCGATACTCAAGTCGCACAGGAAGTATCTCCGGTTTGTGGTAGGGTCGCAGCACTATCAGTTTGCGGTCCTCCCGTTTGGTCTTACTTTAGCACCTCGAGTCTTCACGAAGGTGATGTCAGTGGTTGCGGCAGAGCTCAGAAGGAAGGGAATAGCAGTATTCCCTTACTTGGACGACTGGTTGATCAAAGCCAAGTCTCTTGAGCTTGTGTCGCATCATCTGCAGTCAACAACCCAGTTGTTGTTCGACCTGGGCTTTTCGGTGAACGTGCCCAAATCTCACCTGGAGCCCTCTCAGCGCCTCCTGTTCATAGGGGCAGTACTGGATACAACATTGAATCGAGCCTTTCCTCCGCCTCAGCGGATTCAAGATATTCAGGAGTTGGTTCCAATGTTTCGAAATGGAGCGGTAGTTCCAGTCCTCAAGGTCCTTCGTCTGCTCGGTCTGTTTGCCTCCTGCATACTGTTGGTCACGCATGCTCGCTGGCATATGAGGGCTCTTCAGTGGTGCTTCCGAAGGCAGTGGTCTCAACACAAAGGAGATCTAGAAGGTGCTGTCAAGATCTCCAGAGATGCTGCTGTGGACTTGAAGTGGTGGATTGCGGGCAACAATCTTTCACAAGGAAAGCCGTTCGCGCAGTCACCACCAGTGACCACGGTCATAACGGATGCTTCCACTCTAGGGTGGGGAGCTCATCTGGGGGATCTGGAGGAGTAGGGTTGTACCTTCTCTGCAGAAAAGCTCTTCGACTATGGTCCTGAGCAAAGGACCATCAGATTTGCTTGGTAGCAAATCATCTGGCCGGGGTCTTGAATGTACGTGCGGACAGTCTGTCGCCATTTCTCGGCCGACCACGAGTGGTGTCTCCATCCAGATCAAGTCCGTTTAATCTTCCAGATGTGGGGGTTTCCTCGGATAGATTTGTTTGCCACTCTGGAGAACGCGCATTGTCCGTTATTCTGCAGCCTCCAGTATCCGATGCAGGGAGCGTTGGGGGACGCGTTTCAGATAACCTGGTGCGGCCAGTTCCTTTACGCGTTTCCCCCCCATACCCTTGATTCCTCGGGTGTTGAGGAAGATTCGCCAAGACCGGGCCCAGGTCATCTTCATAGCTCCGGATTGGCCAAGGAGGGTGTGGTACTCCGACCTTCTCCAACTCTCACTGTGCCCTCCGCTCCGTCTCCCTCTCAGGGCAGACCTCCTCTCGCAGTCGCAGGGGCAGGTTTTACACCCCAACCTCCAGAGTCTGCACCTACATGCCTGGAGATTGAGCGGGGCAACCTGAGTTCCTTCTCTCTCCCGCCTGATGTAGTGGATGTTATATTAGCGGCCAGGCGACACTCCACTAAATCTATCTACGCTAATAGGTGGTCTAAATTTGTTATGTGGTGTGGAGAGAGATAGATTGATCCCTTACATGCTCATCTGTCAGATGTTTTGTCTTTTGCTCTGTCTCTAGCGCAGAAAGGTTGTGCAGTGGCTACCATTAAAGGTTATTTATCTGCCTTGTCAGCCTTCATTTGTCTTCCAGACCAACCATCGTTATTTAAATCCCCTATTGTTCTCAGATTCTTGAAAGGTTTTCTAAATAAATATCCTCCAAAACCATTCGTTATGCCTCAATGGGATTTGTCCTTGGTCCTGACTTTCCTTATGGGGTCCCCTTTTGAACCTATGCATTCTTGCCCCTTAAGGTATTTAGTTATTAAGACAGTCTTCTTGGTGGCTATAACATCTGCAAGGAAAGTGAGTGAGTTGCAGGCCTTATCGGTAAAACACCCTTATACAAACTTTTATGGGGATAAGGTGGTGTTGAGGACCAAGGCTGCTTTCCTCCCGAAGGTTGTTTCACCCTTCCATTTGGCCCAGACAATTACTTTGTCCACGTTCTATCCTCCGCCTCATCCTTCAAAGGAGGAAGAGAGACTACATCGCTTGGACCCAAAGAGGGCGTTAAGCTTCTACATTGATAGAACAAAGGACTTCAGGCTGGAGGATCAGCTGTTCATTGGATACGTGGCCAAGAGGAGAGGAAAGGCAGTCCACAAGAGAACACTCTCCAGGTGGGTTGTTCTTTGCATTAAAATCTGTTACTCTTTAGCAAAGAAGGATCCTCCTGATGGCATTAGAGCTCATTCCACCAGAGCTAAGTCTGCCACTTCGGCCTTGGCCAGAGGTGTTCCTGTGGTCGACATCTGCAAGGCCGCAACTTGGTCGTCCCTTCACACTTTTGCAAAGCATTACTGTTTGGACTCTGAGGTCAGAAGGGACGGCCATTTTGCACGGTCAGTGCTGCAGGATTTCTTGGTTTGACCATTTAGGCACCCACCACCGGGCGTGGTACTGCTTTGGGACTCTATTCATTAGGTGAGGAATCCACAGGTAGTTGTATCCATCAGAAGAACGAGTTACTTACCTTCGGTAACGACTTTTCTGGTGGATACATTAGCTACCTGTGGATTCCTCACAGTCCCACCCGCCTCCCCGTTGCCTTTTTGGTCTTACCAAGTAATCCTTGAGTGCGCTCCTATTGGTCTTCAAGACTGCAATAGATTTTGTATATATGGATATTTGTGTGTGTGTGTGTGTGTGTGTGTGTGTGTGTGTGTGTGTGTGTGTGTGTGTATATATATATATATATATATATATCTTTGTGTATATACATAATTAGTATATATATTTGTTTGTTGGAAAAAAAAAAAGAGTTCTATTAAATCTATAGCCATTTTATTGCAATGTTGTGTGATTTACAATGTTATGGGATGTTGCCTTGCTCTTTCATAGCATTGGGTTATTGTTCTCATGCACGTAAAAAATGTTGGTACTGACGTCGGCGAGGACCTCTTTTTGCCTGTATGACGTCAGACGGCGTCGCGTGGGCTAATGTGACGTCCTCGTCGACGTGCAGAAGCTAGGAAGAAGATTTCCGTTGAATGCTGGCGCCATGGGAGTATTCATTAGGTGAGGAATCCACAGGTAGCTAATGTATCCACCAGAAAAGTCGTTACCGAAGGTAAGTAACTCGTTCTTCTAGTACAGGAGCTTCCTGATTGTGGAGAAGACATGTCAATGCGAGTCATTTCATGTGTGAGCTGAACGTATAGTAATGCAAATTACCAATCATATTAGACTAGAACCCAGTGATATGAGCCATGCCTTTCATTGTCAATTTGTTTGTGGTGAAATTGTGACTCAAATCATTCTGACTGTTTTGTTTGGTAAGCGAATGTACCCATGTGGGTAAATGCAGAACACCTATTGTAAGGAAATGCCTCCTTGGCATGGTTGCCCCCTGACTTTTTGCCTTTGCTGATGCTATGTTTACAATTGAAAGTGTGCTGAGGCCTGCTAACCAGGCCCCAGCACCAGTGTTCTTTCCCTAACCTGTACTTTTGTATCCACAATTGGCAGACCCTGGCATCCAGATAAGTCCCTTGTAACTGGTACTCCTAGTACCAAGGGCCCTGATGCCAAGGAAGGTCTCTAAGGGCTGCAGCATGTCTTATGCCACCCTGGAGACCCCTCACCCAGCACAGACACACTGCTTGCCAGCTTGTGTGTGCTAGTGAGACCAAAACGAGTAAGTCGAC
Organism: Pleurodeles waltl; assembly: GCF_031143425.1. Classification (NCBI taxonomy): domain Eukaryota; kingdom Metazoa; phylum Chordata; class Amphibia; order Caudata; family Salamandridae; genus Pleurodeles; species Pleurodeles waltl. The sequence goes on along the minus strand of NC_090448.1, from coordinate 764,089,298 downwards.
ATGGCACTCCCCTCAGGGTGCCATGCCAGCCTCTCACTGCCTATGCAAGTATAGGTCAGTCACCCCTCTAGCAGGCCTTACAGCCCTAAGGCAGGGTGCACTATACCATAGGTGAGGGTACCAGTGCATGAGCATGGTACCCCTACAGTGTCTAAACAAAACCTTAGACATTGTAAGTGCAGGGTAGCCATAAGAGTATATGGTCTGGGAGTCTGTCAAACACGAACTCCACAGCACCATAATGGCTACACTGAAAACTGGGAAGTTTGGTATCAAACTTCTCAGCACAATAAATGCACACTGATGCCAGTGTACATTTTATTGTAAAATACACCACAGAGGGCACCTTAGAGGTGCCCCCTGAAACTTAACCGACTGTCTGTGTAGGCTGACTAGTTCCAGCAGCCTGCCACACTAGAGACATGTTGCTGGCCCCATGGGGAGAGTGCCTTTGTCACTCTGAGGCCAGTAACAAAGCCTGCACTGGGTGGAGATGCTAACACCTCCCCCAGGCAGGAGCTGTGACACCTGGCGGTGAGCCTCAAAGGCTCACCCCTTTGTCACAGCCCAGCAGGGCACTCCAGCTTAGTGGAGTTGCCCGCCCCCTCCGTCCACGGCCCCCACTTTTGGCGGCAAGGCTGGAGGGAACAAAGAAAGCAACAAGGAGGAGTCACTGGCCAGTCAGGACAGCCCCTAAGGTGTCCTGAGCTGAAGTGACTCTAACTTTTAGAAATCCTCCATCTTGCAGATGGAGGATTCCCCCAATAGGGTTAGGATTGTGACCCCCTCCCCTTGGGAGGAGGCACAAAGAGGGTGTACCCACCCTCAGGGCTAGTAGCCATTGGCTACTAACCCCCCAGACCTAAACACGCCCTTAAATTTAGTATTTAAGGGCTACCCTGAACCCTAGAAAATTAGATTCCTGCAACAACAAGAAGAAGGACTGCCCAGCTGAAAACCCCTGCAGAGGAAGACCAGAAGACAACAACTGCCTTGGCTCCAGAAACTCACCGGCCTGTCTCCTGCCTTCCAAAGAACTCTGCTCCAGCGACGCCTTCCAAAGGGACCAGCGACCTCTGAATCCTCTGAGGACTGCCCTGCTTCGACGACAAGAAACTCCCGAGGACAGCGGACCTGCTCCAAAAAGACTGCAACTTTGTTTCAAGAAGCAGCTTTAAAGAACCCTGCAACTCCCCGCAAGAAGCGTGAGACTTGCAACACTGCACCCGGCGACCCCGACTCGGCTGGTGGAGAACCAACACCTCAGGGAGGACCCCCGGACTACTCTACGACTGTGAGTACCAAAACCTGTCCCCCCTGAGCCCCCACAGCGCCGCCTGCAGAGGGAATCCCGAGGCTTCCCCTGACCGCGACTCTCTGAAACCTAAGTCCCGACGCCTGGAAAAGACCCTGCACCCGCAGCCCCCAGGACCTGAAGGACCGGACTTTCACTGCAGAAGTGACCCCCAGGAGTCCCTCTCCCTTGCCCAAGTGGAGGTTTCCCCGAGGAAGCCCCCCCCTTGCCTGCCTGCAGCGCTGAAGAGATCCCTCGATCTCTCATTGACTTACATTGCGAACCCGACGCTTGTTCTAACACTGCACCCGGCCGCCCCCGCGCCGCTGAGGGTGAAATTTCTGTGTGGGCTTGTGTCCCCCCCGGTGCCCTACAAAACCCCCCCTGGTCTGCCCTCCGAAGACGCGGGTACTTACCTGCAAGCAGACCGGAACCGGGGCACCCCCTTCTCTCCATTCTAGCCTATGCGTTTTGGGCACCACTTTGAACTCTGCACCTGACCGGCCCTGAGCTGCTGGTGTGGTGACTTTGGGGTTGCTCTGAACCCCCAACGGTGGGCTACCTTGGACCAAGAACTGAACCCTGTAAGTGTCTTACTTACCTGGTAAAACTAACAAAAACTTACCTCCCCCAGGAACTGTGAAAATTGCACTGTGTCCACTTTTAAAGTAGCTATTTGTGAATAACTTGAAAAGTATACATGCAATTGAAATGATTCAAAGTTCCTAATGTACTTACCTGCAATACCTTTCAAACAAGATATTACATGTTAAATTTGAACCTGTGGTTCTTAAAATAAACTAAGAAAAGATATTTTTCTATAACAAAACCTATTGGCTGGATTTGTCTCTGAGTGTGTGTACCTCATTTATTGTCTATGTGTATGTACAACAAATGCTTAACACTACTCCTTGGATAAGCCTACTGCTCGACCACACTACCACAAAATAGAGCATTAGTATTATCTATTTTTACCACTATTTTACCTCTAAGGGGAACCCTTGGACTCTGTGCATGCTATTCCTTACTTTGAAATAGCACATACAGAGCCAACTTCCTACATTGGTGGATCAGCGGTGGGGTACAAGACTTTGCATTTGCTGGACTACTCAGCCAATACCTGATCACACGACAAATTCCAAAATTGTCATTAGAAATTGATTTTTGCAATTTGAAAAGTTTTCTAAATTCTTAAAAGACCTGCTAGGGCCTTGTGTTAGATCCTGTATAGCATTTCTTTTAGAGTTTAAAAGTTTGTAAAAGTTTGAATTAGATTCTAGAACCAGTTTTAGATTCTTAAAAAGTATTCCAACTTTTAGAAGCAAAATGTCTAGCACAGATGTGGCTGTGGTGGAACTCGACACCACACCTTACCTCCATCTACAGATGAGAGAGCTAAGGTCACTCTGTAAACTAAAGAAAATAACCATAGGCCCCAAACCTACCAAAATACAGCTCCAGGAGCTTTTGGCAGAGTTTGAAAAGGTCAACCCCTCTGAGGGTGGCAACTCAGAGGAAGAGGATAGTGAATTGGAGGAAGATTCCCCCCTACCAGTCCTATTTAGGGAGGACAGGGCCTCTCAAGCCCTGACTCCAAAAATACTAGTCAGAGATACTGGGTCCCTCACAGGAGGGACCAGCAACTCTGAAATCACTGAGGATAACCCCAGTGAAGAGGACATCCAGTTAGCCAGGATGGCCAAAAGATTGGCTTTGGAAAGACAGATCCTAGCCATAGAGAGGGAAAGACAAGAGATGGGCCTAGGACCCATCAATGGTGGCAGCAACATAAATAGGGTCAGAGATTCTCCTGACATGTTGAAAATCCCTAAAGGGATTGTAACTAAATATGAAGATGGTGATGACATCACCAAATGGTTCACAGCTTTTGAGAGGGCTTGTGTAACCAGAAAAGTGAACAAATCCCACTGGGGTGCTCTCCTTTGGGAAATGTTCACAGGAAAGTGTAGGGATAGACTCCTCACACTCTCTGGAAAAGATGCAGAATCTTATGACCTCATGAAGGGTACCCTGATTGAGGGCTTTGGATTCTCCACTGAGGAGTATAGGATTAGATTCAGGGGGGCTCAAAAATCCTCGAGCCAGACCTGGGTTGACTTTGTAGACTACTCAGTAAAAACACTAGATGGTTGGATTCAAGGCAGTGGTGTAAGTAATTATGATGGGCTGTACAATTTATTTGTGAAAGAACACCTGTTAAGTAATTGTTTCAATGATAAACTGCATCAGCATCTGGTAGACCTAGGACCAATTTCTCCCCAAGAATTGGGAAAGAAGGCGGACCATTGGGTCAAGACAAGGGTGTCCAAAACTTCCACAGGGGGTGACCAAAAGAAAGGGGTCACAAAACCTCCCCAGGGGAAAGGTGGTGAGACAGCCAAAAATAAAAATAGTAAAGAGTCTTCTACAGGCCCCCAAAAACCTGCACAGGAGGGTGGGCCCAGAGCCTCTCTTCACAAACCAATCCTGGGTACAAGGGTAAAAACTTTGATCCCAAAAAGGCCTGGTGTCGAAACTGTAGTCAGTCTGGACACCAAACTGGAGACAAGGCCTGTCCCAAGAAAAGTTCCACTCCAAACTCCAATCCAGGTAACACTGGAATGGCTAGTCTCCAAGTGGGATCAACAGTGTGCCCAGAGCAAATCAGGGTCCACACTGAAGCTACTCTAGTCTCTGAGGGTGGGGTGGATTTAGCCACACTAGCTGCCTGGCCGCCTAACATGCAAAAATACAGGCAGCAGCTCTTTATTAATGGGACAAGTGTAGAGGGCCTGAGGGATACAGGTGCCAGTGTCACCATGGTGACAGAGAAACTGGTTTCCTCTGGCCAATACCTGACTGGAAAAACTTATACAGTCACCAATGCTGACAATCAAACTAAAGCACATCCCATGGCAATGGTAACTTTAGAATGGGGAGGGGTCAATGGCCTGAAACAGGTGGTGGTCTCCTCAAACATCCCAGTAGACTGTCTGCTTGGAAATGACCTGGAGTCCTCAGCATGGGCTGAGGTAGAACTAAAAACCCATGCAGCCATGCTGGGTATCCCTGAACTGGTGTGTGTAAAAACAAGAGCACAATGCAAGGCACAGGGTGAAAAAGTAGAGCTGGAGTCTGGAAAAATGGCCCAGCCTACCAAGAGAAAAGGAAAGTCAGTTGGGAAACCAACTGCAACACAGTCAGAAAAAGAGAACCTCTCTTCTCAGGAAGAAGTTCTGCCCTCTGAGGGAACTGAGCCTTTGGAACTTGAACCTTATCAGGTTGAGCTCTTAGGCCCAGGGGGACCCTCAAGGGAGGAGCTGTGTAAGGGACAAGAAACCTGTCCCTCTCTTGAAGGCCTTAGGCAGCAAGCTGCTGAAGAGTCCAAGGGCAAGAAAAATGGAACACATAGGGTCTATTGGGAAGATGGACTCCTGTACACTGAGGCCAGAGACCCCAAACCTGGTGCCACTAGGAGAGTGGTAGTGCCTCAGTCGTTCAGAGAGTTTATTCTGACCTTAGCCCATGATATTCCCCTTGCTGGGCATTTGGGACAAACCAAGACGTGGGAGAGGTTAGTCAACCACTTCTACTGGCCCAATATGTCCCAGAAGGTTAATGAGTTTTGCCTCTCCTGCCCCACCTGTCAATCCAGTGGTAAGACAGGTGGGCACCCAAAGGCCCCCCTCATTCCACTTCCAGTGGTGGAGGTCCCCTTTGAAAGAGTGGGTGTGGACATAGTTGGTCCACTGGAACCTCCCACAGCCTCAGGAAATATGTACATCCTAGTAGTAGTGGATCATGCTACTAGGTATCCTGAAGCTATTCCCCTTAGGTCGACTACCGCCCCTGCAGTAGCCAAGGCCCTCATTGGTATCTTTACCAGAGTGGGTTTCCCTAAGGAGGTGGTGTCTGACAGAGGTACCAACTTCATGTCAGCATACCTAAAACACATGTGGAATGAGTGTGGAGTGACTTACAAATTCACTACACCATACCATCCACAAACTAATGGCTTAGTTGAGAGATTCAACAAGACATTAAAAGGCATGATCATGGGGCTCCCAGAAAAACTCAAAAGGAGATGGGATGTCCTCTTGCCATGTCTGCTTTTTGCTTACAGAGAGGTGCCACAGAAGGGAGTAGGATTCTCACCTTTTGAACTTCTGTTTGGTCATCCTGTAAGGGGACCACTTGCTCTTGTTAAAGAAGGCTGGGAGAGACCTCTTCATGAGCCTAAACAAGACATAGTGGACTATGTACTTGGCCTTCGCTCTAGAATGGCAGAGTACATGGAAAAGGCAACCAAAAACCTTGAGGCCAGCCAATAGCTCCAGAAGTTTTGGTATGACCAAAAGGCTGCACTGGTTGAGTTCCAACCAGGACAGAAAGTCTGGGTTCTGGAGCCTGTGGCTCCCAGGGCACTCCAGGACAAATGGAGTGGCCCTTACCCAGTGCTAGAAAGGAAGAGTCAGGTCACCTACCTGGTGGACCTGGGCACAAGCAGGAGCCCCAAGAGGGTGATCCATGTGAACCGCCTTAAGCTCTTCCACGACAGGGCTGATGTAAATCTGTTGATGGTAACAGATGAGGATCAGGAGGCAGAGAGTGAACCTCTCCCTGATCTTCTGTCATCAGACCCAAAAGATGGCTCAGTAGATGGAGTGATCTACTCAGACACCCTCTCTGGCCAACAGCAAGCTGATTGTAGGAGAGTCCTACAACAGTTTCCTGAACTCTTCTCCTTAACCCCTGGTCAGACACACCTGTGTACCCATGATGTGGACACAGGAGACAGCATGCCTGTCAAAAACAAAATTTTCAGACAGTCTGACCATGTTAAGGAAAGCATTAAGGTGGAAGTCCACAAGATGCTGGAATTGGGAGTAATTGAGCGCTCTGACAGCCCCTGGGCTAGCCCAGTGGTCTTAGTCCCCAAACCTCACACCAAAGATGGAAAGAAAGAGATGAGGTTTTGTGTGGACTACAGAGGGCTCAATTCTGTCACCAAGACAGATGCTCATCCAATTCCTAGAGCTCATGAGCTCATAGATAAATTAGGTGCTGCCAAATTCTTAAGTACCTTTGACTTGACAGCAGGGTACTGGCAAATAAAAATGGCACCTGGAGCAAAAGAGAAAACCGCATTCTCCACACCTGATGGGCATTATCAGTTTACTGTTATGCCCTTTGGTTTAAAGAATGCCCCTGCCACCTTCCAAAGGTTGGTGAATCAAGTCCTTGCTGGCTTGGAGTCCTTTAGCACAGCTTATCTTGATGATATTGCTGTCTTTAGCTCCACCTGGCAGGATCACCTGGTCCACCTGAAGAAGGTTTTGAAGGCTCTGCAAGCTGCAGGCCTCTCTATCAAGGCATCCAAATGCCAGATAGGGCAGGGAACTGTGGTTTACTTGGGACACCTTGTAGGTGGAGGCCAAGTTCAGCCACTCCAACCCAAGATCCAGACTATTCTGGACTGGGTAGCTCCAAAAACCCAGACTCAAGTCAGGGCATTCCTTGGCTTGACTGGGTATTACAGGAGGTTTGTGAAGGGATATGGATCCATTGTGACAGCCCTCACTGAACTCACCTCCAAGAAAATGCCCAAGAAAGTGAACTGGACTGTGGAATGCCAACAGGCCTTTGACACCCTGAAACAAGCAATGTGCTCAGCACCAGTTCTAAAAGCTCCAGATTATTCTAAGCAGTTCATTGTGCAGACAGATGCCTCTGAACATGGGATAGGGGCAGTTTTGTCCCAAACAAATGATGATGGCCTTGACCAGCCTGTTGCTTTCATTAGCAGGAGGTTACTCCCCAGGGAGCAGCGTTGGAGTGCCATTGAGAGGGAGGCCTTTGCTGTGGTTTGGTCCCTGAAGAAGCTGAGACCATACCTCTTTGGGACTCACTTCCTAGTTCAAACTGACCACAGACCTCTCAAATGGCTGATGCAAATGAAAGGTGAAAATCCTAAACTGTTGAGGTGGTCCATCTCCCTACAGGGAATGGACTTTATAGTGGAACACAGACCTGGGACTGCCCATGCCAATGCAGATGGCCTTTCCAGGTTCTTCCACTTAGAAAATGAAGACTCTCTTGGGAAAGGTTAGTCTCATCCTCTTTCGTTTGGAGGGGGGGTTGTGTAAGGAAATGCCTCCTTGGCATGGTTGCCCCCTGACTTTTTGCCTTTGCTGATGCTATGTTTACAATTGAAAGTGTGCTGAGGCCTGCTAACCAGGCCCCAGCACCAGTGTTCTTTCCCTAACCTGTACTTTTGTATCCACAATTGGCAGACCCTGGCATCCAGATAAGTCCCTTGTAACTGGTACTCCTAGTACCAAGGGCCCTGATGCCAAGGAAGGTCTCTAAGGGCTGCAGCATGTCTTATGCCACCCTGGAGACCCCTCACCCAGCACAGACACACTGCTTGCCAGCTTGTGTGTGCTAGTGAGACCAAAACGAGTAAGTCGACATGGCACTCCCCTCAGGGTGCCATGCCAGCCTCTCACTGCCTATGCAAGTATAGGTCAGTCACCCCTCTAGCAGGCCTTACAGCCCTAAGGCAGGGTGCACTATACCATAGGTGAGGGTACCAGTGCATGAGCATGGTACCCCTACAGTGTCTAAACAAAACCTTAGACATTGTAAGTGCAGGGTAGCCATAAGAGTATATGGTCTGGGAGTCTGTCAAACACGAACTCCACAGCACCATAATGGCTACACTGAAAACTGGGAAGTTTGGTATCAAACTTCTCAGCACAATAAATGCACACTGATGCCAGTGTACATTTTATTGTAAAATACACCACAGAGGGCACCTTAGAGGTGCCCCCTGAAACTTAACCGACTGTCTGTGTAGGCTGACTAGTTCCAGCAGCCTGCCACACTAGAGACATGTTGCTGGCCCCATGGGGAGAGTGCCTTTGTCACTCTGAGGCCAGTAACAAAGCCTGCACTGGGTGGAGATGCTAACACCTCCCCCAGGCAGGAGCTGTGACACCTGGCGGTGAGCCTCAAAGGCTCACCCCTTTGTCACAGCCCAGCAGGGCACTCCACCTTAGTGGAGTTGCCCGCCCCCTCCGGCCACGGCCCCCACTTTTGGCGGCAAGGCTGGAGGGAACAAAGAAAGCAACAAGGAGGAGTCACTGGCCAGTCAGGACAGCCCCTAAGGTGTCCTGAGCTGAGGTGACTCTAACTTTTAGAAATCCTCCATCTTGCAGATGGAGGATTCCCCCAATAGGGTTAGGATTGTGACCCCCTCCCCTTGGGAGGAGGCACAAAGAGGGTGTACCCACCCTCAGGGCTAGTAGCCATTGGCTACTAACCCCCCAGACCTAAACACGCCCTTAAATTTAGTATTTAAGGGCTACCCTGAACCCTAGAAAATTAGATTCCTGCAACAACAACAAGAAGGACTGCCCAGCTGAAAACCCCTGCAGAGGAAGACCAGAAGACGACAACTGCCTTGGCTCCAGAAACTCACCGGCCTGTCTCCTGCCTTCCAAAGAACTCTGCTCCAGCGACGCCTTCCAAAGGGACCAGCGACCTCTGAATCCTCTGAGGACTGCCCTGCTTCGACGACAAGAAACTCCCGAGGACAGCGGACCTGCTCCAAAAAGACTGCAACTTTGTTTCAAGAAGCAGCTTTAAAGAACCCTGCAACTCCCCGCAAGAAGCGTGAGACTTGCAACACTGCACCCGGCGACCCCGACTCGGCTGGTGGAGAACCAACACCTCAGGGAGGACCCCCGGACTACTCTACGACTGTGAGTACCAAAACCTGTCCCCCCTGAGCCCCCACAGCGCCGCCTGCAGAGGGAATCCCGAGGCTTCCCCTGACCGCGACTCTCTGAAACCTAAGTCCCGACGCCTGGAAAAGACCCTGCACCCGCAGCCCCCAGGACCTGAAGGACCGGACTTTCACTGCAGAAGTGACCCCCAGGAGTCCCTCTCCCTTGCCCAAGTGGAGGTTTCCCCGAGGAAGCCCCCCCTTGCCTGCCTGCAGCGCTGAAGAGATCCCTCGATCTCTCATTGACTTACATTGCGAACCCGACGCTTGTTCTAACACTGCACCCGGCCGCCCCCGCGCCACTGAGGGTGAAATTTCTGTGTGGGCTTGTGTCCCCCCCGGTGCCCTACAAAACCCCCCTGGTCTGCCCTCCGAAGACGCGGGTACTTACCTGCAAGCAGACCGGAACCGGTGCACCCCCTTCTCTCCATTCTAGCCTATGCGTTTTGGGCACCACTTTGAACTCTGCACCTGACCGGCCCTGAGCTGCTGGTGTGGTGACTTTGGGGTTGCTCTGAACCCCCAACGGTGGGCTACCTTGGACCAAGAACTGAACCCTGTAAGTGTCTTACTTACCTGGTAAAACTAACAAAAACTTACCTCCCCCAGGAACTGTGAAAATTGCACTGTGTCCACTTTTAAAGTAGCTATTTGTGAATAACTTGAAAAGTATACATGCAATTGAAATGATTCAAAGTTCCTAATGTACTTACCTGCAATACCTTTCAAACAAGATATTACATGTTAAATTTGAACCTGTGGTTCTTAAAATAAACTAAGAAAAGATATTTTTCTATAACAAAACCTATTGGCTGGATTTGTCTCTGAGTGTGTGTACCTAATTTATTGTCTATGTGTATGTACAACAAATGTTTAACACTACTCCTTGGATAAGCCTACTGCTCGACCACACTACCACAAAATAGAGCATTAGTATTATCTATTTTTACCACTATTTTACCTCTAAGGGGAACCCTTGGACTCTGTGCATGCTATTCCTTACTTTGAAATAGCACATACAGAGCCAACTTCCTACACCTATGTATTATTGACCACACTTTTGGGAAGGAAATGGATGTATCTATGCTGAACATCTGTTACCTTGTTTTGAAGCGGCCTGGGAAAGGATTTGCCCTTGTGAGTCATGCTTGGGAAAACAGAAATGTGTATTCTTCCTGAATCCATATTAATCGTATCTGCCATTGTCATGTTTAGCCAAAGTGTTACTGTATGCTTGTGAGGGGGTAAGCTGTGCCGGAGATACAGTTTTCTTCCAAGGTTAAATATTACAATGATCAGAGTGAAAGAGAGGGGTACATATGTTAAAGAAGAGTGAAGAAAAGGAGGAAGAATCTTGTGTCACACCACAGGGTTACCTTTAGCTAGATCAGAGTTTTTTTAAATTCTTGTACATTACCAGACTCCACAGTTGCTTGGTTTGCTCCCTAAAAGTGTTCAGTTGGTGTAGTGAAAGTTTGATTTCCTGCTTAGCAAAATGGGGGAGCCCTGAACTTAATTGAGTCTCCGTCCCAAAGGAAGATGCAGCTTTCTGTTGGGGTTTTCTCTGCTGTTAACATTAGCATTCCTTTGAGAAATATTTGTTGGTTCTAAAGTAAGTCTGTTTTACTCAAGATGTATACTGGATGTGGTAAGAAAGTAACCGAGGACAACAAACAGCTTCTGATGACTTTCTTTTTTCAGGTTATTGGCCACCATGAATAGAACAATTGCACAAATTACAAGGCTATGAGGCTTAATACCCTTAGTGAAGCAGCAGAACCTGTCAAGCGAGATATTTATTGTTTTTCTTCTAGATTATATTTTTAGGCAACCCTGCAAGATCCATACCCAAGAAACCTAGAGGATACATGTCTTACCTTGTTTCATTAACCTACATATTCCCTGGAACATTGCAGAGCACAGTTTGAGATGTCCAGTTTAGATGCAGGAACCTTCACTAGCTGTAGATTTGTGTTCAATATATAAATATAATCAAAATCTTCTTGTACAAACAATCAAACTAAGTCAAATGAAATCATAATTATTTTCAACTTGAAGCTCAAAGTTGTATGTTTTTGGGGAGAGAAGATCATGCATCATAAAAATGTTGGTGTCACCTTTATTTTTAGAACATTATGGGATCTGATACCCTGAGCGTAGCAAGTTTTGGTACCTTCGTGTTGATGTAGATGAATGTAGAGATTTTGCAAGCCCATTTTAAGATGCAGGAGACTTGAGTGTGGTGCTTTGATATACCATTTACATTTCTTCTAGTCTTTGCACGTTTTACTGATTAAACCTGCTGTATTTGGTACACTTATTGCTATGTTTTGCTTACTTTTGAGTACTTTGCACATGTATTGTTGAAATGATTTTGGATGTGTGACATATCGGTTAGGTTAAACAGGAAAGTGGAAACTTACTGCAGGCTTGTGTTTGCCTTATCTACAAATATGTTAATGTTCTTTGTGAGTGTGTCAATAAGCCTTGGCCTTCACTTTCTTCCAGAGGCCGAAGAAAAAGAACCCATAGAGGCTCCCCCTACTCCAGTTTCTGATCCTGAAGATGATGGTTCAGTTATAAGCAAGAAAGAGGTAATGGGTCATTTTTATCAAAATCCTGTTTCTTTAAATGCTGTACAATTAGCTGTGAGATTAGTTTCTCCAGGGTAACGTTGCCCTTTCATTCGTCCCATAATACCCATTATGTTGGGCAGTTGTAACATCTAAGATTTACAGTAATGTGAAATGGAACATTGATGTTTTAGCACGAAGGATGGATGTTGTATTACAAATCCACTTAACTTCTGCCTTGGTTTGTTGTTTGCTTTACAGATTTTCTATGATGCATTTGTGCTTTCCATTCATACATTTTAAGTCTCCTCTACCTGCTTGGGTTTTCAATAATGCAGCTGTACTATCCAGCTATACCTTTTTAGGTCTCACCTACCAGATAACTCAAGCTGTCTGGTTGTGAAAGAGCTATTGCAGGCTTATCAAAAACTTATAGTGAGCTTACAGCCAGTCCAGTGCGTACCATTGTTTGACTTTATCGGCCCTCTCATTTACTTGCACCTTATTTAGTGGCTTGCCTTGTACATCTCGTGTTTGTCCCTCCACTGAAGCATAATCTATTTATCATTGTTTTGATTTGGTGTATCTTTCCACTGCTCACTTTTAGGCAACTACTTTTTCATGCGCTTTCTAGCTCTTCTCTCCTGTGTGTTTCTCTTTCCTGCTGCCAACACTCCAGCTTGCTCTTGTGTGAGTCTTCTTCCCTCCTTTCCACACCCAGCTTGATCCTTGCGAGTATTTAAATATTTTTTTCATTCGTTATTTTAGAGTGCCATTTGCTGAAGGGCTGCTCTGCATACCAAAATAACTTTCAAGCTTTCAAATAATTTTTGTTGCCTGATCTAAGTGGTATCTGCCTTGCTGGATCAGTACATTTTATAAAAAATAAAACAAAGTAAATAACTACTGGCATTCCCCTGGTGCGTGCATGCGTCATGGTAATTGCAAAAAGAACAGATGGACAGAATGCTGAACAGTGCAAACATTCACCCCCAGTCACAAAGGATCTTGTGTAGGATACTGAGTTCTTTGCTGATTGCAACAGGTAGAGTACAGTCCAGGAACAAGAAGGGCAAGATTAAGGCTTTGAATTTGAAGTAAAAAGTAGAAGATTTAATTTTGGTAAGCCCCATCATAAAAAACAAATAATTAGGTGATCAAATCTTATATATTTCCTGAGCTCTAACATAAACTGTCACCTTTTTGAGAATACAAAATATGGAAACCATCCGAGTCTTGGTCTTGTGAAATAGGATTGTTTTGAATCAGCAGTAATGTTGGAGAATCTGCAGGTGATACAGTGAAGCCCCTACCGAGTGATGGCAGTGGTTGCAGCATTGGAAGAGGTTTGGGGTTCTAGTGTTTCTCTACCTTGTTGTTAGACCGGTGAAGGCTGGCTCGTGCCAGGTGGACGTGTCTCACTTTCAGACTGCTGGAAACCTTCTGCACTCTCCTGTCCTCCTGAGCTGTGAGTCCAGGATTTTCAGGTTACGATACTGATGTTTTAGCCTCTATCCTGGATTTTAGTGAGAAGGACCCTGAGGTTGGTCGACCTCGTGGCTTCCTTCATCCTGCTTGTGGCTTATGTATCCTCTGCAGTGGGATCTGTAATCCCAGTGGGCGCAGTATCAGGGTAGTCTCTCCGCCATGCTTCAGATGTTGAAAAGAACTTAAAAAGATCTGCTGATGACCCACGGTGTAGTGCAATTAACAGGGCGGTGTGCAGTTGTGGACCCTTTGTCAAAAGGCTCTGTATCTTTGGACATGGCTGATGGTTCAACACCTGGTGGTCACTCTGAACACCAGGACAGACTAACTCAGCCAAAGGTGCTTAGCAGATGATGAATGGTCCCTTCATCTAGAGGTAGTTCAAGGACTCTTTCAGCAGTAGAAAAAGCCTTGGTTAGCCTCCGACAAGAACATGCAATGTCAGCAGTTTTGCTTTCTGGAGTTTCTAAGGCAACTCTCTCTCATAGATGCTTTGACTCAGTTGGAGCTCTGGCCTCCGGTACTCCTTTTGTCATAAGAAGTGTATTGAGTAAGTGGAGGTGCTCTGTGCTTGAGTCTTAAATTTGTTGCACAGGACTGAAAGCAGTGCGTCAGATTTAATAGATAGCACCCAAACACTCAGAAGCCGCAGTTCAGAATCACTTTAATTCCAACAGATTGTAATTCTTACAATTTCAGCAAGCTGCATGCGCGCTTTTAGTCACAACCAACACTGATTCAGACATTTGTAAATGTGTTCTTGGTCAGTAAAGCGTAAGCTGGAAGAATACATGGCAAGTTACCCTATTCAGAGTATGTTAACTTGCACCACAATTAAGGTAAGACGTCAACCTTAATCAAGGCCTAGCACTCATTTACTCAGTTAAGCACTGTGACATATGTAACAATCTGAAAACATATATACAAATAGATTAGTCACAAATGACACCCCAGGGATGGATTTTAACTCTCCAGTGCTGTTTTAGTCTTCTGTGACACCGAGCCACGTAGCAGTTTAATCCTAACTTACCTGGAATTAACTTTGATTGTAGTAATTCGTATGTACATATTGTTCTAAATCCACATATTTTAAATGCGTTAATACATTTGTTAATATCCTTATACTTACCTCACAGTGAAGATGGTATTGAAGCTAGCCCAATTTCTTAGATTGAAAATCAGAAAAGAACAACAAAAAATTTGAGATTTGAAAAGGGAAAATTATTTATCCAAGTAGAAACAATTGATAGGTATGACCATTATCTTGAGCTAAAAACAAATCATTTTAAGCACGAGGTCTGTATTCAAGCAGTCCCTTGCATTCTGAATGCCTACTCCTGTGCGTTTCAGTGGGAGAGAAACTTTACTTCTCTACCAGTATGTTCCATTTGTCCAGTTTTTAAAAAATGTATGAGGTATGAAATCACAGTATGGGTTGTCTGAAGAAAGGCATGTATAAAGAGGATGCTTGTGGGTTTAGGGACACTTCATTTAGTGTTTCTCACATTTAATATGTTCTCAACAGAAAAACAGGCGACGCAGAAACCGCAAGAAGAAAAAGAAGGTGGCAGGCAAGAAGGAACCTGGCAAAGCAGATCTTACTCCAAAGAAGGACTCGACACATGACATGGACACTGTTGTTGAGATTGAGTATGTAACAGAGGAACCAGAAATCTATGATCCCAACTTCATCTTCTTCAAGCGTATCTTTGATGCTTTCAAGGTAAGATTGGAGCTCTTCAACAAACTTCATCTGGGTCTGCCTGCTTATAGGAGTTTGTGAAAGGTTAGTTATCAAATGTACAAAAATGTTCTGATCTAAAGAACACATGTAGCTCAATGCCATATTAGAAATATATCAAAAGGTTTAACTCTCTTTATCAGGGGGTTAATATTTTACTCCCACAGCAATCCCATCCGCTGCTGCAAGTCAACTGCGGGAGACCTCTTTTTTTTTAATGAAAACTCTGATCTATAAACTTTTTGTTTTAGTATATAAATGCATCTGGCATACAAGTTGAATACTGCCATTTTCCCTTTCAGTTATATCACAAAAAAGATTGGCCAAGGTATTCTAATTCTCAGAGTTAATAAAGTAAAACTTTAATAGGCTTGGCAAAAGAAATTTGAATGCTGCCTGGAGTTAGGTGGGTGAGGTGCTGACATAATTTTTAAATGATTTTTGAAATCTGGCTTTAAAGGAAATATTTTCGTTAAGTTTGAAAATATTTTATCGGAGCTGTTTCTGGTATCACATTAAAATGAGATTGTGACAGTAGTTTGTAGTAAGATGTTGTAGTAGCCTACCTGTTGTTGACAGCCACCCTCTGCCGTCCTGATCTAGGATTTTAAAAGTGATAACTTCAGCAACAGTGAACAGTGACGACCAATAAAAACAGCAAAAAAAAATAAAAAGTAATCAAAAAACAAGATGGCAATATTGGTCACATGAGTGGTAGCTGCTAAAACTGGATTGCTTTATGTTTGAACTGTCGTACAGTGCTTCAGTTTCCACATTCAACTTCAGAAGTGAATCTGCAGCCTTGAGATTTTACCTGTAATGCTCAAAGAGAGCTCTTAAAGTGATGAGGGGGGGTGGGAGATGAGGTATCTGTGCTGCTTTTCCTTTCCCAATGTGTCCAAAAAATGTAGCCCTATTTGTTTAACAAGTTAAAGCTCAATCGTAGAATCAGAAAAATATTTAAAATGGGCAGAGACAGGAAAGTGTTCCTGCTTAAGTAAAATCATATCATATAATCGTTGATCGAATTTTTCATTTGACATCATAAAGGTCTGTTTCTATACCACTTCCAGATAATTCCTTTTGCTTTTATTTGAGTATTTTGGATGTGTTTGCGTCACTGGATCAATTTGTGTTGTTAAACAGCAGTTTTACAAAACTTTTTTTTTTATTCTGTCTTTTCATACTACTGATTCTTCTTCCTACAGCTCACCGATGATGTCAAGAAGGAAAAGGAGAAGGAGCCAGAGGCTGACAAGGTGGAAGCCGTGGTCCCGAAGAAACGGTTCGAGGAGGAGCACAGGGATAGTGATAACTATGACAGTGATGATGACGATGTAAGTGGTGGACTATCCCAGCTTGTTAAGGCATCCTTGCTGTCCGCTACAGCAAGATCAAATATCTGTGTGTGTGTGTATGTATGTGTGTATATATATATATATATATATATATATATATATATATAATATTCTTAACAAGAATCACCTTCAATATTTGCTTTATCTTTTATTTTGAGAGCTGTCTCTGAACAGTTCACCATCCCACACATTTTCTGTAATGCAAACAGAGATATAATAGCATACATGTCTTATGAAAGCAGTCAGTCAATCAACGAATTTATGAAGTGCACTGATCACCATTGAGGGTATCCAGGTGCTGTTGAAGCTGTGTTCTTCTCAGTCTAACAACTGTGTCTTGAGACCTCTTCTGAACTCATGAATGGAGGACAATCATCTTAGGTGAGGGGGGAGGCTGTTCCAGGCCCTTGCTGCCAGATTTGAGAAAAAGCAACCACCATAAGTGCTGCGGTGAATTCACGGTGTGATTGCGAGGCAGGGTGTAAGAGTCTGGAGGGGTGGTGGAAGTTCAGGCAGTGGTTAAGGCAAGCAGGTCCTAAATCGTGCAGGGATTTATAAGCGAACGTCAGAAGTTTGAATTGGCATCGTTTGTGTACTCGGGCCAGTGAATGTTCCTTAGGTGGGGGATGATGTGGTTTCGTTTCGGGAGGTCCAGGATGAGTCTGGCAGCTGAGTTTTGGATGATTTGAAGTCTTTTCGTGAGGTGTGTGATGAGTCTGGTTTAGAGCATGTTGCCGTAGTCTAGTCGGCTTGTTATGAAGGCTTGTGTTTCAGTACATCTGATGGTAAGAGGGAGCTATTTGAAGATCTTGCAAAGCATCCTGAGGGTAAGAAAGCAGGCAGAGGAGACTGCGTTGATCTGACGTTTCATGTTGAGTTTGTTTCTGTGATAATTCCTAGGTTTCTGGCATGGATCCTGGAGAGGGAGGGTGGGGGTCCCAGCTTGACTGGCCATCAGAATTCGTCCCAAGGTGAGGCAGTAGTACATCTGTCCTTCCTCCAGTCCGCAGGGCTGTTCATGTAGTTGTGGAAGTTTGGATTTAGTGCTGGAGGGATGTTTGGAGAGCATGAGGATCTGTGTAGGAGATTAAGTCTGTGGTGTCTGACGATGTTGGACAGGGAAGTCATGAAGAGGGTGGGGCTTAGTGATAATTCCAGAGAGATGCCGCAGATGATGCTCTTGGTCTTTGAGGTGGAGGGCGGGAGTTGGACTTTAAAAAAAAAAAAAAAAAAGGTGATCTATTTCAGGGCTTCAACGTCGATTTGGTGGAGCCTTCTGAGCAGTGTGTGGTGGGAGACTGTGTCGAAGGCCACTGAGAGCTCATGGAGGATGAGGGCAGCCGAGTTCCTTGGTCTTGGAGGGATCTGATGTAGTCCGTAGCTGCGATCAGAGCGATCCGGTGCTGTGGTTGGGGCAGAAGCCAGATCGTGTGGAATTCAGGAGATTGTTGTCATTTGAGTAGGCTGTGAGCTGCTGGTTAATGGCTTTTTTTTAATTTTATTTTTTAGTACTTTTGCTAGGTAAAGGTAGCAGGGAGATCGGGTGGTACTTTTTGAGTTTGTTGGGATCAGCGGAGGGTTTTTTGAGAGAGGGTTTGATTTCTGCATGTTTCCAGTCTTCCAGGTAGGTGGCTGTGCTGATGGAAGAATTGAGGATGTCCGTTAGTTTCAGCAGTGAGACACTCCGTACTCCTAATTAGTGTAGTATATACAGCTTATGTGACACCTTGGATACAGAATAGTTATATCTCCGACAAAACACTTTTACTCGATGGCATTTGTGGCTGTAAAAAACACATTCTCTTGCATCCTCCTGCCATCTAGCGTTGGGTTTGTAGTGTTACAAATTGAAATATTTTCAAGTCACTGGGTCAACTGACTCCTCCTTGGTGATACTGTGCATGGGCATCTTGTCCTTTGTTAGATTGTTTTCTCTCCTCCGGCGAGTTCTGACATGTGTATATTTGCTCCATTTTCAACTTGCTCTGGTCTGAAATTTTCCTTCTGTCTCATTCGACGATATTGTTCTTCAGATTGGTCAGTTTTTCAACAGACCGCCTTAGGGCAGCCTCGCCGTTGCTTAAGCCTTCGACCGCATGGCACCAAAAAAATAATGTTGAGCTGATGGAATGGACACTTTCTTTTCTGTCCTTTGTGCCATTCCATGTTCCCCAGCACCAATCATCATCTGATGTGTAATCTGTGCCTCTTCCCCGATCATCACGAAGCTGCCTGTGACACCAGTAGTCTTTCAGATCTAAGAAGAACCCTCGGGACCAAAGAGCTTGTAGGTTGCAGATGGTGCAGAAATCCCCAGAAGACACCCCAGACATATTTGGGAGAGATGCGCACACAGGTGAAATCTGAACAAGAAGAGGCGTTCTCTATTCAGGATTCTGACAGACGTTCAGTTGGAATTTGAGAGCGGTGAGGTGACGTTGGCGCAGCCAGTGAGTACTACAACCCCTCCTGCCCAACAAAAGACTGTTTAAAAAAAAAAAAAAAACCACCTTTAAAGAGATCACTGGACTGCAAAGCCACCAGACCATGGCCGGTCTTGGAAAATTACTTTGATTCCCTGCCCTTCGGCTTGGCTCCGAAAACCAGCCAAGACACTGACCTCCAGCATTTCGGTCGAAATTATGTCTTGCAAACCTTCGGCGCCGGGCACCTCAGGTCCTACCTGAGTAGCCACAACCGCTGCTTCGGTACTGACAAAGTCACCGACTGAAACTGTTGGTACCAAAAACAAAGGCGTCAACTCCTTTGACGTGTATGTACTCAAGCTAATCCTCCACTATGCCATCTCCAGTCGAGCCTGTTTTGAAATCTGTTGGCACAAAACAGAGCTGCCTCCATATCCAGAAAGGTACAGGGCATATCATTGCTTCCCCCCGTCACATTCAAGAGGAATTTATCCTTCCAAGAGGCCTTGGACACTTCACCTCCTCAAAAAAAGACCTTTAAGGGCAAGGATGCTTTATCTAAATGCTTGCTTCCTCCTCCTGAATTACCTTCCTCGCCACCTCCACCCGCTCACTCTTCTCCACCTCTTTCCCCTCCTCGTTCTCCTCCCTCTACTATTGCAGGAGACCTCATGCCTCAGGGTTCACCTCTATTTATAGGGGGAATATTTGAATAGATCACAGCAAGACTAAGGCCCAGGGGATACATATGTCCTCAATCCCATGATAAATACGGACCAAGATTTATACCCTGAAAGACCCTCTCCCTAGAGGACTCTGCTAGTTACTAGCAAGTTATACCAAGGGCAGCTGTTTTTCAAAATGTTCAACGCCATACGGCTCTGATAGAACAGTATTTTCTGTTTGACACCTTAACCACTACACAAAGGGATCTACGGTTCCTTCCGATACTTCCTGGGATGATTTGTTGCGCGGTTGACATCTTTAAGGAGCCAGTCCGCTCTAGAATTATCACTCCTAGAGAGGATAAAAAATATATACCGGCTCCTTCTGATCGACTTCACAATCTATGCATATAACATCGGACCAATGGAAGCTCACTACCACACCTCCAAACAATCCCCCTGGTTCTCACAGGTTAACTCACAAACATATCATCCTTCTAAACAGAGGTATAGTCCCTGCTTCTCAAAGGCGCCATAGAGCCTGTTCCATTGCAGTACAGGGGAACAAGAGTATGCTCCCTATATTTTCTCATCCCCAAAAAGGATGGGACGCTCAGGCCTATGCGGGATCTCAGGCCATTGAATCACTATATTCTTTCAGAACACATTCACATGGTTACTCTTCAAAACTTGATCCCCCTTCTTCAACAAGGCGACTTTATGACAGCAGATGCCTACTTCCAAATTCCCATCCACCCTGCACACAGGAAAGATCTAAGGTTCATGGATGCAAGAAAACATCATCAATTCAAAGTCCTGCATTTGGGAGTCACGACTGCTCCTGGGGTATTCACAAAGTGCTTGGCGGTAGTCACCGCACTCCTAAGAAGACAAAATATACATGTGTTCCCATACCTAGACGACTGGCTAATCAAAGCCAGCACTCTACAGCAGTGTCAGTCTTATACTCCGACCACAGAAAAATCTACTTCACAAGTTAGGGTTCATAGTCCACTTTCTGAAATCCCATCTACAACCTGTTCAGGTTCAGACCTATTTGGGAGCCATTTGCAATGCAGAGTTGGGGTTAGCATATCACAACCCAGCACGCATTCAGATTTTTCAGTCTCCTCTCCGACAGTTTCGGGAGAATCACACATTTACCGTCATGCCTGTCATGTGCCTTTTATGGATGATGGCTTTCTACTTTTCCATCGTTCCCCGTGCCAGTCTACACATGCGTCCCCTGCAGCAGTGTCTGTCATGTCACTTGTCTCAGTCACAAGGTCACCTGGAAGATCTAGTGTTGTTAGTCCACCATATTCGCCACTGTCTGTAGTGGTGGAGCACCAATCTGTTGGAAGAACGGCATTTTCTGCATCCTGGGCGTAAGCTCATTCTGGCAACAGATGCATCACTGACTGGTTGGAGCGCTCACCTTCAAGACCTCACAGTACATGGATTATGGGATCTCACTCACCGATCCATGCACTTCAGTTATCTGGAGCTTCAGGCAGTGTTTATAGTCCTGAAACCTTTTTGTCTTCACCTGTCACATAATGTTGTCTTAGTCTGAATGGAGAACATGACAGCCATGTATTATCTACAGAAACTGGGGGAATACGATCATCCCAGTTGTCGCAACTCGGTCAAATAATACGGAAGTGGGCTCATCACCATCACATTCACTTAGTGGGGCAGAGTATCTCCCAGAAATGGAAAATAACTTTGCAGTCCTGGTCAGCAGGATGCATCAGAAAGTCCCTGATTGGGAACTCCACGTGAGTCCTTCAAAAATATTTCAGAAAGTGGGGAACTCCTCAAATAGACCTTTTCTCCACAGCAGAAAATGCAAAATGTCCAAGCTTTTCACCCGGGCACCCACAACCTCTACCAAGGGCAGTGCACTATAGATGAACTGGTCAGGGATATTTGCTTATGCTTTCCCTCCTTTCCCTCTCATTCCATTCCTGTTTCAGAAAATCAGGCATACTCACTCACCATGATCCTTGTAGCTCCCACTTGGACCCACCAGCCAAGGTTCATTACACTCCTGGACCTCTCACTAGTTCCTCACGGGAAGCTCCCCAACAGACTGAATCTTCTCACACAGGATCAAGGACTGATCAGACATCCGACCCTGCTCAACTTTGAGGTATGCCTCGTGAAGCCATAGTTAGGGTATTTAGGCTTGCCTTTGTAACGTATGGACATTCCCAGGGAATCTCATAGACCTACATCCAGAGCATGTTATGCATTAAAATGGAAACATTTTGCTGCTGCTGCAATCCAAACAAATGAACCTTTTAAGGCTACTGTACAAGACATCGTTATTTGCTTCATTTACAGAAAGCAAATTTGGCTTACACTTCTATTTGCCTTCATCTTGCAACAATAGCTGTATATTTACAGAACAGACAACGCGCTTCTGTGTTCATAATCCCAGTTATCAAAGCCTTTATGGAAGGCCTTAGTCATTCCACCCAGAGTTCCTCCAGCACCATTCTGGAATCTTAATATTGTACTTACTAGGCTCATGGGGCCGCCTTTTGAGCCACTTCATTCATGTGTTCTTGAGCATATTTCTTGGCGAGAGGTGTTCTTAGTCACGATCACATCTCTCAGATGTATTAGTGAGCTCCAGGCCCTACCATTGGAAGAACCTCTTTTAAAAATACACAGAGACAAAGTGGTTCTTCGTACAAATCCCAAGTTCCAACCCAAAGTGGTTTCTCACTTTCATACCAATCGTATCAGTCAATCCATTGAGTTACCAGTTTTTTTTTACCGGCAACCTGAATCTGTTGTAGGAAGAGCTCTCCACACTCTAGATGTCAAACGAGCACTCAAGTACTGCATGGATAGGACATATGATTTAAGGAAAACTAAACAGCTCTTTGTAGCATTTTCTCTATCGCATAAGGGTAGTCCAGTATAAAGAAAGGCATACTATGCAAAGGCAAAAATACATTTACCTATGGCTCTTAGAGTACATTCCACTAGGAGAAAAGGTGCCACCATGGCCATCTTAGGAAACGTACCTTTAGCTGGCATTTGTAAAGCAGCTACTTGGTCTACACCACATATATTCACAAAGTGTTATTGTGTAAAGGTACCAGCACGTCAACAAGCCAGTGTAGGACAAGCTGTCCTAAGAACACTTTTTCAAACAACTGCAACTCCCACGAGTAGCCACAGCTTTCAAAGAGGGATTGCTTTACAGTCTATGCAGAGCAGATGTATTTACAGCCACACATGCCATCTAACGGAAAATGTTACTTACCCAGTAGACATCTGTTTGTGGCTTCCAGTACTGTAGGTTCACATGCACCCTTCCTCCTCCCCGGATGCCTGTGGCCCTTCCATTTATCACATACTTGTATATATTTGTACATATGTCGATACACTTACATGGACATCTTTCGCTATACTCTCACCCGCCTGCGGAATAACAGTCCAACCAAGGACTGGATGCTTATCGCAGTATCACAGAGAAGGAGTCCCTCGATCCCGTGACTCAAAAATATTTCCCAACACTGGATGGCAGGAGTAGACCGAGCATGTGAATCTACACCACTAAATGCCATGAACAGATGCCTACTGGGTAAGTAAAATTTTCCTTTTGCCTTTTGTAGGAAGTTGGCTCTGTATGTGCTATTTCAAAGTAAGGAATAGCATGCACAGAGTCCAAGGGTTCCCCTTAGAGGTAAAATAGTGGTAAAAATAGATAATACTAATGCTCTATTTTGTGGTAGTGTGGTCGAGCAGTAGGCTTATCCAAGGAGTAGTGTTAAGCATTTGTTGTACATACCCATAGACAATAAATGAGGTACACACACTCAGAGACAAATCCAGCCAATAGGTTTTGTATAGAAAAATATCTTTTCTTAGTTTATTTTAAGAACCACAGGTTCAAATTTAACATGTAATATCTTGTTTGAAAGGTATTGCAGGTAAGTACATTAGGAACTTTGAATCATTTCAATTGCATGTATACTTTTCAAGTTATTCACAAATAGCTACTTTAAAAGTGGACACTTAGTGCAATTTTCACAGTTCCTGGGGGAGGTAAGTTTTTGTTAGTTTTACCAGGTAAGTAAGACACTTACAGGGTTCAGTTCTTGGTCCAAGGTAGCCCACCGTTGGGGGTTCAGAGCAACCCCAAAGTTACCACACCAGCAGCTCAGGGCCGGTCAGGTGCAGAGTTCAAAGTGGTGCCCAAAACGCATAGGCTTCAATGGAGAGGAGGGGGGGTGCCCCGGTTCCGGTCTGCTTGCAGGTAAGTACCCGCGTCTTCGGAGGGCAGACCAGGGGGGTTTTGTAGGGCACCGGGGGGGACACAAGCCCACACAGAAATGTCACCCTCAGCGGCGCAGGGGCGGCCGGGTGCAGTGTTAGAACAAGCGTCGGGTTCGCAATGTAAGTCAATGAGAGATCAAGGGATCTCTTCAGCGCTGCAGGCAGGCAAGGGGGGGCTTCCTCTGGGAAACCTCCACTTGGGCAAGGGAGAGGGACTCCTGGGGGTCACTTCTGCAGTGAAAGTCCGGTCCTGGGGGCTGCGGGTGCAGGGTCTTTTCCAGGCGTCGGGACTTAGGTTTCAGAGAGTCGCGGTCAGGGGAAGCCTTGGATTCCCTCTGCAGGCGGCGCTGTGGGGGCTCGGGGGGGACAGGTTTTGGTACTCACAGTCGTAGAGTAGTCCGGGGGTCCTCCCTGAGGTCTTGGTCCTTCACCAGCCGAGTCGGGGTCGCCGGGTGCAGTGTTGCAAGTCTCACGCTTCTTGCGGGGAGTTGCAGGGTTCTTTAAAGCTGCTTCTTGAAACAAAGTTGCAGTCTTTTTGGAGCAGGTCCGCTGTCCTCGGGAGTTTCTTGTCGTCGTCGAAGCAGGGCAGTCCTCAGAGGATGCAGAGGTCGCTGGTCCCTTTGGAAGGCGTCGCTGGAGCAGAGTTCTTTGGAAGGCAGGAGACAGGCCGGTGAGTTTCTGGAGCCAAGGCAGTTTTAGTCTTCTGGTCTTCCTCTGCAGGGGTTTTCAGCTAGGCAGTCCTTCTTCTTGTTGTTGCAGGAATCTAATTTTCTAGGGTTCAGGGTAGCCCTTAAATACTAAATTTAAGGGCGTGTTTAGGTCTGGGGGGTTAGTAGCCAATGGCTACTAGCCCTGAGGGTGGGTACACCCTCTTTGTGCCTCCTCCCAAGGGGAGGGGGTCACAATCCTAACCCTATTGGGGGAATCCTCCATCTGCAAGATGGAGGATTTCTAAAACTTAGAGTCACTTCAGCTCAGGACACCTTAGGGGCTGTCCTGACTGGCCAGTGACTCCTCCTTGTTGCTTTCTTTGTTCCCTCCAGCCTTGCCGCCAAAAGTGGGGGCCGTGGCCGGAGGGGGCGGGCAACTCCACTAAGCTGGAGTGCCCTGCTGGGCTGTGACAAAGGGGTGAGCCTTTGAGGCTCACCGCCAGGTGTTACAGCTCCTGCCTGGGGGAGGTGTTAGCATCTCCACCCAGTGCAGGCTTTGTTACTGGCCTCAGAGTGACAAAGGCACTCTCCCCATGGGGCCAGCAACATGTCTCTAGTGTGGCAGGCTGCTGGAACTAGTCAGCTTACACAGACAGTCGGTTAAGTTTCAGGGGGCACCTCTAAGGTGCCCTCTGGGGTGTATTTTGCAATAAAATGTACACTGGCATCAGTGTGCATTTATTGCGCTGAGAAGTTTGATACCAAACTTCCCAGTTTTCTGTGTAGCCATTATGGTGCTGTGGAGTTCGTGTTTGACAGACTCCCAGACCATATACTCTTATGGCTACCCTGCACTTACAATGTCTAAGGTTTTGCTTAGACACTGTAGGGGTACCATGCTCATGCACTGGTACCCTCACCTATGGTATAGTGCACCCTGCCTTAGGGCTGTAAGGCCTGCTAGAGGGGTGACTGACCTATACTTGCATAGGCAGTGAGAGGCTGGCATGGCACCCTGAGGGGAGTGCCATGTCGACTTACTCGTTTTGTTCTCACTAGCACACACAAGCTGGCAAGCAGTGTGTCTGTGCTGAGTGAGAGGTCTCCAGGGTGGCATAAGACATGCTGCAGCCCTTAGAGACCTTCCTTGGCATCAGGGCCCTTGGTACTAGGAGTACCAGTTACAAGGGACTTATCTGGATGCCAGGGTCTGCCAATTGTGGATACAAAAGTACAGGTTAGGGAAAGAACACTGGTGCTGGGGCCTGGTTAGCAGGCCTCAGCACACTTTCAATTGTAAACATAGCATCAGCAAAGGCAAAAAGTCAGGGGGCAACCATGCCAAGGAGGCATTTCCTTACACCTTGTGACCGTCATATGATCCATAATTACTGCCTTAGAGTGGAGAAAACTGGCCTGTTAAGATGAGACTTTGTTCTACTAACTAGAGTAAATTATTAAAATACACATAGAAGCACTTATCTCAAAATGTCATGTCACTCTCTTCAAAATGTCATGTTTGATAGTAAAGAGATGCGATAGCACCTTGAAAAACACACCTTGACTTTGCTGCATATTTCAGTGTAACCTACATTCCATTATTCATGTACTACATGTAAGGAAATGCCTCCTTGGCATGGTTGCCCCCTGACTTTTTGCCTTTGCTGATGCTATGTTTACAATTGAAAGTGTGCTGAGGCCTGCTAACCAGGCCCCAGCACCAGTGTTCTTTCCCTAACCTGTACTTTTGTATCCACAATTGGCAGACCCTGGCATCCAGATAAGTCCCTTGTAACTGGTACTCCTAGTACCAAGGGCCCTGATGCCAAGGAAGGTCTCTAAGGGCTGCAGCATGTCTTATGCCACCCTGGAGACCTCTCACTCAGCACAGACACACTGCTTGCCAGCTTGTGTGTGCTAGTGAGAACAAAACGAGTAAGTCGACATGGCACTCCCCTCAGGGTGCCATGCCAGCCTCTCAGTGCCTATGCAAGTATAGGTCAGTCACCCCTCTAGCAGGCCTTACAGCCCTAAGGCAGGGTGCACTATACCATAGGTGAGGGTACCAGTGCATGAGCATGGTACCCCTACAGTGTCTAAGCAATACCTTAGACATTGTAAGTGCAGGGTAGCCATAAGAGTATATGGTCTGGGAGTTTGTCAAACACGAACTCCACAGCTCCATAATGGCTACACTGAAAACTGGGAAGTTTGGTATCAAACTTCTCAGCACAATAAATGCACACTGATGCCAGTGTACATTTTATTGCAAAATACACCCCAGAGGGCACCTTAGAGGTGCCTCCTGAAACTTAACCGACTGTCTGTGTAGGCTGACTAGTTCCAGCAGCCTGCCACACTAGAGACATGTTGCTGGCCCCATGGGGAGAGTGCCTTTGTCACTCTGAGGCCAGTAACAAAGCCTGCACTGGGTGGAGATGCTAACACCTCCCCCAGGCAGGAGCTGTGACACCTGGCGGTGAGCCTCAAAGGCTCACCCCTTTGTCACAGCCCAGCAGGGCACTCCAGCTTAGTGGAGTTGCCCGCCCCCTCCGGCCACGGCCCCCACTTTTGGCGGCAAGGCTGGAGGGAACAAAGAAAGCAACAAGGAGGAGTCACTGGCCAGTCAGGACAGCCCCTAAGGTGTTCTGAGCTGAGGTGTGTAAGGAAATGCCTCCTTGGCATGGTTACCCCCTGACTTTTTGCCTTTGCTGATGCTATGTTTACAATTGAAAGTGTGCTGAGGCCTGCTAACCAGGCCCCAGCACCAGTGTTCTTTCCCTAACCTGTACTTTTGTATCCACAATTGGCAGACCCTGGCATCCAGATAAGTCCCTTGTAACTGGTACTTCTAGTACCAAGGGCCCTGATGCCAAGGAAGGTCTCTAAGGGCTGCAGCATGTCTTATGCCACCCTGGAGACCTCTCACTCAGCACAGACACACTGCTTGCCAGCTTGTGTGTGCTAGTGAGGACAAAACGAGTAAGTCGACATGGCACTCTCCTCAGGGTGCCATGCCAGCCTCTCACTGCCTATGCAGTATAGGTAAGACACCCCTCTAGCAGGCCTTACAGCCCTAAGGCAGGGTGCACTATACCATAGGTGAGGGTACCAGTGCATGAGCATGGTACCCCTACAGTGTCTAAACAAAACCTTAGACATTGTAAGTGCAGGGTAGCCATAAGAGTATATGGTCTGGGAGTCTGTCAAACACGAACTCCACAGCACCATAATGGCTACACTGAAAACTGGGAAGTTTGGTATCAAACTTCTCAGCACAATAAATGCACACTGATGCCAGTGTACATTTTATTGTAAAATACACCCCAGAGGGCACCTTAGAGGTGCCCCCTGAAACTTAACCGACTGTCTGTGTAGGCTGACTAGTTCCAGCAGCCTGCCACACCAGAGACATGTTGCTGGCCCCATGGGGAGAGTGCCTTTGTCACTCTGAGGCCAGTAACAAAGCCTGCACTGGGTGGAGATGCTAACACCTCCCCCAGGCAGGAGCTGTGACACCTGGCGGTGAGCCTCAAAGGCTCACCCCTTTGTCACAGCCCAGCAGGGCACTCCAGCTTAGTGGAGTTGCCCGCCCCCTCCGGCCACGGCCCCCACTTTTGGCGGCAAGGCTGGAGGGAACAAAGAAAGCAACAAGGAGGAGTCACTGGCCAGTCAGGACAGCCCCTAAGGTGTCCTGAGCTGAGGTGACTCTAACTTTTAGAAATCCTCCATCTTGCAGATGGAGGATTCCCCCAATAGGGTTAGGATTGTGACCCCCTCCCCTTGGGAGGAGGCACAAAGAGGGTGTACCCACCCTCAGGGCTAGTAGCCATTGGCTACTAACCCCCCAGACCTAAACACGCCCTTAAATTTAGTATTTAAGGGCTACCCTGAACCCTAGAAAATTAGATTCCTGCAACTACAAGAAGAAGGACTGCCTAGCTGAAAACCCCTGCAGCGGAAGACCAGAAGACGACAACTGCCTTGGCTCCAGAAACTCACCGGCCTGTCTCCTGCCTTCCAAAGATCCTGCTCCAGCGACTCCTTCCAAAGGGACCAGCGACCTCGATATCCTCTGAGGACTGCCCCTGCTTCGAAAAGACAAGAAACTCCCGAGGACAGCGGACCTGCTCCAAGAAAGGCTGCAACTTTGTTTCCAGCAGCCTTGAAAGAACCCTGCAAGCTCCCCGCAAGAAGCGTGAGACTTGCAACACTGCACCCGGCGACCCCGACTCGGCTGGTGGAGATCCAACACCTCAGGAGGGACCCCAGGACTACTCGGATACTGTGAGTACCAAAACCTGTCCCCTCTGAGCCCCCACAGCGCCGCCTGCAGAGGGAATCCCGAGGCTTCCCCTGACCGCGACTCTTTGAATCCAAAGTCCCGACGCCTGGGAGAGACCCTGCACCAGCAGCCCCCAGGACCTGAAGGACCGGACTTTCACTGGAGAAGTGACCCCCAGGAGTCCCTCTCCCTTGCCCAAGTGGAGGTTTCCCCGAGGAACCCCCCCCTTGCCTGCCTGCAGCGCTGAAGAGATCCCAAGATCTCTCATAGACTAACATTGCGAACCCGACGCCTGTTTCTACACTGCACCCGGCCGCCCCCGCGCTGCTAAGGGTGAAATTTCTGTGTGGGCTTGTGTCCCCCCCGGTGCCCTACAAAACCCCCCTGGTCTGCCCTCCGAAGACGCGGGTACTTACCTGCAAGCAGACCGGAACCGGGGCACCCCCTTCTCTCCATTCTAGCCTATGTGTTTTGGGCACCACTTTGAACTCTGCACCTGACCGGCCCTGAGCTGCTGGTGTGGTGACTTTGGGGTTGCTCTGAACCCCCAACGGTGGGCTACCTTGGAACAAGAACTGAACCCTGTAAGTGTCTTACTTACCTGGTAAAACTAACAAAAACTTACCTCCCCCAGGAACTGTGAAAATTGCACTGTGTCCACTTTTAAAACAGCTATTTGTCAATAACTTGTAAAGTATACATGCAATTTTTTATGATTTAAAGTTCCTAAAGTACTTACCTGCAATACCTTTCAAATGAGATATTACATGTAGAATTTGAACCTGTGGTTCTTAAAATAAACTAAGAAAATATATTTTTCTATAACAAAACCTATTGGCTGGATTTGTCTCTGAGTGTGTGTACCTCATTTATTGTCTATGTGTATGTACAACAAATGCTTAACACTACTCCTTGGATAAGCCTACTGCTCGACCACACTACCACAAAATAGAGCATTAGTATTATCTATTTTTACCACTATTTTACCTCTAAGGGGAACCCTTGGACTCTGTGCATGCTATTCCTTACCTTGAAATAGCACATACAGAGCCAACTTCCTACAAGGTGACTCTAACTTTTAGAAATCCTCCATCTTGCAGATGGAGGATTCCCCCACTAGGGTTAGGATTGTGACCCCCTCCCCTTGGGAGGAGGCACAAAGAGGGTGTACCCACCCTCAGGGCTAGTAGCCATTGGCTACTAACCCCCCAGACCTAAACACGCCCTTAAATTTAGTATTTAAGGGCTACCCTGAACCCTAGAAAATCAGATTCCTGCAACTACAAGAAGAAGGTCTGCCTAGCTGAAAACCCCTGCAGAGGAAGACCAGAAGACAACAACTGCCTTGGCTCCAGAAACTCACCGGCCTGTCTCCTGCCTTCTAAAGAACTCTGCTCCAGCGACGCCTTCCAAGGGACCAGCGACCTCTGACTCCTCTGAGGACTGCCCTGCTTCGAAAAAGACAAGAAACTCCCGAGGACAGCGGACCTGCTCCAAAAAGACTGCAACTTTGTTTCAAGGAGCAGCTTTAAAGACCCTGCAATCTCCCCGCAAGAAGCGTGAGACTTGCAACACTGCACCCGGCGACCCCGACTCGGCTGGTGGAGAACCAACACCTCAGGGAGGACCCCCGGACTACTCTACGACTGTGAGTACCAAAACCTGTCCCCCCTGAGCCCCCACAGCGCCGCTTGCAGAGGGAATCCCGAGGCTTCCCCTGACCGCGACTCTCTGAAACCTAAGTCCCGACGCCTGGAAAAGACCCTGCACCCGCAGCCCCCAGGACCTGAAGGACCGAACTTTCACTGCAGACGTGACCCCCAGGAGTCCCTCTCCCTTGCCCAAGTGGAGGTTTCCCCGAGGAAGCCCCCCCTTGCCTGCCTGCAGCGCTGAAGAGATCCCTTGATCTCTCATTGACTTACATTGCGAACCCGACGCTTGTTCTAACACTGCACCCGGCCGCCCCGCGCCGCTTAGGGTGAAATTTCTGTGTGGGCTTGTGTCCCCCCCGGTGCCCTACAAAACCCCCCCTGGTCTGCCCTCCGAAGACGCGGGTACTTACCTGCAAGCAGACCGGAACCGGGGCACCCCCTTCTCTCCATTCTAGCCTATGCGTTTTGGGCACCACTTTGAACTCTGCACCTGACCGGCCCTGAGCTGCTGGTGTGGTGACTTTGGGGTTGCTCTGAACCCCCAACGGTGGGCTACCTTGGACCAAGAACTGAACCCTGTAAGTGTCTTACTTACCTGGTAAAACTAACAAAAACTTACCTCCCCCAGGAACTGTGAAAATTGCACTAAGTGTCCACTTTTAAAGTAGCTATTTGTGAATAACTTGAAAAGTATACATGCAATTGAAATGATTCAAAGTTCCTAATGTACTTACCTGCAATACCTTTCAAACAAGATATTACATGTTAAATTTGAACCTGTGGTTCTTAAAATAAACTAAGAAAATATATTTTTCTATAACAAAACCTATTGGCTGGATTTGTCTCCGAGTGTGTGTACCTCATTTATTGTCTATGTGTATGTACAACAAATGCTTAACACTACTCCTTGGATAAGCCTACTGCTCGACCACACTACCACAAAATAGAGCATTAGTATTATCTCTTTTTACCACTATTTTACCTCTAAGGGGAACCCTTGGACTCTGTGCATGCTATTCCTTACTTTGAAATAGCACATACAGAGCCAACTTCCTACACTACAGTTAACCTGCAGAGGGTCATCGCCAGAGTCCAGTAGTTTGCATAAGTACCAGTAGTCTAGACCTCAAACACCAAGTTTTTATTTTTCTTTAAACAAGACATGCTTTTCTACTTTAAACTTTTTCAAAAGAAATATGAAGCTATAGAAAACCTCATAAAACTGTAGCTCCTAAATTGGGTGTCTTCTCCATTTTGAATGATGATTCTGCTGAGAATGGAGCTCGCTCAAGGACAGAGAGATCAACTTTCAGGCAGTCGTTTCTCCTCTGTTATTGTGTGCAACTCAACAGCAATAGCAAAGAAACACAATTGATTCATCACACAATCTTAAGTACCTTCCATAGGCGTCCTTTTGCTTCAAGGGATTTTGTAATGATTTTGCATTTATTCCAAAATGTTTGTGAGCTAAGAGTGGTAATTTTCCTTATTTAGCCAGTAAAATTAGCTTGTTCACATTTTGCAGCCAGTGTTGACAATGATGAGGATATGATTCCCACCTTTCTGAACATAATACGTCTTCATATACTACATCCAAATTTCCTTCCTGGGGTAGTGTTGGGCTTCCTTGTTAATTGGACCATATTGCTCCCAACACTTTTTTTGTTTTTTTATTTATTTTTTTAGGTCTAAGTGTACCAGACAGCATAACTGTCTGGTTTGCTGAAGAATGTTACCTTCCGGACATTCAGAAACCTTCCATGGGAATGCATCTTGCCTGTTGCTTTCCATTGGCTTTGTGATTTGTAATTCACATTTTCTGGCATTTTATTTGCCGGTTTATTTATTTTTTTAGGCATCCAGGGATAGTTGGTCCCATTCAAGGAGCAAAGTCTTTTTACCCCAACTCTGTCCTTGTATTCTTCCACGAGTGCTCTTTTTTTTTTTTTTTTTGTAAAAGGCCTATAAATCTTGTCACATTTGCTGTGCATTAAATGTCAGGCTCTGTCTTCCATGGGAGCTTGGTGTCTACTTTTCTGTCTCGGACTTCAAAGTAACAGGGTTTATGAGACAATCTTGTTACTGAGGTGTAAGGAAATGCCTCCTTGGCATGGTTACCCCCTGACTTTTTGCCTTTGCTGATGCTATGTTTTGACTTGAAAGTGTGCTGAGGCCTGCTAACCAGGCCCCAGCACCAGTGTTCTTTCCCTAACCTG
Organism: Pleurodeles waltl; assembly: GCF_031143425.1. Lineage (NCBI taxonomy): Eukaryota > Metazoa > Chordata > Amphibia > Caudata > Salamandridae > Pleurodeles > Pleurodeles waltl. The sequence goes on along the minus strand of NC_090448.1, from coordinate 764,056,862 downwards.
TACTTTTGTTTTACACAATTGGCACACCCTGGCATCCAGGTAAGTCCCTTGTAACTGGTACCCCTGGTACCAAGGGCCCTGATGCCAGGGAAGGTCTCTAAGGGCTGCAGCATAGCTTATGCCACCCTGGGGACCCCTCACTCAGCACAGACACACTGCTTGCCAGCTTGTGTGTGCTGGTGAGAACAAAACGAGTAAGTCGACATGGCACTCCCCTCAGGGTGCCATGCCAACCTCACACTGCCTATGCAGTATAGATAAGTCACCCCTCTAGCAGGCCTTACAGCCCTAAGGCAGGGGGCACTATACCATAGGTGAGGGCACCAGTGCATGAGCACTGTGCCCCTACAGTGTCTAAGCAAAACCTTAGACATTGTAAGTGCAGGGTAGCCATAAGAGTATATGGTCTGGGAGTCTGTCAAACACGAACTCCACAGCACCATAATGGCTACACTGAAAACTGGGGAGTTTGGTATCAAACTTCTCAGCACAATAAATGCACACTGATGCCAGTGTACATTTTATTGTAAAGTACACCCCAGAGGGCACCTTAGAGGTGCCCCCTGAAACCTTAACCAACTACCTGTGTAGGCTGACTGGTTCTAGCAGCCTGCCACACTCGAGACATGTTGCTGGCCCCATGGGGAGAGTGCCTTTGTCACTCTGAGGCCAGTAACAAAGCCTGCACTGGGTGGAGATGCTAACACCTCCCCCAGGCAGGAGCTGTAACACCTGGCGGTGAGCCTCAAAGGCTCACCCCCTTTGTTCCAGCACCGCAGGGCACTCCAGCTAGTGGAGTTGCCCGCCCCCTCCGGCCACGGCCCCACTTTTGGCGGCAAGGCCGGAGGAAATAATGAGAATAACAAGGAGTCGTCACTGGCCAGTCAGGACAGCCCCTAAGGTGTCCTGAGCTGAAGTGACTTTAACTTTTAGAAATCCTCCATCTTGCAGATGGAGGATTCCCCCAATAGGGATAGGAATGTGACCCCCTCCCCTTGGGAGGAGGCACAAAGAGGGTGTACCCACCCTCAGGGCTAGTAGCCATTGGCTACTAACCCCCCAGACCTAAACACGCCCTTAAATTTAGTATTTAAGGGCTCCCCTGAACCTAAGAATTTAGATTCCTGAAACTACAAGAAGAAGAAGACTGCTGAGCTGAAAACCCCTGCAGAAGAAGAAAGAAGACACCAACTGCTTTGGCCCCAGTCCTACCGGCCTGTCTCCTGCCTTCTAAAGAAACCTGCTTCAGCGACGCTTTCTCAAGGACCAGCGACCTCTGAATCCTCAGAGGACTGCCCTGCTTCAAGAGGAACAAGAAACTCCAGAGGACAGCGGACCTGCTCCAAAAAGACTGCAACTTTGTTACAGAGGAGCAGATTTAAAGACCCCTGCAATCCCCGCAAGAAGCGTGAGACTTGCAACACTGCACCCGGTGACCCCGACTCGACTGGTGGAGAACCAACACCTCAGGGAGGACCCTCCGGCGACTCCGAGACTGTGAGTAATCAAAGTTGTCCCCCCTGAACCCCCACACCGACGCCTGCAGAGGGAATCCCCAGGCTCCCCCTGACCACGACTGCCTGACTCTAAAATCCCGACGGCTGGAAAAGACCCTGCACCCGCAGCCCCCAGCACCTGAAGGATCGGAACTTCAGTGCAGGAGTGACCCCCAGGAGGCCCTCTCCCTTGCCCAGGTGGTGGCTACCCCGAGGAGCCCCCCCCTTGCCTGCCTGCATCGCTGAAGAGACCCCTTAGTCTCCCATTGATTTACATTGGAAACCCAACGCTTGTTTCTACACTGCACCCAGCCGCCCCAGTGCCGCTGAGGGTGTACTTTTTGTGTGAACTTGTGTCCCCCCCGGTGCCCTACAAAATCCCCCTGGTCTGCCTTCCGAAGACGCGGGTACTTACCTGCTGGCAGACTGGAACCGGGGCACCCCCTTCTCTCCATTGAAGCCTCTGCGTTTTGGGCACCGCTTTGAACTCTGCACCTGACCGGCCCTGAGCTGCTGGTGTGGTAACTTTGGGGTTGCTCTGAACCCCCAACGGTGGGCTACCTTGGACCCCAATCTTAACCCCGTAGGTGGTTTACTTACCTGCAAAACCTAACAATACTTTACCTCCCCCAGGAACTGTGAAAATTGCAGTGTGTCCACTTTTAAAACGGCTATTTGTGTTTTATGTGAAAAGTATATATGCTACTGTAATTATTCAAAGTTCCTAAAGTACTTACCTGCAATACCTTTCAAATGAGATATTACATGTAGAATTTGAACCTGTGGTTCTTAAAATAAACTAAGAAAATATATTTTTCTATACAAAAACCTATTGGCTGGATTTGTCTCCGAGTGTGTGTTCTTCATTTATTGCCTGTGTGTATGTACAACAAATGCTTAACACTACTCCTTTGATAAGCCTACTGCTCGACCACACTACCACAAAATAGAGCATTAGTATTATCTCTTTTTGCCACTATCTTACCTCTAAGGGGAACCCTTGGACTCTGTGCATGCTATTCCTTACTTTGAAATAGCACATACAGAGCCAACTTCCTACATGAGGTTAGGGAAAAAAGGGTTCTTTCTAGCACACAACATTTAAATGAACTGGCAAGTATTTCAGAATTAGGAACACAGATGAGGCACACTTTTTTGTTAATTGTGAAGTATGTTGGCAAGAAATGGTTTAATGTGGCGAAAACAAATCATTACACTAGGTGGTCCCAATTCCACTCATTACCGTTTGTGCGTGGTATAGTTTTATCAGTAAAAGTGTATGTCTGTGCAGATGTAATCGCCAATTCAATAGAAAATGTGTTGTCTGTAGTGACAGTGTGTTACCACTACCACATCATGCATACTCCGCTCCACTCTAATCTACTGCACTCTCACCATTCTGTTTCACACCACTCCACACTACTGCACTCTACTCCAATCTGCACCACTGCACTCTACGCCTTGCTACGTCACTCTGCACCACTCTACTTTGTGCTAGTGCACTCTATGCCACTCTACTCAAGTACTGTACCTTAAACCACTCCATTCTAGGTCCCCCCCAATCTACTCTGTGCAACTCCACTCTACATTAGTGTACACTATTGCACTGTCAATACACTCTGCGCCAAAGCATTTTATTCTGTAACGCTCAGCTGTTCGACCCTGCACTTCACATCAAACCACTCTATGCAAATCTACTCCGCACCACTGCCTTCTATACCACTGCACTCTGTACGAATTTACTCTGTGCCACTGCACTATACCCTGCACCACTCCACTCTACACCACTACAGCAATGTACTCTACACCACTGCACTCTACACCACTCGACTCTAAACCACTGCAACCTACTCCAATGTACTCAACACAACTGCTCTCTTTGTCACTGCACCCTACCCTGCACCCCTGTACTCTGCCCTCCTGCTCTCTACACCACGCTCCTCTGCACCACTACACACTACGCTACTCTACAGCACTGTACACTGCAACATTGCACTCTACAGCAACACTGCACTATTGCACTCCATGCCAGTGCACTTCCACAACTCTACTCTGCACCTCTCTACTATGCACCCCTCAAATCTACGCCACTGAATTCTATGCTACTGCATTCTACACCTCTAAACTATACCTCACTATACTTAACAACACTAGGCTAATGTACTCTACACCAGTCCACTACTCCACACCACTGCACACTACTCTGCACCACTCTGCTTCACATCACTCCACGCCACTGCACTTTACACCACTCCACTCTTTATCCTCTCTGCTATGCCACTGCACTCTACACCACTCCAGTCTAGATCACTCTGCTCCCCTTTGCCCTACGTGACTCTGCAACAAAGAACTCTGCGCTGCTGCATTCTGTGCCAAGACACTCTACTCCGATGCTTTTAACTCTAACACTCAAGTGTGCTCCCCTGCACTCAGTCAGTGCACTCTACCCTGCACCACTCTATTCAATGCAGTTCACTCTATTTTGAAACAGTCTACTCTACGCCACTGCACTCTGCCACTCTACTCCGTTCCATGCATCTGCACTCTACGCCAAAACACTGAACTCTATGCCAGTGCACTCTACACAACTGCACTCTAGTCTGCACCACTGTACTCTACCCCTCTGCATTCTACACCTTCGCACTCTATAGTAATTTAGTCTGCATCACTGCACTTGCCGCCACTAAACTGTTAATCCTTTCCGCTCAACTGCACTGTGCATCACTCCACTCTACGCTACACTGCTGTATTGTATGCCACACCCTCTATGCCACTTGACTCTGCACCACTCAACACTACTGCACTATTCTATGCACCACTGTAATCTATGGCACTGCATTGCACACCCCTGCAGGCTTATACGGTGAATTATATGCAACTGTTCTCTCTGCGACTGCTTTCTACTCTGCACCACTTCTTTGTGCTCTTGTCAGACATCAGTATCACAGTCTCCCAGATCCTGCCATTCGCCCTCTCGGATCATGCCCGATAACTCTTACACTCAAATGCCTTGAACTGCAGCAGTAAGGACGATGGCTCATCAGCATCAGATGACTTAAGGACCCCTCTTTTAATGCCTTTCGAAGCCAGCATATAAGAGGTTATTTTGACACAGATAGAACCATAGTAGGCTCCCTGGCTATTCTTTGGGAAACCCTAAAGGCAGTGCTACGTGGAGAGAATATCCTACCAGACGGTAGCACAGCAGCAAAAAGGCAGGGACATTCAGGATTTAGAAAATGCTCTATACAAAGCAGAGGTGGTTCAGGAAGGGACTATGAATTTCAGCCCTCTTTTGCACAGATATGTCTCAATACTTTACTAGAAACCTTGGCCCAAAGTCAGGGTAAATGGAGAGAAATCCCCTATAATTATTGAACAGGGCATCAGAGGGACGCCCCCTCCTCTTTGCCCTGAACATTGAACCAATTGTAGTTTGGATCAGGCAAGACTCAATACTCACCAGGTTCCTCTTGTTAGAGGGCCTGGAAGACATGGTATTGCTTTTTACCACTGACTTCCTAGTCTGCATTAGCAACCTGGAAACTTCCCTGCCTCAGCTGATGTCAGTGCTTCAAATATACTCACAGGCAGCAGGGATAACGGTAAATTGGTCCAAATCTAACTACATCCCAGTCACAGGAGCGTAGAATGGTATAAAGGCCACCACTCCCCTGCATTGAGTGACTCATCATTTCAAACACCTAGCAGTCTTTAAACAGCAGGCATGGGATCTTAATATTGCACCCTTGGTAGCTGAAACAAAGAGAGATGGACATATGGGAGGGCCTCCTACTGACCATTCCTACTGACCAAAGCGGGTAGAGAAGCACTGTCTAAGATGGTCTCCCTTCCAAGACCCTTTACACACTGCACACCTATCCTCACAGTATCCTGCTCACCTTTTTCACTACTCTTGAAGCAGCTATTGTGATTTTCTAAGGTGTTTGGGGAACGGGTTGTGGGGGTGGGGTGGAGGTGGAATGGGGGCCGGAAATGTTTTCTGTCACAGTACGAAGGTGGCTTAGAAATAGCAGTTGTCCCGTCTCTATTATTGGGCAAGCAAACCCTCCCAGTTAATGACTGCCTCTACACTAATCGGGCTGACCCTGCAAAGCACTAGGACCCTCAATCAATATGGAACAATAGACTTGTTATATGGCCCCTGCGTCCACTAGAGCAGCGGACCCTCTATCAATATGAAACACTACACTTGCTCTCTGGTCCCTGCGCCCACGCAACCCTCCTTTACCGGCCCCCTTTCACTGCAAGCGACTCAAGCATCTTTGATGTACTGGCACCAAGCACTACAATAGATTAAGTAGCATGGTGTGCCTACAACTGATACTCCACTGTGGGTGAGAACCAGGCTGAATTACACAGTTATACAGTAGGCCTCCAAACTGTATCACACCACAGGGATGTCTAAGCTTGGGATGTCTGGGAGGGTAGCTCTATCTGCTCATTCCAACACCTGCACAATGCACACATCACAGTTTTACTGATACTTGCAGCTCCCCCACTCCCTGGAGGCTTCTCTCATACCATTACAAACTCTTCTGAGTTACAGCCTCCTTGAGGCACGCATAGCTGATTATCAAATGGATCTCCACTATATACTGTACACTGATAAACAACACACCGAATCCCATGGGGGCTCTGTGGGATTTATGACGGGACACTTGAAGATGAAGATTGAATCAAGTCTATAATGGTTCTAAGGTGTTGGCAATCTCCGTGACATTACGATTAATCCAACTTGTATATCTGCACCAGATATACTATAGCCCCACTATATTGCACAACATGAATAATTATTTGGATCAACACTGCCTGAGATGTAAGACAACCTTGGGGACCTATTTTCCTACTGTAGGAAGCTGGCTCTGTATGCACTATTTCAAAGTAAGGAATAGTATGCACAGAGTCCAAGGGTTCCCCTTAGAGGTAAGATAGTGGCAAAAAGAGATAATACTAATGCTCTATTTTGTGGTAGTGTGGTCGAGCAGTAGGCTTATCAAAGGAGTAGTGTTAAGCATTTGTTGTACATACACACAGGCAATAAATGAGGAACACACACTCAGAGACAAATCCAGCCAATAGGTTTTTGTTATAGAAAAATATCTTTTCTTAGTTTATTTTAAGAACCACAGGTTCAAATTCTACATGTAATATCTCATTTGAAAGGTATTGCAGGTAAGTACTTACAGTAGCATATATACTTTTCACATAAAACACAATAAGCTGTTTTAAAAGTGGACACTTAGTGCAATTTTCACAGTTCCTGGGGGAGGTAAAGTATTGTTAGTTTTCACAGGTAAGTAAGTCACTTACAGGTTTCAGTTTTGGGTCCAAGGTAGCCCACCGTTGGGGGTTCAGAGCAACCCCAAAGTTACCACACCAGCAGCTCAGGGCCGGTCAGGTGCAGAGGTCAAAGAGGTGCCCAAAACACATAGGCTTCAATGGAGAGAAGGGGGTGCCCCGGTTCCAGTCTGCCAGCAGGTAAGTACCCGCGTCTTCGGAGGGCAGACCAGGGGGTTTTGTAGGGCACCGGGGGGGACACAAGTCCACACAGAAAGTACACCCTCAGCAGCGCGGGGCGGCCGGGTGCAGTGTGCAAACAAGCGTCGGGTTCTCTGTTGATTTCAATGGGAGACCAAGGGGTCTCTTCAGCGGTGCAGGCAGGCAAGGGGGGGGGCTCCTCGGGGTAGCCACCACCTGGGCAAGGGAGAGGGCCTCCTGGGGGTCACTCCTGCACAGAAGTTCCGATCCTTCAGGTGCTGGGGGCTGCGGGTGCAGGGTCTTTTCCAGCCGTCGAGAAGTTAGGTTCAGGCAGTCGCGGTCAGGGGGAGCCTCTGGATTGCCTCTGCAGGCGTCGCTGTGGGGGCTCAGGGGGGACAACTTTGGTTACTCACGGTCTCGGAGTCGCCGGAGGGTCCTCCCTGAGGTGTTGGTTCTCCACCAGTCGAGTCGGGGTCGCTGGGTGCAGTGTTGCAAGTCTCACGCTTCTTGCGGGGATTTGCAGGGGTCTTTAAATCTGCTCCTCTGTAACAAAGTTGCAGTTCTTTTGGAGCAGTGCCGCTGTCCTCGGGAGTTTCTTGTCTTTCTTGAAGCGGGGCAGTCCTCAGAGGATTCAGAGGTCGCTGGTCCCTTGGAAAGCGTCTCTGGAGCAGGTTTCTTTGAAAGGCAGGAGACAGGCCGGTAAGTCTGGGGCCAAAGCAGTTGGTGTCTTCTGTTCTTCCTCTGCAGGGGTTTTTCAGCTTGGCAGTCTTCTTCTTCTTGTAGTTTCAGGAATCTAAATTCTTAGGTTCAGGGGAGCCCTTAAATACTAAATTTAAGGGCGTGTTTAGGTCTGGGGGGTTAGTAGCCAATGGCTACTAGCCCTGAGGGTGGGTACACCCTCTTTGTGCCTCCTCCCAAGGGGAGGGGGTCACATCCCTAATCCTATTGGGGAATCCTCCATCTGCAAGATGGAGGATTTCTAAAAGTTAGTCACTTCAGCTCAGGACACCTTAGGGGCTGTCCTGACTGGCCAGTGACTCCTCCTTGTTATTCTCATTATCTCCCCCGGCCTTGCCGCCAAAAGTGGGGCCGTGGCCGGAGGGGGCGGGCAACTCCACTAGCTGGAGTGCCCTGTTGTGCTGGAACAAAAGGGGTGAGCCTTTGAGGCTCACCGCCAGGTGTTACAGCTCCTGCCTGGGGGAGGTGTTAGCATCTCCACCCAGTGCAGGCTTTGTTACTGGCCTCAGAGTGACAAAGGCACTCTCCCCATGGGGCCAGCAACATGTCTCGGTTGTGGCAGGCTGCTGGAACCAGTCAGCCTACACAGATAGTCGGTTAAGGTTTTAGGGGGCACCTCTAAGGTGCCCTCTGGGGGTGTATTTTACAATAAAATGTACACTGGCATCAGTGTGCATTTATCGTGCTGAGAAGTTTGATACCAAACTTCCCAGTTTTCAGTGTAGCCATTATGGTGCTGTGGAGTTCGTGTAAAACAGACTCCCAGACCATATACTCTTATGGCTACCCTGCACTTACAATGTCTAAGGTTTTGTTTAGACACTGTAGGGGCACAGTGCTCATGCACTGGTGCCCTCACCTATGGTATAGTGCACCCTGCCTTAGGGCTGTAAGGCCTGCTAGAGGGGTGACTTATATATACTGCATAGGCAGTGAGAGGCTGGCATGGCACCCTGAGGGGAGTGCCATGTCGACTTACTCATTTTGTTCTCACCAGCACACACAAGCTGGCAAGCAGTGTGTCTGTGCTGAGTGAGGGGTCTCCAGGGTGGCATAAGACATGCTGCAGCCCTTAGAGACCTTCCTTGGCATCGGGGCCCTTGGTACCAGGGGTACCATTTACAAGGGACTTATCTGGATGCCAGGGTGTGCCAATTGTGGATACAAAAGTACAGGTTAGGGAAAGAACACTGGTGCTGGGGCCTGGTTAGCAGGCCTCAGCACACTTTCAATTCAAAACATAGCATCAGCAAAGGCAAAAAGTCAGGGGGTAACCATGCCAAGGAGGCATTTCCTTACACATACAATCTGGGAATGCCCAGTTACACAACATTATTGTCACACTATATGCAACACCCTCAGAGGTAGTGGGAAGCCCAATGCAATCAGAACCAAAATGAGTTCAGTTGGGACTGATGGACAAATGGAATGGTAGACTCCACAAATGGCTCCTAGTGGCAGTGGGTCTCCTCAGTGCTAAAGAGATGTAGCACACCACTGGAGATCGGATACTCACCACTGATATCTGAATCGGCAGGCGGGATGGACTAATGTGCTGTAGCAGAACAAGCTGTGTATAAAGCAAGAATGGTGCCTGGAGAAACACTCTGAGGTCTAGGGGATATGGATGGCCTAATCAGAGAATTTTGAAGTACATAAGTTACGTTTATGTAGTAACTATAAATCAAGGGAAATTAACAATGGGGGCGTTCAGCAGATTTCATACAGTAGTGTTATTCATACATGTGAGCTGTGCTATGTATGTTCAAAATCCAATACTTAAAGGTAATAAAAGAGAGAGTAGATACTTTGACGTCCTCAGTAGCAGGATCCTAGGTCTTAGTACAAATGAACTGGTGCAGCTGCCAGCGATGTGGCTTGAGGGGTGCTTCCTCCAAGAAGTAGTATCAGTTTTGCAGCCTGTCCATATTGCAGCCTAATTAACTACATTGTCCGGCTTTTTCTGCCTCTTCTTTTAAAAAGGGGTTGTCGCTTTCACAAAATATGTGACTATTTTGAACTAAAATTGGCTTCTTTTTTTAAGAAAATATGTGGAAATTGGCCAGGTTACCCAGCATTAGACTGTTATCAGTTGCTGGTTTGTGTTTTTTACAAAGTGGCTTTTCTGGAAGAAAAATGTACATTGGAATGTGCACTCTGGAATACTGCATATTGACAGGACTGTTCGGTGTTTGATTTCAGTGGACATTCCCCTGAAGGTGAACTTGGATTACAGATCGGCCATTTTTCCTTCCTGAACACTTGAACAACATCCCAAAAGAACAAAGATCACCCCTCACAATGTGTCCTCTTCATACACATCTTATTCTTTCTCTCCTCAGGAAAGGAAAGGAAAGGCCTTCAGGAATTGATGGGGGGTCTTGAATGTTAAACAAAATAACCAGAAGGCTGCTTAAATACCAGAGATTCAAGTAAAAATCCATGTACCTCTTAAATTACAAGAAGCTGCCACCAACTAGGAGGTGTCTCCTAGCCTCATCTGGGTATGGTAGCCACTCTCGGCTAGTGGCTGGTGCACATTTGTAGTTCACCCTTTCAGCAGAGCCTAAATTCCCTTGGGGAAACAGGAATTAGAGATTCACAGGTCAGAAAATAATTTTCAGGTGTTAGGTCTCACAAGAAGGAGGAGCCAAGTATTGTAAACTAATGTTTCAGGGTTTTAAATACTTTGCTGTGGACCTTTTATATGTTCACACCCTCCTATGTTTCACTATGTATAAGGTTAATTATCGGTATCCTCTTCCCACTGAATTATAGTTCTCCTCTACATGAATTTATAAGGCTGAGCATTCTCCTCTCCTTTTGGGATACGCCTCCGACCCTCAAACTACCCTTTTAATCATGTGCTCTATAGAATCATTTACTAAGTGTTACAAGAGCCTTTTTTCCTCTAGATACATCCACCTACATCCGGTAGCACTTTAAGAAGTCTGTTTCCGTGACACTACTTTCCCATATAAATGCATCCAGATCCTCAAGGCGATGCCTTGGCTGACATTCATCTGTGGCTGCTCCCTAATTGCCCATGCTCCCAAAAGAACCCTTCCAAATAATTGTTCAATTAATTTCTGTATATTACCCACCCTTACCTTTTTCTCTGCTTATCCATGTTTTTTCCACATCCCCTTGTTTTGTCTTTATTTTGGCATGAATTACTTTATGTACTGTTTAAGGTTTCTAAATGTCCCTGTCATCGTACAAAGTGCTAACGTTCTTTACAGCCTGATCACCATTGTGTAAATCCTTAAAAATAAATTAGATGTTATGAGCTTTCATAAGCAACAACTGAGAACAGTTCATAAAACCCTGCCTTGACTTATATTCCTAAAAATGTGACATAGTACCACAATGTAAAAATAATCCTAGCCTGAAACATCCCACGTTCAGTGATGAACACGCATGTCCTAAGAGTATTGAACCTGAAGACTAGATCTTGGATTTAAATGCAAATACGTTTTTTAAAATAATTGTTTCTAGAGTAGAACACCATGTTCCTATAAAGTAAACATAGCAATAAGAATTCAGAGATAGTTCCATCTTGGTCTCTACTAGCTCCCACTTCCACAGCACACCAAAAATAATATAATTTTATTATGTGTTGGAGCAGGAAAGAATCGATTGTTTGGCGTGTTAGGATTAAGTAAGCATACTTATTGTTTTGTATCTGTGATTTTTTTTATTTTTATTTTTTATTATTTTTTTTTTTTAAATAAATTTCCTGATATAACTTCTTAATTGTTTGAGAGCTTGTGGTATAAAGTCGTTACTTAGTATGAGGTGTACATCACTTTGATGAAATGCTTTCAGTAGGGATTAAATATAGGTTTTGGTCTCCTTTCTTGTCCACAGTACAAGAAGCCGGACATTCCCAAACTTTCTAAGAAAAAAATGCGTAGAATGAACCGTTTCACAGTGGCTGAGCTGAAGCAGGTGAGTCGTCAGCAGAGACTGGCAATAGGTCTACTTGACAGCTTTCTAGGTTTAGTACTCGTACAGTAGTGTTTTCAACAATTGTGCCACTGGTCATGTACCTTGTTGCCATTGCGCAAAATAAATAGTCTATAATCCCTATTCCAGTGGTCTGATATATAACTTAAATAAATATAGGTGAGCAACGCTCTTATAAGTTATATGGCCAGGACTATGAAGGGACTGGGTTTCTAGTTATGCAAGTCTTGAGATTCTAAACCAAACCTCTGTAACTCACTCTATGTAACCTTGATGATTTAATTCTCATGATACCCTGATCTTACAGGCTTTAGGCAGAGTTAGTCCTTGAGCCACACTGATAATATAAACTCTGGCCGTGCAGAGGTTGTAAAAAGATCTATCTTTCAAGCTTCACAAGTGTTACAAGGTACTTGCACAGAAGAGCTTTCCCTCATTTTACACGCAACCTGCATCCGGAGGCCTTGACAGCAGAGCTGTCTCCTTCGATACATCAATCTTACAGCCACAGATTTTTAACAGATGTGTAATGTCTTGCAGGTTTTTTTTGACTTGGCATTAGAGAAATGAAATGTTCACACATTATTGCATTCAACAGAAGGAATCTTTGGTGTCATTCTTAGATAAAGGCTGTTGATATCTATTCAGCTTTTGCTGATTGTGCTTTGCTTCTGTTTATTTCTTCTCAGTTGGTGGCCCGGCCAGATGTGGTGGAGATGCATGATGTGACTGCGCAAGACCCCAAGCTGCTAGTTCATCTGAAAGCAGCTCGGAATTCAGTCCCCGTGCCCCGACATTGGTGCTTCAAGCGCAAGTATCTTCAGGGCAAGAGGGGTATCGAGAAGCCACCCTTTGAGCTGCCTGAGTTCATTCGCCGTACTGGAATCCAGGAAATGAGGGAAGCGCTGCAGGAAAAGGTACACTCAAAATAGACTGCAGTACGATAACAGGAAAAATGTACAATAATTTTGGAAAAGTACTGCTGAAGAAATTAGTTTTAGAGCATTAGATACCTGCTTCAAGAGAATTTTATTGGGAGGAAATTATGGAAGTGCTGCAGGATACGTTGCTTTCTGGAGGGTATCTAGCCTTGGTATAGTACTATCAATAAAATGTACTAGCTGCTCATACCAGAGTGAAATTTACAAGGGCTTTCCTTCCCATAGTCTGAGGCCCCTCCCCAAAGCAACCAAAAGCACTGCACAGGCTGACCAAAACTTTCCTCCCCACTCCAAACTGAAAGGCCCATAGATAAAGTGTGTATGAAAGAACCGGCCTAACAAGTGGAATGAGGGTCCTTGACATGCTATTTACTAGTGGAGGAAGCAGGTCTGGTGTGTGGTGGACACCTATAGTGTTGGCATCTTATACCAGATCCAGGCAACTCCTATTAGTAAAGTTTAGGCATTGTCTAGGAAGCCAGGAATTTATAGAGGTAGCTGTGGATGAGCAAGACGTATCTAGGAGACATGCAAAGCTTATGCAATACCACTAGAGTCACATAGCAACTTATCACACATGAAAGAACCACAGTGTTGCATAATAAAAGGTACTTTGTTATAGTAACTCAGCACTGGATTACTTATAGGCAGTCTCCACAACTGAAGGTAAGTAACACTATATACACATACACAATAACAATCAGAAGTTAGCATAGAAACAATAATACTTAGTGAAAATAGCGAGGGCCAAACCATATACTAAGAAAGTGGAATGCAAGGTACAGTCCCCCATCAAGGGATGTGGAGTTATTAGAGGGGAGCTGGAAGAACTAGGAACCCCAAGAGGTGAGTAACTGAGTGACCCCCAGCGACCAGGAGAACAGAGGTAAGTACCGTATTTATCGGCGTATAACACGCACCGGCGTATAACACGCACCTCATTTGAAAAGGAAATTTCAGAAAAAAAAACCATTACATTTTATCGGCGTATAACACGCACACATCATTTGCCCCCTATTTTCAGGGAGAAAAAGTGCGTGTTATACGCCGATAAATACGGTACATGGTTTTCCTAAGGAATAACAGAATGACTTAGAAAAAGGATTCTGTAAGAACAGGGCCAGTCTAGAAGAAACCAATGTTGGATTCTGAAAGAAGAGGAACTGCAAAAGAAGGGGACAGAGTCCAGTCCACGATGGAGTTTTCAGTTGGGGAAGAAGCTACTACCCACCCTGTTGTGGATGAAAAACCAGGTAGATGGGGGAAGAAGACCAGCTGTGGAGCCCAGGAGCTGAAGAGTAGTCTTTGGAGCAGTGTAGATGGTATCCCACGTCAGTTGTCGGGTTGCAGATGGTCAGTGGTGTAGGAGAACCACCATCAAGCCTTGGCAAATGCAAAAGAAGAGTTGCAAGGCTAAAAAGGACCAGCAAGGCCCAGGGGACGCAACCTTTGGAGGGGAGCCAACAGAACCAGTTGCAGCCCCCACAGGCAACCTACTGGCAGCAGGCACAGTAAGTCACAGTGAGGCCCAGTCAGCACACCTGAAAAGGAGTTGCACGTTGCTGGAGCAGCAGAGAGGAGAATGCTTTGCAGGAAGAAGGGCTGGGGCTACTCGGAATCTGAAGATCCCTTGGAGCAGGAGACAACAAGCCTTGATAGCTGCAAGAGTCGCTGTACTCAGGGGTACTGTGCTGCAAGGAGAGGCAAGGGCTCACCGTCTCCCAAGTTGGACAGCTGTCAGAAAGGACCAAGGGGACCACTCCAGACCAGAACCTGTGATGCAGGATCCACCCATTTCCAGAGAAGAGCAGATCCACGCACTCGGACTTCATTGCTGTAGGTGCCTGCAGATGCAAGGAAGTGACTCCTTAACTCCAAGAGAGATTCCTTGTTCATGCAGGCTGAAGTCTTGTAGACCCCCAGAGGATGCACAGCTGGGGAAATGTTGCAGTTGCTGTAAGGAGCCTGAGAAACAATTTTGCAAAGCGAAGTCATCAACGGAGTTGCAGTTTTGTTGGTTTCTGAGGAGTCCAGTTGCAGATCCAGTAGCCTGAAGTCGAAGTAAATGATACAGAGGAGCCCTGGTGGAGTCTTGCACATCAAATCTGAGGACCCACCCACAAGGAAGTCCCTAAATAGCCCTAAAAGTGGGATTGGTCACCTAGCAATTTGACCACCTATCTGGAGGGGTCTTTGACATCACCTGCCTTACCTGGCCTGGTTTCAAGATTGCAGAATCAAGTGGCCACCTGGAGGAGCTCTGGGCACCACCCCTGGGGTGGTAATGGAAAGGGGAGTAGTCACTCCCTTTTCCTTTATCCAGTGTTGCGCCAGAGCAGAGACCCGTGGTCCCTGGACCGGTGCAAACCAGTGTATGCAAGGGGGGCACCAAATGTGCCCTTCAAAGCAAACCGGTGGCTTGGTGAGGCTACCCCTCCCAAGCCTTATAGCACCCATTCCCAAGGGAGTGGGTGTTAACTCCTTCTCCCACAGGGCTGCCTTCCCCTGCTTGAGCTGGTCAAGCAGCAGGAGGGCATAAACCTGTCTGAGGGGTGACAGAAGCGCAGGCTGCCTTGAAAACCCTAAAAGACTGGTAGGAGCATGTAGGAAGTTGGCTCTGTATGTGCTATTTCAAAGTAAGGAATAGCATGCACAGAGTCCAAGGGTTCCCCTTAGAGGTAAAATAGTGGTAAAAATAGATAATACTAATGCTCTATTTTGTGGTAGTGTGGTCGAGCAGTAGGCTTATCCAAGGAGTAGTGTTAAGCATTTGTTGTACATACACATAGACAATAAATGAGGTACACACACTCAGAGACAAATCCAGCCAATAGGTTTTGTTATAGAAAAATATATTTTCTTAGTTTATTTTAAGAACCACAGGTTCAAATTTAACATGTAATATCTTGTTTGAAAGGTATTGCAGGTAAGTACATTAGGAACTTTGAATCATTTCAATTGCATGTATACTTTTCAAGTTATTCACAAATAGCTATTTCAAAAGTGGACACTTAGTGCAATTTTCAGAGTTCCTGGGGGAGGTAAGTTTTTGTTAGTTTTACCAGGTAAGTAAGACACTTACAGGGTTCAGTTCTTGGTCCAAGGTAGCCCACCGTTGGGGGTTCAGAGCAACCCCAAAGTCACCACACCAGCAGCTCAGGGCCGGTCAGGTGCAGAGTTCAAAGTGGTGCCCAAAACGCATAGGCTAGAATGGAGAGAAGGGGGTGCCCCGGTTCCGGTCTGCTTGCAGGTAAGTACCCGCGTCTTCGGAGGGCAGACCAGGGGGGTTTTGTAGGGCACCGGGGGGGGACACAAGCCCACACAGAAATTTCACCCTCAGCAGCGCGGGGGCGGCCGGGTGCAGTGTAGAAACAAGCGTCGGGTTTGCAATGTTAGTCTATGAGAGATCAACGGATCTCTTCAGCGCTGCAGGCAGGCAAGGGGGGGCTTCCTCGGGGAAACCTCCACTTGGGCAAGGGAGAGGGACTCCTGGGGGTCACTTCTCCAGTGAAAGTCCGGTCCTTCAGGTCCTGGGGGCTGCGGGTGCAGGGTCTTTTCCAGGCGTCGGGACTTAGGTTTCAGAGAGTCGCGGTCAGGGGAAGCCTCGGGATTCCCTCTGCAGGCGGCGCTGTGGGGGCTCAGGGGGGACAGGTTTTGGTACTCACAGTCGGAGAGTAGTCCGGGGGTCCTCCCTGAGGTGTTGGTTCTCCACCAGCCGAGTCGGGGTCGCCGGGTGCAGTGTTGCAAGTCTCACGCTTCTTGCGGGGAGTTGCAGGGGTCTTTAAAGCTGCTCCTTGAAACAAAGTTGCAGTCTTTTTGGAGCAGGTCCGCTGTCCTCGGGAGTTTCTGGTCGTCGTCGAAGCAGGGCAGTCCTCAGAGGATTCAGAGGTCGCTGGTCCCTTTGGAAGGCGTCGCTGGAGCAGAGTTCTTTGGAAGGCAGGAGACAGGCCGGTGAGTTTCTGGAGCCAAGGCAGTTGTTGTCTTCTGGTCTTCCTCTGCAGGGGTTTTCAGCTGGGCAGTCCTTCTTCTTGTTGTCGCAGGAATCTAATTTTCTAGGGTTCAGGGTAGCCCTTAAATACTAAATTTAAGGGCGTGTTTAGGTCTGGGGGGTTAGTAGCCAATGGCTACTAGCCCTGAGGGTGGGTACACCCTCTTTGTGCCTCCTCCCAAGGGGAGGGGGGTCACAATCCTAACCCTATTGGGGGAATCCTCCATCTGCAAGATGGACGATTTCTAAAAGTCAGAGTCACCTCAGCTCAGGACACCTTAGGGGCTGTCCTGACTGGCCAGTGACTCCTCCTTGTTGCTTTCTTTGTTCCCTCCAGCCTTGCCGCCAAAAGTGGGGGCCGTGGCCGGAGGGGGCGGGCAACTCCACTAAGCTGGAGTGCCCTGCTGGGCTGTGACAAAGGGGTGAGCCTTTGAGGCTCACCGCCAGGTGTTACAGCTCCTGCCTGGGGGAGGTGTTAGCATCTCCACCCAGTGCAGGCTTTGTTACTGGCCTCAGAGTGACAAAGGCACTCTCCCCATGGGGCCAGCAACATGTCTCTAGTGTGGCAGGCTGCTGGAACTAGTCAGCCTACACAGACAGTCGGTTAAGTTTCAGGGGGCACCTCTAAGGTGCCCTCTGGGGTGTATTTTGCAATAAAATGTACACTGGCATCAGTGTGCATTTATTGTGCTGAGAAGTTTGATACCAAACTTCCCAGTTTTCAGTGTAGCCATTATGGTGCTGTGGAGTTCGTGTTTGACAAACTCCCAGACCATATACTCTTATGGCTACCCTGCACTTACAATGTCTAAGGTTTTGTTTAGACACTGTAGGGGTACCATGCTCATGCACTGGTACCCTCACCTATGGTATAGTGCACCCTGCCTTAGGGCTGTAAGGCCTGCTAGAGGGGTGACTGACCTATACTTGCATAGGCAGTGAGAGGCTGGCATGGCACCCTGAGGGGAGTGCCATGTCGACTTACTCGTTTTGTTCTCACTAGCACACACAAGCTGGCAAGCAGTGTGTCTGTGCTGAGTGAGAGGTCTCCAGGGTGGCATAAGACATGCTGCAGCCCTTAGAGACCTTCCTTGGCATCAGGGCCCTTGGTACTAGAAGTACCAGTTACAAGGGACTTATCTGGATGCCAGGGTCTGCCAATTGTGGATACAAAAGTACAGGTTAGGGAAAGAACACTGGTGCTGGGGCCTGGTTAGCAGGCCTCAGCACACTTTCAATTGTAAACATAGCATCAGCAAAGGCAAAAAGTCAGGGGGCAACCATGCCAAGGAGGCATTTCCTTACAGAGCAATACCGGGGGGTCCACTAAAGAGCACCCAGAGTGCATGGAATCATACAACCAGTACTGGCAACAGTATTGGGATATGATTCCGACATGTTTGATACCAAACATGCTGTCCAGTACATGGGTAAAATGTGTTCGATGGCATCTGTCGCTGTAGATACACATGTTGTGCATAGCCCGCCATCTGGTGTTGGGTCGGAGTGTTACAAGTTGTTTTTCTTCGAAGAAGTCTTTCGAGTCACGGGACCGAGGGACTCCTCCTCCTTGTCTCCATTGCGCATGGGCGTCGACTCCATCTTTCTTTCCGCCATCGGGTTCGGACGTGTTCCTTTCGCTCCGGGTTTCGGAACGGAAAGTTAGCTAAATATCGGAAAAATTACGTCGGTATTGTTGCGTTCGGGATCGGCTTAGATAGAATCGACACCGAATCGAAGAGTGAAGAGCTCCGGTACCCTTTGGGGTAGTTTTCGATCTCCCGTCGGGGCCTGGTCGGCCCGACCGCGTGTAAAACAACGCTGATGGAACGGACCCCGTTCTGTTTCTGTCCTAAATGCCACAACAAATACCCGTATACAGACCAACATTTGGTCTGTAACCTGTGCCTGTCGCCTGAGCACAGTGAAGAGACTTGCGAAGCCTGTCGTGCGTTCCGGTCCCGAAAAACACTCCGTGACCGTCGAGCCAGAAGACTGCAGATGGCGTCCACGCCGACAGCTCACCGAGAGTTCGAGGAACAAGAGGAAGAAGAAACCTTCTCGATCCATGAATCGGACTCCGAGGAATTCGACGACCAAAAAACTGTGAGTAAGACGTCGAAGCCAGCACACAAGAAAAGTGACAAGGCCCAGGGGACGCCACTGCCACCAGGCCATGGCTCGACCCATAAATTCGGTGACCGACCATCGGCACCGAAAAAGGCCGAAATAGTGCCGAGATCGTCCGACTCCGGTCGAGACACCGGCACGCAGCCTTCTCGGGACCGAGAAAGTGCTGCTGAAAAACACCGACGCCGAGATAGCGGAGCCGTAACTGCTCGACGCAGAGACAGCGGCACCGAGGAAGATCGATGACGAGAGGGTTCGACTCCGAAAAAGAAGAAGGTCACCTCGGAGCCGAAAAAGAGTACAGACAGGGTTTCGGTGCCAAAACGACCCGCAACCGACCCAACTACCGGTTCCTATACAGAGGAGCAATCACTGTCCTCTCAGATGCGAAAGCATAGATTTGAGGAAGAGTTGCAATCCACCGAAGTGGACCACACTCAGAAACTTATTTTTATACAGGAAGGAACTGGGGAAATAAGCACCCTTCCCCCTATTAGGAGAAAAAGGAGACTGGAGTTTCAGTCAGACCAAGCACCACAAACAAAAATGGTGAAAAAGGTAACTCCGCCACCCTCTCCGCCACCTGTAACTAACGTTTCACCGGCACAAACTCCATCACATTCCCCGGCTCACACCACCATGAGCCAAGGTGACCAGGACCAAGACGCTTGGGACTTATACGACGCCCCAGTGTCGGCCAACAGTCCAGAGGCGTATCCTACAAAGCCCTCACCACCGGAAGATAGCACAGCATACTCACAAGTGGTGGCTAGAGCAGCAGAGTTCCACAACGTGTCCCTACACTCGGAACCAGTCGAGGATGACTTCTTATTCAACACCCTCTCCTCCACCCATAGCTCCTACCAAAGCCTGCCTATGCTCCCAGGAATGCTTCGGCACGCAAAGGAAATCTTCAAGGAGCCGGTCAAGAGTAGAGCAATAACACCAAGGGTGGAAAAGAAATATAAAGCACTTCCCACAGACCCTGTTTTCATCACCTCACAGCTGCCACCAGATTCCGTCGTAGTAGGAGCAGCTCGCAAGAGAGCCAACTCCCACACATCTGGGGATGCACCACCCCCAGATAAAGAGAGCCGCAAGTTCGATGCAGCTGGAAAGAGAGTCGCAGTACAAGCTGCAAACCAGTGGCGCATCGCTAACTCTCAAGCACTACTTGCGCGCTATGACAGAGCCCATTGGGACGAGATGCAACACCTCATTGAGCATCTACCCAAAGAGCTACAAAAAAGGGCGAAACAGGTGAATGAGGAAGGACAGAACATATCTAATAATCAGATACACTCCTCTATGGATGCAGCGGACACAGCTGCAAGAACAATTAACACATCTGTGACTATAAGAAGGCACGCATGGCTACGAACGTCTGGGTTTTAAACCAGAGATACAGCAGGCAGTGCTCAATATGCCATTCAATGAGAAACAACTGTTCGGACCAGAAGTGGACACGGCAATTGAGAAACTCAAAAAGGACACTGACACTGCTAAAGCCATGGGCGCACTCTACTCCCCACAGAGCAGAGGCACTTACAGCACCTTCCGCAAAACAACCTTTAGAGGGGGGTTTTGGGGTCAGGCCACACAAGCCAGCACCTCACAGGCAACACCGTCCAGCTACCAGGGACAGTACCAAAGGGGAGGCTTTCGGGGCCAATACAGAGGACAATTCCCTAGGAATAGGGGAAAATTTCAAAGCCCCAAAACCCCTACAACCAAACAGTGACTCACATGTCACTCATCCCCTCCACACAACACCAGTGGGGGGAAGAATAGGTCAGTATTACCAAGCATGGGAGGAAATAACTACAGACACTTGGGTCTTAGCAATTATCCAACATGGTTATTGCATAGAATTTCTACGAATCCCTCCAAACATACCGCCAAAAGCACAGAATTTATCAAAACAACATTCAGACCTTCTGGAAATAGAAGTTCAAGCATTATTGCAAAAGAACGCAATAGAACTAGTACCAAAGACACAAATAAACACAGGAGTTTATTCACTGTACTTCCTAATACCAAAAAAGGACAAAACACTGAGACCAATCCTAGACCTCAGAACACTAAACACCTACATCAAATCAGAACACTTTCACATGGTCACGCTACAAGAAGTGTTACCATTGCTAAAGCAACAGGACTACATGACAACCTTAGATCTCAAAGACGCGTATTTCCACATACCAATACATCAGTCGCACAGGAAATACCTCAGGTTTGTATTCAAAGGAATACATTACCAATTCAAAGTATTGCCGTTTGGTTTAACAACCGCACCAAGAGTCTTTACAAAATGTCTAGCAGTAGTGGCTGCACACATCAGAAGGCAGCAAATACACGTATTCCCGTATCTAGACGACTGGCTAATCAAGACCAACTCACTGACAAGGTGCTCACACCACACAAATCAGGTCATACAAAACCTCTACAAACTCGGTTTCACCATCAACTATGCAAAATCACACATTCTGCCGTGCAAAGTACAACAATACCTAGGAGCCATAATAGACACAACAAAGGGGTTAGCCACTCCAAGTCCACAAAGAATTCAAAATTTCAACAAAATCATACAACGCATGTATCCAACACAAAGAATACAGGCAAAAATGATATTACAACTCCTAGGCATGATGTCCTCATGCATAGCCATTGTCCCGAACGCAAGACTGCACATGAGGCCCTTACAACAGTGCCTAGCATCACAATGGTCACAAGCATGATAGACCGCCAAACATACCTCTTGCTTCTGTGGTGGAACAGTATAAATTTAAACAAAGGGCGGCCTTTCCAAGACCCAGTGCCACAATACGTAATAACAGATGCTTCCATGACGGGGTGGGGAGCACACCTCGATCAACACAGCATACAAGGACAATGGGACGTACATCAAACAAAACTGCATATAAATCACCTAGAACTTCTAGCAGTTTTTCAAGCACTAAAAGCTTTCCAACCAATAATAGTTCACAAATACATTCTTGTCAAAACAGACAACATGACAACAATGTATTATCTAAACAAGCAAGGGGGGACGCACTCCACGCAGTTAAGCCTGCTAGCACAAAAGATTTGGCGTTGGGCAATTCACAACCAAATTCGCCTAATAGCACAATTTATACCAGGGATCCAAAATCAACTCGCAGACAATCTCTCTCGAGATCACCAACAGGTCCACGAATGGGAAATTCACCCCCAAATTCTGAACACTTATTTCAAACTCTGGGGAACACCTCAGATAGACTTGTTTGCGACAAAGGAGAACGCAAAATGCCAAAACTTCGCATCCAGATACCCACACAAACAGTCCCAAGGCAATGCCCTATGGATGAACTGGTCAGGGATATTTGCTTACGCTTTTCCTCCTCTCCCTCTCCTTCCTTACCTGGTAAACAAACTCAGTCAAAACAAACTCAAACTCATATTAATAGCACCAACTTGGGCAAGGCAACCCTGGTACACAACGCTGCTAGACCTATCAGTAGTACCCTGCATCAAATTGCCCAACAGGCCAGATCTGTTGACACAGCACAACCAAAAGATCAGACACCCAGATCCAGCATCGCTGAATCTAGCAATCTGGCTCCTGAAATCCTAGAATTCGGGCACTTACAACTTACCCAAGAATGTATGGAAGTCATAAAACAAGCCAGAAGGCCATCCACCAGGCACTGCTATGCAAGTAAATGGAAGAGGTTTGTTTGCTACTGCCATATTAATCAAATACAACCATTACACACAACTCCAGAACATGTAGTGGGTTACTTGCTTCACTTACAAAAATCTAACCTGGCTTTCTCTTCCATTAAAATACACCTTGCAGCAATATCTGCATACCTGCAGACTACCTATTCAACTTCCCTATATAAGATACCAGTCATTAAAGCATTCATGGAGGGCCTTAGGAGAATTATACCACCAAGAACACCACCTGTTCCTTCATGGAACCTAAATGTTGTCCTAACTAGACTTATGGGTCCACCTTTTGAACCCATGCACTCCTGCGAAATACAGTTCCTAACCTGGAAGGTGGCATTTCTCATCGCCATTACTTCCCTAAGAAGAGTAAGCGAGATTCAGGCGTTTACTATACAGGAACCTTTTATACAACTACACAAGAATAAGGTCGTCCTAAGGACCAATCCTAAATTTTTGCCAAAGGTTATTTCACCGTTCCATCTAAATCAAACAGTGGAACTTCCAGTGTTCTTTCCACAGCCAGATACCGTAGCTGAAAGGGCACTACATACATTAGATGTCAAAAGAGCATTGATGTATTACATTGACAGAACAAAAAACATCAGAAACATTAAACAACTATTTATTGCATTTCAAAAACCTCATGCAGGAAACCCAATATCAAAACAAGGTATAGCCAGATGGATAGTTAAATGCATCCAAATCTGCTACCTTAAAGCTAAACGACAGCTGCCCATTACACCAAG
This sequence comes from Pleurodeles waltl, assembly GCF_031143425.1. Lineage (NCBI taxonomy): Eukaryota > Metazoa > Chordata > Amphibia > Caudata > Salamandridae > Pleurodeles > Pleurodeles waltl. The sequence continues at coordinate 764,033,638 of NC_090448.1, read as the reverse complement.
GGCACACTCAACCAGAAAGAAAGGTGGTACCATGGCCTTTCTAGGAAACATCCCAACGCAAGAAATATGTAAGGCAGCCACATGGTCTACGCCTCACACATTCACCAAGCACTACTGTGTAGACGTGTTATCCGCACAACAAGCCACAGTAGGTCAAGCTGTATTAAGAACATTATTTCAGACTACTTCCACTCCTACAGGCTGATCCACCGCTTTTGGGGAGATAACTGCTTACTAGTCTATGCAAAACATGCGTATCTACAGCGACAGATGCCATCGAACTGAAAATGTCACTTACCCAGTGTACATCTGTTCGTGGCATCAGTCGCAGTAGATTCGCATGTGCCCACCCGCCTCCCCGGGAGCCTGTAGCAGTTTGGAAGTTACCTTCAACTATTTATATATGTATCATCTTGACCTTAAATAGGTGCATACTTAGTCACTCCATTGCATGGGCACTATTACTACAATTCAACTCCTACCTCACCCTCTGCGGGGAAAAACAATCGAAGATGGAGTCGACGCCCATGCGCAATGGAGACAAAAGGAGGAGTCACTCGGTCCCGTGACTCGAAAGACTTCTTCGAAGAAAAACAACTTGTAACACTCCGGCCCAACACCAGATGGCGAGCTATTGCAAAACATGCGAATCTACTGCGACTGATGCCACGAACAGATGTACACTAGGTAAGTGACATTTTCATTATTGCATTCCAAAAACCTCATGCAGGAAACCCAGTATCAAAACAAGGTATAGCCAGATGGATAGTTAAGTGCATCCAAATCTGCTACCTTAAAGCAAAAAGACAGCTGCCCATTACACCAAGGGCACACTCAACCAGAAAGAAAGGCGCTACCATGGCCTTTCTAGGAAATATTCCAATGCACGAAATATGTAAGGCAGCCACATGGTCTACGCCTCACACGTTCACCAAGCACTACTGTGTAGACGTGCTATCCGCACAACAAGCCACAGTGGGTCAAGCCGTCTTAAGAACCTTATTTCAAAATACTTCCACTCCTACAGGCCGAGCCACCGCTTTTGGGGAGATAACTGCTTACTAGTCTATGCACAACATGTGTATCTACAGCGACAGATGCCATCGAACTGAAAATGTCACTTACCCAGTGTACATCTGTTCGTGGCATCAGTCGCTGAAGATTCACATGTGCCCACCCGCCTCCCCGGGAGCCTGTAGCCGTTCGGAAGTTAGCTTAAGCTTTGTACATTTGTAAATATATTATTTAAACCTTAAATAGGTACATACTTATTCACTCCATTGCATGGGCACTATTACTACAACACAACTCCTACCTCACCCTCTGCGGGGAAAACAATCGAAGATGGAGTCGACGCCCATGCGCAATGGAGACAAGGAGGAGGAGTCCCTCGGTCCCGTGACTCGAAAGACTTCTTCGAAGAAAAACAACTTGTAACACTCCGACCCAACACCAGATGGCGGGCTATGCACAACATGTGAATCTTCAGCGACTGATGCCACAAACAGATGTACACTGGGTAAGTGACATTTTCATTTCGCTGCACTTATGAAGTTCAGTGCAATGGAACGGGAGTTCATAGGGGCACCTCTGCTCATGCAGGGATGCCCTCATATGCAGGGACCTGCACCCTGCCCTCTGGGCTAGGAGGGCCTACCATAGGGGTGACTTACAGTGACCTGGTGCAGTGACCTGTGGTAAAAAGGTGCATGCACCTTTTCTTTTATGCAGTTGGCAATGGCAGGCCTGCAGACACATTTTGCATGGGCTCTCATGGGTGGCACAATACATGCTGCAGCCCTTAGGGAACCCCTGGTGCCCCAGTGCCCTGGGTACCTGCGTACCATATACTAGGGACTAATAAAGGGGGGGGGGGGGGGCACCAGTATGACATTTGTGGGGTGTGCAGAGCCCTAGGCAACCAAATTTAGAGGGTGAGAGCTCAATCACTGGGGTACTGGTTAGCAGTATCCGACTGAAAACAGTCTAAGCATACTGATAGCAGGCAAAAAGTGGGGGTAACCATGCCAAAAAGAGAAGACTTTCCTAAAACTATCCTTCTTGCTGAAGGGGGTGTAAACACCTTCTGTAAGAGCTGGCATGATTTCTGACCTCCGAGCGTGAGCTTTCACCTCTAGGGGGTCAGAAAGCTCGTCGATATTAGTTAGCCAGCACACTAGAGGACTAGTAGGTTTCAGGGGTTACATCGAAGGTAATCTCAGGGTGCATGTTTTAATACATCTGATACTGCCATCAGTATGGGTTTATTAGGATGAGGTGTTGGAGAACAAACCCCACTATTTACTGTGCATCCATCATGAAGCTGGGTCATTCATGCTGATTGGTACCCAGTACACGCTTTAAGATGGCTGCCTGGTGTAGGAAGCTGGCTACTTATATACTATATCAAAATGAGATCTAGTGTGCACAGAGTCTAGGGGTTCCCCAAGGGGCTTGACACAGGCAATAATAGATAATACTAGTGCTCTATTTGTGGTAGTGTGGTCGAGCAGTTAAGCTTATCAAAGGGTACTGTTAAGCACTATTATTTTGTTCATTTAATATTAGAACCACAAGATTCAGATTGCAGGTAAGTACATTAAATGTAAGGTACTTGGCATGGGAATACTTAGAACTTTGAACCAAAACAGTAATGTACACAGTTTTTCATAAAATGGCAATAAGATATTTTAAAAGTGTACATGGTGCAATTTTCAACAATTCCTGCGGGAGGTAAGTACAGTTTAGTTACTACGGTAAGTAAAGCACTTACAAGTTCAGCAGGGGGGGGTGGGGTCACAAGTAGACACACACAAAATACCTTGAGCGCAACACAGGGGCGGCCAGGTGCAGTGGGCAAACAGGGCATCAGGTTTTTAATAGGATTCATTGGAGTTACCCGGGGGTCACTCAGATGTTACAGGCAGGTCACAGGGGGGCTTCTCGGGCCAGTCACCGACTGGGCATGGGTGAGGTCTGCCTGCTGGGTACTGCTGCACCGGTGGTCGGTTTCTCACGGGTCTGGGGGCTGCAGGTGCTGTGCTTCTCCAGGCGTCTGATATCTTCGTCCTGGGCAGTTGCGGTCAGGAGGGTCCTCTGGATTCCCTCTGCAGGCGTTGTCGTGGAGATTGAGAGAGGGCATCCCAGTGTGGACACGTCGTACGAGTCGCCTGGGGATCCTCTCTGAGTCATTGGTTTATCTGTACACAGGCCAGGGGGGTGCAGAGTGGTGGGGAGTCGCGCTTCTGGAGTGAGGTGAGAGTCCCTTTAAAGATTGTTTCTTCTTTCTTTGGTTGGACAGGTCCGCTGTCCACGGGAGTTCTTATCCTTTGAAGTTGCAGGACAGTCCTCTGAGTCGGCAGAGGTCACTGGGCCCACAGGGTGCGTCGCTGGTGCAGGTTCTCTGAAGCAGGAGACTGGCCAGTAGGGCGGGGGCCAAGGCAGTTGTCGTCTTCCTCCTTCTCTGCAGGGATTTTCAGCTGAGCAGTCATTCTTCTTTGTAGCTCGTCAGGAATCTGAAGTCCTGGGTTCAGGGTCGCCCCTAAATATTAAATTTAGGAGTGTGTTAGTTAGAGGGCAGTAGCCAATGGCTACTGTCTCTGAGGGTGGCTCCACCCTCCTTGTGCCCACTCCCTCTGAGGAGGGGATCACATCCCTATCCCTATTGGGCCTAATCCTCCAAAGCAAGATGGAGGATTTCTTAAGGAGGGGGGTCACTTCAACTCTGTTCACCTAGGGGTGGACCTGGCTAGAGAGGTGGTGACTCCTTGTTTTTCTCATTATCCCTCTGGACTTGCCGCCAAAAGTGGGGGCTTGTCTGGGGTGCGGGCATCTCCATTGGCTGGAGTGCCCCGGAGGCATTGTAACACCAGGCCAGAGACTTTGAGGCTCACCGCCAGGTGTTACAGTTCCTGCAGGGGGAGGTGTGAAGCACCTCTACCCAGTGCAGGCTTTGTTTCTGACCCGAGAGAGCACAAAGGCTCTCACCCAAGGGGGTCAGAAACTCATCTGTCAGTGAAAGGCTAGCACAGACCAGTCAGTCCTGCACTGAAGGATTGGGTAAAATACAGGGGCATCTCTAAGATGCCCTCTGTGTGCATTTTTTAAATAAATCCAACACTGGCATCCGCGTGGGTTTATTATTCTGAGACGTTTGATACCAAACTTCCCGGTATTCAGGGTAGCCATTATGGCACTGTGGAGTTTGTTTTGACAAAGTCCAAGATCATGTACTTAATATGGCCACACTGTACTTACAATGTCTAAGAATGGACCTAGATACTGTAGGGGCATATTGCTCATGCAGCTATGCCCTCACCTCTGGTGTAGTGCACCCTGCCTTAGTGTTTTAAGGCCTGCTAGAGGGGTGACTTACCTATGCCCCAGACAGTGTTTTGTGAGCATGGCACCCTGAGGGGAATGCCATGTCAGCTTTGCCTTTTTCTCCCCACCAACACACACAATCTTCCATGGCAGTGTGCATGTGTTAGGTGAGGGGTCCCTTAGGGTGGCACCACACATGCTGCAGCCCTTAGGGCCCTTCCCTGGTCACATGGCCCCATGGTACCACTGGTACCTTTTACAATGGACTTAACTGTGTGCCAGAGGTGTGTGAATTGTGGAAACAACTATATTTTTAGTGAAAGGAAACTGGTGCTGGGGCCTGGTTGGCAGGGTCCCAGCACACTTCTCAGTCGACTCAGCATCAATATCAGGCAAAATGTGTGTGGTAACTGCAACAAGGAGCCATTTTCCTACACCTGGTAACTTGAAATATCTAGGAATAGAACTAGACATCACATGGGCATATCTCATGCAGATATGTCCTCACTTGTATTATAGTGCACCCTGCCTTACGGCTTTTGAGGCCTGCTGTAGGAGTGACTTACATATGGTATATGCACTGACTTTGGCATGGCATACAATTAGTGTGGTATATTGTGTTTTCACTCTGTGCGATGCCAGGCTGTGTGCAATATGTGTGTGGGTCCCTTAGGGTGGCATAAGATATGCTGCAGCCTTTAGGGACCCTCTTTAGTATCCATGCCCTAGGTAACAGGTGTACCATTTACAAGGGACTTACAGGGGTGCTGAAGCCCTGTGCCAATGTACAACAATCAAAAATACCCAATATCAAAGGAATGAGCACTGGCGCTGAGGTCTGGTTAGAATGCCTCAGTGCGACATTGAAAACTGGCATCTAGAAGGTCTAAAAAGGGGCAAATGTGTGTTGGGGGGGGGGGGGGGGATTAATCTGAAAAGAAGTCCAGTTTCCTGTGCACACAAGCAGTTGACTGTGTGTCGTATCCAGGGTCTTTTAATAATTCAAATTCTTACTTGATATTAGCAATGCGAGGGGTTTAGTGTATCCAACTCACTACCTTACAGTTGGCAGATCTTCAGTGATGAAAAAAGGCATTTGTAAGATGAGGCAGGACAGACTTAATCTCTTTCGCATACTTGTGTGGCCCATGTTGCAATCTCAAGTATGGATTAAATCACTACAATGTTCCTTTCTCCTATGGGTGCAGTAATAACATTTGTCTTGTCTCAAGTAGGCTCCTTGAAGGTCTCGCTTCGCCTTTTTTGTAGGGATGCAAAACCGCAGGCTTCGACACAGAATCTGGTCTCTGATGTTCTAACTGCCTGTATCCGTTTGTATACACTTTTGGGAATGCAAGCACTCGCCTGTAACTGAGAATGTCCTTCTGCACCTAGCCACCTGCTTGGTGTAGAAGAAGCCCTTCTCCTGACTAAGGATCGATCTACTTCATTTTGATTTTCTCACAGAAAGAATGGTAGCCTGTTGTGCATTGTCCACTTCTGTACAGGGAGTCAGTTGGATCCAGGTTCCATTCGACTCCTTTTAATCTTTTAGGCACTTGTCAACTCTGTATATACAAGTTGGTAACAGACAGGTACAGGACCCTGCCAGTTCAATGGCCTCAAGAGTCCTTATGTTTGCAAGGCCAAACTCAGGTTTTAGAACTGGTATTAATCCCTTTGGCTTGATGACTTGCTGTATCACTACCACCCGCATTGTATCCCTGTGCAACAGTTAACCTGTGTTGCCTTGCCTGACAGTCTAGGCAATGATTATTAACAGTAATTCAGTTTCTTGACCATTCTCATTTCAAGCGCGTGCACACTCTTGCGACACTTTTTCTTATCATACTAATTTATTCATGTAAGGATCGTTTCCCTCCAGATGTAAGAATGCATATTGCTTTATCTAGATTGCAATATACCAGACAGCACAGTTGTCTTGGGGACTTCCAGAAATTTGACCTAGGAATGCTTTCTGCTCACTGATTACCAATGGCTTTGTGGTTTGTAACTCACACTTTCTGGCATTCTGTTTGCTGGCTTTATTTGCTTTAGGCTGTCCAGGTTTAGATTTTTCTCTTACTTCAAAAGTGAGAGGATTTATGTGACAAACTTGCTGGATACCAGGGGTAGGAACGAGGTTTTTTTTCTAGCACACAAGTGTGAGTATTTCAGAATATATCAATTCTAAACGCATAAATGAAGCACATTTTTTGTTATTCCTGAATTGTGTTGGAAACAAATACTTTAATGTGATTAAAAAAAGCATTAAACTAGGTGATGCAATTTCCACACATTTTTGTCTGTGCACTGTGTAGTTTTATTCATAAAACTGTATGCCTGTGCAAATGTAATGGTGTAAGGAAATGCCTCCTTGGCATGGTTACCCCCTGACTTTTTGCCTTTGCTGATGCTATGTTTTGAATTGAAAGTGTGCTGAGGCCTGCTAACCAGGCCCCAGCACCAGTGTTCTTTCCCTAACCTGTACTTTTGATTCCACAATTGGCACACCCTGGCATCCAGATAAGTCCCTTGTAACTGGTACCTCTGGTACCAAGGGCCCTGATGCCAGGGAAGGTCTCTAAGGGCTGCAGCATGTATTATGCCACCCTAAGAGACCCCTCACTCAGCACAGACACACTGCTACCAGCTTGTGTGTGCTAGTGAGAACAAAATGAGTAAGTCGACATGGCACTCCCCTCAGGGTGCCATGCCAGCCTCTCACTGCCTATGCAGTATAGGTAAGACACCCCTCTAGCAGGCCTTACAGCCCTAAGGCAGGGTGCACTATACCATAGGTGAGGGTACCAGTGCATGAGCACTGTGCCCCTACAGTGTCTAAGCAAAACCTTAGACATTGTAAGTGCAGGGTAGCCATAAGAGTATATGGTCTGGGAGTCTGTTTTACACGAACTCCACAGCACCATAATGGCTACACTGAAAACTGGGAAGTTTGGTATCAAACTTCTCAGCACAATAAATGCACACTGATGCCAGTGTACATTTTATTGTAAAATACACCACAGAGGGCATCTTAGAGGTGCCCCCTGAAACTTAACCGACTATCTGTGTAGACTGACTGGTTCCAGCAGCCTGCCACACTAGAGACATGTTGCTGTCCCCATGGGGAGAGTGCCTTTGTCACTCTGAGGCCAGTAACAAAGCCTGCACTGGGTGGAGATGCTAACACCTCCCCCAGGCAGGAGCTGTAACACCTGGCGGTGAGCCTCAAAGGCTCACCCCTTTGTCACAGCACCGCAGGACACTCCAGCTAGTGGAGTTGCCCGCCCCCTCCGGCCCCGGCCCCCACTTTTGGCGGCAAGGCCGGAGAAAATAATGAGAATAACAAGGAGGAGTCACTGGCCAGTCAGGACAGCCCCTAAGGTGTCCTGAGCTGAGGTGACTCTAACTTTTAGAAATCCTCCATCTTACAGATGGAGGATTCCCCCAATAGGATTAGGGATGTGACCCCCTCCCCTTGGGAGGAGGCACAAAGAGGGGTGTACCCACCCTCAGGGCTAGTAGTCATTGGCTACTAACCCCCCAGACCTAAACACGCCCTTAAATTTAGTATTTAAGGGCTCTCCCTGAACCTAGAAATTAGATTCCTGCAACTACAAGAAGAAGGACTGCCGAGCTGACAAACCCCTGCAGAGGAAGACCAGAAGACACCAACTGCCTTGGCCCCAGACTTACCGGCCTGTCTCCTGCCTTCCAAAGAACCTGCTCCAGCGACGCTTTCCAAGGGACCAGCGACCTCTGAATCCTCTGAGGACTGCCCTGCTTCGAAAAAGACAAGAAACTCCTGAGGACAGCGGCCCTGCTCCAAAAGAACTGCAACTTTGTTACAAGGAGCAGATTTAAAGACCCCTGCAACTCCCCGCAAGAAGCGTGAGACTTGCAACACTGCACCCGGCGACCCCGACTCGACTGGTGGAGAACAACCAACTCAGGGAGGACCCTCCGGCGACTCTACGACTGTGAGTAACCAAAGTTGTCCCCCCTGAGCCCCCACAGCGACGCCTGCAGAGGGAATCCCCAGGCTCCCCCTGACCGCGACTGCCTGAACTCCATTTCCCGACAGCTGGAAAAGACCCTGCACCCGCAGCCCCAGCCCCTAAAGAAACGGAACTTCTGTGCAGGAGTGACCCCCAGGAGGCCCTCTCCCTTGCCCAGGTGGTGGCTACCCCGAGGAGCCCCCCCTTGCCTACCTGCATCGCTGAAGAGACCCCTTGGTCTCCCATTGAAAACTGAAGGAAACCCGACGCTTGTTTGCACACTGCACCCGGCCGCCCCGCGCTGCTGAGGGTGTACTTTCTGTGCTATCTTGTGTCCCCCCCGGTGCCCTACAAAACCCCCCTGGTCTGCCCTCCGAAGACGCGGGTACTTACCTGCTGGCAGACTGGAACCGGGGCACCCCCTTCTCTCCATTATAGCCTATGTGTTTTGGGCACCTCTTTGACCTTTGCACCTGACCGGCCCTGAGCTGCTGGTGTGATAACTTTGGGGTTGCTCTGAACCCCCAACGGTGGGCTACCTTGGACCAAAAACTCAAACCTGTAAGTGACTTACCTACCTGTGAAAACTAACAATAACTTACCTCCCCCTGGAACTGTGAAAATTGCACTAAGTGTCCACTTTTAAAACAGCTTATTATGTTTTATGCAAAAAGTATACATGCAAAAGTAATGATTCAAAGTTCCTAGAGTACTTGCCTGCAATACCTTTCAAAAGAGCTATTACATGTAAAATTTGAACCTGTGGTTCTTAAAATAAACTAAGAAAATATATTTTTCTATAACAAAACCTATTGGCTGGATTTGTCTCTGAGTGTGTGTACCTCATTTATTGTCTATGTGTATGTACAACAAATGCTTAAAACTACTCCTTGGATAAGCCTACTGCTCGACCACACTACCACGAAATAGAGCATTAGTATTATCTCTTTTTACCACTATTTTACCTCTAAGGGGAACCCTTGGACTCTGTGCATTCTATTCCTTACTTTGAAATAGCACATACAGAGCCAACTTCCTACATTGGTGGATCAGCGGTGGGGTACAAGACTTTGCATTTGCTGGACTACTCAGCCAATACCTGATCACACGACAAATTCCAAAATTGTCATTAGAAATTGATTTTTGCAATTTGAAAAGTTTTCTAAATTCTTTAAAGTCCTGCTAGGGCCTTGTGTTAGTCCCTGTTAGCATTTCTTTTAGAGTTTAAAAGTTTGTAAAATTTTGAATTAGATTCTAGAACTAGTTTTAGATTCTTAAAAGCATTCCAACTTTTAGAAGAATAATGTCTAGTACAGAGATGAATGTGGTGGAACTCGACACCACACCTTACCTCCATCTCCAGATGAAAGAGCTAAGGTCACTCTGTAACATAAGAAAAATAACAATGGGCTCCAGACCTACCAAAGTACAGCTCCAGGAGCTGTTGGCAGAGTATAATAGAGCCAACCCCTCTGTGGATAACACAGAGGAGGATGATAGTGAACTGGAGGAAGAAACCCCTCCACCAGTCCTATCTAGGGAGAACAGGGCTTCTCAAGCCCTGACTCCAAAAATAATAGTCAGAGATGCTGGCTCCCTCACAGGAGGGTCCAGCCTCTCTGAAATCACTGAGGATAACTCCAGTGAAGAGGACATCCAGTTAGCCAGGATGGCCAAAAGATTGGCTTTGGAAAAACAGATCCTAGCCATAGAAAGGGAAAGACAAGAGATGGGCCTAGGACCCATCAATGGTGGCAGCAACATAACTAGGGTCAGAGATTCTCCTGACATGTTGAAAATCCCCAAAGGGATTGTAACTAAATATGAAGATGGTGATGACATCACCAAATGGTTCACAGCTTTTGAGAGGGCTTGTGAAACCAGAAAAGTGAACAAATCTCACTGGGGTGCTCTCCTTTGGGAAATGTTCACAGGAAAGTGTAGGGATAGACTCCTCACACTCTCTAAAAAAGATGCAGAATCTTATGACCTCATGAAGGGTACCCTGATTGAGGGCTTTGGATTCTCCACTGAGGAGTATAGGATTAGATTCAGGGGGGCTCAAAAATCCTCGAGCCAGACCTGGGTTGACTTTGTAGACTACTCAGTAAAAACACTAGATGGTTGGATTCAAGGCAATGGTGTAAATGATTATGATGGGCTGTACAATTTATTTGTGAAAGAACACCTATTAAGTAATTGTTTCAATGATAAACTGCATCAGCATCTGGTGGACCTAGGACCAATTTCTCCCCAAGAATTGGGAAAAAAGGCGGACCATTGGGTCAAGACTAGGGTGTCCAAAACTTCCACAGGGGGTGACCAAAAGAAAGGGGTCACAAAACCTCCCCAGGGGAAAGGTGGTGAGACAGCCAAAAACAAAGATAGTAAAGAGTCTTCTACAGGCCCCCAAAAACCTGCACAGGAGGGTGGGCCCAGAGCCTCTTCACAAAACAATTCTGGGTACAAGGGTAAAAACTTTGATCCCAAAAAGGCCTGGTGTCGTAACTGTAGTCAGTCTGGACACCAAACTGGAGACAAGGCCTGTCCCAAGAAAGATACCACTTCTAACTCCCATCCAGCTAAAACTGGAATGGCCAGTCTCCAAGTGGGATCAACAGTGTACCCAGAGCAAATCAGGTGTCACACTGAAGCTACATTAGTCTCTGAGGGTGGGGTGGATTTAGCCACACTGGCTGCCTGGCCCCCTAACATGCAAAAATACAGGCAGCAGCTCTTAATTAATGGGACAAGTGTAGAGGGCCTGAGGGATACAGGTGCCAGTGTCACCATGGTGACAGAGAAACTGGTTTCCCCTGGCCAATACCTGGCTGGACAAACTTATCCAGTCACCAACGCTGACAATCAGACTAAAGTACATCCCATGGCAATGGTAACTTTAGAGTGGGGAGGGGTCAAAGGCCTGAAACAGGTGGTGGTCTCCTCAAATATCCCAGTAGACTGTTTGCTTGGAAATGACCTGGAGTCCTCAGCATGGGCTGAGGTAGAACTGAAAACCCATGCAGCCATGCTGGGTATCCCTGAACTGGTGTGTGTCAAGACTAGGGCACAGTGCAAGGCACAGGGTGAAAAAGTAGAGCTGGAGTCTGGAAAAATGGCCCAGCCTACCAAGAGAAAAGGAAAGTCAGCTGGGAAACTAGCTGCAACACAACACCAAAAAGAGAACCTCTCTTCTCAGGAAGAAGTTCTGCCCTCTGAGGGAACTGAGCCTATGGAGCTGGAACCTTATCAGGTTGAGCTCTTGGGCCCAGGGGGACCCTCAAGGGAAGAGTTGTGTAAGGGACAAGAAACCTGTCCCTCTCTTGAAGGCCTTAGGCAGCAAGCTGCTGAAGAGTCCAAAGGCAAGAAAAATGGAACACATAGGGTCTATTGGGAAGATGGACTCCTGTACACTGAGGCAAGAGATCCCAAACCTGGTGCCACTAGGAGAGTGGTAGTGCCTCAGGGTTTCAGAGAGTTTATTCTGACCTTAGCCCATGATATTCCCCTTGCTGGGCATTTGGGACAAACCAAGACGTGGGAGAGGTTAGTCAACCACTTCTACTGGCCCAATATGTCCCAGAAGGTTAAGGAGTTTTGCCTCTCCTGCCCCACCTGTCAATCCAGTGGTAAGACAGGTGGGCATCCAAAGGCCCCCCTCATTCCACTTCCAGTGGTGGGGGTTCCCTTTGAAAGAGTGGGTGTGGACATAGTTGGTCCACTAGAACCTCCCACAGCCTCAGGAAATATGTACATCCTAGTAGTAGTGGATCATGCTACTAGGTATCCTGAAGCTATTCCCCTTAGCTCGACTACTGCCCCTGCAGTAGCCAAGGCTCTCATTGGTATCTTTACCAGAGTGGGTTTCCCTAAGGAGGTGGTGTCTGACAGAGGTACCAACTTCATGTCAGCATACCTAAAACACATGTGGAATGAGTGTGGAGTGACTTACAAATTCAGTACACCATATCATCCACAAACTAATGGCCTTGTTGAGAGATTCAACAAGACATTAAAGGGCATGATCATGGGGCTCCCAGAAAAACTCAAAAGGAGATGGGATGTCCTCCTGCCATGTCTGCTTTTCGCTTACAGAGAGGTGCCTCAGAAGGGAGTAGGATTCTCACCCTTTGAACTTCTGTTTGGCCACCCTGTAAGGGGACCACTTGCTCTTGTTAAAGAAGGCTGGGAGAGACCTCTTCATGAGCCTAAACAAGACATAGTGGACTATGTACTTGGCCTTCGCTCAAGGATGGCAGAGTACATGGAAAAGGCAAGTAAAAACCTTGAGGCCAGCCAACGACTCCAGAAGTTGTGGTATGACCAAAAGGCTGCACTGGTTGAATTTCAACCAGGGCAGAAAGTCTGGGTTCTGGAGCCTGTGGCTCCCAGGGCACTTCAGGACAAATGGAGTGGCCCTTACCCAGTACTAGAGAGGAAGAGTCAGGTCACCTACCTGGTGGACCTGGGCACAAGCAGGAGCCCCAAGAGTGTGATCCATGTGAACCGCCTTAAGCTCTTCCATGACAGGGCTGATGTAAATCTGTTGATGGTGACAGATGAGGACCAGGAAGCTGAGAGTGAACCTCTCCCTGATCTCCTCTCATCAGACCCTAAAGATGGCTCTGTAGATGGAGTGATCTACTCAGACACCCTCTCTAGCCAACAGCAGTCTGACTGTAGGAAGGTCCTGCAGCAGTTTGCTGAACTCTTTTCCCTAACCCCTGGTCAGACACACCTGTGTACCCATGATGTGGACACAGGAGACAGCATGCCTGTCAAAAACAAAATATTTAGACAGTCTGACCAAGTTAAGGAAAGCATCAAGGTGGAAGTCCACAAGATGCTGGAATTGGGAGTAATTGAGTACTCTGACAGCCCCTGGGCTAGCCCAGTGGTCTTAGTCCCCAAACCTCACACCACAGAAGGAAAGAGAGAGATGAGGTTTTGTGTGGACTACAGAGGTCTCAACTCTGTCACCAAGACAGATGCCCATCCCATTCCTAGAGCTGATGAGCTAATAGACAAATTAGTGGCTGCCAAATTCTTAAGTACCTTTGACTTAACAGCAGGGTACTGGCAAATCAAAATGGCCCCTGGAGCAAAAGAAAAGACAGCATTCTCCACACCTGATGGGCATTATCAGTTCACTGTTATGCCCTTTGGTTTAAAGAATGCCCCTGCCACCTTCCAAAGGTTGGTGAATCAAGTCCTTGCTGGGCTGGAATCCTTTAGTGCAGCTTATCTTGATGATATTGCTGTCTTCAGCTCTACCTGGCAGGATCACCTGGTCCACCTGAAGAAGGTTTTGAAGGCCCTGCAATCTGCAGGCCTCTCTATCAAGGCATCCAAATGCCAGATAGGGGAGGGAACTGTGGTTTACTTGGGACACCTTGTAGGTGGAGGCCAAGTTCAGCCACTCCAGCCTAAGATCCAGACTATTCTGGACTGGGCAGCTCCAAAAACCCAGACTCAAGTCAGGGCATTCCTTGGCTTGACTGGGTACTATAGGAGGTTTGTGAAGGGATATGGATCCATTGTGACAGCCCTCACAGAACTCACCTCCAAGAAAATGCCCAAGAAAGTAAACTGGACTGTAGAATGCCAACAGGCCTTTGACACCCTGAAGCAAGCTATGTGCACAGCACCAGTTCTAAAAGCTCCAGATTACTCCAAGCAATTCATTGTGCAAACAGATGCCTCTGAACATGGGATAGGGGCAGTTTTGTCCCAAACAAATGATGATGGCCTTGACCAGCCTGTTGCTTTCATTAGCAGGAGGTTACTCCCCAGGGAGCAGCGTTGGAGTGCCATTGAGAGGGAGGCCTTTGCTGTGGTTTGGTCCCTGAAGAAGCTGAGACCATACCTCTTTGGTACTCACTTCCTAGTTCAGACTGACCACAGACCTCTCAGATGGCTGATGCAAATGAAAGGTGAAAATCCAAAACTGTTGAGGTGGTCCATCTCCCTACAGGGAATGGACTTTATAGTGGAACACAGACCTGGGACTGCCCATGCCAATGCAGATGGCCTTTCCAGGTTCTTCCACTTAGAAAATGAAGACTCTCTTCGGAAAGGTTAGTCTCATCCTCTTTCGTTTGGGGGGGGGGGGGTTGTGTAAGGAAATGCCTCCTTGGCATGGTTACCCCCTGACTTTTTGCCTTTGCTGATGCTATGTTTTGAATTGAAAGTGTGCTGAGGCCTGCTAACCAGGCCCCAGCACCAGTGTTCTTTCCCTAACCTGTACTTTTGATTCCACAATTGGCACACCCTGGCATCCAGATAAGTCCCTTGTAACTGGTACCTCTGGTACCAAGGGCCCTGATGCCAGGGAAGGTCTCTAAGGGCTGCAGCATGTATTATGCCACCCTAAGAGACCCCTCACTCAGCACAGACACACTGCTACCAGCTTGTGTGTGCTAGTGAGAACAAAATGAGTAAGTCGACATGGCACTCCCCTCAGGGTGCCATGCCAGCCTCTCACTGCCTATGCAGGTATAGATAAGTCACCCCTCTAGCAGGCCTTACAGCCCTAAGGCAGGGTGCACTATACCATAGGTGAGGGTACCAGTGCATGAGCACTGTGCCCCTACAGTGTCTAAGCAAAACCTTAGACATTGTAAGTGCAGGGTAGCCATAAGAGTATATGGTCTGGGAGTCTGTTTTACACGAACTCCACAGCACCATAATGGCTACACTGAAAACTGGGAAGTTTGGTATCAAACTTCTCAGCACAATAAATGCACACTGATGCCAGTGTACATTTTATTGTAAAATACACCACAGAGGGCACCTTAGAGGTGCCCCCTGAAACTTAACCGACTATCTGTGTAGGCTGACTGGTTCCAGCAGCCTGCCACACTAGAGACATGTTGCTGGCCCCATGGGGAGAGTGCCTTTGTCACTCTGAGGCCAGTAACAAAGCCTGCACTGGGTGGAGATGCTAACACCTCCCCCAGGCAGGAGCTGTAACACCTGGCGGTGAGCCTCAAAGGCTCACCCCTTTGTCACAGCACCGCAGGACACTCCAGCTAGTGGAGTTGCCCGCCCCCTCCGGCCCCGGCCCCCACTTTTGGCAGCAAGGCCGGAGAAAATAATGAGAATAACAAGGAGGAGTCACTGGCCAGTCAGGACAGCCCCTAAGGTGTCCTGAGCTGAGGTGACTCTAACTTTTAGAAATCCTCCATCTTGCAGATGGAGGATTCCCCCAATAGGATTAGGGATGTGACCCCCTCCCCTTGGGAGGAGGCACAAAGAGGGTGTACCCACCCTCAGGGCTAGTAGCCATTGGCTACTAACCCCCCAGACCTAAACACGCCCTTAAATTTAGTATTTAAGGGCTCTCCCTGAACCTAGAAATTAGATTCCTGCAACTACAAGAAGAAGGACTGCCGAGCTGACAAACCCCTGCAGAGGAAGACCAGAAGGCACCAACTGCCTTGGCCCCAGACTTGCCGGCCTGTCTCCTGCCTTCCAAAGAACCTGCTCCAGCGACGCTTTCCAAGGGACCAGCGACCTCTGAATCCTCTGAGGACTGCCCTGCTTCGAAAAAGACAAGAAACTCCCGAGGACAGCGGCCCTGCTCCAAAAGAACTGCAACTTTGTTACAAGGAGCAGATTTAAAGACCCCTGCAACTCCCCGCAAGAAGCGTGAGACTTGCAACACTGCACCCGGCGACCCCGACTCGACTGGTGGAGAACAACCAACTCAGGGAGGACCCTCCGGCGACTCTACGACTGTGAGTAACCAAAGTTGTCCCCCCTGAGCCCCCACAGCGACGCCTGCAGAGGGAATCCCCAGTCTCCCCTTACCGCGACTGCCTGAACTCCATTTCCCGACGGCTGGAAAAGACCCTGCACCCGCAGCCCCCAGCCCCTAAAGAAACGGAACTTCTGTGCAGGAGTGACCCCCAGGAGGCCCTCTCCCTTGCCCAGGTGGTGGCTACCCCGAGGAGCCCCCCCCTTTGCCTGCCTGCATCGCTGAAGAGACCCCTTGGTCTCCCATTGAAAACTGAAGGAAACCCGACGCTTGTTTGCACACTGCACCCGGCCGCCCCCGCGCTGCTGAGGGTGTACTTTCTGTGCTATCTTGTGTCCCCCCCGGTGCCCTACAAAACCCCCCTGGTCTGCCCTCCGAAGACGCGGGTACTTACCTGCTGGCAGACTGGAACCGGGGCACCCCCTTCTCTCCATTATAGCCTATGTGTTTTGGGCACCTCTTTGACCTTTGCACCTGACCGGCCCTGAGCTGCTGGTGTGATAACTTTGGGGTTGCTCTGAACCCCCAACGGTGGGCTACCTTGGACCAAAAACTCAAACCTGTAAGTGACTTACCTACCTGTGAAAACTAACAATAACTTACCTCCCCCAGGAACTGTGAAAATTGCACTAAGTGTCCACTTTTAAAACAGCTTATTATGTTTTATGCAAAAGTATACATGCTAAAGTAATGATTCAAAGTTCCTAGAGTACTTACCTGCAATACCTTTCAAAGGAGCTATTACATGTAAAATTTGAACCTGTGGTTCTTAAAATAAACTAAGAAAAGATATTTTTCTATAACAAAACCTATTGGCTGGATTTGTCTCTGAGTGTGTGTACCTCATTTATTGTCTATGTGTATGTACAACAAATGCTTAACACTACTCCTTGGATAAGCCTACTGCTCGACCACACTACCACGAAATAGAGCATTAGTATTATCTCTTTTTACCACTATTTTACCTCTAAGGGGAACCCTTGGACTCTGTGCATGCTATTCCTTACTTTGAAATAGCACATACAGAGCCAACTTCCTACAAATGGTCATTTCAATTGAAAATGTGCTGTCTGTAACGGCAGACAGCACATTTTCAATACCACGCCACAAATATGCTACTCTACTCTGCACCACTTCACGCCCTTTCACTCTGCATCACTCCACTCTATGCCACTTCACGCTACTCCTCTCTACTCTAGCCTGTATCGCTCTACTCCAAGCCAATGCATTCTTTGCCACTCTACACCACTGCACTCCTTGCCACTCCAATCTAGGCCACACCAAACTACTCTACACAACTCCACTGTACTCCATGCCACACTGCAACCTTGCAGTCTGTACCACTGCAGTCTATGCCAGTATACTCTGCAGCAATCCACTTTACTCTGTAACACTCAACTCTATACCCTTGCACTGTACTCCATTCCACTGTACAACACTCTAATGTACTCCACACCACTGCACTCTGCCACTGCACTTTAAACCGTTCTACTCTACGCCACTCTACACAACTAGACTCTTCCCTACACCACTCCACTGTATGCTACTTCACTCTTCTCTGAAACAGTCTACTCTATGCCACTGCACGCTACACTACTTTGCGCCATTCCATTCTGCCACTGCACTCTGTCACTCTACTCTTAACCACCCGACTGTACGCCAATGCACTCTACACGACTTTACTCAGTCTATGCACTGTACGCCACTGTTCTCTACTCTGGACCACTGTACTTTATGAAACTACACCCTGCACCACTGTACTCTATGAAACTGCACCCTGACACACTACACTGCAGCACTGCTCTCTCAGCCACTGCACTCTACTGCAGTGTAAGGAAATGCCTCCTTGGCATGGTTACCCCCTGACTTTTTGCCTTTGCTGATGCTATGTTTTGAATTGAAAGTGTGCTGAGGCCTGCTAACCAGGCCCCAGCACCAGTGTTCTTTCCCTAACCTGTACTTTTGTATCCACAATTGGCACACCCTGGCATCCAGATAAGTCCCTTGTAACTGGTACCCCTGGTACCAAGGGCCCTGATGCCAGGGAAGGTCTCTAAGGGCTGCAGCATATCTTATGCCACCCTGGGGACCCCTCACTCAGCACAGACACACTGCTTGCCAGCTTGTGTGTGCTGGTGAGGACAAAACGAGTAAGTCGACATGGCACTCCCCTCAGGGTGCCATGCCAACCTCACACTGCCTATGCAGTATAGATAAGTCACCCCTCTAGCAGGCCTTACAGCCCTAAGGCAGGGTGCACTATACCATAGGTGAGGGCACCAGTGCATGAGCACTGTGCCCCTACAAGTGTCTAAGCCAAACCTTAGACATTGTAAGTGCAGGGTAGCCATAAGAGTATATGGTCTGGGAGTCTGTCAAACACGAACTCCACAGCACCATAATGGCTACACTGAAAACTGGGAAGTTTGGTATCAAACTTCTCAGCACAATAAATGCACACTGATGCCAGTGTACATTTTATTGTAAAATACACCCCAGAGGGCACCTTAGAGGTGCCCCCTGAAACTTTAACCAACTACCTGTGTAGGCTGACTGGTTCTAGCAGCCTGCCCCACTCGAGACATGTTGCTGGCCCCATGGGGAGAGTGCCTTTGTCACTCTGAGGCCAGTAACAAAGCCTGCACTGGGTGGAGATGCTAACGCCTCCCCCAGGCAGGAGCTGTAACACCTGGCGGTGAGCCTCAAAGGCTCACCCCCTTTGTTCCAGCACCGCAGGGCACTCCAGCTAGTGGAGTTGCCCGCCCCC
The DNA here is from genome assembly GCF_031143425.1 of Pleurodeles waltl. NCBI lineage: Eukaryota > Metazoa > Chordata > Amphibia > Caudata > Salamandridae > Pleurodeles > Pleurodeles waltl. The sequence continues at coordinate 764,014,788 of NC_090448.1, read as the reverse complement.
TCCGGCCACGGCCCCACTTTTGGCGGCAAGGCCGGAGGAAATAATGAGAATAACAAGGAGGAGTCACTGGCCAGTCAGGACAGCCCCTAAGGTGTCCTGAGCTGAAGTGACTCTAACTTTTAGAAATCCTCCATCTTGCAGATGGAGGATTCCCCCAATAGGGATAGGATTGTGACCCCATCCCCTTGGGAGGAGGCACAAAGAGGGTGTACCCACCCTCAGGGCTTGTAGCCATTGGCTACTAACCCCCCAGACCTAAACACGCCCTTAAATTTAGTATTTAAGGGCTTCCCTGAACCTAAGAATTTAGATTCCTGCAACTTACAAGAAGAAGAGGACTGCTGAGCTGAAAAACCCCTGCAGAAGAAGAAAGAAGACACCAACTGCTTTGGCCCCAGTACTACCGGCCTGTCTCCTGCCTTCTAAAGAAACCTGGTCCAGCGACGCTTTCCCAAGGACCAGCGACCCCTGAATCCTCAGAGGACTGCCCTGCTTCAAGAGGAACAAGAAACTCCCGAGGACAGCGGCCCTGTTCCAAAAAGACTGCAACTTTGTTTCAGAGGAGCAGATTTAAAGACCCCTGCAATCCCCGCAAGAAGCGTGAGACTTGCAACACTGCACCCGGCGACCCCGACTCGACTGGTGGAGAAACAACGCTACAGGGAGGACCCTCCGGCGACTCCAAGACTGTGAGTAACCAAAGTTGTCCCCCCTTAGCCCCCACAGCGACACCTGCAGAGGGAAACCCGAGGCTCCCCCTGACCGCGACTGTCTGACTCTGAAATCCCGACGCCTGGAAAAGACCCTGCACCTGCAGCCCCCAGGACCTGAAGGATCGAAACTCCAGTGCAGGAGTGACCCCCAGGAGGCCCTCTCCCTTGCCCAGGTGGTGGCTACCCTGAGGAGCCCCCCCCCCTTGCCTGCCTGCACCGCTGAAGAGACCCCTTGGTCTCCCATTGACTCCCATTGGAAACCCGACGCTTGTTTGCACACTGCACCCGGCCACCCCCACGCTGCTGAGGGTCTACTTTTTGTGTGGACTTGTGCCCCCCCCCCCCATGGTGCCCTACAAAACCCCCCTGGTCTGTCCTCCGAAGACGCGGGTACTTACCTGCTGGTAGACTGGAACCGGGGCACCCCCTTCTCTCCATTGAAGCCTATGCGTTTTGGGAACCACTTTGAACTCTGCACCTGACTGGCCCTGAGCTGCTGGTGTGGTGACTTTGGGGTTGCTCTGAACCCCCAACGGTGGGCTACCTTGGACCCCAATCTTAACCCCGTAGGTGGTTTACTTACCTGCAAAAACTAACATTACTTTACCTCCCCCAGGAACTGTGAAAATTGCACTGTGTCCACTTTTAAAACAGCTAAATGTGTTTTATGTAAAAAGTATATATGCTACTGTGATTATTCAAAGTTCCTAAAGTACTTACCTGCAATACCTTTCAAATGAGATATTACATGTAGAATTTAAACCTGTGGTTCTTAAAATAAACTAAGAAAATATATTTTTCTATACAAAAACCTATTGGCTGGAATTGTCTCTGAGTGTGTGTTCCTCATTTATTGCCTGTGTGTATGTACAACAAATGCTTAACACTACTCCTTTGATAAGCCTACTGCTCGACCACACTACCACAAAATAGAGCATTAGTATTATCTCTTTTTGCCACTATCTTACCTCTAAGGGGAACCGTTGGACTCTGTGCATACTATTCCTTACTTTGAAATAGTGCATACAGAGCCAACTTCCTACATTGGTGGATCAGCGGTGGGGTACAAGACTTTGCATTTGCTGGACTACTCAGCCAATACCTGATCACACGACAAATTCCAAAAATTGTCATTAGAAATTGATTTTTGCAATTTGAACTATTTTTCTAAATTTGTATAAGTCCTGCTAGGGCCTTGTGTTAGTCCCTGTTAGCATTTCTTTTAGAGTTTAAAAGTTTTGTAAAAGTTTGAATTAGATTCTAGAACTAGTTTTAGATTCTTAAAAAGTATTCCAACTTTTAGAAGCATAATGTCTAGTACAGATGTGAATGTGGTGGAGCTCGACACCACCCCTTACCTCCATCTTAAGATGAGGGAGCTAAGGTCACTCTGTAAATTAAAGAAAATACCAATGGGCCCCAGACCTTCCAAACTACAGCTCCAGGAGATTTTGGCAGAGTTTGAAAGAGCCAACACCTCTGAGGATGGCAACACAGAGGATGAAGATAGTGACTTGGAGGAAAATTCCCCCCTACCAGTCCTATTTAGGGAGAACAGGGCCTCTCAAGCCCTGTCTCCAAACATAATAGTCAGAGATGCTGTTTCCCTCACAGGAGGGACCAACAACTCTGAAATCACTGAGGATAACTCCAGTGAAGAGGACCTCCATTTAGCCAGGATGGCCAAAAGATTGGCTTTGGAAAGACAGATTCTAGCCATAGAAAGGGAAAGACAAGAGATGGGCCTAGGACCCATCAATGGTGGCAGCAACATAACTAGGGTCAGAGATTCTCCTGACATGTTGAAAATCCCTAAAGGGATTGTAACTAAATATGAAGATGGTGATGACATCACCAAATGGTTCACAGCTTTTGAGAGGGCTTGTGTAACCAGAAAAGTGAACAAATCTCACTGGGGTGCTCTCCTTTGGGAAATGTTCACAGGAAAGTGTAGGGATAGACTCCTCACACTCTCTGGAAAAGATGCAGAATCTTATGACCTCATGAAGGGTACCCTGATTGAGGGCTTTGGATTCTCCACTGAGGAGTATAGGATTAGATTCAGGGAGGGCTCAAAAATCCTCGAGCCAGACCTGGGTTGACTTTGTAGACTACTCAGTAAAAACACTAGATGGTTGGATTCAAGGCAGTGGTGTAAGTAATTATGATGGGCTTTTCAATTTATTTGTGAAAGAACACCTATTAAGTAATTGTTTCAATGATAAACTGCATCAGCATCTGGTAGACCTAGGACCAATTTCTCCCCAAGAATTGGGAAAGAAGGCGGACCATTGGGTCAAGACTAGGGTGTCCAAGACTTCCACAGAGGGTGACCAAAAGAAAGGGGTCACAAAACCTCCCCAGGGGAAAGGTGGTGAGACAGCCAAAAACAAAAATAGTAAGGAGTCTTCTATAGGTCCCCAAAAACCTGCAGGAGGGTGGGCCCAGAGCCTCTTCACAAAACAATTTTGGGTACAAGGGTAAAAACTTTGATCCCAAAAAGGCCTGGTGTCGTAGCTGTAATCCGCCTGGACACCAAACTGGAGACAAGGCCTGTCCCAAGAAAACAACCACTTCTAACTCCAGCTAACACTGGAATGGCTAGTCTCCAAGTGGGATCAACAGTGTGCCCAGAGCAAATCAGGTGTCACACTGAAGCTACATTAGTCTCTGAGGGTGGGGTGGATTTAGCCACACTGGCTGCCTGGCCTCCTAACATGCAAAAATACAGGCAGCAGCTCTTAATTAATGGGACAAGTGTAGAGGGCCTGAGGGATACAGGTGCCAGTGTCACAATGGTGACAGAGAAACTGGTTTCCCCTGGTCAATACCTGGCTGGACAAACCTATCCAGTCCCCAATGCTGACAATCAAACTAAAGTACATCCCATGGCAATGGTAACTTTAGAGTGGGGAGGGGTCAATGGCCTGAAACAGGTGGTGGTCTCCTCAAATATCCCAGTAGACTGTTTGCTTGGAAATGACCTGGAGTCCTCAGCATGGGCTGAGGTAGAACTGAAAACCCATGCAGCCATGCTGGGTATCCCTGAACTGGTGTGTGTCAATACTAGGGCACAGTGCAAGGCACAGGGTGAAAAAATAGAGCTGGAGTCTGGAAAAAGGGCCCAGCCTATCAAGAGAAAAGGAAAGACAACTAGGAAACCAGCTGCAACACAACACCAAAAAGAGAACCTCTCTTCTCAGGAAGAAGTTCTGCCCCCTGAGGGAACTGAGCTTATGGAGTTAGAACCTTATCAGGTTGAGCTCTTAAGCCCAGGGGGACCCTCAAGGGAGCAGTTGTGTAAGGGGCAAGAAACCTGTCCCTCTCTTGAAGGCCTTAGGCAGCAAGCTGCTGAAGAGTCCAATGGCAAGAAAACTGGAACACATAGGGTCTATTGGGAAGATGGACTCCTGTACACTGAGGCAAGAGATCCCAAACCTGGTGCCACTAGGAGAGTGGTAGTGCCTCAGGAGTTCAGAGAGTTTATTCTGACCTTAGCACATGATATTCCCCTTGCTGGGCATTTGGGACAAACCAAGACGTGGGAGAGGTTAGTCAACCACTTCTACTGGCCCAACATGTCCCAGAAAGTTAAGGAGTTTTGTGTCTCCTGTACCACCAGTCAAGCCAGTGGTAAGACAGGTGGACATCCAAAGGCCCCCCTCATTCCACTTCCAGTGGTGGGGGTCCCCTTTGAAAGAGTGGGTGTGGACATGGTGGGTCCACTTGAACCTCCCACAGCCTCAGGAAATATGTACATCCTAGTAGTAGTGGATCATGCTACTAGGTATCCTGAAGCTATTCCCCTTAGGTCGACTACTGCCCCTGCAGTAGCCAAGGCCCTCATTGGTATCTTTACCAGAGTGGGCTTCCCTAAGGAGGTGGTGTCTGACAGAGGTACCAACTTCATGTCAGCATACCTGAAACACATGTGGAATGAGTGTGGAGTGATTTATAAATTCACTACACCCTATCATCCACAAACTAATGGCCTTGTTGAGAGATTCAACAAGACATTAAAGGGCATGATCATGGGGCTCCCAGAAAAACTCAAAAGGAGATGGGATGTCCTCTTGCCATGTCTGCTTTTCGCTTACAGAGAGGTGCCTCAGAAGGGAGTAGGGTTCTCACCCTTTGAACTTCTGTTTGGCCACCCTGTAAGGGGACCATTAGCTCTTGTTAAAGAAGGCTGGGAGAGACCTCTTCATGAGCCTAAACAAGACATAGTGGACTATGTACTTGGCCTTCGCTCAAGGATGGCAGAGTACATGGAAAAGGCAAGCAAAAACCTTGAGGCCAGCCAACAGCTCCAGAAGTTTTGGTATGACCAAAAGGCTGCAATGGTTGAATTTCAACCAGGGCAGAAAGTCTGGGTTTTGGAGCCTGTGGCTCCCAGGGCACTTCAGGACAAATGGAGTGGCCCTTACCCAGTGCTAGAGAAGAAGAGTCAGGTCACCTACATAGTGGACCTAGGCACTAGCAGGAGCCCCAAGAGGGTGATCCATGTGAACCGCCTAAAACTCTTCCATGATAGGGCTGATGTGAATCTGTTGATGGTAACAGATGAGGACCAGGAAGCTGAGAGTGAGCCTCTCCCTGATCTCCTCTCATCAGACCCTAAAGATGGCTCAGTCGATGGAGTGATCTATTCAGACACCCTCTCTAGCCAACAGCAATCTGACTGTAGGAAGGTCCTGCAGCAGTTTGCTGAGCTCTTTTCCCTAACCCCTGGTCAGACACACCTGTGTACCCATGATGTGGACACAGGAGACAGCATGCCTGTCAAAAACAAAATCTTCAGACAGTCTGACCAAGTTAAGGAAAGCATCAAGGTGGAAGTCCACAAGATGCTGGAATTGGGAGTAATTGAGCACTCTGACAGCCCCTGGCCTAGCCCAGTGGTCTTAGTCCCCAAACCTCACACCAAAGATGGAAAGAGAGAGATGAGGTTTTGTGTGGACTACAGAGGACTTAATTCTGTCACAGATGCCCATCCCATTCCTAGAGCTGATGAGCTGATTGACAAATTAGGTGCTGCCAAATTCTTAAGTACCTTTGACTTGACAGCAGGGTACTGGCAAATCAAAATGGCACCTGGAGCAAAAGAAAAGACAGCATTCTCCACACCTGATGGGCATTATCAGTTTACTGTTATGCCCTTTGGTTTAAAGAATCCCCCTGCCACCTTCCAAAGGTTGGTGAATCAAGTCCTTGCTGGCTTGGAGTCCTTTAGTGCAGCTTATCTTGATGATATTGCTGTCTTTAGCTCCAACTAGCAGGATCACCTGGTCCACCTGAAGAAGGTTTTGAAGGCTCTACAGTCAGCAGGCCTCTCTATCAAGGCATCCAAATGCCAGATAGGGTAGGGAACTGTGGTTTACTTGGGACACCTTGTAGGTGGAGGCCAAGTTCAGCCACTCCAGCCTAACATCCAGACTATTCTGTACTGGGCAGCTCCAAAAACCCAGACTCAAGTCAGGGCATTCCTTGGCTTGACTGGGTTCTATAGGAGGTTTGTGAAGGGATATGGATCCATTGTGACAGCCCTCACAGAACTCACCTCCAAGAAAATGCCCAAGGAGGTAAACTGGACTGTAGAATGCCAACAGGCCTTTGACACCCTGAAACAAGCTATGTGCACAGCACCAGTTCTAAAAGCTCCAGATTACTCCAAGCAGTTCATTGTGCAGACAGATGCCTCTGAACATGGGATAGGAGCAGTTTTGTCCCAAACAAATGATGATGGCCTTGACCAGCCTGTTGCTTTCATTAGCAGGAGGTTACTCCCCAGGGAGCAGCGTTGGAGTGCCATTGAGAGGGAGGCCTTTGCTGTGGTTTGGTCCCTGAAGAAGCTGAGACCATACCTCTTTGGTACTCACTTTGTAGTTCAAACTGACCACAGACCTGTCAGATGGCTGATGCAAATGAAAGGTGAAAATCCAAAACTGTTGAGGTGGTCCATCTCCCTACAGGGAATGGACTTTATAGTGGAACACAGACCTGGGACTGTCCATGCCAATGCAGATGGCCTTTCCAGGTTCTTCCACTTAGAAAATGAAGACTCTCTTGGGAAAGGTTAGTCTCATCCTCTTTCGTTTGGGGGGGGGGGGGGGGGGTTGGTTGTGTAAGGAAATGCCTCCTTGGCATGGTTACCCCCTGACTTTTTGCCTTTGCTGATGCTATGTTTTGAATTGAAATTGTGCTGAGGCCTGCTAACCAGAACCAGTGTTCTTTCCCCAACCTGTACTTTTGTATATACAATTGGCACACCCTGGCATCCAGATAAGTCCCTTGTAACTGGTACCCCTGGTACCAAGGGCCCTGATGCCAGGGAAGGTCTCTAAGGGCTGCAGCATATCTTATGCCACCCTGGGGACCCCTCACTCAGCACAGACACACTGCTTGCCAGCTTGTGTGTGCTGGTGAGGACAAAACGAGTAAGTCGATATGGCACTCCCCTCAGGGTGCCATGCCAACCTCACACTGCCTATGCAGTATAGATAAGTCACCCCTCTAGCAGGCCTTACAGCCCTAGTGCAGGGTGCACTATACCATAGGTGAGGGCACCAGTGCATGAGCACTGTGCCCCTACAAGTGTCTAAGCCAAACCTTAGACATTGTAAGTGCAGGGTAGCCATGAGAGTATATGGTCTGGGAGTCTGTCAAACACAAACTCCACAGCACCATAATGGCTACACTGAAAACTGGGAAGTTTGGTATCAAACATCTCAGCACAATAAATGCACACTGATGCCAGTGTACATTTTATTGTAAAATACACCCCAGAGGGCACCTTAGAGGTGCCCCCTGAAACTTTAACCAACTACCTGTGTAGGCTGACTGGTTCTAGCAGCCTGCCACACTCGAGACATGTTGCTGGCCCCATGGGGAGAGTGCCTTTGTCACTCTGAGGCCAGTAACAAAGCCTGCACTGGGTGGAGATGCTAACGCCTCCCCAGGCAGGAGCTGTAACACCTGGCGGTGAGCCTCAAAGGCTCACCCCCTTTGTTCCAGCACCGCAGGGAACTCCAGCTAGTGGAGTTGCCCGCCCCCTCCGGCCACGGCCCCACTTTTGGCGGCAAGGCCGGAGGAAATAATGAGAATAACAAGGAGGAGTCACTGGCCAGTCAGGACAGCCTCTAAGGTGTCCTGAGCTGAAGTGACTCTAACTTTTAGAAATCCTCCATCTTGCAGATGGAGGATTCCCCCAATAGGGATAGGATTGTGACCCCCTCCCCTTGGGAGGAGGCACAAAGAGGGTGTACCCACCCTCAGGGCTAGTAGCCATTGGCTACTAACCCCCCAGACCTAAACACGCCCTTAAATTTAGTATTTAAGGGCTTCCCTGAATCTAAGAATTTAGATTCCTGCAACTTACAAGAAGAAGAGGACTGCTGAGCTGAAAAACCCCTGCAGAAGAAGAAAGAAGACACCAACTGCTTTGGCCCCAGTCCTACCGGCCTGTCTCCTGCCTTCTAAAGAAACCTGCTCCAGCGACGCTTTCCCAAGGATCAGCGACCCCTGAATCCTCAGAGGACTGCCCTACTTCAAGAGGAACAAGAAACTCCTGAGGACAGCGGCCCTGTTCCAAAAAGACTGCAACTTTGTTTCAGAGGAGCAGATTTAAAGACCCCTGCAATCCCCGCAAGAAGCGTGAGACTTGCAACACTGCACCCGGCGACCCCGACTCGACTGGTGGAGAAACAACGCTACAGGGAGGACCCTCCGGCGACTCCCAAGACTGTGAGTAACCAAAGTTGTCCCCCCTGAGCCCCTACAGCGATGCCTGCAGAGGGAATCCCGAGGCTCCCCCTGACCGCGACTGCCTGACTCTGAAATCCCGATGCCTGGAAAAGACCCTGCACCCGCAGCCCCCAGGACCTGAAGGATCGAAACTCCAGTGCAGGAGTGACCCCTAGGAGGCCCTCTTCCTTGCCCAAGTGGTGACTACCCCGAGGAGCCCCCCCTTGCCTGCCTGCACCGCTGAAGAGACCCCTTGGTCTCCCATTGACTCCCATTGGAAACCCGACGCTTGTTTGCACACTGCACCCGGCCGCCCCCGCGCTGCTGAGGGTGTACTTTTTGTGTGGACTTGTGTCCCCCCCGGTGCCCTACAAAACCCCCCTGGTCTGCCCTCCGAAGACGCGGGTACTTACCTGCTGGCAGACTGGAACCGGGGCACCCCCTTCTCTCCATTGAAGCCTATGCGTTGTGGGCACCACTTTGACCTCTGCACCTGACCAGCCCTGAGCTGCTGGTGTGGTGACTTGGGGGTTGCTCTGAACCCCCAACGGTGGGCTACCTTGGACCCCAATCTTAACCCCGTAGGTGGTTTACTTACCTGCAAAAACTAACATTACTTTACCTCCCCCAGGAACTGAAAATTGCACTGTGTCCACTTTTAAAACAGCTAAATGTGTTTTATGTAAAAAGTATATATGCTACTGTGATTATTCAAAGTCCCTAAAGTACTTACCTGCAATACCTTTCAAATGAGATATTACATGTAGAATTTGAACCTGTGGTTCTTAAAATAAACTAAGAAAATATATTTTTCTATACAAAAACCTATTGGCTGGAATTGTCTCTGAGTGTGTGTAGGACCTTGGCTCTGTATGTGCTATTTCAAAGTGAGGAATAGCATGCACAGAGTCCAAGGGTTCCCCTTAGAGGTAAAATAGTGGTAAAAATAGATAATACTAATGCTCTATTTTGTGGTAGTGTGGTCGAGCAGTAGGCTTATCCAAGGAGTAGTGTTAAGCATTTGTTGTACATACACATAGACAATAAATGAGGTACACACACTCAGAGACAAATCCAGCCAATAGGTTTTTATATAGAAAAATATATTTTCTTAGTTTATTTTAAGAACCACAGGTTCAAATTCTACATGTAATATCTCATTCGAAAGGTATTGCAGGTAAGTACTTTAGGAACTTCAAATCATCAAAATTGCATGTATACTTTTCGAGTTATTCACAAATAGCTGTTTTAAAAGTGGACACTTAGTGCAATTTTCACAGTTCCTAGGGGAGGTAAGTATTTGTTAGGTTAACCAGGTAAGTAAGACACTTACAGGGCTTAGTTCTTGGTCCAAGGTAGCCCACCGTTGGGGGTTCAGAGCAACCCCAAAGTCACCACACCAGCAGCTCAGGGCCGGTCAGGTGCAGAGTTCAAAGTGGTGCCCAAAACACATAGGCTAGAATGGATAGAAGGGGGTGCCCCGGTTCCGGTCTGTTTGCAGGTAAGTACCCGCGTCTTCGGAGGGCAGACCAGGGGGGTTTTGTAGGGCACCGGGGGGGACACAAGTCCACACAGAAATTTCACCCTCAGCAGCGCGGGGGCGGCCGGGTGCAGTGCAGGAACAGGCGTCGGGGTCGCAATGTTAGTCTATGAGAGATCTCGGGATCTCTTCAGCGCTGCAGGCAGGCAAGGGGGGGGTTCCTCGGGGAAACCTCCACTTGGGCAAGGGAGAGGGACTCCTGGGGGTCACTTCTCCAGTGAAAGTCCGGTCCTTCAGGTCCTGGGGGCTGCGGGTGCAGGGTCTCTCCCAGGCGTCGGGACTTTAGGTTCAAAGAGTCGCGGTCAGGGGAAGCCTCGGGATTCCCTCTGCAGGCGGCGCTGTGGGGGCTCAGGGGGGACAGGTTTTGGTACTCACAGTATCAGAGTAGTCCTGGGGTCCCTCCTGAGGTGTTGGATCGCCACCAGCCGAGTCGGGGTCGCCGGGTGCAGTGTTGCAAGTCTCACGCTTCTTGCGGGGAGCTTGCAGGGTTCTTTAAAGCTGCTGGAAACAAAGTTGCAGCTTTCCTTGGAGCAGGTCCGCTGTCCTCGGGAGTTTCTTGTCTTTTCGAAGCAGGGGCAGTCCTCAGAGGATGTCGAGGTCGCTGGCCCCTTTGGAAGGCGTCGCTGGAGCAGGATCTTTGGAAGGCAGGAGACAGGCCGGTGAGTTTCTGGAGCCAAGGCAGTTGTCGTCTTCTGGTCTTCCTCTGCAGGGGTTTTCAGCTAGGCAGTCCTTCTTCTTGTAGTTGCAGGAATCTAATTTTCTAGGGTTCAGGGTAGCCCTTAAATACTAAATTTAAGGGCGTGTTTAGGTCTGGGGGGTTAGTAGCCAATGGCTACTAGCCCTGAGGGTGGGTACACCCTCTTTGTGCCTCCTCCCAAGGGGAGGGGGTCACAATCCTAACCCTATTGGGGGAATCCTCCATCTGCAAGATGGAGGATTTCTAAAAGTTAGAGTCACCTCAGCTCAGGACACCTTAGGGGCTGTCCTGACTGGCCAGTGACTCCTCCTTGTTTTTCTCATTATTTTCTCCGGCCTTGCCGCCAAAAGTGGGGCCTGGCCGGAGGGGGCGGGCAACTCCACTAGCTGGAGTGTCCTGCTGGGTTGGCACAAAGGAGGTGAGCCTTTGAGGCTCACCGCCAGGTGTGACAATTCCTGCCTGGGGGAGGTGTTAGCATCTCCACCCAGTGCAGGCTTTGTTACTGGCCTCAGAGTGACAAAGGCACTCTCCCCATGGGGCCAGCAACATGTCTCGGTTTGTGGCAGGCTGCTAAAACTAGTCAGCCTACACAGATAGTCGGTTAAGTTTCAGGGGGCACCTCTAAGGTGCCCTCTGTGGTGTATTTTACAATAAAATGTACACTGGCATCAGTGTGCATTTATTGTGCTGAGAAGTTTGATACCAAACTTCCCAGTTTTCAGTGTAGCCATTATGGTGCTGTGGAGTTCGTGTTTGACAGACTCCCAGACCATATACTCTTATGGCTACCCTGCACTTACAATGTCTAAGGTTTTGCTTAGACACTGTAGGGGTACCAGGCTCATGCACTGGTACCCTCACCTATGGTATAGTGCACCCTGCCTTAGGGCTGTAAGGCCTGCTAGAGGGGTGTCTTACCTATACTGCATAGGCAGTGAGAGGCTGGCATGGCACCCTGAGGGGAGTGCCATGTCGACTTACTCGTTTTGTCCTCACTAGCACACACAAGCTGGTAAGCAGTGTGTCTGTGCTGAGTGAGAGGTCTCCAGGGTGGCATAAGACATGCTGCAGCCCTTAGAGACCTTCCTTGGCATCAGGGCCCTTGGTACTAGAAGTACCAGTTACAAGGGACTTATCTGGATGCCAGGGTCTGCCAATTGTGGATACAAAAGTACAGGTTAGGGAAAGAACACTGGTGCTGGGGCCTGGTTAGCAGGCCTCAGCACACTTTCAATTGTAAACATAGCATCAGCAAAGGCAAAAAGTCAGGGGGCAACCATGCCAAGGAGGCATTTCCTTACAGTGTGTGTTCCTCATTTATTGCCTGTGTGTATGTACAACAAATGCTTAACACTACTCCTTTGATAAGCCTACTGCTCGACCACACTACCACAAAATAGAGCATTAGTATTATCTCTTTTTGCCACTATCTTACCTCTAAGGGGAACCCTTGGACTCTGTGCATATTATTCCTTACTTTGAAATAGTGCATACAGAGCCAACTTCCTACAAGCAGTCTGTGGCACTATATTCTACTGTGCACCACTATGCTACTCTACTCTTCTCCACTCTAGGCCACTGCACTCTGCCACTCAACCCTACCCTTCTCTGCACTGTATGCCACTCAACTCCATTCGTGCCACTCTGTTCTACTATGCACCCCTCTAAACTACGCAAATGCATTCTACAACGCTGCATTTGTACACAGCTAGATTCAGTGCCACTACACTCCACAACACTCTACTCCAATGCACTCTAAGCCACTCCAGTGTATGCTACTCTACATGGCTCCACACGATACTATTCCAGTACACAACACTTTACAACACTGTACTCCACTCTTTGCCATTCCACTCTACAACACTCCACGCCACCCTCCTCTATGCAGCTAACTTTTAGCCAACAGTAGCCATGCTGGTGAACAAAACAACTAAAACACATTGGGAAAGCCAATAGCTTTTGCGTAGGTGAGTCGTATTGGGTTTGCTAACAATTGTTAAATATTTGGGCAATAACTGCCTCTTTCTACAAATCTGTAAAGGCCCTTTAATGTCTGTGCAAAGAACATTCATCACTAGCGGGCCCCAAACCTTGATAATGACTTTAAACATATCAATTGGGACACCATCTGTTCCCAGGGCCTTACACGCAGCACTTTTAGTAATAGATGAAACAATCTTATCAATAGTAATAGAGTGACTCAAGACAGTAGCGGCCCTGTTCTCTAGAGTGGCCCATGGACTGGCCCAGCCTGTTGTGACCAGACCAAGAACCTTCGAACTGGTGCTTAGCCTGTTGGCTACTAACTTCCTGCAACAATTTATTACATCTAAACAATTAAAGTAGTTTACTAACCTTTGAAAAATCGTATTTCCAATTTTCCCTCGATAAATTTGTGTTGTTTTAGTGTCCGTTTAAAAATAAAAGCACACCATTTTTATAAAATGATGCTGGATTTTTTTTTTATAGTGATGTTTCTTACTTACCTGTTGTCTTACTTCCATATGCTTTACATTTGTTCATGTGAATAAGCCTGACTGCTCTGTGCCACATCTTACCCAGGCCCGAGCTAATTGTTTTCTTAAATAAAACTAACTGGACCTGATAAAAGGCTGTGACATTATTAGATGGTGAAATCTCTTGACTGCACCACATAATAATCCACTTTTCTATGGTGAGGTTCTGCAAAGTAGGGTCCTCTAAATAGGGGATTAGTCTTGAGCTTGATAAGGGTTTGATGGAGGGGTGCTGAAGAATCTAGATTGTGGAAAGGTAAAACATGTTACAAAGTGATTAGGATGTAGACTGTAGTCGTAATTGTTGCGTGAGGTTCCTTAGAACTATAGATAATGTGGGAAAAGTCATGTTTTTTGGAACAGATCTTTTTTCTGACATGTCTCTAAAATATGCAGGTCTCTAGTTAGCAAGGCTTGGTGTTAAAACATTCCGCCCTAAAAGAACTGTCTAAAATGTCTGTCGTCAGTGTCCATGAGGTTCCACTAGTTCAATGGAGAATAACGAGGGGAACCTGTAGCAATGCATACATATATTGACAGCTGATAAGGACCTCCAGCCCCAACAAGTCCAACTTTTATCTTATTTTAAAAACTTGGGTCATGATCTCGAACTTGGAGGACAACGGTGTGGGATATCCTCTGCGCTGAAATATAAATCCCATAGGATAGAATGGGTTTTAAATTTCGGCAGACGGGATATCCGTCACACCGAATAACCCGTGCGCTGAGTTCTAAATCATGCCCTTAGTTACCAGCTGACTTTACTTTAAGCCATAATTAATCCCTAGTTTTAGCTAAGGCATTATTCCGAATTCTGCTCAATTCAAGATGTTTTTTAACTTGGATTAAAATGTACTTTTGGATTTATTACTGCACGTAAATGTCCCAGAGCTTGGCAACTGTGTCTCGACCTACTGTTTTTTTATTTTTAGTAAGTGTAAGGAAATGCCTCCTTGGCATGGTTACCCCCTGACTTTTTGCCTTTGCTGATGCTATGTTTTGAATTGAAAGTGTGCTGAGGCCTGCTAACCAGGCCCCAGCACCAGTGTTCTTTCCCTAACCTGTACTTTTGATTCCACAATTGGCACACCCTGGCACCCAGATAAGTCCCTTGTAACTGGTACCTCTGGTACCAAGGGCCCTGATGCCAGGGAAGGTCTCTAAGGGCTGCAGCATGTATTATGCCACCCTAGAGACCCCTCACCCAGCACAGACACACTGCTTACCAGCTTGTGTGTGCTAGTGAGAACAAAATGAGTAAGTCGACATGGCACTCCCCTCAGGGTGCCATGCCAGCCTCTCACTGCCTATGCAGTATAGGTAAGACACCCCTCTAGCAGGCCTTACAGCCCTAAGGCAGGGTGCACTATACCATGGGTGAGGGTACCAGTGCATGAGCACTGTGCCCCTACAGTGTCTAAGCAAAACCTTAGACATTGTAAGTGCAGGGTAGCCATAAGAGTATATGGTCTGGGAGTCTGTTTTACACGAACTCCACAGCACCATAATGGCTACACTGAAAACTGGGAAGTTTGGTATCAAACTTCTCAGCACAATAAATGCACACTGATGCCAGTGTACATTTTATTGTAAAATACACCACAGAGGGCACCTTAGAGGTGCCCCCTGAAACTTAACCGACTATCTGTGTAGGCTGACTGGTTCCAGCAGCCTGCCACACTAGAGACATGTTGCTGGCCTCATGGGGAGAGTGCCTTTGTCACTCTGAGGCCAGTAACAAAGCCTGCACTGGGTGGAGATGCTAACACCTCCCCCAGGCAGGAGCTGTAACACCTGGTGGTGAGCCTCAAAGGCTCACCCCTTTGTCACAGCACCGCAGGACACTCCAGCTAGTGGAGTTGCCCGCCCCCTCCGGCCCCGGCCCCCACGTTTGGCGGCAAGGCCGGAGAAAATAATGAGAATAACAAGGAGGAGTCACTGGCCAGTCAGGACAGCCCCTAAGGTGTCCTGAGCTGAGGTGACTCTAACTTTTAGAAATCCTCCATCTTGCAGATGGAGGATTCCCCCAATAGGATTAGGGATGTGACCCCCTCCCCTTGGGAGGAGGCACAAAGAGGGTGTACTCACCCTCAGGGCTAGTAGCCATTGGCTACTAACCCCCCAGACCTAAACACGCCCTTAAATTTAGTATTTAAGGGCTCTCCCTGAACCTAGAAATTAGATTCCTGCAACAACAAGAAGAAGGACTGCCTAGCTGAAAACCCCTGCAGAGGAAGACCAGAAGACAACAACTGCCTTGGCTCCAGAAACT
Organism: Pleurodeles waltl; assembly: GCF_031143425.1. Taxonomy (NCBI): domain Eukaryota; kingdom Metazoa; phylum Chordata; class Amphibia; order Caudata; family Salamandridae; genus Pleurodeles; species Pleurodeles waltl. Next base: position 763,999,307 of record NC_090448.1, on the reverse strand, counting down.
CACCGGCCTGTCTCCTGCCTTCCAAAGAACTCTGCTCCAGCGACGCCTTCCAAAGGGACCAGCGACCTCTGAATCCTCTGAGGACTGCCCTGCTTCGACGACGACAAGAAACTCCCGAGGACAGCGGACCTGCTCCAAAAAGACTGCAACTTCATCCAAAGAAGCAGCTTTAAAGAACCCTGCAAACTCCCCGCAAGAAGCGTGAGACTTGCAACACTGCAACCGGCGACCCCGACTCGGCTGGTGGAGAACCAACACCTCAGGGAGGACCCCCGGACTACTCTACGACTGTGAGTACCAAAACCTGTCCCCCCTGAGCCCCCACAGCGCCGCCTGCAGAGGGAATCCCGAGGCTTCCCCTGACCGCGACTCTCTGAAACCTAAGTCCCGACGCCTGGAAAAGACCCTGCACCCGCAGCCCCCGGGACCTGAAGGACCGGACTTTCACTACAGAAGTGACCCCCAGGAGTCCCTCTCCCTTGCCCAAGTGGAGGTTTCCCCGAGGAAGCCCCCCCTTGCCTGCCTGCAGCGCTGAAGAGATCCCTTGATCTCTCATTGACTTCCATTGCGAACCCGACGCTTGTTCTAACACTGCACCCGGCCGCCCCCGCGCCGCTGAGGGTGAAATTTCTGTGTGGGCTTGTGTCCCCCCCGGTGCCCTACAAAACCCCCCTGGTCTGCCCTCCGAAGACGCGGGTACTTACCTGCTGGCAGACTGGAACCGGGGCACCCCCTTCTCTCCATTGAAGCCTATGCGTTTTGGGCACCACTTTGAACTCTGCACCTGTCCGGCCCTGAGCTGCTGGTGTGGTAACTTTGGGGTTGCTCTGAACCCCCAACGGTGGGCTACCTTGGACCAAGAACTGAACCCTGTAAGTGTCTTACTTACCTGGTAAAACTAACAAAAACTTACCTCCCCCAGGAACTGTGAAAATTGCACTGTGTCCACTTTTAAAATAGCTATTTGTGAATAACTTGAAAAGTATACACGCAATTGAAATGATTCAAAGTTCCTAATGTACTTACCTGCAATACCTTTCAAACAAGATATTACATGTTAAATTTGAACCTGTGGTTCTTAAAATAAACTAAGAAAAGATATTTTTCTATAACAAAACCTATTGGCTGGATTTGTCTCTGAGTGTGTGTACCTCATTTATTGTCTATGTGTATGTACAACAAATGCTTAACACTACTCCTTGGATAAGCCTACTGCTCGACCACACTACCACAAAATAGAGCATTAGTATTATCTATTTTTACCACTATTTTACCTCTAAGGGGAACCCTTGGACTCTGTGCATGCTATTCCTTACTTTGAAATAGCACATACAGAGCCAACTTCCTACAGTAAGTGAATGGGTTTGCTAAATTACAGTATTCTGTCAGATGGCTCAGAAACAAATGACCTGCTTTTGTAGAACAGTCAGAGATGCTGCCATAGATGAGTGTGCTGAGCATGTGCACTTTGGTGTTCCCATGCCTGTGGTGGTTTGGTGTGGTAATGGATTTAATTTGGTTTTATTTCCAGGAAGAACAGAAAACTATGAAGTCAAAGATGCGGGAGAAAGTGCGTCCCAAAATGGGTAAAATTGATATAGACTACCAGAAATTGCACGATGCCTTCTTCAAGTGGCAGACCAAGCCAAAACTCACAATCCACGGGGATCTTTACTATGAGGTAACTCAAGACTTCTGTTCTTGGAGGGCAGGGACGGAGTTTAGGTAGCCAGGAGTGGATTCTCTATTATGTTGTAATGAGGACTAGTGATGCAGAGGTTGTATGTTGAAAGATAATCAGATGAGACTCCAATACAACATGTTTTAGTTAAGATTGACTGCATTTCATGGTAAGCTGCATGAAAAACAATGTACCAATGGTTCTACTATGAACTTGAAATACATCACCTGGACTAATTTCCTTGGGCATCTGTAAGGGTTTTGTTGAATGTTCAGACTATGGAAAACCAATTTCTGTATGGGAGTGTCCTTAGATTAGTTTAATTGAGTTTGAACTTACTTGTTAATCTATTTTCTCAGGGCAAAGAGTTTGAAACACGGCTTAAGGAAAAGAAACCTGGAGACCTGTCAGATGAACTGCGGATTGCACTGGGGATGCCTGTTGGTCTTGTAAGTTTATGTAATCATAGTTTCAGGATTCCTCGTTTGTGAAGAAAGAACATTGTCATGGCCCTTCCCTGGCCATTTGCTTTGTCTGAGAATTGAGGAAGCCATAGCAGGGGCATATCTGCTGTTGCAGATAAGCTCTCACATGTAATATAATGCACCCTGCCTTAGTGCTGTAAGGCCTGCAGTAGGGGTGACTTAAATATATTGCATGCAGTGATGGGGGACATGGCGCACAGACTGTGTGCCATATTGTGTTTTCACTTTTGTCTGCATCAACAAAACCCAGTTCCCTACAACCAGATTGAAGGCCAACAACTGAATCATTAGATGACCTCCCAAAATATATTTCGTTCGATGGCGTGTGTAGCTGCAGATACAAATGCTGTGCATTATCCTGCCATCTAGTGTTGGGCTCGGAGTGTTACAAGTTGTTTTTCTTCGAAGAAGTCTTTTTGAGTCACAAGACCGAGGGACTCCTCCCTTTCGGCTCCAATGCGCATGGGCGTCTACTCCATCTTAGATTATTTTCTTTCCGCCATCGGGTTCAGATGTATTCCTCTTCGCTCCGTATTTCGAATCGGGAAAGTTAACTAAGTATCGAAAAATTTGACGGAATTGTTTGCGCTCTGTACCGGTTTTGTGTTAGTGCATTGACACCGATTGTAGAAGCGCTCCGGCGGCCCTTCGGGGCTTCCACTCTGCAAGCGGGGCCTGGTCGGCCTGACCGCGTTCATCGTTGAAACTCATGGACCGGACCCCTTCCGCTTCTGCCCGAATTGCCACGCCAAGTATCCGTACACAGACCAACACTTGGTCTGTAATCTGTGTCTATCACCGGAACACAGGGAGGATACTTGCGAGGCCTGTCGGGCATTTTGATCGAAGAAGACCCTACGCTATCAAAGAGCCAGAAGACTTCAGATATCGTCGAGACCGGCCGAACAGATCGACGTCGAGGAAGAGGCGAGAATCTCCATTCAAGAATTGGACTCGGACGACAGACGACTCCGAAAGTGAGCAACCGAAGGCACAGCAAAAAACTGTGAGTAAACCTGCCCTGGCCAAGTCTCACTCCAAGATTATAAAGGCCAAGGGGATGCCACCCCCAACAGGCCATGGCTTAACCCGAAAACACGGTGACCAACCATCGGCCCCGAAAAAGGCCTCCCAACAGCCGAAGACATCTGACTCCAGTCGAGATACCGGCTCCGAACCATCTCGGCACCGAGAGGTCGACACACCCAAAGTATTAAAGGTTTCCTCGGAGTCGAAAAAAAAAAAAACGTTCCGAAACCTTCGGTGTCGAAAAAGGCAGCCTCGGAGCCAAAAATAGGCTTCTACACAGAAGAGCACGGACTTTCCAGCCAAATGCAAGAGCACAGATTTGAGCAGGAATTAAGTATGGGAGAGCCAGACCATACTCAAAGTAGGCTGCACATCCAGAAAGAGACTGGTAAAATTCTAACTCTTCCTCCAATAAAAATAAGAAAGCTAGCATTTCAGGAGTCTGAAATGCAGCCAAAGGCAAAGGAGACAAGACACCACCACCAAGGTTTTCGCCACAGCCTTCTCAACTGCACTCACCACAGCTGTCCCCGGTATCAACATCCCCAATTCAGTCACCAACTCACACGGGGATGACACAGGATGACCCGGATGCATGGGACTTATATGATGCACCGGTCTCCGACAACAGTCCCGATTGTTACCTGGCAAGGCCGTCCCCTCCAGAGGACAGCACTGCATATATGTAGGTGTTATCAAGGGCAGCTACTTTCCACAGTGTAGCAATGCATGCGGAGCCAATAGAAGATGACTTTTTATTTAACACCTTGGCATCCACCCACAGCTCTTATCAAAGCTTGCCAATGCTCCCAGGCATGCTCAAGCACGCCAAACAGGTGTTCCAGGACCCAGTGAAAGGCAGAGCTATCACACCTAGGGTGGAGAAAAAATATAAACCTCCCCCAACGGACCCTGTGTTTATAACACAGCAGCTAACACCAGGTTCGGTGGTCGTGGGAGCGGCCAGAAAGAGGGCAAACTCCCAATCGTCAGGAGACGCACCACCGCCTGACAAGGAAAGTCGGAAGTTCGATGCTGCACAGGCAGCCAATCAATGGCGAATTGCTAACTCGCAGGCTCTGCTGGCTCGCTACGACAGGGCACACTGGGACAAGATGCAACATATAATACAACACTTGCCCAAGGAGCACCAGAAATGTGCCCAACAGGTTGTTGAGGAAGGACAGGCAATTTCCAACAACCAGATAAGGTCTGCACTGGACTCGGCAGACACAGCAGCACGGACAGTGAACACTGCGGTAACCATTCGCAGGCATGCATGGTTACGGAGCTTAGGATTTAAACCGGAAATCCAGCAAGCTGTCCTAAATATGCCGTTTCACCAAGAACAATTGTTTGGGCCAGAGGTGGACACGGCAATCGAAAAACTAAAGAAAGATACAGACACGGCCAAAGCCATGGGTGCGCTCTACTCCCCACAAAGCAGAGGCACTTTTAGAAGACCACAGTTTAGAGGGGGGTTTCGTACCCAAACCCCAGAGCCATCCACCTCACAGGCCAGACCCACCTATCCGGGGCAGTACAAAAGAGGAGGTTTTCGAGGATCATACAGGGGTGGACAATTCCCAAAAGCAAGGGGGAAATTCCAAAGCCCTAAAACTCCTCAAGCCAAACATTGACTTCAGTGTCACAACCCCCCAACACTCAACACCAGTAGGGGGGAGACTTACTGCATACTACCAAAACTGGACAAACATAACTACGGACGCATGGGTCCTAGCCATTATCCAACATGGTTATTGCATAGAATTCATAAATTTACCACCAGATGTGCCCCGAAGAGCACACAATATGTCCAAACAACACTTAGACCTGTTACAGCTAGAAGTCCAAGCATTGTTACAAAAACTAGCAATAGAACTAGTACCCAACCATCAAAAAGGAACAGGTGTCTACTCCCTGTACTTCCTAATTCCAAAGAAAGACAAAACGTTGAGACCCATATTAGACCTCAGAACACTGAATCTCTACATCAAATCAGATCACTTCCACATGGTAACACTTGAAGACGTGATTCCCTTGCTCAAAAAACAGGACTACATGTCAACGTTAGATCTCAAGGATGCATATTTCCACATACCCATACATCCTTCTCACAGGAAATACTTAAGGTTTGTAATACAGGGCGTGCATTACCAATTCAAGGTGTTACCATTCGGGATAACGACAGCTCCAAGGATATTCAGAAAATGCCTTGCAGTAGTAGCCGCTCATATAAGGAGACAGCACATGCACGTATTCCCATACTTAGACGACTAGCTAATAAAAACCAACACTCAACAGTGTCTTCTTCACATACAATACGTTATAGAAACTCTACACAAACTAGGGTTCTCTATAAATTACCAGAAATCACATCTGCAACCATCCCAAATACAACAATACTTGGGAGCAACACTCAACACACAAAGAGCAATTGCCACTCTAAGTCCACAAAGGGTCCAAGCGTTCCAAAATGTAACATCAAGCATACAGTCAAACCAACACTACCCAGTAAGGTTTGTAATGAAACTTCTAGGCATGATGTCTTCATGCATAGCCATTGTCCCAAATGCAAGATTACACATGAGGCCCTTACAACAGTGCCTAACAAAACCATGGACACAAGCACAGGGTCAACTTCAAGATCTAGTGTTGATAGACCGCCAAACACACTCCTCGCTTCAATGGTGGAACCCTATAAATTTAAACAAAGGGCGGCCATTCCAAGACCCAGTGCCTCAAGATGTTATCACAACAGATGCTTCCATGATAGGGTGGGGAGCACACCTCAACAAGCACAGCATACAGGGTCTATGGGACAATCAGCAAAAACAACTTCACATAAATCATTTGGAACTGCTAGCGGTGTTTCTAGCATTAAAAGCATTTCAACCACTGGTAGCCCACAAACACACCCTTGTCAAGACCAAAAACATGACATCAATGTATTATCGCAACAAACAAGGGGGGACACACTCGTCACAACTGTCTCTTAGCACAAAAGATTTGGCATTGGGAAATTCACAATCACATTCACCTGGTAGCACAAAACATACCAGGCATTCAGAATCAGCCGACAATCTCAGTCGAGATCATCAGCAAACTCATGAATGGGAAATTCATCCCCAGATCCTACAGGGTCACTTCCTCCGCTGGGGAACACCAAACATAGACCTATTCTCAACAAAAGAAAACGCAAAATGCCAAAACTTTGCGTCCAAGGACAATGCAGTATGGATCAGTTAGTCAGGGATATTTGCTTACGCTTTTCCCCCCTCTCCCACTCATTCCTTATCTGGTCAACAAATTAAGTCAAAACAAACTCAAACTAATACTTCTAGCACCAACCTGGGCTCGCCAACCGTGGTACACAACAGTTTTGGACTTATCAGTAGTACCCCACATCAAATTACCAAACATACCAGATCTGTTAACACAACACAAACAACAGATCAGACACCCGAATGCAGCATCGCTCAATTTAGCAATCTGGCTCCTGAAGTCTTAGAATTCGGACATTTAAATCTTACACAAGAGTGTATGGAAGTCATTAAACAAGCGAGGAAACCAACAATAAGACATTGTTACGCAAACAAATGGAAAAGGTTTGCTTGCTACTGCCACACTAATCAGATTCAACCACTACATGCCTCCACAAAGGATATCGTAAGCTACTTATTACACTTACAAAAGTCTAATCTAGCATTCTCTTCCATTAAAATACATCTCACTGCAATATCTGCCTATCTGCAGATTATACATACAACATCGCTTTTTAGAATCCCAGTCATTAAAGCATTTATGGAGGGACTAAAAAGAATCATACCCCCAAGGACACCACCAGTACATTCGTGGAACCTTAATATTGTATTAACACAACTCGTGGGCCCACCATTCGAACCAATGCATTCTTGTGAAATGCAATATATGACTTGGAAAGTAGCCTTTTTAATAGCTATAACATCACTTAGAAGAGTAAGTGAGATGCAAGCATTTACTATTCAAGAACCCTTTATACAAATACATAAACATAAAGTGGTTCTCCGAACAAATCAGAAATTCTTACCAAAGGTCATAACACCATTCCACTTAGACCAAACTGTGGAACTCCCAGTCTTCTTTCCGCAACCAGACTCAGTAGCCGAAAGAGCCTTACATACATTAGTCATAAAAAGAGCACTAATGTATTACATTGACAGAACAAAACAATTTCATAAAACAAAACAATTATTTGTAGCCTTTCAAAAACCTCATGCAGGTAATCCTATATCCAAACAAGGCATTGCCAGATGGATAGTTAAATGCATCCAAACTTGCTATATTAAAGCAAAAAGAGAATTACCTATTACTCCAAGAGCACATTCCACTAGGAAAAAAAGCACCACAATGGCTTTTCTTGGCAATATACCTATGACAGAAATGTGTAAGGCAGCCACCTGGTCTATGCCTCATACATTCACTAAGCATTACTGTGTAGATGTGCTAGCAACGCAGCAAGCCACAGTAGGACAGGCTGTATTAAGAACATTATTTCAGACAACTTCAACTCCTACAGGCTAAACCACCGCTTTTTGGGGAGATAACTGCTTAGTAGTCTATGCACAGCATGTGTATCTGCAGCTACACATGCCACCGAACGGGAAATGTCACTTACCCAGTGTACATCTGTTCGTGGCATGAGACGCTGCAGATTCACATTCGCCCTCCCACCTCCCCGGTAGCCTCTAGCCGTTCTTAGTTGAATGAAAATTGTAAATAAATATTCTTTTGATACACATTAAGTATATACATACCTACTCCGTTGCATGGGCACCTCTAGTATACTCACAACTCCTACCTCACCCTCTGCGGGGAAAACAATCTAAGATGGAGTCGACGCCCATGTGCAATGGAACCGAAAGGGAGGAGTCACTCGGTCTCGTGACTCGAAAAGACTTCTTCGAAGACAGAAAAACAACTTGTAACACTCGGAGCCCAACACTAGATGGCAGGATAATGCACAGCATGTGAATCTGCAGCGTCTCATGCCACAAACAGATGTACACTGGGTAAGGGACATTTTCCATATCAAGTGTGTTTCCATCGATTCTGAGAGTGTAGTCAGTTTATTCTACAAACTCCCTTCTTTTTTTTTTAGCAATTTTCCTGACACTCATCCCAAGAAGAGATTTCACGTTTTGCTCAGTCTGCTCATGAAGGATAACAGTTGATAAATAGAAACGTGGAGATATCTCCTAATGCCGATCTGTAAGGGATGTTCTCTCTTCTGATGCTTTATCAATTCATATAGCACAACAGCTAAAGCCTGCCAGTGGTGGTCTTTCTCCCAAGAATTGTGACTAGTGCCATCCACCTTTTTCTTTGATGTCAAAAATATTGGGGCAATTATACTCAAAGTTTGAGATGGTTACAGATAGCGTGGACCCCCAAGAGGTTTGACAACATTGCCCCAGAAGTTTAATCGTGCTTTTGCTTCCTAGTCTTCATAATCTTTATCTGCAACATAGTTGTAGTAACAACAGGGAGCCTTGTTTCAATTTTAAAAACTGAATGAATGCACTTCTAAACACTCATACAATTCAGTGTATTGTATTTTATGTTTGTAGTGTTAGTTTTAGAAATTTGTTGAAATGTCAAAACTTTTTTCATTTACAAAGTGTGCATACTAGGGAAGTCGAAAGAGGGGGAAGGTTGTAAATGCTTTGAGCCTGTGATATAAGCCTGTAGACTTAACTCAGCATATTAACCTGCAGTGCTTAACATGCATTGAATGTTTTCAGAAGTTATTGAGGAACCCTTGCCAAAGTTAAATTGACATTCATTGACTTCAGTCTTAACCTATTGAAAAGTTACTGAACCTACAAAAGTAATTACAGCAGACAGTTGTTCTTTTGTAAGCCATGCCTGTGAAGAAATGGCTCCCTGTTGCAGTTACCCCCCACTTTTTGCCTGATACTGATGCTGACTTGACTGAGAAGTGTGCTGGGACCCTGCTAACCAGGCCCCAGCACCAGTGTTCTTTCACCTAAAATGTACCATTGTTTCCACAATTGGCACAACCCTGGCACCTAGGTAAGTCCCTTGTAACTGGTACCCCTGGTACCAAGGGCCCTGATGCCAGGGAAGGTCTCTAAGGGCTGCAGCATGTCTTATGCCACCCTAGGGACCCCTCACTCGGCACAGACACACTGCTTGCCAGCTTGTGTGTGCTGATGGGGAGAAAATGACTAAGTCGACATGGCACTCCCCTCAGGGTGCCATGCCAACCTTCCACTGCCTGTGGCATAGGTAAGTCACCCCTCTAGTAGGCCTTACAGCCCTAAGGCAGGGTGCACTATACCACAGGTGAGGGCATATGTGCATGAGCACTATGCCCCTACAGTGTCTAAGCAAAACCTTAGACATTGTAAGTGCAGGGTAGCCATAAGAGTATATGGGCTGGGAGTCTGTCAAAAACGAACTCCACAGCTCCATAATGGCTACACTGAATACTGGGAAGTTTAGTATCAAACTTCTCAGAATAATAAACCCACACTGATGCCAGTGTTGGATTTATTACAAAATGCACACAGAGGGCATCTTAGAGATACCCCCTGTATTTTACCCAATTGTTCAGGGCAGGACTGACTGGTCTGTGCCAGCCTGCTGCTGAGAGACGAGTGTCTGACCTCATGCGGTGAGAGCCTTTGTGCTCTCTGAGGACAGAAACAAAGCCTGCTCTGGGTGGAGGTGCTTCACACCTCCCCCCTGCAGGAACTGTAACACCTAGCAGTGAGCTTCAAAGGCTCAAGCTTAGTGTTACAATGCCCCAGGGCACTCCAGCTAGTGGAGATGCCCGCCTCCTGGACCCAGCCCCCACTTTTGGCGGCAAGTCCAGGAGAGATAATGAGAAAAACAAGGAGGAGTCACTGGCCAGTCAGGACAGCCCCTAAGGTGTCCTGAGCTGAGGTGACTCTGACTTTTAGAAATCCTCCATCTTGTAGAAGGAGGATTCCCCCAATAGGGATAGGAATGTGACCCCCTCCCCTTGGGAGGAGGCACAAAGAGGGTGTACCCACCCTCAGGGCTAGTAGCCATTGGCTAATAACCCCCCAGACCTAAACACGCCCTTAAATTTAGTATTTAAGGGCTCCCCTGAACCTAAGAATTTAGATTCCTGCAACTAACAAGAAGAAGGACTGCTGAGCTGACAAACCCCTGCAGAGGAAGAACAGAAGACACCAACTGCCTTGGCCCCAGACTTACCGGCCTGTCTCCTGCCTTCCAAAGAAACCTGCTCCAGCGACGCTTTCCAAGGGACCAGCGACCTCTGAATCCTCTGAGGACTGCCCTGCTTCGAAAAAGACAAGAAACTCCCGAGGACAGCGGCACTGCTCCAAAAGAACTGCAACTTTGTTACAAGGAGCAGATTTAAAGACCCCTGCAACTCCCCGCAAGAAGCGTGAGACTTGCAACACTGCACCCGGCGACCCCGACTCGACTGGTGGAGAACAACCAACTCAGGGAGGACCCTCCGGCGACTCTACGACTGTGAGTAACCAAAGTTGTCCCCCCCTGAGCCCCCACAGCGACGCCTGCAGAGGGAATCCCCAGGCTCCCCCTGACCGCGACTGTCTGAACTCCATTTCCTGACGGCTGGGAAAGACCCTGCACCCGCAGCCCCCAGCCCCTAAAGAAACGGAACTTCTGTGCAGGAGTGACCCCCAGGAGGCCCTCTCCCTTGCCCAGGTGGTGGCTACCCCGAGGAGCCCCCCCCCCCTTGCCTGCCTGCGACGCTGAAGAGATCCCTTGATCTCTCATTGACTTCCATTGAAAACCCGACGCATGTTTGCACACTGCACCCGGCGGCCCCCGCGCTGCTGAGGGTGTACCTTTTGTGCTAATTTGTGTCCCCCCGGTGCCCTACAAAACCCCCCTGGTCTGCCCTCCGAAGACGCGGGTACTTACCTGCTGGCAGACTGGAACCGGGGCACCCCCTTCTCTCCATTGAAGCCTATGTGTTTTGGGCACCTCTTTGACCTTTGCACCTGACTGGCCCTGAGCTGCTGGTGTGATAACTTTGGGGTTGCTCTGAACCCCCAACGGTGGGCTACCTTGGACCAAAAACTGAAACCTGTAAGTGACTTGCTTACCTGTGAAAATTAACAATAACTTACCTCCCCCAGGAACTGTGAAAATTGCACTAAGTGTCCACTTTTAAAACGGCTTATTGTGTTTTATGTAAAAAGTATACATGCTAAAGTAATGATTCAAAGTTCCTAGAGTACTTACCTGCAATACCTTTCAAATGAGATATTACATGTAAAATTTGAACCTGTGGTTCTTAAACTAAGAAAAGATATTTTTCTATAACAAAACTGTAAAGAAATGGCTCCCTGTTGCAGTTACCCCCCACTTTTTGCCTGATACTGATGCTAACTTAACTGAGAAGTGTGCTGGGACCCTGCTAACCAGGCCCCAGCACCAGTGTTCTTTCACCTAAAATATACTTTTGATTCCACAATTGGCACACCCTGGCATCCAGATAAGTCCCTTGTAACTGGTACCCCTGGTACCAAGGGCCCTGATGCCAGGGAAGGTCTCTAAGGGCTGCAGCATATCTTATGCCACCCTGGGGACCCCTCACTCAGCACAGACACACTGCTTGCCAGCTTGTGTGTGCTGATGAGAACAAAACGAGTACGTCGACATGGCACTCCCCTCAGGGTGCCATGCCAACCTCACACTGCCTATGCAGTATAGATAAGTCACCCCTCTAGTAGGCCTTGCAGCCCTAAGGCAGGGTGCACTATACCATAGGTGAGGGCACCAGTGCATGAGCACTATGCCCCTACAGTGTCTAAGCAAAACCTTAGACATTGTAAGTGCAGGGTAGCCATAAGAGTATATGGTCTGGGAGTCTGTCAAAAACGAACTCCACAGCTCTATAATGGCTACACTGAATACTGGGAAGTTTAGTATCAAACTTCTCAGAATAATAAACCCTCACTGATACCAGTGTTGGATTTATTAAAAAATGCACACATAGGGCATCTTAGAGATACCCCCTGTATTTTACCCAATTGTTCAGTGCAGGACTGACTGGTCTGTGCCAGCCTGCTGCTGAGAGACGAGTTTCTGACCTCATGCGGTGAGAGCCTTTGTGCTCTCTGAGGACAGAAACAAAGCCTGCTCTGGGTGGAGGTGCTTCACACCTCCCCCCTGCAGGAACTGTAACACCTAGCAGTGAGCTTCAAAGGCTCAAGCTTCGTGTTACAGTGCCCCAGGGCACTCCAGCTAGTGGAGATGACCGCCCCCTGGACACAGCCCCCACTTTTGGCGGCAAGTCCAGGAGAGATAATGAGAAAAACAAGGAGGATTCACTGGCCAGTCAGGACAGCCCCTAAGGTGTCCTGAGCTGAGGTGACTCTGACTTTTAGAAATCCTCCATCTTGTAGAAGGAGGATTCCCCCAATAGGGATAGGAATGTGACCCCCTCCCCTTGGGAGGAGGCACAAAGAGGGTGTACCCACCCTCAGGGCCAGTAGCCATTGGCTACTAACCCCCCAGACCTAAACACGCCCTTAAATTTAGTATTTAAGGGCTCCCCTGAACCTAAGAATTTAGATTCCTGCAACTTACCGAAGAAGAAGACTGCTGAGCTGAAAACCCCTGCAGAAGAAGAAAGAAGACACCAACTGCTTTGGCCCCAGTCCTACCGGCCTGTCTCCTGCCTTCTAAAGAACCCTGCTCCAGCGACGCTTTCTCCAGGACCAGCGACCTCTGAATCCTCAGAGGACTGCCCTGCTTCCAAGAGACCAAGAAACTCCCGAGGACAGCGGTACTGCTCCAAAAAGACTGCAACTTTGTTTCGAAGGAGCAGATTTAAAGACCCCTGCAACTCCCCGCAAGAAGCGTGAGACTTGCAACACCGCACCCGGCGACCCCGACTCGACTGGTGGAGAACCAACACCTCAGGGAGGACCCTCCGGCGACTCCGAGTCCGTGAGTAACCAAAGTTGTCCCCCCTGAGCCCCCACAGCGACGCCTGCAGAGGGAATCCCGAGGCTCCCCCTGACCGCGACTGCCTGAACTCCATTTCCCGACGGCTGGAAAAGACCCTGCACCCGCAACCCCCAGCACCTAAAGGAACGGAACTCCTGTGCAGGAGTGACCCCCAGGAAGCCCTCTCCCTTGCCCAGGTGGTGGCTACCCCGAGGAGCCCCCCCCTTGCCTGCCTGCAACGCTGAAGAGATCCCTTGATCTCTCATTGATTTCCATTGAAAACCCGACACTTGTTTCTACACTGCACCCGGCCGCCCCAGTGCCGCTGAGGGTGTACTTTTTGTGTGGACTTGTGTCCCCCCCCGGTGCCCTACAAAACCCCCCTGGTCTGCCCTCCAAAGACGCGGGTACTTACCTGCTGGCAGACCGGAACCGGGGCACCCCCTTCTCTCCATTGAAGCCTATGCGTTTTGGGCACCTCTTTGACCTCTGCACCTGACCGGCCCTGAGCTGCTGGTGTGGTAACTTTGGGGTTGCTCTGAACCCCCAACGGTGGGCTACCTTGGACCCAAACCTGAGACTTGTAAGTGATTAACTTACCTGTAAAAAGTATACATGCTAATGTAATGATTCAAAGTTCCTAAAGTACTTACCTGCAATACCTTTCAAATGAGATATGTAGGAAGTTGGCTCTGTATGTGCTATTTCAAAGTAAGGAATAGCATGCACAGAGTCCAAGGGTTCCCCTTAGAGGTAAAATAGTGGTAAAAATAGATAATACTAATGCTCTATTTTGTGGTAGTGTGGTCGAGCAGTAGGCTTATCCAAGGAGTAGTGTTAAGCATTTGTTGTACATACACATAGACAATAAATGAGGTACACACACTCAGAGACAAATCCAGCCAATAGGTTTTGTATAGAAAAATATCTTTTCTTAGTTTATTTTAAGAACCACAGGTTCAAATTCTACATGTAATATCTCATTTGAAAGGTATTGCAGGTAAGTACTTTAGGAACTTTAAATCATAAAAATTGCATGTATACTTTTCAAGTTATTGACAAATAGCTGTTTTAAAAGTGGACACAGTGCAATTTTCACAGTTCCTTGGGGAGGTAAGTTTTTGTTAGTTTTACCAGGTAAGTAAGACACTTACAGGGTTCAGTTCTTGGTCCAAGGTAGCCCACCGTTGGGGGTTCAGAGCAACCCCAAAGTCACCACACCAGCAGCTCAGGGCCGGTCCGGTGCAGAGTTCAAAGTGGTGCCCAAAACACATAGGCTAGAATGGAGAGAAGGGGGTGCCCCGGTTCCGGTCTGCTTGCAGGTAAGTACCCGCGTCTTCGGAGGGCAGACCAGGGGGGTTTTGTAGGGCACCGGGGGGGACACAAGCCCACACAGAAATTTCACCCTCAGCGGCGCGGGGGCGGCCGGGTGCAGTGTAGAAACAAGCGTCGGGTTCGCAATGTTAGTCTATGAGAGATCTCGGGATCTCTTCAGCGCTGCAGGCAGGCAAGGGGGGGATTCCTCGGGGAAACCTCCACTTGGGCAAGGGAGAGGGACTCCTGGGGGTCACTTCTCCAGTGAAAGTCCGGTCCGTCAGGTCCTGGGGGCTGCGGGTGCAGGGTCTCTCCCAGGCGTCGGGACTTTAGGTTCAAAGAGTCGCGGTCAGGGGAAGCCTCGGGATTCCCTCTGCAGGCGGCGCTGTGGGGGCTCAGGGGGGACAGGTTTTGGTACTCACAGTATCAGAGTAGTCCTGGGGTCCCTCCTGAGGTGTTGGATCGCCACCAGCCGAGTCGGGGTCGCCGGGTGCAGTGTTGCAAGTCTCACGCTTCTTGCGGGGAGCTTGCAGGGATCTTTAAAGCTGCTGGAAACAAAGTTGCAGCTTTTCTTGGAGCAGGTCCGCTGTCCTCGGGAGTTTCTTGTCTTTTCGAAGCAGGGGCAGTCCTCAGAGGATGTCGAGGTCGCTGGTCCCTTCGGAAGGCGTCGCTGGAGCAGGATCTTTGGAAGGCAGGAGACAGGCCGGTGAGTTTCTGGAGCCAAGGCAGTTGTCGTCTTCTGGTCTTCCTCTGCAGGGGTTTTTCAGCTAGGCAGTCCTTCTTCTTGTAGTTGCAGGAATCTAATTTTCTAGGGTTCAGGGTAGCCCTTAAATACTAAATTTAAGGGCGTGTTTAGGTCTGGGGGGTTAGTGGCCAATGGCTACTAGCCCTGAGGGTGGGTACACCCTCTTTGTGCCTCCTCCCAAGGGGAGGGGGTCACAATCCTAACCCTATTGGGGGAATCCTCCATCTGCAAGATGGAGGATTTCTAAAAGTTAGTCACCTCAGCTCAGGACACCTTAGGGGCTGTCCTGACTGGCCAGTGACTCCTCCTTGTTTTTCTCATTATTTTCTCCGGCCTTGCCGCCAAAAGTGGGGCCTGGCCGGAGGGGGCGGGCAACTCCACTAGCTGGAGTGTCCTGCTGGGTTGGCACAAAGGAGGTGAGCCTTTGAGGCTCACCGCCAGGTGTGACAATTCCTGCCTGGGGGAGGTGTTAGCATCTCCACCCAGTGCAGGCTTTGTTACTGGCCTCAGAGTGACAAAGGCACTCTCCCCATGGGGCCAGCAACATGTCTCGGTTTGTGGCAGGCTGCTAAAACTAGTCAGCCTACACAGATAGTCGGTTAAGTTTCAGGGGGCACCTCTAAGGTGCCCTCTGTGGTGTATTTTACAATAAAATGTACACTGGCATCAGTGTGCATTTATTGTGCTGAGAAGTTTGATACCAAACTTCCCAGTTTTCAGTGTAGCCATTATGGTGCTGTGGAGTTCGTGTTTGACAGACTCCCAGACCATATACTCTTATGGCTACCCTGCACTTACAATGTCTAAGGTTTTGTTTAGACACTGTAGGGGTACCATGCTCATGCACTGGTACCCTCACCTATGGTATAGTGCACCCTGCCTTAGGGCTGTAAGGCCTGCTAGAGGGGTGTCTTACCTATACTGCATAGGCAGTGAGAGGCTGGCATGGCACCCTGAGGGGAGTGCCATGTCGACTTACTCGTTTTGTCCTCACTAGCACACACAAGCTGGTAAGCAGTGTGTCTGTGCTGAGTGAGAGGTCTCCAGGGTGGCATAAGACATGCTGCAGCCCTTAGAGACCTTCCTTGGCATCAGGGCCCTTGGTACTAGAAGTACCAGTTACAAGGGACTTATCTGGATGCCAGGGTCTGCCAATTGTGGATACAAAAGTACAGGTTAGGGAAAGAACACTGGTGCTGGGGCCTGGTTAGCAGGCCTCAGCACACTTTCAATTGTAAACATAGCATCAGCAAAGGCAAAAAGTCAGGGGGCAACCATGCCAAGGAGGCATTTCCTTACACAACCCCCCCCCAAACGAAAGAGGATGAGACTAACCTTTCCCAAGAGAGTCTTCATTTTCTAAGTGGAAGAACCTGGAAAGGCCATCTGCATTGGCATGGGCAGTCCCAGGTCTGTGTTCCACTATAAAGTCCATTCCCTGTAGGGAGATGGACCACCTCAACAGTTTAGGATTTTCACCTTTCATTTGCATCAGCCATTTGAGAGGTCTGTGGTCAGTTTGAACTAGGAAGTGAGTCCCAAAGAGGTATGGTCTCAGCTTCTTCAGGGACCAAACCACAGCAAAGGCCTCCCTCTCAATGGCACTCCAACGCTGCTCCCTGGGGAGTAACCTCCTGCTAATGAAAGCAACAGGCTGGTCAAGGCCATCATCATTTGTTTGGGACAAAACTGCCCCTATCCCATGTTCAGAGGCATCAGTCTGCACAATGAACTGCTTAGAATAATCTGGAGCTTTGAGAACTGGTGCTGAGCACATTGCCTGTTTCAGGGTGTCAAAGGCCTGTTGGCATTCCACAGTCCAGTTTACTTTCTTGGGCATTTTCTTGGAGGTGAGTTCAGTGAGGGCTGTCACAATGGATCCATATCCCTTCACAAACCTCCTGTAGTACCCAGTCAAGCCAAGGAATGCCCTGACTTGAGTCTGGGTTTTTGGAGCTACCCAGTCCAGAATAGTCTGGATCTTGGGTTGGAGTGGCTGAACTTGGCCTCCACCTACAAGGTGTCCCAAGTAAACCACAGTTCCCTGCCCTATCTGGCATTTGGATGCCTTGATAGAGAGGCCTGCAGATTGCAGAGCCTTCAAAACCTTCCTCAGGTGGACCAGGTGATCCTGCCAGGTGGAGCTAAAGACAGCAATATCATCAAGATAAGCTGTGCTAAAGGACTCCAAGCCAGCAAGGACTTGATTCACCAACCTTTGGAAGGTGGCAGGGGCATTCTTTAAACCAAAGGGCATAACAGTAAACTGATAATGCCCATCAGGTGTGGAGAATGCTGTCTTTTCTTTTGCTCCAGGTGCCATTTTTATTTGCCAGTACCCTGCTGTCAAGTCAAAGGTACTTAGAAATTTGGCAGCACCTAATTTATCAATGAGCTCATCAGCTCTTGGAATTGGATGGGCATCTGTCTTGGTGACAGAATTGAGCCCTCTGTAGTCCACACAAAACCTCATCTCTTTCTTTCCATCTTTGGTGTGAGGTTTGGGGACTAAGACCACTGGGCTAGCCCAGGGGCTGTCAGAGCGCTCAATTACTCCCAATTCCAGCATCTTGTGGACTTCCACCTTGATGCTTTCTTTAACATGGTCAGATTGTCTAAAGATTTTGTTCTTGACAGGCATGCTGTCTCCTGTGTCCACATCATGGGTACACAGGTGTGTCTGACCAGGGGTTAAGGAGAAGAGTTCAGGAAACTGTTGTAGGACTCTCCTACAATCAGCTTGCTGTTGGCCAGAGAGGGTGTCTGAGTAGATCACTCCATCTACTGTACCATCTTTTGGGTCTGATGACAGAAGATCAGGGAGAGGTTCACTCTCTGCCTCCTGATCCTCATCTGTTACCATCAACAGATTGACATCAGCCCTGTCGTGGAAGAGCTTAAGGCGGTTCACATGGATCACCCTCTTGGGGCTCCTGCTTGTGCCCAGGTCCACCAGGTAGGTGACCTGACTCTTCCTCTCTAGCACTGGGTAAGGGCCACTCCATTTGTCCTGGAGTGCCCTGGGAGCCACAGGCTCCAGAACCCAGACTTTCTGCCCTGGTTGGAACTCAACCAGTGCAGCCTTTTGGTCATACCAAAACTTCTGGAGTTGTTGGCTGGCCTCAAGGTTTTTGGTTGCCTTTTCCATGTACTCTGCCATTCTAGAGCGAAGGCCAAGTACATAGTCCACTATGTCCTGTTTAGGCTCATGGAGAGGTCTCTCCCAGCCTTCTTTAACAAGGGCAAGTGGTCCCCTTACAGGATGACCAAACAGAAGTTCAAAGGGTGAGAATCCTACTCCCTTCTGTGGTACCTCCCTGTAAGCGAAAAGCAGACATGGCAGGAGGACATCCCATCTCCTTTTGAGTTTTTCTGGGAGCCCCATGATCATGCCTTTTAATGTCTTGTTGAATCTCTCAACTAAGCCATTATGTAGGAAGTTGGCTCTGTATGTGCTATTTCAAAGTAAGGAATAGCATGCACAGAGTCCAAGGGTTCCCCTTAGAGGTAAAATAGTGGTAACAATAGATAATACTAATGCTCTATTTTGTGGTAGTGTGGTCGAGCAATAGGCTTATCCAAGGAGTAGTGTTAAGCATTTGTTGTACATACACATAGACAATAAATGAGGTACACACACTCAGAGACAAATCCAGCCAATAGGTTTTGTATAGAAAAATATCTTTTCTTAGTTTATTTTAAGAACCACAGGTTCAAATTCTACATGTAATATCTCATTTGAAAGGTATTGCAGGTAAGTACTTTAGGAACTTTAAATCATAAAAATTGCATGTATACTTTTCAAGTTATTGACAAATAGCTGTTTTAAAAGTGGACACTTAGTGCAATTTTCACAGTTCCTGGGGGAGGTAAGTTTTTGTTAGTTTTACCAGGTAAGTAAGACACTTACAGGGTTCAGTTCTTGGTCCAAGGTAGCCCACCGTTGGGGGTTCAGAGCAACCCCAAAGTCACCACACCAGCAGCTCAGGGCCGGTCAGGTGCAGAGTTCAAAGTGGTGCCCAAAACACATAGGCTAGAATGGAGAGAAGGGGGTGCCCCGGTTCCGGTCTGCTTGCAGGTAAGTACCCGCGTCTTCGGAGGGCAGACCAGGGGGGTTTTGTAGGGCACCGGGGGGGACACAAGTCCACACAGAAATTTCACCCTCAGCGGCGCGGGGGCGGCCGGGTGCAGTGTTAGAACAAGCGTCGGGTTCGCAATGGAAGTCAATGAGAGATCAAGGGATCTCTTCAGCGCTGCAGGCAGGCAAGGGGGGGCTTCCTCGGGGAAACCTCCACTTGGGCAAGGGAGAGGGACTCCTGGGGGTCACTTCTGCAGTGAAAGTCTGGTCCTTCAGGTCCTGGGGGCTGCGGGTGCAGGGTCTTTTCCAGGCGTCGGGACTTAGGTTTCAGAGAGTCGCGGTCAGGGGAAGCCTCGGGATTCCCTCTGCAGGCGGCGCTGTGGGGGCTCAGGGGGGACAGGTTTTGGTACTCACAGTCGTAGAGTAGTCCGGGGGTCCTCCCTGAGGTGTTGGTTCTCCACCAGCCGAGTCGGGGTCGCCGGGTGCAGTGTTGCAAGTCTCACGCTTCTTGCGGGGAGATTGCAGGGTTCTTTAAAGCTGCTCCTTTGGATAAAGTTGCAGTCTTTTTGGAGCAGGTCCGCTGTCCTCGGGAGTTTCTTGTCATCGTCGAAGCAGGGCAGTCCTCAGAGGATTCAGAGGTCGCTGGTCCCTTTGGAAGGCGTCGCTGGAGCAGAGTTCCTTGGAAGGCAGGAGACAGGCCGGTGAGTTTCTGGAGCCAAGGCAGTTGTTGTCTTCTGGTCTTCCTCTGCAGGGGTTTTCAGCTAGGCAGTCCTTCTTCTTGGTGTTGCAGGAATCTAAATTCTTAGGTTCAGGGAAGCCCTTAAATACTAAATTTAAGGGCGTGTTTAGGTCTGGGGGGTTAGTAGCCAATGGCTACTAGCCCTGAGGGTGGGTACACCCTCTTTGTGCCTCCTCCCAAGGGGAGGGGGTCGCATTCCTATCCCTATTGGGGGAATCCTCCTTCTTCAAGATGGAGGATTTCTAAAAGTCAGAGGCACCTCAGCTCAGGACACCTTAGGGGCTGTCCTGACTGGCCAGTGACTCCTCCTTGTTTTTCTCATTATCTCTCCTGGACTTGCCACCAAAAGTGGGGGCTGGGTCCAGGAGGCGGGCATCTCCACTAGGTGGAGTGCCCTGGGGCATTGTAACATGAAGCTTGAGCCTTTGAAGCTCACTGCTAGGTGTTACAGTTCCTGCAGGGGGGAGGTGTGAAGCACCTCCACCCAGAGCAGGCTTTGTTTCTGTCCTCAGATAGCACAAAGGCTCTCACCGCATGAGGTCAGACACTCGTCTCTCAGCAGCAGGCTGGCACAGACCAGTCAGTCCTGCACTGAACAATTGGGTAAAATACAGGGGGTATCTCTAAGATGCCCTCTGTGTGCATTTTTTTAATAAATCCAACACTGGCATCAGTGTGGGTTTATTATTCTGAGAAGTTTGATACTAAACTTCCCAGTATTCAGTGTAGCCATTATGGAGCTGTGGAGTTCGTTTTTGACAGACTCCCAGCCCATATACTCTTATGGCTACCCTGCACTTACAATGTCTAAGGTTTTGCTTAGACACTGTAGGGGCATAGTGCTCATGCACATATGCCCTCACCTGTGGTATAGTGCACCCTGCCTTAGGGCTGTAAGGCCTACTAGAGGGGTGACTTACCTATGCCACAGGCAGTGGGAGGTTGGCATGGCACCCTGAGGGGAGTGCCATGTCGACTTAGTCATTTTGTTCTCACTAGCACACACAAGCTGGCAAGCAGTGTGTCTGTGCTGAGTGAGGGGTCCCTAGGGTGGCATAAGACATGCTGCAGCCCTTAGAGACCTTCCCTGACATCAGGGCCCTTGGTACCAGGGGTACCAGTTACAAGGGACTTACCTAGGTGCCAGGGTTGTGCCAATTGTGGAAACAATGGTACATTTTAGGTGAAAGAACACTGGTGCTGGGGCCTGGTTAGCAGGGTCCCAGCACACTTCTCAGTCAAGTCAGCATCAGTATCAGGCAAAAAGTGGGGGGTAACTGCAACAGGGAGCCATTTCTTTACACATTAGTTTGTGGATGGTAGGGTGTAGTGAATTTATAAGTCACTCCACACTCATTCCACATGTGCTTTAGGTATGCTGACATGAAGTTGGTACCTCTGTCAGACACCACCTCCTTAGGGAAACCCACTCTGGTAAAGATACCAATGAGGGCCTTGGCTACTGCAGGGGCAGTAGTCGACCTAAGGGGAATAGCTTCAGGATACCTGGTAGCATGATCCACTACTACCAGGATATACATATTTCCTGAGGCTGTGGGAGGTTCTAGTGGACCAACTATGTCCACACCCACTCTTTCAAAGGGCACCCCCACCACAGGAAGTGGAATGAGGGGGGCCTTTGGATGCCCACCTGTCTTACCACTGGCTTGACAGGTGGGGCAGGAGAGGCAAAACTCCTTAACCATGTTGGACATATTGGGCCAGTAGAAGTGGTTGACTAACCTCTCCCACGTCTTGGTTTGTCCCAAATGTCCAGCAAGGGGAATGTCATGGGCCAATGTTAGGATGAACTCTCTGAACAGCTGAGGCACTACCACTCTCCTAGTGGCACCAGGTTTGGGGTCTCTGGCCTCAGTGTACAGGAGCCCATCTTCCCAATAGACCCTATGTGTTCCATTTGTCTTGCCTTTGGACTCTTCAGCAGCTTGCTGCCTAAGGCCTTCAAGAGAGGGACAGGTTTCTTGTCCCTTACACAGCTCTTCCCTTGAGGGTCCCCCTGGGCCCAAGAGCTCAACCTGATAAGGTTCAAGCTCCAAAGGCTCAGTTCCCTCAGAGGGCAGAACTTCTTCCTGAGAAGAGAGGTTCCCTTTCTTTTGCTGTGTTGCAGTTGGTTTCCCAACTGACTTTCCTTTTCTCTTGGTAGGCTGGGCCATTCTTCCAGACTCCAGCTCTACTTGTTCACCCTGTGCCTTGCATTGTGCTCTGGTTTTCACACACACCAGTTCAGGGATACCCAGCATTGCTGCATGGGTTTTTAGTTCTACCTCAGCCCATGCTGAGGACTCCAGGTCATTTCCAAGCAGACAGTCCACTGGGATATTTGAGGAGACCACCACCTGTTTCAGGCCATTGACCCCTCCCCATTCTAAAGTAACCATTGCCATGGGATGTACTTTTCTCTGATTGTCAGCGTTGGTGACGGTGTAAGTTTTTCCAGTCAGGTATTGGCCAGGGGAAACCAGTTTCTCTGTCACCATGGTGACACTGGCACCTGTATCCCTCAGGCCCTCTATTCTAGTCCCATTAATTAAGAGTTGCTGTCTGTATTTTTGCATGTTAGGCGGCCAGACAGCTAGTGTGGCTAAATCCACCCCACCCTCAGAAACTAGAGTAGCTTCAGTGTGGACCCTGATTTGCTCTGGGCACACTGTTGATCCCACTTGGAGACTAGCCATACCAGTGTTACCTGGATGGGAGTTTGGAGTGGAACCTTTCTTGGGACAGGCCTTGTCTCCAGTTTGGTGTCCATGCTGTTTACAGCTATGACACCAGGCCTTTTTGGGATCAAAGTTTTTACCCTTGTACCCATTGTTTTGTGAAGAGGCTCTGGGCCCACCCTCCTGTGCAGGTTTTTGGGGGCCTGTAGAAGACTCTTTACTATTTTTAGTTTTGGTTGTCTCATCACCCTTCTGCTGGGGAGTCTTTGTGACCCCTTTCTTTTGGTCACCCCCTGTTGAAGTCTTGGACACCCTTGTCTTGACCCAATGGTCCGCCTTCTTTCCCAATTCTTGGGGAGAAATTGGTCCTAGGTCTACCAGATGCTGATGCAGTTTATCATTGAAACAATTACTCAACAGGTGTTCTTTCACAAATAAATTGTACAGCCCATCATAATCACTTACACCACTGCCTTGAATCCAACCATCTAGTGTTTTCACTGAGTAGTCAACAAAGTCAACCCAGGTCTGGCTCGAGGATTTTTGAGCCCCCCTGAACCTAATCCTGTACTCCTCAGTGGAGAATCCAAAGCCCTCAATCAGGGTACCCTTCATGAGGTCATAAGATTCTGCATCTTGTCCAGAGAGTGTGAGGAGTCTATCCCTACACTTTCCTGTGAACATTTCCCAAAGGAGAGCACCCCAGTGAGATCTGTTCACTTTTCTGGTTACACAAGCCCTCTCAAAAGCTGTGAACCATTTGGTGATGTCATCACCATCTTCATATTTAGTTACAATCCCTTTAGGGATTTTCAACATGTCAGGAGAATCTCTGACCCTATTTATGTTGCTGCCACCATTGATGGGTCCTAGGCCCATCTCTTGTCTTTCCCTCTCTATGGCTAGGCTCTGTCTTTCCAAAGCCAATCTTTTGGCCATCCTGGCTAACTGGATGTCCTCTTCACTGGGGCTATCCTCAGTGATTTCAGAGGTGTTGGTCTCTCCTGTGAGGGAACCAGCATCTCTGACTATTATTTTTGGAGTCAGGGTTTGAGGGACCCTGTTCTCCCTAGATAGGACTGGTAGGGGGGAATTGTCCTCCAAGTCACTATCCTCTTCCTCTGAGTTGCCACCCTCAGAGGGGTTGGCCTTTTCAAACTCTGCCAAAAGCTCCTGGAGCTGTATTTTGGTAGGTTTGGGGCCCATTGTTATTTTCTTTATTTTACAGAGTGACCTTAGCTCCCTCATCTTAAGATGGAGGTAAGGTGTGGTGTCGAGTTCCACCACAGTCACATCTGTGCTAGACATTTTGCTTCTAAAAGTTGGAATACTTTTTAAGAATCTACAACTGGTTCTTGAATCTAATTCAAACTTTTACAAACTTTTAAACTCTAAAAGAAATGCTAAACAGGATCTAACACAAGGCCCTAGCAGGTCTTTTAAGAATTTAGAAAAATTTCAAATTGCAAAAATCAATTTCTAATGACAATTTTGGAATTTGTCGTGTGATCAGGTATTGGCTGAGTAGTCCAGCAAATGCAAAGTCTTGTACCCCACCGCTGATCCACCAATGTAGGAAGTTGGCTCTGTATGTGCTATTTCAAAGTAAGGAATAGCATGCACAGAGTCCAAGGGTTCCCCTTAGAGGTAAAATAGTGGTAAAAATAGATAATACTAATGCTCTATTTTGTGGTAGTGTGGTCGAGCAGTAGGCTTATCCAAGGAGTAGTGTTAAGCATTTGTTGTACATACACATAGACAATAAATGAGGTACACACACTCAGAGACAAATCCAGCCAATAGGTTTTGTATAGAAAAATATCTTTTCTTAGTTTATTTTAAGAACCACAGGTTCAAATTCTACATGTAATATCTCATTTGAAAGGTATTGCAGGTAAGTACTTTAGGAACTTTAAATCATAAAAATTGCATGTATACTTTTCAAGTTATTGACAAATAGCTGTTTTAAAAGTGGACACTTAGTGCAATTTTCACAGTTCCTTGGGGAGGTAAGTTTTTGTTAGTTTTACCAGGTAAGTAAGACACTTACAGGGTTCAGTTCTTGGTCCAAGGTAGCCCACCGTTGGGGGTTCAGAGCAACCCCAAAGTCACCACACCAGCAGCTCAGGGCCGGTCCGGTGCAGAGTTCAAAGTGGTGCCCAAAACACATAGGCTAGAATGGAGAGAAGGGGGTGCCCCGGTTCCGGTCTGCTTGCAGGTAAGTACCCGCGTCTTCGGAGGGCAGACCAGGGGGGTTTTGTAGGGCACCGGGGGGGACACAAGCCCACACAGAAATTTCACCCTCAGCGGCGCGGGGGCGGCCGGGTGCAGTGTAGAAACAAGCGTCGGGTTCGCAATGTTAGTCTATGAGAGATCTCGGGATCTCTTCAGCGCTGCAGGCAGGCAAGGGGGGGATTCCTCGGGGAAACCTCCACTTGGGCAAGGGAGAGGGACTCCTGGGGGTCACTTCTCCAGTGAAAGTCCGGTCCGTCAGGTCCTGGGGGCTGCGGTTGGAAGGGTCTCTCCCAGGCGTCGGGACTTTAGGTTCAAAGAGTCGCGGTCAGGGGAAGCCTCGGGATTCCCTCTGCAGGCGGTGCTGTGGGGGCTCAGGGGGGACAGGTTTTGGTACTCACAGTATCAGAGTAGTCCTGGGGTCCCTCCTGAGGTGTTGGATCGCCACCAGCCGAGTCGGGGTCGCCGGGTGCAGTGTTGCAAGTCTCACGCTTCTTGCGGGGAGCTTGCAGGGATCTTTAAAGCTGCTGGAAACAAAGTTGCAGCTTTTCTTGGAGCAGGTCCGCTGTCCTCGGGAGTTTCTTGTCTTTTCGAAGCAGGGGCAGTCCTCAGAGGATGTCGAGGTCGCTGGTCCCTTCGGAAGGCGTCGCTGGAGCAGGATCTTTGGAAGGCAGGAGACAGGCCGGTGAGTTTCTGGAGCCAAGGCAGTTGTCGTCTTCTGGTCTTCCTCTGCAGGGGTTTTTCAGCTAGGCAGTCCTTCTTCTTGTAGTTGCAGGAATCTAATTTTCTAGGGTTCAGGGTAGCCCTTAAATACTAAATTTAAGGGCGTGTTTAGGTCTGGGGGGTTAGTGGCCAATGGCTACTAGCCCTGAGGGTGGGTACACCCTCTTTGTGCCTCCTCCCAAGGGGAGGGGGTCACAATCCTAACCCTATTGGGGGAATCCTCCATCTGCAAGATGGAGGATTTCTAAAAGTTAGAGTCACCTCCGCTCAGGACACCTTAGGGGCTGTCCTGACTGGCCAGTGACTCCTCCTTGTTTTTCTCATTATTTTCTCCGGCCTTGCCGCCAAAAGTGGGGCCTGGCCGGAGGGGGCGGGCAACTCCACTAGCTGGAGTGTCCTGCTGGGTTGGCACAAAGGAGGTGAGCCTTTGAGGCTCACCGCCAGGTGTGACAATTCCTGCCTGGGGGAGGTGTTAGCATCTCCACCCAGTGCAGGCTTTGTTACTGGCCTCAGAGTGACAAAGGCACTCTCCCCATGGGGCCAGCAACATGTCTCGGTTTGTGGCAGGCTGCTAAAACTAGTCAGCCTACACAGATAGTCGGTTAAGTTTCAGGGGGCACCTCTAAGGTGCCCTCTGTGGTGTATTTTACAATAAAATGTACACTGGCATCAGTGTGCATTTATTGTGCTGAGAAGTTTGATACCAAACTTCCCAGTTTTCAGTGTAGCCATTATGGTGCTGTGGAGTTCGTGTTTGACAGACTCCCAGACCATATACTCTTATGGCTACCCTGCACTTACAATGTCTAAGGTTTTGTTTAGACACTGTAGGGGTACCATGCTCATGCACTGGTACCCTCACCTATGGTATAGTGCACCCTGCCTTAGGGCTGTAAGGCCTGCTAGAGGGGTGTCTTACCTATACTGCATAGGCAGTGAGAGGCTGGCATGGCACCCTGAGGGGAGTGCCATGTCGACTTACTCGTTTTGTCCTCACTAGCACACACAAGCTGGTAAGCAGTGTGTCTGTGCTGAGTGAGAGGTCTCCAGGGTGGCATAAGACATGCTGCAGCCCTTAGAGACCTTCCTTGGCATCAGGGCCCTTGGTACTAGAAGTACCAGTTACAAGGGACTTATCTGGATGCCAGGGTCTGCCAATTGTGGATACAAAAGTACAGGTTAGGGAAAGAACACTGGTGCTGGGGCCTGGTTAGCAGGCCTCAGCACACTTTCAATTGTAAACATAGCATCAGCAAAGGCAAAAAGTCAGGGGGCAACCATGCCAAGGAGGCATTTCCTTACAAGATATTACATGTAGAATTTGAACCTGTGGTTCTTAAAATAAACTAAGAAAATATATTTTTCTATACAAAAACCTATTGGCCTGGAATTGTCTCTGAGTGTGTGTTCCTCATTTATTGCCTGTGTGTATGTACAACAAATGCTTAACACTACTCCTTTGATAAGCCTACTGCTCGACCACACTACCACAAAATAGAGCATTAGTATTATCTCTTTTTGCCACTATCTTACCTCTAAGGGGAACCCTTGGACTCTGTGCATACTATTCCTTACTTTGAAATAGTGCATACAGAGCCAACTTCCTACAGCTTCTCCCTGTTGACACAATTGAACACACTTGACAAGTCCATAAAGGCTAAGCGAGTGGAATCCCCTTCACATACTTATACTTGGCCATGAGGAGGTGGAGGTTAAGACACTGTTCAATGGTTTCCAAGCCTTTCCGGAATCCATATTGAACCTGAGATAGAATTTTTTTTCTCCTACGCTCAAGAGTTCTGGCATTCCAACACCACCCACCCTATTAATTTGGAAGAGGAGTCTAGAAGCGAGATTGGTCGATAGCACCTGGGGTCCAGGATATTGTCCTTTTTAAAAAATTGGAACCACTATGTTCCAATATGTTCCACTATATTACAGATGTTCTCCAAGATATAGGGGGTCCAGCTCTACACACCATATTAAAGAGATTAGTTAGAACGGGGCCCCAAAATTCTGAATATTTGATAAATAGATCCATTGGAATCCCATCCGGTAAAGCAGCCTTGTTGGGAAGGCTATCCCAAATTACCTTTTATACTTCTGTCTCTAAAAAGGGGGTGTAAGGAAATGCCTCCTTGGCATGGTTGCCCCCTGACTTTTTGCCTTTGCTGATGCTATGTTTACAATTGAAAGTGTGCTGAGGCCTGCTAACCAGGCCCCAGCACCAGTGTTCTTTCCCTAACCTGTACTTTTGTATCCACAATTGGCAGACCCTGGCATCCAGATAAGTCCCTTGTAACTGGTACTTCTGGTACCAAGGGCCCTGATGCCAAGGAAGGTCTCTAAGGGCTGCAGCATGTCTTATGCCACCCTGGAGGCCTCTCACTCAGCACAGACACACTGCTTGCCAGCTTGTGTGTGCTAGTGAGGACAAAACGAGTAAGTCGACATGGCACTCCCCTCAGGGTGCCATGCCAGCCTCTCACTGCCTATGCAGTATAGGTAAGACACCCCTCTAGCAGGCCTTACAGCCCTAAGGCAGGGTGCACTATACCATAGGTGAGGGTACCAGTGCATGAGCCTGGTACCCCTACAGTGTCTAAGCAAAACCTTAGACATTGTAAGTGCAGGGTAGCCATAAGAGTATATGGTCTGGGAGTCTGTCAAACACGAACTCCACAGCACCATAATGGCTACACTGAAAACTGGGAAGTTTGGTATCAAACTTCTCAGCACAATAAATGCACACTGATGCCAGTGTACATTTTATTGTAAAATACACCACAGAGGGCACCTTAGAGGTGCCCCCTGAAACTTAACCGACTATCTGTGTAGGCTGACTAGTTTTAGCAGCCTGCCACAAACCGAGACATGTTGCTGGCCCCATGGGGAGAGTGCCTTTGTCACTCTGAGGCCAGTAACAAAGCCTGCACTGGGTGGAGATGCTAACACCTCCCCCAGGCAGGAATTGTCACACCTGGCGGTGAGCCTCAAAGGCTCACCTCCTTTGTGCCAACCCAGCAGGACACTCCAGCTAGTGGAGTTGCCCGCCCCCTCCGGCCAGGCCCCACTTTTGGCGGCAAGGCCGGAGAAAATAATGAGAAAAACAAGGAGGAGTCACTGGCCAGTCAGGACAGCCCCTAAGGTGTCCTGAGCTGAGGTGACTCTAACTTTTAGAAATCCTCCATCTTGCAGATGGAGGATTCCCCCAATAGGGTTAGGATTGTGACCCCCTCCCCTTGGGAGGAGGCACAAAGAGGGTGTACCCACCCTCAGGGCTAGTAGCCATTGGCTACTAACCCCCCAGACCTAAACACGCCCTTAAATTTAGTATTTAAGGGCTACCCTGAACCCTAGAAAAACAGATTCCTGCAACTACAAGAAGAAGGACTGCCTAGCTGAAAAACCCCTGCAGAGGAAGACCAGAAGACGACAACTGCCTTGGCTCCAGAAACTCACCGGCCTGTCTCCTGCCTTCCAAAGATCCTGCTCCAGCGACGCCTTCCGAAGGGACCAGCGACCTCGACATCCTCTGAGGACTGCCCCTGCTTCAAAAAGACAAGAAACTCCCGAGGACAGCGGACCTGCTCCAAGAAAAGCTGCAACTTTGTTTCCAGCAGCTTTAAAGATCCCTGCAAGCTCCCCGCAAGAAGCGTGAGACTTGCAACACTGCACCCGGCGACCCCGACTCGGCTGGTGGCGATCCAACACCTCAGGAGGGACCCCAGGACTACTCTGATACTGTGAGTACCAAAACCTGTCCCCCCTGAGCCCCCACAGCGCCGCCTGCAGAGGGAATCCCGAGGCTTCCCCTGACCGCGACTCTTTGAACCTAAAGTCCCGACACCTGGGAGAGACCCTGCACCCGCAGCCCCCAGGACCTGAGGGACCGGACTTTCACTGGAGAAGTGACCCCCAGGAGTCCCTCTCCCTTGCCCAAGTGGAGGTTTCCCCGAGGAATCCCCCCCTTGCCTGCCTGCAGCGCTGAAGAGATCCCGAGATCTCTCATAGACTAACATTGCGAACCCGACGCTTGTTTTTACACTGCACCCGGCCGCCCCCGCGCCGCTGAGGGTGAAATTTCTGTGTGGACTTGTGTCCCCCCCGGTGCCCTACAAAACCCCCCTGGTCTGCCCTCCGAAGACGCGGGTACTTACCTGCAAGCAGACCGGAACCGGGGCACCCCCTTCTCTCCATTCTAGCCTATGTGTTTTGGGCACCACTTTGAACTCTGCACCTGACCGGCCCTGAGCTGCTGGTGTGGTAACTTTGGGGTTGCTCTGAACCCCCAACGGTGGGCTACCTTGGACCAAGAACTAAGCCCTGTAAGTGTCTTACTTACCTGGTTAACCTAACAAATACTTACCTCCCCTAGGAACTGTGAAAATTGCACTAAGTGTCCACTTTTAAAACAGCTATTTGTGAATAACTTGAAAAGTATACATGCAATTTTGATGATTTGAAGTTCCTAAAGTACTTACCTGCAATACCTTTCGAATGAGATATTACATGTAGAATTTGAACCTGTGGTTCTTAAAATAAACTAAGAAAAGATATTTTTCTATATAAAAACCTATTGGCTGGATTTGTCTCTGAGTGTGTGTACCTCATTTATTGTCTATGTGTATGTACAACAAATGCTTAACACTACTCCTTGGATAAGCCTACTGCTCGACCACACTACCACAAAATAGAGCATTAGTATTATCTATTTTTACCACTATTTTACCTCTAAGGGGAACCCTTGGACTCTGTGCATGCTATTCCTTACTTTGAGATAGCACATACAGAGCCAACTTCCTACATTGTTGGATCAGCGGTGGGGTACAAGACTTTGCATTTGCTGGACTACTCAGCCAATACCTGATCACACGACAAATTCCAAAATTGTCATTAGAAATTGATTTTTGCAATTTGAAATTTTTCTAAATTCTTAAAAGTCCTGCTAGGGCCTTGTGTGTTAAGTCCCTGTTTAGCATTGTCTTTTAGAGTTTAAAAGTTTGTTAAAAGTTTGAAATTAGATTCTAGAAACAGTTGTAGATTCTTAAAAAGTATTCCAACTTTTAAAAACAAAATGTCTAGCACAGATGTGACTGTGGTGGAACTCGACACCACACCTTACCTCCATCTTAAGATGAGGGAGCTAAGGTCACTCTGTAAAATAAAGAAAATAACAATGGGCCCCAAACCTACCAAAATACAGCTCCAGGAGCTTTTGGCAGAGTTTGAAAAGGCCAACCCCTCTGAGGGTGGCAACTCAGAGGAAGAGGATAGTGACTTGGAGGACAATTCCCCCCTACCAATCCTATCTAGGGAGAACAGGGTCCCTCAAACCCTGACTCCAAAAATAATAGTCAGAGATGCTGGTTCCCTCACAGGAGAGACCAACACCTCTGAAATCACTGAGGATAGCCCCAGTGAAGAGGACATCCAGTTAGCCAGGATGGCCAAAAGATTGGCTTTGGAAAGACAGATCCTAGCCATAGAGAGGGAAAGACAAGAGATGGGCCTAGGACCCATCAATGGTGGCAGCAATATAAATAGGGTCAGAGATTCTCCTGACATGTTAAAAATCCCCAAAGGGATTGTGACAAAATATGAAGATGGTGATGACATCACCAAATGGTTCACAGCTTTTGAGAGGGCTTGTGTAACCAGAAAAGTGAACAGATCTCACTGGGGTGCTCTCCTTTGGGAAATGTTCACAGGAAAGTGTAGGGATAGACTCCTCACACTCTCTGGACAAGATGCAGAATCTTATGACCTCATGAAGGGTACCCTGATTGAGGGCTTTGGATTCTCCACTGAGGAGTACAGGATTAGGTTCAGGGGGGCTCAAAAATCCTCGAGCCAGACCTGGGTTGACTTTGTTGACTACTCAGTGAAAACACTAGATGGTTGGATTCAAGGCAGTGGTGTAAGTAATTATGATGGGCTGTACAATTTATTTGTGAAAGAACACCTGTTAAGTAATTGTTTCAATGATAAACTGCATCAGCATCTGGTAGACCTAGGACCAATTTCTCCCCAAGAATTGGGAAAGAAGGCGGACCATTGGGTCAAGACAAGGGTGTCCAAGACTTCAACAGGGGGTGACCAAAAGAAAGGGGTCACAAAGACTCCCCAGCAGAAGGGTGATGAGACAACCAAAACTAAAAATAGTAAAGAGTCTTCTACAGGCCCCCAAAAACCTGCACAGGAGGGTGGGCCCAGAGCCTCTTCACAAAACAATGGGTACAAGGGTAAAAACTTTGATCCCAAAAAGGCCTGGTGTCATAGCTGTAAACAGCATGGACACCAAACTGGAGACAAGGCCTGTCCCAAGAAAGGTTCCACTCCAAACTCCCATCCAGGTAACACTGGTATGGCTAGTCTCCAAGTGGGATCAACAGTGTGCCCAGAGCAAATCAGGGTCCACACTGAAGCTACTCTAGTTTCTGAGGGTGGGGTGGATTTAGCCACACTAGCTGTCTGGCCGCCTAACATGCAAAAATACAGACAGCAACTCTTAATTAATGGGACTAGAATAGAGGGCCTGAGGGATACAGGTGCCAGTGTCACCATGGTGACAGAGAAACTGGTTTCCCCTGGCCAATACCTGACTGGAAAAACTTACACCGTCACCAACGCTGACAATCAGAGAAAAGTACATCCCATGGCAATGGTTACTTTAGAATGGGGAGGGGTCAATGGCCTGAAACAGGTGGTGGTCTCCTCAAATATCCCAGTGGACTGTCTGCTTGGAAATGACCTGGAGTCCTCAGCATGGGCTGAGGTAGAACTAAAAACCCATGCAGCAATGCTGGGTATCCCTGAACTGGTGTGTGTGAAAACCAGAGCACAGTGCAAGGCACAGGGTGAACAAGTAGAGCTGGAGTCTGGAAGAATGGCCCAGCCTACCAAGAGAAAAGGAAAGTCAGTTGGGAAACCAACTGCAACACAGCAAAAGAAAGGGAACCTCTCTTCTCAGGAAGAAGTTCTGCCCTCTGAGGGAACTGAGCCTTTGGAGCTTGAACCTTATCAGGTTGAGCTCTTGGGCCCAGGGGGACCCTCAAGGGAAGAGCTGTGTAAGGGACAAGAAACCTGTCCCTCTCTTGAAGGCCTTAGGCAGCAAGCTGCTGAAGAGTCCAAAGGCAAGAAAAATGGAACACATAGGGTCTATTGGGAAGATGGGCTCCTGTACACTGAGGCCAGAGACCCCAAACCTGGTGCCACTAGGAGAGTGGTAGTGCCTCAGCTGTTCAGAGAGTTCATCCTAACATTGGCCCATGACATTCCCCTTGCTGGACATTTGGGACAAACCAAGACGTGGGAGAGGTTAGTCAACCACTTCTACTGGCCCAATATGTCCAACATGGTTAAGGAGTTTTGCCTCTCCTGCCCCACCTGTCAAGCCAGTGGTAAGACAGGTGGGCATCCAAAGGCCCCCCTCATTCCACTTCCTGTGGTGGGGGTGCCCTTTGAAAGAGTGGGTGTGGACATAGTTGGTCCACTAGAACCTCCCACAGCCTCAGGAAATATGTACATCCTGGTAGTAGTGGATCATGCTACCAGGTATCCTGAAGCTATTCCCCTTAGGTCGACTACTGCCCCTGCAGTAGCCAAGGCCCTCATTGGTATCTTTACCAGGGTGGGTTTCCCTAAGGAGGTGGTGTCTGACAGAGGTACCAACTTCATGTCAGCATACCTAAAGCACATGTGGAATGAGTGTGGGGTGACTTATAAATTCACTACACCATACCATCCACAAACTAATGGCTTAGTTGAGAGATTCAACAAGACATTAAAAGGCATGATCATGGGGCTCCCAGAAAAACTCAAAAGGAGATGGGATGTCCTCTTGCCATGTCTGCTTTTCGCTTACAGAGAGGTGCCACAGAAGGGAGTAGGATTCTCACCCTTTGAACTTCTGTTTGGTCATCCTGTAAGGGGACCACTTGCCCTTGTTAAAGAAGGCTGGGAGAGACCTCTCCATGAGCCTAAACAGGACATAGTGGACTATGTACTTGGCCTTCGCTCTAGAATGGCAGAGTACATGGAAAAGGCAACCAAAAACCTTGAGGCCAGCCAACAGCTCCAGAAGTTTTGGTATGACCAAAAGGCTGCACTGGTGGAGTTCCAACCAGGGCAGAAAGTCTGGGTTCTGGAGCCTGTGGCTCCCAGGGCACTCCAGGACAAATGGAGTGGCCCTTACCCAGTACTAGAAAGGAAGAGTCAGGTCACCTACCTGGTGGACCTGGGCACAAGCAGGAGCCCCAAGAGGGTGATCCATGTGAACCGCCTTAAGCTCTTCCATGACAGGGCTGATGTGAATCTGTTGATGGTAACAGATGAGGATCAGGAGGCAGAGAGTGAACCTCTCCCTGATCTTCTGTCATCAGACCCAAAAGATGGCACCGTAGATGGGGTGATCTACTCAGACACCCTCTCTGGCCAACAGCAAGCTGATTGTAGGAGAGTCCTACAACAGTTTCCTGAACTCTTCTCCTTGACCCCTGGTCAGACACACCTGTGTACCCATGATGTGGACACAGGAGACAGCATGCCTGTCAAGAACAAAATCTTTAGACAATCTGACCATGTCAAAGAAAGCATCAAGGTGGAAGTCCACAAGATGCTGGAATTGGGAGTAATTGAGCGCTCTGACAGCCCCTGGGCTAGCCCAGTGGTCTTGGTCCCCAAACCTCACACCAAAGATGGAAAGAAAGAGATGAGGTTTTGTGTGGACTACAGAGGGCTCAATTCTGTCACCAAGACAGATGCCCATCCAATTCCAAGAGCTGATGAGCTCATTGATAAATTAGGTGCTGCCAAATTCCTAAGTACCTTTGACTTGACAGCAGGGTACTGGCAAATAAAAATGGCACCTGGAGCAAAAGAAAAGACAGCATTCTCCACACCTGATGGGCATTATCAGTTTACTGTTATGCCCTTTGGTTTAAAGAATGCCCCTGCCACCTTCCAAAGGTTGGTGAATCAAGTCCTTGCTGGCTTGGAGTCCTTTAGCACAGCTTATCTTGATGATATTGCTGTCTTTAGCTCCACCTGGCAGGATCACCTGGTCCACCTGAAGAAGGTTTTGAAGGCTCTGCAATCTGCAGGCCTCTCTATCAAGGCATCCAAATGCCAGATAGGGCAGGGAACTGTGGTTTACTTGGGACACCTTGTAGGTGGAGGCCAAGTTCAGCCACTCCAACCCAAGATCCAGACTATTCTGGACTGGGTAGCTCCAAAAACCCAGACTCAAGTCAGGGCATTCCTTGGCTTGACTGGGTATTACAGGAGGTTTGTGAAGGGATATGGATCCATTGTGACAGCCCTCACTGAACTCACCTCCAAGAAAATGCCCAAGAAAGTAAACTGGACTGTGGAATGCCAACAGGCCTTTGACACCCTGAAACAGGCAATGTGCTCAGCACCAGTTCTCAAAGCTCCAGATTATTCTAAGCAGTTCATTGTGCAGACTGATGCCTCTGAACATGGGATAGGGGCAGTTTTGTCCCAAACAAATGATGATGGCCTTGACCAGCCTGTTGCTTTCATTAGCAGGAGGTTACTCCCCAGGGAGCAGCGTTGGAGTGCCATTGAGAGGGAGGCCTTTGCTGTGGTTTGGTCCCTGAAGAAGCTGAGACCATACCTCTTTGGGACTCACTTCCTAGTTCAAACTGACCACAGACCTCTCAAATGGCTGATGCAAATGAAAGGTGAAAATCCTAAACTGTTGAGGTGGTCCATCTCCCTACAGGGAATGGACTTTATAGTGGAACACAGACCTGGGACTGCCCATGCCAATGCAGATGGCCTTTCCAGGTTCTTCCACTTAGAAAATGAAGACTCCCTTGGGAAAGGTTAGTCTCATCCTCTTTCGTTTGGGGGGGGGTTGTGTAAGGAAATGCCTCCTTGGCATGGTTGCCCCCTGACTTTTTGCCTTTGCTGATGCTATGTTTACAATTGAAAGTGTGCTGAGGCCTGCTAACCAGGCCCCAGCACCAGTGTTCTTTCCCTAACCTGTACTTTTGTATCCACAATTGGCAGACCCTGGCATCCAGATAAGTCCCTTGTAACTGGTACTTCTGGTACCAAGGGCCCTGATGCCAAGGAAGGTCTCTAAGGGCTGCAGCATGTCTTATGCCACCCTGGAGACCTCTCACTCAGCACAGACACACTGCTTGCCAGCTTGTGTGTGCTAGTGAGGACAAAACGAGTAAGTCGACATGGCACTCCCCTCAGGGTGCCATGCCAGCCTCTCACTGCCTATGCAGTATAGGTAAGACACCCCTCTAGCAGGCCTTACAGCCCTAAGGCAGGGTGCACTATACCATAGGTGAGGGTACCAGTGCATGAGCCTGGTACCCCTACAGTGTCTAAGCAAAACCTTAGACATTGTAAGTGCAGGGTAGCCATAAGAGTATATGGTCTGGGAGTCTGTCAAACACGAACTCCACAGCACCATAATGGCTACACTGAAAACTGGGAAGTTTGGTATCAAACTTCTCAGCACAATAAATGCACACTGATGCCAGTGTACATTTTATTGTAAAATACACCACAGAGGGCACCTTAGAGGTGCCCCCTGAAACTTAACCGACTATCTGTGTAGGCTGACTAGTTTTAGCAGCCTGCCACAAACCGAGACATGTTGCTGGCCCCATGGGGAGAGTGCCTTTGTCACTCTGAGGCCAGTAACAAAGCCTGCACTGGGTGGAGATGCTAACACCTCCCCCAGGCAGGAATTGTCACACCTGGCGGTGAGCCTCAAAGGCTCACCTCCTTTGTGCTAACCCAGCAGGACACTCCAGCTAGTGGAGTTGCCCGCCCCCTCCAGCCAGGCCCCACTTTTGGCGGCAAGGCCGGAGAAAATAATGAGAATAACAAGGAGGAGTCACTGGCCAGTCAGGACAGCCCCTAAGGTGTCCTGAGCTGAGGTGACTCTAACTTTTAGAAATCCTCCATCTTGCAGATGGAGGATTCCCCCAATAGGGTTAGGATTGTGACCCCCTCCCCTTGGGAGGAGGCACAAAGAGGGTGTACCCACCCTCAGGGCTAGTAGCCATTGGCTACTAACCCCCCAGACCTAAACACGCCCTTAAATTTAGTATTTAAGGGCTACCCTGAACCCTAGAAAAACAGATTCCTGCAACTACAAGAAGAAGGACTGCCTAGCTGAAAAACCCCTGCAGAGGAAGACCAGAAGACGACAACTGCCTTGGCTCCAGAAACTCACCGGCCTGTCTCCTGCCTTCCAAAGATCCTGCTCCAGCGACGCCTTCCGAAGGGACCAGCGACCTCGACATCCTCTGAGGACTGCCCCTGCTTCAAAAAGACAAGAAACTCCCGAGGACAGCGGACCTGCTCCAAGAAAAGCTGCAACTTTGTTTCCAGCAGCTTTAAAGATCCCTGCAAGCTCCCCGCAAGAAGCGTGAGACTTGCAACACTGCACCCGGCGACCCCGACTCGGCTGGTGGCGATCCAACACCTCAGGAGGGACCCCAGGACTACTCTGATACTGTGAGTACCAAAACCTGTCCCCCCTGAGCCCCCACAGCGCCGCCTGCAGAGGGAATCCCGAGGCTTCCCCTGACCGCGACTCTTTGAACCTAAAGTCCCGACACCTGGGAGAGACCCTGCACCCGCAGCCCCCAGGACCTGAGGGACCGGACTTTCACTGGAGAAGTGACCCCCAGGAGTCCCTCTCCCTTGCCCAAGTGGAGGTTTCCCCGAGGAATCCCCCCCTTGCCTGCCTGCAGCGCTGAAGAGATCCCGAGATCTCTCATAGACTAACATTGCGAACCCGACGCTTGTTTTTACACTGCACCCGGCCGCCCCCGCGCCGCTGAGGGTGAAATTTCTGTGTGGACTTGTGTCCCCCCCGGTGCCCTACAAAACCCCCCTGGTCTGCCCTCCGAAGACGCGGGTACTTACCTGCAAGCAGACCGGAACCGGGGCACCCCCTTCTCTCCATTCTAGCCTATGTGTTTTGGGCACCACTTTGAACTCTGCACCTGACCGGCCCTGAGCTGCTGGTGTGGTAACTTTGGGGTTGCTCTGAACCCCCAACGGTGGGCTACCTTGGACCAAGAACTAAGCCCTGTAAGTGTCTTACTTACCTGGTTAACCTAACAAATACTTACCTCCCCTAGGAACTGTGAAAATTGCACTAAGTGTCCACTTTTAAAACAGCTATTTGTGAATAACTTGAAAAGTATACATGCAATTTTGATGATTTGAAGTTCCTAAAGTACTTACCTGCAATACCTTTCGAATGAGATATTACATGTAGAATTTGAACCTGTGGTTCTTAAAATAAACTAAGAAAAGATATTTTTCTATATAAAAACCTATTGGCTGGATTTGTCTCTGAGTGTGTGTAAAGAAATGGCTCCCTGTTGCAGTTACCCCCCACTTTTTGCCTGATACTGATGCTGACTTGACTGAGAAGTGTGCTGGGACCCTGCTAACCAGGCCCCAGCACCAGTGTTCTTTCACCTAAAATGTACCATTGATCCCACAATTGGCACACCCTGGCATCCAGATAAGTCCCTTGTAACTGGTACCTCTGGTACCAAGGGCCCTGATGCCAGGGAAGGTCTCTAAGGGCTGCAGCATGCATTATGCCACCCTAGAGACCCCTCACTCAGCACAGCCACACTGCTTACAAGCCTGTGTGTGCTAGTGAGAACAAAATGAGTAAGTCGACATGGCACTCCCCTCAGGGTGCCATGCCAGCCTCTCACTGCCTATGCAGTATAGATAAGACACCCCTCTAGCAGGCCTTACAGCCCTAAGGCAGGGTGCACTATACCATAGGTGAGGGTACCAGTGCATGAGCACTGTGCCCCTACAGTGTCTAAGCAAAACCTTAGACATTGTAAGTGCAGGGTAGCCATAAGAGTATATGGTCTGGGTGTCTGTTTTACACGAACTCCACAGCACCATAATGGCTACACTGAAAACTGGGAAGTTTGGTATCAAACTTCTCAGCACAATAAATGCACACTGATGCCAGTGTACATTTGATTGTAAAATACACCACAGAGGGCACCTTAGAGGTGCCCCCTGAAACTTAACCAACTATCTGTGTAGGCTGACTAGTTCCAGCAGCCTGCCACACTAGAGACATGTTGCTGGCCCCATGGGGAGAGTGCCTTTGTCACTCTGAGGCCAGTAACAAAGCCTGCACTGGGTGGAGATGCTAACACCTCCCCCAGGTAGGAGCTGTGACACCTGGCGGTGAGCCTCAAAGGCTCACCCCTTTGTCACAGCCCAGCAGGGCACTCCAGCTTAGTGGAGTTGCCGCCCCCTCCGGCCACGGCCCCCACTTTTGGCGGCAAGGCTGGAGGGAACAAAGAAAGCAACAAGGAGGAGTCACTGGCCAGTCAGGACAGCCCCTAAGGTGTCCTGAGCTGAAGTGACTAACTTTTAGAAATCCTCCATCTTGCAGATGGAGGATTCCCCCAATAGGGTTAGGATTGTGACCCCCTCCCCTTGGGAGGAGGCACAAAGAGGGTGTACCCACCCTCAGGGCTAGTAGCCATTGGCTACTAACCCCCCAGACCTAAACACGCCCTTAAATTTAGTATTTAAGGGCTACCCTGAACCCTAGAAAATTAGATTCCTGCAAACTACAAGAAGAAGGACTGCCTAGCTGAAAGCCCCTGCAGAGGAAGACCAGAAGACGACAACTGCCTTGGCTCCAGAAACTCACCGGCCTGTCTCCTGCCTTCCAAAGATCCTGCTCCAGCGACGCCTTCCAAAGGGACCAGCGACCTCGACATCCTCTGAGGACTGCCCCTGCTTCGAAAAGACAAGAAACTCCCGAGGACAGCGGACCTGCTCCAAGAAAGGCTGCAACTTTGTTTCCAGCAGCTTTGAAAGAACCCTGCAAGCTCCCCGCAAGAAGCGTGAGACTTGCAACACTGCACCCGGCGACCCCGACTCGGCTGGTGGAGATCCAACACCTCAGGAGGGACCCCAGGACTACTCTGATACTGTGAGTACCAAAACCTGTCCCCCCTGAGCCCCCACAGCGCCGCCTGCAGAGGGAATCCCGAGGCTTCCCCTGACCGCGACTCTTTGAATCCAAAGTCCCGACGCCTGGGAGAGACCCTGCACCCGCAGCCCCCAGGACCTGAAGGACCGGACTTTCACTGGAGAAGTGACCCCCAGGAGTCCCTCTCCCTTGCCCAAGTGGAGGTTTCCCCGAGGAATCCCCCCCCTTGCCTGCCTGCAGCGCTGAAGAGATCCCGAGATCTCTCATAGACTAACATTGCGAACCTGACGCTTTTTTCTACACTGCACCCGGCCGCCCCGTGCTGCTGAGGGTGAACTTTCTGTGTGGGCTTGTGTCCCCCCCGGTGCCCTACAAAACCCCCCTGGTCTGCCCTCCGAAGACGCGGGTACTTACCTGCAAGCAGACCGGAACCGGGGCACCCCCTTCTCTCCATTCTAGCCTATGTGTTTTGGGCACCACTTTGAACTCTGCACCTGACCGGCCCCGAGCTGCTGGTGTGGTGACTTTGGGGTTGCTCTGAACCCCCAACGGTGGGCTACCTTGGACCAAGAACTGAACCCTGTAAGTGTCTTACTTACCTGGTAAACCTAACAAAAACTTACCTCCCCTAGGAACTGTGAAAATTGCACTAAGTGTCCACTTTTAAAACAGCTATTTGTCAATAACTTGAAAAGTATACATGCAATTTTTATGATTTAAAGTTCCTAAAGTACTTACCTGCA
Organism: Pleurodeles waltl; assembly: GCF_031143425.1. Classification (NCBI taxonomy): domain Eukaryota; kingdom Metazoa; phylum Chordata; class Amphibia; order Caudata; family Salamandridae; genus Pleurodeles; species Pleurodeles waltl. The sequence continues at coordinate 763,958,880 of NC_090448.1, read as the reverse complement.
ATACCTCTCGAAGGAGATATTACATGTAGAATTTGAACCTGTGGTTCTTAAAATAAACTAAGAAAAGATATTTTTCTATACAAAAACCTATTGGCTGGATTTGTCTCTGAGTGTGTGTACCTCATTTATTGTCTATGTGTATGTACAACAAATGCTTAACACTACTCCTTGGATAAGCCTACTGCTCGACCACACTACCACAAAATAGAGCATTAGTATTATCTATTTTTACCACTATTTTACCTCTAAGGGGAACCCTTGGACTCTGTGCATGCTATTCCTTACTTTGAAATAGCACATACAGAGCCAACTTCCTACATTGGTGGATCAGCGGTGGGGTACAAGACTTTGCATTTGCTGGACTACTCAGCCAATACCTGATCACACGACAAATTCCAAAATTGTCATTAGAAATTGATTTTTGCAATTTGAAAAGTTTTCTAAATTCTTAAAAGACCTGCTAGGGCCTTGTGTTAGATCCTGTTTAGCATTTCTTTTAGAGTTTAAAAGTTTGTAAAAGTTTGAATTAGATTCTAGAACCAGTTGTAGATTCTTAAAAAGTATTCCAACTTTTAGAAGCAAAATGTCTAGCACAGATGTGACTGTGGTGGAACTCGACACCACACCTTACCTCCATCTTAAGATGAGGGAGCTAAGGTCACTCTGTAAAATAAAGAAAATAACAATGGGCCCCAAACCTACCAAAATACAGCTCCAGGAGCTTTTGGCAGAGTTTGAAAAGGCCAACCCCTCTGAGGGTGGCAACTCAGAGGAAGAGGATAGTGACCAGGAGGAAAATTCCCCCCTACCAGTCCTATCTAGGGAGAACAGGGTCCCTCAAACCCTGACTCCAAAAATAATAGTCAGAGATGCTGGTTCCCTCACAGGAGAGACCAACACCTCTGAAATCACTGAGGATAACTCCAGTGAAGATGACCCCCTGTTAGCCAGGATGGTCAAAAGATTGGCTTTGGAAAAGCAGCTCCTAGCCATAGAAAGGGAAAGAAAAGAGATGGGCCTAGGTCCCATCGATGGTGGCAGCAACTTAAATAGGGTCAGAGATTCTCCTGACATCCTAAAAATCCCCAAAGGGATTGTAACAAAATATGAAGATGGTGATGACATCACCAAATGGTTCACAGCTTTTGAGAGGGCTTGTGTAACCAGAAAAGTAAACAGATCTCACTGGGGTGCTCTCCTTTGGGAAATGTTCACTGGAAAGTGTAGGGATAGACTCCTCACACTCTCTGGAAAAGATGCAGAATCTTATGACCTCATGAAGGGTACCCTGATTGAGGGCTTTGGATTCTCCACTGAGGAGTATAGAATTAGATTCAGGGGGGCTCAAAAATCCTCGAGCCAGACCTGGGTTGATTTTGTAGACTACTCAGTAAAAACACTAGATGGTTGGTTAACTGGAAATGAAGTGTGTGACTATGTTGGGCTTTATAATTTGTTTATGAAAGAGCACATTTTAAGTAACTGCTTCAATGAAAAGTTGCATCAGTATCTGGTAGACCTAGGTCCAATTTCTCCCCAAGAATTGGGAAAGAAGGCAGACCACTGGGTCAAGACTAGGGTAACCAAAACTTCCACTGGGGGTGACCAAAAGAAAGGGGTTACAAAAACTCCCCAGGAGAAAGTGGGTGACCCTAGAAACAAAGAAAAAGAGTCCTCTGTAGGCCCCCAAAAACCAGAACAGGTGGGTGGGCCCCAAGACACAACCCAAAACAAAGGTGGGTACCAGGGTAAGAACTGGGATGCCACTAAGGCATGGTGCCACAACTGTAAACAGTCTGGGCACCACACCAAGGACACTTCTTGTCCCAAAAACAAACCCCAGAACAAAATTCCAGGGGTAACCAGTGTAGCCATGGGAGATGACTCCTCAGATGAGGAGGTCTTCATAGCCTTCAACTGGAAACAGGGCCCAACAGGTGAGTTGGAGATTCCAGAGGGAAGTAGACACTTCCACCACCTACTGGTGAATGGAATCCCAACCACTGCCCTGAGAGACACTTGTGCCAGTCACACTATTGTGCATGACAGGCTGGTACTCTCAAACCAGTACATCCCAGGTGAGATGGCCAGAGTAAGAGTTAGCCCAGACAGGGTCACTAATAGGCCTGTGGCTCTTGTGCCCATAGAAGTGGGTGGAACTTTTAGCTGGAGAAGGGTGGTAGTCAGTACAGACCTCCCCCTTGATTGTCTCCTTGGAAATGACTACCCAGAGGTTAGTCAGAGCCTAAGAGAAGAACTGGTCCAGGGCCAGTCCTCTCCCAAGGATTCTGGAGTGCCTGCCTCTGCAGTAAATGCAAGTAGGCCCCAGAAGAAAAAGAAAAGGAAACAGAGTAGGAAAGGTGGACAACCTTTAGCCAAGGTTCCAGCAAGCCAAGGAGATTCTGCTCCAGTAGGGGAGAACTCCACAAATGGCTCTGATAAAGTCCAACCTGACCCACAAGAAGTCCTGGCTAGTCAGGCAACTGTTAAGCCTGAGTGGGTGGCTCCTCAGCTAACAGAAGAAAGAGTGGAAGAAGGGTGTTTACTACAAGATGTGGTAACCCCCCTCTCTAATACAGCAGACAGGCACCCTGAACCCAAAGAAGCCTGTAACTTAGCCCCTTCCCTTGTAGGCGAAGAGCTAAAGGTGTGGTTCTGGGCACTGACAGCTGTCAGTGGCCTCTGCTGGGTGTTAGCCTTTATGGCTGCACTATCCTTGGCATGGTGGTCTGACCCCATGCCAAATAACAAGTTAGGCCCCCTGACCCTGTTGGTCATGGTGGGGTTACTCCAGCTCTGGGTAACCTCTTTGGGTAAGCTAGGGGTGACCCTGGCTAAGATAAGATTAGCAGAGGTGGATACCTCTGACCTCAAAATAGAGAGAATGGGTAAAGACATAAAAAGCACAGACAAGAGGCAGTTCAGACTAGGTCCTATCACTGTGGAAGTGGGTCAGTTCCCCAGAGGGAATGACCTGAACAGGAGGATGTAAGGCAGAGTAGGCCCTGCAACAAACCAGCCATTTCCTCTACTCTTCCTCGCCTGACAGACTAGGAAGACTCTTCCAGCGTTGGCTGAGTCTCCTGGCCTGTGGGCTGGGGGGGGCTTGTGTAAAGAAATGGCTCCCTGTTGCAGTTACCCCCCACTTTTTGCCTGATACTGATGCTGACTTGACTGAGAAGTGTGCTGGGACCCTGCTAACCAGGCCCCAGCACCAGTGTTCTTTCACCTAAAATGTACCATTGATCCCACAATTGGCACTCCCTGGCATCCAGATAAGTCCCTTGTAACTGGTACCTCTGGTACCAAGGGCCCTGATGCCAGGGAAGGTCTCTAAGGGCTGCAGCATGCATTATGCCACCCTAGAGACCCCTCACTCAGCACAGCCACACTGCTTACAAGCCTGTGTGTGCTAGTGAGAACAAAATGAGTAAGTCGACATGGCACTCCCCTCAGGGTGCCATGCCAGCCTCTCACTGCCTATGCAGTATAGATAAGACACCCCTCTAGCAGGCCTTACAGCCCTAAGGCAGGGTGCACTATACCATAGGTGAGGGTACCAGTGCATGAGCACTGTGCCCCTACAGTGTCTAAGCAAAACCTTAGACATTGTAAGTGCAGGGTAGCCATAAGAGTATATGGTCTGGGAGTCTGTTTTACACGAACTCCACAGCACCATAATGGCTACACTGAAAACTGGGAAGTTTGGTATCAAACTTCTCAGCACAATAAATGCACACTGATGCCAGTGTACATTTGATTGTAAAATACACCACAGAGGGCACCTTAGAGGTGCCCCCTGAAACTTAACCAACTATCTGTGTAGGCTGACTAGTTCCAGCAGCCTGCCACACTAGAGACATGTTGCTGGCCCCATGGGGAGAGTGCCTTTGTCACTCTGAGGCCAGTAACAAAGCCTGCACTGGGTGGAGATGCTAACACCTCCCCCAGGTAGGAGCTGTGACACCTGGCGGTGAGCCTCAAAGGCTCACCCCTTTGTCACAGCCCAGCAGGGCACTCCAGCTTAGTGGAGTTGCCGCCCCCTCCGGCCACGGCCCCCACTTTTGGCGGCAAGGCTGGAGGGAACAAAGAAAGCAACAAGGAGGAGTCACTGGCCAGTCAGGACAGCCCCTAAGGTGTCCTGAGCTGAAGTGACTAACTTTTAGAAATCCTCCATCTTGCAGATGGAGGATTCCCCCAATAGGGTTAGGATTGTGACCCCCTCCCCTTGGGAGGAGGCACAAAGAGGGTGTACCCACCCTCAGGGCTAGTAGCCATTGGCTACTAACCCCCCAGACCTAAACACGCCCTTAAATTTAGTATTTAAGGGCTACCCTGAACCCTAGAAAATTAGATTCCTGCAAACTACAAGAAGAAGGACTGCCTAGCTGAAAGCCCCTGCAGAGGAAGACCAGAAGACGACAACTGCCTTGGCTCCAGAAACTCACCGGCCTGTCTCCTGCCTTCCAAAGATCCTGCTCCAGCGACGCCTTCCAAAGGGACCAGCGACCTCGACATCCTCTGAGGACTGCCCCTGCTTCGAAAAGACAAGAAACTCCCGAGGACAGCGGACCTGCTCCAAGAAAGGCTGCAACTTTGTTTCCAGCAGCTTTGAAAGAACCCTGCAAGCTCCCCGCAAGAAGCGTGAGACTTGCAACACTGCACCCGGCGACCCCGACTCGGCTGGTGGAGATCCAACACCTCAGGAGGGACCCCAGGACTACTCTGATACTGTGAGTACCAAAACCTGTCCCCCCTGAGCCCCCACAGCGCCGCCTGCAGAGGGAATCCCGAGGCTTCCCCTGACCGCGACTCTTTGAATCCAAAGTCCCGACGCCTGGGAGAGACCCTGCACCCGCAGCCCCCAGGACCTGAAGGACCGGACTTTCACTGGAGAAGTGACCCCCAGGAGTCCCTCTCCCTTGCCCAAGTGGAGGTTTCCCCGAGGAATCCCCCCCTTGCCTGCCTGCAGCGCTGAAGAGATCCCGAGATCTCTCATAGACTAACATTGCGAACCTGACGCTTTTTTCTACACTGCACCCGGCCGCCCCGTGCTGCTGAGGGTGAACTTTCTGTGTGGGCTTGTGTCCCCCCCGGTGCCCTACAAAACCCCCCTGGTCTGCCCTCCGAAGACGCGGGTACTTACCTGCAAGCAGACCGGAACCGGGGCACCCCCTTCTCTCCATTCTAGCCTATGTGTTTTGGGCACCACTTTGAACTCTGCACCTGACCGGCCCCGAGCTGCTGGTGTGGTGACTTTGGGGTTGCTCTGAACCCCCAACGGTGGGCTACCTTGGACCAAGAACTGAACCCTGTAAGTGTCTTACTTACCTGGTAAACCTAACAAAAACTTACCTCCCCTAGGAACTGTGAAAATTGCACTAAGTGTCCACTTTTAAAACAGCTATTTGTCAATAACTTGAAAAGTATACATGCAATTTTTATGATTTAAAGTTCCTAAAGTACTTACCTGCAATACCTCTCGAAGGAGATATTACATGTAGAATTTGAACCTGTGGTTCTTAAAATAAACTAAGAAAAGATATTTTTCTATACAAAAACCTATTGGCTGGATTTGTCTCTGAGTGTGTGTACCTCATTTATTGTCTATGTGTATGTACAACAAATGCTTAACACTACTCCTTGGATAAGCCTACTGCTCGACCACACTACCACAAAATAGAGCATTAGTATTATCTATTTTTACCACTATTTTACCTCTAAGGGGAACCCTTGGACTCTGTGCATGCTATTCCTTACTTTGAAATAGCACATACAGAGCCAACTTCCTACAGTGTGTGTACCTCATTTATTGTCTATGTGTATGTACAACAAATGCTTAACACTACTCCTTGGATAAGCCTACTGCTCGACCACACTACCACAAAATAGAGCATTAGTATTATCTATTTTTACCACTATTTTACCTCTAAGGGGAACCCTTGGACTCTGTGCATGCTATTCCTTACTTTGAGATAGCACATACAGAGCCAACTTCCTACAGGGGGACTGAGATTCAAAGGTAAAATCACCTGCACAAAATCAAACCTTACCTCATCAGACCCATAGATACCAGAAAAGTGGTCAAGCCAAGCTTCAGGGGAGATATATGATGTAACCACTTCCGGGAGTTTACCATTAGCAAGTCCAGCGCGAACCACCCTCAAGAAGGCCTGGGAATCTGTTTTTTTGGCATGCTACTACTATGTTTTCCTACTGCTCTTCCTTGACTTCAGCTCTCCGCTGCTTCTAGGCCCAGGCGTATGCCTTTCTACAGGCAGAGACAGTAGCCTGATCTCTAGGAGTTTGTCTACGCACCTGGCGCAGAGAGGCGTTTGCTATCCTACATGATTTATCAAACCATGGGCAGCCAGTCGTGGGACTATTTTTAATGGGTCTACTCATGACATCCCTAATACGGGACATAAGCTCAACAAAGCCTAACAAAGAGCAGGATCTCTACTGACTACTTGATATAAAGTTAACAAAAATGGGAATGTGTTTTGCACCTGGCTCATAAAAAGCACCAGGTTTGCAGAACGCCAGACTCCCTCAACCCAGCCTGAGAAGGTGCTTTTAAAAGTAGGGCCAGGGGGTTATGATCACTAAAGACTGATGATATCACTTGTAACCCATAAATCGGGGCTAAGAGGTACCAAGAAACAAATACAAAGTCTGTGGTCGAGCTACACCCCGCCCAATAAAGGTCTGGGCCACCATGACATCTGAACTAAAAGTAGGTCTAACCAGATCATGTGCCAGAAGGAAGGCAAATAGGCCCCTTCGAATTCAAACCGGCTTGATCCACTTCGCAGCTGACAGGATCAAAAGGGGAGTCGACTTGAAAGGATAAATCTCCCAGTTTGGCATTAACATCCCCTGCCAGGAGTAAATTAAAAGGCTCTCCTTTCGCCGGAGCTATATCTGCCAAAGAGCTAATCGCTAAAGAAAGATCTAGAAAGGTAGTTATTATTAGATATAAAATCATTATTGTAATTCACCATAAAAATGATTAACTTGCCGCCCCAGCTAACCTCAAATGCCTGAATCCCGCCCGAATCTGTTACTATTGGTAGAACCTTGTACCCAATATTAACATTCAACAACGCCACCAAGCCCCTTTTGGCACGCCCTGAGGGTGAGGGGATGGCAAAGTTGCTGAAGGTAGTGTTCTCATCAAGAACAAGTTCAGAGACAGCCCAGGTTTCTGCATAAAAATGCTATCAAAATTTGATATAAACAACTGTCAACCCTCAAGCTCTAGCTGTGAGACTAAGCCAGCTATGTTCCAGCTGAGGAGTTTCAGAAACAGTGCCTTACTGGTGGAAGGTTGCAAGTTAGGCAACAGAGTTGTCTCTTCCCTAAGGGCATTTGCAGAGGGGCTTGTCTCAGACCCAATCGACGTAGCAATGTTCTGCCCCTCCACCGCCTGCTCACCCCTGCAAGCAGTTCCACTTTGTAGGAAGTTGGCTCTGTATGTGCTATTTCAAAGTAAGGAATAGCATGCACAGAGTCCAAGGGTTCCCCTTAGAGGTAAAATAGTGGTAAAAAGAGATAATACTAATGCTCTATTTTGTGGTAGTGTGGTCGAGCAGTAGGCTTATCCAAGGAGTAGTGTTAAGCATTTGTTGTACATACACATAGACAATAAATGAGGTACACACACTCAGAGACAAATCCAGCCAATAGGTTTTGTTATAGAAAAATATATTTTCTTAGTTTATTTTAAGAACCACAGGTTCAAATTTAACATGTAATATCTTGTTCGAAAGGTATTGCAGGTAAGTACATTAGGAACTTTGAATCATTTCAATTGCATGTATACTTTTCAAGTTATTCACAAATAGCTATTTTAAAAGTGGACACTTAGTGCAATTTTCACAGTTCCTGGGGGAGGTAAGTTTTTCTTAGTTTTATCAGGTAAGTAAGACACTTACAGGGTTCAGTTCTTGGTCCAAGGTAGCCCACCGTTGGGGGTTCAGAGCAACCCCAAAGTTACCACACCAGCAGCTCAGGGCCGGTCAGGTGCAGAGTTCAAAGTGGTGCCCAAAACGCATAGGCTTCAATGGAGAGAAGGGGGTGCCCCGGTTCCGGTCTGCTTGCAGGTAAGTACCCGCGTCTTCGGAGGGCAGACCAGGGGGGTTTTGTAGGGCACCTGGGGGGACACAAGCCCACACAGAAATTTCACCCTCAGCGGCGCGGGGGCGGCCGGGTGCAGTGTTAGAACAATCGTCGGGTTCACAATGGAAGTCAATGAGAGATCAGGGGATCTCTTCAGCGCTGCAGGCAGGCAAGGGGGGGCTTCCTCGGGGAAACCTCCGCTTGGGCAAGGGAGAAGGACTCCTGGGGGTCACTTCTGCAGTGAAAGTCCGGTCCTTCAGGTCCTGGGGGCTGCGGGTGCAGGGTCTTTTCCAGGCGTCGGGACTTAGGTTTCAGAGAGTCGCGGTCAGGGGAAGCCTCGGGATTCCCTCTGCAGGCGGCGCTGTGGGGGCTCAGGGGGGACAGCTTTTGGTACTCAGTCGTAGAGTAGTCCGGGGGTCCTCCCTGAGGTGTTGGTTCTCCACCAGCCGAGTCGGGGTCGCCGGGTGCAGTGTTGCAAGTCTCGCGCTTCTTGCGGGGAGATTGCAGGGGTCTTTAAAGCTGCTCCTTTGGATAAAGGTGCAGTCTTTTTGGAGCAGGTCCGCTGTCCTCGGGAGTTTCTTGTCGTCGTCGAAGCAGGGCAGTCCTCAGAGGATTCAGAGGTCGCTGGTCCCTTTGGAAGGCGTCGCTGGAGCAGAGTTCTTTGGAAGGCAGGAGACAGGCCGGTGAGTTTCTGGAGCCAAGGCAGTTGTCTTCTGGTCTTCCTCTGCAGGGGTTTTCAGCTAGGCAGTCCTTCTTCTTGTTGTTGCAGGAAACTAATTTTCTAGGGTTCAGGGTAGCCCTTAAATACTAAATTTAAGGGCGTGTTTAGGTCTGGGGGGTTAGTAGCCAATGGCTACTAGCCCTGAGGGTGGGTACACCCTCTTTGTGCCTCCTCCCAAGGGGACGGGGTCACAATCCTAACCCTATTGGGGGAATCCTCCATCTGCAAGATGGAGGATTTCTTAAAGTTAGAGTCACCTCAGCTCAGGACACCTTAGGGGCTGTCCTGACTGGCCAGTGACTCCTCCTTGTTATTCTCATTATTTTCTCCGGCCTTGCCGCCAAAAGTGGGGGCCGGGGCCGGAGGGGGCGGGCAACTCCACTAGCTGGAGTGCCCTGTTGTGCTGGAACAAAGGGGGTGAGCCTTTGAGGCTCACCGCCAGGTGTTACAGCTCCTGCCTGGGGGAGGTGTTAGCATCTCCACCCAGTGCAGGCTTTGTTACTGGCCTCAGAGTGACAAAGGCACTCTCCCCATGGGGTCAGCAACATGTCTCTAGTGTGGCAGGCTGCTGGAACCAGTCAGCCTACACAGACAGTCGGTTAAGTTTCAGGGGGCACCTCTAAGGTGCCCTCTGGGGTGTATTTTGCAATAAAATGTACACTGGCATCAGTGTGCATTTATTGTGCTGAGAAGTTTGATACCAAACTTCCCAGTTTTCAGTGTAGCCATTATGGTGCTGTGGAGTTCGTGTTTGACAAACTCCCAGACCATATACTCTTATGGCTACCCTGCACTTACAATGTCTAAGGTTTTGTTTAGACACTGTAGGGGTACCATGCTCATGCACTGGTACCCTCACCTATGGTATAGTGCACCCTGCCTTAGGGCTGTAAGGCCTGCTAGAGGGGTGACTGACCTATACTTGCATAGGCAGTGAGAGGCTGGCATGGCACCCTGAGGGGAGTGCCATGTCGACTTACTCGTTTTGTTCTCACTAGCACCCACAAGCTGGCAAGCAGTGTGTCAGTGCTGAGTGAGAGGTCTCCAGGGTGGCATAAGACATGCTGCAGCCCTTAGAGACCTTCCTTGGCATCAGGGCCCTTGGTACCAGAAGTACCAGTTACAAGGGACTTATCTGGATGCCAGGGTCTGCCAATTGTGGATACAAAAGTACAGGTTAGGGAAAGAACACTGGTGCTGGGGCCTGGTGTAAGGAAATGCCTCCTTGGCATGGTTGCCCCCTGACTTTTTGCCTTTGCTGATGCTATGTTTACAATTGAAAGTGTGCTGAGGCCTGCTAACCAGGCCCCAGCACCAGTGTTCTTTCCCTAACCTGTACTTTTGTATCCACAATTGGCAGACCCTGGCATCCAGATAAGTCCCTTGTAACTGGTACCTCTAGTACCAAGGGCCCTGATGCCAAGGAAGGTCTCTAAGGGCTGCAGCATGTCTTATGCCACCCTGGAGACCTCTCACTCAGCACAGACACACTGCTTACCAGCTTGTGTGTGCTAGTGAGGACAAAACGAGTAAGTCGACATGGCACTCCCCTCAGGGTGCCATGCCAGCCTCTCACTGCCTAGGCAGTATGGGTAAGACACCCCTCTAGCAGGCCTTACAGCCCTAAGGCAGGGTGCACTATACCATAGGTGAGGGTACCAGTGCATGAGCATGGTACCCCTACAGTGTCTAAAACAAAACCTTAGACATTGTAAGTGCAGGGTAGCCATAAGAGTATATGGTCTGGGAGTCTGTCGAACACGAACTCCACAGCACCATAATGGCTACACTGAAAACTGGGAAGTTTGGTATCAAACTTCTCAGCACAATAAATGCACACTGATGCCAGTGTACATTTTATTGTAAAATACACCCCAGAGGGCACCTTAGAGGTGCCCCCTGAAACTTAACCGACTATCTGTGTAGGCTGACTAGTTTTAGCAGCCTGCCACAAACCGAGACATGTTGCTGGCCCCATGGGGAGAGTGCCTTTGTCACTCTGAGGCCAGTAACAAAGCCTGCACTGGGTGGAGATGCTAACACCTCTCCCAGGCAGGAATTGTCACACCTGGCGGTGAGCCTCAAAGGCTCACCTCCTTTGTGCCAACCCAGCAGGACACTCCAGCTAGTGGAGTTGCCCGCCCCCTCCGGCCAGGCCCCACTTTTGGCGGCAAGGCCGGAGAAAATAATGAGAATAACAAGGAGGAGTCACTGGCCAGTCAGGACAGCCCCTAAGGTGTCCTGAGCTGAGGTGACTCTAACTTTTAGAAATCCTCCATCTTGCAGATGGAGGATTCCCCCAATAGGGTTAGGATTGTGACCCCCTCCCCTTGGGAGGAGGCACAAAGAGGGTGTACCCACCCTCAGGGCTAGTAGCCATTGGCTACTAACCCCCCAGACCTAAACACGCCCTTAAATTTAGTATTTAAGGGCTACCCTGAACCCTAGAAAATTAGATTCCTGCAACAAGAAGAAGGACTGCCCAGCTGAAAACCCCTGCAGCGGAAGACCAGAAGACGACAACTGCCTTGGCTCCAGAAACTCACCGGCCTGTCTCCTGCCTTCCAAAGATCCTGCTCCAGCGACGCCTTCCGAAGGGACCAGCGACCTCGACATCCTCTGAGGACTGCCCCTGCTTCGAAAAGACAAGAAACTCCCGAGGACAGCGGACCTGCTCCAAGAAAAGCTGCAACTTTGTTTCCAGCAGCTTTAAAGAACCCTGCAAGCTCCCCGCAAGAAGCGTGAGACTTGCCACACTGCACCCGGCGACCCCGACTCGGCTGGTGGAGACCCGACACCTCAGGAGGGACCCCAGGACTACTCTGATACTGTGAGTACCAAAACCTGTCCCCCCTGAGCCCCCACAGCGCCGCCTGCAGAGGGAATCCCGAGGCTTCCCCTGACCGCGACTCTTTGAACCTAAAGTCCCGACGCCTGGGAGAGACCCTGCACCCGCAGCCCCCAGGACCTGAAGGACCGGACTTTCACTGGAGAAGTGACCCCCAGGAGTCCCTCTCCCTTGCCCAAGTGGAGGTTTCCCCGAGGAACCCCCCCCTTGCCTGCCTGCAGCGCTGAAGAGATCCCGAGATCTCTCATAGACTAACATTGCGAACCCGACGCTTGTTTCTACACTGCACCCGGCCGCCCCCGCGCCGCTGAGGGTGAAATTTCTGTGTGGACTCGTGTCCCCCCCGGTGCCCTACAAAACCCCCCTGGTCTGCCCTCCGAAGACGCGGGTACTTACCTGCAAGCAGACCGGAACCGGGGCACCCCCTTCTCTCCATTCTAGCCTATGTGTTTTGGGCACCACTTTGAACTCTGCACCTGACCGGCCCTGAGCTGCTGGTGTGGTGACTTTGGGGTTGCTCTGAACCCCCAACGGTGGGCTACCTTGGACCAAGAACTGAACCCTGTAAGTGTCTTACTTACCTGGTAAAACTAATCAAAACTTACCTCCCCTAGGAACTGTGAAAATTGCACTAAGTGTCCACTTTTAAAACAGCTATTTGTCAATAACTTGAAAAGTATACATGCAATTTTGATGATTTGAAGTTCCTAAAGTACTTACCTGCAATACCTTTCGAATGAGATATTACATGTAGAATTTGAACCTGTGGTTCTTAAAATAAACTAAGAAAAGATATTTTTCTATATAAAAACCTATTGGCTGGATTTGTCTCTGAGTGTGTGTACCTCATTTATTGTCTATGTGTATGTACAACAAATGCTTAACACTACTCCTTGGATAAGCCTACTGCTCGACCACACTACCACAAAATAGAGCATTAGTATTATCTATTTTTACCACTATTTTACCTCTAAGGGGAACCCTTGGACTCTGTGCATGCTATTCCTTACTTTGAAATAGCACATACAGAGCCAACTTCCTACATTGGTGGATCAGCGGTGGGGTACAAGACTTTGCATTTGCTGGACTACTCAGCCAATACCTGATCACACGACAAATTCCAAAATTGTCATTAGAAATTGATTTTTGCAATTTGAAAAGTTTTCTAAATTCTTAAAAGACCTGCTAGGGCCTTGTGTTAGATCCTGTTTAGCATTTCTTTTAGAGTTTAAAAGTTTGTAAAAGTTTGAATTAGATTCTAGAACCAGTTTTAGTTTCTTAAAAAGTATTCCAACTTTTAGAAGCATAATGTCTAGCACAGATGTGAATGTGGTGGAACTCGACACCACACCTTACCTCCATCTACAGATGAGAGAGCTAAGGTCACTCTGTAAACTAAAGAAAATAGCAATGGGCCCCAAACCTACCAAAGTACAGCTCCAGGAGCTTTTGGCAGAGTTTGAAAAGGCCAACCCCTCTGAGGATGGCAACTCAGAGGATGAAGATAGTGACTTGGAGGGAAATTCCCCCCCTCCAGTCCTACTTAGGGAGAGCAGGGCTTCTCAAGCCCTGACTCCACAAATAATAGTCAGAGATGCTGGTTCCCTCACAGGAGGGACCAACAACTCTGAAATCACTGAGGATAACTCCAGTGAAGAGGACATCCAGTTAGCCAGGATGGCCAAAAGATTGGCTTTGGAAAGACAGATCCTAGCCATAGAGAGGGAAAGACAAGAGATGGGCCTAGGACCCATCAATGGTGGCAGCAACATAAATAGGGTCAGAGATTCTCCTGACATGTTGAAAATCCCCAAAGGGATTGTAACTAAATATGAAGATGGTGATGACATCACCAAATGGTTCACAGCTTTTGAGAGGGCTTGTGTAACCAGAAAAGTGAACAGATCTCACTGGGGTGCTCTCCTTTGGGAAATGTTCACAGGAAAGTGTAGGGATAGACTCCTCACACTCTCTGGACAAGATGCAGAATCTTATGACCTCATGAAGGGTACCCTGATTGAGGGCTTTGGATTCTCCACTGAGGAGTACAGGATTAGGTTCAGGGGGGCTCAAAAATCCTCGAGCCAGACCTGGGTTGACTTTGTTGACTACTCAGTGAAAACACTAGATGGTTGGATTCAAGGCAGTGGTGTAAGTAATTATGATGGGCTGTACAATTTATTTGTGAAAGAACACCTGTTAAGTAATTGTTTCAATGATAAACTGCATCAGCATCTGGTAGACCTAGGACCAATTTCTCCCCAAGAATTGGGAAAGAAGGCGGACCATTGGGTCAAGACAAGGGTGTCCAAGACTTCAACAGGGGGTGACCAAAAGAAAGGGGTCACAAAGACTCCCCAGCAGAAGGGTGATGAGACAACCAAAACTAAAAATAGTAAAGAGTCTTCTACAGGCCCCCAAAAACCTGCACAGGAGGGTGGGCCCAGAGCCTCTTCACAAAACAATGGGTACAAGGGTAAAAACTTTGATCCCAAAAAGGCCTGGTGTCATAGCTGTAAACAGCATGGACACCAAACTGGAGACAAGGCCTGTCCCAAGAAAGGTTCCACTCCAAACTCCCATCCAGGTAACACTGGTATGGCTAGTCTCCAAGTGGGATCAACAGTGTGCCCAGAGCAAATCAGGGTTCACACTGAAGCTACTCTAGTTTCTGAGGGTGGGGTGGATTTAGCCACACTAGCTGTCTGGCCGCCTAACATGCAAAAATACAGACAGCAACTCTTAATTAATGGGACTAGAATAGAGGGCCTGAGGGATACAGGTGCCAGTGTCACCATGGTGACAGAGAAACTGGTTTCCCCTGGCCAATACCTGACTGGAAAAACTTACACAGTCACCAACGCTGACAATCAGAGAAAAGTACATCCCATGGCAATGGTTACTTTAGAATGGGGAGGGGTCAATGGCCTGAAACAGGTGGTGGTCTCCTCAAATATCCCAGTGGACTGTCTGCTTGGAAATGACCTGGAGTCCTCAGCATGGGCTGAGGTAGAGCTAAAAACCCATGCAGCAATGCTGGGTATCCCTGAACTGGTGTGTGTGAAAACAAGAGCACAGTGCAAGGCACAGGGTGAACAAGTAGAGCTGGAGTCTGGAAAAATGGCCCAGCCTACCAAGAGAACAGGAAAGTCAGTTGGGAAACCAACTGCAACACAGCAAAAGAAAGGGAACCTCTCTTCTCAGGAAGAAGTTCTGCCCTCTGAGGGAACTGAGCCTTTGGAGCTTGAACCTTATCAGGTTGAGCTCTTAGGCCCAGGGGGACCCTCAAGGGAAGAGCTGTGTAAGGGACAAGAAACCTGTCCCTCTCTTGAAGGCCTTAGGCAGCAAGCTGCTGAAGAGTCCAAAGGCAAGAAAAATGGAACGCATAGGGTCTATTGGGAAGATGGGCTCCTGTACACTGAGGCCAGAGACCCCAAACCTGGTGCCACTAGGAGAGTGGTAGTGCCTCAGCTGTTCAGAGAGTTCATCCTAACATTGGCCCATGACATTCCCCTTGCTGGACATTTGGGACAAACCAAGACGTGGGAGAGGTTAGTCAACCACTTCTACTGGCCCAATATGTCCAACATGGTTAAGGAGTTTTGCCTCTCCTGCCCCACCTGTCAAGCCAGTGGTAAGACAGGTGGGCATCCAAAGGCCCCCCTCATTCCACTTCCAGTGGTGGGGGTGCCCTTTGAAAGAGTGGGTGTGGACATAGTTGGTCCACTGGAACCTCCCACAGCCTCAGGAAATATGTATATCCTGGTAGTAGTGGATCATGCTACCAGGTATCCTGAAGCTATTCCCCTTAGGTCGACTACTGCCCCTGCAGTAGCCAAGGCCCTCATTGGCATCTTTACCAGAGTGGGTTTCCCTAAGGAGGTGGTGTCTGACAGAGGTACCAACTTCATGTCAGCATACCTAAAGCACATGTGGAATGAGTGTGGAGTGACTTATAAATTCACTACACCATACCATCCACAAACTAATGGCTTGGTTGAGAGATTCAACAAGACATTAAAGGGCATGATCATGGGGCTCCCAGAAAAACTCAAAAGGAGATGGGATGTCCTCCTGCCATGTCTGCTTTTCGCTTACAGGGAGGTACCACAGAAGGGAGTAGGGTTCTCACCCTTTGAACTTCTGTTTGGTCATCCTGTAAGGGGACCACTTGCCCTTGTTAAAGAAGGCTGGGAGAGACCTCTCCATGAGCCTAAACAGGACATAGTGGACTATGTACTTGGCCTTCGCTCTAGAATGGCAGAGTACATGGAAAAGGCAACCAAAAACCTTGAGGCCAGCCAACAACTCCAGAAGTTTTGGTATGACCAAAAGGCTGCACTGGTTGAGTTCCAACCAGGGCAGAAAGTCTGGGTTCTGGAGCCTGTGGCTCCCAGGGCACTCCAGGACAAGTGGAGTGGCCCTTACCCAGTACTAGAGAGGAAGAGTCAGGTCACCTACTTGGTGGACCTGGGCACAAGCAGGAGCCCCAAGAGGGTGATCCATGTAAACCGCCTTAAACTCTTCCACGACAGGGCTGATGTCAATCTGTTGATGGTAACAGATGAGGATCAGGAGGCAGAGAGTGAACCTCTCCCTGATCTTCTGTCATCAGACCCAAAAGATGGTACAGTAGATGGAGTGATCTACTCAGACACCCTCTCTGGCCAACAGCAAGCTGATTGTAGGAGAGTCCTACAACAGTTTCCTGAACTCTTCTCCTTAACCCCTGGTCAGACACACCTGTGTACCCATGATGTGGACACAGGAGACAGCATGCCTGTCAAGAACAAAATCTTTAGACAGTCTGACCATGTTAAGGAAAGCATCAAGGTGGAAGTCCACAAGATGCTGGAATTGGGAGTCATTGAGCGCTCTGACAGCCCCTGGGCTAGCCCAGTGGTCTTAGTCCCCAAACCTCACACCACAGATGGAAAGAAAGAGATGAGGTTTTGTGTGGACTACAGAGGGCTCAATTCTGTCACCAAGACAGATGCTCATCCAATTCCGAGAGCTGATGAGCTCATTGATAAATTAGGTGCTGCCAAATTTCTAAGTACCTTTGACTTGACAGCAGGGTACTGGCAAATAAAAATGGCACCTGGAGCAAAAGAAAAGACAGCATTCTCCACACCTGATGGGCATTATCAGTTTACTGTTATGCCCTTTGGTTTAAAGAATGCCCCTGCCACCTTCCAAAGGTTGGTGAATCAAGTCCTTGCTGGCTTGGAGTCCTTTAGCACAGCTTATCTTGATGATATTGCTGTCTTTAGCTCCACC
Source organism: Pleurodeles waltl (assembly GCF_031143425.1). Classification (NCBI taxonomy): domain Eukaryota; kingdom Metazoa; phylum Chordata; class Amphibia; order Caudata; family Salamandridae; genus Pleurodeles; species Pleurodeles waltl. The sequence goes on along the minus strand of NC_090448.1, from coordinate 763,941,910 downwards.
TGGCAGGATCACCTGGTCCACCTGAGGAAGGTTTTGAAGGCTCTGCAATCTGCAGGCCTCTCTATCAAGGCATCCAAATGCCAGATAGGGCAGGGAACTGTGGTTTACTTGGGACACCTTGTAGGTGGAGGCCAAGTTCAGCCACTCCAACCCAAGATCCAGACTATTCTGGACTGGGTAGCTCCAAAAACCCAGACTCAAGTCAGGGCATTCCTTGGCTTGACTGGGTACTACAGGAGGTTTGTGAAGGGATATGGATCCATTGTGACAGCCCTCACTGAGCTCACCTCCAAGAAAATGCCCAAGAAAGTGAACTGGACTGTGGACTGCCAACAGGCCTTTGACACCCTGAAACAGGCAATGTGCTCAGCACCAGTTCTCAAAGCTCCAGATTATTCTAAGCAGTTCATTGTGCAGACTGATGCCTCTGAACATGGGATAGGGGCAGTTTTGTCCCAAACAAACGATGATGGCCTTGACCAGCCTGTTGCTTTCATTAGCAGGAGGTTACTCCCCAGGGAGCAGCGTTGGAGTGCCATTGAGAGGGAGGCCTTTGCTGTGGTTTGGTCCCTGAAGAAGCTGAGACCATACCTCTTTGGGACTCACTTCCTAGTTCAAACTGACCACAGACCTCTCAAATGGCTGATGCAAATGAAAGGTGAAAATCCTAAACTGTTGAGGTGGTCCATCTCCCTACAGGGAATGGACTTTATAGTGGAACACAGACCTGGGACTGCCCATGCCAATGCAGATGGCCTTTCCAGGTTCTTCCACTTAGAAAATGAAGACTCTCTTGGGAAAGGTTAGTCTCATCCTCTTTCGTTTGGGGGGGGGTTGTGTAAGGAAATGCCTCCTTGGCATGGTTGCCCCCTGACTTTTTGCCTTTGCTGATGCTATGTTTACAATTGAAAGTGTGCTGAGGCCTGCTAACCAGGCCCCAGCACCAGTGTTCTTTCCCTAACCTGTACTTTTGTATCCACAATTGGCAGACCCTGGCATCCAGATAAGTCCCTTGTAACTGGTACCTCTAGTACCAAGGGCCCTGATGCCAAGGAAGGTCTCTAAGGGCTGCAGCATGTCTTATGCCACCCTGGAGACCTCTCACTCAGCACAGACACACTGCTTACCAGCTTGTGTGTGCTAGTGAGGACAAAACGAGTAAGTCGACATGGCACTCCCCTCAGGGTGCCATGCCAGCCTCTCACTGCCTAGGCAGTATGGGTAAGACACCCCTCTAGCAGGCCTTACAGCCCTAAGGCAGGGTGCACTATACCATAGGTGAGGGTACCAGTGCATGAGCATGGTACCCCTACAGTGTCTAAAACAAAACCTTAGACATTGTAAGTGCAGGGTAGCCATAAGAGTATATGGTCTGGGAGTCTGTCGAACACGAACTCCACAGCACCATAATGGCTACACTGAAAACTGGGAAGTTTGGTATCAAACTTCTCAGCACAATAAATGCACACTGATGCCAGTGTACATTTTATTGTAAAATACACCCCAGAGGGCACCTTAGAGGTGCCCCCTGAAACTTAACCGACTATCTGTGTAGGCTGACTAGTTTTAGCAGCCTGCCACAAACCGAGACATGTTGCTGGCCCCATGGGGAGAGTGCCTTTGTCACTCTGAGGCCAGTAACAAAGCCTGCACTGGGTGGAGATGCTAACACCTCTCCCAGGCAGGAATTGTCACACCTGGCGGTGAGCCTCAAAGGCTCACCTCCTTTGTGCCAACCCAGCAGGACACTCCAGCTAGTGGAGTTGCCCGCCCCCTCCGGCCAGGCCCCACTTTTGGCGGCAAGGCCGGAGAAAATAATGAGAATAACAAGGAGGAGTCACTGGCCAGTCAGGACAGCCCCTAAGGTGTCCTGAGCTGAGGTGACTCTAACTTTTAGAAATCCTCCATCTTGCAGATGGAGGATTCCCCCAATAGGGTTAGGATTGTGACCCCCTCCCCTTGGGAGGAGGCACAAAGAGGGTGTACCCACCCTCAGGGCTAGTAGCCATTGGCTACTAACCCCCCAGACCTAAACACGCCCTTAAATTTAGTATTTAAGGGCTACCCTGAACCCTAGAAAATTAGATTCCTGCAACAAGAAGAAGGACTGCCCAGCTGAAAACCCCTGCAGCGGAAGACCAGAAGACGACAACTGCCTTGGCTCCAGAAACTCACCGGCCTGTCTCCTGCCTTCCAAAGATCCTGCTCCAGCGACGCCTTCCGAAGGGACCAGCGACCTCGACATCCTCTGAGGACTGCCCCTGCTTCGAAAAGACAAGAAACTCCCGAGGACAGCGGACCTGCTCCAAGAAAAGCTGCAACTTTGTTTCCAGCAGCTTTAAAGAACCCTGCAAGCTCCCCGCAAGAAGCGTGAGACTTGCCACACTGCACCCGGCGACCCCGACTCGGCTGGTGGAGACCCGACACCTCAGGAGGGACCCCAGGACTACTCTGATACTGTGAGTACCAAAACCTGTCCCCCCTGAGCCCCCACAGCGCCGCCTGCAGAGGGAATCCCGAGGCTTCCCCTGACCGCGACTCTTTGAACCTAAAGTCCCGACGCCTGGGAGAGACCCTGCACCCGCAGCCCCCAGGACCTGAAGGACCGGACTTTCACTGGAGAAGTGACCCCCAGGAGTCCCTCTCCCTTGCCCAAGTGGAGGTTTCCCCGAGGAACCCCCCCCTTGCCTGCCTGCAGCGCTGAAGAGATCCCGAGATCTCTCATAGACTAACATTGCGAACCCGACGCTTGTTTCTACACTGCACCCGGCCGCCCCCGCGCCGCTGAGGGTGAAATTTCTGTGTGGACTCGTGTCCCCCCCGGTGCCCTACAAAACCCCCCTGGTCTGCCCTCCGAAGACGCGGGTACTTACCTGCAAGCAGACCGGAACCGGGGCACCCCCTTCTCTCCATTCTAGCCTATGTGTTTTGGGCACCACTTTGAACTCTGCACCTGACCGGCCCTGAGCTGCTGGTGTGGTGACTTTGGGGTTGCTCTGAACCCCCAACGGTGGGCTACCTTGGACCAAGAACTGAACCCTGTAAGTGTCTTACTTACCTGGTAAAACTAATCAAAACTTACCTCCCCTAGGAACTGTGAAAATTGCACTAAGTGTCCACTTTTAAAACAGCTATTTGTCAATAACTTGAAAAGTATACATGCAATTTTGATGATTTGAAGTTCCTAAAGTACTTACCTGCAATACCTTTCGAATGAGATATTACATGTAGAATTTGAACCTGTGGTTCTTAAAATAAACTAAGAAAAGATATTTTTCTATATAAAAACCTATTGGCTGGATTTGTCTCTGAGTGTGTGTACCTCATTTATTGTCTATGTGTATGTACAACAAATGCTTAACACTACTCCTTGGATAAGCCTACTGCTCGACCACACTACCACAAAATAGAGCATTAGTATTATCTATTTTTACCACTATTTTACCTCTAAGGGGAACCCTTGGACTCTGTGCATGCTATTCCTTACTTTGAAATAGCACATACAGAGCCAACTTCCTACACCTGGTTAGCAGGCCTCAGCACACTTTCAATTGTAAACATAGCATCAGCAAAGGCAAAAAGTCAGGGGGCAACCATGCCAAGGAGGCATTTCCTTACACAACCCCCCCCCCCAAACGAAAGAGGATGAGACTAACCTTTCCCAAGAGAGTCTTCATTTTCTAAGTGGAAGAACCTGGAAAGGCCATCTGCATTGGCATGGGCAGTCCCAGGTCTGTGTTCCACTATAAAGTCCATTCCCTGTAGGGAGATGGACCACCTCAACAGTTTAGGATTTTCACCTTTCATTTGCATCAGCCATTTGAGAGGTCTGTGGTCAGTTTGAACTAGGAAGTGAGTCCCAAAGAGGTATGGTCTCAGCTTCTTCAGGGACCAAACCACAGCAAAGGCCTCCCTCTCAATGGCACTCCAACGCTGCTCCCTGGGGAGTAACCTCCTGCTAATGAAAGCAACAGGCTGGTCAAGGCCATCATCATTTGTCTGGGACAAAACTGCCCCTATCCCATGTTCAGAGGCATCTGTCTGCACAATGAACTGCTTAGAATAATCTGGAGCTTTTAGAACTGGTGCTGAGCACATTGCTTGTTTCAGGGTGTCAAAGGCCTGTTGGCATTCTACAGTCCAGTTCACTTTCTTGGGCATTTTCTTGGAGGTGAGTTCAGTGAGGGCTGTCACAATGGATCCATATCCCTTCACAAACCTCCTGTAATACCCAGTCAAGCCAAGGAATGCCCTGACTTGAGTCTGGGTTTTTGGAGCTACCCAGTCCAGAATAGTCTGGATCTTGGGTTGGAGTGGCTGAACTTGGCCTCCACCTACAAGGTGGCCCAAGTAAACCACAGTTCCCTGCCCTATCTGGCATTTGGATGCCTTGATAGAGAGGCCTGCAGATTGCAGAGCCTTCAAGACCTTCTTCAGGTGGACCAGGTGATCCTGCCAGGTGGAGCTAAAGACAGCAATATCATCAAGATAAGCTGTGCTAAAGGCCTCCAAACCAGCAAGGACTTGATTCACCAACCTTTGGAAGGTGGCAGGGGCATTCTTTAAACCAAAGGGCATAACAGTGAACTGATAATGCCCATCAGGTGTGGAGAATGCTGTCTTTTCTTTTGCTCCAGGGGCCATTTTGATTTGCCAGTACCCTGCTGTTAAGTCAAAGGTACTTAAGAATTTGGCAGCCCCTAATTTGTCTATTAGCTCATCGGCTCTAGGAATGGGATGAGCATCTGTCTTGGTGACAGAGTTGAGACCTCTGTAGTCCACACAAAACCTCATCTCTCTCTTTCCTTCTTTGGTGTGAGGTTTGGGGACTAAGAACACTGGGCTAGCCCAGGGGCTGTCAGAGTACTCAATTACTCCCAATTCCAGCATCTTGTGGACTTCCACCTTGATGCTTTCTGTAAAGAAATGGCTCCCTGTTGCAGTTACCCCCCACTTTTTGCCTGATACTGATGCTGACTTGACTGAGAAGTGTGCTGGGACCCTGCTAACCAGGCCCCAGCACCAGTGTTCTTTCCACAATTGGCACAACCCTGGCACCTAGGTAAGTCCCTTGTAACTGGTACCAAGGGCCCTGATGCCAGGGAAGATCTCTAAGGGCTGCAGCATGTCTTATGCCACCCTAGAGACCCCTCACTCAGCACAGACACACTGCTTACCAGCTTGTGTGTGCTAGTGAGAACAAAATGAGTAAGTCGACATGGCACTACCCTCAGGGTGCCATGCCAGCCTCTCACTGCCTATGCAGTATAGGTAAGACACCCCTCTAGCAGGCCTTACAGCCCTAAGGCAGGGTGCACTATACCATAGGTGAGGGTACCAGTGCATGAGCACTGTGCCCCTACAGTGTCTAAGCAAAACCTTAGACATTGTAAGTGCAGGGTAGCCATAAGAGTATATGGTCTGGGAGTCTGTTTTACACGAACTCCACAGCACCATAATGGCTACACTGAAAACTGGGAAGTTTGGTATCAAACTTCTCAGCACAATAAATGCACACTGATGCCAGTGTACATTTTATTGTAAAATACACTACAGAGGGCACCTTAGAGGTGCCCCCTGAAACTTAACCGACTATCTGTGTAGGCTGACTGGTTCCAGCAGCCTGCCACACTAGAGACATGTTGCTGGCCCCATGGGGAGAGTGCCTTTGTCACTCTGAGGCCAGTAACAAAGCCTGCACTGGGTGGAGATGCTAACACCTCCCCCAGGCAGGGTTCCCCTTAGAGGTAAAATAGTGGTAAAAAGAGATAATACTAATGCTCTATTTTGTGGTAGTGTGGTCGAGCAGTAGGCTTATCCAAGGAGTAGTGTTAAGCATTTGTTGTACATACACATAGACAATAAATGAGGTACACACACTCAGAGACAAATCCAGCCAATAGGTTTTGTTATAGAAAAATATATTTTCTTAGTTTATTTTAAGAACCACAGGTTCACATTTAACATGTAATATCTTGTTTGAAAGGTATTGCAGGTAAGTACATTAGGAACTTTGAATCATTTCAATTGCATGTATACTTTTCAAGTTATTCACAAATAGCTATTTTAAAAGTGGACACAGTGCAATTTTCACAGTTCCTGGGGGAGGTAAGTTTTTGTTAGTTTTACCAGGTAAGTAAGACACTTACAGGGTTCAGTTCTTGGTCCAAGGTAGCCCACCGTTGGGGGTTCAGAGCAACCCCAAAGTTACCACACCAGCAGCTCCGGGCCGGTCAGGTGCAGAGTTCAAAGTGGTGCCCAAAACGCATAGGCTTCAATGGAGAGAAGGGGGTGCCCCGGTTCCGGTCTGCTTGCAGGTAAGTACCCGCGTCTTCGGAGGGCAGACCAGGGGGGTTTTGTAGGGCACCGGGGGGGACACAAGCCCACACAGAAATTTCACCCTCAGCGGCGCGGGGGCGGCCGGGTGCAGTGTTAGAACAAGCGTCGGGTTCACAATGGAAGTCAATGAGAGATCAGGGGATCTCTTCAGCGCTGCAGGCAGGCAAGGGGGGGCTTCCTCGGGGAAACCTCCGCTTGGGCAAGGGAGAGGGACTCCTGGGGGTCACTTCTGCAGTGAAAGTCCGGTCCTTCAGGTCCTGGGGGCTGCGGGTGCAGGGTCTTTTCCAGGCGTCGGGACTTAGGTTTCAGAGAGTCGCGGTCAGGGGAAGCCTCGGGATTCCCTCTGCAGGCGGCGCTGTGGGGGCTCAGGGGGGGACAGGTTTTGGTACTCACAGTCGTAGAGTAGTCCGGGGGTCCTCCCTGAGGTGTTGGTTCTGCACCAGCCGAGTCGGGGTCGCCGGGTGCAGTGTTGCAAGTCTCACGCGTCTTGCGGGGAGATTGCAGGGGTCTTTAAAGCTGCTCCTTTGGATAAAGGTGCAGTCTTTTTGGAGCAGGTCCGCTGTCCTCGGGAGTTTCTTGTCGTCGTCGAAGCAGGGCAGTCCTCAGAGGATTCAGAGGTCGCTGGTCCCTTTGGAAGGCGTCGCTGGAGCAGAGTTCTTTGGAAGGCAGGAGACAGGCCGGTGAGTTTCTGGAGCCAAGGCAGTTGTTGTCTTCTGGTCTTCCTCTGCAGGGGTTTTCAGCTAGGCAGTCCTTCTTGTTGTTGCAGGAATCTAATTTTCTAGGGTTCAGGGTAGCCCTTAAATATTAAATTTAAGGGCGTGTTTAGGTCTGGGGGGTTAGTAGCCAATGGCTACTAGCCCTGAGGGTGGGTACACCCTCTTTGTGCCTCCTCCCAAGGGGAGGGGGTCACAATCCTAACCCTATTGGGGGAATCCTCCATCTGCAAGATGGAGGATTTCTAGAAGTTAGAGTCACCTCAGCTCAGGACACCTTAGGGGCTGTCCTGACTGGCCAGTGACTCCTCCTTGTTATTCTCATTATTTTCTCCTGCCTTGCCGCCAAAAGTGGGGGCCGGGGCCGGAGGGGGCGGGCAACTCCACTAGCTGGAGTGTCCTGCGGTGCTGTGACAAAGGGGTGAGCCTTTGAGGCTCGCCGCCAGGTGTTACAGCTCCTGCCTGGGGGAGGTGTTAGCATCTCCACCCAGTGCAGGCTTTGTTACTGGCCTCAGAGTGACAAAGGCACTCTCCCCATGGGGCCAGCAACATGTCTCTAGTGTGGCAGGCTGCTGGAACCAGTCAGCCTACACAGACAGTCGGTTAAGTTTCAGGGGGCACCTCTAAGGTGCCCTCTGGGGTGTATTTTGCAATAAAATGTACACTGGCATCAGTGTGCATTTATTGTGCTGAGAAGTTTGATACCAAACTTCCCAGTTTTCAGTGTAGCCATTATGGTGCTGTGGAGTTCGTGTTTGAGAAACTCCCAGACCATATACTCTTATGGCTACCCTGCACTTACAATGTCTAAGGTTTTGTTTAGACACTGTAGGGGTACCATGCTCATGCACTGGTACCCTCACCTATGGTATAGTGCACCCTGCCTTAGGGCTGTAAGGCCTGCTAGAGGGGTGACTGACCTATACTTGCATAGGCAGTGAGAGGCTGGCATGGCACCCTGAGGGGAGTGCCATGTCGACTTACTCGTTTTGTTCTCACTAGCACCCACAAGCTGGCAAGCAGTGTGTCAGTGCTGAGTGAGAGGTCTCCAGGGTGGCATAAGACATGCTGCAGCCCTTAGAGACCTTCCTTGGCATCAGGGCCCTTGGTACTAGAAGTACCAGTTACAAGGGACTTATCTGGATGCCAGGGTCTGCCAATTGTGGATACAAAAGTACAGGTTAGGGAAAGAACACTGGTGCTGGGGCCTGGTTAGCAGGCCTCAGCACACTTTCAATTGTAAACATAGCATCAGCAAAGGCAAAAAGTCAGGGGGCAACCATGCCAAGGAGGCATTTCCTTACACACTTGGCATATTATTAGAAGTTACAAGTGGTTGCAACATCTTCCAATTTGTTCAAAACTGAACTACGGTTGCGAAGTGGAAAAGGAGTAAGGAGATGACAGCTCCCTATCCCTGGCGCAGGAACATGGTGAGGAATTTGAATGTTGTCAGTGACTCCCGCAATGGCTAGATCTTTATTTAAAAAAAAAAAAAAGTGGTAATATTCTAATCTGTCTGAGCCTCACCATGCCGGCTCCTGCAAGAGCTAGCTCTTCACTAGCAACATTAGGGTCACGATAGTTGATAATCACATAGCCTCCAAGAGATTTCCTCCTTAGTGGGCCTATGCCACCCACCCGACGAACGAACAAAATCTCTTTGAAAAGGTCCCATTTACGGCATACATTTGTATATAACCAAAAAATTGCTTTATTTTTCAGAGCTGAGGTAGATTAGATTGTGGGCCCTTGAAGCCTAGGCACATTTCCCAAGATAACCACATAAGGGCATGAAGCTGGGGGCTGGTCTATAACCGGGGGCTGTGGCGGAGGGTGCTCTACCCATTGATGCCTACACTGACTGACAGAATGTAGTATTCTATTTGAGGTTTGGGGAGTTGGATCCTGTAGACAAGAGTTAACAGAAATGGTGGCTAACTGATTAATTGAGCCACCCTCTCTACCCCCAATCTGTATACTGGAGGGAAAACTCTGAGCAGCTACCCCAGTTGAATAACTAGGACCCGGAGCCGCCACCTTAGGGGGAGGACCAATCAGAGACTATTGACTGGGTTGCTACGGGCAGTACTTGAGTGGGACCCTTCCCTACCACAGAAATTAAATTGCCCAAGCTAGATTCTAGCAAGGGTAGTCGGCTATGAATATGTTGTAACTTGGAGTCCAACAAATCATTGAACCAAGTCTTCACCAGTGCCCATGAATCAACATTTGGAGGGTGCAAAGGTTCTGGACTAACAGGAGTTTTGTAATGCGGGAGCTGTGATTTTGAGACTGGCTTAGGTTTCGGCTTTGGTAGCCCCCCTTTGCATTTTTTGGCAATGGGCAAGAATCCTGAGAACCACCCAAGGCACCAGAACAGTCAGCTACATTCAGACCTTCATCGACCACTGAATTGCCCCAATTCCAAACAGGGGGTTTGAATAACAGAAGTCACAGAAGAGGTTTCATGCGGTGTAAATCCAGCATAGCCAGTATCTTACATAACAACAGGACTTAAGGGCTTAGTAAGGGTCATGGATTTGATGTCCTCCACAACTAGAGAGAGGCGATGCTCTGCCATCTTAATTTGACACCAAATCCACGACCCGTACTAAGAAGTTATCAGTGGAGGACCGAGGGTGAGTTTTCAGGGTAGGGCCACTGGTCACCTTCCTTTCCCTCATAATGCCCAAACTTCCTAAAGAGGGGACTGAAAATACCCATAATAAGAGTAGCCTGAAGTTAAACAAATCAAAATAAAGTAACCTGAAAAGAGTGTGGGCCCAGCCCAGCCCAGCCTCTAATGTCTCTGACAGGCTAAGACTGGCCCGTCTTGGCCCTGGCATGTGCCCTGCGCACATCGGGAAGTGGTGGCAAGTTTTATGCGCCTCCGGGTGAGTGTCTGTGCCAGCGGCGTCCTGCTGCAATGGAGTCTGGGCCTGGAAGTGCGTAGCCCCACCACTCCACACCCTCCCCCAAGGAAAGTTGGAAAGGATCCAGAGGAATGAAAAAACTAGTATAGGGCTGAGCAGACAATGTCTAGCATACTGCAGGCCAGTGGTGACAAAACCTGCAGAAAGGTCTGACAGTAAAAAGGCATTAGATTGACATCTGTCCCTTGCGATGACTTCTTTTATATAACGGAGAGTTGTTTCTCTACATTATTGCAGATGGAATCCCAACTGGAAATTGTTTGAGTGGTTCGATTCAAGGAGTGTTGAGAGGGTACCACAGACTCAACATTTTTCACTATGTAGGCAGGGCTGGCATTGGGTCTGCAGTTTGACATATTCTCTGGATTAGTTTTTTCAATCCTTAGAACAGTTTTTAGTGCCAAGCGTAAACGTACAGCCTCTTGCATACTTTTGAGTGTACTTCTGTGGGCTTCCAGCTATTTCATTTGTTAGTATCAGTGTCATTTAAAAATCCTTGTTTGCTAGTGGTCAGTCATGCCTCTTTATCCCACCTTCTTCTGTGTCAGAGCGGGAACCAACTACTGTATAATAACGTTTTGTCATGATTATCTGATCTGTAGGGGACTTTTTTTTAACTTTATTTCCTGCTCCTGTCCAGGGAAGCTTCCCTTTTCATTTGTAGAGCATTCTTCCTCTGAGCTTAGCTCTGAACAAGGCTATAAATTAGGTTGGTATCTTGGTCACATTTGGTCTTTATGGGCACTCTGCACCCGCTCTCAGCTTCCTGGTTCCTCCCTTCCTTGGCTTGGATTTTCTTTACCAAGTGTGCCTGCCTGTGTGCTGAGAGCAAGGGTAATTACTTATAGCTCAGGCACCCAACTCTACCAGGGCTCCGCAATCCTTAGAGACAATGCCCACTTCTGCTCCATACTGGGATCCCACTCGCAGCTCCATCAGTGCACCTCAGTTCACCCACTCCAAGCCCTCAGCCGTGCTGGTGCAGGGAACCCCACACACTTTCTGCCAAAGCACCTCAGTTCTCACAGTCCTTACACTCTGCTGCTCCAGTAGTGGGACCTTGGGTGCAGCTCCATCAGTCCACCGCAGATCACACTCTCCAAGCCCTTAGCAGTGCCAGGAACCCCACACACGCAGTCTTGTCAGAGCACCTCAGTTCTTGCAATCAGTACACTCTACTGTTCCAGTACTGGGACCTTGCGCGCATCTCTATCAGTGCACTTCAGTTCACACACTCCAAGCCCTCAGCCGTGCCAGTGCCACAGCCCCACACACACTGTCTGCCAGAGTACCTCAGTTCTTACAGTCGGTTCACTCTGCTTTTCCAGTACTGGGACCTCGGGCGCAGCTCTATCAGTATACCTCAGTTCACACACTCCAAGCCCTCAGCCATGCCCGTGCCAGAACCACACACACGCCGCCTGCCAGAGCAACTCGGTTCTTACGGTCAGTGAGACTGCTGTTACAGTACTAGGACCTAAGGCGCAGCTCCATCAGTGCACCTCAGTTCTACCTCAGCAATGTCACTTACTTTCCCATACTGCGACCCTGCTTGCATACAGTTCCATCACAGCAGCTCAATTCTAATAGTCAGTCCCACTGCCAAGCCAATACTGGACCTAAAAGAGCAAAAGACAGCTCAGCCAGTGCATCTCAAGTCTAACGTCCAACACCATTGATGATGGGAACCAACATAACTCCCCCAGAATCCATCAATTCTAACATTCACTGAACATTTCTTCTCAGTACTAAGGCTCACACGCCCTTCAGGACTCCTCACTTCTGTGGTTCAGAGGCAGTGCTTAGAAATTTGGGGCAAGAGACTGAAGCATGTACGTTGTACGTCCGTTGTGCAGTGTCTTAGGTGGACATTGGCTGTCAATCTTGACAAGACACCATCTGGTATAGCTCATAGGTGGAACCCATTGAATTTCAGCACTTAACATTTTTTCTTGGACAAGAGCAACAAAGTCAGACTTCACATTTGAACAAGATGTCATCCTCTGCACCATTGTGATGCGGCCAAATAATTATTCACATTAAGCTGTAATCAACTAACTCTTTAAGAGGATCTCTCAAGAAGTCTTTTTGCCAGCAGTGCTTAGTTTGTAAAATAAGTAGTCCCGGGGTCCAGAGTTGATCTCCGAAATCAGTTGCCAGGGCTATTGAATGTCAGGCTTGTGAATACTAATGTCTCAGCCTGATTCCACCTCATGCCTCTGGAATACACTCATTGACCCTTCATTTCTCAGTTAAATTATTTTTCATCCATTCTTTATCCCTTTGTCACAGTTTTCCCATATTTCTTTTCCTCCACTATTCTGTTGTTCTCTCTGCTGCTCTTGATCAAAGTGCCTAGTAATGAGTGCCATTGGGCCCCACTTGCAACCAATGGCTCAAATTAAGCACTTCTTGCTAGCACCTGGCTGTTACGCTCCCTCTCAACCATCTGCACTGCAAAAATAATGCATAAGTCTTGTCTGCACTGAACCTTTTAATTTTGTTCAGCCACCTGCTCATCACTGGTGACATTCCACTCCTTTGGCACTAACCATTGCTAACAAGACCTTCTCTAACTCGAGATGTCCCAGACAATTTCTATTCTGTCTCTCTCTTTCTCTTTTCTCTTCCCCCCTTCCCCCCCCCCCCCCCCCCCCGGATTTTTTATTTTATTTTTGCTCAGGAATAAGCATTTGTTGAGGTCAAAGGTGCATTCCTTGTAGACTGGTTTTATGCCTAGTCACAGCACTTAGCATGACCTCTGTGGTGGATGCTGGTCTATAGAGGTGTCAGGCCCTGCTTTTTTTTTTCAGCTGCCTTTAGCACCATTAATCAATTCCTGCTCCTCTTCAGACTTGAAGAAATGGGCCTTAAAAGATTTGGTTCTGACTTGATTAAGTCCTCTATGACTGACTGGGTGTGAACCCTCTAGGTCCAAGGACAACCACATTAGCTGTGGTGCACCCTGGGTTTACTACTCTCCCATCTACGATTTAATATTTACATGTTGCTACTTGCTCCTTTCTTGCACTCATTGGGGTACAGTGATTTGGTTGATACTCCGCTTAAGTCCAGGCAGCTTCCTCTCCTTCTCTGTTTGCAAAAGACACACTGTCTGACTGATGCACTAACTATAAAGCAATGCTAGATGTTGACTAACTTTTTAAAAACGTTAATGCAACAGAAACCGAGTTATTTATTGCTTGAAACGCTGGAGCTCTTACATCTGGACTGAACTTCCATCTGACAAAGTTGTTCACCGTTTCTGCATCAATCTTGATGCAGATTTCATCTTGGCGCTCTAGTGGCATGGTATTGTAGTAAACCGGGCGTTGATTGCACTAGTCCCCCCACTGTTTTCCTGTTTTTGATACAAGTTTGACTGAAGTGCAATGGATTCCTGCTAATCAGGTCCCTAGTGCCAGTTTTCCTTTCCCAAAACAAGACAGCTGGTCACTAGACCGCCAAGTGGCCAGGCCCTTAGCACCTCTGTAAGTCTCTAGTAAATGGAGCCTCTGGTACCTAAGACAGGGGTACTAAAGAGGGTTCTCCAAAAGCTGCCTCCAAGAGCTGCAGCACAGCTTGTGCCCCTCTAAGGGACACAGCACCAAACTCATACAGACTGCCACTGCAGGCTTCGTGACAAGGTGCTCCAAAAAGTTAAATGAAAACATGACATGGCACACACTCGTGAGCCATGTCCCTTAACACTTCCTGTAATATTTTTAAGTCACCCTTCCAGCAGGCCTTATAACCCTAAGGTAGGGTGCAATATATATAAAGGTGAGGGCATATCCACATGAGCAAATCTACCCCTACTATGTCTTTGTTGATTGTTAGACCTAGTAAGTGAACAGGGAAGCCATTTTAAATACATCTGCAGAACCATGGTCAAATCTTGTTCCCCAGCTACATTGTGGCTTCACTGAAAATAAGGATGCCCATTGATGGATTTATTAATATATTAACCCAGAGGGCACCTTAGAGGTGCCATCAGAAAACTTACCAACTTCTGTTGTGCTGACTGACCAGTTTCCAACAGTCTACCACCAACTGACATGCTTCTGTCCCCCAAGAGCGGATACACCCTTCTTGTGCCCACACCTTCTGTGGAGGGGGGGGAGGGGCACATCACTATCCCTATTGGTCCCTGTCCTCCAAACCAAGATGGAGCATTCTGCAAGGAGGGGGTCACCTCTGCTCTGGACAAATTAGGCCTGGTCCTGGCAGGGGGTGGTCACTCCTCCCTGTTTTCCATAATTTTCCCGCCGGACTTGTGCCAAAAGTGGGGCTTTGTCCGGGGGGATGGCCATCTCCACTACCCGGGGTTCCCTGGAGCACTGTAACCAGAGGCTTGAGCCTTTGAGGCTCATCCCCAGGATTACATTTCCTGTAGGGGGGGAGGTACGAAGCATCTCCACCCAGGACAGGCTTTGTTTCTGGCCACAGAGTGCACAAAGGCACTGTAGGAAGTTGGCTCTGTATGCACTATTTCAAAGTAAGGAATAGTATGCACAGAGTCCAAGGGTTCCCCTTAGAGGTAAGATAGTGGCAAAAAGAGATAATACTAATGCTCTATTTTGTGGTAGTGTGGTCGAGCAGTAGGCTTATCAAAGGAGTAGTGTTAAGCATTTGTTGTACATACACACAAGCAATAAATGAGGAACACACATTCAGAGACAATTCCAGGCCAATAGGTTTTTGTATAGAAAAATATATTTTCTTAGTTTATTTTAAGAACCACAGGTTCAAATTCTACATGTAATACTTTGCATGAAAGGTATTGCAGGTAAGTACTTTAGGAACTTTGAATAATCACAATAGCATATATTCTTTTCAAATAAATCACATATAGCTATTTTAAAACTAGACTGCAATTTTCACAGTTCCTAGGGGAGGTAAGTGTAAAGAAATGGCTCCCTATTGCAGTTACCCCCCACTTTTTGCCTGATACTGATGCTGACTTGACTGAGAAGTGTGCTGGGACCCTGCTAACCAGTCCCCAGCACCAGTGTTCTTTCACCTAAAATGTACCATTGTTTCCACAATTGGCACAACCCTGGCACCTAGTAAGTCCCTTGTAACTGGTACCCCTGGTACCAAGGGCCCTGATGCCAGGGAAGGTCTCTAAGGGCTGCAGCATGTCTTATGCCACCCTAGGGACCCCTCACTCAGCACAGACACTGCTTGCCAGCTTGTGTGTGCTGATGGGGAGAAAATGACTAAGTCGACATGGCACTCCCCTCAGGGTGCCATGCCAACCTCCCACTGCCTGTGGCATAGGTAAGTCACCCCTCTAGTAGGCCTTACAGCACTAAGGCAGGGTGCCCTATACCACAGGTGAGGGCATATGTGCATGAGCACTATGCCCCTACAGTGTCTAAGCAAAACCTTAGACATTGTAAGTGCAGGGTAGCCATAAGAGTATATGGGCTGGGAGTCTGTCAAAAACGAACTCCACAGCTCCATAATGGCTACACTGAATACTGGGAAGTTTAGTATCAAACTTCCCAGAATAATAAACCCACACTGATGCCAGTGTTGGATTTATTAAAAAATGCACACAGAGGGCATCTTAGAGATACCCCCTGTATTTTACCCAATTGTTCAGTGCAGGACTGACTGGTCTGTGCCAGCCTGCTGCTGAGAGACGAGTGTCTGACCTCATGCGGTGAGAGCCTTTGTGCTCTCTGAGGACAGAAACAAAGCCTGCTCTGGGTGGAGGTGCTTCACACCTCCCCCCTGCAGGAACTGTAACACCTAGTGTAGGAAGTTGGCTCTGTATGTGCTATTTCAAAGTAAGGAATAGCATGCACAGAGTCCAAGGGTTCCCCTTAGAGGTAAGATAGTGGCAAAAAGAGATAATACTAATGCTCTATTTTGTGGTAGTGTGGTCGAGCAGTAGGCTTATCCAAGGAGTAGTGTTAAGCATTTGTTGTACATACACATAGACAATAAATGAGGTACACACACTCAGAGACAAATCCAGCCAATAGGTTTTTATATAGAAAAATATCTTTTCTTAGTTTATTTTAAGAACCACAGGTTCAAATTCTACATGTAATATCTCATTCGAAAGGTATTGCAGGTAAGTACTTTAGGAACTTCAAATCATCAAAATTGCATGTATACTTTTCAAGTTATTCACAAATAGCTGTTTTAAAAGTGGACACTTAGTGCAATTTTCACCGTTCCTAGGGGAGGTAAGTATTTGTTAGGTTAACCAGGTAAGTAAGACACTTACAGGGCTTAGTTCTTGGTCCAAGGTAGCCCACCGTTGGGGGTTCAGAGCAACCCCAAAGTCACCACACCAGCAGCTCAGGGCCGGTCAGGTGCAGAGTTCAAAGTGGTGCCCAAAACACATAGGCTAGAATGGAGAGAAGGGGGTGCCCCGGTTCCGGTCTGCTTGCAGGTAAGTACCCGCGTCTTCGGAGGGCAGACCAGGGGGGTTTTGTAGGGCACCGGGGGGGACACAAGCCCACACAGAAATTTCACCCTCAGCGGCACGGGGGCGGCCGGGTGCAGTGTAGAAACAAGCGTCGGGTTCGCAATGTTAGTCTATGAGAGATCTCGGGATCTCTTCAGCGCTGCAGGCAGGCAAGGGGGGGGTTCCTCGGGGAAACCTCCATTTGATCAAGGGAGAGGGACTCCTGGGGGTCACTCCTCCAGTGAAAGTCCGGTCCTTCAGGTCCTGGGGGCTGCGGGTGCAGGGTCTCTCCCAGGTGTCGGGACTTAGGATTCAAAGAGTCGCGGTCAGGGGAAGCCTCGCGATTCCCTCTGCAGGCGGCGCTGTGGGGGCTCAGGGGGGACAGGTTTTTGTACTCACAGTCTTAGAGTAGTCCTGGGGTCCCTCCTGAGGTGTTGGATCGCCACCAGCCGAGTCGGGGTCGCCGGGTGCAGTGTTGCAAGTCTCACGCTTCTTGCGGGGAGCTTGCAGGGATCTTTAAAGCTGCTGGAAACAAAGTTGCAGCTTTTCTTGGAGCAGGTCCGCTGTCCTCGGGAGTTTCTTGTCTTTTCGAAGCAGGGGCAGTCCTCAGAGGATGTCGAGGTCGCTGGTCCCTTTGGAAGGCGTCGCTGGAGCAGGATCTTTGGAAGGCAGGAGACAGGCCGGTGAGTTTCTGGAGCCAAGGCAGTTGTCGTCTTCTGGTCTTCCGCTGCAGGGGTTTTCAGCTAGGCAGTCCTTCTTCTTGTAGTTTGCAGGAATCTAATTTTCTAGGGTTCAGGGTAGCCCTTAAATACTAAATTTAAGGGCGTGTTTAGGTCTGGGGGGTTAGTAGCCAATGGCTACTAGCCCTGAGGGTGGGTACACCCTCTTTGTGCCTCCTCCCAAGGGGAGGGGGTCACAATCCTAACCCTATTGGGGGAATCCTCCATCTGCAAGATGGAGGATTTCTAAAAGTTAGAGTCACCTCAGCTCAGGACACCTTAGGGGCTGTCCTGACTGGCCAGTGACTCCTCCTTGTTATTCTCATTATTTTCTCCGGCCTTGCCGCCAAAAGTGGGGCCTGGCCGGAGGGGGCGGGCAACTCCACTAGCTGGAGTGTCCTGCTGGGTTGGCACAAAGGAGGTGAGCCTTTGAGGCTCACCGCCAGGTGTGACAATTCCTGCCTGGGGGAGGTGTTAGCATCTCCACCCAGTGCAGGCTTTGTTACTGGCCTCAGAGTGACAAAGGCACTCTCCCCATGGGGCCAGCAACATGTCTCGGTTTGTGGCAGGCTGCTAAAACTAGTCAGCCTACACAGATAGTCGGTTAAGTTTCAGGGGGCACCTCTAAGGTGCCCTCTGGGGTGTATTTTACAATAAAATGTACACTGGCATCAGTGTGCATTTATTGTGCTGAGAAGTTTGATACCAAACTTCCCAGTTTTCAGTGTAGCCATTATGGTGCTGTGGAGTTCGTGTTTGACAAACTCCCAGACCATATACTCTTATGGCTACCCTGCACTTACAATGTCTAAGGTTTTGTTTAGACACTGTAGGGGTACCATGCTCATGCACTGGTACCCTCACCTATGGTATAGTGCACCCTGCCTTAGGGCTGTAAGGCCTGCTAGAGGGGTGTCTTACCTATACTGCATAGGCAGTGAGAGGCTGGCATGGCACCCTGAGGGGAGTGCCATGTCGACTTACTCGTTTTGTCCTCACTAGCACACACAAGCTGGCAAGCAGTGTGTCTGTGCTGAGTGAGAGGTCTCCAGGGTGGCATAAGACATGCTGCAGCCCTTAGAGACCTTCCTTGGCATCAGGGCCCTTGGTACTAGAAGTACCAGTTACAAGGGACTTATCTGGATGCCAGGGTCTGCCAATTGTGGATACCAAAGTACAGGTTAGGGAAAGAACACTGGTGCTGGGGCCTGGTTAGCAGGCCTCAGCACACTTTCAATTGTAAACATAGCATCAGCAAAGGCAAAAAGTCAGGGGGCAACCATGCCAAGGAGGCATTTCCTTACACAACCCCCCCCCCAAACGAAAGAGGATGAGACTAACCTTTCCCAAGAGAGTCTTCATTTTCTAAGTGGAAGAACCTGGAAAGGCCATCTGCATTGGCATGGGCAGTCCCAGGTCTGTGTTCCACTATAAAGTCCATTCCCTGTAGGGAGATGGACCACCTCAACAGTTTAGGATTTTCACCTTTCATTTGCATCAGCCATTTGAGAGGTCTGTGGTCAGTTTGAACTAGGAAGTGCGTCCCAAAGAGGTATGGTCTCAGCTTCTTCAGGGACCAAACCACAGCAAAGGCCTCCCTCTCAATGGCACTCCAACGCTGCTCCCTGGGGAGTAACCTCCTGCTAATGAAAGCAACAGGCTGGTCAAGGCCATCATCATTTGTTTGGGACAAAACTGCCCCTATCCCATGTTCAGAGGCATCAGTCTGCACAATGAACTGCTTAGAATAATCTGGAGCTTTGAGAACTGGTGCTGAGCACATTGCTTGTTTCAGGGTGTCAAAGGCCTGTTGGCATTCCACAGTCCAGTTCACTTTCTTGGGCATTTTCTTGGAGGTGAGTTCAGTGAGGGCTGTCACAATGGATCCATATCCCTTCACAAACCTCCTGTAATACCCAGTCAAGCCAAGGAATGCCCTGACTTGAGTCTGGGTTTTTGGAGCTACCCAGTCCAGAATAGTCTGGATCTTGGGTTGGAGTGGCTGAACTTGGCCTCCACCTACAAGGTGTCCCAAGTAAACCACAGTTCCCTGCCCTATCTGGCATTTGGATGCCTTGATAGAGAGGCCTGCAGATTGCAGAGCCTTCAAAACCTTCTTCAGGTGGACCAGGTGATCCTGCCAGGTGGAGCTAAAGACAGCAATATCATCAAGATAAGCTGTGCTAAAGGACTCCAAGCCAGCAAGGACTTGATTCACCAACCTTTGGAAGGTGGCAGGGGCATTCTTTAAACCAAAGGGCATAACAGTAAACTGATAATGCCCATCAGGTGTGGAGAATGCTGTTTTCTCTTTTGCTCCAGGTGCCATTTTTATTTGCCAGTACCCTGCTGTCAAGTCAAAGGTACTTAAGAATTTGGCAGCACCTAATTTGTCTATGAGCTCATCAGCTCTGGGAATTGGATGAGCATCTGTCTTGGTGACAGAATTGAGCCCTCTGTAGTCCACACAAAACCTCATCTCTTTCTTTCCATCTTTGGTGTGAGGTTTGGGGACTAAGACCACTGGGCTAGCCCAGGGGCTGTCAGAGCGCTCAATTACTCCCAATTCCAGCATCTTGTGGACTTCCACCTTGATGCTTTCCTTTACATGGTCAGACTGTCTAAAGATTTTGTTCTTGACAGGCATGCTGTCTCCTGTGTCCACATCATGGGTACACAGGTGTGTCTGACCAGGGGTTAAGGAGAAGAGTTCAGGAAACTGTTGTAGGACTCTCCTACAATCAGCTTGCTGTTGGCCAGAGAGGGTGTCTGAGTAGATCACTCCATCTACTGTGCCATCTTTTGGGTCTGATGACAGAAGATCAGGGAGAGGTTCACTCTCTGCCTCCTGATCCTCATCTGTTACCATCAACAGATTGACATCAGCCCTGTCATGGAAGAGCTTAAGGCGGTTCACATGGATCACCCTCTTGGGGCTCCTGCTTGTGCCCAGGTCCACCAGGTAGGTGACCTGACTCTTCCTTTCTAGTACTGGGTAAGGGCCACTCCATTTGTCCTGGAGTGCCCTGGGAGCCACAGGCTCCAGAACCCAGACTTTCTGCCCTGGTTGGAACTCCACCAGTGCAGCCTTTTGGTCATACCAAAACTTCTGGAGCTGTTGGCTGGCCTCAAGGTTTTTGGTTGCCTTTTCCATGTACTCTGCCATTCTAGAGCGAAGGCCAAGTACATAGTCCACTATGTCCTGTTTAGGCTCATGGAGAGGTCTCTCCCAGCCTTCTTTAACAAGAGCAAGTGGTCCTCTTACAGGATGACCAAACAGAAGTTCAAAGGGTGAGAATCCTACTCCCTTCTGTGGCACCTCTCTGTAAGCGAAAAGCAGACATGGCAAGAGGACATCCCATCTCCTTTTGAGTTTTTCTGGGAGCCCCATGATCATGCCTTTTAATGTCTTGTTGAATCTCTCAACCAAGCCATTAGTTTGTGGATGGTATGGTGTAGTGAATTTATAAGTCACTCCACACTCATTCCACATGTGCTTTAGGTATGCTGACATGAAGTTGGTACCTCTGTCAGACACCACCTCCTTGGGGAAACCCACTCTGGTAAAGATACCAATGAGGGCCTTGGCTACTGCAGGGGCAGTAGTCGACCTAAGGGGAATAGCTTCAGGATACCTGGTAGCATGATCCACTACTACCAGGATATACATATTTCCTGAGGCTGTGGGAGGTTCTAGTAGACCAACTATGTCCACACCCACTCTTTCAAAGGGAACCCCCACCACTGGAAGTGGAATGAGGGGGGCCTTTGGATGCCCACCTGTCTTACCACTGGCTTGACAGGTGGGGCAGGAGAGGCAAAACTCCTTAACCATGTTGGACATATTGGGCCAGTAGAAGTGGTTGACTAACCTCTCCCACGTCTTGGTTTGTCCCAAATGTCCAGCAAGGGGAATGTCATGGGCCAATGTTAGGATGAACTTCCTGAATAGCTGAGGCACTACCACTCTCCTAGTGGCACCAGGTTTGGGGTCTCTGGCCTCAGTGTACAGGAGTCCATCTTCCCAATAGACCCTATGCGTTCCATTTTTCTTGCCTTTGGACTCTTCAGCAGCTTGCTGCCTAAGGCCTTCAAGAGAGGGACAGGTTTCTTGTCCCTTACACAGCTCCTCCCTTGAGGGTCCCCCTGGGCCTAAGAGCTCAACCTGATAAGGTTCAAGCTCCAAAGGCTCAGTTCCCTCAGAGGGCAGAACTTCTTCCTGAGAAGAGAGGTTCCCTTTCTTTTGCTGTGTTGTAGTTGGTTTCCCAACTGACTTTCCTGTTCTCTTGGTAGGCTGGGCCATTCTTCCAGACTCCAGCTCTACTTGTTCACCCTGTGCCTTGCATTGTGCTCTTGTTTTCACACACACCAGTTCAGGGATGCCCAGCATTGCTGCATGGGTTTTTAGTTCTACCTCAGCCCATGCTGAGGACTCCAGGTCATTTCCAAGCAGACAGTCCACTGGGATATTTGAGGAGACCACCACCTGTTTCAGGCCATTGACCCCTCCCCATTCTAAAGTAACCATTGCCATGGGATGTACTTTTCTCTGATTGTCAGCGTTGGTGACTGTGTAAGTTTTTCCAGTCAGGTATTGGCCAGGGGAAACCAGTTTCTCTGTCACCATGGTGACACTGGCACCTGTATCCCTCAGGCCCTCTATTCTAGTCCCATTAATTAAGAGTTGCTGTCTGTATTTTTGCATGTTAGGCGGCCAGACAGCTAGGGTGGCTAAATCCACCCCACCCTCAGAAACTAGAGTAGCTTCAGTGTGGACCCTGATTTGCTCTGGGCACACTGTTGATCCCACTTGGAGACTAGCCATACCAGTGTTACCTGGATGGGAGTTTGGAGTGGAACCTTTCTTGGGACAGGCCTTGTCTCCAGTTTGGTGCCCATGCTGTTTACAGCTATGACACCAGGCCTTTTTGGGATCAAAGTTTTTACCCTTGTACCCATTGTTTTGTGAAGAGGCTCTGGGCCCACCCTCCTGTGCAGGTTTTTGGGGGCCTGTAGAAGACTCTTTACTATTTTTAGTTTTGGTTGTCTCATCACCCTTCCCCTGGGGAGTCTTTGTGACCCCTTTCTTTTGGTCACCCCCTGTTGAAGTCTTGGACACCCTTGTCTTGACCCAATGGTCCGCCTTCTTTCCCAATTCTTGGGGAGAAATTGGTCCTAGGTCTACCAGATGCTGATGCAGTTTATCATTGAAACAATTACTTAACAGGTGTTCTTTCACAAATAAATTGTACAGCCCATCATAATTGCTTACACCACTGCCTTGAATCCAACCATCTAGTGTTTTCACTGAGTAGTCAACAAAGTCAACCCAGGTCTGGCTCGAAGATTTTTGAGCCCCCCTGAACCTAATCCTGTACTCCTCAGTGGAGAATCCAAAGCCCTCAATCAGGGTACCCTTCATGAGGTCATAAGATTCTGCATCTTTTCCAGAGAGTGTGAGGAGTCTATCCCTACACTTTCCAGTGAACATTTCCCAAAGGAGAGCACCCCAGTGAGATCTGTTCACTTTTCTGGTTACACAAGCCCTCTCAAAAGCTGTGAACCACTTGGTGATGTCATCACCATCTTCAAATTTTGTCACAATCCCTTTGGGGATTTTTAACATGTCAGGAGAATCTCTGACCCTATTTATATTGCTGCCACCATTGATGGGTCCTAGGCCCATCTCTTGTCTTTCCCTTTCTATGGCTAGGAGCTGTCTCTCTAAAGCCAATCTTTTGGCCATCCTGGCTAACAGGAGGTCATCTTCACTGAGAGCATCCTCAGTGATTTCAGAAATGTGGGACCCTCCTGTGAGGGACTCACTATTTCTGACTAACACAGTTGGAGACAGGACTTGAGGGGTCCTGTTCTCCCTATTTAGGACTGGAGGAGGGACATTGGCCTCCAAGTCACTAATTTCTTCCTCTGTGAGGTCATCATCAGAGGGGTTGGCTTTTTCAAACTCTGCCAACAGCTCCTGGAGCTGAATTTTGGTAGGTCTGGAGCCAATGGTTATTTTTTTGATATTACAGAGAGACCTTAGCTCCCTCATCTTAAGATGGAGGTAAGGTGTGGTGTCGAGTTCCACCACATTCATCTCTGTATCAGACATTATTTTGCTAAAAGTTGGAAGACTTTTTAAAGAATCTAAAACTGTTTCTAGAATCTAATTTCAAACTTTTAACAAACTTTTAAACTCTAAAAGACAATGCTAAACAGGGACTTAACACACAAGGCCCTAGCAGGACTTTTAAGAATTTAGAAAAATTTCAAATTGCAAAAATGAATTTCTAATGACAATTTTGGAATTTGTCGTGTGATCAGGTATTGGCTGAGTAGTCCAGCAAATGCAAAGTCTTGTACCCCACCGCTGATCCACCAATGTAGGAAGTTGGCTCTGTATGTGCTATTTCAAAGTAAGGAATAGCATGCACAGAGTCCAAGGGTTCCCCTTAGAGGTAAGATAGTGGCAAAAAGAGATAATACTAATGCTCTATTTTGTGGTAGTGTGGTCGAGCAGTAGGCTTATCCAAGGAGTAGTGTTAAGCATTTGTTGTACATACACATAGACAATAAATGAGGTACACACACTCAGAGACAAATCCAGCCAATAGGTTTTTATATAGAAAAATATCTTTTCTTAGTTTATTTTAAGAACCACAGGTTCAAATTCTACATGTAATATCTCATTCGAAAGGTATTGCAGGTAAGTACTTTAGGAACTTCAAATCATCAAAATTGCATGTATACTTTTCAAGTTATTCACAAATAGCTGTTTTAAAAGTGGACACTTAGTGCAATTTTCACCGTTCCCAGGGGAGGTAAGTATTTGTTAGGTTAACCAGGTAAGTAAGACACTTACAGGGCTTAGTTCTTGGTCCAAGGTAGCCCACCGTTGGGGGTTCAGAGCAACCCCATAGTCACCACACCAGCAGCTCAGGGCCGGTCAGGTGCAGAGTTCAAAGTGGTGCCCAAAACGCATAGGCTAGAATGGAGAGAAGGGGGTGCCCCGGTTCCGGTCTGCTTGCAGGTAAGTACCCGCGTCTTCGGAGGGCAGACCAGGGGGGTTTTGTAGGGCACCGGGGGGGACACAAGCCCACACAGAAATTTCACCCTCAGCGGCGCGGGGGCGGCCGGGTGCAGTGTAGAAACAAGCGTCGGGTTCGCAATGTTAGTCTATGAGAGATCTCGGGATCTCTTCAGCGCTGCAGGCAGGCAAGGGGGGGGTTCCTCGGGGAAACCTCCACTTGATCAAGGGAGAGGGACTCCTGGGGGTCACTCCTCCAGTGAAAGTCCGGTCCTTCAGGTCCTGCGGGTTGCGGGTGCAGGGTCTCTCCCAGGTGTCGGGACTTAGGATTCAAAGAGTCGCGGTCAGGGGAAGCCTCGGGATTCCCTCTGCAGGCGGCGCTGTGGGGGCTCAGGGGGGACAGGTTTTTGTACTCACAGTCTTAGAGTAGTCCTGAGGTCCCTCCTGAGGTGTTGGATCGCCACCAGCCGAGTCGGGGTCGCCGGGTGCAGTGTTGCAAGTCTCACGCTTCTTGCGGGGAGCTTGCAGGGATCTTTAAAGCTGCTGGAAACAAAGTTGCAGCTTTTCTTGGAGCAGGTCCGCTGTCCTCGGGAGTTTCTTGTCTTTTCGAAGCAGGGGCAGTCCTCAGAGGATGTCGAGGTCGCTGGTCCCTTTGGAAGGCGTCGCTGGAGCAGGATCTTTGGAAGGCAGGAGACAGGCCGGTGAGTTTCTGGAGCCAAGGCAGTTGTCGTCTTCTGGTCTTCCGCTGCAGGGGTTTTCAGCTAGGCAGTCCTTCTTGTAGTTTGCAGGAATCTAATTTTCTAGGGTTCAGGGTAGCCCTTAAATACTAAATTTAAGGGCGTGTTTAGGTCTGGGGGGTTAGTAGCCAATGGCTACTAGCCCTGAGGGTGGGTACACCCTCTTTGTGCCTCCTCCCAAGGGGAGGGGGTCACAATCCTAACCCTATTGGGGGAATCCTCCATCTGCAAGATGGAGGATTTCTAAAAGTTAGAGTCACCTCAGCTCAGGACACCTTAGGGGCTGTCCTGACTGGCCAGTGACTCCTCCTTGTTATTCTCATTATTTTCTCCGGCCTTGCCGCCAAAAGTGGGGCCTGGCCGGAGGGGGCGGGCAACTCCACTAGCTGGAGTGTCCTGCTGGGTTAGCACAAAGGAGGTGAGCCTTTGAGGCTCACCGCCAGGTGTGACAATTCCTGCCTGGGGGAGGTGTTAGCATCTCCACCCAGTGCAGGCTTTGTTACTGGCCTCAGAGTGACAAAGGCACTCTCCCCATGGGGCCAGCAACATGTCTCGGTTTGTGGCAGGCTGCTAAAACTAGTCAGCCTACACAGATAGTCGGTTAAGTTTCAGGGGGCACCTCTAAGGTGCCCTCTGGGGTGTATTTTACAATAAAATGTACACTGGCATCAGTGTGCATTTATTGTGCTGAGAAGTTTGATACCAAACTTCCCAGTTTTCAGTGTAGCCATTATGGTGCTGTGGAGTTCGTGTTTGACAAACTCCCAGACCATATACTCTTATGGCTACCCTGCACTTACAATGTCTAAGGTTTTGTTTAGACACTGTAGGGGTACCATGCTCATGCACTGGTACCCTCACCTATGGTATAGAGCACCCTGCCTTAGGGCTGTAAGGCCTGCTAGAGGGGTGTCTTACCTATACTGCATAGGCAGTGAGAGGCTGGCATGGCACCCTGAGGGGAGTGCCATGTCGACTTACTCGTTTTGTCCTCACTAGCACACACAAGCTGGCAAGCAGTGTGTCTGTGCTGAGTGAGAGGTCTCCAGGGTGGCATAAGACATGCTGCAGCCCTTAGAGACCTTCCTTGGCATCAGGGCCCTTGGTACTAGAAGTACCAGTTACAAGGGACTTATCTGGATGCCAGGGTCTGCCAATTGTGGATACCAAAGTACAGGTTAGGGAAAGAACACTGGTGCTGGGGCCTGGTTAGCAGGCCTCAGCACACTTTCAATTGTAAACATAGCATCAGCAAAGGCAAAAAGTCAGGGGGCAACCATGCCAAGGAGGCATTTCCTTACACCTAGCCATGAGCTTCAAAGGCTCAAGCTTCGTGTTACAATGCCCCAGGGCACTCCAGCTAGTGGAGATGCCCGCCTCCTGGACCCAGCCCCCACTTTTGGCGGCAAGTCCAGGAGAGATAATGAGAAAAACAAGGAGTCGTCACTGGCCAGTCAGGACAGCCCCTAAGGTGTCCTGAGCTGAGGTGACTCTGACTTTTAGAAATCCTCCATCTTCCAGATGGAGGATTCCCCCAATAGGATTAGGGATGTGACCCCCTCCCCTTGGGAGGAGGCACAAAGAGGGTGTACCCACCCTCAGGGCTAGTAGCCATTGGCTACTAACCCCCCAGACCTAAACACGCCCTTAAATTTAGTATTTAAGGGCTTCCCTGAACCTAAAGAATTAGATTCCTGCAACAACAAGAAGAAGGACTGCCCAGCTGAAAACCCCTGCAGAGGAAGACCAGAAGACAACAACTGCCTTGGCTCCAGAAACTCACCGGCCTGTCTCCTGCCTTCCAAAGAACTCTGCTCCAGCGACGCCTTCCAAAGGGACCAGCGACCTCTGAATCCTCTGAGGACTGCCCTGCTTCGACGACGACAAGAAACTCCTGAGGACAGCGGACCTGCTCCAAAAAGACTGCAACTTTGTTTCAAGAAGCAGCTTTAAAGAACCCTGCAACTTCCCGCAAGAAGCGTGAGACTTGCAACACTGCAACCGGCGACCCCGACTCGGCTGGTGGAGAACCAACACCTCAGGGAGGACCCCCGGACTACTCTACGACTGTGAGTACCAAAACCTGTCCCCCCTGAGCCCCCACAGCGCCGCCTGCAGAGGGAATCCCGAGGCTTCCCCTGACCGCGACTCTCTGAAACCTAAGTCCCGACGCCTGGAAAAGACCCTGCACCCGCAGCCCCCAGGACCTGAAGGACCGGACTTTCACTGCAGAAGTGACCCCCAGGAGTCCCTCTCCCTTGCCCAAGTGGAGGTTTCCCCGAGGAAGCCCCCCCTTGCCTGCCTGCAGCGCTGAAGAGATCCCTCGATCTCTCATTGACTTACATTGCGAACCCGACGCTTGTTCTAACACTGCACCCGGCCGCCCCCGCGCCGCTGAGGGTGAAATTTCTGTGTGGGCGGGCTTGTGTCCCCCCCGGTGCCCTACAAAACCCCCCTGGTCTGCCCTCTGAAGACGCGGGTACTTACCTGCAAGCAGACCGGAACCGGGGCACCCCCTTCTCTCCATTCTAGCCTATGCGTTTTGGGCACCACTTTGAACTCTGCACCTGACCGGCCATGAGCTGCTGGTGTGGTGACTTTGGGGTTGCTCTGAACCCCCAACGGTGGGCTACCTTGGACCAAGAACTGAACCCTGTAAGTGTCTTACTTACCTGGTAAAACTAACAAAAACTTACCTCCCCCAGGAACTGTGAAAATTGCACTAAGTGTCCACTTTTGAAATAGCTATTTGTCAATAACTTGAAAAGTATACATGCAATTGAAATGATTCAAAGTTCCTAATGTACTTACCTGCAATACCTTTCAAACAAGATATTACATGTTAAATTTGAACCTGTGGTTCTTAAAATAAACTAAGAAAAGATATTTTTCTATAACAAAACCTATTGACTGGATTTGTCTCTGAGTGTGTGTACCTCATTTATTGTCTATGTGTATGTACAACAAATGCTTAACACTACTCCTTGGATAAGCCTACTGCTCGACCACACTACCACAAAATAGAGCATTAGTATTATCTATTTTTACCACTATTTTACCTCTAAGGGGAACCCTTGGACTCTGTGCATGCTATTCCTTACTTTGAAATAGCACATACAGAGCCAACCTCCTACATTGGTGGATCAGCGGTGGGGTACAAGACTTTGCATTTGCTGGACTACTCAGCCAATACCTGATCACACGACAAATTCCAAAATTGTCATTAGAAATTGATTTTTGCAATTTGAAAAGTTTTCTAAATTCTTAAAGTCCTGCTAGGGCCTTGTGTTAGATCCTGTTTAGCATTTCTTTTAGAGTTTAAAAGTTTGTAAAAGTTTGAATTAGATTCTAGAACCAGTTTTAGATTCTTAAAAAGTATTCCAACTTTTAGAAGCAAAATGTCTAGCACAGATGTGACTGTGGTGGAACTCGACACCACACCTTACCTCCATCTTAAGATGAGGGAGCTAAGGTCACTCTGTAAAATAAAGAAAATAACAATGGGCCCCAGACCTTCCAAACTACAGCTCCAGGAGCTGTTGGCAGAGTTTGCAAAGGCCAACCCCTCTGAGGATGGCAACACAGAGGATGAAGATAGTGACTTGGAGGAAAATTCCCCCCTACCAGTCCTATTTAGGGAGAACAGGGTCTCTCAAACCCTGACTCCAAAAATAGTAGTCAGAAATGCTGGCTCCCTCACAGGAGGGTCCAGCCTCTCTGAAATCACTGAAGATAACTCCAGTGAAGAGGACATCCAGTTAGCCAGGATGGCCAAAAGATTGGCTTTGGAAAAACAGATGCTAGCCATAGAAAGGGAAAGACAAGAGATGGGCCTAGGACCCATCAATGGTGGCAGCAACATAAATAGGGTCAGAGATTCTCCTGACATGTTGAAAATCCCCAAAGGGATTGTAACAAAATATGAAGATGGTGATGACATCACCAAATGGTTCACAGCTTTTGAGAGGGCTTGTGTAACCAGAAAAGTGAACAAATCTCACTGGGGTGCTCTCCTTTGGGAAATGTTCACAGGAAAGTGTAGGGATAGACTCCTCACACTCTCTGGAAAAGATGCAGAATCTTATGACCTCATGAAGGGTACCCTGATTGAGGGCTTTGGATTCTCCACTGAGGAGTATAGAATTAGATTCAGGGGGGCTCAAAAATCCTCGAGCCAGACCTGGGTTGATTATGTTGACTACTCAGTGAAAACACTGGATGGTTGGGTAACTGGAAATGAAGTGTATGACTATGTTGGGCTTTATAATTTGTTTATGAAAGAACACATTTTAAGTAACTGCTTCAATGAAAAGTTGCATCAGTATCTGGTAGACCTAGGTCCAATTTCTCCCCAAGAATTGGGAAAGAAGGCAGACCACTGGGTCAAGACTAGGGTAACCAAAACTTCCACTGGGGGTGACCAAAAGAAAGGGGTTACAAAGCCTCCCCAGGAGAAAGTGGGTGACACTAGAAACAAAGAAAAAGAGTCCCCTGTAGGCCCCCAAAAACCAGACCAGGTGGGTGGGCCCAGAGACACAACCCAAAACAAAGGTGGGTACCAGGGTAAGAGCTGGGATGCCACTAAGGCATGGTGCCATAACTGTAAACAGACAGGGCACCACACCAAGGACACTTCTTGTCCCAAAAACAAACCCCCTAGCAAAATCCCAGGGGTGACCAGTGTAGCCATTGGGGATGACTCCTCAGATGAGGAGGTCTTCATAGCCTTCAACTGGAAAAAGGGCCCAACAGGTGAGTTGGAGATTCCAGAGGGAAGTAGACACTTCCACCACCTACAGGTGAATGGAATCCCAGCCACTGCCCTGAGAGACACTTGTGCCAGTCACACTATTGTGCATGACAGGCTGGTGCTCTCAAACCAGTACATCCCAGGTGAGATGGCCAGAGTAAGAGTTAGCCCAGACAGGGTCACTGATAGGCCTGTGGCTTTTGTGCCCATAGAAGTGGGTGGAACTTTTAGCTGGAGAAGGGTGGTAGTCAGTACAGACCTCCCCCTTGATTGTCTCCTTGGAAATGACTACCCAGAGGTTAGTCAGAGCCTAAGAGAAGAACTGGTCCAGGGCCAGTCCTCTCCCAAGGATTCTGGAGTGCCTGCCTCTGCAGTAAATGCAAGTAGGCCCCAGAAGAAAAAGAAAAGGAAACAGAGTAGGAAAGGTGGACAACCTTTAGCCAAGGTTCCAGCAAGCCAAGGAGATTCTGCTCCAGTAGAGGAGAACTCCAAAAGTGGCTCTGATAAAGTCCAACCTGACCCACAAGAAGTCCTGGCTAGTCAGGCAACTGTTAAGCCTGAGTGGGTGGCTCCTCAGCTAACAGGAGAAAGAGTGGAAGAAGGGTGTTTACTACAAGATGTGGTAACCCCCCACTCTAATACAGCAGACAGGCACCCTGAACCCAAAGAAGCCTGTAACTTAGCCCCTTCCCTTGTAGGTGAAGAGCTAAAGGTGTGGTTCTGGGCACTGACAGCTGTCAGTGGCCTCTGCTGGGTGTTAGCCTTTATGGCTGCACTATCCTTGGCATGGTGGTCAGACCCCATGCCAAATAAGAAGTTAGGCCCCCTGACCCTGTTGGTCATGGTGGGGTTACTCCAGCTCTGGGTAACCTCTTTGGGTAAGCTAGGGGTGACCCTGGCTAAGATAAGATTAGCAGAGGTGGATACCTCTAACCCCAAAATAGAGAGAATGGGTGAAGACATAAAAAGCACAGACAAGAGGCAGTTCAGACTAGGTCCTATCACTGTGGAAGTGGGTCAGTTCCCCAGAGGGAATGACCTGAACAGGAGGATGTAAGGCAGAGTAGGCCCTGCAACAAACCAGCCTATTTCCTCTACTCTTCCTCGCCTGACAGACTAGGAAGACTCTCCCAGCTTTGGCTGAGTCTCCTGGCCTGTGGGCTGGGGGGGGCTTGTGTAAAGAAATGGCTCCCTGTTGCAGTTACCCCCCACTTTTTGCCTGATACTGATGCTGACTTGACTGAGAAGTGTGCTGGGACCCTGCTAACCAGGCCCCAGCACCAGTGTTCTTTCACCTAAAATGTACCATTGTTTCCACAATTGGCACAACCCTGGCACCTAGGTAAGTCCCTTGTAACTGGTACCCCTGGTACCAAGGGCCCTGATGCCAGGGAAGGTCTCTAAGGGCTGCAGCATGTCTTATGCCACCCTAGGGACCCCTCACTCAGCACAGACACTGCTTGCCAGCTTGTGTGTGCTGATGGGGAGAAAATGACTAAGTCGACATGGCACTCCCCTCAGGGTGCCATGCCAACCTCCCACTGCCTGTGGCATAGGTAAGTCACCCCTCTAGTAGGCCTTACAGCCCTAAGGCAGGGTGCACTATACCACAGGTGAGGGCATATGTGCATGAGCACTATGCCCCTACAGTGTCTAAGCAAAACCTTAGACATTGTAAGTGCAGGGTAGCCATAAGAGTATATGGGCTGGGAGTCTGTCAAAAACGAACTCCACAGCTCCATAATGGCTACACTGAATACTGGGAAGTTTAGTATCAAACTTCCCAGAATAATAAACCCACACTGATGCCAGTGTTGGATTTATTAAAAAATGCACACAGAGGGCATCTTAGAGATACCCCCTGTATTTTACCCAATTGTTCAGTGCAGGACTGACTGGTCTGTGCCAGCCTGCTGCTGAGAGACGAGTGTCTGACCTCATGCGGTGAGAGCCTTTGTGCTCTCTGAGGACAGAAACAAAGCCTGCTCTGGGTGGAGGTGCTTCACACCTCCCCCCTGCAGGAACTGTAACACCTAGCCATGAGCTTCAAAGGCTCAAGCTTCGTGTTACAATGCCCCAGGGCACTCCAGCTAGTGGAGATGCCCGCCTCCTGGACCCAGCCCCCACTTTTGGCGGCAAGTCCAGGAGAGATAATGAGAAAAACAAGGAGGAGTCACTGGCCAGTCAGGACAGCCCCTAAGGTGTCCTGAGCTGAGGGGACTCTGACTTTTAGAAATCCTCCATCTTGCAGATGGAGGATTCCCCCAATAGGATTAGGGATGTGACCCCCTCCCCTTGGGAGGAGGCACAAAGAGGGTGTACCCACCCTCAGGGCTAGTAGCCATTGGCTACTAACCCCCCAGACCTAAACACGCCCTTAAATTTAGTATTTAAGGGCTTCCCTGAACCTAAAGAATTAGATTCCTGCAACAACAAGAAGAAGGACTGCCCAGCTGAAAACCCCTGCAGAGGAAGACCAGAAGACAACAACTGCCTTGGCTCCAGAAACTCACCGGCCTGTCTCCTGCCTTCCAAAGAACTCGGCTCCAGCGACGCCTTCCAAAGGGACCAGCGACCTCTGAATCCTCTGAGGACTGCCCTGCTTCGACGACGACAAGAAACTCCTGAGGACAGCGGACCTGCTCCAAAAAGACTGCAACTTTGTTTCAAGAAGCAGCTTTAAAGAACCCTGCAAATCCCCGCAAGAAGCGTGAGACTTGCAACACTGCACCCGGCGACCCCGACTCGGCTGGTGGAGAACCAACACCTCAGGGAGGACCCCCGGACTACTCTACGACTGTGAGTACCAAAACCTGTCCCCCCTGAGCCCCCACAGCGCCGCCTGCAGAGGGAATCCCGAGGCTTCCCCTGACCGCGACTCTCTGAAACCTAAGTCCCGACGCCTGGAAAAGACCCTGCACCCGCAGCCCCCAGGACCTGAAGGACCGGACTTTCACTGCAGAAGTGACCCCCAGGAGTCCCTCTCCCTTGCCCAAGTGGAGGTTTCCCCGAGGAAGCCCCCCCTTGCCTGCCTGCAGCGCTGAAGAGATCCCTCGATCTCTCATTGACTTACATTGCGAACCCGACGCTTGTTCTAACACTGCACCCGGCCGCCCCCGCGCCGCTGAGGGTGAAATTTCTGTGTGGGTGGGCTTGTGTTCCCCCCGGTGCCCTACAAAACCCCCCTGGTCTGCCCTCCGAAGACGCGGGTACTTACCTGCAAGCAGACCGGAACCGGGGCACCCCCTTCTCTCCATTCTAGCCTATGCGTTTTGGGCACCACTTTGAACTCTGCACCTGACCGGCCCTGAGCTGCTGGTGTGGTGACTTTGGGGTTGCTCTGAACCCCCAACGGTGGGCTACCTTGGACCAAGAACTGAACCCTGTAAGTGTCTTACTTACCTGATAAAACTAACAAAAACTTACCTCCCCCAGGAACTGTGAAAATTGCACTAAGTGTCCACTTTTGAAATAGCTATTTGTCAATAACTTGAAAAGTATACATGCAATTGAAATGATTCAAAGTTCCTAATGTACTTACCTGCAATACCTTTCAAACAAGATATTACATGTTAAATTTGAACCTGTGGTTCTTAAAATAAACTAAGAAAAGATATTTTTCTATAACAAAACCTATTGACTGGATTTGTCTCTGAGTGTGTGTACCTCATTTATTGTCTATGTGTATGTACAACAAATGCTTAACACTACTCCTTGGATAAGCCTACTGCTCGACCACACTACCACAAAATAGAGCATTAGTATTATCTATTTTTACCACTATTTTACCTCTAAGGGGAACCCTTGGACTCTGTGCATGCTATTCCTTACTTTGAAATAGCACATACAGAGCCAACCTCCTACAGTAAGTATTTGTTCGTTTTTGTAGGTAAGTAAACCACCTACGGGGTTCAAGTTTGGGCCCAAGGTAGCCCACCGTTGGGGGTTCAGAGCAACCCCAAAGTTACCACACCAGCAGCTCAGGGCCGGTCAGGTGCAGAGTTCAAAGTGGTGCCCAAAACGCATAGGCTTCAATGGAGAAGGGGGTGCCCCAGTTCCAGTCTGCCAGCAGGTAAGTACCCGCGTCTTCGGAGGGCAGACCAGGGGGGTTTTGTAGGGCACCGGGGGGGACACAAGTTAGCACAGGAAGTACACCCTCAGCAGCACTGGGGCGGCCGGGTGCAGTGTGCAAACACACGTCGGGTTTGTAATAGGAATCAATGGGAGACCAAGGGGTCTCTTCAGCGATGCAGGCAGGCAAGGGGGGGGGGGGGCTCCACGGGGTAGCCACCACCTGTGCAAGGGAGAGGGCCTCCTGGGGATCACTAATGCACTAGAGTTCCGATCCTTCAGGTCCTGGGGGCTGCGGGTGCAGGGTCTTTTCCAGGCGTCAGGATCTGGGAGTCAGGCAGTCGCGGTCAGGGGGAGCCTCGGGATTCCCTCTGCAGGCGTCGCTGTGAGGGCTCAGGGGGGACAGCTTTGGTTACTCACAGTCTCTGAGTCGCCGGAGAGTCCTCCCTGAAGTGTTGTTTCTCCACAAGTCGAGCCGGGGGCGTCGGGTGCAGAGTTGCAAGTCTCACGCTTCTGGCGGGAAACGCAGTTGCCTTGAAGTTGCTTCTTTGGAAACAAAGTTGCAGTCTTTGGTGAACAGGGCCGCTGTTCTCGGGAGTTTCTTGGTCCTTTTAGAGCAGGGCAGTCCTCTGAGGATTCAGAGGTCGCTGGTCCTGGGGAAAGCGTCGCTGGAGCAGTTTTCTTCCGAAGGGGGGTGACAGGCCGGTAGAGCTGGGGCCAAAGCAGTTGGTGTCTCCGTCTTCTCTGAAGGGTTTTTCAGCTCAGCAGTCCTCTTCTTCTTAGGTTGCAGAAATCTAGTTTCCTAGGTTCTGGGGAGCCCCTAAATACTGAATTTAGGGGTGTGTTTAGGTCTGGGAGGGCAGTAGCCAATGGCTACTGTCCTTGAGGGTGGGTACACCCTCGTGCCTCCTCCCTGAGGGGAGGGGGGCACATCCCTATTCCTATTGGGGGAATCCTCCTTCTACAAGATGGAGGATTTCTAAAAGTCAGAGTCACCTCAGCTCAGGACACCTTAGGGGCTGTCCTGACTGGCCAGTGACTCCTCCTTGTTTTTCTCATTATCTCTCCTGGACTTGCCGCCAAAAGTGGGGGCTGTGTCCAGGGGGCGGGCATCTCCACTAGCTGGAGTGCCCTGGGGTATTGTAACACGAAGCTTGAGTCTTTGAAGCTCACTGCTAGGTGTTACAGTTCCTGCAGGGGGAGGTGTGAAGCACCTCCACCCAGAGCAGGCTTTGTTTCTGTCCTCAGAGAGCACAAAGGCTCTCACCGCATGGGGTCAGAAACTCGTCTCTCAGCAGCAGGCTGGCACAGACCAGTCAGTCCTGCACTGAACAATTGGGTAAAATACAGGGGGCATCTCTATGATGCCCTCTGTGTGCATTTTTTTATAAATCCAACACTGGCATCAGTGTGGGTTTATTATTCTGAGAAGTTTGGTACCAAACTTCCCAGTATTCAGTGTAGCCATTATGGAGCTGTGGAGTTCGTTTTTGACAGACTCCCAGCCCATATACTCTTATGGCTACCCTGCACTTACAATGTCTAAGGTTTTGCTTAGACACTGTAGGGGCATAGTGCTCATGCGCCTATGCCCTCACCTGTGGTATAGTGCACCCTGCATTAGGGCTATAATGCCTGTTAGAGGGGTGACTTACCTATGCCATAGGCAGTGTGAGGTTGGCATGGCACCCTGAGGGGAGTGCCATGTTGACTTAGTCATTTTCTCCCTACCAGCACACACAAGCTGGCAAGCAGTGTGTCTGTGCTGAGTGAGGGGTCCCTAGGGTGGCATAAGACATGCTGCAGCCCTTAGAGACCGTCCCTGGCATCAGGGCCCTTGGTACCAGGGGTACCAGTTACAAGGGACTTACCTGGGTGCCAGGGTTGTGCCAATTGTGGAGACAATGGTACTTTTTAGGTGAAAGAACACTGGTGCTGTGGCCTGGTTAGCAGGGTCCCAGCATACTTCTCAGTCAAGTCAGCATCAGTATCAGGCAAAAAGTGGGGGGTAACTGCAACAGGGAGCCATTTCTTCACAGGCACTCACCTCATGTGGTCAGAAACTTGTCTGAAAGTGGCAGGGTGGCACAGACCAGTCAGTCCTACACTAACAGTTTGGCTAACATACAGGGGCATCTCTAAGATTCAATAAATCCCACACTGGCATCAGTGTGTATTTATTATGCTGAGAAATTTGATACCAAACTTCCCAGTATTCAGTGAAGCCATTATGGAGCTGTGGAGTTTGTAATGACAAACTCCCAGACCATATACTCAATATGGCTACCCTGCACTTACAATGTCGAAGGATTGGCTTAGACACTGTAGGGGCATATTGCTCATGCAGCTATGCCCTCACCTGCGGTATAATGCACCCTGCCTTAGGGCTGTAGTGCCTGCAAGAGGGGTGACTTATCGATGCCACAGGCAGTGGTTTGTGGGCATGGCACCCTGAGAGGGTGGCCATTTTGACTTTACCTTTTTCTCCCCACCAGCACACGCAGTGTGCATGTGCTGAGTGAGGGGTCCCCTAGGGTGGCATAATGCAGGCTGCAACCCTTAGGGACCTTCCCTGTCCACAGGGCCCTTGGTACCATGGGTACATTTTCCAAGGGACTTAGCTGCGTGCCAGAGCTCTGCCAGTTGTGGAATCAAAGTTACAGTTTTAGGGAAAGAACTCTGGTGCTGGGGCTTGGTTAGCAGGGTCTCAGCACACTTTCAGTCAAAGTTGGCATCAAACACTAGGCAAAAAGTGGGGGGGTAACCATGCCAACAGTAGCACTTTCCTACACCCATACAGTGACTTCCACACGCATTTACTGATCTACACAACTACTCACACAACGATGCACTCACATAACCAGTTACTCCGGCGTCAAGGCATTCATGCACCCGATCACTCACTTATACAGTTAGTTATATACCGATTCAGTAACCCATACACTCACACGAACACCCATTCACTCACCTATACAGTCACTCAAGCACCTAGTTACTCAGCCATTCAACCATTGATGCAGCCATTCACTCACCCATACTGCAATTCACACACCCAATCACTCACCCATATACCAACTCACTCACCCATATACCAACTCACTCACCCATATACCAACTCACTCACCCATATACCAACTCCCTCACCCATTCACTCACCCATACAGCAACTCATACACCCTACTGCTCACTCATAGCTACACATTGACCCTATCCCACCCATACAGCCACTGACACACCTATTCAGTCACCCATATAGCCACTGACACACCCAGTCACTCACCCATGCACCCACGCACAGTCACTCGCCTGTGCACCCGCTCACATACCCACTCAGTTACCCATGCACTTACTAATTGCAGTCAGCAATACTCACCCATACGGCCATTTACACACCCATTCACTAAGCCATACACTGATTCACACTCAGTCAACACCCGTATAGCTACTTATGCAGCAAGTCACGCATTCGTTCACGAGTTGATACATACGGTCACTCAACTACACAAGCTCTCATACACCCAATCAGTCACCCTTAAAATCAGTCATGCAATTTTAGTTTTAAAAGAAAAGATATGGTCTTTTTTTGCGAGTTTTGTGTGGGTCTTTTTGTGCGTGAATTTTGTGTATGGCTTTGTGCTTTTTTAAATCTTTTATTATTATTATAATTTTGTATTTTTTTTTTATAATTTTATGTGTTTTAGTGGTATTTTCTGAAAAAAGGAGCCTTACTTGCAGTGGCAAGCAAAACAATTTGTGTAGTCCGCAAAAGCCGAAAAACTAAAACAATGTAATTTTAAGATTTGTTTGCTTTGATTGTTTGCACCAGATTTGGAACAGCTTGTTCGCCAACACTCAAAACATTGTCACATTTGTGACAAAAAATCCCAACTTCTGCAAATTCTGGGATTGTTGAAGTAACTACAGGAATAGGGCATGCACCAGATGATGGTCCAGGCTGGTCAGCAGATGCATTGCACTAGTCGAGTTGAGTGTGTTGTGCTAAAATGTTTGAACACGCTTGGTCTTCCACAAGAGTATGTTTGCTCACTCTCTCAGGACAACACTTTCTTACAAAGGGTGCATGTCACCTTCTGGTCATTTTCTTTTTTTCCTCTTTAAGAATGGAGAAAAATTCCCACTCAATACACTCCTTTTTAGGTTCACCGCAAGCGTACAGCCTCTTGCATATTTTTAAGTATACTTCTTCTTCGGGCTTAAAGCCATTTCATTTGCTTGTTTCAGTGTAATTAAAAATCCTTCCTTGCTAGTGGTCAGTCATGCCTCTTTGTCCCTCCTTTTTCTCTTTGGGAGCGGGGACCAACTAAAGTATAATTGCGCTTTGTCCTGCTTATCTCTTCTTAAGGAAACTTTATTTTCTTTGTTTTCTGCTCGTGTCCGGCGAAGCTTCCCTTTTCATTTGCCGTCCCGCTTGTTTATTTAAC
The DNA here is from genome assembly GCF_031143425.1 of Pleurodeles waltl. Taxonomy (NCBI): domain Eukaryota; kingdom Metazoa; phylum Chordata; class Amphibia; order Caudata; family Salamandridae; genus Pleurodeles; species Pleurodeles waltl. The sequence continues at coordinate 763,903,746 of NC_090448.1, read as the reverse complement.
TACTTGTTTTTACTTTGCACTGCTAAGGGGTCCCAAACTCGACCCAAAGGTATTAGAGGCTTTACATGAGTACCAGCTACATTAAACAAGTACATATTCATTTTTTGTAGGCTTGGGCAGTTTAAGTAATGTTGAGCCGATGTTGTGACAAGAATCCAGGTTGTCAGTTCCAAAGTCACCAGCTCTAGTCATTGCACCACACCTTCTCCCTGTTCTACCAGGAGTGCATGGGGCATTCCAGTTCCTTTATTTGTTGCAGCACCGCAAGTTGCGCTTTGTTTGTTTGGCAGCCACACCTTTCTTTTGTTTTGAGGCATTACAGTTCCTTTATACGTTGCAGCGCGGTACGCCACGCCTTATGTTTACAAACGGTGGCTGCGCCTTTCTTTCATTCTGCACGTTCCTTACAATTGAGTCAAAGCAGATCAGTAACATGCAGATAAACAGAGCATTATGCTAGGAAGGGTCAGCGACAAGATGCCCCTCACGAGGTGGAAATACACACCTCTCCAAGGCAGCAGTTGTCGCTGCATGGTACGGCTAACGTTACTGATTCTCCCACGGCTGTAATGGCTTTTCACCGTCTTCGTATGGCAAACCGGCCTTTCAGCATTTCTTCCAGTATTTATTTTAGGCATGTCTGCCCCTATTTCCGCACAAGAAAAATTTCAGCATTAAAATAGTGGTAAAGTCTACAAGCAACAGGTTGCGCAGCACAAAATCTGTTAAGATCAATAGGTGCATAGTGGGAAACCGTTCTGCTGAACTCCTCTCAGCGCGTATATGGGCTGAGCAGGAAATGTCGCTTTAATTTTTGCTTGGAGCCTAGTGCACTGAAACTTGTTAGGTCTCTACTCTCAGGTGCTATATTTTGGCAGAAGAAGCCACTGGAAATATCCAATGTTGTTTTGTGTTTTTCGCTCACTATATTGTTCAGTGCCGTGCTATGTGAGTTTTGTATAGCATACGTGCATGTATGACTGTTTAAGTGTCTGTAGTCTAAGACTATTCTATATGAAATGTCCGGTTTAGCTACAGGTAATAGAGGATGATTCATTGGTGATACACAGGATTGGATTACGCCCTGGTATTCTAGTTGTGTGACGATTTCCCTCACACATATTGGGGTTGAGTTTGGGGTTTATTTTTGATTGGAATAACATGATAGGGGGAATCTTTATCCCACCCTACGTAGTTGCGGTATAACATGGGTGCCTGCGCAAATGCCCAATCAATGGCATAGGATTCTACAAGCTCATTGTGAACAAGAGGTGAGAAAGAAGGTTTGATAACCTCCCACATATGGGCAAGTATAGCCAAATTCAGGTGGTCAATCCTTTTCATCCAGTAAAATATCATAAATGTTAATGCGGTCCCAAAAGATTGCGTCTAATTTGCATTCAATGTCTCCTTCTAACTGGATAGTTACTTTGTACACCCTGTCAGGCGAGGAGACGCATGTCCTCGGTTCCAACTTGTAAGAAGTCATCAATTGCTTTCACCTCCAGATGCTCTTGAAGATTCCGGCGAACTATTGTGACCTCTGCTGTGCTGCATGGCAGAGCTATCACCCACGTCTTCTACTTCAATAAAGACCTCTTCTTCAGTAGCATGATGAATCACAACTGCTGCCACTCTTTTCTTTTTAAATAGGGCTTTGTTTTGGGGAAGTTTATCTTCTCTTTTAACAGAAACTTCTGTAGAGCGTTGTGATGCCTGTCTTGGTTTCACGTACTCAGTTCTTTGCTCTGATCACCCACCTCTGTCACTGGGTTTTTCCGAAAAGTCCTGAAAGGAACGAAATTGGCGTGTATCAGTATATTGATATCTGTCAGGCGATTGTACCTATCTTGAGGGGTCTCCGAGTGCGGAGTTTCTCACCTTTCTTTTTCAGGTGTGAGTTTGTTTTTTATCCCAGCATTTTTTAGAACCCTCAGATGCTTGCTTGGTAGAATCTTTATTAGATTTACCCTGAAACTGTAGTTTTGTGGTTCTGGCCCCCAGGCTGTCTCAACCAATACTAGAGTAGGTCTCCGCGATAATCTTTGGCAGCTCACGTTCTTGTTCCTGTGGAGGAACATCCCGGAGCCGCATACACAATGCTAGTGCAACTGCTTCCCTCAGTATAATGGAAGATATAGTGGCAAAATTGCCCATAAGTTGCATCCCCAAGTCTTGGACTGGGGCAGCCCCGTATTTATCTTGAATTGTTTTAACACTTCGGTAGATTGGCAAGTGTCGGTGTACCGTGTGCAGCAGTATAGAGCGTGGCAAATACTGTGCCCCAAGTTTTGCAGTTATCTATTGTGGGAACCATCTCAAATGGCAAGCACATAGTTAATATTCTATGCTTATCTTGAGGTCCCGTATGGGGAAATACTGCTTCCAGTGCATTTATTTTTTGAGCTAACCAAAACCGAATCTCTTCTGGTTTGGCGGTTACCTTACCCATAATTGAATGTAAAGTCACAGGATTAATACCTGGCGTTGCTGCATGTGGTTGCACCAAGGCAGCACGTGCTGGATTTGTGTCAAGAAGACCAGATCCTCGGGGCTTGCGCATGTTCCCAACATGTCCACCTCTTGACAGCTCCAAACTCCACTAGTTATTATAGCACAGAGTTAGAAGAATGGCAAAGTGGGGGAATGGGTTTTGGGTTGGGAACAGCGGGGAAGGAGACCTGTGGAAGCAAGAGATAAACACAATTGCAAGATTAATCACAATGACTTTCAATAAGCTTTGTTTCAAATAACACTTATACTGAAAACATGAATTGCCTAAAGCTTCACTATAACTAGGCCTCAGGAATCTAGGTACCTGGAAATCAAGAAAGGTTATGCAAAGTTTCATATGAGCATTCCACAATTAACACATATTTGGAACAATGAACGCTCTCCAAATAGTTCTTAGAATAATCACTGCATTACAACAAAATTCAAAGAGCACCTGGTTTTCTCTGCATGAATGAACTGTGCTAGAATCATGAATAACACTGCTACGTCACACTCTGATTAAGAGTTACAAGGCTCAAATGTTCAGAAATTATTATGCACCTTAATCAAACTGCACATCAAGATTTCAATGTCTAGAAATGATCGCGCACTCTGACGATCTGTATTTCAAAAGTTAAACCGCCAGGAATGAATCGCGCAAACTGTTGCTGATTCGCACATCTAGATTCAAATACAATGAAATGATCGCACACACTGCCGACCTGAATGCCAAGAGCCAAATGCCTCGAATGAATCGCGCACACTGTTGCCGATTCGAACATCACAATGCAATTGCCATGAAATGATTGCGCACACTGCCGATCTGAATGCCAAGAAATAAATGCCAGGAATGAATCGCGCACATTGTTGCCGATTCGAACATCACGATTCAATTGCCATGAAATGATCGCGCACACTGCCGACCTGAATGCCAAGAGCCAAATGCCAGGAAAACAATCGCACATGCGGTTTTATGTTTAGGTCCAAAACTCGAATGTCACTGGAAACGGAGTCGGGGGCTTAACCCGACCTACGCCTTACCGCCCTGCTTGAAGATCACCAAATAAATGAGGGCAGGCCTGGAAATGACTTGATAGGCCTCCAGGACAGGAGCTCAGGAAAATGCTGCTGCTCTGCACCGGGATCTCTGAATAGTGAGCATGTGGAGCTGGGCTGGCTCCCTTATATAGAGTCCAGCCCCGCCCACGAGCCACACCCAACCATGCTGCAGGAAAGGCTTCAAGAATGTCTTAGAATAAGGACCACACCCTGTAATCCTGCAAACAAGCCTTGGAAATGAACAATGTATTACAAACAGCATTAATGACTTTTCAAAGTAAAAGCTCTGCAATGCAAAAGGTTAACATACTGCATAGAAACACAATGCATGAAATATGCCCTTGCATAATGACTGAGTTTTTGCATTTATGTCGCCCGTAGAGCGCGCATTGTCCTGATGTTGACAGTTTGTATTTGTTTGCGTTACAAACTGTACTAATAGTCTGTATATTGCCCTAAGTTCAGCATATAAGCGGCGAACCCCAGCTACCGTCAAAGTTGCTGCATCAGGGTGCGGTGTATATGTGGCTAATAAAGGCCAGGTAGGACCATCATTACTTAGAGAACCTAACGTGTAGGACTGTATGTGGTAGGGCGCCATCAAGCCAATTATTATGGTCTTGATAAGATAGAGGTATTTCTAAATATGCATAAGCTCTATATTGTGCAGGTATGTTTGCAGGTGTATAGTGGTGAAATGTATTTGTGTTCCCATCAACTGCTGGAAATGTGACACAAGAATAGAACATTTCTGTTCTGTATGCTGGATGAGCTTTAACAACAAATGTAACTGATCCCTCCCCCTACCCCCCCCCCTCACCCCGGGCCATTACACCATGTGCTAATAAATGTGCAGTAAGGGGTGGTCGCATATTAACTGCAATTGCTACCCGGTTGCGGGTTTGCCATGGTAAATTGTGTTCAGAGATAAGCACACCAAAAGGGGATCCTTTTAGGGTTCAAGCTTGAACAACCTGCAGCGTTAGTTAGATACTCCCTATTTAGCTGAGGCGGAAAAATCCTCAATACTACGGACGTCTCCGTATATAGTACTGAGATGTCTTTGCAGGTAGTGAGGCTGAGATACTTAGGATGACCCGAAAATTAGTGCCTGAAACGTTGGCAGCGCCATGTCGCGTAGGTTCTCATTATCCTAATGAGACTACTGGATTTGGGTGGCAGAATCACCTGTACTGCGGGGTACTGAGTCTGATCCCACACCATGTGATGCCTGTCGGCCCAATCAGGGTTTTTTCCAGCTAATTAGCAGTGCCACATCTCCACCCAAGAGCAGAGATGATTGAGGCAACCGGGCGCATGCCATAAATGACTCCTCAGGGGAATCATGGTCACTAAGATCTCATTCGTTTCTCTTAGTTACATTAGTCTCACATATGCAAGTACAATCAGAGGCAGAGTATAGTTCAATACGATTTTATTGAAGTAACTGCATCTTAGATAATAAGGCATATATTGCAATAACTAGGATGATGAAGCACAATAAGATTAAAATTGTGACAAAGCGAGTAAAACACAAGAATAACACTACCATATTGTCTCTAGAGTTTATCAGGATAGTTCCTACTTAAGCTATGTTAGAGCACAGCATGTTAAGCTCTAATTCTGCCTTTCAGGTTCCCCCTGGGAAGACATCATCCCTCATACCTGAGCAAGAGGCCTATAGTCTACATAAGGAGCTGTAGCGAAGCAATCAGCAAACAGTCGTGGTCATCTGGCTGGAATCTCCCTCTAACGTACATGGGTGTAAGGAAATGCCTCCTTGGCATGGTTGCCCCCTGACTTTTTGCCTTTGCTGATGCTATGTTTACAATTGAAAGTGTGCTGAGGCCTGCTAACCAGGCCCCAGCACCAGTGTTCTTTCCCTAACCTGTACTTTTGTATCCACAATTGGCACACCCTGGCATCCAGATAAGTCCCTTGTAACTGGTACCCCTGGTACCAAGTGCCCTGATGCCAGGGAAGGTCTCTAAGGGCTGCAGCATATCTTATGCCACCCTGGAGACCTCTCACTCAGCACAGACACACTGCTTGCCAGCTTGTGTGTGCTAGTGAGAACAAAACGAGTAAGTCGACATGGCACTCCCCTCAGGGTGCCATGCCAGCCTCTCACTGCCTATGCAAGTATAGGTCAGTCACCCCTCTAGCAGGCCTTACAGCCCTAAGGCAGGGTGCACTATACCATAGGTGAGGGTACCAGTGCATGAGCATGGTACCCCTACAGTGTCTAAACAAAACCTTAGACATTGTAAGTGCAGGGTAGCCATAAGAGTATATGGTCTGGGAGTTTGTCAAACACGAACTCCACAGCACCATAATGGCTACACTGAAAACTGGGAAGTTTGGTATCAAACTTCTCAGCACAATAAATGCACACTGATGCCAGTGTACATTTTATTGTAAAATACACCCCAGAGGGCACCTTAGAGGTGCCCCCTGAAACCTTAACCAACTACCTGTGTAGGCTGACTAGTTCCAGCAGCCTGCCACACTAGAGACATGTTGCTGGCCCCATGGGGAGAGTGCCTTTGTCACTCTGTGGCTAGTAACAAAGCCTGCACTGGGTGGAGATGCTATCACCTCCCCCAGGCAGGAGCTGTAACACCTGGCGGTGAGCCTCAAAGGCTCACCCCCTTTGTTCCAACACCACAGGGCACTCCAGCTAGTGGAGTTGCCCGCCCCCTCCGGCCACGGCCCCATTTTTGGCTGCAAGGCCGGAGGAAATAATGAGAATAACAAGGAGGAGTCACTGGCCAGTCTGGACAGCCCCTAAGGTGTCCTGAGCTGAGGTGACTCTAACTTTTAGAAATCCTCCATCTTGCAGATGGAGGATTCCCCCAATAGGGATAGGAATGTGACCCCCTCCCCTTGGGAGGAGGCACAAAGAGGGTGTACCCACCCTCAGGGCTAATAGCCATTGGCTACTAACCCCCCAGACCTAAACACGCCCTTAAATTTTGTATTTAAGGGCTCCCCAGAACCTAGGAATTCAGATTACTGCAACCTAAGAAGAAGAGGACTGCTGAGCTGAAAAACCCTGCAGAGAAGACAGAGACACCAACTGCCTTGGCCCCAGCTCTACCGGCCTGTCTCCCCCCTTCGGAAGAAAACTGCTTCAGCGACGCTTTCCCCAGGACCAGCGACCTCTGAATCCTCAGAGGACTGCCATGCTCTAAAAGGACCAAGAAACTCCCGAGAACAGCAGCCCTGTTCACCCAAGACTGCAACTTTGTTTCTAAAAGAGCAACTTAAAGGCAACAGCGTTTCCCGCCAGAAGCGTGAGACTTGCAACCCTGCACCCGGCGACCCCGACTCGACTGGTGGAGAAACAACACTTCAGGGAGGACCCTCCGGCGACGCCTGCAGAGGGAATCCCGAGGCTCCCCCTGACCGCGACTGCCTGACTCTAAGATCCCGACGCCTGGAAAAGACCCTGCACCCGCAGCCCCCAGGACCTGAAGGATCGGAACTCCAGTGCAGGAGTGACCCCCAGGAGGCCCTCTCCCTTGCCCAGGTGGTGGCTACCCCGTGGAGCCCACCCCTTGCCTGCATCGCTGAAGAGACCCCTTGGTCTCCCATTGATTTACATTGGAAACCCGACGTGTGTTTGCACACTGCACCCGGCCGCCCCCGTGCTGCTGAGGGTGTACTTCCTGTGCTAACTTGTGTCCCCGAAGACGCGGGTACGTACCTGCTGGCAGACTGGAACCGGGGCACCCCCTTCTCCATTGAAGCCTATGCGTTTTGGGCACCACTTTGAACTCTGCACCTGACCGGCCCTGAGCTGCTGGTGTGGTAACTTTGGGGTTGCTCTGAACCCCCAACGGTGGGCTACCTTAGACCCAAACTTGAACCCCGTAGGTGGTTTACTTATCTACAAAAACTAACAAATACTTACCTCCCCCAGGAACTGTTGAAAATTGCACTGTCTAGTTTTAAAATAGCTAAATGTGTTTTATTTGAAAAGTATATATGCTATTGTGATTATTCAAAGTTCCTAAAGTACTTACCTGCAATACCTTTCGCGCAAAGTATTACATGTAAAATTTGAACCTGTGGTTCTTAAAATAAACTAAGAAAAGATATTTTTCTATACAAAAACCTATTGGCCTGGAATTGTCTCGGAGTGTGCGTTCCTCATTTATTGCCTGTGTGTATGTACAACAAATGCTTAACACTACTCCTTTGATAAGCCTACTGCTCGACCACACTCCCACAAAATAGAGCATTAGTATTATCTCTTTTTGCCACTATCTTACCTCTAAGGGGAACCATTGGACTCTGTGCATACTATTCCTTACTTTGAAATAGTGCATACAGAGCCAACTTCCTACACTTACCACCACCAAACGGACCAAAGAGGAAAGCATATCAAAGAACAGAACTGGTACAACTAAGGAAGGAAGTGAAAAAAGAGGTAATAAAAAGAGTACCAAAAAAGGAATTGAACAAGGAAAACTGCTCACCTTACTTCCTGGTACCAAAATATGACTGTACACTAAGGCCAGTCCTGGACCTAAGATTCATAAACAAATTCATCCACACTCAGCATTTCAAAATGACAGCCCTACAGGAGGTAATCCCACTCCTGCAAAAAGGAGACTACTTGGCAACCATAGACCATCAGGTCGCTGCACATACCGATTAACCTGGCACACAAAAGATACCTCCGATTCGTACTCTGAGGAGTTCACTACCAATTCAAGGTCTTACCTTTCAGAATAAAGTCAGCACCAAGGGTTTTCACAAAATGCCTAGCGACAGTCGCTGCATTCCTAAGAAGGAAGGGAATTTACGTATACCCCTTCTTGGACGACTGGCTTGTTAAAGGTACACTCTAAGGAGAAATGTCAAAGGGATACCAAAATAGTGATCACAGCCCTAGAAAAAAATTAATCCCCAAAACCACAGCAAGAAAATATCTTCCTAGAAGCAAGACTCGATGCAAGGAAAGCACATGCTTACTGTGCCCAGAGGCGAATACAAGCAATCACAGAGCAAACTCGCCTTTACCAGAAGGGACAATCTCTGACAGTGACGACAATAATGAAGTTGATGGGCATGATGGCATCATGCATTCCCCTCATACTCTTATGTGCGGCTCTGCATGCAACCATTCCAGGAATGGCTGACACACAGCTGGTCACGGTCCACCGGGAGTTGGGAGGATCTAGTGGTTGTAACAGTGAAAATACAGGAGATACAATGGTGGGCATCCAAACACATAACCAGGGGAAGAACTTTCAAGACAGCAACTCCCCTCAGTGACCATAATAACAGACGCGGCCCACAACGCATAGGGAGCACACAAAGGCAAATTAAGAATTCATGTCCAATGGAACAAGATGGATGCGATAAAACACATCAATTTCCTACAGCTTAAAACAGTGCTAGTGGCCCTGAAAGCATTTCAAATGCAATTATCCAGAAAGACAGTACTAATCCAAACAGACAATACAACAACACTGTTTTATTTGAACAAACAAGGGTGATCAAAGTTGTTCATCCTAAGCAAGCTAGCCAAGGAAATATGGAATTGGGTGATACCACAGCGGCTCCATCTACAAGCAGCCCACCTACCAGGGAAGGACAACATAGAGGCAGACAGATTGAGCAGACAGGAAAACAGCACACACCAAAGGGAGAATAAACCAAGGAGCGTAGAAAAAATCTTCAGGATTTGGGGCACACCAACAATTGACCTTGTTCACATCAGCAGAAAACAGAAAATGCCAACACTTCGCCTCCAGGTTTCCACACCACCAGTCAGAAGGGAAATGCCCTGTCACTAAACTGGTCAGGGAGATTTGTCTACGCCTTTCTGCTGATTCCCCTAATAACAAAAGGTACTGGAGAAGGCCAAGAAACCAAGGACAAGCCTCATAGCCCCTCAGTGGGCCACACAAGCATGGTGTTCAAAACTACTCAAGCTGTCTAAGGGACACATGATAAAGATCAAAGTTCAATGGGACCTACTCACAATGCAGAAGGGGCAAGTACTCCACCCGGAACCAGAAACGCACAACCTACCAGCATGACGCCTGAATACATAGAATTCGGCCACGTACACCTACCATTGAGATACTGAAGGAAGCTAGAAAACCAACAACAAGAAGATGCTACGCATCAAAATGGAAGAGATACCTCCTATGGTGCACAAGAAATAATACCCTAGAAGCAAAGTCCAGGCAGGAAACGGAAATAACCTATCTCACACACTTGCTAGACAGTGAGACCAACTACTCTTCTCTCAAGGTACACTTGGCAGTCGTGGCCTACATCATAGGAGAGTTATGTAAAAGTTTCTTCACAACACCTGTTATAAAAAGGTTTCTGGAAGGGTCCAAACGATTCGCCCCTCCAAGAAGGGCACCAGCCCCGATGTGGAGCTTAAACACAGTGTTAACACAACTTATGACAAAACCATTTGAACCCTTGCATAAAGCTGAACTCTGTTTTATCACACCAAAGACCACCTTCCTCATAGCTATCACATCGCTATGAAGGGTAAGCAAAATTCAAGCGCTAACAATACAGGAACCATACTTGCAAATCGACAAGGGCAAAGTAGTTCTCAGAACGAACCCTCAATTCCTACCTAAAGTGGTGATCTAATTCCATGACAACCAAATAATACAGTTGCTAGTCTTCTTTAAGAACCCACAAACACAACTGGAAAGAAAACCATATACATTGGGCTTAAGAAGGGCACAGATATACTACTTGGAGGAGACCAAGCGGCCCCCAAAGGAAACCAACTGTTTGTCTCCTATGCCAAATCCAGTAAACAATCCCCCCTTCAGAAAGGGGACTATCGCACAAGTGAGCATGGAAACAATCCAAACGTGCTGTGCAGCAGCTGGCAAATAACTACCTCACTGCCCAAAAGCACTCTCAACAAGGAAAAAGAGTGCAGTACTAGCTTTCATGGCAGACGTACTCATAGACACTGTCTGCACAGCAGCAACATGGGCATCCCTACATACCTTCACAAAACATTACTGTGTGGACATCCAAATGCATAAAGAAGCCCAAGTGGGACAGAATGTAGTGCAAGCTCATCATTTCAACCCAACCAACCCAAATAAAGGGAAAACCGCTGCACAATCTGATGCACAGCATGTGAATCCAGAAAAGGATTCATGCTTTAAACAAAATGGTAATTTACCAGTAGGAGTAGTTTTGCAGCCTAAAGAGTTTTCTGGATTCACATGTGACCCACCCGCCTCCCCGGGAATGAGAACAGGACAAACAGGTGGTGAAGAGGTCTAATGTACTTTGAAGCTGGGAAAAAAGGGCAAAAAAAGAAAGAAAAAAAGAATCTGAAGACGGCTACTACACACAGGAACTTCCGGGTTGCCATCTGACGTCCTACAGGGGACGGACCTAGCACCAAATGGTGGTCGATGACGCCCAAAAGGGGGGGAGGGGGAAGAGTATGGGGGAGTCAATTCTAGACCCAATCACTAGATGGCGGAATGATGCACAGCATGTGAATCCAGAAAACTTCAGGCTGCAAAACTACTCCTACTGGTAAGTAACCACTTCGTTATAAGGGTGGGTCTCAGGGCCTGGTGTGGCCAACCCCTGCTGCGCATGGCCTTAGTCCGTGTGCAGCACTGAATTGGGTGGTTATGGAGGCTGTGCGCGGCATGGAATTGGGTTGTCATAGGGATTGGGCGCAGGTCCAGGTCCCATCCTGCGGCCAACCGCCACCAAGCGCTGCAGTGGTTGGATTAATGTATAGTAATGATAAGTAATTTACATTAAAACAACCATATAAATTGACTGAAAAAAGCAAAGGTTACAGGGACATAATGGTAAGGAAATAGAATTATAAAAAAGAAAACAGAAATTCACTTTAAAAAAACAAAGGTTAAAAGGATAGGTAGGTTCACATTTTGAACGTACAAAACCATAGAAATTCACTTGTTATAGTTAGTTATCTGAAGTAACTATAACTCATGCTTTAAGGCAACTATAACTCTTTCTCTCACCATGCACTGCTAATTACCCCACAAATTACAGCACTCATGAAATCTATGATAACATCATTGCTACTTTTTGACGAAAAAACTGTGCATGGCAGGGGTGCTAGTTATAATTACCTTGGGGCACTGTATACATTGAAAGCCCCGGGGAGATGGTGGTCCCTTGGGCTGCAGGCACACCCAACCTCTGCATTAAATTGACGTTGCAGCCAAGACCGGGACCACCTGGGGGCTGTTTATAAAATAAGCGCAGAAGTCTGTGCTTGTTTTTTATTTTTATTTTTTTATTATTATTTCGCCTGATCTCCTGCAAATCGTGGCAAAAATTGAAAAAAAAAATGTTTACCACTGTCGGGGGCGGAGGGGGGGTGGAGGCGGGACCCCAGCACCAGAGCTAAGGGGTTAAGGTGACTCTATCCATGCCCCCTTTCCTTTTTTTATTTTTACATATTTTTTGAAGAAGTTGAGTCCCAAGATGTCTGCCAACACTTCCCTGTTGAATTTTTGGCAGCCAATCAGACAACAACAAGAGATAAGGGAGGGTTGCCAGTCCTTCGCGTCACTTTATATGCAAATTTGAATTTTCTTTAATTTCTCAAAAACTACAGAACGGATTTTACACCAAACAACAAAAAAAAAGGACTCTTTCTGGACCAAGAGCTACCTTTCTGCCAAATTTGATGTAATGCCATCCAATGTTTTGGGTGCTATCGCTGTTCGAAATCTCTGTGGGAAAATCAGTGGGGAAAAAGACAGATCCAGAGAACAGCTGGAGTGACTGTCAATTTTTTTGGGAAATTTTATGAATATTAATCAACCGGCGCCAAAGATATAGAAAACAATTATTTTTCTTTAGAACCTATGTCCTATCTATAAGTACCTAGTGACGACCACCACTAGGTAAAAATATATATATATATATATATATATATATATATATATCTCCAGTAGACTGGTAGTGTTCATTTGTCTAACTTGCATCCACTTTACGGTTAAGTAGCATGCAGTATTTAAAGCCGATATTATTTTTTAGCTTATCCCTTGGATAGGTTGTCTTCTAAAGAAGAGCATCTCGGTATCCAGTGTGAATAACATGGAAATAAATGTTTACATAGAAAACACTAGCCTATTTTCTTTAGCATTGAAATAAACTTATGTCTTCTGTCTTTCTTTTCAGAACTCGCACAAGGTTCCCCCACCATGGCTGATTGCCATGCAGAGGTACGGCCCTCCTCCTTCATACCCCAACTTAAAGATCCCAGGGCTGAATAACCCCATTCCTGAGGTAAGAATCATGAATGGAAACCAGGCTTCTCTTTGGCTTTAGTTGTTATTCTTCCTGACCAGGATAGAGTTGAAGGACTGCCTGGGTGCAGTGACTGCAGTGACTTAAATATACCCACATATCTAAAGAGGCTTGTGATTGCTTGCATGGTCACAGCCCCTCTCCCCCCCCCCCCCCCCCCCTTCTGAATCTTCAGAGCTTCAAGAGTCTTTTGAATAGAAATGTGCCTCTCAAGTACAGATGTTCAGGTAATTTTCCACTTTAATGTATTGTGCTTTTGATAGGGCACAACATTCCTCACCACCTACAAGCATGAAACTGAAGCAGACCATGCTTACACAGTTGGAAGGGATATTGGTGCAGTTCCTACAAAACAGGATTGAGAGCACTTCTATATGAAAATTTGTTGGAGATGTTTATACTTAGTGTCTGTATTTGTTCTGTACAAATGTTTGTGTTGACCAAGACTAAGGCCACCAGTAATTCTTCTCTCTCTCTCTCTTCCCCCCCCTCTCATCCTCCATCCCCCCCTTTGTAGGGTTGCTCATTTGGATATCATGCTGGAGGCTGGGGCAAACCCCCTGTGGATGAAACTGGCAAACCATTGTACGGGGATGTCTTTGGGACAAATGCTGCTGAGTTCCAGGTAGGACGGGCAGACACAGCCACTTTTTGTTGAAAAGTACCCTAGACTCCAGTAAATTAGTCGTAAAAGGTCTTAGTGAGCTCACATCATTGGAGCATTCTTGACTGGGTTTTGATCGGTTTTGGTAATTGTACCTTTTGGGGTAAGAGAGCTGCATTTTGGTGGTTACATGCAGTTTTTACCGCTATCCCCCTCTGCTGCCCCAGTCGTAACTCGTTAAGTGTCAGACCGCTGCTGCTGCTGTTCAAATGGTTAATCAATTTCTAGAGCATCAAACAGTGTCTGCTTGAACTGTCCGAAAAGTGGTGTTTTTCAGTCCATGCATGATTATCGAAAATAAAACATTTACACATATCAGATATGCTTACTGTAGAACTTCTGCCACAGCACACATTATTCTGAGAGTGTTTTTCCAGCACCATGCATGTGCTGCTGCTTTTTTAATGAATTTGTCAAGGGCTTTCCTTTTTGCTTTATACTTGCCCTTACCAGTTGCTTGCAAAGTTCTGAAGAAGCTCAAGAGCGGTATGAACTGCAGCATAATCCTTGCAGACCGTATTTCCAGACCCAGAACAGCGATGTCAGCCTGCCACAAGAACACAAGCTGTTACTCCAAATTAGCTACATTGATGAACTTTAAAAAGCGTAATGATTTTTCTACATGAGGTTAGCTCAGTTCAAATAGCCTTTTTAAATGAGCAATCTCATCCAGATTACATCTTTACTAGGGGTTACCATTTTCCCAGACAAGATCATGGTGATGGTGTTATTTTCTACGTACTCTTCTCTTTCTTTCTGTGGTTATACCACATTTCACCCGTTAAAGTGAACAAAGCGCTTATTATACTTTCCAGGCTGATGAGCTAATAAGGCATTGGAATGCTTTAGGGTTAGAACACATACAGAGTGAAGAGTTTATCAGTCTCCTACTGCCCAGAGTCACAATATGCTAGCTAGTCCATCAGAAAAAGAAAAAGAAAACATTCTGAGAATACGTGAGAAAAGACAGATTCCTATAATGTTCTACTAGCCTGTCCTTCAGAATGTGTGTGCTTGAAATTTGGAAATATCCTACCATTTCCTCATCCTACCATTTCCTCATCCAAATATTTCCTACTTAAAATGAGAACGCACGTGTTAACTGTGGGTCTGTGAGCTTGCCTAGAGAGGCTGGTGTGATAGTTGAAAAGCACTTGCGAAGTCTTATATTCTACTGTAGCCAAAGCTGTTATTTTGCTTATCAAAAGATAGTGCTTCCCAGCATTTCACCCTTTTATATATTGAGATACTTTTATATATTGTTTAGGTTTTTCTTGTTTTGATTTTGGGTCACTCGCAATATTAGGACCTGGATCCACGGCCTGGCCTTGATAAGCGGGTATATTCAAGAAAGCATGTCTATCCACAAATGATAACTAAAAACTATAATTACTGGACTGTAATTTAAGGCCTGATCTCTACTTCAGCAGACGGAGTACATTCCATCAAGGTGGCAGAGAACATTACATCCACCAACCTGATGGACTAATTTCTGCTAATTTTAGGGACGACTGTCGGTTCAGCAGTAATTCCTATACCTTGACAAGAACCGCCATCATTGTGGTTCCTGTCAAGGTACACCCATTTTGGGAAATGGCAGCTGTGAGTTTTCACTGCTGCTCACCAAACTTTACTACAGTTTCTGTTTTCAAAACCAACTCCAAAGTTGAAGTTTGTTAATAAAAAATAAAATAGTGACTCCCACACCCTGGGGGGTTTTTCTGTGGCTTTAGGTGGTCATTACTTGTTATTTTTCTTTCCCTCACCGCTAGGGCATGCGGTGCAGTGCCCTTCCTGTGACGGTTTCCATTGCACCTGGCCATGGAAGAAAGCTTTCCATTGACATAGCTAACCAGTCTCTTTCAACAAAAAGACATTGGTTCTCCCGACCCTAAACACGGTGGGGGACATTTATTTGGCCGACAGGCTCCTCTTTTAGACTTGTGGCAGGGTACCGTTTCCAGCAAACTTTAATTCGGGCTATTAGTCTACTCCAGGATTAGATCATGCATATTAAACATCTACCGACATCTTGAGGCAAATGTGAATGTTCTTTTTGAGGTGTTAAATATTTAAAAATAAAAAATTAGAGCACATCTATAATCAATGAAAGCCCTATATTGAAGGGATTACTTTAGAGTAATTAAAATATTTTTACACGCTGAGACCTGCATTCTCGAGAGGTACAATTTGAAAGTAAGCTGGGCATCACTAAGAATGAGGGCTTGACTTTAAAGTGTACACAAGAACTGGGGGGCCAGTAACTTAAAATCTTCTTGTGGGCCAAAGTAGATCCATTAGAATAAAGAGTTCACTTGGGTCTTCTAATGGTTATAAGCTCCTCATCACTAAGTCCCCTTCTCCGGTAGTATTTACCTTGTTGGTGGGAGGGAAAGTTGAAGCAGTACTATGAAACTAAAGTCCCTTTCATTGACATGCTGATATATGTTCAGACCAAAACAGAGGAAGAGGAGATTGACCGGACACCATGGGGGGAGTTAGAACCCTCTGATGAAGAGTCCTCGGAAGAAGAAGAGGAGGAGGAGAGCGATGAGGACAAGCCTGATGAAACTGGTTTCATCACACCAGCTGACAGGTGAGCATGAAGTTCTGGATTTAGATTAGCATACATCTTCGAGGTTTGCATTCTTTCTAAGTACTCAGTAACACCAAGACCTAGGAAGCACATGAATTGTGACCAACTGAAAGAGTAGCAGGGAGCATAAAGAGAGGAAGAAAGTCCCAGGTGTAGTTTTTTGGTTAAGTACAGTTTGAATTCTGCTTGCTGATAACTGGTCCCTAACAACCATACTTCTATATACCAACATCCAGATAAATGGAATTTTAGTGTGTTTTATTTTTTTCTCTTTTCTCATACAGTGGCCTGATTACACCAGGTGGTATCTCATCTGTTCCTGCTGGTATGGAGACTCCTGAACTCATCGAGCTGAGAAAGAAGAAGATCGAGGAGGCCATGGATGGGTAAGAATATGGGAGTTCTTGATGGTGTGACTAAATGGAAGCTCCTCCACATCAGTAGGGCTCCCTATATTTTTGTGGTTATGTAGACATTGGCGGGGTTCTTGTGTGTTTCTTTATCCAGTTACGAAGCACAGTAACATAAAGTTTTAGCTTTTCTCCATTCCTTTCCCTCAATCCCTTCTCATAACATTTATTGCTAAAGTAATGCTAATGCAGTCATTGGGATGTGCTACCATCTTCTATATGTCCACACAGAGAGAGAAACCATGTTTTGAAGGTAGATGCTGTTTTTTATTTTTATTTTTGCAATTCAACTCTGCTTCCTTCATTTCTGTCTCTGCTTGAGTCTTTAACATTGTGCTGAGCTACCTGCGCTAATATCACTCTTTTAATCCTATTGCTCTCATGCATTTGTTTTGGGTCACTGAAGCCATCTGTCTTTGCTGACAATGCAGCATTAAAGCTAGTTGCTATGTAGCAGGAGGGAGTGACGCCATGAGAATGTTTGTGCTGAGAAGGAACTTTGTCACTTTTCACTCATATTTCGTCTTCTAATTTTTTTCCTCCAGTACTGAGACCCCACAACTATTTACAGTGCTACCAGAAAGGCGGCCTGCAACCTTAGGGGCAGCCATGATGGGTTCTACGCACATCTATGACATGGCTGCGGTAAGTGATTTACCTTCATACTTCTGTGAGGGTGGTGCGTAATTTTGTAGCTCGAGAGAATATTATCTTGATTGTTGTGCTGTCATCCATCATGGACAGCAGTAGTTCTATATGCACTTAATGTTATTCATATTTCTTTGGTCTTCTAAGCTGTGTTGGTTTGGGAGTTATAGGGAAATTCTACATGGCACACGTTTTGGTCACTGCATGGCCTAAATGATAAAACCCTGCTAATTGTCATTTTATTTTTAGTACAATTTGTTGCGTTTTTCCATCGTGGACAGCTGACAGTTAACACTTAGCAACCATCACCTTTCTATATACTTGTTTTTCTCCAACACATTTATATTGTGAAATAGGCATATGATACACTGTTTCACTACGTGGAGCAGTCTTGCCAATGTACCCACCTAAATTAACAAACTGTCAAATGGCTTTTCTTCAGTCATGTAATAGGAAGGAGGGAGAGTAATCTTTCAGAAGCTACAGTTGAGAAAAGTGTCATAAATTATGCTGACAAAAATTAAGTGCCTGTACAATTTGGGAGATTTAATTTAGTGGGCCATTTGGTTGCCAACCAGCTGTGAGGTTGAACTTCCACTTTAAAGAGAAAATCAATAGAACGTGTTATCGCGGCTTATTGTGCAATGGAAATTTCAGTTTGCATCCTCTATCCTACAATAAGTCATACATTTGACACAAATTTCCTCTCCCCACATGGAGGTTTTGTGTGAGAGATTTTTTACTTACAGGAAGATTGGTGCTGGCATATGAGCTGTAATTTTCACTTGGTCACCTCCATTCTAAGTGACTTCTATATTTTGACATGCAGGCGATGGGCCGGAGAGGGCCTGCACCAGAGCTGCAAGGAGTAGAAGTAGCTCTTGCACCTGAGGAGTTGGAGCTAGATCCCATGGCCATGACCCAAAAGTATGAAGAGCATGTGCGAGAACAACAGGCACAGGTGGAGAAGGAGGATTTCAGCGACATGGTGGCAGAGCATGCTGCCAAGCAGAAGGTGAGATCATTGGGGAATCGAGCAGACAGATTATAACTGAGCAATGGAGTAGGCCTGAACAAGCAGTCAATAAGGAAAATGAGATGTGAAGGTATAGGCCTAAATGAGAATCAAGGGCCTCATGCATCCAATTTAAGGGGAAGACGGGGTGATTGGGGGCAGTGGTGATTATGCGGATATAGCAAGATAACCGGGGAATATAGTGCAAGTGCTGCCGAGGGGAGTAGAACTAACACCCTTGTGATTACAGTACGGAGTCTGGAAAGGTGTCAGTTTGCAGCTGTTTTAGAAGAAAAATGGGAGGTACAGTGAAATTGTCAGTCTCAGAATGCACCCAACTGGAATGTAGGGGACAGTGAGTTTATAGAAATGAATGAAAGAGGGTTTGTGAGAATTCATCAAGTAACAAGCTGGCGGGGGTGGGGGGGGGGTTGGAAAAATGCATATTTGGTCAAGAAAGAAGATTGGGTGAAAATTAGCTGGTTGTAAATGGAGATGGTGAGACCATATAGAGAGGCAGGAGTGTACATTTTTAGAAGTGGACAGAACAGTTCACGTATTATGAATAATAGCGTGTGCCCATTTTCCAAGCTCTAAAAAAGCAGCTTGCAATACAAATGAGGCAAATGACCCTGGAAGATTCGCAGGCCATACGGATAATGCAAATACTAGAACATGCACATTGTATTATTAATGATCTTATTAAGTCAAATAAATTAGTTTGTCATCCTCATCATTCTTCTTACCAGTTAGTTAGAACTGCTTGGTGCCAAAGAAAGTTTATCTATTAAAAAAACACTTCTTAATTTTCAGTAGGGTCCTAGATTAAGCAGGTATACCTGGTGCATCACTTTTAGCTGAAAATCAGGATCAGCATCTCCCAGTGCTTCGTTTTGATCAGGTTTGAGATCATGAGTGAGGTTTATGAACATTGTGTACTTGCAGTATCACACAGCGTTATATAGAGCATGTTTACTGTTTTTAAAAAATAGTCTATTTGTACATCAAAGGTAATAATTTACAGGTGCAATTATTTTCAGAGTGGAAAAATGAAAGCAGATTGGCATCCCAACCTAGGAGCGTAAACAACCACACTGTTCACATAAGCTAGTCACTGTAATCTGTCCCAGGGGACACACTCTTGTAATTGTGAAGTAATTTGTTTTTCTCGGACACTGGGTCTTTAATAGTGTTCTTTGCTTGTTTTTTTCACACTCATGCTGGGAATCCCTGATACTTCACCTGACAGTGAAATGGTTTAACGTATCCATAGGCAAAATGTAATGTCATTTAGCAGCACTCCTGCATCTTTGAAAACTGTCCACATTTTAGAGGTGAATACGCTGAACACTCCACTTCTTCTAGAGGCCACTATAGTACATATTACAATGACAAATTAATAGTGAGGGAGTCTCTTGCTAAAACAGTTCGATTCTTTTCAGCGATGGAATTTTCCTTCCTATTTTCTTTTTTTCCTCCTGGAAATCCCATTTCTAGGTCCAGTTTCAGCCTTCACTACTTGTTAAGTTGTTTGGCGATTTCTTTAAGGCAGAACAACATTCGTCTTGAACATGGATAAAACATCTGTTATGGAGGCAAAAAAAAACTTATATTTGGACTCTGCTTCTCCTCCAGCTTAGAGAGGATTTATGCTCATGAGCCGTACCAATGATTGCCTTTGTCCATATCAGAAGCAAGAGCTTAAAAGCTTCTTGGCTAAAGTCCTTTGTAAAAAAAGGATAGACATTTGGTGTATGCTTCGGGAGATACAGCTCAAAAGAAAGGCCCTTAGGAGGATGATTTTATAAAGATTGCCCCATCATCCACTGCTTTATAGAAGGTGTAAAAATGCAAGCATCTTCAGATGCCACAGTTGGACTTTGATAAACAGGCGCCTTTAATAACAGCTCATTGAGGAAAAAAACAGTACTTGCCTTCTTTTTTGGTTCAAGCTCAAACATTGTCTATCAGTCTGTTGAACATTCAAAAATGAATTTGGCTCACAGTTCTTCCTCCCGAAAGCTGTCGCTGTTTTTCCAACCAAAATATTTGACAGGGACATCTGAGTTCACCACTGTAGTGGGGGGAAGAAAAAAAAAACATTTGTATTGATGACCTGTAAGGAAATGCCTCCCTGCAATGGTTGCCCCCTGACTTTTTGCCTTTGCTGATGCTATGTTTACAATTGAAAGTGTGCTGAGGCCTGCTAACCAGGCCCCAGCACCAGTGTTCTTTCCCTAACCTGTACTTTTGTATCCACAATTGGCAGACCCTGGCATCCAGATAAGTCCCTTGTAACTGGTACTTCTAGTACCAAGGGCCCTGATGCCAAGGAAGGTCTCTAAGGGCTGCAGCATGTCTTATGCCACCCTGGAGACCTCTCACTCAACACAGACACACTGCTTGCCAGCTTGTGTGTGCTAGTGAGAACAAAACGAGTAAGTCGACATGGCACTCCCCTCAGGGTGCCATGCCAGCCTCTCACTGCCTATGCAAGTATAGGTCAGTCACCCCTCTAGCAGGCCTTACAGCCCTAAGGCAGGGTGCACTATACCATAGGTGAGGGTACCAGTGCATGAGCATGGTACCCCTACCGTGTCTAAACAAAACCTTAGACATTGTAAGTGCAGGGTAGCCATAAGAGTATATGGTCTGGGAGTTTGTCAAACACGAACTCCACAGCACCATAATGGCTACACTGAAAACTGGGAAGTTTGGTATCAAACTTCTCAGCACAATAAATGCACACTGATGCCAGTGTACATTTTATTGCAAAATACACCCCAGAGGGCACCTTAGAGGTGCCCCCTGAAACTTAACCGACTGTCTGGGTAGGCTGACTAGTTCCAGCAGCCTGCCACACTAGAGACATGTTGCTGGCCCCATGGGGAGAGTGCCTTTGTCACTCTGAGGCCAGTAACAAAGCCTGCACTGGGTGGAGATGCTAACACCTCCCCCAGGCAGGAGCTGTAACACCTGGCGGTGAGCCTCAAAGGCTCACCCCTTTGTCACAGCCCAGCAGGGCACTCCAGCTTAGTGGAGTTGCCCGCCCCCTCCGGCCACGGCCCCCACTTTTGGCGGCAAGGCTGGAGGGAACAAAGAAAGCAACAAGGAGGAGTCACTGGCCAGTCAGGACAGCCCCTAAGGTGTCCTGAGCTGAGGTGACTCTAACTTTTAGAAATCCTCCATCTTGCAGATGGAGGATTCCCCCAATAGGGTTAGGATTGTGACCCCCTCCCCTTGGGAGGAGGCACAAAGAGGGTGTACCCACCCTCAGGGCTAGTAGCCATTGGCTACTAACCCCCCAGACCTAAACACGCCCTTAAATTTAGTATTTAAGGGCTACCCTGAACCCTAGAAAATTAGATTCCTGCAACAACAACAAGAAGGACTGCCTAGCTGAAAACCCCTGCAGAGGAAGACCAGAAGACAACAACTGCCTTGGCTCCAGAAACTCACCGGCCTGTCTCCTGCCTTCCAAAGAACTCTGCTCCAGCGACGCCTTCCAAAGGGACCAGCGACCTCTGAATCCTCGGAGGACTGCCCTGCTTCGACGACGACCAGAAACTCCTGAGGACAGCGGACCTGCTCCAAAAAGACTGCAACTTTGTTTCAAGGAGCAGCTTTAAAGACCCCTGCAACTCCCCGCAAGAAGCGTGAGACTTGCAACACTGCACCCGGCGACCCCGACTCGGCTGGTGGAGAACCAACACCTCAGGGAGGACCCCCGGACTACTCTCCGACTGTGAGTACCAAAACCTGTCCCCCCTGAGCCCCCACAGCGCCGCCTGCAGAGGGAATCCCGAGGCTTCCCCTGACCGCGACTCTCTGAAACCTAAGTCCCGACGCCTGGAAAAGACCCTGCACCCGCAGCCCCCAGGACCTGAAGGACCGGACTTTCACTGGAGAAGTGACCCCCAGGAGTCCCTCCCTCTCCCTTGCCCAAGTGGAGGTTTCCCCGAGGAAGCCCCCCCTTGCCTGCCTGCAGCGCTGAAGAGATCCGTTGATCTCTCATAGACTAACATTGCAAACCCGACGCTTGTTTCTACACTGCACCCGGCCGCCCCCGCGCTGCTGAGGGTGAAATTTCTGTGTGGGCTTGTGTCCCCCCCGGTGCCCTACAAAACCCCCCTGGTCTGCCCTCCGAAGACGCGGGTACTTACCTGCAAGCAGACCGGAACCGGGGCACCCCCTTCTCTCCATTCTAGCCTATGCGTTTTGGGCACCACTTTGAACTCTGCACCTGACCGGCCCTGAACTGCTGGTGTGGTGACTTTGGGGTTGCTCTGAACCCCCAACGGTGGGCTACCTTGGACCAAGAACTGAACCCTGTAAGTGTCTT
This sequence comes from Pleurodeles waltl, assembly GCF_031143425.1. NCBI lineage: Eukaryota > Metazoa > Chordata > Amphibia > Caudata > Salamandridae > Pleurodeles > Pleurodeles waltl. The sequence goes on along the minus strand of NC_090448.1, from coordinate 763,881,204 downwards.
ACTTACCTGGTAAAACTAACAAAAACTTACCTCCCCCAGGAACTGTGAAAATTGCACTGTGTCCACTTTTAAAGTAGCTATTTGTCAATAACTTGAAAAGTATACATGCAATTGAAATGATTCAAAGTTCCTAATGTACTTACCTGCAATACCTTTCAAACAAGATATTACATGTTAAATTTGAACCCGTGGTTCTTAAAATAAACTAAGAAAAGATATTTTTCTATAACAAAACCTATTGGCTGGATTTGTCTCTGAGTGTGTGTACCTCATTTATTGTCTATGTGTATGTACAACAAATGCTTAACACTACTCCTTGGATAAGCCTTCTGCTCGACCACTCTACCACAAAATAGAGCATTAGTATTATCTATTTTTACCACTATTTTACCTCTAAGGGGAACCCTTGGACTCTGTGCATGCTATTCCTTACTTTGAAATAGCACATACAGAGCCAACTTCCTACATGACCACATTGTTATTTATTTTATAAAGAATCTGTTATAGCTTCAGCCTGGTTTATGGCCACCACAAACTACTTCATCCCAATCGACGGAGCCATCATTTGCTGTAGTCTGATATCCCCTTCTGTTTCGATGGCTTTGTCTGTGGACTCACTGCCCTATCAGCTTTGTAAATCCAGAAACCTCCATAGGCACCAGGCTGAATCCCCAAATATTTCTGTAGATATGTCTTCATGCCAGCGCATGATGACGTTACGCAGCATATAGGTGCAAACTCTACACAGTGGTGCTGGTTCCTTCTTTGCTGTTCTTTGATGCAGGTCCTGAGCTTTGTGCCTATAATTTTCAGTTCTGTTACTGAGTTTTTCAAAACTTTAGATGTGACGATATGCCACCAACTAAAATGATGGGGCTTACTTGTTGCAAGCGGATGGTGGTAATTTTGCTCCATTAAGTATGTCTGTGGAGCCTTTGCACCAAACACAACTCTAGGTACTGAGGCAAATGCTTTCTGATGCATGTAAAGACCATCAGATAATAGGAATCCAAATTTTACATCGCTAAACACAAGAAGTACCAACAGTCCCAAGTCTCAAAGTTGTATCTGGTCATGTTTCCTGTTTGCTGTCCTTGTGTAAGTCCAAAATGCAGTCAGTGTTCGAGAGCCAGCACAAACATAACAAATTACAAAGTGTGCCTTCTCATCTGTGCACCACCCTCACCTCTGTGATATGGCACTAAAGAGCTGATTCCTGTCCTGGAGCCGTGCACTCCCATTTTCAAGGCCATCATCGACTCTGTAGCTGTTTGCTGACTTCAAAAAGTCAATGTTCAACTCTTCAAAATTATTCTGGATCCCACTGGTGAGCTTTTGGATACTACGGATCAACTTGAATCACCAGTTCTTCTTTGCTTTTTGTTCCTTCCCTAGCACCAACTGACACTGTCTTCAATTAAATCATTTGTGATGGGCTATGCCTTTACTCCCTTGTTGTAGTCTCTGATGGTTGGTCAGTGCCACCACCACCACCATCATCAGCATTGTTTGCGAATCATGCTCCAACTCGCTTGACGGATCCATAAGTTATGTCGGCGAGGGAGCACTCCATGTAGCACTGCGAGAACACCAGGAACAGGCCCATATTGAAGATAACTTTCCCCCTCTTCCCCTGCCTTTGCAGCAATATATCAGGAGAGTGGAGGCCACCTCTGATTCAGACTTCGATATTCTTCAAGGACTGGAGCATATTCCTTATAGTTAAGAAGAATATGAGGAAGCTGGTCCAGACTTTATTCAGCAATGTATGTAAGTCAAGCCTTTGGTCAGCAGCACACATGTGCGCTTGGTGGTTAAGCCTTTTGATGCAGCATCTGACTCTCAATCTTTATCTTTCAAGCATCTACCAGTAATGCCAATCCAAACACATTACTATCTGCACTACTGAGCTGGGAGCCCAACAAAATTGACTCAATGGGGGAGGGTTTTTTCCTTGGGCTAGCAGAGTACTCATTACGTTTTGTGTGCTTCTGGAGTCCCTTCACCCATGATTCCTGGTTAGGATGAGTAAGATTTTGTCTGCCTTGTTGGAGTAGTTCTTGAAATCCTTCTCCCAAACTGTATATAATAGCCAGGGTACAGAAATACATATTTTGATGTCTGGTCTGGACTCTGATGCCTGTGACGTGGGCATCAATGTTCTAAATCTTGTATGAACACCACTGAATTTCCCTTGGATATCCCGGTTTCTTTGATGGATAGTTCCCTTTGATGACACCAGACTGTTTTGTGATAAGGCAGATTCTACGCTGCAGACCTACATCCCACTCTCTGCAACACCTCCACTCACCAGTTCCATCAGCAATATCAAATGTTCAGTGGATATTAGAAGGTCCTTACCCAAGACCAGAGGCATCCTTCCAAATAGTTAACCCAGTCCATTCCTGGCTCCACGCAAATACATGGTGGTATGGGAAGAGGCCACCATCAGGTGAAACAGTCCACCTTTGCTGCTGCTTTAGTTCACTTCCCTTTCAGCTGCCATCTGGGATCTGAAGAAGGCAGGATTCAATGTTGTCTATCAGGCTGGTGCCCAATTACTTTTGACCTGAGGGTCCTTCGGATTCTTATTTAGTTATGCCCTCCCTTTCTTGGCTGCTTCTCATATTTAATCAGTTTTTACCAAAATAGGAGAGGTCATCCCAATATTCTCTACAGAGATGTTCAGATATTGCTGGAGGTAGAGTGCGATATGGATCCTGTTCTCAATACTTCCTGTTCCCCAAGAGGAATCTGGGTGGGGGGGGGGGGGGGGGGGAGGGGGAGACTAAAGCCAATGTTAGACCTCAGGCTCCTGAACACTTCATGCAGGCAGGAAATCTTGGAAAGAGTCCAGTTTCTGTTGTCCTTGGACCCAGAGGACTGGATGGTGTTGTTGGTATTGCAGGATGTGTACTTCTATGAGAGCATCTGTTAGAGGCTGCGTAATCCCATGTGACAAACTCATTAGGTGTCGGCTTTTTTATCAGGATGGTGTGGACACGTGTTCTACCTTCAATGAGGCTCAAGTCTCCTTTATGCGTTTTCTTTCCTGGAACTAATCACACAGGTCCTAAAGAAGATCAGCTCGTTCTGGTAGGCCAGGACTGAGCTTGGAGTGTCTGGTGTTCAGTGCTCCCAGATCTCAGCATAATCCCTCTGGTTTGACTGCCACTTTGGGAGGACCTGATGTAGCAGCTGCAGATCAGTATTTTGCATCTGAACCTCCACATTCTGTAACTGTAGATTGAGTGGTATCAGCTGAAAAGTGTTGCTGTTACATCTCAGTAGGTTGTTGTCATTCTGGTTGCACTGCCATCCAGAAGGTCCATTAATTATGGCCATTGGTCTAAATTAGTGACCTGATGCAAGGAGAAGCAGGTTGTCTTCCTAAAGGCTAAGCTGTCTAACATCCTTCTGTTTGTTTTGTCTTTGTCACAAGCATTACTTATCAACCCTTTCTTCATCTGCTGGATCAGCCCTCTTTATTGAAGTCATCCCCTGTGATTAGTTTTTTTGTAAAGGCTTTTGCATACCCTTCCTGCTCCTCCCTTCATTTTGCTGCATGGGATCTGAATATATTCTTTAGTTTTCAAATATCTAACCCCTTCAGGCCTACACGGAGTTGTAACTTTAGCCTCTTGACTGTGTTTCTCATTGCTATTACTTCTGCCTGTTCCAGGAGTGAGCTGCAGGTGTTATCTTTCTAGCTTCTGTATACCACCTTTGTTCCTGACATGCATCCTTTCTACTAAAAGTAGTGTCACTGTTTTATGTGGGACACTCCATCATGATCCCCGTGTCCTTTCTTAGCCAGTTCCCTTTAAGGAGGAGACATGGTACTGGTGGAATCCTAATCACCCTTTTCTTTTTATATTGATATGACTGAGTAGCAAGTGGACACTAAGCTGTTGAATTTGCTGGTATGAAGTCGGAAAAAAACTGTTTAAAATTGACCTTATTACAGTGAATAATCCTTTGCATCAAGCTGTATTACACCTTATTTAAAAGAAACCTCCAAAGGGCATAAATACTAATTCTTCCAGGATGGAGGCTGATACTGTGGCCCTGGTTCGGGCCGATCTTATTCGAAGATCTGCCAAGCCAACACATGGGCATCCATCCATCAGTACTTTCACCACGCACAACAGTATTGCCACTCTGGTCTTCAAGTGGGGTTATTCATCCCATGTGCTCCTTCAGGACATCGTGAGATAATGTCAGCTCGTCTATACCTACCTCATTGAAGGGAGCATTACTTAGATATCAGTTGACAAGATGTGGAAGCTGCAATTAGAAGTATCCATCAGAATAACAAACTACTAACCTTCCGACATGCTCTTTATGATAGATTCACTGCCTAACCAGAGATCCTTCCCCACTCTTCCTTCCTTCCTTCCCTGTTCTATGGAGTGGACTTTTATTAAGATTCCAAGTTAGTTCATGCACGCTGTCAGTATCCTCGGTTTGTCAGTAACACTCCACCATCAGGGCACTGAAGATTTCTTGATATAAAGTGAATCGGCACACATGGGTTGGGCTATATGCATGCTCCTTGTTGTCATGTCCTGGTCTTAACCCTGCTAAGTCAACAAACTGTTCAGCAAAGAGAATGAATTAGTGTGGAATGTTGTGCTCCGAGGTAATTACTACAAACGGAGGACACTAAATCACAATTGTTTTATTTGAAAAATAAAATCACAAAATACAAACAATTCACATTCAATATATAGTGGCAGACTCCAAGAGCAACAACATTTGATGGAAGGCTCAGGAGTGAATCGTTAAGGTTTTCTATCAGTACAGGTCTACCTTAAGGGCTTGATCCAACTGCAAAGGCACAGAACAAAGGTGTCTCCCTTCGCTCTTGGCCTTCCACCTTTTTTTTCACAATCTGTCATTAAAGATTATCTAGAGTGACACACATTTTGAGAATGACACTGAGAGATGTATTTGATGGGTCCCCATTTAACTTTGACTTTTTCAGCCACAAAGTTAAACGTGTGATAATTATCCTGTACGTGATTGACAAGACAAAAACCTTATACATTTAAAATTCAATGAATTGGTGAATTTAACCATGCTATAGTTTATTTTGGAATCTGAAGAGTATTGCTACTCTGAGCTTAACTCTGATGAAGTCTTGGCTACAAGGTTGGGCAATGCATGTGTTGGCTAGAAGCATTTGATTGGTTTAAAGTTTCAGATGAAGAGAATGGAATAAAGCATCACTACTGGAATAACTCTGGGCACATTTGCCTCGTTTGGTAAGAGTGCTTGAAAGGACTTCAATGAAATGTTTACTGGATTTGTCCAAGCTTGAACATTAGTGGATGTCTGCTCTCCCTTTGTTGAGCACATTGTATATGTATGTATTCACTGTTAAAATTATCTATCTGACTGACTTCACTCTAGTTACCCTTTTTAAGTCTATCCAGAGTGCATTAGGGTATTTCTTCTTGTTAAAAGAATATATATATTTCCCTCTTTTGACTCAAACTTTGCTGTTACATCAGTTGGAACTGTGAGTGTGAACTAATGTTTGTGCCCATGAATCTGTTTTTGGGGGTGAGGTGATGTAAGACAATATTAACTAAATTGTACCTATTAGTTGTAACCCCTGACAAGGCGCTGAAGCGCCTTGCAGAGAGTAGCATGCTAGGTCAGAGCCCAAGACGATAGGTAAATAATTAGCAGGTTAGTAAGAAAAAAAAGTGTCTTAAGATAGTGCTCTTGGTTTTCTTGAGTGTTTAGTACAGGGAGTGCAGAATTATTAGGCAAGTTGTATTTTTGAGGATTAATTTTATTATTGAACAACCATGTTCTCAATGAACCCAAAAAACTCATTAATATCAAAGCTGAATATTTTTGGAAGTAGTTTTTAGTTTGTTTTTAGTTTTAGCTATGTTAGGGGGATATCTGTGTGTGCAGGTGACTATTACTGTGCATAATTATTAGGCAACTCAACAAAAAAAAATATATACCCATTTCAATTATTTATTATTACCAGTGAAACCAATATAACATCTCAACATTCACAAATATACATTTCTGACATTCAAAAACAAAACAAAAACAAATCAGTGACCAATATAGCCACCTTTCTTTGCAAGGACACTCAAAAGCCTGCCATCCATGGATTCTGTCAGTGTTTTGATCTGTTAACCATCAACATTGCGTGCAGCAGCAACCACAGCCTCCCAGACACTGTTCAGAGAGGTGTACTGTTTTCCCTCCTTGTAAATCTCACATTTGATGATGGACCACAGGTTCTCAATGGGGTTCAGATCAGGTGAACAAGGAGGCCATGTCATTAGATTTCCTTTTTTATACCCTTTCTTGCCAGCCACGCTGTGGAGTACTTGGACGCGTGTGATGGAGCATTGTCCTGCATGAAAATCATGTTTTTCTTGAAGGATGCAGACTTCTTCCTGTACCACTGCTTGAAGAAGGTGTCTTCCAGGAACTCGCAGTAGGACTGGGAGTTGAGCTTGACTCCATCCTCAACCCGAAAAGGCCCCACAAGCTCATCTTTGATGATACCAGCCCAAACCAGTACTCCACCTCCACCTTGCTGGCGTCTGAGTCGGACTGGAGCTCTCTGCCCTTTACCAATCCAGCCACGGGCCCATCCATCTGGCCCATCAAGACTCACTCTCATTTTATCAGTCCATAAAACCTTAGATAAATCAGTCTTGAGATATTTCTTGGCCCAGTCTTGACGTTTCAGCTTGTGTGTCTTGTTCAGTGGTGGTCGTCTTTCAGCCTTTCTTACCTTGGCCATGTCTCTGAGTATTGCACACCTTGTGCTTTTGGGCACTCCAGTGATGTTGCAGCTCTGAAATATGGCCAAACTGGTGGCAAGTGGCATCGTGGCAGCTGCATGCTTGACTTTTCTCAGTTCATGGGCAGTTATTTTGCGCCTTGGTTTTTCCACACGCTTCTTGCGACCCTGTTGACTATTTTGAATGAAACGCTTGATTGTTCGATGATCACGCTTCAGAAGCTTTGCAATTTTAAGAGTGCTGCATCCCTCTGCAAGATATCTCACTATTTTTTACTTTTCTGAGCCTGTCAAGTACTTCTTTTGACCCATTTTGCCAAAGGAAAGGAAGTTGCCTAATAATTATGCACACCTGATATAGGGTGTTGATGTCATTAGACCACACCCCTTCTCATTACAGAGATGCACATCACCTAATATGCTTAATTGGTAGTAGGCTTTCGAGCCTATACAGCTTGGAGTAAGACAACATGCATAAAGAGGATGATGTGGTCAAAATACTCATTTGCCTAATAATTCTGCACTCCCTGTAGAGTTTAGAGTAGGGATAGAGTGATGGGAGTGGATTTAAAGGGGAAGTAGTAGGTTGTATTTTTTTGTAAGTAGAGGTGGTGTGTACTTGTTATTTGGTTGACGGGTATAAAAAGAGAGAGGGGTTTGGGAAGGATGTTTGGGGGTTCATAGTTGATTGAATGTTTTGGGATGAGTCGTAAAGGAAGGATGGGACAAAGGTATAAAGGAGGAAGATACATTTTTTTCAAAAACTTAAATCAACTTATACATATATATGTAAGCATATCAGAATTGGTAAAATTATACTGGCTGAATAAACTGTTCTATATCAAATACAAAGAAGTAGTAATATTTAACATGGTCAGACATGCAGGGTTGTTGGTTAGCTGATCTCCAAAATCTCAAAACCTGTGAAACAACAGTTTCGACTCAAATATTTCATACTCGTTCTTCCAAAGCGAAGGCAGCCTGTGTGACCTCTCATTATCCCATTGTAGACCGTTTGTTACTCACCAAGGTGAGTTGCCTCTCACGTTCTTAATTTATATTCTGGAACAGCTGTGGCTTTAAGCCAGGAATGGCTATGCAGTGTTTGTGCTTAAAGCATACTTATGAGTGCATGCTTTTTACGTATCTCTATATTTTTCCACTGACTCGTAAGGTTCTCATCCTTTTGGTGAGCGAGGAGAGAAGAAGGGCCCTTGAGAAGGAGAAATTCACCTTTGTAGAAATTCTGGTACCTGTTGGCAATGCTATCCCTACTCCTCAACAACACTTAGTCAGCCAACCACCTCTGTAAATACTGAGCAGGTACTCTGCATGTTTCAGTAAACATGTAGAGACTGAGTCTGGACCATTGGTGACACAGGGTTTGCTGCCAGGGTACTAATTATTTTTGGAGATGTTTTTCCAGTCCTGGTTGTCGCTATAGGCAATTCCCAAATAGTTGTGGTGGAAAGAGAGCAAGGGCTAAGATTACAGGAATAACTAGAAGATGTTTTATTGTTTATGGCAGAGGACTACCACCACTGTAAGTGTGGTATTCATGGCTCTTTAAGTTTTAATCTCAGTGGAAGGGACTTGGTCATGTAGAAGGCAGCCTTCTGGCATGTTTGTGCTAAATGAACTGTTTTTTATGTTCCACAGCAAAAGAAGAGGAAGGCTCAGCCACAGGATACAAGAGGCGGGAAAAAATATAAAGATTTCAAGTTTTAATCTTTGTTTGGACAGAGGAGAATGCCTTCAATCCAACGTTCCCAGCAAAATCATGAGTTGTGCTTTTTACAGAAACATCCATAGGTGCTGTCCATTAACTCCCGGATGTCCGTGGTTTGTGTTGACATGCTCATTTTAAAATATTTGTTTCTGAAACATCCTGCACTCATGAATTGGAAGAGAAAAGAATCTCCTCTGAATTGAAATTGCCACTGGTGGCAAAAGACTGTTTGCCTCACTGATCCTCTTTGGAACCATCTTGGAGGAAGGGAGGGATGTTTCCTTTTTGTAAATAAATATAAAATCTATAATACTGTTGTGGTGTTTCTCATAATGATGATGTTGATATCTGAATTGTTTATGCCTGTCGCAATAAGTAGACTGTAGTAGTCGTAAATCAGTGAGAACAGAGGAATTGAGTGCTGTGCCTCTCCCAGGAACAAAACCTTATGTGGCATCTTTATGATCATGGTAGATTGTGGTTGTTTTCCAAACGTCTGTTGTAAAGAAATGGCTCCCTGTTGCAGTTACCCCCCACTTTTTGCCTGATACTGATGCTGACTTGACTGAGAAGAGTGCTGGGACCCTGCTAACCAGGCCCCAGCACCAGTGTTCCTTCACCTAAAATGTACCATTGTATCCACAATTGGCACACCCTGGCATTCAGATAAGTCCCTTGTAACTGGTACTTCTAGTACCAAGGGCCCTGATGCCAAGGAAGGTCTCTAAGGGCTGCAGCATGTCTTATGCCACCCTAGAGACCCCTCACTCAGCACAGACACACTGCTTACAAGCCTGTGTGTGCTAGTGAGAACAAAATGAGTAAGTCGACATGGCACTCCCCTCAGGGTGCCATGCCAGCCTCTCACTGCCTATGCAGTATAGGTAAGACACCCCTCTAGCAGGCCTTACAGCCCTAAGGCAGGGTGCACTATACCATAGGTGAGGGTACCAGTGCATGAGCATGGTACCCCTACAGTGTCTAAACAAAACCTTAGACATTGTAAGTGCAGGGTAGCCATAAGAGTATATGGTCTGGGAGTTTGTCAAACACGAACTCCACAGCACCATAATGGCTACACTGAAAACTGGGAAGTTTGGTATCAAACTTCTCAGCACAATAAATGCACACTGATGCCAGTGTACATTTTATTGTAAAATACACCCCAGAGGGCACCTTAGAGGTGCCCCCTGAAACTTAACCGACTATCTGTGTAGGCTGACTAGTTTTAGCAGCCTGCCACAAACCGAGACATGTTGCTGGCCCCATGGGGAGAGTGCCTTTGTCACTCTGAGGCCAGTAACAAAGCCTGCACTGGGTGGAGATGCTAACACCTCCCCCAGGCAGGAATTGTCACACCTGGCGGTGAGCCTCAAAGGCTCACCTCCTTTGTGCCAACCCAGCAGGACACTCCAGCTAGTGGAGTTGCCCGCCCCCTCCGGCCAGGCCCCACTTTTGGCGGCAAGGCCGGAGAAAATAATGAGAAAAACAAGGAGGAGTCACTGGCCAGTCAGGACAGCCCCTAAGGTGTCCTGAGCTGAAGTGACTCTAACTTTTAGAAATCCTCCATCTTGCAGATGGAGGATTCCCCCAATAGGGTTAGGATTGTGACCCCCTCCCCTTGGGAGGAGGCACAAAGAGGGTGTACCCACCCTCAGGGCTAGTAGCCATTGGCTACTAACCCCCCAGACCTAAACACGCCCTTAAATTTAGTATTTAAGGGCTACCCTGAACCCTAGAAAATTAGATTCCTGCAACTACAAGAAGAAGGACTGCCTAGCTGAAAACCCCTGCAGAGGAGGACCAGAAGACGACAACTGCCTTGGCTCCAGAAACTCACCGGCCTGTCTCCTGCCTTCCAAAGATCCTGCTCCAGCGACGCCTTCCAAAGGGACCAGCGACCTCGACATCCTCTGAGGACTGCCCCTGCTTCGAAAAGACAAGAAACTCCCGAGGACAGCGGACCTGCTCCAAGAAAGGCTGCAACTTCGTTTCCAGCAGCCTTGAAAGAACCCTGCAAGCTCCCCGCAAGAAGCGTGAGACTTGCAACACTGCACCCGGCGACCCCGACTCGGCTGGTGGAGATCCAACACCTCAGGAGGGACCCCAGGACTACTCTGATACTGTGAGTACCAAAACCTGTCCCCCCTGAGCCCCCACAGCGCCGCCTGCAGAGGGAATCCCGAGGCTTCCCCTGACCGCGACTCTTTGAACCTAAAGTCCCGACGCCTGGGAGAGACCCTGCACCCGCAGCCCCCAGGACCTGAAGGACCGGACTTTCACTGGAGAAGTGACCCCCAGGAGTCCCTCTCCCTTGCCCAAGTGGAGGTTTCCCCGAGGAATCCCCCCCTTGCCTGCCTGCAGCGCTGAAGAGATCCCGAGATCTCTCATAGACTAACATTACAAACCCGACGCCTGTTCCTACACTGCACCCGGCCGCCCCCGCGCTGCTGAGGGTGAAATTTCCGTGTGGACTTGTGTCCCCCCCGGTGCCCTACAAAACCCCCCTGGTCTGCCCTCCGAAGACGCGGGTACTTACCTGCAAGCAGACCGGAACCGGGGCACCCCCTTCTCTCCATTCTAGCCTATGTGTTTTGGGCACCACTTTGAACTCTGCACCTGACCGGCCCTGAGCTGCTGGTGTGGTGACTTTGGGGTTGCTCTGAACCCCCAACGGTGGGCTACCTTGGACCAAGAACTGAACCCTGTAAGTGTCTTACTTACCTGGTAAAACTAACAAATACTTACCTCCCCTAGGAACTGTGAAAATTGCACTAAGTGTCCACTTTTAAAACAGCTATTTGTGAATAACTTGAAAAGTATACATGCAATTTTGATGATTTGAAGTTCCTAAAGTACTTACCTGCAATACCTTTCGAATGAGCTATTACATGTAGAATTTGAACCTGTGGTTCTTAAAATAAACTAAGAAAAGATATTTTTCTATATAAAAACCTATTGGCTGGATTTGTCTCTGAGTGTGTGTACCTCATTTATTGTCTATGTGTATGTACAACAAATGCTTAACACTACTCCTTGGATAAGCCTACTGCTCGACCACACTACCACAAAATAGAGCATTAGTATTATCTCTTTTTACCACTATTTTACCTCTAAGGGGAACCCTTGGACTCTGTGCATGCTATTCCTTACTTTGAAATAGCACATACAGAGCCAACTTCCTACATCTGTTTTTCATTATTGTGCGTTATGGTTTTATGTACACGGGGTTAAAAATACTAAACTTTAAAATTGAGTGAGTTGTTCTCAGATGTCAGCATGGCTCAAATTCTCCACTATTTTGTAGTCCTTCACTTTTAAGTTTTATGTTTGTTGGTGGGTGTCAACATCAGCTGCATTTGGTGTCACTTGTGACGTAGTTCTACTTCCTCTAGAAGCTCCCACCTTTTGGTTGCCATCTTCAGATTCTTTTTTTCCACCGTTTGGTCTGGACGCACACCAAAGGATCTCCTGCACAGGGAAGATGTTCATTACGAAAAAGTTACAGAAATCGCCGACAAGTTCACCGGATTCGCTTTTCAACACTGATGGAAAGAGAAAGATTAGGTGAAGGAAGGTCTCATTTGGGGACAACTTCGGAGAATTCACGTTCAGAGGGCTCCTGGAGGGTACTTGATGGAGAAAACACCTTTTCAGTTTTGCCCCAACTGCCATCACAAGTTCTTCCAGAAGGATAAGCATCCAGTGTAGCAAGTTGACCTGGTGTGTGGTGGACATCTATGGTGTTGTCACCTTATACCACGTCCAGGTATCCTCTATTAGTGAAGTGTAGGCAGTGTCTGGAAGCCAGGGCTCTCTAAAAGTAGCTGTGGATGAGCAGCCAAGACATATCTCGGAGACATACAAAGCTTATGCAGTACCACTATAGGCACACAGTAACTTATCACACATGAAATAACCACACAGTGTTACAAAAAGTAAGGTACTTTATTATAGTAACACAACACAACACTATAATACTTATAGGCAGTTCCCCCCAACTGGAGGTAACTACACAATAATTATGTACACATTAGCAGTCAGAAATTAGCATAGAAACAATAAGCTTTGGCAATACCATATACTAAGAGTGGAATGTGAAATACAGTCACCCACCCAAGGATGTGGAGTTGTTAGAAGTGAGGTGGAGGAACTAGGAACCCCAAGAGGTGAGTACCAGAGTGGCCCCCACTGACCAGGAGAGCAGAGGTAAGTACCTGGTTTTCCCAAGGACTAACAAGAGGACTTAAAACTGATTTTGCAAGAACAGTACTGGTCTAGAAGAAACCAGCGGCAGATTCTGGAAGAATAGGACCTGCAAAAGAAGGGGACAGAGACCAGTCCACGATGGAGTGTCCAGTGGGGGCAGGAGCTACCACCCACTCTTCAGCCGGTGAAGAACTAGGTCGAGGGATGAAGAAGACCAGCTTTGAACCCAGGATCTGAAGGGGAGCCCTTGGAGCAGTGCAGTGTCCCACGTCGGTTTTCGGGTTGCAGATGGTCGGTGGTGTTGGAGAACCACCAGCAGGCTTTGGCAAATGCAAGAGGAGCAAAAGAAGAGTTGCAAGGCTGAAGACGTCCAGCAAGGCCCAGGTGACTCAACCCTTGGAGGGGAGTCCGGGATAACCCTCAGTAGTCGGGAGAGCCAACAGATGCAGTTGCAACCCCCCATAGGCAACCCCTGGCAGCAGACAAAGTAAGTCGCAATGAGGCCCAATCATCACACTTGAAGAGGAGTCCCATGTCACTGGAGCAGCAGAGAGGAGACTCCTTGGCAGGAAGAAGTGCTGGAGCAGGAACAAACACACTTTGGTAGCTGCAAGAGTTGCGGTGCACAGGAGTACTGTCCTGCAAGGAGAGGTAAGGGCTTACCATCTCCCAAGTTGGACCGCTGGCACAGAGGACCAAGGGGTCCACTCCAGACCACCACCTGTGATGCAGGATCCACACATTTTGGGAGGAAAGCAAATCCATTCAGCCAGTTATTGATGCAGTTGGAGCCTGCAGATGCAGGGGAGGGACTCCGTCACTCCAAGGGAGATTCCTTCTTGCTTCTTTGTGCAAACTGAAGTCTTGCTGACCTCTAAGGAAGCACAGCTGGGGAAATGTTGAGTTGCTGGAAGGAGCAGGAGAAACAATGTTGCAAAGTGAAGTCGTTGCCGGAGTTGCAGCTTGGTGGGTACTGAAGAGTCCAGTTGGGGTTCCAGTGGCCAGAAGATGAAGTGAACGATGCCGGGGAGTCATGGTGGAGTCTTACCCATCGAATCTGAAGACCCTCCTGCAAGGGAGTCCCTAAATAGTCCAAAAAAAGGGATTGGTCATCTTGACCTGGCCACTCAGATGCTCCCCGGGCCTCTGCACATCTTGGTTTCAAGATGGCAGAATCAAGTGTCCACCTGAAGAAGCTCTGGGCACCACCCCTGGGGTGGTGATGAACAGGGGAGTGGGCACTCCCCTTTCCTTTGTCCAATTTGGGCCAGAGCAGGAACCGGAGGTCCCTGGGCTGGTGCTAACTGGTTTATTCAAGGAGGGCACCATATGTGCCCTTCAAAGCAGACCAGTGGTTTGGGAGGGTGGGCTACCCCTCCTAAGCCTTGTATCACCTATTTCCAAGGGCGAGGGTGTTGCCTTCTTTTCCCACAGGAAATCTTTTGTTCTGCTTACCTTTGCCTGAGCTGGTCAAGCAGCAGGAGAGCAGAATCCTGTCTGAAAGGCTGCAGCTGCGCGGGCTGCCTGGAAAACCCTGGAAGACGGTTAGGAGCAATACTGGGGGGGTCCTTCAAGAAGCACCCAGAGTGCATGAAATCATGCAACCAATAGTGGCAACCGTATTGGGGTATGGTTCTGACATGTTTGATACCAAACATGCCCAGGTTTGGAGTTACCATATATAGATGGACACTGTAGGAAGTTGGCTCTGTATGTGCTATTTCAAAGTAAGGAATAGCATGCACAGAGTCCAAGGGTTCCCCTTAGAGGTAAGATAGTGGCAAAAAGAGATAATACTAATGCTCTATTTTGTGGTAGTGTGGTCGAGCAGTAGGCTTATCAAAGGAGTAGTGTTAAGCATTTGTTGTACATACACACAGGCAATAAATGAGGAACACACACTCAGAGACAAATCCAGCCAATAGGTTTTGTTATAGAAAAATATATTTTCTTAGTTTATTTTAAGAACCACAGGTTCAAATTCTACATGTAATATCTCATTTGAAAGGTATTGCAGGTAAGTACTTTAGGAACTTTGAATCATTACATTAGCATGTATACTTTTTACATAAAACACAATAAGCTGTTTTAAAAGTGGACACAGTGCAATTTTCACAGTTCCTGGGGGAGGTAAAGTATTGTTAGGTTTCACAGGTAAGTAAGTCACTTACAGGTTTCAGTTTTTGGTCCAAGGTAGCCCACCGTTGGGGGTTCAGAGCAACCCCAAAGTTACCACACCAGCAGCTCAGGGCCGGTCAGGTGCAGAGGTCAAAGAGGTGCCCAAAACACATAGGCTTCAATGGAGAGAAGGGGGTGCCCCGGTCCCAGTCTGCCAGCAGGTAAGTACCCGCGTCTTCGGAGGGCAGACCAGGGGGGTTTTGTAGGGCGCCGGGGGGGGGGGGGACACAAGTCAGCACAAAAAGTACACCCTCAGCAGCGCGGGGGCGGCCGGGTGCAGTGTGCAAACACGCGTCGGGTTTACAATGGTTTTCAATGAGAGATCAAGGGATCTCTTCAGCGTTGCAGGCAGGCAAGGGGGGGGCTCCTCGGTGTAGCCACCTCCTGGACAAGGGAGAGGGCCTCCTGGGGGTCACTCCTGCACAGGAGTTCCGTTCCTTTAGGTGCTGGGGGCTGCGGGTGCAGGGTCTTTTCCAGCCGTCGGGAAATGGAGTTCAGGCAGTCGCGGTCAGGGGGAGCCTTGGGATTCCCTCTGCAGGCGTCGCTGTGGGGGCTCAGGGGGGACAACTTTGGTTACTCACGGTCTCAGAGTCGCCGGAGGGTCCTCCCTGAGGTGTTGGTTCTCCACCACTCGAGTCGGGGTCGCCGGGTGCAGTGTTGCAAGTCTCACGCTTCTTGCGGGGAGTTGCAGGGGTCTTTAAATCTGCTACTTGAAACAAAGTTGCAGTTTTTTTGGAGCAGTGCCGCTGTCCTCAGGAGTTTCTTGTCTTTCTTGAAGCAGGGCAGTCCTCAGAGGATTCAGAGGTCGCGGGTCCCTTGGAAAGCGTCGCTGGAGCAGGTTTCTTTGGAAGGCAGGAGACAGGCCGGTAAGTCTGGGGCCAAAGCAGTTGGTGTCTTCTGTTTTTCCTCTGCAGGGGTTTTTCAGCTCAGCAGTCTTCTTCTTCTTGTAGTTTCAGGAATCTAAATTCTTAGGTTCAGGGAAGCCCTTAAATACTAAATTTAAGGGCGTGTTTAGGTCTGGGGGGTTAGTAACCAATGGCTACTAGCCCTGAGGGTGGGTACACCCTCTTTGTGCCTCCTCCCAAGGGGAGGGGGTCACATCCCTAATCCTATTGGGGAATCCTCCATCTGCAAGATGGAGGATTTCTAAAAGTTAGAGTCACTTCAGCTCAGGACACCTTAGGGGCTGTCCTGACTGGCCAGTGACTCCTCCTTGTTATTCTCATTATTTTCTCCGGCCTTGCCGCCAAAAGTGGGGGCCGTGGCCAGAGAGGGCGGGCAACCCCACTAGCTGGAGTGTCCTGCGGTGCTGGCACAAAGGGGTGAGCCTTTGAGGCTCACCGCCAGGTGTAACAGCTCCTGCCTGGGGGAGGTGTTAGCATCTCCACCCAGTGCAGGCGTTGTAAATGGCCTCAGAGTGACAAAGGCACTCTCCCCATGGGGCCAGCAACATGTCTCGGTTGTGGCAGGCTGCTGGAACCAGTCAGCCTACACAGATAGTCGGTTTCTGGGGTGTATTTCACAATAAAATGTACACTGGCATCAGTGTGCATTTATTGTGCTGAGAAGTTTGATACCAAACTTCCCAGTTTTCAGTGTAGCCATTATGGTGCTGTGGAGTTCGTGTAAAACAGACTCCCAGACCATATACTTTTATGGCTACCCTGCACTTACAATGTCTAAGGTATTGCTTAGACACTGTAGGGGCACAGTGCTCATGCACTGGTGCCCTCACCTATGGTATAGTGCACCCTGCCTTAATGCTGTAAGGCCTGCTAGAGGGGTGACTTATCTATACCTGCATAGGCAGTGAGAGGCTGGCATTGCACCCTGAGGGGAGTGGCATGTCGACTTACTCGTGTTCTCACCAGCACACACAAGCTGGCAAGCAGGGTGTCTGTGCTGAGTGAGGGGTCTCCAGGGTGGCATAAGACATGCTACAGCCCTTAGAGACCTTCCTTGGTATCAGGGCCCTTGGTACCAGGGGTACCATTTACAAGGGACTTATCTGGATGCCAGGGTGTGCCAATTGTGGATACAAAAGTACAGGTTAGGGAAAGAACACTGGTGCTGGGGCCTGGTTAGCAGGCCTCAGCACACTTTCAATTCAAAACATAGCATCAGCAAAGGCAAAAAGTCAGGGGGTAACCATGCCAAGGAGGCATTTCCTTACACAACCCCCCCACCCCCAAATGAAAGAGGATGAGACTAACCTTTCCCAAGAGAGTCTTCATTTTCTAAGTGGAAGAACCTGGAAAGGCCATCTGCATTGGCATGGGCAGTCCCAGGTCTGTGTTCCACTATAAAGTCCATTCCCTGTAGGGAGATGGACTACCTCAACAGTTTTGGATTTTCAGCTTTCATTTGCATCGGCCATCTGAGAGGTCTGTGGTCAGTTTGAACTAGGAAGTGAGTACCAAAGAGATATGGTCTCAGCTTCTTCAGGGACCAAACCACAGCAAAGGCCTCCCTCTCAATGGCACTCCAACGCTGCTCCCTGGGGAGTAACCTCCTGCTAATGAAAGCAACAGGCTGGTCAAGGCCATCATCATTTGTTTGGGACAAAACTGCCCCTATCCCATGTTCAGAGGCATCTGTTTGCACAATGAATTGCTTGGAGTAATCTGGAGCTTTTAGAACTGGTGCTGTGCACATAGCTTGTTTCAGGGTGTCAAAGGCCTGTTGGCATTCTACAGTCCAGTTTACTTTCTTGGGCATTTTCTTGGAGGTGAGTTCTGTGAGGGCTGTCACAATGGATCCATATCCCTTCACAAACCTCCTATAGTACCCAGTCAAGCCAAGGAATGCCCTGACTTGAGTCTGGGTTTTTGGAGCTGCCCAGTCCAGAATAGTCTGGATCTTAGGCTGGAGTGGCTGAACTTGGCCTCCACCTACAAGGTGTCCCAAGTAAACCACAGTTCCCTGCCCTATCTGGCATTTGGATGCCTTGATAGAGAGGCCTGCTGATTGCAGAGCCTTCAAAACCTTCTTCAGGTGGACCAGGTGATCCTGCCAGTTGGAGCTAAAGACAGCAATATCATCAAGATAAGCTGCACTAAAGGACTCCAACCCAGCAAGGACTTGATTCACCAACCTTTGGAAGGTGGCAGGGGCATTCTTTAAACCAAAGGGCATAACAGTAAACTGATAATGCCCATCAGGTGTGGAGAATGCTGTTTTCTCTTTTGCTCCAGGTGCCATTTTGATTTGCCAGTACCCTGCTGTTAAGTCAAAGGTACTTAAGAATTTGGCAGCACCTAATTTGTCAATCAGCTCGTCAGCTCTAGGAATGGGATGGGCATCTGTCTTGGTGACCGAATTAAGACCTCTGTAGTCCACACAAAACCTCATCTCTCTCTTTCCTTTTTGGTGTGAGGTTTGGGGACTAAGACCACTGGGCTAGCCCAGGGGCTGTCCGAGCGCTCAATTACTCCCAATTCCAGCATCTTGTGGACTTCCACCTTGATGCTTTCCTTAACTTGGTCAGACTGTCTGAAGATTTTGTTTTTGACAGGCATGCTGTCTCCTGTGTCCACATCATGGGTACACAGGTGTGTCTGACCAGGGGTTAGGGAAAAGAGTTCAGCAAACTGCTGCAGGACCTTCCTGCAGTCAGACTGCTGTTGGCTAGAGAGGGTGTCTGAGTAGATCACTCCATCTACTGAGCCATCCTTAGGGTCTGATGAGAGGAGATCAGGGAGAGGCTCACTCTCAGCTTCCTGCTCCTCATCTGTTACCATCAACAGATTCACATCAGCCCTATCATGGAAGAGTTTTAGGCGGTTTACATGGATCACCCTCTTGGGGCTCCTGCTTGTGCCTAGGTCCACCAGGTAGGTGACCTGATTCTTCTTTTCCAGGATTGGGTAAGGGCCACTCCATCTGTCCTGAAGTGCCCTGGGAGCCACAGGCTCCAAAACCCAGACTTTCTGCCCTGGTTGAAATTCAACCATTGCAGCCTTTTGGTCATACCAAAACTTCTGGAGCTGTTGGCTGGCCTCAAGGTTTTTACTTGCCTTTTCCATGTACTCTGCCATTCTTGAGCGAAGGCCAAGTACATAGTCCACTATGTCTTGTTTAGGCTCATGAAGAGGTCTCTCCCAGCCTTCTTTAACAAGAGCAAGTGGTCCCCTTACAGGGTGGCCAAACAGAAGTTCAAAGGGTGAGAACCCTACTCCCTTCTGAGGAACCTCTCTGTAAGCGAAAAGCAGACATGGCAGGAGGACATCCCATCTCCTTTTGAGTTTTTCTGGGAGCCCCATGATCATGCCCTTTAATGTCTTGTTGAATCTCTCAACAAGGCCATTAGTTTGTGGATGATATGGTGTAGTGAACTTATAAGTCACTCCACACTCATTCCACGTGTGTTTTAGGTATGCTGACATGAAGTTGGTACCTCTGTCAGACACCACCTCCTTAGGGAAGCCCACTCTGGTAAAGATACCAATGAGGGCCTTGGCTACTGCAGGGGCAGTAGTCGACCTAAGGGGAATAGCTTCAGGATACCTAGTAGCATGATCCACTACTACTAGGATGTACATATTTCCTGAGGCTGTGGGAGGTTCAAGTGGACCCACTATGTCCACACCCACTCTTTCAATGGGGACCCCCACCACTGGAAGTGGAATGAGGGGGGCCTTTGGATGTCCACCTGTCTTACCACTGGCTTGACAGGTGGGACAGGAGATGCAAAACTCCTTAACCTTCTGGGACATGTTGGGCCAGTAGAAGTGGTTGACTAACCTCTCCCACGTCTTGGTTTGTCCCAAATGCCCAGCAAGGGGAATATCATGGGCTAAGGTCAGAATAAACTCTCTGAACGCCTGAGGCACTACCACTCTCCTAGTGGCACCAGGTTTGGGATCTCTTGCCTCAGTGTACAGGAGTCCATCTTCCCAATAGACCCTATGTGTTCCATTTTTCTTGCCTTTGGACTCTTCAGCAGCTTGCTGCCTAAGGCCTTCAAGAGAGGGACAGGTTTCTTGTCCCTTACACAACTCTTCCCTTGAGGGTCCCCCTGGGCCTAAGAGCTCAACCTGATAAGGTTCCAGCTCCATAGGCTCAGTTCCCTCAGAGGGCAGAACTTCTTCCTGAGAAGAGAGGTTCTCTTTTTCTTGTTGTGTTGCAGCTGGTTTCCCAGCTGACTTTCCTTTTCTCTTGGTAGGCTGGGCCTTTCTTCCAGACTCCAGCTCTATTTTTTCACCCTGTGCCTTGCACTGTGCCCTTGTCTTGACACACACCAGTTCAGGGATACCCAGCATGGCTGCATGGGTTTTCAGTTCTACCTCAGCCCATGCTGAGGACTCCAGGTCATTTCCAAGCAAACAGTCTACTGGGATATTTGAGGAGAACACCACCTGTTTCAGGCCATTGACCCCTCCCCACTCTAAAGTTGCCATAGCCATGGGATGTACTTTAGTCTGATTGTCAGCGTTGGTGACTGGATAAGTTTGTCCAGCCAGGTATTGGCCAGGGGAAACCAGTTTCTCTGTCACCATAGTGACACTGGCACCTGTATCCCTCAGGCCCTCTACACTTGTCCCATTAATAAAGAGCTGCTGCCTGTATTTTTGCATGTTAGGCGGCCAGGCAGCTAGTGTGGCTAAATCCACCCCACCCTCAGAGACTAGAGTAGCTTCAGTGTGGACCCTGATTTGCTCTGGGCACACTGTTGATCCCACTTGGAGACTAGCCATTCCAGTGTTAGCTGGAGTGGAGTTTGAAGTGGTATTTTTCTTGGGACAGGCCTTGTCTCCAGTTTGGTGTCCAGACTGACTACAGCTACGACACCAGGCCTTTTTGGGATCAAAGTTTTTACCCTTGTACCCAGAATTGTTTTGTGAAGAGGCTCTGGGCCCACCCTCCTGTGCAGGTTTTTGGGGGCCTGTAGAAGACTCTACTATTTTTGTGTTTGGCTGTCTCACCACCTTTCCCCTGGGGAGGTTTTGTGACCCCTTTCTTTGGTCACCCCCTGTGGAAGTTTTGGACACCCTAGTCTTGACCCAATGGTCCGCCTTCTTTCCCAATTCTTGGGGAGAAATTGGTCCTAGGTCTACCAGATGCTGATGCAGTTTGTCATTGAAACAATTACTTAACAGGTGTTCTTTCACAAACAAATTGTACAGCCCATCATAATTACTTACACCACTGCCTTGAATCCAACCATCTAGTGTTTTTACTGAGTAGTCTACAAAGTCAACCCAGGTCTGGCTCGAGGATTTTTGAGCCCCCCTGAATCTAATCCTATACTCCTCAGTGGAGAATCCAAAGCCCTCAATCAGGGTACCCTTCATGAGGTCATAAGATTCTGCATCTTTTCCAGAGAGTGTGAGGAGTCTATCCCTACACTTTCCTGTGAACATTTCCCAAAGGAGAGCCCCCCAGTGAGATTTGTTCACTTTTCTGGTTACACAAGCCCTCTCAAAAGCTGTGAACCATTTGGTGATGTCATCACCATCTTCATATTTAGTTACAATCCCTTTAGGGATTTTCAACATGTCAGGAGAATCTCTGACCCTATTTATGTTGCTGCCACCATTGATGGGTCCTAGGCCCATCTCTTGTCTTTCCCTTTCTATGGCTAGGATCTGTCTTTCCAAAGCCAATCTTTTGGCCATCCTGGCTAACTGGATGTCCTCTTCACTGGAGTTATCCTCAGTGATTTCAGAGAGGTTGGTCCCTCCTGTGAGGGAACCAGCATCTCTGACTATGATTTGTGGAGTCAGGGCTTGAGAGGCCCTGTCCTCCCTAGATAGGACTGGTGGGGGTGAATCACCCTCCAAGTCACTATACTCATCCTCTGTGTTGCCATCCTCAGAGCGGTTGGCTCTTTCAATCTCTGCCAACAGCTCCTGGAGCTGTAGTTTGGAAGGTCTGGGGCCCATTGCTATTTTCTTTAGTTTACAGAGTGACCTTAGCTCTCTCATCTGTAGATGGAGGTAAGGTGTGGTGTCGAGTTCCACCACATTCACATCTGTATTAGACATTATGCTTCTAAAAGTTGGAATACTTTTTAAGAAACTAAAACTAGTTCTAGGATCTAATTCAAACTTTTACCAAACTTTTAAACTCTAAAAGGAAATGCTAACAGGGACTAACACAAGGCCCTAGCTGGACTTAAGAATTTAGAAAAATTCCAAATTGCAAAAATCTATTTCTAATGACAATTTTTGGAATTTGTCGTGTGATCAGGTATTGGCTGAGTAGTCCAGCAAATGTAAAGTCTTGTACCCCACCGCTGATCCACCAATGTAGGAAGTTGGCTCTGTATGTGCTATTTCAAAGTAAGGAATAGCATGCACAGAGTCCAAGGGTTCCCCTTAGAGGTAAGATAGTGGCAAAAAGAGATAATACTAATGCTCTATTTTGTGGTAGTGTGGTCGAGCAGTAGGCTTATCAAAGGAGTAGTGTTAAGCATTTGTTGTACATACACACAGGCAGTAAATGAGGAACAAACACACAGAGACAAATCCAGCCAATAGGTTTTGTTATAGAAAAATATCTTTTCTTAGTTTATTTTAAGAACCACAGGTTCAAATTCTACATGTAATATCTCATTTGAAAGGTACTGCAGGTAAGTACTTTAGGAACTTTGAATCATTACATTAGCATGTATACTTTTTACATAAAACACAATAAGCTGTTTTAAAAGTGGACACAGTGCAATTTTCACAGTACCTGGGGGAGGTAAAGTATTGTTAGGTTTCACAGGTAAGTAAGTCACTTACAGGTTTCAGTTTTTGGTCCAAGGTAGCCCACCTTTGGGGGTTCAGAGCAACCCCAAAGTTACCACACCAGCAGCTCAGGGCCGGTCAGGTGCAGAGGTCAAAGAGGTGCCCAAAACACATAGGCTTCAATGGAGAGAAGGGCGTGCCCCGGTCCCAGTCTGCCAGCAGGTAAGTACCCGCGTCTTCGGAGGGCAGACCAGGGGGGTTTTGTAGGGCGCCGGGGGGGACACAAGTCAGCACAAAAAGTACACCCTCAGCAGCGCGGGGGCGGCCGGGTGCAGTGTGCAATCACGCGTCGGGTTTACAATGGTTTTCAATGAGAGATCAAGGGATCTCTTCAGCTTTGCAGGCAGGCAAGGGGGGGGGGGCTCCTCGGGGTAGACACCACCTGGACAAGGGAGAGGGCCTCCTGGGGGTCACTCCTGCACAGGAGTTCCGTTCCTTTAGGTGCTGGGGGCTGCGGGTGCAGGGTCTTTTCCAGCCGTCGGGAAATGGAGTTCAGGCAGTCGCGGTCAGGGGAGCCTCGGGATTCCCTCTGCAGGCGTCGCTGTGGGGGCTCAGGGGGGACAACTTTGGTTACTCAAGGTCTCTGAGTCGCCGGAGGGTCCTCCCTGAGGTGTTGGTTCTCCACCAGTCGAGTCTGGGTCGCCGGGTGCAGTGTTGCAAGTCTCACGCTTCTTGCGGGGAGTTGCAGGGGTCTTTAAATCTGCTCCTTGAAACAAAGTTGTAGTTCTTTTGGAGCAGTGCCGCTGTCCTCGGGAGTTTCTTGTCTTTCTTGAAGCAGGGCAGTCCTCAGAGGATTCAGAGGTCGCTGGTCCCTTGGAAAGCGTCGCTGGAGCAGGTTTCTTTGGAAGGCAGGAGACAGGCCGGTAAGTCTGGGGCCAAAGCAGTTGGTGTCTTCTGTTCTTCCTCTGCAGGGGTTTTTCAGCTCAGCAGTCGTCTTCTTCTTGTAGTTTCAGGAATCTAAAGTTTTAGTTTCAGGGAAGCCCTTAAATACTAAAATTAAGGGCGTGTTTAGGTCTGGGGGGGTTAGTAGCCAATGGCTACTAGCCCTGAGGGTGGGTACACCCTCTTTGTGCCTCCTCCCAAGGGGAGGGGGTCACATCCCTAATCCTATTGGGGGAATCCTCCATCTGCAAGATGGAGGATTTCTAAAAGTTAGAGTCACTTCAGCTCAGGACACCTTAGGGGCTGTCCTGACTGGCCAGTGACTCCTCCTTGTTATTCTCATTATTTTCTCTGGCCTTGCCGCCAAAAGTGGGGGCCGTGGCCGGAGGGGGCGGGCAACTCCACTAGCTGGAGTGTCCTGTGGTGCTGGCACAAAGGGGTGAGCCTTTGAGGCTCACCGCCAGGTGTGACAGCTCCTGCCTGGTGGAGGTGTTAGCATCTCCACCCAGTGCAGGCTTTGTTACTGGCCTCAGAGTGACAAAGGCACTCTCCCCATGGGGCCAGCAACATGTCTCGGTTGTGGCAGGCTGCTGGAACCAGTCAGCCTACACAGATAGTCGGTTAAGGTTTCAGGGGGCACCTCTAAGGTGCCCTCTGGGGTGTATTTCACAATAAAATGTACACTGGCATCAGTGTGCATTTATTGTGCTGAGAAGTTTGATACCAAACTTCCCAGTTTTCAGTGTAGCCATTATGGTGCTGTTGAGTTCGTGTAAAACAGACTCCCAGACCATATACTTTTATGGCTACCCTGCACTTACAATGTCTAAGGTATTGCTTAGACACTGTAGGGGCACAGTGCTCATGCACTGGTGCCCTCACCTATGGTATAGTGCACCCTGCCTTAGGGCTGTAAGGCCTGCTAGAGGGGTGACTTATCTATACCTGCATAGGCAGTGAGATGCTGGCAGGCACCCTGAGGGGAGTGCCATGTCGACTTACTCGTTTTGTTCTCACCAGCACACACAAGCTGGCAAGCAGGGTGTCTGTGCTGAGTGAGGGGTCTCCAGGGTGGCACAAGACATGCTGCAGCCCTTAGAGACCTTCCTTGGCATCAGGGCCCTTGGTACCAGGGGTACCATTTACAAGGGACTTATCTGGATGCCAGGGTGTGCCAATTGTGGATACAAAAGTACAGGTTAGGGAAAGAACACTGGTGCTGGGGCCTGGTTAGCTGGCCTCAGCACACTTTCAATTCAAAACATAGCATCAGCAAAGGCAAAAAGTCAGGGGGTAACCATGCCAAGGAGGCATTTCCTTACAGACACCGGTTCCCTTCCAGTACACCGGTAAATGGCTTCCCCTGCACTTACGAAGTTCAGTGCAATGGAACTGGAGTTCATAGGGGCACGTCTGCTCATGCAGGGGTGCCCTTACTCACTTGGACCTTCACCCTTCCCTCTGGGCTGGAAGGGCCTACCATAGGGGTGACTTACAGTGACGTGGTGAAAGTCTGCATGCACCTTTTCACGCAGGCTGCAGTGGCTGGCCTGCAGACACATTTTGCATGGGCTCCCATGGCAAATCCCTTGTTCTGCCTTCCCCTGCTTGAGCTGGTCAAGCAACAGGAGGGCAGAAACGTGTCTGAGGGGTGGCAGCAGAGCGGGCTGCCTGGAAGACCCTGGAAGGCTGGTAGGGAGCAATACGGGTGTGTCCTCTAAGGAGCCCCGAGAGTGCAAGGAATCATACGGCCAATACTGAAAACAGTATTGGGGTATGATTCAGATATGTTATATATCAAACATGCCCAGGTTCGGAGTTACCATTATGTAGAAGGACATAGGTTGTGGCCTGTGGCCAGTACACGGGTAAAATGGCTTCCCCGCACTTACAAAGTCCATTGCAATGGACCTGGAGTTAGTAGGGGCACTTCTGCTCATGCAGGGATGCCTTTACACACAGGTACTTGCACCGTGACCGCTGGGGCTGGAGGGCCTCCCATAGGGGTGACTTACAGTGACCTGGTGCAGTGGCCTGTGGTGAAAGGGTGCATGCACCTTTTCACATAGGCTGCAATGGCAGGCCTGCAGACACATTTAGCATGGGCTTCCGTGGGTGGCACAATATATGCTGCAGCCCCTGGAGAACCCCTGGTGCCCCAAAGCCCTGGGTACCTAAGTACTATATACTAGGGACTTATAAGGGGACACCAGTGTGCCAATTGTGGGGTGTGCAAAGTATTAGGAAACCAAATATAAAGGGAGAGAGCACAATCAACAGGGACCTGGTTAGCAGGAACCCAGTTAAAGTAGTCCAAGCATACTGATGATACGCAAAAAGTAGGAGTAACCATGCCAAAGAGAGGGTACTTTCCTACATCCAGCCTGCAAACTTTATCTCCCCATCGCACACCGGAGTGAGGATCGCAACGCGCTTTGAATTACAAGAGAGACCGAGACAGGCGCACAACATTATGCAGAGTCAGCAAGTGACACCATTCCTGAGGAACCTACGCTTCTCCAGTGAGGAAGAAGACAATGTCTCTAAAGAAGCAGGAGGAGAGACGCTGGACGTAGAGGTCAAGATTGTCTGTGTTTAGGAAAAAGCGGCTGAAAAAAAGGGATGAGATAAGGCACTCTTCAGTCTCGAAAAAATTGTCTGAATCAAGGAAATTTGATCCGTGGATGTTCAAGGGGGGAGGCCTCTGCGTCAAAACTCTCGCCGACCACAGGCACACTGTGAGAAGCTGCCCCACAGATACTACGAGGGAGACTCTAGTGGAGGAAAAACTTCTGAAAAGCCCAAGGCGTCAAAGGGCGTATGGGAGAAAGATGCTTCAAGGTAAAAAAAAAAAAGAAGGTTCAGGAGCAAAACACCGAAGCTCGACGACCTGTACATCATTGAAAGATTTGTCAACGTACAAGAGAGAGACTCAGAGTCTTAGCTCTGACAAATGGGTTGCAGAGATCAAAAGAAGATGGAGACTAGAGGCTGAAATATCCACTCTTCTACAAAAAAAGAATACGTTTAACGTGGGGTTAAACGTATTAACCCCACGTTAAACGCATTAAACCCCCCCACCTCCCCACTTCACTCCTGACCCTTCTTTGGAAGATGAAGACAAACTCTTCTATGAAAAGAAAGAGGAACCATCCGAGATGTACCAGGGTTCGGCGTTAGCCAAATTCGTTGAGTCGCAATGGCAAGATCTCAAGATGGATTCACCTGAGGAAGGGGTTATTTGTTATCCATCAAGGCCTGTATCAAGGGATGTATAATGAAGTCATCAAACAGGTAGCTGAAAACTTTGGGTTGCAGCTGGAAGAGGAAAAGCCCAATAATGCTTCCTGCTGAAAACACTATTGCCCTGTCAGGCAAAGAACCAGCTTTTACCTATGCTCCCTACCATACTTGATCATGGTAAGGAGGCTTTTTAAAGAACCAGCCATGTGCAGAGCTATTACCCCAGGAGCTGAATATAAATAAAGTACAAATACTCATCAAAAGATCCGGCATACATCAAAGGAACTGTCCCTGCAGATTCCATAATAACATCTACAGCCAGGAAGAGGGCAAACATTTCCTCAACCTCAGACCCTCCAACAGATAAGGAGACCAACAGAATGGAGCTCATGGGTCGCAGAGTAGAATGCAGTGCTACAAAGCAGTGGACAATTGCAAACTACAGTGCCCAACTAAATGGACATGCTCACCAGCAGTGGAAAGAGATGGGGAACTCATGAAACGCCTCTCAGAGCAGTATCGGAAGAGGGCTGCACATCTGGCCTAAAGAAGTAAGAAGAGCGCTTACACCTGTTTAAAATCAGCCTTAGATGCAGCAGACACATTGTAGGAAGGTGCCTCTTTTGTCATGGTTACCGCCCCCCAACACACATTGTTTTTCTGATGTTGATGCTAATGTGACTGTGCTACAATCCTGCTAACTGAGTTCAAAGCACCAGTGTTCTTTCCCTAAACTGTACCATTGTTTCCACAATTGGCACACCCTGGCACACAGCTAAGTCCCTTGTATAAGGTACCAGTGGTACCTAGGACTCTGTGGCAAGGCAGGGTCCCTAAGGGCTGCAGCATGTATTATGCCACCCTAAGGGACCCCTCACCAAACACATGCACACTGCCTTTGCAGCTTGCGTGTGCTGCTGGGGAGAAAAAGGTAAGGGTGACATGGCCTCTCTCTCTGGTTGCCATGTCTACCAGTCACTGCCTGCGGCATAGGTAAGGCACCCCTTTAGTGGGTCTTACAGCCCAAAGGCAGGGTGCACTATACCACAAGTGAGGGCATAGCTGCATGAGCAATATGCCCCTACAGTGTCTAAGACCATTCTTCGACATTGTAAGTGCAGTGTGGCCATATTAAGAACATGGGCTTGGGAGTTTGTCATTATGAACTCCACAGGTTCATGATGGCTACACTGAAAACTGGTAAGTTTGGTATCAAGCTTCTCAGCACAATAAACCCACACTGATGCCAGTGTTGGAGTTATTGTAAAATGCACACAGATGGCATCTTAGAGATGCCCCCCTGTATTTCATGCAGTTTTTTAGTGTAAGGCTGACCGGTCTGTGTCAGCTTGCCACCAACAGACACGGTTTTGACCCCATGGGGTGAGAGCCTTTGTGCTTTGGGTGGAGGTGCTTCACACCTCCCTCCCCTGCGGGAATTGCAACACTTGGCGGTGAGCCTCAGATCTCAGGCCTCCTGTTACTGTGCCCCAGGGTACTCCAGCTAGTGGATATGCCTGCCCCCTGGACCAAGCCCCACTTTTGATAGCTGGCCCGGCGGAAAAATGAGGAAAAACAAAAAGTGGCCACTGCAGGTGGGACCACCCCTAGGGTGCCCAGAGCTGAAGTGACCCCCTCTTTGCAGAATCCTCCATTTTGCTTTGGAGGAGAGTAGCCTATAGGGATAGGAATATGCCACCCATGGGGCACAGGAAGGGACAGTTGGCATTGGCTACTGCTCTCTGACCCCCTGTAACACCCATAAATCTAGTATATAGGGGCACCCCTGAACCTTTCTCTTCAGGATCCTGGTGACCTCAAGAAGAAGTACTGAAGAACCGACCCCAGGCAGGGAAGACTCCAGATGACAACTGACTTGGCCCCAGCCCTATCAGCCTGTCTGCAGCTTTAAGACTTCTGCTACAAAAAGGCGCTGCATCCTGCAGGACCAGCGACCTCTACAAACCATCAGAGGACTGCCTGCCCACAGAGGACCGAGAACTCCCAAGGACAGTGGCCCTGTCTACAAGAAACATCCAAGAAGGACTCCAGAACTGCAGAGGATCAGCGAGCCCTGCACACTCTGCACCCGACACCCACGGTCCAAGTTAAGGTGACCCACTGGTCCATAGAAGGTCCCCAGGTGATTCCGACCTAGAGTCTACCCTGGGTTGACCCCTCCTGGCCAACACAATGCCTGCAGCCTAAATCCAGAGGATCTCCCTGACCACAACGGGATCCAACAAAGATTCTCGAAGCACAAAGGCTTTGGAGAATCTGACCGATGGCCCAGCAACGTCCAGCTGGCACCTCTTCCACTTGTCTAACTTTTGGTTTTCCGCGACCAACACCCTGGACCCAGTCTGCAGCATCTTTGTGACCCCCAGGGTTCCCCCATTAAAAAGCATTTGGCACCCGATGCTGTGTTTGCACCCTGCACCCAGCCGCCCCTGTGCTGCTGAGTGTGCGCCCCCCATTGGATACTTATCTAAACACCCTAGGTCTGTGTCCTGAAGTCACAGGTACTTATCTGCAACCTGTTTCTTTCAGAGTGTCCCTATTCTCCATAGGATTCCATTAAAAATCCAACACCAACTTTGACCTTAAAGTAACAAAATATATTTTTGCTATATCTAAAAACATTGGCCTGGAGTTAGTCATTGAGTGTGTGCCTCATTTCTGACTGTGTTTACAACAAATGCTTTGCTCTGCCCTCTGATAAGCCTAACTGCTCAACCTCACTACCACAAAAGAGAGCATTAGTATTACATACTTTAGCCTCTGTTAAGCCTTTAGGGATCCACTGGACGCTGAACACACTATACCTCATTTTGGTAAGTATATACAGAGCCTGCTTCCTAGATTGGTGGATCAGGGGTGGGGTCTACGACTTTGCATTTGCTAGACTACTCAGCCAAAATCTGATCACACAACTATGTTCCAAATATGCCTTTAGATTCAATTAATTTTTGAATTGACAATTTTCCTACATTTGTAAGTCCTGCTAGGGCCTTGGTTGAGTCCTCTTTAGTATTTATTTTTGAGTTTTAAAAGGTACCATAGTTAAGGGTAAGTAGCTAGAAGTAGTTTTATTTCCTAAACAAAATCCCCAACCTTACTGGCACGATGAGCAGTTCAGAAGATATGGTGGTGGAACCCGACCTGACCCCTTACCTCCATCTCAAGATGAGAGGTAAGGTCTCTGTGGTCTCAAAAAGATCAAAGCTGG
Organism: Pleurodeles waltl; assembly: GCF_031143425.1. Lineage (NCBI taxonomy): Eukaryota > Metazoa > Chordata > Amphibia > Caudata > Salamandridae > Pleurodeles > Pleurodeles waltl. The sequence continues at coordinate 763,851,217 of NC_090448.1, read as the reverse complement.
TGCCAAACCTACCAAGATTCAGCTCTAGGAGCGCTTGGCAGAGTAGGCAAAGGAACACCTTACTGAGGAGGATGATACCCTCTAAAATGGGGAAGAAGTTAAGGATCAGGAGGCTGACCCCTATCTAGGGAGGATAGGTCCTCAGTGCCCCTGACTCCAGGGACAGTACTCGCAGGATCTAAGTCTCCCACAGGGGAGTCTGGTTCCTCTGGGAACACTGTGGGCAGCCTCCATGAAGAGGACCTCCTTTAATAGAAGAGATGGCCAAAAGACTAGCTTTAGAGAAGCAGCTCCTAGCTGTAGAGAGGGAGAGATCAGAAATGGGCCTAGCCCCCATTAATGGCGGCAACAACGTAATACCTTGGGACAGCCAGCACTCTGATACCCCTAAAATCCCCAAAGGGATTATCCCCAAATATGAGGATAGTGATGACATCACCAAGGAGTTCACAACATTTTAGAGGGCCTGTGGAACCAGAAGCTTGAAAAAGTATCACTGGGGAGCTCTCCTTTGGGAACAGTTTACTGGTAAGTGTGGGGATAGGCTCCTCGCACTCACTGGCGTAGATGGCGAGTCGTATGACCACAGGAAGGCTACCCTGATTGAGGGTATTGGACTGACCACTAGAGTACAGAATTAGATTCAGAGGGTCTCACAAAAATCTCAAGTCAGTCCTGGGTTGATTATGTAGACTACTCAGTGAAAACACTAGGTGGTTGGATAACTGGCAGTGGTGTAAGTGATTATGATGGGCTGTATAACTTGATAATGAAGTAACATCTGTTAAGTAATTGCTTCAATGATAAACTGTGTCAACATCTGGTAGACCTAGGTCCAATTTCTCCCCATGAATAGGGAAAGAAGGCAGAACACTGGGTCAAGACTAGGGTGACCAAGACTTCCACTGGGGGTGACCAAAAGAAATGGGTTACAAAGCCTTTTCAGGAGAAGGGTGGTGAGACACCTAAGGGTAAAAGTAAAGAGTTTTCTAAAGGCCCCCACAAACCTGAGCAGAAGGGTGGATCCCAAATCTCTTTGCAATCTTCTTATGGGTACAAAGGTAAAAAAAACTTTGATCCCAAAAAGGCCTGGTGTTTCAATCGTAGGTAGTATGGACAACAACTGGAGAATCTGCCTGTCCCCAAAAAAAAATCCTTCTAGTACTGCACCAGCTAACTCTGGTATAGCCAGTCTCCAGGTGGGATGAACAATGTGCCCAGAGCAAATCAGGGTTCACACTGAAGCTACTTTAGTTTTTATGGATGGAGTAGATGTTGCAACTCATTTGTTGATTAGTGGGACTAAGGTAGAAGCCATGATGTGTCACCATGGTGATAGAAAAACTGGGTACCCCAGGACAATATTTTGCTGGACAGACCTCTCCAGTGACCAGTGCTGATAATGTAACTAAGGGCCAGATGTAGCAAAATTTTGCGAGTTGCAAATGGCCCGAATCGCTATTTGCGACCCCGCAAAATCAGAAATGGGATGCAAAAACCCAATTTCCGAATCGCAAGTAGCGCCGCGAGCCAATACCGACTCGCAAAATTTGCGACCCCATTGTGCGACCCGCAAATAGAAATAGCTATCAGGGGGTGATTGCTGTGGCAGGTGGGGTATCCCAAAGTGCACTCTCACGGTTTTTCAGATGTTTCTTAGATGCCATACTCACACACATGTCCAGATACATTTACCTACCCAAGAATGAGGCAGAAATCAACAGCACCAAGTTGGAATTCTACAGGATTGCCAACTTCCCACATGTAATAGGGTGTGTAGACAGGACACATATACAAATATGTCCTCCTGCAAATCTGGAATATCTGTTCCGCAACCGGAAGTGTACCCACTCACTGAACATCCAGGTGGTATGTGACGCCCATTATGTCATCACTGACATGGTGGCCAAATTTCCAGGGAGTACACATGACTCTTACATTTTCAGGCACAGTGGGATACACCAACGCCTAGAACGTGGGGAGTTTGGAGACGGATATCTATTAGGTATTGCTGACTACACCCTGAAGACATACACACCGGTCAATGTGGATACCATCCATGCCCTGCTAACATTGCTTATTTTTGTCAAACAGGTGACAGTGCATATGCTCTAAGATCATGGATACTTACCCCGTACTTAACACCCAGCAATGAGACTGAGAGGCGATACAACAGTGCACATAGGAGGACCCAAAATGTTATAGAGAGGACCTTTGGACTGTTGATGCAAGATTCAGATGCCTCCACAGAAGTGGAGGTGCGCTCCAGTATGCCCCAATAACAGCATTCAAGATAGTTGGCGCATGTGCTATACTGCACAACATTGCCACCAGACGTGGTCTACATCTCACCCCTGAAGACCCAGATTCGGAGGATGATGAGCAAGAGCTACTGCATCGCCATCATGTGGATAGAAGCATTGCAAATCAAGGCAGGCAGAGACGGGACCACATTGCAAACCAATACTTTGGAAGGTATGTGCTGCCTGTCACTACACACACGAATGTCACACACAAAGAGCCCAGGTGTGAAGTGGAACAAACAAGAACTTTTATTAAGTGAACCAAGTAACTATAGAACTGAACTGTTGGTCAGGGGCTGTAAATGTCCACCTGCTATGAGGACACATTAACCTCATGTGCCTCAATTGTCCGTAAGTGCATAGCTCAACTCCTACGCCTAGGACGCCCAGCATGGCTAGTGCCTGGAGCGTCAGCAGATCCCTGCCGTGCACTGCCACTCCTCAACACCCTGGTGTCCGTGGCAGATATACTACTGATAGTGGAGCCCTCCTCACTATCTTGAGGCGTGTCTGCCATGCCCCTGGCCACCTGTCTTGCCTCCATCATGTCCACAGCATGGCTTATCCGTCCCAGGCCACAAGCCACATCGCCTGCAAAGTGGCCCATGTCTACTTGTAAACTGACTGTCCGGCGTGACAGCCCTGTTGTATTCACAGCCAGGCGGACGATGGAGACAGCCATGCGGTCCAAACGGTGGATGAGTTGGCGTTCGCGGCGCCTTGCACTCTCTCTCTCTGTAACAAGTTCAGTCACTAGTTGCCTGATGGAGAGTGCAAGGTCACCCACTTGACTGTTCAGGTTTTGGAAGTCTGTGTGGACCTGTGCCAGCCCTGTTGTGAAATTTCTCTCCATTCGCTGCATGGCCCCTGATATCACTCTCATCTGCCTTGTTTGCAGGCGCTGACCTCTGATGAGAGCTGCCTCGGTGGCGGACATGGAGGAGTCCCCTCCATCTCCCTGTGACACTGCAGGGACATGGACACGTCATCTGCGACGCGGTAGAGCATCAGGGTCCTGTTGGCTGGCACTGTGGCTGGGACTGGGTGCTGGGTCAATCTCCACAATGTCCAATGGTGCATCTGGAGGGGACTGTGGTCGGGTGGTTCAGGGCCCTGGGGTGGCTGCTCCTGTGTCTTGTGCTGCCTGTTGACTGACCTCTGTACCCTGGACGGACTGGCTGGTGGAGATGTCTTGTGGGAGACCTGTGGGACATAGGGAACACACTGTCAGTATCTAACATCTGTTTTATGCTTCCAAATAAACTGTTGCCGATCAGCTACTTACTGGACTACATTGCCCATAATGCACCATTCTGGTGGTTGCTACTCTGAAATGGAGCTCATTTGGTTGTGCATGCTGCTGTGTACTGGGTGGGTGGGGGTATGGCAGGTATGGGTGTACATGCATGTTTCATGGTATTCACTTGTTGATGGTCCTGGCGCTGACGTGTCCAGCTCTCCTATTCCAGCCACTGCCTCTGGCTCCAGGGTCTGTTGCACTCGTTCCTCCATGGGTGTGGGTGGTGGGACGGTAGATGGGCCTCCTCCTGTGCCCCTCATCTCCCTCTCCTTGGTCTTTTTCAGCTCATCTATGCTCCTGTGGCTCGCCCCAATTGCATTCACCTTCTCCTGGATGTCTGTCCAAATCCTCCTTTTGTCAGACTCTGGCACACTGAGGGCAGCCCTTCCAAATAGTTGGTCATGGTGCTGGCAGCATTCATCTGTCAGCACCTCCAGTTCCTTCTCTGAGAATTTGAGTTTCCTCTTCCTGCCTGAGTCCTCCATTCTTGCTGCTGTTCCTCCTGGTGGTTGTTCAGCAGTTGGAAATGGGTGTGGTCCTCCCAGGTGTATTTGTAAACTTCCTGGCTGTGATGTCATGTGATGTTTCCAGAGTGTTCTGCTGCATCTGCATGCAATTTGCGGCACAGTCGCAATTTGCGACACCCACTCGCAATTTGCTTGTTCGTTTTTAGCAAGGTCGCAAAAAGCGACCTCGCAAACAGCGAACTCGCAATCTGCGGTGCGACCTCATTTGCAAGACGCAAAATGAAGTTGCTTCTTCTTGTCTGGATACCTGTAAGGAAATGCCTCCTTGGCATGGTTACCCCCTGACCTTTTGCCTTTGCTGATGCTATGTTTTGAATTGAAAGTGTGCTGAGGTCTGCTAACCAGGCCCCAGCACCAGTGTTCTTTCCCTAACCTATACTTTTGATTCCACAATTGGCACCCCCTGGCATCCAGGTAAGTCCCTTGTAACTGGTACCCCTGGTACCAAGGGCCCTGATGCCAGGGAAGGTCTCTAAGGGCTGCAGCATATCTTATGCCACCCTGGGGACCCCTCCCTCAGCACAGACACACTGCTTGACAGCTTGTGTGTGCTGGTGAGAACAAAACGAGTAAGTCGACATGGCACTCCCCTCAGGGTGCCATGCCAACCTCACACTGCCTATGCAGTATAGATAAGTCACCCCTCTAGTAGGCCTTACAGCCCTAAGGCAGGGTGCACTATACCATAGGTGAGGGCACCAGTGCATGAGTACTGTGCCCCTACAGTGTCTAAGCCAAACCTTAGACATTGTAAGTGCAGGGTAGCCATAAGAGTATATGGTCTGGGAGTCTGTCAAACACGGACTCCATAGCACCATAATGGCTACACTGAAAACTGGGAAGTTTGGTATCAAACTTCTCAGCACAATAAATGTACACTGATGCCAGTGTACATTTTATTGTGAAACACACCCCAGAGGGCACCTTAGAGGTGCCCCCTGAAACCTTAACCGACTATCTGTGTAGGCTGACTGGTTCCAGCAGCCTGCCACAACCGAGACATGTTGCTGGCCCCATGGGGAGAGTGCCTTTGTCACTCTGAGGCCAGTAACAAAGCCTGCACTGGGTGGAGATGCTAACACCTCCACCAGGCAGGAGCTGTAACACCTGGCGGTGAGCCTCAAAGGCTCACCCCTTTGTTCCAGCACCGCAGGACACTCCAGCTAGTGGAGTTGCCCGCCCCCTCCGGCCACGGCCCCCACTTTTGGCGGCAAGGCCGGAGGAAATAATGAGAATAACAAGGAGTCACTGGCCAGTCAGGACAGCCCCTAAGGTGTCCTGAGCTGAAGTGACTCTAACTTTTAGAAATCCTCCATCTTGCAGATGGAGGATTCCCCAGTAGGATTAGGGATGTGACCCCCTCCCCTTGGGAGGAGGCACAAAGAGGGTGTACCCACCCTCAGGGCTAGTAGCCATTGGCTACTAACCCCCCCCCCGACCTAAACACGCCCTTAAATTTAGTATTTAAGGGCTTCCCTGAACCTAAGAATTTAGATTCCTGAAACTACAAGAAGAAGAAGACTGCTGAGCTGAAAAACCCCTGCAGAGGAAGAACAGAAGACACCAACTGCTTTGGCCCCAGTCCTACCGGCCTGTCTCCTGCCTCCCAAAGAAACCTGCTCCAGCGACGCTTTCCAAGGGACCAGCGACCTCTGAATCCTCTGAGGACTGCCCTGCTTCAAGAAAGACAAGAAACTCCCGAGGACAGCGGCACTGCTCCAAAAGAACTGCAACTTTGTTTCAAGGAGCAGATTTAAAGACCCCTGCAACTCCCCGCAAGAAGCGTGAGACTTGCAACACTGCACCCGGCGACCCCGACTCGACTGGTGGAGAACCAACACCTCAGGGAGGACCCTCCGGCGACTCCGAGACCGTGAGTAACCAAAGTTGTCCCCCCTGAGCCCCCACAGCGACGCCTGCAGAGGGAATCCCGAGGCTCCCCCTGACCGCGACTGCCTGAACTCCATTTCCCGACGGCTGGAAAAGACCCTGCACCCGCAGCCCCCAGCACCTAAAGGAACGGAACTCCTGTGCAGGAGTGACCCCCAGGAGGCCCTCTCCCTTGCCCAGGTGGTGGCTATCCCGAGGAGCCCCCCCCTTGCCTGCCTGCATCGCTGAAGAGATCCCTTGATCTCTCATTGAAATCTACAGAGAACCCGACGCTTGTTTGCACACTGCACCCGGCCGCCCCCGCGCTGCTGAGGGTGTACTTTCTGTGTGGACTTGTGTCCTCCCCGGTGCCCTACAAAACCCCCCTGGTCTGCCCTCCTAAGACGCGGGTACTTACCTGCTGGCAGACCGGAACCGGGGCACCCCCTTCTCTCCATTGAAGCCTATGCGTTTTTGAGGACCTCTTTGACCTCTGTACCTGACCGGCCCTGAGCTGCTGGTGTGGTAACTCTGGGGTTGCTCTGAACCCCCAACGGTGGGCTACCTTGGACCCAAACCTGAGACTTGTAAGTGATTTACTCACCTGACAAAACTAACAAAACTTACCTCCCCCAGGAACTGTGAAAATTGCACTGTGTCCACTTTTAAAACAGCTTATTGTGTTTTATGTAAAAAGTATACATGCTAATGTAATGATTTAAAGTTCCTGAAGTACTAACCTGCAATACCTTTCAAATGAGATATTACTTGTAGAATTTGAACCTATGGTTGTTAAAATAAACTAAGAAAAGATATTTTTCTATAACAAAACCTATTGGCTGGATTTGTCTCTGAGTGTGTGTTCCTCATTTATTGCCTGTGTGTATGTACAACAAATGCTTAACACTACTCCTTTGATAAGCCTACTGCTTGACCACACTACCACAAAATAGAGCATTAGTATTATCTCTTTTTTGCCACTATCTTACCTCTAAGGGGAACCCTTGGACTCTGTGCATACTATTCCTTACTTTGAAATAGTGCATACAGAGCCAACTTCCTACAATACCTGTTTGCGAGTCGGAAATTGCGAGTCGCAAAGACTCTCAATTTCCGACTCACACATTTTTGGCTACCTACATCTGGCCCTAAGGTCCATCCCAAGGCTATGGTGACTTTAGAATGTCAAGGGGTCATTGACCTGAAACAGGAAGTGGTCTCTTCTGGAATCCTAGTGGAGTGTCTGCTAGGGAATGACCTGGCGTCCTCAGCTTGGGCTGAGGTAAAACTCAAAACCCATGCAGTCATGCTGGGAATCCCTGAGATTGTGTGTGTGAAGACTAGAGCACAAAGCTGAGCACAGGGTGAAAGAGAAGTTTTGGAGCCTGGAATAATGGCCCAACCTGCCAAGGGAAAGGGCAAGACTGGGAGAGCAGCTTCTGTACAGTAAAAAAAAAAAACACAACACTCCTTAGAAAGAAGTCTTAACCACCCCAGAGGAAACTGAGCCCATGGAACTTGATCCGTACCAGGTAGAGCTCTTGGGCCTAGGGGGACCCTCTAGGGACCAGCTGTGCCTGGGACCGAGGACCTGTCCTACTCTTGAAGGCCTGAGGCAGCAGCCTGCTTCACAGGAAAAGGGAGATGTCAGTGGCTCCCACAGGGTCTATTGGGAGGAGGGACTCCTGTGCACTGAGGCCAGAGACCCCAAACCTGGTGCCACCACGAGTTGTAGTGCCTTAGCAGTTCAGGGAATTCATTATCACTCTAACACATGACATCCCTCTAGCTTGGCATCTGGGCCAAACTAAAACTTGGAATAGGTTTGTCAGCCATTTCTACTGGGCCATCATGTCACAATAGGTGAAGGAGTTTTTGAGCTCCAGTGTCATCTGCCAAGCCAGTCTTAAGGCAGGTGACCACCCAAAAACCTGCTGATTCCACTACCAGTAGTTGAGGTTCCCTTTGAAAGGGTTTGTGTTGACATAGTGGGCCTACTTGACACACCCACAGCCTCAGGAAACCAATATATACTGCTAGCAGTGGATAATGCTACCAGGTATTCTGAAGCAAATCCCCTTAGGTCTACTACAGCCCCTGCAATAACCAAAGCCCTCATTGGTATCTATACCAGAGTAGGGTTTCCTAAGGAAGTGGTTTCTGACAGAGGTGCCAATTTACCTAAAACACGTGGAATGAGTGTGAGGTGACTTACAAGTTCACCACATCATACCATCCACAAACCAGTGGACTTGTTGAAAGGTTCAACAAGACATTGAAGGGCATTGGGTCTCTGGTTGGCAGAGATATTCACCTTTTGCCCAACTAGGGACCCTAACCGTAGTCAGGGTAAGTCACACACAATCCAAATGATCCTGTGCCCACCCTCTGGTAGCTTGGCACTGAGCAGTCAGGCTTAACTTAGAAGGCAATGTGTAAAGTATCTGTGCAATTAATCATACAGTAACACAGTGAAAACACCAAGCCATAGATGGATTTTCAGTACAGATAAATGCTCACTTTCTAGAAGTGGCATTTCTAAAATAGCAATATAAAACCCAACCTCACCAATAAGTAGTATTTTCTATTACCATTTTGGCCATTCTAAATCTGACCTGGTTACCCCTTTCTGATCAGAATCTGCCACTCAAACAGCATATGAGGGTACCCCTAATGCTATCCTATGAAAGGGGCAGGCCTTGCAGTAGTGGAACAACAATTTAGGAGTTTTCCTCTAACAGGACAGATAGAACACACATGTACCTGTCCTGCCTTTTACCTACACAGCACCCTACCCTATGGGTTACCCACCGCTTACCGTAGGGGTGACTTATATGTAGAAAAAGGGGGGTTTAAGGCTTGGCAAGCACTTTTAAATGCAAGTCAAAATGGCAGTGAAACTGCACACACAGGCTTTGCAATGTCATGTCTGAGACACGGTTAAGGGGTTACTTAAGTGGGTGGTACAACCAGTGCTGCAGGCCCAGGGCACATGTAGTGCACTTTGCTAGGGACTCAAATGTAAATCAGATATGCCAATTGGGGTTGACCCAATGTTACCATGTTTAAGGGAGAGAGCATATGTACTTTAGCACTGGTTAGCAGTGATAAAGTGTGCAGAGTCCTAAAACAAGCACAAACAGTGTCAGAAAAGAGGGAGGCAGGCAGAAAGTTGAGGGATGACTACCCTAAGGCTGTCCGGTCTAACAGGCATGATCATGGGGACTCCCTGAAAAACTAAAAAGGAGAAGAGATGTCCTCCTGCCATGCTTGATTTTTGCCTTCAGAGAGGTGCCTCAGAAGGGAGTAGGGTTTCCCCTGTTTGAACCTCTGTTTGGCCACCCTATTAGGGGACCACTTGCACTTGTGAAGGAGGGTTGCGAGAGACCTTTCCACAAACCGAAGCAAGATGTGGTGGACTGTCTACTAGGCCTCCACTTTAGGATGGGTGAGTAGTTGGAAAAAACATCCAAAAACCTTGAGGGCAGCCAAGAGCTCCAAAAGCAATGGTATGACCAAAAAGCTGTACTGGTAGAGTTTAAACCAAGGCAGAAGGTGTAGGTTCTGGAGCCTGTGACTCCCAGGGCACTTCAGGACAGGTGGAGTGACCCTTACCCTGTCGTAGAAAAGAAAAGTAAGGTCACCTCCTTGGTAGACCTGGGCACTAGCAGGACTCGCAAAAGGGAGATCCATGTGAACTGCCTCTAGTTTTTCTGTGACAGGACTGATGTAACCATGCTGATGTTTACTGATGAGGATCAGGAAACAGTGTGTGAACCTCTCCCTGACCTCCTTTCTCACAACCCTAAAGATGGTTCAGTTTATGGAGTTGTCTACTCAGACACCCTCACTGCCCAAAAGCAGGCTGACTGCAGGCAAGTCTTGCAGCAGTATGCAGAGCTCTTAACCCTGGAAAGACACACTGGTGGTACATGGTGTGGACACTGGAGACAGCTCGCCTGTCAAATCAAATATCTATCCACAGTCTGACCAAATTAAGAAGATTATCAAAGTTGAAGTCAACAAAATGGTGGATTTAGGGGTTATTGAACCATCTGATAGCCCCTGGGCTAGCCCAGTGGTCTTAGTCCCTGAGCCTCATCCCCAGGGTGGAAAGAAAGAAATTAGTTTTTATGTGAACTACAAAGGTCTGAACTCTGTCAACAAGACAAATGCTCACCCTATTCCAAGGGCTGATGAACTGATAGACAAATTAGGTGCAGCAACGTTTTTCAGTACATTTGACTTGATTACAGGGTACTAGCAAATGCGCATGGCACCAGGAGCAAAAGAAAAGACAGCATTCTCTACACCTGATGGGTATAATCAGTTCACTGTTATGCCCTTTGGTTTAACGAATTCCCCTACCACATTCCAAGTGTTGGTGAATCAAGTCTTTGCCAGCTTAGAAGACCTTCAGTGCATCATATCTAGAAGATATTGCTGTCTTTAGCTTCTCTGGGCAGGATCACCTGGTCCACCTGGGGAAGGTTTTGCAGGCACTGCAATCTGCAGGCCTTATTATCAAGGCATCCAAATGCCAGATAGGGCAGGGCACTGTTGAATACTTGGGCCACCTTGCACCCTTACATCCCAAGATCCGGACAATTCTGGACTGGGAAGCTCTGACAACCCAGACTCAAGTCAGGGCATTCCTTGGCTTGACTGGTTATTACAGTAGGTTTGTGAAGGGGTATAGATGGGAAACAGCCTTAACAACGTGGCTCAAACCACGCTATGCCTTTAAAGCGAGGCCCGAACCACGAATGTCTTTACAACACATTCCTTAACCACGCAAGTCATTACAACGACTTGCCTTAGGGGAAAGTGTTGTTGGACTGATGTTGGACTTTATGTCCAACACTTTCCCTACTGTGGCGAAGACTAGAGATGGAATAGTAAATTATACTATTCTAAACTCAAGCGCTTTCCCCAAGGCAAGTCGTTGTAATGACTTGCGTGGTAAAGAAATGCGTTGTAGGGAAGCATTCGTGGTTTGGGGCACGTTCTTAAGGCAGGCGTCATAAATGCCTGCGTTGTTCCGACACAACCGGTATAGATTCATTATGACCCCTCTCACAGAACCAACTTCTAAAAAGATGCCCAAGAAAGTAAACTGGGCAGTTAGTTCTCAAAAGGCCTTTGACACTGTTGTATTATGGGTCATAATAAGGTTTAATATCTGTGCAGTAAATGTTATATATCACGTTTTCCGTGGGTATATTTTTAAATATTGTACAGGGATCTGATGGGCCGTGATGCTTTCCAGTTCAGATTCAAGGCTGGATGTTGAACTGGATGACAGCACGACCCCGTGGCTCTGGTTTGTTCTTTGTGGGTTTATTTATATGGATTTCGAAACTGAATAAAATTCATCTTCTCATCACTTGGACTCAGACTGTACAATTTTTCCTGCTGCTTCTAACACAACATAATTTGGTGACGAGCGGAAGTGCCCACACGAGACTTCCAGTGCTTTTAAAGGATATCACAGTAAATCTTCATTTTTATTAACCGCTCCCATGCCCCGGGCGAGATGCTCTTGTCCAGGCACATGGTTGGCGTGTGCCTGGGTGAGACCAGTTTGTCCTGCACCCGTGGAACTCCCTCCCACTCCCCCCCCCCCCCCCCCCCCCAGTCTGGTATGGAAGGGAAATCGCTTCCCCCTTCCACCCTGATCCCCCGATGCAATCGGGCAGCAGAAATTCCTACTACACACCAGGGATTTTTTTTTTTATCATACTTACGCATGAGGGGAGCGGCCCCTTGGGCATGGGCCACTCCAGAGGGTGGGTAGGGCAAAATATTTTTAGGCCTTTTCTGCCCCCCCTCTCCCGGAGGCTGATCGGCCTAATAAAATTAGGACGATCCACTCCTAGGAGTGGGCAGAAACCTCTAGACACCAGAGATATATATATTTGTTTTATTTACTTTGTTTTTATGTATGGGGAGCGACCCCTTAGGCAAGGAGTCGTTCCCCTGGGAGGCAAATTGTATTTAGGCCATTTCTGCCCCCCTTGGGGGCAGATCAGCCTATGTTTGTTAGGCCAATCTGCCCCCAAGGGGGGCAGAAACCATTAGACACCAGGGTTTGGTGTGTGTGTGTATGTATGTATGTGTGTGTTTTGTTTGGGGGGGCAGGCCCTTCGGCAAGGGTCACTCCCCATGGGGGCGCATTACTGTTGGCCATATCTGCCCCCCCTGGGGGCAGATCGACCTGTATTTGGAAGGCCCATCTGCCCCCAAGGGCTGCAGAAAGCCCACCAGAGACCAGGGAAGATTTTTTTTTTCTCAAAAAAGAGGGTCACCCCAAATAAATGGGGCCAAAGGTGTTCTGCCCACCAGTGGACAGATTGGGCAATTATCCCCGATCCACACCCCGGGGGGGGGGGCAGAAAGTCTACTAGATGCCAGGGATAAAAATAAAATAAAAAAAAAGTGGGGTTGTGGCTACCAACCAGTATGGGCCTGGTTATGTCCCCACCCCAACTGAAGGGGGTAACAGTCTTTCAGCTCTCCCCGCACTCTAGAACATCTTATCCCAAGGCAAGCAAGTGGACATTTGATTATTTTGGGTTTTGGTTTTACATTTGGCCCATGAGAGCTTGTTAACTCTCAAAATCGTCCCACTTGGAATGGTGAGGGCTGCACTTTTTGGACTTTGAGATGCTGCCATGTAGAAAAATCCACAAGACCTAGACACATCCGAAAACTAAAGATCTGGTTGATTCCAGGGTGGTGTGCTTCACATGCACCCCGCACCATTTTCTTACCCAATATGCCCTGCAAACCTCCAACTTTGGTGGAAATCACACATTCTTCCCACATTTTTGTGATGAAACCTTCCGGCCTCTGCAGGAATACACAAAGTTCCTACCTCCCAATATTGTCTTATCTATACTGATAAAAATTCTGCTGCACTTGTCAGCCTAAACATTTTTTGTTTTTTTCCAAACTGCCCTTTTGGACCTGCTTTGGTTCTCCTTCAATTTCAACATGTTTTTGGCTCTTCCCTGTCACAAGCACTTGGCCCACCTTCACAAGTGAGGTATCATTTTTACCGGGAGACAAAGGGAAACGATGGGTGGTAGGAAATTTGTCCTGGTGCGGTGATCCCACACAGAAATGTGGGAAAAATGTTTTTATTTTTTGTTTAGCTAAATTTGGATTCTGGGTAAGAAAACATTGGGGGCTCCACGTAAGTTACACCTCCCTGGACTCCCTCAGGTGTCTAGTTTTCAGAAATGTTTGAGTTTGGCAGGTTTCCCTAGATGGCTGCTGAGCCCAGGACCAAAAACGCAGGTGCCCCCCCCCCCCCAAAAAAAACCAGGTAGTTTAGTATTTGATAATTTTGCTGTGTCCAGATACTGTTTTGGAGCATTTCCTTTTGCACTAGGTCTACCCGCAGAAGGTTTGCTAGGTTTCCCTAGGTGCCGGCTGAGCTAGAGGCCAAAATACACAGCTAGGCACTTTGCAAAAAACAGCTCTGTTACTTTGGGAAAATGTGATGTGTCCTTATTGTGTTCTGGGGCATTTTCTGTCGCAGGCGCTAGGCCTACCCACACAAGTGAGGTACCATTTTTATCGGGAGACTTGGGGGAACACTAGGTGGAAGGAAATTCGTGGCTCCTCTGACTGTCACTGAAATTAGAGGAAAAAGTGTCTTTTTTTTCTGGCCAAATATTGAGGTTTGCAAAGGATTCTTGGTAACAGAACCTGGTGAGGGCCCGACAAGTCACCCCATCTTGGATTTCCCTAGGTGTCTAGTTTTCAAAAATGCGCAGGTTTGGTAGGTTTCCCTAGGTACCGGATGAGCTAGAGGCCAAAATCTACAGCTAGGCACTTTGCAAAAAACACGACAGATTTCAATGTAAAAATGTGATGTGTCCATGTTGCATTTCGTGTCACAAGCATTAGGCCTACCCCCGCAAGTGAGGTACCATTTTTATTGGGGCAACACAGAATAGCAAAGCAAGTGTTATTGCCCCTTGTCTTTCTCTACATTTTTGCCTTCCAAATGTAAAGCGGTGTGTAAAAAAAGATGTCTATTTGAGAAATGCCCTGTAATTCACATGCTAGTATGGGCACCCCGGCTCCGCAACAACTTATCTTGGGCCCGTTTTGGAAATATAAAGGTTTTCTTGATACCTATTTTTGACTCTTTATATTTCATCAAATGAATTGCTGTATACCCGGTATAGAATGAAAACCCTTTGCAAGGTGCAGCTCATTTATTGGCTCTGGGTACCTAGGGTTCTTGATGAACCTACAAGCCCTCTATATCCCCACAACCGGAAGAGTCCAGCAAAAGTAACAGTATATTGCTTTTAAAAAAATCTGACATCGCAGGAAAAAGTTACAGAGTAAAACTTGGAGAAAATGGCGCTTTTTTCACCTCAATTTCAATATATTTTCATTTCAGCTTTTATTTTCTGTAGGAAACGTTTGTAGGATCTACACAAACTACCCCCTGCTGAATTCAGAATTTTGTCTACTTTTCAGAAATGTTTAGCTTTCCGGGATCCAGTATTAGTTTCACACCCATTTCTGTCACTAACTGGAAGGAGGCTGAAAGCACACAAAATAGTAAAAATGGGGTATGTCCAAGTAAAATGCCAAAATTGTGTTGAAAAATTGTGTTTTCCAATTCAAGTCTGCCTGTTCCTGAAAGCTGGGAAGATGGTGACTTTAGCACCGCAAACCCTTTGTTGATGCCATTTTCAGGGGAAAAACCACAAGCCTTCTTCTGCAGTCATTTTCTCCCTTTAAAAAAAAAACAAAAAACATTTTTGGGCTGTATTTTGGCATAGTCTTGGTCTCCTTCAGGGGAACCCACAAACTCTGGGTAACTATAGAATCCCTAGGATGTTGGAAAAAAGGATGCAAATTTGGTGTGGGTAGCTTATGTGGACAAAAAGGTATGAGGGCCTAACCTCAAACTCCCCCAAATAGCCAAAAAAAGGCCTGGCACCTGAGGGGGAAAAGGCCTGGCAGCGAAGGGTTTAATATTCTTCTCCGATACTTTTCAACAGTTGCTTTTTCAACATCAACTGCTTGAACATATATGCAGTGAGAGAATGCTTCTGAAGGAATTCACCTGCAGTTCTTGAATTACATTTCGGCTTGTGCTGTAACAGTTCCTGTCCATCTCCAGCGAAAGACACAGGAACTTTTCAAGACCCAACATGCGCCATATGTGCTTGGTCACAATGTGATGCACAATGCTGCTGCGAACGGTGATTGCCACACACAACTTTTAATTCCCGGTTTAAATAACCTGTGGAACTGTGATTCGCGCACTGGATTTCCATTTCCTGATACAAATTAACTTGTGTGAACAGTGATTTGCACACCTAATTCCTGCAAGAACTTAAATAACAGTTTCTCAGTTCTACTCTTATCAACGTTTTTACACCTTTGTTTGTTCTATAGGAATATTTATTTTATTTAACTTCAAGAAAGTCAAGGACAATTATAAATTTAAAAAGTATGTTTTGCGGAGTCGTATAAGTGGTTGCTAACATTAACACAATTTTATTGCTGAATTATAGTCATTTTATTTTTTCAGAATGGCTAATCAAATTCATCCAATACACATTAATGCTTTTCTTCAGAATCCAGGAAAAACAGCACAAAAATGGCCACAATGGTTCAGGTCTTTTGAAAATTATTTAGTTGCCATTGATGGGGAAAAAACTACTCAAATAAAAGGAAAAAGCTTTATTATGTGGATTATTAGCTGATGCTGGCCAGGAGGTTTTTGATAATTTATCAGAAGTTGAACTACTTCCTGGTCAATTCATACCATGGAATGTGTACACTGAAGCTGTCAAAAGACTTGAGAGAAGATTCTCTGAACAGCCTAACATTATGATTGAGAGACCCAGTTTTTTTCATAGGAAACTACTTGTGAAAGAAACAATTTAAGATTGTATTTCAAGTCTGCGTATTATTGCTGCTAAGTGTGAATTAGGTGAAAACTTTTACACACATCTTCGTGATCAGTTTGTATTTCATTGTTACAGAAAGAAAATACAAGAACGTTTACTAGCATGTAGGAATCCTACGTTAGAGGAAGTTATTGATATAGCTAAAAGCATTGAACCTTCTTCCTTGTCTACTAAAGTTATTTCTGGGGCAGAAACATGTAATGATTCGGTTTGTGCCATTAGTAACGAAAAAGGACTACATTATAATACCATTGGAAAACATAATATGTCTTCTTCAAAAAGATTAACATGTTCCAGATGTGGTTCTAGACAGCATTTGGGTAATAATCCAATTTGCCCTGAAGCTACAGAGTAAGTATTTCAAGAAGACATTAATAATTTGTGTTAACTATTGAAGATGAAATAGCATACAATTCTTCCTTCAAAGCTCTATTGAGCATTGCTCAGATTGGTGGCATTTTCGTTGAAGTCATGGGTGATTCTGGTTCACCAATAACTATCTTATTGGATGTAACATTCTTTTTGAAGAAATGTAAGAAAGACCTTAAGGACGCAAACATCCCAAAGGATTTGGTGGACAAGAAATTGATATGTTGGGTTTCTTTATTGATTCTGTGTCTGTGTTGGAAAGAAGAATTGTGTCAAAGGTGTATGTTACAAAGAATGGACGTGATATTGTTGGTTGTCATGATCTAGCTCGGTTGGGTATTATATTAAAGCAGTAGTGATCAGCCTATAACATTAGGTGATTTACCTATTTCATCCCTTGAAATACTTGTTGATAAACTAAACAGTGTAGGGATCTCAATTATATTTTGGCTAAATATTCTGATGTTTTTGATTCAAAAGTAGGTTATGTTAAGCGTGTCATTCATGACAACAAATTAAAATCTAATACCGTGCCTATATGACGCAAAGTCAGACCTGCATCCCTCAGTGTGAGAGAGTACTTGAAAAAAACTGTTAGAATTGTGCAAAGATGGTATTATTAAACCCTGTGATTCTTCTGAATGGCTTTCAGCAATTGTTTTGGCAAGGAAAAAAGATGGAAGTTTGCGTTTGTGTGCTGATTTGAGGTCGTTGAATAAATATATAGTTGTGGATTGCCATCCATTACCAAAAATTCAAGAAATGCTTATGGCTATTGGTGATGCAGTATATTTATCCAGTATTGGATCTTTTTGTAAATTGAATCATCCCCATCGCCGAAGTCGGAGTCCCACGATATACTAAAAAAGCAGTAAGTAAACTTTTTAATGGGCTATAATGCTTGCAAAATCACACATAAAGCCTATCCTTGCCCTTTTGTAAAAAAGAACGAAACTTGACTTATGACCAATCAGGCTCCAGCACCCTCTAGAATATCCCCCAAAGATGCTCATTCCCTCAGATTTTCTACCGCACGTCGTGTGAAGGTAGTCTCCCTGAGCTCTGCTCAGTTTATTGCTCTTAAGACAACTCCTTTTTTCAGAAGATGTCTGATTCTTCCAGGAAAGGCCTTTTTTTGCCCCTTTTGGCCCTTGTAAGACCTGTGGCAAGAAGAGGCTACATGTGGATGATCCTCATAAAGACTGTTTATTTTGCCTACATCCTATACATCGGGTGAAAGACTGTAAGATATGCTGCGAATCTCAGATACCAAGGGGCAGCAAAATTGAAAACATTTGAATCTTATGTTCAGATTTCTACCTCTACAGTGTTGGAACGATATTTAACTTGATTTTTGAGTTCTTCATCATATTCTCTCCTCATTTTATGTAGATTAAATTTGATACATTTTAGAATGGCTTTTCCAAAGAAATGTATATGGCATAAAATGCTCCCAAATTGTCCTTGTGATAACTCCTCCAATCAAAGCACGTATCACTTTTTCCTATTCTGTTCGCTTTATTCTGCTCCTAGACAAACCTTTATATTGCCAATTTTGCACAAATTGCAAACTACATCTCATAAGGAAGCGTTGATTAACATCCAAAGACTCTCTTCAATACAATTGTGTCATTCTGTCTTAAGCTTTATTAAATCTGCTATGGCCATTAGGAAGCGATATGAACTGATTGAAGCAGTTACACACTAACATAAACTGGCAATATATGATTTTATCTTGATGTTGGGCTTTTTTACATCTGTACTGTATATGATTACATTTTATATGGGTCGTTGGATAGACTGATAAAGGCAATGTATATATTTTTGTAATATTGCTGGTTGAAGATGCTTTATCATTGTTTTCTTTTAATTTATTTGTACTGTATTTTAATTATTTAAATTTTTTAGCTTTAAATGTATTGTGCTTCTATGGCATATTGCCAAATAAAGATTCATTGATTGACTGACTGACTGAAAGATATGCCGCACCTTCTCTGCTAAGACCCTTAGAGACAGAGAAGGAATCCTGTTAATCTGGTTACAGGCTAAATCCTGTACTTCATGTGAGGAAAGTGATACAGAAAGGCCTCTTAAAAGGTCCAGATCTGCAGACCTGCGGCAGACTGACGAAAGCAGGAAACACCACAAGACGCACCATATGGAGGGTGCCAAGACCATACAAAGCTCAATTTCCTCTGAGTCATCCTCGCCTCATCGCAGAAAGGATTCCCGCCACCGTTCTTCTTTATCAGAGTCTTCCACTTCTAGAAAGGTTTCACTTAAATTCAAGTCGACGACGACACTTCAGTCTAGACAGTGACGACAACGATGGCTTCCACAGCTACCGTCTCCACCGTCTTGTCGATGAGACAGTCTACGACTACGTCTGTTTCAAAGACTCCAATTCCATCAGTCCGAGTCACTGATAGGCACATCCATCGTCGGAGCCATTTACAATCTGCTCCAGAAAACATTCAGTCGTTAAAGGGTTCGTTGACGAGAAAATCAACGACATGAGCACAGTCGTCAACACCATCGTCGACAAGAGCACTGTCGACAAAATCGTCTGACACCAACACCATCGACGAGGACATCGTTGTCGACTCCATTGGTATGGACGATGTCCCTAGTTCCTGTCTGTCAAGACAGCGTGATCCCCCATTTCCTCTGGATCTCCTGACCTTCAAGCCACAGTGAAGATTACAACGCTGTCTAGATCTACTGTTTATCCTGCATACATCACCAAGTAAGGTAACAACCTTACTTCCTAGTCACCTGCTAGACTTGGAGGAGTCGGATGAAGGGCCGTTTGGTGATGCACACAGCCCATCCCAGGTACATATCAAATATCATGAGGATGAGTACTAGCAACAGTATCAGTCTTAGTATATTCATCAAAGATGTTATTATGAGCCTTTACATCAGCCAAGAGACACTGTGCAAATGCCTGCCTCTTTAATTCAAGACTTGAAATCTATGTTACAGAATTATAAGAGGAGGTTTCCAACTGATGCTGAGACGCAGCTGCCTCTTCCATCCTCTCCTGCTACACCAAGGAGTATACCCCCACCTCCAGCATCTCCCAGGTTACACCTAAGTTGAAAATAGCCCCCACTCCCAGAAAGGATGTTTCCTCTTCAGAGGATGAAAGGGAAGAAGGAGAGATTTCAACACCCCAACATCCTAATGATGAATCGTACAAATATTTAGCTCCTACACCATGCCACCACCTCCTCACCCATCAGATTCTCCACCGGAGGACATAGGAGGTTTCTATTATTTAATGGACAGAGCTGCCACACGGTTTTGTTTACCGACATCTGTCTCACAGTCTGAATGCTTCCCCCATGACTTTAAAGAACAGGCAAGAAAGTTGGTGAGAGCAATTCCAATCATAGACTTTATTTGGAGTGAATGCATTAAAATTATGGAGAATCCAGCTACAGTTCCACCATTTCCACAGAAGCTGGATAAAAAGTGCAAGGCTACACAGGACTCTCCAGTGTGTTTGGCAGGGCACCCAAAACCAGATTGTCATTTCCCAGACTGCCCAAAGACGTTCCACGAATCAGTCGACGCCTATATCTACTCCACCAGATAAGGAAGGCAGACACCTGGACTACCTGGGCAAGAGATTCTCGTCCATGTCAGCTATTACTGTCAGTGCAGCCAACTCTGGCGATTTTGGGTCGCTATGATCGCCAGATGTGGTCTGACATGAACACCTTCATAGAGCTCACTCTGGAGAGCAAGCAACCTGAGGCACTTAAAACTGCAGGAGGGAGAACGTACTTCAGAAGAGACCATTGACTGCGCTTTAGATATAGCCTCCACGGGCTTCTGGCAGCTTGCAGGAGCTGCAGTACTGCGCCTGCAGGGATGGGTAAAAGCAATCTCTTTCAGGCCAAAGGTCCAGTCCAGGATATTAGACATGCTCTATGATGGCGAAACTCTCTTCGGCAAGCATATTGACTGACACGGACACTGCTCGTTCTCTGGGTACCCTACAGTACAAGAAGCAGCACTTTTGGGGAGCCAGAGGTAGGGGTTTCTCTTCGTTTCGTGGTTCCTACCATAGGCAGTACCAACAGCCGCAATACAGACCGGCCTATCAACAGTCTTGTAGACAACCATCTACAACCACTGTTCAGTATTAGGGAAAGATGCGGAAGACATTGTAACGCGATGGGTTAATTAGCTTGAGCAGTGTAGATGAGCGTAATGCCTGTTGAAACCCCCTCCCAAACATCGTGAAAAAGTTCATGATATTATTTTCACGCTTGTTTGTGTAGAAGACTCCGTCTCAACTTTGAAAACAAGAGTACAGGGAGAAGATGGAATGAAAACAAAGGCTGGAGCAGAGCAGAGCAGCCAAGTACTGATAACATAGCTAGAAAATGCCAGAATGAGATAGAATCCAAGCTTCGAGTTAATTAAGCACTGAACTGAGGGTGAGGGATTTGGAAGCTCGCAGATGGAATTGTGGAAGCTGCCATGGCCCAGCGCTGCCTCCCTGTTTGCTCGTGGTGCTTGAGGGGGAGAGCTAAGTTTCCACACAGGGATAAAACACCTTTGTTTCTCTGCTCTATTATTATGACTGATTATTTATGCCTGCACTGTGTTTATAACCTGAAGTATTCAGCTCGTTTTTATTTTGCTTTCTAAACCTATTAGTGTGAACTGCTGCAATAACTGAAACATGCATTTAGGTGTGCCGTAAATCAAAGCTTATCAGAAGTATTTAGTTCATTTATATATTGCCTCCTGAACATCGTAGTGAGAACCTTCTGCAGTAATTGAAACATGCATTTTGGTGTGCAGTAAATCAAAGCTTATCTGAAGTATTCAACTCATTTATATTCTGCTTCCTGAATATCGTAGTGCAATGCATTTTAGTATACAGTTAATCAAAACATATCTGTCAATTGATTCTTTGCCTATATATATATATATATAAATAGATGCTTTTCATTGCTATTCTTATTCTACTATTGTTAATGTGCTAAATGCTTACATTTTACCTGCAATTCTAGTAAACCTAAATTGTATTTATAATTGGCGTGTGGTCCTTCATTGAGCGTCCTTATTGACTTATACCGAACAGGTGTCAACCAGACACCTGGATAAGACAACCACCTACATCAGACAAGTCGGAAGAAGGAAACAGAACTCACAAACTCGGGATCAACCTCGTAAGCAATGATCCTTTTCTGGCACCAGCTACGTTTCCATGTTTCTCACAATTCCATCAAGTCGGAGCTAACATCTCAAACTATCTACAGAATTGGAAAAATATAACATCGGACAAATGGGTGCTGGATATAGTGGCTCACGGTCATACGCTGGAATTTGTACAGAAACCACTACACCAACCTCCTGGAAAATTGCACCTACTGCTTCTTCACTTGCTTCAGCAAGAAGCATTCCTAATGCTCTCCAAGGGTGCGATAGAAGAGGTCCCTGAACATCAGAGGGGACTCAGATTCTATTGCCGGTTCTTTCTAATAAGGAAAAAGTCAGGGGAATGGAGACCAATCCTAGACCACAGACAATTGAACAAGTTTGTAAGGAAACAATCCTTTCGTATGATCACACTGTCGAATATCCTGCACCTTCTTAGCACTGGAGATTACATGACATCTTTGGATCTCCAGGATGCTTATTGCCACATCCCTATCAATGCAAAGCATCGCAAATATCTCCGCTTCACTGTGGCTGGTGCCCATTACCAATTCAAAGTTCTCCCATTCGGTTTAAAGTCAGCGCCAAGAATCTTCACAAAATGTCTTGAGTGATAGCAGCTTTCCTTTGCAACAAGGGTTTTCAAGGCTTCCCGTATTTGGACAACTGGCTGATAAAGGCTCTAACGTCGCAGCTGGCGTCCAAAGCCACCAACGCCTGACTAGCATTATTTCACAACCTAGGCCTAGCTGTAAACTTACCAAAATCATTCACTCTTCTGACACGCAATATAGTCTTTGGGTGCGAAACTCAACACCGTCAAAAGCAAGGCTTATCTTTCAATGGCACAGCAGCAATGGCTGGCCAATATGGCTAACACGTTCTCAAAAAGAAAGTCTGTTTCAGTACGAACGTTCAAGTCACTCCTAGGAATGATTTCCTCATCAATCACCTTAGTACAACTTGCAAGGTTGAAAATGAGGCCATTACAGGAGGAATTGCAACTGCAATGGACCCAATCTCAAGGATCTTTCGAGGATTTAATCAATATTACACCAAGGATGGTGGAGACCCTGTGGTGGTGGTCCCAGACTGGCAATATCTCTCATAGATTGACCTTTCTAAACCCCACGACACATTTCATTATCACAACGGACGCTTCATTGGAAGGCTGGGGAGGTCATCTGCAAGACGTGCATTCAGGGAAAATGGTCAGCTGCAGAAGAGACTGCACATAAATCTGCTAGAGTTAAAGGCAATATTTCTTACGCTCAAGGCATTCCTTCTGCGGATTTCAGGATCCTCAGTGTTGGTCCGTACAGACAATGCAACAAGAATGTTCTACATCAACAACCAGGGAGGAACATGATCTCTTTCCCTCTCAAGAGAAGCACAATCTCTGTGGGAATGGCTCACTCCTCACAATTTTTCTTTTAGAGTGGAACACCTTCCAGGTATCAACAGTGCCTTAGCGGACTCTCTCAGCAGGATGGACGACAACTGCCACGAATGGGAACTCGATCAGAGGGAACTGGACAACATCTTTCACTGCTGGGGACAGCCATCCTTGGATCTATTTGCCACCAATCAGAACACCAAATGCCAATTTTATGCCAGTTGATACCCACTCCCAGGGTCGTGGGGGAATGCGATTTTGATGCGATGGTTGGGGATCTTTGCATATGCTTTCCCCTGCTTCCTATTAATCCCCAGGCCTCTCAAGAAGATGAAATCAGAGGGTTGCAAGCTCATACTCATAGCACCCAAGTGGCCCAGACAGTATTGGTACACGGAGCTCTATCTCCTCTCGGTGGCCAATCACTTACGACTTCCCAGCAAGCACAACATTCTAACAAAGAGTCAAGGTCAGATATTTCATCCAGCTTCAGCCTCTCTCCAATTGCACGAATGGCTCATAAATTCGATGAATTCTTGGGCATGAACATTGATGAGGAATGCAGAGTAATTTTGTCCAGAGCATGAGCTGACAGTACAAACAAGACTTACGGGCTCAAATGGAAGAGGTATTGTATCTGGTGCCATCAAAACAATTTGCATCTGTTAAAGGTCTTGCCAGAGCAAATTATATCATACCTTCTTGCTCTATCAAAAGCTGGACTCGGACATGCATCAGTTAAGGTCTATCTGGTGGCTATATCATCATCATACAGACGCTCTGTGGATGCACCCTCCCTTGGTTCTTCCAGGCTTATAAAACAATTTATGAAGGGTCTGTTTCGCACTTTCCCTCCTGTGCGACCACCTCCTTCTCAATGGCATCTAAACATTGTCCTTTCACAATTAATAAAAGCCCAGTTTGAGCCCATTCACAGAGCGGATCTGAAATATCTCACATGGAAGGTGCCAACTCTCCTTGCTCTTACGTCTGCGAGGAGAGTCAGTGATATACAGGCCTTTACCACTAAGGAACCCTACCTCACTTTCTCAGACGACTTTGTTCTTCTCCGAACAAACCCAAGATACATCCCTAAGGTGCCTTCATCTTTTCACCTAAACAAACCAGTGATATTGAGAACCTTCTTCCCGAATCCACCAACTGTGGCTGAAAGGACTCTCCACACACTGGATATCAAACGATGCATGAAGTTCTACCTTCAGCGTACTAAACAACTCCGGAAGACAGACCAGTTACTAGTCTCCTATGGCCAGGGTCATCAGGTTACAGGAGTTACTAAAGCAACAATAGCTCGTTGGACTGCATCCACCATTAGATTTGCCATAAGAAGGCTGGAAAACCACTAACCAGCCAGTCGAAGGCACACTCTACAAGAGCAATTTCAACATCAGTTGCTCTATTTCAAGGGATCGCCTTGGACAAGATATGTCAAGCTGCAACATGGAAGACTTCACATTCTTTCGCACAGCATTACTGTTTGGAATCAACACAAAGAACTGATTCACTTGTTGGACAGGCGGTCCTGCGTCATCTATTTCATTTAGGTGAGGTTTTTCACTTGAATGTGCATGTTTAATTCAATATGCAATGGCTTCTAGCTCCTGCGCAATTATTGCTTGATATGTATTCATGGATATATGTAGAAAAATAAATAAATATATATATATAATAATTAGAAAGATTAAAATGCTCGCACCCACCATCCACTGTGGGCATAACAGTTATTAGGAGTACTGCTGGCTATTCAGATTCTAGCATGTGACTCTATGAAAGATCCAATACTGGATATGAAAACAAGTTACTTACTTGTAACTACAGTTATCCAGTATGGGTATCTTCCATAAATTCACATGCGACCCACCCTCATCCCCTTTGAGGGTCACATTTCCTTTCCATTACATACTCTTCACTCTAGAGCTAAAAAATCTGAGGGAATGAGCCTCTTTGGGGAATATTATAGAGGGTGCTGGAGCCTGATTGGTCATAAGTCAAGTTTTTTTTTTTTTTTTACAAAAGGACATGGATAGGCTATATGTGTGATTTTGCAAGCATTATAGTCTATGAAAATTTTTACTTACTGCTTTTTTAGTATACCATGGGACTTCCACTTCGGGGATGATTCAAGCATGTGACTTTATGAAAGATTCCAATACTGGATAACTGTAGTTCTGGTAAGTAACTTTCTTTTCTTTTCCATAATTGATCTTAAATCAGCATACTACCAAGTTGCTTTATCTCCTAATTCAAAGAAACTTGCCACATTTGTCACACCTTTTGGTGCCTTTGAATTTCTCAGATTACCTTTTGGACTAGTGTCTGCTGCTAGTGTATTCCTGAAATTAATGGACTCACTATTTAAAGATGTCAAGGGTGTGGAGGCGTTTCAGTACGATATTCTTATTTTTGCTAAAAGTATTCATGAACACAATGAAATTTTGGAGAAAGTATTAAGCATTTTGACCAAAAGAGGAATGACGGTTTTGAAAGGGAAGTGCAAGTTCCTTGTAAAAGAACTTGAATATTTTGGCCACACAGTAACAGAACAGGGTATTAAACCTAAATAGGATTTATTAGAAGTGATTACTGAAGCTCCTTCTCTAGTGACAAGGATTCATTGAGGTCCTTTTTAGGACTCAATGAATACTATGCTAGGTTTGTCCATGGATATGCTACTGCAGTGTAGAACCTTTAAGATGTCTTATTAGGGAACATGAGAAATTTGTTTGGACGGATGAGAAAGATTTTCAGGATATTAAAAAAAAATGATTTGTGATGCTCCTGCATTACAGCTTTTCTGTGGCACTGTTAAATGTACAGTGATTGTTGATGCTATCTCCATTGGTTTAGGAGCTGTACTTTCCCAAATTCATAAGGGAAAGGAACGTACTATAGCATTCAGCTCTAGAATGTTAACCAAATCTGAGTACCATTACAGTATCATTAAAGAGAGGTGTTAGCCTGTGTTTGGGCTATTGAAAAGTTAAAGTCTTATTTGTGGGGACATTATTTTGATTTAATTACTGATCACAAACCACTTTTATAGTTGGTAAATGGTAATGCATGGGAAAGGCTTCTGCTAGATTGTTATTGTCTAAATTGCAAGAATATGACTTTACCGGTACATATATTCAAGGTGGAACATTTCTTCTCATCGCGTATGCCTTTAGTATTCAACATAACACTGATATGATTCAAGATCGGGAATGTGTAGTACCTGCTGTAGATGCTTCTAGTCATTCATTGGGTGTTATCACAGACAATGAAGGGATTCAAGCACCTAGAGATGACCCTGTATTGTGTCAGGTCAAAAAATACTCGTTAAATGGCTGGCCACCAGTTAGAAACCTTTCTAAATCATTAGTTGTTTATGAACAAATATCACCAGAATTAACTTTGGAAAATGATTTAATAACCAGGCAAGGATTATTTATACCACCTAAATTTTGGGTGAGAAACTTAATATCGTCCATAAGGGTCATCCTGGTATGTCTGCCACTAAGAAATTATTGTGTCAATATTATTGGTGGCCTAGAATTGATTCTAGTGTTGAACAATTCATAGATAAGTGTGGTGAGTGTCTTGTATCTGACAAACATTGTAAACTTAGTAAAGGTAAAACAAGTATGAATCTGTTGCCAGAAGGACCATGGGTCAAGGAGACAATTGATTTTTTAGGACCTTTTCATTGTCTACCCTCTAGCATGAAATACTTGATTGTATTAGTTGATTAGTATTCAAAATGGATTACTTATGATTTTGTACATGTTCCAAATACTGACATGGTTATTGAATTCTTGGAGAAAACTTTTGTCAGTGAAGGAAATCCTAAGTTTTTGGTCCCTGATAATGGCACTCATTTTGTCTCTGAAAGAATGACAGACATTTTAAGTAGGCATGATATCAAGCATATTAGGACACCACTTTATTTTCTGGCAGCCAGTGGATTAGTAGAAAGAGGCAATACATTTTTGAAATAAGGCATACAAACAGCTTTGTCTTCCAATATTAATGTATGCGCACATTTACATGATAAAGTTTGGAGTTATTTAAGTACTCCACACTCTGTTACAGGATTTTCTCCCTTTTTCATATTGAGAGGAGGGGAAGCTAAAACATGTCTCACTCCATATTGGATAAATCCAGGTATAGATTGTAGGGATGTTGACATTTCTGTTCGTAGAAATTTTGCACACTAATAAGGTGACTTGGTAACTGTTGATAAGAAGCTTGGTATTCAGAAAGATTTTCAAATTGGGGAATGGGTTCTGGTTAAAAAGCCTAGGAAAGCCATCAAGGGGGACTCTGATTTTTCTGAACCTGTCCAGATTATGAGGGTTGCTTGTTCTGTAGTTTTGTTAAAGAATCAAGGGTGGTGGAATAATGGAGCTGTTGTTAGAATGAAAGGTTACCAGAAGGAACTTATGGAGAATAAGAAGTGTGGCGTATCAGAGAATAGTTGTGTGGGTTGGAATTTGAGTCAGGATTGTGGTATAACTAATCCACAAAGTTCATCTACTGTACATGATCGTTTCTCAAGTGTGGATAATTGTGTATCAAATCAACAAGTTTTGACTAATGATAATAATAATGAAGATTCAAGCTTAGAGAATTCTACCAATAGTAGACATTTGGATAGTGCCACTGCTACCCATAATATGTTTGGTAATGTTTCCTGCGGTAAACAAAGCTTAAATGTAAATGAGAGACCTGTTAAAGGAAATATTATTCTGCCTGCAAAGTACAAGGATTATATTTTATACTAATACAGTTTTGTTTAATTAATTTTAGGAAGGGGGATGTTCTATTGTAGGTCATAACAAGGTTTAAAGTCTGCACAGTAAATAATATACGTCACGTTTTCCATGGGTATATGTTTAGATAGTGTACAGGGTACTGTTGCCATGGTCGTGATGCTTTCAGTTCAGATTCCAGGCTGTATGTTGAACTGGATGGCAGCACAACCCCGTGGCTCTGGTTTGTTCTTCGTGCGGTAATTTATATGGATTTCAAAACTGAATAAAATTAATCTTCTCATCATTTGGACTCGGACTCCACAGTTTTTCCTGCTTCTTCAAACACAACAGACATCCAGAAAGAGGCAGTTGCCTCTGAACATCGGATAGACGCAGTCCTGTCCCAAGCCAATGATGACGGTCATGACCAACCTGTCACTTTTGTTAGCAGAGGGTTGCTCCCCAGGGAATAACGTTAGAGTGCCAGTGAGAGGGAGGCCTTTGCTATGGTTTGGTCCCTGAAGAAGCTGAGATCATACTTGATTAGTACTCACTTCATTGTTCAAACTGACCAGAGACGTCTCAGGTGGCTGATGCAAATGAAAGGTGAGAACCCTAAACTTTTGAGGTGAGCCATCTCCCTACAAGGAATGGACTTTACTGTGGAACAAAGGCCTGGGACTGCCCATGCCAATGCAGATGGCCTTTCCAGGTTTTTCCACTTAGACACGAAGGCTGTCTTGGGAAAGGTTAATCTCATTCTCTTTTGTTTGGTGTAGAGTTGTGTAGGAAAGTGCCATTTTTGGCATGGTTACCCCCCACTTTTTGCATGATGTTGATACTAACTTGACTGAGTGTGTGCTAGGATCCTGTTAACCAGGCCCCAGCACCAGTGTTCTTTCCCTAAACTGTTGCATTGTTTCCACAAATGGCACACCCCTGGCACACAGCTAAGTCCATTGTAAAATGTACCTGTGGTAACAAGGGCTCTGTGGCCAGGGAGGGTCCCTAAGGGCTGCAGTATTTATTATGCCTCCCTAAGGGACATGTCACTTAAATACATGCACGCCGCCATTTCAGCTTGTGTGTGCTGATGGGGAGAAAAATGTAAAGTCAACATGGCATCCCACTCTGGGTGCCATGCCTACCAACCACTGACTGTGGCATAGGTAAATCACCCCTCTAGCAGGTCTTATAGCCCTAAAGGAGGGGCTACTATACCACAGGTGAGGGCATAGCTGCATGAGCAATATGCCCCTAAAGTGTAAGTCCTTTCTTGGAACATTGTAAGTGCAGTGTGGCCATATTAAGTACATGGACTGTGAGTTTGTCATTACGAACTCCACAGCTTCATGATGGCTACACTGAAGACTGGGAAGTTTGGTTTCAAACCTCTCAACAAAATAAACCCACACTGATGCCGGTGTTGGATTTATTGTAAAATGCACCCAGAGGGTATCTTAAAAATGCTCCCTGTATTTCACCCAACCCTTTGGTGTAGGGCTGGATTGGTCTGTGCTAGGCTGCCGCTAACAGTTTCTGACCCCCTGGGGTGAGAGCCTTTGTTTTCTCTGGGGTCAGGAACAAAGCCTGCTCTGGGTGGGGGTGCTTCACACCTCCCACCTTCAGGAAGTGCAACACTTGGCAGTGAACCTCAAAGGCTCAGGACTCCTGTTACAGTGCCCCAGGGCACTCCAGCTAGTAGAGATGCCCACCACCCGAACCAAGCCCCACTTTTGGTGCCAGGTCCAGCTGGAAAATTAGGAAAAAGGAATGCGTGACCACTGCAGCTGTGACCACCCCTAGGGTGTCCAGAGCTGAAGTGACCCTCCATCCTCCATCTTGCTTTGGAGGAGAGTTGCCAATAGGGATAGGAATGTGTCACCTGCCCCAAATGAAGTGGGCAGGAAGGGTGTAGCCACCCTCAGGGACATTAATCATTGGCTACTTCCCTCTGACTCCTGTATGTAATATGTAGGGGCACCCCTGAACCTTGCACTTCAGATTTCTGGCGACCTCAGAAGAAGAAGAAGAAGAAGGATTGAAGAGCTGACCCCAGCAGTGAAGACTCCAGATGACAACTGACTTGGCCCCAGCCCTACCGGCCTGTCTGCAGCTTCAAGACTCCTGCTACAAAAGGCGACGCATCCTGCAGGACCAGCGACCTCGGCAGACCCCCAGAGGACGAGCTGCCCACTAGGAAGAACTCCAGTACTGCCCCAGATCTGCAAGCCCTGCCCACTCTGCACCCAACACCCATGGTCCTAGTCCAGGTGGACCTTTGGTCCAGAGAAGGTCCCCAGGCGATTACAACCTCCAGACTAACCTGGGTTGATCCCTCTTGTCCAAAATGATGACGCCTGAATCCAGAGGACGCTCCGAACACGACTGGATCCGATGAAGATTCCAGACACCCAAAGGTACCCCTGCACTCGCAGCCCCCTGGCTTGGGGAGTCCGATCGACAGACTAGCAACATCCAGCGAGTGCCTCTCCTACTTGTCCAGCCTTTGGTTTTCCGCAGTCGACTCCCTAGACCCAGCCTGCAGCATCTTTGTGACTCCCGGTGTTCCCCCATTGAAATGCATTGGGTGCTGATGCTGAGTTTGCACCCTGCCCCCCCCCCCCCGGCCCCCATGTGCCTGTGAGGGTGAGTGTTTGGTGCTGACCTGTGCCCCTGCCCTGATGCTTATCTAAACCCCCCAGGTCTCTGCCCTGAAGTTGCTGATATTTAACCTGCAGCCTGTTTCTTTGAGTGCCCCAAGTCTTCACAGGATTCTATTAAAAATCCAACACCAACTTTTACCTCTGCACACGTCCATCCTTATGTTGCTGGTGGTGCACTTTTGAGGTCAACTTGAACCCTTAATTGTGGACATCCTAATCCCCGAAGACTGGGATCGTAAGTAGAGTACTTACCTGTAAACTGTGCTAACACTTTCCTCCCCTAGGATAGTATTGGTTCCCATGAGCAATTGCACAGGGTCAACCTTTGAAATTGAAAAGTGTCACTTACTTGTAACCTGTTTTATCTGCAAAACCTAAACAAAGTACATTTAATATATAAGCTTGATTCAAACTGACGACTGTACTTACCTTCAACAAAGATCCTTTTTGGTTCTAGAAATAAAGTAACAAAATATATTTTTGCTATACAGAAATATTGGCATGGAGTTAGTCATTGAGTGTGTGCCTCAAAATTTCTTTACTGTGTGTGTGTACAACAAATGCTTTGCACTTCCCTCTGATAAGCCTAACTGCTCAACCACACTGCCACAAAAGAGAGAATTTGTGTTATCTACTTAAGTCTGTGATAAGCCTTTTGGGATTCACTGGACTCTGCACACACTATACCTTATTTTGGTATAGTATATACAGAGCCAGCTTCGTACACACATAAAGTAGACAACTGATGATGGGAGAAACCCTAAGGCACCGTTCATAGCTAAGACTTTCTGACTTTAAGCAGGAAGTCCAGACAAACATTCTAAACACTCCCTTCAGCGGGGGGCAGTTATTTCAGAGCACCATAGACAAAAGTCTTAATCAGTAGAAGAAAGGCAATGAAACGGTAATGTCTATGGAGGCCTTGCCATTTCGGGGTGGCATGTGAAAAGACACTTTTGTATCACGAAAACTGTCCTCTACAGGGAGTTTCCAGGGGAAAGTTCCCACCAAACCTTTCAAAGCACCAACCAATCTGCATTGTCACACATCAGCAACAGGGAGGTCACCCTTTCAAGGAATAGGCAAGGGGAGAGGGCAACAACATAGAGGTATAACCCCTTAAATAAAGGTGCACTTACTTTCACAAATTCTAGAAGCGAAAGTTTCAAACAAGCAGTACAGAATCCAACGCATAACACCTGTGAGTGGAAAAAATAAAAAACTTTCTGCGGAAGTGGAGAAAGATAACTTCAGACAAATACATAGTTCAATTTGGTTATTGCATAGAGCTAACAAAATTTCCACTAACCAGAGGGCCAAAGTCCATTCCAGAGAAGAAACAGCTCATCTCCTCAGAGAAGTAAAAAACTTGCACTGCACTGTTGATATATTGGTCAGGGACCTTCTGCATACACTTTTCCCCCAGATTCCTGTTACACAGCAAATGCAGAAGGAGGCGGGTGACTCTAATCCTAACTGCTCCACAGTGAGCAAGACAAACATTGTCTCAGAACTAGTAAAACTAGTAGAAGGAAACTATCAGAAATTAACAAGGATACAGGATTTGTTGTCTATGAAAAAGGGAAGAGTAATTAAACAAGAACCAGGAAATGTTTGTCTAACAGCATGACCTGGAAGACTTGGAATTTGGGCATCTGAACCTGCCGTAAAAAACAATGGCAGTTCTAAGGGAAGCAAGGAGGCCAACCACAACGAAAGTCACATAAGCAAATGGAAGATATACTCACCGTGGTGAATAAAAAGTCTTGAAGAACGAATACACAAGGGCAGAAACTGTATTGAAATATTTAACTTAGACCTTCTTGAAGAAGTACTGACTGGGTGGCAACACCAAAAAAGGTACCAGCCCCTACTTGGAACTTACATGTGGTATTCACACATTTAAGCCTTTGCACAAAGCAAACTTGCAGATGCTAACCTTAAAAGACAGCTATCTTGGTGGCCATCACATCTCTATGCAGAGTGAGTGAGTTACAGGCACTCACAATTCAAGAACCATTTGCAAATTCATAAGGACAGAATTATTATGAGAATGGACCCTAAGTTCTTACCAATAGTCATTTCACATTTTCACATTAATCAACCTATACAAATTTTCACGTTTTTTTTCAAGAACAAAAAACTCGAGCAGAAAGAGCTTTACATACATTAGGTGCAAGATGGACCAGAAAGGCTCAACAACTGTTGGTATCATTTGCAGACAGTTTCTTAGGAAGACCAGTAACAAAGAACACAGTTGCTAGATGGATTGCATGAACAATTCAGTTGTCACAGTCATGGGGGAGAAACTTTAATGGTGACACCAAAGGCACATTCAACAGGGTAGAAAGGAGCAACAATTGCCTTTCTGGCAAATACAACTTTGCAGGGTTTTTGCTTTGCAGCAAACTTGGTCTTCAATTTACAAGTTTACAGAACATTACTGCATCTGCATACAAATGAATAAGGAAGCTCAAGTAGGACAAAGAGTTTTACAGAGTTTGACAGCATTTGTTTACAAGTCAATATCCATTATCAATCCAACCACCACAAGGTTAGAAACTTTGACAAAATCAATGCATAGTGTGTGAATCAAGGAAAAGATTCATGCTGCAAAACACCTAGTTGTTTTGCAGCTTGAAGAATTTTCTGGATTCACAAGCGACCTACCCACCTCCCCCAGAGGATAGAGAAGAACAAAAAAACGTATCTGAAGACGGCGACCATAGGTGAGATTGTCTATCGGAAGTAGGACTATGTTACAAGGGGGACCAAATGGAGCGGATGTTGCAGCCCATCGACAAACAAAAAAAGCTAAATGTGAAGGAGTACAAAATAGTGGAGAATTCTGGGCCCATCCACTAGGTGGTTGAATAATGCATAGCATGTGAATCCAGAAACCTCTTCAAGGTGCAAAACTACTGCTACAGGTAAACTATGCATTTTCAAAGATTGGAGTTACGTAATGTGAAGGACAAAAGTGAGTACAATGGTGATGATGGAGTGCCTCTTTAGCCGTTGAGGGTAACTTATATGGTAACTAGGTGGAGGTAAATGCACCATATTGAAGAGGTCTTAGGACATAATCCTTCATGTGGTATATTTTGGGAAAGTGGGTCTCTACAAGGCTTTGTAGAACTGTGCCATTCTTTCTTGTGCACTTTTTATGACCTTCCCAATGTTTTTCTTGGTGTGACTCTACAATCACCAGGCATTGAATGTGCACTGCCATTCCATAAGGGACAATTGTTAACTTAATCTAGATCTGTTGAAGAGCATACCCTAGAGAGAAATTTTAGCAATAGCAGGGATGTATTGGGACCCTTTTTTCAGAGTATGCTATGACTGGAAGTTGTGGCAACAAATCTGATTTCTGGGTTGAGGCCTTTTTGTAACCCTCAGTCCTAGTGGTGCAGAAGCCTGAAGCCCCACACAATAAAATGTTCTGTCCATTTTTCCATAACTGGATTCTCCTCCTCCATCCTTACATGTTTGATGTATGTGCATGGTTTGCAGCAAGTATCTATTGTGTTTTCACATACTTTTCCAATCAACAATGAATTCAGAATACTACGAGGTATTTTTCTCAATGTCTTGTTTCATCTTCAGCCATGACACATACTTACATCTTCCTCAAGGCCACATTGCATTGGGGCACGAACTTCACCTTAAAGAACTTCTTTCAACCATGTGAGCCATGGGTGACTACCTCTGTTTTCATGAATGACAAAACAGATCTTTGATTTTGGAGCCTGAAATCTCTTCTAGGTTTACATGCTGGATTACAAACCTTTTTCCCCATTCTTGTTTGGCATGGACATAAGCGGGGCCTGGAAACGGCATCCATAATAAATCCACAATGCCCCTTATGACCACCGTATTGAGTTCTTTTTTTCATGCCGTGGCAGGCTGAGAGAGCTCCTGATGAAGTCGCTGAACATGGCTACTGTACACAATCCCAATACTACCTTTCGTATGTGTGGTTCAGAGGAAAATCAGGATGAGTCTGACACGAGTCATCTTGATAGTCCCAAACTGGGCCAGGAAATTATGGTACCTGGAGCATCTGATAGAGACTTCTAGCTGCTGCTTCCTTGCCTTAGAATTCCCTGGCATCAGCTTCAAATCCGGAATTTTTCTGCTGAGCAGTACCCTGTGTGCGCAGTCGGACAGCATCGTTCGGATCCGCCTGCGTCGACCAGCTCCGCGTGCGTCAGCGTCGATGGAGCCGTCTGTGATGTCACGGTTGTCTGTATAGACGCCGTCTCGGCATGCGTACGTCAGTTCTTTTCCTTCCGCTCTGGTTAAGCGCAGTTCCAGAAAGAGCTACCCTTCTTCGACGGTTTGTCGAGGCTTTTTTGACTGTTTGAAGTCATGTCTCCGTGTAGGACAGGGTTCAAGCCGTGTGGTGTGTTTCATAGCACCATGTCGGTGACGGACCCGCAATGTGTTTGTCTTTGGGGCCTGGAGAAGAACCACAACTCCACCTCGTGCTCCGTCTGTCGGGCCATGGCTCCGAAGGCCTTGAGGGAGAGATCCCTCAAGCTTCTCGCGGCCTGACATTTGTCCTCGGTCGACGCAACTCCACAGAGGTCACGGTCCCGCAGTAGGAGGAGGTTGCGGCACCGCTCCAGGAGCCCCAAGTCCTCTTCCTCGCATTCGAGGTCATCTGAAGATAAGAGGCACAAGAAGAAGAAGAAGTCCAAGCAGACTTCGTTTTCGCCACGCCCGTCAGCCGACGAGGCATCTGTGGAACGTCGACGTTCGAGCGCGGTTCTGCGGAGCCGTCGCGAGGGCCGACTCCACGTCTTCCTCCTTTTCCAGGAACCGGATCGACCCCTGCTCAGATTAAAGAATTTTACGAAGCCATGCGTCTCATTTTTGAGCGGGCTGCACCCTTGTAGGGGCTTCAGGCCCCGCGGGATCAGCAGGGGCCCATTCAGATTTGACGTCGCAGCTTCTGCCTCTGTGCCGTTAGGGACCCCAGGATCCGATGCCAGATCCGGACCGGGGCCGGTCCCTCACAGTCCACCTCCTCTGGCCCCGGGTCCAACGTCGACTATTCCGCCACCGGCACCCACCGGTGGTAGCCCAATCCTTATTCCGGATGATCCTGAGCCGGAGCGACATCAACTTCGACGGAGCCAATTAGGCCCAGATCATTGTCTGAGCATTATTTAGATCAGCCAGACGCAGAAGAGGAATGGGAGGTGTCTGAGGACCCTTTAGAATGTGGCTTGCAGCAGAACTGGTATGAGGATCTAGGGGAGGCCAGTGGACTGGACACGTCTCCAGATGCTGATATGCTCTCTCCTCCTAATGTGGCTACGGAGGAGGGTGCTTCATTTGCTATGGTGGTGCATAGGGCAGCTAAGGTCTTGGACCTAGATTTGCCTACGGTGCAAGTCAGGACGAATATCCTGACAGAAGTGCTTCAACCGGGGGTGACAACATCAGAGCCGATGTTGCCCTTCAATGAGGCTCTTACAGACGTCCTTCTGGGTACACAGTCCAAACCCAGTATGGGGGCTCCTATGAATAGGATGGTCCGCCGCCACCATAGACCCGCTCCGAGTGACCCTAGTTTCCTGACTCAACACCCTACTCCTGAGAGCTTGGTTATCTAATCCTCTACTTCCCATGGTGCCTTCCCTTCTGCTGCCCAGGATAGGGAATCCAAGAGGCTGGACCAGCTTGGGAAGATGTTTTCTTCCACCAGCCTGGCTTTGAGGTCCGTAAACACCTCTTGCCTATTGGGCCGTTATTCCCATACTTTATGGGATACGGTGGCACCCGTGCTTCCCCAGGTCCCGGAGGGCGTACGGGACCCTCTCACCC
Source organism: Pleurodeles waltl (assembly GCF_031143425.1). Lineage (NCBI taxonomy): Eukaryota > Metazoa > Chordata > Amphibia > Caudata > Salamandridae > Pleurodeles > Pleurodeles waltl. The sequence goes on along the minus strand of NC_090448.1, from coordinate 763,815,064 downwards.
AGACTGTCAAGGATGGGAGAGATGCAGCCAAGTTTACGATCAGGTGTAGTTTGGACACGACCGACTCGCTGGGCAGAGCGATTTTTCTACGTCGCCACGCCTGGCTACGTTCAACTGGTTTCTCAGGGGATGTCCAGTCCAGCTTGATGGACATGCCCTTTGATGGCTCTCGCCTTTTTGGCGAAAAGGCAGACTCCGGGCTTGAGAGGTTCAAGGATTCTAGAGCTACGGCTAGATCCTTGGGCCTTTCAGCACCAGCACAACAGCAGTCTGTCTTTCGCCCCTTTCGAGGCTTCGGAAGGGGTGTGGTACCACGCCAGCCACAGTTTAGCCACCGTCCTCAGGCTTCACAACATCCCGGAAGAGGAGGTGGTCGTGGTACCATCAGACCCAGAGGGTCTGGGCAGAGGTCGGCCTCCACACAGCCCCCCTCCACTGCACCCAAGCCCTCCTAGTATGGTTCTGCAGGATCACGTCCATCCAGTTGGATGGAGGATTCATTTTCATCTCCCTCACTGGCTTTCCATCACAACGGATAAGTGGGTCCTGCAGATCATACGGAAGGGCTACTCCTTTCCCTTCTAGCCTTTCCCTCCTTCTATCCCTCCGACAAAGGAATGGCTGATGGAGGACCATCTGGTTTTGCTCTGCGAGGAAGTTATGGCTCTCTTGGCTAAGGGAGCCATAGAAAGAGTCCCGATATCAGAAGTAGGCAGTGGTTGTTATTCCCCCTACTTTCTGATTCCCAAAATGAACAAAGGCCTTCGCCCTATCTTGGACTTAAGGGGCGTCAATCTCTTCCTCAAAAAGGAGAAATTCAAGATGCTCACTCTTGCTCAGGTTTTGTCTTCCCTAGACCAAGGAAACTGGATGGTAGCGTTGGATTTGCAGGATGCGTATTTCCACATTCCTATCCAGCCAGCCCACAGGCGTTACCTGCGGTTCAAGGTGGGCCACGAGCACTTTCAGTTTATCGTGCTTCCTTTCGGTCTCACCAGTGCCCCTCGGGTGTTCACAAAGGTGATGGCGGTGGTGGCAGCTCATCTGCGCAGGTCAGGGATTTCAGTCTTCCCCTACCTAGACGATTGGCTGCTGAAGGCTCCTACGCCCTAGGTTCTCGTCACCCACCTCCAGACGACAGCTGACCTCCTGCATTCGCTGGGGTTCACTATAAATGTGCCGAAGTCACACCTGACTCCCTCTCAGAAGCACACTTTCATCTGAGCTGTTCTGGACACAGTGCAGTATCGGGCCTATCCTCCCGAAGAGCGGGTCCAGGATATTCAGGTTATGATACCGAAGTTTCGGCCTCTATCCTGGATTTCGGTGAGACAGCCTCTGAGGCTGTTGGGACTCATGGCTTCCTGCATCCTATTGGTCAAGCATGCCAGATGGCGCATGAGGGCTCTGCAGTGGGACCTGAAGTTCCAATGGGCACAGCATCAGGGAAATCTTTCAGACATGGTTCAGATCTCGGAGGGGACTGCAAAGGTCTGCAGTGGTGGTTAGTGAACTGCGATTGGGTCAAAGGCAGACTCCTCTCACTCCCCCAACCAGATCTAACAGTAGTGACAGATGCGTCACTTCTGGGATGGGGCGGCCATCTGGGAGAGGTGGAGATCAGAGGTCCCTGGTCTCCGGCGGAATCTGGGCTCCACATCAACTTGCTGGAGCTTCGGGTGATCCGACTAGCATTAAAAGCATTTCTTCCTGTTGTGAAAGGGAAGGTGGTGCAGGTGTTCACGGACAACACTACTGCAATGTGGTACTGCAACAAGCAGGGGCGGTGTGGGGTCGTGGACCTTTTGTCAAGAGGTTTTACGTCTCTGGACGTGGCTGGAACAGCATGGCATGACCCTGGTGGTTCAACACCTGGCAAGTTCTCTGAACGCCAGGGCGGACGAGCTCAGCCGAAAATGCTTAGAGGATCACGAATGGTGTCTCCATCCAGGGATGGCGCAAGGACTCTTTCAGCAGTGGGGAGAGCCTTGAGAACGCGCAATGTCAGCAGTTTTGTGCGTTGGAGTTTCCAAGGGGGCGATCGCTAGGTGACGCTTTTCGTCACGAGTGGAGTTCAGGCCTCCTGTACGCCTTTCTGCCTATACCACTTCTGCCCAGGGTTCTCAAGAAAATCAAGAACAACCGGGTCCAAGTAATCCTAGTGGCTCTGGATTGGGAACAGAGAGTTTGGTATCCAGAGCTTCTCAAAATGAGCATCGGTCCTCCAGTCAGGCTGCCTCTTTGGGAGGATCTTCTGTCGCAGCAGCAGGGGAAGGTTCTCCACCTGAACCTGTCAACACTGTGCCTTCATGCGTGGAGATTGAGCAGCGACAGTTGATGGTTTATGACCTCCCGAGGTCTGTTATGTCATTCTGGCAGCCAGGCGTCCCTCTACTAAGTCGATCTACGCCTGCCGTTGGAAACGTTTTGTTTCATATTGTACAGCGAGGTCTATTGATCCTCTTTCTTCTTCTCTGTCTAATATCCTTTTGTTTATATTATCTCTCCCCCAACAGGGTTCCTCCTTAGGGACTCTCAAGGGCTACCTTGCAGCCTTATCGGCCTTTCTCCAGTTGCCCGATCAACCATATTTGTTTAAATCATCTATAGTACAGAGATTTTTCAAAGGGCTTGTGCATTTGTTCCCGCCTGTACCTTTTGTTATGCCCCAGTGGGACCTTAGTCTGGTTCCCTACCTTCCTTATGTGTGCTCCCTTCGAGCTTTTACATAGCTGTCCTCTTTGGCTGCTACCTATTAAGACAGCCTTTTTGGTGGCAATTACATCTGCCAGAAGAGTGAGTGAGCTACACGCTTTGTCATCAAAACCGCCGTATCTCACAATCTTTCCTGAAAAAGTGGTTCTCAGAACTCGTGCCTCTTTCCTCCCCAAGGTGCTGACCCCTTTCCATCTGGGTCAAAATATCACCCTGCCCACCTTCTTTGCACCACCGTATCCCTCTAAGGAAGAGGAGCGTCTCCATCGGCTGGTCCCAAACAGAGCGTTATCGTTCTATCTTGATCGCACTAAAGAGTTCCGGGTGGACGACCAACTTTGCATGCCTGCCGCTTTGGCAAAGAAGCAGCCTCCTGAGGGCTTGAGAGCTCACTCTACTAGGGGGAAAGCTGCTACCACTGCGTTAGTACGTGGTGTACCTGTGGTGGACATCTGTCAGGCGGCAACGTGGGCTTCCTTGCACACGTTTGCAAAACACTACATCCTGGATAGCCAGGTGAGAAGAGAGGGGCATCTTGCCCGTTCTGTCTTGCAGGACTTCCTGGTATAAAAATCTCCTTCAGACCCACCGCCATGGGTTATAGCTTGGGTATCTATTCTAAGGTAAGGAAGCTTCAGCTAGAAGTCTCTATCAGATTAACAAGTTACTTACCTTCGGTAACGAGGTATCTGGTAGAGACTCTATCTAGCTGCAGATTCCTTACACCCACCCAAGCCTCTCCGCGGATATTTTTATACAAATATATATATATATATATATATATGATTTTGGCATTTTTGCCTTTCTTAAAGGCATGTAAGAATTTTTACTTCAAACAGTCAAATAAGGAGATAAAATCCATAACTGTTGGTTCTTCCATGACTGTGCGCTTCTGGCGTGGAAAGTTGTGGGAAAAGAACTGAAGTATGCACGCCGAGACGGCATCTATATAGACAACCGTGACGTCATAGACGGCTCCAACGACGCTGATGACGCACCCGAACGACGACGCCCGACGGTGCGCGCAGGGTACTGCTCAGCAGAAAAATTCCGGATTCGAAGCTGACGCAAGGGAATTCTAAGGTAAGGAATCTGCAGCTAGAAAGAGTCTCTACCAGATACCTCGTTACCGAGGGTAAGTAACTTGTTCTTCTGAGCATGTGCCTTTGACTCCTGATCTGATTACTGCTCTGGAGGACTCCCCATCTTGGCAACAGTGCAAGGTCCAGCAACACAAACTCCACAACCTACATCTCCATGCCTGGAGGTTGAGCAGTGCTATTTACATGCTATTGACTAACTGACAGAGGTGGTTGATGTCATCCTTGCAGCTAGACACCCTTACAAACATTCCATCAATGCTGAGATATATTTGTTGTGCTAGATGCACTAACCATTTGCAGCCCATCCTTTCAGAGGTTTTGTTATTTGCTCTTTAATTAGATACACCAAGGCCTGCCAAAGTAAAAGGTTATTTTTCTTGCCATTTGGCCTTTTTGTGTTTACCTGACCAGCCTTCTCTTTTTAAATGGCCTGTTGTGATGTGTTTCATGAATGGTTTGACAAAACTTTACCTCTCCAAGCAGCAGTGGGATTTGAATTTAGTTCTGCATTTTCTCATGTGCATACCGTTACGACCATTGACAATCACAACTGCTTTCCTCTTTGCTATCAATCTGCCCCGTAAGTGAACTGCTGGCATTTTCAGTTAAAAAGTCCTAAACCACCATTTTTACAAAGTAAAATGGTGGACACTGGTGACCATACCAAAAGTTGTGACTCCTTTCCACATCCACCAGGCAGTTATTCTGGTGATGTTTTTCGACGCACCTCGCAAGTTAAAAGAGAAGGAGAGACTCCTTTGGGTCAACCTTAAGAGGCCACTCCACTCCTACATTGACCTCCGAGAGACCATCATGTAGATGATCAGCTTTCTGTAGGGTTTCCTTAAGTGAAGAAAAGGTACGCTGTAATAGAAGGATTTTGTCAAGGTGAACAGTCTTCTTATAGGAAAGTGTGTTAGTAATGCAGTGTCGTTGTGAGACTTCGCCTTGTAATATAGTCACAACTCTTTCAGGTCCAATTAGATTCTTTAACAAAGTCCTTAGCTCAGTCCTGGGTGCAAAAACAGTCAGTTTTACTCAAAGAAACATGTGAGTCAGTAAGTAACATAACTCAATAAAAAACTCGTTACCAATATATAAAAATTATGTACATTTTTATCTTAAAATAGACACCAAAGGCCAAATATATATCAAGGGAAACATGAGACATTAAAGTTCAAAGGTATGTAAATCACTGTAGTTCACTTTTAAGAAGTGCAATACATTTTTGTAAGCGACTTAGCAATTTTTAGCCAGCTGCTAGAACAACTACTCTTCCCTTGAACAACCCAAAAGACGTTGGGATCCAGTCATAGGGACCATTGGGGTCCAGTGAGGCAGTTGTCCGTCAGGTGCAGCAATCCTAGGGTCCTCTCTGTAGTTTTACCTTTTACTGCGGTCCAGCCAAGAAATTGTCTTAATGCTGGGGATACAGGATGCTGAAGAGATGCATGAATGGTCCTGGGGCCACCCTAGTATCCAGAAGCATCAGGGGTCATCTTCACCCTCACGACATGATCGCCCATTGTGCACCAGCAGAGACCTGTGCAGGTCCAGTCATCACTGATCTCCAGATTATACCAGTATCCGTGGTTCCTAACAGCTAAGTAACTCTTTCTTTGTAGGGAACCAGAGCCCTCTCTGACTTCCGTCACTAGCCCAACAGACATGAGGCACCTGGTGAGAGTTGGGACATAGCCTTCCAGCAGGCACTTCAGCATCCATCAGCAGTCAGGCACTTCTAGACCCTCAAGGGGTAAGGGATGCAGACTTACTTAGATTTTGGTGGTCCTAAAGTTTAACACGAGGCTAGCCAACTAGCAATCACAATCATTTCTTCTGTCCTGTCACAAGTGGAGCCATTTTCCCCAAGTGGACACAGCCAGCAGAGTCCTATTTGTGGGTTCCTCATGTGCAGCAGGTGCAGTAGGGGCAGTCCAGTCTTTGGTGCAGCCTATATTTGCTGGGTCCAGGGAGCAGAGGGCAGCCTTTCTTATGTCTTTCTTCCAGCCCAGTAGTGATCTGTGTGCTTGGGGTGCCGCTTTTATGCCATCTTTGTGTTTGTGGGTGTGGGGGACTCACTATCTAGTGGTGCAACAGTTCCACAGGGAAGCCCTTCCCACTTTATATCATTTCCTGGGGGATTGACCACAAAGAACCCAAGGGTACCCTTCTCTGCCTGAACCAAAAATGGCTCAGGTCTTTTTTCCCTGTGTGGAGTTCTAAGAACACTTCTAGATACCCAGCCTTATGACCCACTTCTCCTGGAAAACCATTTCTACCATGGGTTTTCTCCCACTGGAGGAAATGCCAGCCTGTCTGCCCACGCAAGTAACCAACCATGCTCAGGCGTGATTGCCATTTGCTTCACAGAGACGATGACCTCTTTGAAGCTTGGCCATCTGTGGCCACCGTCCGGTAGTCATCCTGCTGGAGGAGGTCACATCTCCTGCCACCAGCAGATCTCCTTGTTTCCAGTTCCTAGGAACACTTCACACTTCCTAGCAGGGGAACAGCCTGCTGTTGCAGGTGACAACGACTGCAGATAGGCAGAAAGCCTACTGGAGGTTCAAGCAACAAAGTGGTGACTTCTAAACCCGATCTCTACAGTAAGTTGGGGTTCATGTAAAATTTGATACCAAGAGTATTATTTTTGGTGGTCCCAACTGGAAGTGCTAGTGAAGCTCCATGTTAGTTAATGGGACCACTGGCCTTGCTACGCTGAAAACCGACGTTTTGTGTTTTCACTGTCAGGACATGTTAAACCCAAAAGGAATATGCCCTTTTTAATATTTAGCACCCTGCCTTGTGGGCTACCAAAGTCTATTTTAGGGGTGGTTTATAAATATTTAAAAAGAAGGTGTGGACTTTGCTAAGGGTTGAAATGGCAAAATTGTGTCAGCAGTTTTAAAACCGCTCTGCCAGTCTGCAGTGGCAGCATCTGAGTCGTGGTTTACTCTGTCACCCTTGTGGTGGCACAATAAGTGCTTCAATGGGTGGCATTTAACATACAGGCCCTAGGTAAACCTTCTACTAAGGACTTATAAGTAAGTTACCTTATGGCCATTTGGTGTCACTTAGTTGCACATACACTTATAAACGGTTAGAGCACATTCACCGGAGCCTTGATAGAAGGGTCCAGTGCACTGCAAAGTCGAAAAATCAGCTACTAGGTGATCAAAGATTGGGGCTAAAAAGTGTGGGTAAACATGCAAAAAGACATTTCTCTACACTTTTGCATTTCGTTCGGGTGCACCCTGCCCAAGAAACGGTGTTGTGTATGTGTGCAGGCTCATTCCACCAGAGCCAAAGCTGCAGTGCCAGCACTAGGACAAGGTCTACCTGTTTTGGATATTTTCCACGCCGCAGCACAGGCGTCAGTGCACGTGTTCAGAAAGCACTTCTGCTTTGGCGATCCCGGCTGGCAAAAAGGTCACTTAGCCTACTTGGTCCTGCAAGACTTTTGTCTGACTCCACTCCCTAAACCTTGCACCTTTTTGGGAGCTACTTTGTGCTATCTATTCTAAAGGTGAGGAAGCTGCAGTTATACCTATCTATCATTGACAGCCTCTGAGAAAGGTACATTTACGTTAAAAGCATGCACCCGTCTCACTGCAGATATCTACTGGGACCCCTGCATCTCAGAATTGAAGCTTCCGAAATATACACATCTCCATTATTTTTATGAGAAATACACAGATGTGCTCGGTCCTCCAGTGTTGTGGAGTGGAGTGTATGGCAGTGATGAGGTGAGAACTCATCTTCCACGCAACGCCATTCTAAAGGATACAATGGGTGAAAACAAACAGACACAGAATCCGCAGTGTGCACTCTTGAACTCCATCACAAAACTGAGTGCTCTTTCCGTACTTTCAGTTCTATCACCATGACAAAAGGGGAACTAGAACAACATGTACGGGACACTAGAAAAATGCCATTCATAGGTCAGAAATACTACAAAAAGCGAGAGGAGACAAATCGCATCCTAGCCTTCAAAGTGCGGGCCCAACAAGCTTGCAGTTTTACCCAAAAACTCTAAACAGTTGAGGGGTGATGGTAACTAAGACACTTGAAATTCTCGTAGCAGTTTAGCGTTTTACACACACATTTACACAGGAGGAGACCGCAATCCTGACGAACAAGACCAATATCTTATACATTAACACTCCTTTGTGCTGTGTCCTAAGCTCATACAAGACATACAGGTCCCTATTTCAATGAAAAAAGTGGTCCTCGCAATCAAGAACATGTCACTCAATAATGCCCCAAGCTCTGATGGCTTTTCTGTGTCATTCTATAAGCCTTTTCAATCTCGCCTGATAGAACTGCTAGCCCAAACTATGATGGAGTATCCCTGCCTTGGTAAATGCCACGATCACAGTGTTTTTTATTTTTACTGGATATGGACCCTCTTACATATGGATCCTACCAACCAATAGCCTGTTTAAAAAAAAGATGTAAACATCTTTGCCAGGGTCCTAGTCGCTTGATTGAATACAGGGGACCAGACTTGATCTGCCCCTTCAAGTCTGAATTTATCCAGGGTAGACATTTCCATAACAATACACTGTTACCAGTAACCCTAATTGGTCTAGCCATTGTGACCACGCAATGTGGGTCCCCTATATAATCTACAAAGGATGAGCCCAAATGTTGAGTAGATAAGGGACAGTGTTCACCTGAGATCATGAGGTGTCCCAGAGGCAAGGTTCAAAACAGCATTTCAAAATTACATTCCATAAGAAAAAGACTGGCTCCGAAAGTGAGTTCTATAGCAGAATTAAAAAGAAAAACATGGCAGCATCCCTAGGGTGTTGGTGAAATTCTTCGGTCTTGTAGCCCACCCCTCAATACACAAGGGTACATACAGTTTTCTTGCGTAAACGAGAACAAAATCTAGAAAGACAGCATGGCATAATCATTGCTCCAACAAATCACAATTTCACATTTTTTAGTCCCTTAGCTGCTGGGCCTTTCACCCCAGTGCTGAGCCCTTTTTTTGGCTATTTGGGGTAGTTTGTGCTTAGGCCTTCATACCTTTTGTCCACATAAGCTATCCACGCCAAATTTGCATCTTTTTTTCCAACATCCTACGGATCCTAAAGGTACCCAAAGTTTGTGGGTTTCCCTGGAGGAGACTAAGAAATTATCCAAAATACAGCTAAAATGTTGGTTTTTTTCAGAAAAATTGGAAAAAGGGCTGCAGAAGAAAGCATGTGGTTTTTTCCCCCTGAAAATTGCATCAACAAAGGCTTTGTGATACTAAAATCACCAACTTCCCAGCTTTTCAGGAACAGGCATACTTGAATCAGAAAAACACATTTTCAACACAATTTTGGCATTTTACTTCGACATATCCCATTTTTACTACTTTTTGTGCTTTTAGCCTCCTTACTGTTAGTGACAGAAATGGGTGTGAAACCAATGCTAGATCCCGGAGGGTTAAACATTTCTCAAAAGTAGACAAAATTCTGCATTCAGCAAGGGGGCATTTGTGTAGATCCTGCAAGGTTTTCCTACAGAAAATAACATCTGAAATAAAACAACAGCCATGTCTGTCCATCTTTTCTTCTATAGCTCTTTCCAGCTATGGCAGATTTTTTAAAGCAATATCGTTACGTCTGCTGGACTCTTCTGGTTGCGGGGATATATAGGGCTTGTAGGTTCATCAAAAACCCTAGGTACCCAGAGCCAGTAAATGAGCTGCACCTTGCAATGGGTTTTCATTGTATACCGGGTATACAGCAATTTGTTTGGTGAAATATAAAGAGTCTAAAATAGGTATCAAGGAAACCTTTGTATTTCCAAAATGGGCACAATATAAGGTGTTTAGAAGCAGCGGTTATTTGCACTTTTTCTGAATTCTGGGGTCCCCATACTAGCATGTGAATTAAAGGGCATTTCTCAAATAGACTTCTTTTATACACACTGTTTTACATTTGGAAGGAAAAAATGTGGCGAAAGACAAGGGACAATAACACTTATTCTTCGATTCTATGTTCAATTGCTGGTGGGAGTGTGTGAGATGCGTGCAACAGTAAAGGTCAGTCATCTTACCTTTGCTTCTTCCCTCCATCAGCACGTTCTCGCAAGACACTAAAAAAAACAAAAAAGACACACTATTACTTCACCTTGTCACATATCAATTGTCACAGTCTTTAGCGCCTCTGGCACCCAGTCCAACAATCGTTATTGTTGCTCCCACCCCCATAATCTCCTCCTTGGATTCCCTCCCTACCACCCAGCAAAAGTGCCATTCATCTCTCCATAGCCCCCCTCGCACATACATTTCATTTGTATTATAGCGCAGGTAATGACTGGCTTTACTAATCCACTCAGTTATTTAATTTTATCATTATTAATACCCAAACTATTTACAATACAGTGTGCATCACTTTCTGTCTCTTGCATTTCAAGTCTTCCAGTATCTTATGTGGACCTTGGACTTGGTCTCTTGTATCTTCTATGCCCAGCTCACACTTGTTACTCTTGGACAAATCATCACATTCTTTTTACACCCACAATTTGAACCTGTCTTTGAAATTATTCACTCAGAATATTTATACAAAGGGGACAGAAAGATTGCAAAAATAAACACAATAATTAAAGGAGGTAATATGGCACAGCAGCATGCTTCCCTGCAAACTATCATACCATTCAACAACCTTTCTGAAGCATTTTCCAGTCTCCCCAAACTAGAAACCAAATGATTCCCACAAATCAAACTCTTCAAAAGCCTTCACTTCACAAGAAATATTACCTATGTTATTGACATATACATTAATAAGCTTACTGTAATCTGGAACGAAGTAACCACACTCTCCTATCTTCAAACCCCTACAGACTCTGGGGGTCATTCTGACCCTGGCGGTAAAATCTGCCAGGGCCAACGACCGCGGGAGCACCGGCAACAGGCTGGCGGTGCTCCCATGGGCATTCTGACCGCGGCGGTACAGCCGAGGTCAGAAACGGAAAACCGGCGGTGTACCGCCGGTTTCCCACTGCCCTGGGGAATCCTCCATGGCGGCGCAGCTTGCTGCGCCGCCATGGGGATTCCGACCCCCATACCGCCATCCTGTTCCAGGCGGTTTTGGCCGCCAGGAACAGAATGGCGATATGGGGTGTCGTGGGGCCCCCATAATAGGGCCCCACAAAGATTTTCAGTGTCTGCCATGCAGACACTGAAAATTGCGACGGGTGCAACTGCACCCGTCGCACCCCTTCCACTCCGCCGGCTCCATTCGGAGCCGGCATCCTCATGGAAGGGTGTTTCCCGCTGGGCTGGCGGGCAGCCTTCTGGCGGTCGCCTGCCAGCCCAGCGGGAAACCCAGAATACCTGCGGCGGTCTTTTGACCGCGCATCGGTATTCTGGTGGTCCCAGCCAGGCCGGCGGCTTCCGCCGCCGGCCGGGGTCAGAATGACCCCCTCTGTCCTCCTTCAACAGAAGGAAACCTAAGTAAAGGTGGTTCTGCATAATCATAGCATGTACTGTGATTAATTCAGTATTTATCTGCATTAATGCACCAACAGTGTTAGAAGCAAGACGATCTGCAAGCGTATATGATCTTCTCATTTTCATATCATTCATAGCAGCTCTAGTATATGGAAATCATTGCTCCTAGCTCATCTAACTCTATTTGTCCAAAATTCTCGCTTCATTCTCTACAAAACAACAACATCACTCCTCTCATTCACATTGTAAACTCTTGTGAATACCAAAGTAAAATAGCAGTTCCTCACCCACTTATGGGATCGATTAAAATAAACACTCTTGGCTCTTCGCAAATCAGAAGTTCATTGTTGTACTGACTTAACCATTGGGTTAAATCAATACATAGTTTGTACTGTCTCTTTTCTTTATCCCCTCACCCCTCCTTCCATCGTAATGGAATGTTACTTATAGTTTATGCTGTGGGTTATCTGTTAGCATTCTAACTGACTTTATCTTTGACTGAATAGCTTATGGTGTATGAATAAACTTACTAAGAATCATGTGGCCTTTCTGACTCTTTAGAACAATGAGTAGATGTGAGGGGGGCAGCAACATAATCACCCCTAATTGATTTACTCAGTCAAGAGCATACAATTCTCATCACAACTGGAAAAGGACTGGATAAAAAAACATTTCCTACACAGCATGCCAGCTTGTCTTCTCAGGGTATAAACAGGCTGATAACAGATGCTTATAAGAAAAACTCTTTGAACAACTGTAAATCATTGTATTGTCACCATTTGCAATAATTCGCCTGCATTATTGAAAGGAGTCGCTGACTATATATATCGAAATATATACATTCTCTTATCGGCTCCAGCGCTCTACAGAATTTAAAACTGCTGCTATCATCAAATATAGCGCTCCAGCCATTAGCAACATATCATCGTAAGCGTTATGACATCCATAATGAGTGTGATTAAGCAGCTGTGCAGCGAGTGCATTTGACTGATGATATTGAAGACTGATTAAGAAAGCAGCAACTGCCATAAATCAGTCTAATGTAGGCTGAAGATATCGATAGTTGAGTGTCTTCAGCATACTGAATTACGCCCTAACGCCTCTAATATTCAAAGCCGATCGTGTACAGCAATATATGCAACAAGTTTTGTACCCAGGCAGGATAGAGGATACTGACAGTGTACTCCTATTCGCGCTAATCAGCTGAGAATAGAACAGGATTACATATACGTATTGTGTAAGCACTTTGTGTACAGTACTCACTCCGCCATCTAATGAACTTTAGGCAAGCAATGACCACGTCACACTGCTAAGAAACCACCCCACCGCAATGGTGAAGAAATTAGTGGCATATTTAAGAAAAGTGGCGCTGCATCCACTGCAGCACCACTCTTTAAGCGTCCCCCTACCGTCACCATGTGTGCGCCATATTTAATATACTGTGCACCATGACTCAGGGTAGGGGCAATAGCATCAACATTTTTTATGCTTTGGTGTACTTTGCAGGACTAGTGCCAAAAATGTTAGCGCTAGTCCTTCAAAGTACATAGAGGCCCATTTTAAAAAAATGGTGTGCCGCCTTTTAACGCCTGCTCACAGCAGGCATTAAAAAATGCTGCTAAAAAGGTGCAGTGGAATCTCTGAAGCCATTTTTGCGGTCTCCCTAATTGGGGAATGTTCCCTTTGCATATATTATGCATGGCGCAGGCATATTGTGGTGCAAAGTGGCACAATGCATGCATTCGTGAATATGGCACAGTGTTTTTTTAAAGCCTAACACCACATTAGAATACATTTTTTTATTAATGTGGCGCTAGAGCATCTTAAATCTGGGCCTAAAATTTTCAGTGAATGCCGTCATCGTAGGATAAACTTGCTATTGTAATAGGCATTATTAAGGCTGGTTATTGAAACTGAGCAACATTACTGGAGTAATCAATAAGCTTCGGCGGGCGCTGACATCGCACTCCTTTGTGAGGTAATTTGTGAAGACGCGACGGCCTAGGTGCAATGTTCTAAATGCTGTAGCGGTGACAGAGGCAAGCGCAGGAGAGAAAACCCTGCAGCAACACACTTGTCTTGCGCTTTTTAAGTACTCGTAACCACGGGTAAAGCAGGAATCCATGGTTTGTAGTAATTTCAGCATGCTCTTAACTGTTTTTAAAACACATACCTTCTTGTTCAGGATGGCCTCTCCCTCCTACAAGGAATCCGAAGAGTATTCTGGGTGGCTCCCTGCCGTACACTCCCAGTGTGTAAATTGATTCCCCACTGCACACGCCCCTAGTAAATAAAAGCTTGTCCTGCAACCACACCAATAGGAAAATAATATTAGTACAAGGTATTGATATAGACAATTTGGAAAAGTGTATATTTTATAATTTTGACACTTATGCTAAAGGTATATTGTACTACAACAACCCTTTAGTAGTACAATCGCAGCAGCAAGTATGTTCCAACCCCACCTTTTCTTACTGAAGTGGGAGAGCCAATACTACCCTGGAAACAGTGAACTAAACTGTTTGAGTCCTATTTAGTTGCGATTGGGGGAAAAATAAACGCGTTAAGGAAACAGCCCATCCTGCTACACAATCTGGGCATAGAGAATGAATGTGTGTCTTGAACTGAAGAAGAGGACCAAGTGGATGTGTATTATGCTACTTTCAATAAACTGTAAGATCATTTTGGCAAAAGAATACATTTAGTTCTAGAAAGACACAAGTTTTTCATTAGGATTCAAGGGCAAGCTGAAAAAGTAACAGCATATATTGCTGGGCTGAAAGGATTCTCCAAAACTCCTTAACATATTCTTTGATTCATGACAAGTAGGTCAGTTGTACCAACAATTGCAAATTACAGAAGAAACTACTTACACAGAACCTAGACTTGAAACAATCTGTTGAAGTAGCAGTTGGTATAAAACACATGGCGGATTGCATGAAGGAGATGAGGGAAAATACTGAGAGACCAACAGCTTCCTCTGCTGAAGTGAATGTCATAAACAACTTGGATGTCCAGTCTCATACATAATTATGATTCTAACAAACATTATACTGACAAAAGTGATGATTTTCAAAACAAGCAGCAACAAACGAAAAAACCAAATGGCCAAGGGTGGCTTGAGTATTTTTTCCAACCCCTTTTCCAATCATTTGGTTCTCTGATCAATTTATATATGCCAGGGGCCCGAGTTCATTGTCCGCAATGGAACTTTGACAAATCCCTCTTGACAGATTAAGATTGGGCCATGATCCTTAAGGCATCGGTCACCGCATTTTTTGATACCAATAAGGGGTCCGCCTCCACATTTGTTATCTGGGAAGCCTGTAAGGCTTTCATAAGGGGAGAAGCATTTTCATACAAAGCTCATTTATTCAAATTATTAAGGGAGAAAGCTTCCAGCCTTCAGCAGGAGCTTAATCAAGCAGCAAGGATTTACCAGGCTACGTACGATTCGGAGGCTGCTCTCAGACTAAAGGAGGCCCAGGATAAACTGAGGGATCATTATCTATCCTGTGAGATAGTTAACCAGCACACAAGCTTCAAGCAACAATATAAGGAGAACGAGCATGTGGGTAGGCTTCTGGCCTGGTCCATAAGAAAAAGGTCTAACAGTAATTTTGTTAAGTCAGTCAGTCAGTCAAAATTCTTTATTCGGCAAATTGCCATGACATCATTAATCCATTGAATACAAGTTAAAATGTTAAAATATTTTAAAAGTTTAAAATAACAATTATAAAACATTTTAAGATCAAGGCCTATATCTAAGTCATGTTATACAACTGCATCAGCAGATTCATATTGTTTCCTGATAACAGTAGCAGATCTAATAAAGGTTCAAATAGACTGACAAATTCAAAACGTAGGTAGTTTTTGAACAAAGCTTGTTGCATCCTTATAGTGTCTAACTTTTGATCTGCGTAATAAAGGCAATATACAGGCATGTCTAGGGGTAGTATAAAGTGTGCAAAATAGGAGAAAGTGACAAGTGCTCTGCTTGGACCTAGCATCACAGGGACATGTGGGTAGATCTTTTTGCCAGGTACATTGCTTAGGAAAGGCCACTCTGAAGTGAATTAAATTTAATCTAAACGAGATTAGGAGAGAGCATACTAATAGGCTCTGAAACCAGGCTAAATAAAGTTCCATAATATCCGTGGTTGAAATCTGGATATAAGGTTTGAAAGATTTCAATTTCAGCGCTCCATGAAGACTAAGGCTTAGAGTATGTTCTCTATGACTGTGTTTCACCACCTCCTTTGCATTTGTAGGAAAGACTTTGGGTCTATAAACATATTTTCAAGACCCAGATTTCAGAAAGCCATTTTTAGATATGAAAGCCAAGGAATTCTATTCATTTTGGCCAATTGAAGACAATCAAGCAATCTTGTACCAAATTGTCCTCAGGGTTTCTCCAACATCTGGCCCACAATAAAAGGGGAGCAACAGCAATCAGGTCCTCCAGGTACTGCAGACCCAGTTCCTTGTGACAAATAACACTTGCTGAATTTTTAGTAATCTATGTGCAAATTTATTCTCAATAAGTTGTAGTGGATCTGCTTTACCATAACCGCACAGACCCGCCCTGTATGTAGCTGCTGATACACATTTAGATTTATAGAGCGTCACCATCTGAGGTATTGGTCTGTGACCTAATTTACAGGTGAAACAGAATATCGCTTCTATATTTCTTACCAGTTGCTGAGTTTTGGCCTTAAGATGTGAATTCCATAGCATAGAGGAGCTTACATGCACGCCTAAATAACAAAAATCTTTCAGCTGATTAATAATGTTTCCTCCCATAGTAAATTGTTTGGACTTTGTATTTCTGGGGCCACATGTCATTACATAGGACTTTGTAGAATTTACTTTCAAATCAAGATCCTGCATAAAAGATGGAAAAAGGTCTAGCAAACCTTGAAGGCCATTGGCAGTACGCGCAATTAAAACAGCATCGTCTGCATACAGTAAGACTGGAAGTTGTCTCTGCTCCGTTCTTGGAAAGTCCTTCCTGTATTTTAGTAGGATGTCATATAACCCATTTATGTATATTACAAATAAGAATGGAGCTAAGATGCAACCTTGTCGTGCTCCTTGCCTTGATGGAATAAGTGGTGTTCTCTCACCTTGTAAGCCGCACTGCACCGAGACCATCAGGTCTGAATGTAGACCTTTTATTAACTCCAACAGATTTGAATCAATACCCGGAGTTTCCATGATTTACCAAAACTTCTCTCTATTTACCAGGTCGAAGGCACTCAAGAGGTCAATAAATGTCATATGGATGGCTCCTTTTTTGCTGTTATGTATTTACTGAGAATAAGGTGCAAATTTAGAGCTTGATCAACTGTGCCTAAACCGGGCCTGAAGCCAAATTGAATTGGGGAAAGAATATTTGCCTCCGTCACCCATTCCTCCAGATGTGACAAGATCACACTTCCTAATATCTTAGCAGTGGAATTTATAAGGGAGATTGGCCTATAACAAGTTAGATCTTGTCTATTACCCTTTTTAGGGTCTATCCTGCGTCACATGCGCTTGCGCATGTGTATGGCTAGTGAGACGCTTTAGGTATTAGAAAGGGACTCGGAGCATCGTCGACGTCACGTCAGTGTCTTTCATTGGCAAGTTGGCTTGCCTGTTAGAATCCTCTACTTTTGATTAGTGGGAGGCACGCATACGTCATGCTTTTTCCGTGGTTAGCCCTCCTCGAGCGCAGTGACCAAGTACGGAAAACATGTGAGGCTCGCTGGGGTTGTGGACTACTTTTTCTCTGTTTTCGGAGCGTGATCTCGCTGGGCAGAAGTCGAGCGCTTCGTTAATTGCACTTTTGCCGGTTACGATCATAATTGCACTTTGTGTGAACTGTACAGCACGATCGCGCTGTTATTTTCTTTTTATATATTGTATACGTTGCCAGATTTCTTTTGTTTTTCCTGCACACTGCTTGTATTTCCAAAAAAACCCAATAAAATTCGACTGTGCCAAAGCCAGATCTGCTGATTTGGCCTATGCTTGTTACTTTAGATTTTATAGTGAGACAAACAAAACTAATACTTCCAGGTTGCAAATAAAGAATAGACTGGATGACGTAATGTAAACATTCTAAACTTGGCAGCTGCGTAAATGAGTGTACAAGGTGGGCGCTCAGCCTATATTACACTGACAAAGCACTTACATTTCATGCAAAAAATCCCCAGATGATGTCTAATGAGCCAGAACAGTAGGTTCCTAGCTCACTGCAGAAAACGAATTCGTTTCAGGCGCTGGCAGCAAAATCTACGGTTGACTGATAGCACTGGTTACTTGCGTGTATGGAGTAAATGATGATTCTGGCCCAACTCTCGGCAGTTTGTCCATCTGAAGACAGGGTTTTTTTCCATCAAGGGTGCCAACCACAAGTTTTCAAGCTTGAATGGTTTAGCAGAACACCCTGAAATAATCTGCAATCCCTGGCATTGCCCAGTGAACTCACTTACATATTTCATGGCTTGGCACAGCGTCACCAAACTATATCAAAACTTTCTACAAACCAAAGTATCCAACGGGGATAAATCTATGACAAATTCTCTCAGTAAAAAACTCAATTTTTTACTGAGTAGTAATTTCTTTATAAATTTCTTTACGAATAAATCAACTCAATCATAGTGTCAACAAATCACCTATCTACCTAAAAAAGTAATATATACAAAAAAGCTAAATATATAAGGAAACAAAACCACCGTAAAACACTGTGATACATAAAATGTAGGCTGCTTCACCATCCAGTGGCAAGCAGTCACCAATTCAGGTAGTGACAGTGGTGGAAGGAAAGTATCCAGCAACAGTGAGACGAGTCAATCACTGAGATGAAAGTCCGATACAATCCACAAATTATTCAATCCAGATGTTTCAAGAATTCCAACAGTCACTCCTTAATCCATTCTAGTCTACGCGTTTCGGCCTGAACAACTACGGCCTCCTCAGGACAATAAAGACGATGCCTTAACTCGGCTGAGCTTTTTTAGTGCTGCAGAAAGACGCCGGGCTATTCACTGCCAGAAAGCAGGAGTTCGGTTGCACGAATCAGTGAATTATCGTTTGTGCAACCTATGAATCACCGAGTTAAGGCATCGTCTAAGAAGCTGTTCGGACATCTGCCCCACCTGGCGTTCAAGGGAGAGGGTGTGGTGAAACAATGTGCCAAAATCATAGATCCCCTGCGCCTTCCCTCTCCTACCTGACACAAATATGTCCACAATCTTCAGTGCTCTATCTGGAGGAACGGGACGGCTCCCTGCACTGTTCTTAGGGGACCACCGCTGCCTCACCCTGAAGGCTCTTGATTACCACACCTTCCACATCCTGTCTCTAACTCTTGCAGGTTGTTTACCCCACCCCCTCTGTTTTCCCTTGGTTTGCCTATAGTCAGGACCACTGGAATTATGGGATAGTGGGGCAGTTGCATTTTTCGCATACGTCTAGATTTGCCACATAATCCAACTGCTTGCACAATATGCAGATTTTAACAACAAAACATGTTTCTAGCTCAAGCAGTTCAAAAGTTATTAAAAACGCAGCAACACGTTTCGCAGTGCAGTCGATGTCCCTTTGCAAAGCTTGACTGGCCAGCTTTTTACGTCAAGCGTGCAAGTTCTTTGACCAGTTGTAAGTACTGTGGACTTTTAAACACACCCACCACAAGCCCATCACTTTCACTCGTTCATTAGCTTGCCTTTCAAAGATCCTTTATCATCATTGGTAAATGCTTTATGTTTGTCCCTCCTTGGGGAGGTTTTGTTACTGCCTTGCAGACTGTCCCTGTTACATGGATAATTGCACCATTGCCGATATGTTTGACTGTGAGCCAACTTATTTTTCCTTCTGTGTCTCTCCTTCCTCCCTCATGCCACTTTGAATCGGCTTGCTTATGTCAACTGTTTTACTTTTCATTTCAATTTATGTGACAAGAAAAGCCCTGTTAGGAATTTACAATGCTAATAGCTCTAACTCAAGCAAATGCGAGACCCATTGTATTGCAAATGCTTGTTTAAAATGGGGATGATTATGGCCAGTTTCCATGAGGAAGGTATGTTTCTCTTTACTACGCTTCTTAGGACTTTTGTGACTAGAGGGCCCCAGAAATATGGCATGGATTTAAATAGGTCTACTGGGACCCCATCCGGACCGGGTGCCTTTCCTGGCCTAGAACAGTTTATTTCAGTAATGACCTCTGAAGGTCAATAAGAGTATCTAGTGCATTTGGGTTTATTTCTACAGGTTTCTGATTTGTAATTCCGTTCCCCTTTGTGTTGTTGTTCATTTTCAGGCGGGAATACCCTGTGCAGAGGGTTTGGTGGCATACAGTGTCAAAAGCTGCAGAGAGGTCTAGGAGGATGAGGGTGACAGTCTCCCCCTTGTCCAATCTGGTCCTGATGTCGTCTGTGCAGGTGATGAGGGCGGTCTCAGTGCTGTGGTTCTTGCGGAATCCAGACTGGGAGACGTCAAGTATGTTGTTGTCTTCTAGCTAACAAGACAGTTGTACGTTTACTATCTTCTCCACAACATTTGCAGGGAAGGGGAGAAGAGAGATGGGTCGGTAGTTTGTGAGGTCTTCAGGGTCTGCTTTGGGTTTTTTGAGAAGAGTGTTGACTTCGGCGTGCTTCCAAATATCTGTGAAGGTTGCGGTGTTGAAGGAACTGTTGATGATGGCCCGGAGCTCGGGAGCGATGATTTGGCTGGCCTTGTTGAAGATGTGGTGGGGGCAAGGGTCTGTTGGGGAGCCTGAGTGGATGGAGCTCATGGTTTTGCTCATTTCTTCATAGTTGGTTGGGGTCCAGGTGTTCAGTAGGTTGGTGCGGCAGGGTGTTGTGGTGTTGGTTGTGTCGGTGGTGGTGATGGTGGGTGCTGATGATGTGAAGCTGTCGTGTATGTCTGCGATTTTGCAGTGGAAGTAGTTGGAGAGGGAGTTGCAGAGGTCTTGGGAGTATGGGGGGTTGATGGTGCAGGATTTGGGTTTGGTAAGTTCTTTGATGATGGCAAAAAGTTCCTTGCTATTCTGTGTGTTGTTGTCTATGCGTTCTTTTTAGAAGGACTGTTTGGTGGTCCGGATGAGTTGGTGGTGTTTGCCCATGGCTGTTTTGAGGGCGGAAAAGTTCCTCATTGAGGGTTCTTGTCATCTGGCTTTCTCAATTTTTTGGCATTCTCTTTTGGAAGACTGAAGTTCTGTGGTGAACCAGGGGGCGGTCTTGATGGTGCGGGTGTTGTTTGTTTTCAAAGGGGCGAGGGAGTCTGCGCAAGTTTCTAGCCATTGTGTGAGGTTGAGGGTGGGGGTGTTGGGGTCGTTGGTGATGGGAGGTGGAGCTTGTGCAAGGTTGGAGATCAGGTGCTTTTTGGAGATCTTGTTCCACTTGCGGTAGGGTGTAGTGTGTTGTTGGTGGTGGGTTTCATGAAGGAGAAGTGGATGCAGTGGTGGTCAGTCCAGTGGAGTTTGGTGGTGTGAGTAAAGGTGATGTGGCTGCTGGAGGTGAAGATGGCGTCTAGCGTGTGTCCCGCTGAGTGGGTGGGTGAGGTGACCAGTTGCTTGAGGCTGAGGTTCGCGAGGTTGTCCAGCAGGGCCGTGGAGTTGCAGTCATGGGTGCTTTCCAGGTGAAAGTTAAGGTCACCAAGGAGTATGTATTCTGTGGAGGTGAGGGCGTGGGAGCTGATAGTATCGGCGATGGTGTCACAGAATGGGGGGCGGGGTCCTGGTGGTCTGTAGAAGAGGGTTCCTCTAAGGGTGGTGTTGTCGTTGATGTGTACTTGAAAGTGTAGGTGTTCTGCATTGTTTAGGGTGTCATTGGTGTTGGTGGAAATTTTTATGGCGTTTTTGTGTATTATGGCGATACCTCCTCCCGGTTTGTTGGTGCGGTCTCTGCAGGTGATTTTGTAACCTTCTGGGGTGGCTATGGCGATGTCGTGTTCTGATGAGGAGTTCATCAATGTTTCAGTGAGGAAGGCGATGTCAGGAGAGTTATTGTGAGCAGGTCCCAAAGCTTGATGGTGTGCTTGTGGACGGAGCGGGTGTTAAGGAGGATGCAGGTGAAGTGATTGTGGGGTTTGGTGTTGTTGCCGTGCTTGTTGGTGTTGCTGGTGTTGGTGTGAGTGTAGGAGAAATGGCATGAGTGGCATGTGAAAGGTCCGTGTGTGTGTTTGGGGTTTGCCTGAGTGCAGGCGGGGTGCTGGCCTGGGTTGAGAACAAGGAGTTCTGTAGAGGAGTAGAGGTGCTTGGGGGGGCTGGAGGTGCGTGTATTAGAGGGGACGGGCCCTGGGCGCGGACAGGTGCAGACGGGCTTGCCTCCAGCACGCCAGCGGCGCGGTCGCACAGCAGCAGCCATTAAAAAGGGGAGGTGGGGGGAGAAGCAGCTGGGAGGCGGGAGGGAGTGTCCAATAGGGGGGCGGGCCGCAGGAGATGCAGCGGCTGGAACACAGAGACCGGCGAGAGCCAGAAAAAAATAGCAGGCACAATTAGAGAGCGCAAATGCAAAGCGGAGTAGTAAATGGGCACAGATTAAAGGTTAAAACAGGTTGGAAAAATGAGTAAACAAATACGATAAACTAAATCCGAGCAATGGAAATGAAACAAAATGAAATACACAGTGTACTTGACACACCTACCACTAGGCACCTTGGATGAGGCGCAGGTGGGTGCCTGCGGGTGATGGAGGGCCTTGAACTTCTCTAGCAGCAAACGGCGGGGTCGGGGGCACGGAGGCAGAGTGGTGGAGCCGAAGTGTACTCCTGGCCCAAAGCAGGTCAGGGGGTCACTGGCACGGTGCAAAACTATAAGTCGAGAATTAAATGAAAATCAGCTAGGATGATAAGAATAAAATCAATGACGCTCCCTTTGGAGTTCCCTGTGAATGTCGCATTTTTCTGAATATTTTGAGGCACTTTCTCCCTTGCAAACATAAGGTCATATTTACTAATAAAGGTATTTACAACATCCCCTTCATCTGAATGATTAAAATGGGTCGTCATTTATCTTCCCTCAATCAAACAACTACACACATGTGAGCCTTCTGATTGACATAGGGGCATATTGAAGTCTCCTATCCAGAACATGGTTAGGTCTTTGTGCTGAAGTCGAGTAGATGAATTGAGAAAATCAATTACATCCTCAAGGCTTTTCCTCAAAAGGCCATATGGTATATTGTTATAGAAATGTATTAACAAAATACCCTTTCTCCCCTCAATCAATAATAGTACAATCATAAAATAAGGTGAGGACCAAATTAGGGATGCCTCCATTTTTGGTAGGTGTAACGAAACAAGATCTAAGAGACCCCCTCTTGCCCTTCATGCTATCGATGGTATCGCTGGTTGGTGTAAAGTTAGATAACCAGCCACTCAAAAGGGATCTGTCAACCAGGTCTTCTGAAAACACATTATATTGCACATAAATACAAAATTTAGCCAGTCTGTTTTTTTTTTATTTTCGACCGGAGCCCCGCTGGATTTCAGCTTATCAGTGTTAGAGATTTATATCCTAATTCCGCAGCCGGATCTTTCGTAGTGGTAGTAGGAACCAAATCCCAAGGAGGAGGGCCTAACGGGTTTTGTTAGGTCAGCATTTGTTGAGAGCCAGGGGACTCTAGTCAACCACCCAAAAGACGTCGAGGAGGCCTTCCTGTCCCATTACTCAAGACTTTATACTTCCACACTTGTTACTAATGTGGGACAGATAAATCAATACCTAAGATCGATTAAGCTGCCAATCCTAGGCGAGCAACCACAGCCCTCACTAATAGCGCCCATTACACTGTCAGAAGTAAAAGACGGTTCTTGCCTCACCTAATGGGATAGCCTGCGTTGAAGACCGCAGAGGTTTACAAAGCATTTATAGATCAAATAGCAGAATTCTTGGTTATTCTTTTTAATGATATACTCAATGGGGCGGAGATACCCGCTTCTTTCACAAGGACGTCATTGTTAGCTTCATAAAAAAGGGCAAGACACCAGAGAAACCGGACTCTTATTTTCTGAAATTGTACATTAAATCATGACTACAAGCTCTTGACAAAGATTTTAACTGCCAGAACCACCTCTGCAGCCCAATGATAATTCAGGGCGATCAGTGTGGCTTTCTTCCAGGTAGACTAATATCGACCAATACCAACTTCTTATTACAGGCAATTGACTACTTTTTCTAAAATAACATCCGGGGCTGCAATCCTTATGTTTGATGCAAAGAAAGTGCTTGATTTACTTCAATGGGAGGTTCTGTTCTCGATCTTAGATAGGTTCAACTTTCCCACAAAATTTATCTAGGTAATTCGAAATCTGAACTCCAAGGCTGATGCCAAGATCTTAGTTAATGCATGTATATCTGGGACTTTGCAAGTCTGTCCGGGGTACTCGCCATTGTTGTCCTCTTTCACCAGTGCTGTTCACGCTTTTTATTGAACCCCTGGCAGACGCCCTTCGCCAAGATATTTCTATTCATGCACCTTTACCCTAAGCACCCAAATTGAAATTGTTTGCTGATGATATGATTCTCTACCTTTTAGCCAAGTCCCAGAATATAGAAAAGGCCTTTCAGAAGATCTAGGTCTTTTCGGATTTGGGTGGGTATAGGATGAATCATACCAAGTCGGAAACTCTCTAGTTTAACTGTACTGAATCTGTCCTTTCTTCTGCAACGCGGGTTCATTTTCGGCTTGCATGCCCTATGAGGTATTTGGGTATTTATGTATTCCGAAATCTTTCTGATCTTTACCAGCTTAACTACATGTGCACCCTAAAGCTCAAGGTCTTTTGCAGAAATGGCAAACTCGTCTATTAACAATCATCAGGTGGGTGGCACTCATCAAAATGATGATCCCTCCCCCCCATCCCTGTTTATCTTTTCTAATGTAATTATTAAAGTCCCTCAAAATGCTTTTAAGGATGTAGATATAATGTGCTGTCAGTTTATCTGGGCAATAAAAAACCTTGTACACAGCTTGATGTGCTATCCTTAAAGCTAGATGAAGGTGGACTAGCCCTACCCCATTTCAGGAAATATTATGAGGCCACTTTTTTGGATTGCTCTATAAGAGCTGCCTTATCGTACAATCTACACTTATCTGAAGCGAATGCTAGCAGAAAGCAGTATCCCTCGCCCACATTTTCTCAAGGTACCACGACTTCCGAACCATACTAGGTAAATAAATTCCGATCACATTTCGACTTAGGGTTCTGCAATTCCAAGAGAAATATAAAGTCCCTAGTTTTCACCCAACAATTTTGCTCAGTAATGCTGGGCCTCAAGTTGAGCCCAAGCCATATAAGAAAGAGGGAACAGTCTGGTTTTTCTAGGTTACCCGTTTTCTTATTGGGCAACCAAATTAAAACATGAGTTCAATGTCAAGTGGACGAAGCATCTATTCTGGTTATCTCTTAGATTTTCCAATCTTCAAATTCATCACTTTCTGCAGACAGTCAAGAAAATAATAGACCCATCTGTCTCCACAATTACCCAGGCCTTCTACTGAAAAAGTCAGTGGGGCACAGGCAATTGGTATCGAATTTTGAGCTTGCAGTCTTCAGCAAGAATATTCCCCTCTTTTTGACCAATGTCGAAATGACAACAGGATGTAAGATAAATCTACAGTTGTGGAGGAATTATAATATTTTATCTTCCAAAGCAATAAGGGGTGCAAACTTTAAAAAAAAAAATCTCTTTTTTCCCCAAAGTGGATGTTCTATTACACTCCAGCCCAAATCAAGAAAAGCATTTTCTGCAGCATCCGGGCATTACCTGCGCTGCAGGTATAATCAGTGGGATTAGTTACATTTATGCTTTACATGTCCAAAGCTAGCCAAATACTAGAAGAGAATATTTCAGTGGATTTTAGCTCTAAAATCCATGCTTCCCTTGTTCCAGATGCCGCCAGAGCGCTTTTTGGCATTTCTAGCCATACTAGCTTATCAAACCATTCTAAACAAATTTTTTTCATTGCCTCCCAGATTGCCAAATAATAAATTTTACAGGCCTGGAAGTCACCATTACCTCCGTCTTTTAAGACTTGCGAGTGTAAAATGAAAACCATACGTTACAAGGAACAATTGTATGCCCAACGAATTGGTGCTATACGGAAGTTCAATGGTATCTGGGGACTAAGTAGTGATCCACTCTTATAATGAGTGGACGCAGCATTGTCTAACCTGGGAAACAGTAATGTACTAATGTATATCGGTTCTATATATATTTAATTGACATTTCTCCAGCCAAGAACATGCTATCATTTTTTATTATTAATTAATCTGAATGCTGATATTGATTGATCTATCCTTACATTTCAATTTGTGCTTTTATGTGCCTGCAAAAATTGATCAAATAATTTTTTTTTTTAAATGTCTTTGTTGTGGTAATATTGTTCACTTTGCTAATTACATACATTGTCAAGAAAGAACATCCATTTTTATGAAATGCGGCAGGAAAGGACATTTTGCCAGAATCTGTAGGAGCTTACAATGCATACGAGTGCACAACATTCAAGAGGAGAATAATTTTCAAGTAAAAGAAGCGAACAAAAATGGGAATTTTTCCTCGTGAGAAATATTTTCAGCTAATGAGCCAGTAACAGTATTTGTGGATTCCTGTTCTCCATATACCTTAATGAATATGGAAAAGTTTGATGCTATGTTTCCCAATAGTAGTATATTGCTAGAGCCACCAGACATTAGACCTGGTGGGTACAATGGAGATGCAATACAGGGGAAGGCAAGTTGAAGCTAAAAATAAGAATCTGGTTCAAAGATAGAAGCAATGTAGGTAATCTATACATTACAAAACAAAAGTAGAATCTTCTGGGATGGAAACTTCAGAACGTTTTGGGTATAAAACTAGACATTAACAGTTCTGATCCTGTCCTTGTAAATCCTTCAATGTGTGGGGAAAGAGGTTTGCATTGATTTTCCAGAGCTATTCTCAGACAAATTAGGACTATTGAAAAACTACTAACATCACATCAAAAGTAACATCTACTGTACAGAAGGCCAGGCCCCTTCCCCACCTCCTTAATACCCCACTCAAGGAAGAGCTAGATAAATTACTCAAACTAGATGTAATTGAACCAATAGAATGCTTAGAGTGGTTAGCCTCAATTGTAATTGTCCAGAAAGCCACCAAAGGCCAGATTAGATTGTGTATGGATCTCAGTGCCTTAAATGATAATATTTGGGTGGATCATCAACAATTACCCCAAAACCATGAAATTCTGGTGCTCAGCCACAAAGCTTCTTACTTTAATGTTCTAGATCTATCGTCAACCTATCACCAGGTGGAGCTAGGCCCTCCCTCAAGGCTTTTGACTTTATTCATGACCCCTTTAGGAGCATTCTGACACAAAACAATGCCTTTTGGATTGGCTTCTGCTGCAGCCGCATTCTGAAGAATAATGCAACAATTATTACAGAAAAATCCTCAAACCATCTGTTTCCAAGAGGATAGTAACTTTTGGCACTAGCGTTGAGGAACATGATAACACTCTCAGGGACTCTCAGGGCAGTGTTAAACAGGCTGAACAAGTCAGGGCTAGCCATAAAAAGAGAAAAATGTCAGATAGGGGTAACCTTGGTGGCATATGGCCACGCAATTTCACAAAAGGGCATTAAAGCAAAATTGATTTGGTGGAATCAGTTAGAAAGACACCAGTACCTACCAGTAAAGATGAATTAAAGTCCTTCTTTGGACTTACTGAATTTTACTCAAAATCGCTAGAATAATGGATCCCTTATAGGACCAACTTTAAATGTTTTTTAAAAATATGGAAGTTTGGAGAGATGAGAGTTCTCAAGATGCATTCCACAAAATAAAGACAGCTATAACCAATGCTACACCACTGGGAGGGTTTGATCCTGACAAACTTACCCATTTAACCATGGATGCCAGTAACAAGGGGCTAGAAGCCATGTTTATTCAAAGGGAAAATAGAGCAGAACATATATTTGCATTTCCATCAAGGTCTTGCAAAAGAGCTGAATGCAAGCACTTAGTGGTGGCAAAATTAGCATTGGCCTGCTACGCCTGGTTAAACGCTTATTTTGTTTTGTTGGGGGATCTCTTTCATTATAAGATCAGACCATAAACCCTTAGTTCATGCTTTCACTACAAAGGGGTCAGAAAGAAGCACACCCAGAATTTCTAGACGGATGCTTGGATTGGAGGGAATACAATTTCAGAGTAGAGTACCTGCCAGAATCACAAAATAGTGTAGCTGATTACCTCTCCTGGGATTCCCTCGTGGGACAAAGTGAAGACGTGGAAGAAATTGCAGCGGATACTGTTTTGGAGATAACCTTGTCTAGCTTAGGATATGCTGAATGGGAGCAGAGCATGAAAGATTATGAAGAGTTAAAAACCCTCTGTCCCTACATGCATGAAGGTTGGCCTACACATAAGAATAAATAAATTACTCAACCATGTAGAAAAATACTGGAAAGTGACTATGGAACTATGCAATACAGCAAAAAGTATTTATGGGGGCATAAAACTGTACGTCCCCAAACTATTTTAGGAGAGAAAATAACTCAATTAGCCCACAAAGGACACTGAGGACGTAGCCTACTTAAGAATAAAATAATAAATGACTACTGGTGGCCTCAAATTGACACAATGGTGGACGAATTGGTTAAAAACTGTAGTGACTTTGACAACAGTGGCAAAATTGTGAGTACACATATACTCCCACTCTCACCAGTGACAATCTCAAACAAACCATGGTCCCAATCAGCTCTTGATAATATTGGACCACTAAACTACAATCAGTGAACAATTCATGCTGGTACTAGTAGATTACCACACACGATGAGTTGTAACTAAGTGTGTTCACCACATTACAACAAGTACACATTAAGTTTTAGAAATATTCTTTTTTTTTCAAAAAAGGAATCCTTGATGTTCTAATAACAGGAGTGGGGGTACAGTTCACTCACACAAGAAGCAGGAATATGTAGAGAAGCTATCCATAAAGCACATGAAAACAGCCTTTTACTGTTCTAGATTGAATGGTATGGTGGAACACATTAACCACATGATCAAAGAGTGCATGCAAAGAGCTGAGGCAAATCAGGTACCCATTACCAAAGCTCTTTAGCAAACCATGTGGGCATACTGCACCACCCCAAACACTATCACTGGTGTGCAGGGTCGGCATTAGCACTGGCAGGACCCTGTGCAACAATGTTTGTCAGTCATAAATATGTAAATCAGTGTATAAGAAATGTTACATAAGACAGAGCACTTCAAGATGTAGGAGTCACAAGTCATCCATACTGATAGGATGTATAGTTTAGGATTGCTTGGTCTGGAGAAGCACAAACTCAGACTTTAAAATGTAACACCATTGTTGGGGATTATCCCTCATAATAAGAATTGATTTATAACCAAATTAATGATTTTTCAAACATTAGAATAATGAAAGACTGGGGAAAAAATAATAACCCCCAATCGATACCTTGCTGAATGCGTCCAGTTCTTTGATGACTGTCAACAGCTTTCAGTTCTATATTAGGTTTCTAACTTATAAACTGTAAGTATCAAAAGCAGTAACCCACTGACCTCTTTGCACTTTGTGATCTGCCTAATACATGTTCTTGGCAAGAGGAATATTACCCCCTGTGCTACCTCACAACTTTACTGGAGAAAACTCTGAACTCTCTCTAATCAGAACATTAATCACCATAGTTATCTTGACATTTGTATTGTTGCCTGAAAATAGCTGGAGGCGAGGAACACTGTATCAAGGACTTATAAAACTACAATATACTTGCAAATGCGGCACCCCCTCCCAAAGTCAGCACCCGGTGCGGTGGTACTGGTCACACCACCATAGAACCGGCCCTGCTGATGTGTCCCCGTTTGTTTCACTAAAAGGGAAACAACCCAAAACCAAACTGTCTGTTAATTGGCTTAAGAAAAGACAACGAACAGTAGGCTCCAGGGAACAGGTAATGGATGAAATCCAAAAACATCAAAACAAGCATAAACTGATTTGTGACAAGAAAAACTGTGCTATGGTTTCTAATATCAAGAAGGGAGATTGGATGAATACCTTTTATGCAGAATAAGGGGGTGTAATCATTTCTCCAAACCTATGAGAGTAACATGGGTAGGAAAGAATCTGGTCACATTAGAGAATGGTCAGACCTGGGGCATGGACAAAATTTCAAAATTTAGGAATGTGACTCATATTACAAACTTAACGCAACATAACCAAGACTAGGCAAATACGAACAAGAACAATCAGGAACCAGATAAGACAAAAAGGGAAAAAGGGTACCTGCATTAAACAAGGATTTCAAAATGTATTGATACTATATTATCTATCACTCGTTTCCCCTTACAATATTTTAAACGGTACAAGGATTTCAAAATGTACTAATGCTATATTACCTGACTATTATCACCTCATTTCCATACAATGCTTTATGTAGTCTTGTTCCTTTCAAATGGTTGATAAGGACATGTATTGTAATGGCTTGACCATTGGGTTAAACCAATACATAGTTTGTCCCTTCTCTTTTTCTTATCCTTGTTCCCCCACCCCTTCGCCTCCTTCCATCACAATGGAATATTCCTTACAGTTGTAAATGCTGTGGGCTTTCTGTTAACATTCTGACTTGATCTCTGACTGAAAAGCTGATGGTGCATGAATAAAGTTACTAAGAAAAAAATGGTCTTTCTGACTCGTTATACCATTCATCACTAACAAAATACTTTCATTTATGACAAAAGGAGTATTAGTATATAACTACGGCATAAACAAACGATAGGCACAGTCCACTGAGATTAGGGCTCTAATGTTTCAATGGCATTCCCTGACTCCTGCTTCCCTCTCACTAACGGTAGTGGTTATTCCCCATTCACTACAGGTGATATTCAGGTTAGGCCCCACTAGCGTGTCAGGAGACCCACTCCGACTCTTGTTAAAGTCAAAAGTGTTCCAATACCGAAGTGCTATCTGGCAGACGTGTTCTCCTGAGGCCTTCTAAACCTTTGGTCAGTCTTACCCACACAAGCAGGGATTGTCTGGGCGAGCGATGGGCCTATCAGCACAGCAGCAGGTCCTTCTTCACAGTGGTCCACTCTGGGATACAGGGTCTCCGACTTACACACCACACGTGTGTGATGGCCTAACTGGCATACAAACTTCATGGCTAACTTCTCCCCACCGCCCCCCCCAACCCCGCATATGGGATCACTGACTTGAACCTACACACCGGTCGCGACCCTTAACAGCAAGTAGACATAGTCTCACATCTCACTGCAGGGAACCGCTCGGCAGGATCTCCCACTGGACCTCACTCCCTCCAGCTCTCTCCTTTAACTCAAAGGGCTCATTTGTCTTGGCAGGCACTGGTGCTCCAGGGTGAAGGAGCAGGTGGTCTTGGATGTCCCTGGGTGATGACCCCTCACCCAACTGGGAGAAAGTCAGACTTAGCCTCCAGACCTGGTCAAAGGCAGATGTTTTGCAGAGCTTCTCCTCCTCGCACAGCATGTCTGGCTTCTTGACAGTGGAAACATTTGGGGGCCTCAACCCCCCTTTTTTTATAGTCCATTCCCAGACACCAAATATGCTGTAGGGTCTGCGTCTTTGAAGCTTGTGTTAGGGGTCTACTTTCGTTTTAAGTATACTCCCCTCTGCTATACCCTTCTTGCAGAAAGCAGTCTGTCACCACAGGAGCAACTACAAATCTTAAAGCCCCACAAAACAGGCCAAGTGAGTGACTAGAGGTTCACACCTGGATGTCAGCCACAGTGATATGTGTATCAAAAGTTTACCCCGGGCCTCTGTCCTATTCTTTATGATTCTGTTAGCAGTCCCATCTCCTTCCTCAGATGTACCCAGGACCCCTTCCAATGACTTCTCTTGG
The DNA here is from genome assembly GCF_031143425.1 of Pleurodeles waltl. Taxonomy (NCBI): domain Eukaryota; kingdom Metazoa; phylum Chordata; class Amphibia; order Caudata; family Salamandridae; genus Pleurodeles; species Pleurodeles waltl. The sequence continues at coordinate 763,783,915 of NC_090448.1, read as the reverse complement.
AATCAAAGAGCACCCTTTGAAGTGTTCAGGAGATCCTAGCTCTCTTCCTCCAGGGTGTGTCCCACCCAGCTTACAGGACTGCAGCACCCGCAATTAGGTCTGGGGAAATGCCTCTGCCTCCTCATGCTCTTCCAGTCAGCCCTGGGTCTTCCAAAATGGAACCCAGAATCTTCCATGTTTTGTACCATTCATAGGCATACAAATAGTCAGCACATGCATACAACACAAATGCACTGCACAGCACTATATTCTAACTTGATGTAGGCCATTGGCAAGTTAAGCACACAGCATGGGATCTTTACATGTGTGAGCCGAAATGTCTCACCCCAGTGACACAGACAAAAAGGCCTGTTCACTTCTACTGATCACTGTAAATAAAGTATGCTGTCGTCACCACATTGCTTAACTCCTTGCAAACGCAGTGACCCTTCACCACTACAAGGTTAGAGCTCTGGGCACTGCCCCCTAACCTCCCCCTGCCAGTTCCAACAAGATCTCAATCCATGAGACAGGCCTATCTTGTAGCGCACAAGTCTGTTTACTCATGTCAAGAAAAAGCTCCAAGGACCCAGACGTCATTTGCACTGAGGCACCATCATGAAAAGGACTTTTCAGTCTCAACACAAGAATTATAGGTTTCTGTCAAGGTTTGAAATCCTAGTTTCAAAGTCATTGGGATTTATCAAAAATTGAAGATGGTTCTTCTTTTTCCTCTAGTTTCTCTTCAAATATGAATTGGAAACAATTTCCACATCTGGCAGTTCTTCAGAAACAGATGCTAGATAGGCCTACTCAGGTGATGTGTACTTTCTATTTTACACTCTTCTTACTGGTCTCTTGCAGCAGGTGGCTTACAGTCATTATTCTCAGAAACTATTTTAGTTGCATCTGGTTCTCAAATTGATTCTGGTCTCTCATCCTTCCATTGTCGTCTTTTACTGGTTCTTTTCACTGCTTCTAGCCACTTATCTCCTTTATGAACTCCATTGATTTTTCTGTCTTCACTTGTGACTGTTGCTGAATCCTGTCCTTTTGTAATCAAATATGAGCTTATACCTTGGGGTTCTCAATACTCAGATTTTTAGCTTAACTTCTTTACGAACTGGAAAGTTTCAGTTTCTTCTTTTTACTGATTTTTAAACTGTTGATCTTCCTGAGACTGACTACTGGTACCTTCACCAGGATCTTCACCATCACCAGTTTGGTCACCAGATTCAGGATCCACTCTCTTCTCTCCTCTGAATCCACACAGTTAATTTGAGCTTGACTGTATAAATTAGTTGTTGCTGTCACTAATTTTTCATCTTCTGACTTCACACTTCTTGTGTGAGCTGCACGGATACACTCTGAGAGCATGTATCGAAGTATGACTAGGTATGGCCCTTTCCACCTTGACTCCAAATAACTTTGGCAGACGTGCATTTTGATCAGAATCCAGTCTCCTTATTGCAGTGCTTGGCACTTGACTTATTTTGTCAACAATGTTGCCAAATTCACCTGAGAAACAGGTTTCACAACATCAATTAAACCTTTACAGTAATCTAATATCTTCAGTTAGTCAAGTGCAGCCAAGGGAACATATGGGATTCACACAGCTCTACCCATAAGGGTTTTATTAGGTGTAAGACCAGTCTTTTTATTTGGAGTGCTTCTGATGCCCCTGAAAACAAGAGGAAGATCATGTGGACACTTCAAGTTTGTTGAGGCACACAGTTTGGCAAGTTTAGATTTGATAGACCCATTCATCCTTTCAACAACACCTGATGCCTTTCGTCAGTACCTGCAATGAAATATCTGTCCTATTTGAAGAAAACTGCACAATAATTTTAGGACCTCATTCTTACAATGAGTTCCTCTAGCTGCCTCATAGAAGTTGGCAAGCCAAAACATGGTATTAACTCTGTGTTTCTATGTTGGATAGGCCTCAACCCATTTCGAAAACAGGCAGACAATCATGAGAGTGTGGAAACGCATTTTAGCTTGTCTCCACTTTGGGCCTACTAGGCCCTGTGATACTCAATGATAACAGGGCCTGTTTGTCAAAAAGCTCATAACTTAGCTGATCTCTGTTTTCTGTTCTTTTCTAATAGTTCGGAACACATTGTGATGCAAGGCTTGCTATTAAGACAGCCCTCATGAAATATCATTGCACTCCAGCTGAATCAATATATATGAAGAAATATACTATCCTGTGTACGTGTCGTCTCTGTTAGGTAGAAAGGTCCATCTTGCAATGTGAGGCAGGCAAACCTATTCTGTAATTTCCTTTATGTACTGTACCTTACCTTATTTGGTTCACTAGAAAGGATTAACGGTAATGCTTTGTAAAACGTCCAAGAAATGATCACATGCTTATGTTGAGAATTGATGAGATGCATGAACACAGCTTGTGGTTTGTAGAATGAAAAGATCATGAATGACTTCCTTAATTTGGACTTGGCCTCTCAAGCCATCAGTTCCTGTGCACGTATTAAAATTGTCTTTCTTTACATCCTGAAGACAGGCTGGTCTCTGGTTTTGGTTCCTGACCTAAAGGAGGCTTCCACAAGAGTATATCTCAGCCCGATATAAACAGGCATCTATATGAAATCTGCCTGAAGTCTAGTAAATCAGTCTTCCAAGTTGCCTATGTTTGCCCTGCATAATTCTGAATAATTCTCTGCCCATACATCTTCTGCTGCTGCTTTGAAGTTTGTGCTGTACCAATACTTCTCGAACAACCAAACCATGCTGTCTCTCCCTATGCAAATTGACCCATTAAGGCATCTAGCCTTTAGAATTTGGCAAAACATATTGGTGATTCGAAGGTTACTACAATTCATTGTAATCCATCTTATAACCAGCTGATTTCCATCTTTGTTTTCATCCTGTAGTACTTAATCGTGCAAATCTATGAGTTCACTCAACGTTATCTGTATTGGATTCAACAAAAAAGAATTGACACTATTTACATCATTGTCAGTGTTCACATAATTTTCAGTTTGTACTGATTCCTGTGTCCAATTGTGCTCATTTGAATTTACAGTTGCATTTTCATGAGCACAGTATTTCGCAACTTGGTCTGCATAATTATTGCCCATGGAGACTATGTCATCACCAGACTTGAACTATTGATATTTCTCTAGGTTTCTGTATTGATTTAAGCAGACCCAAAATATGGACAATTTCTAATGAGAGTACCAGAGGATGTCATGAAGCCCCTTTGTGACCACAACTGTCCAAAATCATTTATCTCTCCATATCCATATTGGCTGTCGCTAAGTTGTCACACTCAATTTGTTTCCTAGACGGCATGCTCTTGTTCTGGCTACTAACTCTGCCACTTGTGTTGAAAGTACATCAGACAAGTATGATACTTCAATTAATTCTGAAATAGTGCATACTGCTCTTAGTCTTCCTTGATGGTCTCTCAGACCAGAACCATCCACAAACAATGTCAGATCAGCCATTTCAAGGGGAACATCTTTGATATCTGGCCTTGGTTTAGTACTTAATTCTGTAACGTTAACACAATCATGGTTAGGGTCTTCTTAATCATCTTTATCATAATTTCAAATTAGCAGAAGTATTGCAGGATTTAAGGTACTGCACCTCTTGATCAATATATTATTAGTTGCCATACTGTCTGTTCATACTTTGTGAGGTGGCTGTGTTTCAGATGTTGTCTTCAAGTCAGCAAACTCTCAGCTGAATGAGGGATCAACACTATAAATATCTGACCCATGGTAATTCTTTCACTCTGTTTAGTTTCAAGGCAAACAGCTGCAACAGCTTTCAAACAACAAGGAAGAGCTATGGCCTATGGATCTAATACAACAGAGAAGTAAGTAAAAGGCTGCTTTATCTCACTCTGCTTCTGGACCAACAACGAAAGAGCACACCTTTCTTTTTCATGAGAGAATAAGTAGAACTTTTCATAATTAGGTCATCAAAACAGAGCTTTATTTGGTCATTAAAACCATTAAACATACAAAACAGAGTACTCCATAAAAATATATATGTATGTATACAAAAGATAAAAAAATACGAGCAGCAATAAAATCAAACCATCCACGTAGACCATGCCACTGAATATGCATAATTTGCTCAAATTATTAGCCATAAATATCAGAAAAATACAGCCATCTATACAGAATTAAGATTACATTAACATTCTTTTTAAAAAACGGGTGCGTGTATGCCATGCAGCCGCCAGAATCTTGCTAACTGCCTGTACCATAAGAGTAGAAGTATCACTTTTAAGAAATACTAAAGGCAGTAGCATGCTGTCTAATGCCAAGGCTCCGGCAAATAGGGCAAATCCACTTGCGGTGGGAGATCATGTAAGCTGTACAAAAAACAAAAGATGTTCAAAAAACTCCGGGGCAGTGCCGCAGGCGGGCATAAGTTAGAAGCAGATGCTGTCCTCCATCTACTTATAAAAGTCATTAATGGCAAACACCCATAATGAAAGCGAATATATAAGCTCTTGGCAAGGGGTTCAGGAATAATATCTAAAAACGAATCATAACGGGGGTTCCATTGTAATTCAAGAAATTGATTGGTCAACCCATAAATTAGATCAAGAAGATAATTTTTCCTAACATAAGCCCAATAAACTGATTTCAGGGATTGCATCTGGGCTTTCCTTAAACCAAAGGGGTTCACCCAATAACTCTAAAGATCCAACAAAAGGAACCAGTTTGACACAAGCCTGAGCCATGGAATGGAAGCCACGTTAGGTATTTTTAGAAGATCAGAAAGGGAATCCCTGTAAATACTGAGGTCCAGAGTAGACTGTATCCTTACCCAGTATAACAAGGGTTTTAAAGCTAGCAAATAAAAAATTCGATTGTCAAAGATCAAAATAAATAGGGGCTAGAGGAGTACTAACTGGACAAGCAAGTAATGCTCTAGCAAAACTATTTTCTCGCACAGACAATTTGTGAGCTTTCCAGTAGCCCCACACCTCAGCACCATAGATAGCAGCATTTTGTGCTTTTACCAGGTAGATCTTAAGGGCCAGAGATACTGTTCTCTCTTCAGTACTCTTGTACAAGCACAAGCTGGCACCCAACCTATTTTGTAAGAGAAAAGAGCTCTTGTTGATCTGATCTTCCCAGTTAAAATTATTCGAGATCCTAATGCCAAGATAATCTATGGAACCGACCTTATCCAAGGGAACTCCATCGACTAAAATTGTGCATCTCTTGGCTGGCCCAGGACTGAACACCATCAATTTAGTTTTGCTGACATTCAATTCCAGCCCACAGTCTGCAAAAAAAGCTATAAACCTATCAACAAGAATCTGTAGCCCCTTCTGTGTCTTGGAGATAAGGAGAGAATCATCCGCAAAAAGTAATATGGGGATTTTTTGGGCATTTAGAGTGGGAACATCATTCTGGCAGGAAGACAAGGCTTGAACCACCCAGATTATACATAAAGTGAATAATGTCAGTGCCAGAACACAGCCTTGACAAACCACAGCTGTATAACAATATGATCAGTTAGTTCTCCCCAATTACCCCATCTCAACTGAGCATATGTTCCTTCCTGTAACCGCACTAAAAGAAGTATTATATTCCTATGTATGCCGTCTTTATCTAATGTCTCCCACATTTTCCCTCTAGAGACCAAATCAAACATGGGCCAAAGGTCCACGAAAGCAACATACAAATTTTGTTTGGCAAGAAGTACATACTTCCAGTATAAAAGAGCCAACCGGAAGGCTTGATCCAAGGTGCTAGTTCTCGGTCAAAAACCCTCCTGAAGAGGACACAGCACATGATTGGCATCAATCCACTCTAACAGCCTATCCAGAACCTGTTTGCAGAAATGTTTTGTAGATTATCAATAATGTTGATTGGTCTGTAGTTAATAGGAGAACTCACTTCACCTTTCTTGTTGACAGGTATTATTTCAGCCCCCTTCCAGGTGTCAGGGATATGCTCCCCAGCTACAATAGTATTGCATATCCTGTTAATATCACTGGTCCAGGTTATCGGCTCAGATTAAAAAAGTCTCCTGGGATTTTATCTGGACCAGGAGCTTTAGAGGATTTCAGAGAGACAATTGAAGCACTAGTTTCTCCCAAGGAAAAGACAATAAGGTTGTCAGGACTACTGATACCTGCCACAGACTCTCCTGTCAAGGGGTTCTGTTTGAACTTCCGCAAAGAAGAAGAGTCATAGAAAGATGTATCACCGGGTGGAACGTGTAGGTTGGACAAATGATCAACCCAACTCTCCGGTTGAATATGATTCTGATAGGAGCTCCCACCCTCGCCAGTACATTGGGAGAGTAGCTTCCAGAAGGTCCTGTTCTCATTTAGTCTAGTTGCTTCAAGTAGATTCTGCCAAACGGTATCTTCCCAGTTTTTCTTTGCCTGCGCTATAGCCCTATTATATCCAAATGTGGCCATCCTGATCTTCCCCCATGAACGAGTCGCAACAGCTAGCATTAGGTCTGATTTAGCCTTTAAGCGATCATTATTGAACCACTCTTTTGTGTGTGGAACAGCCCTCCCAGAAGTAGTTCTGCTGTAAGAAATGTCCCCTAGGTTAGGGACGAGGGTCTCATGAATGCTGAGGATTGGAATATTTCCTACCTCGTGCTCCTCATATTTGGATAAGGGGTCAACAAACAGATTGTAAATCTCCTTATGCAAGTATGGATTTGGCATCACTTTTGGCCAGGTAAGTTGTTTATAGTCATTTACCATTTGTGGCTCGGGCACCAAGGTAAGATAGTTGTTCTGTGACCTCAGGAATACATCGCCAAGAAGAGTAAGAATTAAAGAGCTATGGTCGCTGTCATGCCGAAAGTCAACCCTCATGTCTTCCAGCTTAGGCCACAGTGTAACATCTACTAATAAATAGTCAATGACACTAGTAGATTGGCTGCGCTTGAAAGTAGGAGTGTTACATAGATCTGAATGCGTACGGCCATTACAAGCCTTAAGCCTGCACTTGAGGCACAAGACTGTTAGCTGAAGGGCATCACAAGAACAAATATGCAGTCACTTTCCAGTCAATTTTGGAATACCCCAATATTCATCCTCATCAATAGTCAAATCACTGCTATAAAAAGAGGGTTCAAATGAGCAGTTGACATCGCCTGCAACCACAGTATTAAAAGAATGATGCAAGGTATCTATGAATTCGCTCAGCTGGGCCGAAGTCTGGGACTCGACACCCCGTGACACTGATCTAGCATAGACATTAATTATTGCAAGCTTAAAGCCTCGCTTGAATTCAAGATGTATGCCTAATAAATCAGATGAGTCCATGTTTAGGGCTGAGTGAGTGCACTGCAGATTTTTATATATCAATATCAAGAGGCCTCCCTTAGCCAGACCGCTGCCCCCGGCAGTGGGCTGAGCCCCCACATTACAAGATAAAAACCCTTCCAGGGCCCATAGCCCAAGTCTCTTGAAATATGCATCTGTTGTGCCGATTGAATGTGACCCACTCTCTGACAGTTAATTTGCTACTCAGCCCAGCCATATTCCAAGACATGATTGATATCTTAGCTCTATTATCCATAGTACTAGCCCGACAGCTCTGGAACTTATCCCCAATTCCACAATCAAGTGGCCCAACTAATACCCCATCCCTGCCCACAAGGCCCTCTTGCATAATTGCTGTGTTAGATTCACTAGATAGTCAGTCAATTACAGTCAGGTGAGAACAGTTGTTATAATCCAAAGTAGGGACATGTTATTGACTGAGACCAAACTTCCTACCTACTTCCTCCCTGCCTCTAGTAGGTATGGTATTATCTGGCGGGAATCATTTTAGCCCGATACCCGTGCCTCAAGGGTTTCTGAGGTAACAGGTGTGCAATTCAAAGTCACTGAGATTGGTCACTAACTGGAAATAAAAAAATGATTTGACTCTTGCGGACTGTGTCTAAACTCTCAGCCAGTAGATAACCTTATTTATCAAGGAATCCTGAGTTTCAGAAGACACTGATGACAGCTTAGACACCCCAGCCATAAAGATGGTTCTTCCTGACCTCCCCACACCCTCAGCCTGTTGCTTTGGTATTGGTGGTCTTACATCATAGGATTGCTGAAGGCAGCCTGAGGCCCTGTCTGAGCCCTTTTGCACTCTTGTTACAACATCGCTTACAGCACCCCCTTGAGGGCCCTTAGTATGAAAAGAGGGTTGGGCTACATCAGGGCAGCCTATTTCATTAGAATTACTCCCTTTTACATCAAGGCTGTGCTTGTGCCTACTAGCCCCATTATAGCCTTTATTCAGTCACCATAAAGAGTGAGTTGGTTGGTAAGAGGCAGGTTAGTAACAGACCCCAGAGGTTGACCACTTAGTGATAACCTAGATTCCTATAAAATAGTACCGATGGTCTCGCCCCCTGATGCAGACACTATCCGACCCGCACTTGCCTGCGAACACCTGCAAAATTGACCAAGTTCCCCCCTTTACTTTGTCCAGTAGTAGATGCACCAGGATCTTTACTTCATCCAGTTTTGTTGCGCGGATGCCAGATCGGGACTACTTAGAGACCTCTGCGTTTTTTCTTGGCCCAGATGTTTAGCAGCAAAGGGCTCTTCCCCAGCAGACAACCCAGTAAGTTCGGAACAGCAACATCACAAGTTCCCCCATTCTCCACCAGAGGCCCAAATCGATTAGAGCACAAAAGGAAAGCGGGAAGCCTTCTCTTCCACAAAAGTACTTCCATTATCACACTGTGGCACAACTGAGTCATTGCAGCGGTTAGTACTCATCACAGGAAGTAGTATTTCGCTTGTAAGTTGGACTGCTTATTTATCAAGTAATCCTGAGTTTCAGAAGACACTGATGACAGCTTAGACACCCCAGCCATAAAGATGGTTCTTCCTGACCTCCCCACACCCTCAGCCTGTTGCTTTGGTATTGGTGGTCTTACATCATAGGATTGCTGAAGGCAGCCTGAGGCCCTGTCTGAGCCCTTTTGCACTCTTGTTACAACATCGCTTACAGCCCCCCCTTGAGGGCCCTTAGTATGAAAAGAGGGTTGGGCTACATCAGGGCAGCCTATTTCATTAGAATTACCCCCCTTTACATCAAGGCTGTGCTTGTGCCTACTAGCCCCATTGGAGGCCTTTATTCAGTCACCATAAAGAGTGAGTTGGTTGGTAAGAGGCAGGTTAGTAACAGACCCCAGAGATTGACCACTTAGTGATAACCTAGATTCCCACAAAATAGTACTGATGGTCTCGCCACCTGATGCAGACACTATCCGACCCGCACTTGCCTGCGAACACCTGCAAAATTGACCAAGTTCCCCCGTATACTTTGTCCAGTAGTAGATGCACCAGGATCTTTACTTTATCCAGTTTCGGTTCGCGGATGCCAGATCGGGACTACTTAGAGACCTCTGCGTTTTTTCTTGGCCCAGATGTTTAGCAGCTAAGGGCTCATCCCCAGCGGACAACCCAGTAAGTTCGGAACAGCAACATCACAAGTTCCCCCATTCTTCACCAGAGGCCCAAACCGATTAGAGCACAAAAGGAAAGCGGGAAGCCTTCTCTTCCACAAAAGTACTTCCATTATCACAATGTGGCACAACTGAGTCATTGCAGCGGTTAGTACTCATCACAGGAAGTGGTATTTCGCTTGTAAGTTGGACTGCTTCCTTCTGCCCAACCTTGCTTTGGGTCATGGACAGTTGAGAAGTTTTCTTAAACATATCAGTAATTTTATTGACTTGACGGCCGCTATTTAGGGAAGTTATAGTTGCATTTCTACTCAAAATGGCCTCCTCTTCCTCAATCAAAGTATCTATTTCCTCTAAGGTATTACTCTCATTGCTGCCGAGAGATCTAGTTTTATTGTTTGGACGCTTCTTGGATTTGTTTGGGCCACATATATGTGCAGGAGCGTCTACGGCTTTGCGCTTACCTATAGTTCCTAGTGTGATTCTAGAGAGCTATCTCCTAGTAGTCTAACAAAAGACATGGCCAAAGTTATATACTGTCCCACCACTATATTTTGGCACTTACTTGTAAAAAGAAGAACGAGGGGCCCAGCCCAGCCTCTTCTGTGCGATGAAAGGCGAAGATGGGCACAGTCTTCGCCTGGATGCACACCCGTGCACGTCCCGCGCACATCCCGCGCTGCAGTCAACAACCCGTGCTTAAGAAGCGCTTCAGCAGGTGGGCAAGGCAAGGTTCAGGAAGCATTGCAGGCTGGGGAATGGAGTCCCACTCCAGCCGAGTGGCTTCTTGTGGCTCAGAGAGATTCCCTTATCTTTGAGTACTTATTAATCAGGTATTCCGAGAACAAGTGCGCTACAAAGACTTTCTCTAAGCTCTAGTGAGGTTGTCATGCATTCACCAACAAATGGTACACAATCACTGATGACAGTAGCCAACTATACCCAAAAACATTTTCTCTTACCTCTGCGTAGAGGATTCACATTCAAAATTGCAAAAGCATGATCCCTGGACAGGTTCCTTGCCCCTTTCTGAATATGGTGAGCAAGATATATCACCTCATTTTTACAATACCGCAACTTTGTGGGTGAGACCTTATGACAACTGTCAGCAAGATGATTTTGGAGTGCAATTATATTCAACTTGCAATCTTCATTTATATTCAATGTCACTAGTATAATATTAATCTATTAGAGTACGACCGAGTTACACAGTAGATGTAAAATACAAATCTTTCCTCGAAATCCGACTAAAAGTCAAGGGACTTTTTGTATATACGCTTGTGGGATTCAACAACAGACAAGAACTTTATTGAGGGTTCGAAATGTGAAAGTTACTAGCTATCCTCATAAAGAGGAATGGAAAAGAATGCTTGCATAAGTCAATGAATGTGTAACTATCAGTATTCGCAGAAGATTGGAAAAATATTGCAGCAGGATTTGGTTCCATAGGAAAGCATGGGATAAATTTGGTACATTTGTCTTAGGTCTTGGACTACCCTCCATTTACTGCCCAGTTTTTTAATGCCTATCACCTGAGAGTTACAAGGACTACCAAGCATCTCTCACAGAATACCCTGGTCTACCATCTCTTCATTGACGGCCTCATTCTATCCTTTGCTTCAAGTGAAAGTTCAAATTGTTGAACCCTGGGGTGAATGGCATTCACATTGATTCCTACCCTCTCCATTTAGGCTGTGCTTTAAATCAGGATTTAGGTCATATTTTCTAAACCTAGGCAACAGCTGAACATTCAACTTGTGATTTAATTTAAAAAAACTGAGGCCCTCATTATGACATTGGCGGTAAATCCCACCTACCGCCATGCTGACGGCCGCAAACTTACCGCCGCCGTGGCGGATATCCGTTCACCATATTATGACACACACACACCAATCCGTCAGTATTCTGCCACATACACAAATCCGCCACTCTAAAGGTCAGTGATAAACTGGCAGTATCATAACTCACACCGTTAGGCCAACAGAACTACGAGCACCACATTATGACCCATGAATCACCACGGTGGACATTCAACTGCGGTAAATCATTGGCGGTACACACCGCCTCTCTCACAATGGACACCCATATACAAAACAACACCACATTGGACAATTCAAACAACACACACCGGACACCCCCACACACACACCACACACACACCACTATAAAACACCCATCCACAGTACCCACAACCCTTTACAAACAACAAGTACTACTAGGAGATTGACACCAAGACTACTGACACAACTATAGCCACACACTAATCACACCTATATACCACTCACGCACTACACATCACACACCCCAACACATTACCCAACACACCTCATATAACACCCACGGCACCACAAAGACACCCCCGTTTCACAGAGGAGGAGCTAAGGGTCATGGTGGAGGGAATTGTTAGGGTAGAGCCACAGCTGTTTGGAGCACAGGTGCAGCATATATCTATAGCTAGGAAGGTGGAGCTATGGCGGAGAATCGTGGACTGGGTCAACGCCGTGGGACAGCACCCAAAAACTAGGGATGACATCAGGAAGAGGTGGAATGACCTACGGGGGAAGGTACGTTCCATTGCAGCAAGACACCAGCTCGTAATCCAGAGGACTGGCGGTGGACCCCCACCTCCTCCCCCACAACACACAGCATGGGAGGAGCAAGTCTTGGAAATACTGCATCCAGAGGGCCTGGCCAGAGTCGGAGGAGGACTGGACTCTGGTAAGTCAACTCTCTACTACTATCACCACAGTACCTGCATGCCATCACATACCCTCACCCTCACTCCCATCACTCCACTACTTCCCAACACCCCACCATCACATATCACTCATCCCAATGCCAAGCCCTACATGCTGTACCAATGCATGGACACCCCTCACAGCCCAGCATGGACGCTCATCACTAAAGAATGCACACCATAGAAAACTAACAATCCCACCATACACTAACATACACAAGTGAAAGCTGCCAGGGCAAATTCAACCAAAGAGGGGAAGCCACGGATGTACAATATGTCAGACACAGAAACCAGTCACACACCACCACAGAGCCTCACCCATCAGGAAACACCACCGCAGCACCCACCAAGCATACCCATACCTCTGTCCCCAGGACACGTCAATCAGCAGTGTGTCCACCTCTACAGGGACCCAAGGGCACACCTCGCCCACAAAACAATCAGGGACCTGGGGTCAATAACATTCGGCACACGGGTCAAGGGTCAGAGGCACAGGCCAACAGGGACACTGGGAGGACTGCTGTGCGCCAGGGGCAGGGCAGGCCCAGGAAACCGACTCTCCAGGAGGCCTTCGCAGAGATCCTGGGAGCTTACCACCATTCCCAGGAGACGATGGACTAGACCCTGCAGAATGTGCAGGAGAACAGGCAGCTGCAGGAGGGACAGTACCAGGGGATCAGGGAGGACTTGCAGGCCATTAACAACACCCTGATCTCCATTGCAGGGGTGCTGGCAGACATGGCCAACATTAGTTGTCTCACACCAGCGGGCCCCTGCCACTAGCCAGACATCTGAACAGCCTTCCACTTCCACTGCCGCTAGTGGCCAGGAGGCCCCGCCACAGGACTCACAGGCCACCAGCACCCCTCCCCCTGCAGAAGGTGAACCACCCCGCAAACGTTCCCTGCGATCCAGACAGAAGCCAGAGACACTTGCCAGGACCCCCACCAGGAAATAAGACCCTCCTGATTGTCACACTTGTGTCCCACTCTGTCACCCTGTCCACCTTGAACTGCCATTTCTCCCCTTCCTATGTCCCCATGGACAATGCAACTGTGCTACAAACAGACTGGAACAAAACCCTGGACTTTCCTCCATCATCACCCCATCCCATTGCACTTGCCCCTCCATATATTAGCACTTCAATAAACACCCTTTGAAAAAAAAACAATTTTAGAGTATGTCATGTATATCAAATATGTATTCATTGTAACAGGTACAAACATTGCAAATCAACTGTACAGAGAATGAGCATAGATTAATGACCTGTAGCTGGCTGTAGTGATCACACCAGGAGTATATGTTAGGTCACCAACATATGCAAAATGAATTGCCAGAGGGAACAGTAAGAGGGCATAACAGTTGAAAATATCAGCATGCCATTGCCACACAATTTAAAACAAATGTAATTTGTGTGTCACTGGATGTATTGTTGAAAGACATATGTTCTGTGGTCCTCATCCTTTGCCTCCTCATCCTCACTGTCCACAGGGTCTACTGATGCCACACAGGCATCTCCAGCCTCCTCCTCCTGCAGGAATGGGACATGGCGTCTGAAGGCCAGGTTATGCAACATGCAGCATGCCACCACTATCTGGCAGACCTTCTTTGGTGAGTAGCACAGGGATCCACTTGTTAGATGGAGGCACCAGAACCTGGCCTTCAGGAGGCCAAAGGTCCTTTCAATTATCCTTCTGGTTCGCCCATGTGCCTCATTATAACGTTCTTCTGCCCTTGTCCTGGCATTCCTCACCAGGATCAGCAGCCATGATTGGTTTGGGTAACCAGAGTCACCTGCAAAGATTGAGTATTTAGCCTCATGCTATCCTATATGGCCCACACCATACCCACACACAAACATAAACCGGGTGGGAACCAGGGCTCACCTATTAGCCACACCCTGTGCCTCTGTAGTTGGCCCATCACATTTGGGATGCTGCTATTCCTTAGGACAAAGGCATCACGCACCAACCCAGGATACTTAGTACTGAAGTGGGAGATGTACTGGTCGGCCAAGCACACCATCTGAACATTCATAGAGTGGAAACTCTTACAATTCCTGAACACCTGTTCATTCTGGCGGGGGGGACAAATGCAATATGTGTTCCATCAATCGCCCCAATTATGTTGGGGATATGTCCCATTGCATAAAACTCGGCCTTGACTGTGGCCAAATCTTCAACCTGGGGGAAAACAATGTAGCTGCACATGTATTTTATCAGGGCAGACAACACTCTTGTCAGCACTACTGAGAACATTGGCTGTGACATTCCTGCTGCCAAGCCCACTGTCACTTGGAAAGAACGAGTTGCCATGACGTGGAGTACAGATAGCACTTGCACAAGATGAGGGATCCCAGTGGATAGCAGATAACAGGTCAGGCTCCAATTGGGCACACAGTTCTGTGACTGTGGCCCTGTCAAGTCTATAGGTGAGGATAATATGCCTGTCCTCCAGTGTTGCCAAGTCCACCAGGGGTCTGTTCACAGGGGTGTGCCTCCATCTCCTATTCATCCGCAGCTGTAGGAATCAAAAGGACAAAAGAGTGAGGATCCGTTCACAAACTGAACAATAGAACTACAACAGAACTTTGCATCTGTAAACATGAAATGGGTCATTGTGATTTGTCCAGTATGTGCTAATATCTCATTATTCCAGGGCCTGCCCCCACCACCCTGAAATGGCGTCCTTATGTCCTGTGTGGAAGAACTGGTGGAATTGAGAAAATTCCGCCATGCAACTCCTCATTGGCTAACATTGGACCCTATTGGTCACAGTGGCCAATGGTGATCTACACCGACGGTGACGGTATGCACCGCTGCGGACGTGACTGCCATTTTCTGATTCCTCACTTGTTACCTGACCTTCCATAGTAGAGGACCTAGACTGCATGTGTTGCTGTGACCTGTGTCTGGAACCTACCATGGCCCGTGTGACCATGGAAAGGGCCGCAGCCTTCACTTCGGAGGAATTGGAGAGACTGGTGGATGGGGTCATACCCCAGTACGGACTGCTGTATGGGCCTCCAGACCAACAGGTGAGCACACTGTGAGCACGATGCATGTGACATGAATGCACAGAGTTGGGTGTGAGAAGGCCTCGTGTAAGGGGGGATGGATGGATGTCCTGTTGGTGGCGTACAGGTTGTGTGCTGGGCCATGTGTGTAAATGGTGATGTGAAGGGGGATGGTGGGCCATATGTGTAACAGGCAAGACTGTTTGTCTAATTCTATTTTCCTGTGTGTATTGCCTCTGCAGGTCAGTGCCCATCAAAAGAAGAGTATGTGGCGTGCTATCACCAAGGAGGTGCAGACGCTGGGGGTCTATGGCAGGCGGAGCACCCACTGTCTCAAACGGTGAGAGGACCTGAGACTCTGGGCACGGAAGACGGCAGAGGCCCAGCTGGGGATGGCCTCCCAACGAGGAAGGGGTGCCTGTCAAATCCTGACCCCCCCAATGGCCCGCATACTGGCAGTGGCCTATCCTGAGCTGGATCAGCACTTGAGGGCATCACAGAAGCCACAAAGGGGTGAGTACAGTGCCCATTGTTACAACTTACAAATTGTAGGGTGGTTGTCCGGGTGGGGGATGTGTGTCAGTGGGTGCCCCTAGGCCAGGCCTGACATTGCAGCGTAGATCCCCTGGTGGCTAGGGTTCAGAAGGGAAAATCTTGCTACCTAGCTCGTAGGCATCCACTACTGGTCAGTGCTACGTGAGTCTCAGGTGTGCTGCATTTGGCGGGATGTGCCCCTCCCCATGCCTTGGTGGCTAACTATTTCTCTGGTAGTGCAATGCACATTGCTTAGGCCTGTTCCCTGTGTGTGAGGGTGGTGTGTACGCCAGCAGTGGTGTTGGTGCAGCCACTGACCCAGTGTATCCTTTGTCTCTTTCCCCCTCTTTCTTGTTTTGTCATCCTGTCCTCATGTGCATTAGCATCACCTGGCGGAGGAGCAGAGGCACCGGCGATGGAGGGAGCTGCATCCCACATAACCCAGGAGGCAGAGTCCACCGACGCTGAGGGCACCAGTGGGATGGAGGGCGAGGGAAGCACCACTGCAGAGACTGGAGGGGACAGTTCTGACACAGATATCTCATCCAATGGAAGTTCCCTGGTGGTGGCAGACACTTCTGTGACCACCCCAGCTACAGGTACAGCCACCACCCCGTACCAGCACCGCCCTCCCAGCAGCCCCTCAGCGAGTTGCCCATGCCCGCTCACCCAGGAGGGTGGGCATCTCCTTCGCCCCAGGCACCTCAGGCCCTGCCCCAGTTAGCCCTGTTGCCCTGAGTGAGGAGGCTATTGACCTCCTGAGATCCATCTCTGTAGGGCAGTCAAACATTGTGAATGCCATCCAGGGGCTGGCAGCCCAATGTAACATTCTAATGCATTCCTGGAGGGCATTCACATTGGATTGGCTGCCCAACAGAGATCGATTCAGGCTCTGGCCTCCGCTCTGATGGCAGCCATTGTCCCTGTTTCTACCTTCCCCCCTCCAACTTCCACTGCCCAGTCCCATTCCCCTCACCCCAACCTATCCCAAGCACACATACAGATGAGCATGCACACAAGACAACACCCAAAAGTGTCACAGGCAAACATAAGCACCACACTTCATCCTACAGACACTCACACAAACACCAACTAGTTACACACACAACAACATCCATATTTTCCACTGTCTCCCCCCCTCCCTCTCCACCACCTCCCTCTCAGCCACGTCTACACTCATACCTGCATGCACTACATCATCATCCACTACCAGCATCATCACCACACCAAGCAGAACACACACCTCACTGGCAGACACCTCCACAACAGCCATGCACACGCCCCCTGTGTCCTCTCCCACTGTGTCTGTCCCCACCTCCTAAAGTACACAAATGCAAGCACTCAGACACCCAACAGCCATCCACCTCACAACAGCATACAGGCCATGCACCCAAAAGCAGCAGACAGACACTTTCAACAACCACTCCCTCATCCTCCACTCCCATTCCTTCTCCCTCTTCCTGGCCCAATGTCCCTAAAAACCTGTTCCTATCCGCCATTGACCTCTTCCCTACCCCTCCCCCGTCCTGCACAAATGGGCAGGGTATCATGAACCCAGCCAAGCACCTCAGCCACACAATCCACGGGCCCAGTCCTAACCGCAGCCCCTCATGGTGGAAAGGGATCCAGGCCACATGTACTGAAGGGGAAGGAGGCTGCACCAGCCTGCCTAAAGGGGAGGGAGACTGCCCCAGCTGGCAAGAAGGGCAAGGAGCCTGCACATGCCACCCGAAAGGCCAAGGAGTCTGCCCCAGCAGGCAGGAAGAGCAAGGAGCCTGCACCAGCAGGCAGGAGGAACTAGGAGCCTGCACCAGCAGGCAGGACGAGCAAGGAGCCTGCACCAGTAGGTAGGAAGAGCAAGGAGTCTGCACCAGCAGGCAGGAAGGGCACAGAGTCTGGACCAGGAACTGTGACAGAACCCCCATCACCAACCATGGTTGTGCCTCTGTCCGAGGGTGCAGGGGATGGGCAGGAGCCACCCCCCACCAGCAGCACCACCACTGTGCAGCCATCCGAGGTTGCAGGGGATGGGCAGGAGCCTCCCCCCACCAGCAGCACCACCACTGTGCAGCCATTTGATGTTGCAGGGGGATGGGCAGGATCCTCCCCCCACCAGCAGCACCACCACTGTGCAGCCGTCCGAGGTTGCAGGGGATGGGCAGGAGCCTCCCTCCACCAGCAGCACCACCACTGTCCATCTGTCTGAGGGATCCCCAGGATCAAGCACAGAGCACGTTGCCCCCTCCTGAACCAATGGGTAAGACACCCACCTGAGAGACTGTGGCCCATCACTTCCCAGAATCATGCACAGGGCATGTTACCCCCTTCAGAACCAGTGGTCTTGTTACAACACCTGCTGAGTTGCCCCCTCGTCTCCCTGAGGTGCCTGCCTATTTACCAACTGATGCCCCTGCAGTGTTCTCTCCGTGTTGAAGCAGGTGACATGTGTGGCCTTGGACTTTGGCCTCTGGCCATGTGGCTCACACAAATTGAGGACTGGGCTGTGTCCCTTTTTCTGTAAATACGTATATATCTATTATCTTGCCTAACTTATTATTTCTATTGTGTTGATCTTATACAAACACTTTGGCAAAATTATTTGTCCTTGGATTATTCAGCCGAGTTATGGGGTCATATTGTTTTTTTTTAAACATGCAGTTGTGTGTATGGTGTGTGTGTGTGGGGGGTGTGTGTTGTGCATGTGTGTGTCACTCTCTTTTTCTTCCCCCTTCCCTTGTGTGCTAGGCGGCTGTTCACACCGTTGTCGTCTTCACTGGCGTTGGTGTTCATGGTGGAGCAGAACGTAGAATATCATCAGAAAAACATGCAGTTCTTGTTCCATGGCGGTGTGGTTCTTCTCTTTGTCGCCAATGGTGAGTGAGTCCTTTCACTTCTGAGCTCAGTTTCTGCCAGGCTTTTGATGTCGTTGGTACCGCCCCGGAAATGGTGGCGGTTTGCAGGGTCTTAATATGGTGGGCAGAACATTGAGTTCCGCCTGGCTGTGGACGGCTACCGCTGTGGTGGCTGTTATTTCTGCCCTGGCGGTCGGTGTGGTACATTGACTGTCTTTCGGAGATCTTTCCGCCATGGTCATAATTTGGCAGTAGTTATCGCCAGCCTGTTGGCGGTATTACCGCCACTTTATCACCGACCACCAGGGTGGTAATAAGGGCCTGAGTGCCAGATTTATCAATTTGTAGTTGGTCAACTTGCTGTGTTGCCTGAAAGGGAGAGAGTAGGTGTGTGCCATATTTACAATAAATGTTCTGCCTGTGCTGGCGCACAATCTGCTGCCAAGTGCCATCCATGCCACAAGGGTGCCTGTGTTGCAGGCAGGATTGTATTGTCACAAAAAGGGACACCTTCCTACACAATAAACAATCTGAGTTGTTTCCTCTTTCCAAGTGTGCTGCAGAATGAAACACACTTAAAAAGAGGAAACAATGAGCAGAAATAAAGATGTTTCTCCCAGTTGTGCCTCCTTTAGGTAGGTGTATCATTTTGACTCATGCCAAGGTTTACCAGTCTTGGAAAATCTGGGACTGTGCCAAAATGCATGGGTAGGTGCATGGGAACACCGAAATTCCACCCATGGATGCCTTCCCAGGGCAGGGTAAAGCAAAGACAGCAACTTGTGCTGCAGTGTGTTGCTTTAGATTTACCAAGTAATGCCGGGACACGCATGGTGGGTTTGCATTGCTTGGTAAATCTGAATTTAGTATTGCATTTAGTATTGTGTTGCCCTTGCGACACCATGGGTGATGCAAGGGTAACACAGTACTATGATAAATCTGGCCCTGAATCTTCATCCTGGGTTTCAATTGCAACACCAAGTGTACGATAAGTCACACAATTCATCTTGCCAAGATTGTCAAGTAAATGAACAGGACTTGAATCACACAATATAAATTGGCAACTGTTCTCTACTGACCCTATTTTAACAGGGACTTTTCTGTGACCTTGTTTGTAATCTATTTATTGTTTATTCCTACAAGTTGGTATTTTCCTCTTGAAAGAGGTAGGGTTGGGAACTCTAGCAATGAACTGTAGAGCGGGTAGCACCAGTATTGATTACAAATTATACCTAGTGGGCATTCACCTCAGCATATGAGTATGGGGCTACTCTGGTCTACCACTAAAACTGCATCAAGCATGCAACCTCCAAACCCCCCATCCCCCACCTCAGGCGCCGTCATTGCAAATTTGTCACTTCTGGTGAAAACTGTGGAAAATCATTTCTCAGGGTCAATGGATTCTTCAGGTATCCTGGATTGTATGGCATCTTATTTTTCATCTTGAGCTGCACCATTGAAACTACAGGCATGTTGTTATGGAATTGGCCCCGATTTTTGACAGTTCTCATAGACATCGGTTGTGCTGGGCTTGCATTCCAGATTTGATCTAAGTTCCTTCTATTCTTGCACTTCCTGTGCTCAATTTTCTATCAGCTCTTCTTCAGCAATTTAAAATTCACATTAATCCTAGGATTATTCGCCAACCATCTTCCTGCATTTCCACAATCTCGTTCAGCATTCCCAGTCCTAGCGTTCCTTGTGGCCCATTCCTACTAGAATTTTCAGGTGGCACAAAATGTGTATTAGAATTCATCTGATTACATTATTTCTCTGTATTTGTTTCGTCTACACAATCATCAGCTTCTCATTGAGCTTTTACTGTTTCTTACTAAAACAATTACGACAGTATTTGTCATATTCATCAATACTCTTAGACTGTCAGCACACTACACTCTCCTGAATATGAGAGCTGAGCTCTGGACACAAACCCAACACAAAAGCTGATATGAATCCAGTAATGCCTTCTTCCCTTTCTGGCTCTTCAACTGTACTTACTGTAGGTTTGCATAAGTCTTTCATAATAAGCATGCACTGACTCTTTTGACTCTTGTGTAGCTCTCATTACCTGTACCTACTATATTTCTTCCTCCAACACTTTCATTTTCAAATGCTCTATCACTGTTGTGTATTTTCCCATAACCAAATCAGGTGGAGCATTATTGGGCAGAACCCTTACTGGTTCGGCCAAGTGACAGCAGCCTCACATTCTGCCCAAATCACTAGGACCAACAATTTCAAATAACCTATCCAATCCAAAGCACTTTCGGGGCTGTCACCAATCTGTAAGCCTCAGTATACCACCTCTAAGGTTCCTCTCTCTGTTTTGGATAATTTGTCGTAAAAGCCTCGAGATTACCCTTGGACCAAGGAACATGCACATAATTCCCTCGATGCACCTCTTGCAAAGGAAATTCTATCACCTATTGTGGCTCAGGATCACTCATAATCACATATACTTTCTTATCTGTATCAGTATTTTGCTTTTTAGAGTTAGCTTTCTTCTTCCACCTGTCCCTATATTTTTTTTAAATCCCTCCAATCTTTTTACGTGTTCAAGTCCTTGATATGAGCTCTAAAAGTCATTAGACCTATGCCCACTATTTCTGTCTCACTCAGTTCAATTTTGTAAATTTGTATGCAAGTCCTTTATTTTGTTGATATCAACTCCAAATTCTTCGGCTAAATCCTAAATATTATCAGGTACCTCACTTGCACATTTGCTGCTTCTTTGATCAAGCACCTATGTTCATCCAAATTATATATCAGTTTCCTGCTTAAGCCAATGGTTCCCTAAAAATTTCTCCAAATTCAGTTTGTAAATTAGCAATGTTACTTTCCTTTTCCTTGGCTAGGGTAGAAAGTTCAGATTCAACAACACTGTATCCACAATAGTTGTAATCTCATTAGGACCAAGTAAAGTCATCAATGCACTCCCTGCTGGTGCACTAGCAATTTCAGTGCCAAGCAGAGTTATTGATTGTGTACTCATGCCTGCTTCGCCTGCACCTGTGCCTGGCACTGGAGGTGTCTGTGCCTGTCCACCATCTGTATAAGGAGGAAATGTAGAATTTAACAGTTCCTTTCAGAAATCAACCTCCTCGCCTGAATCAAATTCCTCATTTCTCTTTGGATTCCCAGAGGCTCCCATTGACCTTGGTTTGATCTGTCCCCTTAGCGGGCACTAGAACCAGTGACATAAGTGAGGCAGCATTTTTATTGGCACAAGTGGGTTAACGTTGGGTGTAAGAATAGCTTGGATTCTTGCTGATTTCAAACATTTGCATCACAGAAATGTAAGGAAAATATGTGATTTTAGGCAAAGTTTTAGGTTTGCATGGCAATGTGGGTAAGAAAACCTTGTGGGATCCCCGCAAGGCATGCCATCCTGGAATCTCCTCGTTGTCTAGTATTCAGAAATGTCTGTGGTTAGTAAGTTTGTATGGGCTGTGCCACAGCATGGCCACAAATACCACAGCTACCCATTTTGCTTATCAGTCAAGATAGTGCTTTAGAGCCTTTTGTGGCGTGGTCTTGTTCCTATCAGGAGATGTATTGGAACTCAGGGTGGTAGGAAATCATGGTGACCCACAGATTCCAGAACTTTCCGTCAGGAAACGTAAGGAAAATATATGGTTTTTTTTACCAGAGTTTGTGGATTGCAAGGGCTTCTGGGTAAATTAACCTTTAGAGAGCCACGCAAGTCACACACCCCTAGACTAACCTGGTTGTCTCGTTAGTAGGTTTCTCTGGGCGGCGGCACAGATAACCCCCAAAATCCACAGCTACACACACAATAATGAAGGGGTGGTTTCCAGTGTAAAAATTTGATGTGGTAATGTTGTGCGTTTTTGCACTTTCCACTCATGGGCGCTAGGGCCACCCACAAAAATTAGGTTAGTTTTTATGTGGAGATATGTGTAAACACTGGGTGATTTCAGAAATACCCAACACAGAATGTCAATAAAAGAGTGATCTTAGCCATTTACTCAATCTTTCAATGTTTGTAGGCCATTGTTAGAAAGTGAGTGGGATCAATGCAAGTTATACCACCCTAGACACCTCCGACTGTTCAGTGTAAAAAAACAAAACAAAGGGCGGTGGGGGTTACTGAACTTTCAAAACAAAACCACTACTCATGCGGGTTGATTTTGGCACCTGCAAAAGTGCTAGCTTAAAAAAACAGATACTAATTACACTTTCAGAATATTGAAGCCCAAAGTACTGAAGGTGAGGAATAAAGCCACAACAAAGCACCAACCACTTTATCAGCCAGTCACATGCCATTCACCTGCTATTCACATACCACACACAAGACTTTTATACCGACAGTCATGGGCCCAATCCAGCACAGCAGTGCACTCACATCAACATAACGCGGCCACTGAAGGGCCTATCACATTCATTCAGTAGCGGAGGGAATCCCCAATCAAACCACCTCTCACACAGTCATCAACCAACTTGCATACAAACACACAACAAGCTACCTTCTACACACATATGATTAGACATGGTGATGGTTGGTGCATCACCAATCTTGACAAATGAAAAAAAAAACTTTGACTGCATTTTCACTACCTGTGAAATATCAGCCTTCATCGGCATTTGGAGCATGACCCAATGCTTGCCTAGTGAACCTTTGCTTAAGACTCCCATAAGAGCCACATGAGGTTCAGGAAGAGGTGTCTTTAATGCAACATAGCACACTCACTGTGCCAAATCCAACTACTACCAATTTGTGGATGCAAGTTGGAGGGTGTCCGAGAGTGCCTTTCGGGGCCCACATTCCTCAAACTGAAGGAGCATATCTACCTTGGAAACTAAGGTAAACATGCTGGAGAAGCCTATCCTAAGGTCTCTAAAGAGCACATCCTAAAATACAAGAAAACTTAGCTGTTGACAGACAGTGTAGTCAGTGAGAACATGGCATATGTTGTGTCCATCTTTATGTGCAGTGCTGCGATCGTAATGCACTTGGCATACAGCAAACTGAACATCTACTATGTTCTAACAGGATGAACATGGGAAGCAGGACAAATATATCAACCATACGTGTAACATTGGATACAGAGTTCTTGTAATGTTATGAGTTTTTGTGAAGCACACTATCACCCAGGAGAATATCCTGCTGCTGACCCAGGAGTAGTCAGGGATGATCCATGGACCCACATGGTTGAAGAACCAAGTCTTCAGCTTCGCACGGAATGCAATAATTTTAGAGGCAGAACTGATCTGTAGGGGCTGGATGGATGGGGATCCAGCAAAGGTACTTGGGTGTTTGGTTTGTGCATAGTGGGAGGTTGTGTGGGGAGAATGGCTGCTGCATTCGCTATGGTTTGGAGTCATCTACTTAGTGTAGTGAGCGACTAATTGAGTATCAGGCTGAGTATAGCACCACTTGGGTTGAGTCTCTTGGTTAGGATGAAGTAACAGCATGTGTATCTCTACTAACATGACTATCTGCCTTCTACCTATGGGATGTCTCTGTGAAAGCACACCTAGCCTAAGCTTTAACTACCTGTTCATGCCTCTGCACAAATTCTGACGAGTCCTGTATATTTGCCGAGTGAATCTTTACTAATGCCCTCCGGTGCTAGCTACCTGAAGCTCAAGAAAACTTGTCCAACATGTGCCGTCAGCACACTAAGGCCCTCATTCTGACCCTGGCGGTCCTAAACTGCCAGGGTCACAGGCAACGGAAGCACCGCCAACAGGCTGGCGGTGCTTCAGTGCCCATTCTGACCGCGGCGGTAAAGCCGTGGTCAGAAAAGGGGATCCGGCGGTTTCCCGCCGGATTTCCCCTGGGCCAGAGAATCCTCCATGGCGGCGCTGCTTGCAGCGCCGCCATGGGGATTCCGACCCCCTTCCCGCCATCCTGTTCCTGGCGGTAAAACCCGCCAGGAACAAGATGGCGGGAACGGGTGTCGTGGGGCCCCTGGGGGCCCCTGCACTGCCCATGCCACTGGCATGGGCAGTGCAGGGGCCCCCTAACAGGGCCCCACAAAGATTTTCACTGTCTGCTATGCAGACAGTGAAAATCGCGACGGGTGCTACTGCACCCGTCGCACCCATGCAACTCCGCCGGCTCCATTCGGAGCCGGCTTCCTCGTTGCAGGGGCTTTCCCGCTGGGCCGGCGGGCGATCTTCTGGCGATCGCCCGCCGGCCCAGCGGGAAAGTCAAAATGACCCCCGCGGTCTATTGACCGCTGTGCGGTCTTTCGGCGGTTTCCGCCTGGCGGGCGCCACCCACCGCCCGCCGGGCTCAGAATGAGCCCCTAAATGTTGTAAACCAAACTCCTTGCAATTTGTGGATACAAGTTGGGGTGCCCGAGACTTCCTTTCAAGGTCTACAGTTCTTGAACTGAGTGAGCAACTTACCTTTAAAACAAAGGCAAACATTTGTGGAAAACTGCCTAAGTTCTCTAAAGCAAACTTCAAAAACTACAAAAAAACTTTACGTTTTTGCCAAAGATAGTACTCTATGACAACGCAGGTTATGTTTCATCCACTGTTATGTGCAGTGAGGTGGCTGTAATACACTTCTCATACAGCAAACAGAACACCTACCAAGTTCTGACCGCGTATGAAGATGTCAAGGAGCCAATAAGCAATTATTTCCTCAGAGAAAAACAATTTGTACAGCTGCTTGCCTAGTGTAGTATTAACCCATGGAAGGTATGTATCCATAAACAGCCATTGAAAAGTATACGTTACAACATCTCCACCTCAGTCAATTTCCCAAGAGGTCACTTTTGTATGGTACAACATAAAGCAAGTAGAAAAACATGGGGCTGGCTGAGATGGGCACTGGGCACATAACAATGAGTCTCCTGCCTCTTTCCTGGCTTAGAGCAGACTCTGCCACATCAACATGGTCAAGTCTTTCTAGCTGTTGCAGGAGTGTGGTCATCAAAGTGCTGATCCAGCATCCTTGCTACATCCTCCACAGCATATAAAGTAGTGTCTGCTGCTTCTGTAGCAGTAAGATTTTAATGATGGTCAACTGAAAGTCAACAAAAGATATGGGTCTTCCTGTGGTGGTCTGACAATAAACAATATACATATGGTATGTTGACATATAGAGCAGGTGAGTAAACAGCTTCTTATCCCAAGTGCAGGTTTTTCAGTTCGCTTTGAATGGCGTAGAACCTGGTCTTTCTCCTCCACTCCCTCATGTAGTTGTTGTAATCAAGAATATAGGTGAGCTTGTGAACATCAGCCAACTGACCCCACACCGTGATGGAGGAAGTGCTTTCATCATGGATTGTAGTGAGCACGCACATATCATGCCTAATAGAATATCTGACTGATAGCAGTTCGCCAGCTGGAATCCTTTGTGGCGACATCGAACTGTACCTCATGCCACAGTGCCAGCTTTGTACAACTCACTGAACATCTCTAATCCTCTACAGAAGTTGTCCACATAAACGTTAGAACCTTTTCAAAGGAGTGGCTGGACAGGCTCCAGCACAATCTTTGCCATGAAACCTAGCATGGAAGAGCAACATTTACGGTTTCGAGCGGAGTCCTTCCTTGTATGCACTCTCAAGCTGTATACGTAGCCAGTAGAGGTCTCACTAAGCATGTACAGCTCGATGCATTGACAAGCTTGGTGCGTACTCCCTTAACAGCACCCACATTTTATAAAGGATCAAGGTAGTTCACATATGATTAGTACACTAACTTTCACACACCGAAGACAAAAATAACAGTACCCAAAATAAGACACTCAAACCTGAAGAAAACTAGTTGATTAGAAATATCCATAAATATTTAGAATGCAGCGCCTTGCAAGTCACCCTACCCCCTTGCAAACAAATTCTACAGTATCTTGAGATCTTGGTTTACGATTCAGGTTGCCTTAACCAACAAAAACAACTTTAAGAACCTTTCAATGCATTTCTCAAATATGATAATTACATCAGAATCATAGTGGTTACACTACCAAACGACTCAAGAATTAACAGCTCAAAACCAAAAATCTCAGATGCATTGTAATAATTCAGGACTCAAAACTCTGTCCTTTGAACTACAAAGCTGACAATGCATCATTAATACACCAAAACACTGTAAATCACAAAAATCATTCCACCCTACTAGTATTCATAATTCTTTTGTACAGGAATAGAGTTAAAGCCTTGGCACTCTGCAAATAATCCAACTTTGACTTTTGGGAATACAGACAAAAAATCTATGGACATAATGTATGTGTTAATAAAGTTTCTTATCTCTGCAAGACATAAGTCAACAGAGCACCTTATCTATACCTTACCTATTCTAACCATCCTGTGCTACCAACATTATGGGGGTGCAACATGGGCCCCTTAGAAAATCTGCAACTCAAGGTTGTGGCCAGGAGACAGTGTTAACCTCAAAGCATGAGGAAATGTGTCCCACAGCATTTCAAAAATACGGTCCATAAGAAAAGAGCTACCACAGTGAGTTTTGGAGTGGGGTTTTTGGAAAACTTTCACGGTTTATTACAATATTTAGAAGTCCAATCCAGGAATAGTGACTACTGATACAGCAATAATGTAATTTAAATGCACAAAGTCATTTGCTATTAATATTCTCTGTAATAAGAACAGTACAAATGATAGGTAAAATAAGAAATAGTCTAAGACTAAATTGCAGCAAAAGCAATGAAAAATGGGCAGCATCCTGAGGGGGTTGTGAAAATCTTATGGCTTACCCCCAAATACAAGGATTTATATATAGTTTTCTTGCACAGAGGAGTACAAAATCTACAAAGTCAGCATGATATGACCATTGCTCCAACAAATTTAAATTGCATATTTTTAAGCATCACATAATCCTATCACCTTATCGCTAACCCACTTCATGAGTATTGATTCTCCCCTTCTTACCTAATATCATCCGGAGGTC
This sequence comes from Pleurodeles waltl, assembly GCF_031143425.1. NCBI lineage: Eukaryota > Metazoa > Chordata > Amphibia > Caudata > Salamandridae > Pleurodeles > Pleurodeles waltl. Next base: position 763,756,470 of record NC_090448.1, on the reverse strand, counting down.
TCAGAACAAACTAGTTACATAAACAACATAAACATTAATGAATGCAATAGAGTGCACTAGTAGGAAGAGCCTTGCAACACATTACAAAGGGTCTCTTCCAGTGAGTTAGCCAGTTCTTTAAGAAAAATATTGTTATACAAATTAAACAGTGTGCATATTGACGCATGTAGTATCCACTGAGAAAAATAAGCAGAGAATGAACATTATGAAACAGCATCCATCTAAGACATGATGCAGTTGAGGCCTCATGAGGCCTTAGCCTAAATCGGGAAAAACACAATTTAAGACAACATCATAATTGAAATAGCTTCATGTCGACATGCACATGTATACTGAGATGCAGTGTGATTAATATTAATACACATTTGATTTAAACATACAAAAACCTCTACAATTTCTAACAAAAAAAGGCCTCTGATAAGGAGGAATGGGATTACATAGTTAAGGTCCTTTCCAAGAACTCAAAAGGACCCATCATGACCTCCCTCATCATGGTTAACTACGTGAATCAAAAAGCCTGTATTAAAAACAGTAGATAATATTACCAGCCCATTAGTCCAACAAGGACTTAACTGCGATATTGGGGTACTTTTGGTGTTCCGCGATACTTCTAACTACTGATTTTTCACTTTGTGAATCCCCCAAGCACCAGACATGATCTGGAGAATTTTTTCAAGCAGTTCCCTCAGGTGCCATAAGGTGGCATCATGCACCGTCATGTCAACTCCATCCCACCATGGAAGAGATGCTAGAGTCAAATACCCCTGTGCATCAATCCCAGTTCCTTACATTCTGTGCCTTTGTAGATCCGGAGGTCAATCCATCAACATTTTCTGTCATTTGATAGGTTTTTTCATCTTTTTCTCTCAGTGTGCAATGCTTATGTACCCTCCAAAGACTACAGGACTTAAGCACTGCAGGAATTGTCACAAAGGTCTGTGAAAACCTCCCACTAGGCTTGTCTGTTATGCATGGGTTCATTGCACAACTCCAAGGCTTGTGGGTACTGCACCAGGATTAATCAAAGTTTATCCAGAACCACAAAACTAAGCTTTACATCGGAACCTTTGACCCTGCTACTGCAGGCAGGTCGCTCCCCTTCTCCGCCTTCCGCGCTCCATCCCGTTTCCTTGCTGCCTTTTTTTCCCGCCGCTGCATCCCCTGCGTCCCCTCTTGCCTCCCCCCTCCTTCTCACCGTTTCCATTGCTGCTGCCTTTTTTCCTGCCTCTGCGTTCCCTGTGGCCCCTCCCGCCTCCCCCTCCTGCTCACCGTTTCCATTGCTGCTGCCTCTTTTTCCGCTGCTGCGTCCCCTGCGGCCCCTCCCGCCTCCCCCCTCCTTCTCACCGTTTCCATTGCTGCTGCCTTTTTTCCCGCCGCTGCGTCCCCTGCGGCCCCTCCCGCCTCCCCCTCCTTCTCACCATTTCCATTGCTGCTGCCTTTTTTCCCACCGCTGCATCCTCTGCTGCCCCTCCCGCCTCCCCCCTCCTTCTCACCGTTTCCATTGCTGCTGCCTTTTTTCCCGCAGCTGCGTCCCCTGCGGCCCCTCCCGCCTCCCCACTCCTTCTCACCGTTTCCATTGCTGCTGCCTTTTTCCCGCTGCTGCGTCCCCTGCGACCCCTCCCGCCTCCCCCCTCCCTCCTCCCCCCTCCTCATCACCGTTTCCATTGCTGCTGCCTTTTTTCCCGCCGCTGCGTCCCCTGCGGCACCTACCTCCAGCCCTCTCATTCGTCAGGCCCTCCCGCCTCCCAGCTGCCACTCCCACCCTCCCCTCCTCTTATGGCAGCTGTGGCCATGCGCAATGGGCGTGCCAAAGGCATGCCCGTCTGCGCCCGTCCGTGCCTGGACCGCGCCCAGCACCAGAACCCCTGACCCCGGCAACAGCCACCCCGTCAGCATTCGCTACAACGCCGACACCCTCCGCGCACTCAACACCAGCCGAGACACCACCTGCTTCCAGGCCTCTCCAAAGAGCACGCACGGACCCTTCTCCTGCCACAACTGCAGCTTCACCTACAACAGAGCCCACATACCTCCTAGGATCAAGACCAACCACCTCCGCTGCATTCTCTTCAAACACCCGCTCAGCACGCAAGCACGCCATCGAAGTCTGGGACCTGCTTGACTCCACCTCCCCAGACGTGGCCTTTCTAACCGAAACTTGGTGGAACGACTCCTCAGCACCTGACATCGCCATAGCCATCCCGAACGGATACAAAGTCACGCGCCGAGACCGCACCAACTGAACCGGAGGAGGCATAGCCATCGTCCACAAAGCCACCCTCAAAGTCAAAACCACCCTGGACGACTCCTTCAGCGCCGCCGAACTCCTTCACTTCCAAGTCCGCACCGACCCCAACACCACGCTCGGAGGAACACTCATCTATAGACCCCCAGGACCCAGGGCACCTTTCAGCAACGCTATCACCGACCTGGCCAGCACCCACGCACTCGCCTCCACGGACTACATCCTCCTCGGGGACCTGAACTTTCACCTCGAAAACAACAATGACACCAACTCCACCACCCTGACCGAAAACCTCGTCAACCTCGGCTTCACACAGCTCGTCAACACACCCACCCACACAGCCGGTCACACCCTTGACCCCATCTTCTCCACAAGCAACCACATAACCTTCAACCATACCACCGAACTCTACTGGACCGACCACCACTGCATCCACTTCACCTTCAAGAAACGGACAGAACACCACCTCACCGAACAACCACCACGCCATCGATGGGGCAAAGTCACCGAATTTCAACTAACCAACGCCCTAGCCCAGAATCCACCCGTTAACCCCACCGACCCGACATCGCGGCACACAGCCTCAAACTATGGATCAACGACTGCGCCAACCGCCTTGCTCCACTCAGAAAACCCTCCAACAACCACATCAACAAAAAAGCCTCCTGGTTCACTGACGACCTCCAAGCCTCCAAACGCCACTGCCGAAAACTCAAGCAAATATGGCTACTCAAACGCACTCTAGACAACCACACGGCACTCAAGAATGTCACACGCAAACACCACCAACTCATCAGGCTAGCAAAAAGATCCTCCTTCAAAACCCACCTAGAAAACAACGCCCACGACTGCAAAGAACTTTTCAGCATCGTAAAAGAACTCTCCAACCCAAACGCCACCGTCAACGACATCACCCCCTCCCAAGAACTATGCGACGCCCTAGCTACCGCCTTCCACTAAAAAATCACGGACATCCACGACAGCTTCAACTCCCCTCACACTCCGGACGCTCCTACCCCACCCATCACGAACTCCACCCGCTCCAGCCGACTGACCTCCTGGACCAACATCAGCGACGACGATACCCGCAAGACCATGAACTCCATCCACTCCGGATCATCATCAGACCCCTGCCCACACCACATCTTCAACAAAGAAGACACAGCCATCGCACCACACCTACGGAAAGCCATCAACATCTCCTTCGAAACTGCAAGATTCCCGGAAAGCTGGGAACACACTGAAATCAATGCCCTTCTCAAGAAACCAAAGGCGGACCCCAAGGACCTGAAAAACATCCGGCCCATCTCTCTGCTCCCTTTCCCGGCGAAGGTCATCGAGAAAATCGTCAACACTCAGCTCACTCAGTACCTCGAAGACAACAACATTCTCGACCCCTCCCAGTCCGGCTTCAGACGCAACCACAGCACCAAAACCGCCCTCCTCGCCGCCAAAGACGACATCAGAAGGCACCTCGACAATGGAGAAACATCAGCCCTCATCCTCCTAGACCTATCAGCCGCTTTTGACACCGTCTGTCACCACATCCTAAAATCCCGCCTCCACGCAGCAGGAATCCAGGACCAAGCCCTCGAATGGACCGCATCCTTCCTCGCCGGCAGAACCCAAAGAGTCCGCCTCTCCCCGTACCAATCCATAGCCTTCAACATCATCTGCGACGTACCCCAGGGCTCATCCCTCAGCCCGACGCTGTTCAACATCTACATGGCCCCCCCACACAAGTGGCCCGCCAGCACAACCTCAACATCATCTCCTACGCCGACGACACCCAACTCATCCTCTCCCTCACCAAGGACCCGCACACCGCCAAAACCAACCTCCACGAGGGACTAAAAGCCATCGCCGACTGGATGAGAGACAGCCAGCTAAAACTAATCGCAGACAAAACAGAGGTCCTCATCCTTGGGCGCACCCCCTCCGCCTGGGGCAACTCATGGTGGCCGTCCACGCTGGGTCCCCCTCCGACACCCACTGACAGCGCACGAAACCTAGGCTTCACCCTCAACTCCTCACTCTCCATGTAAAAACAGGTCAGCGCCATCTCCTCCTCCTGCTACAACACCCTCTGCATGCTTCGCAGAGTTTACAAATGGATCCCAACAGAAACAAGAAAAACAGTAACCCAGGCCCTCGTCAGCAGCAGACTCGACTACGGCAACGCCCTCTACACCATCTATCTCATCCAAACTCCTCCAACGCCTCCAAAACGCCTCCGCCCGATTCATCCTCAACATCCCTCGCCACTGCCACATCACCCCCCACCTAAGAGACCTTCACTGGCTCCCCGTCAACAAGAGGATCACCTTCAAGCTCCTCACCCACGCACACAAGGCACTCCACAACACCGGACCATCATACCTGAACAACAGACTCAGCTTCTACACCCCCACCCGACATCTCCACTCCGCTAACCTCGCCCTCGCCTCCATCCCCCGCATCCGACGCAAATCTTCTGGCGGCAGATCATTCTCGTACCTCGCCGCCAAGACCTGGAACACCATCCCGCCGGATCTACGACAGACCCAGGACCTTCTTTCCTTCAGAAAACTCCTCAAGACTTGGCTCTTCGAACAGTAGCAGCACCTCCCCCCCCCAGTGCCTTGAAATCCTCACAGGTATGTAGCGCGCTTTACAAATTGACTGACTGATTGATTGATTGATTGAAGGCATGTACGACCTCTCTCTAGGCTGCCTTCAGGAGCAGTCGTCTTCCCATTCAAACATGTCAGGAAAGTCAAAGAAAAAACACTAAATACAAGGTGTGCAAATACGACTCTCCATCTTCCTGTAACTGTTGTCAGTCTCATAGACATCAGGGTGCCTCTGGATCTCCTACTGCAGAACCTGTCTCCTACTGTCTCCTACTGCAGAACCTATCCCACAACTTATCCTGATCTAAACCGAATTCCTGGGTTCATCAGAGACGCGATAGATGTGGAGGTCTTCAAGAAAATCATGTTGCACATCTGCGGCACACTTCAGGTTCCCTATGGCGCACTTCAGGTTCCCAAGGATCCAAGGAGCTCTCCACTCAGATTACCATCTGCTGATCCATCCTCAATGCTTTTCTGCTACAATGGGGTCTATCTTACCTCCATGGCACTTCCCTTGCCCTCAGGTGCAACCAGTTCAGCTTGATTGTGACTGAGATGGGACATTGACCCACCTAGTACATTCCCTGTTGCTGTTGTCTTCGATTCAAAACAGCATAACAATGGAGAGGACGCGGATCATGCATCCAAATAGTATGTCTATGAAAACACATTCTTAGATCGTCAGGATGCCCAGTGAGCTGGTCACCTCTACCAACACTGGATTTATCTACCTACGAGACCCTTCACAAAAGAAACTCCTTTGTTTGCCATGCTGATACAGACGGCTGTGGAAGTTTTAGACATCCACCTCCCATCTGTCAAAGTCAAGACGAATGTCCTCATGGAAGTCCTGCGACCTGGTTGCAGATTTCCACTGAACCGCTCCTCCTCTTTAATGAGGCTCTTACAGACACATTAATTGGCACTTGGGCCAAGCCCAGCTCTTGCCCACCAGTCAACAGACAGGTTGCTTGCCAGTACAGACTTACTCCTAAAGTCCCACCTTTCCTCCCTCCACATCCTATACCTGAACGCCTAGTGATCCAGAGGTCGACAGTAGGCTCAACCTTAATTTTTTTTTAGGTTATGGTCAAGCCAACTACCTCCAGACCCTCAGGGGTACTATACTCATCAGTCCCCCACCCGCCCTGAGGCCCAAAACTACCCCCACCCCTAATACCTAAACTACCCAGACCCCCCACACCTCCTGTCACTGCCACCAAACAACTTAAGCTTGCCCTTTTTGGCACATGGCCACTCCTTGGGAGCCAGCATAAAGTATTACCTCCACAGTTGGTAGACCATAATGTTCGAAAGATGTATGCGTCAAATCATTCAGCAACAACATGCACTACCATTCATTTCCACTCTGCCACATATACCACCTACAACAGTTCAGCTGCTGGATAACCAATTGTCTGTCTTACAGAAGGAAGTTCATGCTATTTTGGACAAAGGAGCTAGTGAGAGAGTGCTGGTATAAAAAATAGGGACTGGGTGTCACTCCTATCATTTCCTGGTACCAAAGAAAGACGGTTGTCTCATTTTAGATGTTTGCCCTCTCAACCCCTTGATCAAGATGATCACCCTGGTCCAAGTTCTATCTACCTTGGATCCAGGTGACTGGATAGTTGCTTTGGGTTTGCAGGATGCCTATTTCCCCATCCTTCAGGCCTGTAAGCAGTACTTGTGATTCAAGGTGGGTCACAAACATTTTATTTTTTTGCTATGGCAAGATGGTCGATACCCCCAAGATGTGAGGAGGTTTTCCATCTCCTGCAGGTGGTTTATGACTGACTGTGGCAAGTCCGCCTTCAACAACCAATTGTGGTCGCAGCACACCTTTAGAGGTTGAGAATATCAACCTTCTCACACCTCAACAACTGGTTGTTGAAGGCGGGCTTGCCACAGCCAGTCATAAACCACCTGCAGGAGATGGAGCTGAATTCAGTCACTTACAACTACCCAATCAAATACTTAATACCATTAGAAAAGAGTGTAGATCATTCCATAGGTAGTGTTCAGCTTTTAAAATGAAAGAGGTATATGGTACGGTGCCTGGAAAATAACTTCCATCAATGCATGTCTGGTGAGACAGTAATAATTAATAACTGACTCGCCGAATGGACTGCAAGCTAAGATACGTCTTTTTAACTGTGCACTTATCATAGATTACAGCAAACATTAGGGGGGTTGGCATGCGAAACAGATACATGCTATTTCAGTCATTGAAAGGTTTCTGGAAGGGGCTAAATTACTTTTCCCAGTATGAATCTGTCCTACAAAGCAATGCAATTTAAATTTGGTGCTGTCAGGGCTTAAGAAGTCACTTTTGGAGCCCTTTCCCTAGTGGCAATAATATTTTTTGATCGGGGTATCAATGTGGGACAAATTGATGAATTTCACCAAAGACAACAGAGAAGATAGTGATCACTACCCTTTACATATTAAGCTGCTAGGTGCCATAATTAAAGATATTGGTCCCCCTGAGACTCCAACTATTATGCCTATTCAAGGTAACGACTGAAGGTCCATCAAATGGCCGGCCATCATAGAGAGTCTAGAGACCTTGACTGAGATTTATAATGCATTTTCAAAAGCGATAGGTCCCTTCTGTAATATCCCTTCCCCCGATATTCCTGTAATCGATATACATAACAACTTACCTGGTGCCCTAAATATTATGTTAACAAAACCTCCTATGAGAGAACCAATTTTAACTAGGCCAAAAACTTTTCAAATTAATCCCTGGTACACCAGGAACTGATGTAAAGTTAAAAAAAAGCAACCCTTGTTAATGCATTATAAAAATAAAATCCCAGCCGAGGTTTGCGTGGCTAGAGGCCAGTATGAAAAATTGTTAGTACTAGCTCGACAAAAATGGGAAGACTCTAACTGGAGTAATTTAGTAATGGAAGCATGTACCGATGCTAACAGGATATTCTGGAAAATCATAGCACACAGGAGCATACATAGCAATTCTCAGATTGAATGTTACCTGAATCCAGATATTTCGGTGGATTCTTTTATAAAATTATATGGAAAGACATACCATGACCATTTTGCCCCCCTCTGATCCATATCTATGTCCAGAATCTGCCTCTTCGGACTTATAATTCTCCCTAGAAGAGACAGAGGCAGCTATAGTAGTGGTTAATTTGGGCAACATAAAATTCCAATTGAACTACTCCATCATGACCTAGCAGTCTAGGTTCCTTGTGTTAAAAAATTGTGAGCTATGCTATAGCTTCATGGTCATCGATCCTCAATACATTGGAAGGTGCAGAGATTATACCCATCTATAACAAGTAGAATCGTATAAACCTGGCAACTATAGACCAATACCTCTCTTATACGTCTTACAGAACGTCTGTGCAAGACAGATATTAACCAAACCTAATGACTGGATCAGTGATGTAAGGATTCTGACTCTGTACCTGGCTGGCTTTAGAACCAAAGTAAGCACTATAGACCAGGTCCTCAGACTCTTTCTTATTGTCTGGAAATACACCAAGATCCAGGACAGGCACTTGTATATAGCCTTTGTAGATCATAGGGCCGCTTTCGACCTAGCTCCCAGGGGATTGATGTGGGCATCATTTAAGAACATGGGGGTCCCCGAAGGCCTACTTGCCCAACTGCTAAGACTCCATCAGGACAACTATACCTAAGTTTGTTGGGGACCCCATGGACAATTGACCAATCGTATCCCCGTACATAGAGGAGTGAGACAGGTGTGTGTTAGCCCCTAAACTATTCTCCTTCTATGTCAACAACGTTATAAGGGCTTACCTGCTTAAAGGAAATGTTGACGCCCAGACTAGATGGGCCTGGTTCCCCACCCTCTTATTTGTGGAGGACACTCTTTTAATCTCCCATACTCCATTGTCCCTTCAACAATTAATTAACAACTTCAACGACCATTGCAAATTGAAGGGATTGGAAATAAGTGTCTCAAAGACCATATTTCTGGCAATTAGGCCCCACAAGTCTTTTAGAGGAGCCATAACTCTAGAACAGGGACGAATGGAGCGAGTCCTTATATTTCAGTACATGGATATTAGGTTGGATAGCACAGCTTCATAGACTCCACACATCCAAAAATGTAGGGCAGTGCTCCAACTCCAAGCTTCAACTATCTTTAAAAGACATCAGGTAACATCTTCAAGACCCTTACTGCCAGCCATAGAATTATATAAATGTAAGGTTCAAACTGCAACTCTGTATGGGGCATAAATCTGGGGTTATGCTAATTGTGAAGTTCTTACCAGGAGCAAGAATACGTTTTTTGCTCTCTTCTTCATCTCCCCAAAAGTACATCTCTTGTTTCAATGTTTTTAGACGTCGCACTACAAAGGGTAGGCCAAATTGCTGTGTTAAGACCACTTTTACTTTGGGTAAGGATTTGGGATGGAATAGAACTTATCCCGTATAGAAAATCACTGGAAGAACTGCTGATCCTAGACCAGAACATTACTTTTCCATGGGCTATACATATTCAATCATGGTTGTTCAAGCTGGGTCTTGGAAGCTATTGTCTGATCCGAGCGCTCTAAGCTCTCTTCTAAAATAGCACCTGAAACTGCTCTTCTAGGACTACTCTAAAGCCATCCTCACCATAGACACTGGACACAGCAGTGACAAACACGATTACCAGATAGATAGTGCACACCATTGAGAAGTGCTATCTAATGACTAACAGGCCTTTGATGGGGAAACCCTGAGCACATTCCGCTAAGAATAAGGGGGCCACACCAGCATTCATCGCTAATATCTCACTATAGGACATATGAAAGGTCATCATTGTGTCTTCAAGAAACACATTCACAAGGTACTATTTTGTGGACACAGTAAACATAGAAACAGACAAGAAGGTGGCAATAGAGCAATCAGTACTGAAACATTTGATCTCATTCACTCCCTCTTCGACCCTTCTCCTTAAGGGAGATGATAGTGCCATATAATATATGAACAGCGTGAGAAACTAGAAGGGATTTCAGGCTGCAGAAGAACCTAGTTACTTGTAACAATGGTTTTGCAGCTTCAAGCTGCTCTTCTAAATTCACATTAGACCCTCCCCCGTCAAGGAAGGTAGTGGAGGAAGAATACAAAAATAATATGATAGTGCTCAAATAAGGGTCATTGTGAGCTTACGATAGCTGTCATATTCAGTCACTGCCAATCTTGACACCCACCAAGGGGGGACGATGGTTTTGTAATCCAGTACTTATAGACCCAACCACTAGATGGCAGAATTAGGCATAGCGTGTGACTCTAGAAGAGCTTCAAACTGCAAACCATTATTAAAGTAACTGGTTGTTTATCCTATATAAGGGATGCAGAAAAGGTGCACAAAGGTTTGAGAGTTCAGGGGTACTAGAAACATCACAAACAGCATACATTCAGACTCTAGTCGTGTGATTAGAATTTTGTCCGGATTTTAGCTCTAGGAAATGGGAACTGCCCCTCCCTCTAAATTTCTGGCACTTGTATAGCACCTGTCAGGAAGAACCTCTCCGATACCTACGAACTTAGTTGGCCTAGCGAACAAGACTAGGCCAAGTATGAAGTATGTTGCTTATTTCAGTGCATAAAGACTATGAATGTTGGAAGCTACTGTGGAGTCATTATTAAACCACAATAAAGATGGAAGAGAACGAAGGAGCCTTTCAAGTAGAACACTCTATGAGTGAGGACAAGTAAGAGGAATATTTTTTAGGTGAATTCACTATAATTGATGTGGATGAAGAGGACGGTAGCCTTTCTCCCTCAAACTTAATACATTAGATCCATCAGTAAATTACACCAAAGGATGCAAATACATTGCTGAGACATCCGCAACCCACCTCACTGAAAGTCTGGCTCGTGTCAAGGTACCTGGTAAGAGCTCAGGTGGACACCTGATCCCGAAAAGAATGTCTATCTGGAACCTGTCAGCAAGAGGTGCGCCCTCATGCCGAGTTAAGATATAGACCTCCGATGACACCCCTTGTCATGAAATTCATCAATGTGCCATTCACACTGACCCTATCATTTTACGTTAGGCCACTGTGGTCGCCAAGACTTCCTTCTGAGGGGCATAAGAGTGATATGCCATCCCATCGACTTGTTAGTTCACAGCCTGGTGCTTCCATCTCTATCCCACTTGACATGAATCAAGACCCAGTTCAGATAAGGGCATGGAGGAGGACGACGATGATGCATGGAAATACCGCAAAATACACCCATCTAAGCATGTACAACTCAATTTTCTAGACCCCAGACTCTTGTGTTCCACTTTTTCTGAGCTGTTCAGTGGGGCATTCAGGTACTGAGTGCCACATAACATTTAAAGGCCAGTGCCTTCTTAATATAAACTAGCATGTTATTGCAAGCATCTAGTGCTTAGCCATTGAGCCCGGGAACTATTTTATACAACAACAAATTCCATGTGGGCACATTTAAAACAGAACTGGCCTTTATCTGTGGGCTTAAGATGAACCACATCTCTGTAGATCTCCTATTGCATTCTGGTCAATGTTGTTCACCTATGCAAAATTGCAATTTTTCAAGTGAAGCAAAGTTTGATTACAATTAATTTTTTCCAGTGTTTAATTTTCTTAGCCCCAGCCTTCTTAACTGGGCATTAAACAGCATGTCTGGTGCAGAGCCATAGGCCCCGAGCTGTATACAGTAATAACCTCCAAGTCTAAACAGGCCTGACATGCCCCAGTAGCAGTAGTCTGCTTGTTTGAGGTGAAACATCATGCACTGACACATTAAAAACGAGCTGGAGAACTCATGTGAACACCCTCAGTCCAGTCTGAGGACATCAATCTGTTACAATTGAAAATAGTAGTCTTTGCCATACCATCTTTCCATACCCAAAGTACGAGCAAGGTAATTCCCTTCAGAAGAGAGAATAAAGAACTCAGGTATTATATAAAGAAACAAGGTGGGGTTACACACTCCATTTGTCAGAAGTGGCTCACGAAATATGACACTTAGCTACTTGTGCATTGTTTTTCTGATTGTGAGGATGTGGGTGTATTATGTGGTATGGTTGTGAAACCTTACAGTGTAATACACTCACAAAAACTGACTTGGGTCCAGTCAGGCTCATTTGAAAAACATTTAGGTCAACCCTGGGTAGCTCTGGCTTTGAGCAGCTAGGGTTAAACAAAGGAACCAGTCGAATGCATTTAGAAGCACTGAGCAATAAAATCGAACACCAATTTGTAAAAATAGATTATATTTTTATGATTTTTTAGAGTCTGGGATTAACAGAATCTACAGGAAGGTTCCAGCGATATAGATTTTTAAAGTAAATGTAAATATCAATATTTTCAGTCACAACTTCAAACAAGCATTGGTAACTGTAAAGTTTTGAAACTTTTGAAAAGATTGTAAGAGTTATGTTTGTCTACTTTGGCCTGACTCGGGCAACCAAATCCTGCAGGAAGAAGGTCAAGAGGCCACTAAGTAGTACTTGAACAGTTACCTGGTTATCAAAGCATTCTCCAGTCCAGTTCTGAACTTTACACCACAACCGCGATAGACTTTACAAGAGCGGTCCTGATGCTGGGGATGCTGGAGATGAAGGATTCTCAAGGATGCTCTGCGTGCTGTGCAGTCAATGGGGTGTGCTTGCGGTTACTCCTCGGTCCACAGGTCATATGCGGCCACTTTGGCCACAGAGGTCAAGGTGCCTCAAAGTCCTCTTTGAGCCAGTAGAAGGCCAGCTGCTGCTGGGCTACCAGTCTCTCTCCACAGTGGGACCAGCTGTATCCTTTGGTGGAGGCTAGTATCCCTCTTGGGGGAGCAATCAGGACTCAAATGGCACTCCTGGGTCTCACAGACTGAAGTGCAACTTTTGGCCATTGAGAATCAGTCTTTTGGGGCACCCAACAGCAGTTAGTGTGGAGTGTGGAGAAGTGTGGCTCAATGGTTAGAGCGGCAGACCCTGATGCAGAAATCTGGCCCGGGACCAGGGTTCAATTCCCGCCTCAGTGGGTCTTGGGCTCAATTTCCTCGGACCTGATAATTCTTGCATCAATGCCTAATCTAATTCATGGGACCCACTCTGTAACTCTGGGCAATAGCTTGCTTAATCTCCACAAGGGCACCAACAGCGCTGGGATGCCTGGCTTCACCTTGGAGGTTGCCCAGGAGTGGGCACCTCACAGGGAAAAGCCAGGAGGAGTTCCACAGCGGTATGCGTACAGCGCCTTGAGACCCTAACGGGTGAGTAGTGAGCTATACAAGTACAAAGTTTACAGCTTACAGTCAGCAGTGAGTCTCCAGAAGTGTCTACTGGACTACTTCAGCTTTGATGGCCCTGGTGCTGGTTCCAGGAAATCGGACATCTTACCCTTGGAGTCACTTCTTTGGTCTAAGGGTCAAGAGCATCTTTTCCTCGAGCCAAGAGCCACAGGCACATTAGCCCAAAGGTGGGGCAGGTCCAGTCCAGCAGATGGCGCAGCCTCTCACAGGTCCAGGGGTCAGCAGGGCAGTCCTCTGATGTCCCTTTCTCCAAGTCCGACTTGATCTGAGCTTCAGGGGTGTCATATTTAGGCTCAGCAAGTGTCCTGGAAAGATGAGCGATTGGGCAACTGGGATCCCTCCAATCCTGTTGTCAGTTCTGGCTATATGTGTCATCTAGCAATTTCAGGGTGCATTTTCCTGCCCACTCCCAAAATGTCTGAATCCTTCTTTGGATGTTAGGAGCTCGGTAGTCCACCCTAGAGATGTGGCTACCTGGGGCTACATGCCCACTGGAAAACTAGTTTGGGCACTCATATCCCCTCTCTTTTCTCACTAGCAAATCTACCTGGACAAAGGGGAAAACTTTCAGAAGTGTGATCACCATTTGCCCACCAAAGGCGGCTTCGCTTTTAGAAGCTCTCCTTTTGAGCCAAAACCCTGAGTGGCTTCCTGCAACGGGGAGGTAACACCTTCTTCTATAGCAGGCTACCAGTGTTCTGAAGCCAGGAAGTCATTCACATGACCCCCTAGGATTGCAGAATGCTGTCTGGTGGCCAGAGACCATCTGAGGCCACTAGACAAACTGGACAATAGTGTGGCAACTTTCTAAAAGTTGCTTTTCTGTAAAAGTGACATTTGACTTGGAAATCAAGTCGGGTTTAATGCCACAATTAATTTGATGCCGTGAAGTACCGATTTTAGTAGTCCTATTCAGAAGTTAGCCAGGCTGAATGGTAAGCCAGTAACTCCATGTTAGCCAATGGGGCTACTAACTTTTCCACAGCAAAAATGACAATTTGGAAGTTTTGCTGTTAGGTCATATTAAAAGTATATGTCCTACTTAACAATCCATAGCTCTCTGCCTCTGGGCTCCATTAGCCTTCCTTAAAGGAGATTTATATATATCGATAAGGAAAGTTGAGGCTTCACCATTGGTTTAAAACTGCTCTTCCAGGCTGCAGTGACTGTCTGGAAGCCATTTTGTACTTGGTCATAGACATGGTGGCACAACCAGTGGTGCAGCCCTGTGGGGACAATCTACCTTATATTGTATACCATGGGTACCCTTGGTACCATATACTAGGGATTTATAGGTAACAACTGGGGGTAGCCAACTCAACATACACTTTTAAGGGGGTAAATGACTGGCACCAGGGTCTGGTTTGCAGGCCTCAGTGCACTCTCAGAGTCGAAACACCCACACCATCAGTGCAAACTTTGAGGTTATCTTGTAAAAAAAGAGGCATTTGCTACATGGCTCTTCTAGATGAAAGGTGAAGAGCAACTAACCTCTGTCTTGATAGTTCTCATCTTTTAAACGGACAAACCTTCCCTGGTCTGTTTTCCATTGTAAAGTCCCTGGTCTGTTTTCTATTGTAAAGTCCTTACCCTGTAGGAAGATGGACTATCTCAACAGTTTGGGGTTCTTTCCTCTCATGTGCATCAGCCTTATAAGAGGTGTGTAGTCAATCGAACTCTGAAGTGAGTCCCAAAAAGATAGGGTCTCAACTTCTTCAGGGACGAATGGCACTCCTCCTCTGCTCTTTGGGGGGGTGTGGGGGGGTGTGGGTGGGGGGGATTCTGCTGATAAAGGCCATTGGTTGATCCTGTTCCTGGTCTTTCAGCTGTGACAGTACTGCCCCAATCCCATGTTCTGAAGCATCAGTTTGGACAGCAAACTTCTTACTAAAATCAGGTGCATTTAGGACAGTTGCTGAGCACAAAGCTTCCTTTAGGGTGTCAAAGGCCTTTTGACATTGGCTGGTCAAGATAACTTTCCTGGGATGTTTCTTGGAAGTTAGCCCTGTTAAAGGTGCCACTATGGTACCAAACCCTTAACGAATCTCCTGTAGTACCAAGTCAAGAAATGCTCTGACTTGGGTTTGGGTCTTAGGAGCGTCTCAGACCAGAGTTGTCTGTATTTTGGGGTGGAGCGGTTGTACATGGCCTCCACCTATCTGGTGACTCGAGTACACAACAGCTCCTAGTCCTATCTGGCACTTTCTTGCATTTATAGTCAGCCCTACTTGTTTTAGGGCTTGATGCACTTCCCTGAGGTGGACCAGGTGATCCTCCAGGGTGGACCTGAAGATAGTAATATCATCCAAATAAGCTGCGCTAAAGTCTTCAAAATCTGTGAGCATTCTATTCACCAAACTCTGGAATGTGGCAGGTGCATTTTTAATCTGAAAGGGCATCACGTTCAATTGAAAGTGGCCTTCGGGATTTGAAAAAGCAGACCTCTCCTTGTCTCCTGGAGTGAGGGCTAGCTGCCAATAACCTGAAGTCAGGGTAGAGGTGCTAAGATATTTTGCAGCCCCCAACTTATCAATGAGCTCATCAGCTCTTGGAATGGGGTGTGCCTCAGTCTTGGTGACTGCATTGAATCCTCTATAGCCCACACAAACCTCACCTCTAGTTTTCCTCCCTTGGAGTAAGGTCTGGGTACCAGAACTACTGGGCTAGCCCATGGACTGCTAGAGGCT
This sequence comes from Pleurodeles waltl, assembly GCF_031143425.1. NCBI lineage: Eukaryota > Metazoa > Chordata > Amphibia > Caudata > Salamandridae > Pleurodeles > Pleurodeles waltl. Next base: position 763,740,661 of record NC_090448.1, on the reverse strand, counting down.
CAATCACCCCAACTCTAGCATTTTTTGTAATATAAGCGTTAATGCAGGCTTTGACCTGCTCTGACAACCTGTAAATTGTACTGTTGACAGGTAAGCTGTCACCAGTGTCTACATCATGGGGACACCATGTTGTCAACCCTGGGGTCACTGATAAGAGAGCAGCAAACTGACTGAGAATATTATAACAATATTTTTTGCTACTGTTCTGTCAAAGTGGAATTGATAACTACTCCATCTACTGAGCCTTCCTTGACATTGGTGGACACCAGCTAAGGAAGAGATTCACTCTCCTACTCTTCTCCCCATCTATTACCATGAGCATTGTGATATCTGCTCAGTCATAATGAAGCTTGAGCCTGTTCACATGTATCACCAAATGGGGGGTGTCTGGGGTCCCCAAGCCCACCAGATAAGTGACTTCACCCTTCTTTTCCAAAATAGAGTAAGGTCCAGTCCACTTGTCTTGGAGGGCCATAGGGACCACAGGCTGAACGAACCACACCACTTGTCGAGGTTGGTATTCAACTATGGAGGACTTCTGATCACACCAGTGTTTGACAAGCTCCTGCCTGGCCTCCATATGTCTGTTTGCTTGCTTCATGTACTTAGCCATTCTCGAGCAAAGGCCAGCACATCGTCCTAGATGTTCTGTTTGGGTTCTTTGGGAGGTTTCTCCCAACGTGATCTTGCCAAACTCAAAAGACCTCTTACAGGGTGTCCAAAAAGTAGTTTAAATGGACTGAAACCTACTCCTTTCGAGGGACCACCATGTGTGCAAACAGCAGGCCTAGTAAATGGAAATCCCATCTCCTTCTGGGTTTCTCAGGTAAACCCAGAATCATGCCCTTCATGGTCTTAGTGAATCTCTAAACAAGACTATTTCCTTGGGGATGGTAAGGAGTAGTGAACTTATAAGTCACTCCACACTCATCCCACACTGCTTTCATATAGGCTGAAATGGAATTCGCACCCCTGTCTCAAATTACCTCTTTGGGGAACTCAACCCTGGTGAAGATGCCAAGCAGGGCTCTAGCTACTGCAGGTGCAATAATTGCCCTAAGGGGTATAGCTTCAAGGTATCTGGTGGCATGGCCCACTACCAACAAAAGGCAATAGGCAGGTCTATGGGACCAACAATATGGATCTTCAACTTCTCAAATGCGGTCCCTACCACAGGCAGTGGTATAAGGGGAGTGTGTGGTTCTCCACCTGCCTTGTCACTGACTTGACTGGTGACACAGGAACAATAAACCCCCTTCAATGTTTCTGGCATTTGTCACTAATAAAAGTGGTTGACTAGGCTTTCCCAGGTCTTGGTCTGCTCTAGATACCCAGCTAAGAGGATGCGTTAGGGGAGAATTAAGGAACAACTCTTTGTACTCTGGGGGACCACCACTCTTCCAGTTGTCCCTTGTTTGGGGTCCCTTGCTTCACTGTACATGATTCCCTCCTCCCATTATACCTCATGGTCCCAGTGACAACTCCTTCCTCTTGTTTGACAGCCAGCTGTCTCAGGCCCTCAAAAGTGGGAGAAATCTTGTGATCCTGGCTCAAGTCCTTTACAGAGTGTCAACCTGCTTCTTGGAGCTCTGCCAGGTCAGGCAAATCTCCCAAGGAAGCAGCCTCCTGTCCAGACACCAGGCCTTCTCCCTTAGGTTTAGGTCAATACTGGGCCTGTGGACTTTGGGAAGTGCCTTGCCAGACTTCCTGCTAATCCTCTTGGAACTAGGGCCCTGGAACATTTTTCCAGGCTCTATGGTCACATACTTTTCTATTAAGGCCTTTTGTGCTATAGGGGGGACACACACTCGCTCAGGGAGACCCAGTACTACTGCATGAGTCCTTCTCTCCACCTCTGATCAGGCAGAAGTTTCAAGGTTCTTACCCAGCCAACACTCCATTGGGATGGCAGGTGACACTGCAACTTTCTTAGGGCCAGTAACCCCTCCCAGCTCAAAGTCTACCATAGCAATGGGATCTGCTTTTGTAACATTGTTAGAGTTAAGTATCTGGTGCACCTCATCAGGTATGATCTGCCGTAAGGAAACCAGCTTAGCCATAACCATGGTGAAGCTGGCACCTGTATCCCTGAGGGACTCAAATTCCATTCATTTTTGGTCACTGCCTGTAGTTTACCATGCTGCCAGGCCAGTGGGCCAAGGATTCAACTTTCTCCCCAAGCACAGAGACTAAAGTGGCTTCAGTGTATCCCTTGCAATCCCCCAGGACAATTTCTACCCCATCCCTACACTTGCAATGTACTTGGGATGTTCACTAGTGGGTGTCTGCTTGGTGCTCACAGAATCCCCCCTCTCTTTGCCCTGGCTGCCTACAGTCAAAGCACCCCCCAACATGTGCAGGGTCAAAGTTCTTCCCAAGGTACCCCTTCCCCTTGGACTGGGATGTGGCTCTGGTCTCTCCTCTTGGACAGCTTTTGGGGACTCTTTGAGAGTTTTTAACTTTCCCCTGAAGGGGGGGCTGTCTTCCTTTCTTATGATCATCACCTTGGGACATTTTGTGCATCCTAGTGCATACCCATTCATCTGTTATCCTGCCCAGCTCTCTAGAACTAGATAGCTTTGAATCCACGAGATGCTGGTGTAACTTCTCTGAGGTACAATTTGTAAGTATATGTTCCTTAACCACTATATTGTAATGCCCCTTATAGGCATCCACTTCATTACCTTTTATCCAGCCTTCCAGTGTCTCCACAGAAGCATCTACAAAGTCCACCCCTATCTGATTTGACCCCTTGTGTGTGTTTCTGAACTTTTGTGTGTACTTCACTGGGGTTAAACCAAATAGGTCAATGAGGGCCCCCCTTCATGTGAGTCCATGATCCTACCACCTCAGCTTCCAGTGTCAGCAGCCTATCTCTCTCTACTAGCTTACACAACAAGGACCCTCAGTATTGGGTACCTGCCCTTCCCATCCTTAGAGCCCCCTCATAGGAGTCCAGATAGTTTGTCTATATCACCCCCCTATTTATATTTAGGAACAATACCCTTGGGCAACCTGGGTTCATAGAGACCGCCTGCATTTAGATCCTCTTCTTTGTTGCTGCCACCATGTCCTTGGGCCTTTATCATCAGGGTGTCCCTTTTGTTCTTCAGGGCCATTCTCCTTTCTTCTAGAGACAGCTTCCTCTCTTAGATCTCTAAGAGGCTGAGCTAGGCTTCTAGTTCCTTGTGCCCCTTTACTGACGTGGAGCTTTTCTCACATCCAGAGGTGGAGGCACACCTTGTATGACTGTGGAGGCCACACTGTCATTGTACACCTTCATGTCGAAGAGACCTCTGCCATCCTCCTCATCCCCATTGTCTGGAGTGATCTTCTCTGCCAGTTGGGCTTGGGTTCTCCTGACTTCCTCCCAGGCTCTGAGGGCCTTCTCCAGGTCCCCCTTCTTGGCAGTGATCCTTGGACTGATTTTCCTATCCCTGCACAGCACCCTCAAATCCTTAATCCTCAGTGTGAGCTGGATGGCTAAGTCGATTTCCATGTTTTTCATCTTTGGAAACTTCGAAAAAACATTTTCCAACTTTTGAGAAACTTATTGTCGAATTTGTGGCTTCTATCTGCTAGTCGGTAAACTCCTGGAAAACGATGCCTTTGATGTACAGGACTTGGCAAAACTTTTAAAACTTTCTTCTCAGTGCTGACTTGGTGGATTTTTTAGTGGTTACCAACTTATTAATTGTCTGGTACAGCTAAACACAAGTCCTGGATCCCACTGCTAGGCACCAGTTTGAGGATTTTGGAATATGTTATGGTATGGTTGTGCAACCTTACTGGGTTAGACACTTTCCAAAATAGTTCTGAGTCCAGTCAGGCTTGTTCGAAAAAACCTTTAGCTTAACCCTGGGTAGTTGTGGCTTTGAACAGCAAAGGAACTAGTGTAAAGCATTTAGAAGAACCGAACAATGAAATAAAGTCACAAAACATTAAAGAAATCTGACACCAATTTGTAAAAATAGATTGTATTTTCATGAATTTTTAGACTCCGAGATGAACAGAACCCACCGCTGTTGTAAGGACTCTCTTACCTCTACAAGACTGCTGGATTAGGGGCGGTAGCACCTCAGCTTGTAGACGACTGAGTCACTTCTACACCAGTTGGCTGCTGTCGGCCGAATTCTTCCGGCTCTGTAGCAGCACCTCCCAACCCCAAATAGTAAAGGTGATTTCTGGCAGCCTAGCACATGGACTCGGACAATCTCTTTGGGAAATCGTGGTGGAACAAGTCTTATCCATTTCACTTGTCAGCAATAAGTCTCTTACACACACACAGACAAAAAAGTAGATGCAGGATAGTTTTCAATACATTTACTGAAAACACTGCAATATGCGATAAAATGCATAGCTGCAATGAGTAGGACAATGACAAGTAACAAAATCGGGATTGTGAAAATAAGTAATGTAAATATGAACAACCCCAACATATTGCAATAAACATGAATATGCAAATTCCTCCCTAAAGTGTATTTTATACCCTAAAGAGAACAAAGCTTGATTAACCTAATCTGTCCATGCTATGTCCATGAGAAGTGCCCCAACCCCCCCTTACCTTAGGACAAGGTTGGCCTCCAGTCTCCAAATCAGGTTTTGTAGAGACACAAAGGCTAAGGTCTGCTGCAAAGTGACGTGCAGAATAGATGGAATATCCTGGGTGGAACTCCCCTCAAATGGCTTTGGTATCACAAGGTGTTTTTATAAGGCACCTTTTATTTGTTCGTGCAGACATCCTGATGTGGGTATGTACCTAAACGTTAGATTGTGTGAGCAAATTTGTAGAGGTAATATCTTGACAAATGCCTGACATTCACATTCTGTTCTTGTTCAACGTAAAGCAAAGAACTTGATGACCATCCAATACATACATTATTGATAATGACGCTTTCATGGAAAGGCAACTGATTATGAAATAAAAATGTTTCTTCTAAAAAAACAAGCAATGAGAAATGAATAAAAATGAATAATACAACAGAGCATGTTATCAAGGAAAAAAGGGCATAGGCCTGCAAGCCGATGCTAAGTTAAACTCCTATTTCCAGGCAAACTAAAATGCACCCACGACACCCGAAGGCTCCAGATATGGAGGTTTTTGTGGTAAATATAAGTCCCAAAACCTTTAGTCACTACTTCAAAGAACCATTGGTAACTGTAAAGTTTGAAAACTTTTGAAAATTTTGAAAGAGTTGTGTTTAGCTACTCTGGCCCGATTAGGGTGTTCACATTTGGCAGGGATAAGGTCGGGGGCCACTAAGGAGTATTTGGACAGTTGCCTGGTTACAAAGGTGTTCTCCAGTTCAGTTCTTAACTTTACACCGCAACCACCATAGACTTTAAAAGAGTGGTCCTAATGTAGTGAATGCAGGAGAAGGGGGATGCACAAGGACACTCTGGGTGCTGAGCAGTTGATGGGTGTGTTCTTGTGGTTACTCTGCGGTTCACGGGTCAGGTGGGGTGACTTTAGCCACAGAGGTCAGGGTAATTTGAAGACCTCTTTGAGCCAGTAGAAGGACAGATTCTGCTGGGCTAACAATCGCTGTCTACAGCAGGTCTAACTGAATGCTTTGGTGGATGTTAGTGTCCCTCTTGGATAACTAAACTGGACTTAAATGACACTCACAGTTCTGGCAGACTTGAGTGCAACTTTTGGCCATCAAGGATCGATCTCCTAGGACACCGAATGGCAGTTAGTGACTATACTCCAGAAGTGGCTACTTGTAGAGTTGGGCTACTTCAGCTTTGATGGTCCTGGTTTCAGGGGGTCACTTTCATTTTCATTAATACATTGCACTGAACAAATTTGTGACTTGAACAAAAGACGTTTGTTAGACACCGGCCAGGCGCACATACAAATGTATCAACAGTAAGAACACCGAGTGTTAGATAACTTTGCACTGTGGCCTTGTCTGCTTGAGGCCCAGCAGAAAACAATAAATTCTCATATTATTTCAGCATTTATTTTAGCAGAGAACATGTTCTTAAAGAGACAGAATATTTTCTCATTACAAAGTTAGTACACTATTACAAAACATGTGCAGGCCTTGCATTCGATGGCGGCCAATAATAAAGCACATTTTCGTGTAAACATAGATTTTATGGTTAAAGCATTTCACACATTAGTACATAAACACGTTTACATAAATACGTAAAAGATAATTATTCATGCTAAATTGCAGCTCTCACAGTCCCTCCTCTAATGATTATTTATGTCATCACACTTACATCTCAGATAAATTTATTCATTCCATTGCACAGATTTTTTTCCACAATTTTGTTTCCGTCACATTTTTATTTAATCTTTTTCTCCTTGAATTCTTCCCACATAATCTATCTAATTGAAATCCTACCCTCCTCTGATACTTTTCAAATCTTCTACTTTTGATCATTGTATACAATTTACATATTCCCCAAATTACAATTATACAAACCACAATAATTGAAACACTTTGTATTGTTTTCATTACCATTCTTTTTCCCAAGTTGCCAATCCAGTTTCCCACAGCAATCATCCCTTTGCTAGCTTTTTCCCAAAGAGTGGGCTCAGTTAGTTCTTTTAATTTAGTCTCATCTTTTGTTAAATTTTTAATCAAACTTTTAACTGCTTTACTGTTGTCCGGTATGTAGGAACAATGACGCGGACCTAGCAATTTATAAGTTCCTCCCTCTTTTGCTAAAAGAATGTCTTCTGAAGAGTCATGGCTCTTACCGCAGCCATCTCTGTATCCAAAAGGATAATGGCTCCTGAATAACTTGTCAGCATGTTATCTACAACTGTAGACAACTGTTGAATTTTAATAGAATTCAGAACAACCCCTACTGAAGGAATGATCGCCCCAAATATGTCACCAACAATGCTAGAAACTGATTCTCGCTTTTGTCTCTTTCGTTGTAATTCAGTCATTTTAGAAAATGTACTCGTCATCAAGTTGATACATTTTTGGGAAGACTATTCCCAAATAACATGTGCCATACCATCCTTTAGAAAGATTTTTCCCGCAGATGTAATAACTACCATGCACAGCTTGAACCTGACCATTCAACATAAATGTCCATTTATTCTCAAACAAAAACACATGTCTGCATTCAATCGTTCACACAAATATCTTATCTATCCTAGATTGTGGCCTGCGTATACAAAGGTTTCCTTCATGTTGTGCATCTAAAGTTAGTCTCCCTTGTTTAGTAATGTCAGTGTATGCATAGTCAATCCCAGGACTACGTGAAACTAATCCCTTATCCACCTTAGCTTTGATTGCCCTTTTCCTATCCTCTGTGTAATCTAAAAACTCTTTTCTAAGGGTGAAAGTAAACAGGTCAAGTTATTGCGGTGGGCAAAGGCGGTTCCAAATGTTAATGTAGGTTCAAAGAAACCCTTCACTATTTCTATGTTATTATACTTAGCTATCTTATTGAGATCCCTAATGATAGGTACAAAAGAAAACACTACATCGACATTAGAATAGAAATATTGTATATACTCTTGGTTATAGAATCTGGTTAGTAACAGACAACAACTTATGCCATAGGTTAATGGCAAATTGTGATAGGCAATTCTCTCCTCAACAGAGGCTGGAATCTGCGTGCAAACATAACAGTCTCTTGCTCCCATTGTATCAACATACTCATGCAATAAGCGATAGAAGACATTCGAAGAAAGTTCTCCCTGTACATTATCCCAATGCAAGTATTTCTTATCTACCTTAAATCTATCTATTGCTGAAAGAGTAGGCAGTAATTCTGAAGAAGTTGGTTCTATATCTATGGTATGGTTGGTCCCATTCTCATTAAAGACAGCCACACCCACAATCAATAACAAACATACAATTGCACAAACAATCACCAAAGCAATACCCATATATTTACAGCATCTCTTTTTAGTATTCTGTTGGCTATGGTTCCCCATTGTCTGTAAGGAATCAGGAAGTAAAAGCATATACAAAAAATATAGCTTTGCAGCAAAAATCAAAACTAAAAAAAAGCGAAAATTTTAAAGTCTTCAATCCCTCCTTTTTTTTCAGAAAAATAATTCACAGCTTCATTCACACAAGACCTTTTTGTCAAAAATCGGTAAATTTGTCAAATTCAATTTAGAAGCTTGTCAAAATCAGGTTATCAAAGTATTAAAAAAAAAATCAACAAAATCTCTTTCATTTAGTTTTAAAATCTTCCATTTCCCCAGCAAATTTTCATCAGTTTTCTTTATGTGCCAAAGGATAGACCTTGAATGTCTCTATCAAAACAGAAATTCACAAATTCTTCTTGCCATTCTTGGGTAGCTACATAAGCCCAATCAGGACCTGAAGATCTCCGATTTGCAATTTTCTTTCGTTTTACTCTTCGACCTTCACCGTATTCACCATCACTTAGATCTTCATTTATAGAAGTATCGACTTCTTCCTGAACTGGTGGCACTACGTTTGTCTTCTTTGACTTTGATCGTGTTTCTGGCCAGTAGTTACCTTTCCGAGGCTTTCTTGTTAATGCTCTTTTCAGTATTGGACGCAAATTCTTCTCCTTTGACGTTCCCGCAATCGGTTCAGGAGGAGTGAAATCCTTTTGACTCAAATCTATCTCAACTCCTTTCCCTCTGGGGCAGTCACTTCTTCAGTCTGGTTTGTCAGACCATCTGTTTCTGAGGACACCCTCCTCTGAACAGGTTTTCCCTGGACCGGTTCTCTCTTTTGTTCTCTCTGGACCAGTTCTTTTACTGTTTAATTTGAGGGAGTTGAGGACGTTTCATCCTCCTCTTCTAGGATTCCTTCCAATTCATCTGTCACAGGAGTGGGCAAGTCAACTGGAGTATGTTCAGGCTCTGACTACAGCTCACTTGTTCTTCTGTCTTACCCTGGAATGCGTTTAAGTGGTGGTAATCTCAACAGCTTTTCTTCTTGTTCTGTTGGATTATTCACTTTCCAAGTGTGGCTTGCGTGGATCCAGTTCGGAAATCCTGAACACTTCACAGCTCTGGTAGTAATCAATACCATCTGGAAAGTACCCTTCCACTGATGCTCCCAACATGATTTTCTCACATGTTTTCGGATCACAATCCAGTCACCTGCCTTCAAGTTGTGTTCTTGCTCTTGAGATCGTTGCAGTGTGGTAGCTTCCACCTGATGAGAGTAAGAGGTGAACCACATCAGCTAGGCCTTTGCAGTAGTCCAGTACCATATCATCTGTAATGTTCACTAGAGCATTTGCAGGTACAGCTGGCAATCACATGGCCCTTACCATGAGGATTTCATGGGGCAACAGTCCTGTTTTCTTGTCAGGGGTGGTTCTCATTGACATTAGAACCAACCGCAAAGCAACTGGCCATATCAGATTTGTGGATGCACGCTTTTTTGCCAATCTCGACTTTAGAGTACCATTCATCTGTCCTACAAGTCCTGAGGCTTCTGGGCGTTAGCTATAAAGCTTCTGCTCAATGTTTAAAGCTGAACATAACAATTTAATCACCTCATTGTTGATCTGATTCTAAAGAGACCGGAAAACCGAAACGTGGAATTAACTCCCTAAGCAGTAACTTTGCTACTTTGAGACTGTCATTTCTCCTTGTAGGGGAAGCCTCAATCCAATGACTGAAAATACACACAATCACCAACACATATTTCAAACCAGCACACGCAGGCATCTCAATGAAATCCATTTGCATATTGCTGAATGGTCCTAAATCCCTATATGTTCCATGTTGATGACTGTTCCTTTGCCCACATTCATCTGCTGGCAAATGACCCATCTTTGGCAAACTAGTTCGGCAACCTGTCTAAACTTTGGATTAAACCAAAATTGCTTAGACAACCTGACCATGGCATCTCTCCCCACACGAGCCTGTCCATGATAGTATCTTGCCATCTGAGTCAGTAGACTGTTAGGCAGTACTACCTCCTCTTCTCCCGAGACCCAAACATCATCCTCCCTTTGGACGCATTTTGACTTTAACCAATCTCTACGCACTTACCTTGGGACGTTGTCTTAAAGAGTTTTTAACTCCTCCAAATTGTCAATAATATGCATTACATAATTTGCATAGCTCTCATCATTTTCAGGTAACAATTCCCATTCTCCTTTGAAGGATATGCCCTTCAAGGCACAAAACTTTGCAACTTGATCCACATATGCATTTTCCAATGACACGTAATCTTGTGATCTCTGATGTGCACTGCATTTCACCACAGTAATCATTTCAGGCACTTGAATCGCTTTTAACAACTCATGAATTCTTTCACCATTTTTTATCGGTGAACCAGAAGAGGTCAGGAAACCTCTCTGTGACCACAATTGGCCAAAGTCATGCACAATGCCGAATCCACATTGACTATCTGTGTAAATAGTGACTTTCAATTGAATTGAAATGTGGCATGCCCTAGTAAGAGCAACTAGTTCTGCCACTTGTGCAGAAAACACTCCTTGAAGGCATGAAGCTTCCAGTATGCCAGTGATGGTACACACTGCATATCCTGCTCTTAGTGTGCCCACATTATCTCCCAGGCAGGAACCGTCAACAAAGATAATTTGGTCATTCTTTTCCAGGCAAGTATCTATAATATCGGCTCTGGGTTTTGTGCATAATTCTGTAATTTCCAGACAATCATGTTCTGTATCATCCAATTTATCAAGGTTTGTTTCCTCATTTGGAAATAAAGTTGCTGGGTTAAGCACTGTACATCTCTTAATGCTTACATTTGGAGACCCCAAGATTGCTGTCTCATATCCGGTCAGCCTAGAGCTGGTTAGATATTACATTTTAGACCTGGTAAGCAAAATCTCAATTGAATGAGGTACCATTATAGTACGGGGTAATCTGTCACTATATTCTAGCTCTGAGCGAGGCTATGCTCAACTGCTGCAACAGACCACAAACAACTGGGTAAAGCTGCTGCAACTGGATCCAAAGTGGCTGAAAAATATGCCACCGGGCGATTCACACCACCATAAGTTTGAGTCAAAACAGACAAAGAACATGCATCACGTTCATGACAAAACAACAGAAAAGGTTTGGTATAGTCAGGCAAACCTAAAGCTGGAGCTTGACACAAACGTTCTTTCAAATCAGTAAATGCTTTTATACGTGCTTCATCCAGCACTATATGATCGGAAACATCCTTATGAGTCATCTTCTGTAACAGCTTTGAAAGAACTCAAAAATATTGGATCCATTGGCGGCAGTAACCCACCATTCCCAAAAACATCCTCACATCTTTCTTTGTTTTTGGTGCTGGCATTTGCAAAATAGTTGCAACTCTCTCTCTGGAAATTTTCCTAGTTCCTTTTTCGATCAAATGACCCAAGTATTTTACTTCTTTCTGACAGACAGTCCTGCAATTTAGTATAGGACACTTCAGCCCTCATTACAACCCTGGTGGTCGGTTTAAAGCGGCGGTAACACCACCAACAGGCTGGCGGTAAAAACAATTGGATCACGACCACGGCGGAAACCGCCAACATAGACAGAGATTTTAACACTCCGCCCGCAGGGCGGTAGCAACAAACACCATATCAGTCACCGCCAACAGACAGGCGGAAGACAATGTACCGACCACAGTATTATGACAGGCCAATCCGCCACCTTTTCGGGGGGTGGTACCAACGACATCAAAAGCACAGCGGAAACAGTACACTGAAGGGGAACTCACCTTTCTACACCACTCAACGAAGAACCAGGACGCCATGGAGCCCGAGCTGCAGGTCCTGCCCATGCCTGTCTACCTCCTCATCTACCAAGAACACCAAAGAAGGTGGCGACGACGACAGTGAGTACTGCACCTAGCATAAAGGGGAGGGGGGGAGGTAAAAGAGAGTGACACACACATGTGACACACAACACCATACACACAAACACATGCATCAACATTACAGATACACCCTGTAAGGCCCTGGAAGAACGAAAGGACAAAGGGAATTGAGTTCAATCAGTGATATTTTGGAACATGCAGATATAGCAAACGAGTATCAAAACATTAGTATATACAAATATTTACATTATGTACAGAAGGCCGTACACTGTCCCTTCTAAATGTCCGTGGACCAATAGGCCCAAAAACCATTGGGCAAAGCCCACGCTTGACTCTTGCCTCAAAACAGAGAGAACAGTGCAGGGGCATCAAGTCGAAAACACACAGGCACCTCAGGGGGAAGGAGAGGGGGGGCACCTCAGCCGGAAGATGGTACTACGCCACTGCTCCTCAAGGGGGCAACATGCCCACAGCGATGTCCTCGGGAGTGCAAAGCCACAGTCTCTCAAGTCTCTCCAGTGGGTGGTTTGCCCACTGCTTGGTCCTGGGAGTGCAAAGCCACAGTCTCTCAAGTCTCTCAAGTGGGTGGTTTGCCCACTGCTTAGTCCTGGGAGTGCAAAGCCACAGTCTCTCAAGTCTCTCAAGTGGGTAGTTTGCCCACTGCTTGGTCCTGGGGAGTGCAAAGCCACAGTCTCTCAAGTCTCTCAAGTGGGTGGTTTGCCCACTGCGTGGTCCTGGGGAGTGCAAAACCACAGTCTCTCAAGTCGATGCCTTTCTCCACTGGTTCTGGAGGGGGCTTTGTGCCCAGTGTGCTTCATCCTGCCAAGGACTGGGTGAGTGGATGCCTATCGCCACTGGTTCTGGAGGGGGCATGGTGCCCAGTGTGCTTCATCCTGCCAAGGATTGGGTGAATGGATGCCTTTCTCCACTGGTTCTGAAGAGGGCATGGTGCCTAGTGTGCTTCATCCTGCTAAGGATTGGGTGAGTGTGAGTGTATGCCTTTCTCCACTGGTTCTGGAGGGGGCATGGTGCCCAGTGTGCTTCATCCTGCCAAGAATTGGGTGAGTGGATGCCATTCTCCAGTGGTTCTGGAGGGGGCTTTGTTACCAGTGATGCTGCACCTGGGGTGTGGCAGTTCCTATTCCCTCACCTGGGTGTCTGAGGCACGAGATTTTCAGGGAACAGGTAGCATGATACTCCATGGAGGCAGAGCCACACTCCACCCTGTGGCGACCTAGGCTGCAAACTGCTGGTAGTGCCAGTGCTGGTGGTGTTGCCTCATGTAGTGTGTGCAGGGTCCAGGATGTCTCCTGCAGCCTCGGACGGCTGCCCACTGGCGATGCTGCTGATGTCCTCTGTAGTGCCACTGGTACGTGGCGGTGCAAATGGCGGTGCAGGTGGCGGTGGCTGTGGCAGTGTCTGCGGTGGAGATGCTGGCGGTGCTGCCAGTGGTGCAGGTGTCTGTAGTAATGGAGGGAGACACCAGGCCGTCTCCAGTAGCCTCAGACGGCTGCCCACTGGGGAGGATGCTGGTGACTGTAGTTGTGGCAGCTGCGGTGCAGGGGGCGGTGCAGATGGCGGGGCAGGTGGCTGTGCAGGTGGAGGTGCAGGTGGCGATCGTTGCAGCGGTGCTCAGCATGGTCCAGGTAGCTGGCCTGTCATGAGAAATGGTGTTCACCAGTCCCTCACCAGGAGGCTCCATGCTCTGAGGTGACTTTCCCCTGTTTTTGTGTCCCTTCCCCACCTTGGTAGTCGCTGCTGGGACCTTGGCACTGTAATCTTTGGTTCTGGATGAGGCCTTGCTGGGTGGGGGGTGCGTCTTTTCCCTTCTGCATACCGGCCCCTTCTTTACCTTGGCAGGTGGCGGAATCGGGTGGTCCTTAGCTTCGGTAGGTGGCACACTGGCAGCCCTGACGGGTGCCCCCTTTGATCCTCCAGGACCTGCAGGGACCACAGCGGATGCCGATTTGGTGGCTGAGGTGCTGGCCTGGGATCTAGACATCCTGGCCCTAGGGGAAGGATCAGCGGGGAGGTGTAGGGAAGAGGTCAATGTTAGCCAGGAAAAGTTTCTTTGACACAATGGGACGGGAAGATGGAGAGGGTGTGGGGGTGGAGGAAGAGGTAGTGGTTGTAGGAGGTGTACGTCTGCTGAGTTTGGGTGAAGGTGCATGGGCTGAAGGCTGTTGTGAGGTGGATGGCTGTTGGGTGGGTGTGTGCCTGCATTTGTGTACTTTGGGTGGAGGGCTCATAAACACACTGGGAGAGGACACAGAGGAGGAGTCGCTGTCACCGTCGTGGAGCTCCCCTCGCCCTCCATTCCACTGGTGCTTTCACCCTCAGTGGATTCACCCTCATGGGCCATGTGGGATGCAGCTCCCTCCGTCGCTGGTGCCTCTGCTCCTCCGCCAGATGATACTAATGCACATAGGGACAGGGTGACAAAACAAGAAGGGGGGGCGAGACAGAGAATACACATGGTCAATGCCAGCAACACCACTGCCTTTGGTGTACACTACACACACTGAGCTGCCCTATGCACTAGGCCAAGCGCAACCACTCACTAAGGTAGTCACCAACCCATGGGGTACAATGCCTAACGCCATCACTGCACACCTGACACCCAAGGACCCTGCCCAGTAGTAGTTGGCCACTTGTACCATTGGGGTAGGGGTGCTTCAGAGCCTGCAGACAAGGAACCCACCCTGGCATGGTCACCCTGGCCTAGGGGTACCCACAGCCCACACCCAGCTAGTTCCTAAAGCGTGCAAAGTCAGCTTTCTGAAACGGTACTCATCCCCTTGTGGCTGCTGTGATGCCCTCAGGTGCCCATCCAACTCCGGATATGCCACCGCCAGGATGCGGAACATCAGGGGGGTCATGGTGCGATGGGCACCCCTTCCACGTTGGGAGGCCAGCCCCAGCTGGGCCTCCGCCATCTTCTTAGTCCAGCGGCACAGGTCCTCCCATCTCTTGTAGCAGTGGGTGCTCCGCCTGTGATGGCCCCCCAGGGTTGCCCCTCTTTGGCAATGGCACGCCAAATACCCTTCTTTTGGTGGGCGATGACCTAGAGGGAAAAGACAGCAGAAAAAGTATTTACTCACCCGTCCGAACCATCATACTCATTGCCCACCAGTTCCCACCCATGCCCTGACGTACATACACTGACCAGCTCTCATGCAACATTCAGGCCAGGACGCCTCAGCCCCCCCCACATGTGGCTTACAGAAAAAGCACTCCTTACATTCATGGCACTGGCCCACGCATCATGCTCACAGTGTACTCACCTGTTTGTCTGGAGGACCGTAGAGAAACTTGTACTGGGGTAGGACCCCATCCACCAGTTTCTCCAACTCCTCCGCAGTGAAGGCAGGGGCCCTTTCCTCAGACACTCTAGCCATTGTCGCATCCAGACTCAGGTCACAGCAGCACTTGCAGTGTAGGTCCTCTCCTGTTGATGGTCAGGTAGCAAGTGAGTGAATAGCTAGAAAATGGCAGTGACGTCCGTGGCGGTGCGTACCATCACTGCCGGAGTACATCACCATTGGATCCTGGAACCCATAGGGCTCAATGATAACCAATGCGGAGTTGCGCAACAGTCTTCGACCGCCCACCGCGATGCTGCACAACGCCAGAGCAGTTACCTCATTTCACCTTGTCCCTCCTCACAGGTCAGGCAGACGCCATTTCATGGGGGCACATGGCATGGCACCTAACTGCGTCACAGCACATATTGGCACATATACTGACTCTAGTTCACACACACTGCTGCTGTGACATTAATGCATACACAGTTGTGCTGTCTCTGTAGGAAATTAACTTCTGCTCACCGTTCTCTTCCATAGGCTACAACCGCTGAGGCAGATGATGAGATGGCGGCATCCTCCGGCACACAGACCCCTGGTGGACCTGTTGACAATGGAGGACAGACACATTATAATCACATACAGACTTGATCGTGCCACAATCCAAGAACTGTGTGCCCAATTGGAGCCAGACCTGATGTCAGCTATCCGCCACCCCACCGGAATACCCCCTCTGGTGCAGGTCCTGTCAGTCCTCCATTTCCTGGCAAGTGGCTCCTTTCAAACTATAGTGGCCATGGCATCAGGAATGTCTCAGCCATTGTTCTCTAACGTGTTAACCAGAGTGTTGTCAGCCCTGCTGAAACATGCGCAGCTACATCGTGTTCCCCCAGGTGGAGGATTTGGCCACAGTGAAAGGTGACTTCTATGCCCTGGGACATATCCCCAACATCATTGGTGCCATTGATGGTACACATGTGGAATTTGCCCCGCCCCCAAGAAATGAACAGGTCTACAGGAATAGAAGAAGCTATCATTCGATGAATGTGCAAATGGTGTATTTGGAGGACCAGTACATCTCCCATGTGAATGCCAAATATCCTGGTTCTGTGCATGACGCCTATATCTTGAGAAACAGCAGCATCCCTTGTGTGATGGCACAACTCCAGAGACACCGGGTGTGGCTAATAGGGGAGGCCAATGTCCCCACACAGTATATGTTGGTGTCTGGGTATGGGGTTGTCCCTAAGGGTTAGTGTGTGTCTCACAATTGTCCCTCGATATTTACAGGTGACTCTGGTTACCCCAACCTGTCTTGGCTACTGACCCCAGTGAGGAATCCCAGGACAAGGGCAGAGGAACGTTACAATGAGGCACATGGACGAACAAGGAGGTTCAAACAACTGCAAATGAACTAAAGCTGTGCAAGCGCATAATATACTTCATTCATCTCGACAACAGAACGCTGAGAACACCCCCCACCAACATAGGCAAACTCCAAGGACTGGGGAAAGTCACCTTGGGTGTTTAGCGACACATCTTTTCCATATTCTGCATCAATTTAAAAATCAATAAATCTCAACTCATAAACATCCAACAATATAACATTTAAAGAGACGTAACCATCAAATTCTGCTACCAAAACTGTTAGCGCGCCCCTGGCTTATCTAATTAACAATTTTGACTTGTTTAAATTAATATCACAAGGTGCTATAACAAACATCAATAATAAACAATTCAAATCAATAGGGTGTCAGTAAAGAACGCACCATGACCCATTTGGCCACAAAATAACCACACCATTGGTATCAATTAAAACGTTTATTTCCCTATATTAACAACACTAATGTCACAAAAATTAGTCTCAACCTCAAATGATAAAGATAAAGAAACATCACAGGTTGTCCATATCTCCCAAAGAACCTTAGTTTAAACAGAGCAATAAGAATTATAATTTCAATAGTGAAAACACTCATTAATAGCAGCAATATTTGAGAAAGAGATATATAACACATTTGTTCAGCTAGCAAAATTAATATCAGTTCATTGGCATGATGAAACACCTCACTAACCTAGATTAGCATGATCAAATTGGGCTTCATGCCAACATTTTGGTAACACTAATATAGAAAACATCCAGCTCTGGCGCTATCAAAACAGCAGCAGTATTAAAACAGTGGCTGTTGGTATCTGGAAAACAAAAGACAAATAACACTGCACAGATCTCTTATAGCTACCTATCCATAAGGTAATCAGCAACAACTTCTACTTCATCAGGGAATCATCAGTGCCAGTATCAGGACAGAAACAGGGAAAGGGGGACGGTTTAGAATTTGGACTATAAGATTACTAAACCATCAGATTATTAGTTCAGTATTGAACAGGCATAGTAAACTCAGAAAATAATAAAGCACCAGAATGTCAGGAGACTGACTTGCAAAGCATGAAGTGTCAAAATGACAGGTTACAAAGAATGCCTCCTGTAAGAAGCATGCAAAGACATAATGGTTCTCTACTTCTCTGCACTCAAACATTAATTTAAACGGACTAAACATTTACTATTGGCTGAAAATATCATGAGAAGAAAGAACATCCAATCACACAAACATTAGATACCACAACTGCATAAAATGTTAACTTGGAACGGGTTGATTCATTCCTCATCCATTTACGTAACTTCAAACTATTTTAAATGTATCTTGCACATCCTCTTCCGACTTCGATTTGTGGACCCATTCTTTTGGCACATTCCAAATACGCTGTTGCTGGACAGTAGTTACAAAGATATGGAGACATTTCCTGTTGCACCATTTCAACGAGAGACATACATTTTCATTAATACATTGCACAGAACAAATTTGTAACTTGAACAAAAGAAGTTTGTTATATAACGGACATGAGCACATACAAATGTATCAACAGTAAGAAAATGAGTGTTAGATAACGTTGCACTGTGGCCTTGTCTGCTTGAAGCCCAGCAGTAAACAAGAAATACTGATATTATTGCAGCATTTATTTTAGCAGAGAACATGTTCTTAAAGTGACAGAATATTTTCTCATTACAAAGTTAGTACATTATTATAAAACATGTGCAGGCTTTGCATTCGATGGTGGCCAATAATAAAGCACATTTTCGTGTCAACATACATTTTATGATTAAACCATTTCACACATTTGTACATAAACATGATTGAGTAAAAGATAATTAATCACGCTAAATTTCGGCTCTCACACACACACACAGGAGGCTAAATTGTGGTGCAACAAACTTAGAAATCTTCACATAAGGGTTTGCTGTGGAGCAGTCACCGGTCCTTTGTGGGAACACCAGCTTCATTGGTTTAATTTCCTGTTGCTATGGCATTTTGTCATAATTTGTTAGGAAGACTGACAGAGGCTACATTCTGCTGACAGAGGCGGATAACAATGTTCATGTTTTTATTCTAGAAGATACCAGCAGAGACATAGGTGGCATCAAGAGTACAACTCCATCATTTGAAAATTGCGAGCTGCCTGTCTGCCTTCTCAACAAACTGCCAACAGCAACTTACACCCAGGCAACTGACATTCCTCTTGAAGGATCTGTGACTGCTCAACAGTAAAACTGTTGGAAAGAGTTTTCAAACTTGCAGCACCACAGTCCAGTCACATGTGTGAGTCCAAACTGTACAACGCTGTTATTCAAGGATTTTTCACTTCATTGTGCCGTTAAGAAGACTAAGGGCCTGATTCTAACCTTGGCGGACGGCGGAGGCCGTCCGCCAAGGTTCCGCCGCCAAATGACCGCACCGCGGTCACAAGACCGCGGCGGCCATTCTAACATTTCCTCTGGGCCGGCGGGCGCTCTCCAAAAGAGCGCCCGCCGGCCCAGAGGAAATGCCCCTGCAACGAGGACGCCGGCTCAGAATTGAGCCGGCGTAGTTGCAGGGGTGCGACGGGTGCAGTTGCACCCGTCGCGTATTTCAGTGTCTGCATGGCAGACACTGAAATACTTTGCGGGGCCCTCTTACGGGGGCCCCTGCAGTGCCCATGCCATGGGCATGGGCACTGCAGGGGCCCCCAGGGGCCCCGCGGCACCCCCTACCGCCATCCTGTCTCCCGCCAGGAACAGGATGGCGGTAGGGGGTGTCAGAATCCCCATGGCTGCGGAGCGCGCTCCGCAGCCATGGAGGATTCCCCCAAGCAGCGGAAAGTCGGCGGGAGACCGCTGACTTTCCGCTTCTGACCGCGGCTGAACCGCCGCGGTCAGAATGCTCGTGGGAGCACCGCCAGCCTGTTGGCGGTGCTCCCGTGGTCGGTGGCCCTGGCGGCCACCGGCCGCCAGGGTCAGAATGACCCCCTAAATGTGAGGTAGGCACAAGTAAAGGGAGGGAAGAGACGCAGGAAGGAGGGTAGAGGAACACTCAAGAGTGGTGGTGGGCTCTCCATTAAATTCTTGGAGCATGATGTGTCACACACCATCGCCATAGTGATGCACACACTTTCAAGCATGCTTCTTTTGGTAACACGCAAACCCCGGAGAATTGAAGGCTCAGGGTGTGTCCTTTCAGTGAGTGTCTACCTGGGAGAATTAAAGGCACACTACAACTGCTTCTGACTTTGGTGATGCGCACACCTTACACTACTAAAGTGCCTACCAAGGCTTTCATAGAACAATAGAATTGGTGAAGCACACCTTGAAACTCTAAACTGCAGCGTACAAATATACTCCTACATTTGTATCCATGTTACAGGTATCATGCATTGAAAACGTCACATATAGTATTGCAGCATTGTAATACTTACTGGAACAACCTAGCCACTGTTTTTCACTGCTCCTGGATAAGCGAAAGCTTTTGTATACATTATCCTAACTTAGTTTATTGTGTTTCCAGTATGGCTATTATTTTACTGCCACCATCTTTCCTTCAATCTCCTGGAGAACCTCCTAGTGAGATATTTGACTCTTTTTTTTGGCCTACATTGAAGTCTTGGCAAATGGAGCCTGTACATCTCAATGTGAACTTGCACTTTTCAAACCATTGTTTGTAGGCCACAGCATTAAAAGAATTACAAAAATGTACTTCCATTGGACAATAATGCAAGTCAGGTCTGGATCCTTTTAAAGTGCCAGTTAGACAAATAGGCCTAAACTATCGGGAAAACACTAACACTGATGAAAAGATACACATTTTGTAGGAGGAAACAAGGAGAGAATGAAAACATTGAGGGTTATGTAATTGAAATTGTAATTGTAATAGTATTTATATGGCGCTTACTTCCCCTGATGAGGTGTCGAAGTGCTTTTTGACGCGTAGCACGCTATTCCGAAACCCAGGAGGAATTAGTGGTGGATTAGTATAGAAAATATGAGTACAGTATTAGTATTATTATGAGTTAATTTGAGCAGAGGATATGTGAGTTTGTTAGTTAGATTGACTAGAGTAATGGAGGGATAGAAGAGGGAAGAATCCAGAAGTGTTAATTGGGAGTTTAGAGTAATAGAATGAGGCTTGGGATGAGTAAAGGAGAGATGGAGGAGGGAAAAGTCTGTGGAAAGGGTTAGGGAGATCATAGTAGCAGGAGGGGTTTTGGATGAGTCAAAGGTGAGATAAATAAGGGAGAATCTAGTAGGTTTGTTTGGGAGCTCATGGTAGTACACTGAGAGTTGGGGTGAGCTAGATGTGGTAAAGGAGGGAGGAGCTTAGGCAGGGTTACTTTGGAATGAAAGTAGTAGAAAGGGTTTGGGTTGAGTCAGAGTGGGGATGGAAGATAGATTGATAGAGACATAGGGTGACAGAGTGAAGCTTACAAGAGAGTAAATTAATATTATTTTAATTATTTTATTTGATATATATATAATTGTTTTAATATTATTTTAATTTTATTTTTTCTTTTATGTATTTATTATTATTATAATTATTATTATTTTGACTTTTATTTAATTATTTAAAACTTGAATTTTACTTATATATTTTATTTTACTTATTTGTATTACATTTTTCTCTAGTACAGTAGGACTAGGGTAATAAATAGATCTGTAAATACATAGTAAGGGAATATATGTGCAAGGAATATGATAATGGGTATAATAATTGAGGAGAAAAGTACTATTGTATAAACACAGACTTTCAAGATTTGTAATATTTGAAGTTAATTAATAAGTGTACTTTTCTAACATTTATTTATCTTTCCTCAATTTTTGAATAGGGACATGCTTATGATAATAAAACATTTGATCAGTGTGATATAAAAACGAAAGGAGGGATTCATAAGTATCTAATATAATAATAACTTATCTAGGAGCTATGCAATGGCCTATGAACATGTTAAGCATAGAATAATATACACATATATATTTATATACACACACACACACATATATATATATATATATATATATATACATACGCACATGTATACACACACACACATTATTGTCTTTTTACTTGTATGGTGGTGTTCTAAGGCAGGTGCCAATCCTGAGCGGAGGTTTCTTTGTTGAATGTATTGGATTATTTTGTTTCTGATAAAAAGCAGTCTTGTTCCATGTATAGCTTTGTGGGTGATACAAAACAGCTTGAAGGTAGGAACTTCTGGCAATGGGTAACCAGTGTAGTGCTCTCAAGACAGGGGAGATGTGGGCTTGTGACTTTACATGTAATAGTAGCCTTGCAGTAGAGTTCTGATTACGTTGTCGTTTTTTCATAATAGATAGAGATGATCCATGGTAGAGGCCATTGGAATAATCCAGTTTGGACAGTACAAGAGAGAAAATAGCCTGCACCTTGTGTGGAAATCTGAGGTGGGGGAAGATGCGTTGCAGATTCTTCAAGGTGATGAAGCTTGATCGTGCTAATTTGTCCACGTGGGCATTCATCGTTAACTTGGAGTCCATGACAATTTTCAAGGTTTTTAACTTCCTTGGATACTTGAGGAGGTGGTCCGTGATCGTCAGGCCAGGTGCACAGTGGGTCATTATTTTTCCAGTCACCACATGTGAGTATTTCCATTTTGGAAGCATTTAGTTTGAGATGGCTCTAAGTCATCCACTGATAAACAGCTCTGAGGCAAATGAAGATTTGTGAGTTTTCAATGTCTCTGGGTGTTAGGAAGCGCTCATTGTGTGTTGTCTGTGTCCCTTTGTACAAAGCGCTCCATCAAAAGGTATAGGAAAATATAGGGTATTGTACTGTTCTTATGGTTAGGACTTGTCCCTTCTAGTACACCCCCTGGAGTATAGAGAAACCTTCTTTGTTATTGTTTTGGTGTGAGTGTTTGTGTTGTTGATTATACAAAAGACACACTGGTTCTTTATCAGTGCGCAAACCATGCTAAATTCTTCCCCACAAACAAAGTCTTCAAACATAATACTGGTGACTCATCATCCTTGGCACATTTGTTTCCACCTGCTAGGCTCACGTGTCCAACAACGTGAGTTAAAACCTATTTATGCCGAAACAATCATCATTTCCTTGCTTGGCTTCGATAGTTCTGGCTCTTGTGTCAGCGTATTCCTGTGACGATCCTTGGAGTCTCTCTTCGTGTGAGTGAGCAGATTCCTTACAAGAAAGCATTTTGGTTCATCTCTTCTTTCAATCCGTAAATGCAAAGCCCAACAGCTTTACTAGTAAGGTTCTTTTCGCCCCCCTGCGCCCCTGGGTGCTTAAAGGTCAGTGTTTCTTTTACAGAGAAAAAGAGAGAAATTAATGCGACTTTCTCAGGGAAAGACTATTTATAGAGGTGAACACTTATTTCAAAGAAACTGCTGTCTTTTATTTTTTTAACTTTGGAACATTATGGTAAAAGTTAATCAGGACACGTTTTTTAATTGACTATGCAGTAATAGTAATTTCTTTTTTACTTGCTCCGTTTGTCGATAGCTTATAAAGGATCCTGGAATTCTGTTGAAAGAATACAGAGAAATGGAAAGACAATATTGCTTATGCCAATGAAAAGAAGTGAACATTAATGCAACTTCAATTTTACCTGTCAGCACTCATTGCCAGCATTGACTACGGTGTGTGAATGTGTGTTTTGATTTATGCTACATTATTTTCCACAAACTGAAGGGCTATACTTATTTTTGATCATTGTCTCTCACATAGGCATTGTGATATACTAGACAAGAGGCGCGTTCCTTTGGATTGAATGTCATAGGAGTTCCTGATACCAGTTTATCTCTTCCCTCACCCTTCTTCCCTATCCCTCCCCCTCCCCTTTCCTAAGTAGCTGTTACTCTTGCCTTTGAGGGAGTAATTCATAGGGGTGTGGGTGACTTCTTCGCTACCGCGGATACCTGGATTTCAGGTGAGTGGTCCTTGCACTGTCACTGGGGCATTCCAAATTAAGTAATATTTATGTGTCATCTGCATAGTTGTAGCATGCAAGTTAAAAATCACTTATCAATTCTGGTAATTATATCATGTAGATTTTGAAAAGCAAAGGTGAGATGATTGATCCTTGGGGGCCCCTGTTTTGTGAGATAGGGTTTAGACCAGAAGGGGGGAGAATAGATAATATTAGTTCTGTTTTGAAGGTAGGATGTAATCCAGTCGAGAGCAGTCCCTTCTATGCCGGCTTTGTGGAGTCTTTGAATTAGGGTGTCATGGTCAACAGTACCAAAGGCAGCTGAGAGGCCAAGAGAAGTAGTGCAGCAACTCCATTGTGGTCAACTGTGTTTTTAAGGTCATCCCAGATTGCTATGAGTGCCGATTCAGTGCCTCTTCCGTTTTTAAGGTCATCCCAGATTGCTATGAGTGCCGATTCAGTGCCTCTTCCTGTGTGGAATCCAGTTTGGTAGTCTGAAAGTATGGAATTGTCTGCAATGAATTGTAACATCTGGGTGAATGCTGCTCTTTCTATCAGTTTGCCCAGGAAAAGTCCATTTGTGATTGGTCTGCAGTTGTTGGCATCCTGCGGATCTAGGTTTATTTTCTTTAATAACAGACGCTTGTATGCCTTTTCAGGTCTTCAGGAAAAGTTCCTGTAGTTAAAGAGTTATTGATGATTCTTCTGACAGGTGTGGCAGCAGAAGTAGATAAAAGAATGTTTTTGAAGATGTGTGGTGGACAAGGATCAGAAGGGCAACCAGAAGGCCTGCTTGCTTTGAGCAAATCCATAAATTCACCCTGTGATATCTGTTTGAAGAAGTGCAGAGGCTGTGTTGGTTTATTCTTGGAGGGGATTTTAGGAAAGGGGTTGGTGCTGATGGTTTTCATCTATTTTAAATAGGAGTCCAATGTGTCTGCCTTGGTTGTGTAATGAGTTGCCAGTTTGTTTGTGAAATCTTGAGTAGTGGGATGACTCCCTTCCATGCATTTAGGTTTTTGAGATTCATTGAGAATTTTATAAAATTCTTTGGTTGCAGATTTAGCAATATAATTCTGTCTGAGAATTTTTTAGCTTTTTTGATTGATGATTTGTATATTCTGTTTAGTTTGTGTAGCTGAAGTTTGTCTTAAATGTTGTTTGTTGTATTTTAATTCTTGGCAGTAAGGATACTCAAAGCCATGGTGATGGAGTATCCTCATCAGCAAGAATGTGGCCCGCCCGCCAAATGTAAATGCGGGTGAAACTTAGGGTTCATCACGACAGAGACTTCTCCATCTCCACCATAACTAGTCCCTACCGATGGCACCTTGGCGTAAGGGCCGTTGGAGGCTGACCTGTCATTCCACCTATCTAATTTAGATGTTCCAAATGACAGTCAGATTTCACTGCCCATGACTGCCAGGAAAACCCTGCCAGTAAGTGGCAGTGAAAACTGCTAAATCCCCGCCTCCCCATGGGAGGGGACTGTCATGACGAGGGACCATTGTATTTTTTATTTTCAAGAAGAGCGCCCTGTTTTGGGATTTTATTTTTGAAAATAAAGAAGGAACCTGTTTGGTACATGGCTCCATCCCCCTGATGGAGCCCTGCAACAAATAGAAAAATGTATTAATTGGAACTGCTGTGATGCCAGTTCCTGCCAATGCTTTACAAATGACAGCCAGTTTGTCTGTCATTTATAAAGTTGGTGGGCGGTCCCTCCATCAGGGCGATGGAGCAATATTTTCTGTCGCTCTGCAGAATTTGGGCGTCCACCAGTATATAAATGAGGCCATAACTACCACTGAAAAACAACAGCAGGTAGGTTCAAGAGCGACTAGTCCAGAACATACACTGAAGGCTACAATTTGACATTGCTTGGGGTTTAAAACATTCTCAATTTTTTTCTCCAAGAAATAATAAGTGCTTCTTAAATGATGACACCTGCACAAACAGGGAAGACTTCACCTTCCATCCTGCATCTGCCTTCAGACTGTGTCAGGCCCACAGAGGGGAGGAGGAGTAGCCCACACCTGTGTCCAGTTGCAGAGAATTCAAAAGCGGCTGATAAGTCCTGCAGTGAGGGACGCCTGCACTAACAGGGGGGACTTCACATCCCATCCTGTATCTGCCTTCAGACTGCATGAGGCTCAGGGAGAGGAGGAGGGGCTGCCCGTACCTATGTCCAGCTGCCCAGCATTCCAAAGCATGCTGTAACTTCTGCAGTGCAGGACACCTGCACCTAGAGGGGGGACTTCACATCCCATCCCAAATCTGCCTTCAAACTGCTTGAGGTCCAGGGAAAGGAGGAGGTGATGCCTGCACCTGTGTCCAGCATTCAAAAGCGGCCCATAACTCCTGCAGCGTGGGATGCCTACACTAACAGGAGGGACTTCACATCCCATCCTGCATTTGCCTTCAGACTGTGTGAGGTCCAGGGAGAGGAGGCGGGGCCGCCTGCACCTGTGTCCATTTGTCCAGCATTCAAAAGCGGCCTGTACCTCCCACACAGCAGGAAATGCATGGGACGTGCCCAGGCATGTGCCCAGGGAAAGACTGGGCCAAGAGGGGCCTGGCCTGTCTGTGCCTGTCCGTGGCCAGACAGGCTGGGCTGGGCCTGCCCATCCCTCTGACTTGGGAGGTAACATTTAGAAGTCACCGGTGAGTGTCCCTGTGTTGTAATTGATTGCAGCAATGGGCAAAAGTAAAGCTGTGAGTCTATCTAAGCCAACAAACATAGATACAATGCTAGAAAGAGTGATTGGGGTTGTGTCAAATGAAATCGCCCTAACGGAGCGCAGGCTGTCCCTCGCCCAGACAACCATCCCTGGGGGGGAAGCAAAGGTTAAGGAATCATTCCCAATGTGTGACTCGTTACTGGCAGTGGACCAGAGAGCTGTGATAATATGACAATCTCTAGTGGTGTCACCTCTAAACTGAATTATTTTATTGCATTACCTGCTCCTGGCTCACCCCTAGAAACCTTGAGGGCCTTCGGCTCACGTCCCTTGGTGAGCCAGCCATCAAACGTAAACAATCCACTGCTTTGAGTGCCAAGGTAAAATCCCAATCTGGTTTATGCTGGGAGAGTAGCAAATATACTGTCTTCACGACATGTAGACACTGAGAAACTGTGCAGCAGATATTAAGCAATTTTAGAGGTCCAGCTTAAACTGGTCAAAGACTGTTTGATGTAATAGAATCTTATTTAGCGGGAGCACATAAGACCAGATGTATGTAGGCTATTGGGCCGTTAGCTACCAGTAAAATGCCTTTTGGCATATATGTGATGCTATTAATTGTGTTTGACCAATGACTTTGTGTTTCACCAATGCGCATATTAGTTGCTCAATGTTCACCAGTAGCACATTAGATGTTGTATTCAGTTTAGCTGCCTATTGGCTTTAACGTGGCATTAGGCATTACATTTGGTATTTAGTTTAGCTGCCTATTGGCTTTGACATGGCATTAGATATTACTTTCTGTATTCACTTTAGCTACCTATTGGCTTTGACATGGCATTAGACATTACGGGGGTCATTCTGACCCTGGCGGCCGGTGACCGCCAGGGTCACCGACCACGGGAGCACCGCCAACAGGCTGGCGGTGCTCCCGAGGGCATTCTGACCGCGGCGGTTCAGCCGCGGCCAGAAAGGGTAAACCGGCGGTCTCCCGCCGGTTTACCACTGCCCTTGTGAATCCTCCATGGCTGCGGAGCGCGCTCCGCAGCCATGGGGATTCTGACACCCCCTACCGCCATCCTGTTCCTGGCGGGTCTCCCGCCAGGAACAGGATGGCGGTAGGGGGTGCCGCGGGGCCCCTGGGGGCCCCTGCAGTGCCCATGCCCATGGCATGGGCACTGCAGGGGCCCCCGTAAGAGGGCCCCGCAAAGTATTTCAGTGTCTGCTAAGCAGACACTGAAATACGCGACGGGTGCAACTGCACCCGTCGCACCCCTGCAACTACGCCGGCTCAATTCTGAGCCGGCGTCCTCGTTGCAGGGGCATTTCCTCTGGGCCGGCGGGCGCTCTTTTGGAGAGCGCCCGCCGGCCCAGAGGAAATGTCTGAATGGCCGCCGCGGTCTTTTGACCGCGGTGCGGTCATTCAGCGGCGGTACCTTGGCGGACGGCCTCCGCCGTCCGCCAAGGTCAAAATGACCCCCTACATTTGGTATTTAAGTTACCTGCCTATTAGCTTTAACGTGGAGTTAGACATTGCAGATGAGCTGTATTTTTCCAAGCTGTGTTTTTCACACGAGACCCTAGCTGATAAGAGAGAGTATAGTTGGTGTTTTCCTTTCTGCTCAGCCTTGGGAAGAGGAGGGGTCTAGGAGATCTGGCCAGTCTCCAAAGGCTTGCTTAGTTTTCCCAAGTCTGAGAGGAGGGGGCACGTTTTTGGAACAATGGCTCTGGACAACAGCGAGGGAATTACATAGAAACTATCTTGACTTCAGACAGGAACCGACGTCAGTTGCCTGTCCCCGCCTGGGTAGAAAATCTCTTTCTCGCATTTGAACCGGAGTCATCAACTTGAAGCCCCAGAAAGATAAAGCTGAGTTATAGGCCCTACAGCCTTGCCCTACAGTGATGCAATTTTGACTTTTATTCTTTGCTTTGAAGTTATGCTATAATATAATCACATGTATTTGCTGTGTACATTGCAACTGAGAAGTACTTTGATATATTTTGATTTTATTGCTGCAACTACTTTTGAACGTGTGCTTCCAATCTACTAATTTTGTCTTTCAGGAACCTCGTGGTGAAGTAATAATAACAATAAATGTCTTCTTTAAACTCAGAAGTGCATTCCAGAGAGGTTCTGAAAGCTCGGTCATGAGATAAGAGCAGGAAAGCAGAACATTTTGGCGTTCGTCGTCAGTCTTGAGAGTCGGACTTGGAGATTGGAAGTGCACTATTTAAAAGTATAATTGTTTTTTGTTGTTTAGAGAATTAAAGAAGCACAGCAGACCATGTTTGAAAATGCATGTGAAGTTAAACTGCCTTATGGTGCTGTGAGAAACATGTTTTCTTGTTTATCAGGACTGTGTGAGTCTTGGGATGAGTGCTGTGATAAAGCATATTTAGAAAATGTGCCTTTTGAAAGAAATGATGTTCCTTTTGTTCTTGACAGAAGGGTTTGGATACTTTTGTCTGCTCACAGAAAATGCAGGAGAGATGTAGGCAGTTAGAACATGAAAATAAGAATTTACGTGAGCAAATTAGCCAGGACACATTATTGCAAGATAATGCTGAAATCTATAAAACTGCTCTTGTAGAAGAATCTGGCTTTTCCCATTCCAATAATGAGGGGGTTAAAACAGCTGTGGGCCAGTCCGAGCCTCAGTGTGAGCAGCGCATAGTGTAGAACAGCCCACAGTTTTTGGCAGCTGAAGTGCATTCCTTAACAGATAACACTGAGAACAGAGTTAGGAATGTGATTTACAGACCGCTTTTGCAAAGTAAAATTAATTCAGACAAGGCAGAAGTACTGTGCAGTTACTGGGAATTCAGTGGAACCCAGAAAATAGACAGATGTTGTCACAAGTAAAAGAAAAGATTTTAGAGTTTTTTACAATTTGCACTAAGCAAGAGACACCGAGTTTCATGAGCTTGTTTGATTTTTGGAAACAGTATAGCCCTCATCTGAGTGAAATCTTAACACTTTGGTACAAAGTAACTAGGAAAAAACATGAGCAGCTGCGCGCTTTTGATTTGGAAAATTAAATAATTCAGACTTTAGGTTTCTTCGCAGTGCAAGAGGGAAACACTGATTTACATGTAAATCAGGAACAGGGGAGGGCAAGAGTGCCCCTGGAACTTTGGAGTAAGCTTTTGACTTGTTATTGGGCTCTAGTGAATACATTAAATGATAATGTAATTCTGAAACCTGAAATATCAAGCATGCAGTGGGTGATGAGTTCACATAACTCTCACAGTTTAGGACAGGCACAGGAGGCTAATATCATACACTGTATCTGGTACATGCAAGACAGGGCTAGAGGCACTGCAGCCCTACACGAACAGGTGTCATAAGCCCCTTTTCAGGATGTGGAGAAGGTGCAAGGAGTACCACAGGTAAAAGAGTCACCAGTGAAACTGAGTGCACCATTTGAATTCGTGTCCCCCGAGGATAAAAAGCATGTTTGTTTGACTATTGATTCAGATTTGTACAACGTGTATCAGACTTTAAAGCAAGAGCTGTTTGAGATGTGTCATTTTTACACTAATTCTTGGTTCACTGCCAATGGTTTAGCCATTTGGTTTTCCACATGGCTTGTATCTAACTGGTTCAATTCCCCTGCAGATGTTAAAGAGCAAAATTCAGAGAGAGAAGTGTCCACCAAGAATTCTGACTTAGTGGGGATGGCTAAGTGGGTGCACCAGAAATGTGGACAGCTGGGAGAAAAAGCCACTTTCAGGTGGGCAGAGATTAGAGAGATGCACATTCCCCTAGATTTGATAAAAACTGTGAATTTGCAATGTCCTATTTGTCAGCACGCACAACAGCAATCTGTCCCACAAACAGTCAAAGATCAGTTGGGGAGAGGAAAGTTACCAGGACAGATATGGCAAATTGATCAGGTTTTAGGGAGAGTGATTGCTGCAGATTACCAAGTCAAAATCAAAATTATGCTGATAACTAGAAGATAATCTGATTCATTCCTACAGATTGGAGACAGAATTGCCCAACTTGTCAAAAGTGCAGTGAATGGAGGTTTGGTAAAGAAGGAGTCTGCCCCAGCCCTTCTGACAGTACAAGGAAAGGGAAGCTGTGGTGCAGCAGATAAAAACCTTAGTGCTAAGGTGTGGGTTGAATCCCCAAATGACCCTCCAGAACCTGCAGAAATTATAACAAAGGGTCCCAAGATCATAAAACAAGGAAAGGAAGAGGAAGGGCACATTTCAGATGACAAATGTTATTTGCAAGAAAAGTCATACTTTTTTCTTTTGCAGATCCTACCACGTCTCGCCACTGAGCATGAGTGTGCTGTGTGGTCTCCCTTCGGGTGTGTGCGTGTAGGGTCGGGGGAGGTACCGAACCTCCAACCTGAACCTGATTGATTAAAGTACAAACCCCATGGATCCATTGTGCGCAACTGGCGCATTCAGTTCGAGTTCAACTTGCTTGATTACATTCTTCCACTGGCACTAAGCAACCTTATCAGTTAACTGTCTGTATTTTCGTGTGGAACTCTGACTTTCGCTTACATTCCAGCAAACCTTTCAGGTGGACCGTGTACCTTTACATGAGTAGAACTCATGCTACATCAAATTGCTATTTTAGAGACACTATTATCTCAATCAGAGTATATAAGCTTCAGTCTTTTCATTGTAGATGTATCTGATGTGAAAGGTTATGAGATCAATATGTTAATGCATTGCTTTTATCATTCAAATCTGATTTGCTTATAATGTGTTTTTTTGTGTTGATGTTTTTGTTTTTTGTTTTTGTTTGAAATAAGAGGTATGTAAACAAAAATTCATTGGTCATAGGGTGGAGTGTGATGCTATTAATTGTGTTTGTCCAATGACTTTGTGTTTCACCACTGCACATATTAGTTGCTTAATGTTCACCAGTAGCACATTACATGTTGTATTCAGTTTAGCTGCCTATTGGTTTTAACGTGGCATTAGACATTACATTTGGTATTCAGTTTAGCTGCCTATTGGCTTTGACATGGCATTAGACATTACATTCTGTATTCAGTTTAGCTGCCTATTGGCTTTGACATGGCATTGGACATTCCATTTGGTATTTAGGTTACCTGCCTATTGGCTTTAACGTGGAGTTAGACATTGCAGTTGAGACATTGCAGATGAGCTGTGTTTTTCCAAGCTGTGTTTTTCCACATGATAGACCAAGCTGTGTTTTTCACACCAGACCCTAGCTGATAAGAGAGAGTACATTTGGTGTTTTCCTTTCTGCACAGCCTTGGGAAGAGGAGGGGTCTAGGAGATCTGGCCAGTCTCCAAAGGCTTGCTTAATTTTCCCGAGTCTGAGAGGAGGGGGCACGTTTTTGGAACAATGGCTCTGGACAACAGCGAGGGAATTAGATAGAAACTATCTTGACTTCATACAGGAACCGACGTCAGTTGCCTGTCCCCGTTTGGGTAGAAAATCTCTTTCTCGCAGTTGAACCGGAGTTATCAACTTGAAGCCCCAGAAAGATGAAGCTGAGTTATAGCCCCTACAACCTTGCCCTACGGTGATAAAATTTTGACTTTTATGCTTTGCTTTTAAGTTATGCTATAATATAATCGCATGTATTTGCTGTGTACATTGCAACTAAGAAGTTCTTTGATATATTTTGCTTTCATTGTTGCAACTACTTTTGAACGTGTGCTTCCAATCTACTAATTTCGTCTTTCAGGAACCTCTTGGTGAAGTAATAATAACAATAAGGCCCTCATTACAACATTGGCGGTAAAAGCCGCTTACGGCCGCGCAGAAGACCGCCAATACACTGCCGCGGAATTCCGCCACATCTATTATGACCCACTGCTCGGAATCTGCCAAAATTCAGACACCCACACAAGTCCGTGACACCAAAGGTCAGTGATAAACCGGCGATAACAAATCCTCCACGGTCACGCCACCAGAAACACGCCCATGCTATTACGACCCACGAATCCACGCGGCGGTCTTTCAACCGTGGTATTCCATTGGCGGTACACAGCACCGCGCTCAAAATACACACACATCTCCAAAACACCACCACATTGGACAATTCGAAATACACACACCTGATACACATACAAACACCACTCCCACACACCCAACACAATATAAAACACACACCCACAAACCCCTATGACCCAAAATTAGAGACGAAGGCGACAGATAGAGAGCACAGCAATAGACAACCCCACCACACAGAGGCACAAAACACCATCACCCACACAACATCCACGCACAAAACACCACACACCACTACACATCACCACACTCATCACCACATGCACCACCCCACACATCACCTACACCACCCCATGGCACGCCAAAGACACCCCAGGTTTTTGGAGGAGGAGCTCAGGGTTATGGTGGAGGAAATCGTACGGGAATAGCCACAGCTATTTGGATCACAGGTGCAGCACACCTCTATAGCTAGGAAGATGGAGCTATGGCAAAGAATCGTGGACAGGGTCAACGCAGTGGGACAGCACCCAAGAAATCGGGAGGACATCAGGAAGAGGTGGAACGACCTACGGGGGAAGGTGCGTTCAGTGGTCTCCAGGCACAACATCGCGATTCAGCGGACTGGCAGCGGACCCCCACCTCCTCCCCCACAACTAACAACATGGGAGGAGCAGGTCTTGACCATTATGCATCCAGAGGGCCTCGGAGGAGTTGGTGGAGGAATGGACACTGGTAAGTCAAATCTCAACTATCATATCCCCCACCCTACATGCATGCTATCACACACCCCCACCCTCACCCCTCCCCTATCACTCCAACTCCTCACTAATGTACTAATAACACAAACCACCCATCCCAACACCAAGCCCTGCATGACACAACAAAGCATGGACACCCATCACTAAAGCATGCCCACTGCACATACCCATAACACCCCCGAACCATCATCACACAAGCCCCCACACAGGAATGCTTGCACTGGGGTACACGCACACCCACCCATTGCACACCATGACACACACAGATGCAATAATCATGCTTTTATACCCCTGCAGGACCACTACGTAACGTCACCAGACAGGAGGGTCCAGACATCTCTACCCCACCCACAGAAGAGGCCCACAGTGATGACAGCAGCTCTGGCCAACTGGATCCAGATGACCAGCCCGGACCATCGTGGGCCTCAAGACAGTCGGTTCCCCTCGCACAGGCACAGCCCAACACTGACCTTCCACCCTCTGGTAACACCAGCACAGCACCCACCCAGCGGGCCCATACCTCCGTACCCAGGACACGTCAATCAGCTGTGTGTCCACCACTACAGGGAACCCAGGATAACCCACCACCCCAACAACAACTAGGACCTGGGGGCAGTGGTAGTGGGCACACGGTCCAGGGGACGGAGGCACAGGAACACAGGGGAACTGGGAGGGCTGCTGTGTGACAGGGGGTGGACAGGCCAAGGGAACCCACTCTCGACGAGGCCCTCTCCTCCATCATGGGAGCATACCACCACTCCCAGGAGACGATGGCTACAGTCCTGGCCAAGTTTCAGGAGACCCAGCGCATGCAGGAGGAACAGTATTTGGGGTTCAGGGAGGAGCTCAGAACCATCAGCTCCGCCCTGGGCTCCATCGTAGGGGTGCTGAAGGACATACAAAAGACCATGAGGGACACCGTGGCACTCCAAGGGGCCCCTGACACTAGCCTGGACGATGAACTGCCCACCACCTCTGCCGGCGCTAGTGGACAGGAAGCCCCGCCACAGGACCACCACACCAGCACCCCACCCCCTGCAGACGGAGAACCACCCCGCAAGTGGTCCCTGAGATCCAGGAACAGAACAGAGCAAGATGGCAAGACCCCCGCCAGGAAATGAGACCACCCTGATTGTCCTCTCACTGTCCCACTTTGTTACCCTGTCCAGATTGGAACTGCCCAAGCTCCACTTCCTATGCCCATATGGGCAATGCACCTGTGAGACTAATAGACTGGACTCTGCCATGGACATTCCTCCACCATCACCCATCACCATTTTGCCACCCCGCCAATAATTAGCACTTCAATAAACACCCTTGAACCACAAAACAATCTGGAGTCAGTCTGTGATTTAGAAAATGTGTATTATCTATGACAATGACAAAAACCGTTCGCAAATGTAATGTCAACATACCTATGTTACACATCACAAGCCCATGAAGGATGCAAGCAGATGACACACGTTGGTAACCACACCTGTGAAACCATAATGGAAATGTATCACTCAGTTAGCAAATACTACTTCAAATTGACAGACAGGACAGAGGTAGAAGTGTGAAAGTAAATGTAATAGTAAAAAAATTGTTCTCACCTGTGTGTCACTGGAAATATTGCTGTATGACAGAGTCCCTGTTGTCAATGTCTTCTTCCTCTGCTTCCTCCTCATCACTGTCCACAGGCTCCAGAGCAGCCACAACACCGTCATCTGGACCATCCTCCTGCAGAAAAGGCACCTGGTGTCGCAAAGCAAGATTGTGAAGCATCGAGCAGGCGATGATGATCTGGCACACCTTCCTTGGTGAGTAGAATAGGGAACCACCTGTCATATGGAGGCACCTGAACCTGGCCTTCAGGAGGCCGAAGGTGCGTTCGATCGCCCTCCTAGTCCACCCATGGGCCTCATTGTAGCGTTCCTCTGCCCTGGTCCTGGGATTCCTCACTGGGGTCAATAGCCATGACAGGTTGGGGTAACCAGAGTCCCCTAATAGCCACACACGGTGCCTCTGGAGTTGACCCATCACATACGGGATGCTGCTATTCCGCAGGATGTAGGCGTCATGCACTGAGCCAGGGAACATAGCATTTACCTGCGAGATGTACTGGTCTGCCAAACATACCATCTGTACATTCATCGAATGATAACTCTTCCGGTTCCTGTACACCTGTTCACTCCTGTGGGGGGGGACCAAAGCCACATGGGTCCCATCAATGGCACCTATGATGTTAGGGATATGTCCCAGGGCATAGAAGTCACCTTTAACTGTAGCCAAATCCTCCACCTGAGGGAAAACGATGTAGCTCCTCACGTGTTTCAGCAGGGCAGACAACACTCTGGACAACACGTTGGAAAACATAGGCTGGGACATCCCTGATGCCATGGCCACTGTTGTTTGAAATTACCCACTTGCTAGGAAATGGAGCACTGATAGCACCTGCACTTGAGGGGGGATTCCTGTGGGTTGGCGGATTGGTGACATCAGGTCTGGCTCCAACTGGGTAAACAGTTCCTGGATTGTGGCACGGTCAAACCTGTAGGTGATGATCAAACTTCTTTCCTCCATTGTCGACAGGTCCACCAGCGGTCGGTACACCGGAGGATGCCGCCATCTCCTCACATGTCCCAGCGGACGGTGCCTATGAAGCACAACAGCGACCACAGAGTCAAACAACTCAGAGGTATATACCCACAGTCTACACAGAACACCATTCATACACAAAATGTGGCCTGTATTTGTGTTGTGAGACAAGGCCTAGGTATGTGTGACGCAGTTGGTAATTAGGCCATGTGGGCCCCTGAAATGGCGGGTGCCTGACCTCTAAACTGGGACAATGGGATGTGAGGTAACTGCGTTGGCGTTGTACACCGTCGCGGTAGGCGGTCGAAGACCGCGGCGCAATGCTGCATTGGTTAACATTGGACCCTATGGGTCCAAGGAGCCAATGACGATGTACGCCGGCGATGACGGTACGCACCGCCGCGGACGTGACCGCCGTGGACGTGACTGCCATTTCCTACCTGTTGAATCACTCGATACCTGATCTTCGACAGGAGAGGACCTACACTGCAAGTGCTGCTGTGACCTCGGTCTGGAAGAGACAATGACTCGTGCATCTGGGGAAAGGGCCCCTGCCTTCACTGCAGAGGAGTTGGAGAAGCTCGTCGATGGGGTCCTCCCCCAGTACACGCTACTCTACGTTCCTCCAGACCAACAGGTAAGTACACAGGGAGCATGTTGTATGGGCTATGCCTGTGTGGAGAGGGCTGGTTGTAAGAAGGAAGGGGGCAGAGTTCTGCGTGCATGAAGGACTGTGAATGCATGTGCCACATGGCAAGGGTAGGGATGTGGGCCACTCACTTTGACGGTGCAGTTGCTAATGACTTCTCTTCTTCCCCTGTATATGTCATGTAGGTCAGCGCCCACCAGAAGAAGGATATTTGGCGTGCCATCGTCAAGGACGTCCGGACCATGGGGGTCCACCAGAGACGGAGCACCCACTGCCGGAAAAGATGGGAGGACATTCGCCGCTGGAGCAAGAAGATGGCGGAGGCTCAGCTAGGGATGGCCTCCCAACGTGGGAGGGGTGCCCGTCGCACCATGACCCCCCTGATGTTCCGGATCCTGGCGGTGGCCTACCCTGAGTTGGATGGGCGCATGAGGGCATCACAGCAGACACAAGGGGGTGAGTACACTCACATTCTCATGACTTTGCGCGCGGTGGAGGGGTCTGGGTGGGGGAGGAGGGCTGTGGGTTTCTCTAGGCCAGGGCGAGTTCCGTAGGCTAGGCCCCTCCGGAATGCAGGCCATGTGCCACTCCACCCCACCTCTGTAGAGTGCCAAGTACAGGTATACATGCCCCTGTGTCATCTATGTGGGCAGATGACACTCACAGCCATGTAGGCAATATCCCAGGAACTGCATCTGTAGAGGCCAAGAGCACGGCGTAGTGCAGTGGGCTGCTGTGTCTGTATTGTCCACCAACGGTAGCGGTAAGCCATGCACTCAACCTGTCTTTCTTCTGTTTCCCCACCCCTTTTTGTGCTCTCCCTGTTCTTTTGTGCATCAGCATCATCAGGCGGAGGTACAGTGGCACCGGAGTACGAGGGGGCTGCATCCCACAAGGCCATGGAGGGCCACACCACGGACTCAGAATACACCAGTGGGACGGAGGGCGAGGGGAGCTTCACGTCGGTCACCGGATCAGCAAACAGCGACACGGACTTGTCCTCCGATGGGAGCTCCCTTGTGGTGGCGGCACCATCTGTGGCCGCCACTTCTACAGGTAAAGCCGCCACCTCCCCTACCAGCACCGCCCTCCCAGCAGCCCCTCAGCCTTCGCTCCGTGCCCGCTCATCCAGGAGGGTGGGCATCACCTTCGCCCCAGGCACCTCAGCCACTGCCCCTGTCACCCCTGCTGCCCTCAGTGAGGAGGCCATTGACCTCCTCAGGTCACACACTGTTGGGCAGTCTGCCATTGTGAATGCCATCCAGGGTGTAGAAAGGGAGTTGAAACACACTAATGCATTCCTGGAGGGCATTCATTCTGGTCAGGCTGCCCATCATCGAACCCTGCAATCGCTGGCCTCAGCACTGATGGCAGCCATTGTCCCTGTGTCTAGCCTCCCCCCAGACCCAATCCCCTGTACCCCAGCCTATCCCAAGCACACCATCAGACCAGCCTGCACACACCTCAACACACAAGGGCAGCTCAGGCAAACATAGGCATCACACATCCCACAGGCACTCACACAAGCATCACCCACATACAGACACAGCAACATCCACTGCCTCCACTGTGTCCCCCTCCTCGTCGTCTCCCTCCTCCCTCCCAGTCTCGTCTACACTCTCACCTGCATGCACTACCACTACAGCCACTAGGACTCGCACCAGAACACCCAGAACCACACCCCGCTCACCTGCACTCAGCACCCCCACTACCATTTACACGTCCCCTGTGTCCTCTACCAGTGTGTCTGTGACGCCCCCTCCCAAAGTACACAAACGAGGGCACCCACACACCCAACATCCATCCACCTCACGACATCCGCCAGAACATGCAACTGCACCCAAATCATCTAAAGTTACACCTCCTACAACCACCTCCTCTTCCTCCACTCCCAGACCCCCTCCAGCTACCTGTCCCAGTGTTCGTCAGAAACTTTTCCTGAGCAACCTTGACCTCTGTCCCCCCACCCCCCCACCTCCAATTCATAGGTCCCGTACTAGCACCTCAGCCAAAAATAGTCCGGTACCAGTGGTGCGTGTTAGAGGTATGTGGAGTGCACCGGGCACCAGGGCAGCCAGTGTGACACGGAGCCAAACTCAAGCATCGTTAGTCCATGTGCGGCTGGGACAGTGACGGAACTGGGACCGTCACGGGGAGCGTGATGCACTCTGGGCACCAGTCCCCCTCCAGAACCAGTGGAGAACTGCATCCACCACCTGAATCCTTCACAGGATGAAGCACTCTGGGCACCAGTCCCCCTCCAGAACCAGTGGAGAACTGCATCCACCACCTGAATCCTTCACAGGATGAAGCACTCTGGGCACCAGTCCCCCTCCAGAACCAGTGGAGAACTGCATCCAACACCTGTATCCTTCATAGGATGAAGCACTCTGGGCACCAGTCCCCCTCCAGAACCAGTGGAGACTGTTATCCACTTGAGAGTCTGTGGCTTTGCACTCCCCAGGAACAATCAGTGGGCAACCCACCCACTGCAGAGACTTGAGAGACTGTGGCTTTGCACTCCCCAGGATAAAGCAGTGGGCAACCCACCCACTGGAGAGACTTGAGAGACTGTGGCTTTGCACTCCCCAGGATAAAGCAGTGGGCAAACCACCCACTGGAGAGTCTTGAGAGACTGTGGCTTTGCACTCCCCAGGATAAAGCAGTGGGCAAACCACCCACTGGAGAGACTTGAGAGACTGTGGCTTTGCACTCCCTAGGATACATCAATGGGCATGGAGCCCCGTCGTGGATCTGGCGTGGTGCTGTCATCTGGCTGAGGTGCCCCCCCTTCCCTTCCCCCTGAGGTGCCTGTTGTATTTCTATCTGATGCCCCTGCAGTTTTCGCTCCGTTTCTGGACAGGTATTGTGTGTGGGCCTCGCCCATGCATTGTGGGCCCAGTGGTCCATGGACATTGAATTGTGCATACCTGCACTACTAATCGTGATGTATATATTTGGAATGTGTATATATTTATGTATATATGAGCTTACTATATTTTGATACATTACAATGGTTGTACTGATTTCCTTTTGTCTTTGCATTCTTCCGGGGGGGTTGGGGGTTGTTACTGTGATGTTTGGAAATGCATTGGTGTGTGTGTTGTAGTGTGCGAGGGTCGGGTTGGGGGTGGGGGTGTTGCATGTGTGTGTCCCTGACTTTTGCCTCCCCCCTCCCCTATGTCGTAGGTGCAGTACTCACCGTTGTCTTTGGCGCCGCCGTTGCTGATGTTCGTAGAGGAGCAGGAAGACAAGCGCAGGGAGTATTTGTAGTTCCGGCTCCATGGTGCCCTCCTTCCTCGTGGAGTGTGTTAAGGTGAGCGTTTTCCCATTGCAAAAGCTGTTTCCGCCGTGTTTTTATCCACGGTGAATCCGCCCCGGAA
The DNA here is from genome assembly GCF_031143425.1 of Pleurodeles waltl. Lineage (NCBI taxonomy): Eukaryota > Metazoa > Chordata > Amphibia > Caudata > Salamandridae > Pleurodeles > Pleurodeles waltl. The sequence continues at coordinate 763,701,322 of NC_090448.1, read as the reverse complement.
ATGGTGGCGGATTGGCCTGTTGTAATACTGTGGGCGGTACTTTGTCTTCCGCCTGTCTGTTGGTGGTGACCGCTGCGCTGCTTGTCTGTACCGCCGTGGCGGTCGGAGTGTTAAAGTGGCTGTCTATGTTGGCGGTTTCTGCCACGGTCATAATTCCCTTTTTTTGTCCGCCGGTCTGTTTGCGGTATTACCGCAGCTCTAACACCGTCCGCCAGGGTTGTAATGACCCCCTAAATGTCTTCTTTAAACTCAGAAGTGCATTCCAGAGAGGTTCTGTAAGCTCGGTCATGAGATAAGAGCAGAAAAGCAGAACAATATACCAACCCAATTTTGCGAGTCGGTAACCGATTACCAACTCGCAAAATAGGGTTTGTGACTTACTAATAAGAAGGGGCAAGCCAAAGGCGCCCCTTCCTAATAGCAAGATGCACTGGTATGTAGGAATGTTGTGCGACTGGGAATACGTTCGCAAAACATTTGCAGTTACCACCAACTTCAAGTTAGTGATAACCCATTCGCAAAGGGGTCCCCAAGGAACCCCTTCCCCTTTGTGAATGGGGGTGCAAACATTTTTAAGAGTAGGCAGAGGTCCCACTCTTAAAAAATGAAAAGAAAACTTTTCAGTTTTTTATTGAAATGCATCCATTCTTCTTTAGGGAAAACAAGCTGGATTACAAAAAAGGCTGCTTTATTTAAAAAGCAATCACAGACATGGAGGTCTGATGACCCCAGCAGGCCACCACCCCTGTGACTGCAGCCATTCACAATGGGTTGCAAATTGCGACAAGCCTCATGAATATTGATGAGGCAGGTCAATTTGCGACATACTGCGGATCAGTAAATGTCTCTGAGGCACATTGATACATTACAGTTTGTGATTTCCTAAATGCGAATCGCAAAGTAGATTTTTCATACATCTGGCCCATAGAAACCTAAATGCAGATGATACTAAAGGTCATTGCAATGCAAACGCAGCAAAGCCCGTGCACAGAGACATTCGTTAGAGGAACATGGAGGAAAGGTTTCAGTAGGCCAGAGAATCCTTGAAGACTCAGAGGTGTCCTATTCCTACCCAACAGGACCAGGTGACCGTTCAGGGTGAAACGGGTCCGGCTCAGGACTTGGGAGTCCACCTAACAAGGGAGGGTTGTATTAGGAGGCCTTGTGACAGCACCAGCTGCAAAAACTACCCCCATGTGGTCCTAGCCTTGCTCACAAAGGTCAACCAGGGTCTGAACCAGTGACACCCTCAGGAATTTATATCTTCCCTTGAGTCTTACCCTCTGGTGGTTGTTGTGGCAGGTATTTCCCTGCTAAAGCCAGAAGTAGTGGAATCTACTCAAGAACTTATGTGCAAAGCCAAATATTGATGTGTCGCTAAAGAAGGGATGAATAGTTTAAGTTGAGATAATATTATATTGGCTAGAAGGGTGGGCTGGGTGAGTCATCGGTCAAAGGCATTTGATGGGGAATGCATAGTGCTAAATTTTAACCACCCTGACTTTGCTGGGTGTATTTTATACCATTGTGTGGCAAGAGAATTTCAGTTAAAGCGGCGGTAATACCGCAAACAGGCCGGCGGAAAAAAAAATGGAATCATGACCATGGCGGAAACCGCCAACATAGACAGCCACTTTAACACTCCGACCGCCACGGCGGTAGAAACAAACACCGCGGCGGTAACCGCCAACAGACAGGCAGAAGACAATGTACCGCCCACCCTATCACAAGATGCCTATCCGCCACCTTTTCCGGGGCGGAACCAACGCGAACAAAAACACGGCGGAAACAGTACACAGAAAGGAAAACACTCACCTCTCCACACCCCACGAGGAACCAGGACGCCATGGAACCCGAATTGCAGATACTGCCGAAGCTGGTCTTCCTTCTCTTTTATCAGGAGCACCAAAGATGGCGGCGACGACCACGGTGAGTACTGCACCTACAACACAGGGGAGGGGAGAGGGAAAAGAGAGTGACACACACACGCTACACCCCCACCCCCACCCACAACACCATACATACAATTACATGCAGCAACAGTACACATACACCCCCCCCCCCACTCCCTGGAAGAACGCAAGGACAAAAGGAAATGATTTGAACAAATGTTATCATGTGAAATCTCATTATCAAAGTTCAAAATCCAGTCCGTGGACCACTGGGCCCAAAATGCATGGGCGAAGCCCACACTAGATACCTGACTGGAAACAGAGAGAACAATGGAGGGGCATCAGATCGAAATGAAACAGGCACCTCAGGGGGAGCGAGAGGGGGGGCACCTAAGCCAGATGAATGCACGACGCCACTGCTGCACGAGGGGGCTCCATGCCCATTGCTGTATCCTGGGGAGTGCAAAGCCACAGTCTCTCAAGTCTCTCCAGTGGGTGGTTTGCCCACTGCTTTATCCTGGGGAGTGCAAAGCCAAAGTCTCTACAGTGGGTGGTTTGCCCACTGCTTTATCCTGGGGAGTGCAACGCCACAGTCTCTCAAGTCTCTCAAGTGGGTGGCTTGCCCACTGCTTTATCCTGGGGAGTGCAAAGCCACAGTCTTTTAAGTGGATGTCATTCTCCACTAGTTCTGGAGGGGGCCTGGTGCCCAGAGTGCTTCATCCTGTCAAGGACTGAGGTTGTGGATGTCATTTTCCACTGGTTCTGGAGGGGGTCCGGTGCCCAGAGTGCTTCATCCTGCCAAGGACTGAGGTAGTGGATGTCATTCTCCACTGGTTCTGGAGGGGGGCCTGGTGCCCAGAGTGCTTCATCCTGCCAAGGACTGAGGTGTAGTGGATGTATCTCTCCACTGGTTCTGGAGGGGGCCTGGTGCCCAGAGTGCTCCACGTGCAGTGGAAGCTGCCCAGGGTCCTGGAACTCACCACCAGCCTCGGGCGACTGACCACTGGGGTGCCGCGGGGCCGCTGGCGGTGCTTGCGGTGGTGTCTGTGGTGGCCGTGCTGGTGGCGGTGTCTGTGGTGGCGGTGCTGGCGGCGGGGTCTGTGGTGGCAGTGCTGGTAGGGGTGCAGGTGGCGGTGTTCGCCGCCGTACAGGTTGGCGTGGACGTGGACAGAAAGTGTGACACTGGTCCCTCAGTCTGTGCCACCATGCCCTCTCCTGACCTGCCCTTCTGTTTTTGGCCCTTCCCCACCTTTGATGGTGGTGCAGTTGTCTTGCCACTATCCCCTTTTGTTTTCACTGACCCCTTGGTGGCTGGTGGTTTCGGCATCTCCCTCCGGGATGTGGGCACTTTTTTCACCTTGGCAGGTGGCGTAATGTCCTTGCCCTCGCTACGTGGCACACTGGCAGCCCTGATGGTTGACGCACTCCATGACTCCACAGATGCTGGCACCACTGTGCCTGGGGCTGTGGTGGCTGAGGTGCTGGGCTGGGACCTGGAAAGCCTGGCCCTAGGGGAAGGACGGGGGGAGGTGTAGGGAAGAGGTCAATGTTAGCCAGGAAGTTTTTTAGACACACTGGGATGGGTGGATGGAGGGGGTTTGGGAGTGGAGGAAGAGGTAGTGGTTGTAGGAGGTGTACGTCTGATGAATTTGGGTGAAGGTGCATGGGCTGGAGGCTGTTGTGAGGTGGATGGCTGTTGGGTGGGTGTGTTCCTGCGTTTGTGTACTTTGGGAGGAGGGCTCACAGACACACTGGGAGAGGACACAGGGGATGTGTGAATGGTAGTGGGGGTGGTGAATGCACGTGAGCGGTGTGTGGTGATGGGCGTGCTGGTGATGGAGGTAGTGGCTGAGGATGTAGTGCATGCAGGTGTGAGTGGAGACGAGACTGAGAGGGAGGAGGGGGACACAGTGGAGGAAGTGGATGTTGGTATGTGTGCATGGGTATGTTGCTTATGTGAGTGCCTGTGGGATGTGTGGTGCTTATGTTTGCCTGAGCCACTCTTGTGTGTTGATGTGTGTGCATGCTGGTCTGATGGTGGCTTGGGATAGGCTGAGGTACAGGGGATTGGGTCTGGGTGGAGGAGGTTGGAGGGGGGGGGCTGGACACAGGGACAATGGCTGCCATAAGTGCTCAGGCCAGAGCCTGAAATGCTCTCTGTTGGGCTGCCTGACCAGAATGAATGCCCTCCAGGTATGTATTTGTTTGTTGCAAATGCCTCTCAACACCATGGATGGCATTCAGAATGGTAGACTGCCCAACAGTGAGGGATCTCAGGAGGTCAATAGCCTCCTCACTGAGGGCAGCAGGGCTGACTGGGGCAGGGCCTGAGGTGCCTGGAGCGATGGAGATGCCCACCCTCCTGGGTGAGCGGGCAAAGGACACACGCTGAGGGGCTGCTGGGAGGGTGGTGCTGGTAGGGGGGGTGGCAGCTGTACCTGTTGATGAGGTGGGCACAGAGGGGCCCGCCACTGCAAGGGAGCTCCCATCAGAGGAGGAGTCGCTGGTCTCTGCTCCTGTCCCTGCCATGGAGCTCCCCTCACCCTCCGTCCCACTGGTTGCTTCAGACTCTGTAGCTTCACCCTCCAGGGCCAAGTGGGATGCAGCTCCCTCCTGCTCCGGTGCCAATGCTTCTCTGCCTGATGATGCTATTGCACACAAGAACAGGGAGACCACAAAAAGTGGGGGGAAAAACAGAAGAAAGACATGTTCAGTGCATGCAACACCACTACCGTTGGTGGACACAACAGACAGTGAGCAGCCCTCTGCAATACGCCATGCACTTATAGTTCCTAGATTTTTCACATGCCTTTGGGGTACGAGGCCTAAGCCCAATTGCTGCACACCTGGAAGTCACAGGAGCCTGACTAGGTGTAGGTGGCTCTTACCACTAGTGGGGTTTGGGTGCCACATAGCCTGCCTCACAAGGGACCTTGCCTACCAAGATCGCCCTGGCCTAGGGGAACCCACTGCCCACCTCCCCCACCCTGACACCTCGTAATGCGTGCAGAGTCAGCTGAATGAGAGTGTACTCACCTCCTTGTGGCTGCTGTGATGCCCTCAAGCGCCCTTCCAACTCCGGATAGGCCACCGCCAGGATCCGGAACATCAGGGGGGTCATGGTGCGACAGGCACCCCTCCCACGTTGGGAGGCCACCCCCAGCTGGGCCTCTGCCGTCTTCTTGCTCCAGCGGCGCTGGTCCTCCCATCTTTTACGGCAGTGGGTGCTCCGTCTGTGGTAGACCCCCAGGGTCCGGACGTCCTTGGCGATGGCACGCCAAATAGCCTTCATCTGGTGGGCCCTGACCTAGAGGAATGGTACAGGGGGAAAGGACATTATTCACCCATCCGGTCTGTCATACTCATTGCCCACCAGTTCCCACCCATGCCATGACGCACATACACTCACCATCCGCACATGTAGGCCTCAGCCCCCCCATGTATCTTTCAACAACACCACTCAAAGCAGGCACTGCCCATTCAGCATGCTTACAGTGTACTCACCTGTTTGCCTGGAGCACTGTACAGTCGCGTGTACTGGGGGAGGACCCCATCCACTAGTTTCTCCAACTCCTCTGAAGTGAAGGCAGGGGCCCCAGACACAGGTCACAGCAGCACTTGCAGTGTAGGTCCTCTCCTGTTGAAGGTCAGGTATCAAGTGAGTAAACAGACAGAAAATGGCGGTCACGTCCGCTGCGGTGTGTACCGTCACCGCCGGCGTACACGTCATTGGCTCCTCGGACCCATAGGGCTCAATGTTAACCAATGCTGAATTGCGCCGCGGTCTTCGACCATCCACCGCAACGGTGTACAACGCCAGCGCAGTTACCTCATATCCCCTTGTCCCACCTTACAGGTCAGGCAGCCGCCATTCCAGGGGTCCACATGGCATTAATAATAAATGTGTCACACCTATCTAGGCCTGGAATACACACAGTTACAGGCACATTGCAGATTAATACATTTCTGCAAATTACATTTTGTGATACCTCAGTGTTGGCTGACTCTCTGCTCACTGTTCTCCTCCATAGGGCACGTCTGCTGGGGCAGATGATGAGATGGCGGCATCCTCCGGTATACAGACCCGGTGGATTTGTCAACAATTGAAGAGAGACACATCATAGTCACATACAGACTTGATCGTGCAACAATCCAGGAACTGTGTGCCAAGCTGGAGCCAGCTATCCGCCATCCCACAGGGATACCCCCTCTAGTGCAGGTCATGTCAGTACTCCATTTCCTGGCAAGTGGTTCCTTTCAAACAACAGTGGCCATTGCATCAGGGATGTCCCAGCCAATGTTCTGTAACGTGTTGTCCAGAGTATTGTCTGCCCTGCTGAAACACATGCGCAGCTACATTGTATACCCTCAGGTGGAGGATTTGCCCACAGTGAAAGGTGACTTCTATGCCCTGGGACATATCCCCAACATCATTGGTGCCATTGATGGGACACATGTGGCATTAGTACCCCCACGCATAAGTGAACAGGTGTACAGAAACCGGAAGAGCTACATTCGATGATAGCAGATGGTGTGTTTGGCAGACCAGTACATCTCCCACGTGAATGCCAAGTTTCCTGGCTCAGTGCGCTTACATTTTGAGGAATAGCAGCATCTCTTATGTGATGGGGCAACTCCAGAGGCACCGTCTGTGGCTAATAGGTGAGGCTAAGGACCCAATACAGAGTGAATAGGTGTCTGGGTATGGGGTTGTCCCTAAGGGTTAATGTATGTCTAACAGTTGTCCCTCAATATTTGCAGGTGAATCTGGTTACCCCAACCTGTCATGGCTACTGACCCCAGTGAGGAATCCCAGGACAAGGGCAGAGGAACGCTACAATGAGGCACATGGGAGAACTAGGAGGGAGATCGAACGCACCTTTGGCCTCCTGAAGGCCAGATTCCGGTGCCTCCATATGACAGGTGGTTCCCTCTACTACTCACCAAAGAAGGTGTGCCAGATCATCATGGCCTGTTGTATGCTGCACAACCTGGCTTTGTGACGGCAGGTGACTTTTCTGCAGGAGGATGGTCCAGCTGGTGGTCTTGTGGCAGCTGTGGAGCCTGTGGACAGTGAAGAAGAGGAGGCAGAAGAAGAGGATATCGACAACCGAAACAACATAATCATGCAATACTTCCAGTGAGACACAGGTAAGAAAATGCCACTGCCTCCCACATCTCATACAATTGTTGGAGCTAGCATAAGTCTGTCATTTTCACTCAGTGTATGGACCCTGACTTGTCACTTTGCCTTTCCATTTCACAGATGTGGGTCCCACTTTGTGCCCTCTGCTATATTTCATCCTGGCCACCAACTGTGTTACATTGGTATGTGCATAAGTAAATTGACATTGCTATATTCCATGGTTATTGCAATTACACATTTGTGAAAGCACAGACTGACTCCAGATTGTTTTGTGATTATTTCTGTGCGAATAAGTGGAGGGGGTTGTAAAGTGGGCTGGGGGATGGTGGAGGGTTGTCCATGGCAGAGTCCAGTCTATTTGTTTCGCAGGTGCATTGTCCAAATGGGCATAGGAAGTGGAGCAAGGACAGTTTAAGGATGGACAGGGTGGCAAAGTGGGACAAAAGGGTGACATTTAGGGGGGTCTCATTTCCTGGCAGGGGCCTTGGCATTGTTCTCCGTCTTGTTCCTGGATCTCAGGGACCGTTTGCGGGGTGGTTCTCCATCTGCAGGGAGTGGGGTGCTGGTGTCGTGTTCCTGTGGCGGTGCCTCCTGTCCACTAGAGCCCGCGGAGGTGGAGGGCTGTTCATCATCCTGGCTAGTGTCAGGGGCCCCTTGTTGTGCCACTGTGTCCCTCCTGGTGTTGACAAGGTTTTGCAGCACCCCTGCCATGGTGACCAGGGTGTTGTTAATGGACTTCAAGTCCTCCCTGATCCCAAGGTAGTGTTCCTCCTGCAGCCTCCTGAAACTTAGCCGGTACCGTTGCCATTGTCTCCTGGGAATGACGGTAAGCTCCAATGATGTTGGAGAGTGCCTCGTGGAGAGTGGGTTCCCTGGGCCTGTCCTCCCCCTGTCGCACAGCAGTCCTCCCAGCTTCCCTGTTGTCCTGTGCCTCTGTCCCCTGAACTGTGTGCCCACTGCCACTGCCCCCAGTTCCCTGATCATCCTGTGTTAGTCGGGTTGCCTGGGTTTCCTGTAGTGGTGGACACACTGCTGATTGACGTGTCCTGGGGACAGAGGGATCGGCCCACTGGGTGGGTGCTGTGCTGGTGTTTCCTGAGGGGGAGGCTCTGTGGTGGCTTGTGATTGTGTCAGGGGAACCGACTGTCCCGAGGTCCCTGATGGGCCGGGCTGGGCATCTTGATCCAGTTGTGCAGAGCTGCTGTCATCACTGTGGGTCTCTTCTGTGGGGGGACTGGATATGTCTGGCACCTCCTATCCGGTGACGTTGGGTAGGGGTCCTGTAGGGGTGTAAAAGCATGATTATTGCATCTGTGTGTGCCATCTTGTGCAATGGGTGAATGATCCTCTACTCCAGTGCTTGCATTCTTGGCTTGGTCCTTGTGTGATAGTTGGTTTGGGGTCTGTGTGGGTATCTGTACTGGACATGCTTTGGTGACGGGTGTCCAAGCACTGGTGTTATATGCAGGGATTGTTTTTGGGATGTGTGGGTTGTGTTGGTAGGGTATCTGTGGGTTGTTGGGATGATGGGTGTGAGGGTAAGGGTGGGGTATGTGTTTGGCATGCAGGTAGGGTGGGGGATAAAGTAGTAAAGATTTGCCTTATCAGAGTCCAGTCCTCCTGCTACTCCTGGGAGGCCCTCAGGATGCAGTATTGCCAAGACTTGCTCCTCCCATGTTGTTAGTTGTGGGGGAGGAGGTGGGGGTCCACCGCCAGTCCTCTGTACTGCAATCTGGTGTCTGGAGACCACGGAACGCACCTTCCCCCGTAGGTCGTTCCACCTCTTCCTGATGTCATCCCTAGTTCTTGGATGCTGTCCCACTGTGTTGACCCTGTCGACAATTCTGCGCCATAGCTCCATCTTCCTTGCAATGGATGTCTGCTGCACCTGTGATCCGAATAGCTGGGGCTCTTCCCGGATGATTTCCTCCACCATGACCCTGAGCTCCTCCTCAGTGAAACTGGGGTGTCGTTGAGGTGCCATGATATGGCGTGGGTGATATGTGAGATGGTGTGTGTTGTGATGTGTGAGGGGATGTGTTGTTGTGTGTTGTTTGAGGTGCGTGGATGTTGTGTAAGTGATGGTGATGTGTGTCTGTGGATGCTGGTGTTGTTTAAGGTAGTCTCTCTGGCCTGCTTTCAGATTTTTGGTTGTAAGGGTTTGTGGGTATTGTGGGTGGGTGTTTTATATTGGATTGGGTGCGTGGGTGTGGTGTGTGTTTGCGTATCAGGTGTTTAAATTGCGAATTGTCCAATGTGGTTGTGAGTATGTGTGTGTGTATTTTGAGCGCAGCGGTGTGTACAGCCAATGGTTTACCACGGTTGAAAGTCCGCTGCGTTGATTCGTGGTTCATGATAGTGTGGGCGTATTCTTGTTGGCGTGACGGTTTTGTTATCGCCAGTTTATCACTGACCTTTGGTGTGGCGGACTTGTGTGGGTGTCTGCATTGGGGCGGATTCAGAGCTGTGGGTCATAATACCTGTAGCGGAATTCCGCGGCCGCAGCTGTATGTTGGTGGTCTTCTGCACGGCGGTAAGCAGGATTTACCGCCAGTGTTGTAATGAGGGCCAATATGCCTTATTCGGTTATCCTACTAGAGGATTTTAATCTGCATTTATGTTCTAGGTTGTTATAATTTTGATGGTGAGGTTAAGTCGGACTTCGACTTGGGTGTCCACTTTGAACATTCTGTGGAGGGTAGTAAGCCTGATGATGTTGTTGCTGATTTTAGCTTGGTACTTGTGCAAGGTGTCACTAAGTGAGAATCTGTCCCCACTTTTAATGGAAGAAGGTCTAACACAGTTAAAGGTTAACTATTTGTTTCATCTTATTTAGCAGTTTCTGCTTCAATTTTATGATTCAATTGTCACAGTTTCAGATCATAATCCTCTGATCCTGTCCCTGGAGTGCAGAGGGTGTAGTGATGACCTATCTAGGGTTAATGATCCCATCAATAGCGCTATATTCACTCACGACCAGGGTTGTCAAATAAAATAGAGTAAGGTTACTCCTGATTCCTTTATTCATACTTTTTACTCCACTTGTGAACAGGATATTTTATTATGTCTGGAGGCTTCTACGAATGACAAAACCCTCCTAGATGCTTTCATTAGGATCAGTGAACAAATTGCAAGTGATCTGAAGGTCCCTAGCTGTGGTAGCACGGATAGCAGAGGAGAAAGATGGTTCAATTCCTGCTGTTCTAAGACCCGTCATAATTTATTGGCACCCTTGAAGGGTATTTCTGAGACATAGGCTTGAGATTGCTAAGAGGAGGAAGGATTATAAAAATACCCTAGCAACCTGTAAAAGAGAGATTAAAGAGCAAGCCTAGAAATATCTCCTGCACCCTTATACTCTTAGTAACAGTTCAAAGTTCTGGGCAGTTATAAACCAGTATTTTTTTTACTGGTGAGGCTAACAGCACAGTAGCTTGTACCATTTTCCCAGATGTCTGGGTAGAACACATTTATGGGATTTATGGTGTTATAACAGAGACTACTCCAGGCCTGCTACCTGTAATTCTGAGTGTAGACTCTCCTTTAGACTTCACTGTAAAATAGGTTTGTAGGAGGGCGCCGCAAGAGTCCAAATCCTGGCGCTCCTCGAACGCCTCGCCAGGTCTCCAACCCCGTCGTCATGGAGACGCGTGGGGGAGGAGACGGAAGTCGGCCCCGGTGTTCCGGGTTGCCGACATTGAAGAAGGACGCAGCGGGACGGGACAGGACTTCTCCTCGGGACGCGATACGGAGGCAGAGGGAGAGACCATACGCCAACGCGAGAAGGAGAGAGACGCCAAGCCAGACCACGCAGAAGAAACGGGGAGAAGCGCCAAACCGGACCGAGAAGGAGAGACGGAGAGAAGCGCCAACCCGGGACACCAAGGAAGGGAGAGGGAAGAAAAGACTGAAGAGCCACCCGAGAGGAGACGGAGGACGCGACAGCCTGCCACGGCCCAGGAGGGTCGTGGCTGGACAAGGTACGTGCTCTAGTAAAGGGCCGCAGCAGAACCCAGGGAAGGGGAAGGGTAGGAAGCGAGGGGAGGATTAGAAAGGGGTGGAAAGGGGAGGAAGGGAGACAGGGTGACTATTTCTAAAAGGGGAGCGTCTGAGGTGGGATAAGTTCCCTGGGCACCATAATATTCACGTATACTGTGTTGACACTAGGAAAAAGAAACCCACTCACCTCCCCACTAAAAGAATAGAGTAACCCCTCCATCACACCCCCCCCCCCCTTTCGTATTTCACCTCCTCTCACATACCCCTATATACAGAAACAAACAAGTGCTTACCCTCCCCACTTACCGGCTGCTACCTTGTTTGTGTTCTTCCGAGGAAACCTGCCGCCAGGATACCGGAACACGCCATCTGGAAAGGAAAATAAAGGGAAGAAATAAACAACCCCATCTGAGACGGATAGAGACCAGAGCGGGAAGAGAAGAAAAGGAAAAGGAAACTCAGAACCATGAGTTACTAACAGACTATTCTAGTTTATTTTCCCCTTACTGCCGCCAAGAACAATAAAAAGCACGTAAACCCCTGAAAAGGGTAGTTAACCTCAGTGTTTGTGTCCTCTATCACCCCTACACCACACCCATCGCCTACAGTGGTGTCAGAAATGGGATTTGACGGGTACGGGATAATGGAGGACAAGCCCAGTCTTGAAGAAATGATTAAACAGCTGGCCGAAGGACAGCGCCATCTACAGCTAGTCTGGGAAGCCCAGCAACGAGAGGCCAAGGAGGATAGGGAGGCCCTACAGTCGGCATTGAAAAGCCAAGCCACCATTATGGCCAGTAATCAATTAGTCCATGAGACTGCCATACAAAAGCTGACCGACACTATAGCTGCAAGTAAGGTACATCCCAATGTGCCAAGTTCCGTCCTACAAAAATACCAGGAAGGAGAAGACCCCGACTCGTTTTTTACGAACTTTGAAAGAGTCGCTTCAAGTGCTCAATGGCCGGAAGAGAGGTGGGGTCAGTATATAGCTCCCCTCCTGACAGGAACCCTCCAATCCGCTTATCAGGCCGCAAATCCAGGAGGTGTCACCCCGTATGCCGAGATAAAGAAGAGTATTTTGGAACGAGTCGGACATGACGTCGAATATTATAGAACTAGATTCCGGAAAGTAAAGTGGGGACCCCATGAAGACCCTTGGACATACTATTACAGGGTGAAGGATCTGGGGTTGAAGTGGCTGGGGCCACTAGGAACGGAACGTGAGGACATAATTAAGGCTATTATTCTGGAGCAATATCTAGATTCCCTACCGCCCCATACCCGACACTGGATCCGACAACACCCCAATATAGATACTGAGACAGCGGTTGATCTAGCTTGTGCCTATCACAGATCAGGAGAGGGTAAACCACAACCCGTCCGCCCCATGGGGAAACCACCAATACCTCCTACTCAATTCCACACGCGACGAACAACAGAAGAGACCGGCCTATCTCGGAACCCGGAGAGAAGCCCAATGCAGCAACCCCAATGTTTCAACTGTGGGGAGTGGGGCCATATCGCCCGTGGATGTCCCAGAAAGCAGGAGGGTATAGAACCAATGGAGATAGGCGTAACTAGAGGCAGAGTCTTATGCCTAGGAAAGAGTGACGTGTCCTTTAAATACCCCCTGATGATCAACGGAAAACCTGTTATGGCCTTAATTGACTCCGGGTGTAGTCAGTCAGTAGTCCGACGTAGTCTGATTCACCATGTACCACCCTCTGAGGACCAATGGGTTACGATATGCTGTGTCCATGGAGATCGAGCCCAGTATCCGCTTCTCAACATAGACATAGGCTGGGACGGACATATCAACAGTCTTCCTGTGGGGCTCATGGACAACCTAATAGAGGAATGTGTAATAGGAACGGACTATCAAAGATTCGACGACCTTTTAGACAGGACCAGACAGAAAAACCCAGTGGACAACTGGTGGGGTGATGCGCCATTCCGAGATGATGCTATACCTAGTCATCCCACCAGACGGAAGTTAACACGAAAAGAGAGGAGAACGGAGAAACAGAAGTACGCCTGGCAACAGGACCAACAAAACAAAGGAGGAGTCGTGGCCCTCCTAGACGCAGCCCCCATATCGTTTAGGATGAGTCAGCACGAGGATCCCACCTTAGAACATGCTTGGAAGAATGCTAAAACCGCCTCAACTGGAGAGGTAGGTCCTTACTTCTTGACCTCAAAAGACTTGTTATATAGGGTCACCACCAAAACAAATGGGGAGAAAAGACAGCTTGTCGTTCCCGAACCTTACCGAACCCAGGTACTCTTCCTAGCCCATAACCAACCGGGGGGAGGACATTGTGGTAGGGAGAAAACGGAAGAATACTTACTCAGGCGGTTTTACTGGCCGGGAGTATATGCCCATATCAGAAGGTACTGTGCTCAATGTCCTAAGTGCCAACTTGTGGAGCCAGGAACCCTCCGTAAAGCACCGTTACGACCCCTACCTCTGATTGATATACCAGTCAAACGGGTCGGTATGGACATAGTTGGACCTCTTTTACCGTCTAGTAAAGGGCATACCCACATTCTCGTGCTCGTAGACTACACAAGTAGGTACCCCGAGGCCATTCCCCTTTCCAGCACCACTACGAAAAACGTAGCACAAGCTATGATATCCTTTTTTTCCCGGGTGGGATTCCCAGAAGAACTCCTTACGGACCAAGGAACTCCATTCATCTCAGGGCTAATGAAACAAATCTGTACATCCCTAGGGGTTCAACAGATAAAAACATCTGTCTACCATCCACAAACGGATGGATTGGTGGAACGGTATAATCGCACCATAAAAACCCTTTTAAGGAAAGTGGTGAATGAGACAGGTAAAGACTGGGATCAGAAGCTTCCCTTAGTATTGTACGCGATAAGGACACACGAACAATCCTCTACTGGGCATAGCCCGTTTGAACTTGTATTTGGGAGACAACCAAGAAACCTTCTAGATATGGCAGTGGAACTCTGGGAGGAGGAGGATAACGAAGAACGTCCTATCCTAGACTATGTCCATAAGTTAAAAACCCAACTCCAATCAGTATGGGAGGACGTAAGGCAGCATCTAACAGAAGCCCAAAATAACCAAAAAACTTACTATGACCAGGGTACCAAACTCAGGACCTTACAACCCAATGACAAGGTGTTAATCCTCAGGCCCACCTCAGAGCACAAATTAATAGCCAAATGGCAAGGACCATACAAAATCTTAAAAAGAGTTACCCCGTTACCTATTTATTAGAATTAAGTAATAATCCGAGACAAACCCAGATTTACCACATTAACCTATTAAAAAAATGGGAAGAACCCGCAAGCGATAACTTAGCATTAGCAAGGGGATGTCTGATCACGCCGACTCAACCTTTAGGGTTGGAATTGTGCCCCACCTCACTGTATGACCCTCAACAGCTCCCCAAAATCAATGAGTCCCTTTCCGAGATAGAGACCCGGCAAATGACGGAGTTAGTCCACCGTCATGCCTACTTCTTTTCTGAACTACCGGGGAAAACAGCACTGGTCCAACATCACATTAGAACCCCGGAAGGAAAAGTAGTACGCCAACGACCTTATCGAATTCCCGAGGCAAGGAAAACCCTCATAGAAGAGGAAATAGATAAATGTTGTGTTTAGGAGTCATTGAAACATCTACCAGCCCGTGGTGTTCTCCGATTGTCATAGTGCCGAAGCCGGATGGTTCTATCCGCTTCTGCATTGACTTCCGGAAGCTCAATGAGATATCCCTTTTTGATACATACCCCATTCCTCGGGTAGATGAAGTCTTGGAGAAGATTGGGCAGGCCCGATATATGACTACTATTGATCTGACAAAGGGGTATTGGCAGATCCCCTTAGCACCCACTGACAAAGAAAAAACGGCGTTCGTATCCCCTTCAGGTCTGTATCAATTCACGGTGCTCCCTTTTGGGCTTCATGGTGCCCCAGCAACGTTCCAACGACTAATGGATCAACTACTAAGACCCTACCATGATTTTACAGCCGCATATCTTGATGACATTGTTATTTTTAGTTCTACCTGGTCTACCCACCTCCTTCACCTGGAAAAGGTGTTCTCTGCACTGTCCGCAGCAGGGCTTACCGCCAACCCGAAAAAATGTGTACTAGGTCAGACCCAGATAGCCTACCTAGGTTACGTCATTGGGAATGGGCTGTTGAGTCCCCAAAAGGATAAAGTAGCCACCATTCGCCAGATTCCCCTTCCTACCACAAAGAAGGAACTTCGCTCTTTTCTGGGGCTAGTTGGATATTACCGAAGGTTCATCCCTCAATACTCTACTATAACAGCCCCCCTTACGGACCTCTTAAAAAAACAATACCCGACTGTCCTACCTCCTTTTTCCCCCTCCCAACTTCAGGGATTCCAGTGGCTCAAGGAAGCCCTTACAACTGAACCAGTGTTACGTTGTCCCGATTTTACCAGGCCTTTCCATCTCTTTACGGACGCATCCAATGTCGGGTTAGGGGCCGTGTTGGCACAACCTGACCGCCAGGGACATGAACATCCGATAGTCTACATCAGTAGGAAGCTATTGCCTAGGGAAACGAACTACCCCACTATAGAGAAGGAATGTCTAGCCATTAAATGGGCAATCGAATGTTTGCAGTATTATCTCCTGGGACGTCCGTTCATCCTCTACACCGATCATGCACCTTTAACGTGGTTGGCTTCCCATAAGGACACCAATTCCAGAGTACTCCGCTGGTTCCTTGAACTGCAACCCTTTACTTTTCAGATCCGCCATATCCCTGGGGCTCGCCAATGTCCCGCAGACTTCCTCTCCCGCTGCCCGGACTCCTCGGGCCTATACCAGTCCCGTTCATGGGAAGGGTGTGTAGGAGGGCGGCGCAAGAGTCCAAATCCTGGCGCTCCTCGAACGCCTCGCCAGGTCTCCAACCCCGTCGTCATGGAGACGCGTGGGGGAGGAGACGGAAGTCGGCCCCGGTGTTCCGGGTTGCCGACATTGAAGAAGGACGCAGCGGGACGGGACAGGACTTCTCCTCGGGACGCGATACGGAGGCAGAGGGAGAGACCATACGCCAACGCGAGAAGGAGAGAGACGCCAAGCCAGACCACGCAGAAGAAACTGGGAGAAGCGCCAAACCGGACCGAGAAGGAGAGACAGAGAGAAGCGCCAACCCGGGACACCAAGGAAGGGAGAGGGAAGAAAAGACTGAAGAGCCACCCCGAGAGGAGACGGAGGACGCGACAGCCTGCCACGGCCCAGGAGGGTCGTGGCTGGACAAGGTACGTGCTCTAGTAAAGGGCCGCAGCAGAACCCAGGGAAGGGGAAGGGTAGGAAGCGAGGGGATGATTAGAAAGGGGTGGAAAGGGGAGGAAGGGAGACAGGGTGACTATTTCTAAAAGGGGAGCATCTGAGGTGGGATAAGTTCCCTGGGCACCATAATATTCACGTATACTGTGTTGACACTAGGAAAAAGAAACCCACTCACCTCCCCACTAAAAGAATAGAGTAACCCCTCCATCACACCCCCCCCCTTTCGTATTTCACCTCCTCTCACATACCCCTATATACAGAAACAAACAAGTGCTTACCCTCCCCACTTACCGGCTGCCACCTTGTTTGTGTTCTTCCGAGGAAACCTGCCGCCAGGATACCGGAACACGCCATCTGGAAAGGAAAAGAAAGGGAAGAAATAAACAACCCCATCTGAGACGGATAGAGACCAGAGCGGGAAGAGAAGAAAAGGAAAAGGAAACTCAGAACCATGAGTTACTAACAGACTATTCTAGTTTATTTTCCCCTTACTGCCGCCAAGAACAATAAAAAGCACGTAAACCCCTGAAAAGGGTAGTTAACCTCAGTGTTTGTGTCCTCTATCACCCCTACACCACACCCATCGCCTACAAGGTTGCAGTTACTATTGCTAATATGACTAGGTAGAAGGCCCTTGGGCCAGACAAGGTCCTGGCTGATGTATTTAGGCAGGACCCACTGGTTTGGGCTAAAATCCTAACTCATGTATTTAACTCTGCATGGAAAAAGGGCCCTTTGGCCACATGGCAGAGATCTATTATAGTCCCAGTGATAAAAAAGAGTGACAGGTCTGATTCCTGTTGTTGTAGGCCAATATCTCTTGTAGACTCGACAGTCAAGGTTTTGGCCAGGGTGATTTTAGCGAGATTGTCTGGGTGGTTGGAGCAGAATAAAGTAATTTCTTGTCTCCAATATGGCTTCAGGCAAGGCAAAAGCACATTGGACAAGTGCCTTAATCTACATCTGAATATTAGTAAATATACAGTGGCTAAGACAGGGCAAATCTACTTTGCCTTCATGGATTTATCCTTGGCCTTTGATTGTGTCAGTCAAACAAAGTTATGGTCCATATTGATCGATCTGGGGTTTGATCAAGTTTTGGTAAATTTTCTCCACAAATTCCATCAAGACCTCTCAGCTGCAGTCAGATTTAATCAGACCTAGTCCCTATCTTCCTCAATAAAGGACCAAAAGGGGGTTAGGCAGGGTTGTATTTTAGCCCCATTTGTATTCACATGATATATAAATCATCTTGGCCCTTCACTGTGTGCTGCATCCAAGGGTAAACCTAGGTTTGGGTCACAGCTTATCCCCGCATTGATTTACAGTGATGACACCATCCTGATAGCAAGAACAACAGTGGGTCTTTAGCGTGTTTTCGATTAATTCATTGTTTTCATAACCACCATAGATATTAATACCAACTACTCAAAATCACACACAATGGTTATAGGTAATAGATGTAAGACACAGAAAGAAATCTATGGAGAAGGCCAGGCGGTTTCCAGACTTTCTACCTTTACGTATCTGGGAGTGGCCTTAGATAAAAGGGGATCCTAGGTTCCACAGAGAATTTATTTGCTAGATTTGTTGCTGCACTTTTTGATTTTACAAAATGATTGGGGGCTAGGCCCATCTAGGCAATGGTTAAAGATTATCAAGCAAAGTGCCTGTCTATTATCAGCTAAAGTGGCGATTTATGGTATTATAAGTATTATGGAGACATCCAGAGAGTTGAAATTACATTTATAAGAAGACTGTTGTCACTTCCCCAATCAGTGGCCACCTTTGTAGCCCATGAGAAACTCGGGCTGGAATAAATACAGGTGGGTTGTCCTTTTTGCTGATTGCTAGGTGGTGTAGAATTTGGTCGAGCCCAGAGTTAGTCCTGAATTAGATACTCAATTGCGTGAGATAATGGGGACACTATTCCATGGCTCCACTGTGTAAAATGCAAATTGGAGAAACTTAGTTATCCAGCATTATTTGGGTTGCTGGATATGATTACTAAGAGAGACCTGCCCCTTATTTAAAAATCACTTTTTTCTCAGAGCCAATGAGGACAGAAAAGCAGTGGAAATACTGAAACCGACGGTTAGGGCCCACTCTCCTGTAAAAAGTGGTGTACCTGTGGAACAATTTTTAATAACAGTAACAACACCTAACCACCATTTTTTATTTACCCATTTTAGACTGAATCTTCTGCATTGGAACTTAGCGGAACGCCAGGGGAAACATACTGTGGAAGACATGGGGCCTTGTTTATGCAACAATTTCTTGCCTCAAGACACCATGCATTTTACTATCTTTTGTGGCCACAATACTGATTTGAGAGAGTACTATATTGCACTTTTACTAAGAGGGAAGGGATATTACCAAGTTAGATCTGCACCGCTAAACTTACAAATGCTGACGAGCCCCTCAGTTTGCTTTAATGTGGCTAGTTTCTTGTTGGTTGCTCTAAGGATTAGGAAGAGGTGCTTGAAGTAAATTAATAGCTTTTGCCTTTTTGTTTATTATTTTAATGTTCATTGGTGAGTTTTTGTGAATTGATATTTTAACTTATTTATTGTTCTTCTTTTTCCTTTTTTTAAAGTTGCTTACCTTTATGTTTTTTTTAGCAACGAATAAAGTATTTTGAACTGAACTGAACTGACTGCAATGCGTGTAGTAACTTTTGTGCATAGGAAAACTGACTTTTAGGAGCCAATCATGAAAGCAAACTTCACCTGTTACTAATGTGGGAACACGAATCATTTAGGGGATAGAAAAAAGGGCCCAGCTGTTGATAAAATTGCAACAAGTGCAGGCGAATAGGTAATTTTTTTTTGGGGGGGGGGGTTTGCAAGAGTATTGCTAAATTTGGTGTCAGAATCTAATGATTCAAGTACAGGGGAAATATCCAGTTCTAATGTGGTATTAACAGATTCTGATGGAATGAAGAGAAACATTTAACTGTTCCCATCCTGTACATTACTTATTGACAGTTTTGATTTGTGTGCATGGTACACCATACTCCACGAATCAGTGATATTTATTCTGGGGCTTGGCAGAAAATTAAACCAGAGATTTCCCCTGGTGGCTACAGACGCCACCAAATACACTTTCTGGGATAATTCTGGGGTAATCAAGACTTCAGAGGGAGGCACACAAGAGATGAGAGACATACCTCTGAGTAAGGGATGTTATTATTAGGATGGCTTCAACAATAAGACTTAGGAATGAAGCTTCACCCAACGCTAGGGTCCTCAATGTATGCTATTATGCCAGAGAATCCTGAATCTGAGGGATTTCTGTAGAGAATTCAAAACATTCTCTTGTATTTAGTAAACTTTAGGAAAGGTCAAAGATTTTGAACACAAGGTAATTTTAAGAAACATGCTGTGCCAGTCAGACACAAAGTAATTAACTTGCCTTTCTTGGGGAGCGATGCTTGCCCAGGGGCCCCCCCACTAAGCAAAAAACATGGACACACGCAATAGTCCCTGCTGCCTAGTGGTTTATGTCCCCCTTGGGGGCAGATGGGCCTAATATAAATAAGCTGATCTGGGGGCAGAAATGGCCAAAATACCCAAGGGGCCAGGCCCTCAAACAAAATAAAACATACACAAAACATAATCCCTTGTGTCTAGTGGTTAATGCCCCCCTTGGGGGCAGGTGGGCCTCAGAACAATAGGCCAATCTGCCCCCACGGGAGGGCAGAAATGGCCAAGAGTAATGTGCCCCCATGGGGGAGCGACCCTTGCGCCCTCCTCTTAGTAGGAAAATGGAAATGTTAGACAGGATAGTTGACAGAGTCAATACCTTACCCCCTACCCTTGCGCAAAAAGGAGGACACCAGGAAGAGGTGGAATGACCTCAGGGGCAAAGTCCATTCCTTGGTCTGCAGGCACCAGCTGCAGGCCAAGAAGACTGGCGGTGGCCCTCCCAGTGCCCCATTACATAATTTTCCCTGGGAGGAGAAGGTCTTGTCCATCCTGCTTCCTGAGGGCTTGGCAGGAATACCTGGGGGGTGGAGTCTGGTAAGTCACAACACTAAAAAGGTCACCAAAATGACATGCTATGCATGCTCACTGCTCACCTTTTCCCACCTTCACTGTCACTTCACTCACCAGCTCAGTGTTCTCCCCTCTAAGCATTTCTGTATGTGAACTCCCAACTGAACTGTACCCACATGTGGTTTATTTTTATGTATAGTGTAGTACAGGGGGTGACAGGACTGCAAATCCCAGAAGCCACTGTCACTGTAACTACAACCACCGGCACAGCGTTCTCTTGTCCAAATACCCTTTTGGCAAACTCACAAATGAAGTATACTGACCTACGGGGTACACATTTGCATGGTCTATGTACTACAGGGACTGACAGGATTGCTAAGGCCAGGAAGGCCCTGTGTCTGTGAATCCAACCACCAGCCCAGTGTTCACTCCTTCAAATCCTTTTTTTTGGCAAGTCTCAAATGAAGTGTACTCGCCTTGGTGAGTACACTTCATTTGAGACTTTGTATAGTGTGTGAACTACAGGGACTGAGAGGACTGCAACTCCCAGCAGGCAATGTTTCTGTAACGCCAACCACCACCACAGTGTTCTCTTGTCCAAGGACCCTCTTGGTAATCTCTTAAATTAAGTGTACTCACCTGGGGGGTCTCAAATTTGTATAGTGTGTGTAGTACAGGAACTGACAGAACTGCAAAGGCTGGGAAGGCTCTGTGTCTGTGAATCCACCTACCAGCCCTGCGTCTACTGCTACAAATACCCTTGTTTGCAAGTCACAAATAAAGTGTAAGGCACCTGAGCGCTTCACATTGTATAGTGTGTGTACTATAGGGACTGACAGGACAGGACTGCAAGTGCCACGAAGGCCCTGTGTTTGTAAATCCAACAGGCAGCCCAGTGTTCACTGCTACAAATACCCTTGTTTGGAAAGTCTCAAATGAAGTGTACTCACCTTTGTATAGTGGGTGTACTACAGGGACTGACAGGACGTCAACTCTCACCAAGCCTTGTGTCTGTAATTCCAACTACCAGCCCAGTGTGTACTTGTCAAAAAACCCTTCTTGGATAACTCCAAATTGAAGTGTACTCACCTGGGGAACAACATTTTTATGGTGTGTGTAGTAGAGGGAGTGGCTGGACTGCAAATCCCAGGAGGCACTGTTTCTACAACCCAAAGCTCCTTATCCAAATACTCTTGCCTGTCAACTCACAAATTAAGTGTACTCCCCTTGGGTTATAACATTGGTCAGGTTTGTCAAGTACCGAGATTTCCCTGACTGCAACTCACAAGGAGGCACTGTTACTCTGACTAAAAACACCAGCACAGTGCACATTCGATCAAAGAGCACAATTTCCCAACTCTCAATGTCAATTTGCTCAGATGTGTGGATACCATTTGTATAGTGTGTGTAATAGAAGCAGTGACAGGACTGCTAAGGCCAGGGGCCTATGTAGCTCACAGTCCAGGCACAATGTCAGGGTCCATATGCATAAATAGCCATGTCATCCTAATTGATGTGTACTGACCTGGGAGGATACCATTTGTGAAATGCTAAGAAGTAGAGGGTGTGACCAGAAAACTAAGCCCAATAGGCCCTGTCCCACATACTCCAAAACCAAATTCAGTGTTCACTTGCCCAAACCCATCAAGTAGAGAAGTCCCAAATTAACTCTACACACCTTGGACAATGTCAATTGTTAAGTATGTGCAGTGGAGACAGTGACATGACTCTGACTCCCAGGAGGCACTGTTTAGCCAATGTCAAAAAAACACGCCAGTGGTCACTTGAACAAATACCCTTGCCTGATAAGTCCCCTGGGAGTGAGCAGCATACAGTTCATGCCCATCTCTGAGATGTGTCTGGCTACCCAGCTCCATCTTGACCTACTAACCCCAGATTAAACCATTGAGGGCAGGCAGGACAGCTTACCCAGTGTGTAAAACAATGATCTGAAAAGGCCGCAAGTGGCATAACCAGATTGGTATTGGCAGCACACACAACAATCAATCAATCAAAAAATGGATAGAGCGTGCTACTCACCCGTTAGGGTCTCAAGGTGCTGGGGGGGGGGGGGGGGGGAGGGAGGGTCACTGTTCTAATAGCCATGTCTTTAGTTTTTTTCTGAAGAGCCGGAGGACCTGGGTCTTGCGGAGGTTGGTGGGGTGGGAGTTCCAGGCCTTGGGGGTGAGGTAGGAGAAGGATCTGCCTCCTATGGTGGTGCGTTTGATGCAGGGGATTGTGGCGATTGCGAGTTCGGCAGATCAGAGGTGGCGGATGGGAGTGTGGAAGTTCACTCTTTGGTTGAGGTAGGCTGGGCCATCGTTGTGGAGAGATTTGTGCGCGTGGATGAGGATTTTTAAGGTGATCCTCTTGTCGATGGGGAACCAGTGAAGGGATCTGAGGTGTGGTGAGATGTGTTCATGGCGAGGGAGATCCAGGATGAGGCGTGCGGCTGTGTTCTGGATTCTCTGGAGTTTGCGTTTGAGTTTGTGTGTGATGCCGGCGTAGAGGGCATTGCCGTAGTCTAGCCTGCTGCTGATGAGTGCGTGGGTGACGGTCTTTCTGGTCTCTATGGGAATCCATTTGAAGGTTTTTTACAAAGTGCGGGTGTGTTGAAACAGGAGGAGGTGACGGCTTTGATTTGCTGGGTCATGGAGAGGGGGAGGGGTCCAGGATGATGCTGAGGTTGCGTGCGTGGTTTGCGGGGGTAGGGGCGTGGCCTAGGGCGGTGGGCCACCAGGAGTCGTTCCATATGGTTTTGTTGGGTCCAAAAATGATTATTTCGGTTTTGTTGGAGTTGAGCTTGAGGTGGTTGGCAGTCATCCAGGTGGCGGTGTTGAGGAGTGCAGCGTGGAGGTTGGTTTTGGCAGTAGGGAGATGATGAGTTGGGTGTCGTCTGTGTAGGAGAGGATGGTGATTCCGTGTGGTTGGAGGATGTTGGCGAGCGGGGTCATGTAAATGTTGAAGAGGGTGGGGCTGAGGGAGGATCTGTCAACACCAGGGCAGTGCGCGCTCTATTGACGACTAGAATGCAAAAACCCAGCACTCTCAAAACAACGTAATTTATGCATTGTGCTGATATGTTGTTGTTTAACCTTTTGCATTGTAGAGTTCAATCCTGAAGACTTATTTTTAATGTGCTTACAAATGCTGTTCATTTGCAATGTATTGCTGCAGGCTTTCAGAGTGTGTTAGGGTCTGGTCCCTTTCCAAGGCCTTCTAGAGACTTTCCTTGCAACATGTCTGGGTGTGGTTGTGGGCTGGGCCAAGACTCTATAAAAGGAGCCAGCCCAGCTCCAAGTGCTCACTATTCAGAGGTCCCGGTGCAGAGCATCAGCTACTTCCTGGGCTTCTGTCCCGGTGGCCTATTTGATCTTCCAGACATCTGACTTTCATTCTTCATTTGGAGATCCTTGTTCTGGGTGGTAAGACGGTGGTTGGGCTGGCCTCCCGACGCCGTTATCGAGAACTCTCATGTTCTTGGGCCTAATTCTTTTATGATTTGACAGAGTACTTTGCGCGTGTGAAATATGCGCTTGAGTGTTTGTGACGTTTGCAGGGTGACTTGCGAATCGGCAAGACGCGCGATTCGTTTCATGATAATTTAATCTTGTTAATTATTGCGCGCTACCATTTCTTGACATTGACATGGTGGCTTGAGAATCAGCAGGTCACGCAATTCGTTTTATGGTGTTTTAACTTTGTTGTT
The DNA here is from genome assembly GCF_031143425.1 of Pleurodeles waltl. Taxonomy (NCBI): domain Eukaryota; kingdom Metazoa; phylum Chordata; class Amphibia; order Caudata; family Salamandridae; genus Pleurodeles; species Pleurodeles waltl. The sequence goes on along the minus strand of NC_090448.1, from coordinate 763,677,272 downwards.
CATTGCGCACTACCATTTCTTGACATTTACATGGTGGCTTAAGAATCGGCAAAAGACGCGCGATTCGTTTCATTGTACTTTGATCTTGTTATTCATTGTGAGCTGTTATTTCTTGGCATTTACATTGTGGTTTACGAATCGGCAAGACGCACGATTCTCTCCTCGAGTTTAATTCATGTTGATTATTGTATGTCACTATTCTAAGATATTTATCACTAAGATTCGAGTTGATAAGTTAAGTGATTTGTTTTTCCTGAATCCATATTGTGTTATTCATGGTGCACAATCCTTTATGGTGTTTAATATATATATATATATATATATATATATATATATCTCACAAGAAAGTCTCGGAATGCAGGAACTCTACACAGCGGTCCTGGATGGGCTCCGAGAAGCCCTAATAAAGCTTCCAACAATCCTTAAGATAACACGAGACCCAGGACACCTCCAAAGTGCAATTTAATGTATTTCAGCACGAACATCCAACGCGTTTCGGCAGCAGCCTTACTCATGGATACATCATTGTTACAGTGCTCCAAGCTAAAAACCCAGATAATAGTAAACATAAAAAACAGACAAATCTCAATTCCCCCACCAAAAGACACATACTGTGGCGGCCATCTAAAAGTGCATCTATAAGTAAATTACACAGTAGTTTGTACCATAATCTTTTAAAATGTAGCTCTAATTTTTGTTCCAATCCATCAAAATCTTTAAATTTAACGTGATAACAATCTCCTGAGAATAAATTGAATAAAATCTAATTGCAAAAATACAAAAATATAAATAGAATAATTCATTACAATATTAAGGTATAATAAATATAAATATTTTCAAAAGTTTAAAATTCAATATATCACTTATAAATCTTGAATATTAATACCTATGTTTGAATTATTCACATTAAATCCCATAACATCCAAATAGACCTGTACATTTGCAAAAGACTTTCTTTAGAAGATTTCATGCTGTTATAGTGATAATCACGACCTTTCTCATATATTGGAGCCTATCAACCCAAGTGGGTAGACGTACAAATTCTTCTGCTGTAAAAACCTCATAGAACCCAACAACTATTCCCTTAAATAAATAAATATCAAAAGGATCACCCCTACTCAAAGTGTTCTTCTAAACGGTCGCCTCCTTGAAAAAATATCAATTACCCTAGATGGATGCTCAGCTCCTCACTCGAGTTCAGCCCTATAGGTTCCAATGTTTCGAAGTCTATTATATATTTAGACTCTAAAATACGTAACAACCTCTCTCTGTCGCCTCCCCTTCTACTAATCCTCACTTGGTCAATAACTACAAACTTCAGCAGATTCTCATTGCCAAAATGTTGGCTGAAGAAATGCCTAGCTACTGGGTAGTTTTTGTCCTGATTCTTAATGGCTCGTCTATGTTCCAAAATTCTTTTCTTAGCATTGTGTATTGTACTGCCCACGTACAACTTCTCACACGGGCATATCAGACAATACACATAATAAGACGTGTTGCAATTGTAATTACCTCTAATTAAAAAGCTGTCTGACCTTCCTGGAACATTAAGTGTCCTACAACTATTGCTGGTTTTGCAGGCTTTACATTTCATACAACAGAAGAAACCTTCCATTCTTGTATTCTGCATATGTCCTTTCGATGTTACATCATTGCGACACAAATTATCCTTGAGAGATCTGTTTCTTCTAAACGTTATTTCGGGATTATCACTGATCCAGTTGACCAGAACAGGGTCGGTCTGCAAGATATGCCAGCTATTCCTAAGTAGTGAACGTATTTTGTACGACTGATTACTGTAAGTTGTAATGAATCTAACAGACTCACTTTCCTTCTCTCGCCTCTTGTTAGTTCCATACAAGGCATCATCTCTATTCAACGTCACTACTTTCCGTTTGGCTTGATCGATCACTTTAGCCCCATATCCTCTATTTCTGAACCTCTCACACATTACTTTACACTCTTGGTGAAAATCGGCTTCCTCACTGCAGTTCCTCCGGGCTCTCAACAATTCTCCAAACGGAATACTACGTATTAGAGTCCCCGGATGTGCACTGTGAGCACTTAACAGACTATTACCAGCCGTTGCCTTCCTATACAGTTTGGACACTAATCTACTACCCCTCACAGAAATTTCTACATCGAGGAATTCAATGCACCTCAAATCCAGATGTTCAGTAAATCTTAGGTTACATTTGTTAGTGTTCAGATCTTGCACAAATTGCATAGCTGCCTCTTCATCGCCCCTCCAAATTACAAAGATATTGTCAATAAAACGACACCACAAGACCACATTGGTATCAAATTGGGTGATCTCTTCTGTCACCTGTTCCTCCCACCAGCCCATAAACAAATTTGCATAGCTGGGGGCAAAACAGGTGCCCATAGCTGTCCCTTGCAACTGCTTGTACAGATGACCATCAAAGATGAACACATTGTTCTTAAGACAAAACTCAATCATAGTGCACAGCATTTCCAAATGGAAGAAGAAAGATAATGACCTTGCTCTGAGAAAGTGTCTAATAGCTCTCACCCCCAAGCCATGATCTATGCTTGTATAAAGGCTAGTCACATCTAAGGTTAACAGTAAGAAGTCATCTTCCCATTGTATACCCTCAATAATTTTTAAAAAATGTGTGGTATCTTTAACATAGGAGGGTATTGACTCAACAAAAGGACGTAAGAAAAAATCAATATATTTCGATGTATTCTCCAAGAGCGACTCCATAGCCGAAACTATAGGCCTCCCTGGTGGATTATCTGCATCCTTGTGAATTTTGGGGAGAAGGTATAAAATTGGAATCTTCGGATGATCACACTTAAGAAACAGGAATTCATCCCATTCTATCATCCCTTGATCTCTCCAATCAATGAGCATGTCAATATATTGCTCATTCATTGATTTAACATCTCCCCAACTCACTTCTTCATAACACAGAGTATTGCTTAGCTGTTTCATTCCCTCTGTCACATATTTGGTGGTATTCTGAATGACTACATTGCCCCCCTTGTCGGATTGCCTGATCACAATGGTATGGTCTTCTTTCAAATTCCAGAGAGCTTGCCACTGTACACCTGATAAATTACTGTTCTTCACATTCATCCCACCATACCTCAACTTCTTCAATTTTTTGGTCATTTCTCGCTCAAAGACCTCAAGGGCATCACAATGAATGGCAGGTAGAAAGGTAGATTTCGGTTTAAAATTACTCGGGCAGATACTGTCTAAAGCAATACCAGTTCCCATCAGATTTAGGATAGGATCTTCATGAGCAACCACCCCCTCACATAAATCCATTGCTGTATGTAATACATCAATATCAGAGATGCATAGATTACTCAGATTTGCCTCCACCCCCACTTTCTCATCCTTTTTAACCTTAGTATGGTACACTTCTTCAATTTCAATTTCCTAATGAACTTGAAGGTGTCAATCCTAGTTTGAGTATAGTTAAAACAGCTGGTTGGGCAGAATGACAGGCCCAGAGATAAGAGATCCTCTTCATCAGCAGACAACACTCTGCTGGAGAGATTTATAATATTCATAGTTTTCACTTGCGTGCTCGGGTTACCACTTCTTGACATTGACATGGTGGCTTGAGAATCAGCAGGTCGCGCAATTCGTTTTATGGTGTTTTAACTTTGTTGTTCATTGCGCACTACCATTTCTTGACATTTACATGGTGGCTTAAGAATCGGCAAAAGACGCGCGATTCGTTTCATTGTACTTTGATCTTGTTATTCATTGTGAGCTGTTATTTCTTGGCATTTACATTGTGGTTTACGAATCGGCAAGACGCACGATTCTCTCCTCGAGTTTAATTCATGTTGATTATTGTATGTCACTATTCTAAGATATTTATCAGTAAGATTCGAGTTGATAAGTTAAGTGATTTGTTTTTCCTGAATCCATATTGTGTTATTCATGGTGCACAATTCTTTATGGTGTTTAATATATATATATATATATATATATATATATATATATATATATATATATAAATCTACAATATGCGCAATTTGTGTTGAAACATTTTAAAAGTACACAGAAGATCAGAGTGTCTAGATACAATATTGTATGGTCCTTGTATGCATTCTCAAAAAAGGATTTATATGACTGGTTTAAAATTTAGTCCAAATGTTTTTCTGATTCTCATGTAAAGGAAATTCCTTGAATAAGAAAGTTTTCATTTAATCCATCTTGATTCCCTTACAGGTATCCGGCCATCTTTAAACTTAGTCATATTAAACTTAATTCTTAGATTGTTCATGTTTTCAGAATGACTATGCTTAGAATCATAGTCTAGTATTGATTTCAGAAGATATAATTTTCATATTGTGTTTTCTAACTTTTTTCTTACTACAGGTCTCCTTCCCAGCTGTTTCCCTTCCTAATCCCCTCTTGAACTCTCTTAGCCTCTGTGATTTATCTATCAGAGTCTTGGAGCTGTTCAATGGTGGACGTGTTGGGAACGTGCGCAGACCCTGAGGGTCCGGTGACTCTGACAGGATCCCTGGGGACACCGCAGATGATTTTGGTGGCAGTGGATTGGAAGGGAGGGAGGCAGACTTTTTGGGTTCTATCGGTGAGGAAGGAGGTGAGCCAGTCTAGGGCTTTGTGTTGAATCCCTGCATTGTGGAGGCATGTGTGAAGTGTGTGATGGCAGACTGTGTCAAAGGCCGCGGAGAGGTCTAAGAGGATGAGTGCGATGGTCTCACCCTTTTCGACTCTGGTTCTGATGTCATCAGTGCATGCGATGAGGGCAGTTTCCGTGCTGTGGTTCTTGCGGAAACCGGACTGGGAGGGGTTAAGTGTGTTGTTTGCCTCCAGGAAGTGGGATAGGCGTGAACACTGCACTAACCACATGATGACTTCTGTCACATATACTACAAACTCTTCGGTCTGCCTGTATCATATTCAACTAGGCCTCAAAATGGCCAAAAACCTAACTTGCCTAGCCACTGTTTGGCCTGCAGTGGTGGTAAGTTGACACTCTTATGCCATCCCCCCAAAGGACAATGGTTTGTACATCTCAGCAGCTGTGACAGGCAAGGAGAGCTGGCATCCTCCACTAATGTCAAGTCAAATTAACCATTACCATGTGTACCTGTCTCTATAGGTTTACCTGCTAAACAACTATGTACAAGGTCTCTGTGAAATGTCACTGTAAAGGATTGGAGGTAGATTTCAACCAGAAATATTGCATCTTTCACACCATCAGGCTGCGCTGCCACTGCCCACACAGAGTCCACTGAAGAGACTGCCACTGATCCCCAGGATGAAGCCCTCAGTGGTGACAACACTCCTGGACATCAAAACCTTGGAGGACGATTCTGGCCCATCTGGGCAAGCTGGTCAGACACCACCAGTGAGTCTCACTGTGCCCACATCAACACCTCCCAGCCCTGTTACCTCAATATCATGGGCAACCATGTGCCCCCAACCTGTGCCCCCTAGAACAATGACAAACATCTTGTGCTCCCCAGTCCAGGATCCTGAGTTACAATACAACATCTCTGACAATGATGGTCCAGAAACCAGTGGGAGAGGGCACACTGTGGCAAAGGCACAGCCCCATGGGGGTAGGGTGTGTAGGAGGGATGCTGTGGGCCAGCTGGTTGAGGCCACTGGGCATGCTCCTGACCAGGACACCATCAGCCACGTCTTGCGGGTCTATCAGGAGTCCCATGGCGTGATGGGTCAGGTGCTAACTGAACTCCAAGAAATGAAGATGCTGCAGAGGGAATTCACACAGGAAATGATTGCACAGAGAGAAGCCCACAATACCAACATGACCTCCCCTAACAGGGGTGCTTAGGGACATCAACACCACCCTGAACAGGGATCAACAGCAAGACTCCACACCTTCCTTTGGAAAGCTCCACCTGGCACCTCAACATCGGAGCCAGCCACCAGAAGAGAGGCCCACCAGCAGAAGAACCCGCCTCAGACACCCCTGCCTCTGTAGTAGCAGACCACTCCCCATGTAAGCGGGATGTCCAGCGAATTATCTGGGAGGTGAGGATGGCAAGACACCTACCACTGCCAGCCAGGGACCTCTTCCCAAATGACCTCCTTTGTGTGCTACATGTTCACTCAGTCGACTGTTCCTCAACCACCTTCCATTTCCAATGGGAGTACACTGGGCTTGAGTCTTCCAATGCTGTGGCATTTAATACAATGATTTCATCCACCATGACTGAGCCCTTCACTGCTCTGCTCTGTCATGACCCTTATTTTTATTCTATGCACAAATGTACAATAAATACCACCTATCACAAAGTTTGTTTCTATTTCAAAATTTGCAATGTTGCGATGTAAGACCATGTGAAGCAAATGATGAAGACACGGATACTAGTGCAAGGAGGGATGTGTTACAGGTACCGTGTCCTGATAAGGATTACAATCAACACACACAAACACAGTGGTACATGTGTCGGGTCACATCATACATTTTATTCCACTTTACAGCACATGGGCTGTTGAAATATCTGGACTGCCATAGCCAAGAATGGATGACTCAAATTGTGTCAAGGTACCCAGACCAAGTTACAGCCCCCCAGACCATAGAAGGAAGGGCCTTGTCAGACATTGTCCTGTAGAATAGGCATCAGAAAAGTGGATGGTGATACCAGCTTGAGCTTTATCAAATACCACACCAAAGTAATACAAGATCACATACACCAAGGTAAAGAGAGAGGGCAGTACAACAGTCCTGATCACAGGCACATCATGATCCAATGACCATGCATCTGGGAGTATGACACAAACACATGTTAGTGTTGTGGCACAGGGACTGTGGCCTGCAGTAATGAAACTCATCTACAGCTACATGCGGGTCATACAAGAAGAGTGTTTAGTCTATGTGAATGGTGAAAGCCTTGCTTGCACTTGATTACAACATATTTCATTGCCATGTGATCACACATATGATGCAATTGGCCCAGCACAGCACACTAAACAAGTACAATGTGCACTTCTGACCTTCCGCCCAAACCCTGTCCAAGCTGCCTTGGCACAGATCTCATACACCCCAAATCTGTGACCTACATTACCTGGAACAATCCATGTCCACTTACTATGTCAGAATAGCATCGGATAGCTGCCAATGTCACAACTCTGAAATGCCCACATGAGGATGTCATGGTGAAGGGTCCTGTACAAAGACAATACAAGGAGTATAGGTGTTAACAAAAATCCTATTACCTAATTCATATGGTAAGCATCTGGAAGGGAAATTACACTGCAATGAGACTGACACAAATGATGTAGCTACAGCAAAGTGGGGATCTGTCAAAGGCTAAACCCTTATGTGCCCTTTGGCTGAATATTGCAGAGTATGAGCTCCCCAGGTCTTGCAAAAACACTCTACTACACAATTTGAACAATTATAATTCTTCATAGAGTCACAGTCATTATAATACATGACATACTTACACTCAAAAAAAGTATGTTTTGATGAAATGTTACCGCTAGTCAGCTCCTTCCTCTTCACCACAGTCATCCTCACTTGGCATTTCAGGAGGCTCACCCGCTGGCACTGCAGACTCCCCCTTCTCTGGGATGTATGGGATATTCCTCAGCAGGGCAAATTTGTGGAGCATGCAGCATGCCACAGTGATCGACACGCTTTTCTGGGTGAGTAGAGGAGGGCACCACCAGTCCGGTTCAGATACCTAAATCTGGCCTTCAGGAGCCCAAAAGAACGAGTTACTTACCTTCGGTAACGACTTTTCTGGTGGATACATTAGCTACCTGTGGATTCCTCACCTAATGAATACTCCCATGGCACCAGCATTCGACGGAAATCTTCTTCCTAGTCTCTGCACGTCGACGAGGACGTCACTCTAGCCCACGCAACGCCGTCTGACGTCATACAGGCAATAAGAGGTCCTCGACGACGTGCCGACGTCAGTACCAACATTTTTTACGTGCATGAGAACAACCCAATGCAATGAAAGAGCAAGGCAACATCCCATAACATTGTAAAATACACAACATTGCAATAAAATGGCTGTAAATTTAATACAACTCTCCTTCTTTTTTTTTTCTTTTTTTTTTAAACCAACAAATATATGCAAATCATGTATATACACAAAGATATATACATATATATATATACATATAAATATATACAAGTATCCATATATACAACATCTATTGCAACCTTGAAGACCAAGAGGAGCGCACTCAAGGATTACTTGGTAAGACCAGAAAGGCAACGGGGAGGCGGGTGGGACCGTGAGGAATCCACAGGTAGCTAATGTATCCACCAGAAAAGTCGTTACCGAAGGTAAGTAACTCGTTCTTCTGATGGATACAACTACCTGTGGATTCCTCACCTAATGAATAGAGTCCCAAAGCAGTACCACTTCCGGTGGTGGGTGCCGAAATGGTCAAACCAAGAAATCCTGCAGCACTGACCGTGCAAAATGTCCGTCCCTTCTGACCTCAGAGTCCAAACAGTAATGTTTCGCAAAAGTGTGAAGGGACGACCAAGTTGCGGCCTTGCAGATGTCGACCACAGGAACACCTCTGGCCAAGGCCGAAGTGGCCGACTTAGCTCTGGTGGAATGAGCTCTAATGCCATCAGGAGGATCCTTCTTTGCCAAAGAGTAACAGATTTTAATGCAAAGAACAATCCACCTGGAGAGTGTTCTCTTGTGGACTGCCTTTCCTCTCCTCTTGCCCACGTATCCGATGAACAGCTGATCCTCCAGCCTGAAATCCTTTGTCCTGTCTATGTAAAAGCTTAGCGCCCTCTTTGGGTCCAATCGATGTAGTCTCTCTTCCTCCTTTGAAGGATGAGGCGGAGGATAGAACGTGGACAAAGTAATTGTCTGGGCCAAATGGAAGGGTGAAACAACCTTCGGGAGGAAAGCAGCCTTGGTCCTCAACACCACCTTATCCCCATAAAAAGTTGTATAAGGGGGTTTTACCGATAAGGCCTGCAACTCACTCACTCTCCTTGCAGATGTTATAGCCACCAGGAAGACTGTTTTAATAACCAAATACCTTAAGGGGCAAGAATGCATAGGCTCAAAAGGGGATCCCATAAGGAAAGTGAGGACCAAGGACAAATCCCATTGAGGCATAACGAATGGTTTTGGAGGATATTTATTTAGAAGACCTTTCAAGAATCTGAGAACAATAGGGGATTTAAATAACGATGGTTGATCTGGAAGACAAATGAAGGCTGACAGGGCAGAAAAATAACCTTTAATGGTAGCCACTGCACAACCTTTCTGCGCTAGAGACAGAGCAAAAGACAAAACATCTGACAGATGAGCATGTAAGGGATCAATCTGTCTCTCTCCACACCAGGTAACAAATTTAGACCACCTATTAGCGTAGATAGATTTAGTGGAGTGTCGCCTGACCGCTAAGATAACATCCACTACATCAGGCGGGAGAGAGAAGGAACTCAGGTTGCCCCGTTCAATCTCCAGGCATGTAGGTGTAGACTCTGGAGAAGGGGGGGAAAACCTGCCCCTGCGACTGCGAGAGGAGATCTGTCCTGAGAGGGAGACGGAGCGGAGGGCACAGCGAGAGTTGGAGAAGGTCGGAGTACCACACCCTTCTTGGCCAATCCGGAGCTATTAAGATGACTTGGGCCCGGTCTTGGCGAATCTTCCTCAACACTCGAGGAATCAAGGGTATGGGGGGAAACGCGTAAAGCAACTGGTCGCACCAGGTTATCAGAAACACGTCCCCCAATGCTCCCTGCACCAGATACTGGAGGCTGCAGAATAACGGACAATGCGCGTTCTCCCGAGTGGCAAACAGATCTATCCGAGGAAACCCCCCACATCTGGAAGATTAAACGAACTTGATCTGGATGGAGACGCCACTCGTGGTCGGCCGAGAATTGGCGACTGAGACTGTCCGCACGTACATTCAAGACCCCGGCCAAATGATTTGCTACCAAGCAAATCTGATGGTCCTTTGCCCAGGACCATAGTCGAAGAGCTTCTCTGCAGAGAAGGTACGACCCTACTCCTCCCTGTTTGTTTATGTACCACATCGTGGTAGTATTGTCCGTCAGGACCTGTACCGACTGACCACGAAGGGATGGGAGGAAGGCCTTGAGAGCCAGACGTACAGCCCGTAACTCTAACAGATTGATATGAAACATCTGTTCCTCTGGAGACCAAAGTCCTTTGATCTCCAGATCCCCCAGATGAGCTCCCCACCCTAGAGTGGAAGCATCCGTTATGACCGTGGCCACTGGTGGCGACTGCGCGAACGGCTTTCCTTGTGAAAGATTGTTGCTCGCAATCCACCACTTCAAGTCCACAGCAGCATCTCTGGAGATCTTAACCGCACCTTCTAGATCTCCCTTGTGTTGAGACCACTGCCTTCGGAGGTACCACTGAAGAGCCCTCATGTGCCAGCGAGCATGCGTGACCAACAGTATGCAGGAGGCAAACAGACCGAGCAAACGAAGGACCTTGAGGACTGGAACTACCGCTCCATTTCGAAACATTGGAACCAATTCCTGAATATCTTGAACCCGCTGAGGCGGAGGAAAGGCTCGATTCAATGTTGTATCCAGTACTGCCCCTATGAACAGGAGGCGCTGAGAGGGCTCCAGGTGAGATTTGAGCACATTCACCGAAAAGCCCAGGTCGAACAACAACTGGATTGTTGACTGCAGATGATACGACACAAGCTCCGGGGACTTGGCTTTGATCAACCAGTCGTCCAAGTAAGGGAGTACTGCTATCCCCTTCCTTCTGAGCTCTGCCGCAACCACTGACATCACCTTCGTGAAGACTCGAGGTGCTGAAGTAAGACCAAACGGGCGGACCGCAAACTGATAGTGCTGCAACCCTACCACAAACCGGAGATACTTCCTGTGCGACTTGAGTATCGGGATATGAAAATAAGCATCCTGCAAGTCGACAGACACCATCCAATCTTCTTTGTTCAACGCCAAAAGCACCTGTGCTAGGGTCAGCATCTTGAACTTTTCCTGATTGAGGAACCAATTCAAGATCCTCAGATCCAGGATCGGTCTCAACCGACCATCTTTCTTGGGAATCAGGAAGTACCTTGAGTAACAACCTTGACCCCTTTCCTGCTCTGGGACCAACTCCACCGCGCCCTTTGACAGGAGGACTTGAACCTCCTGTTCTAGCAACAGGAGGTGTTCTTCTGAACAATAGGATGGGCGGGGCGGGAGGGGGGGCGGAAACTCCCGAAAGGGAAGGGTGTAGCCTTTCTCCACAATACTGATAACCCAAGTGTCCGTTGTAATAGTCTCCCACTTGTGGAGAAAATGCCGTAATCTTCCCCCTACAGGAGAGGAGTGAGTGGGAAATGGTGGAAGCCTAAGGCTGCTTTCCCTGCTGCACCCCTCCAGAGGACGAGGACGAGGAAGAGGCAGAGTGCTGTTGAGAGGCTCCTCTGGTGCGGGCCCTACCTCTCCCTCTAAATGATCTATAGGGGTGAGAAGAGGCAGCTTGCTGGAACCTCCCCCGAAAGGAAAAGGAGGAAGAGCCACGCCCAAATCCACGAAACCTCCTGAAAAACCTGGAAGAGGCAAAGGAAGAAGGAGCTTGCAGCCCTAACGATTTGGCTGTGGCCCTGCTCTCTTTAAATCGCTCCAAGGCTGAATCTGCCTTTGCTCCAAACAGTTTGTCCCCATCAAACGGGAGGTCTAATAGGGTCGACTGTACATCCGCAGAAAACCCTGAATTACGGAGCCAGGCCTGTCTCCTTGACACCACAGCCGTGCCCATCGCCCTAGCCACCGAGTCGGTCGTGTCCAGTCCAGACTGGATAATCTGGGTTGCGGCAGCCTGGGCGTCTGAGACAACATCCAAGAGTCCCTGGGGAAGCTCCGTAAAAGAAGATCAAATATCATCCATAAGAGCATGGACATATCTCCCCAGAATGCAAGTTGCGTTGGTGGCCTTCAACGCCAAACTGCAAGAAGAAAATATTTTCTTGGATTGCGCATCCAGTTTTTTGGAGTCCCTGTCTCCTGGCACCGTCGGGAAGGATCCAGGCGCTGATTTTGATGAACAGGAGGCTTGTACCACCAAGCTCTCCGGCGTAGGGTGTCTTGAAAGAAAGCCAGGGTCAGATGGTGCAGTCCGATATCTCCTGGCCACAGCCCTATGAACTGCCGAGGAAGATACAGGCTTCTTCCACACCTCCAACACCGGATCAAGCAAAGCCTCATTAAACGGCAAGAGAGGCTCCGCTGCAGCAGAGGCCGGATGCAGCACCTCTGTCAATAAATTCTGCTTCGCCTCTGCCACCGGCAAAGGCAGGTCCAGAAAATTAGCTGCCTTCCTCACCACCGCGTGAAAGGTAGCAGCCTCCTCCGTATACTCCTCTGGAGATGAAAGGTCCCACTCAGGGGAAGTATCCAGCCCACTGGCCGTATCCAGACCATGCAGTCCATCACCCGAGTCCTCAACCTCTCCTTCCTCCAGGACTCGCTGGTACTCCTGCTCTTCCAACAGACGGAGAGCACGCCGATCTCCAGAAGCATCCGACGCCGCATCCGGCGCCGCAGACAGCTTCGGCGCCGATGAAGGAACAGGACAAAGGGATCTTGGAGCCGATGGACCCACCGGAGTCACAGGACGAAATCCCGACGTCGACGGGATGGAAACATCCGGAGCCAATCCCTCTGAAGCCACCGGAGCGGCCACCGGCGCCGACACCGGCGCCGAGCCCACATTCCCAAAAGGGAGAAAGGGCATAAAGGGTGCCGGCCGAAGAGGCGCAGGATCACCCAATGAAAAGGCCAAAGGCCCCGAAGGACCAGCCGGAGCACCTCCTGGAGCCATCTGCTGAAAGATGGTATACATCGCATTCAGAAATGCGGTACTATCGGCTCCAGGGGCTGGAAAAGCCGGATACTGGGGTGCCTGGATCGAAGGCGACCCCGACGCCGGCCTCGACGTCCGCGACGCCGGAGACATCACAAGAGGCTGCATCACCTCAACCACAGACGCTTGTCCAGGCGAAGTCGGTGACGCCGGAGAGGGCAACGGCGTCGATGGATGCGGCGTGACCGTGGGACTGACCTCCCAAGTCCTCCGACGTCGAGCCGAAGGTGACCTCGAACGAGCCTCCTTGCTTGAATGACGCCGTGAATCTCTACGGCGCCGGGAGTCTCGATGACGCCGATGAGACCTTGGCGAGGAAGACTTCTTGTGATGTTTTTCCTTTCTCTTCGACTTCGCCAGGAATAATTTAGCCTCACGCTCCTTGAGGGCCTTCGGATTCATGTGCTGACATGAATCGCAAGTCACAACGTCGTGATCGGAGCTCAAGCACCAGAGACAGTCGGAGTGAGGATCTGTAACGGACATCTTGCCCCCACACTCTCAACAGGGCTTGAAACCCGACTTTCTCTGAGACATTGTTACCGCAGAGAAGAACTACGCAGCAGAAAACACACTGTAACCACTAAAGTAACAGTAGCTCCCTCGAAGATAACCGTTTCGAATGCACGGAAAAAAGGGAACTGACGTCGGCTCGTCGTCGAGGACCTCTTATTGCCTGTATGACATCAGACGGCGTCGCGTGGGCTAGATTGACGTCCTCGTCGACGTGCAGAGACTAGGAAGAAGATTTCCGTCGAATGCTGGTGCCATGGGAGTATTCATTAGGTGAAGAATCCACAGGTAGTTGTATCCATCAGAAGCCAGCTCCACTACCCGCTTTGTTCTTCCATGGGCTTCACTGAAGCGGACTTCCCCAGACGCAGTTGGATTCCTTTGTGACATCAACAACCAAGGACGGTTTGGATATGCAGAGTCTCCTGGTAAGGAATAGGACATATGTGCAACAATGAGTCCCTCTCATCAGAATTGTGGCACCAGACATTGCACACAGACACACAAACAAGGCATTTGACTTACCAACCAGCCAGGCCCTCTCTGGGTACAGTCATGACAGCAGCTGGGGGATAGTGCTTTTCCTCATAATGAATGAATCATGGAGTGATCCCGGATTACAGCTACAGACCTGTGAAATGTAGAGATCTGCTAAATAGACAACTTGCAAGTTTTTTCTGTTGCAATAGACTTATTCTTTGGCTTGTGGTGGGACAAAGCCAACACATGTGGCGTCAATAGCCCCCACCACATGTGGGATGCGTGCAAAAGCATAAAAGTCAGCCTTCACATGGGCTAAAACCCGATGTCTGGGAAACTGGATGTAGCTGTCCAGGTGTTTTAACATTGCTGATAGGACATCCTTCAAAACCAGACTGAACATAGGTTGGGAAATGCCAGCCTATAGGGCCACTGTATGTTGGAAGGACACTGTGACTGGGAAGTGCAATACTAACATGAATTGTACAGGTGTGGCATGTTGGTTGGGTAAGTTATCGCTGGCATCAGATCTGGCTCCAACTGACGACATAAGTCCACTATTGTTTGCCTATTCAGGTGGTAGTACATGAAAATATGGAGTTCCTCCATGGTCTGAAGGTCTGGCAGTGGACGTAGACAGGTGGTTGACGCATCCTCCCTCTCCCTGGACAAGAAATTAGTTCTAACATTAGTCATTGTGTCCCCAGCTACATACATGATGCATGTCAATGATAACATGTGACAAATCATTTAAGAATGGTAAAACATGGCAACCAGTACACATCACATCTATATCAAAAGGGTCACATGTGACCCCCATGGTTTGCCACACATGTCCACAACATGTATATGGACCAAACTCAAATAAGTGCATCTCAAATGCTCCTCGATATGTTACTGGATATCCTGAACGCAGAAATGACCTTTGACGGGTGTGGACTGTGCCCCACTGTAAACTGCCATCTGGACCCTACAACACACAACATGGATGTCTGAGTAGTAGGACCTACATGACAAGACAGGATAAGCATGTTTGTGTGCTGAAAACAACATTTTTAGAGGTGTGCTGCAGTTTTTGAAGCACTAAACTGCATTTCAGGCCTCTAAAATGGTGGCTGCCTGACCTACTCCACTGGACATTAGGAACAGCCCTTGACCGCCAGCAGAAGTCATCATGGTGGGTGGAGGTTGCCACTGCCGCAGACACAGCATAACATTGTTGCCAGTGGCAGTCATGGGCCAATGGCTGTGTCTGCCGGTGGTGACGACAGCATACGTGGAGGACATGACTGCAATGTTCTGCAGAATCACTCACGTGACTCCTGACACTGCTGCCAGCAAGACCCCCACTACCAAGCTGCTGGGTACCGCCTCTAGGAGCAATCATGCCACTTTCAGCATGTGATAGGGCCCCAGCCTTCTCTCTAGAGGAGCTGGAGAGGCTAGTTGACGAGGTTTTACCCCTGTATGAACAGCTCTATGGTACACCATAGTAAGTACCTTGTGCACAGTTTTCTATGTACATCACCATCCTTTCCCTCTGCATGGGCTAGAATGTAGCCATGCGTGCCCAGTTGGCTACTCATGTGCCTGTAGGTACAGTCTGTGTGGCATCAATGGGAGGGTCAATGTGCACATATTGGTGGCCAGTGCCATATGTTGAGTTCATTCACATTGTGTTGTGTGTATGATTTTGGGGTTTCCTACATCCTCCTTGTCTTGGATGCACATAAGTAGGTGAGAAGACATTACTGCCATCCACTGACTTCTCTTTCCTCATGATTGTTGTATATGTCTGACAACATGTATGTGCACGACAGCACAAGCTGAGTATGCATGCTGTATGAGTCAGTTGTGAGTAATGTGAGCAATGTGTATGTTGCACAGAGATTTCTTCATACACCTGCCCTTGCTAGACTGTTGTTTGTAAGGCATATAATCACTTTCTCTGCCCTTCAGGTTGCCACACACACCACATGCCAATTAGCTGTTGGCTACATGATGTACTGTCATGCATGGAAGTGCTGGGAATGTCGTGTCAAGTAGGTTCTGTCTGCTCAGCCTGCAGAGACCAGGGCCTGTCACATATATTCCAGAGTATGGATCCTAGTCTAGGCTGGGGTGGAGTCACTGTGGCTATGCAACTGTGGCAATGTGCCCACTCCTTGTAACACAGCAAATCCTGCTGTGGGCAATTTGAGGTTCTGGTGTTTTATCCTACCCAGAATGCCTCATTCCTTTGATCAGATTAGGAATGGGTCCGGGTGTGAGTTACTATCTATTACACATGTGCACTTATCATCACTGTCAATGTGTCTCTCTGACTCATGCCAGGTCCCTTACTCCCACAGCCCTGTTGTCATCTTCACACAGGGCATATTTGTCCTGTGCAGGCTTACTGCATAAATGCCATTCCCACAGTGCAGACAGTGTGTTGATCCCTGGGAGGCCATGACATGTGAGTCAGTAGCTTGGTCACATAGCAGAAACTGTACAATGCATGCCTTTGTGTGTTGGATGCCATCTCTGAAGGATGTACACATATGCCCAAAAGCGTAATCTGTAGTGCAGGTATATAACACAGAACCCACCCACTGAAGTGGCACGAGTCTGCATTTGTTATTGCACATGTCCACACATGGACTGTGTAGACACTTTCTGGACCCACCATGCCAGTCCCTTAATTGTGATGTTTGAGGTTGTACTCTGGCAGTAGCCTGTAGAGACTGTATGCAGAGTCATTCTCACAAAGTGTGAATGTGTTAGTCCATTAATGCCTAAGGGGTTTACCCTTTAGAAGCCACAGAGGTGTGATATGCCTCATAGTGGCTCACATCTCAGCAAGGTTGCTAGAGCATGTCCTACATGATGTCAGTAAACTTGCTTAGTCATTATAGGGCCTGAGCAGGGTGGTGGGTTGGTCTGCAGATTGGTAAATGTATGTCTGTAGTAATGTTCCTGTACTTTATGTGCCACACTTGGGGAGTACTGACAAATAGGAACGTTCTAACTTGATGTTACTGATATGTATGTGGCTCAACATTAGTGATGAGACTTGTTAACATGATCTCTTGATGTGTCTTTTGCATCCATGCAGGTCAACACCCACCAAAAGAAGGTATTATGGAGAGCCATCGCCAAGAAGGTGAGGACCCTGGGGGTTCATAGCCAGCGGAGCACTCACTGTAGAAAAAGATGGGAGGACCTGAGTCACTTAGCCCGGAAGATCGTAGAGGCTCCCCCTGGGCTGTCCTTCCAACATGTGCAGGGTGCCCGTCCAACCATGACCCCCTGATGGTCCACATCCTAGCAGTGGCCTATCTGGAGCTTGATGGGCATTTGAGGGCAGCACAAAAGCGACAAGGGGGTGAGTACATGGCATATTCCTGCCTGTTGCATTGCCAAGCGATTGAGTCAGGTTCTGACAGCTCCCCCTGACAATTACGGATGAGCCATGTGTAACACAGTAGATGAGTGATTCTTTGTGTTGACATGTCATGTGTTGTATACTGATGTGCCTTGCCTATTGTCCCAGCAACCTAGGACACAACTCAGTGGAATCCACAAACCACTTGCTCTGTAGGGACGACATATGGCTGAGTACATTGAACAATCAAGTACTGTTTGTTGTTGTAGTGGATATAATTTATATGCAACAGACTACTACTCCTAAATGTCCCAAGCCGAAAGTAAGTAGGTGATGGGCCACTGTCCTCTGCCATGTGTCTGGGTTAATGTATAGATAGGCATCTACCACCCAGGAGCTAATTGTCTTCAGCATACAATGGGTGCTAGTGCCTGATTTGCAGTCTGTAATGTGAAGATGTCCAACATACATGTGACAGGGATTACATTGGTCTTTGGATGCAGCTATGGATCACTACTTTCCCTTGGTAAGTGGGGAATGTCCATTGACATGATTTATGTTCCATGACTGTTGCCAACATTCCTTATACCTATATGTCAGCATGTGTCCCTTTCTCTATATAAAACATTTGTGAGCTGCAGTTTCATGCATGGGCTACCTATTTTGATGGGATGATGTCTGTATTCCCTCACATAAATGTGAATGCCAACCTGTATGTGGAATAGGACATTTAATTGTGGGGGTACATTTTATTTTGTGCCACAGACAAGAGTGTGTCACCATTGTTTATTGGCGGACACATACCCTCAGCCATCATAGCATGTCACTTGGCATGTACAACTGCAGTAGCAATGAGGGATATGACAGGAAGGCCTAGGGTTTAGAGCCACAATGTGAATATCTATGCCCTTGATGTGGCATCATGTGGAAAAGTGCACTGCACATGTATAATGTGTCAGGTAAGTGCACTGACTGTTGGCATGCATCATGGAGTGACTTGCAGTTAGGCAGAAATCACTCGTATTTGGGTACATGCATTCATCCACAGTCAGATATCTGAGTTTGCATGACAAAAATGAGGAGTATGATATAGCGTCCAATTAGGCAACATGTTGAGGGCCTTCAACAAGTACCTTCAAATCTCAGGGCCTCTCTAACATCCAAGGGAGTAATTACTTCTGCTGATGCACTCAGAGTATGTCATAGTAGGGGGTGCCAGACATAAGTGGTGATTACCATGGGGCTTGCTGATTCATTGTGCTGTGTATTTTGGGGACATCTCTCCCTCACATATTGGATATGATGCTTACAGTGTCCATTTCCATGCCAAATGTGTGCCCTATCTGAGCAATATTAATACTACTTCCATGACTCAATTGGGACAAAATTCACTTGGTGAAGTGTTAATTAGTGATATGTTTCCATGGTGACATGAGTATTTCCATGCCACCTTTTCCTAGATATTCTACTGTTGTCATCAGCATGGCATGATTTTGTATCATCACTTCTCACTGTTAGGTCATCATGTATGTGACAAAAAGATGTGTGCTTGACCTTGTGTGGGATCTGTGAAAATACATTTTGTATTGGCCTACTATTGTATGCTAACAGGTGACTGTGGGCTGCTCCACGGGCCAAAACTTTGACGGTGATGATGCCTCCTAATGGTTGAATGGTCATTGCGATTGCACAACTACAGCCATGCAATTGTAGTTGTGAGAGATCCTGATTTTCATGTGGGCAACTGTTGACAGTTCAGTTGGCATGCATATGGTATGGCACATGTATAGGCCACTTATGTGGAGTTTGTTGCTGGGTCCTACTTGACATCAAGGCACCGTATGCTAATCAGAGCTGTTGTTCAAGTGTGATCATGGACATGTGATGACCCTATTTCTCTTTGTCTTACAGCATCAGCACTGGCAAGCAAAGGAGACAGGGCACAGCTGAGTGGGGAAGCATCTGGCCACAGGACCTCGGGTCAAGACTCAACTGACACAGAGGGACCAAGTTGCCCAGAGGGCGAGGGGAGAGCCACAGGGAAGACTGCAAGATCATCGTCATCATCTTATTCTTCCTCCAGTGGACACTCCATAGTGGTGGCAGACTCATCAGGGCATCCCCCAGTACTATCCTTGTCCACCACCACCATTCTATTACCTCCCTCCCTGTTGCTCTCCACTGAGTTGGCCTTGCCCGCTCACCCAAGACAGTGGCATCTACTTCGCCGCAGGCACCTCCGCCCTTGTTAGCTCTGCTGGCCTCAGTGAGAAGGCTCCTGAGAAGTATCTCTGTGGGTCAGACAGCCATTGTGAATGCCATACATGGATTGGCAAGTCAGCTACAACAGAATATTGCATTCCTGGAAGGCATTCATGGTGCAATATCTGGCCGACAGAGATCTTTTCAGGCTCTGGCCTCCACATGGACGGCAGCCAGTCACCCCCCCCCACCTTCCGTCCCTCCTCCACCTGCCTTCCCAATCCAAATCCCCCTTTACCCTACCTAGCCAAAGCATACAGGCAGATCTGCACGCATCCACATAAACACACAAACACAATCACCACAAAACACACTGGCACGCAAGCAAACAACAGCCACCCACAGGCACAACTTCCCTAGACACCCCCACCACCCCTGCATCACACACACCACATCCAGCATACCCACAGGTACCACACCAACTGTCAATGACACACCCATCGTACCCGCAGACACCACCCCAGGAGCACCCCAGACATCCACCACAAGCACCACACCTGCAGACACCGCCCCAACAGCCACACACACATCCACCACTCCATCTCCCAGCACCTCCACCTCTCAGTTCCCCAAGAAACACAAATGCACTCACTCACCTACCCAACAGACACACACCACACACAAGCATGCCTCCCAGAAAAACGCTCCCACAACATCCACACCAACACAACAGATGTCTACTTCCTCGACCTTCAAATCCCTACCACTTCTGTTGACCCTAAGAAGGTTTTTTGTTTGATCTGGACCTTTCTCCTGTTTCCCTGTCCCAAAACCAAGAGAGCCCCACATACCTCCCAGCCCCTCCTTTTCACCTTCCAGGCCTCCCCTGCCTGCACTGCATGCACCAATACCTCTCCCCGCAAGAAGAAGCCCATCCTTTCCTATGGAAGTTTCATGGCAGTTGGGAGTTAAGTTTAGGCACAACATTGTGCTGTTATTGTATTATATTTGGACTGGTCAATGGCCTTTGGGCTTTTAAAATTTTCCAGGTTAATAAAACCAAACAGTTGTGATTTGGGGTATACATTTGTCCTGCAATTCCTTTTCTACCTGTATGTTGTTCCTGAGTGACTTGTGTTGTGTGCCTACAGTTGTGTGTGTTTCAGACTGCTTGCTGATTCATTTGCTGTTGTTTGCAGTGTCTGATTTTGTGGGAAGTGCTGGTGTCCCCCAAAACAAGGGTATATGTTGAGTGTAAAGGCAATGGTGATGTCATGGCATTATGTACTATTCGTTCTGGTAAGTATTTTATCTTGTGTTGTCCAAGGTGAGCATGTATGGTGTCCCCTTGATATGGATCATGGAATTATCTAGTGTGTCAGCTTGAGTTTTGTTTGTGCAGACATGGAGTGTGTTCATTTGTGCTAGCTTTGTTGGCATTTGCCTGTGCATGCGTCCATTTAGCTGTGCGTACCTCGCAGCTACTTCATGTAGAGGTATGTCCCAGGCATTGGAGTAGTATGGGTTGGAGTTGTATGTGCTTTGTTGACTTGTACTTCCACATTGCGCAGATTTGCATGCCATTTGGGTCTAGTACTGTTTGCCCCTGTGACACATGCAGGGCCATTTCCTGTGCACATGTTGCATTGAGGGGCATGTGCAAAGTGATATGTGTCCCCGTGCAGCATCGTTTCCTGAGTGCTCCTGATGCCCCCATTCCTACTTTGCAGGTATAGTTAGCATACTGCTCTTTGTCTATTTCTCTCCCGGTATAGTGTGCATGTCATTGTCCTTCCATTGTGCTGTGATGTGGGTGATATGTGTGTCCATTGCAAGGCTGTTTACTGGGAGAGGAGTTTGTGTTTCATGCCACATCAATACATACGTGTGTTGTGTATGACGACAGTCGATGGCCTGTGTGGAATGTGAGTGTGTGAGTTGTATTTGTAGATGTGATGTTTGTGTGTTGTTGGTGATGTGTGAGACAATGTTGTGTACCCTTCACTATCTCTGTGCCTTAGATGTGTGGATGTGTGTTTTTGTGCAGTGTTGCAATACAGTGTGAGTGATCTGCCCAAAGGGGCGTATTGTGTCTGTGAATGGTCCACCTTTATGTATGATTTGAACTGTGTACACAATGAGATGTGTACTTTGTGCCAGGAGCGTGACCCCCATATGATATGGATGAGGGCACTACGATCTGTTGTTAAGGGAAATGACACAGGTAGGTGTGTGTACTTATGGTCGGTTGCACCCACCGAGGTATTGACTTTGTGCTCCATCGATGATCAACAACAGCTTCAGGATGTGCCTGATGGGTTCCATGGCTACTCCGGATGTGTAAAGCTGCCTGTAGGTGGATATCTTCCTTTATACTGTCCATTTCCACCTTCTGAGACGTGCTGGTTTGACAGTCACAGTCCCATTGGTGGTGTGCAACCCCGCAATGTGTCTGGAAGAAACACTGTCTCCGCCGACCTATTTGTGCACCCTCGTGAGCGTGGCAGTCTTTGCTGCATGGTGGTGCTGGCTGAATTGCGGCGGTCTTTGCTCTATAGGCCAGCATGACTTGTAATACGGCGGACCGACCGACATCCCAACTGCGGTCAGACCTACCCCGCCTTTAGTCGATCGATGAACTGCCAAACTCGTAATGAGGCCCTAAATCTAGACTAGCCTACAATCAGATTATGCTCCATAAAGAGTAAGAACATCTGACAGCATTCAGAACTCCTGTAGGGGTGTATTGACATAGCAGGATGCATTTCAGATTAGCTAGTGCTGCCTCAGTTTTCCAGTGTACTATGATAGACACCTCGAGTGGAAAAGCTTTTGGTTTTCAATAGGAATTCTGAGGACCATGATTAGAACTTACGAATGGCTTTGAAAGCCTCATCAAAGATTGGTTTAGCATCAATTCTATCCAAATGCCACTTCAGAGGTACTGAAGTGGATTATATATGTGGATGCAATTGTAAATGTCTCTTCAGCTAAACCCAAGAGTCAATTAGTGTTATTTTTAAGATTGTTGGCATTCTATGGGATATTTATAGGAAGCTATGCTCTCAAGGTAGAATGATTTAGGGTCCCATCAAAGAAGAATGCAAAATTGCACTAATGTACCCAAGATAATTTGTTTTTAAATGGAAGAACTGATTGACTGTGAACCTAGAGTTGCCAGAGGCACAACAGGCATGCAGATGTTATTTGCACCCCTCTGGTGCTATAGTATTAGAAAAGGGGTGCAGATGCTTGTAGAGCCCCTTGTGTAATGCAGATAGCACTGGTGCTATCTTAATATTACATTTCCTCATTTGCATGGGAGTGTAGCCTGACGCAAATAAGGGAAACACAATGCCTCTGCCCCAAAAACGTGTAACACAGTCCATGACTCCCTGAGGGTAGCCCTCTTAAGTGGAGAAAAAGAGCCCCATGGGCCCCCAGACATGCTGCTGCAGACAGGTGCAGTTAGTCAAAGCGCTACCTGCAGCGGAATCTCTGTCCTCCCTGTGAAGTGCAGAAAAGTGCTGCATGCTCAGTGAAAGTTGGAGCAGCTGCTTTAAACAGCGGGTCTTTCTTTCTTTCACTAATGCGCTGTCTTCAGCTCTGAGTTTAGTGTGTCCTGTGGGCCACAGTGCATAATGTCCATGTTTGAACCTGGCGGACCAATTTGAAGATGTGCCACATCACAAACGGGAACAGTGTCCCTCTTTGTAATACAGCCCCTTGTCTTAATCCTTTTGTGGTGGTAAAGAATTCTTTCTACCGTGAATGTCAGCAACTGGGGGTTTGTTGCTGTCCTTATACAGCATGATGTATACAAATAATGTATGGCACTGTATACATTATGTACGCTAAAAACATTTAAGAGGAACTACTCAGTTAAAAAACATCAACCATTAGCATCTGCCTGGGCTTCAAAAAGATATAAAGTATTTCTTTTGGGGAAGAAATATGTTCCTCACACAGATCACAAGCCTCTTGTTAATTTATTTGGGGATCACTGATATAATATTGATCCACTAAATATCGAAATGCACAAATATCAAAAATTAAATATCAATAACATAAATATTTACTCCATATACCAAACTATAAAAAATCACAAATATTCAGTACACAAATATCATTCTACAAAATATCAATTTTTACATCTAACTAAAAGAAAAGTATCGGAAAGAAAAATATTGTCATCTATAAATAAACATATACTGTGTAAAGAATATTGATTCAAACAATATTGAACACAATATTATCGCCATCATTAATAAAAACATAAAAACAGTTTTAACAGAAAACACTGACATGAAATTAACCCAAAACTTCTTATAATCATACTTAATAAAATAAAAATATATGACATTAACCAAATATTAAACATTAACCCCCAAAAAATTATACAACAAAAATGCATACAATAAAACCACCAAAAATGAACATTAACAATAAACAATTAAACACAAACCTAAATATGAGTAAATATATATATAAACAAATATATATATATACCTAACATAAACAAGCTATATATCATACATCAAAAATAAAATCTAAATTAGCGTTTACCATAGTAGCACTCAAATGATAAAAATACTTAAACTACATTAAACCAACCAATAAAATAAAAGTATAAACAACTTTAACCAATAAAATAAAAGAAACAATTAAACCAACAATATAAAATGCACACTAATTTAAATAAATAAATACTTCAAAAACAGCAAACGCTGTCAGATGAGTAAACTCTGCTGAATTCTCTTAGCAAACGAAAAGAAGAAATATATTCATCTTGACACCTACCTAACAAGTCAGTAATACTTATACTTAACTCCTTCGCTGCCAGGCCTTTTCCCCCTCAGGTGCCAGGCCTTTGTTTGGCTATTTGGGGCAGTTTTCGCTTAGTCCCTCATAACTTTTTGTCCACATAAGCTACCAACCCCAAACTTGCGTCCTTTTTTTTAACATCCTAGGGATTCTAGAGATACCCAGAGTTTGTGGGTTCCCCTGAAGGAGACCAAGAAATTAGTCAAAATACAGCAAAAATGTTTTTTTTTTTAATAAAACAGGAAAAGAGGGCTGCAGAAGAAGGCTTTTGTTTTTT
The DNA here is from genome assembly GCF_031143425.1 of Pleurodeles waltl. NCBI lineage: Eukaryota > Metazoa > Chordata > Amphibia > Caudata > Salamandridae > Pleurodeles > Pleurodeles waltl. The sequence goes on along the minus strand of NC_090448.1, from coordinate 763,652,760 downwards.
TCCTGCATATGGCATTAACAAAGTTTTTGTGGTGCTAAAATCACCATCTTCCCAGCTTTCAGGAACAGGCAGACTTGAATCAGAAAAACACATTTTTCAAGACAATTCTGGCATTTTACTAGAACATACCCCACTTTTTACTATTTTTTGTGCTTTTAGCCTCCTTCCAGTTAGTGACCGAAATCGGTGTGAAAACAATGCTGGATCCCAGAAAGCAAAACATTTCTGAAAAGAAGACAACATTTTGGATTCAGCATGGGGTCATTTGTGTAGATCCTACAAGGTTTTCCTACCTAAAATAACAGCTGAAATAAACAAATATTGAAATTGAGGTGAAAAAAAAAAAACAGCCATTTTTCTCCACGTTTTACTCTGTAACTTTTTCCTGCGATGTCAGATCTTTTAAATCAATATACCGTTACATCTGCTGGACTCTTCTGGTTGTGGGGATATATAGGGCTTGTAGGTTAATCAAGAACCCTAGGTAACCAAAGCCAATAAATGAGCTGCACCTTGCAATGGTTTTCATTGTATACCAGGAATACAGCAACTAATTTGCTGAAATATAAAGAGCGAAAAATAGGTATCAAGGAAACGTTTGTATTTCCGAAATGGACACAAGATAAGGTGTTGAGAAGCAGTGGCCCTTATTTGCACATTTCTGAATTTCGAGGTCCCCATGCTAGCATGTGAATTACAGAGAATTTCTCAATTGTTGCCTTTTTCACACATTGTCTTACATTTGGAAGGAAAAAAATGTAGAGAAAGACAAGGGGCAATAACACTTGTTCTGCTATTCTGTGTTCCCCCACCTCTCCTGATAAAAATGGTAACTCACTTGCATGGTTAGGTCTAATGCCTGCGACAGGAAACGCAACATGGGCACATCACATTTTTACATTGAAAACTGACATGTTTTTTGGAAAGTGCCTACCTGTGGATTTTGGCCTCTAGCTCAGCCAGCACCTAGGGAAACCTACCAAACCTCTGCAATTTTGAAAACTATACACCTAGGGGAATCTAGGATGGGGTGACTTGTGGGTCTCTCACCAGGTTCTGTTACCCAGAATCCTTTGCAAATCTCATAATTTGGCCAAAAAACACTTTTTCCTCACTTTCTGGTGACAGAAAGTTCTAGAATCTGAGAGGAGCCACAATTTCCTTCCACCCACCATTCCCCCAAGTCTCCTGATAAAAATGGTACCTCACTTGTGTGGGTAGACCTAGTGCTCGCGACAGGAAATGTCCCAAAACACAACGTGGACACATCACATTTTTCCAAAGAAAACAGAGTTGTTTTTTGCAAAGTTCCTACCTGCGGATTTTGGCCTCTAGCTCAGCTGGCACCTTGGGAAACCTCCCAAACTTGTGTATTTTGAAAACTAGACACCTAGAGAAATCCAGGATGGGCTGACTTGTGGGGCTCTCACCAAGTTCTGTTACCCAGAATCCTTTGCAAACCTCAAAATTTGGCCAAAAAAACACTTTTCCCTCATATTTCGGTGACAGAAAGTTCTGGAATCAGAGAGGAGCCACAAATTTCCTTCCACCTCTCGTTCCCCCAAGTTTCCTGATAAAAATGGTACCTCACTTGTATGGGTAGGCCTAGTGACCGCAAAAGGAAATGCCCCAAAACACTATGTGGACACATCAAAATTATCAAATACTAAACTACCTGTTTTTGCGGGGGGCCTGCGTTTTTGGTCCTGGGCTCAGCAGCTATATAGGGAAACCTACCAAAACCAAACATTTCTGAAAACTAGACACCTGAGGGAGTCCAGGGAGGTGTGACTTGGGTGGATTCCCCAGTGTTTTCTTACCCAGAATCCTCAGCAAACCTCCAATTTAGCTACAAAGCCACATTTTTCCCACATTTCTGTGTGGGATCACTGCACCGGGACAAATTTCCTACCACCCAACGGTCCCCTCAGTCTCCCGGTAAAAATGATACCTCACTTGTGTAGGTGGGTCAGGTGCCTGTGACAGGGAAGAGCCAAAAACATGTCGAAATTGAGGGGGAACCAAAGCGGGTCCAAAAGGGCAGTTTGAAAAAAAACATTTTTAGGCTGACAAGTGGGGCAGAATTTTTATCAGTATTGATGTGACAATGCTGCGTGGTAGTTTTTTGGTGAATTCCTGCAGATTCTGGAAGGTGCCATTACAAAAATGTGGAACAAATATGTGATATCCAGCAAAGTTGGAGGTTTGAGGGGCATTGTGGGTAAGAAAATGGTGTGGCGTGCATGTGAAGCACACCACCCTGGACCCACCCAGATGTTTAGTTTTCAGATGTGTCTAGGTCTTGTGGATTTTTCTACAAGGCAGCTTCCCAAAGTCTAAAAAGTGCAGCCCTCACCATTCCAAGTGGGACGACTTTGAGAGTTAGCCAAGCTCTCACGGCCCAAATGTAAAACCAAAATCCAAAATAATCAAATGTCCTCTTGATTGCACTGGGATAAGATGTTTTAGTGTGTGGAGGGAGCGCTGAAAGACTGTTACCCCCTTCAGTTGGGGGGCATAACCCATACTGGTTGGTAGCCACCACCACACTTTTTTTTTAAATTCCCTGGAATCTAGTAAACTTTTTGCTCCAACATGTGGAGCAACCATTGCCCAAGGGGCTGCCCCCCAAACAAAACACAGCTACATACATACGTGCAGTAGAAATGCAGAGAGAGACTTGAAAGGAGAGGAAAGGCCTTTCCTCTCCTTTAATGCCTCTCTCGCCACCTCCACATGATCGGAAGAGAAATGCTTTTGCATTTCTCTTCCGATCCGCAGAAGGGTAGTCCTCTGATGAGGTCAGCGTGCGATCGCTCGCTGACGTAATTCAATGCCACGGGGGTAGGTTGAAGGGGTGATTCCCCTTCCATCCCCACCCAGGGGAGGGGGATGCTTGGCCCTTGGGGGGAGCGATAGTGCTCCCTCAGAGGGCCTATAGCAGGATGAGCTGGTCTCATTCTTGGCACCGGGCACCCGTAGCCGAGGGCGAGACCAGCTCGTCCTCGGCACCCGAGGGGTTAAACTAAAACATAACTGCTATTAAACTTAAGAATTTCAATGACAAATAAATAATAACAACTCTATAATTTTCATATTCTTACAACAAACTGCCAGAAAATATGAACTATAACAACCCAGCAATTATGTATAATAACGTATATATACTTAAATAATAAATTATATACTCACTCAAAAAGCAAGCCAAAAAAACCCTAGCACCCTAAACCTTGACAAACTATCAAAAAAACACAATTTGTAATTTAGTTAACTTTTTTTCTCTTTCAACAGAAAATAAAGCACCTGCTCAACATTAAAACGAGGTCAACGGAAAAGCTACAAAACCATGCAAAACATCTCAACAAAATATACAAGTAAGTATTTGTGACATATCAATAACAAACATGCAGAATTTAAAATATAATATATATTTATAATATTAAACTACTTACAGATGCAATGACAGATGCCGCCAAATATATCACTTCACAGAAAGGATAACAGTTATTAAACCACATGGGCTAAAGCCAAGAAAGTGCATCAACTTAAACTATAAAATGTAACTGTACTAAATTTTATTCTAATGCATGCTATAAGAGGGCAACCACAAAAAGATAGTGTTGTAATCAATGTAAAAGAGCAGAACCAGATCCCAAATGTGACAGAAATAGAAGTTATAGAAACCTTGCAGGATATTAGAGAGACAAGCACTAGCTTCGAGGAATCCACAAGCAAAATCCTGAAAGACATACTACCCAAAGTCATCGAACACATATCAGGCCAACTATCACCTAGCCCCACTTAAAAATGTTTAATTGCACAACCTAAAAAAGCCACTAGTGATATTTCACCAGTCCCAAGACATACAGATACCTGACCATTTAACAATTATACATAATGAGGAACCCTTCCTTTTGCATGACAATCTAAATAATGAGAAACAAATCCTAATATTCTCTACAGCAAACAACTGAATAAAACATAGCCAATACTAAACCTGGATGATCGATGGGACCTACAAAATGTGTCCCAAACCTTTCATTCAAATATACACCATACATGGAGAATATCATCACACCAAAATCCCTTTCATATATGCTTTACTTCCAAAGAAACCTATCAGCGCATACTACGAACTCTTAAAATATATAAAATGACAAACAAATAACTACTACCCCAAAACAATAATCATAGGGGGTCATTATGAGTTTGGTGGTATTTTGGTAAGTCCATCGCAGTGGCAGCCGCCAAACGACCGCCATGTTGGCGGTAATGGCGTTAATTCGACCAATGTATTTGGAGTCACACTGTGAAGTCTGCCAAAAAACAGCCACATTTCCGAAACTGCCAGGACACTGGTGGACGGAAAAGAGGCGGTTCCACCACCAGCCCGATAAAATTCCACACATCAGATTACAATCCACAAATCATGACAGCAGTTCTTCCATGGTGAAAAACTATTGGCGGTACGAACCGCTGCGGTCTCAACTCACTTCACACTGAACACAACACCACATTGAATAGTATGAATACCCCACACCTGACACACATCCACCCACTCGACACACCTACACACCCCTACACAACCCACAATCCTTTGCAAAGAGAACGCCCCACACAGCCACAGACAAGCAAAGTCTTTCTCAGATATAGAAAAAACAACATTAGGCATCCATATACATTTCATCACGCATACATCCCACACCTGCACAACATACACAACACACATTTTACTACAACACAAAATCCACAACAACCGTCACCCACTTACATCACAGCACCTACACCTCACCATTTACCATTTTTCTGTAGCCTTTTTCTTTGAACACTACCACGCCGTCATCACCACCACTACCATGCCCCCACAAAAACACCCATGTTTCACGGATTTGAGGTTCATGGTGGACAAAATTGTCATGGTAGAGCCACACCTGTTCGGAGCAAAGGACCAACAAACATCAATTGCCAGGAAAAGGGATTTGTGGCAAAGAATAGTCAACAGGGTCAATTCTGTAGGCAGCTATCTATGCACATGGGAGGACATCAGGAAGAGGTGGAATGACCTCAGTGGGGAGGTGCAGTCCACGGCATCCAGGCACCAGCTGGCAGTAATCAAGACTGGGGTGGGCCCCCACCTCCTCCCCCTACTTTCACATCTTGGGAGTAGAAAGTCTTTGACATACTGCATCCTGAGGCCCTGATAGGAATACCTGTGGGAGTGGAGTCAGGTACGCCCCCCACAAAATCCATGTCCCAATGGTCATGTCCTGCATGCTCCCTGACCACCTTAACCCATCCCAATTAACATACCACCCACTACACCTCTGTCTAAATGCCCTGATACCCCTCTCTGGCATGCCACATGTCCACTAAACTTACCTGGCTCCACAGCACTTGGATATGGCACATGAAGTACTGGCAACGTTAGCACTACTACTCCCAGAATGCAGTTTTCCACCATTGTGAAAGCCTGAATATTACACCAAATGCGATATGTCATGCATGTTAAACCAACTACCAATCAAACCCATTTTGAATGTGCAAGTTTAAAACAGTTAATTCCAATGACAGCAATGCAATGGCCCACTCCCACTACCATCACAAGCAAAACACAGCTATAGCTGAGTGCCCCAATCCTAATGTCCTTAGAATAAAGATTCCTAGGATTAAAATGTACACACCTGGGGTGGGAATCTAGATGCCAAAGTGGATGCACATGCAGTACATCCAGTTACAGGCTAATGTCTATTGCTTACTCCCATACTGTGTCCCTACTTTGACACTATTGTGCATTGTTTAGCTCTTTCTTGTGCCATGTATCATGTCAGACACTTCACTAGGCAACAAAGATGAACACCCAGGTCAATAATCAGACAACATAAGATGGTATTAGGAGTCCAATCACTACCAACAAAGTTTAACAGTTTTAAACATGATGTATGGTATTGAAATGATTGAGTCTCATGTTGTACTAAGTAAGATTGTGCAGCAGCTGTCATTGTAATTTCTGGGGATCATGTTAAGGGACTGTCTGCATCTCACACAACATCAATAATACCCTAAATGTAACAGCAACTCTGTGTTCCACTTCTCCCACAGTTAACCATGGACAGGGTACCCAAGACTGTGACTAACTGTCTGGATCAAGGCCCCAGTGAGGACAACACCCCTGGATGTGTGGACACTGAGGACAAAGCTAGCCCATCAGGGACACCTGGTCAGTCAACAACTGTCAGCCTCACCCTGCCCACATCAACTCCTCTCAGCCCTGTTGCATCTATATCACAGGCAACCATTCACCCACAAACCTGTGTCCCAAGGACTGTGTCATCCATTGTGTGCCCCGCAGTACAGGTACCTGAGACTTCTCTTGTCACCCCTGACAATGATGGTCCTGCCACCACTGGGAGTGGGCACACTGTGCCAGGGGCACAGGTGCGTTGGGTTAGGGTGCATGGGAGGGGTACTGTGGGCCAGAGGATGGGAGCTCAAAGGGACAGTACTGACCAGGAAGCCATCTCCCAAGTCTTGGGAGCCTACCAGAATTCCCAAGGCATGATGGGTCAGGTAATCACCATGAAGGGGGAAATCCAAACGCTGCAGAGGGACAACCACCTGGAAGACATGCAGCAGTGGCAGGCACAAAATGCCATCCTGGCTTTTTTTGCTGTGGTGCTGAGGTACATCAACACTATCCTTAGTAGGTCTGCCACACAACATCAGGCCTCTTCAACTAGTAATGAGTCATCAGGTCCTTCAACATCTGTGGCTGCTACTGGAATTGAGGCCCTGCCAGGGGAAGGACATGCCTCAGACACCCCTCTCTCTGCAGAAGAGGACCCCCCGCAAACATGGACATCCACCCAGACATCCAGGAGGAGCAGATGCCAAGACCAAACCCACTGCCAGAAACTGAACCTCTCCTGACTGGTTCCCCTTGTGTGCCACAGATACACCCTGTTGACTGTTCTGAAACCTATCTCCATTTTCTTATGGTGCAAGGACACTGGACTTGTGTTTCCTAATGGTGTACCAGCTACCCTGGTGATTTCAGCCACCATGACTGAACCTTTCACGATTTAGTTTGTGTTTTTTGTAGTTACTAATCACACATATTGCTTTATTGTCCACAATAAATTACACTTAAACACAGGTCCTGTGTAAGTGTCATTTATCAACCATGTACAACTGTTATGCATGCCAACACTACTATCAATATGTCCCTCTGTATTGTACAACCTTTGTTAGGGACATTACACGTTGACCCTATCAGCAGGAGACTCATTACATTGGGTATGTAACATGAACAGATTCCAAAACAGGTATATACCACATCTACACACATTTATTGCTAAATATGCAAATACAACATAGAGTATAACTGATACTAACATCAGGATGTTTGCTAAGGTCTTTTTTACAGTACTAAACCACAGGATACAGAAGTTAGGGACATGTCACTCTTCCTACAAACCAGGAGGCATACACATTGGTCCTTTGTATTACCTGGTAAAGCCTCATCACATACTCATACCTTAGCTTCCTAATAATCATACCCCATGGTACAGACAGAGATCAGCACTGATGTCCCACGTCCAGGGATATTTCACTTACATTGGTCACGTACGTGTAGGCTTGCCACTCTCCTATGTCAGTCCACAGAGACATGCACATTGGTCTACAAAGTAGGAGCACACTGACAGCTATGTACAAGGTAGATTACATACAACAGATACCATTGTGATGGTAGAAGCTATGGTTCTACATTTCACATGTGTCAGACACATATGGGCACACAAATGACACCATTTGTCCACCTTCTGTACCCTACAGGTCATCTTGATGGGAAAACACAAATCCATCCAAGCTTCCTGACAGTCTGGCCATGTTAGTTACTCTCCACATACCGATGGCAATTAGTACCTGGTTTCAGCCATGTCCACTTTCTCATGTCTCCCCACAATTCCCATCTGCTTCTGACACTGTCTGTGACTTGCCAAGGATGAAGAGCCAAACTGGAACTCGGCAAATCTGTGATTGGCAGAGATAAGGGATAGGACATAGCAGAAAACTTTCAATAGTTCATGCAAGTAATGTTCACAAGTGTGACTTTGCATGTGCATTAACAAATCATGACACTGGAGAGCACTCTGTTCTGTACACAATACCAAATTACAATCTGTATGCTCACTCACTCATTGGCCGTGGAGCTACCTAAAACCTCATAGATGATGGTAAAAGAAGAGGTGACATGCTACCCATCAACTCTAGGGCCCTCATTACGTTCTTGGCAGGATGCCCCGCCGCCAACAGTGCCGGGGGTCAATGAAAGAGCGCCAAATAAAGACGCATGGTGGCTCACCGCAACTGATGGCGGGGAGGCCCGCCATGCGCCATGCTGGCAGTCGGTGGCGGGGGTGGATGCTGCTCCACCTCACTGCCAAGTCACTCCATACACCGCTACGCCTATAATGAAGCAATTATAGATGTGGGGGTGTATGGAGAGGCAGAGATGGTGGCGGAGCAGCATCCATGGAGCCTGTTCCCTCCCGGAGCAGGGTGATGGAAAAGGTAAGTGCTGTCCGAGAGGGAAAGGGGGAGGGTGTGTGTGTTTGAGTGTGTGAGTGCATGGGGATGTGCATGAGTGTATGTGGGGGGAATGTGTGTCTGAGTGCATGTCTGTGTGTGTGCATGTACGTGAATGGGTGAAAGTGGATGTGGGGGGTTGGGGTTTAGGGGGACCTGTATGTAGGGGTAGGGGGTGGGGGATGGTGAGGGTCAGGGTGGGAGGACCTGTATGGGGTTTGGGGGTGGTCGGTTTTTAGGGTTCCAGGGGGTGGGGGCTGTTCTAGGGGCTTGAGGGGGGTGGGTAGAGATTGTGTAAAGGGGGGAGGGGCCAGGCATGTCACATACAGGTGCCAGAAATGATTATTCCTGTCACCTGTATGCTTTCCTCCAGGGATTACCTGGTGGGGTAACTCCTCAAGGAATCCCTGGTGGAAATGGGATCGTAATCCCACAGTCGGCCCGGCGGTGGACTCTGGCCTGGCGGTGGGTGGTAGTGAACTGGCTGCCTTGTTCCATGTTCAGACTATGGCGGTCTGGACTGCCATGCCCTTGGCGGTAATGACCGCCACCGCTGGTGTGGCGTTCCAGGTTCCAGGCCGCCATGTTTATAATGACCACCTAGGTCACAAAATGAAATCTCAGCATTTAGGAGACATCACATACCTTCAGTCAGTTGAAATATTGATTGATGAGATCTGCACTGAAGCCTCCAGCTTCATCTGGCTCATCATCACTTGGCAAATCTTCATTTCCACCCACAGGTTCTGCTTCCACCCCCTCATCTGGTAGGAATGGTATCTGATGTCTGAGGGCAAAGTTGTGGAGCATGCAGCAGGCAACAATTATTTGATATTCCTTGTTGGGTGAGTAGAGGAGGGCTTCTCCTGGCATGTCCAGGTAGCAAAATCTTGCCTTCTGGAGCCCAAAAGTCCGCTCCATGGCACGCCTTGTCTTTTCATGGGCCTCACTCTAGCGGACTTCACCAGGTGTGGCTGGGTACCTCACTGGTGTCAACAACCAAGGACAGTTTGGATAACCAAACTTTGCAAACACACATGTCAAATCTGACTTACCAACCAGCCAGACCCTTTCTGTGTAGAGTCGTGAAATCCGCAGTGGGATATTGCTGTTCTGCATTATGAAGAAGGAATCATCAATTGATCATGGATACTTTGCACTGACTTGTGAAATTTTCTGTTCTGCCAAACACACCACTTGAATGTTGATGAAGTAGTAGTTTTTCCTGTTCCTATTTAACTGTTCATTGGCACTGTGGCGAACCAAGGCTACACCGGTACCATCTATGGCTCCAACCACATGTGGAATGTGTCCCATAGCATAAAACTCTGCCTTCACATAGGCCAAAACCAAATGTGAGTTTACATGTGAATCACATGTTGTAGCACCTATTCTATATTACCAATTAACAGAGGTTGTTGAGAATAGGTGTATATTTCTATCACCACAAATCCCTCTGTTACACAGCTTTAACTACTCACATGCACAAATAGACTACTAAAACTGAAGGCAGTACTTACTGATATTTAGTACAATATAGGGAATCGTTAATGACGCAGATTCCAAAACCTTTCCATACATGAAATGCGGTCAGAATGGCAGCTGCTTGACCTACTGTACTGGACATGTGGAAGTGACTTAACTACGCCAGCAGATTTTGTCATGCTGGTAAGCGGTCACAACGATGGTGGAAATTGCCATTGGAATACATTGCTGCCTTTGGTGGACTTGAGCCAATGGCGATGTCTGCCGGCAGTGACGGTCCTGTACGTGGCGGACGTGACCGTCATCTTCTGCAGTATTCCTCTTTTGACTCCTGACACTGCTGCCTCCAAGATCTCCACTACCTGAGCAGCTGTCTACTGCCTCTGGGAGCTATCATGCCACATCCTCCAGGTGATAGGGCCCCAGCTATCACCCCAGAAGAGCTGGACGTGGAGGAGGTCCTACCCCTGTATGAATCGGTAAATGGTGCACCAGAGGAGCAGGTGAGTCCAATGGTATACCGATGTGTGACAGGTGGGGGTGTATGATGGTGTTCCTGAAATGTTATGTAGAAGAGGTTTTGCTGCCTGCAGATGCTAAATTGTGCATGAGTGTGAACTTAGAGGATGGGAATGTTCGCCTACTTGCTGTAACTGAAGTGTTCTATCCACTTGTGTTGGTATGGTGCATGTGTACATAACTTTTTCCTTTGGTCTGTGTTATCTATGCAAGTCAACGCCCATCAAAAAAGTAAATCTGGCGTGGCATCGAAAGCAAGTGAGTACTCTGGGGGTCCACAGCCGGCAGAGCACCCACTGTAGGAAGCAGTGGGAGGACCTGAGATGCTGGGCCTGGAAGACTGCAGAGGCCCAGCTGAGAATGTCCTCCCAACGAGGGAGGGGTGCCCATCGGACCTTGACCCCCCTAATGGCCCGCATTTTGGGGGTGGCCTACCCTGAGTAGGATGGGCGTTTGAGGGCAGCACAGCAGCCACAAGGGGGTACGTACTGACTAAACACATGTACATGCCTCTGCCAGTTAAGTGTATGATGTCTACTTATCTCAGCTGTGACAATGTGGTAAGTGCTACAGGTAAAGAGTCTCCTAGGAAGACATAGTACAACAATTGCCAACATTTATACACAGATGTGGATATTGTGTTGTGTTCTGAAATCGATGGAAACTTCAAGTGAGGGTGTTATCCCAATCAGGAATTTGACATGGCATACTTACTATACTCCTCTGAGGTGTGAGGAGCTGTCCCCATTGTTATATCTAAATTATACATTGGCAAATGTGATGTTTGCCCAGGGTGGACATCCTACATTATGGAAAGCATGATGGTAATGACACATTAACAGTACAGAACATATCATTGACATGTATTTTCAGACAATATGTACCATGTACATGGGTTTGAGAAGGTAAGTGGCTATCCTGCTGATCCCTTAGGTCATGTATTTTGCCCGTGCTACATAGGGCAGGACCTTACCTATATGGGTGCCTTATACACTGTTTTTTGTCTACATCATGTGTCAATTGGTTTTTTTGTGCATTTTTATGTTGATTGCACTACTTTGCCATACTTGCCTTTGCTAATCTGAGTTTTGGCACATTATGTAATGGATCAGCTCATTTCAGCATGACTTAATAGTGTAGCAGGGTTTTCTAGTTGACATTCACATGTTATTGGAATGAGATATGTTGTCAGTCAATCTGCTGGACTCTAGGTGTATGTATCAAACATGGTTACATTAGAAGATGCTTATGTCATTGCTACGTTAGTCCTAAGATGTTAGGTTACACATGTCTGGACAGCTGGTAGTGATGTAGGTATTTTTATGCTGTCATGTAGAGGTTTCTACTCAGCATGAATAGTGGAATAGTATGTGGTATGTGGCCTTTATGCACATGATTAGTGTTGATTGTATTGAAGGTGTTGGTATACTCCCCGTGGTTGGCTGTGAATGTGTATCCTGTGTGCTAAGTATGCCCCTATTGCTGGACATAACTTTGTTGTCTATGTGTCAATGAGTGAGAATAAGTGGGTCCAGAAACTCTGTCTAAACCTTTACTAAACTCTTTTTTGATAGACGTTTTGCTAACATATGTACTCTTATGAGCCTCACAATTTGGGTATGCCATATGTAGTGATTTCATCTGAGGTATCTGACATTGTCAATGTTATGGACAGAGTCACATGTTAGTTATGTGATTGCAAAGCAACATGCTGTGTTGTAGTTGAAGTGAAATTAGTTTACTTTCATGATACATGACTACTGGTGATGGACTGGGCAAGTGTGGATTAGGCGTAGGCATGATATTGTGATGTCAGTTAACAGCATTTGCTAAGGATGATTTGTTGATACACAGTGATGATCTGTAAGGGAGAGACTTTTGATGTTGCTAAATCATCTGGTACATGAATAGTTTGTGTTACAGATGAATTGATGGTGATGTAGTGGTCAGATGGCTGGCTTATGTTGTGGGTGAGACTGTTGTCATATGGGATTGCTGAAACTGTGTAGTTATGATATGATGTAGGCTCTAAATAGTTCCTATCTGGGGCTTTCTTAGACATAGATGTGATGTTACTGTTGTGTATGGTGTAATGTATGGGTATGTTAAAAAAGAGAAGACCCTACCTCTCTCTCTGTTTCTCTGCATCAGCATCGGCAGGCGAAGGAGACAGGGCACAGCTGAGTGGGGAAGCTGCTGGCCATGAGAACCCGAGTGCTGATATCACTGACACCGAGGGCCCAGAGGGCAAGGAGAGTGCCACAGGGGAGACAGGCTCCATGTCTTTTGAATCCTCCTCCAGTGGACATTCCCTGGCAGTGTCGGACCCACCTGGGACCACCCCAGCACCATCTTTGTCCACCACCCCGTTCTATCACCACTCTCCCTGTGTCTCCCCACCCAGTTGGCCGTACCCGCTCACCCAAGAGGGTAGGCATTTCCTTTACCACAGGCACCTCTGCCCCTATCAGCTCTGCTGCCCTCAGTGAGGAAACTATTGACCTCCTCTCCCACCCATGGTACCCCTAAACGGTTTGTGTCTCTCCCCAAGTCTGGCTCGTCCTCCTCCAAGACCTCTCCTGACCCCCTGCAAGTACCCATGTCCCTACCCCTGCCAAGAAGTCAATCCCTCCACCAAAACCTCCTAAACCTAAGACCAAGCCCAAAAGCCCCCCTCAAAAACCTAAACCCAAACCTTCCCCTCTCCCCCCCACCCCTGACGTGCCTGCCTACCCCATAGATGCCCCTACCTGTGGAGATTACATGGCAGTCAGGAGTCAAGCTTGGGGCACACATCTGTGCACTGTGTGCATATAGACTTTTCATTTACGGACTGGCCTGTGGCTTTTGTTATTGATAATAATTTTTCTGGAAATTATAATTTCAACCAACATGTAGTTGGTTTCCTAGTTACATTTTTGTCTTGCATTTCTTTCCCTAGTATGGATATGTTCCTGGCTGACTTTAGTTGTGTGTCTGTATGTGTGTGTTCTGTGTGTGTTGTTTAGGCAGTATGTGAGGTTGTGTGCAGTGCTTTTGTCTGAAGGTGGTAGGGTATATGTTGTGTTATGAACATTTGTGTGTTCAAGAGTTTTTGTTGAGTTGGTATTTTGTGTAGTTTGTGTTGAGATGTGTTTGTTGGTGTGTTGTGTGACTTTGTGTGCTTTGACTGTGTGCGTGTTAAGTGCATGAAATGTTAGATACGATGTTCAGTGTAAGTCAATCGGTAAGTAGTATGATTGTGTATTTGTATGATTTTTTGCCTGTTGGTGTTACGTTGTGATGTGTAGCTGATGTGTAGCTGGGTAGCTGTGGATACCTGCCAAGAGATTGGAGATGGTGCAGTTGTATTGTGGTTGTGACGTGTTGTGTGTAACTGTGTGCGTGTGGGCCTGTACAGTGTTTCTGTGCATACCTGTGTGTGTTTGTGACATGTGTATGTGTGCATGTCTGTGTGTGTCTGCGTGTGTGTATGTGCGTGGTGGCCCTGGCGTGTATGTTGTGTATATGCGAGAGTGTGTGTGGCTGTATGTGGGTGTGCATGTTAGGGTGCTGTTACATGTGAGTGTCACACTTGCACCCCCTTCCCGAATGTATGTTTTGTGAGTGTACAAAATGTACCAATTTACAACAGTAAAGAGTGCCTACTTATGGTTGCTGTCATCATCGCAGATTCCGAAGCCTTTGGGCGAGCAGGAGCAGCGGTAATAAATCCAGTTATGGCTCCAAGGCGGCTCAGGACGAGTATGGCTTCCAGAAGGTGAGGGTCTCCTTTAATGCAATTGTTTTCCACCTGACCCGCCAGCCTTGTGGGGAGGAGACAGCTGCAGAGCTGGTAATCTCCCTACTGGCCCTATTACATTGTTTCCACTGGGCTGACCAGTGGAAACCCCTTTATTAGGAGGTTTCCACTGGTCAGCCCAGTAGAAGCAGCGCAGTATTAGCCTCGGCTCCTCATGAAGCTTAGGCCAATGCCATCACACATAGGGGACTCCCAGCACCCTCGGAAGGCGCACTGTCTGCCATAGCAGACAGTGCGCCTTCTGAGGGTGCTGAGCAGGGGGACCCCTGCACTGCCCAGAACACAGTTGTGGGCAGTGCAGGGGTCCCCCAGTGACCTCCCAGCATTTCCTTCCCGCCAGCCTTTTCATGGCCGAAACTCTGGATTGAAAGGGCTGGCACAAAGGGGACTCTTGATCAGCCCGGCAGTGCTGAACTCAGCACCGCCAAGGCTGACCACGACTCCGGCCACTATCCAGCTGGAATCCATGATCCTGGCGGTGCCAGTGGTCCAACTGCCAGGGTTATAATCTGGCAGTGGGACTGCCATGAGTGCGGCAGGCCGACCACTACTACGGCTTTAGCGGTCCTCAGTCTGCCAAAGCCATAATGAGGGCCTAAGTGTAGAATATTCCACTAACAGCCAATTTGTCTTCTAAATCAAAACAGTGAAAGCACTAACCTATGTCCCTGTCACAGAGACAGGGTTTACTTATAGAAACCCCTTTCTACCAACAAAATAAAGACAAACTTTGTCCCCTAATGGACTATTTCATAGACACTTGAGTAGGCACATTGCATCGCTCAGGACACAGACACCAAGCCAAATTCCAGATACCATGGTGGAATATCTTTGACAGCACCCTGGCAGAGGAAGCAAAAACAAAAAACGCAGTGAAAGGATGGCCCAGTACCTTCCAATTCCCACAAGGCAGAGCTTAACCTACACTATACAAATTTATCAATGCACACAAAAAGAATAAAGCTACCAAGAACTAAGAACAGAGCAATCTGTTAGCCATATCGGCCCTAATCAAAGCGAACAATCTAAAAGAATGTGCGTGCCTTGCTACAATTTAAAGTCAAATTCTTCATAAATAACAAAGAAGTTGACTACTTGGAAATGATAGCAAAAACCACACTATGAAATAGATGTAGACCTACCAAAGCCTCAAAAACTACAATAAACACTAAACCAATATAGCAAATCCTTTTAAACTAATACATATAATATTTTATTACATTAGTGAAACAATTATTTTTAAATTGCAATGTTAAAAATCACTGATAAAATACAAATGTATTTATTAATTATTTAAAATTTAAAAAACTCCAAGTAAAATATTTAAAAGCTAATTCAAAACATCACCTCAAATAAATACAAAACAAGATCCAAACAATTCCACATAATAATCACATAAACATAACATAAAAAATATATTATGAAATTTCCCACCCAAAATAAAAGAGAGAAATAATACTTACTGTCTGCAACTGCAGATCTCTCTCCATCCTCATGCATGCATAGGTAGTAATCCACACAAAATTAAGTAAATAAACACAAAAAGCCCAAAACAAAAAGCAAAAAATATGAGAAATCCAATCAAATTCCATCAAAGCAATCCAAAGTCTCTAGGTTCCATAAAAAAAATATTTTATTACAAATCTCTCCAGGAAACCATAAAAAAGGAAATTTAAGCAAAACCCATTGATTTTTAAAAACCCAAATCTGATTTCCTTGAAAAAATTGAACTCCAAATGCCCATAGAAAGCTTTCTAACGTAAAATAAATGTTAAAAGCCCACCCACACAACACATTACATTCCCAGATATACATAAGCATTACATTTAGTCACAAAATATAAGCAACTTCACATAATTTCACATAATATAACATACTCATACTTTACTAAAACAATGTAAAAATGCAAAACAACAGATTAGTGTAAAACAATACATCTAAATGTAGCAAAAACCTACTAACAACACTTTAAACAACTTTTAAACATCCATTCTAAATCCCAGCTACCCTCAAAACCCTCAGAAAATCTATAAAAAAGGACTTAGCAGTTCTAGCAAACAGCAGCACCTACTGCAACCTGGCTCCAGGAAAATACACTCAATAACACAAATAAACTACAAAACAGCAGGTAGCTGTAAATAAACGGCTCCTAAATTAAACTTAAAAAAGACTATGGGCCTGATTACAAGTTTGGCAGTTGGAAAACCCCACCCTCAGACCCGTGGTGAGGAGTCCATCGCGGATCTTGCAGACTCCCCACCTGCCCTATAGGAGCTTTCCAATGGGCTGACCTGCGGAAACCTCAGCCCAGTGGAAAATGGGTGGTGGCATTGGACTGGGCTCCATATGCCGAGCTAAGTCCAATGCCGTCACACAGGGTGCCGCTGCAGCACCCTCGGAATGTGCACTGTCTACTGAGCAGACAGTGTGCATTCCGGTGGTGATCGGGACGGGGCCCTGTGGCCCCTAGCACTTGTTCTCTGCCAACCTTTTCATGGCGATTCAACTGCCATGAAACGGTTGGCACGGAACATGGTTGTAATCAGCAGGGCGGCGCTTACTTCAGTTATCCTGGCGGAGATGGTGGTCTGACCGCCAGATTTTTTATGTGGCAGTCGGACTGCCACAGCTGCAGCGGTCCAACTGTCACAGCGAGAATGCCGGTCTTGAGACCTCCGGACTCGTAATCTGGCCCTATCTCCCCATAAGAAAAATGTTTGATAAATGTTTACAAAAATAGAAAAATTCATGAAAATTGTAAAACATCCCAACAAATGTTCTAAACATTTTTTTTTTTTAATGAAAAGTATAATTTGAACAATACTATAAAATATATAAAATTATTAAAAATATATTAATAAAACATATGTTGAAATAATGTTAGAAAGGTATTTAAAAAAGTTTAAAAAATGTAAAACAAATGTTTACAATGAAAAACAATTGAAAATGTACAACATACAAATGTATTTAAAATATGATTTACTTGTCTTTTTATTAATAACAATTAATAAAAAAATACTTACTTCACTTTTTATTTTTTTATTTTTACTTAAACTATATCTTTTTCAAAATGTAAACCTCTACAATAAATTAAAGGTGAAAGCAAATAAAAAATGATGTGACATCTCTTTATTATATTAAATTTGGGGGGAGGTATTGGACACTAAATGGGTGACATTTACTATTCCCACTCCAACCAAAATCATTTTGTGGAAAGGTGTTGAATACTAAAGGGGGTGATATTTGCTCTTCCCAATTCAATTTAAGTCAATTTGGGGGAAGGTGTTGGACACTAAAGGGATGATATTTACTATTCCTGCTCCAACATAAACGATTTTGGGGAAGGTGTTAGACACCAAAGGGGTAACATTTACTATTTCTACTTTAACCTAAAGCAATTTTTAGGGAAGGTATTGGACAAAAAAGGGATAGCGTTTACTATGCCCACTCCAATCAAAACCAACTTGGGAAAGGTGTTGGACACTAAAGGGGTGAAAGTTACAATTGCCACTTTAACATTAACAATTTGGGGGCAGTGTTGGACACTAAAGGGGTGACATTTACTATTCCCACTTCAACATACATAACAAATTTGGGGAAGGTGTTGGACACCAAAGGGGTGGCACTGACTATTCCTATCCAACTTAAACCAATTTGAGGGAAGGTGATGGACACTAATGGGTTGACATTTACTATTCTCACTTCAATCTAAACCAACTTGGGGAAGGTATTGGATACTAAAGGGGAAAAAATTACTATTCCCACTCGAACATACAAATTTGGAGGAAGGTGTTAAAGACTAAAGGGGTGATATTTACTATTTCCACTCCAATTTAAACCAACTTGGGGAGGTTGTTGGATACGAAAGGTGTGACATTTACTATTCCTACTCCACAATAATCAATTTGGATGAAGGTGCTGGACACTAAATATGCGGCATTTGCTATTCCCACTACACTATAAACCAACTAACAACTTGGGGGAAGATGGTGGACACTAAAAGGGTGACGTTTACTATTCCTACTCCAGTCTCAACCAACCTGGGGAAGGTATTGGGCACTAAATGGGTGACATTTTACATTCCCACTCCAAAATAACCAATTTGGGGTAAGGTGTTAAACACTAAAGATGTGACATTTACTATTACCACTCCAATCTAAAGCAACTTGAGGAAGGTGTTGGACACTAAAAGGGTGATATTTACTATTCCCATTCCAATCTAAACCAACTTGTATAATGTGTTGATAACTAAAGAGGTTACATTTACAAAACCCAATTCAAGCCAAACCAACATAGGGGAAGGTGGTGGAATACTAAAAGGGTGACATTTACTATTCCAAGTCCAATCTATATCTATTTGAGGCAAGGCGTTGGACACTAAAGACTTCAAATTTACAATATCCACTTCAAAATAAAACATTTCACCTACCATATTACAAATTTTAAAATATTACATACACAATCTATACTCCCCTCTCTCACATTTTTTAAACATGGAATTAACAAAACATTCATGTAAAAACACACTAATGTAAACTACAAAGTTATATAAATATTCATACATTATTATTTAAAATATTTACTACCATTCATACATAAGAGATAACATTCTGCAAAAAAAAGAACAATCATATTTTAATAAATACCTTTTTATTGTTTCATGATGTCAATTATTTTCTGAATTCTAATTTAAATTAAAAAGTATTTTACCAATTTTTATATGATTATCACCATTGCCTAAAAAAATAATGTAAAATATTTAATTTTAACCTAAAAATTATTCAAAATGTACTAGTTTATGAAATATAAAATAATAAAAAATATATTTCATTTTTTATTGGAAAAAACATTAAATATAGCTTAACATCAAATGCAAAACTCTAGAAAAAGTAATCGCAGAAAATACATTTTACGATTCAAAATTATTCATTTGCATATCTTTAAATTATTAACTTACAATCCACAATTAAAACATATATATTTTAAAAAAATCTCCCTGCTTTTTATCCCCTAAAGACTCAACATCCCGCTACTATAATAATTTGAAAATTAATTATAAACATTAACACAATTTAAAAAACTAATGTAGACAATTTCATAAATAAAAAAATACTAAAAACACAGCTCAAAAGAATAATGAATTCCTAAAAAAAATACATTATACTAATTAACACTAAAAACAGTATTACATATAACAATATTTTCTACACCAATATTAAACACAAAGATATTAAAAGCAGTACTAAAACTGATATTTTTACCGTCAATATTCCTGTTCATGATATTTTTGAAGTCCCAACATTATTGACACAATATTTTGGTAGCACAATATTATTTTCTGATATTTTGTCCAAACACCTTTGCTAGGACTAGGTGGTGAAAGAGCCATGACAGCACATTTAGCAATATTAGCTGCTAGACTAGAATCACATCAACATGGCATAGACTATGTTAAATAGAGAAATAATGGTCAAGGAGCTCTAATGTCTAGGTTACCTATCAAAGGTGATTTTAATGCAAATGTGAGGGAGGAAAGGAAAGTTGTATTTTCTGTTTGGATGTTTGTAAAGATGTTCAAGGGGTCATAACAGTTGATTAATGCATTGATGACAGTGAGAAAGCAAGGATTCACAATTTTTAGGGAAATATTTGAATGGTAGGTGGCCTGAAGAAGACTTTGGACCTGATTAGGAGCTTGACGGACAGGATGACCCATTCACAAACGTCCAATGGGGAGGTTGCCACCATGCTGGCTACCTCCCTGCCGGGCCCAATACGACTTTCCTGCTGGGCTGATAAGCAGAAACCAAGGTTTCCGCCATATCCCAGCAGGAAAGTGGCAGCTGCATTGTTGCCGGCTCGTAAATGAGCTGGCAGCAATGCTGCCACCCGAAAGGTGCACCAGCACCCCCACAATGCTCACTGTCTGTACAGCAGATAGTGAGCATTGTGAGGGTACTGGGCAGGGGGACCCCTGCACTGCCAATGCCAAGTGCATGGGCAGTTCAGGGGCCCTCCTGTGGCTCCCTGCACCTGTTCTCCACCAGCCTTTTCTTGTGGTGAAACCACCATGAAAAGGCTGCCGTAGAACAAGGTTGTAATCAGCACTGCGACTTTAAGGCCTTCTGACTTCTTCCAGCATCATTAGATATAATGTTACTTAGGTGGTCATGAAAAGCTATGAACACAGATTATGGGATATCTCTGCATTAGTTATGGAACAGCTGCCACTGAGTCGGGAAAATGTAATCTATCACTAAAGAAATGATGCCATGGGACCCCTAGTAGGAGCCCTTAAATCCGCATGAAATGATTACCTTACCTATTTCGAAAAGTCAGTGGTATCGCAAAAAATCTTATCTTAATGCTTTTAGTAAATAATGATTATACCCCCTTTATCATTTGTCTTACCACTTCTCGCTTCCAGTGTCTTGACTCTGATATACTTTAACAATTATTCTGTTAGGCTCAGCTGAGGAAGATACCTTAAAATGAAAAAAGTGATGCAAACTGAGCTCAAACTTTTATACTGAGGTTTACTTTCAAACACAAATCCTGATTTATGTTGGGTGATAGTCCTAAAGTAATGTAAACTAGTGCTATGTACTATTTGCACTACCGTTCAAAAGGGTGGCAATTCCATGGGTCAAGTGTGGGTGTTCCCTGCAATCAATCACATATTCTGACACAAATCTCTATCTATTAAAAAAGGTAGACATGACGTTGCACCTAAAATGTACGCCTCCTTGGGCAATGTGCATAATTTGAGTAAAGTTTTACTTTCTCCAAATGTTTCTAACTTTGCATGTTTGTAGTGCTGTACAGCACACATACAATGTGGAAAAAGTGTTAAACTATATACAAACATAGGGCCTAACTAGTTTGGCTGTCCAAGGATCGCCAAACCCATGGTGGCGGGTGGACCGCCACACTCTTTGTGGTACGGCCACCTGATTACTACCCTGGTGGTTGGACCGCCAGAGGACTGCAGCCACTGCCAGGATCATGGATCCTGATGGGGTGGCGGCAGTCAGAGCTGTGGTCAGCCACTGCAGCGCTAAGCTCAGCGCCGCTGTGCTGATCACGAGTCCTCATTCCACCAGCCTTTTCATGACGGGGTCCCTGCCATGAAAAAGCTGGCAGAAAGCCAGTGCTGGGGGAGGAACAGAGGGGCCCAAGCACTGCCCATATCCATGTCATGGCATTGGCAATGCAGGAGTCCCCCCTGCCAGCACCCTTGGAATGCTCGTTGTCTGCACTGCAGACAGTGTGCATTCCGAGGGTGCTGTTGTGCGATGGCATTGGCCTCGGCTTCCTTTAGGGAACCAAGGCCAATGCTGTGACACTGTTTCCACTGGGCTGCTTGTTGGAAACATCGTAATACGACTGGAGAGGAGGCTGCCGGCATGACGGCAGCCTCCTCCCTGCGAATTTGGCGGTCGGCTCGTCTGACTGCCAAAGTCTTAATGAGGCCCACAGTATTTTGCACTGGAAGACTGACCTTCCAGTACAAAACCTATTCTTGAAATCAGACATACTCACTATGGTGCAAGTGTGTGTGTGGACTAGTGCAAGGCTTCCTATAGTGCACCAGCATGGGGGGAGGTGAGAAACAGTGCCATATATTAATAGATGTGGTACTGGTATGCTTTGTCCCTTTCGCGCATCACAGCACAGCAACTTTTGTTACTGACCTGTGTTGCGTAAAAACTTAGGGGCTCATCTACATGCCCCTTGTGCAGCTGAGTGTCATTTTGTTTATGCTACGGCAGAGCAAAGCAGTTCTCTACCCTACTCTGTATTTACAAACTGGTGCAATGTCACCATTGTGCTAGTTTGTAAACCCTTGTGCCACATTATACCTGCGCCTGGCAAAATGTATGCAAAGGAGGCATTTCCCCTCAGGGAGACCTTAAAAAAAGGTGTATATTTCACTGCGCCATTTTAGCGTATTTTTTTATTGCCTGTCCAGGGCTGCATTTAAACTGACACTAGGCTCTTTTCAATTGTCCTCCCTTCGCTTTGCTGGACTAGCGTCAACATTTTTTATGCTAGTCCAGCAAAGAGCCACAACTGCATCAATAATTTTGACGCAGGTGTGCTAACAAGCCCCATGGTGCACTGTATCATAAATACGGCCCTACCATGGTGTCATTAGAAGGGCGCAGGGCGATGCTAGGAAACTTGTGCATCGGAGCCGATGCACCAGTTCCATTTTAATGAGGCCCTAAGTGAAACTCCCACCTTGAGTACTGCAGCTTGACTGTATATGAATCTGCAATTTGTTACTGTGAAGTCGTAGTTCCGTCAACTATGGGGTGGCATCAGTGTGCAGTTTGGTTGCTGTTGCAATTGCAAGATCTTCAGACCAGTAGTGTCGTAGCCTATGGTGCATATGCGTGCTCAGTCATAATGCTGTGCTTTGACAACGAGGGCATAGGATTTTGATATGAGAGGTCAGAGTTACAGAATTCATCCATCTTTTTGGTGTATGGCTCAGGAGAACTGGCTGTGGCTCTATGTATTTCATAGAGCTCTGATGGTCAAGTAAAATGTAAGAATGTCGAGTGCGGGGGTCTTTGAAATCCAGGAGAGTGTTGGTTGGAGCAACTAATGTGAGGAACTCGCAGCAAAAGGATAATCTGGTTTTCACTGCATGCGGTATGTTCTGCTGACTGCTGATATCCTCTAGGATCCAGAGCAAAATAACAAGGTTCAAGTTCGTCGTATGCATCGGAGGAAAGGTCGGAATAAAAAAATGATGCAAGCAATTGGTTTGCAGATTATCTCATTTTTAGCGCAGCAGCAAGGCCCTGCAGGGTCAGGGATAATGTAACATCACCCAATCCACAGATCTCATCCCTAGTGGGTAAAGTGGACAGCACGAGATCAGAGGATGGAAATCTGGAATATCAGACCGAAAACAACGGAGAAACACCGAGCAGAGCAGCAGCAATTCCGACTCAAAGGAGGCTATAAACTCTGATTGTCTGCGCGAGAAGTCTCGAAGCCCAGAAGAGGGGAACAGCCCACTACCAAGAGGAGAGGTGCAAAAGTCAAGTGTCACGCAGAGCACAATAGCAGGGGCTGCCTCCAAAAGAAAAGATTTGCTAAGCACTGTACCCTGAGGTGCACTTGATAAAAATAACTACAGGTACCAATGTAAATGAGAAAACCTATACAGAGTGACAATAATCAACCAACCCACAAATATTGTAACTTTCTCATCTAATTATAAATCCAAAGGGAAATGTGACATTCTGAACAGATGTAATATCTTAGGGCTATTAGCTTTGATTCCCAAGCTGGAAACCGTACAGTCAACTGACTAGGCTTTGATAAAAGTCATTGTGCCAGAAAGCTCCTTTGAAAATGTAGCAACTAAGACACCCTGGAGATCGGCCAACATTGCTTAGGAAGTATTAAATGAGTGGCCATCTTTTTTTAAATGACAAATAAAGCTAAGACCTTTCTATGAACTAGGGTATCCATTTTTCTCTATTTTCGGGCTTACTACCCTGCCTACATCTAGTCCTCAAGGGAGCCCAGGGGAAGTCATCACCAGCAAGAGCACCTCCTAGTAACCTGACAGAACCACAAAAGTACATACGTGGGTCGTCAGACCCTAACTGGATATGGCTATCGCGAGCGATAAAGGACACTTTTCGCAATCTATGACAAAATCCGTAAAACTGTATAAGGCCAAAGCAATGCCTCAATACCTACGCCTGTGCTCATGGAATATAAATGGTCTTGCAAGTAAAACACCTGTTTTTTAAGTTTTTGAATACTTCCAAACATTTGATATCATCCTCTTACAGGAGAGATGCCTTGAAGACCCTTTACATATAAAGGGGTTTATACATTTATCTGTGCCCGCCTACAAAGAAGCTAAATTTGGCCATCCGAGGTGTGGCCTAGTAATATACATTTTTGCAACAAGCATAGAAGCTTTGGGGATTTCTACTGTAACTCGCTAGCCATAAACACAATTAAAATTACAATCAATTGCCAGGAAGTCAAAACTCAGGTCACAATAATCAATGTTTACATACATCCTAAAGGTAAGCTAAGGGGCTCCAAAATCCTAGTGGAGTAAATCTTGAAGTTCCAGCAAGAAGAATAAGTTACAGAGCTTGTGGTCTTTGGTGATTTCACTCTTCACCTTCTGGGCTACTCCTCTGGAGTTAAATTCATATCAGCGCAATCCTCGTACTGGGACATACCATCTCAGGGAAGGGACGGACCTGGCAAACTAAGCAGAATTGGCAAGCTGCTTCTAGGGGACATAGAACATTAAACCTGCATATACTCAACAGGCATTTCCCTGGGGACAATCCACCTGCTGCTTCATACCATTCAGCCAGTTCCACAACAGACTACACCTTTTTTACTCTGCCACTAGTAGCGCACGTAGCTAAATTTCACCTTGGCGAGAAGATGGACATTAACTGTGACCTTCACCTTCCAGGCAGCCACTGGAGAATTCCACCGGTCAACGGAAGTACTTGGGACGAAATTTACTATGAACAACAAAAGGATCAAATTCTCCTTCTCAACCATAAACAGCCTGCTAGATTCAGCAAAGGCACTTCACCAAAACCTGACAACTTCTGATAAGGTCATAATAAACTGTTCACAAAAGGGGCTTGCTTAGAAATTTGCAACAGAAGTATGAGCAGGAGATCAAACATGCAACATCTGACAACAGGGGTTTATCCCCCCAGTGCAAATTAAGCAATTAAAGTCACTAAATAGGGCTGTAAACAAGTTATTAAGAACCCTTCACCTGTGCTTAATTTGTGCTGGTGGTTTTCGGTGCTTGGCACCAGCACTTAGTTGCCAGCACCAGCACTTATTACAACTGCCACATGGTGGTGCTGTTTGTGTAATTTGAAGATGAGCAGAACAACAGTTGATTATTCATTCAATATATATTAAAAACAATTAGTACCTGCCATTCCTATAACTTTGTAGGCCTCGAAAAGTCTAAATTGTCACACTTATAGCAGTGTGATGATTAGTAGTTGTGCAAGTACTGTCACTGGCAGTACTCGCGAGGCAATGGGTGGTGCAAGTTGCAGTGGCCTCTTGAGGGCCCTGGCACTTATTTTTTTACAAATTAAGTGCTGCCCTTCACCAATGATTTGGGGATTCACAGTTACAAATAACTTTGAGAAAGCACAAAAACTCATTAAAGAGACTGAAATAAGCTATAAAAAAGGCAGTAGGATTACACATTGTGGCCTAAACTACTCTGTGATGGAAAAAAAAAAAATCCAATTGTCACTTTTCAGAGGTAGCCTGCCCACCAACCTCCCCTACCCAGCCAAAAGCAGGCCTGCTCATCAACACCTTTCTGATAATAACTGGATCCATCAGGAAGCAGACAATAAAGGTCAGATGTCAAGGGGTCCCTTGCCCAAATGGAATTCTAATTTCCTTCTTTAAGATGGATTTGGTATACTGGGCAGAAAAACTTGTACCCATTTTCAATCAAGTCTGCATAGAAGGATCAATACCGGCTTTGTGGAGAGGGTTCATAATATCTCCTATTTATAAGGGGGGAGACAAAATATCTGCAAAATGCTACCGTCTTGTAGCTCTCAATGACAACAAAGCTAAATATTTTGCAGGCACACTTTTCGACAGGTTACCAACCTGGGTTTTAGAGAATGCAATCATACCATTCAGCCAAACAGGCTTCTCAAAACTAACTGGCAGCACAACTAACATAATGGCCCTATAAGCTTTGATGGAGCAAAAACAACGAACCAGTCACTGCATCTGAGCTTCATCGATGATAGGTCAGCCTTCGACCATGCTGGTCGGGGGAAATTATGGCAGAAGTTGGAATCCTGGAGCATCCCATCAGCTCTTCTGAATCTATTAATACTTCTAAATACCGATATGTAGGTACAGATCAAGCTCGGCACTGCATCTTATCTCTCCAGATGCATCTCAACTACTAAAGGCTTGAAGCAGGACTGCGTGTTGACATCTACCCTGTTCAATGTTTTTCTTGCAGACTTAACACCAAAATTAAACATCAGTGGCTTGCACGCCCCCAACATAGGCAGTACGGTATTCTCTAACCTCTTATATACTGATAATTTGAGCTTAATAAGTCGTACCTAGGTGGAGCAGTGACGACTACTCAACATTGTGCAGGAGTACTCAGAAAAAATGGCCTAGTTATTAATCTAGAAAAAACTGTCAGTCAATTGCACAAGAAGAAGGCCTTCGAGCTGACACTTAGGTAGGAAGCGGCTTGATGTGGTGGAAAAGTATAACTATCTCAGTTATTAGTGACAAAGATGGGCCTTTTGTCCACAGAAAGGGGCTATGGGAATGAAAAGGATTGCACTGGTGTCACCTTTGAAAAGCTAAGAAAGAAATTATCTGGCCCAACCATAACGCCACTCCTTTGAATATTTCAAGCAAAGCTGCTGCCTACCATAGCTTACGGAGTGAAGCTCTGAGAGGGAAGGATGTGAAGAACTTGGACATTATCATGATCAGAACCTGTAGATTGCTTTTTAATCTGCACAACTACACTTCCCTGGCACAAATAAGGCTCAAATTTAGACTTCAGAGACAAACCTTGGCAAGGAGAGGAGCATATATAAACTCCTCAAATTAGAGAGGCAACCCACAACACTTTGAATTTCCACTTATGGACAGAGCTGCAGACCAGAGACACCAGCGAAGCTAGAGAATATCTCAAGGAGTCCCTAACTAAAACCGGGTTAAGTCAACTCCGGGAAACCCCTATCAGCCAGTTGTGCTTTATAAGGTGGTGAGCAAAACTATCAAATCTGCTCTAGCCCAAGAAACTCTTGCATGGCGAGTCCTGAATAATTAATTACAGAGTGCCCATATCTCCATGTAGGGTACAGCAATAACGTCAAAGAGAAGTTTTTAACATATAGTTTTGGATTACTTTCATCACAGTTATATTTGCCTCCATGGAGAAGGAACATAGAATCAAGCAGGTGTAATTTATGCAATGAAGGAACAGAGGACCTGTTACATCTAATATGCATCTGCAAAGAACTAATGAGCGATCGGAGAGCTGCCCTGAAGAGTTATTTCTACCCTTGTTTGCTCATTTTATTTCCTCGGTTGCCACATATGTAATAAGAATTCAGAGGAGCTGGAGAACTGTGAGCAACCGTTGCAACTTTCAAGGACTGCAGACTCATTTTAGAAGGACCTCGCCTGCTTGTTAGGGAAGTTGCACTTTATTCGGTATTTTTGCAAAGCCCTCTCCCTGGTAGCTTTTGGGCATCCTTCTCCTGCTACCTCGAGTTTGTGTATACTTATTCACGAGGTAGCATGTAAGGGCTGTAATTACTATCTTACAGTGAACCTTCTCTGGCTTACAAGACTTTCTGACCGATAGGCAACTACTGCACACTCTACACCCCCCGCCTGTTTATGTTTGCGATTTTGCACATTTATGCCCAACGTTTTTACTGACAAAGGGACTGGTAACTACTAAATATATCGCCTACACTGCACATCGCTGGTAAACAAGCACTCTATATGACATACGGTTAGATCAGCCTTGAGTTGCTTACCTCCCCCACTGAAAACCCTTGCTATCTCAGCCATTACGGGGCAGGAACCCATCTCTGCAGGGGGGTTGTAAGCAATTATGGCCAGCCTCAAATATGTGCTATGCCTGGACTCTTGCAGCTAGCTGCCTTCTAACCTTCTTTGCATATCTCACATCAAGGAGTCTCGAGCTGTGGAGCGTTACATGAAAATATTTCCACTTATGTGGATTACTTTCTGGCACCGTTAGTACAAAACTTGAGTTCATATATTAAGGACAGAGGTGATTTCTTGAGGATTCTTGCTGACATTGAATGGGAAGAAGGCTATAAATTGGTCACCATTGATGTGGTATCTCTTTATACATCTATTGACCATGAGACTGGATTGAAAGCAGTGCAATATTTTTTACAACAACGTGACATTGGTCAATTGAAACACTTTCAAATGCTGTTGAAGATGATAGAACTATGACTGAACAATAATATATTCCTATTCAATCATCAAATCTTTGCCCACATCTGTGGAACAGCAATCGGCGTTTCTTTTTCACTGAGCTACACTAACCTGACCATGGGTTGGTGGGAGAAACAGGTAGCCTGGGGAGGTGACAATGAAAAACTAGCAGAGAAAGCCGTTATCTGGTTAAGATTTATAGATGATCTTTTTATCATTTGGAATGGGACAGAAAAGGAATTTCTGCAATATTTTGAAAAACTCAATTGAAATTATATGGGCTTCCAATTTACATACAATATGAGCAAAGAACGGGTCCAATTCTTGGACGTGATGGTATATGTAGAGAATAATCTGATTCAGACAACTCTATTTCGGAAGGAAACCTCAACTAACAGCATTCTGCATGGAGATAGCTTCCATCCAGTTTCATTGAAAAGAAGTATACCCTATGGAGAATTTGTCAGGATAAAACAAAACTGTTCCACGGAGAGAGAAATGGAACAAAAATTTATTGAGACAAGACCGAGATTTCTCCAAAGAAAATATAAATATAAAGACATCAGAGCTGGGGAATTGAAAGCAAGAGCTCAAACCAGAGAGAATATATTGAATAAATCTGTGATGGCAAAACGTCAGGAAGATTCAACTATCAGATTTGTAATGACATATACCAAGGAGAGCCATCTGATAGTAAAGATTTTGAAAAGATATTGGGACGTTATAAGGAAGGACCCTGAGGTGGGTAAGTTGGTGGGTGAAAAACCTATGGTTACCTATAAGAAAGTACCATCTCTACAGGACCTTTTGGTCAATAGCCACTTTCAGATCAAAGAACAGCCAAATTGGCTCTCCAGCCAAACCATTGGTTTTGTTTGCTGTAAGAAGTGCAAAGCATGCCGCATTGGGGTGAACGAGAAGGAGTTTGAGGACTCTGGTGGTAATAAGATGATTATCAACAAAAGGATCACGTGTAATTCCAATTACGTAGTATATGTAATTCAATGAACTTGTGGTCTGCGTTATGTGGGCAGTACAATTTGTCCTCTAAAGAAACGCATTTTAGAACATATTAGAGCTGTGCAAAATAAGGACACACAAGAAAATTGAAAATGTTAAAACATTCTGTAAATGTGAAGGACCTTGAAATTGGAGACGAAAAATTAAGTTGGATCAAACAGACTATGGTATGGATGGTAGACGGCCCCTTCCAATTAAAATAGTTTTTTAAATAGTTGTTTGTGAATTAAATAAAATATTTTATTATATGTGCATTTTTTTATGGATACTTGTTTCCATATTTTTGTGTATTGTTTTGTGGTTCATATCATTGAATTGCTCAGGCTGTGGTCCCCAGATTTCAATGGTGACCCAGTGGCAGTCCACGGATTTCAATAACCATTCAGTGAGGATCCACGGATTCTAATAATTATTAAATGTGGGTCCTCGGAAGACAAAGGGCCTGATTACAAGGCCTGCCTCGCGGTGGCTGTTGGAAAGCCGAGGCTGTGGCAATCCAACTGCAACATTATGGGGTTGGCGGGTAGACCCACCAACCTATCGCCGTCTCTGCCAGGATCTCAGATCCCAATGGGCTGATGGAGGTGCAGGTTGTAATCAGCCGGAGCAGGACTAATCTTAGTGCCGCTCTGCTGATTACAACCCTACTCTCTGCCTGCCTTTTCATGGCGGTTCAGCTGCCATGAAAAAGATGGTGGAGAACAAGTGCAGCGGGTCACAGGGGAGACCCTGCACTTCCCATGCCCGTTGCAAGGGCAGTGCAGGAGTCAACCTGCCCATGCACCCTCGAAATATGCACTGTCTGCTGTGGCACCTGCATGCGGCTATTATAAGCCAGTGACTATGCTACTGCACCTTTCCCACTGGGATGACTGGCGTACACCTTGATTTGATTTAATGGGGCCGGCGGGGAGGTCGCCAGCACGGTGGCAACCACCCCGTCAGGAGTTTGGCAGACGGGTGTTTCCATCCGCCAAATCAGTCCCAACATGTTTCATCTGTTTAATTTCAAATGTAATTTCAGTTTCAGAAAGTTTCGAAAATGTCTAAGAGACTTTCCAGGACAACTGACGAAATAGTGAGAAAAATTTTAATCCGACCCACAATTATTGATTATCCTGATAATTACTGATTTCTTAGTGACAGTGATAGGCCAGGTTTTCCCTGCCTTTGCAATTACCAGACACCACGGTAATGGTAACTCCTGCAGTGGGTAGGTACCAGTCAATTTCCCACTTGTGATGAGGGCTTAAGAGTCCAAGAATACAAATCACCCCTTTGTAGCTTTTGCATAGTAACACAATTATAATTCACTCACAAAGGCCAGCATTGGAAAGTGCAAATTCTGGAGTAGAGGTGGCCTTGCAAGTAGAGCTTCTGATTTAGGGACTGGAGAACCCGACCAGAATCCTGGTCTAAGTCCAATATCCTGTGATTCTTGGCAAATCTCTCTAAGACCCTTGGGCCAAGTTTGCGCTGTATAAAACTGAAAAAGTGCATAGTGGACTGCATTGAAGCCTTTTATTCCAAGACTAATAAACAAGGGATATAAATGGTATTTAGAATAATTGGCAGGAAAAAAAGGTGCAGTACCAGATTATGGATATACCATTGTTACAACGTGTACGTAAAGCTGCAACATGGACTTCTGTCCATATGTTTACACATCATTATTATGTTTATATATGCACAAGACAAGAATAGGGAGTGTTTGGAAACTGGCCAAGAAGGCCCCCTGGGGCAGGATAGCTCCTTGGAGCAGGCAGTAGAGAGAAGATCTTTCAAGTTTTTTTCCATGGCTGGGGGCAGGCCGTACTAGGAACAAAAAGCAGCTCTGCTCTGGCAAAAATGCTCAGGGTACCTTTGGTCCCTTCCTCCTCGTTCCCTCATCTGTCTCTCTTTCTCCCCTGAAGCCTAGTACTTTCTCTCCCCATTTTGTAATTACCCTGTACAAGCCAGAGAAAAGTGGTAGAGGCACCAGTAGCAGCCACAGCCCTAAAAACCGGGCTCCAAAGTAGTGCTTAATATGTAAAAGAGAAGGTCTGCTCCGAAGCCCGCGTTTAGTTCAATTAAATGTCGGCATGCCAAGACCAAGACTGCTTAGTCTTGAATCTGCTTCATGTCTCTTTATTCCACTACCAGACACTCCCTGATCCTGTAATGAATGAATTTTTTTGTTCACTTAGTTAAAACCATAACAATGTTACATATAAAAAGAAAAAGCAAGCACGACCCTGTGTCTCAATCAAGCAGGCTCCTGATTTGTCCTTTTATGACGTCGTTTTCTTTATCCCTCCGTCTCTCAGCCCTGTTTGTTCTAAGGTCTCTGTTCTGGTAAATGGTTGCTGAGGTTACTGAGGAAAAATCAGTCCCAGTCCCCCAAGATGAGTGCCAGACTCTGTGTCGGACTGGCATAGTAAGGGTGACCGATGTTCAGAACAAAAAAAACGGGACAGCCATTGACATAGAAATAGGACTAAATGTTGACACTGCACTGACCAGTGCCAACATTTAGTCCTATTTCTCTGTTAATGGCTTTCCTGATACACATTTGATTAATATATATATATATATATATATATATATATATATATATATATATATATATATATATATATATATATATATATATATCAAAGCACAGTGATAAATGTGCCAGCTCATCCAACAATATATATATATTTATATGTATATATATATATATATATATATATATATATATATATTCATTTATTTTTTCTTTTTGTATCTTTCTACTGACAAGAAAGAAAAATCCGGAACTCCAGGCAATGTAGTCACCATTTGTTAATTTTGGCTTGGCTAACTGTTTCAACCCTTACGTTCTTCCTCATAGCTAAGTCATATTACAAGGCCCCATCTCCCTTAAAAAATATATTGAGCAGTTTCATAAACTTGGAGGAAAGACTGCCCACACCACTTGGAAAGTCAATATTATTCATTATTTACATTTTCTACTTGGTAAACAAATCAAATCACCCACCAAAACCTTCATGACATTTACAAAATTGTAAATAAACAAGGATTAAATGAAATAATATTAATTACAAAACTGGTTTAGTTGCTAATGGGGGCCACATTCATTTTGGTGCCGGGGTCTATTTTTTGCCCAGTCTGACCCTGGTGCTAGTGGTTACCATCTGCAAATGTAAGAAAAACGAAGTACACAGCAGACTCCCAAAGTGCATTGGCCAATTATTTCCCCACCAAATTTCTTACTTTCACAGCTGCAGAGATAAATGTAAACGTCATCAGACACATTTATTTTGCTTGTAGGAGGTGGAGTTGAAGCAAGGCAGGTCTACACCTGATATATAGGCTCCTAAACAATGGTATTAAACATTTCCTTCGAGGTTTTGCATATAAATTACAAAAGAACTCAAAGTGTAACATCAACTGTGCAGTAAATAAGTCACAGGGATATGGTTCAAGCAGAGTCGGAATGCACATTGCTAGGTTATGATACTAAAAGGTGAGCAATATTGAACCAGAATTTCACCAAATAAAACCTTTGGTGAGGCTGACATGAAAATCGGAGATATGGTTCAATGTAGTACATGGCACTAATGGAAGATACCCCTTCACCTTCCTCATACCCTTCACAGAGGCGTCTCTACATTTTTAAAATAAACCAAGGAAATCAAACTTCAACTGACATCTAGAGACTAATATATTCCGAGGTCCATTAAAGCGTTCAGATCTCCCTAGCGCAGCAAATTGTTCCTTCAGAAAACTTAGCCATGGGATCCTGGATGCATGATAAAGAGATAAACAATCATTTATTATCTCCCGGTAGAGCAGAGACTCTTGTTTAGACCAAATTGAGTGCCATAGCATGATCGGAGCAAGTCTAATACAGTCTTCAGGCGAACAAAGGCCTAGTTCCATCTGACATAGATACCCAGGAAGGCTATTATAAAAGCCATTTCAAGAACACAACTTCTTTAGTTTGTAAGTTCAGAATGTCACTATAGCCTCAGACTCCAGCCCTTTATGTTACAGTGGAGCAACAACGTGCCTGATAGATGGTAATCTTGTCATCCAGGGGTTTGGGACCTAGCTTCCCAGCAAATCTAAAGAGGGCCTCAATAGTTTGATCAAACCATGACCTTCTAACCTTGATTAGGTGTGACCAGTCGTCTTTTACGATCAAATGGTACACCTAAATAGATAAAGGTCTAGTCTTCAGTAAGCTTTTCACAATACACATGATACGGCCTCAGGATATAGTGTGCATTCCCACAACCATCACACAAGATTTAGCCAAATTAGTCCTTAAACCCACGTCATCTATGAAGGAAACACATTTTTTCAACAGATTTTGATTGCCTACACCTGTCCTTGACATTAAAACACAACCATCTGCATAAAGCATAGCAGGAAGCCTCTTAGTGCCCAGTCTAGATGTATCTATCTCTCCAGCATCCAACCAAACATCTGAATTATTAGTATAAAGGCAGTATAGAAATGGAGCCAACACACAACCCTGCCTCACACCGCGTTTCATCTTGACTGAGTTGGTGAACTCCCCTTTCCCACCATATCTTAATCAGCCAGTTAGATCTTCATGTAGCTTGGCTAGAAAGCAGACCAAAGCCTCATCTATACCAATGGCTAGAATTGTATGCCATAGTTTTCCCTGTTCATCCAGGCAAAAGCTGAGGTGAGGTCCATGAAGGCAAGCTGGAGATGGCCCTTCTTGGCCACCATATGTTTGCTAATGACAAGATGAAGGTTAAGACATTGATCTGTGGTGTTGAGGCCTTTCCTAAACACATATTGCACTTCAGAAAAACATCCCATCTTGGCTACCCAGGTTGTCAACTGACACAACAAGATCCTCCCCAAGATTTTGCTAGTTGAGTCAATTAATGAGATCGGATGGTAGCAGCGAGGGTCTGCCCTATTGCCTTTTTTAAATAAGGGAACTAATAAGGAACTGGGCCATGATGTTCGGGGGCCTATGCATCCCAGAACATTTGTCATTAACAGGGCCCACAGAGCAAAATTGTCAATACAAAGGTCAACCAGGACTATATTAGGACGTGGTGCCTTCTTTTTAGCACTTTGCTCCAACAGGGATTAATTCGTTAGGGAAACATTAAGAGAACAGTATCGCGATCATAAACCTCAGAAAAGTGCTCGATCCATTTGACCGGATGGATTGTAACATTGATGGGTGTGTTGTGGGTATTGCAAAAATAAGGGGCATTAACAATTTTCCAAAAATGCCATGAATCATTTCTTATCGTGGCTTCATGTGGTTTTTCCCTGCCTTCTCTCCTAATATAGTCCTTCCTCTGAGCAACTGCTTTCTTATAATTCACAATGGCCAGTTCATCAGAGGAGCTATTCTATTTTAAAACATTGTTCTTCAGGTCTACCCTGATGGGACTGTTCCAATAAACACAGTAGAATACAAATAGTATAATACAAGACATGCACGACAATACAATAGAACATCATTATTTCACTATGTCATGAAGCAGCTTTTCTTCTTACAAATGTATGACAGCCCCTCTTTATTTCAGATTTTAGGATACTCTTTGGACTCCTACGTCCACCAGTCTAGCAGAATTTGCACATTTGGGCCTGGAGTTTGGGGGCATGGATAAGAGAAATAATCAGAGCCATTGGAATTATGCAGCAGGGGATGACCAAATTGTGGGGCAGAATTGACTACATTATGCGACAAGAAAAGGAAAATTATATGATGTAAGGTGCATATTTTGTGATAGTATTACTTCATAATTTTGAAATTTTTAAACATTTTAACACTGTCTGGGCAAATGCTTCTCTTCATTAGTACCAGTTTAATACCCAAATACTGCATCATTATGCAGAAAACGCTGCAGCTGCATAACTGCATAATTCCCGTGGCCTACGGTATACTATTAGTCAGAATCCTACTATGTTTAGGGTTGGCCTCATTTTTATAGTCTGGCTTGACAGCACGGCTGTTACCATACAATTATGTCTCACCAGGACAGAGGCTGTGGCTCCCGTCTGTATGTTAGGAGCCAGGGTACACGTTTGATTGGGCAGAAGTTGGTGTTTCCTCAAAAAAGTGCTTGTCCTGTACACACCTGTGAACACTTTGTTTATTTATCCAGCAACCTGAGATTGAACTTCCAGGAGCACACACATGATATGGTAATGGTATGGATGTGCCTTTATTAACTATATAATCTATGGTTTTCTTTCCTGGCAACAGCACAGATGGGAGAAGAGCAGACATTAACTTTCATTGATGTGTGAGTCTGGCTTGACAGTGCATTCATGAGCCAAACCTATTGGCATTGCTAATGCTTTCTTACCACAGCAAGGTTTGCTGAGGCCTCACTGCTCACACATACATCTCTTTCAAGAGAACCCCACAGTTGTGTTTTAAAGATTTTGTTCTATTCTCATTTATACAAAATGTGACGACTATGTTTGCCACACCTTGGGAAGGTAGTCAGCTTCTTTTTCTAGTGGTCCTCCTTCTAATGAATCCTGTAACAGAGATGATTATGTTTTATTTTCCTTCTTATTTTTAATTAATTTCATTTTATGTTCAGCTTCTTCTTTGCATGCATTATAATAATATATAATAGTATTTAATTTGAAATGTTTATATGGGCATACTAAATAACTTGAGTTACCATGGCCGTGTCCACCCTAACTACTCATTACCCCCTCAGTATTTATCAAAACAACCCATTATTCTTGCTTCTTCTCGATGTTGTTCATCTCGCAACATTTCTGGAGCATTACACTGTACATAAACTTGTGGTATGTCTTTACCTTTTTATATATTACTCCTCCTTAACTTATTTCACCTTTCGAAAGAGGGCCTCACTCAAGGTTTTTTAGACTGCATGCTCCAGCGCATGATTGACATCACCTTTTGGTTGCTACTTTGTGACAGATGGATTATGGGCCCATCCATTCGGGACACTTTCACTTATCTTTCTTGCATATGAGCTTCAAAGAATCTTTTCGTCAGCGGTTTCCAGCACGTATATGATAACCCACTATGGACATGCATGACACTATTAGTTCTGTTCTTTGCATGGTATTATGACCTGTATGGCTAGGAGGAACATATGTACTCTTTTCTCCCCCCTCGTCATCTTCTGGTCTTAATAATTTGTGCACACTCGATTGTAAAATGTGCACGGCCCTTGATGTGTATCGGAGCAACAATCAGATTCCCTGTCATCGTCTAGTTATAGACTGCATTCCCTTTTGTATGTCCACCTTACAGCCTTGAGAAAGTCTTGTTGACGAAACACGTGTCAGCTGATGTTCATTGAATTCATGATGCATTGGATGAATAAAACGTCTGCATACAGACGTGTATTTTGAACTTCGATTGATACAGTGTACCCTGAAATGGACGTAATGGACTACTGCGGTGTGCCTTGGTAAAACAGTATTGAATCTCTTTGTGTTGGTTGATCCTTCAACGGACACAACTGCACCTGAGGTGTAGGTGTTGTACCAGTTTGGCACCCCCGGATACTATATGTGACATATGGACAATATTTCCCAAATATGTTATACACACGTGTGGGATGTGCGAACCTGTAGCATAGCCACTTTTTTCTGTAGCCTATACTAAATAACTTGAGCTGAATTTGAATGCGAAAAAATTTGATGAATAGGACTGTCAATGTTCTGCACTTCATTACTAGGGATATTTGGATGTTGTATAGAACAAAAATAGAATCCCGCCCTGACCCCTGACTGACTTATTGACTGGCAGAATTACACAGAGCATCAACTTCGAATAATTGCACATTTTACCTGCTGTCTGATCCAAATGATGAAGGTAGTGGAGCACACTTTCAATGGGATGTTGTTCAACTGCATTGTTGACTAGATCTTGAATTGGCGTTAAGCTTCAGAGAACAGTTAAATGGTAGGGACGTGAAGAAGAAAGATGTAAACACAGTGTAGCGGCAGCTGCGTAGAGGAATTAGGGGGAATATCTTGAATTCTTGAAATAAGAAGTTGACACTTCCAAACCAGGGAGGCAACTTTTAATAATTGTTGGCCAAAGCAGAGACCTCTTGGCAGGGGAGTAGCGTCAAGGGGGGGCTTATATCCCCCTAATAAATGTATTTTCTGATAAATAGTTGGGTGCAGGGGATTTCAATTGAGTGTGGTGCGGTGTATGTCAGATTTCACAAGAAATGCTTATATACACACAGACACAAACACACACACACACTTTCCCTCTCGCTGTTCTGAAAGTCCTCAAAATGTTAGACATTTTACAAAATATCATGTTTTCTCTCACTTAATACTTTTACCAATCCACACTCCTCTCCCTTTCCACTGCCCCATAGGCCCCTCTCATGCACTGTGCTTGTCATATAAAGTATTTTCGCATTATATGCTAGCGTGATTGTTAGAAAATCTGATGCTCAACCCCCAACACCAATCTTTCTGACCAAGCTACTTCCCTGCCTCTTGGCCATAGAAGCATGATTAGTGGCCTCAGATGGAAAGATGTACACTGCAATGTGTAGGTGGCTGGCTCAGATTATGGTGTTCACCTATGGTGTGGCACCCTATACTGAGACCAGGCAACCCTTAGTTATAGTGTTTTGGTGGTTAGATAACCAAAGCTCTCTAGGGGTAGCTAAGGAGAGCAGCTCAGGCTTATCAAGGAGGAGAATAAAGCACTTACAATACCACAGTAGTCAGTCAGTGATGTTCACACAAGAAAGAACAACACCAAGTGTTACAAAAATAAAATATGCATTATTATAACACTACTACTAACCTAACTTTGGTATATCTCCACTTGGCGACATCTACACAGAGTAAATATACTTAGAAACAAACAGGAAAAGCATAAAAATACTATGAAAGTGGTATAAGAATGGAGATTCCCAACCAAGGTAGGTGTGCTAGAATCCCAGGGGTAATACCAGAATAGCAGAGGTAAGTATCAAAAATCCCACAGGCACCTGGATGCGGAGCAGTTATCAAACCGTGTGTCCTGCAGGCTAACACAGAACAGTCGCAGGTGGAGTTTTCAGGATTCAGGACCCTTCCCTGATGACCTCGAGGAAACCAGTTGGCGCAAGGAAGGTTGGTACTGCCCCCATCCCTAGATCCCCAGGAGAGTGGAGTACCTACACCAGGGAGCCATGTTGCATAGGGGTGAAGTGTTGTCGGAAACCTTTGTTAGAGTCAATGGGAGCCTCATTTGTCCAGCTGCTGTCCAACCCGTGGACCAGGTCGATGGAAATCAAAGGCAGATTTTGGGCAAGAAGAACCTGAAAAAGGAGGGGACAGAGTCCAGACCTCTCAGAGATGTCCAGGAGGTGCAAGTAGGCAATGCCACCCTCCTAGAGGTGAAGTTCCCAGCTGGTCGGTGAAGGAAGAAGTTCATCTACAGAGTCCAGGGATGCAGGAAGATCCTTGAAGTCACCCACAAGCTGTCCCACATAGGTCGCCAGATTGCAGGAAGGTCAGTGGTCAGTAGGACCACCAACAAGCATTGGCAAATACAAGAGAAGTTGCAGAGACGTTTGCAGATTTTTTGGGACCAGCAAGGTCCAAGAGTTTCGGCCCGTGGAGGGGTTCAAGGCTGACCCACAGCATACAGAGGAGCCAGCAGGAATTGTTGGAGACCCCACGAGTGACCCACTGGCAGCAGGCACAGGGAGTCACATGGAGGCCTCAGCAGTACAACAAAGAAGGAGTCCCAAGTCACAGGAGTTGTAGTGTGGATGCTGCTCTTGGAGTTGCAGTGTGCTGGAGGCTGGGGCTTCTTGGAGCTCGAAGGTCTCTTGGAGGAAGAGTCAACAACCCTTGGTAAGGGCAACAGTCCGGGTGCACAGGTGTTACATTCCAGTGGCTGCAGTAAAGGCCCACCGTCTCCCAAGTTGGTCAGAAGATAAGTTAGACCACCACCTGTGTTGCAGAGCCTTTCAATGTCTGTGGGACAGCAGAATCCACCAGCTGGTCATTGTTGCTTTAGGGTGCCTGTGGATGTAGGGGGTATGACTCCTTCACTCCAAGGGAGATTCCTTCTTGCTTCCTGATGCACACAAAGTCCTTGTGTCTCTGGAGGATGCACAGCCATGAATGCTGCAGGATTCTTGCAGGAGCCAGAGAAACAATGTTGCAGTGGAGGCATCCCAACTGAATACAGTCTTGTTATAATTCCTAAAGCAGACCAGCAGCAGTTCTGTGGCCCAGGAGCAGAAGAGTCTTTCAGAGAGTTCCTTTGTAGTCTTGCTTGATGAATCTGGTGAACCGCCCTCAGGATAGCCCTTAAGTAACCCTAAAAGGGGGTTGGACATTATCTGTAGTGACCCACCTATCAGAAGGGGCCAGGGACTTCACCCACCTGGCCTAACCAGTCAGATGCTCCCAGGGACCTCTGCACATACTGTTTCCAAGATGGCAGAATCAAGTTGCCAACTTGCAGAGCTCTGTGCACCTCACTAGAGGAGGAGCTGGACAGGGGGGTGGTCACTCTCCTGTCCTTTGTGTGGTTTCGCACCAGTGGGGGACCTAGGGAGTTCTTGTACTGGTGCGAACCGGTTTACGCAAGGAGGGCACCAAATGTACCCTTGAGAGCAGTCTGGTGGTGCTAAGAGGCCACCCCACCCTAGCCCGGAGACACCCATTTCAAAGGGAGGGGTGGTCACACCTCTATCCTACAGGAAATCCTTTGTTCTGCCTTCCCCTGCTCGAGTTAGGCTCATCAGCAGGAGGGCAGAACAGTTCCTAGGGTCGACAGCAGCACAGGCTGGCATACAGACCCAGCAAGGCTGTACAGGCAGATCTGAGGGATCCTCTAAGAAACACCTAAAGTGCATGGTATAATGCAATTAACACTGGAATCAGTGTAGTTGCATGATTCTAACATGTTTGATACCAAACATACCTAGGTTCGGAGAAGCCATTATATAGTTGGACTACTCGTGTTGACCAGTGTCCACTACATAACTTATAATGACTTCCCCACACTTACAAACCCCAGGAAATGCTATCAGTGGTTTCTAGGGGCACCTCTGCTCATGCAGGGGTGCCCTCACATTCAGGACCATGCATCCTGCCTTTGGGCTCAAGGGCCAACCATATGGGTGACTTATAGTGTCCAAGTGCAGTGACTGCGATGTAAGGCAAGCCTTATATCTAAAGTTAAAAGTGCATGGACCATTTCGCGCAGACTGCAGTGGCGGTCTGCATGGGCTCCCTTTGGAGGCACAATACATGCTGCAGTCCATGGGTGTTGTGCTGCGGGCCCTGCGGCCCGGGCGGGGGAGCCAGTTCAGACCGCCATTGGAGCCGTGGTCCATTTTCCTGGCCACGGAGCTCGCTGCGGCCACTTTTTCTCCGGCCGCACATCGTCCAAGGCCCAGGATGTGGCGTCGAGCCTCATCATGTTTGGGGCGCAGCGTGCCCTCTGCATTAGGAGTGGGTGGCCTCCCTCCCCCCCATCCCTCACTTTTCTGGTGTCTTGCCCTTTTTTGGGCTATTTTCTTCTTCCTTTTTTCTTTCTTTTTCCTTTTTTCCTTTTGTCTAGTGGGGCCATATTCTCAATCTCCCAGGATGACTTTCTTCTTGTCTTCTTCCCTGAATGCATCTGGTTCCCTTTCTAACATGACGTCCTCACCTATCTAATTCTATTGTCTTTTCCCAATCTAACATGGCGTTCTTGCTTTTTCCTGCATGTCAATTCCTGTTTAGGGGTATTTTAGGATTTGGATTCTTGTTCTCCTTGCGCTGAAACACTTTCTTTGGTGGTGATCACGCTTCGGTTGTTTTCTTCCAGTTCCAGCCTTTGTTCCTGTTTGTTCCAGCTTCCTTCCAGTTAATTTTCTTCACTTGGAAGTCTGATATTTTTTTCACATGTCTTTTCTTCTGTTCCAGGGAGTTCCTGCCATAGAGGTTTTTTCCCTTAGAGGTTTTTCCTGTGACTCCTTCTGGAGGGCACGGACTGCCTTTGACGTACCATTGTCAGCAGCACCGTGGCTACCAGAAAGGGCCGCCCTTACCTTGGCCAGAGGAGGACCTGCAAGAATCGAGGTCGTCTTCCATTTCCAGCTGACAAAGGCCGTAAGCGAAAGGTAGACCATGACAATGGGAGGTTCCTGGTGTACTAATGCCCTGTGTACCAAGGTGCCATATACTAGGGACTTACATGGGTGCACCAGTATGCCAATTGTGGGGTGTAAAAGTTACCATGTAACCAAATTTAGAGAAGAGAGCACTGACACTGGGGTCCTCGTTAGCAGGATCACAGTGTACTACAGTCTAAACACACTGACATTAGGAAAAAAGTGGGGGTAACTATGCAAGAAAAATGCTACTTTCCTACTCAATGTATTTAGCATTAAGCTGAGAAAGCCTACGTGTCAGTCAAAGAAAACGTTAGAATTGCATTCGTTTGTGAGATGGGAAAGATAATGTAAATATTTAGAGATTAAACAGCTTCAAAGTTGACTTGCTCTCAAGACCATAAAATATTACCTTTGTTTTTGAACTACGAGATTGGTGATAGTTGTGTGCATCTAGTGTTGGATAACTTTATGACACAATTTTAAAATTGATGTTTCTCCTATCAATGTGGTATGTTTGTGAGTTAATCAAACATGGCTGTCCCACTACAAGTAACCCAGAGAATTTGGCAAATAAAGAGACAACTTATATGCTAGGAGGATGTAAGAGAGTGGCTCGTCCTGCAGAATGCCCAAATTCAAGAGATGATTGTGGAAGGAAGGGATCAAATTTGATACAGTGGTTCCAATTTCTAACAAGAAAGACGAATACCACTGAAGTGCATCTTTGGTTACCAGGGTCAGATGTTCATTGAGAACAGAGTGGTCCAGGGCATGCCTACAATTACCCCCACAAGCTCATCTCCAATTGTATTACTTTTATCCCAGAAATCCAAATCAGCTGCTTCAGGGCCATGTCTGAGTCCAAAACCACAGTGGATGCCTGAAAGGTGGTCTAGGGCATCAAGGCAACAGGTGATGCTAGGTAACAGAAAGACCAGCCTATGTGAGATTACAAACACAGGATTATTTATATAGTGTAATGAAAATATCTTCCTGCAGCTTCCCCACCTTGGAAATATAGCTTTAGTCACCAGGCTGGTCCGGAATGTTTTCCCAAGCAATAGCTGTTCAGGTGACACCACATGGCTTCAGCGGCAACTCTGCCCACTGGATGTGTTGCCATAAAAGCATATTACATGCTGACCAGCACACTGGCCTCAGTTTCAGTTTTTCCATGTGAGTCAGGAGCTTTCTGAGAGCTTACCTGATAAATTCCATAGCTTTTGATGTCGCGTAGGGCAAATGTCTTCTCAAAAGATTTAATGGTCCTGTTTCAGATTCTGCAGGAAATTTGTGTTGGGGCCTCATGACGTCTGCATCTGCTCAGAATGCCTGAAAGTCATCAGAGAGTAGGTGGATGGTATTTTTTTTTTAGCCAAGGCCTTGAGGAAATTGACCTGCTACCAAGAATTTGTTGGAATCTCAATGCCATTCCCTAATGCTGGACTCTTCCTAGTCATCAAAGAAAATTCCAGTATTAAAAAGAATGAAGCCATATTACCCGGCTCTGTTGGACCACTTTATGAAGGTCAAGGCCTACCAGGTAGCAATGCTGGATTTGTTCAGGATGGCTTTGGTACCCTATGGGCCACTCCCCACAGATGGGTCCCAATCTTTGGGTTTGGAACACTGGCAGCACCAACTCCGCTGCCTCCCGACTCTGTGCCTATATGGTTTCTGGATCAGTTGCCTAGGAAGAAGTCAAAGCTTGCCAAGGCAATGTTACCCATTTGGTTGAAGCTGCATTTTGGACTGACTCAGACGCCAACCTCAGAGCCACCTTCAGCACCATCTTTGAAGTTGGTTGCAACATTCCTTTTGGTGAATGGTTAGAGCATGTTTTGATCACGTTCCCATGGCAGAGCGATGCACGAGGGTCTAGAGATTTTCTTAGGTGGAAGGACTGTTTGGGCCTGACTCAGAGGTCCTTGCCATGCGTGATAAAAATTACAGCAGCAGAGGACAATGACTGGAAGGCTGAGAACTTCTTTCCTCCTATAATACTGATACTGACTTGCATCTTGAGTTGCAAAAAGCAAGTAGTCTATATTCTTCACACAGTGTTCAAACAGGTGTGCTCTACGGGTGAAAAGGTTTTCTCCTAGGTAGCCTTGCCCTACGTTCAACTTTCGGAAACAAGCAAAACTTACAGACACCAATCTTCCAGACCGCATTTTTCAACGTGGTCAGCAATGGTTTGGACATCTCCATTCAAATCTTGAAGTGTGGCCTTGTTTCTACTGATACCAAGCATCAGTCCCGGGGAACAGGGGTCAGATTGTGCTGCCATGAGTGGATGCATTTTGTTGGCTTCTCAGGAAACATCTAGGAAAACACATGAACATGCCCTTTGATGGTGAGTTGCTATT
Organism: Pleurodeles waltl; assembly: GCF_031143425.1. Taxonomy (NCBI): domain Eukaryota; kingdom Metazoa; phylum Chordata; class Amphibia; order Caudata; family Salamandridae; genus Pleurodeles; species Pleurodeles waltl. The sequence continues at coordinate 763,608,868 of NC_090448.1, read as the reverse complement.
CATAGAGAAGGTTGACTGCTCCTGGAGACAAGAAGTGATTACTTGTGCTCTGCAGGAGCACTGAGAGATGTGCTGGCTCCTGTGCAGCTCCAGAAGACTATGACTGTGCGCAGGATGCTGGTGGAGCCGCAGTGGCTTGAGGCTCTGCCCACAGCCTCCAACATCTCCTGCAGCATTGTGTGCCAGGATTGGACTAGGACTTCTGTCAAATTGAAAAAAAACAAAAGGGATTGAGGCTTCCAGCTTCAGGAAGCCCCTAATAAAATATGAACAGAATCCAGGCTGGGATCCCTATCATACCCTGCAAGAGAGGCCAGATGTGCATATCCTCTTTGCACATGGTGCCACAGAAGTGGGAAGGGGCATTTCCAGTGTCCTATAGTGAGATGTGGATGCTGCAAAGAGTGTGGCAGCCCCTAGAAAAGCTTATTTTAAACACCTGCCCCAAATCTCCTTGGAATGGAATCCCTGACTCCAGGAGCAGTTTTCACTGACTTTAAGCACCCCCAGAGCTGGAAGCTTTTGCTTTTGGGCTCTGGAGTGTGGCGATCCTTTGTAGTTGGTTCTTTGGCTGTATGTTGGTGCCTGTAGATTTTGAAAAAGACTCCAACAATATGGTTTGAAATCAAATGTTTTATAGAGAACATGGATATTGAACAATGAATGTTCATCATATTAATGAATACTATTGGTTAGTAATACTTTGTTTACAGATTTTAATGGTATCATAAGATTGAAACATGACATGTAGCCAATTACATTAATGTCCCATAGTAGGCAAGGATGAGCATTTCATATAGCCACATTTTCTTCATATGCAGTAGGTCTCTTGTTACTTTGGGTCTCTTCCTTCACCCTGCATATGATAATCTGCATCTTCGTCCCCCTATGGGGCATTAACCCCTCTGGTGCACTTAACGGCACTCCGATGCCATCAGATGCAGCTGGGGACACTCTGTAAGCCATTTGCTTCCAGCACGTCCAGAGAGAGGACGCATAGGTGAGTCCTTCATCCTGGAGATGATGGTTTAGGATTTTACTGATGCAGGAGGGGAAAGGACTTACTCCTATGCCTGTAAACAGTGGATGGTGCTGCGATTGGGGAGCAGGAATCCACCCCACTGGGCCACCAGGGATGTATTTGTTTATTGTTGGGGAAGCGACCCCCTGGGGGGACCACTCTGCACTTGGCTCAGGGGTAACGGGCCAAGCAGGACCACAACTCCCAGGCACACCGGCGGGTGGAGGCGGCCTATGACGCTTTGGCACGCCCGATGGTGCATAAATTAAGATTCACGCTTCCGCTGCGCGGGACGCGCCTCGGCATTTGCCCAGATGAAGACCGGGCCAAGAGCGGGCCCTTCTGCACCCATCTGCGACCAGCTGAGGCTGGGCTTGGCCTGCCCTTTTGGTTTTGGCTCCTCCCTATTGTCAATTTTAATTTTTATGTTGTGTGGTATAGGCAAGTAGGTGGGCCCGTTCTCCTTATAATTCCACTCTTATCTCCGTAGAGGTGTCTTGAGGTTTCCAGAGCCCTGGGGTAACAAAATGGAAAAACGCAAATTGCAGGAGATTAAGGGAGATTCCCCAAAGCCTCAAAAGGGATCTACAATTGACTCTTTCTTAACCCGGGCCATGGGTGTGATTGCAAAAGAAATTGATTTGGCTGAAAGGAGGCTATCAATGGAGCCAGGGGAGGGCCCAAGTGGCGGCCCACTTGTCGGTTCTGCCACGGTCCCAAATTCCCTTCACCAATCTATAGGGTCCCCTGATATTTTGCCCCTGGGACTCCTTGATGACACCCACCCAAGAGAGGTAGTAGATGGGATAGAGCATCTGGAGGACTCATTAGCTTAGACCCTCCTATAACCAAAGCGAGTGTCCTTGCAGTAAAAAGGAAGCAACAGCCCAAACAACCAGAGAGAAGAGGTTTTATGAGCAGCAAGGTGGGGGTCTTGGGTGAGAGCCAGGAGTGGGATCATATACTAGTTAAATTTAAACACATTGTTGAACAGTGTCTGGCTCCAGTTCTAGAAAGGTTATCTAAATTGGAGACGTTGATCTCCACCTTGAACAGGCCAGATCCTGCTGTGACCACTTATGGGACCCCTGTGTTGGAGGAAAGAAGGCACGCGGAAAGTAGCTTGTGGGGAGAGGCTGTCAGTAAACCAGAGCTTAGGGAGGGGGGCTGTTCTTTCTCTGAAGTTTTGCCTTCAGCTCTACCTAATATTCAAATCTCCCAATCTTGGGCTGTGAGGTCTTCATTAGGTACTATAAGGGGCCCCTCATCTCATGCAGTTGGAAGGGAAAAGATGAACCAGGGGCAACCCATAGAGGTGATCCCTAGAAATAATGGGGGCAACGATGCTCGATATGCGCCATCTAGAAGATTGTCCCATTTGAATTTGCCACCTGAGTGCTGCCCATATGTGGCAGTATTAGCCGGAGTTCCCCTTCTTGAGTCTCCCCAAGTTGAGATAACTGGAAACCTGCAGAATAAGGTTTATCTGTGGTTGAGCCAAAACACAACTTTTCACCCTATGGAATCTAGGAATAAACTATTTGTGTTGAGAGTTGAGTGGATTGGTCCTATGAATAAGTCCATGGAGGGTGATTATGTGGTGATTAATTGTAGAACCCCGGATATGGCGGGGAGGTTGAGTTTCACTGCCAGGCTACCTTTTAGGATTTTGCCACTAGGATTTTTCTATAAGTCCACCAGCCCGTCGTCAGCTAGGGTTTTAATTATCTGGAGCAGAGATCAGGGCTGTGCTCCATTCCCACAATACCCACCAGAAACAGATTTGCCCCCCCCGTCTGAACTCGGTGAAATCGACTGACAAATTTTTACTGTGCCTATGGGGGTTCCGGCTGGGGTTAAGTCAGATGTATGCGGCCCTCAGGAGAGTTATTCCACATGCGCAACCAGGGAACCTAGGCTACATGTACGTACGTTTTGCAACTTGCAAATTGGTTGTAGCGCTATTTGCGACCGTGCAAAAGCAAAATGGTATGTTCCAATGCCATTTCGGAGTCCCAAATAGCAATGCGACCAATTACTGAATCGCAAAAATTTGCTACTCAAGATTGTGACTCGCAATTATGAAATTGCAATTTGCGAGTCGCAAACCGCATGTACAAGGCAGTCGCAAATTGCGAATCGTCGCAAAAAGCCCGTTTTGCACACCCAGATCAGCACTGATTCCAAACAGGTGGTAACCAGAACCAATGTATAAAAGCAGACCCAGAAGGCATCTGGGTTTCTCAAAATGGCTGCACTCCACTTGATTGCATGGAGGAGGCGAGCCCAGACTGCCCAGCAGAGGAGGAGGAGGCGGAGACAGGAGAGGATATACAGAACCAGGCAGACCATATTTCAACAAACTCAGGGGGAAATATATGACAAATACAGACTGAGCAGCTCAGTTATCTTAGAGATCATTGAACTGCTGAAACCTCAGCTAGAACGCCAGACCTTGCGCAGCTGCTCCATCCCCACACATGTCATAGTGTGTGTGTGGACGTGACACATATACCCATTTGCCCACCTGCAAATCTGGAATATGTGTTCCGCAATAGGAAATGTACTCACTCACTCAACATGCAGGTGGTATGTGATGCCCATAATGTCATAACTGAAATAGTGGCCAAATTTCCAGGGACCACACATGATGCATACATATTCAGGCACAGTGGGATACACCAACGCCTAGAACGTAGGGAGTTCGGTGAAGGATATTTATTTGGTACTGTATAGTACACACCAATGTCATAATTACATGTCACTGCATAACCATGTGAAGCCATGCTCATATCTGCTGTTTTGTTCCACTGGTGACAGTGCATATGCTCTGAGGCCATGGATACTCACCCCATATCTAACACGTGCCAATCAGAATGAGAGGCTCTACAACATTGGACATCGGCGCACCAGAACCATAATTGAGAGAGCATTTGGCATGTTAAAGTCACATTTTCGATGCCTGCACAAAAGTGGAGGGGCAATCCAGTATGCCCCAAAGACTGCATGCAAGATTGTGGTGACATGCGCCCTCCTACATAACATAGCAACCAGGCGTGGGCTACATCTCACCCTAGATGACACAGATTCGGAGGATGAGGAGCAAGAGCCACAGCAATAACAGCCTGGGGATGGTAGCATCAGACTGGAGGGCAGACGGAGATGGAACCACATTGCAACTCACTACTTTGGCAGGTACGTGTCAACCGTTACAGCACTCACATATGTAAGACACACATAACCAGGTTGTGCAACGAAGAAATTCCATATCAGGAGTGTAGTTTTGAACTGTTGACGTTTCGCAAGCAGTACAAACGTAAAATGTAACAACGTCTGACACATTAACATCATGTGCCTCAGGCAAATCCCAGGTAGGCAACATCACACCCTCCCACAGCTATGCCGACCAAGGTTCCTGGTTGGTCCTCTGATGTCTGGCGGGCACTACTACTTTGCAGGATGCGTGCACCTGAAGCAGAAACGCTGCTCACGTTTGAGGTGTCCTCACAGACCTGAGGGGTGTCACCAATACCCCTTGCTGCCTGGGAAGTCTGTATGAGGTCCACTGCATGACTGATGCGCCCTAGGGGAAACATGGCGAACAACGAGTCGTGGTTAAGGCACAGAAGAAGGGAGTCGACGCGATGAAGGAGGAGGTAAGTTGGGCTGGGAATGGGGCTGTTTTTTTGGGGGTAGGGTGGGGGACTCGGGGTGAGTAAGATTTAGGGGCTGGAGGGGAGATCAGGATTTAGGTTTTAGGGGTGGGTTGGGGTGCGTTAGGTTTTAGGGGCGGGGGTGGGGAGTGGGGGTATTTTTAGTTTTTGGGGGTGGGGTGGGGGACTCAGGGTGATTAGGGTTTATGGGCGTGGGAGGGGGAGTCAGGGTTTAGGTTTTAGGGGTGGGTTGGGGTGCGTTAGGTTTTAGGGGAGGGGGTTGGGGTGGTTCTGGGGGTGGGGTGGTTGTGGTAATTTTAAGGGGTGAGGGGCCAGGGAGGACGCATGCTGGAACCATGCATGCTGATCACTAATGCCTTTACCAGGAATGCCTTTACAACGAAAAATCATTGTTAAGGCATTCGTGGTAAAGGCATTAGTGATAACAACAAGGTCGTTGTTCCGACCTCGTTGTTCAGGCATGGGTGGTTGAAGCACTCGTTGTTTCAACATATAACCGCGCCCTAGTCCCCTTGCCACATCTCTGGCAAAATGGCTGAGTTCCATCTGTAGCATAACAGTGCGCCTTGACAGGCAGGTAGTAGTGGTGGGTAGGCGGTCCAAATGGGCAGCAGTGTTGCGCTCTCTGCACCTTGCATGGGCCCGATCCGCTACCATTTCCCTACACAGGTCATTGATGGCGGTGGTGAGGTTTATCATGTTGTTGTTCATGTTTGTAAACTCTGTCTCAACATTGACATATCCCTGTTTGAGGGTTTGTTGCAGTCTGTGTAGGTTCCTGTTCATCAGCTGCATTTGTTTATTTTGCAGGCGGTGACTGCTCATTAGGGATGCCTCTAGTCCAAGGAATTGTTCACTTGTGACATCCTCCTCACCTGCAGCCTGTGTTTGACAACACCATCTCCGCCAGTTCCAGCTGTTCGAAGTGGCCGACTCACACCCATCTGTGGCCCCTGTGTCAGGTTTCCTGTTTCAGTGTCCACATCTGTCTCTTCGGTGGTCTCACATGCATGGTGGACAATTGGTGTGGTCATGCACTCCCCTGCAGAAATGCTGGCCGCCTCGTCTGCTGTGATGATGGCATCGTCATCTCCCTGCACACTATGGTCATAGGTGGGTACTTGCGGGAGACTTGTGGGACACAGGGGATACACTGTCAGTGCCTCTCTGATGTTTGGTGTATCAAAATAAATATTCCTAAAAAGTTGGACTACTGTACTACATTGCCCATAATGCATTGTCCTTTAGGTTGCAATATAGGCATGGAACAAATTTGGATAATGCATGCTTTTGTGTACTGCGGTTGTGTGCATGGTGCATTGAATGGTGTAATTAACTGAGATTTGCTACTTACATTTGGAGGTTCCAGGTGCTGAACTGTCCAGGTCCCCAATTCATACGACAACCTCTGGCTCCAGAGAGGTCTCCGCCATGCTCTCTATAGCTGTAGGAGGTGGTACTGTGGATGGTCCTCCACCTGTTCCGTGCGCCTCCCTCATCCGCTCTGCCACCCTTTATTTGGTTCTGGACCTGAGGTCGTACCACCTTTTGCGGACCTCCTTGATAGTGCGATGGCTGACTCCAATCGCATTGATCTTGCTCTGAATGTCCAGTCAGATCTTCTTTTTCTGTGTGTCAGGGACACTCATTGCTGCCTTGCCAAACAGGACCTCATGGTGCAGGCAGCACTCCTCAGTCAGGACCTCCAGCTCCTTATCAGAGAATTTGAGTTTTCTCTTCTTCCCTGCAGTGGTTGCCTCCTTAGTCTGAGTTGCCATGGCTGCAGTTGCTCCTCTCAGCTAGGTGTGCCTCTGCAATTTGTGACTCCGGGCCACACCCATGTGCAATTTAGGAAATCGCAATTTGCGATTTCACAAATTGTGATGCGACTCCGCACTGAATCACAAAATGGAATTTCAATTTGTACTTACATCCTTTTTTGCGAGTCGGAAATAGCGATTTGCATTGAGTCACTATTTCCGACTTGCCATTCTTCTGCTTCGTACATGTAGCCCTTAGTTTCCTTTCGTAGAATTGTGCAGGTCTGGGGAATAAAATCTCCGACCCTTAGTGGTTTATGTTAATCTCACAGTATAACATCATATTACTTCAAAAAACATGGGCACAGGAGTCGCTTTCTGTGGAGGGTTTTGAGACCCATGTTGTATTACCAACTTCCTCACAAGGCCCAAGAGCTAGTGGTGGTTTGGCTCTATTATTCTGAGTATCTGCACAGCTGTGAGTTGTTCCAATCCTTTTTAGGCACAGTGGAATACAGATATTTTGGGTTGTGGTTCCAGAATATTTTAATTTTTTTGTTGTACATTTTTATATCTCAGTTTGTCACTTGGGGTGTCAGATCAGGACTTTACTTCAAGCACTTTCGACTTTGGAAGAAAGAGCGACTCCCAAGTTGGGCTGTTTTAATGTCCTTACAGCAGGGGATTTCAAAGGCAAGATAGGAACGGTCCCTCTGGACGTAGATCCCCCCCTTATGGAAGAAGGGTATCGCCTGAAGAGCCGCCAGACCTCAGAGGCAAGCTGCTGGTGATCGAAGTGAGGTGCACCAGCCTCTACAATATGCTGGAGAGAGTGGCAAGCTGTGATTTTTGCAAACCCAATTTTTTTGGGTGGGGAAAAGAGACTGTAATTGATTACATTTTTATTTCTGATAGTTTTGCTGAGTGTTTTACGAAGGGGCTGATTTGTGACCAACTACATAGTGACCATAAAGCTATCGAAGCTAGAATGGTTATTCCCGATACAGGGATTACGGACTTGACTCCAGGTGTTTGGGCTGATTCCAAAAAACCAGGGTAGGAGGCTCAGCTGGCAGTAAGTATTGATCCCTATTTTATTGGTAGAAGTTGTTAAGAGATGCAGGAATGTGTTTCCTAGCTCCCTCTTACTATTTGAGGCCCCACTACTTGCTATTCTGGCTGATTTTTAGTCTCTGAATAGTAGCCTTAGATCCATTATGTTGGATCTCCAAGGACCGTTAGGGGACCATAAGAAGGGATGGTTTGATAAGAATTGCCACAGTGCTAGTAAGTGCCTCCATAAAGTCCTTAAGGACCCCCCAAGTAACCCCCATTCTGTGACTGAAGCTAGGGCTGCTTACAAGGAGGCAATAAAACTAAGGAAGCAACGTCTCAAAGAAGAGAGGTGGGAGTAGTTAGTGGGTGCTTGCAAGCTCAGGGATGTGAGGTCCTTCTGGAGTACAGTGAATGGGAAACCTGCTTATCAAGCTTCCCCTGATATTGCAGGGACCACCATACCCGCCCAAAAATGGGTTGCCCATTTTGAGAGGGGTTACTCACTGGACAGTGCAGAACAACTGGTGGAGGTGGTGCTGTAGTTTCCTTTCCTCTGGGCTTTAATTTTAATTTGGAGGAAGTTCAGGTTGCCATCATGGGAAGCCCCACTAACAAAGCCCCTGGCCCGGATGGAGTCCCAATGGACTTATATGAGGAAAACGTTGCCTGGCGGGCCCCGCTACTGACGAATGTACTTAACATTGCAATGCAAGCTGGTATTCTTAGCTCATGGAAGTCAGCAGTAATAGTGCCAGTGTTAAAAAAAGGGTGTAGGCAAGACCCAGCGTATTACAATCCTATTTCCTTGTTGTACTCCATGGTTAAGATAGTGGGACGTATTGTCACGCTGTGTATCGAAGAATGGATCCAAGCAAATAATAGTATTTGACCAGCCCAATATGGATTTAGAGAGGGCTTAGGGATAATGGAAAAGTGTCTTTATCTCAATCAACTGGTGAGTAAATATGTGGTGGCCAAAAGGGGTGCTATCTACCTGGCTTTTATAAACCTGAGCTGTGCCTTTGATAGGGTTATTTGATCAAAGCTGTGGTCAATTCTGGAAGGTTTTCTGTTGCCTCAACCATTGGTAAATTTCCTTCGGGAGCTACAGCAAGATGTTAATGCCTCAGTTAGATTTGGGAAGGCAGGGGAATGCTCCGAGGCCTTTAAACTGGCAAGGGGAGTTAGGCACGGATGCATTATGGCGGCAACTCTATTTTTATTATATATCAATGGCATGAACTTACATCTAGTTACCCATGGTAAAGACTTTTTAAAAGTCAAAAACAATCCTGTGCCTTCTTTATTATATGCAGATGACACAGTCATCCTCTGTTGCACACTGAATGGTCTTAAAGTTCTGGTGGATCTGTTTGTTGATTTTATGGGCGACCTGCAACTGGATGTTAAACACATTTAATGGTTTGTGGGAAGGGGAACCCACAACTTAGACTGATCACAATTAAGGATCAGGTGATAGCAAGGGTAAACTCCTCATATTGGGGGGTCACATTTGATGAGCACTGTACGTGGGCCCAATGTCTCGCAAACCGTTGTCAGCGCTTTGACCAGTCATGTGGAGCACTCTAGATTTTTCCGTTTAGTTGGGAGCAGATCTGCAGATCTACAAGATTAAATGTTTACCTGTACTATTATATGGCACATGAATTTGGGGGTACTCTAATTGTAAATCCATTCAGCGTGAAGAAAATTGTTTCTATAGAAAGCTATTAGGGAGGGGACCGGCTAGTCCAAGTCTTTTTAATCATGAGGAGCTGGGTCTGGATTCTGCAGAAGATTCTGCAAAAATTGCACCTATGTTGCTGTGGATAACAGTCTGGAGTGGGAAAATGGCAATTTTTGATAGGGAAGTCAATGAGGACTACCTCAGTTGTGATTTAGGCTACAAAATCCCATGGCTTAATTATATTAGATCTACAGCCTTATCATTGGGGTGTCCAGAATTAATTCTCAATCCTGGAGTGTTGAAATGGGCAGACAATGAGCCTATGAAGGAGCTGCTATTAACACAGCTTGGCGAAAGTAAAGAACATATGGCCTTGGGTAGGAAATCAGCCAGGGCTCTGATGATTTTAAATTCTACTCTTGGTCCGGAACCTTTTCTCACCTTTGTCAGTAACCCATGGGAAAGAGTCCGTCTCACTAGATTCAGATTAGGTTCTATCCTTTGGAATTTATGTTTCCTGCCCCAATAATATGAGCCCTCTGCGATAATTTGCCCCTGTGACAATGTCTCGCTCCAGACCTTAGAACATTTAGGGGGTCATTACAACATTGGCGGTAAAAGCCGCTTACCGCCGTGCAGAATACTGCCAACACACCGCCGTGGAAATCTGCCACGGCCATTATGACCCACAGCTCGGAATCCGCCAAAATTGAGACACCCACAAAGGTCCAACACACCAAAGGTCAGTAATAAACTGGCGAAAACAAAACCTCCACCGTCACGGCAACAGGAATACGCCCGCACTATCACGACCCACAAATCCACTCAGTGGTCTTTCAACCGCGGTATTCCATTGGCGGTACACACCGCCGCGCTCCAAATACACACACTCTTACAAAACACTACCACATTGGACAAATCGAAATACACACACCTGATACACATACACACACCACTCCCACACACCCAATAAAATATAAAACACACACCCACATCACCCACAAACCCCTACGACCAAAATCCCGAAAGAAGGCCAGAGAGAGAGACTACAATCTACAAACAAGAATCCACAGGCACACAACACCATCACCCACATAACATCCACGCACCCCACACAACACACCACTAAATATCACCCCACATATCACAACACACACCACCCCACACATCACACACACCACCCCATGGCACGGCAAAGACAACCCAGGTTCTCTGAGGAGGAGCTCAGGGTCATGGTGGAGGAAATCATCTGGGTAGAGCCACAGCTATTCGGATCACAGGTACAGCACACCTCCATAGCTAGGAAGATGGAGCTATGGCGCAGAATAGTGGACAGGGTCAAAGCAGTGGGACAGCACCCAAGGAATAGGGATGACATCAGGAAGAGGTGGAACGACCTACGGGGGAAGGTGCGTTCTGTAGTATCCAGACACCACCTTGCGGTACAGAGGCCTGGTGGCGGACCCCCACCTCCTCCCCCACAACTAACAACATGGGAGGAGCAAGTCTTGGTGATTCTGCATCCTGAGGGCCTCGAAGGAGTAGCTGGAGGAATAGACTCTGGTAAGTAAAACCTTAACTACTATATCTCCCACCCTACCTGCATGCCATTACATACCCCCACCCTCGCCCTCACCCCCATCACTCTGACTCCTCACAAATGTCCCAATATCACAAACCACACATCCCAACACCAAGCCCTGCATGCAACACCAAAGCATGGACACCCATCACCAAAGCATGGCCACTGTACATACCCATACACCCCCCTAAACCATCATCACACAAGGTCCCACACAAGAATGCAAGCAGTGGGGTACACAGTCACCCACCCATTGCACACCATGGCACATACAGATACAATAATCATGCTTTTACACCCCTGCAGGACCACTACCCACGTCACCGCACAGGAGGGTCCAGACATGTCCACACCACCAACAGAAGAGGCCCACAGTGATGACAGCAGCTCTTTCCGACTGGATCTAGACGACCAGCCCGGCCCATCTGGGACCTCGAGACAGTCGGTTCCCCTCACACTGGCACAGGCCACCACAGAGCTTGCCCCCTCTGGAAACACCAGCACAGCACCCACCCAGCGGGCCCATACCTCTGTCCCTAGGACACATCCATCAGCAGTGTGTCCACCACTACAGGGAACCCAGGCTAACCCACCACCCCAACAACAACAGGGACCTGGGGGCAGTGGCAGTGGGCACACCGTTCAGGGGACAGAGGCCCAGGGAAACAGGGGAACTGGGAGGGCTGCTGTGCGACAGGGGGAGGACAGGCCCAGGGAACCCACTCTCCACGAGGCCCTCTCCAACTTCATGGGAGCGTACCATCATTCCCAGGAGACGATGGCAACGGTACTGGCCAAGTTTCAGCAGACCCAGCGGCTGCAGGAGGAACAGTATTTGGGCTTCAGGGAGGAACTCAGATCCATCAATTCCACCCTGGGCACCATCGTAGGCGTGCTGAAGGAAGTCCTCAACACCAGGAGGGACACTGTGGCACAACAAGGGGCCCCTGACACTAGCCTGGCGATGAACTGCCCACCACCTCCGCCGGCGCTAGTGGACAGGAATCACCGCCACACGACCACCACACCAGCACTCCACCCCCTGCAGATGGAGAACCACCCCACAAACGGTCCCTGAGATCCAGGACAAAGACAGAGGACGATGCCGAGACCCCCGCCAAGAAATGAGACCGTCCTGAATGTCATCCTTTTGACCCACCTTATCACCCTGTCCATCCTCAAACTGCCCCAGCTCCACTTCCTAATAGACTGGACTCTGCCATGGACATTCCTCCACCATCACCCCTCACCATGTTACAGCACCCTCCAATATTGAGCACTTAAATAAACACCCTTGAAGCACAAAACAATCTGGAGTCTGTCTGTGATTTCGAAATAGTGTATTAGCAATTACAGTGACAAAATGCTCTTTCAAATGTAATGGCAACATACCTATGTCACACAGCTCTAGTCCATGAGGAAACAAAGCAGATGTCACACAGTGGGTCCCACATCTGTGAAATCGTAAGGGAAAGTGACAACTCAGTGACCATACATGGGTGAAAAGGATAGACAGTAGAGAGGTAGTAGTGTTAAAGTGCATGTAGTAGGCAGGTTTGTCTTCTTACCTGTGTCTCACTGGAAATATTGCAGGATCACAGAGTTCCTGATGTCGATGTCCTCTTCTTCTGCTTCCCCGTCTTCACTGTCCACAGGTTCCACAGCTGCCACAACACCTCCATCTGGACCATCCTCCTGCAGAAAAGGCACCTGTCGTCGCAAAGCTAAGTTGTGAAGCATACAGCAGGCCACGATGATCTGGCACACCTTCTTTGGTGAGTAGAATAGAGAACCACCTGTCATATGTAGGCACCGGAACCTGGCCTTCAGGAGGCCGAAGGTCCGCTCTATAATCCTCCTAGTTCACCCATGGGCCTCTTTGTAGCGTTCCTCTGCCCTTGTCCTGGGATTCCTCGCTGGGGTCAGTAGCCATGACAGGTTGGGGTAACCAGAGTCACCTGAAAATGGCGAGGGACAACTGTTAGACACACACTAACCTGTAGGGATATCCCCAGACCCAGACAACTATTCCCACTGACTTGCTTCCAGGTGTTCACCTAATAGCCACACACGGTGCCTCTGGAGTTGACCCATCACATAAGGGATGCTGCTATTCCGCAGGATGTAAGCGTCATGCACTGAGCCAGGGAATTTGGCATTAACATGGGAGATGTACTGGTCGGCCAAACACACCATCTGCACATTCATCGAATTATAACTCTACCGGTTTCTGTACACCTGTTCACTCCTGCGTGGGGGGACCAAGGCCACATGGGTCCCATCAATTGCACCTATGGTGTTGGGGATATGTCCTAGGGCATAGAAGTCACCTTTCACTGTAGGCAAATCCTCCACCTGAGGGAAAACGATGTAGCTCCGCATGTGTTTAAGCAGGGCAGACAACACTCTGGACAGCATGTTGGAAAACATTCGCTGGGACATCCCTGATGCTATGGCCACTGTAGTTTGAAAAGACCCACTTGCAAGGAAATGGAGTACTGACAGCACCTGCACTTGTGAGGGGATTCCTGTGGGATGGCGGATAGCGGACATCAGGTCTGGCTCCAACTGTGCACACAGTTCCAGGATTGTGGCATGATCAAGCCTGTAGGTGATGATCACATGTCTTTCCTACATTGTCGACAGGTCCACCAGCGGTCTGTACACAGGAGGATGCCGCCATCTCCTCACATGTCCCAGCGGACGGTGCCTATGAAGGACAACAGCGAACACAGAGTCAACCAACTCAGAGGTACGTAAACACAGCTTACTCAGAAAACCATTTATAACCTGAATATTGCCTGTATGAGTGTTGAGGCAAGGCCTAGGTATGTGTGACGCAGTTAAAATAAAGCCATGTGGGCCCCTGAAATGGTAGCTGCCTGACCTGTAAAGTGGGACAATGGGATGTGAGGTAACTGCGCTGGCGTTGTACACTGTCGCGGTAGGCGGTCGAAGACCGCGGTGCAATTCTGCATTGGTTAACTTTGGACATGGGTCCCAGGAGCCTATGACGATGTACGCCGGCGGTGACGGTACGCACCGCCGCAGACGTGACTGCCATTTTCTATCACTTCAATCACTCGATACCTGATCTTTGACAGGAGAGGACCTACACTGCAAGTGCTGCTGTGACCTCAGTCTGGAAGAGACAATGGCTCGTGCGTCTGGGGAAAGGGCCCCTGCCTTCAGCACGGAGGAGTTGGAGAAACTCGTGGATGGGGTCCTCCCCCAGTACACGCTACTCTACGGTCCTCCAGACAAACAGGTAAGTACACTGGGAGCATGCTGAATGGGCAATGCCTGTGTGTAGTGGTGCGGATGAAAGATAGGGGTGGGGAGAATGATGCGTGCATGTGCCACATGGCAAGGATAGGGATGCGGGCCAATGACTGTGATGATGCAGTTGGTAATAACTTCTCTTTTTCCACTGTACAATTCATGTAGGTCAGCGCCCACCAGAAGAAGGATATTTGCCGTGCCATCGCCAAGGACGTCCGGACCCTGGGGGTCTATCACAGAAGGAGCACCCACTGCCGGAAGAGATGGGAGGATATTCGCAGCTGGAGCAAGAAGACTGCGGAGGCCCAGCTGGGGATGGCCTCCCAACGTGGGAGGGGTGCCCGTCGCACCATGACCCCCCTGATGTTCAGGACCCTGGCGGTGACGTACCCAGTTGGATGGGCGCTTGAGGGCATCACAGCAGCAACAAGGGGGTGAGTACACACTCATTCTGCTGATTCAGCGCGCAGTGGAGGTGTCTGGGTGGGGGAGGTGGGCAGTGTGTTTCCCTAGGCCAGGGCGAGTGTGCTAGTAAAGTCCCCTTTTTCAGGCAAACCCTGTGGCACCCCACCCCACCTGGGTACAGTGCCAACTAAACCTAGTCAGGCTCCTGTGACATCCATGTGTGCAGTTATCGGCCATAGCCTCGTAGGCCATGTCCCAGGGATTGTATAGTGGACCCCAAGTGCGCGGCGTAGTGCAGGGGGCTTCTGTGTCTGTCGTGTCCGCCAACGGTAGCAGTAATGCATGCACTGAACATGTCTTTCTTCTGTCTTCCCCCCCTTTTTGTGGTCTCCCTGTACATGTGTGCATTAGCATCATCAGGCCGAGGAGCAGTGGCACCGGAGCAGCAGGGAGCTGCATCCCACATGGCCCTGGAGGGCGAAACAACAGAGTCTGAAGCCACCAGTGGGATGGAGGGAGAGGGGAGCTCCACGGCGAGGACAGGAGCTGACACCAGTGATACAGACACGTCCTCTGATGGGAGCTCCCTTGTGGTGGCGGCCCCATCTGTGCCCCCTGCATCTACAGGTACAGCCGCCACCCCCCCCTCCAGCACCGCCCTCCCAGCAGCCCCTCAGCCTTTGCCCCGTGCCCGCTCACCCAGGAGGGTCGGCATCTCCTTCGCCCCAGGCACCTCAGCCCCTGCCCCAGTCACCACTGCTGCCCTCAGTGAGGAGGGCATTGACCTCCTGAGGTCCCTCACTGTTGGGCAGTCTACCATTTTGAATGCCATCCAGGGTATAGAGAGGCAGTTGCAACACACCAATGCATTCCTGGAGGGCATTCATTCTGGTCAGCCAGCCCTTCAGTGACCTTTTCAGACTCTGGCCGCAGCACTGATGGCAGCCATTGTTTCTGTTTCTAGCCTCCCCCTCCAAATTCCTCCACCCAGACCCAATCCCCTGTACCTCAGCCTACCCCAAGCACACCATCAGACCAGCATGCACACACGTCAACACACAAAGGAAGCTCAGGCAAACATAAGCACCACACATCCCACAGGCACTCACGCAAGCATCACACACATGCAGACATAGCAACATCCACTGCCTCCACTGTGTCCCCCTCCTCGTCGTCTCCCTCATCCCTCCCAGTCCTGTCTCCACTCACACCTGCATGCACTACATCTACAGCCATCACCAGCACACCCACCACCACACCCCGCTTACGTGCACTCACCACCCCCACTACCATTCACACATCCCCTGTGTCCTCTCCCAGTGTGTCTGTGACGCCACCTCCCAAGGTACACAAACGCAGCCACACACCCATCCTACAGCCATCCACCTCACGACAGCCTCCAGCGCATGCACCTTCACCCAAAGTCACCAGACACCTCCTACAACCACAACCTCTTCCTCCACTCCCAAACCCCCTCCAGCTACCCATCCCAGTGTTCCTAAGAAACTTTTCCTGGCCACCCTTGACCTCTTTCCCTCACCTCCCCCACCCCGTCAGTCTCCTAGGGCCCGACTCTCCAGGTCCTAACCTAGCACCTCAGCCACAACAGCGGCGTGACCAGTGGTGCCAGTAGTCACCGGATTCTGGAGTGCACCAGGCAGCAGGGCAGCCAGTGTGGCAAGGAGCAACAGCACGGACAGTCCCCCACCTGTCAAGCATCAAAGGTTGGCCAGTGCCCGGCGGGAGAGGGGGAAGACACCAGCCACCAAAGCCACTCCCAGGGGTACAGGTGGGAGTGTGGAGTCAGCTGCGATACCTTCCAAGGTGGGGAAGGGGCACAAGAAACCCGGCAAGTCTGGGAAGAGCAGCACGGCGGAGAAGACCGCCATCAGCCCCGCTGCCCAGGATACAGCCAGCCCCGCTGGCCCAGACAGGACCGCCAGCACCAGCCCCGCTGGCCAGGAGGCATCGGCCAGCACCAGCCCCGCTGGCCCAGACAGGACCGCCAGCAGCAGCCCCGCAGGCCCAGACAGGACCGCCAGCACCAGCTTCGCAGGCCCAGACAGGACCGCCAGCACCAGCCCCGCTGGCCAGGAGGCGACCGCCAGCACCAGCCCCGCTGGCCCAGACAGGACCGCCAGCAGCAGCCCCGCTGGCCCAGACAGGACCGCCATCAGCAGCCCCGCAGGCCCAGACAGGACCGCCAGCAGCAGCCTCTCAGGCCCAGACAGGACCACCAGCCCCGCAGGCCAGGAGGCGACCGCCAGCACCAGCCCCGCTGGCCCAGACAGGACCACCAGCAGCAGCCCGCTGGCCCAGACAGGACTGCCAGCAGCTGAATCGCTGCCAAGGACACCGCCGCCACAAGCACTGCTGCCAAGGACACCGCCGCCACAAGCACCGCTGTCAAGGACACCGCCGCAACAAGCACAGCTGAACAGAACACCGCCGCCACAAGCACCGCTGCCAAGGACACCGCCGCAACAAGCACCGCTGAATAGGACACCACCGCCACAGGCACCGCTGCCAAGGACACCTGCCGCCACCAGCACCACTGAACAGGACACTGCCGCCACCAACACCGCTGAATAGGACACCGCTGCCACAAGCACCGCTGCCAAGGACACCTGCCGCCACCAGCACCGCTGAACAGGACACCGCCGCCACCAGCACCGCTGGCCCATGAGCGCCAAGAGCACTGACGCTACTGAGTCCGCCACGAGCAGGATGAAGCACTCTGGGCACCAAGCCCCCTCCAGAACCAGTGAAGAAAGGCATCCACTACCTCTGTCCTTGGCAGGAAGAAGCACTCTGGGCACCAAGCCCCCTCCAGAACCAGTGGAGATTTACATCCACTACCTCTGTCATTGGCAGGAAAAAGCACTCTGGCCACAAAGCCCCCTCCAGAACCAGTGGAGATTTACATCCACAACCTCTGTCCTTGGCAGGATGATGCACTCTGAGCACAAAGTCCCCTCCAGAACCAGTGGAGATTTACATCCACTACCTCAGTCCTTGGCAGGATGAAGCACTCTGGGCAAAAAGCCCCCTCCAGAACCAGTGGAGACTGTTATCCACTTGAGAGACTGTGGCTTTGCACTCCCCAGGATTGTACAGTAGAGACTTGTGAGACTGTGGCTTTACACTTACAGTGGGCAAACCAACCACTGTAGAGACTTGTGAGACTGTGGCTTTGCACTCCCCAGGATTGTACAGTGGGCAAACAACCCACTGTAGAGACTTGTGAGACTGTGGCTTTGCACTCCCCAGGATTGTACAGTGGGCAAACCACCCACTGTAGAGACTTGTGAGACTGTGGCTTTGCACTCCCCAGGATTGTACAATGGGCAAACCAACCACTGTAGAGACTTGTGAGACTGTGGCTTTGTACTCCCCAGGATTGAACATTGGGCATGTGGCCCCCTCGTGGATTTAGTGTTGTGCACTCAACTGGCTGAGGTGCCCCCCTTTCCCTTCCCCCTAAGGTGCCTGTTTTATTTCTATCTGATGCCCCTGCAGTGTTCTCTCCGTCATGTTCAGGTATCTTGTGTGGGCCTCACCCATGCAGTGTGGGCCCAGTGTTCCACGGACTTGAATGGTGCAATACCTGGACTTCTATACTTGGTGTATATATTTGTTTATAGTGTATATATATTTTTGTACTGGATTTTAATAGATTACAATGGTTACACTCATTTTCTTTTGTCTTTGCATTCTTCCAGGGGGGTTGGGGGTGTAACTGTAATGTATCATGCTGTATTAGTGTGTGTGTTGTCGTGGGTGAGGGTGGGGGTGTTGCATGTTGCGTGTGTGTGTCCCTGTTTTTTCCCTCCCCCCTCCCCTGTGTCGTAGGTGCAGTAGTCACCGTGGTCTTCGCCGCCGGCGTTCGTGCTCCTGGTAGAGGAGCAAGAAGATAAAGGCTGGAAAAATGTGAAGCTCTGGTTCCTCGTGGGGTGTGTAGAGGTGAGCGTTTTCCCTTCGAAGTCCAGTTTCTGCTGTGTTTTTGTTTGCGGTGAATCCGCACCGGAAAAGGTGGCGGATTAGTAGGTTGTGATACTGTGGGCGGTACATTGTCCTCCGCCTGTCTGTTGGCGGTGACCGCCAAGCTGTTTGTTTGTACCGCCGTGGCGGTCGGAGTGTTAAAGTGGCTGTCTATGTTGGCGGTTTCCGCCACGGTCGTAATTCCATTTTTTTTACCACCGGCCTGTTGGCGGTCTTACCGTCGCTTTAACACCAACCGCCCGGGTTGTAATGACCACTTTAGTCTTGTTCTGTAGTTTTTATAATTCACTTAGAAGAAGATTTCTTCTGCCCATTCTTAAAACCAAATGATTTTATCAATATTGCCCTGCTTTTATATATTTACAAATGTTGAATGAATCTATGTTTGCAGTGGCAGTTTCTAACTTTAAAAAAAATGCCTTGCATTGGAACAAGATCATGAAGTTTGGTCCCTAAACCTTTATGGTCTCTTAAAACAGAATATATGATCCCTACTTAAGAACTTATGGTCATGATATGGCAATGTTTTTCAATGTTTTATGGTTTTTAACAAGTTTTATTACATGAATTATGAAGTTTGTTATGTTTTGTACTTTTATGATTATTTCTATAATCGAAATAATGGAAATTCATTCATTCATAATGTGTCTGTGTTTTGGGCCCCCTGGATGCTGAATTGCAATCTTTAGACCGATCAGCACTGGCAAGGGTTGCTCCCCTTGCGGGACACTTTATTATGTATTCTCCCCCTCCAAGATTGGGCGCTTTTAAGCCAACCTGCTATGGGAGGGAGGGCAATAGACACCAGGGATTTTGTATATTGGGGAGTAGCCCCTTAGGCACAGGTCGCTCCTCTTATCAGGGATTTCAATTTTGTATTTTAGGAAGTGGCCCCTTGGGTAAATGTAGCTTCTTTTTATTGGGGAAATGCTTTGCCCATTTTCTGTCCCCTGGGGTCTTATTGCCCATATTTTTAGTCCCAACTGCCCCCGGTCGTGGGGGACAGAAAGTCATTAGTCACCACAGATTTTATTGTTGTATGTCGGGGATTAGCACCTTGAGCAAGAGTCGCTCTCCTTTATTGGGGAAGTGTTTTGACTGTTTTCTTCCCTCCACACCAGGGGCAGATTAGCCATATTTTTAGGCCAATGTGCCCCCAGGGTGGGGGCAGAAAACGACTAGACAACAGGGATTTTATTTATTTATATGTCAGGGAGTGACCCCTTTGGCAAGGGTTGCTCTCCTTGTTTGGGGCATGTATTTTGATCATTTCTGCCCCCCCACGCCCGGAGGTAGATTGGTCATCTATTAGGAGGGCAGAACACCACTAAACCAGGGAAAGTTTCTGTCTGTGTGTGTGTGAAAACTGGAGTTTGGTTGATGGTCTGTGTGTGTGGGCTACGCTTGGCTGGCGGTGTGCATGGACTGATGTTTGTCTGACTATGTGTGTGGCTGGCATTTAAATGGTGATAGGCAGACTTTATATTGTTTTATATTGTTAACTGTTTAATTTCTTGTCATCATTTGTGATCATAATGTTTTATTGCTCCTTTTTTCTAGTGCAAAGCTTTTGTTTTCCTTTGCTGCAACTCCTACTTGTGGTTTCGGCACTGGTTGATCTGCAGTTGTATGTATTTGGTAAGAAAAGTTTTTTGTACTGTTTACTCCAAATGAGTGTCATTGCCTTGCATGAATGCGTTTTTTGTAAATGTTGTAACAATAGCAGCGTATTTAGCTTCTGTTTGATTGAGTGGGAAATTATCATTGGTTTTGTGCTCAATGTGTATTGTTATTTTCTTTTGTTTTTCTTTTGTTATTTTCTTTTGTTTTTCCTTTCTAGTGGGATATCATTGGTGTTCTCTGGGTCTGTCCAGAATAGGTGCTGATGAGTCTGACTGTCATTGGCATGTAAGTGGTATTGCTTTTGAGCATATAGGTTCTTGTGATAAAGTCACACTTTGTTTATTACTTATTTTACACAGTTTTGGTTATTGTTGACTTATTTGTCAAGTTACTTTTATTAGTAAGGATTATGGCTTGCGGCAAGATGACCACAAAGCAGGTTGTTGGTATGCTTTTTGAATCTTCCTCTGTCCATGATTATGAGACTGACTCTCTACATATGAGGCAGAGGAGGAAGTGCTAGATTCCGTCAGTGAAATTTCTATCCGAGAGAAATCATCTGATGATGAAGCCACTCTCAGTGTGAATGAAGTGCCTTTTTCAGAGGACACTGATGTGCCGATATGTGCAGAAAGAGACATATGCGTTGCATTCTGGGGTGAAAGGTTTTCCTTAGGAAGAGCTGATAATGTTTCCGCATTGCCACAAGATCACCCTGATTGTGAAGGTCTTTTTAAGGTTTGACCTGCCCTTGATCACTTTGTAGATTGGTTTTCAGAGACCTATGTTCCAGGGAAAGAAATAGCTGTAGACGTGCCTTTGGTCCTGTTCAAGGAAAGTTTGGGTTTTAGGCAGTACATTCCTAGCATTCCTAGCAAGAGGGCACCTTAAAACTCCTTAAAACGCTCTTATGACTTAGCCTATTATTCTTCAATGTAAGTGACCGGCTTTGTGTTCATAATTTTTTGTTTAATTGGAGAAGAGCGTTTTAATATTTTGGTCCTGATGAAGCGTCATTGGATCCATGGGGACCACACGACGCGAAACATGTTGACCCTGATTAAGGAGGATTCCTAGTGGGTTTTTCTCCAAGTTTACTGCCTATTGAAAGTAATTGAGCATAGATACTCATTATATTACTTTCTCCTGTTTTTAATCTTGGTTTCGTCCCTGACTATTGATTAAAATGATGATATATGTAGGAATGATTAACCAATTTTACTCTTATGTCTTTTTGTTCTCTCCTCTGGGTACAGGCGCATGAATGGAAGCCTGCCCATTTAGATAACTATTGTCTATCAGTAACTATCAGAACAATACATTTCAGTGCTCCTCCGTGTGGGGAGTCCGTCAGGCGTTGCACTGCCGGCCTGGCGAGGAGCACTACCCAATGATGATGCTAGTCATCCACTGTGATGCTTGAGGGTTCTCGCTCCTGATAACTCAGGTCTCTCTAGATTCTCTTTCTTTCTATGGAACAGTGTACTTGAATTGAGTTGCATTATTGTAGGGAGAGTGTACACTGGACCAATTAATCTCCCGGTCCCTCCCCCCTTCTTATATTACTAGATTGAAAGATTGCCATTTTGCTGATCACACACCTCCCACGCCCAAAAATGACTTTCCCAGTAGGAGATGTAGAGTCTGTATGCAATGAGGTGCACGGAAGAAGAGTTGTTTGTTCCTCCCTGTCTGTCCTTCTAAACCTGGGTTGTGTGTGACCCCTGTTTCAGAATGTACCACACCCAAAATAATTTTTGAGAGCTGCAATGAGCATAAAAGGGAGCTGCCTTTCCTATATTGCTTTATATTTTTTGTTCAGTTTCACGGTTGCCATTAGTGTCATGTATTTAGTTAGAGTTTTTGTGTTTGTAGTTGACACGGGAACAACAAGGGTCGTTGTCCACGAAAGGGGGGGGGGTCAGGGTAGTTTAGGTTTATGGGGCTAGTGAGGGGGTCAGAGTAGTTTTAGGTTTTAGGGGGGGTGGGGGTCACAGTAGTTTTAGGGTTGGGGGTGGAGCGTCGGGGGTCGCATGCTGGAACCATGCATGCCATTCCACGCATACCTTTACCAAGAATGCCTTTACAATGAAAGATCGTTGTTAAGGCATTCGTGGTAAAGGCATTAGTGGTAACAACGTGGTCGTTGTTCCAACTGCGTTGTTCAGGCATGCGTGGTTTCAGCATGTGTTGTTCTGACAGATATTAGTTTGAAAGTGATGGGCCCTTAAATTGTGTTGCCTTTGAGGTGAGTTTTGTAATGTGCTGGGCTTGTGGCTGGCGGCGTGAATGATCTAGTGTGCATCATGTATGAAAGGTATTTGAATGTACTGTAAAAAGGCCACAAGCTGTGAGTCATTGGTTCAGTTTTTTTACCTTTCAATTATTAACAGTGCATTTCATTTTTGTGAAATCTCTTGTTGATAAAATTTTATCTATTGGACCATCACTCACCCTTGTGCCAAATCCAACCACTATGTGTGTGTACTTGATGAATATATGGTTGTGCAGTTATAATTGCCTTTTCTTTCTTTCTCTGCCAGGGTGTACATTGTCTCTTGTGAATGTTGTAATGTGCTGAAACCACAGCTGGCGGTGTGAATAGTCCTGTCTGTGTCACATATTAAAGGAGTGTGAATTCCCTGTGAAGCAGTTGTTACCTTGTTGCGGCTTTACAGCTCTCAAGCTGTGAGTCATTGGTTCAGTATTTTGACCTTTCAAAACAGTGCATTTCATTTTTGTGAAATCTCTTGTTGACCAAATTTTATATATTGAACCATTACTCATCCTTGTGCCAAATTCAACCAGTATGTGTGTAAAAATAATTGTGGGGAGCTACATGACATATTAATTGCACTTCTCCTCTCAGTTGGTAATACAACTCACGAAAAAACCCACTCCTCTGTAATCAGGCGTGGAAGCACACCCCTGACATGCTAGGTGCCTTGGGTGCGACCCCAATGATGAAGCATGCTAACAGCTAGGTTGGTGGGTGAGGAGTCCTTTTAACAAAACCTAAGGGTGTTTTTTTTCACAATTTGAGTGTTTGGGACATCACAGATGTAAGAGACTTGGTAGCCTGCTTGCTTCCTGTGTAGGGAAAATCAACCAACTCTAGATATGTTCGGAAAGTAGACACCCAGGGGAGCGCAGAGTGGTGTGCCTCGTGTGGGTCCCAATAAGTTTTCTTACTTACAATGTCCTGCAAATCTCAAAATGTAACTAAAACAACACATTTTCCTTGCATATCTGTGCTATATTTTTCCAGAAACTGAAATACACCACAAATTCGCTACCACCCAGCGTACCCTTCGGTTTCCCGATAAACATTATACTTCATTTGTGTGGGTGCCCAAATCAGAGTCAGCCTAAAAACGTATTAAAAAATGTTGCGCTCAAGTACAGGCTTCAGTGTCCCCTCAATCGCTACATGTTTTTGTCCCTTTCCTGTCGCAGTCACTTGGCCCACCCACACAAGTGAGGTATAATTTTTATAGCATGACCGGTGGGAATGCTCAGGGGTAAGGAATTTGTAACTTCCCTCAGATTGCAGAACTTTACATAACAGAAATGTGGGGAAGACGTGTTTTTAGACAAATTACAGATTTTTAAGTTTGCAGGGGATTCTGGGTAGACAAATGGACAAAGTCACCCCATCCTGGATTCCCTTAGGTGGCTAGTTTTTAAAAATGTACAGGTTTGCTAGGATTTCAAAATAACAGTCGGTTTTCAGTGGAAAAATGCACTGCATCCATGTTGCGTTTTGGGCTATTTCCTGTCATGGGCACTAGATCTACTGATACAAGTGACATAATATTTTTATTGAGAGACTTGAGGGAATGCTGGGTGGGAGGAAGTGTGTGGCTCCTTGCAGATTCCAGAACTTTCCATCCAGAAAGGTGAGGAAAATGTGTTTCTTTAGTCAAAGTTTTAGGTTTGCAAGGGATTCTGGGTAAAGAAAATGTGGTGCGAGCCATGGCCACTCAAGTTAGCCCACCCTAGATACCCCTAGGTGTCTAGTTATAAACAAATGTACAGGTTGGCTAGGTTCCCCAAGGTGCCAGCTGAGTTTGGGTCCAAAATCTAGAGCAACCCACATCGGAAAAAGAGGGTCAGTTTTGAGTGGACAAATGTGCTACCCACACAAGTGAGGTACCATTTTTATTGAGAGACTTGTAGGCGCATAGAATAGTAGAACAATTGTTATTACCATTTGGATATTGCTGCATTTGCACCTTTCAAATGTAAGCTAGTGGTTAAGGAAGATGACATTTTGAAAAATACCCTCCAAATCATACACTAGCATGGGTTCCTACAAATTCAGAGTGTAGAAATGACCACTGCCCCTAAACTCTATATATTGTGCCAATTTCAGAACTGCATAAGTTTCCTTTGATACCCAGTTTTCACTCTGCTTATTTCACTATAAGAGTTGGTCTATACGTGGTACTCAATGAAAAGCCTTTGTGTAGTGCAGCTCAGTTGTTTGCTAGTTTGGGTAGCTTGGGTTCTTAGGGAACCTACAAACCTTATATATCTCTGCAACCAGCAGGGAGGGTCTAGCAGACATAATGATATATTGCTTTTGTCAATCTGCCATTGTGACAAAAATTTACAGATGAAAATGTTGCCACAAATGCCTGTTTTTTCCTAGTCATTTTCAATATTTATTTTTTCAACTGTTGTGAGAAAGTAGCCTCTTCCTAGCATGGTCACTCCCATTTTTGGCCTGTTTGTGAGTGTGTGTCAGTGTGTTTTTACTGTGTCATTGGGATCCTGCTAGCCAGGACCCCAGTGCTCATAGTGAAAACTCTATATGTCAGTGTGTTTTGCCTGTCTCACTGGGGTCCTGCTGGTCAGGACCCCAGTGCTCATAATTTATGGCCTAATGTGTGCGTTGTCAGTAGTACTTGACTGTGTCACTGAGCCCCTGCTAACTAGAACCTCAGTGCTTATGCTCTCTCTACTTTTAAATTTGTCACTATAGGCAGGGGCTTAATTTACCAATTTCAATTGGCACACTGGACCTCCCTTATAAGTCCCTAGTATATGGTACCTAGGTAACAAAGGGCATTGGGGTTCCAGGAGATCCTTATGGGCTGCAGCATTTCTTTAGCAACCCATAAGGAGCTCAAACAAACCCTTTCACCGGACTGCCACTGCACCCTGCGTGAAATAGTGCACACACTATTTCACAGCCATTTTCACTGCACTTAAGTAACTAATAAGTCACCTATATGTCTAACCTTCATTTACTGACATCTAGGTCCAAAGTTACTAAGTGTGAGGGCACGCTTGCATTAGCAAAGGTGCCCCCATGCAGTCCAGGGCCAATTCCCCTGACTTTGTGAGTGCGGGGACACCATTACGCACGTGCACTACATATAGGTCAATACCTATATGTAGCTTCACAATGGTAACCCTGAATATGGCCATGTAAGGTGTATAAGATCATGAAATTGTACCCCATTCCAAATCTGGTATTGGGGAGCCAATTCCATGCATCCTGAGGGCTCCACCGTGGACCCCAAGTACTGCCAAAACAGCTCTCTGAGGCTTGCACTGCAGCTACAGCTGCTGTTACCTCACAGATAGGGTTCTGCCCTCCTGGGGTCTGAGCATTTCAGTACCAGGAAGCCAGAACAATGCATTTCCTTTGGGAGGAGGATGTTACACACTCTCTATATGAAAATAGGTGTAACAGTCTGCGGAGAGGTAGCCTCCCCGAGCCTCTGGAAATGCTTTGAAGGGCACAAATGGTGCCCTCCTTGCATAAGCCAGTCTACACCGGTTCAGGGACCCCCAGTCCCTACTCTGGCACGAAACAGGACAAAGGAAAGGGGAGTGACCACTCCCCTGTACATCACCACCCTAGGGGTGGTGTCCAGAGCTCCTGTAGTGTGTCCCAGACTTCAGCCATCTTGTTTTCCAAGCTGTGGGGACACCCTGGAGGCCTCTGAGTGGCCAGTGCCAGCAGATCACATTAGAGACCCCTCCTGATAGCTCCATACCTGATAAGGTAGCCAAATCCCCTCTCAGGGCTAGTTAGGGTCTCTCCTGTGGGTTTCTCTTCTGAGTCTACTTGCAAGTTTCCAGCAGGAATCTTCTGCAACTACTACTTCATTCTCTGACCTTGGATCGACGGCAGACTGCTCCAGGAACCGCTGTAACAGCAACAAAGTATCCAGAAGGGCTACTTTTCCTCTGCAACTACAGCTCCAGCAAGCAACTGCAACAGTTTCCATGGTGTGCACGCTCTGGGGACTCCCTGCCTTCACCCTGCACCAGAAGGACCGAAAAAATCCCCAGTGGAGTGACGGAGTCACTTCCCTACTCACGCAGACACCTTCTAAGTCGACAACCGGTTCTCTTGGACTCCTCTCCTGGCAACGAGGGTGCTCCTTGGAACACAGGCGGTGGACCCCTTCAACACAGACTGTCCTCAGGTCCTGCTGTCCCAATTTGGAGGAGGTAACAGCTTGCCTTTCCTGAGTAGGACAGTACCCCTGTGCACTGTGTCTTCTTCACCTCCTGAGGACTCTGTGCACTATTTGCAAATTTCCTTCATGCACAGCCTGGCTTAGGTCTCCAGCACTCTATCCTGCGACGCTCAACTCGCTGAGTTGACCTCCGGTGGTGTGGGACCTTCCTTTGTAGTGCTGCACCAATTGCATTTTGCACCCCTTTGTCCCCATGTCCTGGGACTCCCGGGGGTGCTGTCTGGTCTTCTTAGGGCTCTCTGAAGTGCTGAGAGCCTCCTCTTCTTCCTCACGCAGAGTTGAGGCCCCCAGGTCCCTCCTGGGTCCAGACAGAGCCACTTTGACGCAAAACACGACTTTGCCGGAACCAAGGCCTGTTGGACGAATCCAGTGCCAAAACTCGTCTGCATCCAACATCTCTTCGTGGGACATCCATTGCAAGATGCAGGAACCCACTGACATCTTCCTTGGGTGCATTTCTGCAGTATTCGTCCAACTGGGGACTCTTCTTTTGCATCCTCTTCAGGGTTGGCAGGGGTTCCTATCCTTCCTGGAACTTCTTCCGACTTCTGGACTTGATCTCCTTCCTTTGCAGGTCTTCAGGTCCAGGAATCCACCATTTGTTGTTTGCAGTCTTGCCTGGTTCTTGCAATAACTCTAATCACGACTTGTAGTGTGTCCTAAGGAAACTTGCAGTACTTTACTCCTACTTTCCTGGGCTCTGGGGTGGGGTAATTTACTTACCTTTGCTGTATTCTTACTTTTGCAGCGATTCTCTACATATTACAGTTGTCTAGGTGGGAATTAGTGGTTTGCATTCTACTTTCTTAGTATATGGTGTGTGTTGCCCCTAGACCTATTTTCTCCCATTGCATTCTATAGCATTTCCTATTGTTTGCACTATCCTATGTCAAATTACTTACCTTATTTTTGTGTATGTATTGTGTATAATACTTACCTACAGAAGGAGTATTGCCTCTAAGATATTTTTGGCCTTGTGTCACCCAAATAAACTACTTTTATTTTTGGTAACACTGAGTATTGTTTTTACTTGTGTATACATACTGTGTAACTATAGTGGTATTGCAGGAGCTTTGCACGTCTCCTAGTTCAGCCTAAGCTGCTCTGCTATAGCTACCTCTATCAGCCTAAGCTGCTAGAGCACTACTACATTTCACTAATAAGGGATAACTGGACCTGGTGTAAGGTGTAAGTACTCAAGGTACCCACTACAAACCAGGCCAGCCTCCTACAGTTGTTATTTTCCTTGGGAAAATCTTGACGGGTCTACACATATGACCCATTGCTGAATTCAGAATTGTGTCTACTTTTCAGAAATGTATAGCTTTTCTGGATCACCTATGGGTTTTATACTGGTTTCTACCACAAACTGGAAGTAGGTTCAGAACACAAAAAAATATAGGAAATAGGTCACCTCTTAGAAAAATGCCAAAACTGTGGAACAATTTTTTTATTTTTTATTCAGCTCTGCACGTTCCTGAAAGCTGGGAAGATGGTGACTTTAGTACAGCAAACCATTAAAGAATGCCATATTTAGTGGAAAAAAGACACTTTTATCTGGAGCATTTTTTTCCTTTCTTTAAAAAAAAATAATCTAAATTTTACTATATTTTGTCTATTTTCTCAGTCCCCTCCAGGGAAATCCACAAATCCTGGACACCTTCCCCAGGAAATTTGGAAAAAAGAACACAGATTTGGCGTGGATAGCTTATGTGCACAAAAAGTTATGGGGGCCTAAGTTGTACTACCCCAAATAGCCACAAAAAGGCTTAGCCCAGGGGTGCGGGCGAAGGCTTAGCAGAGAAGGGGGTTAAGACAATAAAGGATAGCATCCCAGCTAGTTCCCCTTCCAATGTGACACCCACCAAAGATGTTAACCCAGACAAATGATATCGAATTTCATGTCAGTAGTAAGGATGACCTCATGAACTTGCCATCAGAAGTTAAGTTGGGATCCCCCAAAGATACTTGCCCTCAGAGAATCTTAAAAACGGTCTCACATTTCCCTAACATACCTATTTCCCCCTAAACCATTCCCTTAGCCAAGGCATTATCCCAAACACCTTCAAGTAGGCTATAGAGGTCCCACTCCAAAAGAAAATAGGCGAGGACCCTCTTACCTTGAAAAACTGACAGCCAATTTCATTGCTACCATTCCCAGTGATAGTGCTAGAGGCACATGTTGACAGGCACCTCTGTTCTTTCTTAGAGGAATCTAACTTCCTTGGCCCCCACATCAGTAATGATTCCACCCAACCCATTCACATAAAGCGGTCATCCTCTCAGTTATAGATGACATGCGGTAAGTAGCCGACAGAGGCATCACCCAGGACCTGGTCCTTCTTGACCCATCTGCAGCCTTCGACACAGTTGACCATGAGCTTCTGATCAGTCGTGTCAGGGCTGCAGGCCAACATGACTCAGTTCTGGCCTGGGTTATATCCTTTTAAAAGGACCACTCATAATCCGTTTGGCCATCCCTCTTCAACTTCTCCAAGGTCCAGTTAACCTATGGAGTATCGCAGAGATCTTCCAGGTCCCCTCATTTTTTTTATCTGTACATTTATCCACTAGTGCATTCCTTAAAAGAAATGCAAGACAGAAGCTATAACTATGTGGACGATATGCAACTGCTATTTACCATCAATAACTCACTTTAATCCATGAAAACCTTTCAAAACACTAAGGCGGTCATTCTGCCGCCCGCCATGCAGTCACCGCCAAATGGCCGCTCTGCGGTCAGGAGACCGCGGATGCCATTCTGGCTTTCCCGCTGGGCCGGCGGGCGACCGCCAAAAGGCCGCCCGCCGGCCCAGCGGGAAAGCCCCTGCAACAAGGAAGCCGGCTCCGAATGGAGCCGGCGGAGTTGCAGGGGTGCGACGGGTGCAGTGGCACCCGTCGCGATTTTCACTGTCTGCAAAGCAGACAGTGAAAATCTGTATGGGGCCCTGTTAGGGGGCCCCTGCACTGCCCATGCCAGTGGCATGGGCAGTGCAGGGGCCCCCAGGGGCCCCGCGACACCCATTCCCGCCATCCTGGTTCTGGCGGTGGAAACCGCCAGAAACAGGTTGGCGGGAAGGGGGTCGGAATACCCATGGCGGTGCTGCAAGCAGCGCCGCCATGGAGGATTCCCTGGGCCAGGGGACAACCTGCGGGAAACCGCCGGTTCCCCTTTTCTGACCGCGGCGGAATAGCCCTGGAAGCACCGCCAGCCTGTTGGCGGTGCTTCCGCTGCCCTCCGCTGGAATGAGGGCCTATGTTGTCCATCTGAGACTGGATGAATAGCAAACAGCTAAAACTTAACCCTGATAAGAAAGAGATT
Organism: Pleurodeles waltl; assembly: GCF_031143425.1. Classification (NCBI taxonomy): domain Eukaryota; kingdom Metazoa; phylum Chordata; class Amphibia; order Caudata; family Salamandridae; genus Pleurodeles; species Pleurodeles waltl. Next base: position 763,578,954 of record NC_090448.1, on the reverse strand, counting down.
ATCAATACTCATAATAAGCTTGATCTGTGGAATTCCTGTTTCTGGACCCTATGATGAGTACACCCCCACAGCCCAAGAACTCTGTAAAGAGTCTTGGAAATCCTCATCAAGAAGAACCTGTCCATGAAACCCCATTTTGGAGCGGTCTCATCTTACCGTTTTCTACAGCTGCATAAAATTAAGAAGATTGTCAAATTCCTCACGTTTTAAGCCTTGGTTCAGGTCATTATAGCTTTAGTCATTTCTAAACTAGGCTCTTTCTACCTTTGTGTTCCCATAGGCCTCAATCGAAGACTTCCTCTGGCACAAAATCAGGCAGCCAGGTAAATCTTTCAACTGCATAAATTGAACTGAATGACAGAGCTGGTGCCAATATATGATAATGAGTCCTTATTCTCTTAGTCTTGCGATGTATTGCATTCGTTATCTACTGAGATTAAGGTCTCATTATCATATATTGGCACCAGCTCTGTCCTTAGACTCTTTCCCCTCGCTCACTCTAACTCACATTCTCTCAGTTGCTCAGTCTCACTCATACTTATTCCCACTCACTGTTACTCATACACATACATACTCAGGCTCACTGGTTCTCATTCTCACTTACTAACATACTTAAACACATTAACGCTAAACCCTGGGGCAACTGCACCTGCTGACGAATTGGTAGATACACCCACAACTCAATTCCAGTCCCTCTCACAACCTCCAATCATTCTAACACACCCATTCTCCTTCACTCACTCCCTCCTACTCACTTTCATTTATTCATACACACTCCAATTCAGACTCTTACTTTCACTCTCATTGAAACAATGGTCATACACCAAAAGAAGTAGGTTCTTGTGCATACAGAGACAGTGGAGCTCTGCCACAAACATACCTCACCATCTTATAGAGCTGATCTCACTCTTCTGCAGATAGAGATGAGTTCCAGCCCAGATGCAGCCGAGTCCCTGCATATATAGTGCTGAATCCATTCACAGATAGAGCAGAGACAGTGAACCCGTAATTTCTTTTCTTGAGCTGGAGGTGAATCCCTGCATACATAGCACTGTGGCCCTGGGAAGAGAAGAGTTGAGCACTTCCGAATCTCCGGCTGAGCTCCAGTGCAGACAGGGCGGAACCCTTGTGCAGACACAAATCGAGGTGAGCCAGTTCACAGCCAAGGTTGAGCACTTTCAGCCTTCATTCCTATAATGTAAACCTGAGGTTCTGTGTGAACTGACAAACCGGGACCAGCTAATATTTTGTGGGAGTATCACAGGCCTCTCATCCAGGTGAAGCTTGCACATGTCCTGTTTCTGATAGGAAGTGAGGAGAAGAAGGTTAGCGGTGGGATGACAGTGAGAGAGAAGAGATTGAGAGAAGTGATTGAAGAGAAAGAGTGCGAGAGAGAGAAAGATAAGGCAGACAGGAGTGAAAGAAAATTAAGCATGTGGGAGAATATGGACAGAAAAGTGAGAAAGAGGGAAAGAAGTGAGAGGGGTGTGTGATTGAGATGGAAATGAATAGAGGCTCATTTTGACATTAGCGGACTTTTGCGAAGACCGCTGTGGGGATGGCCGCCAACAGACCGCCGCAGCAATTCGCCTGCCACATTATGACACACAAGTACAAAACCAACAGACACCAGCCACAACCACAAATCCAACAGACCTGACAGAGACAAAAAACTGTCAGACCCACCACCCTTCCCGCTACTCCTGCGATACACCGCCCTCCAAATAAAGAACCACGAATCACCACAGCGGTCACTCAATGGTGGTTACCATTGGCGGTGTGGACTGCTGCGGTCAAATTAGCCACTCCACACCAACAGAAGCCAGCATTTGCCAGATTGAAAAGCCCACACATATACACTCACCGTACACACCCACTAACAGCACTATAAAACACACCCCCACACAACCCACAACCCACAAGTCTTTGCAAACGTGAAACCTACCTACAAGTTGCCAGGCCAAACATTTACAGAACTGCAAACAGAGACCACAACCACCTATACACTCGTCACGCATCACACACCATACCTCAACACCTGACACCCTCTGCACAAGACACACACTTCACAATAGTCATGTTCCCATAAAAGAACCCCTGTTTCAGAGATGAGGAGTTGCGGGTGATGGTGGAAGAAATCGTCAGGGTAGAGCCACAGCTGTTCGATGCACAGGTCTAGCCAATACCCATTGCCAGGAAGATGGAGCTATGGTGGAGGATTGTGGACAGGGTGAATTCCGTGGGAACCTATCCACGCATAAGGGACGACATTCAGAAGAGGTGGAACAACCTATGGGGGAAGGTGCATTTCATGGCATCCAGGCACCACATTGTCATAATGAAGACTGGCGGTGGAGCCCCACCTCCTCCCCCACAGATGACAGCGTGGAAGGAGAAAGTCTTGCTATCCTGCATCCAGAGGGCCTCACTGGAATCACTGGAGGGATGGACACTGGTAGGTCACCATCACTACCCCACCATCACTGATATCTGCATTGCATGTCACCCCCTCACCCTGACTCCCTTCACCCACTCTATCCCATACAGAGAAAAACCCTCATTACCACCCTCAACTGTGTACCCCTGTATGCCCTACCCACTGCAAGCACACCCCTTCCAGCTGTGCATGCATACACAACAGTAACGCATGGGCAGCATGTAGCACTACCAATCCCATGATCCATCATCAGACACTAACCAAAGGTGGAAGCACAACACCCATCCCATAGGGTAAGCCAGAAATGCTTATTATGTAACTGACAATGACTGTAACAAATCTTTTACATGTCCACGGGTACCCCAGACAATGTCAGCGGTGACCATGTTCCATAGCAACACAGCCCTCCACCAGAAGAAGCCCTCAGTGGTGACAGCAGCTCTGGATGTCTCGATCTAGATGATCTCCCTGGCCCATCCGGGACCACTGGTCAGTCGGGACACAGGCACAGGTGGCCAGGGCCAGTGGGAGGTTAGCTGTGTGCCAAGGGGAGGCCCAACCCAGAGAACCGACTGCCCAGGAGGCACTCTCACATATCCTGGGAGCCTACCAGAAATCCCAGGACAGGATGGGCCAGGTAATTACCATCTTGCAGGAGAACTAGTGACTGCAGGGGGAACACCACCAGGAGGTCATGCAGCAATTGCAGGCCTTAAATGCCAACATGGCCTCCATTGCAGGGGTGCTGGGTGAAATGGCCAACATAATGCGTGAGTACTAGCCAGTGAACTCACCAGCCTTCAACATTTGCTTCAGCTAGTGGACATGAGGATCTGACACAAGACTCACAGGCCTCCAGCACCCCTCCCTCTGCAGCAGGAGAACCGCCTCACAAACGTTCCTTGCAACCCAGACAGACACCAGAGCCTCTAGCCAAGACCCAAACCACCGCCAGGAAATGAGCCCCTCCTGAATGTCTCCCTTGTGTGCCACTGAGACACCTTGTTAAATTTGGACTGACATTGCTGCTTTTCCTATGGCCCTATGCATACTTGACCTGTGCTACAAACCAACTGGGCCACTACACTGAAGATTTCATCTACCATCACCCCACTCTAGTGCACTATCCCTCCTTTTTGTCACTTCAATAAACATCCTTGAACGCAACTGAAGTATCTGTGCTTTATTTAGAACAAAATGCAATGTCTTCACCTGTACAATCCTATGCAAATGTCATGTTAAATGCGAATCCATCCACCAAATGTGTGAAAGCAGTCTGTAGTCATCACATTAGTTCTCAGTTGTGACCACACCAACATCTGCAAAAAGGGAAAGCATTAGTGACAGTCAGTTGAGAAGTAAAGGTATTAGAGCAACATGAGCCCTGTAACACAACAGTTTACGTTCAGCTGGTCACTTCTACTCAGTAATTTTCACAGCAATTGACTCCAAACACCATCAGTGAGTAGTAACAACCCGTTTCAGAACATCACACAAGATGCCACTGTATTAGCTATGTCATGTTGTCAGCATGCCAATCCCTCCTCTGGACCAGCTAGTCTGGGCAACACTGTCAGGGAAATAGAAGTCACAGATCGATTGTGTAAGCAGATTGTAAGTCACATGACATTCCTAGCAACATATGTTAAGTACTGTATGGGATGAGGACAAAGTTTGTAGTGGGCATGTATTTTTGAAAGCTAAAACACTGACACATTGCATGGGCAGAAGAAACTTGCACAACATCACCATAACACTGGCACGACTGACCACAGATGGAACAGTGTCAGCTCACATAATGCACACATTTTTGCTTGGCAACACACAGCAGCCACACAGCACTTAACTGTAATGGAGGTATGAACAGAAGTCCAGTCTTACTGGAGTGTCATTGGAAGTAATAATGTAGGAGGCTGGCCTGGCTTAAAGTGGGTACCATGTGGTACTTACACCCTGTGCCAGGTCCAGTTATCCCTTATTAGTAGAATAGAGGTGTTTCTAGCAGCTTAGGCTGATAGAAGGTAGCTATGGCAAAGCAGCTTAGGCTGAACTAGGAGACATGCAAAGCTCCTACTATACCACTTATATCATATGCACAATATCATAAGAAAACACAATACAACACTAGTTATTAAAAATAAAGGTACTTTATTTTTAGGACAATATGCCACAAGTATCTCAGTGAGTACCCTCAGTAAGAAGGTAAGTAATATACACAAGTTATATGTACACAAACCCAAAACAGGTAAGTAAGAGTCAGACAAGTAATGCAAACAGTGTAGAATTACAATAGGTTGCAATAGGCAAACATAGGTCTAGGGGCAACACCAACTATATACTCCAAAAGTGGAATGCGAATCACGAATGGACCCCAGACCTATGGGAGCTTTTAGAAGGTCGCTGGGACTGTAAGAAAACAGTCAGGGTATCCAAGATACCCCACCCCAAGACCCTGGAAAGTTGGAGTAAAGTACACCTACTACCCCAAAAGAGCACAATAGTCATGATGGGGGATTCTGCAAGAACCACAAACACCAGCAAAGCACTGAAGACAGATTCCTGGACCTGAGGACCTGCAAGGCAAGGGGACCAAGTCCAAGAGTCGCGATAGTGTCCAGTGGGGGGCAGGAGCCCAGAAAACCCCGGATGAAGGTGCAAGGAATCTGCCTCTGGATGGAAGAAGCTTAGATTTCTGCAACAACGAAGAGGACTAGGAACTTCTCCTTTGGATGGAAGATGTCCCACATTGCAATGAAGGTTTCAGAAGTATTCCCGCACAGAAATACTGCAAACAAGCCTTGCTAGCTGCAAGGGTCGCGGTGAAGGTTTTTGGGTGCTGCTGGGGACCAGGAAGGACCAGGATGTCGCCCCTTGGAGGAGGAGACAGAGGGGGTGCTCAGCAACTTAGGGAGCCCCCACAGAAGCAGGCAACACCCGCAGAAGTACCTGAACAGGCACTTGGAAGATTTGTGAACCAGAGCTGGCTCAGAGTCACAAAGGAGGGTCCCACGACGCCGGAGGCCAACTCAGAGGGTTTGAGCACTGCAGGACGGAGTGCTGGGAACCCAGGCTAGGCTGTGCACAAAGGAAATCCTAGAAGAGTGCACAGGAGCCGGAGCAGCTGCAAATCGCGCAGCACACAGGTTTGCAGTCTAGCGTGGGGAGGCAAGGCCATACCTCCACCAAACTTGGACTGAAGGATCACTGGACTGTGGGAGTCACTTGGATAGAGTTCCTGTGTTCCAGGGACCATGCTCGTCAGGATCAGAGGGGACCCAGAGGACCAGTAATGCAGTCTTTTGGTGCCTGCGTTAGCAGGGGGAAGATTCCATCGACCTACAGGAGATTTCTTCTTGGCTTCCAGTGCAGGGTGAAGGCAGGTGACCCCCAGAGCATGCACCACCAGGAAACAGTCGAGAAAGCCGGGAGGATTAGGCGCTACAATGTTGCTGGTAGTTGTCTTGCTACTTTGTTGCGGTTTTGCAGGCGTCCTGGAGCAGTCAGCGGTCGATCCTTGGCAGAAGTCGAAGAGGGAAGTGCAGAGGAACTCTGGTGAGCTCTTGCATTCGTTATCTGAAGAATTCCCCAGAGGAGAGACCCTAAATAGCCAGAAAAGGAGGTTTGGCTACCAAGAAAGGAGGACTGGCTACCAAGAATGGTAAGAGCCTATCAGAGGGGGTCTCTGACGTCACCTGCTGGCACTGGCCACTCAGAGCAGTCCAGTGTGCCCCCGACACCTCTGTTTCCAAGATGGCAGAGGTCTGGGACACGCTGGAGGAGCTCTAGGCACCTCCCCTGGGAGGTACTGGTCAGGGGAGTTGTCACTCCCCTTTCCTTTGTCCAGTTTCGCGCCAGAGCAGGGCTGGGGGATCTCTGAACCGGTGTAGACTGGCTTATGCAGAGATGGGCACCATCTGTGCCCATCAAAGCATTTCCAGAGGCTGGGGGAGGCTACTCCTCCCCAGCCCTTCACACCTATTACCAAAGGGAGAGGGTGTAACACCCTCTCTCAGAGGAAATCCTTTGTTCTGCCTTCCTGGGCCAGGGCTGCCTGGACCCCAGGAGGGCAGAATCCTGTCTGAAGGGTTGGCAGCAGCAGTGGAAACCCCAGAAAGGCAGTTTGGCAGTACCCGGGTTCTGTGCTAGAGCCCCGGGGGATCATGGAATTGTCCCCCCAATACCAGAATGGTATTGAGGTGACAATTCCATGATCTTAGACATGCTACATGGCCATGTTCAGAGTTACCATTGAGACGCTATACATACGTAGTGACCTATGTATAGTGCACACGTATAATGGTGTCCCCGCACTCACAAAGTCCGGGGAATTTGCCCTGAACAATGTGGAAGCACCTTGGCTAGTGCCAGGGTGCCCACACACAAAGTAACTTGGCACCCAACCTTCACCAGGTGAAGGTTATACATATAGGTGACTTATAAGTTACTTATGTGCAGTGAACTATGGCTGTGAAATAACGTGAACGTTATTTCACTCAGGCTGCAGTGGCAGGCCTGTGTAAGAAGTGTCTGAGCTCCCTATGGGTGGCAAAAGAAATGCTGCAGCCCATAGGGATCTCCTGGAACCCCAATACCCTGGGTACCTAAGTACCATATACAAGGGAATTATATGGGTGTACCAGTGTACCAATGAGAATTGGTACATTTAGTCACTAGCCTGCAGTGAAAAATTTAGAAAGCAGAGAGAGCATAAACACTGAGGTTCTGGTTAGCAGAGCCTCAGTGATACAGTTAGGCACCACACAGGGAACACACACAGGGCACATACTATGAGCACTGGGGTTCTGCCTAGCAGGATCCAAGTGACACAGGGGCTAAAACATACATACATACAGTGAAAATGGGGGTAACATGCCAGGCAAGATGGTACTTTCCTACACTGCTGTATCAGATGTGTCCTGTTGTCCACATCCTCATCCTCCTCCTCTTCATCACTGTCTTCAGTGTCCTCTGCTGCCACAGGTGCATTGTCTTTCCCCTCCTCCTGCAGCAATGGCACATGGCATCTGAGGGCCAAATTGTGCATCATGCAACAAGTCACCTATATGTGGCAGACCTTCCCAGGGATGTATAGTAGGGATCCACCAGATACATGGAGGCACCAGAACCTGTCTTTCAGCGGCCCAAAAGTCCTCTCACTAACCTTTCTGGCCTGACCATGTGCTTCATTGTACCGATTCTCTGCCCCTGTCCTCGGATTCCTCACTGGTGTCACCAGCCAAGATAGGTTTGGGTAGCTAGAGTCACCTGGAAGTTCTGGGAGAAACACATTATTCATGTACAGTGGCACAGAGGACAACTTCAGGTGGCATACAGTGACATACATTTTGTGAAAACTCCAGCTCACCTATAAGCCACACTCTCTCACTCTGTGGTCGTGCCATCACCTGTGGGACGCTGCTGTTCCTCAATATGTAGGCATCATGCACAGATCCGGGAAACTTGGCAGTAATGTGAGAGATGTATTAATCTGCAGGGCACACCATCTGGACATTTATTGAGTGGTAACTCTTCCTATTCCTGTAGACCTGCTCATTTGTCCTGGGAGGGACAAAGGCAATATGGGTCCAGTCAATGGCCCCAATAACATGTGCTATATGTCACATGGTGTAGAATGCAACCTTCACAGTAGACAAATCTTCGCTCTGGGGGAATGTGATATAGCTGGTCATGTGTTTCATCAAAGTAGCTAAATCTCTTTTAAGCAAAATCAAAAACATTGGCTGTGAGATTCCTGAAGCCAAATCCACAGTCTCCTGGAAAGAACCACTTGCCAGGAAGTGGAGCACTGTCAGGACCTGTACTGCAGGAGGTATTGCTGTACTGCTATGAATAGCAGGAATCAGATCTGGCTCCAATTGTTGACTCAGTTCAGTGATTGTGGCCCTGTCCAGACGATAGGTCATAATAATGTGGCTTCCTACAGTGTAGCCAAGTCGACTAGGGGTCTGTACATGGGTGCTTGGCTCCTCCTCCGCAGTGGTTGGTATCTAGGTGAACCAAAAATCAGAAGTGCGTGACTGCAGGGAGGTTGGACACACAATATCACAGTACACAGAGCAGTCACATCCAATGTACACAAACAATGATTTTAATTTGCACTGGTGTCCTGTACATGCAAATAGACTTCCTCAAAAACTAGCAATACTGTTCATTAGCAATTATGTCACACAGATGTAGTCGGAGTTGTGTCTCATGATTAGTAGCATCCCATGTGAAATGTAATGTCATCTACTCATCTTCATGCAGTGCACTGGTATGATATCTAATTTGAGTGCCAGAGTCCACAAGCCAACCAAAGTATGCAGCAGAATGGAATTGCATTGGTGTCTACCACTGGTACCTATGACGCACTTTAAATTGGCCGCCATGAGTACCAACATTAGGAATTTGCAACCGCCTGTCCTATATGCAGGGACAGGTGTAAGTGACCTCACTCCACCTGCGTTTGGCGCCATGGCAAAAGGCAGTCTGCACCGCCGTACAACTCCTCATTGGTTAACATAAAAGTCTATGGAGCACAGGATCCAATGATGATCACTGCCAGTGATGAAGGCATTTTCTCTATCCCACTTCACTTGATTTCTGACTCTCACCACATCAACATCTCCACTGCGTGTCCTGCTTTGTCCTGTGCCTGGAAGTCACGACGGCCCATGTTACAGGGGCTAGGGCCCCAGGCTTCACATCGGAAGAACTGGAGAAGCTGGTGGATGGGGTCCTACCTTTGTATGGACAGTTGTATGGGCCTCCAGACCAATAGGTGAGGCCCTTTTGGGGACTTTGTATGCAACATTGATTTATGTAGAAGTATGTGTGTGCTGGCAGTGTGTCACTTGGGGAGTGTATTTTTGCTGCATGCAATGTGTACGTAGAGGTACAAGTAGTGAGTGAGGTCAATGTGGGATCTATGCAGTATGTAAGCCATTGCTGAAACAGAATGTAGTGATAAGTTCATGGTGTCCTTTCGTCTGTATTCCCTATGCAGGTCAGCACCCATCAGAAAAAAGGATTGTGGTGTGCCATCGCCAAGGATGTGCGGATTCTGGGGGTCCATATCCTGGGAGAGCACCCAAGGCAGAAAGAGGTGGGAGGACCTGCAACACTGGGCATGGAAGACCATGGAGGCACAGCTAAAGACATCCTCCCAATAAAGGAGGGTGCCCGTCAGACCCTGACCCTCCTAATGGCCCGCATACTGGCGGTGACCAATCCGGAGTTAGATAGGCAGCACAGCAGCCACAAGGGGGTGAGTACACACTGTGTGGAAATCTTTCTTGATACCTGCCACGTTGTATTGGTGCAAGGTTCTAGTCAGTGTATGGTCCAATATGCCTGTTTAGCTACTCTTGTATAGTCCTGCATAGCAATGAAGAGTGGTATGTTCATTTGGTATTGACAAGTAGCTGGCATACCATGGCAGATATGGCTTAGTGAGTCCCAGTAAGTGTGCAGATGGTAGTGTCTGTGTTATTTTCTGCTGTAGTTCCCAGTCAATAGTTTGGTATTGTGGTTCATACTGTACAGTGTTAGTCCCAGTGAGTCCTTGTGATGTGTATGCCATATGTTGCTGAAACTGACCCTGTGCTCCCTTTCTTTCTCCCCCACCCTCTCTCCTTTTGTCATTCTGTACTTGTGTGCATCAGCATCATTGGCCAAAGGAGCAGGGGCACCAGCGAGTGGAGGAGCTGCAGCCCACGGGACCTAGGAGGCAGAGAGCACAGATGCCAAGGGGACCAGTGGGTTGGAGGGCGTGGGGTGCATCACAGGGGAAACAGGAGCTGATACTCTGATACTACTGACTCTGATTCCTCCTCCGATTAAAGCTCCCTGGTGGTGGTGGACACCTCTGGGACCACCCCAGCTACTTCATCTTCCGCCACCCTGTACAAGCACCGGCCTCCTACTAGCGCCCCCACCCAGTTGCCCATGCCCGCTCACCAAAGAGGGTGGGCGTCTCCTTCGCCCAGGCACCTCAGGCCCTGCCCCAGTCAGCGCTGCTGCCCTCACTGAGGAGGCTATTGACCTCCTGAGATCCATCTCTGAAGGGCAGTCAACCATAGTGAATGCCATCCAAGGGCTGGCATCCCAGATGCAGCAAGGCAATGCCTACCTGGAGGGCATTCACTGTGGCTTGGCTGCCCTACAGAGATCATTTTCGGCTCTGGCCATCCTCTTTGATAGCAGCCAGTGTACCTGGTTCTTCTGTCTCCTCTCCAACTACCTGGTCCCAGTCCCAAATCCTTCTCCCCCACCCATCCCAAGCACACAGTCAGACCAGCATGCACCCAAGTCAACAGAGAGGACTCGCACAGACAAACACAGGCACCACAGATCACACCACAGGCGTACACAGAGCCAACACACAGGAGCACACACAACAACAGCCACTGGCTCCCCCTCCTCCTCCTCTTCCCTCACAGTCACATCAGCACTCACACCTGCAAGCATTGCATCATCAATCCCAGATCCTGCCACCTGTACCGCCTTGCCCACAGTCACCACAACAGCAGACATGCAGACTAGCACCCCATTCACCACATGCGCAGTCACCATCACCAGCATCACTACCACATGCAGCACACCCACCTCACTTGCAGACACCACCACAACATACAAGCACATGACCTGTTTGTCCTCTCCCACCTTGTCTGCCCAACACCCTCCCAAAACACATAAATTCTCCCACTCAGACACTCAACAGCCGTCCAGCTCACACACGCACACTGTACATGCACCTGCAACCCAGTCCAGCACACCTATGCCTCCTACAACCATTCCCTCTACCTTCACTCCCAAACTGTTCCTTGCCCGCTTTGACCTCTTCCCTCCTCTTCCCCCACCCCGTCCTGTCTGGAAAAGGAAGGTCCCACTCCCCCAGCCCTGTGCCTCCAGCTCCCAATCATCTCATGTCCCTCCCCCTGCAGCTCAACCTCCCACTAAAGGGCACAAGCCTGGTGCTCCGACCCCCGCTCCAAGCCCACTCCTCCGCCCCCTGAAAAAAAAAAGAGCAAAGGCCCGCCCCCTCCCAGACCCAAACCCAAGGACCCCCCACCCAAGAAAACGACCCCCTGAGGTGCCTGCCTTCGATGATGTGGGAGTGACTTAGGGGGTTATTCTAACTTTGGAGGAGTGTTAATCCGTCCCAAAAGTGACAGTGAAGTGACGGATATACCACCAGCCGTATTACGAGTTCCATAGGATATAATGGACTCGTAATACGGCTGGTGGTAAATCCGTCACTTTTCCGTCACTTTTGGGACGGATTAACACCTCCTCCAAAGTTAGAATAACCCCCTTAGTCTGTCAGGAGTCAAGTTGGGCCTTGTACGTTGCCCTGTGGGTTCTTGTGAACATTGGACTGGCCAATGGCCTTTTGTATATAGTTGGCTCATTTGTTGTGGGCGCAGGTCCACTGAAATTCAGAGGTTGAACCAAAGGTATGTGTCCTGTTTCTTTACTTCTGCCTTATGTTGTTGTACGATTTAGCTGCAGATTGTTTTTGGTGTGTGGTGTGTGTGTTTATATGGTGTTTGTTGTGCGTGTGTCACTCTCCCCTCCCTCCATTCTGTGCTAGGCAGTTGTACTCACCATCGTTGTCAGCGTTGCTGCTCCTGGCCTGCCATTCCGTGGTACAGCATCGGCAGGACTTCCAGTTTGGGTTCCATGGCAGCCGCGGACTCCTCTGTGTCCCTGGAGGTGAGTGTCCCCTTTTATATGATTTGTTTCTGCCAGACTTTTTCTGGCGGTGGTCCCGCCCTGGAAATCCTGGTGGTCTGCTATGTCATAATATGGTGGGCGGGAAATGGTGTTCCGCCAGCCTGAAGATGTCAACTGTCATGGTCGGCGATCGGACCGCACTGGCGGTTCAGGTGGTGCTTTGACTGTCTATGGGAGGGATCAGCACCACGGTCATAATTTGGCAGTCTTCACCGCCAGCCTGGTGACTGCATTACCGCCATCGCTGGTGTGGCGGTCAGCTGACCGTCATTGTCATAATGAGACCCTATGTGTGAAACGAGAGGCGCCAGAGATGTTTCAACAACAGCACAACAATATTACTAAGGCAAACTTTATTTTATTTTATGTCAAGGGTATTTGTGAACTGCACAGCTCACAGTGGAGAGTATCCTGGTGCTGAGAAAGCAGGGCTATAATGGCTGTGACTGGGTCTTGTCCAGGTGAAGAGACAAGTTTTCAGTTTCTTGGGGAGCGCAAGTACTGAGAAGGTAGCTCTAATGTGTAGGGGCAGGTAATTACAGGCTTTGGGCATGAGGTAGGAGAAAGCAAGAAGGCTCACTCCGAATCTGTGTGTGCAGTGGATATGTGCGAGCAGGACTCTGGCTGAGGGGAGGTGCTATAGATGATGCAGCTATTGAGGTAGGTGGGTAGGAGTTGTACAGGTCTTTGCATGTTTGTGTGAGCAACTTTAAGAGTCTGGATTACTGAATAGAGGGCCAGTGAAGGTCTTTTCAGGTACGGAGTGATGTGACCGGGGGAAAAGCCTTAGGGCCTGATTACAACTTTGGAGGAGGTGTTAATCCGTCCCAAATGTGACGGATATACCACCAGCCGTATTACGAGTTCCATAGGATATAATGGACTCGTAATACGGCTGGTGGTACATCCGTCACTTTACCGTCACTTTTGGGACAGATTAACACCTCCTCCAAAGTTGTAATCAGGCCCTTAGTGTGTGTCTGGCCACTGGGTTTTGAATGGTCTGAAGTCTTCCAGAAGTTAGAGAGTGATTCCAATAGAGTGTATTGCCATAGCTTGCTGATGATGATGAGGACCCGAGTGACCATTCTATATGTGTTGACTGGGAACCAGTAGAAGATTTCATTGAGAACTTTAAGGGTGTGGAAGGAGGAGGCCTGACTATGTTGACTAAAGTAACTTTACAGCACATTTCCCTCATTCCTTTGCTCACTTCATCAGAAGTCTGCCTTTCACTGTGTAACTGGGCAGTGCTAGCGCTGGATGTGGATGGTGGCGATACCAATCTCCAAAGATACATTTTGGTCACCAGCACACTTACTTTAGGCAAATTAAGCACTGGGTTACAGTGAAGGTGTTGCACATGTGACAGATCCCCGTGGCAGCTGTGTTTTAGATTTATAAAAAGGTGATCTAGTCCAATTCAAAATTGTGTTTTATGTGGAACATCAAACATAAACTCTTCACATTCTGAAAGCGTTTGATGTTTTATATATTCACTTCCAGGGCTTGGTCGAAGCAGGCAAAATCCAAAGTGAGAGGGTGGAGGAATAAAGCATAAAGGTTGTGAAGGCCTCTGAACTTCAAGGGTGCAATGGGAGGGATTTCCTGCAGGATCCTGTTAGTGCATGTGCACTAATCGCTAATGTATATCTTGGTGTCACAACAAAAAAAGTAAGAGCTCCAGTCATGGTGCCCTCAAATCATGGACTAATCAGTGGACAAAAGCTCTGTATATCCCTTATACTACTAGCTATACCTTCCATCTTCCTGCAAGAGAGCACTAGGAATCTGTTCAAGTGAGCTCTGCTGGCTGAGGGCGCAGATATTATGCACCGGCAGGAGCTACTGGAGTCCACTGAAAGGAGCACAGCAGGGTCATGGGCACTTTCCCACATGGATGGGTTTCTTCACAGGTCTCCTGGCTATCTCAGTCTAATCCTACAGAAGTGTCTTATGCTGCTGATGCTCAACATAAGAAGAATAACTTTATTTTTCACATGGCTTCAGCTCCTTCACTAATGTGGCTGCCAACAATTCTTCCCATGATGAATTCCTGTTGCAGCGTGTACACATTTAAATTTGTGCATCCTCATCCAATCTTCTTTCATTTGGAGAGAAAGAAACAAGTGTGACTTAAGCATAAGTGTGTATTTTTATTAGAAAATTAACCAAGGGCCTGATTTAGATCTTGGCTGTCTTACCGCCAAACGGCGTCAGGCCTGAAAAGACTGTCATGTTGGTGGTCTCCAGCCTGCTGTATTTAGATGCATTTTGGCTATGCCAAAGACCGCCACAGTTGGGTGACTGCCGTCACGCCAGCTGGATCCCGCAGCAGACGCCACAGACTTAGGTACCGACAATTAGCACTTCGTTGCAGTCTTGATGGCAGCCTCCCGCCAAGCCTATTTAGATCACACAGTTGTGCTGGCAGTGTGTTAGCGGCGGCCCATGAAGGCAGGAGTCCATCGCGGGACCCGTTCCTTACAGTATCATAGCTGTAGCCATTGGTTGGATGCTAGTAGCCCAAGCCTGTTGCAAATTGGACAATTGTAAACACCTGCAAAACACACTATAAAACACACTCATTTACATACCATGATCCCTTGTCATTCCACCACAGAAGGTCAGCCAGGCAGCCTAATCCACAACATAGGAGCCAGCTGTTTTGATTCTGCTTACCTCTTCCTCTGTGTCTTTTTTGTTAATTTTTTTTTTTTTATGGTACTCTTCATTTGTTTGACCACTAGTTTTGTTTAGATATATTTTACAATGGTAGGGAAAAGAAATCCCCATTTCACAGAGGGAAAATTGTCTGTCATGGTGGATGAAATCATTAGAATAGAGCCACAATTGTTTGGAGCACAAGTCCAAAATACTACCATTTCCCAGAAAAGGCAAATGTGCACCAGAATAGTTGAAAGGGTGAACGCAATAGCTAACAACCTGTGCATACAGGATGAGATTAGGAAGAGTTAGAACGACCTGTGGGGGAAGGTTAGTTCACTGGTCTTCAAGCATCCCCTGGAGTCCCAAAGGACAGGTGGTGGTTGTAGGAAGTTGGCTCTGTATGCACTATTTCAAAGTAAGGAATAGTATGCACAGAGTCCAAGGGATCCCCTTAGAGGTAAGATAGTGGCAAAAAGAGATAATACTAATGCTCTATTTTGTGGTAGTGTGGTCGAGCAGTAGGCTTATCAAAGGAGTAGTGTTAAGCATTTGTTGTACATACACACAGGCAATAAATGAGGAACACACACTCAGAGACAAATCCAGCCAATAGGTTTTGTTATAGAAAAATATCTTTTCTTAGTTTATTTTAAGAACCACAGGTTCAAATTCTACATGTAATATCTCATTTGAAAGGTATTGCAGGTAAGTACTTTAGGAACTTTGAATAATTACAGTAGCATATATACTTTTCACATAAAACACAAATAGCTGTTTTAAAAGTGGACACAGTGCAATTTTCACAGTTCCTGGGGGAGGTAAAGTATTGTTAGTTTTAGCAGGTAAGTAAACCACCTACGGGGTTGAGATTGGGGTCCAAGGTAGCCCACCGTTGGGGGTTCAGAGCAACCCCAAAGTCACCACACCAGCAGCTCAGGGCCGGTCAGGTGCAGAGTTCAAAGAGGTGCCCAAAACACATAGGCTTCAATGGAGAGAAGGGGGTGCCCCGGTTCCAGTCTGCCAGCAGGTAAGTACCTGCGTCTTCGGAGGGCAGACCAGGGGGGTTTTGTAGGGCACCGGGGGACACACAAGTCCACACAGAAAGTACACCCTCAGCAGCGCGGGGGCGGCCGGGTGCAGTGTGTAAACACGCGTCGGGTTTTCAATAGTTTCCTATGAGAGACCAAGGGGTCTCTTCAGCGATGCAGGCAGGCAAGGGGGGGGCTCCTCGGGGTAGCCACCACCTGGACAAGGGAGAGGGCCTCCTGGGGGTCACTCCTGCCCTGGAGTTCCGATCCTTCAGGTGCTGGGGGCTGCGGGTGCAGGGTCTTTTCCAGCCGTCGGGAAATTAGAGTTCAGGCAGTCGCGGTCAGGGGGAGCCTCGGGATTCCCTCTGCAGGCGTCGCTGTGGGGGCTCAGGGGGGACAACTTGGGTTACTCGCGGTCTTGGAGTCGCCGGAGGGTCCTCCCTGAGGTGTTGGTTCTCCACCAGTCGAGTCGGGGTCGCCGGGTGCAGTGTTGCAAGTCTCACGCTTCTTGCGGGGAGTTGCAGGGGTCTTTAAATCTGCTCCTTTGAAACAAAGTTGCAGTCTTTTGGAGCAGGGCCGCTGTCCTCGGGAGTTTCTTGTCTTTCTTGAAGCAGGGCAGTCCTCTGAGGATTCAGAGGTCGCTGGTCCTTTGGAAAGCGTCGCTGGAGCAGGTTTCTTTGGAAGGCAGGAGACAGGCCGGTAGGACTGGGGCCAAAGCAGTTGGTGTCTTCTGTTCTTCCTCTGCAGGGGTTTTTCAGCTCAGCAGTCTTCTTCTTCTTGTAGTTTCAGGAATCTAAATTCTTAGGTTCAGGGAAGCCCTTAAATACTAAATCTAAGGGCGTGTTTAGGTCTGGGGGGTTAGTAGCCAATGGCTACTAGCCCTGAGGGTGGGTACACCCTCTTTGTGCCTCCTCCCAAGGGGAGGGGGTCACATCCCTAATCCTATTGGGGAATCCTCCATCTGCAAGATGGAGGATTTCTAAAAGTTAGAGTCACTTCAGCTCAGGACACCTTAGGGGCTGTCCTGACTGGCCAGTGACTCCTCCTTGTTATTCTCATTATTTCCTCCGGCCTTGCCGCCAAAAGTGGGGGCCGTGGCCGGAGGGGGCGGGCAACTCCACTAGCTGGAGTGTCCTGCGGTGCTGGAACAAAGGAGTGAGCCTTTGAGGCTCACTGCCAGGTGTTACAGCTCCTGCCTGGGGGAGGTGTTAGCATCTCCACCCAGTGCAGGCTTTGTTACTGGCCTCAGAGTGACAAAGGCACTCTCCCCATGGGGCCAGCAACATGTCTCGGTTGTGGCAGGCTGCTGGAACCAGTCAGCCTACACAGATAGTCGGTTAAGGTTTCAGGGGGCACCTCTAAGGTGCCCTCTGGGGTGTATTTCACAATAAAATGTACACTGGCATCAGTGTGCATTTATTGTGCTGAGAAGTTTGATACCAAACTTCCCAGTTTTTAGTGTAGCCATTATGGTGCTGTGGAGTCCGTGTTTGACAGACTCCCAGACCATATACTCTTATGCCTACCCTGCACTTACAATGTCTAAGGTTTGGCTTAGACACTGTAGGGGCACAGTGCTCATGCACTGGTGCCCTCACCTATGGTATAGTGCACCCTGCCTTAGGGCTGTAAGGCCTACTAGAGGGGTGACTTATCTATACTGTATAGGCAGTGTGAGGTTGGCATGGCACCCCGAGGGGAGTGCCATGTCGACTTACTTGTTTTGTTCTCACCAGCACACACAAGCTGGCAAGCAGTGTGTCTGTGCTGAGTGAGGGGTCCCCAGGGTGGCATAAGATATGCTGCAGCCCTTAGAGACCTTCCCTGGCATCAGGGCCCTTGGTACCAGGGGTACCAGTTACAAGGGACTTACCTGGATGCCAGGGTGTGCCAATTGTGGAATCAAAAGTACAGGTTAGGGAAAGAACACTGGTGCTGGGTCCTGGTTAGCAGACCTCAGCACACTTTCAATTCAAAACAAGCATCAGCAAAGGCAAAAAGTCAGGGGGTAACCATGCCAAGGAGGCATTTCCTTACAGTGGTTCTCCTCTGCCACTCGCACACCCTCCATCATGATGGCTTGACTGGAAACCTGGTGGAGCGCGGACTGGTAAGTCTGACCTTTGTATGTCTCCCTAATCACCAATGGAGTCCTGCCCTTAAGGTAGACATTTACAATGCTGCAACAACCTTAGCAACACAAATATAGCTAAATTTGACTAAACAAAATTTTTATCATACAAGTTACCAGCAGCATGGCTGTAGCTCCCTTGCTAACACAATGCTATACGGAAAAGTCAGACAGTGGGTAGTTCCCCAGAGATCGTCTCTTGCATGGAATGTGCCCATTACTGTCTATCAATGTATGTTGTTGTGCTTCTAAAATCAGATCCAAAACTACAACCATTTTCACAGGAAGGTATGATGTTCCTAAGTTGTATTTTCTCCTAGTCACATTATATCCATATGTGTGTACCAGTAGCAAACGTGTTTTCATCTATAAGATCGTCTTTGAAAGCGATATGTGCAACTTATTTTTCAAACATGTACTGCCCATGGTGTCAACAGATGACTAGAACTACCATGATGCTCTGTTATTGGATCTGAAAAACAATAGTGGAATGTAATTTTGTTACACCATCCTATTCTTCCATGTGGACACACATTTAAAAAACGAGTGCATTTGTCTGTCACCATGTCATGTTATGGATTAAAATATCACTTTGTGTGTATCAACCATGTTGACACCTGCTCATAGCTAAATTGAATTGATGAAAACGCTTACATTATTGTCTGTTGAATCCAATATATCCAAAACGCTGAACAGAATTAGTTGCCACACACAAGTGAAATTTCACTGTCCGTATGATGGCCAATTACAGTATAATGTGCATTATGAACCTCTTTGTGTCCAATGTTTTGCAGCCTTCCAGGCCTTGGAATGGTCCAGAACTCCAATCTGTTCACCACTGTGTTGGGTTCAATGTCTGTCACACAAAACCTACAAATCAGAACTAACACTTTGGCATTTCAAGACATCTCTACAAGGTCAGCACTGGAGTAGTTATCTGTGTAAATTAGTCTGCTTGGGTAAATCAATACCAAATAACACAAATGGCCTAATCAGTCAGTCTCTCTCTCTTTCTAGGTTTTAGGTTCGCACTTTTGTGGACAAAGACACACGAAATGCACAAACTATACTTTAATCACATATCCTCTGCATCCTTCACAGGTCCAACCACCCGACCCAGAGCACCATTGTCTGCCAGCCAAGACACCTCGACTCCAGACCAGGAGCAAGCCTTCAGTGAGGACTCCAATGCTGCAAGTCTGGATGATGAGCAGCAAGCTGGTCCATCTGGTCTGTCTGGCCACACAGCTCGAGTAAGTCAAACTCGGTCCACAGCTACACCTCCCACAACAGCTGCAACAAGACCTCAGCATGAGGACCCCTCCACTTCCTGTGTAACGAGTACCTGCACACCAAACCTGTGCTCCCTAGTCCTGGCTACTTGGAGAGCCAACATCAACTCAGCCAGCAGGTCTGCTAGGACCCAGGGGTTTGGGGAACACTTCAAGGTCACAGGCTAGTGGGGGCAGGGGTCGTGGAAGGGAATCTGTGGGCCAGCTTAGGAGGCCACTAGGGTTTTTGTTAGCCATACCCTACCAAGTCTTGGTATCAGTCCAACAGTCCTAAGACGTGATGGGCCAGGTCCTAAAGGAGCTCCCAGACATTAAGCAAGTGCAGAGGAAAAACAATGCAGAGATACAAAACATCAACTCCAATATGTGCTCCTTCACTGGGGTGATGTATGACATTTATCACATTATGCGCAGGGCTTTCCCAGTCGGTCTGCCTTGTCCGTGATTCCTCAACATTTGTCCAAAGTACAACACTGCCAGCCACAGACCAGGAAGCCCTGCCACAGAATGAGCCTGCCCCTACCAACCCAGTCCCTGCACGTGTGCCCACCACTCCTCCCCGGAGGGACAATCATTTGGACCATCAGCAGAGGATGGCAAGACCAATATCACCACCTCCAAGAGACACCAAACCGTAATTTCTTCCTTGTGTGCCAACCATTCACTCTGTGGAATGTTCAATGGACACATTTACCTTTTCAGAGGACAGTAGTATTTTGGACATTGGACTTCAAATGTATTTGGCTCTGCTACCATGTTTCCATCCACCATGATAGACTTTTTTTAGTTTATTTCATTGTCTTTATTTCACCTCAATCTTCTTGTTTCGTTTAAAAAATGTAATGTGTAATAAACACGTAGTACAAGACTCTTGTTTGAATATTTGGGGCATTTCCTTTGTCATGTCCATCTTCCACCATCATGCTGGGAAAAACTATAGAGCATCTATTTAGGAAAAAATTGTTGCAATTACAAAGAGGAAAAGTGTCAACAAATGTATTTAACCCCTTCACTGCCAGGCCTTTTCCCCTCAGGTGCCAGGCCTGTTTTTTTTGCTATTTGGAGAAGTTCACGCTTAAGCCCTCATAACTCTTTGTCCACATAAGCTACCCATGCCAAATTTGTGTCCTTTTTTTCCAACATCCTATGGATTCTAGAAGTACCCAGAGTTTGTGGGTTCCCCTGGAGGAGACCAAAAATTAACCAAAATACAGCGAACGTTTCAATAACAAAAAAAATGGGAAAAAGGGGCTGCAGAAGAAAGCTTGTGCTTTTTCCCTTAAAAGGCATCAACAAATATTTTGGAGTGCTAAAATCACCATCTTCCCAGCTGTCAGGAACAGACAGTCTTGAATCGGAAAACCACATTTTTCAACACAATTTTGGCATTTTACTGGGACATACACCGTTTTTACTATTTTTTGTGCTTTCAGCCACCTTCCAGTGAGTGCCAAAATGGGTGTGAAACCAATGCTGGATCCCAGACAGATAAACATTTCCGACACGTAGACAAAATTCTGAATTCAGGGGTCATCTATGCAGATCCTTCAAGGTTTTCTTACAGAAAGTAACAGCTGAAATAAAAAATATTGAAATTGAGGTGAAAACAAAAATAGCCATTTCTGTCCAAGTTTTCTTCTATACCTTTTTCCATATTTGGCAGATTTAAAAAAAGCAATACACCATTACGTCTGCTGGACTCTTCTGGTTGTGGGGATATATAGGGCTTGTAGGTTCATCAAGAACCCTAGGTACCCAGAGCCAATAAAGGAGCTGCACCTTGCTATGGGTTTTCATTGTATACCAGGTATACAGCAATTCATTTAGTGAAATATAAAGAGTGAAAAATAGGTATCAAGGAAATCTTTGTATTTCCGAAATGGGCACAAAATAAGGTAATGAGAAGCAGTGGTAATTTGCACATCTCTGAATTCTGGGGTCCCCATACTAGCATGTGAATTACAGGGCATTTCTCAAATAGTCGTCTTTTTTGCACACCTTCTTACATTTGGAAGGAAAAAAATATAGAGAAAGACAAGGGACAGTAACACTTGTTCTTCTATTCTGTATTCCTCTAAGTCTCCGGATACAAATTGTACCTCACTTGCATGGGTAGGCCAAATGCCCACCATAGGACACGCAACATGGACACATCACATTTTTATATTTAAATCTGACATGTTTTTTGGAAAGTGCCTAGCTGTGGATTTTGGCCTCTAGCTCAGCCAGCGCCTCTGGAAACCTACCAAACCTGTGCATTTTTCAAAACCAGAGACCTAGGGGAATCCATGATGGGGTGACTTGTGGGGATCTCACCAGGTTCTCTTACTCACAATCCTTTGCAAACCTCAAAATTTGGCAGAAAAAACACTTTTTCCTCATATTTCGGTGACAGAAAGTTCTGGACTCTGAGAGGAGCCACAAATTTCCTTCCACACAGCATTCCCCCAAGTCTCCCAGTAAAAATGGTACCTCACTTGTGTGGGTAGGTCTAGTTCCGTGACAGGAAATGCCCCAAAACACAACATGGACACATCACATTTTCCCAAAGATAACTGACCTGTTTTTTGCAAAGTTCTTAGCTCTGGATTTTGGCCTCTAGCTCAGACGGCACCTAGGGAAACCTACCAAACTTGTGCATTTTTAAAAACTAGACACCTAGGGGAATCCAAGATGGGGTAAGTGTGGCGCCCTCACCATGTTCTGTTACCCAGAATCCTTAGCAAACCTCAAAATGTGGCAAAAATAACAAGTTTTCCTCACATTTCAGTGATAGAAAGTTCTGGAATGTAAAAGGAGCCACAAATTTCCTTCCACTCAGCATTCCCCTAAGTCTCCCGATAAAAATTGTACCTCACCTGTGTGGGTAGGCTTAGTGCCCGTAACAGGAAATTCCCCAAAACACAACATAGACACATCACATTTTCCCAAACAAAACTGACCTGTTTTTTTGCACAGTGCCTAGCTGTGGATTTTGGCCTCTAGCTCAGCCGGCACCTAGGAAAACCAACCAAACCTGTGCATTTTTTTAAACTAGACACCTAGGGAAACCAAGGATGGGGTAACTTGTGGTGCTCTCACCAGGTTCTGTTACCCAAAATCCTTTCAAACCTCAACATTTGGCAAAAAAACCACTTTTTCCTCACATTTTGGGTATAGAAAGTTCTGGAATCTAAGAGGAGCCACAAATTTCCTTTCAACCAGCATTCTCCCAAGTTTCCCATTAAAAATGCTACCACACTTGTGTGGGTAGACCTAGTGCCCGCAAAAGGAATTGCCCCAAAAGACAACATGGACACATCACACTTTCCCAAACAAAACTGGCCTGTTTTATCCAAAGTGCCTAGCTGTGGATTTTGGCCTCTAGCTTAATCGGCACTTAGCAAAACCTAGCAAACCTGGACATTTCTGACAACTAGACACCTAGGGGAACTCAGGATGGAGTAACTTGTGGAGGTCTCACCAGGTCTGTTGCCCAGAATCCTTAGCTAACCTCAAAATTTGGCAAAAAACACTATTTCCTCACATTTCGGTGATGCAAAGTTCTGGAATCTGAGGGGGGTCACAAACTTCCATCTACCCAGCATTCTCCCACATCTCCCGATAAAAACTGTACCTCACTTGTGTGGGTAGGCCTAGTGCCCGCGACAGGAAATGCTCAAAACACTCCATGGACACATCAAAATTATCAAATACAAAACTACCTGTTTTTGCGGGGGGCACCAGAGGTTTTGGTCCTGGGTTCAGCAGCCATCTATGGAAACCTACCACATCCAGACATTTGTGATAACTAGACACTTGAGAGAGTCGAGGGAGGTGTGACTTGCGTCGATCCACCAGTGTTTTCTTACCCAGAATCCTCAGCAAACCTCCAATTTAGCTAAATAAATCAAATTTTTCCCACATTTCTGTGTGGAGTCACTGTACCAGCACAAATTTTCTACCACCCAATGTTCCCCTCAGTCTCTTGATAAAAATGATACCTTACTTGTGTAGGTGGCCAAGTGTCTGTGACAGGGAAGTGACGAAAACATGTCGAAATTGAGGGGGATCCAAAGCAGGTCCAAAAGGGTAGTTTGAAAAAAAATGTTTTTAGGCTGACAAGTGGGGCAGACTTTTTATCGGTATAGATGCAACAATACTGGGTGGTAGGAATTTTGTGGATTCCTGCAGATTCCGGAAGGTTTCATCACAACAATGTGGGGAAAATGTGTGATTTCAAGCAAACTTGGAGGTTTGCACGGCATTGTGGGTAGGAAAATGCTGCGGGTGCATGTGGAGCACACCAACCTGGACTCACCCAGATGTCTAGTTTTCAGATGTTTCTAGGTCTCGTAGATTTTTCTACATGGCAGCGTCCCAAAGTCCAAAAAAAGCAGCCCTCACCATTCCAAATAGGACGATTTTGAGAGTTAGACAAGCTCTCATGGCCCAAATGTAAAACCAAAACCCAAAATAATCAAATGTCCTCTTGTTTGCTGTAGGATCAGATGTTTTAGTGTGAGGGCGGTGAGCTGAAAAACTGTTCCCCCCTTCAGATGGAGTGGGGCAAAACCATGCCCATACTGGTTGGTAGCCACCACCCCACTATTTTTTGTTTTAATTCCCTGGCATCTAGTAGGCTTTCGGTCACCCCGTGGGAGTGGATTGGGTGTAATTGCCCCATCTGCCCACCGGTGGGCAGAACAACTTTGTCCCCATTTATTTGGGGTGGGGATATAGCCACACCCCTACCCACTTTAAAAAAAAAAAAATCTTGTCTGGCCTCTGCGGGGCTTTCTGCCCCCCAAAAAAGGGTCGATCTGCCCTTAAGGGGGGCAGAAATGGCCAACAGTAATGTGCCCCCATGGGGAGCGACCCTTGCCCAAGGGGCTGCCCCCCTAAACAAAACACACACACACACCAATCCCTGGTGCCTAAGTCGTTTCTGACCCCTTGGGGGCAGATTATCCTAATTTAAATAGGCCGATCTGCCTCCAAAGGGGGCAGAAATGGCCTAAGATAAATTTGCCTCCCAGGGGAGCGACCCTTACCAAAGGGGTCACTTCCCTTGCGTGAAATTGGCGCAAAAACAAATCCCTGGTGTCTAGTGGTTTCTGCCCCCCTTGGAGGCAGATTGGCCTAAAATGAATAGGCCGATCTGCCCCCAAGGTGGGCAGAAATGGCCTAAAATAAAATTGCCCCCAGGGGATCGACCCTTGCCTAAGGGGTCGCTCCCCATCTGTAAAAAAAATTAATTTAGCCCTGGAGCCTAGTGGTTTTGATCGACCTAATTAAAATAGGCCAATCTGCCCCCTAGGGGGGCAGAAATGGCCTAAAATAAATTTGACCCCAATGGGAGAAACATTTGCCTAAGGGGTCGCTCCCCTTTCGTGAAATTGTTGCAAAAAAAAAAAATCTTGGTGTCTAGTGGTTTCTGCCTCCCCCCCTTGGGGGCATATTAGCCTAATAAAAATAGGCCATTTCTGCCCCCAATGGGGGCAGAAATGGCCTAAAAACAATTTATCCCCCAGGGGAGCGATCCTTGCCTAAGGAGTCGCTCCACTCCTGTAACAAAACAAAAAAAAAGTCAATAATCCCCGGCGTGTAGAGGTTTCTTCCACCCCTGGGGGCAGATCAGCCTAATTACAATAGGCCGATCTGCCCCAGGGGGGGACAGAAAAGGCCTTTAAAAAAATGGTCCCCCAGGGGAGCAACCCTTGCCTAAGGGGTCGCTCCCCTTTATTGTTAATTTTAAAAAAAAAAACATCCCTGGTGTCTAGTGGGCATTTCTGCAACCTGATCGTTTCATGATCGGGCTGCAGAAATACTCAAAGAGACATAAAAGAAAGGGAAAGGCCTTTCATGCCTCTGCTTGCGCCCACCCTGATCGTAAGAGAAATGCAAAGCATTTCTCTTCGGATCGTGCTGGAAGCTGAGCTTCCAGCACAATGGGGGTGGCCTCTGATGAGGTCAGCGCGCAATTGTGTGCCGGGTGCAGGACGAGCTGGTCTAGTCCTCTGCACACAGCATCCGTCGCCGATGGCGAGACCAGCTCATCAACCGCACCCAAGGGGTTAAAGTAAACAAACTCTATTGAGAATGTAAGTGGAACATACAAATATTAGAAACAGGTCCTTGTAGAAATGGAGTCTGAGTTACAAAAAACACTCCTTATCCGAATACCTGTGCCTTTCAGGGTTATGTGCTCCGCTACCTTGATACCATGGAGGAAAGGGAAATGCAATGGGAACACATTAAATAGGCAAACTATCACTGTTGCATGACCTCAGTTTGAGCCATACATCCTGCCTTTGCAACAGGAATCCTAGATTAATAACACCAATAGTCTACATCATGGCAGTGACAACATCTGAAGCCACATGACCAGTACAGAACAATGGACCAGATGTATCAAGATTCCCAGTAGCGATTTGCAAATTGCGAATTTTAAGAAATCGCACTTTTAGAAATGCAAAACGTGATGTATCAAATTAGAAAATCGCTAATAGCGATTTCTTAAAATTTGGAAATGCTATTTGCGAGATGCAAATAGCGAATCGCAAAAATTATGCGATTCGGTGACTGAAAAATCGCAAATAGCGAAAACGGCAAAACGAAGCAGCCTGATGACATCACAAGCAGGAAGGGAGTCAGCCCATGCTGTTTCCAGGAGCCACAATTTTGCATGTTGTCTCAGGGCTGTACTGTAGTGCACCTCCACTCCTATGGATGCACCTGAAACGCCTCTTCAGCAGCCCAAATGTGCGCTCCACCACATTGCAGGTAGCCCTATGTGCAGCATTGTACCTCCTTTCTGCTGGAGTGGCAGGGCTCAGGTGGGGCATTAGCATATATTGTCGCGTAGGCTCTCATTATTCTAATGAGACTACTGGATTTTGAGCAGCAAGACTGTCCACAGTGTGGGAGACTGAGTCTAACCCACTGTGGGTGACATTTGTCGCCCTAATCTGGGTTTTGCTCCGGCTAACTAGCAGTGCCTCATCTCTACCAGGGGATAGTGATGATTAGGTAGCTGAGCGCATGACATATTATGCTTCTCAGGGAAGTCGTGGTCACACAGTTTGCATCCGGTTCTCCCATTTACAATTCAGTCTCGTATCTAAATGACAAACAGAAGCAGTATATGTTTTAATGATTGGTTTAATAAAACGACTGCATCTTAGACAGCAAAGTGTGAGCTGCAATAACCAGGACGACACAACATGACAGTATTAAAATGGTGAAGCATAAGAATAACGCTATCATGTTGTCACTATGATCGATGGATTATTTCCTATCTAAATCATAATCTGAGCACAGCATATTAAGCTGTAATTCTGCCTTTCAGGTACCCCCGGAAAGACATCAACCCTCATACCTGAGCAAAGGCCTGTAGTCTGCGTTAGCATCTGTAGCGAAGCATTCAGCAATCAGCATACAGTCGTGATTCCCTGGCTGGAATCTCCCTCTTAACATATAATGGGACTAGGAAGTGTTTTATGATAACACAGCTGATGTTCTAAGAAATGTCCCTATGTAAGGTTGTGTATTTTCTACGAATATTGGAGACTAAACTTCTACCACGTTCACCGGCAATGTACCAAACTGTAGCCTTGAATGAAGCACAGAGTGATCAAGAATGTCTTGTTTGAGAACACAGTGCTGGGCTAAGCAAAACAGTTAGATAGATGAAAATAAAACAAGAGCATAAAATGGTTATTGTAAAAATAATAATGCGAAGCCGAATAAAATATATCTAGGTTAAAGTGCACAGCGGCCTAGTGTGTTAAAATAACGTGCATGGAGCTATAACTAAAATGGCTACACAACACCCTCCCCTTGTCGGTTGAAAGTCAAACTAAAATCTCTTTGCTAAAAGCTCAACCTAAGATATGTATAAAAACCACGTCATCATCAAACAGACTTTATTCGACTTTCAACAAGCCATAAAAGTATCAAATAATAACACATTTAGTAATAAATATGTATAAGAAAAATTATAAATAAATAGGGAAAGTAATAAAACACATCCTTAAATCATTCAAGGACAGGTATATAAAACTTGATAAATTTACATCAGTGCAAAATCGAGTTCCATTACAGTATTTTCTAGAGAGTGAGGAGTTTACCGGAGATTCCAGATATTCAAATAAAATTAGTTCAGTACGCCCATAGACTTCCTTACAGAGAGTACTGTACATAAAAAGTTTGCTAAAATTCCACACATTTCAATAGAGGATAAAATCTGTAAGCTGAAATACGTGTCGCGGCACTGACGCAAATTAGTCGATCTTAAAAAAGGCAATAAGAAACATTTTCTTGGTATATCATAAAATTTACAAAAGAGGACCACATGCATTGTAGATTGGGGAGCTTTCGCATCACATGGACATGCTCTTAAAACTGTACTCCAGTCACTCATAATCGGAAGGGTTACTAGCCGATGGAAGATATTTAAGCGGAATCTTGTAAGAACAAATCGATGTCGGGGATTTACCACGCTTACTAGGTAAGGCTGGACTGCATCCGTCGACAGAATTAGTTGGTTAGACATTACTGTAGATTTTTTTGATTCCACTTCCCATCTCTGTTCATCCAAACCAAACCAAAACCACGTCAATCTGGACAAGTTAAAAGGACAAACAAGCATACTACGTGGCAATTTAAAAACATGAGCATGTGACGTATAATCGAATCAAGAAGACATGTCAATTTAGAAAAGTTCTAAACTAGGTACGAGTCATGGAGAACAGGGGATCTTCCTCTCCGGCAGATGTTAAAGCCAGAAAGTTCTCGCAAAAAAGGATCAAGGAGCAGGTGTGTTCCATAACCCCAGTGTCAACCAAGGCGGCATCCCGTGGAATGCCCATTGATGAGTTGTCGACAACTTCCTCCAGGAAGGGTAACTCATAATTAGCTTCACGCAGCAAACGCAACCTCAATGCGCATGTCTCGTAATGAACCCTCAGCGAGAACATCAACAGATCAACATCTACTGTAGGCAAGCGCTGCTGTGAAAGACAGACTTCCAGTGCATGTTCAAAAGAGCACCAGAGGCACCGAAACACGGGCTACACACAACGCAAAACTGGTCTGAATGACAAAGACCAGTCACACTCCAATTGCTCCAGGAGTGTTGTTCCAAAATGCTGCATCATACGCTCACAACACAGCCACGCTGATGGGAGCGCCATCATTTTTCCTCGTTGTGGTGGGACAACAATTGCGCATAAACAACAGCAACAGCAGGATGCCAGCTAATAAAGCCAAAGTTATCGGAAATCCCCCAAAAATACTACTGAAAACTGAGCGGATAGCCTTAGGTATCAAACCGAATATGGAGGAGAAGGTGTGAACGAAACCAGAACAAACAGCTTTGAAAAAATGTGCGATTCCATTTATACTGGATGCATTAAATATTCGTCCCACGAGTTCACCAAAGTGTCTCGGAAAGTTCGTATTTAACAGGGACCGTATTTCTGCTGATGACCTTGCTACTTGAAGTGCGTAGGTCTCGCGCGCAGATGTAAGGGCCACATGCTTTTGAAACAATAAAGCCTTGAGTCTACTTAACTTGTCGAAATTCACGTTTGAAGTAGCAACGTGAGGCCAAATATCAGCTACCTCCTTAAATTTTGTGGGGGAAAACAGTACGTACCCACAGCATATAACGACCTTAGAGACCGAAACAACGTAAACTATTCCGGCCCGCATGCCACAACAGCCTTCACTATTAAGAAGGACGTAGCTGCCGTTTGAAAGCACCTGGAACGTAGGTCTAATCAAGGGGACTGGGACTCCCTTCAGATAACATGCCAAGTTTGCAGCAGAGGCGTTACACGCCCCATGCAAGGACAGCTGTTTACAAACCATTGAATGGCTGACTGAAGTCTTGCATTCACTAGCGCTAAGAAAGACCTCTTTCATGCCATTGAAGCATTTGTATGAGAAGGGAAGCTCCCACAACTCATGAATGTAACTATCTCCCAGTTTTTCATATCTGCCTACCGGAATGTGTTTTAAACAGGAGGTGAATTGTAGTGTAGAAATAGGCAGATTAATGACCCCATGTATTAACCACTCAGCAGATGGTATTTCGGCCATAGTAAAAGGCAACTTTTCTAGTTTCTTGATGTTGAGCATGACATAAGTAGCTTCCTTCTTAGCCATTAGATGTTGTTGTCACGTTAAATTAAAAGAAGAAAATATCTCCCTTGCACTGACGTGCTGTGTAAGGAAATGCCTCCTTGGCATGGTTACCCCCTGACTTTTTGCCTTTGCTGATGCTATGTTTTGATTTGAAAGTGTGCTGAGGCCTGCTAACCAGGCCCCAGCACCAGTGTTCTTTCCCTAACCTGTACTTTTGTTTTCACAATTGGCACACCCTGGCATCCAGGTAAGTCCCTTGTAACTGGTACTCCTGGTACCAAGGGCCCTGATGCCAGGGAAGGTCTCTAAGGGCTGCAGCATATCTTATGCCACCCTGGGGACCCCTCACTCAGCACAGACACACTGCTTGCCAGCTTGTGTGTGCTGGTGAGGACAAAACGAGTAAGTCGACATGGCACTCCCCTCAGGGTGCCATGCCAACCTCACACTGCCTATGCAGTATAGATAAGTCACCCCTCTAGCAGGCCTTACAGCCCTAAGGCAACGTGCACTATACCATAGGTGAGGGCACCAGTGCATGAGCACTGTGCCCCTACAGTGTCTAAGCCAAACCTTAGACATTGTAAGTGCACGGTAGCCATAAGAGTATATGGTCTGGGAGTCTGTCAAACACGAACTCCACAGCACCATAATGGCTACACTGAAAACTGGGAAGTTTGGTATCAAACTTCTCAGCACAATAAATGCACACTGATGCCAGTGTACATTTTATTGTAACATACACCCCAGAGGGCACCTTAGAGGTGCCCCCTGAAACCTTAACCAACTACCTGTGTAAGCTGACTGGTTTTAGCAGCCTGCCACACTCGAGACATGTTGCTGGCCACATGGGGAGAGTGCCTTTGTCACTCTGTGGCTAGTAACAAAGCCTGCACTGGGTGGAGATGCTTATCACCTCCCCTTGCAGGAGCTGTAACACCTGGCGGTGAGCCTCAAAGGCTCACCCCCTTTGTTCCAGCACCACAGGGCATTCCAGCTAGTGGAGTTGCCCGCCCCCTCCGGCCACGGCCCCACTTTTGGCGGCAAGGCCGGAGGAGATAATGAGAAATACAAGGAGGAGTCACTGGCCAGTCAGGACAGCCCCTAAGGCAACCTGAGCTGAAGTGACTCTGACTTTTAGGAATCCTCCATCTTGCAGATGGAGGATCCCCCCAATAGGGATAGGAATGTGACCCCCTCCCCTTGGGAGGAGGCACAAAGAGGGTGTAGCCACCCTCAGGGCTAGTAGCCATTGGCTACTGCCCTCCCTGACCTAAACACACCCCTAAATTCTGTATTTAGGGGCTCCCCAGAACCTAGGAACTCACATTTCCTGCAACCTAAGAAGAAGAGGACTGCTGAGCTGAAAAACCCTGCACAGAAGACGGAGACACCAACTGCTTTGGCCCCAGCTCTACCGGCCTGTCTCCCCACTTCGAAAAGACACTGCTCCAGCGACGCTTTCCCCAGGACCAGTGACCTCTGAATCCTCAGAGGACTGCCCTGCTCTAGAAGGACCAAGAAACTCCTGAGGACAGCGGCTCTGTTCATCCAAGACTGCAACTTTGTTTCCAAAGAAGCAACTTCAAGACAACTGCGTTTCCTGCCGGAAGCGTGAGACTTGCAACTCTGCACCCGACGCCCCCGGCTCGACTTGTGGAGAAACAACACTTCAGGGTGGACTCCCCGGCGACTCCGAGACTGTGAGCAACCAGAGTTGCCCCCCCTGAGACCCCACAGCGACGCCTGCAGAGGGAATCCCGAGGCTCCCCCTGACCGCGACTGAGCTGCTGGTGTGGTAACTTTGGGGTTGCTCTGAACCCCCAACAGTGGGCTACCTTGGACCCAAACTTGAACCCCGTAGGTGGTTTACTTACCTACAAAAACTAACAAATACTTACCTCCCCCAGGAACTATCAAAAATTGCAGTGTGTCTAGTTTTAAAATAGCTATATGTGATTTATTTGAAAAGTATATATGCTATTGTGATTATTCAAAGTTCCTAAAGTACTTACCTGCAATACCTTTCATTTGAAGTATTACATGTAAAATTTGAACCTGTGGTTCTAAAATAAACTAAGAAAATATATTTTTCTATACAAAAACCTATTGGCCTGGAAATGTCTCTGAGGGGGTCATTCTGACCTTGGCGGTCCATGACCGCCATGGCGGAGTGCGGCGGAAGCACCGCCAACAGGCTGGCGGTGCTTCCTGGGCGATTCTGACCGCGGCGGTAAAGCCGAGGTCGGAAAAGGGGAGCCGGCGGTTTCCCGCCGGTTTCCCGCTGGCCCAGGGAACCCGCCATGGCGGCGCTGCTTGCAGCACCGCCATGGGGATTCCGACCCCCTTCCCGCCAGCCTGTTTCTGGCGGTGTCCACCGCCAGAACCAGGATGGCGGGAACGGGTGCCGTGGGGCCCCTGGGGGCCCCTGCACTGCCCATGCCACTGGCATGGGCAGTGCAGGGGCCTCTAACAGGGCCCCACAGAGATTTTCACTGTCTGCTTAGCAGACAGTGAAAATCGCGACGGGTGCCACTGCACCCATCGCACCCCTTCAACTCCGCCGGCTCCATTCCGAGCCGGCTTCATTGTTGAAGGGGCTGTTCCGCTGGGCCGGCCGGCGGTCTTCTGGCGGTCGCCCGCTGGCCCCGCGGGAAAGGCAAAATGGCCGCCGCGGTCTTTTGACCGCGGAGCGGTCTTTCGGCGGGAACCGCTTGGCGGGCGGCGACCGCCGACCGCCGCGGTCAGAATGACCGCCTGAGTGTGTGTTCCTCATTTATTGCCTGTGTATGTACAACAAATGCTTAACACTACTCCTTTGATAAGCCTACTGCTCGACCACACTACCACTAAATAGAGCATTAGTATTATCTCTTTTTGCCACTATCTTACCTCGAAGGGGAACCCTTGGAGTCTGTGCATACTATTCCTTACTTTGAAATAGTGCATACAGAGCCAACTTCCTACATTGGTGGATCAGCGGTGGGGTACAAGACTTTGCATTTGCTGGACTAGTCAGCCAATACCTGATCACACAACAAATTCCAAAAATTGTCATTAGAAATTGATTTTTTGCAATTTGAACTATTTTTCTAAATTCTTAAAAGTCCTGCTAGGGCCTTGTGTTAGTCCCTGTTAGCATTTCTTTTAGAGTTTAAAAGTTTTGTGAAAGTTTGAATTAGATTCTAGAACTAGTTTAGATTCTTAAAAAGTATTCCAACTTTTAGAAACATAATGCCTGGTGCAGATGTGAATATGGAGGAACTCGACCTCACACCTTACCTCCATCTTAAGATGAGGGAGCTAAGGTCACTCTGCAAAATAAAGAAAATCACAATTGGCTCAAGACCCTCCAAACAACAGCTCCAGGAGCTTTTGGCAGAGTATGAAAAAGCCAACCCCTCTGAGGATGACAACCCAGAGGATGATGATAGTGAACTGGAGGAGAATTCCCCCCTCCCAGTCCTAACTAGGGAACCCAGGGACCCTCAATCCCTGATTCCAACTGTGATAGCCAAAGATGCTGCTTCCCTCACAGGAGAGGCCAGCACCTCTGAAATCACTGAGGATAGCCTCAGTGAAGAGGACCTCCTGTTAGCCAGGATGGCCAAAAGATTGGCTTTGGAAAGACAGATCCTAGCCATAGAAAGGGAAAGACAAGAGATGGGCCTAGGTCCCATCAATGGTGGCAGCAACATAAATAGGGTCAGAGATTCTCCTGACATGTTGAAAATCCCTAAAGGGATTGTAACTAAATATGAAGATGGTGATGACATCACCAAATGGTTCACAGCTTGTGAGAGGGCTTGTGTAACCAGAAAAGTAAGCAGATCTCACTGGGGTGCTCTCCTTTGGGAAATGTTCACTGGAAAGTGTAGGGATAGACTCCTCACACTCTCTGGAAAAGATGCAGAATCTTATGACCTCATGAAGGGAACCCTGATTGAGGGCTTTGGATTCTCCACTGAGGAGTATAGAATTAGATTCAGGGGGGCTCAAAAAAACCTCGAGCCAGACCTGGGTTGATTTTGTGGACTACTCAGTGAAAACACTGGATGGTTGCATTCAAGGCAGTGGTGTAAATGATTATGATGGGCTGTACAATTTATTTGTGAAAGAACACCTATTGAGTAATTGTTCAAATGATAAACTGCATCAGCATCTGGGAGACCTAGGACCAATTTCTCCCCAAGAATTGGGAAAGAAGGCGGACCATTGGGTCAAGACTAGGGTGACCAAGACTTCCACAGGGGGTGACCAAAAGAAAGGGGTCACAAAGCCTCCCCAGGGGAAGAGTGTTGAGACATCCAAAAACAAAAATAGTAAAGAGTCTTCTTCAGGCCCCCAAAAACCTGCACAGGAGGGTGGGCCCAGAGCCTCTTCACAAAACAATTTTGGGTACAAGGGTAAAAACTTTGATCCCAAAATGGCCTGGTGTCGTAGCTGTAATCAGCCTGGACACCAAACTGGAGACAAGGCCTGTCCCAAGAAAAGTACCACTTCCAACTCCACTCCAGCTAACACTGGAATGGCTAGTCTCCAAGTGGGATCAACAGTGTGCCCAGAGCAAATCAGGTGTCACACTGGGGGCTACATTAGTCTCTGAGGGTGGGGTGGATTTAGCCACACTGGCTGCCTGGCCTCCTAACATGCAAAAATACACGCAGCAGCTCTTAATTAATGGGACAAGTGTAGAAGGCCTGAGGGATACAGGTGCCAGTGTCACCATGGCGACAGAGAAACTGGTTTCCCCTGGTCAATACCTGGCTGGACAAACTTATCCAGTCATCAACGCTGACAATCAGACTAGAGTACATCCCATGGCTATGGTAACTTTAGAGTGGGGAGGGGTCAATGGCCTGAAACAGGTGGTGGTCTTCTCAAATATCCCAGTAGACTGTTTGCTTGGAAATGACCTGGAGTCCTCAGCATGGGCTGAGGTAGAACTGAAAACCCATGCAGCCATGCTGGGTATACCTGAACTGGTGTGTGTCAAGACAAGGGCACAGTGCAAGGCTCAGGGTGAAAAAGTAGAGCTGGAGTCTGAAAAAAGGGCCCAGCCTACCAAGAGAAAAGGAAAGACAACTGGGAAACCAGCTGCAACACAACAACAAAAAGAGAACCTCTCTTCTCAGGAAGAAGTTCTGCCCTCTGAGGGAACTGAGCCTATGGAGTTAGAACCTTATCAGGTTGAGCTCTTAGGCCCAGGGGGACCCCCAAGGGAACAGTTGTGTAAGGGACAAGAAACCTGTCTCTCTCTTGAAGGCCTTAGGCAGCAAGTTGCTGAAGAGTCCAATGACAAGAAAACTGGAACACATAGGGTCTATTGGGAAGATGGACTCCTTTACACTGAGGCAAGAGATCCCAAACCTGGTGCCACTAGGAGAGTGGTAGTGCCTCAGGAGTTTAGAGAGTTCATACTGACCTTAGCCCATGATATTCCCCTTGCTGGGCATTTGGGACAAACCAAGACGTGGGAGAGACTAGTCAACCACTTCTACTGGCCCAAAATGTCCCAGAAAGTCAAGGAGTTTTGTGTCTCCTGTACCACCTGTCAAGCCAGTGGTAAGACAGGTGGACATCCAAAGGCCCCCCTCATTCCACTTCCAGTGGTGGGGGTCCCCTTTGAAAGAGTGAGTGTGG
Organism: Pleurodeles waltl; assembly: GCF_031143425.1. Classification (NCBI taxonomy): domain Eukaryota; kingdom Metazoa; phylum Chordata; class Amphibia; order Caudata; family Salamandridae; genus Pleurodeles; species Pleurodeles waltl. Next base: position 763,543,884 of record NC_090448.1, on the reverse strand, counting down.
ACATAGTGGGTCCACTTGAACCTCCCACAGCCTCAGGGAATATGTACATACTAGTAGTAGTGGATCATGCTACTAGATACCCTGAAGCTATTCCCCTTAGGTCGACTAATGCCCCTGCAGTAGCCAAGGCCCTCATTGGTATTTTTACCAGAGTGGGTTTCCCTAAGGAGGTGGTGTCTGGCAGAGGTACCAACTTCATGTCAGCAGACCTGAAACACATGTGGAATGAGTGTGGAGTGACTTATAAATTCACTACACCCTACCATCCACAAACTAATGGCCTTGTTGACAGATTCAGCAAGACATTAGAGGGCATGATCATGGGGCTCCCTGAAAAACTCAAAAGGAGATGGGATGTCCTCTTGCCATGTCTGCTTTTCGCTTACAGAGAGGTGCCTCAGAAGGGAGTAGGGTTCTCACCCTTTGAACTTCTGTTTGGCCACCCTGTAAGGGGACCACTAGCTCTTGTGAAAGAAGGCTGGGAGAGACCTCTTCATGAGCCTAAACAAGACATAGTGGACTATGTACTTGGCCTACGTTCAAGGATGGCAGAGTACATGGAAAAGGCAAGTAAAAACCTTGAGGCCAGCCAACAGCTCCAGAAGTTTTGGTATGACCAAAAGGCTGCAATGGTTGAATTTCAACCAGGGCAGAAAGTCTGGGTTTTGGAGCCTGTGGCTCCCAGGGCACTTCAGGACAAATGGAGTGGCCCTTACCCAGTGCTAGAGAAGAAGAGTCAGGTCACCTAACCGGTGGACTTAGGCACTAGCAGGAGCCCCAAGAGGGTGATCATGTGAACCGCCTTAAGCTCTTCCATGACAGGGCTGATGTGAATCTGTTGATGGTAACAGATGAGGACCAGGAAGCTGAGAGGGAACCTCTCCCTGATCTCCTATCATCAAACCCTAAAGATGGTTCAGTAGATGGAGTGATCTATTCAGACACCCTCTCTAGCCAACAGCAATCTGACTGTCGGAAGGTCCTGCAACAATTTGCTGAGCTCTTTTCCCTAACCCCTGGTCAGACACACCTGTGTACCCATGATGTGGACACAGGAGACAGCATGCCTGTCAAAAACAAAATATTCAGACAGTCTGACCAAGTGAAGGAAAGCATCAAGGTTGAAGTCCACAAGATGCTGGAATTGGGAGTGATTGAGCACTCTGACAGCCCCTGGGCTAGCCCAGTGGTCTTAGTCCCCAAACCTCACACCAAAGATGGAAAGAGAGAGATGAGGTTTTGTGTGGACTACAGAGGACTTAATTCTGTCACCAAGACAGATGCCCATCCCATTCCAAGGGCTGATGAACTGATTGATAAATTAGGGGCTGCCAAATTCTTAAGTACCTTTGACTTAACAGCAGGGTACTGGCAAATCAAAATGGCACCAGGAGCAAAAGAAAAGACAGCATTCTCCATACCTGATGGGCAATATCAGTTTACTGTTATGCCCTTTGGTTTAAAGAATGCCCCTGCCACCTTCCAAAGGTTGGTGAATCAAGTCCTTGCTGGTTTGGAGTCCTTTAGTGCAGCTTATCTTGACGATATTGCTGTCTTTAGCTCCAGCTGGCAGGATCACCTGGTCCACCTGAAGAAGGTTTTGAAGGCTCTGCAATCTGCAGGCCTCTCTATCAAGGCATCCAAATGCCAGATAGGGCAGGGAACTGTGGTTTACTTGGGACACCTTGTGGGAGGAGGCCAAGTTCAGCCACTCCAGCCTAAGATCCAGACTATTCTGGACTGGGCAGCTCCAAAAACCCAGACTCAAGTCAGGGCATTCCTTGGCTTGACTGGGTATTACAGGAGGTTTGTGAAGGGATATGGATCCATAGTGACAGCCCTCACAGAACTTATCTCCAAGAAAATGCCCAAGAAGGTAAACTAGACTGTAGAATGCCAACAGGCCTTTGACACCCTGAAACAAGCAATGTGCACAGCACCAGTTCTAAAAGCTCCAGATTACTCCTAGCAGTTCATTGTGCAGACAGATACCTCTGAACATGGGATAGGGGCAGTTTTGTCCCAAACAAATGATGATGGCCTTGACCAGCCTGTTGCTTTCATTAGCAGGAGGTTACTCCCCAGGGAGCAGCGTTGGAGTGCCATTGAGAGGGAGGCCTTTGCTGTGGTTTGGTCCCTGAAGAAGCTGAGACCATACCTCTTTGGTACTCACTTTGTAGTTCAAACTGACCACAGACCTTTCAGATGGCTGATGCAAATGAAAGGTGAAAATCCAAAACTGTTGAGGTGGTCCATATCCCTACAGGGAATGGACTTTATAGTGAAACACAGACCTGGGACTGCCCATGCCAATGCAGATGGCCTTTCCAGGTTCTTCCACTTAGAAAATGAAGACTCTCTGGGGAAAGGTTAGTCTCATCCTCTTTCATTTGGGGGGGGGGGTGTGTGTGTAAGGAAATGCCTCCTTGGCATGGTTACCCCCTGACTTTTTGCCTTTGCTGATGCTATGTTTTGATTTGAAAGTGTGCTAAAGGCCTGCTAACCAGGCCCCAGCACCAGTGTTCTTTCCCTAACCTGTACTTTTGTTTTCACAATTGGCACACCCTGGCATCCAGGTAAGTCCCTTGTAACTGGTACCCCTGGTACCAAGGGCCCTGATGCCAGGGAAGGTCTCTAAGGGCTGCAGCATATCTTATGCCACCCTGGGGACCCCTCACTCAGCACAGACACACTGCTTGCCAGCTTGTGTGTGCTGGTGAGGACAAAACGAGTACGTCGACATGGCACTCCCCTCAGGGTGCCATGCCAACCTCACACTGCCTATGCAGTATAGATAAGTCACCCCTCTAGCAGGCCTTACAGCCCTAAGGCAGGGTGCACTATACCATAGGTGAGGGCAGCAGTGCATGAGCACTGTGCCCCTACAGTGTCTAAGCCAAACCTTAGACATTGTAAGTGCAGGGTAGCCATAAGAGTATATGGTCTGGGAGTCTGTCAAACACGAACTCCACTGCACCATAATGGCTACACTGAAAACTGGGAAGTTTGGTATCAAACTTCTCAGCACAATAAATGCACACTGATGCCAGTGTACATTCTATTGTAACATACACCCCAGAGGGCACCTTAGAGGTGCCCCCTGAAACCTTAACCAACTACCTGTGTAGGCTGACTGGTTTTAGCAGCCTGCCGCACTCGAGACATGTTGCTGGCCACATGGGGAGAGTGCCTTTGTCACTCTGTGGCTAGTAACAAAGCCTGCACTGGGTGGAGATACTTATCACCTCCCCCTTGCAGGAGCTGTAACACCTGGCGGTGAGCCTCAAAGGCTCACCCCCTTTGTTCCAGCACCACAGGGCATTCCAGCTAGTGGAATTGCCCGCCCCCTCCGTCCACGGCCCCACTTTTGGCGGCAAGGCCGGAGGAGATAATGAGAAAAACAAGGAGGAGTCACTGGCCACTCAGGACAGCCCCTAAGGCAACCTGAGCTGAAGTGACTCTGACTTTTAGGAATCCTCCATCTTGCAGATGGAGGATCCCCCCAATAGGGATAGGAATGTGACCCCCTCCCCTTGGGAGGAGGCACAAAGAGGGTGTAGCCACCCTCAGGGCTAGTAGCCATTGGCTACTGCCCTCCCTGACCTAAACACACCCCTAAATTCTGTATTTAGGGGCTCCCCAGAACCTAAGAACTCAGATTTCCTGCAACCTAAGAAGAAGAGGACTGCTGAGCTGAAAAACCCTGCATAGAAGACGGAGACACCAACTGCTTTGGCCCCAGCTCTACCGGCCTGTCTCCCCACTTCGAAAAGACACTGCTCCAGCGACGCTTTCCCCAGGACCAGTGACCTCTGAATCCTCAGAGGACTGCCCTGCTCTAGAAGGACCAAGAAACTCCTGAGGACAGCGGCTCTGTTCATCCAAGACTGCAACTTTGTTTCCAAAGAAGCAACTTCAAGACAACTGCGTTTCCCGCCGGAAGTTTGAGACTTGCAACTCTGCACCCGACGCCCCCGCTCGACTTGTGGAGAAACAACACTTCAGGGAGGACTCCCCGGCGACTCCAAGACTGTAAGTAACCAGAGTTGCCCCCCCCTGAGCCCCCACAGCGACACCTGCAGAGGGAATCCCGAGGCTCCCCCTGACCGCGACTGCCTGACTCCCAGATCCCGACGCCTGGAAAAGACCCTGCACCCGCAGCCCCCAGGACCTGAAGGATCGGAACTCCAGTGCAGGAGTGACCCCCAGGAGGCCCTCTCCCTTGCCCAGGTGGTGGCTACCCCGAGGAGCCCCCCCTTGCCTGCCTGCATTGCTGAAGAGACCCCTTGGTCTCCAATTGATTCCAATTGAAAACCCGACGTGTGTTTGCACACTGCACCCGGCCGCCCCTGTGCCGCTGAGGGTGTACTTTCTGTGTGGACTTGTGTGTCCCCCGGTGCCCTACAAAACCCGCCTGGTCTGCCCTCCGAAGACGCGGGTACTTACCTGCTGGCAGACTGGAACCGGGGCACCCCCTTCTCCATTGAAGCCTATGCGTTTTGGGCACCACTTTGAACTCTGCACCTGACCGGCCCTGAGCTGCTGGTGTGGTAACTTTGGGGTTGCTCTGAACCCCCAACGGTGGGCTACCTTAGACCCAAACTTGAACCCCGTACGTGGTTTACTTACCTACAAAAACTAACAAATACTTACCTCCCCCAGGAACTGTCGAAAATTGCACTGTCTAGTTTTAAAATAGCTATATGTGATTTATTTGAAAAGTATATATACTATTGTGATTATTCAAAGTTCCTAAAGTACTTACCTGCAATACCTTTCATTTGAAGTATTACATGTAAAATTTGAACCTGTGGTTTTTAAAATAAACTAAGAAAAGATATTTTTCTGTACAAAAACCTATTGGCCTGGAATTGTCTCTGAGTGTGTGTTCCTCATTTATTGCCTGTGTATGTACAACAAATGCTTAACACTACTCCTTTGATAAGCCTACTGCTCGACCACACTACCACAAAATAGAGCATTAGTATTATTTCTTTTTGCCACTATCTTACCTCGAAGGGGAACCCTTGGACTCTGTGCATACTATTCCTTACTTTGAAATAGTGCATACAGAGCCAACTTCCTACATGCTGCCATGGGAGGCGACCCACCTTCAATGTCTGAAGTGTCCAACCTAACTGCATAATGGACCTGATCTGACTTTGTCCATGGTTTAAAGAAGACATATCTGATTGTATAATGTCTATAGCAGAAGAGACAATAATATTTATGGTATATATCCGGTCGAACAAGGTGTTAAACCCATTATAAACAACAGCTAATGCCTTTTTTAGATTTTCCTGATCTATTTGCCTTAACCGGGCAGCAGCATCTTGTTGGGAAAGTTTCCAAATCTCATTGTATACTGCATATAGGAAACGCTTCCTATGTGGTGTTCTGGGGCCTGACAAGATATCTTGTAAGTCAGTGGAGTTAGACAGGAGACTGAGGTGTTCTCTAACCGCATCTAGTGAGGATGATCTTAGCCACTGCTAGCATAATTCTCCCACACTATAAGTTGTAATTATACCCTCATGCTCTGATGATATATAGCGAGGGTCTGGCCTACTCGTCCTAAAACCCCCGAGGAGTTAATAAAACATTGATGACACCCATTGGTATCTATTGACCACAATAACCACCCTCCAGGTCGTGTCAGTGAATCATTAAATGTACCATTCTGGACCCACTCATCAAGCTCATTTTCAGTTGCATTTGTATATTTTTGCCATTTATAAAACTTTGCGGGGGCAGGTATACTGGGCATATTCAATTCCCTAATTTTAGCTAAGCCTAAACAACTTGTCTGTTGTGCCGTTTCGTTTAAAAAATCATTTGTACAGGAATAAGGCATGCTCTAAACAGTGTTTCCTTTCCCTTAACTTGCCAATTTCTTGTTCCCCACACACTTTTCAGATCAACTGATTTAAGCCAATATTCTGTGGTGATGTGGTTAGAACCTGGACGTGTCACTTGGAATCCTGTGACATCGTATAGTGTGATGTCACAGAATTCCAGGAGTGAGACGGTGAGAAGCGACGGTTGGTTGCGGTGCCTGTGCCCCTTTTCTACGACTATTGATCTTATTTGTTTTATTTGAATAAAGATACTCATCATAAAACGTATTCACGACGACTCATTTCAAGTGGTGACGAGTGGAAGGAACCAAGATGCTCAGGAACAGAAATGAACTCTGAATTTTCGAAGTAATTGTGGAACCAAGAGAAGTTTTGAAAATACAGATCGGGTGTTTTTTACGGCAAGAACGCCAAGTACAGTAACTGCTGTGGAGGTGTGGGGGGCACAGAGTTTTTACGTCTAGAAGGCAGTTACGAATTAGTTTGTTAGCTGCAGCGCGAGACAATCTGAACCGGTTTAAGGCGCTCGTGCAGCAAACAGTGAAACAGACTGTCGCGCGCATGATACACACGTGCGCAAATTGTGTATTCAGGAGCTCGCGCGGCAAACATTTTAACAACATGGTACACGCGCATTAATCGGGTACTTCATCGATTAAGGATCAAAGTTAAAGTTATTTAAGCAAGCAGAAACTGTGATTCTCACCTTCGGCTTTCAACTGTTCTTCAGGTTCCGGTGTTACTGTTTTTTTGTGCATTTCCTGTTAGTAACTTGTCAGCAACATAGAAAAAGGACTCAAGTTTTTTGGCACTTTTCTTGTCGGCCATCTTACATTGGGAAGAACATATGTAAAAACAAAAGAAGGGAAAGAAGATCAATTTTTTTTTACACATTGTTTTTTTAAATACATTTTTGGAAGTATTTTTGTTTAGACATTTGCAACTTATTGGACAATGCAGAATATTCAACCACCTGCTCCTTCCTTGCAAGATCCCGGTGATCCTCCTCTGGAATGGAAACTGTGATTGCGATCTTTTAAAGCTTTTCTAGGAGCTATCGAAGGTCATAGATTCAGACCTGAAAGAAAAAAAAGTTTAATGTATTATTATTTAGGAGTTGAAGGACAAAATATTTTGATCATCTACCTGCGTACCAAATGGGCGAAGAAGAAGAGTTAGATGAATTTGACATGGCAGTTGCACAGTTGGACAAACATTTTGTTAAAACCAAGAATATTGTAGTGCATAGATATAATTTTTTTACCAGATCGCAAAATTCAAATGAAAGTATTGATACTTTTATTACTGCATTAAAAGTATTAGCTGCAAAATGTGAATTTGAGAATTTCACATCTCAGTTGATTAGGGATCAATTGGTAGCAAGATGCTTTTCTAAGAAAATTCAGGAAAAATTACTTACGTGTAAAGATCCTTCTCTGGATAAAGCTATTGATATTGCGAAAAGTATTGAGTGTTCTCTGGAAGATGCAAAACAGTTGGAATCTTCCTTAGCAAATACAACAATATCAGGTGCAGTAACAAATATTCAGAGTGTTGACAATAAGAAGTTTTATTGTTTGGAGAAAAAACAAGATGGCTTTACGACACCTAGAACTTTTTCTACAGTTAAGTCTGGCCAGAAAACCTTCTGTTATAGATGTGGGGCTTCTTCTCATGTGTCTTCTTTCAAAAATTGTCCTGCAGTTGGCCAACAATGTAGGAATTGCAACAAAACTGGTCATTTTTCTCGAGTTTGCAGAGGTTCTCGGAAGAACAATGTCCGCTGTGTTCTTAATGATGATATTCAAATGGAACAACAAGACAAGAAGAGTTTATATTGATGGTCAAAGAGTCTGGGCATACAAGTAACAAGTTGATTGTGGATCCTGACATTCTTGTATCAATAGAAGGGGTGGCTATTAAGTTGTTAGTAGACACGGGAGCCCGCATTACTATTGTGTCAAAAGATAAATATGATGAATTTTGGAGAGCGAAACCACTATGTAGTCCTAATGTTTCCACAATTGCTTTTGAAGGGAGTAGAATTGATCTACTGGGTTATTTTTGTGCGTCACTAACCATTTATAATGAAACTATTCATGGGAAAGTCTATGTGGCTAAAAAGGGAATCAATGTCTTAGGATTGATTCACCAGGCTGAATTTAATATAGTTATCAAACCAGGACAAGAAATACCTGTGTATATTGAAAAGAACAGATCAAGCCATGTGAACACTATTGCAGAGGGGACAAGCAAATGGCAACAGAAATTCCAAAGATTATTTCAAAACAAATTAGGAAAGATAACTAACTTTACACACACCATTAAACTTAAACAAAATGCAGTTCCTGTCAAACATAGATTAAGGAATGTACCTTTCAGTATAAGGACAGAATTGTCAAACCTGTTACAAGATTTGTGTGAACAAGGTGTAATAGAGAAAGTTGAGAGCACTTTGTGGTTGTCTCCAATTGTTTTAACTAAGAAGAGTTCAGGGGACTTAAGAATGTGTGTGGACTTGAGAAGCTTGAATAAGGAAATTTGGGTAGACAATTTTCCTTTACCAAGGATTGAAGATTTGATCACAAAAGTTGGGGTGTCTAGCTGGTTTACAAAATTGGACTTAAAATCAGCTTACCATCAAGTAGAGCTTGATGCTAGTTCCAGACATTTGACGGCCTTTGTAACACCTGATGGCACATTTCAGTTCTGTAGGCTGCCTTTTGGTTTAGCTTCGGCAGCGGCAGTTTTTCAGAGACTTATGTCCAGTATGTTCAGTGATAATCCAAATGTAGTTGTCTTCCAGGACGATATTTTGTTTTTTTCGGACACCGAATTAGCACATAATAAAGTTTTAGAAAATGTTTTAAGCACATTAGAAGTTAGAGGGGTAACCTTAAGGGAAGAGAAGTGTGTGTTCAAGTCAAGGGAGGTTGAGTACCTGGGTCATATCTTATCTGAGCAAGGGATTAAACCAAAGCCGGGTTTAGTAAGAAGTATTTTAGAGGCACCTCCTCCTAAAACTAAAGAACAATTGTTGTCATTTTTAGGAGTATGTGAATTTTATGCAAAATTTCTGAAATTTTTTGCCAATACCACTGAGTGTTTTAGAGCTCTGCTTAGGAAAAATTCGATTTTTGCTTGGTCAGATGAGTGCAACAAAGCTTTTGAAAAAGTTAAACAAGACATCATTAAAGCACCAGTGTTGCGACCTTTTACAGAAGGTTTGCAAACTGTGGTTACGGTGGATGCTTGTGAATATGGTTTAGGTGCTGTTTTAACACAAATTTCAAGTGATGGTTTTGAAAGGACTATAGGGTTTGCATCGAGAACCCTAAGCTTAGTGGAGCGCAAATACTCAGTGATAGAGAAAGAACTGTTGGCATGTGTATGGAGTGTTGAGAAATTTAAACCATATTTGTGGGGCAGACAATTTATCTTAAAAACAGATCATAGGCCTTTGGTAGACATATTATCAGGGAGAAAGATTAAACGTTCTACAGCTAGAATTGCCAGGTTATCTGCCAAACTATTAGAATTCAATTTCTCTGTTGAGTATATACCTGGTGGGAAAAACAGTAGGGCCGATTTTCTGTCTCGATTACCGATCAAAGAGGATGATGAAGAAGAGTGGGAAACAGAGATTGAAGAATGTTTTGTAGCTTACATTTCTGAAGGTTGTAAATCTTTAGATGAGGAAAGTTGGATTGAGTCAGTGAAGAAGGATGACTTATTAAGTGAAGTGATGTGTTTGGTGAAGTCTGGATGGCCCAAAGAGAAAAATCTTTCACCGGATCTTCAACCATTTTGGAAGGTGTCAGATGAATTATCTAGTGAGGGTGACAAATTGGTGAGGAGTGATAAACTTATTCCTCCTGAAAGTATGAGAAGGGATTTAATTGTTAGCGCTCATTCTGGTCATTTAGGTGCGACCATCACGAAGAGGAAGTTGAGATCAGATTTTTGGTGGCCCAGAATGGAGAAAGAGATAGAGGAGTATGTAAGGAGTTGTACTAAGTGCTCCATGAGTGACAAGGTTTTGATCACTGGGAGAGACACAGAGGGGGTCATTCTGACCCCGGCGGTCTAAGACCGCCGGGGCCAGGGTCGGCGGGAGCACCGCCGACAGGCCGGCGGTGCCCCGCAGGGCATTCTGACTGCGGCGGTAAAGCCGCGGTCGGACCGGCAACACTGGCGGTCTCCCGCCAGTGTACCGCCGCCCTTTGGAATCCTCCAAGGCGGCGCAGCTAGCTGCGCCGCCGAGGGGATTCCGACCCCCCCCTACCGCCATCCAGTTCCCGGCGGTCCGCCCGCCGGGAACCGGATGGCGGTAGGGGGGGTCGCGGGGCCCCTGGGGGCCCCTGCAGTGCCCATGCCACTGGCATGGGCACTGCAGGGGCCCCCGTAAGAGGGCCCCTACAAGTATTTCACTGTCTGCTTGGCAGACAGTGAAATACGCGACGGGTGCAACAGCACCCGTCGCACCTTCCCACTCCGCCGGCTCGATTACGAGCCGGCATCCTCGTGGGAAGGGAGTTTTTCCCTGGGCTGGCGGGCGGTCTTTTGGCGACCGCCCGCCAGCCCAGGGAAAAACTTAGAATACCCTCCGCGGTCTACTGACCGCGGTGCGGTATTTCGGAGGGGGGAACTCTGGCGGGCGGCCTCTGCCGCCCGCCAGAGTTAGAATGACCCCCAGATTCTTTTGTGCCATCTCCAGCTAGAGCTTGGCAAAAGCTAGGTCTAGATTTCTTGGGTCCGTACCTTGTCTTACCACCTGATATGAGGTACTTTATAGTCATAATTGACCATCTTTCAAGATGGGTTGAGGTAGAATTTGTCAGGGCTCCTACCACCCAAAGTGTTATCAATTGCTTAAGGAACATTTTTATTCGTGAAGGTTTTCCTGAACAAATCTTGACTGATAATGGTGTTCAGTTTGTTTCATCAGAAATGGTACACTTTCTAAATAAATGTGGTATTAGACACATTAGAACACCTTTATATCATCCTCAAAGCAATGGAATGGTCGAGAGGTTTAACCGAGTTTTAGTGGATTGTGTTCAAGCTGCATGTAGAAGTAATGTGTCAGTTAATCAGAGTGTTAAAGATCTGATTTGGTCTTATCGCACGACACCACATGTAGCCACTGGGAAAAGTCCTTTTGAACTCATGAGGGGCAGAGTTGCTACTACTGAATTATGCCCGTTCTGGATGGTCAAATTGTTTCATGAAGGGTCGGATGTAAAAAAAATCTGGCAAATAGCAGAGACCAATTCGAATACTAGAGGACAAAGGAAATTGTGTGGGTCACAAGACAAAAATGATGGACTGCATGTTGGAGATTGGGTGCGGGTAAAGAATCATTTGTTGGTTAGGAAAGGTATGTCAAGATTCAGGGATTCTCTGCAAATTCAAGAATTGCGTAGGAATGCAGTGAAATTGTCAGATGGTACTTGGTGGAGTACTACTAGAATAGCTTTGGACTCCACCATGAAAATGCAGGGCACAAAAAAACAATTAACGATCAATGTTCCAGCAGAAACTAGAGAGGATTTTGGGAGGAAAAGTGTGAGAGTTGGATATAAACCTGCAAAATTTCAAGATTATGTCATGACGTTAAAAAAAAATGTGTATGATCTATAGAACTTATCTGTATATGACATGTTTCTTATGAATTTCTTTGTAAGGCGGCATATCTTAAATGTTTTTTTTTAATGTTGTTTTTATTTATAGAGTTTTATGCTTAATGTTTAACCTATGTATTTATTTTGGATATAGCTTTCAAAGGGGGGAAGAAGTGTGGTGATGTGGTTAGAACCTGGACGTGTCACTTGGAATCGTGTGACATCGTATAGTGTGATGTCACAGAATTCCAGGAGTGAGACGGTGAGAAGCGACGGTTGGTTGCGGTGCCTGTGCCCCTTTTCTACGGCTATTGATCTTATTTGTTTTATTGGAATAAAGATACTCATCATAAAACGTATTCACGACGACTCATTTCATATTCATAGCCTTCTATCGATAACCGAGAAACAAAGGATTTTGAATATATACATTTCGTATTGGTCAATAACATATGTATATACTTAGTAGGTGGTACTTTAAAATAATATAACTCAGCATTCTTTTGATTGTGCCCAGAAAAATATGCAATTTTTTCAGAATATGTTTTGGAACTCCCTTGTGGTGTAGTCGGGCAATGTTCCCATTGCGTGTAATTAAAAACAGTTTTGGGACTGCTCGCTCTATGTATGAAATGGTGCCCATAATAATTATAGCAACACATATCACCATAATTTTCTTTAAACTGGTAAACATCTTCGTTTTCAAAGACAGTATAATATTGCAATTCAGTCATCATAGAATCAACTGTTTTCACATCCCAATCATCAGAAACAATGCCTGGTATCACTATATCATTCATTGATAACTTGAACACATACGGTATTTGAATAACTTCCGTGGGACCATATATATCAAACATTACTTTGTCCCAAACAATCCCATCAGGAATTGGCATTGCGGAAATGTTCACAAAAGATAAGTCTCTTCGGAATTTATGTGATGAAAAATGTGGTTTCAAAACCTCCTCCACCAGTTCCACTGTTGATCTTTCAGGAAGAAAATGACCATGTGTTAATAAGAAAAAGGTAATGACAAAACCAATCCAACGTTAGAAAGGCTAGGACAGTCAAGGAAAGCCATAAATAGTTCCATGGAAAAATAAAATAAGGTTCTTTAAGCCAGTTTATTAGCTTACGTGTACTTGACAAATCATCTGTCCAAGAGGTAAATGAGTCTGAGACATCATCGTTAAGTCAGCAAAATAACCAGAGGCAGTTCGTGCAAATGGCGTAGCCGTTATCAGTTGTGGAGTTGGTGTTTCCTGCTGTGGCACAGTATAGATAGCACCATCTGTTTGTGTTGGAGTCAAGTTGACTTGGTCAAATGTTTCTATATTAGTTGACGTTAGTGGAACTAATGCAAGATCATCTTCCACCCTCCCCAAGGTGTCGGTGTTGGTGTAAACAACTTGTAGAGGAACTTCTTCACCAGTAGTGATAGGGATTCGGGAACTACTGGATGTTCCTGTTGGTCGGCTGTGCAGGATTGGCCACATTTTGTAGTTTGACATTGTCAATGGAGACAAAACGATTTTCTTTGGCACTCCCCAATGGTGGTAGAATAACAGTTCTGGTACCGTGTATCCCTAGTACAGGGACTGGTGCTCAATGAGAAGGGCCAAATTCCTTCTTCACAGCGACTTTCTCACGTACAAGATCCCCAACTCTGGGAATCCATCTGGTAGATGTTACCGGTACATCCTTAATTCCTGTGGAGGCACCACTGTTAGAAGAATTATCATCACGGAACTGTTGCAATTCCTGTAAGACAGTGACACGTTCATTTATGTCAAAAGGCGTTTCTGCTGCCTCCACGCCATGACCATCATGATCCGGAACATACATTTGAGTTCCGAACAGGCTCTCATATGAAGTACAACCCCCCAGGGACCTTCTAAGCAGATTATATAGTGCTCTCTAGACTCCATAGAGGTGGTTCAGCCAACTAAGACCCGTACCTAGGACTCTGGCTGTTAAGGATTGCTTTAAATCATGGTTTAATCGCTCCACAACACTATTTTCCTCGGGATGAAATGGAGACGAGTACTGGAGTTTGACCCCCAACGAAGCCATGGCGTTCCTGAATGCCCTTGAGGCGAAAGCAGGCCCCTAGTCCGAATGGAAAGCCGCAACTGCATATGTACGATAAAGACTCGCAAATCTTTAATAACAGTCCAAGCGTCAGCCAAGCGTTGTGGCCACACCCATAAAAATCTGGAGCATGAATCAACAGCGACTAAAATATATTTGTATGCACTATCAGGTGTTAGGGGACCACAGTGGTCCAATTACACACATTGTCACGGTTTGTTTGAAATTAAGAGGGTTGTCTGCGGCGGGTGCTTGGCAGTGGAAACTTTAATTTGTTGATAGATGTCACAACAAAGGACATACTGCTTAGTCTCTTTGTAGAGACCTGGCCACCAATAACGGACCTGCAAGATCGAAATTGTAGCTGCCACGCCAGCATGGGCAGATGCCACCCCCTCATGCGCTGCTTTAATCAACTGTGATCTTATGTCTTTGTTGGGGATGTCTCGTAAACCTACGCCTGGTATCTTAACCTCAGCGTTCAGCATACCTCCCATTCGATAGTGATACTTGTTAGGAAATCCTTTAAGAAAGGGCGTACCATCAGCCGTAGCTGTCAGGGCAGCCCAAATGTCTGCTTCCGGTTTTGAACTCAAGCGAATCACTGCAGCTACAGCGGCCACAGCCACTGCCGACTTTGCGGCTTCATCAGCCAGTGTATTTCCAGCAACATGTATTCCAACGCGCTGGTGTCCAAGTGTGTGTACAACATGGACATTCAGTAGCGTCTCTTTCAGGTCAGCTACTTTCCCCCACAGTAGTCTGTGTTTAATGGTGTTGCCTTCGGAATCGCTGAACGCATTCTGGCGTCGATAATGCGGGTATTCATTAAAGGATTGGACACAATAATATGAATCGCAAACAATCAGCGTAGGATGTGTAGGATCCGTGTGTTCCAGTGCCATCAGCAGAGCTTTTAGCTCTGCCAATTGTGCTTTACAATCCCCTAGGGTTTGTGTAAATGTATGTAGAGGACAAAATGTATCACCCTCCATGTAGCCACTCACGACTGCGCAAGCAGAAGAATATTGATGCTTAGTTCCAATTGCCGGCTGTGCTGAGCCATCGGTGTACATGACTCTATGATATTGTTCAATCGGCAATGTATTTGCTGGAACTGGGTATTCTATTTCATATTGTAAGAATTCCTGAGTTTGTAGCTTTGGGTCAAAAATGTAGTCTACATCAGTGGCTGTCAGAGATGTAGCCCATTGTATCCATTGTGGATGTAATGCTTTTGCGTTTGAAACGCTAGCTTTTGTAACTGCCTGTAGGGCTGGGATTGGTGAAACAACAATCATGCGTTTTCCTTGGGCAAGAGGTCTTTCTTTAATGACACCCATCTGTACAGCAGTGAGAATTTTCTCAGTGGGAGTAAAGCGATGTTCTGCCGCTGAGTACAAGTGTGATTTGTATGCAATCTGGACTGTCTCACCTTCATTAAATGTCACATAGGTGAAACCGATGGCCCCAGCTATTACCCTGATGACCAAATGTGTTTTGTTGTCCCTCATATGTAAATGTTGTGCTGCAAGCATATCTGTCTGCAATTCTCGAAGAATGCGTGAATGTTCAATTGTGCAGAATTTACTTGAAAAATCGGGACGTATTAAGTCATATAAAGGTTTAATGTGTGTAGCATAATCTGGAATGTATGTTCTGCCAAAATTTAGGAAACCCAATAGTGATTGGAGTTTTTTAATCGTATTCGGTGGTTGTAACTGTGCGCATTTCTCTAAAAATTGTGGCGCTAGGCTCTTCCCTTCACTTTACAGCTCATATCCTAAGAACAGGACGCTGAGGAAGGCTATTTTTGTTTTTTTTAAGTTAAATTTGTAGCCAAATTCAGCAAATCCTACAACAATGCGGGCTACGCGTCTTAAATGTTGTAGTAATTCATCATCCGTGCGATAGATATCATATACATAGGACAATGCTTCAGGGTCAATCTCATGCAAAATAGCAGTGACACGAGCTGCGGACAGTCCTGGGCTGTTCTTATAGCCCTGGGGTAAACAACAGAATTTCTTCTGGGAGCCTAGTGCACTGAAACTTATTAGGGCTCTACTCTCAGGCGCTATATTCTGGCAGAAAAAACCATTGGAAATGTCCAGTGTTGTTTTGTATTTTTTACACACTATGTTGCTCATTAGTGCAGTGCTATGCAAGTTTTGGATAGCATAGGTACGTGTATGACTGTTTAAATGTCTGTAGTCTAAGACTATTCTATATGAATGGTCTGGTTTAGCTACGGGGAATAAAGGGTTATTCATTGCGAGACACAGGGTTCAATCACACCCTGGTACTCTAATTGTGTCAGTATTTCTCTCACTGGTGCTTTTGCTTCATGTTTTATCAGATACTTCGGTTGTGGCTGAGGTTCACTTTTAATTGGAATTACATGGTAGGTGGATTCTTTATCCCATCCTACGTGATTTCTGTATAATGCAGGTGCTTGTGCTAAAGCCCATTCAATGGAATAGGATTCAGCGAGTTCCTCTGGAACAAGGGGCGAGAAGGAAGGCTTAATGACTTCTTCTCCATATGGGCAGTTACCGACAAAGTCAGGTGGCCAATCTTGTTCGGCCAACAAGACATCATATACTTTTACTACGCGATCCCAAAAGATTGCGTCTATTGTGCATTTAATGTCTTCTTCTAACTGTACAGTTACTTTGTACACCCTATCAGGGTGGAGACACGCATGTCCGCAGTCTCTACTTGTATAAAGTCATCAGTTGCTTTCACCTCCAGATGCTCTAGAAGATTCTGGCGAACTATTGTGACCTCTGCCACGCTGTCTAGCAATGCAAGAGCCCAATTCTTGTTCTTCAAGAGAACCCTCTTCCTGAGTGGCATGTCGGACTGCGACTGCTGCCACTTTTTTCTTTTTAACAGAAACCTCCGATGAGCGTTGTGATTCCTGTCTCAGTTTAACGTATTCTGTTCTTCGCTCTGATCGCCCACCTCTCTCATTTCTTTTTTGTGAGATTATACCTATTCTGTGGGGTCTCCATACGCGGGGATTCTCCCCTGTCTTTTTTAGGAGTTTTTTTATTTTTATCTCAGCGTTTCTTATTACCCTCAGGTGCTTGTTTGGGGGTATCTTTGTTCAATGTACCTGAAATTTTGGCTTTTGTGGTCTGGCTCCTAAGCTATCTCGACCAATACTTGAATAGGTCTCTGCTATTATTTTAGGCAGCTCTCGTTCCTGATCCTTTTGTGGAACGTCACAGAGCCGCATGCGCACTGCAAGTGCGACCGCTTCCCCTTTAAGGTTACTTAAAATGATTGAAGATACTGTGGCAAAATTGACCATCAATTGCATCCCTAAATCTAGGGCCGGGGCAGCCCCGTATTTATCTTGAATTTGTTTCAACACCTCCAGTAAATTGGCAAGTGTTGGTGTACCGTGCGCCGTTGTATAGAGCGCGGTAAATACCGTGCCCACAGGTATTACAGTTTTCTACTGTAGGGACCATCCCAAAAGGCAAGCGCATTGTTAATATTCTATGTTTATCCTGAGGTCCCGTATGGGGAAATGCTGCTTCCAGCGTATTAATTTTCTGTGCTAGCCAAAAGGGAGTTTCCTCTCATTTGGCAGGTACTTTACCCATAATGGAATGTACAGTCGCAGGATTTATACCTGGCGTTGCTGCATGTGGATGTGCTGGGTTTGTATTAAGTGTTTACTCCACAAATTGTACTCATCATCTATATATCGCTATTAATTCAATAATTCAATATATAAACGACAAACCTCAGCTACTGCTAAATTTGCAACCGCAGGAAGTGGTGTATAGGTGGCCAATAAAGGCCAGGTAGGACCGTCATTACTTAGTGGACCTAACCTTAGTGGTAATATTGTGTGGGGTAGGGCGCCATCAAGCCAATTATTATGTTCTTGATAAGATAGAGGTATCTCTAAATATGCGTATGCTCTGTATTGTCCAGGCGCATTTGCAGGTGTATATTGGTGAAATGTATTTGTGTTCCCATCAACTGCTGGAAATGTGACCCAAGAGTAAAAAAGTTCTGTTCTATAAGCTGCATGGGTGTCCACCACAAATGTGACTAGACCCCCTGGGCCATTGGGCCATTCGCTAATAAATGTGCAGTTAGAGGTTGTCTCATGGTAACCTCTATTTGTACCTGTTGTGGATTCGCCATAATAGTAACACCATGAGTTCAGAGAAGGCACACCAAATAGGGTTTTCCTTTTAAAGTTCAAGCTTGAACAACCTCCAGCTGTAGGATCACCTACGCAGCTGTGGTGGAAATCCTCAGCACCACGGACATCTCTGCATGTGGTATTGAGGTGTCATAATATATAATGAGACAGAGATACTCCGGAGGACCCGAAAATTAGAGCCTGACCAAACGTTGGCGACGCAATGTCACGTATGCTCTCATTATTCTAATGAAACTACTGGATTTTGAGCAGCAAGATCGTCCATGGTGTGGGAGACTGAGTCTAACCCACTGTGGGTGACACCTGTCGCTCTAAATCCGGGTTTTGCTCTGGCTAACTAGCAGTGCCTCATCTCTACCAGGGGATAGTGATGATTGGGAAGCCGAGCGCATGACATATTATGCTTCTCAGGGAAGTCGTGGTCATTCAGGTCACATCTGATTCTCTCATTTACAATTCAGTCTCATATATAAATGACAAACAGAAGCAGTATATGTTTTATTGATTGGTTTAATAAAACACCTGCATCTTAGACAGCAAAGCGTGAGCTGCAATAACCAGGACGACACAACATGACAGTATTAAAATTGTGAAGAGAACGGTGAAGCATAAGAATAACACTATAATATTGTCACTATGATCGATGGATTAATTCCTATCTAAATCATAATCTGAGCACAGCATGTTAAACTCTAATTCTGCCTTTCAGGTACCCCCGGGAAGACATCAACCCTCATAACTGAGCAAAGGCCAGTAGTCTGTGTTAGCATCTGTAGCGAAGCATTCAGCAATCAGCATATAGTCGTGGTTCCCTGGCTGGAA
The DNA here is from genome assembly GCF_031143425.1 of Pleurodeles waltl. Classification (NCBI taxonomy): domain Eukaryota; kingdom Metazoa; phylum Chordata; class Amphibia; order Caudata; family Salamandridae; genus Pleurodeles; species Pleurodeles waltl. The sequence goes on along the minus strand of NC_090448.1, from coordinate 763,525,297 downwards.
TATCCCTCTTAAAGTATAATGGGACTAGGAAGTGTTTTTATAATAACACTGCTGATGTTCTAAGAACATGTCCCCACGTAAGGATGTGTATTTTCTACGAATATTGGAGACTAAACTTCTACCACGTTCACCGGAAATGTACCAAACTGTAGCCTTGAATGAAGCACAGAGTGATCACGTATGTCTTGTTTGAGAACACAGTGCTGGGCTAAGCAAAACAGTTAGATAGATGAAAATAAAACAAGACCGTAAAATGGTTATTGTAAAAATAATAATGCGAAGCCGAATAAAATATATCTAGGTTAAAGTGCACAGCGGCCTAGTGTGTTAAAATAACGTGCATGGAGCTATAACTAAAATAGCTACACAACAATAGGTGCGCACTGCATAGGCACTGTCTCCTGGATGCACACAGAGTAAAATGGGTACATTTGCTGTCATGCTTACATCAATGCATTATTCAGAACTATCAAATTACCTAGTAGATATCCTTATCCAAACTCCCCAGCTAGCAGTCTTGTGTGTATCCCACTGTGGCGAAAGATGTAGGAGTCATGCGTGCTCCCTGGGGATCTGGCCACGAGATCGGTTATGATGTAGGAAGCATTGCTATCGCCTGTATGTTCATAGAATTATGGTTTTTACGGTGCCATACATATATTCGGTGGCCGATGGTGGACAGATTGCTACATGTGTCCCATCAATGGCACCTAGGACATGTGGGAACTGTGCTATCTGGTAAAAATTAACTTTAGTTTGTTGTAATGCCTGTGGGGTGTTGGGGAATCTTATGTACAGTTGTATTCTGCTCAGCATGGCATTGAGAAATGCATTGAAAAATCTAGAGAGCGCACCCCTCCAGCTGCTGCTATGACCCCTTGATAGCTCCCTGAGGCTAGTAGGTGCAGGGAGCATAATACCTGCACATGTGTGGGTATGCTATTGGTCCTGTGTGTTGTGCGCAGCAGCATGGGTTGTAGCTCAGCTATCAGGTCAAGTATCATGGCTGAGCTTAACCTATACTTATCATAAATTTCCTCCTCAGTCTGCCCAAAAAGGGTAATGCGCACTCTGAAAATGCGCTCATGTCTCCTCCTCCCTCTCCTCAAACCTGCCAAGATCCTCATTCTCCTCTCCATGACATAGAGTGCCGCCATTGTGGAAGAGGGGTTGAGGCACTCTGGGCCTCTTTATATAGGTTGCACCTGGTTACCACCTGGTTTCAATTAGTGGTAAATTGCATATGCAAACGGCCATTCTGCGAATATTCGCTATTTGCGATTTTTTGCTACAACGCATTGCGATTCGGTTTTTGCCAATTAGGATTCAGCAAAAGCAATTCGGTAAATCATATCTCTATTTGCGATACGGTGTTTGCGACACGCAAATTTGTGTCTCATTCGCTAAAAATCAATATTTTTGCGATTTCTTATTTTCACTCTGCGAATGCCTTTCATACATCGTAAACCGCATTTTTGCATTCGCAAAGGGACATTCGCACTGTTTGTGAATGCAAAAAGGCTTGATACATCTGGCCCATTGTGACAATATCTGGTGCAATAACACATTCACCATTCAGTGGTGTGCTAACAAAACATTCTATCACCTATGATGAAACACATCAACAGCTATCTCCACAGTCCAGAAGTTGACAATTTAGCCAATGTGAAGGGAGAAGAGTATGCTAGTGTTTGACATGCACATGTGGTTTTAGCAACTTAAGTGGCACATATTGCCTTAATGACAGCATTGCGAAGAAAACAGATCAGATACAATCTTCTGAACTTCCACGTTATCAGAGTGCAACTTGTCTTCGGGAAAGATATGTTCATCCCAAGTGGGTGTCTGTCCCAGGATCAACACATGTACACTTTGTACTTCAAAACAGCAACATATCACAGTAAATGTCACAATGTTGAAATGTCCAAATGAAGATGACACGGTGAAGGACCGTGAAACAAAATAACATACTTAGCATATGCACAGTTTATCACATAACCCAATGTAGGGAAACTCTGATCCACTAACATCTTTGCTTTGAACTTTCCTGCACTGACCATCCCTAACATATTACAATAGCAGAAGGATATGTCCTTGGGGCACAAGTTGTACTGACATTGGAGCTGAATATTTGTAAAGGTAAACTTACACTCTGGGCAATTACAACTTGACGTAAGACAACTCCTTCATCTTCACCACTGTCATCTTCATATGGCATTTCAATATCCTCTCCCGGAGGCTCATCAGGGTCTCCCTCCTCTGCAATTATAAGGATGTCTCTCCTGAGGACGATATTATGGAGAATCCAGCAGGCAACCATGATTTGGCACACCTTATTGGGTGAGTAGAGGAAGGCTTCACATGTCTTGTCTAGGCACCTAAACCTAGCCTTCAGGACCCCGAAAGCCCACTCCACTGGCATCCGTGTTCTTCCACAGGCCTCATTGAAACGGACTTCCCCTGTGGTTGTTGGATTCCTCAGCAGTGCCAATAACCATGGTCAGTTAGAATACACTGCGTCTCCTACATGGAAGCAGTACATCAACAAATTTCTCACATGTCAAACCATTGCCCCTTCCTAAAGTAGGATTCAGGCAAAGATCAACAAGTCATGTACTTACCAACAGGCCAAGCCCTCCCTGGCCCAATTTGTGACATCGGAATGGGTATATTGCTGTTCCGTAGTATGAATGAATCATGTATTGACCCAGGGAAGAGGGCATACACTCTTGGGATATATAAGTCTGGGAAGCAGATAACTTGCACATTGATGGAATGGTAGTTCTTCCGATTTCGGTAGACATGTTCTCTGTTGTGTGGTGCCACCAAGACAATTTGCGTGCCATCTATTGCTCCAATGACATCTGGTAATCGACCCAAAACATAATATTCTCTCTTCACATTGGCCAAATCCTTTGGACATGGAAATTGGATGTAGCTGTTGATGTTTCTTTTATCAGGGTGTTGCGTGGGTTATCACTATGGTAATGGGGCTACTGGATTTGGGTGGTAGGATCGCCTGGATAGCGGGTACTAAGTACAATTCCACACCAGATGACACCTGTCAGCCTAATCCAGGTTTTCCGGCTAACTAGCAGCGCCGCATCTCTGGCCGAGATGATTGTGGCAACCGGGCACATGGCAAGATAGATTCCTCAGAGAATTGTGGTAAATCAGATCGCATCCCTTTCTCTCAGTTACTAAAAGTTTCACTCAGGTAAAGACAACAGAGGCAGAATATAGTTCAAGAAGCATTTATTGAAATAACTGCATCTTAGAAAAAAGCGTGTGTATAGCAATAACTAGGATGATAAAACACAATAAAAGCAAGCATTTGACTAGAAGTGTAAACCACAAAAACAGTCCTACCATACTGTCAAAAAGGGAGATGGATTTAAAATCCTCTTGCCTACGCTAAGTATGAGCACAGCATACTAAATACAATCTGCCCTTCGGGTTTCCCCCTGGGAGAACATCATCTCTCATACCTGGAGGAGGGGCCTGAAGTCTAGGAAGACACGGTCCCCGTATGGATCAGGGGTTCGGCCGTCTAAGCAGGTAGCTGTAGCGAAGCAATCAGCAATCAGCATACAGTCTTGGTCATCTGGCTGGAATCGCCCTCGAATGTGTCTGGGAAAAAGGGGTGTTCTTATGATAAAACCACTAAAATTTTAAGAAATAGCCCGTCTTTCTGTGAATGTTAAAGACACAGCATACCATGTTTGTCGGCAATCCTATCTGACTGTAGCCTTGGAAAGAGCACTGCTAAGAACGCAGTGTTTTCTGAAGCGAAAGGACACTGTGATAGAAATAATAAAACAGCACCACAAAAGTGGCTCTTGCTAGAAAAATAAAACCATGCTGTTGAAAATGTATCTAGGTGAAAGTGCACAGCTGCAGGCCTTCGTAGCTAAAATAACATGTATACAATATGGCTAAAATAGCTATACAACAAGGGAAGCAAGGACTTCTTGTAGTACACTACAGAATGTAGGCTGGGAAATGCCCCCAGATACTGCCACAGTGTACTGAAAGGTGCCAGTGGCTACACAATGGAATACTGCCATGAGTTTTACTATTGGTGTTATGGCTGTTGGATTCCTATTGTGAGGCAGGAGATCAGGCTCTGTGGCAAGGTCTGGAAAGGGCGGGAACACCTCAGGCTGTCATCACCTACCCTTGGTTGGGTTCAGATATCTCTATGTATTGAATAGAACTGGAAAAGATCAGGTGAAATGGTCACTCCATACTTTTAATGTCAATACACATCTGACTTCTGGGTAACAGTAGCAATGTCACTGGGTAATACATGTACACATGTAGAAATCAAATATTTGGTCCACTAAGATCTTAAAACTAACATATTTAGGATTTTTTGGTCATCATGTGTACATAATACATTTGAACTGTATTATTTGTATCTCTTTTTTCACTTAAAAAAAAAAAACGTCTACAGAGGTAGTACTTCCCCACGGCACTATCATTGACAAACACAGTCACGGTTCACATTTTATCGTGTCATATCTTGCGAAGAAAAGTGTCATTCGTATCTGACTTTTAGAAATGCACTAGCTTCCATTTAGAGGGCTGGTGACGCAAAAACAGAAAATGTGCAGCCTCACACCTTAAAATGCCTGCTGCCTGACCTTGCTGTCTAGACATTGGCTACCCGATGGCCTTCAGTGTAAGTTGACCGCCTAGTAGGTGGTAACCTCCATGATGGGCCCTGCCATAGGCTCACATGTCTGACGGCTATATACGAAAGCCAATGGCTGTGCCTGTCTCCATCACAGATCGCGTCCGCCGTGTACTTGTATGCCACATTGTGAAAAAGCCCTCATTTGCCTCCTAACACTGCAACCATTAAGACCTCAGGGTTTCATGCTTCATTACTGGGCCTGCTCCTCATTGAACCGGTACTGCAGTGTCTGACGGGCTCCGGAGGAGGGCTCTTTCCTGGAGATCTTTTTCAGTCATTGCCGTTTGTTGAGTGCAGAAGTGAATTGGCCCTGAAAGTGACAAGGAATGTGTAGGACTGAAAAGTGTGTTAAAATTGGCTACAGACCCTCAAACAAATGTGTTTATTGACTAACCAAAGGGTGACGTCTCTTCAGGACCGTAATCAAAGATGTGGCATTTCATCAGGAACTTAATGAAGGGGGGATCACCCAAAATTTAAGGTACCTAGGCTAATATGTAAATCCCCGCTTTCCTTCACATTTTTATACATCACAGACATAATTATGTTCTTTGTATTTAGGACTAAGTTATTATATTTGGCCCTGAAGAAAAGCCACCTGATCCTTTTGGGCTCTGACAGATGTGAAACATGTCGACCTACACATAGAGGTAGGGGCAGTTCCCTTTATCTCTTCCTACTTCCTTTCATTTTGGTGAGTGCAGGAACATTATCCCCTACAGCACTCCTATTTCTGTTTTTAACCTTGACATAGACTCTCATGTATACATAGCAGCCCTCATAACTTGCCCTCAGTCACTCTATGTGATGCAGACCATGGGTTCTGACTCAGAAGTTTAGTCAGGAAGCCAATGTAGCTGTGAGTATGAATATGTGAGACAATTGTACAGGTGATTTGGTCTTCAGTAGCTCACATTGATTTTGAGTGATCAGGATGGCTCTCACAAGATTGGTTGCCTAGTTCTGGCCAAGATGATGTTGTAGGCCTGATTAGGTATCAAGAGAAGCTAGCAAGTATTGACTGTGCTCATGAGATCACTGGAAATCAGTATTTCCACTCTACCTGTAACAGTTTTATGGAAAGAAATCTAGTAACTGTTTTGTAAGTGCACATGTGAATTTATAAAATGTAATGTCACAGCAGTACTGCCCAACAGTGACATTAAGTTGTCTTTTCCTGTTTTTTATGTCATCTGTACAGGTCAACACTCAACAGAAGCAGGAAATCTGGAAGGCCATCGCCAAGAAGGTGCGGATCCTGTGCATCCAGAAGCGGTGTAACATGCACTACCCAAAGAGGTGGGAGGACCTGTGTCGGGCCACAAGAAAATCATTGGAGAGCCAAGTTGGGAAGTCCTCCCAGTGACCCAGGTGGGAGCACCGCACCCTGACCCCTCTAATGGCCTGCATCCTTGCGGTGGCTTACCAGGAGCTTGATGGGCCATTGGGGGCCAAAAGAAGCAACAAGTGTCTGTAGCTATAATTGTGGTTTAGCCTCTTTAGTTTCCAGCTATGTTGTATGCCATCAATTTTGAGGAAGAAACACATCATAAGTCCATGATGCTTTCTGGAGATGTAAGTTGATCAGACTGTGTCTGATGCTGTGTGAGGTGTATTGCTTTGTGTTGTAGCATGCCTCTAGATTCCTCATCACAAAGCAATTACTGTTGTGAGCAGACACATCGGAGTAAGGGACCAAATTTAGCTCTGTACTGTAGTGGTTCAGTGATGTAGCCAGGCCTATATGTTTATCCTTGCTGTTGGAACCCTTTGTTACAGAGTGAACTACAAGTGTATCAGTGACAAAGGCATACATGACATGGAGGCTGAGATAGGGAATAATTTAATTTAATAATTTTGTTGCAAATGTTGTGTCCAATTGTATTTTCACAGATACATTAAGACTGTTGTATCTGTTTTTTCAGCATCAACTTGGCAAGGTGAAGGTGACAGCGGCAACATCAGCTGGGATGAAGATGGCCACTTGGGATATGGTGTGAACACCACAGACACTGAGGGACCCAGTGATATGGAAGTGAGGGGACTGGCACGGTGGCCACCAGTTACCAAACATCTTTCTCAGAGGCCTCCAGTGAAAACCAGTCCCTAGTGGGGGCAGATCCAGGAGAGACTGTGACACCTGTGTCTTTGCCTCTCACTGCAATCCAATCTCCACACTCACTCTTGCTCCCCCCAGTTGGCTGTAGCCACCCCCCTAAAAGGGGCAGCATCTGCCCCTTTCCCGGTGTCCCAGGCTGCACATACTGAGGAGGCTGTTAATCTTTTAAGAATGATTGCTGTAGGCCAGACCACACTACTGAATGCCGTCCAAGTGCTGGCTGGCCAGAACACCCAGATGCTGTCTTGACTAAATGACGATTTGGAACCAATAGGCGTGTGGCACCTTGGTAAACACACTAATTATAACACACGGAATTGGATTTATATGATCACCTGTCCTTGTGGCCTTCGTTACATTGGGATAACGACCAGATCAGTCACGATTCGGATAAATGAGCCCCGCAGTAACATGAGGTGCGGTCGGGCAATGACTAAACTGAGTACGCATTTTTCTGACATGCACCACAATGCTGATGACTTGTGGTGGGTAGTGTTGGATGTGCTTGGCCATCGAGGAAGCGACTTGAGGGCCTTATTTGAGAAAAAGCAACAAAGGGTGTTCAAACTAGGGACACATATACAAGGGTTAAACGACGATATCCCTTGGTCACAAATATTGCATTAATAATCCCTAGTGATAGCCACATCATAGAGAGAACATGCATCAATCCCCTTTTTTCACATCAATCACTGTTTTTCCACCCACACTTCCTTCTACCATGGTTTTCAGTAATATTTAGATTTAACCCCCCCTTTGATACCATGACCACAGCCAGTTACTCGTTTACATACTTTTTGCAGGTATTACTATGCATACACATGTCGACTTATATGAGCGACCGCCACATAAAATTATTTTTGTGCTCAGTCCATCGACTATTTTCTTTATGGAGAGTTTTAGCATTTTTTCTACCAGTACACTGACTACAGATAAGATTTTCCCTACATTTATTGTGATTTACTCACCCGTGAGTTCTATCTTCTCAGTGTTTAGAGACAATAATGTGATTATTAACCTCTTGGTCTACACCAGACCTTTTTTTCAGTGACGTCTCTGTGCTCAGTAGAATGGTTGATGGGTCTCCCTGCCAGTAAACCGATCACACACTTGGGTCTTGATGAGTCGTGCCTTGCTTTCCATGACTTTAACAAAAGGTAGTTTGCCTTTTTTCAATTTCCACAACTCCCTACCATGTGACCTGTGATAACCAATCAGCACTGCCGGAATGAACCCCTCTTCCGGGTTGTAACGCCGCTTTATACGTTGCCGACAGCGTTCTGAAGTTTCATTCAGGAAATGCTTCCTCAGGGGTAGGTCTTCTGTGAAGGGCCGGTTGCTCAGCAGTAAGTACACGTGTGTGAATATTTGTTCGCTGTCGGGTCCCTACGAATCCTTTATTTATTTAATTCTTTACACGCCTCTGATAGCGCGTGCACCTCACGTCTTCCAAGGACTTCGGTAATGTTCACGAAGGATCCAAATTATAGCGATAACATGGTTTTGTGCTCTAGAGCATACACTTTGACTGCAGACTATTTCTCCACCGCAAACCGGATGCTATCTGTATATTGTACACAGCATGTTTAACTGAGCCACACTTAAATGATAAGTGGCTTGGACACAGGCAGATCATTTTAATTATTATAATTTTTACATGACTACCTGCATACACCATTTTGTCATCATAGTTCTTTTAATATTACCAGCATTGCTGGATTACATAGAAATGATATCCTGAGTTACCCTATTGCTGGTGACTCCATTTTTTCGGGGGCTCTTCAATTGTTCCCCTGCTTTCCCTTTCCCCACCCGACAGATTAGGAGGGATTGGGTCATTTTGAGTGACGAGGTCATAAATAACCAGACTTCTGTATGGGTGTTGGACCTACTGCTTGGACACTTATCAGTTTTAAGGTCCATTGAGTACTTTACATTAGGCAGTAGATGTATCTCCCGTTTTTAGTATTCACACTAATATTCTTTTGAATATGTTTTATATTGTCTTGGCTAGTGCAACAGTCCTATGGCAAGTGATTCCTAGAGAGCCATTTACATAATCTGGGATGGTAAGCCATTTCGTCAACTTCTTGCCACACTACCACTTACCACTTTTTTCACTTGTTTGCTCACTGTACATCACCCATAATTGTGCGTGCATGAAGAGTTGGGTCATTATTAATGTGATGCTTATTGATGTGTACTTTTTCCGTTCGCAGGGTGACTCCTACAAACTAGATTAGTCAACTATACATTGTTGAGAAAGTAAGTGACCGTAGCCGAGTAGACTGATGTTCACAGATGCATGTAGGTCTTTCCGCTCTTTTTTTAGGAGATGTATTTTGTTTTGGTCCTAAAGAAGCGTAGTTGGATCCTTATGGACCAGTGAGACGCGAAACATGTTGACCCACTAGAGAGGCAGGTACATAATGGTTTTTCTCCTCCGTGTTTTTGATTGAGTGAGTGGTTGATCATTATCTCAATGCACTCCATTTGTGCTCTTTTAACCTTGGCCTCAACCTTTGTCTAATCCACTAAATTTTTGACGAATAGAAGGGTTCTGAGACACTTTTAACTTTATTTTTCTGCTCTCCTTTTTGACTTTGCTAGGCGGCAGTGTCCGGCTTCCTATCTCTCAAGGCACATTGACATCATAAAAGACCTCCGGCAAAGAGCCCCCCTTATGGGGAGACCATCAGATGAGGAGCATGCCCTATGATGAAGCATGACATCCAATTGGATGTGTGAGGGCTTGTGCTTCTGACAGTAGGGTCACCCTGTGTCTTCTTCCTGCTTTCTCTTGGAACAGTGTTCTTTACAATTGTATAGACTATACCCGGGAGGCTGTACACTGGACCATTAATCTCCCAGTGCCCCTTTTTTTCTTGACATTGACTAAATGGCATTCATAGTGCCCTGTCTGGCCTATAGAAGTCATTCCAGGACCTTGCCTCCTCATTGCCCGCAGACTTGCACCCACCGAAACCTCATGCCCAGATTTCTACCTTTTCCCCATTCCAAAGCCCTCAACCCAGCCTTGTCCAAAGCACACACAAACATATACGTGCATACACAACAACACCCACAAGCAGCACATCCCAATACAAACACATACAAATACATAAGCACAACCACACATGCAGGCACCGCACACAACACAACTACCACCACAGTCACACCCTCAGTCAGTACACCCACTACTATACAAGCACACACACCACAAGCACAACTCCAGTCATCACACATGCATGCACAAGCACACCTGCCAAGGTGGGGCCACTCACCTGAAAGGCAGGATGTCTGCAGGGGGGATGGTATGCCCCTGACCTCCTGGAACACCTCTCGGCACTTCTTGGTGGACACAGAAACCTCAGCAGGTGTCCTGAAAGGAAAGGGAGAGTGGAAGAGAGAGAGACAAAACACTGCCACATCTTGCCGGTCCAGCCAGGCACCTTGTATCTTCGGGGGGCAGGTCATTGTTGACAGAGTGATAGTAGAGTTAGTGCACTCAACTTCCTTGAAACTGAATCTCTCTTTCTGATATGGGCACGGGAGCGGTAGAAGAACACCGGGATGCTCCAGCACTTTTCTTGGATAATAATAACTGTTGACACAATTACTAACACTGCATTACCAAAAAAACCAAACTGAGTACTATAACAATAAGTACTGCTACACTAGGGCTGGCTTCACAGAGATTCACTGTTGCTCACTACAATTAGAACTGTGGTTGCACTTATCATGCACAAGAAAGACAAACAAGGGCATTAATTATATCACATCTAACTTTCCTGCATGCATAGGGTTAAACTAAAAGGAACAAAAACAATCCAAGGAATACAAATGTCCACCCTGGGTTCAAATAGTTAGGGTGGCACACTTTGGTCTAGTTTCACCGTGTGTGTGTGAAAAACCCTTCAAAAAGAAAATTCCTCAAACCTGAAACACAGGAATGAATGACACAATTTAAATCCAAGAGTTATGCTATTAGAGAAAGAAAAGTCACGTAAATGCTCTTTTAAAATTGCACGGTGACTTTTTGTAGTACTTCAGTTCAAGCAGATTTCCTGAAGCACATTTAGGCAAGTAACAACAATAATAATGCAGAATGTTCAGAAATGCATTTGTCTCTCTATGACAAGCATTCTGCCAAAATATGAGGTCTAAAATACACCAGCTATTCTAGGAAAGCGTGGCGCTCAAAGAACAAACTCTCTGGAGAATACTAGTCACTTAGCTGCAGTCTTTTCCGGAGTGCTGGAGGAAAGCCTGGTGTCAGCTGGTACAGGAACAAAGAAAATAATTGCCTCAAAAGTCCTCAATACGAGGATGACAGCAGGGGCTGGACTGCCAAGTCAGGTGCTGAGATCAGGAAGCAAAACAAAGTCAAGCAAAGTCTGTTTTTTATAACCAATCAGGAAAGCAATTGAGTTTCCTCATGTGGATGGGTCACCTCACCCAATTAGAAGCACATGTCTACACCTGCTCACATTAGCAAACAAGCATTGGTAAAACAAGCATTGCTAAAAACCAATTGTGTAACATAGCACATTAAGTTTACTTAGAAACATGAAGGTTTAGCCAAGAACAGAGATATGATTTAACCCTAATCCCTGAGGATGTTGACAGATAACGCAGGAGGCATCTTGGGGATTCCTGACAGTCCTCCCCACAAAGGACCCTCTGAAAGGGCGTGGCTTCGAAGGGTGCAGGAGATGGAATTTTTTATTACGACGTGGAGCATGAACTGTGGACGCGGGTTCCCAGGAGTTGTCCTCAGGCCCATAGCCTTTCCAAGCCAATAAATAGTGTAGAACACCACGGACGCCCCTACAGTTAAGAATTTTGGCCACTTCAAATTTCCATTGCCTGTGTACTTTCACCCGGGGGAGGTGGTGGGGCATCGCTGGTATCAGGGGAATAGGGATGGAGTAACGACACATGAAACACGGGGTGTACCTTGAAATCATCTGCCAATGTCAGTTCTACTACCACAGGATTGATGATTTTGGCACTAGGAAAGGGGCCTAGAAATCGGGGGTTTAAATTTCTGTATCCTGCCAGATGGAGATTTTTTGATGAAAGCCACACCTGATCTCCTATCTGAAAAGAGGGAGTAGGTCTCCTTCTTTTGTCTGTTTGTTTTTTTACTTGAGCTTGGTAGAGTTTTAAATGGTGTTGTACTTGTTTTTGAATCTCCTGTAACTCTTTAAGGAGTTTTTGTACTGATGGGACTCTTGTGGATGTTGGGGACCCAGTTATAGGTAGCATTCTTGGGTGCAGACCAAACAAACAGTAAAATGAGGATACTCCTGTAGCCATGTGGACACTGTTGTTATATACAAATTCAACAAGAGGTAAAGCCTTATCCCACTCAGTAGACCATGTGTCAATGTAACATCTCAAGATTTGCTCCAGCGATTGGTTGGCATGTTCCATCTGCCCATCGGTTTTTGGATGATATGCAGAGGACAAGCGGACGTCCATATCGACAGAGGAACAGAAGCTTCGCCAAAATCGTGATATAAATTGGGGGTCACGATCGGAAACAATTGTGGTAGGCAACCCATGAAGCCGTACAATGTGTTGGACAAACAAATTAGAGAGCTTGGAAGCCGTAGGGAGGCATTTTAATGGAACAAAATGAGCCATTTTAGTTGGGTAATCTATAACCACCCGTATGACAGTGTGTCCATTGGAAGTTGGGAGATCAGAAATAAACTCCATACTTATGGTAGGCTATGGGGCCACCAGAATTGGCATGGGAAGGAACAATCCTGTGTCTGGAGTATGTGGGGTTTTAGCCCGAACACAAGTGGAACAAGTCTAGACGTAGCTTCTGACATCCTGCACAAGTGTGGGCCACCAAAACCATCTTTGACAGGGATCTAATATCTTTTCCTCACTCGGGTGACCGGCGAGGACAGAATTATGTCTCCAATGTAACACTGTATCCCTTAATTCTTTGGTAGGGACGTACAACTGATCAGCATGGTATAGTAAACCCTCTTTTTCATACACATCAGTTGAACAGGGAAGCTTGTGTTGGGCTATCCGTATTTTCTCAAAGAACTCTTGGGAAGTGCACTCAGCCACCATTTTCTCTGGGGGTACAATGCTTCTGGCCTGTTCTAGCACAACATCAGAGGAGAAACCCATCCTAGACAAAATGTCTGTCTTTTGTTGTGTAGTACCTGGCCTATAGGTGATTACGAAGTCAAACTCTTTAAAGACTAGAAGCCAGCGTAATTGACGAGGTGTCAGGGCCTTGGTCGCTTTAAAAAAAACATAAATTACGGTGATCTGTGTAAATAGTTACTGTGTGTTTAGCTCCTAGTACGTGGTGACGCCATTCCTGGAAGGCAAGCTTGATGGCCAGGAGTTCCCACTCCGCCACCATGTTGCACAATGCTGGTAGCAATTTCTTTGAGAAGAAAGCTACTGGATGGAAATGCCCAGACTCAGGATCTCGTTGGGACAAAACAACACCCACTGCCATTTGGGAAGCATCTGCTTCCATGAAAAATGGCTGAACCTGGTCGGGATGATGGAGAATGGGTGCTTCAGTGAATGTGTTTTTAAGATGTTGGAATGCTTTCTCAGCTTCTGCATCCCAGAGCAACTTAATCCCCTTTTGTAGGAGACGAGTTGTGGGAGATACCACGGTAGAAAAGTGGAGTATAAATCTCCGGTAAAAATTTGTGAAGCCCAAAAACTGTTGTACTTCCTTGATGGATCTTGGGGCTAGCCTATCCAGGATGGCCTGTACCTTGGACCTATCCATTGAAATTCCATCAGGAGTGATCACATATTCCAGAAATTCTACAGTTGTAGCGTGAAAAACACATTTTTCCAGCTTGGTGAAGAGACGATGCTCACAAAGCCATTGTAAAACCACTCATACATGCCCTATATGTTCCTCAGTGGAAGACGAATGGATCAAAATGTCGTCTATGTATACCACTACACAGAGTTCCAGAAACTCCTGCAGCACTTCATTGATGAAAAATTGAAACATTGCAGGAGCGTTACACAACCCGAAGGGCATCACTTTGTACTCGAAGAGACTGAATTTAGTTTGGAACTCCATCTTCCACTCATCCCCCTTCATCACTTGGATCAAGTGGTAGGCACCGCGGTGGTCAAGTTTAGTATAAATGGTCGACTGACGTACCTGATCTAAAAGTACCGGGATCAACGGAAGTGGATACCGATTTTTTATGGTCACTTTTTTCACTGCGAGATAATCTATACAGGCGCGCATCTCGCGATTCTTCTTGGGCGCAAAGAACAAAGACGACGGTACTGGAGACGTTGAATGACAAATGAAATCCTTAGCCAATAGATCATCCAGGTTGTCTTGCAGTCATTGATTCTCAGGCTCAGAAAGAGCATACACCCGCCTACATGGTAGCGTTGCCCCTGGAATCAAGTCTATACGACAATCGTATGACCTATGTGGCAGCATCTGGGTGGCCTTCTATTCACTAAAGACATCATCGAAGTCTTTATACGGTGCAGGAATGGCCAGTGTGTCATCCAGCTTGATAGCCGTACTATGTGTGGACCCACAATACAAAGGTGTCACTAGTAATGGTTGGTCTTGGTAACAGCAATGTTTAGAGTCTAATGTCACTGTCATTGCAGCCCAGTCAATTTAGGGATTGTGTAACTGAAGCCAGGGTATCCCCTAAATGGCTCTAAATACTGGGGTATCTATGAGGTCAAACTGAATTTGTTCTCTATGGTTGTTTGCACAAAGCATGGACAAGGGTGTTGTTTGCTAAACGATAAGCCCGGAGGACAATTCTGAGCTATCCATGGCTCTGCCTGGTTCAGGGACGTCTTTTCTGACATTCGTAATATTTAGGGTTTTATCCAAACCCAAGTCTAAAAAGTTTCCGGTAGCCCCAGAGTCAAGCAATATGGGAATGACCTTACGAACCTGACGGGACAACACTAAGGTCACAATAAGAGTTCGATTTTGAGGTACTGGACTGGTGGTATTAGCCAGAAGATGTGAGACCATATTGAAAGAAGCGCTCAATAAAATGGTCTCAGAAGTTATTGAGCAAGTTCGTTTTCCGCCTGGTCAGGAAGGGAGAATTCAGGCCCTGTTACCGCTCCGATGGCTTTCTTTGGAGCAAAAGGCTTGTTAGGACATTCCCGAGCAAAATGCCCTGTCTTACCGCAGTATAAACACAATTTTAGTTTTTTTCCTACGCTCCTTCTCTTCCTTAGCTAGTGGGTCCCGCACACTGGCAATTTGCATGGGCTCAGGTGTATCATGAGTGGGAATGGTGCACTCCTTTTCTTCAGTTTTGAGCACCACTAAGCGTGTGTCACCCTGGAATTTTTCTCCCTTACGTTCACTCAAGTGGTGATCCAATCGTACCCCGAGGTCAATGAACTCAGAACACTCCATAGAAGGTTCCACAATTTGGGCTAGAACATCCTTGAGATCATCCTGAAGGCCATGATACAAGAGGAAAGTCCTCTTCTCATCGGGCCTCTCAGTCTCTGCCACCAACCGATTGAAAGAGGTGATATAGGAGAGTAGATCCTTGTTTCTCTGGCGCAAGTTCAGAAACTCATTGTCACTGGCTTGCACAAAGAGGTGTATGGCGAACAGTTTCCCCAAGGCTTCCTTGAACCGGTTGAAATCATACAGTATAGGGTCATTGCGGCCCCAGCGGAATGGACCAATTAGCTGCATTGCCTCCCAAATAAGAGATAATAAAAGCTACCTTTGCAGCATCGTTGGGGAATGCAGCTGCCTGACACAAAAACTGTAGCTGGCACTGGTTAAGAAAAATGTTGAACTTGGCACTATCTCCAAAAAACCTTTCTGGAGGAACTAAGGGCACAGGGGTTGGTGTTGTGACCTTTACCTGCATGGGTTGTGTGATGGAAGTTGTTGAGCCTGAATCGGGTCTAGGAACATGATTAGGCGGGTCAAACCGAGGGGCTTGTAGTACTGGAGATCTTTGTTTTAGTTTCACTCCTCCCCAGGGGGTGTCTTTTGGTTTATACCGCTGTAGTTCAGTGTGCAACACCAGGTTCTCTTGCTATCAGGAAAGAACTTACTTCTGTAATCCCGCTAGGGCCCTAGTTAAATCTAATAAAGATGGAGCATCCTGATCAGCTGGTAAAGCCTGTGCTAAACCTTTGAAAGTACCCATTGAGGAATCCATCGCCCAGGCAGCCCTGTATGTTGTGGCTTGACTTTATATCGAGGTGGAGCCACTCACCTGAAAGGCAGGATGTCTGCAGGGGCGATGGTATGCCCCTTGACCTCTTGGAACAACTCTCGTCACTTCCTGGTGGGCACTGCATTACCAAAAAAAAAAAAACTGAGTACTATAACAATAAGTACTGTTACACTAGGGCTGGCTTCACAGAGATTTGCTGTTGTACACTACAATTAGAACTGTGGTTGCACTTATCAAGCACAAGAAAGACAAACAAGGGCATTAATTAT
Source organism: Pleurodeles waltl (assembly GCF_031143425.1). Classification (NCBI taxonomy): domain Eukaryota; kingdom Metazoa; phylum Chordata; class Amphibia; order Caudata; family Salamandridae; genus Pleurodeles; species Pleurodeles waltl. The sequence goes on along the minus strand of NC_090448.1, from coordinate 763,508,998 downwards.
ATCACATATAACTTTCCTGCATGCAAAGGGTTAAACTAAAAGGAACAAAAAAAATCCAAGAAATACAAATGTCCACTCTGAGTTCAAACAGTTAGGGTGGCACAGTTTGGTTTGGTTTCACTGTGTGTGTGAAAAACCCTTCAAAAATCAAATTTTTCAAACCTGAAACACAGGCATGAATGACACAATTTATATCCAAGAGTTATGTTATTAGAGAAAGAAAAGGCACGTAAATGCTCTTTTAAAATTGCACTGTCACTTTTTGTAGTACTTGAGCTCAAGCAGATTTCCTGAAGCACATTTAGGCAAGTAACTACAATAATAATGTAGAATGTTCAGAAATGCATTTGTCTCTTTAAGATGAGCACTCTGGCAAAATGCGAGGTCTGAAATACACCAGCTGTTCTAGGAAAGCGCAACGCTCAAAGAACAAAGTCCCTGGAGAATACTAGTCACTTAGCTGCAGTCTTTTCCGGAGTGCTGGAGGAATGCCTGGTGTCAGCTGGTACAGGAACAAAGAAAAGAATTGCCTCAAAAGTACTGAATATGAGGATGACAGCAGGGGCTGGACTGCCAAGTCAGGTGCTGAGATCAGGAAGCAAAACAAAGTCAAGCAGGGAGGCATGCTTCACTCTGCTATTTATAGCCAATCAGGAAAGCAGTTGAGTTTCCACATGTGGATGAGTCACCACACCCAATTAGAAGCACATGTCTACATCTGCTCACATTAGCAAACAAGCATTGGTAAAACAAACATTGATAAAACCAATTGTGTAGCACAGCACATTTTGTTTACTTAGAAACATGAAGGTTTATCCAAGAACAGAGATATAATTTAACCCTAATCCCTGGGGATGCTGACAGATAACGCAGGAGGTACCTTGGGGATTCCTGACAACACCCACACATACCACAGCAACAAACACCACAACCACAACAGACACATCCACGCTCACACACGCAAACTTAACACAAACACACACCCCCACCAGACAATCAGTTAAAAAGACACAAAACTGTAGATACAGCACAGACACCAGACCCTCAAGCACCCACACCTTCAACAGACATGTGCACAACAGACACTGCTATTCCCTCTACCTCCCGCCCCAAACTCCCTCTCAACCACCCCACCGCACTTTCCCCCAAAAGACGTATTTTTGCTCTGTCCCTGACCCCTCTCAAATCCCAAACCACCCCTAGCAAACCCACCCCTCCTAAACCCAAGGAAGCACCCCCTGCAGGAACATCATTAAAGTGCCTGCTCTCTGCCCCATAGATGCCCCTTCCAGAGGAGGTTTATTTCAGCAGTGCATTTAGAAGGCAGGTGATAGGTCTGAACGCATTGTGGCCCACATGGGCTGAGACATTACTGTCCTAATTATGATGGACCTATGATATTTATCATTAAGTGACTAAACTCATCATTATATAAAGTCTTTTATTTTGAGAATACATTTGTCCTGGCCTTATTATTCAATGGTTACTAATTGTTTGCTGATGGTGTTACCTCTGTGTATGTGGGAGCCGTGCACTTACTCTCATTTGTGACACTGACAAACACAGGTTGCATGTTTTAGTTGTTTCTTTTAATGCATTCATTAGTGCTGTACATTAGTGATGGACATATTAATTTTGGTACAAGCATTCATGTTGTTTGTGGACACTTACACCAAAATGACATGTGTTTTTTATTTTTGTGAGTGGAGAATGCATGTGTCTTTATTTGGAAATTCTGTGTCAACAATATGCATATATGCATTACACTGATGACCTGGCACTTTATAGTTAAATGTGATCGAATGTTTGTGACATATTGCACACCAAGGGGACATGTGACCGTCATACATCTCTGACATGTTTGGAGGTCACCAGTGAATATTGTGTTACAATCTGTGTAACCCACCTGTAGCATGTTGTAGTTTAATTGCTACATTATCATTGGATTTTTGGGTTCAAAGTGGGAATACTGTTTCAGTTGATACTTCAGATCTTTTGGGTGTAATCTTGCACACACCTTCACGGACACATTTCTATTCGTGATTATTGAGACTTTTTGTGTAGTTGTCCATTGCCAAGTAGGCAGTGCGTACAAAATTGGCGGGCGCTACTCATATCTCGAGGTCTGTTCTGATACATTCTCAGGCTTCAACATTACACAATTCAGAATTGCACAACAGTGTGGTGGTGTTTACACCGACTATTGAGCCATGCCCAAGTCAAGTGATAGTATGCAGCTACGACTTTGAGGGTAACAGGAATGCCTATGATTTACCTTCTGTTCTGGCGATGACAGAGATGATTTCCATCTTGGACAAGGCCCAGGAGCAATGGGAGGACTGGTAGCAGCGGGTTCATGGCAATAGGATATGTGGAAAGCATTCAAAAGGTGAGTTGCATATTTTTAAAGCTACCAATCAGCCAACCCAGGTGTGGAGGTTTAGCCACCACAGTTGCATCGGAGAGACTGCACATCGCGATTGGCTCAGTGGTAAAAGGGACTTTTGTCTATGGCGCCATTTCGCAGGAGAAGATTCTTGGTGGTGACAGCAGACCATAGGCAGTCTTTCGTACATGCTCCTGCTGACATTTAAATAGGGCAAGAGGACCATCACAGAAGCAGGCAGGTTTCCCATTGAAAAGTCAACGGCGGGATCATTACTGCCAACATCTAGCATCCCCTAGCGCTGACAAAATGGGAACTGGCTGTGTAGGTGTAATTTATGATATTGCCTTACTCCTCTTACAACAGTACATAGCCATTTTGAGTTTATTGAGAAGTCATTATATTTTTGAGTAAAAATGCATGTATTTTCAATATTTTGGTGCTTATAAAAAGCAGTGGCACAAACCCATGTAGTACAAGGAACCGTGAAATATTTCACGGTTATGTATGAAATACAAATTTTGTTGTCATAATGGTAGTACCCAAACCACTGTGCAGAGATTTTAAATTGTCCAGACTACTAAGAATATGGAGTTTGGAGGAAAAAGGTTATCAAAATGATGCGGCTGGACTTTGAATAAAATCGCTTGTAATTAAAAAAATACTTAGGCCCTAATTTACACTTTTTGGTGCGAAACTGCACTAGCGCAGTTTTGCACCAAAAGGTTTAGCACCGGCTTGCACCATTTCTGTGCACCATATTTATGGAATGGTGCAAGCCAGTGCAAAGGGTGGGCTAGCGGTAAAAAAAAAGACGTTAGTCGGGTGGGGCTGGCGCTGTGGAAGAAGGGTGTTTTGCACCAGAAAATGACATTAGGCAGGTTAGAGTAAAAAAAAATACTCTAACCTGCCTAGAGTCATTTTCTGATGCAAAACCATCCATACCACATGACTCCTATCTTAGAAAAGACAGGAGTCATGCCACCACCCCAATGGCCAGCACAGGGGACCAGGGTCCCCTGGCATGGCCATTGCACTCAGTGCCATGTAGGGGGCCCAATTCAGGGCCCCATATGGCACTTTAAAAAATAAAATGCAATAGTTACCTGTACTTACCTGGGATGGGGTCCCCCATCCTCCGCAGTCCCTCTGGTGTGGGGGTTGTCCCTGGTACCCGGGGAGGGCACCTGTGGGCTTATTCCATGGTGTTCCCCCATGGAAATAGGCCCACAGGTCCCCCAATGCCTGCACTGATCCAGGTGTTAAAAAATGGGGAACAGCAAGCTTTGCACCATTTTTTGACCCCTCTTCCCTCATGTGCACATTTTTGCACCAGAGTATAAATATGGCGTTAAGGCCATAGAGTCATTTTTTGCACGGGAACGCCTACCTTGCATCTCATTAAGGTAAGGTAGGTTTTCACTTCCAAAAAATGACTTTAACTCCATAAATGTGGCACTAGATGGGTCTAGCGCCAAAGTATAAATATGGAGTTAGTTTTGCACCCATTTAGAGTTTTTAAAAATGACGCTAATTCGGTGCAAACAGAGTATAAATATGCCCCTTAGTGCATACCTTGTCATTGTCATCTTAGGCTTCTGGTGACATTTACCAACCACGGGGCCAAAGATATCGCCAGAACCCATCAATGATAATATGGGATCAAATAATACAGTTACCCATTACGTATCCTTTGCATGTACTTAACTTTAAACCATTTTGTAGATGCAAATAGATAAAACTCAACCTTAAACAAGAAACAACTCATTTAGGAGCTATCCATGTATAGCATAAAGATCAAATAATTTGCATTCTATCGAATCGCTAGACAGCATGAGGAATATGACCTAATAACTATGTTAAATGTTAAAAAATCAACAGAAAATGAACATTGACAAAGAGTGGCAGAATCAACTGTTTGAAGTTTTTTTTCTAAAGTTTCAATATATCAACTAAGGAAGGAGGTATGGTATGGTTTCTAAGCTGTCGATATGAGGACCTTGGTTTGTATCCAGCTTGGAATTGGTTGAAAATGGTGCCATTGTAGGAAACCACTTAATCACAACGTGCCTTAACTTTAAAAGTGTGAGGTACTACTGTAGGTGTGTGTAACAAAAAGATTTAAGCCACTGCTCGATGAATACAATCTTGCATCATTTCCCATCATCTGTGTAATGCTCTGTTGCTCTATGGCTAGGTCTATGCTTTAGAAATACCAATACATGCATATTTTAGATTGTGAACAAGTATTCAGCTTATTATTCTCTGTGGATGCTCTTTCCTTTGGGAACTATTGGTGAAGCACCATCATTTTGTGATTTTTTTTATTGATCCCAGTTTAATCTTCACACTTCAAGTCTTCTTCTCAATGTCTCTGGGAGAACTCTATTGTACACTTTTGGAGATTCCTCCCACACACATCATCTTGAGACACATTTTCATCAAGCCTTCATTGCTTTCTTTTCAGTGTATCAGACTAGAGGTCTAGCTATCACTGGTGGACAGGTGCAGTGGTACCAGAGCCCAGAATCCTGAGGAGCCCATTGAACCCTGATAGTTGTGTATTTAGTAACACACCAGCATTCAAAGTGGCTATTTCATCTGCTTGCACCAGGGCCCATGGCACCCTTGCTATCCTACTTTGTCAGACAGGCACAGGACTCACTTGGTACCAACCATCTTGCAGACATCCGATGATCACAGATCTGGTGTACACTCTCTGAGCTCCAGCAGTGACAGTGTCTCAGGGGAATTTATTGATGAAGATAAAAGATCTGGCTTTAATGTGCCAAAGCAGGAAACAACAGCCATGCACACATGCCTTTTCCATGCATTAGCACATTAAACCCAGACCTATTGACCTTCCCAATGTGCCAGGCCCAAGTGTACGAAATTGTAGCCCCATTACCCCTGTTTATTACAATGCCCTCCACCTCCCCACCAACACCCCGAGGTTCGGGTCTGGTTGCACCCCTGACTGGACTAGAGTGGTGTGGGCCGGATTGCAGTGGGGTGAATTGGACTGAAGTGGGCTGGATTGGATTGCAGTGAGGTGGACTGAACTGGTGTGGGGTTGATTGGATTGGGGTACAGTGGAGTGGGCTGGAGTAGATTAGATTGGAGTGGGGTATATTGGAGCGGAGTCCTGTGGATTGGAATGGAGTGGTGTAGAGTGGATTGGAGTAAGGAGGACTGGGTTTGGTGGAGTGGATTGGGTAGACTGGATTGGAGGGGTGGATTGAAATGGGGTGGGTGGATAAAGGTGGGGTGGACTGGAGTGGGGTGGATTGGAATGGAGTGGGGTGGGTGGGGTGAATGGGAATTGATTGGGGTATGCTGGATTGGGGTGTACTGTAGTGGGGTAAATTGGATAGGAGTGGCGTGAATTGGATTCTGAGGGATGGATTAGATGGGGTGGAATGGAATGGATTGCAGTGGGGTGGACTGGGGTGGGGTGGAATGGAATGAGTGGATTGGAATGGAGTTGGATGGGTAGATTGGAGTGGGCTGGATTGGATTGGAGTGGGTGGACTGCATTTGGGATTTGAGTGGCATGAATTTGAGTGAGATGAATTGTCTTGGACTGGATGGGAGTGGAGTGGAGTGGGGTGGATTGGATTTAAGAGGGGTGGACTCTTTAGAGGGGGTGGACTGGAGTGGGGTGAATTGGATTGTGCGGGGTGGATTGGACTGCAGTGGATTTAGTTAAGGTAGTTAGGCATGGGGTGGCTTAGATTGGAGTGGAGTAAAGTTTGGTGGACTGGATTGTCCTGGAGTGGGGTGGATTAAGGTGAATTAGATTGGAGTGGAATGGATTTGAGTTGGTGGGTTTAAGTGGACTGGAGTGGGGTGGATTAGATTTGAATTGATGGGTTGGATTGTAATGGGTAGATTCGACTGGATCTGACAGGTGTCTGGTGTATTTGATTGCAGTGGGGTGGATTGTGGTGAATTGGATTGGAGTGGAGTGGATTGGGGTGGAGTGGGGTGAGTGTATTGGATTGGTGTGAGGTAGATTGGAGTGGAGTGGGGTGGAATGGAATGGGTTGGATTGGGGTGTACTGGATTGGGGTGGATTAGATTGGATTGGGGGATTGTGGTGAATTGGATTGGAGTGAGGTGGATGTTGTGGAGTGGGGCAAGTGTATTAGATTGGAGTGAGGTGGATTGGAATGGAGTGGTGTGGTGTGCAACGGAATGGGCTGGATTGGGGTGGACTGGATTGGTGTGGATTGGAGTGGATTGGAATTGATTGAATTGGGGGATCGTGGTGGATTGGAGTGGGGTGAATTGGGATATAGTGGGGTGGATTGGGGTAAAAGGGATTGGATTTGAGTGGGCATATTGGAGTGGGCCAGATTATTTTGGATTGGGGTGGGGAAGACTTTAGTGGGGCAGATTGTTTTGGATTGCAGTGGGTCAGATTGGCGTGAGGTAGATTGTTTTGGATCGGAGTGGGGCAGATTGTTTTACATTGGAGTGGGGCAGAGTTGAGCGAGGCACAGTGTTTTGGATTGGAGTGGGCAGATTGGAGTGAGCAGATTAGTTTGGATTGGAGTGGGCAGATTGGAGTGGGACAGATTGTTTTGGATTGAAGTGGGACATATTGGAGTGAGTCAGATTGATCTGGATTGGAGTGGGCTATTATTTTGGATTGAAGTGGTGCAGGTTTTTATGGATTGGAGTGGAGCCGATTTTTTCGATTGGAGTGGGGCGGATTGTTTTGGAGAAGAGTGTGGCAGACTTGAGTGGGGCAGATTGCTTTGGATTGGAGTGAGGCAGATTGTTTTGGATTGGAGTGGGGCATATTGTTATGGATTGGGGTGGTGCAGATTGCTTTGGATTGGAGTGAGATAGATTATAGTGGATTGTATTGGAGTTGAGTGGGGTGGAGTGTGCGAATTGGATTGGGGTGAGGTGGATTGTGTTACAGTGGGGTGGATTGGAATGGGGGCATTGGAGTAGGGCACATTGGAGTGGGTAGATTGGAGTGGGGCAGAATGTGTTAGATAGGAGTGGGGCAGATGTGAGTGGGGAGGACTGGAGTGGTGCGGATGAAGTGGGGCAGATTGTTTTGGACAGAAGTGGGGCACAGTGTTTTGGACTGGAATGTGGTAGACTGTGGTGAAGTGGATTCAGGTGGAGTGGGGCAGATTGGAATGGGGTAAACTGGATTAAATTAGATTGGAAATGGGTGGAATGGATTTGAGTTGGTGGGTTGAAGTGGACTGGAGTGGGGTGGATTGTATTGGAATGGATGGGTTGGATTGTAATGGGTAGATTTGACTGGAGTGGGGTGGATTGGACTGCAGAGGGATGGTTTGGAGTGGGATGTGTTGGACTGGTGTGGGGTGGGTTGAACTGGAGTGTGGTGGATCTTACTGGTGTGGGTTTTATTTGATTGGAGTGGGGTCGATTGGGGTGGACTGGGCTGAGTGTATTGGATTGGTGTGAGGTGGATTGGAATGGAGTGGAGTGGGGTAGAATGGAATGGGTTGGATTTGGGTGTACTGGGTTGGAGTGGATTGGATTGGATTGGGGGATTGTGGTGAATTGGATTGGACTGAGGTGGATGTTGTGGAGTGGGGCGAGTGTATTGGATTGGAGTGAGGTGGATTAGAATTGAGAGGGGTGGAACGGAATGGTCTGGATTGGGGTGGAATGGATTGGTGTGGATTGGAGTGGATTGGAGTGGATTGAATTTGGGGATCGTGGTGGAATGGAGTGGGGTGAATTGGGATGTAGTGGGTTGGATTGGATTGGGGTGAGAGGGATTGGACTGGAGTGAGCATATTGGAGTGGGGCAGATTGTTTTGGCTTGGGGTGGGGCAGACTTTAGTGGGGCAGATTGTTTTGGATTGCAGTGGGTCAGACTGGTGTGAGGTAAATTGTTTTGGATCGGAGTGGGGCAGATTATTTTGCATTGGAGTGAGGCAGAGTTGAGTGGGGCACAGTGTTTTGGATTGGAGTGGGGAAGATTAGAGTGGGGCAGATTGGAGTGAGCAGATTAGTTTGGATTGGAGTGGGCAAATTGGAGTGGGACAGATTGTTTTGGATTGAAGTGGGACAGATTGGAGTGAGTCAGATTGATCTGTATTGGAGTGGGCTATATTTTTGGATTGAAGTGGTGCAGGTTTTTATGGATTGGAGTGGAGTAGATTTTTTCGATTGGAGTGGGGCGAATTGCTTTGGAGAAGAGTGTGGCAGACTTGAGTGGGGCAGATTGCTTTGGATTGGAGTGAGGTAGATTGTTTTGGATTGGAGTGCGGCAGATTGCTTTGGATTGGAGTGATGCAGATTGCTTTGGATTGGAGTGAGATAGATTATAGTGGATTGGAGTGGAGTGGGGTGAAGTGTGCGAATTGGATTGGGGTGAGGCGGATTGTGTTACAGTGGGGTGGATTGTAGTAGGGTGTATTGGAGTAGGGCAGATTGGAGTGGGTAGATTGGAGAGGGGCAGATTGGAGATGTGCAGATTGGAGTGGGGCAGATTGTGTTGGATAGGAGTGGGGCAGGTGTGCGTGGGGAGGACTGGAGGTGGGAGGATGGAGTGGGGCAGATTGTTTTGGACTGGAGTGGGGCACAGTGTTTTGGACTGGAATGTGGTAGACTGTGGTGAAGTGGATTCGGGTGGAGTGTGGCAGATTGGAACGGGGTAAACTGGATTAAAATGGAGTGGGAAGAATTCAAGTGGGGTGGTTTGGAGTGGGGCGGATTGGAGTGGGTGGATTAGAGTGAAGCGGATTGGAGTTGGACAGATTGGAGTTGGGCAGATTGTTTTGGATTCGAGTGGGTCAGATTGGGGTGAAGCAGGCTGTTTTTGATTGAAGTGGGTCAGACCGAAGTAAGGCAGATTGGAGTGGGGTAGACTATTTTGGATTGGAGTGGGCAGATTGGATTGGGCAGATTGTTTTGGATTGGAGTGGAGCAGATTATTTTGGATTGAGAAGGGCAATTTGGAGTGGGGCTGGCATGAGTGGGGCAGATTGCTTTGGATTGGAGTGGGGCAGATTGTTTTGGATTGGAGTGGGGCAGATGCAGATTGTTTTGGATTGAGAGGGGCAGTTTGGAGTAGGGCAGATTGCTTTGGATTGGAGTGGGGCAGATTGTTTTGAATGGAGTGGCGCTGATTGGTGTGGCACAGCTTGGAGTGGGGCAGATTCTTTTGGATTGGAGTGTGGCAGATTGGAGTCAGGCAGATTGTGTTCGATTGCCGTGGGGCAGATTATTATGGGTTGCAGTGGGGCAGATTACTTTGGATTGGTGTGGGGCACATTGTAGTGGAGCAGATTGTTTTGAATTGAAGTGGGCAGATTGTTTTGGGGTTGGAGTGGTGCAGATTGCTTTGGATTGGAGTGGGCCAGATTGGAGTGGGCAGATTGTTTTGGATTGGAGTGGGCCTGATTGTTTTGGACTAGAGTGGGGCAGATTGGAGTGGGGCTGACTGGGGTGGGGCAGATTGTTTTGGATTGGAGTGGGACACATTGGAGTGGGGTAGATTGTTTTGGATTAGAGCGGGCAGATTATTTTGGATTGAAGTAGGGCAGATTGCTTTGGATTGGCGTGGGGCACATTGTAGTGAGGCAGATTGTTTTGAATTGAAGTGGGGTAGATTATTTTGGGTTGGAGTGGTGCAGATTGTTTTTTTCGAGTGGGGCAGAGTGTTTTGCATTGGAGTGGGACAGATTGTTTTGGATTGGAGTGGGCCAGATTGAAGTGGGGCTGACTGGGGTGGGGGGAGATTGTTTTAGATTGGAGTGGGGCAGATTGGAGTGTGGCAGATTGGTTTGGATTGCAGTGGGACACGTTGGAGTGGGGTAGATTGTTTTTAATTGGAGTTGGGAAATTTGGAGTGGGGTAGATTATTTTGGATTGCAGTGGGGCAGATTGCCTTGGATTGGCTTGGGCAGACTGAAATGAGGCAGATTATTTTGAATTGAAGTGGGGCAGATTGTTTTGGACTGGAGTGGTGCAGATTGCTTTATTGGAGTGGGGCAGAGTGTTTTACATTGTAGTCGGACAGATTGCTTTGGACAGGAGTGGGCCAGACTGGAGTCGGGCAGATTGTTGAGGATTGGAGTGGGGCAGATTAGTTTGGATTGGAACGTGGTAGATTTGAGTGGAGCAGATTGGCAAGGGGCAGACTGTTTTGGATTAGAGATGGGTCAGATTGTTTTGGATTGGAGTGGGGTAGATTGTGGTAGGCAGGAGTGAAGTGGGGCGGATTGAATTGGGGTGAGGTGGATTGGATAAAAGTGGTGTGGGGTGGATTGAAGGGGTTGGATTGGAGTGGGGCACTTTGGATTAGGGCAGATTGTTTTTGATTTGAGTGAGGCAGATTTGAGTAGAGCAAATTGAAGTTGGGCAGATTGTTTTGGATTGGAGTGGGGCTGATTTGGGTGGGGTGGATTGGAGTGAGGCAGATGTTCTGGATTCTAGTGTGGCAGATTGGTGTGGAGCGGACTAGAGTTTGGCAGATTGGTTTGGATTGGAGAGGGGCAGAATGGAGTGGGTGGATTGGGGTGTGGAAGATTGTTTTGGATTGGAGAGGGGCATATTGTTTTGGATTGGAGTGGGGCAGAGTGGAGTGAGGCAGAGTGTTTGGGATTGGAGTGGGGAACATTGAAGTGGGGCATATTGGAATGGGCAGATTGTTTTGGAATAGAGTGGGCAGATTGGAGTGGGGCAGATTGTTTTTAATTGAAGTGGGGCAGATTGTTTTGGGGTGGAGAGGTGCAGATTGTTATGGATTGGAGTGGGCCAGATTGGAGTGGGCAGATTGTTTTGGATTGGAGTTGGGCAGATTGTTTTGGACTGGAGTGGGGCAGATTGGAGTGGGGCGGACTGGGGTGTGGCAGATTGTTTTGGATTGGAGTGGGGCAGATTGGAATGATGCATATTGTTTTGTATTGCAGTGGGACACACTGGAGTGGGGTAGATTGTTTTGGATTGAAGATGGGGTAATTTGGAGTTGGGTAGATTGTTTTGGATTGGAGTGGGGCAGATTGTTTTGGGCTGGAGTGGGGCAGATTGGAGTGGGGCGGACTGGGGTGGGGCAGATTGTTTTGGATTGGAGTGGGGCATATTGGAATGAGGCATATTGTTTTGTATTGCAGTGGGACACACTGGAGTGGGGTAGATTGTTTTGGATTGAAGATGGGGTAATTTGGAGTTGGGTAGATTGTTTTGGATTAGAGTGGGGCAGATTGTTTTGAATTGAAGTGGGGCAGACTGTTTTGGGTTGGAGTGGTGCAGATTGTTTTTTTCGAGTGGGGCAGAGTGTTTTGCATTGGAGTGGGACAGATTGTTTTGGATTGAAGTGGGCCAGATTGGAGTGGGCAGATTGTTTAAAATTGGAGTGGAACAGATTATTTTGGCTTGAAGTGGGGCAGATTGGTGTGCGGCTGATTGGGGTGGGGCAGATTGTCTTGGATTGGAGTGGGGCAGATTGGAGTGAGGCAGGTTGTTTTGGTTTGCAGTGGGACACATTGGAGTGGGTAGATTGTTTTTGATTGGAGTTGGGCAATTTGGAGTGGGGTCGATTGTTTTGGATTGCAGTGAGGCCATTGCTTTGGATTGGCGTGAGCAGATTGTAATGGAGCAGATTCTTTTGAATTGAAGTGGGGCAGATTGTTCTGGATTGGAGTGGTGCAGATTGTTTTATTGGAGTGGGGCAGAGTGTTTTGCATTGGAGTGGACAGATTGTTTTGGACTGGAGTGGGCCAGACTGGATTGGGGCTGATTGTTTTGGAACAGAGTGGGGCAGATTATTTTGGATTGCAGTGTGGTAGATTTGAGTGGAGGAGTTTGGGGAGGGGCAGACTGTTTTGGATTGGAGAAGGGGCAGATTGTTTTGGATTAGTGTGGGGTAGATTGTGGTGGGCTGTAGTGGAGTGGATTAGGGTGGAGTGGGGCGGATTGAATTGGGGTGAGGTGGATTGGATTAGAGTGGAGTGGGGTGGGTGGATTGGTGGATTGGAGTGGAGCACCTTGGAATAGGGCAGATCGTTTTTGATTCGAGTGGGTCAGATTGCAGTGGAGCAAATTGAAGTTGGGCAGATTGTTTTGGATTGGAGTGGGGCAGATTGGGGTGGGGTGGGATGGATTGGAGTGGGGCAGATTGTTCTGGATTCAAGTGGGGCAGATTGGTTTGGAGCAGAGTGGAGTTTGGCAGATTGGTTTGGATTGGAGAAGGGCAGAATGGAGTGGGTGGATTGGGGAGTGGTAGATTGTTTTGGACTTGGGTGGGACATATTGTTTTGGATTGGAATGGGGCACATTGGAGTGGGCAGATTGTCTTGGATTAGAGTGGGCAGATGTTAGTGGGGCAGACTGTTTTGGATTGAAGTGGGGCAGATTGTTTTAGATTGGAGAGGGGCAAATTGGACTGGGGCCGAAATGAGTGGGGCAGATTCTTCTGGATTGGAGTGGGACACATTGGAGTAGGGCACATTGGAAAGGAGCAGATTGTTTTGGATTGGTGTGGGGCAGATTGGAGTAGGCCACACTGTTTTGGATTTGAGTGCAGGAGATTGTTTTAGATTGGAGTGGGCAGATTGTTTTGGAATGGAGTGGTGCAGATTGGAGTGGGGGTGAATTGTTTTGGATTCGAGTGGGGCAGATTGGACTGGGGGAGATTGTTTTGGATTGGAGTGGGTCAGATTGGAGTGGTGCTGATTGTCTTGGATTGGAGTGGGGCAGATTGGATTGGATGAAAGTACGGCAGGTTGTTTTTGAGTGGCTCAGATTTATTTTGGATTGGCTTTGCAGATTACAGTGGGGAAGTTGTTTTGGATTGGAGTGGTGCAGATTGCTTTTTTGGAGTGGGACAGATTGTTTTGGATTTGAGTGGGTCAGATTTGAGTGGAGAAGACAGGAGTTGGGCACATTGTTTTAGATTAGAGTGGGGCAGATTGTTTTTGATTGGAGTGGGGCAAATTGTTTTGGATTTGAGTGGGGCAAATTGTTTTGGATTGCAGCTGGCAGATTTGAGTGGGACAGATTGTTCTGGATTGGAGTGGGGTAGATTGTGGTGGATTCGATTAGATTTGAGTGCTTTGCAGTGGAGTTGGGCAGATTGGAGTGGGGTGAGGTGGATTGGAGTGGGGTGGATTGGAGTAGGGCCTTTTGGAGTGGTCGGTTTGGAGTGGGGCAGATCTGGGGTGAAGCAGATTGGAGTGGGGCAGATTGAAGTGGGGCAGGTTGTTTTGGATTTGAGTAGGTTAGACTGGAGTGGAGCAGATTAGAGTTTGGCAGATTGTTCTAGATTGGAGTGGGGCAGATTGGAGTGGGGTGGATTGGAGTGCGGCAGATTGTTTTGGATCGGAGAGTGGTAGGATGGAGTGGGTGGATTGGTGTGGCATATTGTTTTGGATTGGAGTGCGGCAGATTGTTTTGGATTGGAGTTGGGCAGAGTTTTTTTGATTGGAGGGGGGAAGATTGAAGTGGAGCAGTTTGGACAGGCAGATTGTTTTGGATTAAAGTGGGCAAATTGGAGTGGGGCAGTGAGAAAGAAGAATTACCAAACTAAAAGAAACAATTTACTTATAGAAAATAAAACGTTGCCATTTTGTTTGTGCTGCTAAGCATGTTTTTTGCCAGTCACGTGCCTTCCGTTTGCAGGGCCCTAGAAGTTAAAAAGAAGCATCTTATTCACGTTGGAAGCAGTGGATGGACACTGATTATGTTGAATCAATCATTGCTTGGTCTCTGCTTCACAGACAGAAATGGAAATGATGCTAGGCCTGCCATGACTAATTACGAGGCTGTAAAGACAAGTGCCACACAAGGTAACAAATGGTGAGCAATGGACGGGCTCTAAAGCCACTGTAAGATTATAATAATAATAGTCTCTAAGAGATAACGCATGCACTATCTAACTAAGACCTAAAAATGTCTTACATAGGGAACGTGGTCTAGATTGCCTGGTTTTAACTTATGGCGTCCCTTATGGGCGGACTGCACACCTTGGTTCTTTCCAAATACAGCCTTAAACTATGCCATGAACAAATCAAAATTGGCAATTCAAGGACTCTGGTTTCTAATTGAAGAAGGCATGCACACCGAAGCGTCTTTAGAAAGATACAATAGAATAAAGGTAACTTTGGCTATGTCATTATTGAAATACTGAGGTCTGGAATGGATATAAAATGCAAATGACTTTGAGCAATGCTAGCGCGCCCTCGGCTTATTTATTTTGTTATGATAATAGTAAGCAGACGCACCTCTTAGGTCGATGGACCTTTTGACTCATTTAAATTTTATAAAGAGTTAGTTACAAAACAAAACAGTATCAAAACAATACAAACCATTAGAGAGTCAGTAAAGAACACACCATGACCCATTTGGCCATGAATAACCACACATTTTAATACCAATTAAAATGGTTATTTCCCTATATTAACAATGCTAGGTTAATGAAAATTAGTCTCAACACCAAATGGTACAAATCAAGAAACATCACAGGTTGAACAAACCTTCTAAATAATCTCAACTTAAACAAAGCAATAAGAATGATAATTTCAAAAGCAAAAAATAAACTTTAAGAGCAGCAATATTTGAGCAAGAGAAATAACATACATTTGTTTGACACTAGAAGGATGTCGGTTCACAGGTATAAAGGAAACACCTCACTAACTTCAGGTTAACATAGTATGTTCATGCAAACATTTTAGTAACACTAATTTAGAAAACATCTCGCTATGGTGCTATCAAAACAGCAGCAGTACCAACACAGAAGCAGTTGGTACCTGAAAAACAAAAAACAAACAACAATGCACAGATCATTCATATTATCTATCCCTAGGAAATCAGAAAAACACTTCAGCTTCATCAGGGGAACAGCAGCATCAGCATCAGGAACAGGGAAAGGGGAACGGCTTAGAATTTGGACTATAAGATCACTAAACCATCAGAGCATTAGTTCAGCATTGAACAGACATAGTAAACTCAGAAAATAATAAAGTACCAGAATGTCAGTAGACTAACTAGTAAGGCACGAACTGTCACAGTGACAAGTAACCATGAGAATTGGAAGTGAAGTCTCCCAAGAAAATCCCAGCGCACAGTTGTTCAATAAAATCTAACACACGTTTGTATTGGTCAGAAATATCCGACGAAGAAAGAACATCCAGTTACAAAAACATTAGATATCGGCAAAGCATTAGGAAAGATACAGCACAACATTGGCAGTGTGACGATTGGGTCTTCTCCATTTGCGTAACTCCAAACTATACTAAATGTATCATCCTGCTCTTCCTTCCATCTACGATCAGTAGGCCCTTTTGTTCAGCACATTCCAAATACGTTGCTAGACAGTGGTTACAGAGACTGAAGAAAACCTTCAAAAACACGCCAATTCCTCAAAAGAAATACATTTTGTTAGTGCAAGCTTCTAGACAAATATGCAAATCAAACAATAAACTATGTTATACAACAAACATGGAATGATTTCATAAGTTACAACTTCTAGACCTTTGGCAGACAAATAACTTTCACAGTAGCCTTGCTTGCTTGTGGCTCTGCAGTTAGTTAGAATAAAACACACTAACCTCTAATATAACCCAGCAATGCAGTTTGAAAAGGATTATGATGCTTAATACAATATTAGTACATTAGTTTGTGAAAAGATCATATACATGGGGTCTTACATGTGATGGTGGCCAATCAAGTAGGCACATTATGGCGGTCCACCGCCCGCCTGGCGGGAACCGCCGAATGACCGCACCGCGGTCAAAAGACCGCGGCGGCCATTCTGGCTTTCCCGCTGGGCCGGCGGGTGACCGCCAAAAGGCCGCCCGCCGGCCCAGTGGGAAAGACCCAGCAACGATGAAGCCGGCTCCGAATGGAGCCGGCGGAGTTGCTGGGGTGCAACGGGTGCAGTGGCACCCGTCGCGATTTTCAGTGTCTGCAAAGCAGACACTGAAAATCATTATGGGGCCCTGTTAGGGGGCCCCTGCACTGCCCATGCCAGTGGCATGGGCAGTGCAGGGGCCCCCAGGGGCCTCACAACACCCGTTCCCGCCATCCTGTTCCTGGCGGTAAAAACCGCCAGGAACGGGATGGCGGGAAGGGGGTCGGAATCCCCATGGCGTCCCTGGGCCAGGGGAAAACCGGCGGGAAACCGCCGGTTCCCCTTTTCTGACTGCGGCTTTACCGCCGCGGTCAGAATGGCCCAGGAAGCACCGCCAGCCTGTTGGCGGTGCTTCCGCGGTCGTTGGCCCTGGCGGTCGGTGACCGCCAGGGTCAGAATGACCCCCTATGTGTCACACGATATTAATTTCAATGTTAATACATCATATATTCAAACAAATGCAAAATAATTATTAATGTTATTTTCAGCGCTCACAATCCCTCCTCTGATGACTATGTATGTCATCTCACTTACATCTCCAAATAAGTTTATTTCATTGCACAGTTTTCTAAAATTTTGTTTCCCTCATATTTTTATAGTTTTTCTTCTTCTTTGAATTTTCCCTATGCAATCTTTCTACTTGAAACTCTACCCTCTATTTCTTTTCCAATGTTCTCCTTTTGATCACTTTATGCAATTTACACATACCCCACATTCCAATTAGAAAAAAACGTAAAAACTTGTACTATTTTCATTAACATCCCTTTTCCCAGATTGCCGATCCAGTTTCCCACAGCAGTCATCCCTTTGCCAGCTTTTTCCCAAACAGTGAGCTCAGTTAGGGCCAGATGTACGAAAGGATTTTACCCATTCTGTGTCTATGGGAAAAAGCTTTCGTACATATGGCCCTTAGTTCTTTTAATTCAGGTTTGTCTTTTGTTCTATTGTTAATCAAGCCTCTAACTGCTTTACTATTGTCCGGATTATATGAGCAACAATGATGCGGACCTAGCAATTTACAAACTCCACCCTACTTTGCTAAGAGAATGTCTAACGCAAGGCGGTTCTGAAGAGTCATAGCTCTTCCCGCAGCCATCTCGGTATCTAAAAGGATAATGGCTCCTAAATATCCTGTCAGCATGTTATCCACAACTGTAGCCAACCGTCGAATTGTGATAAAATTCAAAACAACTCCCACTGAAGGAATTATTGCTCCAAATATGTCTCCAACAATGCTAGAAACTGATTCTCGCTTTTGTCTCTTTGGTAGTAATTCAGTCATTTTAGGAAATTTACTCGTCATCAAGTTGGTACATTTTCAGGAAAACTATTCCCAAATAACGTGCCATACCATCCTCTAGGAAGAGGGTTATATGCATTTTTCCCACAGATGTAATAAATACCAGGCACTGGCGGGTCCTGACCTTTCAGCATAAATATCCACATATACTCAAACATAAACACATGTCTGCATGCACTCGTTCCCACAAATATTTTATCAACCCTTGATTGTGGCCTATATATACAAAGCTTCCCTATGTGTTGTGCATCTAAAGTTAGTTTCCCTTGTTTAGTAATGTAATTGAATGCATAGTCAATCCCAGGTCTACGTGGAACTAATCCCTTATCTATTTTAACCTTCATTGCCTTTCTCCTATGTTCTGTGTAATCTAAAAAGATCTTTTCTAAAGGTGACAGTAAGCAAGTAAGATTATTGCGGTGTGTGCAAATGCTGTCCCAAACATTAATGTAGGCTCAAAGAAATCCCTCATTATTACTATATTTTTGTCCTTAACTATTTTATTAAGATCCCTAATTATAGGAAAAATAAAAAACACTACATAAAAATTTGAGAAGAAATATTGGATATACTCCTGGTTATAATATCTTGTTAGTAAAAGACTACAACTTATGCCATATGTTAACGGCAGACTGTGATAGTCTATGCCCTCCTTAACAGAGGCTGGAATCGTTGTACAAACATAACAATCTCTCACATAGATTGTATCAACATACTCACGCAATAAGCAATAGAAGACATCAGAAGAAAGTTCTCCCTGTATATGAAGTACTTCTCATCTATTTGAAATCTATCTTTTGCTGAAAGAGTAGGTGCTAATTCCAAAGATGTTGTTTCTACAGCTATGGAATGGTTGGCTCCATTCTTATCAAAGACAGTTGCACCCACAATCAATAGCAAACATACAACTGCACAAACAATTACCAAACCAATACCCATATATTTACAACATCTATTTTTGGTGTTCTGCTGGTTGTGGTTACCCATGTCTGTAAAGAATCAGAAAGTAGAAACAAATACAAAAAGATATGGCTATGCAGCAAAAATCAAAGCTGAAAAAAAAAAAACTTCAATTCAGTCTTCAATCTTCAGTCCCTCCTTATTTTATTTAGTTTTTCTGTTTTTTCAAAAATATTCACAGCTTCATTCACACAGGAGACTTTTTGTCAAAACATCTGTAAAGTTGTTAAATTCAGTTTAGCAGCTTGTCAAAATCAGGTTATCAAAGTATTTCAAAGATATTTTCCACAAAGTCTCTTTCATTTACTTTTCAAATCCACAATTTTCCAAACAAATTTTTCATCAATCTTCTACATGTGCCAAATTATAGACCCTGAAAGTCTTTATCGGAGCAAAAATTCAAAACTTCTTCTTGACCCTCCTTGGTAGCTACATATGCCCAACCAGGACCTGAAAATCTTCGATTGGCAACTATCTTTCATTTTAATCTTCTTCCATCACTTGATTCATCATTACTCAGATCTCCATTTCTGGTGGTATCGACTTCTTCCTGAACTGTTGGCAGCAGATTTGTCTTCTTTGACTTTGATCTTGTTTCCTGCCAGTTGTCACCTTTCAGAGGTCTCCTTGTTAATGCTCGTTTTAGTATTGGACACAAGTTCTTCTCCTTTGACGTTCCCGCAACTGGTTCAGGAGGAGTCAAATCTTTTTGTCTCAGATCTGCCTCAACTATTTTCCTGCTTAGGGCACTCACTTGTCCAGTCTGGTTTTTCAGACCATTTGCTTCTGAGGACACCCTCCTCTGAACAGGTTCTTTCTGGACCGGTTCCTTCTCCTGATCTCTCTGGACCTGTTCTTTTACTGTTTCATTTGAGGACGTCTCATCCTCATCTTCCAGGATACCTTCCACTTTGTCTGTCACTGGAGTGAGCAAGTCAACTGGAGTATGTTCAGGCTCTGTCTCTAGCTCACTTCTGCTTCTGTCTTGCCCTGAAATAAGTCTAGATGGTGGTAATCTCAACAGTTCCTCTTCTTGTTCTGTTGGATCACCTTCTGAGTGTGACTTGCAGGGATCCAGTTCAGAAGTCACAGCCATGGTAGTGATCAATACCACCTGGTAAGGACCCTTCCACCGAGGCTCCAAACACGATTTTCTCATGTGCTTTCAAATCACAGCCCAATCACCTGCTTTCAGGTTGTGTCCTTGACCTTGGGGTGGTTGCAGTGTGGTAGCTTCCACCTGATGAGAGAAAGAGCAAACCACATCAGCTTGGCCTTTGCAGTAGTCCAATACCATATCATCTGTAATGTTCAGAAGAGCATTTGCAGGTATATCTGGCAATCTCAATGCGCGTTCCAAGAGGATTTTATGGGGTTGCAATTTTGTTTTCTTGTCAGGGGTGCTTCTCATTGACATTAGGACCAACAGCAAAGCATCTGGCCATTTCAGATTTGTGGATGCACACATTTTTGCCAATCTCAACTTCAAAGTACCATTCATCTGTTCTACAAGTCCTGAGGCTTCTGGGTGGTAACTACAATGAAGCTTCTGCTCAATGTTTAAATCTGAACGTAGCAACTTAATCACCTCAGTGTTTAAGTGGCTTCCTCTATCTTATTTTAAAAAAACCAGAAAACCGAAATGTGGAATTAACTCCCTATGAAGTAACTTTGCCACTGTGAGACTGTCATTTCTCCTTGTAGGGAAAGCCTCAATCCAATGACTAAAAATGCACACAATTACCAACACATATTTCAAACCAGCACATGCAGGCATCTCAATAAAATTCATTTGCATTCTGCTGACTGGTTCTCCAGCCATGCCAAGATGTCCCATATTGATGGCTGTTCCTTTGCCCACGTTCATCTGCTGGCAGATGACGCAACTGCGGCAAATTGCTTCGGCAACCTGTCTAAATTTTGGATTGAACAAAAACTGCTTGTACAACCTGACCATGGCATCTCTTCCCACTTGAGCCTGCCCATGATAGTATCTGGCCATCAGCGTCAGTAGACTGTTGGGCAGTACTACCTTCCCTTCTCCTGAGACCCAGACATCATCGTCCCTTTGTATGCATTTAATTTTTATCCAGTCTCTGCGTTCATCCTTCAAGACATTGGCGGTCATTACAACATTGGCGGTAAAAGCCGTTTACCACCGTGCAGAAGGCCGCCAACACACCGCTGCGGAAATCCGCCACAGCTATTATGACCCACAGCTCGGAATCCGCCAAAATTCAGACACCCACTCAAGTCGCCACACCAAAGCCCAGTGATAAACTGGCGAAAACAAAACCTCCACCGTCACGCCAACAGAAATACGCCCACACTATCACGACACACGAATCCACGTGGTGGTCCTTCAACCGCGGTATTCCATTGGCGGTACACACCGCCGCGCTCAAAATACACACACATTTACAAAACACTACCACATTGGACAAATCGAAATACACACACCTGATACACATACACACACCACTCCCACACACCCATTACAATATAAAACACACACCCACATCACCCACAAACCCCTACGACCAGAATTACAGAGAGAAGGCCAGAGAGAGACACCACAAACAACTACCAAGCATCCACAGGCACACAATACCATCACCCACATAACTTCCACGCACCTCACACAACACACCACTAAATATCACCCCACTTGTCACTACACACACCACCCCACACATCATCCACACCACCCCATGGCACGGCAAAGACACCCCAGGTTCTCTGAGGAGGAGCTCAGGGTCATGGTGGAGGAAATCTCCCTGGTAGAGCCACAGCTATTCGGATCACAGGTGCAGCACACCTCCATAGCTAGGAAGATGGAGCTATGGAGAAGAATAGTGGACAGGGTCAACGCAGTGGGACAGCACCCAAGAAATAGGGATGACATCAGGAAGGGGTGGAACGACCTACGGGGGAAGGTGCGTTCTGTGGTCTCAAGACACCACCTTGCGGTTCAGCGGACTGGCGGGCGACCCCCACCTCCTCCCCCACAACTAACAACATGGGAGGAGCAAGTCTTGGCGATTCTGCCTCCTGAGGACCTCGCAGGAGTAGATGGAGGAATGTACTCTGGTAAGTCAAATCTTAACTATTACATCCCCCACCCTACTTGCATGCTATCACATACCCCCACCCTCACCCCAGTCATTCCAACTCCTCACAAATGTCCCAACATCACAAACCACACATCCTAACGCAAAGCCCTGCATGCAACAACAAAGCATGGACACCCATCACCAAAGCATTGCCACTGCACATACCCATACACCCCCCTAAACCACCATCACACAAGGCCCCACACAGGAATGCAAGCACTGGGGTACACGGTCACCCACCTATTGCACACCATAGCACACAAAGATGTAATAAACATCCTTTTATACCCCTGCAGGACCCCTACCCAACGTCACCGGACAGGAGGGTCCACACATGTCCACACCACCAACAGAAGAGGCCCACAGTGATGACAGCAGCTCTGTCCAACTGGATCTAGATGACCAGCCCGGCCCATCGGGGACCTCGGGACAGTCGGTTCCCCTCACACAGTCACAGGCCACCACAGAGCTTCCCCCCTCTGGAAACACCAGCACAGCACCCACCCAGCGGGCCCATACCTCTGTCCCCAGGACACGTCAATCAGCAGTGTGTCCACCACTACAGGGAACCCAGGCTAACCCACCACCCCAACCACAACAGGGACCTGGGGGCAGTGGTAGTGGGCACACGGTTCAGGGGACAGAGGCCCACGGAAACAGGGGAACTGGGAGGGCTGCTGTGCGACAGGGGGAGGACAGGCCAAGGGAACCCACTCTCCACGAGGCACCTCTCCAACATCATGGGAGCCTACCTTCACTCCCAGGAGACGATGGCAACGGTACTGGCCAAGTTTCAGGAGACCCAGCGCCTGCAGGAAGAACAGTATTTGGGCTTCAGGGAGGAACTCAGATCCATCAATTCCACCGTGGGCACCATCTTAGGGGTGCTGAAGGAAGTACTCAACATCAGGAGGGACACTGTGGCACAACAAGGGGCCCCTGACACTGGTCTCGACGATGAACTGCCCACCACCTCCGCCGGCGCTAGTGGACAGGACGCCCCGCCACAGGACAACCACACCAGCACCCCACCCCCTGCAGAGGGAGAACCATCCCGCAAACGGTCCCTGAGATGCAGGACAAAGACAGAGAACGATTCCAAGACCACTGCCAAGAAATGAGACCACCCTGAATGTCATCCTTCTGTCCCACCTTGTCACCCTGTCCATCCTCAAACTGCCCCAGCTCCACTTCCTATGCCCATTTGGGCAATGCACCTGTGAGACTAATAGACTGGAATCTGCCATGGACATTCCTCCACCATCCGCCCCTCACCATTTTACAACCCCCTCCAATATTGAGCACTTAAATAAACACCCTTGAAGCACAAAACAATCTGGACTCAGTCTGTGATTTCGAAATAGTGTATTAGCAATTACAGTGTCAAAATGCTCTTTCAAATGTAATGTCAACATACCTATGTCACACAGCTCTAGACATGAGGAAACACAGCAGATGTCACACAGTGGGACCCACATCTGTGTAATCGTAAGGGAAAGTGACAACTCAGTGACCATACACTGGGTGAAAAGGACAGACAGTAGAGAGGTAGTAGTGTTAAAGTACATGTACTAGGCATGTTTGTATTCTTACCTGTGTCTCACTGGAAATATTGCAGGATCACTGAGTTCCTGTTGTCGATGTCCTCTTCTTCTGCTTCCTCGTCTTCACTGTCCACAGGCTCCACAGCTGCAACAACACCTCCATCTGGACCATCCTCCTGCCGAAAAGGCACCTGTCGTCGCAAAGCTAAGTTGTGAAGCATACAGCAGGCCACGATGATCTGGCACACCTTCTTTGGTGAGTAGAATAGGGATCCACCTGTCATATGTAAGCACCTGAACCTGGCCTTCAGGAGGCCGAAGGTCCGCTCTATTATCCGCTGAGTTCGCCCATGGGCCTCATTGTAGCATTCCTCTGCCCTTGTACTGGGATTCCTCACTGGGGTCAGTAGCCATGACAGGTTGGGGTAACCAGAGTCACCTGCAAATGGCGAGGGACAAGTGTTAGACACACACTAACCTGTAGGGATATCCCCAGACCCAGACAACCATTCCCACTGACTTGCTTCCAGGTGCTCACCTAATAGCCACACATGGTGCCTCTGGAGTTGACCCATCACATAAGGGATGCTGCTATTCCGCAGGATGTAAGCATCATGCACTGAGCCAGGGAATTATGCATTCACATGGGAGATGTACTGGTCTGCCAAACACACCATCTGCACATTCATGGAATGATAACTCTTCCGGTTTCTGTACACCTGTTCACTGCTGCGGGGGGGTCCCAAAGCCACATGTGTACCATCAATGGCACCTATGATGTTGGGGATATGTCCCAGGGCATAGAAGTCACCTTTCACTGTAGGCAAATCCTCCCCCTGAGGGAAAACAATGTAGCTCCGCATGTGTTTCAGCAGGGCAGACAACACTCTGGACAACACGTTGGAAAACATAGGCTGGGACATCCCTGTTGCTATGGCCAATGTTGTTTGAAATGACCCACTTGCAAGGAAATGGAGTACTGACAGCACCTGCACTTGAGGGGGGATTCCTGTGGGATGGCGGATAGATGACATCAGGTCTGGCTCCAACTGGGCACACAGTTCCAGGATTGTGGCACGATCAAGCCTGTAGGTGATGATCACATGTCTTTCCTCCATTGTCGACAGGTCCACCAGCGGTCTGTACACCGGAGGATGCCGCCATCTCCTCACATGTCCCAGCGGACGGTGCCTATGAAGGACAACAGCGAGCACAGAGTCAACCAACTCAGAGGTACGTACCCACAGTTTACACAGAACACGAATCCTAATCTGAAATTTGGCCTGTATGAGTGTTGAGGCAAGGCCTAGGTATGTGTGACGCAGTGAAAAATTAAGCCATGTGGGCCCATGAAATGGCGGATTCCAGACCTGTAAAGTGGGACAATCGGATGTGAGGTAACTGGCTGGCGTTGTACACCGTCGCGGTAGGCGGTCGAAGACCGCGGCACAATTCTGCATTGGTTAACATTGGACTCTATGGGTCCCAGGAGCCAATGAGGATGAACGCTGGCAGTGACGGTACGCACCACCGCGGACGTGACCGCCATTTTCTATCTGTTCAATCACTCGATACCTGATCTTCGACAGGAGAGGACCTACACTGCAAGTGCTGCTGTGACTTCGGTCTGGAAGAGACAATGGCTCGTGCGTCTGGGGAAAGTGCCCCTGCCCTCACATCGGAGCAGTTGGAGAAACTCGTAGATGGGGTCCTCCCCCAGTACACGCTACTCTACGGTCCTCCAGACAAACAGGTAAGTACACTGGGAGCATGCTGTATGGGCTATGCCTGTGTGGAGTGGGGTGGATGAAAGATGGGGGGGGAGATTGAGGCGTGCATGAAACGACAGTGAGTGCATGTGCCACATGGCAAGGGTAGGGATGGGGGCCAATGACTGTGATGGTGCAGTTGGTAATAACTTTTCTTTTCCCCCTGTACCATTCATGTAGGTCAGCGCCCACCAGAAAAAGGATATTTGGCGTGCCATCGCCAAGGACGTCCGGACCCTGGGGGTCTACCACAGACGGAGCACCCACTGCCGTAAGAGGTGGGAGGACATTCGCCGCTGGAGCAAGAAGACGGTGGAGGCCCAGCTGGGGATGGCCTCCCAACATTGGAGGGGTACCTGTCGCACCATCACCCCCCTGATGTTCAGGATCCTGGCGGTGGCGTACCCGGAGTTGGATGGGTGCTTGAGGGCATTACAGCAGCCACAAGCAGGTGAGTACACTCTCATTCTGCTGATTTTGCGTGCAGTGGAGGTGTCTGTGTAGGGGAGGTGGGCTGTGGGTTTCCCTAGGCCAGGGCGAGTGTGCTAGTTAGGTCCCCTTGTTCTGGCAGACCCTGTGGCACCCCACCCAACCTGTGTACAGTGCCAAGTACACCTAGTCAGGCTCCTGTGTCATCCATGTGTGCAGATGTCGGCCATAGCCTTGTAGGCCATGTCCCAGGGATTGAACAGTGGAGCCCAAGTGTGCTGCGTAGTGCAGGGGGCTTCTGTGTCTGTCGTGTTCGCCAACGGTAGCGGTACTGCATGCACTCAACATGTCTTTCTTCTGTCGACCCCCTTTTTGTGGTCTCCGGAGCAGGAGGGAGCGGCATCCCACATGGCCCTGGAGGGCGAGACAACGGACTCAGAGTTCACCAGTGGGACAGAGGGCGAGGGGAGCTCCACGGCGGGGATAGGAGCTGATACCGGTGACACGGACTCGTCCTCTGATGGGAGCTCCCTTGTGGTGGCGGCAACATCTGTGCCCCCGCATCTACAGGTACAGCCGCCACCCCCCTACCAGCACCGCCCTCCCAGCAGCCCCTCAGCCTTTGCCCCGTGCCCGCTCACCCAGGAGGATGGGCATCACCTTCGCCCCAGGCACCTCAGGCCCTGCCCCATTCACCCCTGCTGCCCTCAGTGAGGAGGCCATTGACCTCCTCAGGACCCTCACTGTTGGGCAGTCTACTATTTTGAATGACATCCAGGGTGTAGAAAGGCAGTTGCAACAAACAAATGCATTCCTGGAGGGCATTCATTCTGGTCAGGCGGCCCTTCAGCGAGCTTTTCAGACTCTGGCCTCAGCACTGATGGCAGCCATTGTCCCTGTCTCTAGCCTCCCCCATCCAATTTCCTCCACCCAGACCCAATCGCCTCTACCTCAGCCTATCCCAACCACACCTTCAGACCAGCATGCACACACCTCAACACACCTCAACACACAAGGGAAGCTCAGGCAAACATAAGCACCACACATCCCACAGGCACTCACGCAAGCATCACACACATGCAGACACACCAACATCCACTGCCTCCACTGTGTCCCCCTCCTCCCTCCCAGTCTTGTCTCCACTCACACCTGCATGCACTACATCTACAGCCACTACTTCCATCACCAGCACACACACCACCACACCCCGCTCACGTGCAGTCACCACCCCAACTGCCGTTCACACGTCACCTGTGTCCTCTCCCAGTGTGTCTGTGACGCAACCTCCCAAGATACACAAACGCAGGCACACACCCACCCAACAGCCATCCACCTCACGACAGCCTCCAGCGCATGCACCTTCACCCAAAGTCACCAAACGAACACCTCCTACAACCACAACCTCTTCCTCCACTCCCAAAACCCCTCCAGCTACCCGTCCCAGTGTTCCCAAGAAACTTTTCCTGTCCAACCTTGACCTCTTTCCCTCACCTCCCCCACCCCGTCCGTCTCCTAGAGCCCGACTCTCAAGGTCCCAACCTAGCACCTCACCCACAACACCTCCCGGACCAGTGGTGCCTGTAGTCACCGGAATCTGGAGTGCACCGGCCACCAGGGCAGCCAGTGTGGCACGGAGCCACAGCACGAACAGTCCCCCACCTGTCAAGCATCAAAAGCTGGCCAGTGCCTGGCGGGTGAGGGGGAAGACTCCAGCCACCAAAGCTGCTCCCAGGGGTACAGGTGGGAGTGTGGAGTCAGCTGCGACACCTTCCAAGGTGGGGAAGGGCCACAAGAAAGTCAACAAGTCTGGGAAGAGCAGCACGGCGGAGAAGACCGCCATCATCCCCGCAGCCCAGGAGGCCACCGCCACCCGCCCAGCTGCCTAGGAGGCCACCGTCAGCACCAGCCCTGCTGCCCAGGAGGCCACCACCATCATCCCCGCTGCCCAGGAGGCCACCGCCATCATCCCCACTGCCCAGGAGGCCACTGCCAGCACCAGCCCTGCTGTCCAGGAGGCCACCGCCAGCACCAGCCCTGCTGTCCAGGAGGCCACAGCCATCATCCCCGCTGCCCAGGAGGCCACAGCCATCATCCCCGCTGCCCAGGAGGCCACCGCCAGCGCCAGCACCAGCCCAGCTGCCCAGGAGGCCACCGCCATCATCCCCGCTGCCCAGGAGGCCACCGCCAGCACCAGCCCTGCTGCCTAGGAGGCCACCGCCAGCACCAGCCCTGCTGCCCAGGAGGCCACCGCCAGCACCAGCCCTGCTGCCCAGGACAGGACCGCCAGCACCAGCCCTGCTGCCCAGGACAGGACCACCAGCCCCGCTGGGCCAGACAGGACCGCCAGCACCAGCCCCACTGGGCCAGACAGGACCGCCAGCACCAGCCCCGCTGGGCCATGAAGGACCGCCAGCACCAGCCCCGCTGGGCCATGAAGGACCGCCAGCACCAGCCCCGCTGGGCCAGACAGGACCGTCAGCAGCTGAGTCACTGCAAAGGACCCCTCCGCCACAAGCACCGCTGAACAGGGCACCGCCGCAACAAGCACCGCTGCCAATGACACTGCCGCAACAAGTACCGCTGGCCCAAGAGCACCAAGGGCACTGACGCTACTGAGTCCGTCACGAGCAGGATGAAGCACTCTGGGCACAAAGCCCCCTCCAGAACCAGTGGAGTATAACATCCACTACCTCTGTTCTTGGCAGGATGAAGCACTCTGGGCACAAAGCCCCCTCCAGAACCAGTGGAGAAAAACATCCACTACCTCTGTCCTTGGCAGGATGAAGCACTTAGGGCACAATGCCCCCTCCAGAAGCAGTGGAGACTGTTATCCACTTGAGAGACTGTGGCTTTGCACTCCCCAGGATATAGCAGTGGGCAAACCACCCACTGTAGAGACTTGAGAGACTGTAGCTTTGCACTTCCCAGGGTGGAACAGTGGGCAAACCACCCACTGTAGAGACTTGAGAGACTGTGGCTTTGCACTCCCTAGGATGGAACAGTGGGCAACCCACCCACTGTAGAGACTTGAGAGACTGTGGCTTTGCACTCCCCAGGATGGAACAGTGGGCATGTGCCCCCCTCGTGGATTTGGCGTCGTGCACTCAACCGGCTGAGGTGCCCCCCCTTTCCCTTCCCCCTGAGGTGCCTGTTTTATTGCTATCTGATGCCCCTGCAGTGTTCCCTCCGTCATTTCAGGGATTGAGTGTGGGCTTCGCCCATAACGTGTGGGTCCAGTGTTCCACGGACTTCAATGGAGCACTACCTGGACTACTATTCTTGGTATATATTTTGTTTATAGTGTGTATATATATATATTTTTGCGTACTGGATTTTAATATATTACAATGGTTACACTCATTTCCTTTTGTCCTTGCATTCTTCCAGGGGAGTTGGGGGGGTGTAACTGTTATGTATCATGTTGTATTAGTGTGTGTGTTGTCGTGGGTGGGGGTGTTGCGTGTTACGTGTGTGTGTCCCTGCTTTTTCCCTCCCCCCTCCCCTGTGTCGTAGGTGCAGTACTCACCGTGGTCTTCGCCGCTGGCGTTTGTGCTCCTGGTAGAGGAGCAAGAAGATAAGGGCTGGCAGGATGTGGAGTTCGGGTTCCATGGCGTCCGGATTCCTCGTGGGGTGTGTTGAGGTGAGCGTTTTCCCTTCGAAGTCCTGTTTCCGCTGTGTTTTTGTTTGTGGTGAATCTGCACCGGAAAAGGTGGCGGATTGGTAGGTTGTGATACTGTGGGCGGTACATTGTCCTCCGCCTGTCTGTTGGCGGTGACCGCCAAGCTGTTTGTTTGTACCGCCGTGGCGGTCGGAGTGTTAAAGTGGCTATCTTTGTTGGCGGTTTCCGCCACAGTCGTAATTCCATTTTTTTTTTCGCCGGCCTGTTGGCGTTCTTACCGCCGCTTTAACACCGACCGCCAGGGTTGTAATGACCACCATTATCTTGTAGAGCTTTTAACTCCTCCAAAGTGTCAATAACATGCATCACATAATTTGCATAGATCTCATTATTTTCAGGTAACAGTTCCCATTCTCCTCTGTAGGATATGCTGTTCAAGGCACAAAACTTTGCAACTTGATCTGCATATGCATTACCCATTAACATGTAATCCTGTGACCTCTGATGTCCACTGCATTTCACCACAGCAATCTTTTCAAGCATTTGAATCCCTTTTAACAACTCATGTATTCATTCACCATTTCTTATTGGTGAGCCAGAAAAGGTCAGGAAACCTCTGTGTGTCCACAATTGGCCAAAGTCGTGCACAATGTTGAATCCATATTGGCTGTCTGTGTAAATAGCGACTTTCAATTGAGTTGAAATGTGGCATGCTCTAGTAAGAGCCACCAGTTTTGTCACTTGTGCAGAAAACACTCCTTGAAGCCATGAAGCTTCCAATATGCCCGCGATAGTCCACAGTGCGTATCCTGCTCTCAATGTGCCCACATTATCTCTCAGGCAGGAAACATCAACAAAAATCATATGGTCATTCTCTTCCAGGCAAGTATCTCTAATATTGGCTCTGGGTTTTGTGCATAATTCTGTAATTTCCAGACAGTCATGTTCAATGGCATCCAATTTATCAATATCTATATTCTCATTTGGAAGTATGGTTGCTGGGTTAAGCACTGTACATCTCTCAATAGTTACATTAGGTGATCCCAGGATTACTGATTTGTTTCTGGTCAACCTAGAGCTGGTCGGATAATGGGTTTTGGACGTAGTAGGCAAAATCTCAATTGAATGGGAAACCATTACAGTAAGGGGATAACCCATTACTATACTCTCGCTCTGAGCAAGGCTCTGCTCAACTGCTGCAATGGACCGCAAACAAGCTGGTAAAGCTGTTGCGACCTGATCCAAAGAGGCTGAATAATATGCTACTGAGCAATTCGCACCACCATGAGTTTGAGTCAAGACAGACAAAGAACATGCATCTCGTTCATGAAAAAACAACTAAAAAGGTTTTGTGTAATCAGGCATTCCCAAAGCTGGAGCTTGGCATAAACTCTCTTTCAAATCCGTAAATGCTTTAATACACGCTTCATCCAACATTATAGGATCGGAAACATCCTTATGAGTCAGCTTCTGTAAGGGCTTTAAGAGAACTGAAAAATGTGGGATCCTTTGGCGGCAGTAACCCACCATTCCCAAAAACATCCTCACATCTTTCTGAGCGGTTGGTGGTTGCATTTGCAAAATAGTTCCAACTCTCTCTCTGGAAATGTTCCTAGTTCCTTTCTCAGTCAAATGACCAAAGTGTTTTACTTCTTTATGGCAATCTAGCCGGGAACACTTTATGACCATTGTCTCCCAATAAGTTCAACAATGCAATCGTATCATATTTGCACCCTTCTCTAGTCCTGGGCACGATTAGCAGATCATTAATGTATTGCACCAATGTTGACTGATAAGGTATCACTAATGATTCCAAATTCTTTTTCAAGATCTGGTTGAAAATAGATGGTGACTCTGAAAACCCTTGTAGAATTTCTACACCAACAGTAGACCCTGTTTAGGAATTTAAAACAAAAAAGATATCTGCTGTCCTCATGAAGAGGCACAGAAAAGAACGCCTGACATTAGTCCACCACAGTGAACCATTCAGCATTGCATGGGATCAGAAACATAATCACAGCTGGATTTGCCACTACTGGGTAGCACTTGACCACTATGTAATTTATTTTTCTCAAATTCTGCACAAGTCGAATTTTCCCACAGGGCTTGCACAGTCCCATTATTGGTGAATTACACTGGCTACCCAATACTTCTTTTAAAATTCCCTTGTCTACAAACTCTCCTATTAACGGTTTCAAACCCTTGAATGCATCTTTTGCCATGGGTATTGTAGAGTCTGAGAGAAAAACTGCATTGGGCTTAACTGCGACTCTAACTGGCTCAGCTCCTTTTATCAACCCAATGTCCTTTCCTTAAAAATTCCAAACCTTAGTCATAACACTTTTCTGTAAATAAGCAGGAAGATCTTTCACTGCAAAAACTGGAAAGAAACTAATCAAAGGGGCTTCCTCATTCACTGACTCATCGAAACTGATCAAAGGAAATTCTTCGGTCACTGACTCATTGTTAATAGTAAGTATCGGGTCTTCTTCGTCATCACTGTTTGTTTTTGTTTGAATTTCAATACCCTCATCTGAACAGGTAGGTAAACATCTTGTTTTGCACAATAAAACCCTTCCTATAAAGGACACGAGACCTGAATCACAAACCACAAATTTGTGCAAACCCTTAAAATTGTCAATTTAAACAAGACTGGTTCTGTAATTGGGTTAGTCAAATATTGATTAGCAACCCCTACAATCTGAACTGTCTTCCCTGATAAGGGCAGGTCTGGAACCTCTGTAGATCTCACTATCGAACGTGTAGGTCCAGTGTCAACCAAAAACTTGACCATTCACCTTTCATTTCACATAAGGACCTTTCTGATCCACTTGTAAAGAAGCAGCCATCACACACTCTTCCTCATCTGAACTCTCAGACACCCAATCATCGTTTATTTCATCCTCATTGTGTAGTGGAAATTGTTGTACAGTATTATTACTCTGTTTCACTCTTTGACCTGTGACCATCTGAGAAAACTTCACTTGCTGCTGATCAATAGGGGCTTGAGGTATCTGGATTTGCTGCCTATGCATTTGAATTTGTTGTCCAGGCACCATTTGCACCTGTGGCTGCATCTGCTGTAACTGGGACATTTGTACTTGTAATGGCTGTACAATTTGCATGTGCTGTAAAGGTTGGAAACCCTGCATAGATTTACATTATTCTGAAAATTTGTATTTTGACCTCTCATTCTCGGTCCTCTCATATTTTTAAAAGAATTGACATCATTCACTTGCTGAACAACACCTCCATGATTTACCATCGGACACTCCTGTTTCCAATGCCCGATTCCCCCACAAACATGACAAGGGAACATTCTCTTTCCTTGTGGCTCTCCTTCTATCATTACTGTATTCTTATTAGGACCACGATGAACACTTCCCGTTCCACCACGACCTCTACCTCTGCCTACATTCTAAAACAGCATATTTCCCTGCTGCTGCTGAGGCTGAAAACTTCCCTGAATCCCTTTCTGTGCAGCCTTGATCTGTATCACCATTTCTTTCTCTTTCAAGTTTTTTTGTTTCAATTCAATCTCATCACTACCGTATTTCGCATACTGCAATCGGCTTGCCAGCAAATCAAATTACTCTTAATCATCTGACTAATTTCTGGTCTGAGTCCCTCAACAAATCTGAGCACAAAGTGAATCATGTCTTTCGGCTCAATTGTTTCTGTACCATTGTAATGTTTAAATGCTTTCAACAACCTCTCATAGTATGCATGAACTGATTCTTTCGCTTCCTGAGCTGTCCTGTCTATGCGCTGCCAATCCATGTTTTCTGACAAAATTCTCATTTTCAGAAATTCAATGACTTTATAGCTTTCATTACTTCAGGGGACGGTGTACCTGCTGCTGGATCTCTCGGCAGCTCACTTGTTGGCCAATCTACACTCATTTTGCATTCAATCCATAAATCTACTGGAACAACAATTTATAAAAGAGTGCTCAAATCCTCCAACAGGCATTTTGCAAGTTTCACAAACCTGTCTGTCTGCTGATACCATTCTATTTGTTTCTCCCTCTGCCTGGGATAGTCATTTGTAAACGACAAAATGTCACTTCTGCTTAAAGGGACATGTACAAAATTCCCTCCTGGAATCTCTCATTGGTAAAACTTCTACTGCTTCGCAATTCTGCAGTGCTTCTGCAGGAGAGGTATCAGGACCTTTTTTGGTTTGTCCTTTTTGTTCACATCTGCCTTTCCATTTATCTAATGCTCTCCATATCTGGATACTTTGAAGCAACTCTCTAAGGTGCATTTTCATCCCTGCAGATCTCATGTGTTCGATGTCTTTTTCCTCAAAATCTAGCCTGTAACTTCTTTTCAGAAAGTTCATTTTTTAATGGTCTATCCCGTGTTCATCTGGTATCTCTGCTAACCTCGTGTGTACCCCATCCGCCTCTTTTGTGATTCTCGGGCATAAATATCGCAACTCTGCTTTATTGTTAGACTCTAGTCTATTTATACCTATTGTTCCCTCGACAAGTTCACCGCTTCCAATGAAAGCCTAGTACAGCTGACATAATTCCCTCTAATAGAAGCATCTTGTGGAGTATTCAGCTTTTCTAACTATTTGGTTGGTTGCTGAGCTGTCAAACCCTGTAATGAGCCATTATTTGGCTGAGTACCAGGCAGCTGTTGTACAGTTAAACTCGGAGGTTGAGGTGTCAGTAATTTCATGTTATTGCCAATGGACGACCCTGTTTCAGTGTTCGAAGGAGCTTTAAGAGGGCTCAAGTCTAACAATGACCCTGTTCCATCAAAAGTCTGTCCCACAGGTGAGACTATACTGGTATTTTCACTTATTCCCCCTCCCACCAAACTCTGATTTAAACTTCCCTGTCCACTTGTGCCATTGTTACCCTGGGCAAACAATGGTGTGACTGGACCAGTAGTAACAGGTACAGACACAGCATCTGGACTTGGTCTAGCAGTTGCGTTTTGAGACTGCATTACACCTGTGTTCTGGCTCATTAATAAAGACAAATCTGTCTGCGTGCCTGTTAAAGGAGTATACTTTGGAATTGCTTGTGGCTGCACTTGAGGAAGTAATAGTGGAGTTGGCTCTGTCTGAACCAACATTGATTTCTGGTTAACCTGTCCTGTTGGCACTATTAGATTGGTTGCCGCATCTACAATAGGCACATCTGGATAAATCCTCAGAACAGTAGGTTGTGGCAACTGACACTGTACTGGAGACACAGTTGGCAGATTGAAGCTGCTCTGCATTGGTACTTGTGCTAGAGGACTAGTCTGCACTGAACTCTGAGACACTTTCGGATTAGCCTGTACGGAACTCTCAGTTTTGTTGGGGTTACACTGTCCTGCACTCTGTAGCATGTCAACCGGTGTCGGTGCAGAGGAGTTCACACTAGTACTTGGACCTTCTTATGCTACATATGGTGGCGGATGATTTCTCAATAACTGTAAAATAAATTCATCATCGTCCAAATCCTCAACAGGAGTTAGAGACTTCTTAGCCTCTTTTGATTTCTGCTCTTCATCCGAAGATGAACTTCCTTTCGATTTCTTAGAAGCTTTCTTTGCTTCTTTCTCACTGTCTTCTGAAATTGCAGAGAACATCCTAATACCATGTAAGGTATCTAATCTCCATTGTCTCTGGTCAATATCCCACTTACCTTCTGCTAGTGTCTTCTCTGTTCTTCTGATTTTTCTCTCAAACCTCAATGCTCGTTGTTGTCTAGCTACTAGCTCCCAGATTGCTAATGCTTTGAACTGAGCTGGGCTTGGTGGAGGTTTTAAACTATATATTACTGGTCTCAAATTCTCTAAAATTCTCAAATTAAATGTTCCATTTTCAGGAAATGCTAAGCTTCCTTCCTTTCCTGTAATTTTGCACCAATGCTTTAACCAAAGGCATGCTCCAGTAACTTTCTCTTCAATTATGATATATGCCAAAGTACCTTCTGGCGGACAAATTCCTCCTATTCTAGCTGGAATATATTCATCTCCCCTAACCATACTTTTTAAAGCTTTGAAGAACTTCATTTTCACAAATGTATGTCAAAAATCAATCTCACAATCCTTTTCGTCTACCTTCTTGACCAATTGCACTTCACATTTGTCCACCAATTCGTGCGCGACCCTTCTCAATAACCAACGTATCCTAGCACAGCACAAAATGACATCACACTTACACTCAGCGGCTGACAAAGTCTTGTGGTTTGTCGTCCTAAACTCAAAAACACTCAAAACGTATGCGAAATTATTGCAAGCACCTCAAAAAAAACAAAAAAACTATTTGTCTGTTCACTACAGATAGGGAAATCACAATTGCTTCAGGAACTTTACGGATTTTTCACTGACTGCTTTCGCTCTAGCAGCTACTCTATCTCTCTCAGTTCCCCAGATTCAAAAGCAAAATTTGACCCGCAAATTTTACTCTCAACTGGTCAATGAGTCTGTCCTGTGCACACAGGACTCACCATATCTCAGTCGAAAAGACCTTACACTCAACTTAACTCACAAACTTGACGTGCCAATTGGCCTACTAAACAGACAAATTACAACAAAAACCAAGTGTCTCAATACACTTTAATATAGTCTGGAGTCTTACACCTCACAGGGTCCATATACCAACAACCACTTGGACAATTTTTGAGCACCAAGCGCCACACACATGTGAAGTTTGCCTACTTCTCTACTCTCACACTGCGGAGTACGCAAACCCCTTCTACAACATCATTTGGAGTATGCAAATTCCCTAAACCCTCTCAAACAACTCAATTCACCTGCGATTTGCAAAAGCTGTGCAAGCACATAATCTACTTCATTCAACCCGACAATAATACTCTGAGAACCCTCCCCACAAACATAGGCAAACTCAATGACCGGGGAAAGTCACCGTAGGCATTTAGGGACACATCTTCTCCATATTCTGCAACCATTTAGATTCAACAAATCTCAAACAAAAACACCTGGTAACAATAACATTTAAAGAAACATATCCATCAAGATCTGCTACCAAAACTGCTAGAGTGCCCTCGCCTTATCTATTTTGTTATGATAATAGTAAGCGGACGCACCGCTTAGGTTGATGAACCTTTTGACTTGTTTAAATTTTATAAAGAGTCAGTTACAAAACACAACAGTATCAAAACAATATAAACCATTAGTGAGTCAGTAAAAAGCGCACCATGGCCCATTTGGCCACGAATAACCACACCTTTTATTATCAATTAAAATGTTTATTTCCCTATATTAACAATGCTTGGGTCATGAAAATTAGTCTCAATACCAAATGGTACAAGTAAAGAAACATCACAGGTTGACCAAACCTTCTAAAGAATTCCAACTTAAACAAAGCAATAAGAACGATAATTTCAACAGCGAAAATACTCATTAATATAGCAGCAATATTTGAACAAGAAAAATAACATACATTTGTTCGACACTAGAAGGATGTCAGTTCACATGTATAGAGGAAACACCTCACTAACTTCAGATTAGAATTAGCATGTTGGGCTTCATGCAAAAGTTTTAGTTACACTCATTTAGAAAACATCTAGGTATGGCGCTATCAAAACAGCATATTACAAACCACACAGGGTGACCCAGTAGATAAACCGAAGGATCTGGGTTAATTAAAGTGCCAAACAACATTGATCCATCGGGTGACAATTATTTTCATTGATCATATAATTTCAAATGGCAAACAATAATTTTACAAAGAAAAATACAGCATAGATGTGAATCACATTCACGATAACTTCTTTATTATGATTAAACACAATTATTTTCTAACCATTACTTGATACTACAACAAATTCCTACCCTCACACATACAAGAACAGAAGGACAAACAAGTGCCAAACAAAAAGTGCTCGTGATTTAGAACCACAGAAACCAAGACTAAATCATCCACATATCCATTAATATCCACAATTAAAAAGAAGCCTGTTAGTTGACCATTCTTGTCAGTTAATCACCACTTATTTATATCTGGGTACATCTCCCCACTTAGGTCCTTCACTCCATTCCAAATAAGGCAGAGACAAAACCAATCCAGGCTACAAGTATATCGTCGACGTTTCGACCCACTGGTAACTCTTGGACCAATTCCAGGCTCCAACAAGGGTCTTCCTCAGGACTGAGAGGTAGGAAACATCTAAACAATTACGAAAAATCAAGATTCTTTGAGATGGGCGGTGATTTGCAAAATTTCTGTAAACCAACGTGGAGGTGATATAGCTGGTATTTTGAATCTGCGTGAATGTAAATGGATTCACCTGTTGGACTCTATGACACAGGGTTTGAATGAATATGAGGAGACAGCTAGGCAAACAGCAAGTCTATTGAATGGCTAAGACATATGGTACATACATTGAGATGGTGGCTTATATGGTATGAGAAAACAAGATACATGAGTGTAAAGAGGCTGGGATGGTTAGGATGATTGACATATAGAACTTATTACGACTACCCATTTTATATGAGGAGTTGGGTAAATAAGGCCCTCATTACAACCCTGGTGGTAAAGTCTGCTGACCGCCGTGCAGAAGGCCACCAACATATGTGTGCGCAGCAGAAATCCGCTACAGGTATTATGACCCACACTTAGAAATCCTCCACAATACAGACACCCACACAAGTCCGCCACACCAAAGGTCAGTGATAAACTGCCGGTACCAAAACCCACACCGTTACACCAACAGGAATACGCCCACACTATCACGACCCATGAATCAATGCAGCGGTCATTCAACCGCTGTAATCCATCGGCGGTACACACCGCCGCGCTCAAAATACACACATTTACAAAACACAACCACATCGGACAATTCAAAATACACACCCCTGATACACATGCACACACCACACCCACACACTCACACCACTATAAAACACACACCCACATTACCCACAACCCCTGACAACAACATTTTTGGAAGAAGCAGAGAGACAGAAAAGCTACGACAACACCAGCATCCAGAGGCACACAACACCATCACTCATACACCGTCCACGCACCTCAAAGAACACACCCCAACACATCATCCGACACATCACATCAACCATCACCTCACACTTCACCCACACCACATCATGGCACCTCAAAGACACCCCAGGTTTTCTGAGGAGGAGCTGAGGGTCATGGTGGAGGAAATCATCCAGGTAGAGCCACAGCTAATCGGATCACAGGTGCAGCAGACGTCCATTGCAAGGAAGATGGAGCTATGGCGGAGAATTGTCGACAGGGTCAACGCAGTGGAACATCATCCAAGAACACAGGATAATATCAGGAAGAGGTGGAATGACCTACGTGGAAGGTACGTTTCGTGGTATCCAGACACCAGGTAGCCATAAGGAGGACTGGCGGTGGACCCCCACCTCCTCCCCCACAACTAACAACGTGGAAAGAGCAAGTTTTGGCGATCATGCATCCTGAGGTCCTCACAGGAGTAGCAGGAGGACTGGACTCTGGTAAGTCATATCTCTACTATTATATCCCCCCCACCCTACCTGCATGCCATCACAAACAACAACCCCTACCCTCACACCCATCACCCCAACACCTCACAGATACCCCACTATCACAACCCACACATCCAAATACCAAGCCCTGCATGTGACAACAATGCATGGACACCCATCACAGACCTGCATGGACACCCATCACCAAAGCATGTCCAAGGGAGAGACTCACCCAGGGCACACAATCACCACTCACACAAGGGCCAAGGCGATAATGCAAGCACAGTAGTAGAGGGAAACGCACCCATTGCACAAGATGGCACACACAGATACAATAACAATGCTTTTACACCCCAACAGGATCCCTACACAACGTTACCGGACAGGAGGTGCCAGCCATATCCAGTCCCCCCACAGAAGAGGCCCACAGTGATGACAGCAGCTCTGCACACCTGGATCAAGATGACCAGCCCGGCCCAACAGGGACCTCTGGACAGTCGGTTCCCCTGCCACAGTCCCAACCCACCACAGAACCTCCCCCCTCAGGAAACACCACCACAGCACCCACCCAGAGGGCCCATGTCACTGTCCCCAGGACACCTCAATCAGCAGTGTGTCCACCACTACAGGGACCCCAGGCAAACCCACTAACAAAGGACAATCAGGGACCTGGGGTCAGTGGCAGTGGGCACACGGTTCAGGGGAGAGAGGCACAGGACAACAGCGAAACTAGGAGGACTGCTGTGCGACAGCAGGAGGACAGGCCCAGGGAACCCACTCTCCACGAGGCACTCTCAAACATCATGGGAACATTCTACCATTCCTACGAGACCATGGGCACGGTACTGGCCAAGTTTCAGGAGACCCAGCGGCTGCAGGAGGAACAGTACCTGGGGATCAGGGAGGACTTGAAGTCCATTAACACCACCCTGGTCACCATTGCAGGGGTGCTGGCAGACATGGCCAACACCATGAGGGAGACAGTGGCATACCACCGGGCCCCTGACACCAGCCCGAACAATGAACAGCCTTCCACGTCCGCTGGCGCAAGTGGACAGGAGGTCTCGCCACAGGAACAACAAGCCACCAGCACCCCTCCAGAAGGAGAACCACTCCGCAAACGGTCCCTGCGATCCAGGCACAAGGCAGAGAACATTGCAAGACACCCCCAGGAAATAAGACTCTCCTACTCTCCTGATTGTCACCCTTCTGTCCCACTATGTCACCCTGTCCACCTTGAACTGACATTGCTCCACTTCCTTTGCCCCATTGGACAATGCACCTGTGATACAAAGAGACTGGACTCTACCACGTATATTCCTCCACCATCACCCCAGCCCATTGCACATCCCCCTCTTCTAATTAGCACTTAAATAAACACCCTTGAATCACAAAACAATCTGGAGTCAGTCTGTACTTTCACAAATGTATTATTACAACCTCTTAGACAAATATCAATGTAAATGTTCATTTGCATATACCAAAGTATGAAAGTTGTTGGGCAGCAGTAAACATAGCAGAAGGCAGAATGTGGTACCCAGATCTGTGAAAAGGAAAGCCAAAGTGAACTGTCAGGGTCCATACACAGAGGTAAAAAGGCAGACGTATACAATGTCCTACAGCAGTCAGATATGAGATGAGCAGTGCCAGTCTCTTACCTGTGTGTCACTGGAAGTACTGCATGATGATGTTGTTTTGGTTGTCAATATCTTCTTCCTCTTCCTCTGCTTCCTCTTCCTCACTGTCCACAGGCTCAACAGCTGCCACAAGACCAACATCAGGACCATCCTCCTGCAGAAAATGCACCTGGCGTCACAAAGTCAGGTTGTGCAACATACAGCATGCCACGATGATCTGGCACACCTTCTTCGGTGAGTAGTATAAGGAGACACCTGTTAGATGGAGGCACCGGAATCTGGCCTTCAGGAGGCCGAAAGTCCGCTCAATAATCCTCCTAGTTCACCCATGTGCCTCATTGTAGCGTTCCTCTGCCCTTGTCCTGGCATTCCTCACTGGGGTCAGTAGCCATGAGAGGTTGGGGTAACCAGAGTCACCTGTAAATGTCGAGGGATATCTGTTAGACGTACACCAACCCTTATGGACTACCTCATACCCAGACACCTATTCATACTATGTGGGGAGCTTGGGCTCACCTATAAGCCACACAGGGTACCTCTGGAGTTGGCCCATCACATAAGGGATGCTGCTATTCCTCAAAATGTAAGCGTCATGCACAGAGCCAGGATACTTGGCATTCACATGGGAGATGTACTGGTCTGCCAAACACACCATCTGCACATTCATTGAATAGTAGCTTTTACGATTTCTGTATACCTGTTCATTCCTGCAGGGGGGACAAATGACACATGTGTACCATCAATGGCACCAAATATGTTGGGGATATGTACCAGGGCATAGAAGTCAGCTTTCACTGTGGGCAAATCCTCCACCTGGGGGAAAATGATGTAGCTGACGTGTTTCAGCAGGGCAGATAACACTCTGGACAACACGGTAGAGAACATTGTCTGAGACATCCCTGATGCCATGGCCACTGTTGTTTGAAAGGAACCACTGGCCAGGAAATGGAGCACTGACAGGACCTGCACTAGAGGGGGGGGGATACCTGTGGGATGGCGGATAACTGACATCAGGTCTGGCTCCAATTGGGCACACAGTTCTTGGATTGTGGCACGATCAAGTCTGTAGGTGATAATGATGTGTCTGTCTTCCATTATTGACGGGTCCACCACTGGTCTGTACATCGGAGGATGATGCCATCTCATCATCTGCCCCAGCGGATGTGCCCTATGGAGGAGAATGGTGAGCAGAGGGTCATGCACCACATAGTTTGCACAAGGGGTTTTGCACTAATGTGATTAAATCAGTGTGTGGCGTTGTCTGTACGTATTTGTGCCCAAATGTGCTGTGACGCATTTAGGTGCCCTGCCATGTGCCATCCTGAAATGGCGGCTGCCTGACCTGTAAGGAGGGACAAGGGGAAATGAGGTAACTGCGCTGGCGTTGTGCAGCGTCGTGGTAGGCGGTCGAAGACTGCTGCGCAATTTCGCATTGGTTATCATTGGGCCCTATGGGTTCCAGGAGCCAATGACGATGTACGCCGGCGGTGACGGTACGCACCGCCATGGACGTGACTGCCATTTTCTAGCTGTTCACTCACTTGATACCTGACCTTCAACAGGAGAGGACCTACACTGTGACCTCAGTCTGGAAGCGACAATGGCTCGAGTGTCTGGGGCAAAGGCCCCTGCCTTCTCTGTGGAAGAGTTGGAGAGACTAGTGGATGGGGTCCTCCCCCAGTACACGCTACTCTACGGTCTTCCAGACAAACAGGTGAGTAAACTGTGAGCATGATGCGTGGGACATGAATTTATGGAGTGGTGTGGATGGAAGATACATGTTGGGGGGGCTGAGGCCTGCATGTGAGGATGGTGAGTGTATGTGTGTCAGGGCATGGGTGGGAACTGGTGGCCAATAAGTATGACGAACCGGACGGGGGAGTAAGTTCCTTTCATACTTTACCTTTCCTCTAGGTCAGCGCCCACCAGAAGAAGGGTATTTGGCGTGCCATCGCCAAGGAAATACGGATCCTAGAGGTCTATCATAGACGGAGCACCCACTACAGCAAGAGATGGGAAGACCTGCGCCGCTGGAGCAAGAACACGGCGGAGGCCCAGCTGGGTATGGCCTCCCAACGTGGAAGGGATGCCCATCGCACCACGACCCCCCTGATGTTCCGGATCCTGGCGGTGGCATATCTGGAGTTGGACGGGCGCTTGAGGGCATCACAGCAGCCACAAGGGGGTGAGTACAGTCTCATTCAGCTGACTCTGCACGCTTTACGAGGTGTCTGGGTGTGGGATGTGGGTTGTGGGTTCCCCTAGGCCAGGGCAAACTTGCTAGGGTAGATCCCTTGTTAGGCAGGCTCTGTGGCACTCCAACCCCAATAGTGGAAGTGGTAGTGGCCATCTACAACCAGTCAGGCTCCTGTGGGTTCCAGGTGTGCAGCAAATGGGGTTAGGTATAGTCCCCCATGGACAGGTGATTTTCCTACGAACTGTTAGTGCATGGCCTAGTACATAGGGCTGCTCCCTGTGTGTTGTGTCCGCCAACGGTAGTGGTGTTGCTGGCATTGACCATGTGTCTCCTCTGTCTTTTCCCCCCTTTTTGTTTTGTCACCCTGTCCTTGTGTACATTAGCATCATCTGGCGGAGGAGAAGTGGCACCGGAGCAGGAGGGAGCTGCAACCACATGGCCCAGGAGGGTGAATGTACGGAGTCTGAAGGCACTAGAGGGACGGAGGGCGAGGGGAGCCAGCGACAGTGACTCCTCCTCTGATGGGAGCTCCCTTGCGGTGGTGGGCACCTCTGTGCCCACAGCAACAACAGGCACAGCCGCCACCCCCCCCTACCAGCATCACCCTCCCAGAAGCACCTCAGCGTGTTTCCCGTGCCCGCTCACCCAGGAGGGTGGGCATCTCCTTCGCCCCAGGCACTTCAGGCCCTGGCCCAGTCAGCAATGCTGCCCTCGGTGAGGAGGCTATTGACCTTCTGAGATCCCTCACTGTTGGGCAGTCAATCATTTTGAATGCCATCCAGGGTGTCGAGAGGCATTTGCAGCAAACAAATGCATACCTGGAAGGCATTCATTCTGGCATGGCAGCCCAACAGAGAGCATTTCAGGCTCTGGCCTCAGCACTGATGGCAGCCATTGTCCCTGTGTCCAGCCTCCCCTCTCCAACATCCACTACCCAGACCCAATCCCCTCTACCAAGCACACCATCAGACCAGCATGCACACACATCAACACACAAGGGTGGCTCAGGCAAACATAAGCACCACACATCTCACAGGCACTCACTCAAGTACCATACCCATGCAGACACACCAACATCCACTGCCTCCACTGTGTCCCTCTCCTCCACGTCCTCCACCTCCCTCCCATTCTCGTCTCCACTCACACCTGCATGAACTACATCCTCAGCCACTACCTCCATCACCAGCACGCCCATCACTACACACCGCTCACGTGCAATCACCACCCCCACTACCATTCACACGTCCCCTTTGTTTGTTGCAAATGCCTCTCAACACCCTGGATGACATTCAGAATGGTTGACTGCCCAACAGTGAGGGATCTCAGGAGGTCAATAGCCTCTGCACTGAGGGCAGCAGGGCTGACTGGGGCAGGGCCTGAGGTGCCTGGAGCGAAGGAGATACCCACACTCCTGGGTGAGCGGGCACCGGAAACACGCTGAGGGGCTGCTGGGAGGGCGGCGCTGGTAGGGGGGTGGCGGGGTGTAGGGAGCTTCCATCAGAGGAGGAGTCGCTGTCTGTGGTCTCCCCTCCTGTCTGTCGTGATGCTCCCCTCGCCCTCCGTCCCACTGGTGCCCTCACCGTCGATAGATTCAGCCTCCAGGCCCATGTGGGATGCAGCTCCCTCCGTCGCCAGTGCCTCTGCTTCTCCACCAGATGATGCTAATGCACACAAGGACAGGGTGACAAAGCAAAAAGGGGGGGGGAGACAGAGGATACACTTGGTCAATGCCAGCAACAACACTACCTTTGGCGTACACAACACACAGGGAGCAGCCCTATGCACTAGGCCATGCACTACCAGTTACTAAGATAGTCACCAGCCCATGGGGTACAATGCCTAAAGCCAATAGCTGCACACCTGAAACCCACAGGACCCTGCCCAGTAGTAGATGCCCACTAACACTACTGGGATAGGAGTGCTTCAGAGCCTGCCCAACAAGGGACCTACACTGCCATGTTTGCCCTGGCCTAGGGGCACCCACAGCCCACATCCCCCACACAGGTGAACCTTAATGCGTGCACAGTCATGATTCTGAATCTGTACTCACCCCCTTATGGCTGCTGTCATGCCTTCAAGCGCCCATCCAACTCCGGATAGGCCACCGCCAGGATGTTCCTCAACATCAGGGGGGTCAGGGTACGATGGGTACCCCTTCCTCGTTGGGAGGCCAGCCCCAGCTGGGCCTCCGCCATCTTCCTTGCCCAGCTGCGCAGGTCCTCCTACCGTTTGCAGCAGTGGGTGCTCCGCCTGTCAAAGACCCCCAGGGTTCGCACCTCCTTGGCGATGGCACGCCAAATACCCTTTTTCTGATGGGCACTGACCTGCATGGAAAAGACAGCAGAAAAGGGAATTAGTTAACCGTCCGGACCGTCACACTCATGGCCCACCAGATCCCTCCCATCCCCTGACGCACAGACATTGACCACCATACATGCAGCACTCTGCCCAGGTCGCATCAGCCTC
Organism: Pleurodeles waltl; assembly: GCF_031143425.1. Lineage (NCBI taxonomy): Eukaryota > Metazoa > Chordata > Amphibia > Caudata > Salamandridae > Pleurodeles > Pleurodeles waltl. The sequence goes on along the minus strand of NC_090448.1, from coordinate 763,464,283 downwards.
CCCCACATGTGGCTTACACACACAGCAATCCATACATTCATGACCCACGCATCATGCTCACAGTGTACTCACCTGTTTGTCTGGCGGACCGTAGAGTAACGTGTACTGGGGTAGGACCCCATCCACCAGTTTCTCTAACTCCTCCGCAGTGAAGGCAGGGGCCCTTTCCCCAGCACATGAGCCATTGTTGCTTCCAGACACAGGTCACAGCAGCACTTGTAGTGTAGGTCCTCTCCTGTTGATGGTCAGGTAGCAAGTGAGTGAATAGATAGACAATGGCGGTCACGTCTGTGGCAGTGCATACCGTCACCGCTGACGTACATCGCCATTGGCTCCTGGAACCCATAGGGCCCAATGATAACCAATGCGAAGTTGCACGGTGGTCATCGACCGCTTACCACAATGGCGCACAACGCCAGCGGAATTACCTCATTTTCACTTGTCCCTCCTCAGAGGTCAGGCAGCTGCCCTTTCAGGGAGGCACAGGGCATGGCACCTAACTGTGTCACAGCAGACATTGGCACAGCAACTGACTCTTGGATTCACATACAGGTTCTGTAAAGGAAAAGATGCATCATTATTTCAATTGATGTGTCAATATGACCCTGTGCTCACCGTTTTCCTCCATAGGCTTCAACCGCTGAGGATGAATATGAGATGGCGACATCCTCTGTTGTATAGACCCCTGGTGGACCTTGCGACAACGGAGGACAGACACATTATCATAACATATGGACTTGATCGGGCCACAATCCAAGAACTGTGTGCCCAATTGGAGGCAGACCTGATGTCAGCTATCTGCCAGCCCACAGGTATCTCCCCCTCTAGTGCAGGTCCTGTTAGTGCTCCATTTCCTGGCAAGTGGTTCCTTCCAAACAACAGTGGCCATGACATCAGGGATGTCTCAGCCAATGTTCTCCAACGTGTTGACCAGAGTGTTGTCAGCCCTGCTGAAACCTGCGCAGCTACATCGTATTCACCCAGGTGGAGGATTTGGCCACAGTGAAAGCTGACTTTTATGCCCTGGTACATATCCCCATCATTGGTGCCATTGATGGTACACATGTGGCATTTGCCCTCCACCCCCGGAGAAATGAACAAGTTTTCAGGAATAGAAAAGGCTATCACTCTATGAATGTGCAGATGGTGTGTTTGGCGGACCAGTACATCTCCCATGTGAATGCCAAGTATCCTGGCTCTGTGCGTGATGCATTTATCTTGAGGAATAACAGCATCCCATATGTGATGGGCCAACTCCAGAGGCACCGGGTGTGGCTTATAGGTGAGCCCAAGGTCCCCACCTACTATAAGCTGGTGTCTGGGTATGGGGTTGTCCCTAAGGGTTAGTGTGTGTCTAACAGGTGTTCCTACATATTTGCAGGTGGCTCTGGTTACCTCAACCTCTCATGGCTACTGACCCCAGTGAGGAATGCCAGGACAAGGGCAGAGGAACGTTACAATAAGGCACATGGGCGGACAAGGAGGATAATTGAAAGAACCTTTGGCCTCCTGAAGGCCAGGTTCCGGTGCCTCCATCTGACAGGTGGATCCCTGTACTACTCACCCAAGAAGGTGTGCCAGATCATCGTTGCATGTTGCACAACCTGGCCTTGAGATGCCAGGTGCCTTTCCTGCAGGAAGATGGGCCTGGAGATGGTCTTGTGGCAGTGGTGGAGCCTGTGGACAGTGAGGAAGAGGAGGCAGAGGAAGAAGATGTGGACAACAAAAGTAATATAATACAGCAGTACTTCCAGTGACCCACAGGTAAGACACTGTAACTTCACTTTACATTTCAGTTTTCTGTTGGACATTGTACATGGCAGCCTGATTTCCCTACATCTATGGCCACTTACTGTACCCTTTGGCACCTCTATTTTCAGATCTCTGTGGCCCACTCTAGCTCCTGGTATGTTTACTGCTGCCCACTAAAGGTCATTCCAATGTAAATTTAACTGTACATATGACTTGCAATGCTTTGATAATGTTGTACTAATACATATTTGAATCATTTAACAGACTCCAGATTTGCAGTTGTTCCAAGGGTGTTTATTTAAGTGCTCATAAGTAGAGGGGATGTGCAATGGACTTGAGTGATGGTGGAGGAATGTCCAGTTAGAGTCCATTCTTTTGGTATCACAGGTGCATTGTCCAAGGGGGCATAGGAAGGGGGGCAATGGAAGTTGAAAGTGGACAGGGTGACAGAGTGGGACAGAAGGGTGACAATCAGGAGAGTCTTATTTCCTGGCGGGGGTCTTGGCAATGTTCTCTGGCTTCTGTCTGGATCGCAGGGACCGTTTGCAGGGTGCTTCTCCTTCTGCAGGGGGTGGGGTGCTGGTGGCCTGTTGTTCCTGTAGTGGGGCCTCCTGTCCACTAGCTCCGGCAGAGGTGGAGGGCTGTTCTTCAGTGTGGCTAGTGTCAGGGGCCCGTTGGTGTGCCACTGCCTCACTCATGGTGTTGGCCATGTCTGCCAGCACCCCTGCAATGGTGACCAGGATGGTGTAGTTGTGTTTGAGGTCCTCCCTGATGCCCAGGTACTGTCCCTCCTGCAGCCACTGGGTCTCTTGCAACTTGGCCAGTCTCTGGCCCATCGTCTCCTGGGAATGGTGGTATGCTCCCAGGATGTTCGTGAGTGCCTCCTGGAGAGTGGGTTCCCTGGGCCTGTCCTCCCCCTGTCGCACAGCAGTCCTCCCAGCTTCCCTGTTCTCCTGTGCCTCTGTCCCCTAAACTGTGTGCTCACTGCCACTGACCCCAGGTCCCTGATCGTCCTGGGTTTGTGGGGTTGCCTGGGGTCCCTGTAGTGGTGGACACACTGCTGATTGACGTGTCCTGGGGACAGTGGCATGTGCCCGCTGGGTGGGTTCTGTGGTGGTGTTTCCTGAGGGGGAGAGGCTCTGTGGTGGGTTGGGACTGTGGCAGGGTAACCTACTGTCCAGAGGTCCCTTATGGGTCAGGTTGGTCATCGTGATCCAGGCGTGCAAAGCTGCTGTCATCACTGTGGGCCTCTTCTGGGGGGGACTAGATGTTGCTGGCAAGTCCTCTCCAGTGACGTTGAGTAGGGGTCTTGTAGGCATGCAAATGCATGTTATTGTATCTGCGTGTGCCATCTTGTGCATGGGTGTGTTGCCCTGCATGGTTGTGATTTCCCTCTCAGCTTTGCCTTGTGTGCGTGGTGATTTTGTGGGCCAGGTGATTCTCTCTACTGGGCATACTGTGGAGATGGGTGACCATGCAGGTCTGTGACGGGGGTCCAAGGATTGTTGTGACATGCAGGGCTTGGTATTGGGATGGGTGGGTTGTGATGGTGGGGTATGTGTGAGGTGGTGGAGTGATGGGAGTGAGGGTGAAGGAGGGGGTATGTGATGGCATGCAGGTTGGGGCTGATAGTAGTAAAGATTTGGCTTACCAGAGTCCAGTCCTCCTGCTAATCCTGTGAGGTTCTCAGGATGCATGATCGCCAAGACTTGCTCCTCCCATGTTGTTAGTTGTGGGGGAGGAGGTGGGGGTCCACCGCCAGTCCTCTGTACTGCTACCTGGTGTCTTGCAACCACGAAACGTACCTTCCCTCGTAGGACGTTCCACCTCTTCCTGATGTCATCCCTTGTTCTGGGGTGCTGTCCCACGGCATTGACCCTGTCCACGATTCTCCGCCATAGCTCCATCTTCCTTGCAATGGACATCTGCCGCACCTGTGATCCGAGTAGCTGTGGCTCTACCTGGATGATTTCCTCCACCATGACCCTTAGCTCCTCCTCTGAACATCTTGGGTGTCTTTGGGGTGCCATGGATGTGGTGTGGGTGGTATGTGTGAGGGTGTGTGGGGTGATGTGTTGTGGTGTGTGGTGTGAGGTGCGTGGATGGTGTATGGATGATGGTGTTTTGTGGCTCTGATTGAGTGGGTGCTCCTGGCTTGTCTCTCTCTATTTGCTATCTTTTTTTTTTCGTAGAAAGGGTTGTGGGTAATGTGGGTGTGTGTTTTATATTGGATTGGGTGTGTGGGTGTGGTGTGTGTATGTGTGTCAGGTGTGTGTGTAGTTTTAATTGTCCAATGTGGTGTAAGTGTGTGTGTATTTTGAGCGCGGCAGTGTGTACCGCCAATGGTTTACCGCAGTTGAAAGACCGCCGCGTTGATTCGTGGGTCCTGATACTGTGGGCGTATTCCTGTTGGTGTAACGGTGGGGGTTTTGGTACTGCCAATGTATCATAGACCTTTGGTCTGGCGGACTTGTGTGGGTGTCTGTATAGTGGCGGATTTCTCTGTGTGGGTCATAATACCCATAGCGGAATGCCGCCACGGTCACGGTATGTTGGCGACCGTCAGCACAGTGGTAAGGGGCATTTACCGCCAGGGTTGTAATGAGGGCCAATGTGTCACACGTTATTAATTTCAATGTTAATACATTTTATATATTTAAACAAGTGCAAAATAAATGTTAATTTCAGCGCTCACAGCAATGAAGGACTGAAACGGTGATGGGCTGACAGACAATGGTGGAGAGGAGTGGTTTCCTAATCCAGAAGAAAGAGTAGGAAAGACTTGTTTTATTTTCCCTAGAACTCTTTCAGGATTCAAAGTGGATTCTGCAGCTATTATGATATCTACTGAAATTTAGAGTGATGGTGAGATTTAGTTGGTATGATTTATAAGGATGCCCTCTCTTGACTAGCAGTGACAAGGGCTGTCTGAATTTTAGGAATCGCTTACACCATTTCTTGTCATAGACTTTCAGCAAAGTCCATGCCTGCTAATTGGCCTGTCAAACTGTCAAACTTCACATTGAGATGTGGACCACCGCGAATCCCGGCCTTCTCCCGTCTCTCTAGAGGTGTTGAACTGCTGAACGCCTACACACTTCAGTGAAGAAAGAATGGAGAAATAGGCAAGAGCATGGAAAACATAGAAGTGCTTACTTTTGCAGGATTTCTTTAGTACTGGATTTATGTTGAATGTCTAAATGAGATGCCGCCTGCCTTTAATTCTCGATGCTGAGGAGTATTCTGAATATAGACGGTATGTATTAGGACCTTAGAAATTGGGCAGGTACAAACTACCATAACACCCTTTAAAAATAAGGCAATAATCTTACTCTTCTCCAAGATAGAAGGAACAATGTTGAGACCAAACGTTCATCAAAATACCACCTCTAATCTTCAGGATGCCAGAGAGCAGAGAGCTTGAATAGCAGCGGCAACAAGTAAGTGTCACGCGCCGTGGCGCGCGGCCCCTTTAAGGTGGAGCGTGTAGCCTTTAAGGTGGAGCATGTAGCCTTTAAGATGGAGCACTAAACCCTGACGACTGCTCGTCATCTGTTTCCTCTGTCCCTCCCCCCCCCCCCCCCCTCTCCCCTCTACATACTCACCTGTGTTGACCTGACGGCTTCTTCACCACGTCCTCCGAGCACTCGGCATTCGTGTCAGCAGTTTCCCTTGTCGTGGCGCCGGTTTCTGTTTCCCAAGTGTTCTGAGTATTTCTGCAAAAAATGACAAAGAGATTACTAAACGGCAATCCATTTCTGGGTAACATTATTCTTACTTAACTGGCTAAACGAAAGAACACTACTTATCTGGTGAAACTTTTTCTGTGAGCCCAGCCATTGTTGAAATCTTTGACTACAAAGGGAAGCAAAGATGAGCATTGATTAAAATGGTTGTGAACTGTCATTGTAAGAAAGTATTAGGAGAAAAGAAACAACATTAATTAAGAATCGTTTCAGTAAGGTTATCTACAGAATAACATGTTGTATTTACATTTTCAGAAGAAGAGAAACTGATAATTCTTGAAACCTTTAGAAACCTTGACACTCGTGTGGCATGTGTAGCATTACATTTTTATATCATCACATGCATCCTACGTATTTGAGATAGTAATTTTTGTGAGTCTTTTTTAGATATATTTTGCATAAACCCCATAAGGTCTGTCTCCAGGACCCTGCACCTTAAAGAACTGGAGACGGGACATGAGGTAAATCACTTTAGGAAATAATAGACAATGGTAATGTATGGAAACTAATAGGTCTAAAAGGTATTTTTAATGTCTTCTAGAAATCAAAAGGAGACACTTGTTGTCTGGTGAAGCCTGGTTGGGTCCTGGTCCAAGGTTCGTCCCTTCATCCCATTGGGCCAGACGTGACTTCATGGAGATCTGTTTGCCTCATAGGGAGATAGGGAAATTACCTCGGGTCCATTTCATCCCTGTGGAAAGGTACAAGCCTGAGAGTAAGCAATCAATAATTGACAGACAACATTGACAGAGCTACAAGCAGAGGGCAGGGAGTAGACTGACTGGAAATGGGGAAATACGAACACAGTAAAAGTGTTGCGATGCAAGGAGGAGTGGACAAATGATACGGTGGGGAAAAACAATACAACCACAAGACATTTGCTAGGCACTGAGCCAAGTTTCGAGTGGTATTAAACACGCTCTTTTCAGGATAACCTGGAAGTGACTCTCCCACTGGGTTGGAAGTTCCCAGTCCTGTCATGGTTAGCATTCTAGCTTTTTTTAGATATCATTGCCCCAGCTACCATAACCTCCAACCTATGCCCTGTCTATACCGGGGGAATTCTGTTTTTCTCTCAGGGAATAATGATGAGATGACTAGTTTTAACAACTCTTTTCCTAAACTAGTCACCACATAATCCCTTTCCAGGGTTCTTCTATGATGAAATCCTGAGAGGAGGGTAATGATTGTGGTATGACTAATAGTACCCCCTCCCTGATGCCCATGATTATTTTTTCTCCAACTCTCTTGCTACCCTGTCCCACTTTTTGGCATGAAGACTTGTTGAACACTTTAATCATGCTCTTTACTCTGATCAGAGTGACTCTAAATGGGCCAAGGTCAAGTGACCCTTTGCACTAGCCTCCTCAAGCCCTTCAACATGGGGTCGAGGCCCGGGTGTCTAGGCTTAGGGCAGAGAGGACAAGGGAGTCTCCCTGTTAAGAACCAGTAGGGCCTGGATAGCGCCTAGGGCCAGAACCGCTATCATAAAATACTTTATTTTGCAATCAGGTAAGTCCCCCATCCCTCCAAACTACAGTTTGAGGGTAACTTTCTCTGATTACAACCCCTTTCCCATGCACGGTGGGACAGCAGATCTTGAAATAATAGCCCAGGCCTCAAGTTCTGCTACCTAAACATATCACTTCTGGTATTACCCATCCCAATTGCAGGAATATGCATTCACACCCACATGGGTCTACACTGTACACCCTCCTGCTCAACTCCTTTACACCCCAACTCACGCTCCGCCAATAACTTCCCTTGACTACCGTACTGCAATTAGATATCTTTCCTCGGAACTTCATCCCAATCTCTCACATGCCTCTTGCATATTCCCACTTATCTGATTGTAAGCATCACTGATGCATTAATGCAACTTCACTTGCAACTTGAGACCAGTTTCTTAACGTGAATCGAAGTGCTAGACTAGTTCCTTAGCAAAGGACACACAAGTCACACTGTCTGCCACAGGGACGGGCAGACCTGTGTAGTGTGGAAATGTGTGGCGAGAACACAATAGACCTCTCCACAGAAAACCACCGTAGAGGACATGCTCCTGCCTCACAACTCACCTGACCTAATCTAAACTACATGTCTTTCTGCCTCAATTGCAATATTGTATTCCTGTAAAGTGCCTTCACCTCACCTCATAAATCACCATTCTCCTCCTTTGAAGTGGTACTGAAAATATGGAAAAAGGAGAAGGCCCACTTTTGCTAATGCATGAATTAGGAGAAAAATGTGCAGAATCATACTTGATCAGAAAAGAATACAGGCCTAGAATGTTCATGATGTCCAAATAGAGAGCTGAGGCTAGGATGCAGGGAGGCAAGAACAGGGACAAGGAGAAACATGTATTCATAATGCAGCAGGAAGTAGAAGGCCATAGAAAGCTTGAGCCATAACTTGATCACACATGCACAGGGAGGGCACATATTTTCGATCCACGTTCACAAAGGAAAGTGTACACCATGGTGGTTTTGGAAAGGGAACACGATAAGCTTTGATGCTTGAAGACCAGCAGCTGTGCAAGGGAGGACAGACAGAAATGTTTCCAAGCGTGGAGTTAGCTGAGGAAGGAAATACTGATAGGCTTCTGGAAGTGAGATCAAAAGGCACTGTGGTTATTAGCAAATGTGTCCATGACAGGTGTGTAACCTTCGCTTTTCTGTAAATGCGTAATTAGATGCTTTCCCAAGGAGAAATGTGGCTCCGTGCTAAGGTAAGTAGATATAACAATGTACCAAGCAAGCGCTTAAGTCAAAATGCATTACAAAGTGATAAGACGCATTCAAGGTATCGTGAAGATATAAAAGAAGCTGTTTGTACTGACAAAGTTGAGTGCGATATCAGTCGCAGAGCTGTGCTGCCCTCCCGGACGTTATTCATAAATGCTCATATTATTTGCCAAACAGAGTTGTGTTGTTCTTTCATTTCCTGACCCTGCAACATCTGGCTTAGCCAGCCAGGAGTTATCTTCTCTTTCCCGGACTGCGGCTGAAGGAGGCACCGCCTGCACTGCTTGAATAGAACACTGCGTGAAAAAAAACAGGTGAGCCTACACCTGCCTATTCAAACAGGCAGTCGGGGATTCCAGATGTTGCTGTCCTAAAGGGTGAAGAGAGGTTGGGCTTCGTACCTTATTATTTTTTAATTGCATGATTATTTTTGGCAACTATAATATGAGGAAATACATGCATGATTTATGTGGGGTTTGAATGCAATGTTATGTTTTTATACAAAAAATGAACTGTGATTTCCCAGTCAGACCGGAAAACTAGCTAGGGAGGTTAAATGCAATGTTGTGTTGGTATGATACAAATTAATTGTGATTTTCCGGTTAGACCGGAAGACTAGCTAGTGCAACAGACAGCAGTGCATTACCCAGGGGGCAGCCCCTGGAAGGGACATTCATTTGGGAATGCCTACCAGGTATACCGGTTAGATTCGGAGGGTCAGAGTAGAAGTAGTGAGGAGGACCGAGTAACAAGTGTGAAGTTTGACATGGTAAGAGACAGTCACTTTACCGGCACCAGCAGACCTTGCTCTGAATGAGTCAGTTGCTCGGTTCACCAAATTCCCAGATTTAACACATCTGGAAGGCGTCTTTGCGGTAAAGCGACCAAGGCTGAGGTATCAGTGGGGAGTCTGATGTTTAGGTAAGGGGACAACCTAATGGTTGGTATCAGTTGACTTTGCCCTGAGCATGGTCAGACCCTTGGTTGCAAACCTGAAAAGCGCAACAGTAACAAGTGGATGCATTTTATGAGTAATGAGTAAGAAGGAAGACAAAAAGAGTACAGTGTTTTACAATCATCAGGGCCAGGTTCTAGAGAAATGGCAGGTGTCCCCACCAGTTGTCACGCAGTTGTCACGCAGTCAGATATAAGTGAGGAGGAGAAGGTGCAAGATCTCTGCCATATTTGTGACATCCCAATAGACACTCCTCAAGTGTCCCAAAAGTGGGGAATAATTAGTGTAGATAAAAGCCCAGGGAGGCAAAATCAACAATCCCAAAGTAAGCGATGATTGACAACAAATCGCCATGAGTGAGGTTGATGATTCTCTGTGGCAGGAAACAGATGCCATTGAGTTAAAATTTGTATTTAAATGGGCTCACGGACCACCCCGTGGTTTGAAATAATAACACAATCACCCCTTGTATTAGAGGCTCTTGATGCATTTCTCACAGATTTTCATAATTTCACACCCTTAAATAATGAATGCCTCAACACATCCCGAGCACCACAAGTAGTTATCTACACACATGACAACGTTATAACACGCATTGCGTCAGGTACTAATCTACTCAGACCCCCCCATAAATTCACCCGCCCCAGACATCACCATAGATGAGGTGTTACACAGATTGGCGATAAGTATGGCTAACGTTCACCAACATTATGGGGGTGATTCTCACCCTGGCGGGCGGCGGAGGCCGCCCGCCAGAGTCCCCCCCTCCAAAATACCGCTCCGCGGTCGAAAGACCGCTGAGGGTATTTTGGGTTTTGCACTGGGCTGGCGGGCGACCGCCAAAAGGCCGCCCGCCAGCCCAGTGCAAAACACCCTTCCCACGAGGACGCCGGCTCAGAATTGAGCCGGCGGAGTGGGAAGGTGCGACGGGTGCAGTGGCACCCGTCGCGTATTTCAGTGTCTGCAAAGCAGACACTGAAATACAAAGTGGGGCCCTCTTACGGGGGCCCCTGCAGTGCCCATGCCATTGGCACCCACGACACCCACGACACCCCATACCGCCATGGCGGTATGGGGTGTCAGAATCCTCCATGGCGGCGCAGCGAGCTGCGCCACCATGGAGGATTCATTTGAATGCCCTGCGGGGCACCGCCAGCCTGTTGGCGGTACTCCCGCCAACCCTGGCCCCGGCGGTCCATGACCGCCGGGGTCAGAATGACCCCCTATATGTAAAGTCAGGAAACACTGAGTAAGACTGTCCCTGCACATCACTGCTATAGGTCAGTAACAGTGGTAAAGGTAAATACACATCAAGAAGATAGACAAGAGCTGAAAAGAGATATACAACGCAGCGGTTAGACTGCAAGAGGTACACATAGGAAACACCCGTCCTGTGGGGACCATGGATACCCCTCTGGACCATATGATAAAAACGTTCCCTTCGGATTAGAAAAGAATACTAAAATATTGTAAGCAGCGGCACAAAGGCACTGAGGATCACGCTCAACCGTGGCCAAAGGAAGGGACATTTGATGAGGATATAGCTGAACACACATTGACTAACATTCGCTCAACATATAAGAAAAAGAAAAGACAGAAAAGGGAAGCTATTCTGTCACTATGGCGGGTATTCTGTCATGAAAAGACAAGGTAAATTCAACCGCGCCCAAAGAGGTAGTGGTACAAATACAAACAGAACCCCAAGGAGAGTCTCTAGGGGAGCCCCCACCGTATGGTCTTTACCCTATCCTGCCAGCTGCAGGGTAGCAGGATCGGGTTGAGCCTAAGGAGGAGAGGTTAGAGGCTTAGGGAGCTGAGGCAACCCCCGCTCCCATCCCATCAGCTCCTCGAGCTGACCCTGAACAGAGTGGGAGAGACAGGCTAATAAGTGAGTTGCAACACATGGTGAGACAGGCAGAGCGATCTAGGAGCCTTGCCCCCCTCCGGGGAAAATGGACTACAGGGCATGTCATTCTTAGGCTTGGAGACACATCTGCAGACACAATGAGAGAGACAGCAGAGGAATGGATAGAAGAGGAAGATGAATGGGCGAGAGATGTAGAGATGCGACAATATGAGGAGCCCCCGGATGGCTCACAGGTCGTAACAGAGGCAGAAGATGATGAGGATTGGGACAATGGGTTTAATAGGAGTGCGCACGAACAAGGGGTTAACAGAAGGTTATATAACTTTCGCCCGTGCCCTACATGAGAGCTAGTAATGACAGCAAGAGGTGCCCTCAGATACAAAAAGAGAGTCAATCCTAAAAACAAGGTGAGAATTGGCAACAATAGAGATAATAGAGCAAGAGGAGGGTAGTTATTATTGTCACCCTTTCTCAGATGAATTGGCGAGGTGTACTTAAAGAGAAGGAGGGAAGCCATCACCCCGACAAGAGTCTTTTCAACCCTTTGATTTGCCGACTGCAGAAGATTGCATACTGCAGGGACGGGGTGACCCAGATTGGAACTACCCCTACATGCAAGAATGCCTTGCAGTCTGGGAGCAGTATTCTATAGACAAACCAACAAAAGTGACACGCGGTACTAGACCATATCCAAGGTTAAGCCTCAGGTGAGGAAGCTCTCGACCAAAAACTCAGTTGCCCCTTATTTTTAAGGGAGGGCAAGTGCCAACATACATGCCTTGGCCTCAAATGGACAAGGAGTGCCAGGGTGCCCACACACTAAGGGGGTTATTCCAACTTTGGAGGAAGTGGTAATCCGTCCCAAAAGTGACGGTAAAGTGACGGATATACCACCAGCCGTATTACCAGTCCATTATATCCTATGGAACTCGTAATACGGCTGGTGGTAAATCCGTCACATTTGGGACGGATTACCACCTCCTCCAAAGTTGGAATAACCCCCTAAGTAACTTTGCACCTAACCTTCACTAAGTGAGGGTTAGACATATAGGTGACTTATAAGTTACTTAAGTGCAGTGTAAAATGGCTATGAAAAAACGTGGATGTTATTTCACTCAGGCTGCAGTGGCAGTCCGGTGTAAGAATTGTCTGAGCTCCCTATTGGTGGCAAAAGAAATGCTACAGCCCATAGGGATCTCCTGGAACCCCAATACCCTGGGTACTTAGGTACCATATACAAGGGAATTATTAGGGTGTTCCAGTGTGCCAATCAGAATTGGTCAAATTAGTCACTAGCCTGCAGTGACAATTTTCAAAGCAGAGAGAGCATAAACACTGAGGTTCTGGTTAGCAGAGTGTAAAGAAATGGCTCCCTGTTGCAGTTACCCCCCACTTTTTGCCTGATACTGATGCTGGCTTGACTGAGAAATGTGCTGGGACCCTGCTAACCAGGCCCCAGCACCAGTGTTCTTTCACCTAAAATGTACCATTGTTTCCACAATTGGCACAACCCTGGCACCTAGGTAAGTCCCTTGTAACTGGTACCCCTGGTACCAAGGGCCCTGATGCCAGGGAAGGTCTCTAAGGGCTGCAGCATGTCTTATGCCACCCTAGGGACCCCTCACTCCGCACAGACACACTGCTTGCCAGCTTGTGTGTGCTGATGGGGAGAAAATGACTAAGTCGACATGGCACTCCCCTCAGGGTGCCATGCCAACCTCCCACTGCCTGTGGCATAGGTAAGTCACCCCTCTAGTAGGCCTTACAGCCCTAAGGCAGGGTGCACTATACCACAGGTGAGGGCATATGTGCATGAGCACTATGCCCCTACAGTGTCTAAGCAAAACCTTAGACATTGTAAGTGCAGGGTAGCCATAAGAGTATATGGGCTGGAAGTCTGTCAAAAACGAACTCCACAGCTCCATAATGGCTACACTGAATACTGGGAAGTTTGGTATCAAACTTCTCAGAATAATAAACCCACACTGATGCCAGTGTCGGATTTATTAAAAAATGCACACAGAGGGCATCTTAGAGATACCCCCTGTATTTTACCCAATTGTTCAGTGCAGGACTGACTGGTCTGTGCCAGCCTGCTGCTGAGAGACGAGTGTCTGACCTCGTGCGGTGAGAGCCTTTGTGCTCTCTGAGGACAGAAACAAAGCCTGCTCTGGGTGGAGGTGCTTCACACCTCCCCCCTGCAGGAACTGTAACACCTAGCAGTGAGCTTCAAAGGCTCAAGCTTCGTGTTACAATGCCCCAGGGCACTCCAGCTAGTGGAGATGCCCGCCCCCTGGACCCAGCCCCCACTTTTGGCAGCAAGTCCAGGAGAGATAATGAGAAAAACAAGGAGGAGTCACTGGCCAGTCAGGACAGCCCCTAAGGTGTCCTGAGCTGAGGTGACTCTGACTTTTAGAAATCCTCCATCTTGCAGATGGAGGATTCCCCCAATAGGATTAGGGATGTGCCCCCCTCCCCTTGGGAGGAGGCTCAAAAAGGGTGTACCCACCCTCAGGGCTAGTAGCCATTGGCTACTAACCCCCCAGACCTAAACACGCCCTTAAATTTAGTATTTAAGGGCTTCCCTGAACCTAAGAATTTAGATTCCTGCAACTTACAGAAGAAGAAGACTGCTGAGCTGAAAACCACTGCAGAAGAAGAAAGAAGACACCAACTGCTTTGGCCCCAGTCATACCAGCCTGTCTCCTGCCTTCTAAAGAACCCTGCTCCAGCGACGCTTTCTCCAGGACCAGCGACCTCTGAATCCTCAGAGGACTGCCCTGCTTCCAAGAGACCAAGAAACTCCCGAGGACAGCGGCACTGCTCCAAAAGAACTGCAACTTTGTTTCAAGGAGCAGATTTAAAGACCCCTGCAACTCCCCGCAAGAAGCGTGAGACTTGCAACACTGCACCCGGCGACCCCGACTCAACTGGTGGAGAACCAACACCTCAGGGAGGACCCTCCGGCGACTCCGAGTCCGTGAGTAACCAAAGTTGTCCCCCCTGAGCCCCCACAGCGACGCCTGCAGAGGGAATCCCGAGGCTCCCCCTGACCGCGACTGCCTGAACTCCATTTCCCGACAGCTGGAAAAGACCCTGCACCCGCAGCCCCCAGCACCTAAAGGAACGGAACTCCTGTGCAGTAGTGACCCCGAGGAAGCCCTCTCCCTTGCCCAGGTGGTGGCTACCGCGAGGAGCCCCCCCCTTGCCTGCCTGCAACGCTGAAGAGATCCCTTGATCTCTCATTGATTTCCATTGAAAACCCGACGCTTGTTTCTACACTGCACCCGGCCGCCCCCGTGCCGCTGAGGGTGTACTTTTTGTGTGGACTTGTGTCCCCCCCGATGCCCTACAAAACCCCCCTGGTCTGCCCTACGAAGACGCGGGTACTTACCTGCTGGCAGACCGGAACCGGGGCACCCCCTTCTCTCCATTGAAGCCTATGCGTTTTGGGCACCTCCTTGACCTCTGCACCTGACCGGCCCTGAGCTGCTGGTGTGGTAACTTTGGGGTTGCTCTGAACCCCCAACGGTGGGCTACCTTGGACCCAAACCTAAGACTTGTAAGTGATTTACTTACCTGAAAAAACTAACAAAAACTTACCTCCCCCAGGAACTGTGAAAATTGCAGTGTCCCCACTTTTAAAACAGCTTATTGTGTTTTATGTAAAAAGTATACATGCTAATGAAATGATTCAAAGTTCCTAAAGTACCTACCTGCAATACCTTTCAAATGAGATATTACATGTAAAATTTGAACCTGTGGTTCTTAAAATAAACTAGGAAAAGATATTTATCTATAACAAAACCTATTGGCTGGATTTGTCTCTGAGTGTGTGTTCCTCATTTATTGCCTGTGTGTATGTACAACAAATGCTTAACACTACTCCTTGGATAAGCCTACTGCTCGACCACACTACCACAAAATAGAGCATTAGTATTATCTCTTTTTGCCACTATCTTACCTCTAAGGGGAACCCTTGGACTCTGTGCATACTATTCCTTACTTTGAAATAGTGCATACAGAGCCAACTTCCTACATTGGTGGATCAGCGGTGGGGTACAAGACTTTGCATTTGCTGGACTACTCAGCCAATACCTGATCACACGACAAATTCCAAAAATTGTCATTAGAAATAGATTTTTGCAATTTGAAATTTTTCTAAATTCTTAAAAGTCCTGCTAGGGCCTTGTGTTACTCCCTGTTAGCATTTCCTTTTAGAGTTTAAAAGTTTGGTAAAAGTTTGAATTAGATCCTAGAACTAGTTTTAGTTTCTTAAAAAAAGTATTCCAACTTTTAGAAGCATAATGTCTAGTACAGATGTGAATGTGGTGGAACTCGACACCACACCTTACCTCCACCTACAGATGAGAGAGCTAAGGTCACTCTGTAAACTAAAGAAAATAGCAATGGGCTCCAGACCTTCCAAACTACAGCTCCAGGAGCTGTTGGCAGAGTTTGAAAGAGCCA
Source organism: Pleurodeles waltl (assembly GCF_031143425.1). Lineage (NCBI taxonomy): Eukaryota > Metazoa > Chordata > Amphibia > Caudata > Salamandridae > Pleurodeles > Pleurodeles waltl. The sequence continues at coordinate 763,448,752 of NC_090448.1, read as the reverse complement.
ACCCCTCTGTGGATGGCAACACAGAGGATGAGGATAGTGACTTGGAGGAAGATTCCCCCCTACCAGTCCTATCTAGGGAGGACAGGGCCTCTCAAACCCTGACTCCACAAATAATAGTCAGAGATGCTGGTTCCCTCACAGGAGAGACCAACCTCTCTGAAATCACTGAGGATAACTCAAGTGAAGAGGACATCCAGTTAGCCAGGATGGCCAAAAGATTGGCTTTGGAAAGACGGATCCTAGCCATAGAAAGGGAAAGACAAGAGATGGGCCTAGGACCCATCAATGGTGGCAGCAACATAAATAGGGTCAGAGATTCTCCTGACATGTTGAAAATCCCTAAAGGGATTGTAACTAAATATGAAGATGGTGATGACATCACCAAATGGTTCACAGCTTTTGAGAGGGCTTGTGTAACCGGAAGAGTAAGCAGATCTCACTGGGGTGCTCTCCTTTGGGAAATGTTCACTGGAAAGTGTAGGGATAGACTCCTCACACTCTCTGGAAAAGATGCAGAATCTTATGACCTCATGAAGGGTACCCTGATTGAGGGCTTTGGATTCTCCACTGAGGAGTATAGGATTAGATTCAGGGGGGCTCAAAAATCCTCGAGCCAGACCTGGGTTGATTTTGTAGACTACTCAGTGAAAACACTGGATGGTTGGGTAACTGGAAATGAAGTGCATGACTATGTTGGGCTTTATAATTTGTTTATGAAAGAACACATTTTAAGTAACTGCTTCAATGAAAAGTTGCATCAGTATCTGGTAGACCTAGGTCCAATTTCTCCCCAAGAATTGGGAAAGAAGGCAGACCACTGGGTCAAGACTAGGGTAACCAAAACTTCCACTGGGGGTGACCAAAAGAAAGGGGTTACAAAACCTCCTCAGGAGAAAGTGGGTGACACTAGAAACAAAGAAAAAGAGTCCTCTGTAGGCCCCCAAAAACCAGACCAGGTGGGTGGGCCCCGAGACACAACCCAAAACAAAGGTGGGTACCAGGGTAAGAACTGGGATGCCACTAAGGCATGGTGCCATAATTGTAAACAGACAGGGCACCATACCAAGGACACTTCTTGTCCCAAAAACAAACCCCCTAGCAAAATCCCAGGGGTGACCAGTGTAGCCATTGGGGATGACTCCTCAGATGAGGAGGTCTTCATAGCCTTCAACTGGAAAAAGGGCCCAACAGGTGAGTTGGAGATCCCAGAGGGAAGTAGACACTTCCACCACCTACTGGTGAATGGAATCCCAGCCACTGCCCTGAGAGACACTTGTGCCAGTCACACTATTTGCATGACAGGCTGGTGTTCTCAAACCAGTACATCCCAGGTGAGATGGCCAGAGTAAGAGTTAGCCCAGACAGGGTCACTGATAGGCCTGTGTCTTTTGTGCCCATAGAAGTGGGTGGGACTTTTAGCTGGAGAAGGGTGGTAGTCAGTACAGACCTCCCCCTTGATTGTCTCCTTGGAAATGACTACCCAGAGGTTAGTCAGAGCCCAAGAGAGGAACTGGTCCAGTGCCAGTCCTCTCCCAAGGACTCTGGAGGTGCTACCCCTGCAGTAACTGCAAGTAGGCCCCAGAAGAAAAAGAAAGGAAAACAGAGTAGGAAAGGTGGACAACCTTTAGCCAAGGTTCCAGCAAGCCAGGGAGATTCTGCTCCAGTAGGGGAGAACTCCAAAAATGGCACTGTTAAAGTCCAACCTGACCCACAAGAAGTCCTGGCTAGTCAGGCAACTGTTAAGTCTGAGTGGGTGGCCCCTCAGCTAACAGAAGAAAGAGTGGAAGAAGGGTGTTTACTACAAGATGTGGTAACCCCCCACTCTAATACAGCAGACAGGCACCCTGAACCCAAAGAAGCCTGTAACTTAGCCCCTTCCCTTGTAGGTGAAGAGCTAAAGGTGTGGTTCTGGGCACTGACAGCTGTCAGTGGCCTCTGCTGGGTGTTAGCCTTTATGGCTGCACTATCCTTGGCATGGTGGTCTGACCCCATGCCAAATAGCAAGTTAGGCCCCTTGACCCTGTTGGTCATGGTGGGCTTACTCCAGCTCTGGGTAACCTCTTTGGGTAAGCTAGGGGTGACCCTGGCTAAAATAAGATTAGCAGAGGTGGATACCTCCAACCCCAAAATAGAGAGAATGGGTGGAGACATAAAAAGCACAGACAAGAGGCAGTTCAGATTAGGTCCTATCACTGTGAATGACCTGGACAGGAGGATGTAAGGCAGAGTAGGCCCTGCAACAACCCAGCCTATTTCCTCTACTCTTCCTCGCCTGACAGACTAGGAAGACTCTCCCAGCTTTGGCTGAGTCTCCTGGCCTGTGGGCTGGGGGGAGCTTGTGTAAAGAAATGGCTCCCTGTTGCAGTTACCCCCCACTTTTTGCCTGATACTGATGCTGGCTTGACTGAGAAATGTACTGGGACCCTGCTAACCAGGCCCCAGCACCAGTGTTCTTTCACCTAAAATGTACCATTGTTTCCACAATTGGCACAACCCTGGCACCTAGGTAAGTCCCTTGTAACTGGTACCCCTGGTACCAAGGGCCCTGATGCCAGGGAAGGTCTCTAAGGGCTGCAGCATGTCTTATGCCACCCTAGGGACCCCTCACTTCGCACAGACACACTGCTTGCCAGCTTGTGTGTGCTGATGGGGAGAAAATGACTAAGTCGACATGGCACTCCCCTCAGGGTGCCATGCCAACCTCCCACTGCCTGTGGCATAGGTAAGTCACCCCTCTAGTAGGCCTTACAGCCCTAAGGCAGGGTGCACTATACCACAGGTGAGGGCATATGTGCATGAGCACTATGCCCCTACAGTGTCTAAGCAAAACCTTAGACATTGTAAGTGCAGGGTAGCCATAAGAGTATATGGGCTGGAAGTCTGTCAAAAACGAACTCCACAGCTCCATAATGGCTACACTGAATACTGGGAAGTTTGGTATCAAACTTCTCAGAATAATAAACCCACACTGATGCCAGTGTCGGATTTATTAAAAAATGCACACAGAGGGCATCTTAGAGATACCCCCTGTATTTTACCCAATTGTTCAGTGCAGGACTGAGTGGTCTGTGCTAGCCTGCTGCTGAGAGACGAGTGTCTGACCTCATGCGGTGAGAGCCTTTGTGCTCTCTGAGGACAGAAACAAAGCCTGCTCTGGGTGGAGGTGCTTCACACCTCCCCCCTGCAGGAACTGTAACACCTAGCAGTGAGCTTCAAAGGCTCAAGCTTCGTGTTACAATGCCCCAGGGCACTCCAGCTAGTGGAGATGCCCGCCCCCTGGACCCAGCCCCCACTTTTGGCGGCAAGTCCAGGAGAGATAATGAGAAAAACAAGGAGGAGTCACTGGCCAGTCAGGACAGCCCCTAAGGTGTCCTGAGCTGAGGTGACTCTGACTTTTAGAAATCCTCCATCTTGCAGATGGAGGATTCCCCCTTGGGAGGAGGCTCAAAAAGGGTGTACCCACCCTCAGGGCTAGTAGCCATTGGCTACTAACGCCCCAGACCTAAACACGCCCTTAAATTTAGTATTTAAGGGCTTCCCTGAACCTAAGAATTTAGATTCCTGCAACTTACCGAAGAAGAAGACTGCTGAGCTGAAAACCCCTGCAGAAGAAGAAAGAAGACACCAACTGCTTTGGCCCCAGTCCTACCGGCCTGTCTCCTGCCTTCTAAAGAACCCTGCTCCAGCGACGCTTTCTCCAGGACCAGCGACCTCTGAATCCTCAGAGGACTGCCCTGCTTCCAAGAGACCAAGAAACTCCCGAGGACAGCGGCACTGCTCCAAAAGAACTGCAACTTTGTTTCAAGGAGCAGATTTAAAGACCCCTGCAACTCCCCGCAAGAAGCGTGAGACTTGCAACACTGCACCCGGCGTCCCCGACTCGACTGGTGGAGAACCAACACCTCAGGGAGGACCCTCCGGCGACTCCGAGTCCGTGAGTAACCAAAGTTGTCCCCCCTGAGCCCCCACAGCGACGCCTGCAGAGGGAATCCCGAGGCTCCCCCTGACCGCGACTGCCTGAACTCCATTTCCCGACGGCTGGAAAAGACCCTGCACCCGCAGCCCCCAGCACCTAAAGGAACGGAACTCCTGTGCAGGAATGACCCCCAGGAAGCCCTCTCCCTTGCCCAGGTGGTGGCTACCCCGAGGAGCCCCCCCCTTGCCAGCCTGCAACGCTGAAGAGATCCCTTGCTCTCTCATTGATTTCCATTGAAAACCCGACGCTTGTTTCTACACTGCACCCGGCCACCCCCGTGCCGCTGAGGGTGTACTTTTTGTGTGGACTTGTGTCCCCCCCGGTGCCCTACAAAACCCCCCTGGTCTGCCCTCCAAAGACGCGGGTACTTACCTGCTGGCAGACCGGAACCGGGGCACCCCCTTCTCTCCATTGAAGCCTATGCGTTTTGGGCACCTCCTTGACCTCTGCACCTGACCGGCCCTGAGCTGCTGGTGTGGTAACTTTGGGGTTGCTCTGAACCCCCAACGGTGGGCTACCTTGGACCCAAACCTAAGACTTGTAAGTGATTTACTTACCTGACAAAACTAACAAAAACTTACCTCCCCCAGGAACTGTGAAAATTGCACTGTGTCCACTTTTAAAACAGCTTATTGTGTTTTATGTAAAAAGTATACATGCTAATGAAATGATTCAAAGTTCCTAAAGTACTTACCTGCAATACCTTTCAAATGAGATATTACATGTAAAATTTGAACCTGTGGTTCTTAAAATAAACTAGGAAAAGATATTTTTCTATAACAAAACCTATTGGCTGGATTTGTCTCTGAGTGTGTGTTCCTCATTTATTGCCTGTGTGTATGTACAACAAATGCTTAACACTACTCCTTGGATAAGCCTACTGCTCGACCACACTACCACAAAATAGAGCATTAGTATTATCTCTTTTTGCCACTATCTTACCTCTAAGGGGAACCGTTGGACTCTGTGCATACTATTCCTTACTTTGAAATAGTGCATACAGAGCCAACTTACTACACAGAGCCTCAGTGATACAGTTAGGCACCACACAGGGAACACAAACGGGGCATACTTTATGAGCACTGGGGTCCTGGCTAGCAGGATCCCAGTGACACAGGCAAAAACACACATACATACAGTAAAAATGGGGGTAACATGACAGGCAAGATGGTACTTTCCTACACCACCTTGCTACACCATCGGAAGAAGAGATCTGCAGATTATTTAGACACAACAACCTGGAAAGACGTTCCACAAGAGCACAGGTTGTTCAATGATGCCCAGTTATTCTTCGGAAGCATCTTCCCATTTGTCCAAGCAAAGACAACTGCCCGCTGGCTGCTAATAACCCGATGGGAACTAATGAAGACCATTAACACGACTGAAGATGGTTTCAATGCAGTCAAGGAAGAAATGCGGGCTGTGAGGGGGAGATGTTCATGCAACATAGGTATGTGATAGACTTGACGGCCATGGAGGATGGGGTTTGTGCCAAAATCGGAACTGCCGGCTGTAGATACGTGCCAGCTAACGATGCAGACAACTGAACAATAACCGAGGCCATACAGACTCTGCATAACCTGCGGAAGAAGATGGCAGACGAGGGAGGGCGCACATTCCGATCCACGTTCACAAAGGAAAGTGTACACCATGGTGGTTTTGGAAAGATAGCACAATAAGCTTTGATGCTTGAAGGCCAGCAGCTGTGCAAGGGAGGACAGACAGAAAAGTTTCCAAGCGTGGAGTTAGCTGAGGAAGGACGTACTGATAGGCTTCAGAAAGTGAGATCAAAAGGCACTGTGGTTATTAGTAAATGTGTCCATGACAGATGTGTAACCTTCGCTTATACGTAATTAGATGCTTTCCCAAGGAGAAATGTGGCTTTGTGCTAACGTAAGTAGAGATAACAATGTACCAAGCAAGCGCTTAAATCAAAATGCATGACAAGTGATAAGACGCATTCAAGGTATCGTGAAGATATAAAAGAAGCTGTTTGTACTGACAAAGTTGAGTGTGGTATCAGTCGCAGAGTTGTGCTGCCCTCCTGGCCGTTATTCATAAATGCTCATATTTGCCAAACAGAGTTGGGTCGTTCTTTTATTTCCTGACCCTGCAACAGAAGTCAAAGCCCTGCAATGTAACAGCAATTAATTTCCTCGATCCTATCTATTCACGCCTCCAAAGATAAGGATTTTTGCATTAACTCACATACCGATTACTAATGATCATGTCTAACTCCTTTTTAGGGTAGAGCGTGCAAGTGCTCTGGCCTGTTGTAATCTATCTGTGGGCTTTTAACCACGCCCACTGCAGCCCATCACTATCATTCGTTCATGGGCTTGCCTTTAAAAAAACCTTTGTTATCATTGGTAAATGCTTTCAGTTTGTCCCTCCTTGGGCAGTTTTGTTACCACCTTGGCCATTGACCCCTTTACATGCATAATTGCCCGTTTGACAATACCTATGACTGCGAGCGAACTTGTCTCTCCTTTTGTGTCTCTCCTTCACGCTCATGCTCATGGCGGCCGTGGCGCTTTGAATCGGCTTGCTTATGTCAACTGCTTTACTTTAATTTTCAATTTATGTGGCAAGAAAAGTCCAGTTAGGAATTTACTCAGCTAACAGCTCTAACTCGAGCAAATGCGAGACCCATTGCATTGCAAATGCTTATTTTATCTCCTACTAAGACACTGGAGTTAATGCATAGAATGGTTTCTTTGAGAATACAAAACTAATTCAAATAACTTGGAATAACCAATATCAATTGGATTAACAACTAGTCGAGGATTTTGGTGTAGCGCGCTCCATAAAACACTTCAGTGCCTCCACGGAGGTAGTAAGCGCTAGACAAATGCAATTACAATATAATACAATGAATGCGATCAATGCTGCTGTTTAGTGCTGTTACTGATATGTTTCATTCAGAAATTCACTTTCGAGGGTGTAACACAAGGCTCTTCTCCCTTATGGAGACTCCATCTGCACAAAAGAAACACTTTCAACAGGAGCAGGCCTCAGCTGAGCCTCTCGAATGTGATGAGAGGGTTTAGATAATTCTAGGCTTCTGTCTTTCAGAGGAGGTGCGGGCCTGCCCATTTGAGGCCTTGTTTTGTGCAACCCACTCAGTCCCTTCAGCCTTTTCGATCAGCAGGGTTGGTTATACTTTTTCAGCCACTGATTTCACATGCACTGGGAATTCCTGGGGCCTATTGAAGGTCGTCCACTCTCTCTGCAGCCTGTTTCAGAGAGTGGAGTGATTGTGGCCAGAACGAACGGACACCCAGATCTAGCAGCGTTCAGTTGTGAGGCCACTGTCAACATTCTTTCCAAAGTGCTTCCTGCTAACTATAGTTTTTTTTTTTGTTGTGAATTACAATAATTGGCAGATGGGATCAGGGAAGAGTGAATTACAAAACGTTCCCGGTTCACAGCACTGCAGCTCATATAACGATGTACTCTGCAAACTAAAAATTATATTTAAATGCATTTGTAATCCTTTAGATTACTGAGAAGCCAATATGTGTCTACCACGATTGCTGGAATAAAAACATATACTTTCAACATTAACATTCAATTGTACTTGATGTTACTTTCAATGTAGCTATTTTTGGATTTGTAGTTTTGGCACATTTAAGGATCAGCTCCTGGCACATTTCATGAAATTATTTAGTTCCAATATGCCACATGACCCCATGTCACATGTGACTCCTTCTGCCATTTCTGGATTTTGGCCAACACTGCTTTGTATTTAGGAATTAATGGATCGTGTTTTTACATTGGAGCACGGGGTTCAAAATTCGAGCTTGCACCGTATTTTTATTAAGAACCTAGATAGACTGACAGCATCAATTTGGCATGAACCACTTAATGGTGTAGGTCTGATCAGATGTGTTTCTATATATTGTATGTCTCGATGCCTTGTATATGACATTTAAACCTGGTATGCCGCTACTGTGTGTCAATCATGATTCTGGTCGGAATAAAGATTGTGTTGTAAAAAACACGAAACAACTGTGCACATCTATCCCTTTACTGAGTTTCCATTTTGCCATTTATCAAGAATATGTAGGGAAGTGTACCTCTTTAAAACTTTAGACTTGACCTGGTTAACTGATCTGTAGATGGTTTGGATGAGCAAGGCTTACATTTCAGCTTCCCCTGCTTTTCATGTTTTTTTAAAGGCAGCCTAATCAGCTGTCCTCTGGGTGTTTATGACAAATTAATGCACTGCTGCGTCTCATGCCATAACTGTTTCGTATGACATAGCCTGAGCTTGAGCAGTTGATTTCAGTACTCAACATGTTTGTGTGGGATATTTGCAGAACGTCTTCGCATACTGTACATGTTTTGCAAAACTGAAGCCTGTACAATTGCTTTCCCTGCTGTACCTGTTTTGTAAGTGGTGATTGCACTGTCACTTTTGTGATATATCTTTTGTATGTGAAGTTGGTTTTTACAGTTACGTCCCTTGCTCGGACTTTTCTGTGTGCTGAAAACTTGCACTCCTGTTTTCTATATGGAAATTGTTTTGTGTTGAAGAAGCTTTCACAACATCTTCATGGGCTGTCCCTATCGTGAGAAGAAAACTTTACTACTAATGATGCCCCTGCTCTAAGTGGGGCGCCATTTGCTACATTCTTTTGTGCGTAGAGCTCAATGGTGCTACCTTTGCAGGATCTGCTGTGTGTGTAGCTGAAGCTTCCTCTGCTGATGCTCTAAATATTAACTGAAGGACAACCCTGCTCTGGTGCTGTTTTTGCTTTTGCATTCTCATGAAGTGCTAAAGTGATGTCTATGGTCTCTCTTTCCACTTTGTTCTCAGCAACCCTGCGGTAGGAATTAGTGGACCCCCCACCTACTCGCTTATGGTCACCTATGGGCATGACAACTGAGTTTGGACTATCAGTTCTGCCATGAGAAGCAACTTTTATGGCAGAGCTGATGCTGCTGAAAAGATTAGAGCGTTTTGAACAATTTAGGGTAGCTTTCTGCTGACGTCCTGTCTGTGTAGTCCTACCATGTAAAGAGTGGTGGTCCCCAAAAGAAATGCTCTTAAAATATCTCCTACACACTGGTAAAACCCTCCCTGCACATGGCAAACATATGTTTCTTATTTCTGAAGACTGATCTTCCACTTTGACAGGTCTGCTTTACGGGCATAGCATGGCAGACATGTTTTTGTGGATCATCAACCCTCCACCACCCAAGTATCTTGTGCCATACCTGGGAGTTGTTTTGATGTGAAAACTGTTTCCTAGGCCCTTATTATTTATTGGTTGAATGGGCAGTATTAACTGTGCAAGGTGATAGAGAAAGATAAATAAGGAAAATGAGAGCGAAAAATAAGAGGGAGCAATGTAGATAAACAGTGAAGTGGAGAGAAAGAAGTAATGTGAGATGAAAAGGGGGCAATGTAAAGAATAGGAAAGTAGATGGGAAAGAAAAAGAAGTAAAGGATATATAGGAGAAGAAATTGAAAGAGAAAAAAACTGAAGTTGGTATAAACAATTATAGCAAGTAAAAAAGAAATTGAAAAAGAGGCAAGAAAAAACTGTTAGGGAAAGGCATGAGAAGCAGAAAGGAAGAATAAAAAATTAAAGAGGAAGAAAAACAAAGAGTAAGGCAAAGAACTGGGTTAGACATTACGAATCAGAGATAGTGTGTATCAGGTGTGAAACAATAGTGTTAGACAGGGCCGGCTTTAGGACTGGTGGCGCACTGTGCGACAGTTTATGGTGGTGCCACCCACCCCATGACCTCCTCCTCGGTTTCATTCACTACCACCCGGGAAATGTGCCCCTCAGCTCTCCATCGCTCCCCTTTCACAAACATTCGTGTGTTTTAAAGCACTTGTAAAGGCTGGCTTTACTAATCCATTCAGCTAGCAACTTAAAATATAGGGGCATATTTAAGAGTCCCTAGCCCCATTCTAATACCACCTTAGCGTCATTTTTTTACGCTATTGTGCCGTTAGAAGGCCAAAAACGCAGTGTCATATTTACAAAGTGGCGCAATGCATACATTGCGCCACTTTGTATCTCTTTGCGCTACATTATGCTAGCGCCAGTCATAATGTATGCAAAGGTGGCATTCCGCTGTTGGGGGGGGCAAAGAAAATGCCGTAAAGAAATCTGACAGATTTCTTTGCGTAATTTTTTTCCAACACTTTTAACGCCTGCTCAGAGCAGGCGTTAAAAGGAGGCTTCTGTTGGTAACAATGGGCCTATGGGTGCTTTGCAGGATTAGCATCAGCATTTTTTACGCTAATCCTGTTGTTCCCATGTGTGTCTTTTTCTCGCAGTAGATGCTTGAAGCAGAAAAATAAGCGCCGGCACTCAAAAACCGGAAACAACAAGCACAAATTAAGCACTGCCCTTTGGGGCATATTTGAAAAAAGTGGCGCTACACACAGTGCTCGCCACTTTTCTTGCGTCCCTTAGCACCCCCCCAACGCACCATGTGTGCGTCATGTTTAATGTACGGCTCACCATGGCGGTAGTTAAGGGACTAGCGTCAGACTTTTTTAATGCTAGTCCGGCGCTTGCAGGATTAGCATAAAGAAATGTTGATGCTAATCCTGCAAAGCACCCAGAGTCCCATTGTAACCAATGGAAGCCTCCTTTTAATTTAAAAGTGCCGGAAAAAAATGACGCCCCCTAACGGGGGAATGCCACCTTTGCGTACATTATGTCTGGCGCAGGCATAATGTAGTGCAAAGGAATACAAAGTGGCGCAATGCATGCATTGCACCACTTTGTAAATATGGCATGGCGTTTTTGGCCTTCCAATGCCACATTAGCGTAAAAAAATGACGCTAAAGTGGCATTAGACTGGCGATAGGTATTCTTAAATATGCCCCTATATTTTAAGTGGCTAGCTGAGTGGGTTAGTAAAGCCAGCCTTTACAAGTACTTTAAAACACATGAATGTTTGTGAAAGGGGAGCGATGGAGAGATGAGGGGCACATTTGCCAGGTGGTAGTGAGTGAAACCGAGGAGGAGGTCATGGGGCGGGGGGCACCACAATAAACTGTCGCACAGGGCACCTAAAGCCGGCCCTGGCACCATTTAAATTGACTTTCAGTGTGCCATGCTCTCTGACTACAGACGATGCTATTATCATTACTTATCTCTTTTTCCTTTCAAGCTAACTGTACTGGTGAAACTACTCTTCATATTGTGTGTTCTGTGGCCTCGTTAAGGCATCTCCACCCAAGGAGGAGGGTGGTGATTGTGTGTGATCCTCTCAACATATCTTGCAGGCAGAATTGCCACATCAGCCAGTTGTTACAAGTGTGGCCAGTGTTTTTCTAAGGAGGCCAGCAAAAAGAAGTGAAATCGCCTTTTGGCAAAGGGGGTGTCTTAAGTTCCGTTATGCCACTTATTCTCCTATACATCTCCTTGTAAATAGCTGATGAAGTTGATGTTTGTCCCTGCACCATAATGTCTGTGTCACTGGAGATAGTACAGTACTGAATGAAATATGGTTTTGTGACAGCATAACATGAAATTTGGAGAGTGTTAGATTTACAGAAGACTGGCATATTGTTTTGTACTGTGCTTTGTCTTGTGGCAGTGTTGTGACATGGTGGAGATGCGCAGGGCAAAGTAGTACTATTGAAGGGATAGTCGTGCGATAACGTAAAATCACCACTCTGAAAATGAGAAGCCAAGTCATATATATATATAGCGTTCTTTTAAAAAAAATTACTGTACAACCACGTGGCATTGCCATGTCTTGAAATTTTTTTAGTTTACTCAATCTGTTCTGGGACGATGTGAAAGATGGCCGCCTTAGAACTAAACAGGGCACATCCGTTTCTCCTGCATCAATACTTTCGAAGTGTCTCTATAGCAGCTTTGGTTAACACGTTCCCAATTTAACACTGGCCCATCTCCATGTTTTAATTCGGTTCGATTAAATGAAAGTCTGCATTACAGATCTTCAAAAATGTAATAGATGAAAGTCCCCTTTTACTGTTTTCTTCGTGAGGCTGGTTGAGCCAGGCAAAATAATGTTCTGTTCCCCTGAACTGAATGGAAATAATGCACAGACGCTTTGCCTGGCCACAAGATGGCAGTCCCCAGCGCACATGCGCAATACACAAGTCTGGCGTCAGCCTCCGTTGCCTGTCAAGTTTTGTGACAGCTTAGAAGGCGTTCCCGACGCTGCTCTGGACCACTCTTGCAGCCAATGGGGGTGTGGCTGACGCACCCGCAGTCGGAGTGGTTGAGCGTGAAGGTGCTTTGCAGCTGCAGTGACAGAGGGAAGAGTGGGACATAGGTATCTTCTGGCTGTAGCTGGCGCGAGCCTAGGCACGCGGGGCAACTGCCGCACGGCTTGTGTCCTCGCTGACAGCTGTTTCTGAGCTTGACGGACTGCGCGGGACTTGTGTGCCGAGCGTGAATCGCCACCCCATCGGTTGAGGCTGCGACTGCCGAGGGTCGCCCCCATGGCGGACCGCAGTGGGGGCTCAGGGGCTCCAGTCTCTTCCGGCGGGGCCGCCGCTGCACCGGCTCCACGGCAGCCTCCCGTGCCCTTGGGCCGCCCTGTGCAGATGAACCTTTATGCAACCTGGGAGGTGGACCGAAGCTCGCCCAGCTGCGTGCCGAGGTGAGGGGGTGAAAGAGAGTCTTCTGTCCTGATGGAGAAATGTGTGTGTCCGGGTGAGAAGCAGAGGATGCTTACCGTGTCTCAGTCTGAGGGGGCGTTGGACAGTGCACCCAGCCCAGTGGGGCTTTTCTGGATCTGAGCACATCCTTGCACTGCGGTTGGGGCTGAGTGACCAATAAGGGGGTCGATGTGTGGCATGCCCTTAGGTGTGCCCTTGTGATAAGGGGCTGAGTTGAGTGTAACTGGACAGTGTACACAGCTGGAGGTCCCAATGATGAAAAAGAAGGTTACGTGCCAGCACGGGAAGTAAAATGGTCACATGATCACAATTTCCCAGAATGTATACTTATGTGTTTAAAAAGTTTAATATGTGCAAAAGCAATTCGGGAATGGTCGTATGAGCGCCTAACAAGATTTACAGGCATTTCGGGTTCACTAATCACATGTTTGGGAGTTACCCAGAATCAGTTGGGCGCACTTTAGAATTGCAAAATATAGCGGCAAGGTTTAACAGATGTTTCACAAAATAACCTATTTCAAATTTACCCGTGTACCATTTCAGTAATACGCATTTCAAGAGCTAGATTTTTCCCACCTTAAGTATGGGAAATATTGGGCAGCAGAGTGCTCATCACAGATAAGCATTTTGCTCCAAAGGTGCGATGTAAAATTATTTGTATTGCAGGCTGTGAATTTCTCTCTTTTGGACCAACAGTACATAAGAACGGCCTGCCGAGTTCATAACTTTGATTGCTAAAAGCAAATTGTTTACTTCGTTGGTTGCTTAATTTATGCGTGACTCAAAATGAAAACCTTTAAATGGCATTGACAATGCAAATTACAGTGAAACATAAATGGTAAGAAAGTAATTAAAATACACAAAAGGAGGGGTTTCAGATAGGAAAGGTTTGTTTGTGTGATTTACTTGTGTGTTCGTGCTTAGTATTTTGGGTGATGGTAGAAAGGGGTCCTTTATCAGAGCTGTCTTAAGGTAGATGAACCTTCTCTCACAGAATTTTATTTACGCCTTTCTTTGTGCACCGGTTCACCTGATGTTCATATTTTAGTGCCTATCTCCAGGGATTTTGGATTGACTAATCTTGTACAGTTATTCCTTTTGTGATTTTGGTCAATGGAGCATTGATTCTCTACATTACTGCCCCCTCCTCCCCAACAATAAACTTGTTGCCTTACCTGCACGTGTCGCAGATGAAGTTGGATACAAAGCAGTTTGAGTTTTTCATTGAAACATACTGGTGAGCCTGTCCTCATGAAGCAATGTTTTCATGCATGAAAGTATATTCAAGAACATTTTGGCTCTCTCATAATGAGAAGATGCTCATTCCGAATCTTTATCTCACCCAAGAGTTTGTTAAAAAAAAAATATATTTGAAGTTGTCCAGTTGTTTTGCTCTAACGAGAGGGTTCAGAGAATCCTGAGAATGTACACAATTTGCACTGTTTATTGGGAGTTCTGGCAATGACTATGGTGTATGTGGCCAATAGCCAGATACAAAGCTTTCTCTTCTACTTCTTATATTTCCTCTCTCTCCCTTGGCTTTTCGCCCCGGTGTGAGAACTGAGACGATGCATGTAAAACACTTGATTTTTCTTAAGTGGTTTGAAGGCCTTGCTTTACTGATTGTTTTTCTCTCATTTGATAGCTGTCTCCAAGTTTAGGGTTGATCTGCAAGCATCTCACTGGTATCACTCCTGGAGGTCAGGGCTAGTTTGATTGACAACAGTAGGTATTGTTGGAAGAATGTCACAGTGACATATGGTTAGTCTTCCCCTAGTATGGTCTCCCACAGGAAGCTATTCTATTCTCATACTTTTTAGGTTGAAGCCTCCCAGACAGTGCAGATGTCTGGTTTGCTAACAACATCTTGGGGACATTTGGAAAGCTTCCCTGGGAATGCATTTTGCCGTTGTTTATCATTGGCGTTTTGGTTAGTAACTCACATGCATTTGCTGACTTTATTTGTTTTAGGTTGTCCAGCTCGAGTTTGTCCCTTATGTCGACCAAACCTTATTTATAGTATCATTCCGAGTGCTCCCTTTCTGTTAACAGGCCTTTAGATCGTGTTCTTATCTTGTCACATTTGCTGTGCATTCAAAGACAGAGGTCAGATGTTAGGCTCTATCTTCCAGGGAGCTTGGTGTTTACTTTTCATTCTCTGGCTTCAAAGTGATGGGATTTATGTGACAACCGTGCTGGCTACTGGGACTCTGAAATTTGATGGCGTGTAACAGGTCCACTTTATAATAGTTTAATTCCTTGTTGAGAAGCGCACCCCCACTTTGGAACTGGTTTTTAACTTAGTTTCGTTTTGTGCATGATATACAGCATGCTTTTCTTCTGTGACATTCTTGATAAACTCATAACTAAGAAATTATGTCAGTTGATTAGATTTAACAAAAAAAGGCAGTGTTTATTCACATCACTTCTATAATAATAAGGCTGATATTAATACTCGGTTGTTTTCAAGCTACAATAGCGATCTGTAGTTTCACGAGCGAATCTTAACTCCATATGTTTTTGACTTCTTTGTCAATAGCCCATTCTGATTTGTTTAGAATTGTATTTTTTTCTTCAGGTGCATAAGCAAAATTTACAACATTGCGTGTTGTAACATTGTAGGGTATTCATATCACTGGTATGGCTCCGAATTGCTGTCCAGTACTGTTGATTAAGAGGCTATAGCCTGCTTTGTACGTTTGGCTGAGAGAATGTTTAAAGTCACATCTTGGTAAGAGGTGTTGTGTATAAAGGACAGAGAGGTGCTCTAGTCATATTGCGGTGGATTTGGTGCTTCAGTTGTGAGGCATAAGATTGTAAGGTGCACATTCATAATACTTAAGGATAGAAGTATATGCTCATGTTATGTTAAAACTATCCAGAGAAGGTCACTCTTGTGATGTTCCTCGCATGGTTATGCCTAGTAATCCCCGCACCTCATTTTCTTGATGTGGATGGTGTTGGGTAATTGTCAAGGCACACACATTACAGTGGTAATTAAAAGCACATCCATGTTGGTATATAATCGCCATGTGTTTTACCTTTTACAGATACTTTCCTACCAATGTATTATTTTATGGTGGTTGCCATAGCAGATTTATAATATTTTGTATTAAAGTGTCTTGTAGAGGGTGCAAACTAATGAACTGGTCTATTTCTTACTCATTATAACTGTAAAATGTATTTATCCACGCATCTTCCTTAAGGCGACCCATTCTGCTTGCTATTATGTTGTTACTGAATTTTCTGTTATAAAGTCGTTCGTTCTTACGTTCTGTCTTTGTGGTTAATGCCTTGTTATCGTTTTCCTTTGATCAGTAGTAAACCCCTTTCCTCTGTGCAGTCTGCATTCCCTGCTTCAGCACTTCTTGGCCTGGATGCTTAGATACCGTGGGAAAGTTTGTGAAGATCCATCTACTCAATGGCAATCACTAACCAATGTATCTGGTTGAGTATACCACCACGGTAATTGACCATCTTCGCTGAGACAGAGATAATGTTTGAGGAAATAATGGTTGGACAGAAGAAAACATACAGCATATACTTCTACTGTACCACCATGCTTAGAAGCCTGGGACTCACCACCACAACAGTGCTTCTTTCAACATCACTAGTGAGAATGCTATGGAGTACTTCAAGCATTATTTTCTGTTTTATCACAAATCTCTGCACAGATCCTCCCATCCAACTGAGATTACGAGCAAAGCCTTGCACTTCGCGCTTGAACAGTGAGCACTCTACTGGACCCAAAATTCCTTTTATAGTGGCCATCTGTCCTCTGGCCTACTGCACCATCAGATATCCAGAACTGCTGCCCAAAATTAACAATAGGTGAGACTGGTGCAGAACTACAATTATTTATTTGCAGTTCCTTAAGGAGTGTGCTGTGTTTTTCTTTTTTCGACACTGCAGTATGAATTTCCAGCAGTGCATCATAGTCGGACTTCAGAAATGCAGCTCCTAAACTACATCTCTTTCACCTTATAAAGGAGCTTCTTCTCACTTTGATGGGTAACTGCTACTGTTGATTTTCTGGACCAACTGGTATTGGAAAGACACTGGTGCGACATATATGTTTATTTAGTTTCTTGGGTTGCTTTAGTTCCTTGTACCTGGGGCACATCAGAAGGCGCTTTCTTAGCTTGTCATCAAGAAGGCACAGAGTGGACCCATGCAGATAGCTGCACTTCCTGTTTCATTTTAGTGAGTTTATTATTCGAAGTAGGACAAGGAACCTTGGTGACATCTGCCCATCCACAGGTGTGGAACACTTCCTACTCCTGCCCAGCCTTGCTGCAAAATGTTTGTTTCTCCTGCCGTTTCATGAAGCATGAACATCAAATCCTCCAACTTCTGATGCTGTGGTATGGTTATTGTTCACAAAGCAACAGCTTTGTGTCGCTTGCCTAGTACCAAGGGTACCCAGATACAGACGTGCTGTTTCTCACGCTCGATATTTTCCTTAGCCGAGATTATGAATCTGATGCAAGGAATCTGAAAGCTGCTGGGATACTATTGTTTCTAGTTGGTTCTCTCTGGCCTGAATTGCTTTCGTAAACAAAGCTTGAGTCCGGGCTTTGGGGTAACTGTTATCTTCTGATGCTTATTACAAATATTCCTTATATGGTCTTCTTTGCAGATTATATAATTGCAGATTTTCTTGAGCAACAAAGAAGATAAGATTTAACGTATCCCAGTGTCTGCGTAAATCATCAAAAGTGGGAAAATAAGCATTTTTGAGGTGGGGGAAATAGACTACTATGGAAAGCTCTCCTGGTGTATCAGTTTTCCCTGTTTTCCTTTACCGCCGCATTGACAGCAGAGAAAGGCAAGCAATGAAAGGTTGAGCTGCCAACTCTTTTTCTGGTGTCTGGTCAGCGCTTTTCCAATTAGTGACTGTTGTGGTTGCAAGCCCCCTCATTATGACATTGTGAAATGAGCATTTAAAGTAGATTTGTCACTAGCCCGTGGGCTTTAAAAATAAATCCCATTTTGTGCGCTGCGCTGTTATGTGTTTGACGCCAGTTTACCGCCCACCCACAGTCATTAAAATAATCTCTTCTTAGATTACCTATCATCATAAGCAATATGGTTATTTCCTGGCGTTTCTATCAGCGCAGTGTGGTTATTACTTTTTCTGCAAGACATGCATTTGAATGGTAGACAAGTACAAAATGTTTCTAAATTCTGCTTGAAAAGGAGAAATATTGGAGTTTGGCATGAAAAGTGCGTGTTATCGACACCATGTCAGCTTTTAGTTTTGCAGAAGATTTGTACAAAAGTGTGTGTATATAATATATATATTTTTTTTTATTGCGAAGGAAATTCGACATGTATTAACCATGATACACTCAGAGTGAGAAGGGCTGCATTCCCTGTGAGAGATTTCTTAACAATGTGCACAAGGTATGCTACTGTGCTGGATTAAGGGTTGCTGGTCTTGTATACCTTTAAAATCTCTGGGAGGCATCGCGTCCACACTTTAGGATGTGGTGTGCACTTCCAGACCTGTTTGTGGCCCAGCCTTGAACGGGTGCGTGGGATCTCTGCAGGAATTTGTGTTTCTCATTCTCTGGATTGGATTACATAAATATTATGCTGTGCACAACATTCCAGCTCTGAATCCACTTTTGAAGAAACTCGAGTTTGCTCTTGTTATTGTGATGCCTCTGTAGATTTTGGCAACAAATACAATGTGACGTACATTCAGTAAGTAATTATTGTGAATCTCTGCTTCTTTCAAACTGTGAGCATTATTAGGACAGGGGTCATTTCTGCTGAAACCAGTATTGTGTTTTGTAACTTATTTGCATCCTCAGAAGCAAAGATGTTGGGATAAGTCTTTCCGTATTCGCAATGCAGAATACATATTTGAGCTGCAGTCTTGGTCACAATGTAATGTATTTACATTGTGTGTCATACCAACAAGGAGAACTCTATACCGTAAGTGCTTTCTCTCACTCTACAAATCAATAAGTAGGTTTAACATCCCTTTTTCTTGTGCATTCCATACACTTTCTTTTCTTAAGTCCTCTTTTCCATTTATCCTCTGGTTAGTGGTTAATCCATTGTGTTTGTTTTCCTTTGTTGTTCAGTGGGGTCTATATCCATAAATGTCACTATAGTTTTAACCGTCCAATGATTGAGTAGATTGTGTGTTAGACAGAATTAGATCCCACATTTTCGTTCACATCATGTTTCTCTTAGGCTAGCTGACTGTGTTGGGAGTAAAGCTTTGTGACGACAATGTCTTCCAGGCCCACAGAAAATGTAGCTGATTGACCGCTGTTCTCCAGTTACTGAAAGAAATATAGCAGCTGTCCCATAGTATGTCTGTTGAATGTGGCAGTCTGTGTGGCCTGGTTACACTGAACTTAGAAAGTGCCTCCCCCTTAAGAGATCACTTGGATGCAGTCTGTTTAGTTCCCCATTAGTATGAGAATGTGCCTATTTTTAGCGCCCTTATATTTTGACAACACTGGGGGCAACGACGACTGGCGGAACTGTTGCTTCACTGTTGGTACAATTCGAGCAGAGGTGTTTTTCAAACTAACCAATTAATAGAACTCGTTTTGTCGAAAGTTTGGATGTAGCCAGTAATTTGTTTGCCTCTAATTTTCATGTCCGTTATAGTGAGTGTGATTTACAGTGCACTATGTCCCTTGTCCTGTGACAGTATTTCTTTATGGTCTGGCTTAACAGCGTAGCTGTTACCAGGCAATTATGTGAGCATCACTGGAGAGGTGCTTTTGGCTCTGCCCACATTTTGGGAGCCACGAGTACATGTTTTGTTTGGGCAGACGTTGTGTGCTTCCATAAAAAAAACAGAAAACGCTTGATCTCCATGCAGCTGTGATTATTTTGTTTATCCAACTGTCTGAGCTTGAACTTTCAGGGGCACACACATGACATTGTAATGCAAATAAAGTGTCTTAGATAACTAGATAATTTATGGTGTTTTTCTCTGGCAGCAGCACATATAGGAGGAGAGCAGTCATTGATCTACATGGATGTTTAGGTCTGGCTTCATAGTGCAACTGTCACTTGACCTTTTAACCTACACCAGTATTATTGTGCAGTTGTTTGCTTCCACTTAAATACATATCCATTCCCATGTAGTTTGCTTGTAATGCTCCACATTAACATACAACATTCCTGTAAAGCCAGCCTATTGGCATTGTCAATGCTCGTTTCAATATCCGTTCCAGTACAGATTTATTGGTGAAGTGGTAACTAATATTCAGACTCAGTCTTGTTATGTCTCAACTTCGAATTTCGGCCATTCCATTGCAAGACCATTTTCAGCTTTTGGGGAAAGACTACTTGTGATCTGCCACTCCAATAGTAGACACTTCCTATCCTACATACAATGTATTTTTAAAAATTGTTAGCTTCCACCAAAGGTATACTTCTTTAGGCAGAAAACTAGGAATGCCTAAGGTTAACTGCTAACTTGGGCGTTTCTGCTTTTTGTCCTTGAAAACATGATTCCAAATGGATACCAGTCTTCAGCTAGTAGTGTAAAAACTCTATCTGAAGCTTTCTCTAGCACTTCTCTTGAGGATTTTTTCCGCCTCTTTTCCAGTGTTTGAGGGGGTGGGGTGTAAAAATGTGCATTATTCAAACTGGTTGGATGCTCATAAGCACGAGAGATCCTTACCTTTATTCATACATTGAGTAATTTGCTTCAGTTTTATTAATCTTTCATTCATTAATCTCCCATCATGGAAATATTTGTACCAAAATGGTAATTTTATTATAGTTTACGGAGAGCGCATGACTATTATTATTTTTTAATAAAGAACTTCAATTTCTGGGATGCAGAAGCAGCATCATAAAATCCCCCTTTGTGGTCCGTTACCCAGTGCCCTCCACCTTAGATGGATCAATTACCTCTTGTGTTCCCTCAACAAACTGCTGCTAGGACCTCTTGTCTGAGATCTCCCAAACAGCTGTCACTACTCTGTCAGCTGCAAACATGGAGCAAACTTGGGTAGATCTACACCATCAAACTAAGGGCTGCAACACCAAAACTATCTGCTCCTTCTTACTCTCAGAAAAAATCTAACTGTCGGTGCATCATGAATCTCACAAAATACTGCATCGGCTCCATTGACAAAGGTGCATATATATGCCTGTGGGTCATTCAGTAATGTCTGACATCCCCTACTTTATTAACAACTTGAAATATTTTAAAGCATCTCCCCAAGAAGGTGACTTCTCAGGTCACAGGCATTCTTATTATAGACCACATGACGTAAAAATCATGTTAAAAAAGGATTAACCCAACATTTTTGTGAATTCTTCTGGGATGTGTTACATGCCATAATTTCGACAGAAAAAGCAGCATTAGCTGTGTTTTGTTGTAGACCTATTTTCTACAATAAAATATGCATAGAGTGCTCTTTTTGTCATCCCTTAGCTCGTTTCCCGTCTTTCTGTTAATGTTTTCTCTGAGCTTTGTTGTGTCACCCTAATGCAAGAAAGTTATCCAAATAATTTCTTGTTTCGAAAAAATATAGGGTTTTAAACAGCAAAATGATGGATTGTCCTATTCACGAAATAGTCAGTGTTTGAAGATAGGTGATGACAATTCAGAGATTGCCTGCAATTAATCATTTATTGCTAGCTGACCTAATCTTGATCCAGTAATGTTATATGTGCATGGGCCAATAAGTGCACTCTGCCTGCCAGTGTAGTGTCTCCTTTTGCTGGTACCATAAGTGTGTTTTAAAGCTAATACATCATCTCGCATGTATATTGACGGTTGACGATTTTTATCAAATACTCGCTGCTGTCTTTTAAACATTACATGTAATCATAGTTGAATGCATGGCCGCTCACAAGTAAGTGTTACCTAAATCAGTACGGATCACAGCAGGTTTTTTTTAGTGACACCTTATTCTGCTTTTCGTTTAGATTTCATATGGGCACGAATTTGAGGTGATTATTCTAAGTGCACCGCACAGTTTGAGCTTGTCCAATTCCGCAGTTTACGTGGGATTACTTTTCACGATGTCTGGAAAACATGGACTAACTCTATTTCAGTATTACTCTTGAATCACGTTCAGTTGACACAGGGTTTGTTGTACTCATCCTGATAAATACATTTTTCAGAACCATCCCCTTTTGAGGTTTCTTATGGGAGTACTGGAGATTTACATATATTTAGACACAATTTGAAGAGAAGCCACAATCTGATACTATGTTAATTTTTTTTTTCATACATGAGAGACATTTCTCCTTCTCTTCCTTTCTGCTCAGACGCAGGAATACAAACAGAATCCAAATAAGGGGTAAACAATGCTTAATAATCTTCGAACATTGATGGATAGCGGTTTTTACATAACTTACTCCATATGAACATTTCTGTTCATTTTCTCTTTTTTTGTTCTATGGTGAAAGCTTCCTCCTAATGAAGGACCTAGTGTCCGAAATGCTTTGAGGGACAAAAATAATTTCTGTTTTAAGTTACTATTGTTGGAAGAACACATGATTTACACAATGAAGAATTTCAGTTGAATTATCATGATAATAAAACGAAGCAAATCATTTGCAAGAAGTTTTGATGTCTTCGGAATCACAAGTAATTTACCGTCGGATATAAGAGTGGTTTAAATTGATGTAACCTTTTCGGGGAACGCGGAAGGAGTGCAAAGAGGCACGACGTCGGACAGGCAGAGCACACTTATTGGCTTTTGGTTACACACCCAGGATTACTGGGTGATACCTTTCTGCAAGCTATAACATTTAAGTTTTGTACCCGTTGGCTAAACTACAGAGTGCACTGGAATCATTAACATTGGATATATGCGTGGGCCACACTTTCACAGGGAATGTCAACAAATTTGTTCCTGCCACGTTAAGGTGGAATCTTTGTAGATATCATGGCTGAGACAAGTGTTTGTTTGGGTAACATATACAATGCAAACTGGAGCCTGTGATTTAGCAAAGTACTATCATCTGAATAATATATTGTTCAGTCGGCTGGACAGTGCTTGACAAACATGGGTAACATTAACTGCTGGTATTAAGTATCTTCAGAAAGGAATAGTGACAGCGAGCCTTATTAAGTATAGCAGTAAAGGCTTAGAACCTACATGTGTTGGCTATGCTACAGTATATAAACCTATTACATTACATTAATCTACATCTGTGGCATTAATAATTGGTTGGATAGAAATAATGAATGTCCCTGTATATAAATACCTTTAATTAGTGTGCCTCCAGCTTTTTAATATACTGCAGCAGTCTAGGGAGCAAGATGTTAATACCTACTATATCAGTGGTCTTCAAACTTTTTAAAGCCACGCCCCCCAGTTGAAAAATAGAAATCATTGGCGCCCCCCTTCAGAATTTTTCACAATTATTTTATAAAGATGGCAATGTTTAAATATGTCTATTTAAACAGTGCAGTTAAGTACTGTTATATTTGTTTTAATGCAATAACATGCTTCTGCTTAAAACAAAGGCCTGTTATCTGTAATAAAATGCTTCTTTTGGCCAGAGTCTGGGGGCCCCCTCAGAGATCACTTGAGCCCCCCTAGGGGGGCCCGCCCCCCAGTTTGAAGACCTCTGTACTATATTATAATACCTTTTTGCATGTGAATTGTTTGAATTACCCCCCACACTTGAGGAATTGTCTTGCTTAACTAAAGGTACATGTAAGAATGGGCCCATGAGACTGGTGGACTGATTTTCTTGCTTATTGATGACATTATCAGCTTTCGTTTCTGTCATCGTATGGTTTTATGAACGTGTTTCCAAGCTTTGCTGCTACAAAATGGTATTTTTTTCCAGTGAAGGGCAACGCTTCAGATAGCACTGAACGGAACCACTGAAAACAACCATAACAGTGGCACAAGATAAATGATATTTTTGGCCCCATTGAGAGCCGAGGGGTCAGCGATCACAACAATACGTTACGTAGTATTTTCATTGTTGTGATGAGAATGGCTTTTTTTTTTGCAACAAGAAGAATGGAACTTAGAAATAAGGAGGCTCTCTGGCATCTGTTGCAACTAGCTCATGCTTTTCTCTCCCAAAAGGTTTTGCTTATCCTGACATTATGTTGTCCAAGGATGGTGTCCTCACTTGGGCAGCTGGCAACTACAGAAATGTAATAATTTGGGAACCAGTCACAGGTTCCTATGGGGTCGGTGTTGGACTGGGCCACCTATATTTATGTGTAATAAGTATTTAAGCACAGCTGTGAAAATGTGTAGCTCATTATCTTTGCCACTTTTTTGAGATGCATTCATTTGTCTGTTCGGTTTCTGCATAAAGCTGTATTCCACTGAAAATTATTTTTTCTATTTTAAAAATAGAGTCCATACTGTTACTTGGACACTGGAAAATCTTTATTGTGAGTGCATTCATACAACGAACGAAAAACATCTTTATAGATCCTGCCGTCTGGAGCATTGGCCTTTTCTTCTTTCAAACTCCCATTACCTATGATCACCATCACATGTTATTTGGCTTCTTAATAAATTCTTTCCTACTCTTGAAACTGAGGGCATATCGACTGAAAATGTAGGCTTAGATTACTACAAACTTGCACATTATCATCTTAGTCTGTGCTTCTGTGTGATATCTCTCTAAATATCCAAGCACTCGAAGAGGCATCAAGCTCTGACAAATCATAAAGCCACAAGCACGTGAAACACTTGTAAGCAGTTATGAATATTTGGTGGCTTTTCAGACCAAATACAAACCAAGTCCATCTTTCCCCAACCAAACAGATGTTATGAATTCTCACATTCATCTTTAAAGTGAAACTACACACTGGAGCCTCTCTCTCCCCAATCCCCTGGCCATTGATTGAAGAGTGTACTGTCTGTAGCAATTGATTTAATTGTCTAAATTAGTATAGAAAAAATGTGTCCTCTCTGTGTGCTCTTTAGGTTGTATAAGGGTTAGAGCTTGCAGCAATGTTTAACAGGAAATAATTGTAAAACACACTTGCCACATTGCACTCCTTTCTTCGCCTTCTACAAAAGTACGACTTTATAATCCTTAATAGCACACCGCTGATGCATCAGCTCTGGCTCCAAGACGGATTGATTTTGCAGTCAATGTATTCTAATTTCTTAGTCCGTTTTTTGAGTTTGACTTTAACGGGAATGTATTTGTAGATTTGAATGCATCAAAGACATTAAAAGTGGATGGATTTGCAAGCCGACTGGTGTATTTTTGTAGTTGTTACTTCATACGAATTGGTGTAAGTTGCCACCAGTTTGGAAAGTCACATTGTTTAATGTGACCTCACAGCCTATATTGATCTTGTAGAACTGATTGATCATTGTTGTATTACAGTCAATTTCCTGTTCATGTTTGTAGTTTGAAGGCTCTCTAGTGCTAGAATGAGTCTGAACTAGTGTTCATGTACAGCTATATAGGAGTACCTGGGTTTGGGTTCATCCCTGAAGTGTAGGGTGTACTACAGATAGCCACACTTTAACAAGGATTGTCAACAAATTTGTTCCTGCCACATTAGGGTGGAATCTTTGGAAACATGGTGGAGACAAGTGCTTGTTTTGGGTAACACATACAATGCAGACTGGAGCCCGTGATTTAGTAAAGTACTGTCACCTGTATGATTTATTGTTCAGACAGTTGGACAGTGCTTGACAAACATGGGTAACATTAACTGCTGGTATTAGGTAACTACAGAAAGGAACTGTTAGACTTTTCATCCTTGGCGTGGTCTCCCTTAACTTTTTGCCTCTGTTTCCCAGGTTGTTGATGTGTGCTGGACACTAACCAGTGCTAAAGTGCAAGTGCTCCTCTAAAAAATGTGTATGTAATTGGCTTATCCATGATTGGCATATTTGATTTACTAGTAAGTCCCTAGTAAAGTACACCAGGGCCTGTAAACCAAATGCTACTAGTGGGCCTGCAGCACTGGTTGTGCCACCCACATATGTAGCTCTGTAATCATGTCTCAGACCTGCCATGGCAGTGTCTGTGTGTGCAGTTTCAACTGTAAATTCGACTTGTCAAATGTACCCACTTGCCAGGCCTAAACCTTCCCATTTCTTACATGTCAGACACCCCTAAGGTAGGCCCTCGGTAGCCCCAAGGACATGGTGCAGTGTATGGTTAAGGTAGGACATACAGTAATGTGTTTTATATGTCCTGACAGTGAAATATTGCAAAATTGGTTTTTCATTGTTGCAAGGCCTGTCCTCTCATAGGTAAACATGGGGGCTACCTTTAAATCTGATTAAAGTGTAGATTCCCTTTGGGAGCGGATGGACATGTGGAGTTTGTGGTCTCTGAGCTCACAATTTAAAAATAAATCTTTTAGTAAAGTTGATTTTGAGATTGTGTGTTTGAAAATGCCACTTTTAGAAAGTGAGCATTTTCTTGCTTATACTATTTCTGTGACTCTGCCTGTTTGTGTATTCCCTGTCTGGATCAGTTTGACAGTTGGGCTGGTTGCACCTCACACTAGACAGTGACTCAAAGGGAGCTGGGGTCTAGCCTACATATCCTAATGAGCTATCTGTGCTAGGAGGGAGGGGAGGAGTGGTCACTCACACCTGAAAGGGCTGTGCCTGCCCTCACACAATGCAGTCTCCAACCCCCTGGTGAGTGTCCTGGGGCCTGGCCTGGGCAAGGCAGGATTTCACATTCAAGAGAGACTTTTCTTTGAAGTAGGCCTACTTCAAAGGAGAAATTGGGTTTAAGAAGGGCACCCAAAAGCACAGACTTTAGAACACTTCTGGAAACCAAGAGGAACCTCTTCCTGGAGCAGAGCTGAGGAAGAAGAGTTGCCCTGCCTGTGACTGTGCTTTGTGGCGCTAGCCTGCAGTTGCTGCTTCTGCCAGAGTAAGAGGGCAGAGACTGGACTTTGTGTGCTTTCAATCTTGTGAACAACTCCAAGGGCTTGATTTAGAGCTTGCCTCCTGTTGTTTGAAGTCTCAGGGACAGCAAAGTATTCTCTCTGCCAGCACCTGGAGTCTCTGGAGAGACTTCTGCTCTGTCAAGTGGTGCCCATCCAGTTCCTGGGACCCTGAAAGGAGAAGCTGGCAGCCTAAAAGGAAGAAATCTACGCATAGAACGCCGTGCGGGGAAAAGATTGACACAACTCCGATCTGTGGCTGAAAAATCTATGCACGGCTGAAAATCGACGCTCGCCTGTAATGCGACCGAAGAATCGATGCATGGAGCTGGAGAAACGACACGCGGCATCGCTGACGGAGGCTGGTGAGATCGCAACCCGCACTGCGTGGTTTTCAGATCATCGTGCGCCTGGATTCCTCACCTAATGAATTTTCCCCATGCGCCAGCATCCAACTGAAAGTTTCTTCTGGCTCTGCACGTCGATGATGATGTCACAATTGCCCAACTCCCACGCGACGCCGTATGACATAATCCAGGCAATAAGAGGTCCTCGTCGGCGTGCAGACGTCAGTTCCCTTTTTTCCGTGCCTTCGAGTAACAGTTATTTCTTCGAGGCTCCAGGGAGCTACTGTTTCACTTAGAGTGTTACTTTGTCTCAGCCACGTCTATCGGTTTTTAAACCCTGTAGGGAGTGTGGTGGCCAAATGTGGGTGACAGACCCTCACGAAAATTGCTTGTGGTGTTTGAGTTCTGACCATGAAGTCGAGGTGTGCAGTTCATGCCAGCGTATGAATCCGAAAGCACTCAAGGAGCGGGAGGCCAAGTTATTCTTGGCAAAATCAAAGAAGAAGGAGAGACATCACCATCGTAGGTCTTCCTCTAAATCTTCGAGGTCGTCAGACGTCATCGAGACTCCCGCCGCCGGCATGGATCACGACGTCTGTCGAGAAAGGACCGATCAGCTCGACGCAGTAAGATATGGGAGGTTAGTCCGACGGTAACATCTCCGCCTCGGACGACTCCTATTTCTCCTACATCTCCTCTATCTGTCTTTGAGGTCGATCCTAATCAGGATCCGTCAGTTTCACTGGAGCAGACGGAGATACCCGAACCGGCGCCGGGGTCACCTCAGGCGCCGACTCCACAGGGATATCCGGCGTTCCCAGCGCCAGGTACAGACCCTGCCGCATTTCAAAATGCGAGGTTTAGCATTTTTGCCAGCATGGCTCCGGGAGGTGGCCCATCTGGACCTTCAGGACCTTTGGCATATGACATGGGTGTTCCAGCTCCGTACAGACCAACGCCCTTCATGCCTTTCCTTCCCACGGGAGGTTCTGGTTCAGTGCCGGTACCGATGGCATCACCTAGAAGGCCTGTGACGCCGCCGATGTCTGCTGCCCCGGTGCTGATGAGTTCACCACAACCTCAATCAACACTGAAGAAGCCTACAGTGCCGATGGATCCGGCGTCGGATGAATCCAAGGGTCGACACCGACCGAGGTTTTTGGCGTCAGCAGACGCCTTATCGACGCTGGGAATTGAGGCCAGGATGCGCTCCAGGAGATTGGCTTTGAGGCCGCTTAAGGAGCAGGAATACGAGAAACAGCTCTTGGAAGAGGGTGAGATTGCAGAGACCCTGGGAGACCTACAGGGCTTGGACACTGCCAGTGGGTTGGACACTTCCCCGGAGTGGGACTTAGCATCTCTGGGGGAGTACACCGAAGAGACTGCTTCTTTCCATTCGGTGGTGAGGAAGGCGGAGGATTTTCTTGACCTTCCTCTTCCAGCTGCTGAAATAAAAACTAACATTCTCACTGAAGTGTTGCACCCTTCTTCAGCTGTGGCAGAGCCACTTCTTTCATTTAATGAGGCACTCGTAGACCCGATAATGGAGGGGTGGATAGGTCGGTTGCAAGGAGGTATCTGGTGGCTCCTGGAGATCCAGCTTTCTTGTCAAAACATCCAACTCCAGAGAGCTTAGTGGTGCAGGCCTCATGTTCCTCCCACACAGCTCCAGGATCTTTTCCAGGGGTTCTTTCGGACAGGGAATCCAAGAGAATGGACCAATCTGCAAAAAAGGCATTCTCTTCATGCAGCATGGCTCTGAAATCAACGAATGAAACCTGTATCTTGGGCAGGTACATCTATGCCCTGATGGGCGAGGCCAAGACGACACATCCTGGATTGTCTCAGGAGGTTCTGAACCTTTTGACGGACGCTCAGGCAGCGGCAACTCAGGTTATCCAATTTGGATATGACACGTCTGATTCTGTGGCCAGAGCAATAGGCACGTCCATAGCAACAAGAAGGCATGCCTGGCTACGATCTTCAGGATTCTCTCCCGATGTGCAGTCAACCCTACTTGACCTACCCTTTGATGGGGATAAACTCTTTGGGACAAATGCTGACTCTGCCTTGGAGCGGTTCAAGGAGAGTAGGGCTACGGCAAAGTCATTAGGCTTGCAGGCCTCCGTCTACACTCCTTCACGAGCATTCAAGAGGTTCAGGGGGTTTAGGCGTGCCTCTTCCTTTCGAGGGAGATTTTCAGCAGACCGGCCAGCAGGCTGCCTCTATTCACCCCTATAGATCATATAGGGGAAGGGGTAGTGTTCGTACCAGAGGGGCCACCCAGCAGCACTCTGCCTCTTCCTCCTCCTCCGGAGGGGTGCAGCAGAGAAAGCAGCCTTAGCCCTCCATCAATTCCTTCACATGCATCTCCTGTAGGGAGGAGATTGTCTCAGTTTCTCCACATGTGGGAGTCAATAACATCGGACTCCTGGGTCACCGATGTTGTGGGGAAAGGCTATACTCTTCCCTTTCTGGAGTTTCATCCTCCCATCCCTCCCCGCCCATCCTTCTGTTTGGAAGACCATCTCCTATTATTACAACAGGAGGTTCTAGTCCTTTTGTCGAAGGTGCAGTAGAGGTGCTTCCAGAGCAAGAGAGGGATCAGGGCTGTTATTCAAGATATTTCCTGATCCCCAAAAAGGATGGTCGGTTGAGGCCAATCCTGGACCTGAGGATTTTAAATTGGTTCCTCAAGCAGGAAAAGTTCAAAATGCTGATCCTAGCACAGGTGCTTTTGGCGTTGATCGAAGGAGATTGGATGGTGTCTGTCGACTTGCAGGATGCTTACTTTCATATCCCGATTCTCAAGTCGCACAGGAAGTATCTCTGGTTTGTGGTGAGATCGCAACACTATCAGTTTGCGGTCCTTCTGTTTGGTCTTAATTCAGCACCTCGAGTCTTCACGAAGGTGATGGCGGTGGTTGCAGCAGAGCTCAGAAGGAAGGGGATAGCAGTATTCCCTTACCTGGACGATTGGTTGATCAAAGCCAAGTCTCCGGAGCTCCTGCCACGTCAGCGGCAGTCGACAACCCAGTTCAATCTGGGTTTTTCGGTGAACGTGCCCAAATATCACCTGGAGCCTCCTGTTCATAGGGGGCAGTACTAGACACAACATTGAATCGGGCCTTTCCTCTGCCGCAGCGGATTTAGGACATTCAGGTGTTGATTCCAATGTTCTAGAATGGAGCGGTCATTCCAGTCCTCCAGGTCCTTCGTCTGCTCGGTCTGTTCGCTTCTCGCATTCTGTTGGTCACTCATGCACGCTGGCATATGAGGGCTCTTCAGTGGTGCCTCCGCAGGCAGTGGTTTCAACACAAAGGGGATCTCGAGGAATCAATAAGGATCTCCAGAGACGCTGCAGCGGATCTTCGATGGTGGGCTGCGGTCGGCCACCTTTCTCAAGGAAGGCCATTCTTGCTGCCACCTCCAGTGGCCACAGTGATAACGGATGCCTCCACTCTAGGGAGGGAGCTCATCTGGGGGACCTGGAGGTCAAAGGTCATTGGTCCCCAGTGGAACAGAGGTTTCACATCAATCTGTTGGAATTGCGGGCGATACGTCTGGCTCTCAAGGCATTCCTCACTTCCCTTCGCGGTCAGTCTGTTCAGGTCCTGACGGACAACACTGCCGCGATGTGGTATATAAACAAACAGGGAGGAGTGGGGTCGTACCTTCTCTGCAGAGAAGATATGCGACTCTGGTCCTGGGCACAGGACCATCGGATTTGCTTGGTAGCAAACCATCTGGCCGGAGTTTTGAACGTACGTGCGGACAGTCTCAGTCGGCACATCTCAACCGATCACGAGTGGCGCCTTCATCCAGACATGGTCCTTTACATCTTTCAGATGTGGGGGTTTCCTCAGAAATGCCTGTTTGCCACTCGGGAGAACTCGCACTGCCTGTCGTTCTGCAGCCTCCAGTATCCGGTGCAAGGAGCGTGGGGGACGCGTTTCAGATGTCCTGGTATGGCCAGCTGCTTTACGTGTTTCCCCCCCATACCTTTGATTCCTCGGGTTCTGAGGAAGATTCGCCAAGACCGGGCCCAAGTCATCTTAATAGCTCTGGATTGGCCAAGAAGGGTGTGGTATTCGGACCTTCTCCAACTCTCTCTGTGCCCTCCGCTCCGTCTCCCTCACAGGGCAGACCTCCTCTTGCAGTCGCAGGGGCAGGTTCTACACCCCCACCTCCAGAGCCTGTACCTACATGCCTGGAGATTGAACGGGGCAATCTGAGTACTTTTTCCCTCCCACCAGAAGTGGTGGACATTATATTATCGGCCAAACGACATGCCACCAAATCTATCTATGCAAGCAGGTGGGCTAAATTTGTGACTTGGGGCCATATGTACGAACACATTTTCCCATAGACACAGAGTGGGTAAAACCCTTTGCTACATCTGGCCCCAAGTGTGGAGAGAATCAAATTGATCCCTTACGTGCCCACTTATCGGACATTTTGTCATTTGCGCTGTCCTTAGCGTAGAGGAGTTGTGCGGTTGCGACTGTTAAGGGTTACTTGTCCGCGCTGTCAGCCTTTCTGTGTCTACCAGACCAACCCTCCTTGTTTAAGTCCCCAATATTTTTGAGGTTCATTAAGGGTCTCACTAACAAGTTTCCGCCCACTCCATTCGTTATGCCGCAGTGGGATTTGAACTTAGTGTTAGCTTTTCTGATGGGTTCACTGTTTGAACCAATGCATTCATGTTCCTAAACGTTTTTAGTTCTAAAAACTGTTTTCCTGGTTTGCATTACGTCAGCTAGGAGGGTGAGTGAGCTCCAGGCTCTTAGTGTAGAACCCCCATACACTTCCTTTTATAGGGACAAGGTGGTGTTAAGGACCAAGGCGGCTTTCTTACCGAAAGTTGTTACACCGTTTCATTTAGGACAGTCCATCACACTTTCCTCCTTCTATCCTCCACCTCTTCCATCAAAGGAGGAAAAGAGGCTACACCGACTAGATCCAAGAAGTGCATTGAGCTTCTTTGTCGACAGGACGAGAGAGTTCAGACAGGAGGATCAGCTCTTCATCGGTTATGTGGGGAAGAGGAAAGGCAAGGCTGTCACCAAGAGAACGCTTTCCAGAAGGGTCATTCTTTGCATCAAATTGTGTTATTCTTTAGCAAAGAAGGAACCTCCTGTTGGGTTAAGAGCCCATTCCACCAGGAATAAGGCGGCCTCCTCTGCCTTAGCTAGAGGTGTTCCTGTGGTGTTCCTGTGGTGTTCCTGTGGTTGACATCTACAAGGCCTCAACTTGGGCATCCCTCCACACATTTGCTAAACATTATTGTTTGGATTCTGAAGTCCGGAGGGATGGCCATTTTACACGGTCCGTGCTGCAGGATTTCTTGGTTTGACCATTCAGGCTCCCACCACCGAGTGCGGTACTGCTTTGTTAACCTATTCATTAGGTGAGGAATCCACATGTAGTTGTATCCATCAGAAGAACAAGTTACTTACCTTCGGTAACGCCTTTTCTGGTGGATACACTAGCTACCTGTGGATTCCTCACGGTCCCACCCGCCTCCCCGTTGCCTGGCTGGTCTTAGCAAGATTTCCTTGGGTTAGCATCTGTATGTTGTTTATATGTATATACTGATGCAATTATTTATATATGTGTATATATATTTATATATATAGATAAAGATATATATATATTTGATTTGTGGAACTGTATACAGTAGGATGTATATTTCTTCTCGTTATTTTTTTCTATTGGTTGAATTAAATGATGGGATATGTGTTGATTGATGTGTTCATGTCAAATACGTAGTATCAATGTTCACCGCAAAGGCATGTAAAAAAACAAATGGTGGTAACTGACGTCTGCACGCCGACGAGGACCTCTTATTGCGTGGATGACGTCATACGGCGTCGGGCAATTGTGACGTCATCGTCGACGTGCAGAGCTAGAAGAAAATTTCCGTCGGATGCTGGCGCATGGGGAAAATTCATTAGGTGAGGAATTCAGAATCCACAGGTAGCTAGTGTATCCAGCAGAAAATGCGTTACCGAAGGTAAGTAACTTGTTCTTCTGATGGATACAACTACCTGTGGATTCCTCACCTAATGAATACTCCCATGGCGCCAGCATTCAACGGAAATCTTCTTACTAGTCTCTGCACGTCGACAAGGACGTCACTCTTGCCCACGCGACGCCGTCTGACGTCATACAGGCAATAAGAGGTCCTCGCCGACGTGCCGATGACAGTTCCCTTTTTTCCGTGCATTCGAAACGGTTATCTTCGAGGGAGCTACTGTTACCTTCGTGGTTACAGTGTATTGTCTGCTGCGTAGTCTTCTCTGCGGTAATAATGTCTCAGAGGAAGTCGGGTTTCAAGCCCTGTCGAGAGTGTGGGGGCAAGATGTCAGTTACAGATCCTCACTCCGACTGTCTATGGTGTTTGAGCTCCGACCACGACGTCTCGACTTGCGATTCATGTCAACACATGAATCCGAAGGCCCTCAAAGAGCGTGAGGCCAAGTTATTCATGGCAAAGTCAAAGAAGAAGGAGAAACATCATGAGAAGTCTTCTTCGCCAAGGTCTCACCGGCGTCATTGAGACTCCCGGCGCCGTAGAGACTCACGACGTCATTCCAGCAAGGAGTCTCGTTCGAGGTCACCTTCGGCTCGGCGTCGGAAGACTTGGGAGGTCAGCCCCACGGTCACGCCGCATCCTTCGACGCCGTTGCCCTCTCCGGCGTCACCGACTTCGCCTGGTCAGGCGTCGGTGATTGAGGTGGTGCAGCCTCTTGTGTTTTCTCCGGCGTCGCAGACGTCGAGGCCGGCGTCGGGGTCGCCCTCGATCCAGGCACCCTAGTATCCGGCTTTTCCCACTCCTGGAGCCGATAGTACCGCGTTTCTTAATGCGATGTATACCATCTTTCAGCAAATGGCTCCAGGAGCTGCTCCGGCTGGTCCTTCGGGGCCCTTGGCCTTTTCGTTGTGTGATCCTGCGCCTCTTCGGCCGGCACCCTTTATGCCCTTTCTCCCTTTTGGGAATGTGGGCTCGGCGTCGGTGGCCGCTCCGGTGGCTTCGGATGTTTCGGCCCCGGAGGTTGCCCTTCCGTCGAAGTCAGGATTTTGCCCTGTGACTCCGGTTGGTCCATCGGCTCCAAGACCTCGTCCTCCGGCTCCTGCCTCGGCGCCGAAGCTGCCTGTGGCGCCGGACGCGGCGTCAGATGCTTCTGGAGATCGGCGCCGTTCTTCGACGTCGGCGGAGGCCAGGTCGACTCCGCGTATCGAGGAGAGACTTCATTCGAGGAGGCGTGCTCTCCGTCTTTTAGAAGAGCAAGAGTACCAGCGAGTCCTAGAGGAGGGAGAGATTGAGGACTCTGGAGACGGACTGCATGGTCTGGATACAGCCAGTGGGCTGGACACTTCCCCTGAGTGGGACCTTTCATCTCCAGGGGAATATACGGAGGAGGCTGCTTCCTTTCATGCTGTGGTGAGGAAGGCAGCGAGCTTTTTGGACCTGCCTTTGCCGGTGGCAGAGGCGAAGCAGAATTTGCTGACAGAGGTATTGCATCCGGCCTCTGCTGCAGCTGAGCCTCTCTTGCCATTTAATGAGGCTTTGCTGGATCCGGTGTTGGAGGTGTGGAAGAAGCCGGTGTCTTCCTCGGCCGTTCATAGGGCTGTGGCCAGGAGGTATCGAGCTGCACCATCTGACCCTGGCTTTCTCTCTAGACACCCTACGCCGGAGAGCTTGGTGGTGCAAGCCTCCTGTTCCTCAAAGTCAGCGCCTGGTTCCTTCCCGACGGTGCCTGGAGACAGAGACTCCAAGAAACTGGATGCGCAGTCCAAGAAAATATTTTCGTCATGCAGTTTGGCGTTGAAGGCCACCAACGCAACGTGCATTCTGGGGAGGTACATCCATGCTCTGATGGATGATATTTCGTCTTCATTTACGGAGCTTCCCCAGGGTCTCTTGGATGTGGTCTCGGACGCCCAGGCTGCCGCGACCCAGATTATCCAGTCTGGGCTGGACACGACCGACTCGGTGGCCAGGGCGATGGGCACGGCTGTGGTGGCAAGAAGACAGGCCTGGCTCCGAAACTCAGGGTTCTCTGCGGATGTGCAGTCGACCCTGCTGGACCTCCCGTTTGATGGGGACAGACTGTTTGGAGCCAAGGCAGATTCGGCCTTGGAACGATTTAAGGAGAGCAGAGCCACAGCCAAATCGTTAGGACTGCAAGCTCCTTCTTCCTCTGCCTCTTCTAGATTTTTCAGGAGGTTTCGGGTATTTGGGCGTGGCCCTTATTCCTCTTCCTTTCGGGGGAGGTTCCAGCAACCCGCCTCTTCCCTCCCCTATAGGTCATTTAGAGGGAGGGGGAGGGGTGGGGTCCGTACCAGAGGAGCCTCTCAACAGCACTCTGCCTCTTCCTCGTCCTCTGGAGGGGTGCAGCAGGGGAAGCAGCCTTAGGCTTCCACCGTTTCCCACTCTCTCCTCTCCTGTAGGGGGAAGATTACAGCATTTTCTCCACAAGTGGAAGTCTATCACAACGGACACTTAGGTTCTCGGCATTGTGGGAAAAGGCTACGCCCTTCCCTTTCGGGAGTTCCCGCCCCTCATCCCGCCCCGCCCATCTTATTGTTCAGAAGAACACCTCCTGTTGCTAGAACAGGAGGTTCAAGTCCTCCTTTCAAAGGGCGCGGTAGAGTTGGTCCCAGAGCAGGAAAAGGGTCGAGGTTGTTACTCAAGATACTTCCTGATTCCCAAAAAGGATGGTCCGTTGAGACCAATCCTGGATCTGAGGATCTTGAATTGGTTCCTCAAACAGGAAAAGTTCAAGATGCTGACCCTAGCACAGGTGCTTTTGGCGTTGAACAAGGAAGATTGGATGGTGTCTGTCGACTTGCAGGATGCTTACTTTCATATCCCGATACTCAAGTCGCACAGGAAGTATCTCCGGTTTGTGGTAGGGTCGCAGCACTATCAGTTTGCGGTCCTCCCGTTTGGTCTTACTTCAGCACCTCGAGTCTTCACAAAGGTGATGTCAGTGGTTGCGGCGGAGCTCAGAAGGAAGGGGATAGCAGTATTCCCTTACTTGGACGACTGGTTGATCAAAGCCAAGTCCCCGGAGCTTGTGTTGCATCATCTGCAGTCAACAACCCAGTTGTTGTTCGACCTGGGCTTTTCGGTGAACGTGCCCAAATCTCACCTGGAGCCCTCTCAGCGCCTCCTGTTCATAGGGGCAGTACTGGATACAACATTGAGTCGAGCCTTTCCTCCGCCTCAGCGGATTCAAGATATTCAGGAATTGGTTCCAATGTTTCGAAATGGAGCGGTAGTTCCAGTCCTCAAGGTCCTTCGTCTGCTCGGTCTGTTCGCCTCCTGCATTCTGTTGGTCACGCATGCTCGCTGGCACATGAGGGCTCTTCAGTGGTGCCTCCGAAGGCAGTGGTCTCAACACAAGGGAGATTTAGAAGGTACTGTCAAGATCTCCAGAGATGCTGCTGTGGAATTGAAGTGGTGGATTGCGGGCAACAATCTTTCACAGGGAAAGCCGTTCGCGCAGTCGCCACCAGTGGCCACGGTAATAACGGATGCTTCCACCCTAGGATGGGGAGCTCATCTGGGGGATCTGGAGATCAAAGGGCTTTGGTCTCCAGAGGAACAGGTGTTTCATATCAATCTGTTGGAGTTACGGGCTGTACGTCTGGCTCTCAAGGCCTTCCTCCCATCCCTTCGTGGTCAGTCGGTACAGGTCCTGACGGACAATACTACCACGATGTGGTACATAAACAAACAGGGAGGAGTAGGGTCGTACCTTCTCTGCAGAGAAGCTCTTCGGCTATGGTCCTGGGCAAAGGACCATCGGATTTGCTTGGTGGCAAATCATCTGGCCGGGGTCTTGAATGTACGTGCGGACAGTCTCAGTCGCCAATTCTCGGCAGACCACGAGTGGCGTCTCCATCCAGATCAAGTCTGTTTAATCTTCCAGATGTGGGGGTTTCCTTGGATAGATCTGTTTGCCACTCGGGAGAACGCTCATTGCCCGTTATTCTGCAGCCTCCAGTATCCGATGCAGGGAGCGTTGGGGGACGCGTTTCAGATAACCTGGTGCGACCAGTTGCTTTACGCGTTTCCCCCCATACCCTTGATTCCTCGAGTGTTGAGGAAAATTCGCCAAGACCGGGCCCAAGTCATCTTAATAGCTCCGGATTGGCCAAGGAGGGTATGGTACTCCGACCTTCTCCAACTCTCACTGTGCCCTCCGCTCCGTCTCCCTCTCAGGGCAGACCTCCTCTCGCAGTCGCAGGGGCAGGTTTTACACCCCAACCTCCAGAGTCTGCACCTACATGCTTGGAGATTGAACGGGGCAACCTGAGTTCCTTCTCTCTCCCGCCTGATGTAGTGGATGTTATCTTAGCGGCCAGGCGACACTCCACTAAATCTATCTACGCTAATAGGTGGTCTAAATTTGTTATGTGGTGTGGAGAGAGACAGATTGATCCCTTACATGCTCATCTGTCACATGTTTTGTCTTTTGCACTGTCTCTAGCGCAGAAAGGTTGTGCAGTGGCTACCATTAAGGGTTATTTGTCGGCCTTGTCAGCCTTCATTTGTCTTCCAGACCAACCGTCGTTATTTAAATCCCCTATTGTTCTCAGATTCTTGAAAGGTCTTCTGAATCAATATCCTCCAAAACCATTCGTTATGCCTCAATGGGATTTGTCATTGGTCCTGACTTTCCTTATGGGGTCCCCTTTTGAGCCTATGCATTCTTGCCCTTTAAGGTATTTGGTTATTAAAACAGTATTCCTGGTAGCTATAACATCTGCAAGGAGAGTGAGTGAGTTGCAGGCCTTATCGGTTAAACCCCCTTATATAACGTTTTATGGGGATAAGGTGGTGTTGAGGACCAAGGCTGCTTTCCTTCCGAAGGTTGTTTCACCCTTCCATTTGGCTCAGACAATTACTTTGTCCACGTTTTATCCTCCGCCTCATCCTTCAAAGGAGGAAGAAAGACTACATCGCCTGGACCCAAAAAGGGCGTTGAGCTTCTATATCGACAGAATGAAGGATATCAGGCTGGAGGATCAGCTGTTTGTCGGATAAGTGGGCAAGAGGAGAGGAAAGGCAGTCCACAAGAGAACACTCTCCAGGTGGGTTGTTCTTTGCATTAAAATCTGTTACTCTTTGGCAAAGAAGGATCCGCCTGAGGGCATTAGAGCTCATTCCACCAGAGCTAAGTCGGCCTCTTCGGCCTTGGCCAGGGGTGTTCCTGTGGTCGACATCTGCAAGGCCGCAACTTGGTCGTCCCTTCACACTTTTGTGAAACATTACTGTTTGGACTCTGAGGTCAGAAGGGACGGTCATTTTGCACGGTCAGTGCTGCAGGATTTCTTGGTTTGACCATTTAGGCACCCACCGCCGGGCGTGGTACTGCTTTGGGACTCTATTCATTAGGTGAGGAATCCACAGGTAGTTGTATCCATCAGAAGAACGAGTTACTTACCTTCGGTAACGACTTTTCTGGTGGATACATTAGCTACCTGTGGATTCCTCACGGTCCCACCCGCCTCCCCGTTGCCTTTTTGGTCTCTCCAAGCAATCCTTGAGTGTGCTCCTTTTGGTCTTCAAAGTTGCAATACATTTTGCATATATGATATTTGTATATATGTGTATATTTATATATAAATCTATATATATTGTGTATATACATAATTCGTATGTATAAATATATTTATTTGTTTAAAAAAAAAAAAAAAAAAGGTTATATTAAATCTACAGCTATTTTATTGCAATGTTGTGTGATTTACAATATTAAGAGATGTTGCTTTGCTCTTTCATTACATTGGGTTATTATTATTCTCATGCACGTAAAAAATGTTGGTACTGTCATCGGCACGTCGGCGAGGACCTCTTATTGCCTGTATGACGTCAGACGGCGTCGCGTGGGCAAGAGTGACATCCTCGTCGACGTGCAGAGACTAGTAAGAAGATTTCCGTCGAATGCTGGCGCCATGGGAGTATTCATTAGGTGAGGAATCCACAGGTAGCTAATGTATCCACCAGAAAAGTCGTTACCGAAGGTAAGTAACTCGTTCTTCTGACACAAACACTGCTGGGTGTGTAAAAATAGCGCAAGGCCTGCCTGGACCCAAGAGTGGTGACTGGATCGACGCATCGCTCTCCTGTGGAGAGAAGAAACAACAGGCCCCACCCGACAAAAGGAGAAACAACGCAACTTTTGTGAGTGAAATTGACGCATCGCAAGCCCTTTGTGACGCATACTCGCCCGTGCAGGGTTATTTTTGACGCCCCCAAGGTACATTTCCACGTTAACAGTGTTAGTGTGTGTTTAAAACTACATGAAGACTCTTTCTGTTTTTTAATTGATAACTTGACTTGTGTATTGTGGATTTCTGTCGTTTTGGTCTTGTTTTGTTTTGATAAATACTCTCTATTTTTCCAAACCTGTATTGTGTCATTTTGTAGTGTTTTCATTAAGTTACTGTGTGTGTTGGTACAAATACTTTACACCTAGCAATCTGAAGTTAAGCCTACTGCTCAGGCCAAGCTACCAAGGGGGTAATCATGGATTAGCTGAGGGTGAATCTTTTTTTCCCTGACTAGAGTGAGGGTCCTTGCTTGGACAGAGGGTAACCTGACAGCCAACCAAAGACCCCATTTCTAACAGGAACATTGACAGCGAGCCTTATTAACTAAAGCAATAAAGACTTGGAGTGCTTGTGGTATTACAATGTACCAAAGCTCATAAATCCTCTTGTGCTAGGCTGTACCAAAGATGAGTTTAGGGATGTAACGGAGATTCAGCGGGCCTTCCTTCAGTGAACGTGTGTAACCCAGCTGCTTTAACCACCCTAGAATGCTTGCAGTGTTCCAGTGGACATGAGCTGGGTATGTGACAGGTTGCTATGTCTCTATTGTTTGAAGATATAGAACTTGAGTTCGTTGTTGGGTGTATGGGTGTGCCAGATGCTAGGGTCAGCATTTCATAAGTAAATGGGAGTGCCCCAGTGTAATAGACCTTCCTAGACTATGTGGCGTTTGGGTGTACCAGAACTCAAGATCGTCCCTAGAGTTATGCATCTAGATGCATGCCTTCCCTTGATTATTTGTACTCTGTGAGTAAATTCATGCTGGAGGTCCTTCCTTAATTGTTGCTTGTTTTTTTCTATATTGGATATTGACTTATGATATGTTAGATGTGCAAGAGCTGAAAGTTGTGCCTCTAGTATTTATAGTTGATGGATATACCACACTAGTGACTATTTATTTATTGAATAGTTGCAATGTTTAGATGGCTTAGGCCTAGATGTTCTCTTTCGAGTACTTGCTGTGGTTCCTGGTATCTTCAGAGTGCTAGTTTTGACGCAATAGAACTTTATGGCTCTTGTTAAATGATCGGTGGGTGAATGATTTACAAGAATAGTGTTTTAACATATCTGAAAGACTCGGATTTACACTTTTAGATCTTTTAAGCAGAATGTAAGTATTTTTATCAATTATCTTTATTGTATCTTTATATTAAAATTGATAAGCTTCAAAGAAAAAACATGTTGATGTTTTCAGAGTTAATTTCGACTGCTGACATTTCTTCTAACCTATCTTTTCTGTTAGAGGTTTTTTTAATGGGCGTTTTGCTTGGTATTCAGACAAATGTGTTTATGCTTGCTGTTAGGCTTTATTTTAGAGTAGCCTACAGCATTCTACAGTACACTGTCAAGATTCATTTCAAGCTCATGTTTTTTGATATAAGAAAACATATGTATCCTTGTCTTTGTGTTACATAAATGTCATTTGACTTTGTGGATGAAAACGGGAACTTAGACCATCGAAGTCACGTAATGCTGAAAGTTAATATTTTGAAGAATTTGCGTACTGTTTGCTGACATTTCTCATCTATCAGTTTCGAAGTGTTATTTTATTAGCAGTAGTCTCCTAGTATTGATTTATTTATGTATACACTTAGTTATGTATCTGTATAAGCAAATCTTTTTCTACAAATGTGTGCTCTTTAATCTGTTTATTTTAAGCTGGGGATGTTCTGCAAGGAGATGGAGGTAGATTTTTGTTGTATATACTTTTCTGTATACTGGATGTTCGCATCTCATAATGTGTTTATACTTGATTAAATTATGTAAACAATATATGTTCCTAACCATTTGTATCTAAACCACTGCACCAGGGAAGGGGTTTAGGAGCACATTTAAAATGGCAGTTTGTCTGCCCTAGCCACCATTCTCTGCCCACCAATTGTCAGCTTTTTTTTCCCGATTTCACTCCCACGTATTTACAGTCCATTTGCGTTGTATTTGTGGAGTGCAACTTCCGAAGTAACCATAATCTGTCTGGCGGCTATTAACTATACAGAGCATCTTGTAAAATGCCCAGTTCCGGCATTTTAATGTAGGTGTTTTTATCCCCTTCATGGTTAATGATTGTGAGCTATTGAACTTAACTGGATGTAATCGCCTTGCCGGATTTGAAGATAGCACAGAAAGTGATGGATCTAAAGTTTAAGTTCACTTCAGCCATTGATGACTGTTCGGGGCCTTAATCTAGTCCGTTGTCGATTGGCTTGTTCTGTGCCATTACAGAAAGAGACCAGACGTAAGCAAATCATTCCTGACAACTCTGAAAGTCAGACTTTCAGTTATGTGGAACAATATAGCCCAGATGACAGGTTTTTCATTTTCAGTTTGCTGTGTTTCTGTAGTTCACTCGTTTTTATTTTCTGTTTTACAGCGTGTATGGATTTTTCCTTAGGATGTATTTAATTTTAAAAATCTTTATTTTGAGAATTGTTACACAACCTTATTTCAAAAAATGTAATGGAGGAATTCAAAGGGTTATTCCACATTACTTAGTATGACTTTTGCGCGAGATCATATCACATGAAATTAATCCCAGACCTGTATAATCAGTGAGTTTTGTAAGGTCAGAAATGGGGTTGTCCTCATAACGTTTCCAGCAGTAACAACCTTTTTTTTTATTTTTTGTTTTGTTATAGCAAGGTTTCTCTTAATCCACACAACCAAGATCCCGTCACCCTTGCCTGCCTTTCAAAAGTTAAGTCCACCTATTCAGGGTGGCATGTACAGAGAAACTGTCTGCTGCAACCTGGTGTTTGCAAAGAGGGGTTTTGGTAATAAGCGACTCCTGTTGACCCCCCCTCCCCCGTCCCCCATTTATAAGTATCCTCTTCTGTAAACGAGTACTAATTTACTCTGTGTTTTCCTCTTTTAAATACTCAACACAATAACTACAGTGTGCCTTAAAACCATGACCCAGAAAGTTCTGTTCACTGCAGGGTGATCGAACACAAAACCAATTTTGTTATCTTGTAACACTATTTGTAATCTTTATTATCTCCACCCCCTTTCTCTTACCTCTGTTAATTTTGTGTTTACTATTGAGCCTCATGACTTATCTGTGTGTGGCGGACATAATGTGCTGAGTTCTTAGGTCGCATGAAGTGCATTGCACTATAAGCCCTGCGTTCTCTGCTACTTTAGACATATTTCACAAGGTTTCAGATAATTATACGGTTTGTAACTTTTCGTCTGTTTCCCTGATCTATAAACCACATTATTCTCGGTTTTTCTTGCTTATCGCATTGCTGTATCCCAAGGAGAGAAGTGAAATTTACTCAAGCCAGACGTTTGCCTGTGGCCTTCTGCATGTAAATATTACAGGTGATCTCAGGGTTCACATATTTCCATGCATCATGTGGTGTGCAATTGATTCTTTCACAATGTCACATGTTTCTGTAGTCACGGCCGAAAGACCATTTATCACATGCCTGTCCTTTCTGAGGGTGTGAACGCCTCCCGAGCTATGTTAAGTATTTCCTTCCGTTTTAAACTAAGGGGACGTGCTCTAAGATTTAAACAGGTTGTGGGCGCAGGCTAGCGTAATGTGGGGGTGAAAAACTATAAAGAATTGCTGTGACCTCTGCACAAAGTACTCCGCTAGACAGAACGCATGAAGATGGCATTGCTGTCAAATAGCTTTTCAAAGCGGGGGATCAGCGTAAAAGAACGCGGTTCAGCAATAATAGGGATAAAAAGCTCACGTTGTCACAACTTGCTAATTCGTCGCAGGCCTGCCTCGTCGATTGTAAACACGCACTGTCTGCTTATTGTGGGCCTATTTTAGAGCCTCAGGGCGTCCTCTGAGCTTCAGAAGTTGCATCATTCCAAGCACATTGCAGCGTTTGAACATCAGTGATCAGGATTCTGTCATCCCCGAAGCACAGCCCACATTCTGGGCTCTATTTGAGCCCCTTACGGATATCGACCTGTTCTCTGTTGTGAGAATACCACAAAAGGCTTTTTCAGTGCAGGCACTGAATTGTCGAGCGGCTCTCCGATGGGCTTTCTTAGCCTTCTCTTTAAAGGACTGTAATGGGTTTATCGATAAAATGATAATTAGTTCAGTGGTGCTGGAAAAAATTTCAGAGTGGAGGAGCTACCATCGGTGTTATTTGCAGGAGTCCTAGGGATTGTGAAAAACCCAAGGGCCACAAGAACAAGTGTTGCAAATGAACCTCGCCTGTTATGCAGGAGAGTGGTCGGTAAGTGGTTTGTAGTCGGTGCGTTTTGGAGCTTACTGTTGCAAACATTGGTGCTTCTCAGTGCCATTACATTGAGATCGCCATTATATCCGTTTCCTCCCTCGCTTTTTGGCAAGTTGGGTCCACAACTTCTAGAACTCTTAACTCAACATTTTAATTTTTCTCTCTTAGAAGGATGTGTCCCCAAGTTGTTGAAACATGCAATGGTCATGCCGTTGTTAAAAAAGCCAAACTTGGATATCTCTTACTGTTCTAACTATATGCCTATTTTGCTCTTGTCGATACAGACTACGAACCTGGAAAAATATGTAAATAAACAGCTTGCGGTGTTTATCAACTTGAATGGCCCCCTCCACACCTCTCAATCGGTTTTTAGAGCTGGCTACAGTATGAAGTCAGCTTTACTCGGCGTCACAGAAAATCTAAGGCTCCAGTTCGACAAAGGTGGCCCCACTGCTCTGGTTTTACTGGATCTGAGTGCCACTTCGATATGGTAAATCACAGCATTCTGATAGAAAAATTTGAAGAGACAGGTGTGCGTGGTAAAGCCTTGAGGTGGCTTAGATATGTTCTGCAGGATCACTCCTTTTAATTGCATACTAGAAAGCCCTGCTCAAAAATCTACCTATTATCGTCTGGCGGCGTACCTCAGGGTTCTAACCCCACCCCCGATCCTT
The DNA here is from genome assembly GCF_031143425.1 of Pleurodeles waltl. NCBI lineage: Eukaryota > Metazoa > Chordata > Amphibia > Caudata > Salamandridae > Pleurodeles > Pleurodeles waltl. Next base: position 763,404,721 of record NC_090448.1, on the reverse strand, counting down.
TTGAATATTTAGGTATGACCTCTTGTGGGTATTGTAGAGTGCTTTGGTCTCGCACTATTTTCATATGCTGACCACACTCGGATTGTTGTCTTCTTGTCATCTCAGGAGAATCAAAATGCTGGTGCTTTAAATATCTGTATGACAAAAGTGTTGGCATGGTGAACGCTAACTCCTTCAAATTGAATTACCATCTCTGGGGCCCTCGTGTGGCTTGAGGTTCTTGGGATATTCCCAACACCAGTGTCGGCTGCTAAGAATATTGCCATCTGGCTGGATAAAAAGCTATCAGTCAACACCCAGATTACAAACTTGGCATCCACCTGCTTTGGAATTCTTAAATGGCTAGTTAAAATATTCAGCTGCCTCCCTGCTTCAGCTCAAATAACTGCGATACAGATTTTGATCATCTCCAAAATGGACTGTGGAAATATTCTCTACCTGGATGTTTCTAAGGCTTTGCTCAAACAGCTGCAACTAGTCCAAATGTCGCTGTCAGACTTCTTCTAAGGCCTTGTAGATTTACATCTACATCTGAGCTTTTTCACAAGCTCCATTGGCTACCTGTTGAGAGGCCAGGCCTTTTTAAAGCACTCTGTTACATGCATAAACTTTTGTCAAACATGGACCCCCACTTAGACTTTTGGTGTCAACTTGTAACTCAAGCCGCTCTTTGTCTTAAAGCAACTCTTATCTCTCCTCAGTTTCCAGAGTGAGGAAAGCCTGTCAAAGAGGCTGGGAGCTCTCTTACCTGGGTCTCAAACTGTGGAACTCTGCCACGGTTTTGAGATCTTGTCAGTCTCTTTCTGTGTTTTGTAAAGAGTTAAAGACCTGGCTGTTTTGATTCACTGTTTACTGCGAGTATGAGTTAAGGTATTGTGAAGGGCTCAGTGCTGGGAAATCCATTTTGGGTAGCTATGCACTTTATAAAACTTTAATAATAGTGAAAGTGTATTACTAAAGCATGGGGTGATCTTGCACTATCATTTACAGACAACGCATTTTCCATTGAAATGGCTTCTAAAATTGCTCAGACATACTGTCTTACTGATAAAACTATACAGGACACAAAATATATGTAATACGTGTGAGGTGTCAGCTAATGTTTATCATTTGTGCATCCACTGGTAAAGTGTCTTGATATGTTTTGATCATAGTAAAATGGTTGTTTCCATCAGACCACAAAATTACAGAAAGTTGCTTTAATTATGCTTTCTTAACTGCTGATAAATGTTGAAATATTTGTAAAGATAAGTTACAGTTGCCAATTTTGTCAAAGCAGGGATCGGCGTAGCAGAACATGGTTAGACAAACAATAGGAATTACATTTTTTTCTTTATTTTTTTTATTAATTAACATTTTTGTATTAGGAAAAGATGTAGGATGTTTATTTTTTTCTATCACACTTCCTGTACCCCAGCAAGATTGTCAGTTCTTTACAAAATCCTAAAACTTTGCACTGAAAGAAAAGTAGAAACCAATCTGCATGTTTTAAGAACAATCAACAACGTGTCAAAAACATAGCCTGATACTTGAATTCTGCCTTTGAAGCACAGCAAATATGACTAGATAAAATCAAAATGTAAAGGCATTTTTATTGCTTATTCACCTTCTGAACTCCAACATGTTTATTTTGGTGGTGCTGCAACAGCTCCTGGCCGTACCCCTACATCCAGCACCTATACAGTTGTTTGAGAAGAAGTAGGAGGAGATCATGAAGGCATTGTTTCCAGGAGAGTCTGATGTCATGTCTGCAATTGAGACCTTAGGGAGACCTCTTGAGATGTGTACCTTGTCTAGGTAGTAGCACTTGGTATGTAGAATACATGGAGCTGCACAGGTCACTTGAGTTTGCTTCTTCTGCAGTCAGGGTTTGCCGTTTCATTTTTTTGTGCTCGATGCACTGTACTTTTAGTGAGATGTAAGCACTGTGACAGCTCAATCTAGCTTGAAAACTGCCACCTCCTTCACAAATCACCAAAGATTCTGCAGTCATGGCACTGCATCTTTGAGAACCCGTTCTACAAATTTTTAATCCCACAGGAAAACCCTAACTAAAGTATATCATCTAGATCGTTCTTCCAAATGGAAACGTTACACAGAATACCTCTGCCACATCTAACATAGTTGAAATATACCATAGTGTTGTGTATCACTGTGTCCCCTACAGCACCCACAATCCCAAGCAACCCACATATACATTCAGAACGGTACACTAAACCGTACCCTGCAACAAGAATGTGGAGAAAAGCACATTCGACCAGTATTTAGATACTGCTGTTACACCACCTTTCACTAACAAACACACAACGTTCAAAAGAACACATCAAACAGAATACTGATCACTCATCCAACACAGTGCAGATATTCCAAAGAGTTAACTATAGCAGAGCTTGCAATACAGTAAACAACAATAATAGGCTCTAACGAAAATGTTAGAACTGTGCATACACATTCAAAACAGCCCAGAAGCGTCATGTAGTTGGACTTCTCCTAGCTTACAACAGCACCCCATTTCTCACAAGCATTATACCACAACTAATACATCAAAGTTGTCTGATTAAACAGATATTGTAGACCCCGAATAAAAAACCATGCTCTTGAATACCTCAGACACGTACTTCAAGCTGGGTAGCACATCATTTTCCCAGAAGTCATGTAGTTGAAATGATGACCTTTTAGCTCCACACATCAAACACTTCTAACCACTATACAACCAAACATACACCATAAAGCACATAAAGCAGCATTGTATCGCCATCTATCGCTGATTAGCTTCCTAAAACAACCATAAATCAGTCATTGATCTTAGACAGAATACTTGAGACTAGAGTGTGAAGATTCCTGAGCTTTGAATGCTCCTCAAGGCTATATTAAAGGCAGAATGTTTTTATATTATGCTTTGTATGACATAGCAATCACTCGTCCCTTGTTACCCCCCCTCTTAATTGCCTGAGGGCTGAAGTGAACTTGCATTGCCCCAGTTCTGTTCTCTGCATGGCACCATGGGTGCCATCTTTCTCTTTCACTGGTGCCTCTGCTTCCCGCTGGGCTTGCCATTCTTTTTCCTGAATCTCTGGTCTTTCTTGCCGATTGTGTTTTCTGGACTGGTAGCCCAGAGTGTGATGCGTGCACTATTGTTTGAGATATAAAGTGACCACGTTGGCTTGCATGTTTATTGCTTCTAAGATATGTCCCTCAACCTTTTCTTACTGAAAGGCAGATAAATAAATGTCACAATCCATACATTTTAGTTTCCCAGAATTGCAAAATGATTGTTGTCAAGATTTGGGCAGAAGAGACGACCGGTCAAGTGAGGCTGAAGGACATAAATTAACTTACTGGGCTGTGTGTAAAAAGGGGCGGAAAAAAACAAGGGGACAGCACTTGACATGGGAGCAACAGCAAGAGAGTGAGTTAGAGGTGATGCATAAAGAGGAACAATTCTGCATACAGCAGAGGAGTAGGATCCTCAGCACTTCAGATCAGAGGGGCCAGAAAGGGTTAGAAAGTGACTTAGCGACAGAGGGCTGTATGTGAGATAATGACTAGAATGCCAGAAATAGGCTCAGCAGAGAGAAAGTGAAGAAGTGGGAAATAACTTACAGGAATTGTGGTAACTTAAACAGATGGCTAACTGGCACATATAGCACCTCGAACAGACTCGGAAAATGTTACCATTACTGCCGTATGAGGGCATCAAACTGCACAGGCCCCTCAGTGTACTTTTTTGTATGCAGTATTCCTTACTGCACTACCTTTATTTTAGTTGGCTCCTTGATCGATCATTGCAGGATCTCCTTGATGAAGTGTGCATCTTCTTGCTTGGCTAGCTGCATGCACAGATGTGATTTGTTGAAACTTAAGAAGTGTGCGTTTTTTTTGTTTTTTTTTTAGAATAGTTTGATATTCTGTTTCTGGAAAAATACTTCCCAAAGTTGAAATGCAAGTGCCATATTGAACATCACTGTTCTTGTTAAAGGTGAAGACTGCAAGGAATCTTGGACATTCGCACCTAGAAAACTTCAAAAGTAGCATTCGTACCTGCCCTTATATATTTTATGGCATGTGATTTTGCTGATAACGTCTGGAGAGTGGTATGGAATCAAACTGCTGCGGAAATAGGAGAGGTTGTCCTCAGTTTCAAGAAGTCATCCAGTTTTATTGATATTGTAGTTCTATTTATACTGCTAATCATACATCTGACAAGGCGATGATACACATTAGTGGATGAGTAGCACTTAACTCCTTACAAGTACTATGGTTTGAAGCGTATGTGTTTTGCATAGTGGACTGTATGGGAAGTCATTGGGGATCATCTTGGAGGACCAGCGTTCAGCTTTTAACTTAATTTGTCTCTGTGCTTAAGTGCAAAGAAGAAGTGAAAAAGAGTGAGGGGCAGGATGCCTCAGCATTAAAGGCAGTGGGTGGACAGAAAAAATGGTGAGATTGAATTGTGACCTATTTGAGACAGGCTTTCATGTCTCAATTGTATGGCTAGGAAAGAGCAACCCATGTCACCACAAGTGTGATGCTGGACATATACATATGTGCGTAAATAGGCCTGGTCATGCAAGCTTAAAGTGCTCACCATCTTGGATCATTCTGAATCATATTATTGAAACTACCTTAAGTGTGAGGTGCCCCGTTGTGCTTTTATTGAGTGGTAGAGACCCAGCACATGTGAATAGAAATTTTACTACCGGTCTTAGTATATGTTCTAGTGGTCTGACCAAGAAGTGATAAAGGACTGAGTAAGGTGAATGGGGTTATCCCTCCTTCTGTGTCATATGGTCTCCTGGATGGACCCAGAGTGACAGGGGGTCAACCCATTTGATTTTACTTGCTTATGTCTATTACCCCTCCTCAGGTAAAGGCCATCAACATGGCCTCTCCAGTCATCTTTTTTGTCAGCTTTTCTTTCAGTCTGATTTTGGAAGGCTTCAGTGAGTTGTACTTCATGGTCTGTCTTGCATGTAATTTCTTTGTAAAAAATCCTGATGATTCTTAGAAGTTTATCTTGCACACAATAGTGGTGGAGGAGTTGTGAAGATGTTATTAGCTTTATACCATTCATGGTGGTTGACCCATCTGCAGTGAAGGAGCAGTTCATTTGAACAGGTATTGTACACCCTATTGCATGTCTCTGAATAGGAATGCACTGATATGAATGTCTCTGAATAGGAATACACTCTGATGTGTCCAGCGGGTTAGGCTGGCATGTCTTTGACTTCTAGGTGAGGAGCAGATCGACCCATTCAAGCATTGTTGTGTACCTATTTTAGTGACTGATCTTGTGTTAAGTTATACTGCTCACTAGTATATCTTGTTTCTTATTGTTCAAAGTTAGACACTCAGGACACCCTCTAAGATAGGACTGACTAAATTATAATATCAGCCTAGTTCTTATAGTCCTCGATTCACAAGGGGAAAAGGCTGCTCAACTTTTTGACTGATCTTACATCATCCTCACATACCACTAACACGTAATATGGTGGCTCTGTATAAAAATGTCCAGATGGCTGTGGAGTGAAGGAGGGAATACACCACATGGGTTATTGGACAGGTGATGATAATGCCTTAAAGGACACTAAATCCTCACCAACCATGGTGATATTCTTCATTAGAGGGGCAGCTCCTTGCCCTGCTATGGGATCATATTAGACTATGGAGGACTCACCATTGGGAGTTCTTACAAGGAATCTTAGAAGCTGTAAAAATACCTTGTGTACTGGACTCTGGCATATGTTCCACATAACTATTGTTGAACTATCCTGAAGAACCCTAAAGTAAGGGGGCAATAGAACAAAGTAACTTTAAAATGACCTTTTGGTTAGACTACATCAACTTTATTCCAGTCTTCCTAAAGGTGACGTTAAAAGCCAAGTCAAGGGCATAGAATCAGCACTGATTTATTACTTTGTCTTTCCCTAGACAGGGTCAGGTTCTTTGATCCAGAGACACACTATTGTTACCTCACGTTATAGGTAGTTATAGGTTAGTGTATCTGTGAGAGGTATAGTGAGAAGAGTGTTAATACTGCAAATACAACTTATGAAAGCATGCAGAACCGTGATTTTGCAGTGTTGGATAAATGAACTCGCTCTTTGTAAGGGATAATAACCAATAATAGTACCTAAAAAGTGTCATGAAGGGGACAAGTACTTTTCAGGGCTTTAACTATGCATTTTAGGTGCTCAGCCGAGCCGGGTCTTAAATGTATGCATATTGTCTTTTGGGGGTTACACACATCACCAACCAATTGTCACTCACTAAGCATTTTGCTCTCCTTTCACTATGACTCATAAATACCTCATGTTCTAGGTAGTTCTAAGTTAATGTAACAAAAGAGTCCAAGGTCTTGACTGGAAGCACCATGAGGTCTTTATGTCCAGGCTGGCTGAAACGTAATGATTAAACTACTCAGTGGTGACTCTCTACCCTTGAGTGTCTTTTAACATTTACATTTAGGAAGACCGGAATACAGTTTGAGTTTAAAAACGTAATTTTAAATGTAGTTTTGGTTTCCTGTCTCCTTACTTTTAGGGATCATCAGGATAGTGTAACAACTGCTTTTTGAAAATGGCACCAGCGTAAAGTACAGGTGGCATTGTATAACGTTTTTGTCTCTCCTTGTAAGAACTCCAAACGTGAGATTTTAGAGGTGTTTGCCTTGACATTCACGAAGACGAGTTATAGCAGTTTGTGAATGATGTAATATGGAAGAAAGTAGCTAGCTATGTTATTGAGAGATCGAGGTATTTGATAGGAGAGCTGAAAATCCATTCCCCGTCCTTATTTATTTTTGGGTGGCACCAGGTTCAGCAACACATTTTCAAGTAGTGTTTGCGGTATGACCAGATTAGGAATTCATTTCTTGTTTTTTTGCAGTAAGTTTGCGCTACTGCTCTGGAAAGATGATTTCACATAGGGGAAAATGATGATAGTAATCTACATTAATTGCTTAGCTTTCTAACCGAATAGAAGTCTTGTGTAATGATTAACTGTGAGTGGTGTATGATAACGGCTATCATTTTCTGATAATCTGCTCTATCGTCAGAATAATTGGCTGCTTTTCACTGAGCCAAACAGTCAGTGTACCATTAACCCTCTTCAGGCTCATCCTGTACATGCCTTGCAATTGATGTTTTAAATGTCAAAGCACCGCAAAGACGTTCTTGTTGACTGTCGCTTCCTGTCTGGTTACTGTAAACCAGTGTATTAGACTAAGCAATGGGAAATCAATAACTCAGACCAGCAATATTTGTTCTTGGAAGATAAATATTTGTCACAACTTTTATTACTCTGATAAACCGATGGTAATGATTACCAATCCTGTGTTAAAAGCACCCTCATCATGTAATACTTCCCGTGTTGACTTCATTTGGTCAGTGGTCCTCTTGCTGAATACACAACGCAGGGCTAATGTTTTCCCATGTGTGTTTTTTTTTTTTTTTTTTTTAAGGATTTTGCTCCTTGCCTGCTTCACCGGCACTGCGAATCCTCTGCAGTCCAGAAGGACTTGAAGCACTGAAGGATTCTTGCTGAGGTCTAACTTAGATACTCTGTGGGGATCCCTGGACGGACTCTGCACGGGATTCTTGTTGTTATTGTTGCTTTGCTGCTGCTTGATACCTCGGGATTCTCGTGGATTTCCTCCTTGAAGGGTTAAATGAACATGAAAACGTGTGCACAATGGTCATTCCAAAATGTTGAGTGGGCTGTTTGTCAATGAGATCTGTTCACTGTCTGTTTTTGCCAACTATTCCACAAGTGACACCACCTAAAAGGACGGTGGGTGTGACGGGTGGCAAGGCTCTGAGCAGTGCTGTGAAAGACTCCTCACCTGTCCATAGGATGAGAAAAACAGAGTGAGGACTATACAGGCATAAAAGAAAGACTAGGCCAGGGCATATCTAGTCGCCTTTAGGGTGGATAACCCGGTTTTGAATACTGCTAATGAGTGAGGGCTGGTGTACTAGGCAAGGTTGCATCCGGACCTCTGGTCCTGTATCACAAGCGCTTTCATGCACAGGATTTCCCACTAAGTTGTCTGCTTGCACTTTTTGTGGGTTTTTTATGTTTACTCAGTAAGGTGACAGTCTGATTGAAGGGCATTGCCCTCACCCAATTGTGGCTGGGTTTTTTTCCCCTGAAAAGGAGGAAATGGGGTGAGGAGATTAGGATCAGTTTTTGAAAAGGCAAATGTGAGATATTTGCTTTGTATTAATAATGTGTCGCTCATCCTCTGTTCCGTTTCCATTTAAGTATGAAAAATAAAATACTTAAGCATCTACCATGTTCTTAAAACTGGATTTTTAACAATAGCTAAACATCTATAATTTAAGACGATACAACTTAGTAATGGTAAGTGTGTATATTCCATTTCATTTTGTTCATATGCCGCGCTACAAACTCCTGTATCGGTCTCATTTGGAGGAGGCAGAATAATGCCTCATGCTCCCTAAGGAGTGGCAGTGTTCCACAAGTGGAAACGGAAGGACACTACTATACAAAACATGCAGGAACGCTAGGCATGAAAGTCCTTTAATGTCTGGAGTAAGTGTTGAACACACAAAAGCTTATAGGAGTAATGTCTGCAAATAGTGCAATCAACCGACAGGCATTCACTCTGGGTAGCATTCCACCCCGTTTTTTATTAGGTCAAGCATAGCAGCACACAAGTGCTGCTTTTCCGACGTGTTGGTATCTGTGTGGGCTTTTAACAATGCCCACCGCACACCCATCACTATCACTCATTCATGGGCTTGCCTTTCAAAAATCCTTTATCATCATTGGTAAATGCTTTACGTTTCTCCCTCCTTGGGGCGGTTTTGTTACCGCCTTGAAGACTGCCCCTGTTACATGGATAATTGCACCTTTGTTGAACGTTTGACTGCAAGCAAATTTATTTTTGTTTCGCTCCTTCCCGCTCATGGCAGCGATGGCGCTTTGAATTGGCTTTAAGTCAACTGTTTTTTACTTTTTATTTTCAATTTATGTGGCAAGAAAAGTCCAGTTAGTAATTTACAAAGCTAATAGCTCTAAGTCGAGCAAATGTGAGACCCGTTGGATTACAAATGCTTGTTTTTTTTTTTTTGCCGACAGTGCCACTGAGTAAAAGTCTAGTATTATGTAAATAAGTACTGACCCTGTTCCTCATGGGAACTTTACAGAGTGACAGGAGAGACTTCTCCAGAAGGGAAGACAAGCAACCCAGATTGGTTTCAACCTTGTTAGGCTTCACAGCCAGGAACAGCTTCGAATCTGTGGCAGTTATCAGGAGACCCACATCAGGATGTACCATTGTCCACTTTGGGCAGTACGCCAAACACACAAAATGTCATGGGAGGAACACTTGTCAATAGTCTAAATCACTGACAATCTCTCTAGGTATCATTCCAACTCATCATTTTTCACCCACTGTACCACCTCTAGGCAGAGGCTTGCTTAAGCAAATCAGTACTGAGCCTGCTTCTCATAGGAAAGATCCATTTTGAAATGACAGGCAAGGTCTACACTAGAAGGGAACACACACAACCTCAGATATGTGGTATGTTCCTGTCTGAGGTGGTATAGTGAGAAAAAAAAGTGATTGTTAAGATTGGAGCCTAGTAATTGCCAGTGGCTGAGATTAAGCCAAGCAATCATCCATCAATCACTTTTTTTTGTATTTCTCTGCATTAAGCCACAACCACTCGATGAGGCAAGTAATCTTTGGTGTATTGTTCTGGGTTAAACAGCTTATTATTCATCGACCTGAGCAATTTAATTTTGATTTACATATGAAACTCTGGTAAGAATTTTTTTTTTTTTCACTTTGTGAGAACACCTTCCACAGCATATTAAGCCTTGGAGAGAGTGCCTGAGAGAGGTGGACATTTGCCTCTGGAAAATTAGGGCCAGATGTTCAAAGCGATTTTATGGTCACAAATGGCATCCCTATTTTGCGAGTCTGTAACAAATTACGTACTTGCAAAATATGGATTGCGACTTCTAATTAGGAAGGGGCATTCCAAGGGAATTTCTTCTTAATTGCGACTTGCAGGTCCATGTATGATTGTTTTGTGACCATGAATGCGGTCTCAAAACAATCACAGTTACTACTATTTCAAATTGGTGGTAACCCATTCGTAAACGGAAAGGGGTTCCCAGGGGCCTCTTCCCCCTTGTAAATGGGGGCGCCAACTTTTTTTCACAGCAGGCAATGGTCCCATGGACCACTGCCTACTCAGAAGAAATGAAACTGAAATGTTTCATTTACATTTTTAAAATGCATTTTTTTTTAATTGCTTTATTTAAAAAGCAGTCACAGGCAGGGTGGTCTGCTGACCTCAGCAGGCCACCATTCCTGTGAGTGCGGCCATTCCCAAATGGGTCACAAATTGCGACCTGCCTCATGAATATTAGTGAGGCAGGTCCCTTGCGACCCATTTGGGAATCGCTAGCAGTGTCTCAGACACTGTTGTCTATTTTGATTTGCGACTCGCAATTTGTGAGTTGCAAGAAATCACAAATTGTGAGTGGCAAGAAAAATGGTCGTCATCTTGCCCTTAGTGATCTGTAGGCCACGAGTTGTAATCAACGCAAGGCAGATGCTGGCATGCTAATGCACATGTTGCTGTTAAGTATCATTTGAAATCTCTCATCTCCACTGGGTCACCCTATGAAAAGTTCTGCTGGAAACCCCTATACAGAGTAGCTTTCCAGATCATTTGCAAGGCTTATCACCTCAATAAAAAGTCACTTAGTGGTTTTGCATCCACATCACAAAACAGAATGCAGCGCATGATGCATTTATTTGTGTATTTTGGGCAGGGAAGAGCTGCAACTTGAGTCACAATGGGCTTATGCCCCATTTCCTCAACTGACCCTCTTTTGCTTTTAAGCCTCTCCACATGGTTCTGCACCCTTTACTGCTCTTCAGATTCCAGCAAGCTCAAAGTCTCACCATTGCAGGCCTAACATCCTCTCTCACACAATGAAAATATGTCAGAGATAGGAGGCAGGTATGCAGCTTCAGCTTTCCAGCCTTCCAAGTTAGGTACTATAAACTGGGTAATAGTTACATCTGTTATTCTCTTATTTATAGCGTAATGGCACAATCGATGTACAAAGTTTTATATGAAACAAGGTTTTTATTGGTAGTCTTTATTATTATCATTGTTTGTCTTGAGTCATCCGGTTGGAAGCCAGCACTTTTCTACAGAAATTTGTTTTACCCTCTGTTGATGACTTTGGTCACTGGGGAGCCTTAAACTGGCAACCATTTTTAGGTTGAGCGCGCAAGCGCTCTGATGTGTTGTAATCTGTCTGTGGGCTTTTAATCACACCCAACACACGCTCATCACTATCACGCGTTTGTATGCTTGCCTTTCAAAAATCCTTTGTTATCATTGGTAAATGCTTTGTTTGTCCCTTCTTGGCGCAGTTTTGTTACCGCCTTGGCCATAGACCCTGTTACATGGATAATTGCACTTTTGCGATAGGTTTGACTATGAGCGAACTTCTTTTTCCTTTTGTGTGCCTCCTTCGCACTCATGGTGGCCGTGGTGCTTTGAATCGGTTTGCTTATATCAAGTGTTTTATTTTTCATTTTAAATTTATGTGGCAAGAAAAGTCCAGTTAGAGCTATTAGCGTTGTAAATTCCTATCTCGAGCAAACGCAAGACCCATTGCATTGCAAATGCTCGTTTGGACATGTTACCAGGATCGGAATGGCAGGACGGGTAATCGGCCATTGCCCAAGGGGCCTGTGGCAAGGGCCAGATGGTGGGCCATTCTTTTGTTTTAAAGGGGCTCACTTTTTTTCATTGAGCGGAAAAATAAAAATAAGGCTAACAACCAAACTGAGCAAAAAGAAAACTTTGACAACTCAAAACAGTTGTATTTTCTCACAGCATTACTGTGAAAAACATTAATCCTGTGTCAAAATGACAAAGGAGAGGAAGGATAGACGTGGCAGGAGTGTAACAAAATGGAAAGAGCGATGGGCACAGTGTGGAGGCAAAAGGAAAAGTAAGACGTGGAGAAGAATGGCAAAAAGGGGAAGAGAAAAGGAAATAAATTCAGAGGTAAATCAGTCCCCTGAGACTTGGCAACATTGTATGAAAAGTCAAGTGATGGCACTTTTTAGGGTCGAGCACACAAGCGTTCTGTCCTGTCCTAATCTCTCTGTGGGCTTTTAACCATGCTCACCCTTGCTATTCATTCTTTGTTGTGCTTGTCTTATATGTTTCATTTTTATTGGTGCATTTTGTGAAATGTCCCTCCTTTTGTGTACTGTGTTCCCTCAAAGCTATTTCATTAAGTCAACATTTTTGTTGGCCATCACACTACGTCAAGCTTCCTCCTGTTAGCGTGTGATGGCCCCCTCTTCCATGTTCGGTTTGCCTTTCATCCCAGCCGCGATCCATTGTAGACATTGACACAGTGAGCCAGTAACTCTCACACTTAGACTCATGGTGGCTGTGGTGCTTTGAATTGACTTGCATATGTCAACTGTTTTACTTTTCATTTTCAAATTATGTTGCAAGAAAAGTCCAGTTAGAATTTACAACGCTAATAGTTCTAATACGAGCAAACACGAGACCCATTGCATTTCAAATACTGTTCGGTTTGTGCCCGGGCCTAATTTTGATCCCAATACGACCCTGCATATAACTGTGATTGTAGCAATTCTTGTTTATCATTGGAGAGGGAATCCAGCTTTAAAGCTTTTAGTCCTCTTTTCGAAAAATTTGCCTTAAGAGTATCTAGCAGCTCTGCATTTCAGAATATACTTGTATTCATTGCATCCTGCAGCCGGGCTGACATACTGTGGGATAGTAGAGCCTTTTTGGAGGCCTTTTAAAACACCATCGTAAAAAGCATTCGCATGAATGTCGGCACCCCATAATGTTTATTTTTTATTTCAATCACATTCTGCTCCCAAAGGTTTGGCATGTCTTACAGCGGAATTGTAGGAGCAGCAAAGTGATTTTATAGCAGTTTATACACGGTGTTTTTTATTCGCAGATTTACGATCTGCCACCGCAGAGATGTTTTAGCGTGCCCCCGCGACTTTTGGCATTCTAGTGACTATCCAGTGTACTACAGCAGTAGGACAACCATTAGTAAAACTGATCTTTAGGAACAGTCGGGCAAATACTGTTTGCATGCGGCATCCACTTGTTCATTGCGCCGATCCCAAGTTTTGCACCGTTCAGTGGAGAATGTGGGGTGAAGTGGCCTTTGAGAAGGTTTATTTTGCACAGTGTTCTAACAGAACCCCGTTGTCGGCTTTGTTGTCTCTAAGGAGTGGATTGAGGAACTTTAATATATTAAATACCTCGACGAAATTTAATTTGCAAAAACTCAAGATCAGTAGCTATTTGTGGGAAACCTATGATGTGTTCCAAGTGTAAAATAAGGTGCAAGCACTGTTAGCTCCAGATTTGCTCTAACTCTGGGCCTTGGAAAGAGACCTTTAGTAAATATTTCAGGACCATGTCGACCTTTTTGTTCAGCGTGCAGAATGTTTGAGCGTGCCACACCATGTTGAGCTTTGCTTCAATGCTCCAGGTTGTTTTGTTATTAATTTAAAAAGCTTTCAGCGCTGTAAACAAACTGGGGTTAATACTTTATTTTTAGCACAAACCGTTCAGATGGACTGTACTCTGTGGTTTTGACTGAAGTGCCACAAAGTAATCGAAATTTTAGCGTTGTGGTATTTTAATGAAATACCTTAAACTCTGGTGGATGTGAAGGAGTGTTCAGACAGGTGTAGCGTGACACTGTGCAGCATGTCACAGTCATGGAAGTGGGATGAGAAGCGTGTCTAGGCAGTGGTTGTTTGTCTACTGGGGTGTTGCACCCTGCAGGAAACTGCCACATACATGTTGGTCAGAGCTCCTTACCTCAGTCCTCACCACTTTGAAAAGTCACCACTGATTTTAAGGGCAATAGAGGGGCACTCTTAGGGAGTGTGGAGCAGCGGGAGGAAGGAAATTGTCTAAGAGACAAACTGGGCAAGTGTGAGCACTGAGAGTTTTGTTTTGCCATATGTCGCAGGGAAGAAGTGAGGCAGACTTAGTGTGTGTGATACAATAAGTTCAACCACAGTCCAATGTCTCCTGCTTCCCACTGCCGGAAAGTGGCAGGAGGACACAGCAGTGTTAAAAAAGAAAGTATTGACGAGACTTAAGTGACCTAAAGTCACTGCATGTCTGTGTTGACCATACAGCAGGTATTGTTTAAGCTGTGGCATTGTCTTTTCGGTGTTTGCTCCGCATTCGAGCCTCAAGGCCCAGAAAAAATGTTCTTCCACACAATCCCTGGCAATACAGGTAGCTTCGGAGGTGCTCAGAATGTCACATGTGAAGCAAGTGTAAGGTCCACTTTCCTTTGGCTTGCCCTGTTAGTGCACCTGCAACCATGGATGAAGAGAAAGAATATTGACCTCAGTCCTGGTGTTCAGTACGCCAAATGACTGTTAATTAAAGGTGCAGAGTACGTTAGATTTTGTTATAATGTCCTCTAGCATGCTGGATCTCAGCAACCCTAGTAAGCCCCGACCCCAGTGGCGTAGCGTGGAGGGTGCAGGGGGGGGGGGCGGCCACACCGGGCGCAACATCTTGGAAGAGACTAAATCCACGGGTTAGGGGGCGCAAATTACTTGCCTTGCCCCGGGTGCTGACAACCCACGCTTCGCCACTGCCCGACCCCTACCCAAGCAACTCTAGTTAGGAGATAGTTATGGGATACTATTGTCCAGTCCCTCCCCACAGTCTATATCTTTTTTTTTTTTATTTGCCTTTTTTCAGTTTTCTAAAGCGCAAACTCGACCTGAATGTATTGTAGTGCTTTACATGAGTACTGGTTACTTTACACAAGGTCAGTCATTTTTTTTTTTTTTTAACATGGGGAGGTTAAGTGAATTGCCCACAATCACAGGATATTGAACCGATGCTGAGACTTAAACTTGGTTCCTCAGTTCCAGTGTCTGCAGCTCTGGCCAGTAATGCCACATCCTCTCACATTCTAACTTTAAACACAGGGGACCACTAAGGCAGATGATCAGACTGCGGGAAGAGGTCCTGGAACACAAGGAGAGAGAAGAGCAGTAGGAGAGGGGAAGACTTAGGACTGGGCAGAGAAATTACCTCCCAATGCTGGAGTAGGCTGAGAATGGAGGTGGTTGTTAAAGAGGAGCACCGGGGTGGAAAGGCAGTTGGCAATGTGGCAGACGTTTGAGAGATGGAACAAGAAGTAAGCGAGAGAGTAGTAAATGGTACATGACATGGTTCATTGTTTTAACTGTCATTCTCGAAATCACATTAAAAGTATAGCAACATATGTCTCTTGGTATATGTGGACAGGGGAAAATATAGTTTCCATCATCCCCCCAACACTAGAGCCTGACTGTGATACTCAGACTTCTAGAAGGCATTTATCCTTATTGCACATTTTAGTCTGAGGTTTTTACAATTGTGTGAACTTGAAACCATATTTAAGTGGTTTGCCATATCATACCTGAATTACACCTTACGTCATGGAAACTTAGGATTGGAATGGAACAAACCTGTGCTATTGAATCCACAACTTAAAAAAACAGTCACTATTTGCTGGAATTAAATTGTAATGTCTCCAAGTGTTGTGGAAGTCTTTCCAAGATGAACTCCGATGTTGTAGCTGATAGTGTGTAATTTCAATATTATGCATGAATGATTCAACTGGTAGTCACTGCGGTATTTGGTTCCGCACAAATCATACTCTGATTTTCCACATTTACTTTGCCTGTCCGGATCACCTTTCCGATATTCTGACTGCAGGACAGACTGATGTGACCGGCCCTGTGCTCTGCTAGACAGAGCACCACAACCCTGGCACTGCCAGGAATGGCCTCACAGTGTGTGGAAAATATTCGAAACAGAGAATCTAGCCCTATTATTGGAGACAGTGCAAACATTGGAATACGTTGGACACTTTTCTTGTTTTTTCAGTGAACAGAGTTCAGGGAGTCCTAGATTCCTTATTGTGCTGTGACTAATAGTGCCAGAAAGATCACAACTGCTCGAGCTGACAACGGGTGAAGCCGGGTGAGATTGATAGAGACCAGGACTGAGCTAATGTGTAGGGTGACCGGTGGTACTGGGTAGGGGCAGAGTTTGTTGAAGTATAAAGGATTCGCCATTGGCGTTTTGTTATGCTGTGAAGTCGGCCTTCAGGTTGTGGGTGTTCTTTCTGTTTACTGCATCCGCTCAAGAACCAGATTTGATGCAGTGAATTGTGTTAGGAGAGGCAACTGTAGATCCTATGTGTACTGATCAGTGAACCAAGCAACTGCGCCGTCTGGTGGCCCACCTCCTTGATACAGGACCTGCAAGAGTTATTCCATAGACAGACCCCAGGGAAAACTTGTCGGTTAATTCGTTTTTTGTACAAAGACTCCTAAAGAGATTTCACAGAAAAACGAGAAAAAATCTCGACTCAAATTGCCTTTGATCTCAGTGGATTATTGCATCTACTTCTGAAAGAAATGAATACATAACATTTAGGTTGCGGGTACCAACCCAATTCGGGCTAATCAGCTGTTTAAATTTGCTTAAAGTTTTTTTTCTCCAGCTTGGCTATTATGTAAAAAGCAAGATGTGACGTAATATAAATGAGATTACAACAGAAAGTGCAGAAAAGGATTTTATCCATCGAAGAAGAGGCACGGGAACATGATTAATAGCAGGAGCTCGAGTTCCAAGATTCCACGAAGACGAAAATTAACTCGCAGGTGAAAAGGAACAGGAAAAGAGCCAGGGGAGGCATAGGAGCATGGCAGGAGCAGAGGCCCCCCTTCCTGTATGCTATCATGGCGAAGGATTGATTGTCAAACAAATGGGGATCACTTTGTGCTTTCTGTGTCCTCTGCAAGGTACACTACTTAATTACTCTTGATATATATAGGGCTCCACACTGTGCCAAAACATAAAAGGGTTCAATGGTAGGAGATTTCTGCTGTATGAAAATGTCAGCAGGAAAAGAACAGCATTGCCTACAGGTGTTTTTGTTGTTCAGCCCACGCAAAGATTAACGTTTCTCATGCTAAACATCACCGGCAATGCATATTGATTTCCATTAAAGCATCACCACACATGCAATTTCCTGTTTTATTTTTCTAGTCTCACGGAAAAGGCTCTAAACGATCGCCCTACATTGGCGGTTCTAAGCTGTTCTGACATTTAGCTCCTTGATCTTAGCAGCTGTGTTTAGCCTTTACTGTGTCCCACAACGTCCATTTTTATGTCTCTGGCCATTAGCAGTTGCTACAGCTTCCTGGGACAAAGCTATTATTATGTGTTATGGACGTAGTCTTCGATTATGATGGGTCTAGCGTGCAATCTTTCTGTAGTCCATGCAAGGCCCCCTCATACTTTCTGCAAAAAAAAAAAAAAATCACTCCAGTTTTTTTTTTTTTACATTAGTGAAATAGGGTGTATTGTACACCCACTTTCTAACTTATTTCTGTTTATTTCTGTCTTATTGTTTAATATTTTTGAACTTTGTGATGGTTTTATGTTTGTTATTGATTCAGCTTCCCTGAGTTGTGTGTTGTAGCCTGTGAATAGACCCCTTTATCCATCTTCTCAGATGATAACATGGAGGATGGCCGTTTTGGCAGCTTCAGTCCAAGAACGAATTCTGTATATTGTATATAGATGTCAGTTTTATTTCAGCTGTAAACATGGCACCAAAAAGGTGTAATTAGTTTACTTTTTAGCGACAATTAGAGATCTGCAGATTTGCATATTTTGTCATTTGGGCTGGGAAATACCGTTATGTACCTGCCAAAGAAATGTGTGTTTTGTTAGTTCTGTCTTTGTATTAAAATGTCCCTTATCATAAATATTTTTATTAGACAATCTGAAAATGTTATACTAGAGTGGTACAATGTATAACCTTTTGAAGAAAGTCATTCAGACATCTTTGATTGGTAGTAACACGTTTAAGCTGTAGGATAAGCTCCTGATTTGGACTGCATTTTATACATACGTGCACTGTGCATGTTTAGTCTTTGGCATGATGGAAAATAGAGAAAGAAGAAAACATTTGTGAGGCATTGTAAACATGAGAGGGTCTTTTATCTCTTACCCATTGGACCTTGAAGTACAGCATAATGTATAAAGTATTGAGTTAAGAGAAATGACAGTTTTAAAAATGGAGCTTTAAAACAGGCTTGACACGTGCCTATAAAAGCGTTGCTAAATTCATGTTTCCTTTCTCGGATTACACAGAGAGGATATACACAAACATACGTATATAACCCCCCACCTCCTCCACCACCTAATATGGGTCCAGGTTAGGTTTGGCCACCAATGTTTCCACACATGAAACCAATGCAGCCCTTCCAGTTCCAACAGAATAAGCAGCCTTTTTTAGGAAGGGGAAGGGCATAGGGAAGGACGAGACAAAAAAACCAAACATCGTGTTCAATGGCAGGACGTGAGCCAACGAATAACCAGGAGCATGTCCCGGGAGTTTCTGCAAGCAATGAATAAACTTAATTATGAACTTGTCAGATTTCACCCTCACGGCTCCCCAAGAGAAAGTTTTGATGAAAAGCCTGGGGTTTGTCCCCCACAAACGGAGTGGATTCCTTTAAACTTAGACAGGAAATGGCTGAATTCTTTAGAAGAATACGCCTGAGGGTTCACTTTAACAACAATAAGGAGATCTCCCCAACCAAACTAAATTGACCTTTACACCGCCACTGTCCTAATTACCATCTGAGGTCGCGGCATTTGAACAGGCAGTTATCCATGAATTAGAGGCCATGAGGGACAGAACAGATAATCCTTTTATGAATCTATCTAGACTCGAAGAGGGGGTGATAGGGGAGTTAAATCAAAACCCGAATATTATCATTAAACCGGCTGATAAGAGGGGCAATTGTCATCCAGAACAGGGTTACCTATGACCAGGAGTGCATACTTCTGTTGTCCGATTACCGCAACTTCCAAATTTTACCAAAAAATCCCACCAAGGAGATAGAGGCAGAAATTTGAAACTTGGTAGACGAGGCGGTCAATCATGGGCATATCTCAGAACCTTTTTTAATGTAAGGAGAAACCAATGACCCCCCTATTTTTATACACTCCTGAAAGTTCATTAACCGTAATAGATTCCCCCCCCTTTTTACCTGGGTGTCCAATAGTATCGGGGATCGGCTCGTTGTTAGAGCCCCATCATAATTTTTTGATTTCTTCTTTAAACCTCTGGTCCAGGAGAGTGAATCTTATATCAAAGACACAAGAGATGTTCTGACTCTTTTGAAGGATATGGAATTCGATCCTGACAGGGATCTCTTGGTGGAATTAGATATAGGGTCCTTCTATATGAACATCCCCCAGAATGAAACCCTGAGGGTTGTTGAGGATATTTTATATCAACAAGACTGGAACTACATAACACCAAGACCCTTCATTTTTGATTTAGCGTGCTTAACCTTGACGAAGAATTTATTTGAAAACAATGGTAAGATCTATCTTCAAACCCATGGTACGTCGATGGGCAGTACCTTCGCACCGAGTCTAGCCTTTCTATATGTGGCAGAATTTGAGCGCAGATTAATCTTCAGTCAAGAACAACCTTGGAAGAAGTCCATCAGACTGTGGTGTTGAATCATAGATGATGCCCTCTTGATTTGGAGAGGGGATCGACAGTCCCTGGATCAATTCATGATATGGCTAAATGGAGGAAATCCACTTCTGTAATTCACAGCTACAATTACTAGGGTGTCCTTACCATTCCTGGATTTGGAAATCAGGCCTGCATTGGGGGAGTTTATCCACTAAAGTATATCATAAACCAACAGACAGAAAAAGTCTTCTCTCATTTAAGAGTTTCATCCCAAGTCATTAAGAGAAAACTTAGCTTATGGACAGTTCCTACGACTCTGTAGGGACTGTTCCGAACTAAGTGATTACAAACAGAAATCCTTGCTTTTGAAGCATAAACGTAGGGACTGAGTCTATACACCTAGGATCATCCAGAGAGCTCAGAAAAGAGCAAAGAACTGTAATAGGGATGTGCTGCTGGAGGATTGGGTAAAACCTATAATGTATTGACCTATTTGTGTGACGACTTTTATTACAGCCTGCAACAAAGTGAAACGAATCGTCAATAGAAACTGGAGGATTCTGAACTCCCATGGCCTGCATTTGGGAAAAATCTATGTTTTCCTTCAGGAAGAGTGCCAGTTTACGTAATTTTTTGATCAATACAAGACCCCAACTGCAAGTACCAGGATTGAATCCAGCATGTGGGACTTGCCACTAATGAGGGGTCATACACCATGTGGATCTTTCAGTGTTTGTTCCTTGACAAAAAACACCAACATGGTGGATGTGGGTTTGGCATCTCCCTTGGTACAAACGAAACACACCAACTGTAATTTAGAGAGTGTAATTTACCTAATTTGGTGTCCGTGTAATCTTCTCTATATTGGGAATCCCCACACGGAAGGTGAAAACTCAGACTATGGAACGTAGAAGTAATATCAGATATAGAAAGGCAACAATGAAAAAGGCTACCCTTTCCTAGAGATGAAACATAAGGCGGGGGACTTGACCTGGACAGTATTGGATAAACCTAACATTCTGCCTCACACTTTAAATGTCAAAGGGTATATCCTTAGACGTGAACCAAAGTGAATTTACCGGATTCGTAGCCACGAACTGGGACTGAATGACAATATACCCTGGCACCAATTAAATTGTCAATAACATGAGTTATTGATGTTGAAGTAGGGGCGTTTCAGTATATTTAGTGCAGATCCTCCTCCTTTCCTTTCCTTTGGGGGTTGATGATGTGGAGTGAAAATATTATTTTGTGACAGAGTAAAGCTGATACACTGGAATTGAGTACCAGAAACAAAAAACTCCTCCCATACTTGTTTTCACCTGGTCGACCCCACCCCACTGAGAAAACTTTGCCCACCCCGGGTGCATGGTCGCCAGCGATCACCTATTTAGAGATCACTAAACCTTTCCCTTTCCTTGTTAGTATATGTTTTGACATATGCCGCCATATTAAGCTTTGTGTATATATGTATATATTTATATATCTCCACTTTTCCTTCAATATTAAAGATAGGAATACGGTATTCCACAGCTGCTGAAAGATAATTTTTATAATTTATGGAATCGGGGGGCCAGGGCATGGATGTATATGGGAAGGGTTACCCCTTGTCAAGCACATAATGGTGGCCCGGGGAAATGGGGGTGGGGTGAGGCTCAGAATCAGGGTGAGGCGAGCACTGACATTATACAGGGAGAAATACACTAGGCTTGCTGAAAACGATATATATGCTGAGTAAGGGAGACTCTGTGTGTGGTTAGAATTTTATTTTAGGGTCACAGCAATTGTCATATGAGTGGAAAATGAGTCCCACCGGCATGAGTAGAGTTCGGAGAGGTGACATTTAGGATATTGACAGTCTATTAATCTTAACAGTGTTCACTAGATGAATGATATGATGCCCTCCTATGTGGAGAGGGTGATATATTGTGTTATTAACATTTTAGCCAGTGCAAGACTACAGGGAGGCGCTCCCATCAAGCTCCATTCTGATGGATACAACTACCTGTGGATTCCTCACCTAATGAATACTCCCATGGCGCCAGCATTCGATGGAAATCTTCTTCCTAGTCTCTGCACGTCGACGAGGACGTCACTCTAGCCCACGCGACGCCGTCTGACGTCATACAGGCAATAAGAGGTCCTCGACGACGTGCCGACGTCAGTTCCCTTTTTTCCGTGCATTTGAAACGGTTATCTTCGAGGGAGCAACTGTTACTTTCGTGGTTACAGTGTATTTTTTGCTGCGTAGTCCTTCGCTGCAGTAATAATGTCGCAGAGAAAGTCTGGTTTTAAGCCTTGTCGTGAGTGTGGGGGCAAGATGTCAGTTACGGATCCTCACTCCGACTGCCTTTGGTGTTTAAGCTCCGACCACGACGTCTCGACTTGCGATTCATGCCAGCACATGAATCCAATGGCCCTTAAGGAACGTGAGGCGAAGTTGTTTATGGCGAAGTCGAAGAAAGAAAAACATCATAAGAAGTCTTCTTCGCCAAGGCATCGGCGTCATCGAGACTCCCGGCGCTGTAGAGAATCACGGCGCCATTCAAGCAAGGAGACTCGTTCCAGGTCTTCGGATCTGCGCCGGAGGACTTGGGAGGTCAGTCCCACGGTCACGCCGCATCCATCGACGCCGTTGCCCTCTCCGGCGTCACCGACTTCACCTGGACAGGCGTCGGTGATTGAAGTGGTGCAGCCTCTGGTGTTGTCTCCGGCGTCGCAGACGTCGAGGCCGGCGTCGGGGTCGCCTTCGATACAGGCATCCCAGTATCCGGCTTTTCCCACCCCTGGAGCCGATAGTACCGCATTCCTAAATGCGATGTATACCATCTTCCAACAGATGGCTCCAGGGGGTGCTCCGGCTGGCCCTTTGGCCTTTTCATTGGGTGATCCTGCGCCTCTACGGCCGGCACCCTTTATGCCCTTTCTCCCTTTTGGGAACGTGGGCTCGGCGCCGGTGTCGGCGCTGGTGGCCACTCCGGTGACTTCGGAGGGATTGGTCCCAGAGATTTCCATTCCGTCGTCGGGATTTCGTCCTGTGACTCCGGTGGGTCCATCCGCTCCGAGTGCTCTTTCATCGGCGCCAAAGTTACCTGTGGCGCCGGACGCGGCGTCGGTGGCTTCTGAAGATCGGCGCCGATCTTCGGCTTCGGCGGAGGCATTGTCGACTCCGCGTATCGAGCAGAGGCTTCATTCGAGGAGACGTGCTCTCCGTTTATTAGAGGAGCAGGAGTACCAACGAGTCCTGGAAGAAGGAGAACTAGAGGACTCGGGTGATGGACTGCATGGTCTAGATACAGCCAGTGGGCTGGACACTTCCCCTGAGTGGGATCTTTCGTCTCCAGGGGAATACACGGAGGAGGCTGCTTCCTTTCACGCAGTGGTACGGAAGGCAGCTAGTTTTCTGGACCTGCCTTTGCCGGTGGCAGAGACAAAACAGAACCTTCTGACAGAGGTGCTTCATCCGGCCTCAGCTGCGGCAGAGCCTCTATTGCCGTTTAATGACGCTTTGCTGGATCCGGTGCTAGAGGTGTGGAAGAGACCAGTATCTTCCCCAGCGGTTCATAGAGCCGTAGCCAGGAGGTATCGAGCTGCACCAACTGACCCTGGCTTTCTTTCTAGGCACCCTACACCGGAGAGCTTGGTGGTGCAGGCCTCCTGTTCATCCAAATCAGCGCCTGGTTCTTTCCCGACGGTGCCTGGGGACAGGGACTCGAAGAAACTGGATGCGCAGTCCAAGAAAATCTTTTCGTCCTGCAGTCTGGCGTTGAAGGCCACCAACGCAACTTGTATCCTGGGGAGATATATTCATGCTCTTATGGATGACATTTCCTCATCATTTACGGAGCTTCCCCAGGGTCTTTTGGATGTTGTTTCAGATGCCCAGGGTGCCGCGACCCAGATTATTCAGTCTGGGCTGGACACGACCGACTCGGTGGCCAGAGCAATGGGCACGACTGTGGTGGCAAGGAGACAGGCCTGGCTCCGTAATTCGGGGTTTTCTGCGGATGTGCAGTCAACCCTATTGGATCTCCCTTTTGATGGGGACAAGCTGTTTGGCGCCAAGGCAGATTCGGCCTTGGAACGTTTTAAGGAGAGCAGGGCCACAGCCAAATCGTTAGGACTCCAAGCTCCTTCTTCCTCTGCCTCTTCCAGGATTTTCAGGAGGTTTCGGCGATTTGGGCGTGGCTCTTCCTCCTCTTCCTTTCGGGGGAGATTCCAGCAACCTGCCTCTTCCCATCCCTATAGATCTTTTAGAGGGAGAGGGAGGGCCCGCACCAGAGGAGCTTCTCAGCAGCACTCTGCCTCTTCCTCGTCCTCTGGAGGGGTGCAGCAGGGAAAGCAGCCTTAGGCTTCCACCATTTCCCACTCACTCCTCTCCTGTAGGGGGAAGATTACAGCATTTTCTCCGCAAGTGGAAGACTATTACAACGGACACTTGGGTTCTCAGTATTGTGGGAAAAGGCTACACCCTTCCCTTTCGGGAGTTCCCGCCCCTCATCCCGCCCCACCCATCTTATTGTTCAGAAGAACACCTCCTGTTGCTAGAACAGGAGGTACAAGTCCTCCTTTCAAAGGGCGCGGTAGAGTTGGTCCCAGAGCAGGAAAGGGGTCTAGGTTGTTACTCAAGGTATTTCCTGATTCCCAAGAAGGATGGTCGGTTGAGACCAATCCTGGACCTGAGGATCTTGAATTGGTTCCTCAAACAGGAAAAGTTCAAGATGCTGACCCTAGCTCAGGTGCTTTTGGCGTTGAACAAGGAAGATTGGATGGTGTCTGTCGACTTGCAGGATGCTTACTTTCATATCCCGATACTCAAGTCACACAGGAAGTATCTCCGGTTTATGGTGGGATCGCAGCACTATCAGTTTGCGGTCCTTCCGTTTGGTCTTACTTCAGCACCTCGAGTCTTCACGAAGGTGATGTCGGTGGTTGAGGCAGAGCTCAGAAGGAAGGGGATAGCAGTATTCCCTTACTTGGACGACTGGTTGATCAAAGCCAAGTCGCCGGAGCTTGTGTCGCATCATCTGCAGTCAACGACTCGGTTGTTGTTCGACCTGGGTTTTTCGGTGAACGAGCCCAAATCTCACCTGGAGCCCTCTCAGCGCCTCCTGTTCATAGGGGCAGTACTGGATACAACATTGAGTCGAGCCTTTCCTCCGCCTCAGCGGATTCAAGATATTCAGGAATTGGTTCCAATGTTTCGAAATGGAGCGGTAGTTCCAGTCCTCAAGGTCCTTCGTCTGCTCGGTCTGTTTGCCTCCTGCATTCTGTTGGTCACGCATGCTCGCTGGCACATGAGGGCTCTTCAGTGGTGCCTCCGAAGGCAGTGGTCTCTACACAAAGGAGATCTAGAAGGTGCTGTCAAGATCTCCAGAGATGCTGCTGTGGACTTGAAGTGGTGGATTGCGAGCAACAATCTTTCACAAGGAAAGCCGTTCGCGCAGTCGCCACCAGTGGCCACGGTCATAACGGATGCTTCCACTCTAGGGTGGGGAGCTCATCTGGGGGATCTGGAGATCAAAGGCCTTTGGTCTCCAGAGGAGCAGATGTTTCATATCAATCTGTTGGAGTTACGGGCTGTACGGCTGGCTCTCAAGGCCTTCCTCCCTTCCCTTAGTGGTCAGTCGGTACAGGTCCTGACGGACAATACTACCACGATGTGGTACATAAACAAACAGGGAGGAGTAGGGTCGTACCTTCTCTGCAGAGAAGCTCTTCGACTATGGTCCTGGGCAAAGGACCATCACATTTGCTTGGTAGCAAATCATCTGGCCGGGGTCTTGAATGTACGTGCGGACGGTCTCAGTCGCCAATTCTCGGCAGACCACGAGTGGCGTCTCCATCCAGATCAAGCCCGTTTGATCTTCCAAAGGTGGGGGTTTCCTCGGGTAGATCTGTTTGCCACTCGGGAGAACGCGCATTGTCCGTTATTCTGCAGCCTCCAGTATCCGATGCAGGGAGCGTTGGGGGACGCGTTTCAAATAACCTGGTGCGGCCAGTTGCTTTACGCGTTTCCTCCCATACCCTTGATTCCTCGAGTATTGAGGAAGATTCGCCAAGACCGGGCGCTAGTCATCTTAATAGCTCCGGATTGGCCAAGGAGGGTGTGGTACTCCGACCTTCTCCAACTCTCAATGTGCCCTCCGCTCCGTCTCCCTTTCAGGGCAGACCTCCTCTCGCAGTCGCAGGGGCAGGTTTTACACCCCAACCTCCAGAGTCTGCACCTACATGCCTGGAGATTGAACGGGGCAACCTGAGTTCCTCTCTCTCCCGCCTGATGTAGTGGATGTTATATTAGCGGCCAGGCGACACTCCACTAAATCTATCTACGCTAATAGGTGGTCTAAATTTGTTGCGTGGTGTGGAGAGAGGCAGATTGATCCCTTACATGCTCATCTATCGGACGTTTTGTCTTTTGCTCTGTCTCTAGCGCAGAAAGGTTGTGCAGTGGCTACCATTAAGGGTTATTTGTCGGCCTTGTCAGCCTTCAACCATCGTTATTTAAATCCCCTATTGTTATCAGATTCTTGAAAGGTCTTCTAAATAAATATCCTCCAAAACCATTTGTTATGCTGCAATGGGATTTGTCCCTGGTCCTGACTTTCCTTATGGGGTCCCCTTTCGAGCCTATGCATTCTTGCCCCTTAAGGTATTTGGTTATAAAAACAGTTTTTCTGGTAGCTATAACATCTGCAAGGAGAGTGAGTGAGTGAGTTGCAGGCCTTATCGGTAAAGCCCCCTTATACAACTTTTTATGGGGATAAGGTGGTGTTGAGGACCAAGGCTGCTTTCCTCCCGAAGGTTGTTTCACCCTTCCATTTGGCTCAGACAATTACTTTGTCCACGTTCTATCCTCCGCCTCATCCTTCTAAAGAGGAAGAAAGACTGCACCGTCTGGACCCAAAGAGGGCGTTGAGCTTCTTTATTGATAGAACAAAGGATTTTAGGCTGGAGGATCAGCTGTTCATCGGGTACGTGGGCAAGAGGAGAGGAAAGGCAGTCCACAAGAGAACACTCTCCAGGTGGGTGGTTCTTTGCATTAAAATCTGTTACTCTTTGGCAAAGAAGGACCCTCCTGAGGGCATTAGAGCTCATTCCACCAGAGCTAAGTCGGCCACTTCGGCCTTGGCCAGAGGTGTTCCTGTGGTTGACATCTGCAAGGCCGCAACTTGGTCGTCCCTTCACACTTTTGCGAAACATTACTGTTTGGACTCTGAGGTCAGAAGGGACGGCCATTTTGCACGGTCAGTGCTGCAGGATTTCTTGGTTTGACCATTTAGGCACCCGCCACCGGGCGTGGTACTGCTTTGGGACTCTATTCATGAGGTGAGGAATCCACAGGTAGTTGTATCCATCAGAAGAACGAGTTACTTACCTTCGGTAACGACTTTTCTGGTGGATACATTAGCTACCTGTGGATTCCTCTCAGTCCCACCCGCCTCCCCGTTGCCTTTCTGGTCTTACCAAGTAATCCTTGAGTGCGCTCCTCTTGGTCTTCAAGGTTGCAATAGATGTTGTATATATGGATACTTGTGTATATTTATCTGTATATATATATATATATATATATATCTTTGTGTACATACATGATTTGCATATATTTGTTCGTTATATTAAATTTACAGCTATTCATTGCAATATTGTGTATTTTACAAGGTTATGGGATGTTGCCTTGCTCTTTCATTGCATTGGGTTGTTGTTCTCATGCACGTAAAAAATGTTGGTACTGACGTCGGCACGTCGTCGAGGACCTCTTTTTGCCTGTATGACGTCAGACGGCGTCGCGTGGGCTAGAGTGACGTCCTCTTCGACGTGCAGAGACTAGGAAGAAGATTTCCATCGAATGCTGGCGCCATGGGAGTATTCATTAGGTGAGGAATCCACAGGTAGCTAATGTATCCACCAGAAAAGTCGTTACCGAAGGTAAGTAACTCGTTCGTTTGGGAGACAAAGTAATTCAATAATTAAAACTCGGTAGGTGAACGCGTATGTTAAGTGTTTTAAAACTTCACTGCCTGGGGTGGATCACTATGGATGAGGGTGTGGAGGATGATGTTACTGACATATAGTGTGTGGTAGGCCCTGAATAGGGACAGTCCACATTTGTTATGTTGATAAAATGAGGCTAAGGGGAGACAGGCACAGATGTTACCTATCGGACATATAGATTGGGCCGAGTGATGCCATATATATTGTAGATTATCTGAAGTGTGTGTACTGATAAGGGACGATTATGTCCAACCTATCCTGCAGATCATATGACAAGTGGTATGGGATATGACACAGGGGATCTAGTGTCCTGTGGAAGGCAGACTGACCCTTATGAGCAATGGATATGGCCGAAACATGTCAACTTAAAGACAGATAATTTGGGGGTGAATGAGTGATTGGGCTCTAACATCACCACCATGAGTTATTTTTAATTCTATCCAAGGTATGCTGGAATAAACATTAGGACTGTATACCCATTAAATAGTTTTAATAGTTATATGTTGCTTTCTGCATGTTGGTGGTGTTGTTTTGTTTCCCTTTCTATCATCCCTGATGTTGGCTTTCATGGGATGTGGAAGCAAAGCCCGATGATGAAGCATGCTGCGATCAGTGGGTGAGGGCATCTTTTAACAACTTTGTTGTTCCTGCTTTATAGGTAGAGCTTCTAAAAAAAATTGTTTTGTTGGGGCATCTACCGCGCTTTCTTGTCCTTTGTGTGAGAGTGATTCATTTTTGGGAGGTTGGACAAAGAATCTTTTTCCTTTCACCCCTCTCTTGTTTTGTATATAATTGCTCATCAATAGTCATAAGCACTGAATTGTTGTACCTGTATGTAGGATAATTCAATGATTTTGAGGAAGATTGCGCCAGATAAGAACCAGGATTACAGGTAAGTAACTTTTTCTTTTATGAGACTTAGGTGTACAGTCTTACTATGATTTGAGATTCAGTGTATTCAGATTCTGGTCACTTTGACACTTTCCCACTTGTCTTCTTGAATCATTTGCACCCTACAGTCCTACAGAAGTTTTGGTTAAACCTTGAAACTCTCAGGTGTGCATTGTGTTTATATTTGAGTTCCTACAGAAGAGGGGACTTGGAAGTTAACTGCCTTCGCCTACACCAATTTTGAGAGTAGGTGTGTACTCCGTAGAGAGCACTGTAAGTTCCTGCAGATTGTGGAATGCTTTGATATTCCACACATGCCAATATTCTGAAATCTGCTGTTCCCCTTAGCTATCCTAAATGGAGACACTTTAGATAATCCTCCAACAAAAATGTGCCGTTCTGTACTGCCATTCAAGCCTGACCCTAAAACGGTTTCTGTTAATAACTGGTCTGAGATTTAATATGTTCAGCAAAGGCTAGCCACACCTACCATTTGATTATACTTTGTAGTCTAATAGACTTGCCTTGGAGTCTGCCAACCCCATGTTCTGTTTAGGAAATACATTAACTTCTGCTTTGTTTCGTTCAACTTTTGGGTCATTTATAATAAGTTATAGAGATAAAGAAGAAGACTTCTCCATCATTTAACAAGTGCACTGACTTAGTATTTGGACTTTATTGTGCCTTTCTGCTTTGTAGCTCTGATTTTGCTCGGAAGTTAAATGTAAAGGTCCATATAACCGTGTATTTGTGCACCTTTCCATCCCTCTTTTGCTATCCACAGTGGGAAACCCCTAAACAAGAGACCCTTTAAGAATGCTCATTTAAAGCTACCCTATGAAAATGGTGTGTCTCTGAGACAGTATGCAATGTATGAAACAATTGCTTGCTAGTGTCAGTAAAGGATGCTAACATAGTACAGAAGAAGTCTTTACTTGTTTAGAAATGAAATGTTTACAGCATATTTGCATCATGAAACAAGATAATGTCAGAAATACCTTCCAAATATTTGATAAAAAATACCATTTCCTGAATTCTGTTAAGTTCAGCATTTAGAAAGGTGCATCATTGTTCATTTATCTCAGCCATGTGAAATTTGAATATCTTGGGAGTGTGATAGATTTATTTGGAGTACTCTTTTCACAATGCTTAGCATCATATTGCAAAACAAATTGGAAGTGTATGATTTAATAACTTTATCAAGAAAATGTTTTTGTTAGTGACCGTTGTCCAATGACTAATGGCTGGAGCATGGTCGGATCCTCATCCTTGAAAATTTGAGCATTGGCTTTACAGATTTCCTTTGTGCTTTTATATATTAAGAGGGTTTTTTTGAGGCTGGCAAACAAAGGGGAAAATAGTGTCTAGTTAAGTTAATTCCCTCTGTTTTGTTGTTAAGTTTTTGCCTATCATTTTGCCGACCTCTTTTTCTTTTCTATTATTCTATGTAATTTGTATAATAAGGGTCAAAATAAAAGTGAGAAGTGGCATATTTTACTAATGAGGGACCGAGAACAAATGTGTCCTGATGAAGTTTATGTATGCTACAGCAGCATGTGTGGTTGGCTGTATGGAGTGCAGTTTATTAACAAAGTGCAGCGTTAAAAGACTTCCTGAACTTTTTCTGACCTGTCATTTGTTTTTTCCATGATGGAATTCTTGGAACCGGATCCCAAAAGATTTGCTTTTACACTAGAAAAAGGCCCGCATCCCTGTCTGATTAAAGAGCCTTCAGGTTTAGCGTCTTGTAGGAAAATGTTGGTTCTGTAACAATCCCTATATTTTTGTGATTGCTGCCACCTTTATTGGGGAATTCACTGTAAGAGAATGGAGCATCACCACCACATTCTAAACTAGTCTCTCAAACCGTCCCGCTACATTTTCAGTGTCTCCCCTTCTATGTTTTGTTTGACAGATCTTCATGTTTTCCTTAATATCATACACTGCACTTACACCAGTGACAATTTATCAGCAACAGCTAGCATTGGTTATGTTTTCTGAGCTAATAGTGTAAACATGTATCATAGTGAAGTGTGACCATTGATAATATATATAACATCACTTAAAGAATCTATTTCCTCGAGAAAGGTTTGTTACAATTCATGGGTTTAGCAGGTAATGTGGAGGGGGGTATTTTACCAGGCCCCTGACCAGCGAGTTAAAGTATTGTTTCCAGGCTAATCTGAAAGGGGACCACAGCCCGCCTTACCACTTTGTGGATGTAGAAGTGTTTGGAGTAACTATTTTAAGCCTGGTAATTTATATTGTTATATATCAGGTGGTAGAACACAGCACCATGAGCCACACATTTTGAGTAGTTATTACTTATGTTCTATTCTGTACAAGAGTACTGTTGACATGTAGGTACAGTACAAGATATGAAATTGTGACTGTTTGAGCCTACAATCATTAGTGATGATTTTGATATATTTTATGCAATATTCAGGCCTTTCTTTATTTGTCCTGTTCACCACACTATCCGCCTCCCACTTCACTTCTGTCATCAGTAGTGATTTATAGCAACAATTACCATAGAGTGCGGTATCAGTGAAGTTTCTTTAATCTCCTATCCCTAGCCTTAGATAGCAAGCAGTGTGTTGGAGACTTTGAAGTGTTCAGAAATGCATCTTACTTCTGCCTGGCAGCTTCATACAATTATTCTATTGAACGAAAAGCATGTCATGATTTTATATTTCTTGATTATGGCTTTGAATATCCTGAATGTATTGTTAGTAAACAGGTCTCCCATATTTACACAGATAGTTTTCCTCTATTGTGTAACATCAGTGTCATCTTTCAGAAGTTAGAAATTCCCTACAGTGGAGCGTATGCTACATCAAAACATAGCTTTTTAGAAACTTGCTGGCAATGTTGCGATGCTTGTTATCAATTTTATGTCTACGTTGGGAGGGTTGAAGAGAGTCACTTAGATGAGATCACATCATAGATGAGAGTTCCAAGCAATCCCAGACCAGTGAGAATCAGCATACCATGAATTGTAGTTGTGCTTCTGAATAATGGCATTCCTTGTTGGGCATTTGGAGGCCACCCTTGTACCAGTCCATTGTCAGAGCTTTTGTCTGACCTAGCATTTCTTTCTGCCTCATGTCAATTGTGATAGGATGCTGTCCAGCACCGAGATGGCTGCATTGGATTATAGGCACGTACATCCTGCAACAAATAGAGGCAGCATGGTAAGACAGCCATCTTAGCCAGGGCCACTCTGGGAAGAGTGTGTTCTTATTGCACTTTTGATAGTGATTGGTTTGCCAGAATTTGCCTCACTCCACCATGCATTCCATTTATAATCAGATTGAAGAAGTGCATTAATCTTCAAGGCATTTTTTTTGTAGCTGATATTCAGTCTATATAGTGTTTCTGGGATCTATGAAATTTGCTGAAATTTTGTGTCCTTCCTGCTGAGATTGTGTTATTTTGTGAGGTCCAAGAATGTTTGGATTCTAAAGGAGAGCCTGCACTTCCTAGAGGGATGGAAACCTTGCAAGTTAAGAGTTATTCTGCATGGTGATAGTCTGCAGTGCCTACCTGTGTTCTGTAAGGAAGCCTCTCTGTGAACAGCCTTGTAAGTCCCTTTAGAGAAAATAAGCACCAAGACAAATTATTATGGTTCCTGAAAAATACTGAATGTTGGTGCCTCTGCCTCAAAACATCATTGTATAAGCACACAACATCCTAGAATTTAGTCGGAGAACAACTCATTATGGAGGTTGTAGGAAGTTGGCTCTGTATGTGCTATTTCAAAGTAAGGAATAGCATGCACAGAGTCCAAGGGTTCCCCTTAGAGGTAAAATAGTGGTAAAAATAGATAATACTAATGCTCTATTTTGTGGTAGTGTGGTCGAGCAGTAGGCTTATCCAAGGAGTAGTGTTAAGCATTTGTTGTACATACACATAGACAATAAATGAGGTACACACACTCAGAGACAAATCCAGCCAATAGGTTTTGTTATAGAAAAATATATTTTCTTAGTTTATTTTAAGAACCACAGGTTCAAATTTAACATGTAATATCTTGTTTGAAAGGTATTGCAGGTAAGTACATTAGGAACTTTGAATCATTTCAATAGCATGTATACTTTTCAAGTTATTCACAAATAGCTATTTAAAAAGTGGACACTTAGTGCAATTTTCACAGTTCCTGGGGGAGGTAAGTTTTTGTTAGTTTTACCAGGTAAGTAAGACACTTACAGGGTTCAGTTCTTGGTCCAAGGTAGCCCACCGTTGGGGGTTCAGAGCAACCCCAAAGTCACCACACCAGCAGCTCAGGGCCGGTCAGGTGCAGAGTTCAAAGTGGTGCCCAAAACGCATAGGCTAGAATGGAGAGAAGGGGGTGCCCCGGTTCCGGTCTGCTTGCAGGTAAGTACCCGCGTCTTCGGAGGGCAGACCAGGGGGGTTTTGTAGGGCACCGGGGGGGACACAAGCCCACACAGAAATTTCACCCTCAGCGGCGCGGGGGAGGCCGGGTGCAGTGTTAGAACAAGCGTCGGGTTCGCAATGTTAGTCAATGAGAGATCAAGGGATCTCTTCAGCGCTGCAGGCAGGCAAGGGGGGGCTTCCTCGGGGAAACCTCCACTTGGGCAAGGGAGAGGGACTCCTGGGGGTCACTTCTGCAGTGAAAGTCCGGTCCTTCAGGTCCTGGGGGCTGCGGGTGCAGGGTCTTTTCCAGGCGTCGGGACTTAGGTTTCAGAGAGTCGCGGTCAGGGGAAGCCTCGGGATTCCCTCTGCAGGCGGCGCTGTGGGGGCTCAGGGGGGACAGGTTTTGGTACTCACAGTCGTAGAGTAGTCCGGGGGTCCTCCCTGAGGTGTTGGTTCTCCACCAGCCGAGTCGGGGTCGCCGGGTGCAGTGTTGCAAGTCTCACGCTTCTTGCGGGGAGTTGCAGGGTTCTTTAAAGCTGCTTCTTGAAACAAAGTTGCAGTCTTTTTGGAGCAGGTCCGCTGTCCTCGGGAGTTTCTTGTCGTCGTCGAAGCAGGGCAGTGCTCAGAGGATTCAGAGGTCGCTGGTCCCTTTGGAAGGCGTCGCTGGAGCAGAGTTCTTTGGAAGGCAGGAGACAGGCCGGTGAGTTTCTGGAGCCAAGGCAGTTGTTGTCTTCTGGTCTTCCTCTGCAGGGGTTTTCAGCTGGGCAGTCCTTCTTGTTGTTGTTGCAGAAATCTGATTTTCTAGGGTTCAGGGTAGCCCTTAAATACTAAATTTAAGGGCGTGTTTAGGTCTGGGGGGTTAGTAGCCAATGGCTACTAGCCCCGAGGGTGGGTACACCCTCTTTGTGCCTCCTCCCAAGGGGAGGGGGTCACAATCCTAACCCTATTGGGGGAATCCTCCATCTGCAAGATGGAGGATTTCTAGAAGTTAGAGTCACCTCAGCTCAGGACACCTTAGGGGCTGTCCTGACTGGCCAGTGACTCCTCCTTGTTGCTTTCTTTGTTCCCTCCAGCCTTGCCGCCAAAAGTGGGGGCCGTGGCCGGAGGGGGCGGGCAACTCCACTAAGCTGGAGTGCCCTGCTGGGCTGTGACAAAGGGGTGAGCCTTTGAGGCTCACCGCCAGGTGTCACAGCTCCTGCCTGGGGGAGGTGTTAGCATCTCCACCCAGTGCAGGCTTTGTTACTGGCCTCAGAGTGACAAAGGCACTCTCCCCATGGGGCCAGCAACATGTCTCTAGTGTGGCAGGCTGCTGGAACTAGTCAGCCTACACAGACAGTCGGTTAAGTTTCAGGGGGCACCTCTAAGGTGCCCTCTGGGGTGTATTTTGCAATAAAATGTACACTGGCATCAGTGTGCATTTATTGTGCTGAGAAGTTTGATACCAAACTTCCCAGTTTTCAGTGTAGCCATTATGGTGCTGTGGAGTTCGTGTTTGACAAACTCCCAGACCATATACTCTTATGGCTACCCTGCACTTACAATGTCTAAGGTTTTGTTTAGACACTGTAGGGGTACCATGCTCATGCACTGGTACCCTCACCTATGGTATAGTGCACCCTGCCTTAGGGCTGTAAGGCCTGCTAGAGGGGTGACTGACCTATACTTGCATAGGCAGTGAGAGGCTGGCATGGCACCCTGAGGGGAGTGCCATGTCGACTTACTCGTTTGGTTCTCACTAGCACACACAAGCTGGCAAGCAGTGTGTCTGTGCTGAGTGAGAGGTCTCGAGGGTGGCATAAGACATGCTGCAGCCCTTAGAGACCTTCCTTGGCATCAGGGCCCTTGGTACTAGAAGTACCAGTTACAAGGGACTTATCTGGATGCCAGGGACTGCCAATTGTGGATACAAAAGTACAGGTTAGGGAAAGAACACTGGTGCTGGGGCCTGGTTAGCAGGCCTCAGCACACTTTCAATTGTAAACATAGCATCAGCAAAGGCAAAAAGTCAGGGGGCAACCATGCCAAGGAGGCATTTCCTTACAGAGGTTGAGCCTGAATCTCTTCAGGTTTCCAGTATTTCTGATGGATCCTTCTAAATGCAGATTTCTCGACTCTTGAGTTCCCTTGATACTGGACTGGATCCAAGACATTTCATAGCATTAGCTCCAGTGTGTTAGCAGATAGGGAAACTGGAATCCACATCAACCTCGTTCCACCTCTGAAAGTGACAGTGCAGAGCTGTGTATAGCTGTCACCCCAACGGAACTTATCAGTTCCTTCTTTTCTGCTCCCTTTATGGATCCAGAGCTCCAATCGTTTCCTCTGACACCAGATTTACAGAATAGTCAATGTGTTAGGGTAATGTCCCCAACAAAAAAAAAGAAGCTTTAAGCTGTGATGTGACTTCTGAAAGCAGATGTCAGTCCTGGATCCACACAATGTTTGTCTGTGGTGTCTAGGGTCAGAACTTGCGACAAATTTTCCCTGATGCACCTGAAGGCGATCAAAGAGCGGTAATAAAAGCTATATGTTGCTGAACACAAAAAGCAAGGTAGGTCATGCTGTGGACCTGTTTCCGCATCAAGTACCGGGCCTGCTCCTGTGCAGGTATTGTCCTGGTCTGCATCTTTCAGGAAATAGAAGTTAAATGACAAGTTCCACCTGAAGAATTCCTAGCAGAGCCTGCCCTTATTATAAGTTGCGAAGTCTGCACTCCAAGAACCCAACTCCACAGCCATTGCCCAACTCAGATTGTGTTCAAAGACTGGTCTTGGTGTATCCTGAATGGCCGGGGCTGTTGTTGCCCTCCTAAAACAGCCCTTTAGGGAGACTATGCTGCAGCTTTTCAGGTGATGCCAGTGTGTTTAAACCCCATTGAGCTGCAGGACCCCCATTAGGACTCTTTACTCGTGGGCCTGACCTCACCATCAACTGACCCCGTCGGGCCTCCGCCTGGCTACCTGCCAGTGCTGGCCCATGATTCAGCTTCTTTGCTAGGGCCTCTATGGTTCTGACCATTGAGGCCCCAGGAAATTAGTAGTAGAGACATGGACCATCAGTTCCAACTCCAGTGACACCCATATCAGATATGAATCCAACACCCATTTCTTTCAGTCCATACCAAGCCTGTGCCTTGCTGTGAGTTTACCAAGGTGCAGCTTCTAGCTATGAATGACCCCCAACCTCTTCCTCACCATCAATACTATTGCAGGCTGTAAGCCTTGTATGGATCAGATTCTGAGCCCATTTAAGGACTCAAAAATGTTACACGCCATGAAGATAAGACAGCAGACCGTTTGCTACTCCATCATTACACTGTTACTGGCCTTTGCTTAAATTTAGAGAATGCCACAGAGGAGAGTTCCTCTTTCGCACTATTATCCAGCAGAGAAGCAGATGTGGTTGACCTACAGTTACCTGCCATAGAGACTAATAGAAACTTACTAAAATAAATTTTGCAGTCTGGGTCTCTTATTTCAGACCACATATTTTGTTGGGACCCTGATGGAAAATGTGACTGTACCTTGTTCTAAGCGGTGGTTATCGGTCTCAGCAAGTCACCCAGTGGTTAAATGCCATAAACTTACTCACAAGAAATCCAGACTTTTTTTTTTTTTTTTTTTTAACTCTGCACCGACTCTTGAAATCGGGGTGGCTCAGGCTTCCACCAGCAAAGTTAATTCCAACATGTGTCCTACTGCTCCTCCATACATAGTCAAAACACATTGTTGCATTTGGCAAAAGAGTCTTTTCTCCTGGCAGTTTGGCATTAAGAGCCCAGAATGCTTTCTGCCTTGTAGGCTGCTACACAGTTGCTTATACGACATAGTCAGTGAGATCTTACCGCCCATCCCTGATGAAGTGGGAAGGCCTTCACGTAGACTGTTCAAGGTGAACAGCAAGTGGCAAAATATCTTTTAAGGGCTGATCTGGATATGATATGAGTGTGTGGGCTGTGCCATGAGCATGATTGTTGTGATCCAAAGACCTACCTCGATGTGTGCCACATACTTATACTTATTAGGTCAACCAGTTATCCCTTATGAACATGCCAGTTGATGGTTGCTGGGTTTTTCAAAGGGAAAGTTGATTTTGTGTTGGAGTGCATCAGCAACAGCCATGCCCCAGCTTAGCTTGCTCCTTCGGCTTGCTATCTGCAGCCCTTCAATTTCACAAACAGTACTGTAATTCGGAGGATGCTCTAGAAATCTTGCCTATTTCTTGAGCTAATCCTCGGAGTCTTTACAGTGCCAACTCGGGTATAATCATGGCTCAAGAGGATGTGGCGGTGGCGGCAAAGGAAGTGGAGGCCACTGGGGACAAGAATCCTCTCCTTCCTCCAAGGCTACAACTGTGACCAAGCCATTTTACTTCCCCCTCCTATGGCCATGTATGACTGGTAGGAGGCAGCGTTTGTGTTTTCTTCTTTCCCTGCATAAGTAATATAGGTTCAGATTTGTGGGTGCTGCAGATAGTTCAAAAAGATTATCCCCTTTACTTCAAATCAGTACCCCCCTCTTTTTCCAACTGTTTTTGTGAAGACTTCAGCAAATCACAGTACTATTCTATTGCAGCAAGTGCAGTCGCTCCTGGCCAAAAGAACCATAGAGGAAGTCCTAAGGTGGAGAAGGGCAAGGGGTGCTACCCACATTATTTTCTACTCCCAAAAAAAGTCGAAGGGCTAGCACAGATTCTGAACCTTTTGGCTTTTGAACGCCTTTGTAGAGCCGGACAAGATCAAGATGTTGACACTGGTCCATCTTCTTTCCCCCATGAATCCATGATACTGGATGGTGTCCTTGGACTTGCAGGATGCGTACGCTTCTGTGCTCATCCTACAGTCCACAGATGCTTTCTGTGGTTCCTGGTACGGTTGGAGCACTTCCAATTTATTGTTCTACATTTTAGACTCGCCGTTGCACTTAGGGTGTTTACACAGGTGATAGTGGGGGGATCACATTTCAACTTCACAGATCGGGTAACATGTATTTCCATACCTCCGCAACTGGCAGCAGAAGGAGGGTACACCACTGTCCATTGTGGAGCACCTACAGACAGTGGTCACCCAACTGTCATTACTGCAGATTTTCATCAATGAATCAAATCCCATGTTCAGTCTGTGCAAAGGATTCCCTTCATACGGGCTATCCTGAATATGGTGGAGTAGAATGCCTCTCTGATTTGATATTTCGGCTTACTCCTGTGTCCCAGTACCAAAAGTTCTGAGGCTTCTTGGCCTCCTGCATCCTCCTAGACCCACATGCCTATTGGCACATTCGGTGTAACCTATAACTTCAGTGGGCTCAGCACTGGGGCAGCCATTTGGACGGTGTCTGCATATTGAAGGAGGCAGTCTGGGGTGTTTAGTGGTGGCTGTCAGTCACTAATCTGATGTATGGCAGACTGCTTTCCATTGGGAGCTCACAGTAGTGACATGCGCATTGTGTGGGCCACTCATCTAGGAAAAGTGCAGATCAGGGGCCGTTGTCCTTGAATAAGCAAAGGCACCACAATCACCTGCTGGAGCTTCATGCCTTTTGGTTGACTCTAGTCCTTTCAGCCATCTATCAAGGGAAAGCTGATTCAGGTCTCAACAAACAACACAACCATCATGTTGTACTGCAACTAGCTGGGTGGTGTGGAGTCCAGGATCTTGTACCTGGAGGGAGTGCGCTTCTGAATGTCGGTGGACCTTCAAGGAATCACCTGACAGTATATCATTTGGTCAACTTGATGAAAGCCAGGGCAGATGAGCTCTGCAGATATCGGCTGGAGTATTTCAAATGATATATTCATCTGTAGGTGACACGAGGCATTCTCCCCTGGCGGGGCATGTCTTGATTGGCTCTTTTTCCACAGCTGAGAACACTGTGTCAAGATTAATGTGCTATGGAGTTTTCGCCATGAGGTTCCTGGTGATACTCATTCCACCTGCGGTGGACGGGGGCATCTTGTACGCCTTCCCACATTTACCTCTCTGGTATCAGATTCTAAATAAGATCATGACAGACTGAGCTCAGCTCATCCTAACAGCTTTGGATTGAGCCTGGAGAGTGTGGTCCCCAAACTCCTGAGCCTGAGTGGTTCCAACCTTATCAGTTTACCTTTTCAAGAGGACCTACTGTCTCAACAACAGGACAGTGTTCTGCATCTATATCTCCATATCCTACACCTACATTCTTGGAGATTGGCACAGATTGAGCAGATTTGATTTCTCTATTGAAGTAATGGATGTTATTCTTGTGATTAGGCACCCTTCTATCATATATGTTTATTCCGTCATTGGGGGAATTTGGGTCATGGTTCAGCTGTCACTAAGTTGACCAACTGCAGGTCAAACTGTCAGATGTTTAGGTATTTTTTCTTTCACTGGCCCAACCGGCTTTGAGGTGGTCACTTAAACGTTTATCAGCTCTTTTGGCATTATCACTTTTGCCTGATAAACCGCTGTTATTCAAGTCACCATTGTGATGCATTTTTTGAACGGTGTCATATACTTTTCTTCCTTTTTTTTCACACAGCTTTTTTCTTCTAAGGAGAAGTGAATGTTTCACCGGCAGGACCTTGTAAGAATTCTCAGCTTTTATCTCAAACACATGGTAGAGCAATTGAGGGATGACCAGCTTTTTGTCATATTTGCTGATGCCAATTAGGGTAAGGTAGTCTAGAGCCGATCCTCGTCCAGACGCAACATTCTGTGCAAAAAAGACATTCCGTGCCATGGTCACAAAAGAGCCACACTTGGCCAAAAAGATCCTTGAACCCATTGTACCAGAGTCAAGACTGCCAACATAGTGCTAACGGGAGGTGTTCTGGTATTGGACTTATGCCAGGCTGCTTCTTGCATTTATGTACACACCTTCCTTCACCAGGCATTACTGTCTTGAAAATCAATTCCACAGAGAGGGTCTTCTCTCGCTTTCAATCCTGCAAAACCTTCTGGTCTAAGTCCATTTCTCATGCCAACACCGTTTAGAAAGTACAGCTTTGGTACCTATTCAAATCATGAGGAATTTGTGGGTAAAAGTATCCATCGGAAAGCCAAAATTATTTTCTTTCATAACATTCTTTTTGGTGGACATCTAACGGCAGATTCCTCACATCCCTACCTCCTCCGCATTCTGTGAAGTGGACTTTTGGACTTCTAGAAAGGTCCCAAGTTAGACCTCGCACCCTGTCGTGCTTCTAGTTTGTGTGGGATGATCCAAGTCTTAGGGTGTGGAAGTACTCAAAGATAAACTGACGTAATCATGCTGGTGTGGACCCTATTTATATGCCTCCACACTGCCACTCCCTGAGCTGTAAAAAATGATTTGAAGAATAAAGAAAGAAGAAGGAAACGGATAGTACCTAGAGTGGTCCCTTTAAGTCTCTAATCTGGATTCTTTCGATATAGTTAGCGATCTCAAGTCTTTGGATAGGAGGTTATTTCTAAACTTCAGGCACATTCCTTTCAAGGGTTGATTAATATTTCCTATAAGAACAAATTTGACATTTTGCACTATTTTTTAGTTCCACTACTGTAGTTATTTATTTCTTCGTGGTCTCCTCTTCAGTTCTCTTGTGATGATTTTGGTTCCCTACCTTTGGAAGACATGCCATTCTTTCAATATGCCACTTTCATCCTAGTTGCAGTTTCAGTCATGGACCACCTCTTTATTATTTAACAACCCCTTAAGGCTGTCAAAAATAGATGCTGGAAGAATGGATATTGTGGATGCTGCGGCACCTCCAGAAATAACTATGCAAGAGTTTAGAAGGTGAAGGAACAATATTGTCTTAATTTTGCCACATTTACTGTGCATTCAAAGACGGAGGTCAAATGCCTTTAGACAAATTGCTGTTTATTTGTTTAACATGGAGATTGGTGTTTACTTTTCATTCTCTGAAGAGAAAGTGAAAGCATTTTGTAAATTGAATTATGTGGCAATCTTGCTGGAGCAAACGGGGCGTGAAAGGAAAGGCTGTAGGTTGTCAATTTTTTTCTAAAACAACATTTAACTACCTTCAATGGTATGTTTCAAAATCTATCAGCAGTTAAGAAACCACAAATGAAGCATTTTTTGTAATTCTAAAGTGTGCTAATAACAAGCATTTTTAACAGAATCAAATCAAAACTATATTTAGTTATATTCAAATGCCAATTATTCGCTGGAACCCGATTTTCACACATTTTCGTTTTTGCGCTATAGAGTTTTAATAGCAAATGCATGGCCATTTCACTGAAAAATGTGCTGTCTGTACATGGTCGTGCACTACCACACTATGCTTTAGTAATCTGTTTGTGAAAGTTTGCTCTAGAATTCACACCAGCTGGCTATATACCACACCTTTACCACTTTTCTGCTCAGGTGACTTGGGTGATGTAGCATTGATTGCAGCACACCATCTTTGAAAATTGTTCCTGCTCCACTGCTTCAATATGAATTTAATTGACTAATTTTTACGGAAGCCTTTGTGGTTATACCCACTTGCAAAGGCAATTCCAAACCACTTTTGAAAGAGGGAGACCAAGAAATAAAAGTACCAGAATAACACAAACATATTTTCTCAACTTTTGCTGTTGTGAAGAAGCAGTGAGGATCTACTGCCACATAATACAACTTTGTTACCGATCATCAAGGACCAATCTGTCTTTCTGTGGCAGGCTACTCTGTCACA
This sequence comes from Pleurodeles waltl, assembly GCF_031143425.1. Classification (NCBI taxonomy): domain Eukaryota; kingdom Metazoa; phylum Chordata; class Amphibia; order Caudata; family Salamandridae; genus Pleurodeles; species Pleurodeles waltl. The sequence continues at coordinate 763,363,192 of NC_090448.1, read as the reverse complement.
CTGGAGTCCACACTGTATTTCGAATGAGGAAGTATTTTTTTCTGTTGTCATCAAGCTCACATCAATTATTTTAAGGCTGCAATGTTTTCAGCAAATTTTGGATTTTCTGAATTTTCAACATATTCAATTTTGTATTGCATACTTTGCTGATTGCAACAAACATCTTTATTAAGCCACACTGAGAAACTCTCTTTTATAAGTGATAGTACATCACACATGAAATGCGAAATATACAAATAAAATAATATTGAGAATGCTGCATGTGCATTTTACTGCTTCTCTCCACACTGGATAACGATCCACCTTCCATCGTTTTTTTTGCCATATTTAGCCTCTCGTGAGTTTAAAATTTAACCCTGATGATGCTTGCATCCGACAAGGATGAATGAGTGAAATGCTGTTGTCTACAGAAGGAAAATAAATCCTACACGTTTAAATTAATTTTCAACAAGACACCAATGAAAAGTTCTTTGTGATAAAAGTATGTATAGGCTGGTGTCATTTTTCTTTACATTACAAAGTTTTGAAAGAAACGCTCTTTAGAGTCTGGTATGTTGAATGTTAGTGTCTTGTGAGACATCATTGTAATACATATGTTTTGTGTAATGGAAGTTCTGTGGGTCTTTTTCTTCTGGGCAAGCTCCGATTACAAAACTCCTGCGTTGTGTACAGAAAATTACATGATATTAAGCTACAGGAGCTATTTTCCGATTTCTCAATGTGGGTGGTCGCAGATGGTTGCCACAACTCCTGTTGAGAAACCTTCCATACATGTTGAAAAAGATGCAGCTCGAGTAGAAAATCTACTCAAGCTGAAGAAAAGAAGCAGCACCCTCTTGCGCTGCACGTGGTGCTGTTCGAGCTGATTTTGCAGCGCAGGACAAACACCCAGAGCTAAAAATCAATACGAATGACCCGATTTAACACACTCCGCAGCTTTGCGGAACTCCGCGTAGTTGGAGTTTTTTGGTCACTTAGCAGAGTTCCGCTACGCCCAGGCCCTGAAACAACCAACATGTTTATGTCCATATCTAAGGGAAGCGTCCTCCTAGCTGTGGTAGACGTGGATGAGTTACAAGAATAAGAATCGCTCTACGTGTCCTGCACTGAAGTTGTTGGAGCACTTATTAATACGAACAGTGTAGTACTCCTTGTTTGCCTTTGAATTTCTGTGAGTATGTTTTCTGGTTTTCTTTTTTTTTTTCCTTTCTTTTTTTTTTGTTTGTTTCTCAGAGCGGTCCATTGAAAGATAAAATATCTAGCAGAGTTTCAGATACTTTTGTTTTTAGATAATGCTTGGATGGATAGACGAACACTGGGGACAAAGGTGCATACTGGAGCCTTGAAGCAGGACAGGTATCTCATAAGGTTTCCAACTGATATTAAGTTTGCAGTTTTTCTGCATCATGAACTTCTGATTTTGCTAAAGAAACACTATACTTGAATTTTCAAGTTCAGCGGTTCCAAGAGAATGCCCTCTGTTCAGGTTAAAGCACACATCCTACCATCCACCAAAGAAAGTGTCAGCACAATCTAGTTGTAGTGGGAAGTTAATCATAGTTATGCTATTGGTATTTAAATGTTTTGAAACTGGATGTTATGCAAGTGATATGTTCTTAAATTTGTTTGCCAGGCTTTTGGGAATTTCTTGTTTTATGGTTACTAGGACTTATCTCGTAAGAAACCTTGCATCTCTCGCTCTTTGAAAAGGTACTTTGGGTGTATGGAAACTGTCTAGGTCATGGGTATGAATCCCAATTGGAAAGAATTTCCCAGTTGCTCAATAACTAAAATTGAATTTTTTTAAATTCTGTTTCCAAAAAAGATGATGAAAATAAGTATGGATCCTTAACAGGAGCAACTATCATAATGCACTAGATCCCATACTAACAATAAAAGTGAAAGCTAGGAGTAAGGTTTTACTTACAATGTGCTGGGAGTTGCAGTTCGAGCATACAACAAGCTAGAGTGTAGGAGAACACTCTGATGAGATTGTGAGCATATCGCTCTGGAAATATACAAGTCACAGACAATCCCTCACCAAAACCATAGTGAACGAGCGGAAAATAGTTAAGTCACAACATGTAAAATCTAGGGGTGGGTGAAATATTCCGTCCCACCAGCGTAATTGGCAGAATTTTGGCCACTCCACATAACTCTTTACTGCCGAGTTCTTCAAAAATTCCGCCAATTGCCATATGGTGTGATTTTTCTCCTGCAAGGCTTCAGAATATGCAGGCTGGCTAGTGCGAGCACGATTTGGCGTCCCGCAGTGTGATTTTCTAACATGGGCGTTCACCAGCATTCACGTTTAGAGGGCTGGGGTTCGAGTAGATTTGCTGTTGCTTGAGTATATGTTCTACCTGCAACATCAATTTGAAAGGCCATGCGCTCTTCTGCAATGCATGGTGCAGTTTGTGCTTATTTTCAAAGTTCGCACTACCAGCATTATATTTTAGCACAAGCAGCATATTTTTCAGCCATTGGCGGGACTCCCCGGAATCTTGCAAGAGTTTTCCTGTAACTTCCCAGAATTCCAAGGAGTGAAACTCTGTGGGTTCCACCAATCCTAGCCAAATCACATCTGTACGACTGATATGTCAAGTGTGCCCCTTGCAGGAGTGAGAGTAATGGTAGCCAAAAGCAAATTTTTCTGTACTTCCTTGCTTACAAAGATACTTGCGGCTAACTAGAAGTGCACAAAACCTTATTTTCATGCCTGCAGTCTTTGCATTATTTACAGTTTTTTTTTTTTTTACTTTGGCAAAGTTTGCAACAGACCAATTTCTCTGCATGGCAAGATAATTTCATGCTTATGGGACCCAGCCAGGCAAAACGCAATCTGTAAAGTGCATCTCACTTCCATATTGACATTGTGGAGAAGAACACTACTCTTGTCATTCCGAGGGTCTCTGTGATGTCAAAACGGACTGAGTTCAGCACAAATTATGCATGACCAATGATTTGTCCCATCACCAATTTCTCCAGGTAGAACTTGAAGATGTTTTCACAGATTAAAGACATGGAAAGAGTGGAAACTACTAGTATTTACTTTACCTGTGTGTACCATGTTACCCCTCATTATGTCATTTGAAACTCTGTCTTTGCCGCTAAAACAGAACAACTAAAAATTGCCTAAGCTAAGACCCCCACCTATAACAGTAGAGAGGATGGAGAAATGTCTATTCATGTCATCAAGCGAGACTACACAAAGCAACATTGATTTCGACATATCCTGCAACTGAAATGACTTATGCAGAAACTGTAATATTGCATGCATCAATGTATTTAGATTGGCAATACTTGGCTGACCTGAGCTAAAGATCAAGTTTCTCTTATTGTATTGGCTTTGCAAATTCAGATACACCACCAGTGACCCACTGCTACTTGGGAATGAGAGTGCTTTGTATATTGGCCTACCAAAACTCCTTAATCAGGCATTCCTCCACCTACATGGACCAGTCGCCATTCTAAATAGTTGTAAAAGGGAGAAGAGCAGAGGCCCCCAAAACTTAACTTTGTAGGCATGAATTACTCATTAAGTGTGCAAAGACAGCAACTAGGGTATTATTTACAATTTGTGATTTATTGTACCATCATCTCTAATTATTTACATTATTGTACAAAATCTGTTTATTGCCCATCCAGGTTCTATCAAATCGATGTTTTATTTTCTCAAGAGGCATTTATTGCCAGGAGTGAGATGTCTGTATTTTGTTTTTCGTCTAATAAATAGTTTAGGACTGGTGATGCCTTTTCAGATGACGGCTGTTTCTTGTCGCCAGGAAGCCGTTTTGTTGCAGCTTCTTCGTGAATTGTCAACTGAAGCAAATTTGCCCCCACTCTATTGTAGCGTTTATCCCAATGGGCAACTTTGTCTGCTGTGAATTATAGATATTGTGTGACTCCAATTCTGAAACCGCATTTGTATGGATAATAGCATAATGACAAGCTGAAACAAAGTTTGTAGGAGGGTCCAATTTCACCATTAGGTATTGCCTCATTTAGAAGTGACAGCAATGTAACCAAGTGTCTCCAACCTTTTCTGTAGTGAGGGCTACTTCTGCTCATCGAAGATCACTGTGAGCTACAGAAGGCTAAGCAGCTTGTGCATTAATACTAGACACCCGTCTGTCTTGAATTCTATTGTCCATAGATCCAGATACTTTGTTTTGAACAAAATACTTTGACTAGGGGTGCTATTTATGAACATGTGTATGCATAGGATGTATATGTATGGGTGACTGAGAGTCTGAGTCGTATGTAGCTGTGGGGCAGTATATACTTTGTGCCTCATGTGGTACCTTTACAAGTGTAACCCAAACATAGAACCAGTTTTTTAGGTCGAGCCTAGACACCACGCATGTACTGTCTGTAAGACCTGTTGGATGGAGTATGGTACTTTGCTCCCGCCTGCTGCTTACCATAGGTTGAAGGAAGGACAGCTTTCTTAGTGGCAATAACATCTGCCAGGAGGGTGAGCGAGATGCAGGCTCTTTCATCCAAGCCACCGTATCTCACTATGTTTTCAGACAAGGTGGTTCTCTGAACTTGTGCCTCTTCCCTCCCCAAGGTGGTGACCCCATTTCATCAGGTTCAGAACATCACCCTGCCCACCATCTTTGCTCCATCGCATCCCTCTAAAGAAGAAGAGCGACTCCACCGGCTGGATCCAGAAAGAACGTTATCATTCTACCTTGACCACAAAAAAAGTTCCAGGTGGTTGAGCAACTCTTAGTGGGGTACGTTGGAGCAAAGAATGGTCAGGCAGTGCAGAAATAAACCATTTCGCACTGGGTCGTTCTCTGCATCACGATCTGCTACGCATTGGCCAGGAAGCAGCTTCCTGAGGGCTCGAGACCTCATTCTACCAGGGGCAAAGCTGCTACCATTGCGCTAGCTCGGACGTTCCAGTCCTGGGTATCTGTCAGGCAGAAACGTAGGCATCCTTGCACACGTTTGCAAAACATTACTACCTGGACAATCGGGTACGGAGAGATGGACCCTTTGCCCATTTGGTCCTACAGGACATTTTAGTGTATGTAAAGGTATCTACAGCCCACCGCCAGGAGGTTATGGCTTGGGTATCTGTTCTAAGGTAAGGAATCTGCAGCTAGAAGTCTCTATCAGAAAAAAAATAGGTTACTTACGAGGGGTGTGGAATTTATTAAAATATCTACTTGTCCATGGGGCAGGTTGCTTCATAAATCTACTTGTCCTGTAAAAAAATCTACTTGTCTCTTTGGTGCCATGTAGTGCAGCAACAAATTATGGCAGAAAACTCATTATGTATGAGCTCTGATAATAGCCTCTCTGATTATGCCACGGCTACTACTATAGTAGGGCTTGAATACTTGCAATTTCAATCGCTACTCTAGCAATTTCCTTATTTTGCCACCTTTCCGCAGATCAACATACTGGGGCTGGAGGAAGCAGTAAACAATAGCTCCAGGGCTGGCGTGCCTTTGAGTCTGCAAACCTACTAACTTGCATGTTTCAAGGATTTCACCAGCTCTTCTCTAATCTAGTCCCAAAATGAGAAAGGTTGGAAATTTAATCCTGACAATGGCAGAAGTAGAAGTTCTTCCAGTATTGAGAAGAGGTGCTTGGAGGGAAAGTGAACTTGTAAAAGCTCAATGGATTTTCACACAAGCAAATTTACACATGCATATTTGCTCTTGCTAAAATCAGTGGCGGCCGGCAGCTTTAGGAGGGAGGTGGGGCGGGCGGGAGGGGCACACACACTCATTCTTACACACACAGACACACACGCACGCACGCAAGCACATCCATTAACAACACTCATACCATTCAAACATGCACGCACGCACCAAACATTCATTTTAAAACATCACACACACTCATTCTTTCACACACACACGCACGCACATCCATTAACAACATTCATACCATTCAAACATGCACGCACGCACCAAACATTCATTTTAAAACATCACACACACTCATTCTTTCACACACGCACGCACATCCATTAACAACATTCATATCATTCAAACATGCACGCACGCACCAAACATTGAATTAGAAACATCGCACACATACACACACACTTACCTTCGGCCTCCAGGTCCCAGGAGGGTAGGGACTGCTGCCTTCCCTCATTGGCTGACCTTAGGTCAGCCAATGAGGGAAGGCAGCAGTCCCAGCCTCATCACAGAGTGGGATGGGGTCAGTGAGACTGCTGACGCCACCCCCCTCTGTGACAAAGTGTCACTGATTGACACTCACCCAGGGCACTTCAGGGCTTAAACTGAAGCGCCCAGGGAGAGTGTCAATTGGTGACGCTTTCCTCGTCACCCAGGGGAGGGCCTCGAGGCACCTTTGCTGGGCTGAGGAGGTCACACCCATAGGAGCTGTGACCTCCTCAGCCCAGCAAAGTTCAGCTCAGGCAGCCAGGAGTCTGCGCAAATCGCGCATGTCTGCTCCTGGCTGCCTGACCTGAACATGAAGAGTGTCTGTTAGGCTGACCTTTGTTCAGCCTGACAGACACTCTTCATGGGGGGGGGCAAAAGGTGGGGAAGCGTGGCCCCTCCGCCCTAAAGGACGGGCTGCCACTGGCTAAAATATAGTTCACAAATATTTTCTAGGATTGTACGATTTCCTGGTCTATTTCTGTAAGTTCTTGTGAATTCCTGAAAGCCACTTATTCAAAGACATATACCATGGCACTTTTGTGACTTTCTTTAAGAATTTGGTCCCTAATTAGGTCTGGCATTAACAAAGACATTTTGTTTTTATTAAACTTCTATTTCTCTCTCTATTAATCACTGTTTTTACTGTGATTGATAACATTCTGCTCGTCCACAAGGAGCATATTGTCACAAAGTAGTTTTGTTCAGTGCCATGAACTACTGTGGCAATCAGTGGTGTAACGAAACTGGAGGGCCCCCCTGCAATGAACATGGAGACCCTCCCCTCCAGACTCACTCAAGGCAGGTGCTGTGCTGAGGGTGCCCCCTGAAGAGGGGCTGCAGGGCCTTTGTTATGCCACTGGTGGCAATGTGTGCTTTTTGAGACCAAAAACGTTTTTGTTTTGGTTTTGCCAGTGTTTGTTACAATGGTTAAGGCCTGGCAGCTCCCACAACAATAAAGTGTTACAAAAGCCATGTCAAAACAAAACATGCATTAACAAAACCAAAAGATATTTAAAAGGTTGGATCGGTTGGCTTTGCCAGTGCTTGTTCATCTAAGTACTTCCCATAATTTTGTTGAAAATGGTTACACTAATTTTCCACTAGGAATACATTTTGTAAATAATAGCATGCATCAACACATTTTACAAAATGACACTTCAAAGAAATAGCACATAAAATGTCATTGTAGCGAAACTTTTTTTTTTCCTACTTGCATTTTTTCTGAACACTTTATTTCAAAAGCAAAGAATCATCACTCTTGCTTACAATCTTCTGCAAACATTTGCATCTAATCAGAGAGCATTCTGGGAGCATTATACTTAGCCTCATATTAAACTTTTCAAAGATGTGTGTACACCTTTCTTTTTTACTGGAACCACTGTCATTAGTACAGTGTCATCTTAAAATGTTTATTTACAGTGCCCACCCTAATACTGAAGGGTTTTCTTTAATGAACCATAAATACAAGCTCAAACAGCATTAACATGGACACACATTACCTCAACTACAGACAGTTCCCTTCTCTCTAAACAGGCAACCAAAGGCTTTGTGCTGCAGGGGGTTGGGCCTGCTTGTTCCTAGGACAAAATAAACATGTCCCCGGCGTGGGGCGATAGGAATTCCATATCCCTGCTTACCTTTGGTAACATAATATCTGGTAGAGACTCTATCTAGCAAACCTGCATATTTTATTTATTAAATTAATTATTTTTACAAACGTTTAATAGCCATTAAACAGCTACATGTGGGTGCTGGAAATTCATCATCAAGGCCCGGGAGCTCAAGAAGCATCTTAATTAACCACCACATATGGAAGAGTGATTGTAGTAGAAAAGGGAAGCAACTGGTCATACTAAGATCTTCCTGAGGGAGAGGAAAGGGAAAGCCAGACGGAGAGCTAAACGGAGAGAGATCAGAGGGAGAAACAGGCAGAAAGTGAAGTGGGACAAGGAGCTAGGAGAATGATCATGACTGAGGGGAAGGGGGCGGAGAGGTGGAAACAAAAGGGAACTCGGGAGAGGGAGGGTGGCGAAGGAACAATTAAAGAGGGGAGAGGGTGAAGCAGGAGGGGAACGTAAGAAGGAAAGAGAACAAGAGGGCAAGAAAACTGGGAGCGAAATGGAAAGAGATGGAGTGGGAGAGAGAAAAAAATCAGAACCTAGAAGCGTTATTGAAAGAACTGAAAGCATCCCCATGAAACCCAGATAGATGATGGGGGAATTAAAAAGGGGGAGGAATTAAATGAAGTAAGGAAGAGAAGGTGGGAATAGAGATGGAAGCTAAGAAAAGTGGGTGAAGAGGGGCAAAGAAAAAAAAGTAGACAAAAAAAACGAAAGGGTAAAAAAAATGTGAAAGAGTAAGAGGCCACAGAAAGGAGGGAAAATGGGAAGGAGACAAAAAAGGAGAGGGAGAGAAGGATGAAGAGGCAAGGAGGATGAGTAAGGAAAGAGGAAGAGAATTGGGAAAAGCAGAGAGTGAAAACTATCTAGACACCCACTTACTTTTCTTCCCCATTCTTGCCGATAAAGCGGATGGGGAAGAGTATGAGGAGACCAAGAAAAGGAAGAGAGAAAAGTGAGTGAGAAATGATAATTGAGAGCTAGTAGACAATGAGAGAAACGTGAGCCCGACATAGATGTGGGGGGAAAATGAAAGGGACATTATGAAGGAGAAAAAGCAGGGAGTGGAGGGACAATAAGGTAACAGACGAGGATAAAAGGAAATGGAGTGAAAGGGAAGAACGTAGGGAGGTGTAGCACGCTGAGAAAAGGGGGAGGAAAGCAGAGAAGTGAGGTGCAATACCGGAGGGGAGTAACCTAACAAGAGATGACAGCGAGGTAAAAAAAATAAAATCATTTTTAGAATCACTATATTTAAATATGTATATACCCCAAGTGTCCACCATGAAATTATTGCATACGCTCTGTACTCGTGGACAACTCTAACTATTCATCCTTCTTCTCGCTAACCCTAAGAATGAGTGTAAAACAGTGGATCCAAGCTGCTGCACTGTATCAAAATAGTTTTATGAAACCATGACACAATGCCATATGCTCTGACATAAAATGACTCCATGTTACATGCAACAATATTAAAATCTATAATAATACTCAAACAATTGAAACCGAATTTTGGCGTTGGGTAGGGTATGCATTTAGTGTCATTATCCAATGGAAAAACACATAAGATTGAAAGTCGAGTCAGCTCTGCTGGATTAGAACGGCGCACGTCCTTCAAGTTACATACACCACCAAGGAAAGTGTTTCTCGCTCTATTATCTGTCAGACAACTATCGAACACCTATAACGTCCAGAAAGACCACTGACCTCACAACACCTAATCAGATTACTAGGTGTTTTGGCAATCTTATTCATTAGCTTTGGCCTATAACAGTATAGTTTCTGAGGAAAATAGGTCTAAATGACAAGACCACAGAGGAAACCAGGCTACAGGTCATATAACCTGATGACCAGATGGTAGATAATCTAAAGTGTAATAATACCTTATCAAAAACACCTAATAGTAATAATGTGGCGGCCACTTAAGACACTATTTAGCGGCACCATAAGAAAAGCTAGCTGAACATGCAAATACGAGCCTACGAAGACTTGCTAAATCCAAAAGGTTGCTTGCTTTAAACTTGGCCATTACGCAAAGGTACTAGAGCGGTTTACAACATGGCGTACAAAAAAAGAAGAGGTGCTTGTGCGTAGGCTCTCAGGACAGAGGCTTTACATGCAGAGTCCTTGTAGTGTCGATGACCAGCTGTAAGGCGCCTTAAAAGCTCTCAATGGTGAAACATGAAAGCATGGGCCATGGGAATAAAAGAAAGGCACAAGATGTATAGGCCTGAGCCCTGTTTTCAATCGTGATGGAATTCCAAATTCATGGCGAGCACCTGTGTGAAGCAGAGCCTTCCCATGCTACCCAGAAACAAAAACAAGCAGCATCAGGCGCTGGAGCAGTAAACAAATTTAAAAAGTAGTTCCCCCTCCCATGGAACGGATAAACACAACAACGCTTAATGATTCTGTCCTTAGTCCATACTTTGTCCCTCTTTTTTCTCTTTCATTTCTCCCACAAAGAGGCAAGACGGACCACTAGCAAGCAAGGATTTTTAAAGGACACTGAAACAAACAAATAAAAAGCAGGGGGTGGCTTTAAGCCCACAGGAGAAGTATACTAAAGTATACAGGAGTTTAATGCTTACGCTCAACCTAAAAACGGCCTCACACTTCGGAAAGGTCCCGCATAGGAAAATTTAAAGCATGATAATCGAAAATCTAACCAAAATTGGAGCATGTATTAACCTACCAGGTAAGGATTTACATTGGTTGTTGAAAGATGGTTCCTTCAACATAACGCGGCAGTGCCCTTTGTCTTCTGGGAAGCTGTGTATTAATTCGACATAGTTAGGCTCAGAGGGCCATTTTTTGCCTGTGACACGTATTTTAATTAAATACATGCTTTACTGGGGGATGTTGAATTTGGGTTATACAATGAACATTACGTCATTGATCGAAGCAGCAGAGGTCAGGCTTTTCAGAGTTGCCTCTGCTGGCTTCCAAGGCCGAAAACCTATATGAGTTATTCAACATGTGGTCACGAAGCAGTACATTCTGATACCTTTTTATACCAAACTAAAGAAAGTGAACACAGAAAGGACCAATGTCATTCTGTAATGTTTGCTAATAAACATATTGAAGTCAAGATTACTTTTATAGCTGAAGTAACTAGTGCTGCTGCAGAAAACAAACAAAAGAAAGATGGCTGAAGTCTGAAAATGTGAAAAAAAACAAATGTTGGACTGTCCAAACACTTTATTGGGTCCCTACGGAGAAGTAAGAAACAAAAGAGCCTTTTCTTTAAATCCTACAATCATTCAAACCATTCCAGCATCAGATTCTAGAGCCGGAAGTGTATGGAAGCCCATTGAATCTGCTTGTTTTAGATTTTTAAAATGTGGTAATATTAAAAAAAAAAATCTAAAAAAAAATCATGCTTATAAATACTTCTAAAATCGATATTTTGCCTTACATGGTGAACTTACGTAGTGGTGGCCAGAAAAATTGCTTTGAGATTTTCTAAATCTGCAGAAGCATTATAAACCCTTCTGGGTCGGCACACGTTCTCAAACAGTGAGTAATTCCCCACTACTGTTGGGGGCAATCCATAAATCTTATCCTCCACATCTTGTTGTCTGTGGTTTTTTCAAGTGATGAGGCTAAATGGATTCCTCTTATATTGCCACACTAACAACCCTTCTGTTCTGATTATCTCTCATTGAGAGACACTAGGAGGAATACTGCATTCTAAATCCTGTTATTTTACTACTGCTACATCGCAACAGTGAAAAAACACCTTTGTTCTCCAATACTATGATGTCACTAGAGGAAGCTATTGCTTCCCAGTGTTCCACAGTTCTGCCAGGGTCTCAAATCATTGGAATGGCGGTTGGCGGTCTCACCCTCCTACGCCGAGGTCCCTACAGATCAGCAAGGCTCTCCTCAAGGCCCACAGGCTGATTGTATTAGCAACATGCCACCCATTTGTAGTGCTCAAAGTGAAGACCATTAATTTAATTTTCCTGGAACCTTCCTCATAATTATTTGTTTCTTTCATGCTGGATCGTAGTTATTGTGCTCATCTTGTTTCTGTTCATATAGTTCTGGCTTTTATGTAATGCTGTTTATGTTTTTTGTTTCAAACTTTCATGATGTCAGTATTGCCTGTCTTTGGAGTTATTGTCAGTTTTTTTACAGGTAAAAAGGATATAGACATAAAACCAAGAGGCTTACATATAAATTTAAACCAGACCTTGTCTTACTTTTCCAGCAAGAAGTAATCTCTAAATTTCACCATGAAAAAGATTAAGCATTTATGTAAGGGCACCACAAACCGGATCTTCTCTCTTAGTGGGAGAAAGGTTTAGCTGCTCAGAACCTATGAATATCTGTCTTACTTTCTTTAAGAATGATAGTTGGTGCCCACATGTACTAAACCTCAAGGGTAATGTCCAGCAAAATGTACTAGGGCTTATTGGTTACTTCAGCTACTTTGCAGCCAGATCAAGAATACTTTAAATCATTTGATTTGCAAATACTTTTAGACTTGCGTTATGGGAGCCTTTTAAAGACTTGAGAAACAATCAGGAATCATTTTCTGATGTCATAACTTAAAGCCCCTATGTGTACTTCATCTTGCACACTAAGACTTGAAGGAAACCAGTACTGTTGCCTCTAGATGAGACTAAGTCCTCTCCTTTATCTTTTTACACTTTTGTATTGTATTTGATAGTAAATTGCATATGAAGATTGTTAATTTTGTTACTTCGAGACCTCAATGGAGGCAGTAGTTGATGTAGGGCTAGGAAAGTAGGATTCGCCTTGTTGTGGAGACAAGGTTAGGCAATGGACATTGATACCATTCCTGTTGCCCACGTATATCCTTCAGAGGATCGAGAACCTCTGTATTTCGGGGGCCTTGCGTATGAAGGAATAAGGGCTGCTTGAGAGTTGAATGTTGGGTAAGGAAAAGGGTAAAGTTAATTTTACTTTGCCTTTGGAAATTGAACGGGGTGCAATAGTAGAGGTGGAAAGAGTTGAGAGTGGGGACCAAGGTGGTGATACAAACCACGCTTCCATTTTTCCCTCTTCATACTTTTCAGCTATCCCCACCGCTCCATAATAAACATGACCAGCGTGAATTCAGTGTAGGGGGTTCCATGCATGTATAGTTTGGTTCTGGAAGATAGAGTGAAACCATGGTATTGCAATGCATATCCTGTGAGAATTCTGATGTGATCGTAGGAAGTGCAGACAAGCAACTACAAAAATGTAACTATTGCTTCACAGTAGTGTGAGGGAAGGCTCTTTGTTGCTTGAGTGCATGTCTAGAACGCATGTCTGTAAGATAGCACGTTTGAGTGTCTCCTGCAGCATGCATTATCCCACATGAGGCCACTGACACAGTCTGACTCTTAGCATCTTAGCCAGGCATCAACATATTTGGATCATCTCTGGACAATTTATGGGGGCATCACTAGGTAATTCTTGGCTTGTTAGGTGGATCCATGACACTTTTGTGCCCCCACCAAATATAATTGTTGGCCATGGTGTATTGTGAGCTTTCATGGCATATCCTGTGGCGATGTCCATCCCTGCCAGAACACTGTCCCTGGCATTAAGACTTTATTTTTACGTATTTGTCAGTTTAGCAGTTGCATTGTGATCATCGCCTGTGATGTAATCCTGACCATTGCATACAATTTGTAACTTTTGACACATCTTGCACAATTATACTATGAGGATCACCCCTGGAATAATGAATTTCTAGCTTAATGGTGGAAATGTATGGCATATTTTTGGCATACATCTGGTGTATTGTGAACAAGAGGGACCCGCAATCTTAACACCTCAATAAGAATGCCACATTCTGATGAATCTGAGTCAGTATTAAACCTCAATTTCGCAAAGCAATGTGTTTCTGAGTTAAGGTGCCACCCAACAAACAAGAAATAACACATAATAACACAAACACAGTCAATTAAGTATAGGGGCCCAGCCAGCAACAGAATTCTAGATCAGTGGAATAGTTAAAGGATTGTATTACAAAATTCAAAAGTAAGGCAAGACAGAGTCAAAATCGTGAAGGCTCTCAGTAAATTAATACAATACAGAGAAATGTAAAATCAAAAATGAAACTAAGTCCCAGCTGGTCGACAATATCAGGAGGAAAACTGACAACATTCCTAGCAGAACAGGAAAGTCGCTGGCTCATGCCCAAAATCAAGGGCTTGTATATATTATTTTCGCAAATGAAATTAACTGAACTGCAGAATCATCATGGTCATACTGCCCTAGCTCCTAAGTGCTATCCCACAACATGAATATTCTGCCCACTCAATGCTATTGCCATTCAGAGACGGTAGAACAAGCTTGATACATGAACAAGAGCAACCTATTATGAAAGTATTATGAATGAGTAAGGTGCAGTGAGCGAACCGAAAGACCCTGGGATGTAGTTACAGTTTGTGATGGCAGAAATGACAAACCGTGAGATGTGCAGAAGGTGGGAAAGGAGCAGGAGTGACAACTGTGACATCCATTTTGGAAAATATGGATGCTAGGCCCAATTGAGGCCTAGCTGCCATAGGAGCTGGGAAAATGCACGTCTAAACATTGAAAATTGTGTTCAAAAGCAACAGTACTATATCCGTGTGTACATGTGGAATTGAGCGTGAAACCACATTTTGTACGTTGTTAATTTTGCACAAAACATCTTCTACAACATTTCCTCCCCTAACGTAATGATGGTGGGAATATTCTGCGTATAATAAGCACACCTTTGGTGTGATTATGTATTATATGAATGTATAGCATAAGTGATCCATATGTGTTCGCTGATGTTTATGGATCAAACTTTCGTTTAAGTAAAAAAAAAAATTAGTATTTCAGGATAAAATCGTGTTTTTCCTTGCAAGCTGAAAGCTTTTTTTCATAAATGTGAGCTTGAAGACAAAGTGATTGTGATTCGGTGACTATTTGTTCCGCTTGTCAGAGGGCATTTCTGTTGTAGCTGTTATTCCATGGCTGGTGGCCCTTTCATCATCTTTTCATAATAGGTTGCCGCTGTCCGTGACTTGCGCTTGTAAGACTGATAGTAGTACCTCTACTGTATGAGCCGTTTAGATGAACCTACATTTGCTTCTCTGTTATTAGATCTAACGTCTACCACGAAAGGGCATGATGAAAACATTGCAAGTTACAGAGAGGTTACATTCATAATGATTGACTAAAAATGGACGGAAGAATAGCGTTGTAGTATAAGACAATCCTATCTACATTTTAAAAACTGATAGATCATATGAAATTTCATACCCTGGGTTTTTTACTGCCTCTAATTCCCATGCTGTTCATGTCATACCAGGTATCTATTCCTACCATAGCTAAACTTAATCACCGGTCGATATCAATGCTTGCTATTTACGTCGACCCATGTTCTTAATGCTCAGCAGCCACAACTGACCAGTCCTCCGTTTTAGTCCCTTCCTGTCCCTCCTCTGCCAAACGTAGCCTCTGCCAAACGCAGGGATTGGGAGCAACCATAGAAACGTGTTCTGCACTGGCCCTCTCGTTTGTATGGGGTTGAGTTTTGGTTGCACCGTGATGCATTGCTGACGGTCCTGAAAAAGGAAACGGTACGGACTGCACAAAAGTAGCCCGAGAACTACTATGAATTCCCGATACGTGTCTCTATGGCGAGCCCGCGCGACACATTAACTCCGACTGGTCAGCAAAATTGCCATCGATGCAACAACCTATGTCTGCACAGTTCACTCCCACCCGTTTCGGTTTATTTGTTCACCCTTCTCAGGTACATAAAACCAAAACATGGGTCCATTATGATCTCCAACCTGGTACTGCGGAGAGGCGTAAATGCTCATGGCAATATTGAGCCCTTATTGGATCTAAGGGCCAGATGTAGCAAAGGTTTTTTCCCATTCTATATCAATGGGAAAATGTGTTCGTACATATGGCCCTAATTCCTGTTTCTCTGGCTTTTCCCGTCTGCTCAGAGGACAGTTACCTAAACAAAGCTACTGTGTCTCCTTCTTTCCCACCGTCATTACATTAATTTTCTCTGTAGCCGTCTCAGTGCTTCGTGTATTTGGTTTGGAACCTGTCCATTTTAATTTCTCTTTTTCGTCTAATTAGAACTTTTCGGCAGAGTTCCAGTTTTGCCAGGAAGGGGTGGGTGCGTCTCGAACTGCGCAATCCATTGCTCATTCTGTAAGTGGTCTAAAAGTGAAGGGATTGGAAAGGGATAATTCCTACCTTTGAAAAAACTGCGATGCTTTGAACTAACCTGAATCTTTCATCCTTGCTAACCTGCGTTTCCCTCTTCTGTTACTTGCATGTTTCAACTTGTTCCGTTTTGGTATGTTACTTTATCCCTGCAATGCTCCATTGCTCTCCAGCTAGATTTGCACTAGACAAATACCAATATATTAATAGTCCTTGTATATTACATTCAGTTACCATAGAAGACTCCAGTTGAGCAACGTCCCACGTAGTTGTCTTTGAACATATTCATTACAGAACTGCTGGGCACTGGTTATAATCCTTTACACTTTGCAGTAAGCCTTTGGTATTCACAAGAGATAAAAACTCAGTGAAGCCAATTCTATGGTGTTTGCAACATTCACATGGCCTCCAGGCACTGATGGGATCCTTGCGGAGCAAAATCTTGTCTAGAGGCTTTGGGTTAACATACATCAAGCGCCCAGTTGGGGTGGCATTCACATTGTCACACAAGGAGAAACCCGGGGATCACTAGGGACCCGGGTCAGTAAGGTAAACAGAGAAACAATGGTTCCTAATATGAAAATACCTCGGTAGTAACAACCAAATGGTAAATTATTAAAGACACAATCACATTACGACTAAGTTCCTTTGAGAACATACTCCATGATCTCTTAAACATGACACACATTATATAAATAAATTGATCTATGTGTGTATCGTGAAATCAAGAAAAGCACAACACATTTAAGTACAATAGAAATATTTATAGCTGGTCTGAGACACAAGTGCTTACACATATTCCTTCTCCAGTATTAGTTTTTCATTCTGCTTTGCTTGTCCAGGAACAAAACATTCTCTGGCCCATAATTTTTCCAATAGCTTTACAATACTTTCATGATAGAACGAGCACTCCAGAAAAAACATTTAACATTGCATGTAATGGTGAAGGAGGCCAGGGAGTCCAAAATAACCTCACTGTTTTTTGCCGGCTCCATTGAGCGGATGCCATTCAAAGTTTCTGCAGAGACAGCCTCTGTTTGTGGCACTAAGAAAGGAGGGATATTTTCCAGAGTTCCAACTGCTTAAGGTAGTGTACTGTTCATGAACTGCTTGGAAGGTGGGTGTGGAAGAGATGGCTTGCCGAAAGAGCGAGTGGAATATTAGGAAGGTGATGGGCAGTGATGTGCGGCTTTAATAGATGAAATCATGTGGAGGATCGGGTCAGCAGCTTTTGGCCTTTGTTGGGATACCCCATACAGATCACCCTTGCGTGGTCTTAGTAATGGAAGGAGCAATGTATGACCTCCGAGGCAACATTCGCAAAGTGAATTTAAAGCGCAGCCGAGCATGGGTCGAAGATGAGGGTAATTAAAGAGGGATAGTATGCATTTAAATGGTCTCAAACCATGCCTAAAGTGGACTTCAGTTCGCCTCGCAACATACAAATATTTGTAATTTGAACACATGACCTAGAAATGGCAAAATATAAAGTATTTACATTACTAGCTATTAATGTATTTTGTTTGAGCCTAATCACAGCTGTTGTGCTTATCCATGATACCATTTAGTTTTTGGAAGTTTTGTAACAAAAATAAGCATTTACTGAGAGGCCTAAAAACAGAGCTCCTTAAGAGCAAATATTACCTCGATTTTCCCTCTGGCTGTACGATCATCCGCGATGGAACTGTTTGGTGTAAGGGAGTGCAATGGTATTGACGGATTTTAATGCTAATGTTAAGAATATGGAGTTACCTGTTGGCCTGTGTGAACAAAGCCTATTCGATTTTTTAGTGCCATGACTTTCCGAAAGAGCTACAGTGTCAAAATATTTGCACAGCACCTTGGTGACTGCATAACTTGACATATAAATAGCCCTTGTGTGTATGTTTTTTTAGGTATTTGCCTCGTGATTAATATATGCATCCTTTAAGGTATTAAATCCGTTCATAAATGAGCTGTAAAGATGTGTCTTGTAGGGCAGGAGTACGTTTTTTCTTTTTTTAAACGAAAGGAGCTACCTAGCGTAGAAATACCTGCTGCATAGCACTAAGATGGCTCTATCATATCACCCATCCTCTCTGTTCAATGCCAAGACAGCAATAATATAATTCCCAGGTTCTCTTCCAGGTGATCCTCATCAATAGTCCTAAGCACTGAGCAGTCCCGCCCTCCCTGGAAGGACACCAGAGCACATAATAAAAATGACAAATAGTTGTATTACATACATACATCTATATACAGCCTATATTAAAATACTAAAATGTTCAAAGTACATTGAATTTTCATTTTAAATCTAGAGATAATCAGCAACTTATTTCTGTCAAGCACAGAAAAATAGCACAGACCTGTTTCACAACCTTTTATTCAATAGGAAATCAAAGGTAGTATGAGTCATTTTTAGCCAATGGGCTGCCATTTAGAATACAAAAGAGAATGTCACCGTGCCTTTAAGACCTCCCAGGATCCCATGTATCTCATGCCTCACAGGTGACTGCTCAGTTTTTTTGTTTTTTTTTTTCCCGTTTCCTTCCTACTTTTAGGATACTGGAGCACTGATCTTTTTTGGACAGTTATGTCTTAAAAACTTTTTGAAACCTGGCAGATATCACTTATTTTTGAAGGATCGTAGTACTTAGTGTACAAACAACTTTTTTCCTGACAGAACATTTCTTTTTTTCTATCAAACATTCCTTCTTTCTTTGTGAAGTGCCCCTCCTGTTGTAAAAAGAAGGCTCAGACTGACCCACACTCAGTTTGTATTGTGTATCTACTGGAGTCCCATCAACCAGATTCCTGTCCTAGCTGCCAAAAGCTTTCCAGAAGGACCCTGAAGGACAGAGGCATAAATCAGATTGCATGGACTCCATGAGAGAGGACCTACAGGATCTTCAAGCTGCTTTGGGGACCACCAACCTGTTTCCCAATAGCCCTGCTCTGATAAAAAGCCTTCACACAGAGGAAGATACCATGAAAGACACCAGAGACGTAATTCTCGGTCGACGTTAAAAGGTAGGACGTCGAGAACGGAGAGAATCCCTGTTTGCTCACAGTCTGCATCAAAGTAAACGTCGAGACACTTTTGCCACATACCACTCGAAGTCGAGATGCCTCGCTGTCAAAACAACACCATCCATCGGGGCCAAAAACAAGATTGCAATCGATACCATTGATGGCTACAAAAAGGCAGACATCAAACCTGCATCACCAAAACAGCGGCAACCTATGTCAAAGACACAACCATCAATGTTGAAACCCTTTAAAGATCCCAGATCAATGTAAAAAAGAACTCAAGCCACATTGCAGATGCCAGTGCCATCAAGAGACCTATCAACGTCATCAGAAGTACAAGCCTTTGCAGCTGATACCAGCCTTCTGCTGATGCTCCACTAAATATTTCACCTCGTTGGTTAAATCTCTGTAAAAGAGATAGGTAGCTCACTTCTCATATTCGTAATATTCACGGATGTTCTCCCCATCTAGAGTTATTCTGCATACACCATCACCAAAAAGAACAGTGTCCTCTGTTTTCTCCAGATACTCCTTCTGTTCTTCCAGACAGACATAATCCTATGCCAAGGTCTCCACATAGATCTAGGAGATCACTGAGTCATAGCTCTAGATCCAAAACATCACAACCCAGATCCACCTCACTATTTAGGAGATTTCACCATTCCAGATCAACATATAGGCAATATAGATCACCTTCTTGATCTACCACCTCCCTCTCTTCAGTAAGAGACTACTCGTCAACACTTTCAGATACACCACCAGCAACAGTTTTTCCAATACAGGACATTATCACCCTGTAAGGAAATGCCTCCTTGGCATGGTTGCCCCCTGACTTTTTGCCTTTGCTGATGCTATGTTTACAATTGAAAGTGTGCTGAGGCCTGCTAACCAGGCCCCAGCACCAGTGTTCTTTCACCTAACCTGTACTTTTGTATCCACAATTGGCAGACCCTGGCATCCAGATAAGTCCCTTGTAACTGGTACTTCTAGTACCAAGGGCCCTGATGCCAAGGAAGGTCTCTAAGGGCTGCAGCATGTCTTATGCCACCCTGGAGACCTCTCACTCAGCACAGACACCCTGCTTGCCAGCTTGTGTGTGCTAGTGAGAACAAAACGAGTAAGTCGACATGGCACTCCCCTCAGGGTGCCATGCCAGCCTCTCACTGCCTATGCAAGTATAGGTCAGTCACCCCTCTAGCAGGCCTTACAGCCCTAAAGCAGGGTGCACTATACCATAGGTGAGGGTACCAGTGCATGAGCATGGTACCCCTACAGTGTCTAAACAAAACCTTAGACATTGTAAGTGCAGGGTAGCCATAAGAGTGTATGGTCTGGGAGTTTGTCAAACACGAACTCCACAGCACCATAATGGCTACACTGAAAACTGGGAAGTTTGGTATCAAACTTCTCAGCACAATAAATGCACACTGATGCCAGTGTACATTTTATTGCAAAATACACCCCAGAGGGCACCTTAGAGGTGCCCCCTGAAACTTAACCGACTGTCTGTGTAGGCTGACTAGTTCCAGCAGCCTGCCACACTAGAGACATGTTGCTGGCCCCATGGGGAGAGTGCCTTTGTCACTCTGAGGCCAGTAACAAAGCCTGCACTGGGTGGAGATGCTAACACCTCCCCCAGGCAGGAGCTGTAACACCTGGCGGTGAGCCTCAAAGGCTCACCCCTTTGTCACAGCACCGCAGGACACTCCAGCTAGTGGAGTTGCCCGGCCCCCACTTTTGGCGGCAAGGCCGGACAAAATAATGAGAATAACAAGGAGGAGTCACTGGCCAGTCAGGACAGCCCCTAGGGTGTCCTGAGCTGAGGTGACTCTAACTTTTAGAAATCCTCCATCTTGCAGATGGAGGATTCCCCCAATAGGGTTAGGATTGTGACCCCCTCCCCTTGGGAGGAGGCACAAAGAGGGTGTACCCACCCTCAGGGCTAGTAGCCATTGGCTACTAACCCCCCAGACCTAAACACGCCCTTAAATTTAGTATTTAAGGGCTTCCCTGAACCTAAAGATTTAGATTCCTGCAACAACAAGAAGAAGGACTGCCTAGCTGAAAACCCCTGCAGAGGAAGACCAGAAGACAACTGCCTTGGCTCCAGAAACTCACCGGCCTGTCTCCTGCCTTCCAAAGAACTCTGCTCCAGCGACGCCTTCCAAAGGGACCAGCGACCTCTGAATCCTCTGAGGACTGCCCTGCTTCGACGACGACAAGAAGCTCCCGAGGACAGCGGACCTGCTCCAAAAAGACTGCAACTTTATCCAAAGAAGCAGCTTTAAAGAACCCTGCAATCTCCCCGCAAGAAGCTTGAGACTTGCAACACTGCACCCGGCGACCCCGACTCGGCTGGTGGAGGACCAACACCTCAGGGAGGACCCCCGGACTACTCTACGACTGTGAGTACCACAACCTGTCCCCCCTGAGCCCCCACAGCTCCGCCTGCAGAGGGAATCCCGAGGCTTCCCCTGACCGCGACTCTCTGAAACCTAAGTCCCGACGCCTGGAAAAGACCCTGCACCCGCAGCCCCCAGGACCTGAAGGACCGGACTTTCACTGCAGAAGTGACCCCCAGGAGTCCTTCTCCCTTGCCCAAGTGGAGGTTTCCCCGAGGAAGCCCCCCCCTTGCCTGCCTGCAGCGCTGAAGAGATCCCTTGATCTCTCATTGACTTCCATTGCGAACCCGACGCTTGTTCTAACACTGCACCCGGCCGCCCCCGCGCCGCTGAGGGTGAAATTTCTGTGTGGGCTTGTGTCCCCCCCGGTGCCCTACAAAACCCCCCTGGTCTGCCCTCCGAAGACGCGGGTACTTACCTGCTGGCAGACTGGAACCGGGGCACCCCCTTCTCTCCATTGAAGCCTATGCGTTTTGGGCACCACTTTGAACTCTGCACCTGACCGGCCCTGAGCTGCTGGTGTGGTAACTTTGGGGTTGCTCGGAACCCCCAACGGTGGGCTACCTTGGACCAAGAACTGAACCCTGTAAGTGTCTTACTTACCTGGTAAAACTAACAAAAACTTACCTCCCCCAGGAACTGTGAAAATTGCACTAAGTGTCCACTTTTAAAATAGCTATTTGTGAATAACTTGAAAAGTATACATGCAATTGAAATGATTCAAAGTTCCTAATGTACTTACCTGCAATACCTTTCAAACAAGATATTACATGTTAAATTTGAACCTGTGGTTCTTAAAATAAACTAAGAAAAGATATTTTTCTATAACAAAACCTATTGGCTGGATTTGTCTCTGAGTGTGTGTACCTCATTTATTGTCTATGTGTATGTACAACAAATGCTTAACACTACTCCTTGGATAAGCCTACTGCTCGACCACACTACCACAAAATAGAGCATTAGTATTATCTCTTTTTACCACTATTTTACCTCTAAGGGGAACCCTTGGACTCTGTGCATGCTATTCCTTACTTTGAAATAGCACATACAGAGCCAACTTCCTACATTGGTGGATCAGCGGTGGAGTACAAGACTTTGCATTTGCTGGACTACTCAGCCAATACCTGATCACACGACAAATTCCAAAATTGTCATTAGAAATTGATTTTTGCAATTTGAAAAGTTTTCTAAATTCTTAAGACCTGCTAGGGCCTTGTGTTACATCCTGTTTAGCATTTCTTTTAGAGTTTAAAAGTTTGTTAAAAGTTTGAATTAGAACCTAGAACTAGTTTTAGATTCTTAAAAAGTATTCCAACTTTTAGAAACATAGGGGGTGATTTTAACCTTGGCGGACGGCGGAGGCCGTCCGCCAAGGTACCGCCGTGAAATGACCGCACCGTGGTCAAAAGACCGCGGCGGCCATTTAAACATTTCCTCTGGGCCGGCGGGCGCTCTCCGAAAGAGCGCCCGCCGGCCCAGAGGAAATGCCCCTGCAACGAGGACGCCGGCTCAGAATTGAGCCGGCGTAGTTGCAGGGGTGCGACGGGTGCAGTTGCACCCGTCGCGTATTTCAGTGTCTGCAAGGCAGACACTGAAATACTTTGCGGGGCCCTCTTATGGGGGCCCCTGCCGTGCCCATGCCATTGGCATGGGCACGGCAGGGGCCCCCAGGGGCCCCACGGCACCCCCTACCGCCATCCTGTTCATGGCGGGTTTCCCGCCATGAACAGGATGGCGGTAGGGGCTGTCAGAATCCTCATGGCGGCGGAGCGCGCTCTGCCGCCATGAAGGATTCCCCCGAGCAGCGGTAAGTCGGCGGGAGCCCGCCGACTTGCCGCTTCTGACCGCGGCTGAACCGCCGCGGTCAGAATGCTCGTGGGAGCACCGCCAGCCTGTTGGCGGTGCTCCCGTGGTCGGTGGCCCTGGCGGCCACCGGCCGCCAGGGTCAGAATGACCCCCATAATGTCTAGCACAGATGTGAATGTGGTGGAACTCGACACCACACCTTACCTCCATCTACAGATGAGAGAGCTAAGGTCACTCTGTAAACTAAAGAAAATAGCAATGGGCTCCAAACCTACCAAAGTACAGCTCCAGGAGCTTTTGGCAGAGTTTGAAAAAGCCAACCCCTCTGAGGATGGCAACACAGAGGATGAAGATAGTGACTTGGAGGGAAATTCCCCCCCTCCAGTCCTACTTAGGGAGAACAGGGCTGCTCAAGCCCTGACTCCACAAATAATAGTCAGAGATGCTGGTTCCCTCACAGGAGGGACCAACAACTCTGAAATCACTGAGGATAACTCCAGTGAAGAGGACATCCAGTTAGCCAGGATGGCCAAAAGATTGGCTTTGGAAAGACAGATCCTAGCCATAGAAAGGGAAAGACAAGAGATGGGCCTAGGACCCATCAATGGTGGCAGCAACATAAATAGGGTCAGAGATTCTCCTGACATGTTGAAAATCCCCAAAGGGATTGTAACAAAATATGAAGATGGTGATGACATCACCAAATGGTTCACAGCTTTTGAGAGGGCTTGTGTAACCAGAAAAGTGAACAAATCTCACTGGGGTGCTCTCCTTTGGGAAATGTTCACAGGAAAGTGTAGGGATAGACTCCTCACACTCTCTGGAAAAGATGCAGAATCTTATGACCTCATGAAGGGTACCCTGATTGAGGGCTTTGGATTCTCCACTGAGGAGTATAGGATTAGATTCAGGGGGGCTCAAAAATCCTCGAGCCAGACCTGGGTTGACTTTGTAGACTACTCAGTAAAAACACTAGATGGTTGGATTCAAGGCAGTGGTGTAAGTAATTATGATGGGCTGTACAATTTATTTGTGAAAGAACACCTGTTAAGTAATTGTTTCAATGACAAACTGCATCAGCATCTGGTGGACCTAGGACCAATTTCTCCCCAAGAATTGGGAAAGAAGGCGGACCATTGGGTCAAGACTAGGGTGTCCAATACTTCCACAGGGGGTGACCAAAAGAAAGTGGTCACAAAACCTCCCCAGGGGAAAGGTGGTGAGACAGCCAAAAATAAAAATAGTAAAGAGTCTTCTACAGGCCCCCAAAAACCTGCACAGGAGGGTGGGCCCAGAGCCTCTTCACAAAACAATCCTGGGTACAAGGGTAAAAACTTTGATCCCAAAAAGGCCTGGTGTCGTAGCTGTAATCAGCCTGGACACCAAACTGGAGACAAGGCCTGTCCCAAGAAAGGTTCCACTCCAAACTCCAATCCAGGTAACACTGGAATGGCTAGTCTCCAAGTGGGATCAACAGTGTGCCCAGAGCAAATCAGGGTCCACACTGAAGCTACTCTAGTCTCTGAGGGTGGGGTGGATTTAGCCACACTAGCTGCCTGGCCGCCTAACATGCAAAAATACAGGCAGCAGCTCTTTATTAATGGGACAAGTGTAGAGGGCCTGAGGGATACAGGTGCCAGTGTCACCATGGTGACAGAGAAACTGGTTTCCCCTGGCCAATACCTGACTGGAAAAATCTATACAGTCACCAACGCTGACAATCAGACTAAAGCACATCCCATGGCAATGGTAACTTTAGAATGGGGAGGGGTCAATGGCCTGAAACAGGTGGTGGTCTCCTCAAACATCCCAGTAGACTGTCTGCTTGGAAATGACCTGGAGTCCTCAGCATGGGCTGAGGTAGAACTAAAAACCCATGCAGCCATGCTGGGTACCCCTGAACTGGTGTGTGTAAAAACAAGAGCACAATGCAAGGCACAGGGTGAAAAAGTAGAGCTGGAGTCTGGAAAAATGGCCCAGCCTACCAAGAGAAAAGGAAAGTCAGTTGGGAAACCAACTGCAACACAGTCAGAAAAAGAGAACCTCTCTTCTCAGGAAGAAGTTCTGCCCTCTGAGGGAACTGAGCCTTTGGAACTTGAACCTTATCAGGTTGAGCTCTTAGGCCCAGGGGGACCCTCAAGGGAGGAGCTGTGTAAGGGACAAGAAACCTGTCCCTCTCTTGAAGGCCTTAGGCAGCAAGCTGCTGAAGAGTCCAAGGGCAAGAAAAATGGAACACATAGGGTCTATTGGGAAGATGGACTCCTGTACACTGAGGCCAGAGACCCCAAACCTGGTGCCACTAGGAGAGTGGTAGTGCCTCAGTCGTTCAGAGAGTTTATTCTGACCTTAGCCCATGATATTCCCCTTGCTGGGCATTTGGGACAAACCAAGACGTGGGAGAGGTTAGTCAACCACTTCTACTGGCCCAATATGTCCCAGAAGGTTAAGGAGTTTTGCCTCTCCTGCCCCACCTGTCAATCCAGTGGTAAGACAGGTGGGCACCCAAAGGCCCCCCTCATTCCACTTCCAGTGGTGGGGGTCCCCTTTGAAAGAGTGGGTGTGGACATAGTTGGTCCACTAGAACCTCCCACAGCCTCAGGAAATATGTATATCCTAGTAGTAGTGGATCATGCTACTAGGTATCCTGAAGCTATTCCCCTTAGGTCGACTACTGCCCCTGCAGTAGCCAAGGCCCTCATTGGTGTCTTTACCAGAGTGGGTTTCCCTAAGGAGGTGGTGTCTGACAGAGGTACCAACTTCATGTCAGCATACCTAAAACACATGTGGAATGAGTGTGGGGTGAGTTACAAATTCACTACACCATACCATCCACAAACTAATGGCTTAGTTGAGAGATTCAACAAGACATTAAAAGGCATGATCATGGGGCTCCCAGAAAAGCTCAAAAGGAGATGGGATGTCCTCTTGCCATGTCTGCTTTTCGCTTACAGAGAGGTGCCACAGAAGGGAGTAGGATTCTCACCCTTTGAACTTCTGTTTGGCCACCCTGTAAGGGGACCACTTGCTCTTGTTAAAGAAGGCTGGGAGAGACCTCTTCATGAGCCTAAACAGGACATAGTGGACTATGTACTTGGCCTTCACTCTAGAATGGCAGAGTACATGGAAAAGGCAAGCAAAAACCTTGAGGCCAGCCAACAGCTCCAGAAGTTTTGGTATGACCAAAAGGCTGCAATGGTTGAGTTCCAACCAGGGCAGAAAGTCTGGGTTCTGGAGCCTGTGGCTCCCAGGGCACTTCAGGACAAATGGAGTGGCCCTTACCCAGTGCTAGAAAGGAAGAGTCAGGTCACCTACCTGGTGGACCTGGGCACAAGCAGGAGCCCCAAGAGGGTGATCCATGTGAACCGCCTTAAGCTCTTCCATGACAGGGCTGATGTAAATCTGTTGATGGTAACAGATGAGGATCAGGAGGCAGAGAGTGAACCTCTCCCTGATCTTCTGTCATCAGACCCAAAAGATGGCTCAGTAGATGGAGTGATCTACTCAGACACCCTCTCTGGCCAACAGCAAGCTGATTGTAGGAGAGTCCTACAACAGTTTCCTGAACTCTTCTCCCTAACCCCTGGTCAGACACACCTGTGTACCCATGATGTGGACACAGGAGACAGCATGCCTGTCAAAAACAAAATTTTTAGACAGTCTGACCATGTTAAGGAAAGCATCAAGGTGGAAGTCCACAAGATGCTGGATTTGGGAGTAATTGAGCGCTCTGACAGCCCCTGGGCTAGCCCAGTGGTCTTAGTCCCCAAACCTCACACCAAAGATGGAAAGAAAGACATGAGGTTTTGTGTGGACTACAGAGGGCTCAACTCTGTCACCAAGACAGACACCCATCCAATTCCTAGAGCTGATGAGCTCATAGACAAATTAGGTGCTGCCAAATTCTTAAGTACCTTTGACTTGACAGCAGGGTACTGGCAAATAAAAATGGCACCTGGAGCAAAAGAGAAAACAGCATTCTCCACACCTGATGGGCATTATCAGTTTACTGTTATGCCCTTTGGTTTAAAGAATGCCCCTGCCACCTTCCAAAGGTTGGTGAATCAAGTCCTTGCTGGTTTGGAGTCCTTTAGCACAGCTTATCTTGATGATATTGCTGTCTTTAGCTCCACCTGGCAGGATCACCTGGTCCACCTGAAGAAGGTTTTGAAGGCTCTGCAATCTGCAGGCCTCTCTATCAAGGCATCCAAATGCCAGATAGGGCAGGGAACTGTGGTTTACTTGGGCCACCTTGTAGGTGGAGGCCAAGTTCAGCCACTCCAACCCAAGATCCAGACTATTCTGGACTGGGTAGCTCCAAAAACCCAGACTCAAGTCAGGGCCTTCCTTGGCTTGACTGGGTACTACAGGAGGTTTGTGAAGGGATATGGATCCATTGTGACAGCCCTCACTGAACTCACCTCCAAGAAAATGCCCAAGAAAGTGAACTGGACTGTGGAATGCCAACAGGCCTTTGACACCCTGAAACAAGCAATGTGCTCAGCACCAGTTCTAAAAGCTCCAGATTATTCTAAGCAGTTCATTGTGCAGACAGATGCCTCTGAACATGGGATAGGTGCAGTTTTGTCCCAAACAAATGATGATGGCCTTGACCAGCCTGTTGCTTTCATTAGCAGGAGGTTACTCCCCAGGGAGCAGCGTTGGAGTGCCATTGAGAGGGAGGCCTTTGCTGTGGTTTGGTCCCTGAAGAAGCTGAGACCATACCTCTTTGGGACTCACTTCCCAGTTCAAACTGACCACAGACCTCTCAAATGGCTGATGCAAATGAAAGGTGAAAATCCTAAACTGTTGAGGTGGTCCATCTCCCTACAGGGAATGGACTTTATAGTGGAACACAGACCTGGGACTGCCCATGCCAATGCAGATGGCCTTTCCAGGTTCTTCCACTTAGAAAATGAAGACTCTCTTGGGAAAGGTTAGTCTCATCCTCTTTCGTTTGGGGGGGGGTTGTGTAAGGAAATGCCTCCTTGGCATGGTTGCCCCCTGACTTTTTGCCTTTGCTGATGCTATGTTTACAATTGAAAGTGTGCTGAGGCCTGCTAACCAGGCCCCAGCACCAGTGTTCTTTCCCTAACCTGTACTTTTGTATCCACAATTGGCAGACCCTGGCATCCAGATAAGTCCCTTGTAACTGGTACTTCTAGTACCAAGGGCCCTGATGCCAAGGAAGGTCTCTAAGGGCTGCAGCATGTCTTATGCCACCCTGGAGACCTCTCACTCAGCACAGACACCCTGCTTGCCAGCTTGTGTGTGCTAGTGAGAACAAAACGAGTAAGTCGACATGGCACTCCCCTCAGGGTGCCATGCCAGCCTCTCACTGCCTATGCAAGTATAGGTCAGTCACCCCTCTAGCAGGCCTTACAGCCCTAAGGCAGGGTGCACTATACCATAGGTGAGGGTACCAGTGCATGAGCATGGTACCCCTACAGTGTCTAAACAAATCCTTAGACATTGTAAGTGCAGGGTAGCCATAAGAGTGTATGGTCTGGGAGTTTGTCAAACACGAACTCCACAGCACCATAATGGCTACACTGAAAACTGGGAAGTTTGGTATCAAACTTCTCAGCACAATAAATGCACACTGATGCCAGTGTACATTTTATTGCAAAATACACCCCAGAGGGCACCTTAGAGGTGCCCCCTGAAACTTAACCGACTGTCTGTGTAGGCTGACTAGTTCCAGCAGCCTGCCACACTAGAGACATGTTGCTGGCCCCATGGGGAGAGTGCCTTTGTCACTCTGAGGCCAGTAACAAAGCCTGCACTGGGTGGAGATGCTAACACCTCCCCCAGGCAGGAGCTGTAACACCTGGCGGTGAGCCTCAAAGGCTCACCCCTTTGTCACAGCACCGCAGGACACTCCAGCTAGTGGAGTTGCCCGGCCCCCACTTTTGGCGGCAAGGCCGGAGAAAATAATGAGAATAACAAGGAGGAGTCACTGGCCAGTCAGGACAGCCCCTAGGGTGTCCTGAGCTGAGGTGACTCTAACTTTTAATAATCCTCCATCTTGCAGATGGAGGATTCCCCCAATAGGGTTAGGATTGTGACCCCCTCCCCTTGGGAGGAGGCACAAAGAGGGTGTACCCACCCTCAGGGCTAGTAGCCATTGGCTACTAACCCCCCAGACCTAAACACGCCCTTAAATTTAGTATTTAAGGGCTTCCCTGAACCTAAAGATTTAGATTCCTGCAACAACAAGAAGAAGGACTGCCTAGCTGAAAACCCCTGCAGAGGAAGACCAGAAGACAACAACTGCCTTGGCTCCAGAAACTCACCGGCCTGTCTCCTGCCTTCCAAAGAACTCTGCTCCAGCGACGCCTTCCAAAGGGACCAGCGACCTCTGAATCCTCTGAGGACTGCCCTGCTTCGACGACGACAAGAAGCTCCCGAGGACAGCGGACCTGCTCCAAAAAGACTGCAACTTTATCCAAAGAAGCAGCTTTAAAGATCCCTGCAATCTCCCCGCAAGAAGCGTGAGACTTGCAACACTGCACCCGGCGACCCCGACTCGGCTGGTGGAGGACCAACACCTCAGGGAGGACCCCCGGACTACTCTACGACTGTGAGTACCACAACCTGTCCCCCCTGAGCCCCCACAGCGCCGCCTGCAGAGGGAATCCCGAGGCTTCCCCTGACCGCGACTCTCTGAAACCTAAGTCCCGACGCCTGGAAAAGACCCTGCACCCGCAGCCCCCAGGACCTGAAGGACCGGACTTTCACTGCAGAAGTGACCCCCAGGAGTCCTTCTCCCTTGCCCAAGTGGAGGTTTCCCCGAGGAAGCCCCCCCCTTGCCTGCCTGCAGCGCTGAAGAGATCCCTTGATCTCTCATTGACTTCCATTGCGAACCCGACGCTTGTTCTAACACTGCACCCGGCCGCCCCCGCGCCGCTGAGGGTGAAATTTCTGTGTGGGCTTGTGTCCCCCCCCGGTGCCCTACAAAACCCCCCTGGTCTGCCCTCCGAAGACGCGGGTACTTACCTGCTGGCAGACTGGAACCGGGGCACCCCCTTCTCTCCATTGAAGCCTATGCGTTTTGGGCACCACTTTGAACTCTGCACCTGACCGGCCCTGAGCTGCTGGTGTGGTAACTTTGGGGTTGCTCGGAACCCCCAACGGTGGGCTACCTTGGACCAAGAACTGAACCCTGTAAGTGTCTTACTTACCTGGTAAAACTAACAAAAACTTACCTCCCCCAGGAACTGTGAAAATTGCACTAAGTGTCCACTTTTAAAATAGCTATTTGTGAATAACTTGAAAAGTATACATGCAATTGAAATGATTCAAAGTTCCTAATGTACTTACCTGCAATACCTTTCAAACAAGATATTACATGTTAAATTTGAACCTGTGGTTCTTAAAATAAACTAAGAAAAGATATTTTTCTATAACAAAACCTATTGGCTGGATTTGTCTCTGAGTGTGTGTACCTCATTTATTGTCTATGTGTATGTACAACAAATGCTTAACACTACTCCTTGGATAAGCCTACTGCTCGACCACACTACCACAAAATAGAGCATTAGTATTATCTCTTTTTACCACTATTTTACCTCTAAGGGGAACCCTTGGACTCTGTGCATGCTATTCCTTACTTTGAAATAGCACATACAGAGCCAACTTCCTACACACCCTCAATGAGGTCTTGATGAGAGAAGTGTGAAAGCTAAACATTGACATTTCTACACCTACCATCTCCTCTTCAGGCATCTTTGAAAAACCATCACGGAGCAGTAAGACAGCATTTACTTCCTCTGGTTCCATCACTCTTAGCACCAGCAGTGCAGATTTCCCTGACTCCAGCTTCTCTGATAACAGCTCCTTCACATATTTTAAAAAAGTATAACGCTTCAGACTGAGACCCACTGTTCCAGAGGACTGAACCTCCACCAGAAAGTGGTGAGCGCGTCTGCCTTGCGAGGCAGATATGATAGATCCTTGTGGGACTCTAAACAGATTTGCAGATAAACTACCAAAAAAAGATCTACAAGATTTTCTAGAAGTCATAAATGGACCGGGATTGGTCTCTAACCAAATAAGTGCTGCCGCAGATGCTTCAGACCTTGCCGCGCCTGGCTCCTCCAATGTTATTTGCGCCTGACGATCTTCTTGGCTTCGTCTTACAGACCTGAAGCCAGAGGCCTAATACAGGATCATGAACCTTCCCTTCACAGGCAACTTGCTTTCTGATGGATACAACTACCTGTGGATTCCTCACCTAATGAATACTCCCATTGCGCCAGCATTCGACGGAAATCTTCCTAGCTTCTGCACATCGACGAGGACGTCGCAACTGCCCACGTGACACCATCTGACGTCATACAGGCAATAAGAGGTCCTCGCCGACGTCAGTTCCCTTTTTTCTGTGCCATTCGAAACGGTTATCTTTGAGGGAGCTACTGTTGCTGTATCGACAGTTACAGTGTGTTTTTGGCTATTTTTACTTTGCGAGATTACAATGTCGCAAAGGAAGTCAGGATTCAAGCCCTGCCGTGAGTGTGGTGGCAAAATGTCGGTAACGGACCCACATTCTGACTGCTTGTGGTGTCTTAGTTCCGACCATGATGTTGATAAGTGCGATTCTTGTCAACATATGAATCCTAAGGCCCTGGAAGAGCGTGAGGCCAAGCTTTTTCGAAAAAGAAGGAGAAGAGGCATCATCGAAAGTCATCGTCACCGAAGTCTCATCGGCGTCATCGGGACTCCCGGCGTCGTTGAGATTCACGGCGCCGGTCGAGTAGGGAGAGGTCTCGGTCAAGGTCTCCATCGGTTCGACGTCGGAAGACTTGGGAAGTCAGTCCCACTGTCACTCCCCAGCCGACGCCGCCGTTACCATCTCCGGCTTCACCGACTTCACCCATGTCATCGGGCTATCCTCCTTCAGTGTTCGAGGTTCCGCAGCCTCAGATGTTTTCTCCGTCCTTGCAGACGTCGAGACCGGCGTCGGTGTCGCCTTCGAACCAGGCACCCCAGTACCCGGAAACCGCATTCCTGAATGCAATGTTTTCCATCTTCCAACAGATGGCTCCAGGTGGCGGACCGGCTGGTCCTTCGGGCCCTTTGGCCTTCAACATGGGTGCTCCGGCTCCACTTCGACCGGCACCCTTTATGCCCTTTCTCCCCCTGGGGAACGTGGGCTCGGCGCCGGGATCGGCTCGGGTGGCTTTGGCTCCTACGGCTTCGATTTTTCAGCCAGTGACGCCGTCTAGACCTCCTCAGACTCCGGGACAGTCTTCACACCTTCCGGCTCCTCGTTCGGCGCCGAAGACAACTATGGTGTCTGTAGACCCGGCGTCTGACGGATCCGACGATCGGCGTCATTCTTCGATGTCTGCTGACGCCATGTCGACGCCGAGGATAGAGAAGAGGCTGCACTCGAGGAGGCTTGCTCTCCGCCTCCTTGAAGAACAGGAATACCAGAGGCAAGCCTTGGAGGAAGGGGAGATCGAGGATTCTCGTGAGGGTCTCCATGGACTTGACACTGCTAGTGGCCTAGATACCTCCCCTGAATGGGACTTGTCATCACCTGGGGAGTACACAGAGGAGGCGGCCACTTTTCATTCTGTTATCAGAAAGGCAGCTGGCTTCCTGGACCTCCCTTTGCCAGTGACTGAAGCCAAGCAGAACATATTGACAGAAGTGTTGCACCCTGCCTCTACATCAGCAGAGCCACTTTTGCCATTCAATGAAGCTCTACTGGACCCCATAATGGAAGTCTGGAAGAAGCCAGTGTCTTCTTCAGCCGTCAATAGATCTGTGGCTAGGAGGTATCGGGTTGCACCGGCTGACCCAGGTTTTCTTTCCAAGCATCCAACACCTGAAAGCTTGGTGGTCCAGGCTTCCTGCTCAGCAAGGTCTGCTCCTGGGTCTTTTCCAGCTGTACCCTCCGATAGAGACTCCAAGAAGATGGACATGTCATCCAAAAAGGTGTTCTCATCATGTAGCATGGCATTGAAGTCCACCAATGCTACATGCATTTTAGGAAGGTACATTTATGCCCTGATGGACGAGATTAAATCAACGCATACAGAGGTTCCTCAGGAATTATTAAGCCTGGTATCTGACGCTCAGGCAGCTGCAACTCAGGTTATCCAATCTGGGTTGGATACAACTGACTCGGTTGCTAGGGCAATGGGCACTGCTGTAGTTACGAGGAGGCAGGCCTGGCTTCGTAACTCAGGATTTTCCTCTGATGTGCAGTCGACCCTACTGGACCTTCCTTTTGATGGTGACAAGCTGTTTGGTGCCAAGGCGGATTCGGCCTTAGAAAGGTTCAAAGAGAGTAGGGCCACGGCCAAGTCGCAGGGCTTGCAAGCCACTTCTTCTACTTCCTCCAGATTTTTTCGGAGGTTTCGAGGATTTGGTCGTGGTTCCTCCTCCTCCTCCTCCTTTCGAGGGAAATTCCAGAAACCCACCTCTGCTCTCTCCTATAGATCTTTCAGAGGGAGGGATAGGGTCCGTACCAGGGGAGCAACTCAGCAGCACTCTGCTTCTTCCTCTTCCTCTGGAGGGGTGCAGCAGGGGAAGCAGCCTTAGGCATCCACCAATTCCCACTCATTCCACTCCTTTAGGGGGGAGGTTACTGAATTTTCTCCACAAGTGGGAGGTCATAACATCAGACTCCTGGATTACCAGCATTGTGAGAAAGGGCTATACCCTTCCCTTTCGGGAGTTTCCACCCCCCATCCCGCCCCGCCCATCTTATTGTTCAGAAGAACACCTCCTGTTGTTAGAACAGGAGGTTCAAGTCCTCCTTTCAAAGGGCGCGGTGGAGTTGGTCCCAGAGCAGGAAAGGGGTTGAGGTTGTTACTCAAGGTACTTCCTGATTCCCAAGAAGGATGGTCGGTTGAGACCAATCCTGGACCTGAGGATTTTAAATTGGTTCCTCAAACAGGAAAAGTTCAAGATGCTGACCCTAGCTCAGGTGCTTTTGGCGTTGAACAAAGAAGATTGAATGGTGTCTGTCGACTTGCAGGATGCTTACTTTCATATCCCGATACTCAAGTCGCAAAGGAAGTATCTCCGGTTTGTGGTGGGGTCGCAGCACTATCTGTTTGCGGTCCTCCCGTTTGGTCTTACTTCAGCACCTCAAGTCTTCACGAAGGTGATGTCGGTGGTTGCGGCTGAGCTCAGAAGGAAGGGGATAGCAGTATTTCCTTATCTGGACGACTGGTTGATCAAAGCCAGGTCTCCGGAGCTCGTGTTGCATCACCTGCAGTCGACAACCCAGTTGTTGTTCGACCTGGGCTTTTCGGTGAACGTGCCCAAATCTCACCTAGAGCCCTCTCAGCGCCTCCTGTTCATAGGGGCAGTACTGGATACAACATTGAATCGAGCCTTTCCTCCGCCTCAGCGGATTCAGGACATTCAGACGTTGGTTCCAATGTTTCAAAGTGGAGCGGTCATTCCAGTCCTCAAGGTCCTACGTCTGCTCGGTCTGTTTGCCTCCTGCATATTGTTGGTCACGCATGCTCGCTGGCACATGAGGGCTCTTCAGTGGTGTCTCCGAAGGCAGTGGTCTCAATACAAAGGAGATCTCGAAGGCTTGGTGAGGATCTCCAGAGATGCTGCCACGGATTTGAAGTGGTGGATTGCGGACGGCAATTTTTCCCGAGGAAGGCCGTTCTCGCAAGCTCCTCCAGTGGCCACAGTAATAACGGATGCTTCCACCCTAGGGTGGGGAGCTCATCTGGGGGACCTGGAAATCAAAGGTCTTTGGTCTCCAGTAGAACAGATGTTTCATATCAATCTGTTGGAGTTACGGGCTGTACGTCTGTCTCTCAAGGCCTTCCTCCCATCCCTTTGCGGCCAGTCGGTTCAGGTCCTAACGGACAATACTACAGCGATGTGGTATATAAACAAACAGGGAGGGGTAGGGTCGTACCTTCTCTGCAGAGAAGCTCTTCGGCTATGGTCCTGGGCAAAGGACCATCATATTTGCTTGGTAGCAAATCATCTGGCCGGGGTCTTGAACGTACGTGCGGACGGTCTCAGTCGCCATTTCTCGGCCGATCACGAGTGGCGTCTCCATCCAGATCAAGTCCGTCTAATCTTCCAGATGTGGGGGTTTCCTCGGAAAGATCTGTTTGCCACCCGGGAAAATTCGCACTGCCCGTTATTCTGCAGCCTCCAGTATCCGGTGCAAGGAGCATTGGGGGATGCGTTTCAGAGGACCTGGTGCGACCAGTTGCTTTACGCGTTTCCCCCATACCTTTGATTCCTCGAGTGTTGAGGAAAATACGCCAAGACCGGGCCCAAGTCATCTTAATAGCTCCGGATTGGCCAAGGAGGGTATGGTACACAGACCTTCTCCAACTCTCACTGTGCCCTCCGCTCAGTCTCCCTCTCAGGGCAGACCTCCAGTCGCAGGGGCAGGTTTTACACCCCCACCTCCAGAGCCTGCACCTTCATGCCTGGAGATTGAATGGGGCAACCTGAGTTCTTTCTCTCTCCCGCCTGATGTAGTGGATGTTATCTTAGCGGCCAGGCGACACTCCACTAAATCTATCTACGCTAATAGGTGGTCTAAATTTGTGTTGTGGTGTGGAGAGAGGCAGATTGATCCCTTACGTGCTCACTTGTCGGATATTTTATCTTTTGCATTGTCTCTAGCACAGAGGGGTTGTGCAGTGGCTACGGTTAAGGGATACTTGTCTGCTCTTTCAGCCTTTATTTGTCTTCCAGACCAGCCTTCTTTGTTTAAATCTCCTATAGTACTTAGGTTCTTGAAGGGTCTTATGAATAAATTCCCTCCTGCTCCTTTCGTTATGTCTCAGTGGGATTTGAACTTGGTTCTAACTTTCCTTATGGGGTCCCCTTTTGAGCCTATGCACTCTTGCCCCTTGAGATTATTGGTCCTAAAGACGGTCTTTCTGGTTGCAATTACTTCTGCAAGGAGAGTGAGTGAGTTGCAAGCTCTATCTGTAAAACCCCCTTATACATCTTTTTATGGGGATAAGGTGGTGTTGAGGACCAAGGCTGCTTTCCTTCCGAAGGTTGTTTCACCCTTTCATATGTCCCAGACGATTACTCTTTCTACGTTTTATCCGCCGCCTCATCCTTCAAAGGAAGAATAGAGACTTCATCGCTTGGATCCAAAGAGGGCGCTAAGCTTTTATATAGACAGGACAAAGGATTTCAGGCTGGAGGATCAGCTCTTCATCGGGTACGTGGGACAGAGGAGAGGAAAGGCAGTCCACAAGAGAACAATCTCCAGGTGGGTTGTTCTTTGCATTAAAATGTGTTCCTCTTTAGCAAAGAAAGAACCCCCTGATGGTATAAGAGCTCATTCCGCCAGAGCTAAATCGGCCTCTTCGGCCTTGGCTAGGGGTGTTCCTGTGGTTGACATCTGCAAGGCCGCAACTTGGTCGTCCCTTCACACTTTTGCGAAGCATTACTGTTTGCACTCTGAGGTAAGAAGGGACGGCCATTTTGCACGGTCGGTGCTGCAGGATTTCTTGGTTTGACCATTCAGGCACCCTCCACCGAGTGCGGTACTGCTTTGGGACTCTATTCATTAGGTGAGGAATCCACAGGTAGTTGTATCCATCAGAAGAACGAGTTACTTACCTTCGGTAACAACTTTTCTGGTGGATACATTAGCTATTAGTAAGGATCATTACTTTATAATGATCCTTAAGGAAACAGGAGTGACTTTTTCCTATTCACCCGGAGACCAGATACAGCCCCAAATTCTTCCAACAACTGTAACAACAAAGGGACCGAAACACGTGGCTCTCGTAGGTATATCAACGCATCATCGGGACATAAGGAGACAATATGAGAAACCCATCCCACCTGAACACCCCAGGACCCCAATTCCTCACGTAGCCAGCCAGCCAGTGGGTCCACCGCTAAAGCAAAAAGGAGTGGTGGCAGTGGGCATCCCTGTCTGGTCCCCCTTCCAATCGCCCAGGATTCTGAGAGCTCTCCGCTCACCCGAACTCGAACAGTGTACAACAAACGAACCCAAGCACAAAAATGGGGGCCAAATCACATTCCCTGCAGGACTGCCAGTAGGTAGTCCAATTCCACTGTATGAAAAGCATTCTCTATATCCAGCGATACTAAAACCAATTCATCCACTGCCAGAGGTTTCATGCAGAACGTGTGCCAAATGGTGTAAGTTGTAAGTCCTATTACGACCAGGAATAAATCCACATTGATCATCTTGTACCAAACCCCCGGATCACTCCACGCAATCGAGTAGCCAAAATTTTGCACAGAATTTTAATATCCGTATTGAGCATAGTGAGCAGACGATAGGAGGAAGGGTCATTGGAATCCCCCTCAGGCTTAAGCATTAAACAGACGACGCCCTGACGCATGGTCTCAGGGAGAATGCCCCGTTCCCAGGCTTCCTCAAACGCCGCCAACAACCTCTCTCTCAAAAGGAGAGAAAACGTTGGGTACAACTCAATCGGGAAACCATCCCCACCAGGCGATTTAGATTTCGACAACGCCTCCACAGCCGCACCCATTTCCTCAACTGTTACCTCAACCTCTACACTTTCCATACTGTCCAGCTCCAGCTGCGGAAGTCTCATCTGCCTTAGAAACTCTTCTTAGCTAACATCCAGGACGGGAGGACCAGCCCTGGACACAATCTGCAAATGTTTCACTAATATCTGAAAGATATCTCTGCGATTGGTAGCCTGCACGCCCTCTGCGTTCTTAATGCGCAGGATGGAAGGCGACTCAACCTCCCGCTTGAGGAGCCATGCCAGCAATTTACTAGACTTGTCTCCCTCCCTATGGAGTCTCTGTCTGTACGATCTAAGGGTAACCTTATCGAGCGTGTCCCAACAGCTACTGACCTTCTTAAACAGCCAGAGCTGCTCTTGCTCAACCTCTCGAGTTATTGGCGTCTGGTGCTGTAACACCTCCAGTGCACCCTCCCAGTCAGTAAGTTCCTGTTCCATTTGTTTGCGCACCCCACAGGTAGTGCTGATAAAAACTCCCCTTAATACCGCCTTCATGGCTTCCCATTCCGTACCCCTTGAGTTAGTCGTACCCCAGTTCAAGTCCAAATAGTCCTTAAGGGCCACCAACATTTTCTCACGACAATCCACATCCATCAGAAAAGACATAGGCATATGCCAACTGCAGGTCACTTTGGCATCAGATCCCCACAGCACGTGCATCAGCACCCGGTGCATGATCAGACAAAAACCTCCCCTAATGCTTGACATCCATTACCTGTGGAAAGTCGGTTCAACCAACTATATGTATTGGGCATCTTAGAATGACCGGTGTATTGCCTAGTCTCCGGATGTAGTTCTCTCCATCCATCCCAGAGCCATAGATTATGCATAACCTCTGTGAGGAATCTCGTCATTAATGGTTTAGAGCCCAGTTTAGACAGAGAATGATCCATCTCACCATCCAATATACAAATGTAATCTCCGGCCTATATTAGAGGAGCGGCTACCCCCTCCTCCAGCACTTCAGATATATTGTCATGAAAGGAGTGATCGTCTACGTTAGGTGCATAAGTGTTGAGAATAGTAAGGGGCAGTGCATCCAAAGTACCCTGTAGATGTATAAATCTCCCTTCCACTTCTGCTTCACCAATGAAATGTGTAAAAGGGACCCTGGGCGAGATCCATATCATCACTCCCCTTGCATAGGAGGAGATGGCCGAGGAGAACACCTGACCCTGCCACATTTTAGCCAACTTATGTGATTCCTCCTCTGTCACGTGCGTTTCCTGGAGACACGCTATATGAACCTTATGTCGCCTTAGGAAGGAGTGCAGTCTATAACGTGCAGTATAGCTCTTCAGCCCACTGACATTTCATGTCAGTATATTAATCTGTTGACCCATGTTAAGAGTTCATATCCACCCCCTCCCCTGCATCCCCTCCACCCACCCAAAAGGAGAAGGCAAGACAAGTCCCTACCGCACATCGCACACTCAACAATGCACTGGTGTTGTAAACACCAAACATATGCAACTATAAACCCCCAAACCCCTGTGCCCACCCTGGATAAACAGTAAAACAGACATATCAAAACATACTGTAGATCCATATACATGTATGCTGCCAGGACAACAGCCCAAACACCCGAAAGCCCTACCACAACAGTGGAAGTTACCACCCCCGTCCCAATGACATTATACACAGTGCCTACCTCCCCAAACAATCATAGTCTAACATTTTACCCCCCAATCATAAAATACAAATGCATATGAAGCCCCTTTCAACCAACATCCTTAATGTTTCGATTGCTCCCAACTATGCAGGGCATGCTCCTCAGGCTGAAGCACATGACCCCTGGCGGGTCTGCAAGAGCAGTATCCACCAAAGGCCAACAAATTCAAGAATCAACAGAAAGCATCTCAGCTACCCCATCTGATGATTCAGCAAGTTAGATGGCCCGCTCAGGATCCACCACCGCCATGGTACCATCCTGTGGGATTTCAATTCTGCTGACAGAGTTATCACAAGGCTGCGCAACGACCTGCATCGGGCCCTCCCCACGCCTCCTCCAGTCTGTGGCGTCCACTCTAAGTACAAGCCGAGCCAACTCCAGACCGCCCAAAACGATCCAGACCAACCTTGTCCGACATCTCCAGCCATCTCCAGACCTCCTCGGGATAATCAAAAAACTGGGACTTGCCTCCAGAGATCACCTTCAAACGTGCCGAATACAATAACATGTATCTGATGTTTGTGACACGGAGCTTGGCCTTTACCTCCAAAACCCCCTTTTGGGAGGTCTGGACCTTATTCGTATAGTCCGGGTGAATGTAGATTTTGCAGTTTTCAAAGACAGCCCTGTTGGTCTCACGGGCAGACCGCAGGATACAGTACCTATCTTTATAGTTCAGGAGGCGTGCAATGATGTCCCTTGGTGGTGCCCCGGGCTGAGGAGGAGCAACCAGAACCCTGTGAGCGCGAAACCTTCCACCATGGAGCCTTCCACACATTCCGGAAATCCAAGGAGGCGCACGTTTTTCCGTCAGGATCTACCTTCTGAGTCATCCAACACCTTGCCTCTAATGTCCCAACACCTGAAGTAACCTGAGCCATCTTTTTGCGCAGGGTGCCAACCTCTGTCTGCAAGTCCACATTAGACCCCTCCACCACCTTGACCTTATCAGACAGCTTGAGGAGATCAGCTCGAAGAAGGTTCACCTCCACAGCCACCGTTTCTATTTTCTCCTCCAGGGCCACTCTAGCGCCATGTACTGCAGCTAACAGTTCAGCACATAAGGGCTCCTCCGCAGTAGTCGGCACCACCAATGCCTCTCCAGAACCCCCCCCCCCCCCCCCAAACAAGTCTGTCGTAGCGGGAGCAGGGTAAGTGTAGTATATTGTTCCCTTGTGTTCCCCTGCGACAGCGTGGTCTGCCGATGCTGCCTCATCTCACCTCCACTGAGCGATAATAGGATGTATAACCACCGTACCTAACTCCAAGGAGCAGAAATGAATGTCCATTGAGCTGCAACAACCGTAGAATAATGCAGATCAGTTGTCCAGCCCGAATATCCACAATAGGGGGCCACTGAGTGCCCATGCAACCGCGCTGTCAACTCAGACCCAGCACGGGTCAGGTGTGCTCAGTGCACGTGAGGTCATAGGTCCCAGACCACTACACCTCTGCAAAAACTCCAAAACCGCAGAAGACACTTCACCACCTGTCGAGTCCCAGATTGGTGACCTCCGTCGTCTCACACAGGAAAGCTCTGCAGTTCGTTGTGCCACATCAGGCCACGCCTCTGCAACCCAGATTGGGCCATGCGCCGCTTCCACAATGGCTTCCGCTCCTCACCGTCCTCATCATAGGGGGAATATATCTGGCCCGATATATTACAAGGTGATCTGGAGATGGGGCCGAGGCCCCCCCCGCCGCCTCCTCTTCAAGATTGCGAGGCGAGCCGAGGCCACATGGCCCCTCCTTGCTCCTCACCTCTTCCTTGCTCACATACGGAGG
The DNA here is from genome assembly GCF_031143425.1 of Pleurodeles waltl. Lineage (NCBI taxonomy): Eukaryota > Metazoa > Chordata > Amphibia > Caudata > Salamandridae > Pleurodeles > Pleurodeles waltl. Next base: position 763,322,059 of record NC_090448.1, on the reverse strand, counting down.
GCAATGGCCCCAGAACACCAGGCACCCGCTCCAGGCCGAGTCAAGTGGCGGCGCCTGCCAGAGAAGGCCGCCACATGCCCACTGCACACGGCACAAGGCCTTGCCCGCCCTGTACAGGCCCGACTCTGGACGACTGGGGCTCTGATAATCACCAAAAGCGGGCACGAACCAGCTACAGCCGTCGGGGCACCGCCGCTTGCTATTTGGGGGATGCTTCGACAGTCAGGCACCCCAGGATACCTGAAGGGTTATGTTGGGACGAAGGAGCGCACTACAGACGCGTCTCACCAGCCATCTTGGTTGGCCACGCCCCCCTTTGCAACATCGTACTTGGAAAGTGGCTTTTTTAGTAGCCATTACTTTAGCACGTAGTAAGTGAAAATCTATCTCTGTGTGCCAAAGAACCATATATGTTTTTTCACTCTAATAGGGTGGTCATGAGAACTCATCTTAGCTTTCTCCCCAAAGTGGTCTCTGATTTCCACACTACCCAAACTATTTCACTACCAACTTTCTTTCCGAATCCCAGTACCCCAGCGAAAAGATTATTGGGTGTTAAGAGTATTAAAGTTTTATGTAGATAGAACAAAGGATATCAGAAAATCAGATCACCTGTTTATCAACTATGGCCAGGTGGGAACAGGCATAGCTTCCTCCAAGTAACTATTTCTAGATGGCTAGTTCATGTATAGTATTTTCCTATCAGTTAACCAATAAACAGTTACCTGCCAGATCTAAAGCCCATTCTACCAGGGATAAAGCCGCAACAGCTGCCCTATTAAGAAATGTGCCTTTTCCTGAGAACAGCTGCAACTTGGAGATCTTTACATGCTTTTATTAGGGATTACTGTCTAGACTTGGATTCATCTGCAGATACTCAAGTAGGGCAGGCTAGCTTTAAGAATCCCCTTAGATAATTGAAACAGCTGCTATTGTTTGGTTTGTCCGCAGGTTTGTAGGATGGGCTTGCTATTATATTCAGTGCTTATGACTATTAGTGAGGATCTCCTGGAAGAGAAGGGAAAGTTGCTTACCTGTTATACTAGTTCTCTTCCAGGGGAATGCGCATCAAAGTCATAAGCAACCCTCCCACATCCCCAGATGATTTTTTTGTTGCAGCTCTCACACACTTTGTGGTACAGGACCTTTATGTCACCGTAAAAAATTTACTGACCTAACTGTCACCTGTGAGGCATGATGGGATACATAGGTTCATCGGTGGTCTTAAAGGCATGGTGCCAGTTTTTTCCCTTGGGTTTTAAGTGGCAGCCTATTGGCTAAAAATGTCTCCTATTCCCTTTCATTTCCCTTTTAAATTAAGGTTGTGAAACAGGTCCATGCTCTTTTTTGCTGTGTTTGATAGAAATAAGAGGCTGATTATCTATTGATTTAAATGAAAATTCAATGTACTTTAAACATTGTTTGTATTTTATTATGGACTGGATATAGAAGTATATAGGTCAGAAATTTATATGTAATTTTTAAATAGTGCTCTGGTGTCCCCACAGTCGGGCAAGACTGTTCTGTGCTTATGACTTTGATAAGGATTCCCCAGGAAGAGAACTAGGATTACAGGTAATCAACTTTTCCTTCTGTTTGTCGAGTGTTGCGAGGTGGAGAGATGCACCTGACAGCAAACTCGAGAGATGTTCTAACATCATGCAGACAAGGACTTTTGTTGTTAATCGACTGTGTATTTCAAACATACAACTGAAAATAGTGTTTTGTTGACACTAACTCTTTCGGAAATTCATGGCATGACTTCACAGTATTTTGTTTAGTTGTTGCCAACATAAGCCATTCACAGTTTGTAGATGCGAAAATGAACGGCATAGATTAGGATCACTGATTAATTTTTAAGATTGTGTGCATTTGCAGGTAAGGTATAAGACTTTGTTGAGTATTCTTAATACTTGTTGTTTACTACTTTTTCCTTGGTCTGCTGATTTCATGGGAATTTGTGATTGCAAGAAACTCTACAGATCTAGCTTTTAGTGTATTCATTAGTTAAAAAAACATAACCAGTAAGAGTTGATAGAGACCGATATAATGTAACATGAGTCCAATTTACGGAACTATATGAATGATGTAGAATTTAATGGTCACAATTGAAAACTTGACATTAAAATGGAGTAGTGGGTGGTCCGTATTAAGCAATAACAAATACCTAACTATTCTAGTTCTGTAACACCTTTTCTATGCTCAGCAGTTAGTATGTACGTCAATGAGATAACGTTTTAGAAAGACTTGCATGTAATCCATAAAGGAAACTTATCTTGGACAAATTTTACTTGATGATTTAAGAACTAACGAAGTTCATTTTTCCATTACACTTTAATTCCAGATTTTATTGCACCACGGATTGCCTGAGGCCTGATTAAGACTATAAATGAACAGGCAGTAAATACTTTTTTGGGCACAAATGTATGGAATATGAGCATGCTCATATTAGATTTTGAAGAACATATGTGGGCATTGTCTTTATTCTTCTATGGTCAAACTAGAGTAAATAATGGAACTACAAGCAAGGCGTTCACACCTAATGTGTGGAATATTGTTGCAATTACACCAGCGCAGACATATGTATCAACATAATTTTATGCATTCTTTCTTAGCTTTGTACAATGTGACTGTTTGACTAATCTTACACTTGTGTGGGGTCCAGGGCTGATCAGGAAGAAATTTCTGTTATTTAAATATCAAATCCTCATTTATTGTAGTTTTGTCTGAATTGCTGTTTAGGACTTGAACAGCAGGAAATTACATGAATTTGTCCTTGCAAGTTTTTTTTTTTTTTTTTAACTTACTGGACATCCTTCTCAGACAGCATTTTTGTGTATTGTTTCTTACTTTCCCTTTTGTTCGTATTGAAAGTCCAAAATCTCGAAATGCAGGGACTAATGCCTCTAGAATTTTTCTTTTTCTTTCATTGGGCACACTGAAGTAGTTGAACTTGACTCAGATGCTAATGCGACGAGACTAAGCAACCTTCCAATCTCCAGTGCCAATTCGTCTTCACTTATGCATTGTGAGCAATTTCGCTGGTAAAGCTGACAAAAATGACCTGTTGTTTAATAAGTATAAATCTTTGCATGATGGAACTAGCTCTGGAATTTTGAAGTTAAAGTTGGACTACAAAATCTGCATTGCCAATGTAATACACGCCCTAGAAAGTCTTTTGTCCTGATAAAACGCGTAAAAGCCTCAAAAGTTGAGGCCTTTACCTGGTCTCTGTATGCTTAGCTTTTTTTTTTTAAAGCAGCATGGAATGCTGCAAGGTCAGGCGGCCCATCTCGGTTTCTGAAATACCAAAGAGTAAACGGGGCATCATATTACACTTTGAAGGTAGGTTTATTATTAACAAAGATTCCATGCTTTTGGTGAAGCTTTTGCCATGTAGAGAATCAGATGTTCATGTAGAATTAGAAGGCGGTAACCAATATCAAAGCCACGTCGTTAGTTTTATGTATACTCCTGAAGCTTACAGCGTTTTGAGATCTAAGTTCATTGATCTTGAATGTGTCTTGGATTGGAGACTATCGCTTCATGTTTTTGAGGGATGACAAGTGACTCCAAAACCCTTGGAGCATTGATGTATTGGTACCTTCTTTTCTGTAAAGACACTTCTTCAGCTATTCATGCTTACTGTCTTCCAATTTCATGTCTTACTTGCACTGAGTCCTAGTAGCAATGATCTGCTCAGGATTTAATGATAACAGGAATTTTCTAGTTTGAGGTCACATCACCTATTTTTTAAAGAGAAAAAGATGTATTATTTAATAGTTAGCGGTGAGTGTTAGAAATGTGAAATTATGGCAATTGGGTACCACAGAAAAGAAAATGGGAATACTATTGAAATAGCAGTCAAGGCAGATCAACGGGATCCATTCGAGGAGCTGTATGTGGGTACGCAAAGTTGTTGCTGACTTGGATTCATTTGAATTATCGAAGTTTCCGAAATCTGTTGGTAGAGTGATAGTTAGCCAGAAAATTAATCCGGGGTTAGGGGAGGAAAATGCATGTGTCTGCACTGGCACCGGGTTGGTTTGCACTGCAGTAACTACCAGTTCCTGCAGAGACCTGATTTAAAGGGCCGGAGGGAAAGAAACATTAAAAGAAACGTTAAACATGGCTTAAAGTTCTGGGAGTGCAGAAAGAAGGTGCTGAAAGAAGTTGCTGCAAGCAGTTCTGGCATATGGATTGATCGTTTAGGTTGTTTATATTATTAAAAGAAAATATGTATATGTTTACTCTTCTGTGTTAAGCTTGTGTATTATTCAATGACAGTTTATTTTTAGGGTCGAGCCTCCAATTTCATGCGTATGTGAGATTTTTTTGTGATCAGTAAAGGGCTTTGAGCCCGCCTGTCGCTCACCATTTGTTGGGTTGCGTGTCACTCTTTTTTACAGCCTTGTAATTCGTCAGTGTATGTCTGGCATCATTTCAGTTCCTCGGTGTGGAGCAGGGATCAAACACTATTTGATTTAAACTTAATTAGTGCCCGTCCGCTGCTCCTGATGTGATCAAGGTACTATTTTGTTCTAACTTCCAGTGACTCCCAAACAGAAGGCTTTGGGACAGCCAAAAACGTTCCCAGCAGGACAAACAAAACTGCAAAGTTTTATTTTTTAAAGTTAACTTTATTTTATCTTGTTTTGTTAAGTCGTCTTTTCGCAGTTTCCACTCATTTTTTGTGTTTTTGCTCGTGGGCGCTTTTGTCAAAAGATGACAATTAACTTGTTCGAAATAAGCAAGACCAATTGCATTGCAAATGCTTGTTAAGCATTGCAATAGTTGCTTTATCTTTGAGGCCGGAAGAGGTGTAGTCTGTCACGGATCTCTGGCTGATTCTAGGTTTCTGCTATGTAGCTTTCTGATCTACGTTGACAAAGCGTTTTAAAAAGAAACTGTTGAGTTTAAGAATGTTAGGTGTTTCTATAAAGGAATAAAAGCTAACCATTATCACCAATAATATTTGGGGGTCTTTGCTTTAACCTTCCATGCTAAGCATCACACTGACTAACATTCTGGACCGCAATGCGTGGGTGTTAAGTGGCTTTTGCATACCACATTTTCTGTAGCATGTTGTTTCAGTGACTCAGATTTTGTGTGGCGTGCATTTGTCATCTTTTGTAGCTTTAAACAGATTACATTATCTGCATATCATTAGTTCGTTGCATTTTTGTTACAAAGTTAGTGACTGTTAGTGTAAGTTTAATGTGTAATTGAGGAAAAATAAACCCTATTCATTTTATGGAATACTGTTACAGTTCATACATTGTATACTATATTCTGTGCCTTGACCTCTTCGCTGCCAGGCCTTTTCCCCTCAGGTGCCAGGCCTTTTTTTCAGCTATTTGGGGCAGTTCTTGCTTAAGCCCTTATAGCATTTTGTCCACATAAGCTATCCAGGCCAAATTTGCTTCCTTTTTTCCAACATCCTAGGGATTCTAGAGGTACCCAGAGTTTGTGGGTTCCCCTGAAGGAGACCAAGAAATTAGCCAAAATAAAGCAACATTTTCGTTTAAAAAAAAAAAGAAAATAAGGGAAAAAAGGGCTGCAGAAGAAAGCTTGTGGTTTTCCCCCTGAAAATGGCATCAACAAAGGGTTTGTGGTGCTAAAATCACCAACTTCCCAGCTTTTAGGAACATGCAGACTTGAATCAGAAAACCTCCTTTTTCAACACAATTTTGGCATTTTACTGGGACATACATACCCCACTTTTACTATTTTTTTTGTGTGCTTTCAGCCTCCTTCCAGTTAGTGACCGAAATCGGTGTGAAACCAGTGCTGGATCTCGGACAGCTAAACATTTCTGAAAAGTAGACAAAAGTCTGAATTTAGCTCGGGGTCATTTGTGTAGATCCTAAAAGGTTTTCGAACAAAACATCTGAAATACAAAAATATTGAAATTGAGGCGAATAAAAACACCCATTTCCCTCCACATTTTAATCTGTAACTTGTTCCTGCCATGTCAGATTTTCAAAAGCAATATACCGTTACGTCTGCTGGACTCTTCTGGTTGTGGGGATATATAGGACTTGCAGGTTTATCAAGAACCCTAGGTTCCCAGAGCCAATAAATGAGGTACACCTTGCAATGGGTTTTCATAGTATACCGCAATTTATTTGGTAGAATATAGAGTCAAAAATAGGTATCAAGGAAACCTTTGTATTTCCAAAATGGGCACTAGATAAGGTGTTGAGAAGCAGTGGGTATTTGCACATCTCTGAATTCCAAGGTCCCCATACTAGCATGTGAATTACAGAGCATTTCTCAAACAGACATCTTTTTAACACACACACTTACATTTGGAAGGTAAAAATGTAGAGAAAGACAAGGGGCAATAACACTTGTTTCTTCTATTCTGTGTTCCTCCAGGTGCCCCGATTAAAGGTGGTACCTCACTTGTGTGGGTATGCCTAAAGCCTGCGACAGGAAACGCAACATGGACACATCACACTTTCTCAAGGAAAACTGACCTGTTTTTTGGAAAGTGCCTACCTGTGGATTTTGGCCACTGGCTCAGCCAGCACCAAAGAAAACCTACCAAACCTGGACATTTTTAAAAACTAGACACCTAGGGGAATTCAGAATGGGGTGGCTTGTGGGGCTCTTGCCAGGTTTTGTTACCCAGAATCCTTTGCAAACCTCAAAACACTTTTTTTCTCACATTTCGGTGATGGAAAGTTCTAGAATCTAAGAGGAGCCACAAATTTACTTCCACCAAGTGTTCCCCCAAGTCTCCCGATAAAAATGGTACCTCACTTGTGTGGGTAAGCCTACTGCCCGCGGCTGGAAATACCCCACAACACAACATGGACACATCAAAATGATCTACTACAAAACTATCTGTTTTTGCCGGCAGGGTAAGGGGGGGTAGAGGGTGGCAGGGGGTGTGCGGGGGGGTAGAACCTGCGTTTTTGGTCCCGGGCGTGGCAGTCATCTAGGGAAACCTACTAAACCAAGACATTTTTTAAAACTAGACACCTGAAGGAGTTTAGGGAGGTGTGGCTTGCGTGGATCCCCCAACATTTTCTTACCCACACCCCTCTGCTGGACAGATGTTCTAATGTTGGAGTTTGATATCAGTTCCTTTCTTACAGCTACAAGTTTTCATGGTCATACCTTCACAAAACAACACATGGCTCTTACAGATGTGCATCGGCTGTATCACTGCTTATTTCTTTTTCAGTATCTCTCTATTTCTCTGTTTCTTTCTTTCTGCCCCTCTTGCTCCTTCTTGTCCTTCTTTGACTTGCAACTGGCAAGCTTCAACTGGCAAGCTTCACTCAAAGAAACTCCTCCAGAAGACAGCCTAGTTGGTAGCTAGCAATCAATGTTCTGTTTTATTTCTTGTGTCCTATTACTAAGGGTTACATTTATAGTAAGAACGAAAGGTCAAGGGTCAATTTCTTTCAGACAACCTGTAAAAGTATAAATGCAGTATAATAATTTCTGATGGATACAACTACCTGTGGATTCCTCACCTAATGAATTCTTCCCATGCGCAGCATTTGACGGAAACTTCTTTCCAGCTCTGCACGTCGGCGATGACGTCCCAATTGCCCGACTCTACACGGCTCCGTCTGACGTCATCATGGCAATAAGAGGTCTTCGCTGGCGTGCTGACGTCCGTTCCCTTTTTTCCATGCCTTTGATAACGGTTATTTCTCCAGCTCTTGTGTCAATTGCTGTTGAAAGGGATACTTTGTGTTTTTCGGAATGTTTGCTCCGAAGAAGTCCGGGTTCAAGCCTCGCAGAGAATGCGGAGGTCGTATGTCAGTCACTGACCCGCATAATGACTGTCTATGGTGTCTAAGCTCGGACCACGATGTTCAGGAGTGTGGTTCATGCCAGAAGATGAATCCCAAGGCTCTGAAAGAGCGTGAAGCCAAGTTGTTTTTAGCAAAGGCTAAAAAGGAGAAGAGTCACCATAGATCTTCGTCGGGGAAGTCGGCGAAGAGTCATAGGAAGCGGCGCCATCATGATTTCCGGCGTCTTCCAGAGGGAGCCGGTCGAGGTCTCCATCTGTTCGGCGCCATAAGTCATGGGAGATCAGCCCGACTGACTCCTCAGCCTTCGACTCCGCAGACTTCTCCGGCGCCGTCGGTCTTTGAGGTGGTGGAGCCTCGGAGTCCTCGCTCTTCAATGGCGCATCCGTATGTCCAGGATCCGGGTCCAGCTCCACAGGAGTATCCTGTCTTCCCTACTCCGGGGACTGATCCAGCGGCATTCCTTAATGTCATGTTTGCATGGCGCCGGGAAGTGGTGCGCCGGCTGGCACCACTGGTCACTTGGCATTTAATTTAGGCACTCCGGCTCCTTATAGACCGACTCCGTTCATGCCATTCTGCCCTGCAGGGGACGCTAGTCCGGCGCCGGTACCGGCTGTGCAGCCGTCGACGGAAATACCTTCGACGCCGGAGTCCATCCAGATGGAGACTCCCGAAGTCGGATGGCGTCGATGGGTGGAGATCAGCTGTCCATGGCGTCGATGGATCCATCTCCGTCGTCGGGTGGGTCCAGAGATCGAGTGGTGACACCTTCCAGACACCGTACTTCGAAGTCGGTCAATTACTTGTCGACGCCGGGGCTGGAGGCAAAGTTGTGTTCCCGAAGGAAGGCCCTGAGATTGTTGGAGGAAGGAGAGTACCAGGGACAGCTCTTTGAGAAAGGGGAGATTGTGGAGCCCCTGGGTGACTTTCAGGGGTTAGACACTGCCAGCGGGCTGGATACTTCCCCGGAATGGGATTTATCCTCAAAAGGGGAGTTTACTGAGGAGGCAGCCTCATTTCATTCTGTCATAAGAAAGGCTGCTGATTTTTTAGAACCCCCGCTTCCTGTTGCCCAGGTCAAGACGAATATCCTGACGTAGGTGCTACATCCTGCCACTGCTGTTGTGGATCCATTGCTGCCTTTTAATGAAGCTCTCATGGATCCCATCGTCGATGTTTGGAAAAAGCCTGTTTGTTCATCAGCGGTGAACAGGTCGGTGGCCAGAAGGTATAGATCAGCTCCAGGGGACCCTGAGTTCCTTTTGAAACACCCTTCTCCGGAGAGTCTGGTAGTACAGGCGTCTTATTCATCGTGGTCTGCTCCTGGCTCCTTCCCTGGTGTGTCATCCGACAGGGAGTCCAAAAGGATGGAACAGTCTGCTAAGGTTTTCTCGTCCTGCAGTATGGCGCTTAAGTCAGCAAATGCCACGTGTATCCTGGGTAGATACATTCATGCAGTAATGGGTGCAGCTAAAGCAGCGTTGCCTGATATGCCCCAAGACTTGCAAGGACTCCTTATGGATGCCCAGGCTGCGGCGACGCAGGTCATACAATCGGGACTAGACACCACGGACTCAGTTGCTAGAGCCATGGGAACCTCCATCGCTACCAGGCATCATGCTTGGTTACGTACGTCTGGGTTCTCGTCAGATGTCCAAGCCACTCTTCTAGACTTGCCTTTTGATGGCGATAAGTTATTTGGCACTAAGGCTGAATCTGCGTTGGAGCGCTTTAAAGAGAGTAGGGCAACGGCGAAGTCCTTGGGCCTGCAAGCTGTTTCGACTCCTTTTAGATTGTTTCGATGTCTTAGGGTGTTTGGACTAGGGGCGTCCTTTCATGGAAGATTGCAGCAGACTGGCCAACAGCCCTCAAGTCTCCCTTACAGATCTTTTAGGGGGTGGGTAGAGTCCGCACTAGAGGGGCCACCCAACAGCAGCACCCTCAGAGGGTGGTGCAACAGGGGAAGCAACCCTAGTCCTCTAACCATTGCATCCCATGTATCTCCAGTAGGGGGAAGGTTGTCTCTTTTTCTTCCCATGTGGGAGTCGATCACATCAGGCTCCTGGGTCATCAGTGTGGTGAGGAAAGGCTATGCCCTTCCCTTTCGGGAGATTCCTCCTCCCTTCCCTCCCCATCTTTTCTTTCGTTCAGAATACCATCTCCTGTTGGTAGAACAGGCGGTTCTATCCCTATTGTCAAAAGGTGCAGTGGAGTTGGTTCCGGAGCAGGAGAGGGGTCAGGGATGTTATTGAAGGTATTTTCTGATACCAAAAAAAAGATGGACGTTTGAGACCCCTCCTGGACCTGAGGATTTTAAATTGGTTCCTCAAAAAGGAGAAATTCAAAATGTTGACTCTAGCACAGGTACTTATGGCGTTGAACATGGAGGATTGGATGGTGCCTGTCGACTTGCAGGATGCTTACTTTCATATTCCCATTCTCAAGTCTCACAGGAAGTATCTCCGGTTTGTGGTGGGGTCGCAACACTACCAATTTGTGGTCCTTCCTTTTGGTCTTACTGCCGCACCTCGAGTCTTCACGAAGGTGATGGCGGTGGTTGCAGCAAGTCTCAGGAGGAAGGGAATAGCAGTATTCCCTTACCTGGACGATTGGTTGATCAAAGCCAAATCTCTGGCGCCCTCTCAAGGCCTCCTGTTCATAGGGGCAGTACTGGACACAACATTGAATCGAGCCTTTCCTCCGCCACAGTGGATTCAGGACATTCAGGTGTTGATTCCAATGTTTCGAGAGGGAGCGGTTGTTCCAGTCCTCAAGGTCCTTCGTCTGCTCGCTTCATGCATTCTGTTGGTCACTCATGCACGCTGGCACATGAGGGCTCTTCAGTGGTGCCTCCGCAGGCAGATGTTTCAGCACAAAGGGATCTCGCCAAGTCGATAAAGATCTCCAGAGACACTGCAGCAGATCTACGATGGTGGTCTGTGTACGGCAACCTTTCTCAAGGAAAGCCTTTTTCACTACCACCTTCATTGGCCACGGTGATAACGGATGCTTCCACCCTGGGGTGGGGAGCTCATCTGGGGGACCTGGAGATCAACGGTCATTGGTCTCCAGTGGAGCAGATGTTTCATATCAATCTGCTGGAATTGCGGGCGATAAGTTTGGCTCTCAAGGCCTTCCTCCCTTCCCTTTGCGGTCACTCGGTTCAAGTCCTGACGGACAACATCACCGCAATGTGGTACATCAACAAGCAGGGAGGAGTAGGGTTGTACCTTCTCTGCAGAGAGGCTCTGCGGCTCTGGTCCTGGGCACGGGACCATCGGATTTGCTTAATGGCAAACAATCTGGCTGGGGTTCAAAACATGCGTGTGGACAGTCTCAGCCTGCTCCTCTCGGACGATCACGAGTGGCGTCTTCATCCAGATCTGGTCCTTTACATCTTTCGGAGGTGGGGATTTCCCCATGTGGACCTATTTGCCACTCGGGGGAACACAATCTGCCCTTCGTTCTGCAGCCTCCAGTATCCAGTGCAGGAAGCGTTGGGGGACGTTTCAGATGTCCTGGAACGGCCAGTTGCTTCACGCATTTTCCCCCCATACACTTGATTCCTCGAGTTCTGAGGAAGATTCGCCAAGACCGGGCCCAAGTCATCTTAATAGCCCCGGATTGGCCAAGAAGGGTGTGGTACACGGACCTTCTCCAACTCTCACTGTGCCCTCTGCTCCGTTTCTATTACAGGGCAGACCTCCTCTTGCAGTCGCAGGGGCAGGTTCTACACCCCCACCTCCAGAGCCTGCACCTTCATGCCTGGAGATTGAACGGGGCAATCTGAGTTCTTTTTCTCTCCCACCAGAGGTGGTGGATGTTATTTTATCGGCCAGGCGACACTCCGCCAAATCTGTCTATGCGAGCAGATGGGCTAAATTCGTGGGTTGGTGTGGAGAGAGGCAAATTAATCCTTTAAGTGCCCATTTGTCGGACATATTGTTGTTTGCTTTGTCCTTGGCACAGCAAGGCTGCGCTGTTGTTACTGTCAAGGGCTATCTTTCGGCTCTCTCAGCCTTCTTATGCCTACCTGATCAACCCTCTTTGTTCAAATCCCCTTTAGTATTGAGGTTTTTGAAGGGGCTTACCAATCGGTTTCCTCCCACTCCGTTTCTTATGCCCCAGTGGGATTTAAAAGTGGTTCGAACCTTTTAAATGGATTCACCTTTTGAGCCGCTACATTCTTTCCTTTTGAGATTTTTAGTCTTAAAGACTGTCTTTCTTACGGCCATCACGTCTGCTAGGCGTGTAAGTGAGCTTCAAGCTCTTTGTGTTCACCCTCCTTTTACGACCTTTCATGCGGACAAGGTGGTGCTGAGGACCAGGGCGGCTTTCCTCCCCAAGGTAGTGACTCCTTTTCATTTAGGGCAGTCTGTCACAATTTCGTCATTCTATCCTCCTCCACATCCATCTAAGGAGGAGGAGAGACTACATCGACTGGACCCAAGGAGGGCCTTGAGTTTTTACATAGACAGGATGAGAGAGTTCCGCTTGGATGACCAACTCTTTGTCGGATACGTGGGGAAGAGGAAGGGGAAGGCCGTCCACAAACGAACACTATCCAGGTGGGTTGTTCTTTCGATTAAAATTTGTTATTCATTAGCAAAGAAAGTTCCTCCAGTTGGTATAAGAGCCCATTCCACCAGGGCTAAGTCAGCTACGTCGGCCATGCCTAGAGGTGTTCCAGTGGCGGATATTTGTAAGGCTGCGACTTGGGCGTCCTTCCACACCTTTATAAAGCATTATTGGTTGGACTTGGAGGTGAGGAGGGATGGCCATTTTCCGCGGTCTGTGCTGCAGGTTTTCTTGGTGTGACCATTCCGGCACCCGCCACCGAGTGCGGGACTGCTTTGGGACTCTATTCATTAGGTGAGGAATCCACAGGTAGTTGTATCCATCAGAAGAGCAAGTTACTTACCTTCGGTAACGCTTTTTCTGGTGGATACACTAGCTACCTGTGGATTCCTCACGGTCCCACCTGCCTACCCGTAGTCTGTCTGGTCATACCAAGATTTCCTAGGTTGAATGTATATTTGATTGTATATATATGTACATATATGTGGTGTGTATATATATATATATATATATATATATATATATATATGGATGTTTATATTTGTATATTTTGCTGTTTTTATTTGATTAAATAATACTTATTAAATTAGAAGTGTCTTGTCTAGCACGTAAAAAAATGGTGAAAACTGACGTCAGCACGCCGGCGAGGTCCTCTTATTGCCACAGTGACGTCAGACGGTGTCGCATGGGATTTGGGCAATAGTGACGTCCTCGTCGACGTGCAGAGCTGGGAAGAAAATTTCCATTGATTGCTGGCGCATTGGGAGAATTCATTAGGTGAGGAATCCACAGGTAGCTAGTGTATCCACCAGAAAAGGCATTACTGAAGGTAAGTAACTTGTTCTTCAGAATGTTTATGTTACAAACTATCATTCAGTTGTTTAATTCAGGAGACCAAATGACTTTGTTGGATGTTCTAGATGCTCATTTCCATATCCCCATACATGTAAAGCACAGGCGATATGAGATTTGAGGATGCTTGAAGTCACTACCAATTTGGGATGCTACCATTTGGTCTGCCCCAAGAGGCTTTACCATATGCATGGCTCCTGTAGCAGCTTCAGCATACCTGAGGAAGAATAGCCATCCGGTATTTCCTTATTTAGATGATTTGCTATTAAAGGCTAATTCCCAGAAGGCTGTAATAGATTCTGCTATGGAATGTATGGCTCTTCAAGGATTTGGGCCTCCAGATAAACAGGATTTATTTTTTGTATAACTCAACGCAGAACAATTACTTTTCTGGGGGCAGTTCTGAACACGAAAGGTTTCAAGCTGTTCTCGACAAAAGACAGAGTCACAAAGATAATAGCAATGGCATCCAACCTCCCAAGAAAAAGTTCCACTTAAGTAGAACAATTCAAATTGTTAATGGGAATTTTATCATCATGCATTCCTCTCATCCCTCCTATTCCAAATTGTCGTTAACACATGAGACCACTGCAGGAACAACTTGACAAGCAATGGACGCAGGACATGGGCTCATTTGATGACGTTATCCTTATAACTGCAGAAATGATGAACGCTATGCAATGATGGATGAATTAAGTCAGCATTCCAGTACGTTCAATGTTCATAGCCAAGGTGTCCAGCTATGTCAAGAAAACAGATGCATCAATGGAAGGCTGGGAGCACATCTCCAATATTTGGAAGTGAATGGAAAGTGGCCAAATGAGGAAAATAAGAAACATTCATTTCCATGAGCTGCAGGTGGTGGCAATGAAGCTCAAAGCTTTTCTGCCAAGACAACACAACCACAATGGTATGCTTCTAATTTGTGGTGTCTAGTGGGCTTTCTACTGCCCAAGGGGGCAGATTTAGGGCATTGTCCCTAATTGGGACAAGCCTTCTATCTACCACCACAGGGATAGAAAGACCCTATTGCTCCTACTGGGGCAGGGGTATGGCTCGATGGCAGGGTAGGTGTAGCAAGTTGGCTCTGTATGTACTATTTCAAAGTAAGAAATAGCATGCACAGAGTCCAAGGGTTCCCCTTAGAGGTAAGATACTGACAAAAAGCGATAATTCTAATACTCTATTTTGTGGTAGTGTGGTCGAGCAGTAGGCTTATCAGAGGGTAGTGTTAAGCATTTGTTGTACACACACAGGCAATAAATGAGGAACACGCACTCAGTCAATTCCAGGCCAATAGGTTTTTATATAGAAAAATATATTTTCTTTGTTTATTTTAGGAACCACAGGTTCAAAATTTACAAACAATACTTTAAATGAAAGGTATTTCACTTAGGAACTTTAGGAACTTTGAATTAGCAAAATAGCATATACAGTTTTCACACAAATGGCAATAAGCTATTTTAAAACTGGACACACTGCAATTTTCAACAGTTCCTGGGCAAGGTAAGTGTTTGTTAGTTTTGCAGGTATGTAAACCACCTACAGGGTTCAAAGTTGGGTCCAAGGTAGTCCACTCTTGGGGGTTCAGGGCAACCCCAAAGTTATCACACCAGCAGCTCAGGGCCGGTCAGGTGCAGAGGTCAAAGGCGTGCCCAAAACGCAAAGGCTTCAATGGAGAAGGGGGGTGCCCCGGTTCCAGTCTGCCAGCAGGTAAGTACCCGCGTCTTCGGATGGTAGACCAGGAGGGTTTTGTGGGGTACCGGGGGGAACACAAGTCAGCACAAAAAGTACACCCTCAGCGGCACAGGGGCGGCCAGGTGCAGTGTGCAAACAGGCGTCTGGTTTGCAATGTAGTTCAATGGGAGACCTAGGGGTCTCTTCAGCGATGCAGGCAAGCGGGGGGCTCCTCGGGGTAGCCACCACCTGGGCAAGGGAGAGGGCCACCTGGGGGTCGCTCCTGCGCTGGAGGTCGGATCCTTCAGGTCCTGGGGGCTGCGGGGGCAGTGTCCTTACCAAGCGTTGGGTTCTTAGAAGCAAGCAGTCGCGGTCAGGGGGAGCCTCTGGATTCCCTCTGCAGGCGTCGCTGTGGGGGCTCAGGGGGGTCAACTCTGGCTATTCATGGGCTCGCAGTCGCCGGGGAGTCCTCCCTGTAGCGTTGGTTATCCACAAGTCGAGCCGGGAACGTCGGGTGCAGAGTGCAAAGTCTCACGCTTCCGGCAGGAAACATGTGTTCTTTCAAAGTTGCTTCTTTGTTGCAAAGATGCTTCTTTCTTGGAGCGGAGCCGCTGTCCTCGGGAGTTCTTGGTCCTTTTAGATGCAGGGTAGTCCTCTGAGGCTTCAGAGGTTGCTGGACCCTGTGGAACGCATCGCTGGAGCAGTTCTTTTGAAGTGGGGAGACAGGCCGGTAGAGCTGGGGCCAAAGCAGTTGGTGTCTCCGTCTTCTCTGCAGGTTTTTCAGCTCAGCAGTCCTTCTTCGTCTTAGGTTGCAGGAATCTAGTTACCTAGGTTCTGGGAGCCCCTAAATAATCGATTTAGGGGTGTGTTTAGGTCTGGGGGGTTAGTAGCCAATGGCTACTAGCCCTGAGGGTGGCTAAACCCTCTTTGTGCCTCCTCCCTGAGGGGAGGGGGGCACATCCTAATCCTATTGGGGGAATCCTCCATCTGCAAGATGGAGGATTTCTAAAAGTCAGTCACCTCAGCTCAGGACACCTTAGGGGCTGTCCTGACTGTCCAGTGACTCCTCCTTGTTTTTCTCACTATCTCCTCCAGCCTTGCCGCCAAAGGTGGGGCCGTGGCCGGAGGGGGCGGGCAACTCCACTAGCTGGAGTGCCCTGGGGTGCTGTAACAAAGGGGGTGAGCCTTTGAGGCTCACCGCCAGGTGTTACAGTTCCTGCAGGGGGAGGTGAGAGGCACCTCCACCCAGTACAGGCTTTGTTACTAGCCACAGAGTGACAAAGGCGATCTCCCCATGTGGCCAGCAACATGTCTCGTGTGTGGCAGGCTGCTAAAACTAGTCAGCCCACACTGGTAGTCGGGTATGGTTTCATGGGGCATCTCTAAGATGCCCTCTGGGGTGTATTTTACAATAAAATGTACACTGGCATCAGTGTGCATTTATTGTGCTGAGAAGTTTGATACCAAACTTCCCAGTTTTCAGTGTAGCCATTATAGTGCTGTGGAGTTCGTGCATGACAGACTCCCAGACCATATACTCTTATGGCTACCCTTCACTTACATTGTCTAAGGTTTTGCTTT
The DNA here is from genome assembly GCF_031143425.1 of Pleurodeles waltl. Taxonomy (NCBI): domain Eukaryota; kingdom Metazoa; phylum Chordata; class Amphibia; order Caudata; family Salamandridae; genus Pleurodeles; species Pleurodeles waltl. The sequence continues at coordinate 763,305,593 of NC_090448.1, read as the reverse complement.
AGACACTGTAGGGGCATAGTGCTCATGCACCTATGCCCTCACCTATGGTATAGTGCACCCTGCCTTAGGGCTGTAAGGCCTGCTAGAGGGGTGACTTATCTATGCCATAGGCAGTGTGAGGTTGGCATGGCACCCTGATGGGAGTGCCATGTTGACTTAGTCATTTTCTCCCAACCTGCACACACAAGCTGGCAAGCAGTGTGTCTGTGCTGAGTGAGGGGTCCCCAGGGTGGCATAAGATATGCTGCAGCCCTTAGAGACCTTCCTTGGCATCAGGGCCCTTGGTACCAGGGGTACCAGTTACAAGGGACTTACCTGGATGCCAGGGTGTGCCAATTGTGGAAACAAAAGTACAGGTTAGGGAAAGAACACTGGTGCTAGGGCCTGGCTAGCAGGCCTCCGCACACTTTCAAATCATAACTTGGCATCAGCAAAGGCAAAAAGTCAGGGGGTAACCATGCCAAGGAGGCATTTCCTTACAGTAGGGCACCTCTATTCTTTTGTTTTCAACGCCTGTGTCCCTTTCTTTTGATCCAGATGTAAAATTTATGGTATCTAGTGGGCTTTCTAATGCCCCAGGTAGCAGATTTGGGGCAATCTCCCCAGTTGGGACAAGCCTCCTATCTGCTCCCTGGGGAAGTAGTAAAACACTATTGCTGCACCTGGGGCAGGGGTATGGGATGCCAGGGTAGGCCACCCCATCCTTTTTTAAATTCCCAGTGTCTAGTGGACTTTTTCTGCCTCCACCCCCTGGGGCTGGCAGATTGGGAATTAGAACCGCTAACCACCCCCAAGTGGGCAGAAAGTCTTTTAGGCCCAGGGTGGGGAAACACACAGTTCTATGCCTGGGAGGGATGCTCCCACCCCCACTACTGTATAAAAAGCAGTCCCTGGTGTCTAGTCTGCTTTCTGGGGCAGGTTAGGGGGGGTAAACACCCCCATTCACACCCCTTGGTAGGGGGGAAGGGCAGGAAGAGTGTCTGTTTTTGGGGTAGGGGCAAAGCTATGCCCATGGTTGGCAGCCCTCACCCCCAGTATATATTTTTTTTCATTTCCTTGGTGCCTAATGGGATTTGTGCCCCAGGAGGAGCAGATAGCTGGTACTAGCCCCATCTCCCCCTGAGGGGGGACAGAAAGACTGTTGACTCATTTTGTTGGGGTTGGGGCATGGCCATGCACCTGGTGGGCAGGCCCCACCCATACATTTTCTTTTTCAAATGTTCCCCGGTGTCTAGTGGGCTTTCTGGCTCTCCACCACCCCCTCCAGGTAGGGCAGGACAGATAAGGATTGATCTCCTCCAGAAAGACTAAAATGTTTAGTAGTGTGGAGGGGGTAAGGGGGAGCAAAAGCCCTTAACAAAGGCGTCCCTCCCCCATGTCCGTGGGGCCTTGTAAGTTGATCCCTGCTTGGAAATCACTCTCCTGTAGCAATCTCCGAGCAGTTATCAACTGGACAGAGAGACCACTGGAAAGGGGAGAGTCTCTCTTTCCCAATGATACCTCTTCCAAAGAAATCAGTATGTGGGATATGTCCCATGAGAACTGATGCAGTGAAATTAAAACGGGCGCATCCGCTAGTTTTACTTTTACTTTACAGAAATGACGTCAGTGTGCTCTAGGCAATGATCGTCATTACAATAAGCAAAAACAAAAGACTATGGCAAGTTGGGAAGCTCTACCTGAGCAGCCTGAGGTAAACAAATAAAATGAAGTGATCCCTCTGGTGCAAACCACCATAGGGGCCTGTAAACCCCTCCCCTGTGTCAGCCGACAGACGCACAGGGGGAGTGACCTCTCAACCTTGGTGGTGTTTTCATTGCTCTCTCTCATATATTTGATGTCTCACAGCTGTCTATAATCCTGTGACTAAAATCTCTATCATCTTGTCCTCTGTTTCCTCTCTCATACACTGTACTTCTTGGTCACTGCTCCTCGATTGTTTTGCACAGTACCCTTCCTTGTTTTTCTTGCATCTTACTGCCCTCTATCATTTGTCTACTATCTCACTTTCATCACACCTGTCTTTTTCCTCACTCACTTGCATGGTTCCTTTGTCACTTCCCTTCACCATCTATATTTATCTGCCTTGTGCTTTCGTTCCCTAGGGTTTGTACCTTGCTCCTCTGTCATCCAGCTCGTGTCAAGTGCGCTGCTGTCATCTGTCTTGTGGCTCTCTATTATCTCTCACCGACCTTATACCACAGTCCTCTCATTCATCTGCCATGTGATTTGCTCCTTTTGCTGGTCTGCCGTGCACCTTGCTCCTTCTTGCTCATTCCACTTGCATGTCGCTCCCACACAACTGTCTTGTGCCTTGTGCTACTCATTTATGTTGTGCATAGATTAACTGCCTTTACCATTCTGTCTTCAGTCACCTCACTTACCCTTCATTCACTGTCATCTCCATCTTGTAGCTCCTTCCGATCTAGAATCCATCTTGCCCGTCATTCCTGCTTATCGTCATTTAAGTACTTCTGTCTCATCTATCATTCACTCTTTGCCTTAGTCCCTAAAGTGTCCATCCTGCATCTTGTTCCACTTTTGTTTATCTCGGTCTATTTTCCTTCACTCATTAGTCATGTGCCCTTCATCTGTCATTCATTGACATTGCTCTTTTTCACCTGTCTCATTCAGCTTGGGTTCCAATCTCCTCATCTAATGTGTGCCCTTCTCCTTGTGACTCTCTTGTGCTTCTGACCTCTTTCTTATTCTCTGTAAGACTTTATTCCCCTTCTTTGCTGTCTTTTGCCTCGGTTTCATCCCTCATGCAACTTGTATCAGTCTTTTTACTTCCACTTTGCATTACCACTAGTTAATTATTCTTCTGCAGCCTCGCTAATAATTGTGCATTGGTTTCTTCACCCAGCCCTTTTCTCCCTCCGGACCACATAATGATAATTGAGAGACACTGTAAGGTGCTTCTTGTACTATGTCCCCTACCATCCTCTGCATTGAGCAGAGGGTGTGATTGCAGCCAGCCCAAGTATTACGTTTTCTCACCTGCACTGTGAAATTAACTTAAGCATGCTCAAAGCTAAGAGCATACTGAAAACCATAAAACTATGGGTCTGTCTCTCACATTTCATCATCCACCACACTACTATGTGTAGTGTTGCATAACACAATAAACACACCTCAGTGGTCATCAACCACATACTTCTCACACAGGATTGAATCAAAGACAACACCCTTCCATCCACACACCCTACACAATGTAGTATGCTATCCATGTAGGCAAGTACTTCAATGCCCCCACATGGGGCTATTGAGAACATTGTAAATGCTGCGGTACAATAAAGGGGCATAAAACAGTATTTCATTTGAGCCAGTGGTTGCAGGTATAGCATAGTGTTAGGGACCAAGACTTACTTTTCATCATTGGGATTTGAGCCAGAGCAAGAGAGAGAAAGACATTGGAGGATGAAGGGGAAAAGAAAGACAGAAAAACAGTAACAAATGTAGAAAGGACAAAGGAAAAGACAGAAAAACAATGAGAAAGCACAATCCAAAAGAGTGAGGTAAAGGGGAAGGATGTGTATGTTGGTGGATGAAAGCCGCATGAGGTGTAATCAAGATAAGATATCTTCAGTATTATGTAGCTCCGCTGGATGGCTTCTGAGAACAACTTTGGACCCTGCACTTATTATTTTTACAATTTAGGCATAGGTGTAACTTGTCACGACCGCACGTCCTTTTTTAAATGTTGCTGTTGAGATAAAATTTGAAGATCCTAAATATGGCAGTTTTTCTGCCATAATCTTCCTGAGAAGCTACTTAATCCAGTTTATGAATAAACCATTTTATGTAACTCTTGTGGTGGCTCTTGATCTTTCCTTCACTGGTGACGAACATACATACCACAGAAAGCCACAACTCTGTTCTGGCCAGCTGTCAAATAGCACTTACACCACAATTGGTCACAGAATGATCAGTGCTGTCTGCTCGGAGTGCAAGCTTTTGACAATGCAAGCAGCCACGGTACTATTACTGCCAATTGTGTTCATGCACTTTCAACTGGTTCCTGTCCTTGCACACTCAACATGTCCTGTAGCAATAGCTTCTAACGCTGAGTCGTAGCTAACCATACCACCTTTTTTTTCCATCTGAACACCTATTATTTTTGTTATATATGGATTGCTCAACCAACCTCAGAAATAGAAAATATATACCAATTATAAAACCAATAGATAGACTACCAGTAGTTTGTGCATGGTATTCTACAAAAGTCTGTTTCGTTTGTACCAAGAGGAGTATACAGTGGCATAAGGAAGCTCAACAGCGAGAAAAGACTGCTGAAAGAGTGAATCAATGGATGATGCCTCACATATAATGTTGCATGCTACAGCACGTCACCTGTTATTTAACGTATCACCAAGCACATTTCTACTTCGAAGAGCATCGCATATATCACTGATCCATTGATAGACAATGCTGCCTACTTTAATTATTTCCGTTTATTCACTTGGAAGTGTAGTGGGTCCTGTTTACTCTTAGTTCTCAGGAGTTTAGCTTAGCCTTCTGGCTTGCAGGCCTGTGCCCCCATCACCTAGTGACTTTTTGCCTACTCTGTCTTAGTCTATTTATTTTATTATTTATTTTAAGATGGCTGCCTTTGTTTAGAGTTAGAGCAATGTTTTGATTTACGTTATCAGTTCCACTCTGTGAAGGCATCACTGTGAGCATCAAAATCAAGTGATATACGTAGGTATTCATTATGTCTCTTTCCCACTTACGTGTGACAGGAACATAATGTACTTTTGGTGGGAATTGTTTACATAATTGCCACCAAAAGCCTGCCACTTTATCTATTGTTTGGGAACACACGTGCGTCAGGGGTCTACAAAATCTGTATCAATACATCTCACACAGACAAGGTTATCAGAGGGATTCCTACCTGCTGCCATTGACGCCATCTATGCTGCACATCGCCTTGATACAGATTCACCCTTCATGTCCCCACAGAGTCTGACCTAGACCTCATTCCAAGGTAACGAGGGTTGGGTGCACCTCTCATGGACATGGTACTGGCAGATTAGGTTAATCACACATAGCTCTCCATAGGTTAGGGATGAGGCTCTCTATGGTAGGGATTTTACAGTTCATGTTTATTGCAAGATGGTGGGTTCTTTGTATTTGCGACTCATCTTTACAGTCATGCTTCTTTTATTATTCCTTATCATAATCCGTAGATTGCAGGCTTTTCAATAAACTTATTGAAAACTCTCTTGCATCATCTTCATTGCCTGTGTGTGACTGAGACTTATTGCTAACGTGAGAAAAGAGTAACTTCCTTTACACCACGACTCCCCCTAAGATGTTACGATCTAGAGTCCATGTGTAAGGCTGCCAGAAATCACCTTCTACTGTTTGGGTTTTTGGTGAGGTACTGCTTGTGAGCAGGAGGGTTGGGTCGACAGTTGCGACTTGTCCTAGGAGTGACTCAGTTGCCTACAAACAAAAGTGCTGTCATCCCTAAACCAGCAGTCTCTCCTAGGAGCGAGAGTCCAACTACGACAGAAGGAAATAAGATAATAACTAGGAGCTACATATTTAGTTATCTCACTTCATTGGTATAGTTATATGTAGTATAATTGCTACATAACCGTTAATGAAGCTGAAAAGAATCTGTTGTATGCATTTTTTTTTTTTTTAATTAACCAAACCCATATGGGCTTTCAGTATAGTGTGAGGACTGGGAAGAAGCATTTGAAACCTATTTGGAGTTTGTTAGGGGAGGTACTTGTATTAAACAGGAAATTAGTTATATTCTTGGTACAGAGGAGAGCAGATGATAGAACCAAACACTAATACTAGACAGAGCAGATGAGGGACTTGGTATGTATCTAGATGAAACGATCAACAAGGATGGTGTGCATGAAAAAGTGATATGGACATTAGATGGCAACCGAGGCGAGTAGAAAGTGTGGACTATTATATCTAGCTGTCTTCCGGAGTTCAAAAGATTTGTGTGAAAAGGTTATTAGAACCTGTTGGCGAACCACAGCAAAAAATTAATATTCAAGTAAACGTCATGGTGTACATGTACTTACGTTAGAAAAAGCAGTGAGAGTAGCAAAGATGTGAAAACACATTTAAGTGTTTAAAGAATTAAAGGTGTAAGTGTGATGTTGGTGGGAAGATGACGTCCTGGATGTTGTGAACAAACGGACGAGCGACAGAGGGAGGAAAATGATTTTAAAAAAATAGGATCGCCGTAAAGTAGGTGACGAAGGTATCAGTCGGCCAATGTATTATTGGTGCAGCAGTGCACATACGAACGTTGAGGAAATGCCCTGCTATTAAAATCAGATTCTTCAAATGTAATATAGTGTGACATTTTTCATGGGGGTATAAAAATGAATATGCAAGCGGTAAACAGTGCAGGAAGGAGATGCTGGCAGTGGAGATAATGTGGTAAATGAAATGTTATCATGACTAATGGTCTTTAAGTGGAACAGGATATTTGTAGGTGTGAAGAATTGAATCTCCATCATGCAGTATAACTGCAATACGAGAAGGTACGAATGTGAGCAGATTATAGTTCTCCCTCCTCGTCTGATGTGTATGTTTAAAAGTTTTAATGTACTGAAGGTATCAAAAACGGACTTGTTACTCTTAAAACCATTTGTTTTATTTGAGCTACCGAAGCACCTTGAGGCAATTCTAAACTGAAAAGAAGTTTGAACAGCTCACTCTCCCACCGAGCGTCAGCCCCCACCCCCACCGGGCACAAATCACTACTTCTTTTATAACATTTTGACTTCTGGTTGCAGAATAAAATGCACCATAGTTACAACAGCTTGTCTTCTCTGTAGGATCGAATATCCGTGTTTCCACAGGATGCATACGATAACCTTTTTCATCAGAGCTGTGGGTAATTTGCAGCTGTATAGTGTCGACTGTCTAAACCATTAACATCTTCTACTCAGTACAAAGAGAAACATGGTATGAGCCTAGCCAGGAACATGTGAACTACAGTATTTTCCGAAAGACTGCAGGGGCGAGCAGCACATGCTGTTGCCATGAAGTGCTCACAGTACATCTCGAAATCGGCAGATGTTATAAAACTAACTTCTGAATCTCAGTTGAATCGCAAATATCGAATCAAAGGCAAACTTCTGTTTATTCCCCACTTGGTACTCCAACAAATTATGCACACTATGCAAATCAAAAACCTCAGAACCTTGAACTAAGAGTGTCATTATTCTCCATTCGATTGTGCATTAAAATGGTTTGCAAGTTGAGTATCCCAGTAAATACAGAACCCCTACTCCCCCACATGCAGTCTGTAAAGGGTGCACTATTTGCGATCCAGTTGTGATCGGGGCCTAAATGGATTGACAAACGACTCTAAAATGTAAGTCCTCAGCTCTGTTCTCTGCCTTTGTTGAAATGGTCTGAGTGTGGAACTAGAATTTTATGGGCTAAAGGGGTAAGGACTTGTAACAAACGCAGCAGGAGCACAACCCTTAAAGTTTCAAAAGTTAGAGCTTGCTTAATTTCTATAACCAGAATAAAACGCATAAATGTTTGTCCCTAAAACGCAATAGGTATGCCATAGTTAACTCAAGTTACAGAAATCGTGACTTGAAGCTCTAGATAGGGTGGGCCAGCAACTGCACGTATAATCTGATAACCCTTTGCTGTTACTCCCTTGTCTGTTTTGAGAGATTAGCACAATCACCACGCCGGTTGTCGAGCAGTGCATAGAAGGGAAGACACCATATGGCGAGAGAGAAAGGGAGTCTTGAAATAGACAGATTAAACAGACTAGCAATAGCATGTCAGAATAACTTTAACCCTTGGATCTGGCCGACCTCCAAACCAATTAGCATCTCCGGTTGGCAGCGAGCAGCATAGTTTTTGTGGATATGATTACACATTAATACTTGATCCACATTTTTCAAAAATCAGGACTGAAGCACCCAAACTGGTTCTGTAAGATTTTTTTTGTATGTTTGATGAGTTATCTTTACAGCAAGACCTTCAATTCCAACCCTCCATTAAACATTTTATTGTGTGCATTCTTTGGAGAATACGGGTTGCTGATCCTGCGGAGATGGGAGAGGACGCTGTTTAAAAATGCATTTCCGTTTAGAGTTACCTCCCACCTGATCATGAGCTCAAATAAAATATTGCCTTAAAAGAGTAGCAAGTATATTTGTAAAATAAAAATGCTATCTTTTGACTGGTTAAAGGAAAGAATATTAAGTGAAATGTAAAAAATTATGTATATAGGTAACCACATATTTGGGGTTAGTGACATAAAAGGGATGGTTATTGATAGGTAGAGCCTGAGAGCTGTCCACCGTCATGCATATGTATTATTTGTCCAAGCTATTTACCTCAAAGAAACTGACTAGAACGAAAAAAGCGATCATAAAGTTGGCATGACTGACTTTATTATGAAAATCGGAGCGTTTTAAGGTTTGGCCTGGCTGCATATGCCATTGCGTGCATGCTTGCAAAATCTTTTGTTGGTTAAAAAAAAAAAAAAAAACACATTAAAAGGGGCTTGGAACCAGCCCCTTACTTACCTGAACTTATCATTGGCTTACTCTAATGTCGCTCTGATTTACCTGCTTCGGATTGGCCAGCACGTAATATTCACGTCACCTCCTAACGTTATCTTCATCGTCGATCTTGCCATTGAGTTGCCTGTGAACCTAGTACTCCTTCCAGTCACGTCGTATTGGACACTGGCCAGTGTCCTTCCCGCTGGCTGCAACGCTGAAGGTACTTCTTTTTTTCTTCTTGCGTGCCGTCTTCTTTCTTCGTTGCTGTCTATTTTTTTCTTCCTGCATGCAGTCTTCTTGCTTAGCTGATGTCTTTTTTCTTCGATGCCTTCTTCTCTCTTCTTTCTTTGTTTCTGTCCTTCTTCTTTTTTCTTCCTGCCTTCTTTACCGCATGCTGTCTTCTGTCTTCTCACATCTGCACTCTTTTCATGTCTTCTGTCTTGTCTCTTCTCCAGTCTTCTCTATTCTCCCGTCTTCTGTCTTCTCAGGCCTTCTCTCTTCTTCCATCTTCTCTCTTCTTCCGTCTTCTCTCTTCCTTTCTGTTCTGCCATCTTCTTCCGTCTTTCACTCATGCCAATAAGTTTCGCCTTTGTTTTTTTCTATGTAACTGGCTTACAAAATATTAGAAAAATGTATTTTAGTTTATTTGTTCTTCATTTAATAAAACAAACGTTATAACATTTTTCAAATATTTGTAAGCTTTGCCAATGCTTGTTATGATTGTTGCAAAGATCTTCAAGTATCCAACAAGAACGAGTGTATAGCACTACTAAGGTATGTATCCTTAGGTGATTTATTTGTTTGCTGCAGAGATCGGTGTGTAATCTGCCGGTCTCCGAGTTGAATAGTAATAAAATGTATTTAGATGATTAGTGTGCCTGTTGCAAAGAAGGTCAAATGTGTGTATTGTGCTCGCAGCTTTTAAGGCACGATGCATACGGTTCAATATGCTTTTGTTCTTTTAAGCACCAGTAGTAGCTAAACCGTACTCAGTTCATTTGTATTGTGCAGAGTACAAATTATTCTTATTTGCATAATAACACACATTGTTATACGTATTTCACAGGCTCACGTGTAGGCCATGCACAAACTGCTTTCTCTTTACGTATTCGCCGCCTGATAAAGTAAAATACTTCAGTGTCTCAGTTTATCTTTTGGCCAGCTTGTGAACGGACAAGTTGAGAATATGGAGGCAAGGTGTGGCAGTGGCCTTCGTTTCTGACTTTGAATTCCCACTGCCGTTCAGTTCACAACTTCGACAAAGGAATCCTGGAATCGAAGCTTTTGAACGGTGTTTGGTGGCCTATTGAAAATATAGCTCCAACTCGACTGCCCCTCCCCGAACTAGTTAGGCTGCTTGGCACAACATGGCGCGCGAAGAATGTCCTTGGGCAACGGTACAAGTTGCCCCTGTACATCCCGATGTTAGCACAGTGAAACAGTTGGAACAACTCAGTGGGGCGCTTAATAAGAATACATGCCAGAATCAACATTCATCCTGTTTGGGCTATTTGCCGTCACCGAGTTATACTAAAGAATAGAAAAAACAAATTCTGTTTCAGAGTTTTCCTTCATTTTGACATCTGTGTTGACACCACGAAAATAAAATCGTACTCCGCGTACGGTACCTAGTTGCTGCAATGATCCAGGCACATCACAATGTTGTGAGGATGGTTGAGCGACAGTAGAAATGGTGTCTGTAAGCAAGAAGGGCACGGCCTGTATGTATCCTGGATGGAAAAGCAGGCCCTTTTTTTGGCTCGCTCTGACAGCTTTTTATTATCTGGTTGAAAAGGCCAACAGCGCAAGCAGACACGAAGTATGTCTCTCTCTAGAAGATGCTATCACTTAACATTTTTGGAGGGCATTTCAGTATCACTATCCCCTCCTAGCATACAGTCCCAACTATGTAGTAGAATCCCAAACAGAACCTCCTAGGTTAATTCATCCTGTTCCTCTCTGCAATGCCTCAAAATAAAAATAGTCTTGCTATTTTATTCCGTGTTTATGAGTAACATTGGAGATTCTGTGCTATACAATGAAAGGTTGGTCGCTTGTAACGATTATTCTCCATCATGGCATGTTTTTTATTTGTCAAACACCCACCCTTCTCTTCAGATACATTATAACTTTAATTCACGCCAGATTGTGGTCTTGTGATTTCATCAAAGCACTCTGGGGTTACTGCCAGTGAATTGCTTAGTATGGCGTTGGAGCTGTAGAGGTGCAGTTCCCATTTATGCTCTTCCATGTCCTGCACAGGTGTAGGCCAATTCAATGTTTGCGACTTTCATTAAACTAAGATTGCAAGTGATTTTATTTTTTTCTGCTCTGGTTATATGTAGTCTGTGTCGAGGAAATCATTCACGGGCTCTGACCACCCTTTATACCTGGGAGGAAAACATATACTTTTTCTTCAGCTCTTAGTTGTATAGCTTTTGTGGGTACCTTGCACTGTTTACAAAGCTGGACCTACATTGCATGTAATGGGACGTTTCCCTTGTTGATGCTTTTTCTGAACTTTTTGCCCCTTTAAAGAAACTACTAATCCGCTCTGTGTGATTAGTAATGTATTTGAAGACGCTTGTTACACCGAAGAAATCCTAAAACAATTTGGTTTATCAGTGCTTGTTTGGCTATTAATGCTTACTGTTCACTTGTATGTGCACTGCTGCCAGGCTTTAAAGAATTGGCATATTGCTCTTTGAGGAGTGTAATTGAAGTCAAGGCGTGAGCTGAGTCCAGCCTACCTGGGAATGGCAGGGTTGTAGATTGTATTTTTCATGACACCTAAAATAACCCACGGTAAAACAGTTGTCATTGCTGTTTACCACGTTTCTGTTGGGGCGGGGGGCGTTTTGTAATCTTAATGTAGGATTTGAAAATAAGCACATATATATCTTCAGACAAGGAAGCAGCAAGAAATATAATTTTTGCTTGCCCAAGCAGTTGTGATGTACACCAGTAGAATATGAAATCCTCAGATCCATGAGTAAGACATTTTAAAAGACTGAATCAGTTTCGTGCTCGCATTTCATGGTTGAGCAAAGTTAATATATAGTAACAAAGATTGAGTATTTTTTTTGAACAAGGAACATTTTAAAATATTTTTAGCTTAGAGTTGTTGCGGTTGAGAGCAAGGATCAGTCCTAGATAAAGAAATGTGTAACACAGTATATTGATATTATACTTCCTTTGTCCTTTAATGCTATACTTCCTTTGTCCTTTAATGCTATGAGCGCAGTGGCATTATGCCACGGCTTTGACAAAGCACTAATGTTTGCGGAATGTACAACATCCGCTCCAGTGAATGCAGTTGGTCTGTTCTATATATCGCGTTTCCTTCCCACTCAAACTGGTAACTGTTTATCCCTCGGAGAATGTGGTTATACTTCAGTGTTGTGATATGCAGGGTGGGGAGTTGAAAATGATGAACTCATAAATGTTCAAGGGAGATTGTTATGAACACAGTTCTTTGGTGTACCTGTGATTCAAGGTCCGTTGTTGTTAGGCTCTCCCTGCTGTTTAGCGAAGGGACATTAACAGCTGGGGCACTAACAGCTGGTTTTCTTTATTTTCAGTATGAGTAAGCTAATGTCACAATCACGTTTGTAGCAGCCCAGGAATGTTATATTGTACGAATATTCGTTAAACCATCTGATGTATAGTTGGACACACCTTCAACGAGCACTTCCACTGTCAAGTTCCTCATAGAATCAGTAATTAAGTGTTTTATTTTAACAGTACCTGGCAGATGACTCCTTCCTGGGAATATCTGGCTTGTGGTTGTCTTTACTTTACCCAAGAAGGCTCCCGAGATCTCCATTGCCTCTGCAGACTACTCAGTTGGTTAACACACTTGGAGCAGATTAAATGGAATGAGTCTCATTTTACTAGTGCTTAGACAGTGTATATTGCTTCATTAAACATATTGATTCCTGGGCTGCTGGCCACAGTTTTTGCAGACGCTCATCCAGTGCCAGCTCTGGGGCCGATGCTCCATTTGAATAAGCTGCCATTAAGTCTGTTCACTTGCTTTCATATTGTTGGGTAATCTCTTCCTAGCAAATTATAACTGAGGATCTAGAACATAACCATAAATGCAATGACCATCTTACTTTGTAGAAGGAATTCTCAACCATGGGCAAGAGAATTACTGATGTAACAGATACCATTTGTAGTAGCGTCTTATGTTTAGTCTGTCATTCATTTTCTTACATTCTGATGTGAAGATGATATTTGACAAAGCAGAGAACACCTCTAGCAGGAGTTTATTTTGATGTATCAGATTTTCTCAAATGATTTTTCAACGTTGCCCCTTAAAAACAAAAGTTTAAGACAAGCTTTTGAAAAAAATGTAGAAATATTGTATTTATAGTGTTTTATCATAAAATAGAAGACTTTTCTTTGTTTTGCCTTTGATTTTCTATCTGGAAAGCAGACCGAAAGCAGGGGACACCATGATGGATATTTCAGCTTTCGTCTATGATGAGAACAAACTGTACAGAATATACATAGTTTTGGTTGGCACATTTTACTTTTACCTTCTGTAACCCAGTTTAAACTACACTAGTTCCATTGACATTCTCTGCCTCTCCTGGTAATCCATGTGGAGCTGGGGGAAAAAAAGTTCACTGTCTAACCTGCCCCAGATATGGATGACTCGATCTTAACTCCCACCCTTCTTATCCTAGTTCTCTCAGCCACTGCCCACCAACATTCAATATCACTTCCAGACCTTGTGGTGGTGTAAACGTGGCCACAGTTTATTAGCAGTTGTTCACAATCCACATGATCAGTCATAAATAATCTCAAGAAATAACCAATCTCATGTACAGAATCACAAAATGGCATCAGCCGTACATCAATTTGTCCATTTGTGTTGCTACCCAGTCTAAAGCTGGTGGATCATCACCATAATCATCTTTGACAGCACTCTCCGGCTCAGTTCCAGTGCCGTGGAACAAAGGCCCCCTGGGGTTACGTGCTGCAGATTCTAGGCTTCCCTTGCTACCAGTGTGACATTTGCAGCACTCATTGGCTGTGCCTTGGCTATAAGTGCTGTGTCCGGTCAGCAGATGAGCTTTGCTCCCGGTGGCCTCCAGTTTTGGCCTTGCAGGGGGGCACGCCTTCTTTTCCGCACTGGTCAGTTTAAACTATTCTGATCAAAGCCACGAGTGGCCTTACTGGGCCTCTGCCGTGCACCTGCCTGTGTTCCTGGGCCCTTTGGAGCATGTTAGTTGCGGTTCTCCTATGGATCGGCTACACCTTCCTGGCCCGATCCTCTTCTCCAGATTAAAGGCTTTTGATCTTGAATGACACTCTGTGTTTGAAAACTTACCCAGTGACGTGAAGACCTGCTTGTCACATCTTCTTGCATCATTGATACAGTAAGTTCCTCTAATGGAGCCGCCCATTATAGCCTCTTTGCTAAATGCCCCCTCCTCTAGATCATGGGTGTCCAACGTGTATCTATAGAGGGTTGGTTCTATGCTATATTTTCAGACTACTCACCTACAATCAATCTACTTGCAATTAATGTAAAATTAATTTCTTAACATACTGAATGTCTTGGAAATATTGCTCAAATCTAGGTTTCCATGATGTGTTTTGGACACCCTAGCTCTAGGGCCTGTCATCCTGCCCTGAATTACATTCACTGGCTGGAATTTTCCATCAGCGGAGCAGCTCAAGACTTAAACTGGGTACACAATGTTTGCTAGAAGAGGCAGAGCACTTCTGCTAGTACTGCATCCATTGTGGTGACCATGCAAGGAGGACTTCTGCTCAAAAGAGGAGCTAAACATATGGTAAGTACAAGGCTGCACAGTGAATTCAGGTACCATGAAAATCAGTGGGCTGGGAAAATACGGGCAGGCGTGCAAGCCGGTCTCCTGGGCTGTGACTGTTTTTTAATGGACTCTGCTGGAAAGTCTGGCATCTAAAGGGCTTTGAAGGGTTGGAACATTAAAGAACAAAGAGAGAGCATCTCATGGCTGTTAATAGAAGGAAAAGGTCCTGAATAGCTAATGAGGGGTGTTTGAAATGCTGAGGACTACTGACGGGGTTCAGGATGTCTGAGGGCTGGCTGAAGAGAGGTTCATAGTCGAGTGTAGGCCATGGCACAGTGGTACCGATTCGGGGCTTAATTGTTGCATTCTTAATGCAATTGTGTTCATCAATGGCATAATGCTGGAAATCCCTGACGTACAAAGGGCATCACTAAGATGTGAATCTCTGTGGTGGTAGTAGTTGTGTATAATGATACAGTTGGCAACCTGGTGTTTGAAATGCTTATTTGGTAACATTAAAAGTTGTTATTTGGGCTACAGAAATGTTTTTCAAGAAAATGTCAAATTTTTGTTTTTGAAACTCTTGTGTTTGTTTATCCATTACAAAAATGTAGGAGTTTTCAGAAACTGTGACCCTGGTGTTTGGGGCCCAAATATTTCCATTTTAAATATATCTATATTTTTTACCGGATTTTTTACGTTGTTGCCAGATATGCTATGTTATTTCAAATATATTCTCATAATGCTTGTTTGACGGATGGTGAAGGAAATCATGGAAAAATGATAGGGAGTGGTTTAGGAAGGCATGTTTCAATCCTTGAAAAAACGATGTTGCACTTTGAGCCTTTGCTTTTGGACATTTGATGTGGCATGAGATCCCCCTAATAGTCTCATCGACTGTAAGCGCTCGTTGAAATGTTTTTGAGTTGTATTCTTCAGAGCTTCTCTTTTAAAATAAGGTAAACTGATTCTGCTTGTCGCGAAGCCTACTCGTATGTGCAACCTGAGCGGAGAGGACAGTTGTCTGACTCACCCTAGGCATCTCTACGCACAGATAGCAAGCAGGCCGTAGATGGAACCCAGACAGAAATAATGTGATTTTAATTGCAGGCCAAAATTCCATTTTGAATGTTTTCCATCTGTCCGCGCTATGCACACTGCATTATTATATGTATACATTGTGTTTTTCTGTCTCCAGGTGGGCGTATGCTGCAGAGCTCATAGTTTCTGCATTGTGCCCCAAAACCATGCACCCAGATGTGAAGCCCATTAGGAT
The DNA here is from genome assembly GCF_031143425.1 of Pleurodeles waltl. NCBI lineage: Eukaryota > Metazoa > Chordata > Amphibia > Caudata > Salamandridae > Pleurodeles > Pleurodeles waltl. The sequence continues at coordinate 763,290,009 of NC_090448.1, read as the reverse complement.
GTGTTGCCCTGTGAGTTGAACCCTTATTATTGGTAATGTTGAGTGTTTGTCTATGGTCCGAAGGTAAACTTAAAAGATTTTCGTTTTTGCTGACATTTCCATTTGCTTATGTTGGTAATGTTAAAACAAAAAGTGTCAAATCTAATAGGTCTGGCTTTTGATAATGTATAACCAAATGTAATTATTATTGTAAAGCCAGTAGTATTATAGAATATGCCATTGAGTGTCAAAGGGTGTAAGCTTGGTTTTAATTTGTGAAACCCTTGCAAAATCCAATTGTCCTTGCTTTTTAATTATTGTATGTTTTGTATGACCTAGTGTAGGAAAATGGCTCCTTGTTGCAGTTACCGGACGACCCCCCCCCCCCCCCCCCCCCAGACATTTTGCCTGATATTGATGCTTACTTGACTGAGAATGTGCTGGGACACTGCTAACCAGGCCCCAGCACCGCTGTTCTTTCACTAAAAATGTACCATTGTTCACACAATTGGCACACCCCTGGCACACAGATAAGTCCCTTGTAAAAGGTACCAGTGGTACCAAGGGCCCTGTGACCAGGGAAGGTCCCTAAGGTCTGCAGTCTGTGTTGTGCCACCCTAAGGGACCCCTCACCTAACACTTGCACACTTCCATTGCCGATTTTGTGTGTTGGTGGGGAGAAAAAGGCAAAGTCGACATGGCATCCCCCTCAGGATGCACACAAAATACTGCCTGTGGCATAGGTAAGTCACCCCTCTAGCAGGACTTAAAGCCCTAAAGCAGGGTGCACTATACCACAGATGAGGGCATAGCTGCAGGAGAAATATGCCCATACAGTGTCTAGGTCCATTCTTGGACATTGTAAGTACACTGTGGCCATATTAAGTATATGGTTTGGGAGTTTGTCAAAACAAACTCCACACTTCCATAATGGTTACACTGAACACTGGGAAGTTTGGTATCAAACTTCTCAGAATAATAAACCCACACTGACGCCAGTGCTGGATTTATTAAAAAATGCACACAGAAGGCATCTTAGAGATGCCCCCTGTATTTTAACCAATCCTTCAGTGTAGGACTGACTGCTCTGTGCCAGCCTGTCACTGAGAGACGAGTTTCTGACCTCCAGGGGTAGGAGCCTTTGTGCTCTCTGCTGCCAGAAACAAAGCCTGCACTGGGTGGAGGTGCTTCACACCTCCTCCCTGCAGGAACTGTAACACCTAGCAGTAAGCCTCAAAGGCTCAAGCTTCGTGTTAAAATGCCCCAGGGCACTCCAGCTAATGGAGATTCCGGCCCCCCAGACACAGCCCCCACTTTTGGCAGCAAGTCTGGGCAGATAATGAGAAAAACAAGGAGGAGTCGCCCCTTCAGCCAGGTCCACCCCTAAGGTGACCAGAACTGAAGTGACCCCCTCCCTGGAAAATCCTCCATATTGTTTTGGAGATTTTAGCCCAATAGGGATAGAGATGTGCTCCCCTCCCCAGAGGGAGTGGGCTCAAGGAGGGTGTAGCCATCCTCAGGGACAGTAGCCATTGGCTACTGCCCTCTAACCCTAAAATCACCCCTAAATGTAGTATTTAAGGGCTCCCTGAAACAACATATTTAGATTCCTGATGACCTAAACAAGAAGAAGGAGTGCTGACCTGAAAACCCCGCAGAGAAGACGGAGATGACAACTGCTTTGACACCAGCCCTACCGGCCTGTCTCCAGATTCAAAGAACCTGCAACAGCAACGCATCCAGCAGGACCAGCGACCTCTGCCGACTCAGAAGACTGCCCTGCAACCCAAAGGACCAAGAAACTCCCATGAACAGCGGCCCTGTCCAAACAACCAAGAAGAAACCATCTTTAAAGGGACTGTAGTCTCACTCCTGAAGCATGAGTCCCCGACACTCTGCACCCAACGTCCCCTGCTAGTGTCCAGAGAAACTTACACTGCAGTGAGGACCCCTAGGTGACTCCCATGACGTAGCCACCCTGAGACCACCTCCCTGCACCCCCACGGTGAAGCCTGCAGAGAGAATCCAGAGGCTCCCCCTGACCGCGACTGCCCGGTAACAAAGAACCCGATGCCTGGAAGAAGTACTGCACCCGCAGCCCACAGGCCCGAGAGGAACCAACTACCAGTGCAGGAGTAACCAGCAGGCGGCCCTCATCCTTGCCCAGTCGGTGGCTGGCTCGAGAACCCCCCGCCCCGTGCCTTGCCTGCATCACCAGAGTGACCCCTGGGTCCCCCCATTGATTTCAATTCAAAACCAGACACCTACTTTACACACTGCACCCGGCTGCCTGTGTGCGCTGAGGGTGTACTTTGTGTGTCTGTTTGGGACACCCCCAGTGCTCTACACAACCCCCCCTAGTCTGATCCCCGAGGACGCAGGTATTTACCTGCTAGCAGACCGGAACCGGAGCACCCCTAGTCTCCATAGGTGCCTGTTATTTGGGCCCCTCTTTGACCTCTGCACCTGACCGGCCCTGTGTTGCTGGTGCTGGGTGTTTTGGGTTGACTTAAACCCCCAACGGTGGGATGCCTATGCCCAAGAGACTGAACTTGTAAGTGCTTTACTTACCTGCTAAACTAACTTGTACTAACCTCCCCCAGAAACTGTTGAATTTTACAGTGTCCTCTTTTAAAATAGCTTATTGCCAATTTTTGACAAAACTGTGTACATTACTGTTTTACTTCAAAGTTATATATTTACCTATGCCAAGTACCTTACAACTTATGTACTTACTTGAATTCTGAATCTTGTGGTTTTAAAATAAATTAAGAAAATAATATTTTTCTATATAAAAACCTATTGGCCTGGAGTTAAGCCTTTGAGTGTGTGTTCCCATTTATTGCCTGTGTGTGTACAACAAATGCTTAACACTACCCTCTGATAAGCCTCCTGCTCGACCACACTACCACAAATAGAGGTTGATAGTGACAATAATAGATAATACTAATCCTATAAGGGGAACCCTTGGACTCTGTGCACACTGTCTCTCACTTTGAGATAGTATGTACAGAGCCAACTTCCTACACCTAGAATAAGCACATTTAAAGTTTAAGAAATTGGATTATTAATTGGGGATGGGCTGTGACTACCCACCACAAGGAATGCTCACAGATCTGGTCAAGGTAAACCCTCAAAGTCAATAAATGATCCTAAGCTTTACTCCTTGTAATTGTGGCACAGAGCAAGTATACTTATTTAGGGCAATGTGTAAAGTGTGCAGTACAAAAACAGTAATAAATTCAAAATGCAACACTTTAAAAATCCCCAACCAAATTTGAAACGGAGTGTAAAATTTCATAAACCAAATTACACTAATTCCGTAAGGGGAACCTGAGGTATGAAGACGAAGACCTATACGCAGTTTGATGTCAACTACAACGGAATGTGGGTCAGATACACAAACCTGATTCGACCTGATCAATAGTTTTGCCTTCTGACTTTAGTCCTTCAAGTCCCAATTCACCACAGAAGTATGGTTCTAAAGGTCTCTCTAACTACCCCCCAACCCCCACCCGGACCCCCAAGGGAGACACTTAGAGACTCACAGGATGGCAGGAAGAGAAGAGGAAAACTGGGGGATGAAGGGGTGGGGTCCAGCCCAGGTCCAGTTCTCACTGATCAACTGGGCAGTTGCAAGAAAGGCCTTTACTTGTTTTGTACCTGTAGCTTGAACAGGAGGGGTGACTTATGACCCTTGGAGTCCACTTCATTGTACTAGCTACAAGAGAGCAGGTCCAGTCCTTCAGGGCTCCTTGCAGATCAGACAGCAGATCCAGTCCTCTTATGTTCTTTCTCAGGTCCATGAGTGTTCTGAAGCGGGGCCTGGAAATGCCACATTTATGCCTGGCATGAACTACTGGATGGGAATGACTCCAGGGAACACCTTAACCAATGAGGTTAAACGTTCCTGGGACCAAGCCACTTTGGCATTTTCAAGATGTTTCAGTATCGTGGTTTTAGGAATTGGGGCCTGATGGTGCATGATTGGTTCATAGTTCAGGGCGCCTCAGAACTACGGGGTCCAATCATGAGTTAGTGTATTAAATGCCCACTGCGCTGATTTTATTCTTTTTTTTTTATTTTATTTTTTTATTTTTTTAGGATATGTGATTTACACGTCATATAATTTGCAGGAGGTCTTTCAACTGTTTTTCCTACCTAATATTTTTAAACATTTTATATATTTTGCATAACATTTATTTCTTGGTGAGTTTTTGAAAATCACTGTCTAGGCAATGATTTATTGTATGCATGTATGTGGTATTTCATTAGCACAAACTTAACCAGAAGGTGGCAGAGTGATGTGCCCATGGTCAAAGAGGAGCATAAAGGCAGGAGTAGGAGAGGAAGCTGGGTTGTGGACAGTTAATGCTTTGTCATGTAATGTTATGGAATGTTGTTCCAGATCCTGGGTGCAGAGACTGAAAAGATCTGCTATTTTGTTTTTTCCGTTTTTTCTTCTTTCTTTATTGAGTGTCATTTGATGCTTTGCTGAGTATAGAGTTTCTAAACCACAGACCTTACCACAGAAAGACTTTGACTACCCTCCTTTCTACCCTGAGAGTCGAGTGGTAAAAACGGTACTTAAGGCACAGTGTCCACAGCATGGTGGCTTCTGGACGCCAAAAGCATAAAACCCTGTTGGCACTATTATGACACTGTACATGAAAGAGGAACAGTGTGCTCCATAGATTTTGAAGAATAAGACACATGAAATTTCATGCACAGATTTGATCAGTTACCTGTGAAACCCATGTTTTACCAATTGTTTAGGAAAATAGTGCTTGAATGTATGGGCAGTTCAGCCATCTTTTTTCAAAGTTGTATTTTTCTTGAGCACACAGCTAGTGCTTTTGGTCTAGAGTCAGATATACCATGAACATTTCGGAATATTTCATGAGCGCCCCTTTAGTACCCGTAGCATAGCATAGCATAGGTAAAAATGCAGTTTGGTCCCTTTTTTTTTTGGCAAGATTCTTGTGGGCAAATACCCAACCACTCCTTATAGACTACCCTGAAATAAGTTGTTCACTTTGCTTACTGTGTAATTTGGAAAGGGTATTTAACACCGAGTCAGCAACCATTGCACTGACAAATCTATGTAGATATATCTTTAGTGGTACATAGCTGCACCTGTCGAACGTTACAGCAGATGTGTGGTGCTGTTTTACTAAATGGATATCAATGTGTAATGCTAGACAAAACAGGAGTATTATGAACGTTTTGTGGCACACGATGAGCGCATTGTAATTATAATCCCCTCTAATTCAGCCACAGTACATGCACCTGTATTGTCCATTTCTCCTCCTCCGGTTAATATTATAACCGCTCTCCCAGGGTCGATGACACGGTTTTCAGCGTAAAGGACTTGGATATACAGCTTCCAGTCTTCCTCTGCTATCGGGGGGGGGGGCGAAAAGGGTTTTACAGTTTCCGCACCCCTCTGAGATGATAGTCCAAAATTTACTAGGGTTTCTCTCTGCAGCTGCTTCCCTCAGTGCGATCCAATTATGATGCGCTTCTTTCCTTCAGGTAGCCAGTTTCAGCCACGATCTTCTTCTCTTAAGTAGTGATATTTTCCTATTCATTTCCATAGTCTTATCCTGCAGCTGTCGCCTTACTAACTTAGTTATTTCTCTATTCAAATCCATAATGGGCAGCTGCTGCTCTTTTGATTCCAGTTATACTACGCTCAGGCTGCTTACACGTAATAAATTCCGAAAATTTGTTAAGGCATATTCCCCCAAAACCTCCATATTTCCCACAATATTTTCCAACAATGGCTTAATCGATGTTATTTTAGCTGTCAACCAAAACATTCTTCTATTTTTCCCATTAATTCTAGGGTTTACGCCTTTTATAGACCAAGGATCTACAGCCCCTGATGCAGTTTTAAGGTAAGTTTTAGAATCGTATGGTCACTATGCGGGGTGTCTATTATTTCCATATCCTCGACTCTTTGAGAGATATTGTACGAAGTACAAATATAGTCTATAATGGAATTATTCTTGAGGCACTTATGAGTGTAAGCTCCGGGCGAATCCAAACAGAAATGCCCATTTAGTATAATACTGCTACAGGAACTCAGACCTTTCAATAAAATGAGTCCTCTTTTGTCTGTCCTAATTCTGGGAGGAAATAGGATAGGTGGAATATTCAGTGTTTTTTCCCTGTCTTGGTCACAAAAGATGTGGAGCGAGGAATTTGAGATATTTGCAATTTAAGTCCCCCGTTATAATTAAGTTGACAGAATTTCCTATAGCACAAACTTGATTAAGCAACTGTTGAAGAATAGTGTTGAATTACTTTTTCAGGGGGAATATATGCATTTACAATAATCAAGGTGAATTTCCCACTCTTCTCCCCACTAACATGTACTTGTACTATTTGGAAAAAGTTTGCAGTCACAGGGAGGCTATCAAGTTCCCAGTTATATCTATCGCTTAAAAGCATAGCTATACCCCCTTTAGCGATCTTTTTTTTTTAGTTTTTTTTTTAGAGGAGTGCTTTTTTGCTTAAAACCGTGTAACCCGAGCATGAGAAGTCATTTAAACACCAGGTCTCTTGAATGCAAAACAGGTCGATTTTCAATGAACAAATTACATTCAATTTTCCCAGATATTTCCCTAGTCCTGCAGCATTCCAAGAGACCAATGAGAGGTCAGTGTTAGTCAAAGGGTAAGCTGATACAGTCAAGTTACTGAGATCTGTTCAGGGCCCCCGCTAACCAATTCAATTTTTCATGGAGCCCTGATAATTGGGACCTTCCAAGACATTCACTACCCTTGCACCCTGGAATAGAGAAACTTGCACAATTTCACCAGAGGATAAAGAAGGTAACACCCCCCCCCCCCCCCCCCCCCCAAATTCACAATACTATTTGTGGAGTCTAAGCCATGAGTAGGATACTGCCCGCCAAGGTAGGTTTACTTATCTCAAACTGGGATAACATCTATACCCCCTGTGTTGGAGTTGGGCACAGTTGACCAGGATTAATTTCAAAACAGTTTTAGAGGTAAACCATACCTTTGCCTTACATCCCCTATACTGTGGTCTAGAAAGACCCTCACAATTTCACTAATCTCAATTATTTGAGTTATTTTCTTTCCAAAAAGAATGACAGTAGAAAGGAAGGATCTAGACATATGTTAGACTCAAATATAATCAAAAACTCCAAGCTGTTCAGTGACTCCATATGGCCAATAAGGACATTATCTCTTCTGATTTGTTTCGCCCACATTTTTAGTAATTAATCTAGGTCAAATGTCCATAGCTCTAAATGGGGCAGTGTGAGGCAGGATTACATTGATGGAATCAGATGTGGCACTAGGGATCACCGGAAAATCTGTCTGTTTGTGATCTCACATTGAGCCCAAGTCTGGCCTTTTCAGTACAACAAGAGATGCCTCCTCAGTCCTGTTCTGGAAGTTCTCCAATAAGGGGACCTGTTCAAACGCGTCCGTAGATTCCACCTGCTCCCTTTCCTCAAACTTAACCTTCCTTGCTTTCTTTTTAGAGAGTCGCCGGATCCTTTTTCCCCCCGTCTTTTTACCTCTTGTGTCAGTTACTTTACTAGCCTTTTCAGTATCGATTTCATTTCGTTCCATCGACTTTAAGGATAAGGGATCTTTGGGAAGGAAGATTGGGAATGGAACCGCTCAAGGATTTAGAGCAGATTCCTTTTTCTGGACATCTTGGACCAATGGTGGAATATTGCACGCTGAACTCATGCTGGAAAAAGAGGTTATCCAAAGAATATACCTTATTCTCTTGGAAGGTCTGATTTGCTAGGGTAGAGACTGCTTTATCCAGATGTGGTTTTCCTGCTTGGGTTCCTTTATTTGAGTGGGTGGACATATCACCTATGTTCGTCAAATCTCCAGCAATTGGGGACTGCAAACAGGTACCCAAACTTAGACATATCTCCTTTATGGTTGTCTTGGCCGACTCGTCAGTAGGGTGGCTCACATTTTGTTTTACTAATAAAACTTTTAGAATTAAAACAAGAATAGCTTGAGTGTGATTAGAATTTTTTTATGGATTTTCCGAGAAGTTCCAAAATAGACGAAAGGATTCTTTCAAGGCACTTAAAGGATTCAGAAAGGACTATGGGGGTTATTACAACTTTGGAGGAGGTGTTAATCCGTCCTAAATGTGACGGATATACCACCAGGCGTATTACGAGTTCCATAGGATATAATGGACTCGTAATACGGCTGGTGGTATATCCGTCACTTTACCGTCACTTTTGGGACGGATTAACATCTCCTCCAAAGTTGTAATAACCCCCTATGTGTTGATCTGGAAGACAGTTGGAAAAGTTCCCCACACACACCAAATCCAGGGTTTCTGAAGATCTTATATCCAAAAGAAAGTGGTCAGAGGGAGTTCTACTAAAAAGTTTTAGCGTAGGGGGACCAATATTAGATTGCACTACTACTGGTGTTATTGGGATGGATAGAGGGACAATTCTGTGGCCAGACACCTCATCTGGATCAATATTGGGAAGGGTGAATTCCATAATTTCGGCTTGATTGGTCCTACTCGGGAGGGGGGAGGTGGAGAAAACAGCTAATTCCCCCCTCCTTGATAGTAGTGCCCTCATCCATCATATAATTTAAGTCATTGCCCTGGGTGGAACCTTTAGAGGTATTATTGTTGGTGCCAGATGAATTTCCCACCTTGACCGCCAATTTCTCACATGGGTCCTTTTGGAGAAAAGGGAGGATAGAGTTCAAACATTTTGCATTTAGGTGCTGAACACCCTGGTTTCTTAAGGGGTTTGATTTGGGTTTTTTTACAGGCCCGACTAAGGAAAGACCTACTCCTTCTCATGCGTTTAGAAGTAATTTTTATTAATTCCTGATCCTTTTACTCTTTTTCTACTATAATCTGCTTTAATCCTGAATCCACTCTCCCAGCAGGACAATTTTCTGGTCAACAAAATTGTTTAGCGATCCACTAGGACCTAGTATGTATCTAGATACGATTTTTCCTGCTACGCCCTTCTGATTCACTCTGAAATAAGGGCACCCTCTGGGTCTCGAAGAGTCTTGATCCACGAACAGTCCACAGACCGCAGGCACCCATTCTGTAACAATTGCAGACAGGCTTTGGCTAAACAAAATAGGGCAGAACAGAGTAAAAGAAGGCCGGGTCAGAGGAAAAGGCGTAAGGAGAGTGGAGCCACCAACAAATCACAGTACCTTAATGTCAGGAGACAGGCTCCCCTCAGTTCCTGACTCAACCAGATCTCAACCGCCAGCAGTTCTTCACAACCGTCTGGTCTGGAGCCTCTGCGCAGCTGGCTCCTAGATGCTTCCTCAATGTTCAGGTACTTTCCTTGAATATTTAGAGGGGGTTTATTTTCTTCTTTCCCCTCTCATACGGACTTTCTCACTGCCAAAACTTCCAAATTCTCCCTAGACCAAGAGCAGGAGAGGGAGAAAGGGGCAAGTGTCTTTCCAGCGGTGACTCTCTGTGTTTTTACTCAGCTGCTCCCACTACTGCCGCTTTGTTTTCCTGTAGCAGGAGAAGGGGGCGACCGGCCTTCTCGCGGTGTCTTTTTCGCGGCACTGCCACTGCTGTTACTGCTGCTGCAGTGATTCGCAGCGTCTTACCTACCGCACTGCCGCTATACTTTACACTCTCGGGAGTGGGAGAATAAGCGTGCGGCTTGCAGCATCGCGACTCGCAGCGTCTTTACTGCGTCTCTTTCACTTCCTGGGGGTGGGAGCAAGCAGCTCCCCCATAACTTGCGGCGTCCTTCCTGGCGTTTCTCAGTCGTGCCACTTTTCCCCGTTCTGGAGAGCCTGCTTGCCTGCTCCGCCGCTGTGCTCTGCCTCCTCCTCTTCGCGTCACATCCTCACCGTCCTCAACGTAGTCCGTGCGTCAGCCAAAAACTCTCTGTTGGTCAGAGAACCAAATTGTAACTAGTTCTTCTTTTGCTGATGCTCCCCAGCACCAGTAAAAAGTATTTTTGTTATGTTTTCCGATGCTAAACAGCATTGGCAAACTACATTGACAAAGTCAGCAGGTCTGCATTGGCCGTCTAAATGTGAGACCTGTTGGCTTTGTCAATGCTTGTTTGCCAGTGTTTGTTCCAAAGTGTTCTTCATAGTTGGGAGGTAAGCAAGCTGGCACTCTACACACTCACCATTCTGCGTGGTCACTCGGAACATTCTCAATCTGGCTTCATTTCCGTTGGTGGATTATCCTCCAAGTTTAATATTTTTTCCACAAAATGGAGAATTTTTCTTTACTACCAAACTCCAGATTAGCACAGAGATGCAGTATTTACGTTATAAAGAAATAACAAACGTGCGTTTAACTTTCCCCGCACTTGGAATGGTTTTTCTAACATGTTGAAACTACCTATGCTACAGCTACTATGGTAACTCGTTCTATTTCGGATTTTGGCCCCGGCGCCCACCTTTGTGAAAGAACCAATGCTTTACAGCTTCTTTGGTTTCGTGTTGAAGCAGTGCTGAATGGGTCAGTGCTAAGTGGTCGGGGATACAGATGAAATTTGCGCCAGTTGGGTTTGTTTTAACACTTACTCCCCAGAAGCCCCATCAGCTTCGAAATGAAGGTTGCCACAAAACCATTAATTAAATGAATGCCACAGATCCACCTTAAGCATTTCACTAAACCGTGCGTGCCCAGAGCGTTTTGAAAATCAGTGTGGCATAAATCGATAAATAAAAATGTTTATTGTGCATACGCCAGAATAGCGATACAAAACTACTGGGACAAATGTTCCCTTTTTTAAAAGCAGAACTGTTAATGGGCGGAGGAGGGGAAAGGAAAAGACCGCATTTGCCTTTTAAACAGAAAGTGAATCTTGGTGAAAGAATGGGGAAATTCTGAAAAAGCAGAACAAAGCTCTAAAAACGTACTTGCATAAAGTGTCAATACAGAAACGTTGAGTTGATAAACGACGAGGAGGGCCACTGGAATCAGTAACTTATGCAGTTGTCTTTTCCCCATATTTATGGATTTGCTGTACCTACCACATAGTCCAACATCAGTTGTAGAATGTGAAGATTTTAACAAAAAAAAGTTTCTACTTCAAATGGATCAAAAGCGACTGGCAAATCTTTTCTAAGGGTTGGTACAAAGGGGTAGGCCATATGTTAAGGTTAACCAGTCACCTTTCACGTTCTGTATTTTGCCACATAATTTTCTTTTTCTTGCCACACCAATTTCCTTTTCTTACAACATAATTTTAATTTTCTTGCCACATATTTACTTAACCTGGCCGCATAACTTGGTCTCCTCCTGCTACTTCTGTGGCCTCTATGTCCAGGCGTTGGGCTTGCAGACTCTGTGCACGTAAACCACCAGTTTGTCAGTTTAAGTTTATTATGACACAGAACTCTATAGAGGTCCACACAGAAAGAATAAATACATAAAATTAATAAATAACACAACATTATATGTACAACAACCACCCACCCCCCCTAGAAGCATCTAGTTGCGTAAAACAAACATTATTCCTGAACAGACTTTAAACTAAATTTGATATTTTAATACAAGGATAAAAAGCTTTTAAAAAAGTTAAAAACTCAGTAGCAAAACATTTCATTAGGGGGTTGAAGAAGGCCAACATTAGCTCAGAAGCTGTGTGTAAATAAGGTTTGAGACCAATAGGATGTATCCACTTGGCGGGGAAACAGCAAGGCCGGACATATGAAAACTACATGGTTCAGGTCTTGATCGCCATTATGACAGAAATTACAAGTAGCTGGAGAACCATGCCATCTGGCGTGCAATGAGTTGAGGGGGGAGCAGCCCCTGATGCAGTAAGAGACAGAATCGCCTGATCCCGTGAGGCAGGTTCCAGCTGAGGTAGGGCTGCATTTTTCTCATAAGAATAGTGTTGTTAGAAATTGAAAACCCTGCCTATGTGCGTAAGCTTTTTTGTCCCGACGGAGGCTTGCGAGCCAGGTTAAATGTCTAAGGATGGCTTTTAACTGTGACTGTGGAAGTGTAGTAATGGAGGCAGGATCTAACTGTAGAGAATCTATAGCGTGTATGAAATTCCTGCCAATGGTGTATTTTAACCTGCTGCCAGCCAAGACTTCTTTTTTAATAGTGATCTCAAAGAATTATCTCCACAGTTCATCATACTGACCACCCAATGTACCACCCCAGCGAGACCTTGAATAAAAGCACTTCACAGGCCCATCTCAAGCCTTAAGGTTGCTGCGGAGAGGGCTGAGTTTGTGGAAGAGTTTCCTCAAAACGGGACCCTCTAATTTATCTAAGAAACCCTATTTTGAGACTTCAACATGCTCTAGGCCATAGAGTAAAGACGTATGAATCTTTGCCCGGTACACCTCTAAGAGGTGTTTGAAATGTCTCTTACCAGTGGCCCTATAAAGGGTATTTAAGCCATTAGCTTGGGATAGAGTTTTCCCGCTGGTTTTGTTCTATGTGTGCCCAATTGCTGAGGTTCCCGTAGACAATTTTACCCAAAAATGTATAAGAGTTTACCCTCTCAAGCTTCTGAGCACCCAATGACCAATGGAAATTACCATATTGGAGCCTTTTTTTTTTTTTCTGTGGAAACACAAGATTTTACTTTTGGAACAGTTTATTTTTAAGAAATGGGCTTCTGTGAAACGCCCCAAGGCTTAAGACGATTATTTAACCCTGTCGGTGTACAATCTGATATGATTATATCATCGGCATAGAGCAAACAGGGTATGGGCCTTCCACCTAATATAGTGGAAAAACCCTTACACCAGGATAGGTGAGTGGGTAAGTCAGGGATATACAAAGTGAACAACATTGGGGCTAACATATAACCTTGTTTTAAACCATTCTGAGTTGGTATTTGATGGGATATGCCTTTATCACCCCCTAACAGCACCCTACATCAGGTGGAAGAATGCAGGGCTATCACCAAATCTAGGAGAATTACCTGGCATGCCTAGTTGAGAAAGCTTTGCCCATAACATAATCCGATCTACCTTATCAAATGATGTGGAAAAGTCAATAAAGGCTGCGTAAATCACCTCTCCGCTCAGAGTTACATATTTCTGATGGATACAACTACCTGTGGATTCCTTACTCATTGAATTTTCCCCCATGCGCCAGCATCCGACGGAAATTTTCTCCTAGCTTCTACACGTCGACGAGGACGTCATAATTGCCCGGCTCCCACGCGATGCCGTCTGACGTCATACGGACAAAAAGAGGTCCTCGCCGGCGTGCTGACGTCATTTCCCTTTTTTCCCTGCCTTCAAGCGACGGTTATTCTTCGAGGGAGCAACTGTTTCTGCTGCGTAGTTACAGTTACTATTTCTTTCAAGATGTCACAGCGAAAGTCGGGCTTTAAGCCTTGTAGAGAGTGCGGAGGCAAGATGTCGGTGACAGACCCACATGTGGATTGCTTGTGGTGTCTGAGCTTCGACCATGAAGTGGAAAAATGTGAATCCTGTCAACGCATGAATCCTAAGGCGTTGAAGGAACAGGAGGCTAAGCTGTTTTTGGCGAAGTCCAAAAAGAAAGAGCAGCGGCTTCAGCGCAGATCGTCATCGCCCAAATCTCATCGGCGCTGTTGTGATTCTCGACGCCGTTCGAGTAGAGAGCGTTCACGCTCGAGGTCGCCTTCGGTTCGGCGCTGTAAGACATGGGAGGTTAGTACCACCATCACTCCTCAGCCGCAGTCGCCTCCTGCTTCCCCGACTTCTCCGACGACTCCGCCATCTGTCTTCGAGGTCGTACCTCAGCAGGAACCAGAGTTTTCACCTGCTTCAGAGATGCCGATGCCGGGGCCGTTATCTCTTCAAGCACAGGCTCTGCAGTATCCGTCATTCCCGGAGTCAGGTGCTAATAGTTCCGCATTTCTAAATGCGATGTTTGCCATTTTTCAACAGATGGCTCCAGGTGGTGGTCAGGCTGGTCCTTCGGGGCCATTGGCCTTTAATATGGGTGCTCCGGCTCCTTTACGACCGGCACCTTTCATGCCCTTCCTTCCAATGGGAGGTGCTGGCTCGGCGCCGGTTCCTTTGGCGTCACCTACAAGACCTGCGATTCCGATGCGGACTGCTGTCCCGGCGCCGGAGAGTTCTTCGCCATCTCATCCTCTGCCTCGGTCGGCGCCGAAAAAGCCCACGGCACCGATGGATCCGGCGTCTGATGGATCAGAGGATTGGCGTCAGGCGAGGTCATCGACGTCGGCGGGCGACTTGTCGACACCAAGGATCGAGGCCAGGCTTCATTCTAGGAGGCTAGCACTCCGCCTCCTTGAGGAACAGGAATATAACAAGCAGGCCTTGGAGGAGGGTGAGATTGAGGAGCCTCTTGTAGATCTTCACGGTCTGGACACTGCAAGTGGGTTGGACACTTCCCCAGAGTTTGATTTGACATCTCCTGGGGAATATACAGAGGAAGCTGCTTCTTTCCACTCTGTTTTAAGGAAAGCAGCTGACTTTTTGGACCTTCCCTGACCAGTGGCTGGGCCAAAACCCAACATACTGACGGAAGTACTACATCCGGCTTCGGCAGTTGCAGAGCCACTTTTGCCTTTTAATGAGGCTCTCCTTGATCCAATTATGGAGATTTGGAAAAAGCCAGTTACATCTACGGCTGTTAACAGAACAGTGGCGCGCAGATATCATGTGGCTCCTGTGGATCTGAGCTTTTTGTCGAGGCACCCGACTCCAGAAAGCTTGGTTGTGCAAGCTTCATGTTCATCACGTACTGCTCCAGGTTCTTTTCCGGTTGTGCCTTCGGACAGAGACTCTAAAAAGATGGACCAGTCTTCAAAAAATACATTTTCTTCTTGTAGTATGGCCCTTAAGTCCACGAATGCCACATGTATCTTGGGCAGATACATCTACGCCCTTATGGAGGAGATCAAGTCATCTAATTCTGAATTGCCTCAGGAGGTGTTGGGCCTTGTGTCCGATGCTCAGGCTGCGGCGACCAAAGTAATCCAGTCAGGGCTGGACACAACTGATTCTGTTTCCAGGGCTATGGGCACCACTGTCGCTACGAGGAGACAGGCCTGGCTTAGTTCTTCAGGGTTTTCATCAGATGTTCAATCAGCCCTATAGTATCTACCCTTTGATGGGGATAAACTTTTAGGGTTGATGGCGGACTCTGCCCTTGAAAGATTTAAAGAAAGTAGAGCCACAGCAAAATCTTTAGGCTTGCAGGCCTCCTTTTCTGTTTCTTCACGATTGTACAGAAGATTTAGGGGGTTTGGTCGTGGCTCCTCCTTTCGGGGCAGGTTTCAACAGCAAGCCACCACTGCCCTCCCCTATAGATCATACAGGGGGAGGGGTAGGGTTCGAACCAGAGGGGCCACCCAGCAGCACTCTGCCTCTTCCTCTGGAGGGGTGCAGCATGGGAAGCAGCCTTAGTCATCCACCAATTCTTTGCATACCACTCCTGTAGGGGGGGGGGGTTAATGTACTTTCTCCACATGTGGGAGGCAATAACATCGGACTCCTGGGTCACCAGTATTGTGGGGAAAGGCTATGCCCTTCCCTTTCAGGAGTTTCCGCCCCCCATCCCATCCCGCCCGCCCATCCTTCTGTTCGGAAGAACATCTCCTGTTACTAGAACAGGAGGTTCTGGTCCTCCTTTCAAAGGGTGCAGTGGAGTTGGTTCCAGAGCAGGAGAGGGGTCAGGGTTGTTATTCAAGATATTTCCTGATCCCCAAAAAGTTGGTCGGTTGAGACCAATCCTGGACCTGAGGATTTTGAATTGGTTCCTCAAACAGGAAAAATTCAAGATGCTGACCCTCGCTCAGGTGCCTTTGGCGTTGAACGAAAGAGATTGGATGGTGTCTGTCGACTTGCAGGATGCTTACTTTCATATCCTGATACTCAAGTAGCACAGGAAGTATCTCCGGTTTGTGGTGGGATCGCAACACTATCAGTTTGCGGTCCTTCCGTTTGGTCTTAGTTCAGCACCTCGAGTCTTCACGAAGGTGATGGCGGTAGTTGCAGCGGAGCTCAGAAGGAAGGGGATAGCGGTATTTTCTTACCTGGACGATTGGTTGATCAAAGCCAAGTCTCCGGAGCTCGTGCTGCGTCACCTGCAGTCGACAACCCAGTTGTTGTTCGATCTGGGCTTTTCGGTGAACGTGCCCAAATCTCACCTAGAGCCTTCTCAGCGCCTCCTGTTCATAGGGGCAGTACTGGACACATTGAATCGTGCCTTTCCTCCGCCCCAGCGGATTCAGGACATTCCGGCATTGGGTCCAATGTTTCAAAGTGGAGCGGTCATTCCAGTCCTCAAGGTCCTTCGTCTGCTCGGTCTGTTCGCTTCTTGCATTCTGTTGGTCACTCATGCATGCTGGCACATGAGGGCTCTTCAGTGGTGCCTCCGAAAGCAGTGGTCTCAGCACAAAGGGGTTCTCGAGGGATCAGTAAAGATTTCCAGAGATGCTGCAGTGGATCTTCGATGGTGGGCTGCGGACGGCAACCTTTCCCAAGGAAGGCCGTTCTCGCTGCCTCCTCCTGTGGCCACAGTGATAACAGATGCTTCCTCTCTAGGGTGGGGAGCTCATCTGGGGGACCTGGAGGTCAAAGGTCATTGGTCTCCAGCGGAACAGGTATTTCACATAAATCTGTTGGAATTGCGGGCGATACGTCTGGCTCTCAAGGCCTTCCTCCCTTCCCTTCGCGGTCAATCTGTTCAGGTCCTGACGGACAACACTACCGCGATGTGGTACATCAACAAGCAGGAAGGTGTAGGGTCATACCTTCTCTGCAAAGAAGCTCTTCGACTATGGTCCTGGGCAAGGGACCATCGGATTTGCTTGGTAGCAAACCATCTGGCTGGAGTCTTGAACGTGCGTGCAGACAGTCTCATTTGGCACTTCTCGACCGATCACGAGTGGCGTCTTCATCCAGATCTAGTCCTGTACATCTTTCAGATGTGGGGATTCCCTCGGGTAGATCTTTATGCCACTCGGGAGAACACGCACTACCTGGTATTCTGCAGCTTCCAGTATCCGGTGCAAGGAACGTTGGGGGACGCGTTTCAGATGTCCTGGTTCGACCAGTTGCTTTACGCGTTTTCCCCCATACCCTTGATTCCTCGGGTTCTGAGGAAAATTCGCCAAGACCGGGCCCAAGTCATCTTAATAGCTCCGGATTGGCCAAGGAGGGTGTGGTGTTCGTATCTTCTCCAAACTCTCTCTGTTCCCCCCGTTCCGTCTCCCTCACAGGGCAGACCTCCTCTCGCAGTCGCAGGGGCAGGCTTTACACCTCCACCACCAGAGCCTGCACCTTCATGCCTGGAGATTGAACGGGGCAACCTGAGTTCCTTTTCTCTCCCACCTGAGGTGGTGGAAGTTATTTTATCGGCCAGGCGACACTCCACTAAATCTATCTACGCTAGCAGGTGGGCTAAATTTGTGAATTGGTCTTGAGAGAAGCAAATTGATCCCTTACGTGCCCACTTTTCGTTTATCTTGTCTTTTGCGTTGTCCTTGGCACAGAGGGGTTGTGCAGTGGCGACAGTTAAGGGGTACATGTCGGCTCTGTCAGCCTTTCTGTGTCTGCCTGACCAATCTTCTTTATTTAAATCTCCATTAGTTTTGAGGTTCATAAAGAGCCTGACTAATAGATATCCTCCTACTGCTTTCATTATGCCTCAGTGGGATTTGAACTTAGTTTTAATGTTTCTTATGGGCTCACCGTTTGAGCCGATGCATTCTTGCCCCTTAAGGCTATTGGTTCTAAAGACTGTTTTCCTTGTTGCCATTACTTCAGCTAGAAGGGTGAGTGAGCTACAGGCTCTTTCTGTTAAGCCCCCGTACACATCTTTTTATGGGGATAAGGTGGTGTTGAGGACCAAGGCTGCTTTCTTGCCGAAGGTTGTTTCACCCTTCCATATGGGTCAGTCTATTACACTCTCCTCTTTTTATCCTCCACCTCATCCTTCGAAAGAGGAAGAAAGACTGCATCGTTTGGACCCGAGAAGAGGACTGAGCTTCTTCGTTGACAGAACGAAGGAGTTCAGATTGGAAGATCAACTCTTCATTGGGTACGTGGGAAAGAGGAGAGGAAAGGCAGTCCACAAGAGAACACTCTCCAGGTGGGTCATTCTTTGCATTAAGCTGTGTTACTCTCTGGCAAAGAAGGAACCCCCTGATGGAATAAGAGCTCATTCCACCAGAGCTTAGTCGGCCTCTTCGGCCTTGGCTAGAGGTGTTCCTGTGGTTGACATCTGCAAGGACGCAACTTGGTCACCCCTCCACACTTTTGCAAAGCATTATTGCTTGGATTCGGAGGTGAGGAGGGATGGCCATTTTGCAGGGTCGGTGCTGCAGGATTTCTTGGTTTGACCATTCAGGCACCCTCCACCGAGTGCGGTACTGCTTTGGGACTCTATTCAATGAGTGAGGAATCCACTGGTAGTTGTATCCATCAGAAGAACAAGTTACTTACCTTCGGTAACGCCTTTCCTGGTGGATACACTAGCTACCTGTGAATTCCTCACGGTATTATGACGTCCTCGTCGACGTGTAGAAGCTAGGAGAAAATTTCCGTCGGATGCTGGCGCATGGGGGAAAATTCAATGAGTGAGGAATCCACAGGTAGCTAGTGTATCCACCAGAAAAGGCGTTACCTAAGGTAAGTAACTTGTTCTTCTTGTTAATTACCTGAAGGTTCGAGATCTTATCAATTGTACCGTGTTTAACTCGAAAGCCCGATTGCTCCAGGGATGATTTTGTTTCTTTCTGCCCAGTCACTAATCTGGGAGAGCAAGTATTTAGCAAATATTTTACCCACTACATCCAGCAGAGCAATCTGATGATAATTCCCAGGACAATTACGGGTCCCTTTCTTGAAAAGGGAAACAAAAATACTACCTTCCAGGATTATGGATTTTTTCTGGTGCCATAGTAACACTTAAAGACCTGAAATAATAATTTGCTCCATGTGAGAATATCGTGTTTTATAATTGAAATGGGGATTTCATCAGGACCCATTGCTGCAGAACTACGCAAGCCTCTAATAATTGCCTCAGTTTCTTTCATAGTAGGGTAAGAGCATGAGGGGTCGTCACCGATTGAAGGAAGCTCCACGGTATATCCGTTAGATGCATAGAGGACAGAAATAAGTGCTCTAACTTGACTCATTAATGGCAATTGGAAGAGAGCTAGTTCTCGAGCTGGACCCATCTGCTACCAATGACCAGAAGCGTCTTGAATCGCCGTTAAAAACTGCTTCTCTTACATTGATCCAAAATCTATCTATAGCCTCTTGTTTTAGACATGCTCTTATACGCCTCCTTCTTTTTAATAAGCTCAGTTGAGTATACCTTTCCAAAGTGTATTCCCTGTATTGTTTGAGTATAAGGGCATTAATTTATCTATTTAGTAGAAGTAGGGATTAACGTATGCTTGCCCTGGGACTTATGGCGGGCGATCAGAGTTAGCTGCTGCATGAACTCAGAACATTTCTCCAAAATATTTCCTGCCCAGGTTTCGAGATTTCCTGAGACAGTCTCTAAAATACCAAAGAGCCCCTTGACCCTGTCATGAGACCAATGCGTTCTACTGGTTTTAATATTAAACTATGATTTCGATCCATCCAGGGACCAGGAATCAACGGGGTGAACTGTCAGGTTACTGGGTGCAGCCAGAATGTTATGATCACTGAGTGCTGTCTTTATTTCTCTTATATCCTGTACCATGGAGAATGTCTGATAGTTGGTTATCACTTAATCCAGAATGGCAGTGCCCCCCCACGGAATTGTGCATATGGTGGGCTGGC
The DNA here is from genome assembly GCF_031143425.1 of Pleurodeles waltl. NCBI lineage: Eukaryota > Metazoa > Chordata > Amphibia > Caudata > Salamandridae > Pleurodeles > Pleurodeles waltl. The sequence goes on along the minus strand of NC_090448.1, from coordinate 763,270,276 downwards.
GAATCAGAGGGGAATACCATTCACTATGATACAATCACTCGCCTTCAAATGTTCAAAGAGAAGCTGACCGCGCTTATCTGATCTTATTTTCTGGGGAAAGACACTAGTGGGAATACCAAATGCTTCCTATTTTTCCTCGTCCCAAAAACATAAAAGGGCGGAATTGGAAACTTTACGGTTTGTTCCCAACCATGAAAATTCTAATAGCTGGCTCCCTGTCACAAAGTTCATTAATAAAAAGAAATAACTTGTCTAAGAGGATGTCATTGGAAATAGCAGGGGGGATATAGGAATTTACCAGTGGTAGAGGAGCTCCATCAGACCCTTCTCCAGCACTATCTAAAGTGATAACCAAAAATAAATTGCTAGGACCTCTATAGCACTCATAGCGCCAGCTAAGCCTATTAGTCTGCAAACCTCCTTTGGCATGGCCTCTCTTCGAGGGGATGGCATTACAACAAAGCGAGTAGTATTTATTGCATGAGAGCTCCTTAGTGAACCTAGGGCCAGATGTACCAAAGGATTTTACCCATTCTGTGTCTATGGGAAAATGCTTTAGTACATATGGCCCCTAGTCTCTTGTAAGCAGATTACATTTGCATTAAGAGAGTTCAGAAGCTCAAGTTTTTCCTCCCTATTTCTTATACCGGCAACATTCCAGGATATAACAATGAGCTCATTGCTAAAGTGATGGAACTATTGGTCGGGATAGTGAGGATGCACTACTTAAGGCAGGCGGTAACCAGTTTCAATTGACACTTAATTTTTGTGATACAACCAGTTTCAATTGACACTTAATTTTTGTGATACGCTCTTCAAGGGGTTTCTTAAGTGACCCTTCCCTGCCATGTTTCCCTAGAGAGATTTGCAAACTCTGTTGTTTGAGAAACTGGTTGTCTGTGTGGCATAAGTGTGGGAGCGTGGACGCGTGGAAAAAGGGCATAGACATAGGATTCCTTGCACCAATGGGAATATATTGTATGATCTTACCAGCTGGAGTGCTCTCCGGGACCCTTGAAGCGGGGGACAACGTCAAATACCTTTACATTGCAAACTATCTGAATTATTTCAAATTTTATGAAATAACAATTCAGAGTAAAAAAAACACTCTAGTTATAGGGCCAAAACCCAAATCCTCTAGAGATGCTAAGTGTAAGTCATTGCTAAGTACTGAGCTAAGTGACTCTACCTCTGAGAAACACTTTAGAAGTAGAGCTCTATTTAAGATTGGTTCTGTGTTGAACATGAGCTTAAAGTCTAAGGCCAAAGTGTCCCCATAGTTTCGATTCTCCATCCTTCGGAGACTTGACCTGACTCGGCCGATGCTCGGACCACGTTGAGGCTCCAAACGGTTGTGCAGAAGTATTCAATGTTAGTGTACTTGTTTGTAATGGAGGCAGATTTTGGCTCAAGGGTTGGCTGACCATACTTGGCCCGCAGACGGTACAAAGAGGAGCAACCTGTTATTGAGAATCAGAAAATGCATCTTGGGGTTGTAGAGTGACAGCCTCCGAAGGAGGGGATTATTCTAACGTAAGGAGACGCTCTGGAAGTGCACCTTTCGGCTAGCTTTTTTGGAGAGCCTTCGATTTAGTTTCTTGGCCCTTTTGAGATTTTTCTTTTTCCGCACTGGCATTTGTGAACATGATTCTTTAGACACTGAATTTGCCTTCAGGCGTGTTCTAAAAATCGTAAAGACCTCTTGTACTGTGCTTTGGGGTTCAGGATTCCCTTTTTTTCTGGGGAAAATCATTCAAAATGAATCTAATGGCTTCAATCGGACGTTCGATAGGAACTGGGATCGCGGGGAGTGCCTTAACCAGAGGCTTGCCAGCCTGGGGGCAGAAGTCAATCCCAGGCTGAATCGCCTTGTTCTCTATGGCAGTAGATGTTGCCAAAGCTGTTTCTTGTTGCGATATAGAAGATTTGTGGTTATCTGTTTTGCTGGCGATTAGTTCTTTTAGTATGATTGTAACAGTGTCAATAATACAGTCTGATCCCCTGATGAAATTTTCCAACAGATTTAAAATAGATGAAAGTAGTCTCTCTAGACTAAGGAGAGAAGAAGAGACCTGTGTATTTTGATCCGGGGGATTACTTGGAAGATTGACGTTTGTTACTGAAAGATGTGAGCATAATGAGGGGTTGTTAGAGTGGGTGCTACCAAAGAGTTTCAGGCCCGTGGACAGTGGCAGGGGGGAGCACTGAAAAGTGTTCGCCCCCTGGTGAGGACCATATCCTTTGTATAGATCTAAGTCCAGATCAGGAAGAGTAAAGTCATTTGACTGATGACCCAAGTGACTTTGGGAGGGGATTTTTTCCATGGCTCCAATGTACAAGCCCTCCCTTTTGGGGGCAAAGCCATCAGAGTTATGCTCGGAAGGAAGGCTGGTATAGTGAGAAGGTATAGCAACTATACTTGGAGCCAGAATCTGTGTGGGTGGAGGATACTGAGGGAACGGGGAAATCCTGAAATACATCTTCCGAGACATTTAGGCATGCTAACCCCTTGTAGCTAGATTGGTGTTGGTCCCCCAACAAATGAATGATCCTGTTGCCAGTAAGTAAAGACCCCAAGGGTACATGGGGAGCTTTATCCCAAAGGGAGAAGAATTGGTTTCTACATTTCAGCCCTGGGATGGCTATACCCTTGTTCCAGAGAGGATTGGATTTGGTTTTGGAACAAGACCTCCCTGGGAGTAGACGGCCAGATCTCAGTTTTTTGGCAGTCATTGTACCTTTGCTAATGCCAAGATTAGACAGTCTTGTATGGATCCAATCCTCTGGAACTATGGGTAACCCTTAGGCCCACCCAGAATAGTCTTTTAGCGCTTATCCAGATGTGCTGCTCTTGGAGCTGACAGCCAGAGATGCTTCACACGTCTTCTCTGGGGGCAGGTCGCGCAGAAAATCTCAGGATCGCTGTTGGAATATTTATATGGCTTAGGCCATTTAGGCAAGGGCTACCTAGACCGGGATCAAGTTTCTGTGTTCCGATAGTTACAGGCCCAAGTTAGACTAGGAGCCACCTGCTGATAGAATAGTTAGATTGCCTGCTGATTGAATGGCTGGGCCTCCCAGCCTATGCATCGGGACAGCCTACTGGTGGACTGCGCAGACTTTGCAGACTTAGCGCGGTCTTGACAATCTTGGCAAACTGTAGTGCAGACAGTCTGTGGAGTGCGTGGGCCCTTCAGGGGCCGGTGGCTTGGGTGTCGAGGGAGAGCTGGGGAGGGGGTGTTCTGCAGCCGGTAGGCACTTTGCACTGTGCAAGGGCCGCTGGAGAGGGAAGGATGAGCGGCGGGGAATGCCAGGGAGCAAAGGAACACTCAAGTGGCACGTCTGCCTCTTACTGCAGTCCTCCTGGTCCCGTTCGACAACTTGCCTCCCTGCCTGTGACTCTCTCTATGCCAGAGGTTCCGTGCCGGCTCCAGTCTGCGTCTCTCTCAGCGCTCCTGACGCCCGCGGCACCCAGTGGCGCGGTGCGGCTCACTCGTGCTGCAGCTGCTGCTACTGTGTCCGGAATAAAAAGGGCAGCCGTAACCCGAAAGCAGTCGCACACTGAGATAACTGTTTAAACTGCTGACTGAGGCCTGCACTTCTGGCCAGAACCCCCCGTGTCTGCAGCACCGGGGACTCATTTCAGGCCATGCCTGATGCTGGCAAGGTTTGTCCTCGGCACCTGACTCCAGGCACCTGGCTCAAGTACAAGCCGCAGGTAATCCGCGGGCCGTGGGCGACGTCTGGGCCAGCGCCTAGGTTTTGGCGGGTGCGGCAAGTGCTGGAAACCGCACCAGCCCCCTGAGCCCGGCTCCCGGCACCTGACTCGCGGCTCCCTGCTCATGTAGGTCTGTGGGTAATCCGTGCAGCGTTTGGCGGTCTGAGCTGTCCGATCCGTGCAGCAGCGCAGCCCCTTCCAGCATGCAACGCGTCACGTCAACAGCGCTCCAAGTCTCTGCCCGGTGAAGTCACAATTCTTCAAATAGCTGCAGGTCAGCACCTCTCACTGGGGTGAAAGAGTGCTGTGAAGTCACAAATCTCTGGCACACAGTGTAGGCGTGGCTGGCTCCTCCTGTGGCTGTGCAGCCGTTTCTTGGCCAGAACGGTCTCGGGCGGGGAGGGTTGGAGTATCTGAGAACATTCACTTTTGTGGTGGTCAAAGTGCATCACAGGAGACTGAAAGGATGGATGTTTTCCCTCCGTACACTTCAAATGATAAAATAGTTCGAAATTCAGCTTTTTAAAGCATATCACAACTCTGAAACAAAAGGTGGTAGCCTCTGGAGATTTGTGAGACTGTTTTATCCTGTCCCTACTGGGAAAAAAGTTAACCGATACACTAGTCATTTCTTGTGAGATGTATGTCATTCCCACTGTTCAGTAAGTAGTTCGTTTTTATCTGTTGTAATTATGTCAGAGGATCATCTTTATATGATTCTCATACTTATGGCAGGACACCAGCAAAGGTCTCTTGTACAATGTAACAAGGTAGCAATGTCATTATACTCTGTGTTTGTAACTATTTGGCACTGGCTTAACTATGGACTGTCAGTTCAGTAAAGACATAATATAAAAATGTAATTAGTCAATAATTTCAGATTTTGATATATATTAACATATATTTAGATTGTATTTATAATTATATATAAGATATAAATATATATCTTAGAGTGGTGGTAGCCACTCTGTAGTTTGGGTGACCAGAGATGGTTTTTTTTCAGATTTTTGTCTTGTCTCTTTATAACTTTGTGTCCGTTTGGCAAATATACTTGAAACTTTGCCGACCAGCTGCACCTTGTCATTTTGAGAAGACTGAAAGTTTTGCAGCGTTTGGCCAAAGGGGGAATTTTGTATTTCTCATACCGCAAAAACAGTCACCTGGATGTCTTTGAAAATTGAAATATTACAAATGAAGGGGTGTAGATGGCTCTGTGGGGTACTGCAGATAAGTAAGTAAATAAGTTATAAGGTTTTTCAACTTATTGATATTATATAGCACCGTACTACTAAAAGTAACACGAAAGCTCCAAAAATAAACTAGACTGAATATGTAAAGTTTCAGGTCTGCTACATGAAGGACTAAAATACCCATTTATGGTCACATGTTAATGGAAACCTATAAACACAAACCTATCAAATAGTGTACATCTTAATCTACTAAACCTCTTTGCATGCTGTTTGGCTCACAAACTACTACATGGAGGGCATGATAATTGGCAATTAGGGAAAAAAATACTAATCTTAATTTTTGTAACCACAGTGATTGCCTTTCATTCACCTTGGGCTTCATATACAGCACACTCAAACTAAAAGAAGAAAGGAAGCCCAAAAATAAGATAAACTGAATATGTAAAGTTTCAGAACTACTCACTTGAACAACTAAAAGGCACATTTATTGTCACGTGATTAGGTAAACCAATAAACAAATGCATAACAAATGAAATAGATAAAAAATGAAATCACATTAAATCTGATTGCCATTCTTAAGTTCCAGTTAGTATTCCCAAAGTTAGGAGTTCCTGAGATATTAGCTCCCTAATATCTTTTCACCCACTTAAGGAACTGGCACAAAACTTTCCAGACCTAAAGCATTTTCTACATTTTGAGATTATGTAAATTTTTGTGGTGAATCGTTAAGGAGGCACAAAGATAAAAGCGGATCCTAAAATGCATTTTTCCACCAATGCATTTTCCATACACCATTGAATTTGACATAGCACGAAAACGCCTGAATGGATTTACATGAAATTTGGCAGGATTATACATTATGGAGCAGACACTATGCTTTTTGGGTACTGCAGCTAAGTAGGATAAGTATTTTTTACGTTATAAGGCATTTAAACTTGGTGATATGTCACTGCGGTACCTTCGCAGAATTTCACCAAATTTTGTGAAACTACCATGATACATTGCTGCTATACGCTACTCCATTATATGCTATTCCATTCTGCTGTATGTCACGCCACTCTGCTATTCCACTTTGTGCCACTCCACTGTATGCTACTCCACTCTGCTTCATTCCAGTGTATGGCACTTCACTTTGGACCACTTCATTCTATGCTATTTGATTGGACCCCACTCCAGTGAATGACACTCCACTGTATGCTATAACATTCTACCCCAGGACACTGTACGCCACTCTAGTATAAACCACTCCATTATTCGCCACTCAAGTTTATTCTAATCCACTATACACTATAACACACTACGCCACTCCACTGTACAACACTTCACTCTACGCCAGTCCACACTACGAAATAACATTACATGCAACTCCATTCCGCTCCTCTTCAGTGTACACCACTTCACTTTTTGCCACTCTGCTATACGCGACTCCAGTATATGCTATTCCACTCTATGCCATTCTACTCTGCACCATTCCACTATATGCTACTCCACTGTCTGCTGCTCCACTCTACGTCACTCCAATGTATGCCACTCCACCTTACCTCACTCCATTCTACACTATTCCATTGAATGCCACTCCACTGTACTCCACCCACTGTATGCTATTACACTCTACCCCATTCCAGTTTATACCACTCCAGTGTACAACACTTCACTGAAAGCCACTGCTCTATACACTACTGTGTGCTATTGCAGTCTTTGCCACTCTCATGTACACCACTCCACTCTGCTATTCCACTGTATGCCACTCCACTTTCCACTACTGCACTCTGCCACTCCAGTGTATACCACTCCACTCTACCCCACTCCACACTACTCAAGTCTGCACCACTCCACTTTACGCTAATCCAGCCTACACTATTCTAATCTACGCTATTCCACTCTATGCTATTCTGCTGTACGCCACTCCACTCAGTGCTTTTCCACTGTATGCCACTCTATTCTACGTTATTACATTGTACCCAACTATAGTCTTCACCCCTTTACTGTATAGTATTCTACTCTATCCCACTCCACAGGATGCCATTCCACTGTATGCTATTATACTCCAGCCCACTCCACAAAACACCACTCCAGTCTAAACCACTCCACTGTATGCCACTTCACTGTTCGCTATTACACTTTATGCCTCTCCACTGTATGCTACTACATTATACGCTATTACACTCTGTCACTCCAGCCTGCACTACTCCACTCTATGCCGCTCCAGTGTACACAACTCCACTTTATGCCACTCCAGTGTATTCTCCTTTACATAACTGCACTCTATGAAACTGTACTACACTGTGCCCCTGCCCTAGACCCTACTCCAATGTATTGCTGTACACACCACTGCCCAAGTTTGCACTCAACTCTCTGCCTGTACACTGTATTGTACAACATGTACTCCGCTCTACAGCAGTTCCCAACACTGTATGACACAGCACTCCACTCTAATGTATGAGAAGCCACTCCAATTCATAATAGTTTCACAGTTCTACACTACGCCACTTCAATGTATGCCGCTCCACTCTACGCTAATCCACTTTACCTTAGTCCACTCTATGCCAGTCCACTGTACACCACTCCACTCTATTGCACTCTGTGCCACTCTAATCTTCTACACTCCACTGCAAAGTATTCCACTGTATGCTCTTCCACTGTACGCTACTCCACTTTATGGTAATCCACTCTACCCCACCTCACTAGTCCACTCCATTTTATGACACTCTGCTTCTATCTAAATAACTTCACTCTATAAAAGTCAACTACACTTCTTGGCACTCTAGAACATTCTACTCCACTCTGTCCTCATACTGTCCAACTCTATTCTCGATTCTCTGCCCATACACTCCAACGTAGAACACTATATTTCAATATACAACACTTTTTTATACATCTTAACACTGTACTGCACGAGACCGCACTACAATTTATAATAGTTTTCTACCTACACTATGCAAGTATATTCCACTTTACTCTGACACCCCAGTACACTCTATTTAACTTTACTCCATGCTGTGTTACACCACTCTACTGTACGAGACTTTACCTCACTTTGCTACTATACAACAATCTACTCTTCGCTGCTCCACTGTTTAACACACAACTGTACTCTATGGTGCTTCACTCTACAACACTCTACTACACTGTATACCACTCACACTTTACTATTGTCTAGACCCCTTCACTCCACTGTACAACACTGTTCAATACTGTATGCCACTGTACAGTTTACGATACAGTGCATAGTACAGTGATGAGTTATAGTGAGTGTTATCTGGTTAGCGAGTGGAAAAGGTCCGCTACTTATAGTTATTTGAAGGTAGTGGATACTTTGTAAATTAAATTAATAACTATAACTTTAGACTTTTGAAGTTTGTGTAGTTTAAGCTTGGTTTGCACAGGGGGAAATACATTTTCCTAACTATAACTAAGCTTTAACCTTTGTTTTTTCAATGATATATGCTTACCACATATATATTCATATGCACTGAGGGTGTTTTGCTACTCATTATTATTGTTGAATGTATGGTGAAGTTATGAATCATGAAAGGTGAAGCCTCGAGTGTATCATGATGGCCTTAGATTAACAATGGGAATTGTGTATTATACTCTGTGTATCTAAATATTTGGCTTATGCTACTAGATTTCTAGATCTTGTCAACCAGACACCTTTTAGCTGCCTGTAGGTGAAAGCCTGATGTGGACACTACTAAAAACTTAAATTCCGATTTTAGATACCCATTGCGTAACATTAGTTAGGTTTATTGTCACTTTTAGTTGCTTTCATCTTATTCAATGGCTTGCCTTCTTCCTCTTGTGTTTGTCCCTCTCTTGGAGCATTGCCTCTTTACTATTCTTTTGATTAGCTGACTTGTATTTGTCCACTTCTCACATCTAGGGAACTGTCTTTTGCTTTTTCCTTAAGCATTGCACAAGAGTGCACAAGTATTCCTACTCTCTCCCCTGAAAGCTTCTTCATCCCATATACCCACCCATTGTGCTTTATGTTGTTGTCTTCTCTCCTATCTACTCACTCTCATGCACCCAAAGGCGATCCGAGACAGTTAAGCAAAGCTGTACTTCACTGAACATAGAAATCACAGATCTCCCGTAAATCAGTCTCCCACTACAACTCGAGGGCATGGACCCGCTCCAGGTCTCAAGGTTGATCCTAGGGCAGAACTTCGTAGTCAAAGTAATCTGATACGTCACATTTCCAAATCAAAGATGAAACTTAAGCTGACAAAGTGGGACTCGAACCCTTCCTGTGCTCTTAGTCTAGAGAGAAGTTGCTGAGGTTTCAAAGTGCTACACAATCGTGTTTACTATCACCAAATAAGGAGTCAATGCTCCAGCTTATCCTGACACACCCCAAGCTTCTTGAGCCATTTGCCATACAGCAGCAGGCAGTGTCCTTTAAAAAGGCCGTGCTGCATATTTTGGTACTCTTCCACATCCCTCTGGCGCGCCTTTGGACTCCAGTGCTTGTGTGGGCCTCCAGTCAGGTTACAGTTGGTAGATCCATCCTCAGTGCCAACTAAGCCCCTAAAAAGCATGTAGGTTTCTGCACTCATAAGCTGACTTCTGTTCCGATTCCAAAACCTGTGCTGACCCTCTTTAAATGGAGGCTGGTCCCGACATTGCTGGGGCCAGAAGGAGAGTTGGTGCTAACTCTGAAGCCTGACCTTGAGTGGAATCCATTTTGACCTGTATTGAAGTCGCACTCCGGCTCCACCGCAGCATACCCGGTTCCCATACGGATTCAGACTTTATACCTCCACTACCGTAGAGCCATCCACAAAGACCCCATTGTCATTTTGGATCTGATTCTGACTATAGTTTACCACTAGATGGTGATGATGGGGATGATTACTCCCCATATTATATTGGTGTGACAGTTTATACATGGACTTGCAGGAGGGCAGTGGACTTAATACTATCACAGATACTTGGATAATTTCCCCCCTTGGGCTGCCAACACATGAGTTTCCTTTGCTTTGCTTGCTGCTGTAGACTTCTGTTGAAGTTAAGGCAAACGTCCTTGCAGAATTTCTGCAGGCTAGGTAGGTTTCCTCTGAGCCCTAAATCATATTTATTGAAGTCCTAACTAGTACTATGATTGGCACTTGGTCTAAGCCGTGCTGTTGTCCATTGGTCAAAAGGCAGGTGGCCAGATGCTGAAGACCAATGCCGGTTACCCAGATTTTCTGATGCACCATACTATTCCTTAGAGTTTCATATAACAAGCTTCCATTAGCAAGGTAAATCCTAATTCATTCCACATGACATCCCACACCTGCTCCTGGACAGGGAGTTGAAAACAATTGAGGAGTTCAGAAAACAGATGGGCTCTTCGGCCAGCCTAATTTTGTAGTGGCCACTATTAAAGGTTCAGCATTGATTTTCAGCTGCAGCATACATATTCTGCCCAACCAAATTGGCTTGTGGGAAGAGCCAAAAGCCCTCTTAAAGCTTTTTGTTTTCTTTTGATTGCATAAGTTGTGCTGTAAGGCCAGACCCAATTCAAGTTCTTCAAACTTTTTCGCTATGAGCCCCCCTACTCAAAATGTTTTGAAGTTGGGGCTCCCACAAAATTTTATGGGAATACTTGGCTCAGCTTGAGATGTAGGGCTGAGCAGAGGGGGTGGGCTTATAAGATAATATCAGGGGCACTTTTGCAGTTACTCACACGTCACATTAGATATGAGATATATAAAAGAGCAAACGCATAAAAAAAGAACTAGACAAAAAATACTACTCATTAATCGAGGTCCTCATGCTCTTAGGTCCTACGATCTGAATAGTGGGCTATCCCCTCTGCCACTTTCACTACTTCCTCACCATGTCTGGCCATCACTCCAATCTTAAAACAGGGTGCCTTTTCTTTTCAGAAAAAAAAGGATCTCCCACGTGTTGCCCACCTCGTCGCTAATGCTCTCCCCATGTCTTATTGTAAAGTAAGACAGTCATAATTGTGATGCAGTGGGCCCTTCACACTTCTGGGCCTCAGTGCCACTTTTTCTGCTTCACTAATGAGCCCTACTGCCTTGTGAAGCGGGAGGTCGACTTTACCCCTTGTTAAAGCCCTCCTCCTCTCCTCGTTTCTACCATCTCGCCTACGCTTAATACTAAAGTGTCTCCACATTTCCAATTATCCCTTTTCTTGGACCATTGGTCCTGTGCCGAAAATAATACTGGCTCAGCAAAGGTGCACTGAGCCCTAACACAAGAAAAGAATGAGTAAAGCAGCAGTAATGGGGATTTAGTTGGGCCCTCACACCCCTGGGGCTCTTGTGCCACTGCACCTGCAGCACCAATGATAGCCACTCCTCTGCCCATCATTTCTAGGTCTGAAGCCCAAAGCAAACTGTCTGTCCCGTTGTTTCAAAAAGGTAAAAATACCCACACAATACCCTTGCTATCGGCCCCCAAATCAGTGCGCCAGTGCACCTGCTGAACTAATGGTAGTGATAAAAAATTAGCCTGCATTTCTCAACAACTTTTTCAGGGCATCTCTCTGAGGGAGGGGAAACTGTCTTATTTATAAATTAAAAAAATAGATTCCACACAGCACCCCCTCCTCTGCCATCTCTTTGATGCAATCCATGGATTTCACTCCTTTCTTCTTTCTCCTGGGCCATTACCCAGAAATCCCAAGGGTCGCGATTATCAGGACTCTGAGTGAGACCTCTTTGGCCTCCTTCCTTCCACCCTCTCGACTCACTGGAAAGAACATCTGTTAAGAGCAGCCAAAGAGTACCGGGTGTATGAGTGCTAAGGAAGGTGCCCATGTGTTTTTAATTTTACACAAACTGTTCCCATACTTTTTGTTAAAAACAATCATCCATGATTTGTTAAAGGGAGCCTGGGGGTACCTTTGTATGAGAGTGGAATGAGGGGAGTCTAAAGTGGTTTAATTTTATGGAGTTACTTGAAGCATCATGGTGACAAAAATGTATTATTTTAGATAATAAGGATGCTGAGTTCTAGAAAGTGTTGTAGTAATGCACCTATTATAAAAATGCTGCAGTATATATAACATCTGCTTAGCTATTACTAATATGTATTCTTTGAAAACACTTTTTTTAATCTTCTATAGGGCCATTGGAATTATGCTATTTTGCAGAGGCTGCATTTTGCACACAATTATGGATTTGCCAGGTATCTCACCAGCTGCAAAATCTGGAGATATTAACCCCCAAAAAATTGTTTCTAGCTCAACCAGAATAAAAATAAATTAATTTAAAAAAAGGGGGTGATGTTTGTGTGCAGTGGAACTCCTTTACAAAGGGTTACCGGTCATCTTTCAGTGCTTATTTCTGTAGTTGGTTGTTAAGTTGGTCCTAACCATACTAATGAGGTTAAATATTTGCCTAGACAGTACTACTATGTGAAAAAATGAAAATATAATGAAGTAATACTATCAAAAAATGTGCCACGTTATAATGCTTGATTTGCCTTTTCTTGCTGCATAATTTAGTAAATGCTGCCACATAATTTGGTGCTCCTCTGCAGCATAATTGTAGTGGCCGTGATCCCATATACAAAATCATTGTGTGGCAGCCTATCTTATGCTATGTAATATAATTTTAGACTAATGCCTTACATATTCAGTGTTTTCTGTTACATGCTGAAACCTTTCAGCACTATAAATACCCAAGTTACTATTATGCACTGCACAAAACAGGATTTTGTGATTCGCTGGTCTCACATTCAGAAATCTGCAATGATGACATCAACCAGGTTTGATAATGTGAAAAAACGCATTTTCAATTAAATTAGTTTCTATATGTTTTACACTTTGTATTTTAAATGCAGTAGTTGTGTGCAGGTGAAAATACAACGAAATCGTTAGACAATTTTGTTGATTTTAGCTATGTCTTTGACCGTTGCCACCACCAGGCTGCACTTCAAATGTCATGAAAATGAAGACGGCCTGGAAACGCGAAAAAGAAACATAGTCGCTCTTCCACCCCCCATCCTCTCTTAAGACCTCATATCTTATAGGGCTTGTGTTTTCGGGAAGAAGGCAGTGTTGCCAGAGTTTGATTAGGCTGGGCTACAGTCACTTGGAAAACAAAAAGCGAGGTCCCCAGAGGAAAGGTATTCAAAGTAAACAGGCGTTTCATAAGACTACCTATAGATAGGTTATTTTTAGCTTTTGCTCAGCGGTTGATAATATGTTCCAGAATCAACAGATAACGGAAACATAACATCATTATTGTAGTTTAGTTTTGGGCCGAGGGTCTTAATTTCAAAAGCTTCATGTTACTTTGTGTGTCATGTTGTGAAGTGCTTTGATTTGTCCTGAGGAAAGTTGTGGAATAACAAACATAATGGGAATGAGTAACACAAAACAGGTAAACGAAAAGTAAAAATTAGAACTAGTCAGCCGTGTTCTTGTGTGTCAGGAAAAGCCCTGAACTTCCATTCTAAAATCATTTGTTGTCCAAAAATTAAATCTGTTCCTTTGAAGTATTGTCCATAATTTATTGATGATGTTCAGCCGAATAGAGCCTATATGGCTGATATTTCACATTTAACTTGTGATTGTTTTAAGCCTTAAAGCTTTTAATTGTACTGCTCCAAAATTCGAGATGTCAGAAGCTGCTTTATGTACAAATTGGAGTTGATCCTCCTTTCAACACCTGCCAAACGACTCTGGTGTTTCTTTTCTCAGCAGGAAAGTTATACCGTTATGGTCAATGGTCTTATTGTAAAGCGCTCCATTTTCTTTGATAGTGCAAGCACTGTTTAACAATTGCCATTGTTCCTTGAAGTTACGTGACCTGGCGAGCATGTTTTTCCAGGTTGCAAAATAGAGTAGCACCTGCAAATATTTTCTCACTCCAGGAGCCGGCCAGGACCATGGTTTCTGAATGATCATTTTACTTAGTCACATTTGTCTGTAATTGAAGTATCTTTCAAGCTAATGATATGTTCACTTATCAGAAATGATGACTGTACATTACGTTCACCTCCTTCATAACGTTCTCTTTGTTTCACTCTGAATCTCCTTTAAATCTGTTTGAATAGCACTGAATGCTGAGAACCAGGGTGGCTCTGAATGAGAACGGATCATCATTCAGCAGAATAATGATAGCACTTTGAGGTTAGGGCAAATGTTGTTGTCTTGCGGTTTCCAGTCACTGCAGCCTATAGCATGGTTTATTGGTTCAACCCAGTTCATCCTCTGGCTCTCTTCAAGACCACATATTTCATTTGCAAATGTGCTCATAACTCATAGGAACTTCAATTCAGTGTCTGAGTTGGTTGGTCAATCTCTGTTTTAATTACTGCTTTAATATTTTTTTTTCAAATGTATTTTTACTTTTGATTAATTATACACATTTAATGTTTGTTGCGTATGTTTGCAAAAAAGAAAATTATTGCGCAGGATTCTCAAGGCCATACCAAATGGCTTTTACCAATGCCTGCCCCTTGAGGGTTTTAGTAGAATGCATACGGTCTATCTTATTGTTTGAAAGAGTTTTGCTTGTTGAGAGTCCAGATTGAATGACTTTGGTGCGTGTTACTGAAGTTCGACCCACTTTGTTTTCATTACTTGCCTGAATTAAAGTTAATTTTTAGAAGACTGCTAGACTTTATTCCAAAATACAGGGCGACGCTTAGACTATGGGGTATTTTTTTATTCGGATTTTTATTGAGTGTGAAAGTTAAGTGAGTTAAAAAAAGGCAATCCTACTTCAAACAGTTTGTGTAGTTATGAAATATAAGGAAGTCCTTCTTTCTGACTAACATAGTTAAAAGTTGCATGTTTGCATATGTATCAGATGGTGGTTTTTGAAGCTTCGTTTTCATGTAATGACCTTTTCAGAGTCGATGGCAAAGGCCATTAGAAAACCCTTAGCATTAACTACATGGCAATTAATGGCATATGTGGTACTTAAGGACACTTCCGACTTTTTAGCCAAGAACGTTTTGTGTAATGGGACTTGTGTTTTTTTTTATTTATTTTTTAACCTTTAGAAGCATGTCTGTAATTCTCAGCATTACAATTATGTGCCTCCAGTTCCCTTTTTAAAGTTTTTCATATGTGACCTCCCAGCTTTAAAGAGTGAGTGACGGTTTCTTGCTAGTATCTCAATAAAAATGTGCATTAAGATTCTTGAACCTTTCTCTATAAAGCCCATTGCATGCTTGGGAGTCTGCTCATTAGGTAAGGACTGTGACGAGGAAGAGGATAAGGAGATAATAGTCGATTACTTTTGGTAATATTCATTACTCAGTCCTGCTCTTCCCCATCATAGTTCAGTTTCCCATCCTTCCCGTCCCCATTTCCCATCCTTCCCGTCCCATGTAGTTCTATGCTTTAGGTGGCTTGGAATTACAGGATATGAGGATAGTGATCTTGCACTTTCATTTCAAATAGCAGGAAATGGAAGTATAGCCATGTTAGAGGGATGAGAAGCATATTGTTTAAAATTTGTTGATATTTCTGGTGGACGGACCGTTCATTAGGTAAGGAAACGGGACGAGGAGGCAATGGCTAGCTCATAACTTCAAAATACGTCCTCTGTTAAGGCGTGGAAATTATAAGATCTCAAACTAGCAAATACAGATGAACCAGATGTGCTTGAGAACTGAGTAATTTTTCGTTCTGTGCTTTTACTTATGCAGTTTCTTTAATCAGGTTGGATATTTTTTCTTTTAAGTAGTCCTTTATATGTATTTTTTGCTAAGAAGGGCGAAGCCGTGGTAATGTCCGCAAATCTCTCTGGACAACTCTTTATTGTTTAGATGCACTAGCCACTTCTCATAATTAACCACCCTCCAGGTGTGGATTCTTTGTCCATCGGTATTTACTGTTTTCTTATTGCTTCGTGTGACATTTCAATGTTTCTTTAACGAGGCAGGCAAGCAAGGCAGAGATATCCACGCAATAGCGGATGCAGTGGCAGCTCTCTGCGTTAGAGTTTACAATAGGGAGTTGCTATTCATTTAAAAAAAGTAAAAACTGTCCTGCCTGGAACCACACAAGTGAGGAATGGGTACCAGTGGGTAGGTCAGTGACTTTGAAGATTCGGAAACTTAGTCACCCACACCTAACAATTAGTTTTTGACACGAAATAGGACCATATGGTGCTTCTTAAAGCATACAATTTTAATGTAAGATTGTTAAAAAGTTTAAAACAGCGAAACATATTTCTGGTGTATCTAGTTTCTGGAGACATATCAGTGCTAACTTATATGATCTGATGTTAGTGTGGCGGAGAATGGGAACCAGAAATGAATGGGGGGGGTTGAATATAATGTACTAAAAAGCTTAAAGTGACATGTCCTTTGACTGGAGACACCCACACAGGGATGGGGGGCAAAGTTCTAAAGAAGGTCCCCTGAGTAGGAAAAGCTGTTATAAAGTGCACTATGCTCATTCTAAAGCTGGTTAAGAGGAAACGCTGACAAATAATCTTCTAGTCTTGCGGTTGTGCAACCAGCAGAATATTCAGGAATGCTTGGCAGAGTTGACGCTCTGTTTAAAATTTTTTCTTTACTACTCATAACAATCAACCCAGGTAAAACATCCTCTACTTATACAAACTGTAGAATATAATGGACATTATCTAGTGATAAACAGTCTGCTAAAAAGGCTCTGACCAAGCCCGCTTCCTGCTTCGCCCTACAGTTTATCCAGAAAATCATTGGGGCCAGGCTAAGCTCATCCTCCATATAAGTTAGGCCTATTTCCTCATGCCCAGTAATAGATGCAGTGCTTCTTGGTACGGACAATAAGCTACAGATGAAGCTGTTTTCTGTACGTTGAAGATTGTCTAAATTCGAGTAGCCACACATACCAGCCCTTCATGTGCCTACAGGTAGTCACTTTCTGTTATAGATAGTAATTCATTCTTTAACTGTTTTTTGAAACAGTTTATGTGCAAATCTAAACACTGAATCATTAGTTGTATTGAAATGTTGGTTTCCAAACGTAATCACGGGTGACCAGGTCAGGGAGGAATTAAATAAGATCCCTAAATAATTAAAAGTAATAGTTCTGCCCAGCCTCATCTCGTCTAACCAACGGTTCTTAATTTTTTATATAAGTGAGCCGCAGGTCATTACAAAAGATTTGGTAACACTCACTTTAAGATCCAGGCTTTCATAAAATACAGAAAGGAATTTAATAAAATTTGAAGGCCAGTCCCTGTTCTTCAAAGAAGCACCGCATCATCTGCGTATAGTACGATTTGGATAAAACAATTTCCAATCTTTGGCATGTCAATACCCATTTCAAGTAAGTTTATGCTTAAATTGTTTTTATATAACAAAAAGAGGAAATGTATCTAAGATGGCCACCTCTGTGTCCTAACGGTGAGGTTAACTCCCCTGTGTCTCCATATCAGATTGAGACTGATGTTTCGGCATGTATGTAATAATAAATATTTTTCTATCCCCAGTTGATCCATTATATCCCATAGTTTTGTTCGATTTACCAGGTTGAATTCACTTGAGAGGTCAATGAATGCTTAATGGAGTACCACCTTCTTTGCTACCACATATATTTTCTCGTCACAAGGTACAGATTTAGACATTGTTCGATCGTGCCAGTCCTATGACGGAAACTGAACTGGACTTCAGATAAGATGTTATATTCTTCAGCCCATGCTTCAAGCTGTGACAGAATGACCCATCAGAGGATCTTAGTACCTGAGTCTATTAAGGAGATTGGGCAGTAGCAGGTAGGCAGACATCTATCACCCATCTTAACCCCTTCGCTGCCAGGCCTTTTCCCCCCTCAGGTGCCAGGCCTTTTTTTGGCTATGTTGAGCAGTTTGCGCTTGGGCCCCCATAACTTTTTGTCCACATAAGCTACCCACGGCAGATTTGTGTCCTTTTTTCCCAACATCCTAGGGATGCTAGAGGTACCAAGAAATTAGCCAAAATACAGTGAAAATTTCGTTTTTAAAAAAGAAATGGGGGAAACGGGCTGCTGAAGAAGGCTTGTGGTTTTTTTTCCCCCCCCTTAAAATGGCTCCAACAAAGGGTTTGCAGTGCTAAAATCACCTGCTTCCCAGCTTTCAGGAGTAGGCAGACTTGAATCAGAAAACCAGTATTTTGGCATATTATTGAGACATACCCCATTTTTACTATTTTTTGTGCTTTTAGCCTCCTTCCAGTTAGTGACAGAAATGGGTGAGAAACCAATGATGGGTCCCGGAAAGCTAAACATTTCTTAAAAGTCGACAAAATTCAGAATTCAGCAAAGGGTCATTTGTGTAGATCTTACAAGGTTTTTCTACAGAAAATAACAGCTAAAATAAAACAAATATTGAAATTGAGGTGAAAAAAACAGACATTTCTCTACACGTTTTACTCTGTAACTTTTTCCTGCAATGTCAGATTTTTGAAAGCAATATACCCTTACGTCTGCTCGACTCTTCTAGTTGTGGGGATATATAGGGCTTGTAAGTTCATCAAGAATCCTAGGTACCCAGAGCCAATAAATGAGCTGCACCTTGCAACGGGTTTTCATTCTATAGCGGGTATACAACAATTCATTTGGTGAAATATAAAGAGTGAAAAATAGGTATCAAGAAAACCTTTGTATTTCCAAAATGGGCACAAGATACGGTGTTGAGAAGCAGTGGTTATTTGCACATCTCTGAATTCTGGGGTCCCCATACTAGCAGGTGAATTACAGGGCATTTCTCAAATAGATGTCCTTTTTACACACTGTCTTACATTTGGAAGGTAAAAATGTAGAGAAAGACAAGGGGCAATAACACTGTTTATGCTATTCTGTGTTCCCCCAAGTCTCCCGATAAAAATGGTACCTCACTTGCGTGGGTAGGTCTAATGCCCGCGACAGGAAACACAACATGGTCACATCACATTTTTACATTAAAAACTGACGTGTTTTTTGGAAAGTGCCTAGCTGTGGATTTTGATCTCTAGCACAGCCGGCACCTAGGGAACCTACCAAACCTGTGCATTTTTTAAAACTAGACCCCTGGGGAGTCCAAGATGGGGTTACTTGTGGGGCTCTCACCAGGTTCTATTACCCAGAATCCTTTGCAAAACTCAAAATTCTGGAATCTGAGAGGAGCCACAAATGTCCTTCCACCCAGCATTCCCGAAAGTCTCCCGATAAAATTGATACCTCACTTGTGTGGATGGGCCAGGTGCCTGCAACAGAAATAGGCCACAAACCTTTAGAGATTAAGGGGATAGCACAGCGGGTTGATAAGCACATATTTTTCTTTTATACTTCTTTAGGACGTCTCTGCTTTGGGGACCCACACAAGTGAAGTGTCATTTTACTTGGGAGACTGAGGGGAACTCTAGGGAGTAGGAATTTTGTGCCGGAGCAGTAATCCTACAAAGAAAAGTCAGGAAAATATGCTTTTTTAAGCAAATTTGAGGTTTGCAGAGGAGTCTGGGTAAGAAAATGTTGGCGAATCCACGCAAGCCACACCTCCCTGGACTCCTTGGGGTGTCTAGTTTTAAAAAAATGTCTGGGCTTGGTAGGTTAGATGAAGGACGCACCCAGAACCAAAAAACATAGGTGCCCCCTCCACCCAAACACAGGTAGTTTTGTAATATATCATTTTGATGTGTCCACGTACGTGTGTGATGTGCCAAACACTAAAATTGTGAAAAGAAACGCACTTAGGTTATGTGATAAAGACCCCCCACCCACCATCCAAGTTGGTGGCATGCTTCATCATCAGGGTCCCACCTGAGACACCTAGCGTGTCACAAGTGTGCTGCGACGCCTGATTACAGCAGAGCAGGTTTTGTCATTTTTACCACACATACTGGTTGGATTTGGCACAAGGATGAGTGATGGTTCAGTAGATCAAATTTTATTAACAAGAGATTTCACAAAAGTGAAGTTAACTGAAAGGCCAAAAAACTGAACCAATGACTCACAGCTCGTGAGCTGTAAAGCCGCGTCAAGGCACCAACAGTTTTACAGTCCAGTCACACACCTTTCATACATGACATGCACAAGACCATTCACGCCGCCAGCCACGGGCCCAGCACATTAAAACACTTGCATCGACAGGCAGCGCCACTCAAGGGCCCATCACTTAAATACACCCACATGCCTGATACAGCAATCACACTAGCTGATGGGAGTGTGTGGACTGACGTTTGGCTGGCACTGCCAGGCAAGCGCCACCCCACGCATTCTGCCAGCAAAGCGCCACCCCACGCACACCTCCATCACTCTTTTTGTTGTTATTTATAAACAACAAAGAAACCACTATCTAATTATAAAATAAGTGCAAAAGTAAAAGCACAAAAGCTTTAACTAAACACATGACAGTAATGCCAACAGTGAAACTGAACATATGAAAATTATAAAATAGGCAGTTTACGCTCACAGTATTTCCCCCCAAAATTTTTGGGGTGTGGTAACTCCTGAAACAGCCAGCCACACACAGTCCAGGCTTTGAAGGGCAATCAGGGCAGTACATCCCTCCAGATACCTCTTCGGGCACATACTCTACATTTCTTAGTGGGCAAGTCTTTTTGGGAGTTGGAGGAATGTGATCTGGAATGTAGCGATCTTTCAATCTAGCCACATCCTCCACCACTGCTACTCTAGGAACTCTTGCCTGTTCCACCACAATAAGGCTCTCTATCACTGACTCTTGAAATTTAACAAATTTCATCCTTGACTCAGGTGACCAATCCTTGAACACAATAAAAGCATTAAAAGTTGCCAAATGAAATAAATGTAGGGACAACTTTTTATACCACACTTAAGACTTACGAAGAGCAGTGTAAGGTTCCAACCTCTGATCTACTCTATCATCACCACCCATGTGCCTATTGTAGTCCAAAATGCACGCAGGTTTGTGCACTTTGGCAGCCTGACCCCAAGCAGTCACGGGAAGTACTCTCATCATGGATGGTAGATAGCATGTACACATCCCTCCTGTCTGAAAAATTCATAGCTAGCAGCTCATTATTCCGCAAGGCACTGCACTGTCCTCAAGTTTTTTTTACAGACCAGCTCCCTTGGATAGCCTTTCCGGTTAGAACAGATTGTGCCACAGGCAACAGTGTCCACTCTAAACAACTCCTTGAACAACTGCACTCCAGTGTAGAAGTTATCTACGTATAAATGGTGATGTTTGTTAAACAGTTGTCTACCAAGTTCCCACACACTTTACTCGCTAACTCCAAAAGTGGGCGGACAACCAGGAGGGTCAATACTGGAATCTCTACCAGTGTAGACCCAGAAATTATACATGGATCCTGTACTACTTTCTGACAGCATATACAATTTAATTCCATACCGTGCCCTCTTACTAGGAATGTACTGCTTAAAAACTAAACGCCCCTTGAAAAGGCCCAAAGACTCGTCCACACTTATCTCTTTGCCTGGAACCTAGACCTCTGAAAATCGATCTACAAAATGATCAAGGACAGACCTAATCTTAAAAAGACGGTCACAATTAGGGTGATCTTGTGGAAAGGCTAAAGCATTGTCTACAAAATGCAGCATACGAAGAAGAAGCAAATAGCGATTACGAGTCATAGTTGCAGGAAATATAGCCGTTGCCTTCGAGGGGTTAGTAGACCAATAAGAAGCCAGTGACTGCTTCCTTTTCAACCCCATCAAAAAAGTAAAACCTAAAAACTTTTTCACCTCATCCAGATATGTGGGAACCCACTGAGTAGCTGCAGACTGAGGCCTAAGTGTGGCAGTGTTGTCCCTCAAATATTGCTCCGCATACAGATTAGTCTGCTCAAGAATCTCTTCCAAAAATACATCGTCCATAAACAAGTGAAAGAAATTGACAGGCAAAAAGTTTTCCGTATTGACTCTACACCCTGGGTGACCAGTAAATGCAGGTAACTGTGGCTGCTCCGTGTTTGGGGCAATCCAGGTGCCAGGTCTTCTAATGGGAAACCCTTCAGCCCCAGGCTGCTGCACTCTTGGCACATCAATGTCCTCCTCTTAAACAGGCCCTTCATCTGCACTGAGAGTGGCTTCCTCATCAGAAGAATCCTCTTGGACAGAAAACTCACTGCCTGAATCTCTCACTTCCTCCTCTGCCTCAGATGCAGAGTCAGTCTCATGATCATGGTCAGAAGACAACTCAAAAATCATGCCAATAACCTGCTGAGCGGTCACTCTGCGGCTAGCCATGATCCTTTCTAACAACAAATGGATTGCCAACAACAACCAGCACTATAATAAGTAATAAACAAAGTGTAGTTTTATAACAAAGAGTTATGTACTGAAAAACTATACCACTCACTTTACTGAAAAAGCTACTCACCAGCAACTACTATGCACAGACACAGCAATCACTAATGATATCCCACTAAAAAGAAAAAAGCTAATTAGACATATGACAACAAAATATCGTGCTCAAATCTAAGGACAATTTCACACACAATCCTGCATTTAGTACACCACCTACAAACATGTCATTCATGCATGTCAACAATACTCCTTTGGAGTAAATTGCTTTTACTTACCTAAAACATGCAACTATGCAAACCGCAGGACAACTACTGCCAAAACCGCATGGATCCACAGCAAAGGAAGCAAAAGCTTTGAACAAGAACAAAAAGAAGAAATAAACTGTTATAATCACAAATATAAATACTTCTCCAGTTGACAAACACCCCGCCGCCAAGAACTTAGAAATTGTCCCTGGTGCCTAGGTGGCTTCTGCCTCCCTTGGGGGCAGATGGGCCTAAAAGAAATTGGCCGATCCGCCCCCAGCGGGAGCAGAAATGGGCATCAGTAATGTGCCCCTTTTTGGGGGGCGACCCTTGCCAAAGGTCCCCCCCTACAAAACACACACACAAGATCCCTGGTGCCTAAGTGGATTCTGGGCCTAAAAAGAAATAGGCTGATGGGGGCAGAAATGGCCAACAGCTCTGTACCCTGTTTGGGTGGGTGACCCTTGGCAAAGGGGGCGAAAGCGGGCACACCCAGCACAAAAAAAATTCCCTCACGTCTTGGTGGCTTCTGCCCCTTTGGGGGCAGATAGGCCTAAAATAAAATAGTCTGATCTGCCCCCAAGGGGAGCAGAAATGGCGAGCACTAATGTGCCTCCCTTTGGGGGGCGACCCTTGCCAAAGGGCCGGCCCCCCCCCACACAAAACACACAACTAAGTGGATTCCAAAAATAGGCCAATCTGCCCCCCAAGGGGTGGTGGGGCAGAAATGGCCAACAGCTCTGTGCCCCCTTTGGGGGTTACCCTTGCCAAAGGGGACACCCCCGCGCAAACCAAAAAAAGGGGTAAAACAAAAATCCCTGGCGTATTGATGGTTTCTGCCCCCATCTGCCCTCAAGGGGGGCAGAAATAGTCAACACTAATTTCCTCCCTTGGGGGGGGGGGGGGGCGACCCTTGCCCAAGGGGTGCCCAAGACACAAAACACACACACCACACAATCCCTGGGGCCTAGTGGGTTTCTACGCCCCCGGGGGGTGGGGGGGGCGAGATCGGTCAAAAACATGGGCGATCTACCCCCGGGGGGGGGCGAAATATATATAACAATATATATATTGCCCCCGGGGCAGCGACCCTTGCCTAAGTGGTTGCTGCCCAAATACTTCAATAAAAAAAATCCCTGGTTCTCTAGTGGGTTTCGCCCCCCCCCAACTCCCCCCCCCCCCCCCCCCCCCCCCAGGGGAAGATCGGGCGAAACAGGATTTATGATTGGCCCCCAGGGGAGCGACCCTTGCCCAAGGGGTCGCTCCCCAAAATAAAATGGAAAGGAAATTCCTGGTGCCTAGTGGGGATTCCTGCTCCACGATCGCGGGCCCCGCCTGCGATCGTGGAGCAGGAATCCATTGAAAACAGGCCATGGGGGAAAGGAAAAAACTCTTTCCTATCCCCCTGTGTCTGTTCCCCCCCCCCCCCCCCCCCCCCCAAACCACAAAAAGAGAGGGACTTACCTGTTGAGGTCCACTCTTCTTGACGCGCTGGAAGCAAACGGCTCCCAGTGCGTCCTCTGCAGCTTCTGATGACATCGGCGCGCTGTGAGCGCGTCGTCATCATATTGCCGAGGTGGGGGGTCGGGGTGGAAGGGGAAGCGATTCCCCTTCCATTCCCGACTGGGGTGTGTGAAAGGGAGGCCACGGGGAGCGCTAGCGTTCCCCGTGGGCCGGGTGCAGCACGAGCTGATCTCGTCCCAGGCATACAGGAACCGTGTGCCTAGACGAGACCAGCTCGCCTCAGGCACCCTGGGGGTTAATAGGCTGCTCTGCCCGCCAGGGAGGGGGAGGAGACATAAAAGGCCTAAAAATATGTTGCCGCTCCCCTTGTTTAAATATAAAAATACAAAAATTCCCTGGTGTCTAGTGGCAATTCTGCTGTTCGATCGCATCACCACCGGTCAGCAGAAATGCTGAGAGAGACATGACTCCTCTCATGCCTCTCTCACCCCCGCCACGTGATCGGAGGAGAAATGCTTTTGCATTTCTCTTTCGATCAGCTTCCAGGGCAACCAAGGGGTTAAAGATTGGTAGAATAATGGCTTTACTCCAAGACTCCGGGAACTGGACTATTTGAGTGGATTTGAATACATTTGTTAGAAGCCGAGCCTGGAGTGATATGTTAGATTTATAGATGTAGACAGGGAATCCGTCAGGTCCAGATGCCTTCTCAGCAATGCTCCTTCATATAGCCTCAGCCACTTCCTCCACGCTTATTTATTGCTATGGACTTGCACATCTGTCTTTAGAAGTGACCCCTCACCCTTTGGGTCAAATATCTGCCCATACGGTATGAAAAACATCAGTATAATGCTGCACCCAGGTATCAGCAGGTATTAGGGTCTCCAGTATAGGAGTACCAGAGGCCACCAAAAATGGGTGATATACTAGCTCTCAGAACCACAAAGGGCCCCTCTCCCTTCCTGCTTCCGCCAAATCCTCCCAAGCCTTCTGCTTCAGGAGTGCAAGACCAATTCCTGTAATGCATTTTTGAAAATTGCAGTGGGCTTGCTTAATCACTGTGGACCATCAAGGATTAGGTAAAGGGCAGCCTTTAACTGTTTGTGTGCAACCGAGCATGTGGCATCAAACCATCCAAAAGGTATTGTCTCCGCTCTAGTTGTATTCAATGTTAACAGATCCGAGACAGGTGTGCACATTTTTATTAAAACGTTGATAAATGCTGTGTGGGTCTGGCCTCAATGAGAGGTATGTTAATAAGTCTACCTTGTTTATGCTAACAAGTTTAGTAATAAATGTGGTGATACCTTATTCCATATTCTAATGGCCTTTGATTTGGAGCAATCACAATTTGTTCGTAGTTATATTCAAATAGGTGGTAGTAGAGTTATGGTCGCTACAGCATTTACTTACGATTTTAAATCCCTTAAAAATGGAATACAATTCAGATGACACCATTATAAAATCAATTGTACTCCCATCCACACTGCCAGTGTAAGTAGGTGTATCCGACGTACCCATTTCATTTAAAAATACAAAGTCCTACTTCATTATTAACCTATTTAAGGACTCGCCATACACAGAATGAGAAAAATGCATGATTTCATTATTATTCTGATCCACAAAGCCACATACTCATTGACCACTAAACTTACAAACAGTTGCTTTAAAATCCCTTGCCCAGATCAAGAAGACTGTCCGACATCTTGATTTATAAAAAAGTTATTTGAATTTGTCTGTTGGTCCCCCAGCACTATGATTAAAATCTTGTAATATAAATGTATCAGTAGAATATGAAAATGAGTCTCAAGGGTAAGGAAAATAGGTAAGAAAAACTGTGAAAATCACACCTTATTCGCATGAATCACGGTGGGGTTAATAGAAATAAATGTGGCTAGGCTTCTTGTGCCTCTGCCTGCATAAGAAGGGATTGCGTGCTGGAAAAAAACATTGCATCCATCTGTGAAAAAATCTTCCCTCATCCATGTCTCCTGGCAGCAAGATGTGTCGGGCGTTTTAACAAAAGATAACCAGTCATCATTAAGAAGATTAGACCGAGCTGCTGAGATGTTCCAAGCAATGAAGCAAAGCTCCTTTGAGGGGGCACAGTAGTTTTGTCCATCTCTAATCCGGCTAGCCAGGTATGAGGCAGCGAGCGTCAGGAGAGGATACAGATGGGATTTGCTGTACAGCGTAAGAAGGTTATGGTTGTCAGCTAATTAAGTGTAACCCCATAAGAGGAGTGAAATGATTTGATGTGGGAACGCTGTAACTCATCGTATGGCCTTCTGCATGTCGTACTCCCTATCTGACATCCGAGGTTCATAGCATGAGGTCTATAAAAATATCCTAAGGGGTGTACCTGCCAGCTTTATCTGAATTAAGACCACATAAATTATGTAACCATGATCTCACTAATGAAGGGTTCTTAAAGTTCGCGATCACACAGTCACCATTGAAGCCCTTTTTATGTGGTCCAACCCATCCATCCCTCTTGCCAGTAAAATCTGTTTATGAAGGTCACAGTGAAGACCCATTTTTTTATTTATCCAATGTACAACTTTGTATTTTAGGGCTATGCAGTCCTGCTTAAGGCCCGGTCTGATCACTGGTACATCTTCCAGAACAATGACCTAAGGCATACAGTCAGGGAGTAAATGTAAGATACCGTTGCTACAATGTAATCTGTGGGACTCTAGTGGGTGCCTGCAGCGTGTTTCTGATTACTTATGCTGCCATAAATTAGTGACGTATGGGCATTGGTTCCCGCCAGTGGTGTCTTTTCTCCTTGGGTTGCGTCTGTGATAAGGTCCTTTGCTAAGCATCAGGGTATTCTCATACATATTGGCCCTCTAAGATCCTCGTTATTGGCAGTAACTATCTGATTACTTATAGATAAGACAGATTCAACTATGTCCCTCAGTTTATGGTCTACTTTCTAGCAAAAGTCTGCCATAATTTGTTCAACCTTGCATAAAAAGTCAGAGCGTAGGTTCATACCTGTCTCTGTGCATCCTTCAAGGCTTCCACAATAACATTGCCAAGATTGTCCTTAGCCACGTCCCTGTTAGCCATATTGGAGTTCAGTAATCTTGCAGCAGACATGCTGTATTCTTGGCGATGTGAAGCCTGTCCAGGGCACTGTTTCTTGAGACAGAGAGAGAGAAAAAAAAACATACAACTTGAGCCTTGCTAGTTGGGAGGATTTCCTTGCCCAGTTGGATCCACAATAATAGTATTGCCCTTGCTAGCCATTTTCTCAGGTGCATGATTATATCTTTGGGGGTCTGCATTACCAATAATGACCCTAGGTATTATGGGTGGTGGGTGCATTTTTTTATTCTGATTTCCCTAAAACAGATACAAAAAGCTAGGTTTTAAGGGAATTTCAGGTTATCTGGCTGTCCTGCAGCTGCTATGTTGCTGGCTTCACATGGATTCTTAGTCTGGCTTTCATATTTCCTCTGCTACTACTGATTTTGGAACCTGAGTTTTCAGGTTCACCGAATGAGTTTAATTAATCTCATCCCATCCCTCTAAACCCCGTTCCTCTTCCCCCCTCTCCCTCCACCTCCTTCCACACCTCCCTCCCGCACCTTCTCCTCTCCCCTTCTCTCTCTCTCTCCTTCTCTCTCTCTCTCCTTCTCTCTCTCTCTCTCCCCCTCCCTCCTCTCTCTCTCTCTCTCTCTCTCTCCCTCCCTCCTCTCCTCCTCCTGCCCTGTGGGTAGCCGCCAAACAGGTTTATTTTGAAGGAAGCACATGTCCTGATTATTGAGTTTACCTTTTGATCCACTTCTTTGAAGATGTTTTTAAGCTTAAGTACATGTTTGTGAAGCACTTGCCCAATGCCAGGTTTCTATCAAGGCTGCTTTCCTTGTGAAACAGAGAACAATTGCTTTGCAACTTTGAACAGATTTCCATGTTGTACCTGGCAGCCACTCAAAAATGGTGTGGTACATATCATTGTGGATCTCACGTTTACCTTGATGTCATTGAGTTTGCTCTCTTTTTGTATTGTCTTTAGGATGGCTTGCATGCTACAAATTTGACTGATCTTTTCCGTTTACTTTTAAGAGTGTTTCAGTAACAAAGTTTAATGTTTAGATTTTCTTCTTGTGTAGCGGCAAATGTTATGTGGTTAGAATTTTTTTCCCATTCAGGTTATTCTGAGAGTGCTCTCTAATATTTCTCCCGTTGAACATTGTCTGCCAGTCACTGTAACAGTCAGAGTCTATCATGTAACGTTTGAAGCCTATTGCAGGTGGTGTTTTCTGAAGTTCTTTCGGGATATTATCTGTGAAAATTGAACAGGAAGGGTCTGAGGTTGGATCACTGTCATGCCTGCTAAGATGGGAAGGTGTATTGAGATTTCTTATCAGGCAGGTATGTGAAAGGTGCTTTTGGTCAGGAATTTAACTACATTTAACTACATTTGATTCAGTAATATCAAAGGCCTGGTGTATTTTCTCCCCATTCTCGGTATCTACTTGTTGCTGTTGCTTGAGTGATCTTTTCCAGATCTCTCAAAGAAGTTTCTATTAGAAAAGGTTGACAGGACATTTCCCTACTTTGGATGAGAGCAGCAGAACTACAATCTTGGATATTCCATCATGTCCTGAAATTTCACAACTCAGAAGTAATTGTGCAAGCAGAGTACTTCATCCCTTGTTCATTTCTCAGTGTGTTCTGTTTCTTTTAATCATGAGTGGTCGGAAAAGATGTTGAGTGAACTATTGCTGTCCTTTGGCTAGTCATTTGCTGGCCTGGTTATGCATAAGTGATGCCTGTAGCATGCCAAGGACTTCTGCCTTCTCATCTTTCTTGCCATGGGGGGGGAGGGGGAGAAACACTTAAAATACTAAGGGGCTGATTATGAGTTTGGCGGTAGGAAAAACCCAACTGCGAAACTCATGATGAGGAGACCGCCGCGGTGCTGGCGGGCTCCCCACTGGCCCCATTATGAGTTTTCCACTGGGCTAAATGGCAGAAACCAAGGTTTCCATTGGTCAGGCCAGTGAAAAACATGCCACAGCATTGGAGTCCAGTGCCGTCGCACAGGCGGCCCCCTTAGCACTCTCGGAATGAGCACTGTCTGCTAACCAGACAGTGCACATTCAGATGGTGCTGGGAAGGGGATTCCTGCACTGCGCACAACAATGTTGTGGGCTGTGCAGGGGACCCTTTGTCCGCCAGCACTTGATTCCCCACCCCCACCCTTTTCTGATGGATACAACTACCTGTGGGCTCCTCACCTTATGAATTCTCCCAATGTGCCAGTATTTAACGGACATAATAGCACTGCTCCGTACGTGATTCCGACTGATATCATCAGAGCCATAAGAAGTCCTTGCCGGCGTGCTGACCTCAACTGATTACAACCACGACCACCGTCATCCTGTGATGAACAAAGATCCTGGCTGAGACAGCAGACTTTTGGCGGTCCAACTGCCAGGGTCGTAATGTGGCAGTTGGACCACCACAGCTGCAGCGGTCTGACCTCCACCGCAAGTCTGGCTGTCTTCGGACCGCAAGACTCGTAATAAGGCCTTAAGCTGGGTATCCCTTTTAAGTTCCCCAGACAGCTACTGTCAAAGATGACCAAATAACCTGAGATCTGAATCTCCTCTGTATCAGGTTGGAAACTTCTTTAAAATAAACAATATTGTGAATGGTGTTTCTGATGGATACTTCTACCTGCAAATTCTCCACCTGTTCAATAATCCCAGGCACAAAATGGTCAAATATATACAATACATCTATCCATTGGCAATCATTCTGGATAGCATTTTAACGCATCGTCCTTTGCCCACCAAGTCACCTCAGGATGCCATCAGCCATATGCAAATCAGTCCTGATCTTGCTCCAATGCTGAACTGTCAGGCTAGGTCCTTCTCAGACAAGACCATAAGCAACCAAAGACCAGTTTGCCTTGATTGGGGCTGGTTCAGGTGGTACAGTTAACATGGGACCCATGTCTCGACCTACCTGAAACATACACCAATCTTCCGTTGTTTGTGTTAGGTGCAGGGAGATAGGATTAGACAAGGGTCCCATTGACCTGGCAATGGAGTTTGCTGGCTATACATCTGCTAGTGTTTTGGATACTTCTCCTAAAATGGAGTTTACTTCAGGACCTTCCTGCCTGGATGCTTCATCCTTTCATTCTGTAATGAGAAAATCTGCAGAGGTGTTGAAGCTTCCTTTACTGTCTATTGAGGCAAAGACTAATATTCTAACATAGCTTGGATCCAACAACATTCAACCTGATCCTTTGAGTCTTTGCTAGTTTCAGTGCTCGCTGCATAGGAGAAACTGTTTTCTGCTCCATCAGTTGGAAAAGTTTATGGCCCTCCCCCTAGGTAGCCCCCTCTTTCTTGTCCACTCATCCTACACCAGAAAGCTTGGTGATTTAGGTCTCATGTTCTTCGGGGCAGTTGTTGAAAACTTTCCCCAGGACCCTATTAGACAGAGTGCCTGAAAGCTCGGGGAAAGACCTTCTCTGTTGGCAGAATGGCTGTAAAGCCCCTAGAATGCCATGTGCTTCTTTGCCAGATATGCTCACGCATGGTGGGCTATGGCTCCTTGTTTGTGTCCTTTGCTCCAGATGACCACAAAGGTAATTTTTCAGATGAATTTAGGGATGGTCAAGATGCAGTGCCAAATCAAGATTGGACACTGCAGACTCGGTGCCTATGGCCATGGGGTGCACTTTTTCCATACATGTCCTTCTTGGCTTTGCACGCTGTTTTTTTTTTTTTTTGCTTGGGCGAGCAGGCTACCCTGATGGACCTCTTTTTTTTAATTTTTTTTTATGACACCCATCTCTTTGGCAATCAAGCTGACTCAGCCTTGCAGAGGTTCAAGAGCCAGCAGAGGACTACAGACAATTTAGCAACTTTGGGGCTTTCAGAGGGGTATCTGTTTTTGCCACTGGCGGTCGACTCTATTCTAGCAACGGAAGCCTTAAAAACTCCCTCATTAAACAGTACAAGGGCAAAGATAAAACTAAAGGACACCGGGTCCATTCTTACAATTAACTCCTCTGGCTCTGCCTTCTCTGAGCAGCCAGGAAAATTTGCTCTAGCTTAGTCCTATCAGAGCACCAGAAGCTTTTGGGAGACCGGGTGTCCGCCTTCCTGCGGGCATGGAAGACCATTACTGCAGACCAGTTGATTTGTCATATCATGGAAAGAGGTTATGCCTTACCATTCCCACAGGCTCCTCCCCCACCCCATGTCAACTTACCTTCTTCACTGTCTTTTAGATTACTTCTCCTTCTTACAGCACTAACACTGCTCATGAAAGGAGCAGTGGAGTTGGTGTCAGAACAGAAAATTGAGCAGTGTTCCTCGTTCTCATAATGGATGGCGATTTGTGTTCACCCTAGACTTTGGGGGCCTAAACGGTTTTCTCCTGAAGTAGAGTTTCAAAACATTGACCATAGCTCAGGATAAAAGGCCTTAAAGAATTGGTTTTTCCAGTGGCTTAATAGCGATATGGAACACTGTGCATTTACCACATCATGATGTAAATTGAGACATATGCATTTAATTTTTTCCATTTACCTTTGTCAGGGAGTTCACAGTGTCAGCAAGTCGGTCAAAATTAGTTTATTTAGACCGTAGTCTATTAACCACCATAAATAAAATGAACACCTACTACATACAATAAATATAATAAAAAGAATAAAAGGTAAGAATACCCATAAATAAAAAACACTTTACTAAATATTTTCACGAGGCAGACCACCAGCTCTTTACTTCTTAAACCACAAGATCTTTTAAAACATCCTTAACTGCGACTAAAAATCTCCCAATCACGCATGCAACATCCAGAAATCTAATATTTATCAATAAATGTAATGCTTGATTCCACTAAGCAATTGCATACTTTATAAAAAAATTGGTTTTAAATATACTTTACACACATTTAAAAACCATTACATTTTTACTTCATACCACAAATACACATGCCCATATCATCTATAATGCAGTTTTTTTCCTACTAGCTACATAAAATCTGTTTATCCCAACTCTACATTTTAATACTGCATACTTAAGCTTAGGGTTAGATAAGGCCTCAGTGCATGGAAAGCAGTCATCACCAACCCAAGCCATTATAAAAAAACGGTGTGAATGATTTACCCCCTAGGTACTGCAGGTTCTCCTCTCTGGCACATTTATTTTCAAGCACCCGAAACTCTGATTTGGTGGTCTTCAACTCCATCTTCCTCTGATCCAGCTTTATTGCTAACCTATTACAGATTTCATTCAATGTTTGTCTTGACTGCTTTGCCCATTTCAATTCACTAGTTTTGTCCTCACTTTGCAAAAGGAGGAGATTTTTTGAATTTCTCCCCTTGCTAGCCCCAACCAAAACCTAAGCACAGCTGCAAAAACCCTAAATAACTCCAAGCAGTAAGCTGGGTCTCCGTCTTTACAGCCTGAATTATAGCCAAAGGTGGCAAGGCAAGGAGTCTTTTCACATGTTTACCTTCTTTATGCCAGTCCAGTTTCCTGCCTGAGGTTAAACCTTTGCGCCATACTGGAATTGATGACAAACCTTACTGTTGGCTGGCGATGTACATCATAGGTGAGGGACCCCCATACTTCCTATTAATTGCTTTAGGCCCCACACCGAGGTCAGCACTGTGACTTTTAATAGTTCTATGACCCTACATAACATCGGACCTGCCTACCTCAACCACTGCCTCTCCTACACTTCCACCAGTCAGCTCCACTCCGCCCAGCTGGCCGTCGCCTCCACCCCTAGGATCTGCAAGACCTCAGCTGGAGGAAGATCCTTCTCCTACCTCTCATGCAGACCTGGATCAATCTCCTTCTCCACCTCAGGCAATCCCCCTCGCTGATCCAGTTCAGGAAGGACCTCAAGACCTGGCTGTTTCACTGATCCGGATCTTCCCCCCAGTGTCTTGAGAACCACCGGTCAATAAGCAGCGCTTCATTAATACCTGACTGGTTCTATGTGTTTTTTTCACTTTAGGTTTGCGTTGAACAACATGCCAAGATATTTATACTTTTCTGCAACTTCAAATACCCTCTCAGGAGCCAATTGAACCCTACATTTCCTTTCCCAAACACAATGATCTTGGTCTTGTCAAGGTTTATAGTAAGCTTTTTCCTTAAACTCATTCATTCATGGAAGACCGCCAGTTTCCTTAGGATACCTATGTCTGTCATGTCCATTATCACCAGATCATCGGCATTTAACAGACTCAAAACATGCCAGCCATTCATCTTGGGGCATAAACCTTTTACTTATTTTAATATATTTGGTAAATCTGCTAAAACAGGGAAATAAGAAAGGGGCCAAAGCACAGCCATAATGTAGGCTGTTATTGATATTTATTTTCCTTGTTATGGTACCTGTTGTATCTAATACCACCAGAGCCCAATTCTGGCTATGTAACTCCTGGAGAAGCAAGAGTAAATCTTCATGGATTACAAGCCTCCTTAACGTTTCCCACAATAGGTTTCGGTCCACTAGTTCAAAAGCGGCTTGGAAGTTGACAAAACAACAAATCAAATTTCCCCTTAAATCTATTGATTTCCTTGCCATTGCCCACAAACTGAAACAAGTGTTGGCGTAGCCAAGAGGTCTCGCCTTTGGGACTTTATAAGTATTTAGCGATGCTGCACATTAAACCTTTATCAGAGATAAACTGTGTGTGTGCGCATTTCTTCGTACACTTGGCATTAGACCTTAATAGTCAGAACATCCCCTAGAGGACATCACAACAAAAATAGCATTTGGAAGAAGCATGGGTATGTAACCATATAGTCAGGCCCCTAGAGGGCATAACCACATCAAAAGATGAGAGCATTGTAGTGTAACCGTATATTCAGTCCCCAGAGGGCATAGTGCACTATGCATTTTCAGGCCTAGGAGCCCTGGTAGGTAAATACTACAAACAAGGCCCTTAGAACACAAACTACTTCCAGCTGTAAAGCAAAAGCTGCAGCCATGAGAGAGCTTAAAAGGACATTGGATGGTGGGAGAGGTCATGGCTTTGACCCTCTGTCCCGTCCCCCCCACACCCCCCTCCCCTCCAACAACCTAGTGTGGGGACACAGAAGATGAGCGGGACAGAATAAGCACGCTGTGCTGAATGTTTTGGTGGTGGTCCCATTGCCCTAGGACCACCACAGGCGGAGCTATGGGCAAAAATGTGTTTGTAAAAGGAATGCTCCGCAAAGCATTATGGGGCGAGTTT
Source organism: Pleurodeles waltl (assembly GCF_031143425.1). Lineage (NCBI taxonomy): Eukaryota > Metazoa > Chordata > Amphibia > Caudata > Salamandridae > Pleurodeles > Pleurodeles waltl. The sequence goes on along the minus strand of NC_090448.1, from coordinate 763,236,249 downwards.
TCTGAGTGCAGTGAACATTATAGTATTGGCTCTCTGGCTGTGCCCAAGAGAGCCACGTTGAGGGTTTCCGTTGTGTTTTTTCTCTTTAAAATCTGCCAGTTTGTATATTTTTCAACTGCTAAACTTGGGAAGAATTTAGGAATGGGGCTGCAAATGTAACCGGTGCTCATGTAAAGCGCTGCAATCTTCTGGTCAAGTTTTCACTTTATAAACTGAAAAAAAAAAAAAAAAAGGAATCCCCCTCCATCTTGCAGCCTTGTTGGGTGCAGACACCGCAAAGAAACAGTGAGATGCCAGAGGAAGAAACAACATACCGCCACAAGTGCAAAGCGGAGAGGCAAAAGAAAAAAGTAGTGCACTGACACTAAGGTATGTGACCGATTTGTGCAATAATCCATATAATAGGGTCAGTCTCCAAGATGATAACAAAACAGCCTCAAGGTGGGACAAACCTACAGTATTTACCTAACAAACCAAAGGAATTTTGAAAGGCAGGCCAAGGAACGAATGAAAGTGATGGGTGTGAGGAAAGCCCACAGAAGTAGATTACAGCATGTTGAAAACAGTGCATGCGCGCTGCTTAGGCTCAACCTAAAAATGTTCTATGGTTGAGTGACCTACTTTAAACCCACCTTGTTCAGTTGGGATAATATCTTCTTCCACCCAAACCTTTATCAGGCATGCCAACATTTTTGAGAAAACTTTCTCACCCACATCCTGTAGGCTGATCAGCTGATAATTCTTTGGAGCTGTAGCATCAACCTTCTTATAGATGGGTCTTCTAATTGCACCTTTCTACCTGTCTGGGAAATGCTGAGAGGCCAAGGCCTTTTGGAAAATGACATAATGAAAACTTTCCCACAAGTACATTATTTTTAATTATAACTACAAGGAGGTTGTCTGGTCTTGCTGCCTTATTTAACTTTATGGACAGAATAGTTTATTTTATCCTCTTAAGTGAAAAATATGACACAGTAACGTTGTCCACATTTAACTTTACCTTTCACTACCGTATATTTTACCCAGGGGGTTAACCGAGTCATCTTTGCCAACGAAAAATATCATTTTTCTTGACACTCTTCCTTCACATAGCAATTGACAAAATTTCCTGATATTCTTTAATTCTATTACTTCAATTGTAATTTGCCAGTTTTTACTGATAAATTATTTTTTCCTTCTTTTTAGCAGGTTTTTTGTTCAATTTTTGCCATGCAGAGGTTACTGTCTAGCACCTGATGTTTTCTTAAGAGATCTCTCCCTTTTCCTAATTTTTTGTTTTAATCTCCCACATTCCATACTGAACCAACTATTGCTCTTTCCTTGTATGACTTGCCCTCTTTTCTCCTTCTGAGATTTGTTGGTAAATCTCATCCTCAGACAACTGACAACCTGTGACAAAACCCCGTCTTGCCATATTAAAAAATCATCCCTGACCGCCTTCATATCTGACAACATTTGTTCTTGTATAAAATAAATTAAGTACCTTTAGATGTTCAGCAGAAATGCAGATAGTGATACATCTGGGGTTTTCCACTTGCATCGGGATAACTTTATCCTTTAGCTCCCTTTGTTCTAAAGCTAACACTAAATGCAGGGGCCAATTGTCACTTTTTTCAGTGTGCAGCACCTTAAACTCTTCAAACAAGGAAAAATGTTGTGCATTAATAAATACATAATCAATTGAGCAACCCTGATTCCCTTAATGAAAGGTTTGAATTGCAGGACGATGTGCGACCACCCGATCTTTTACACAGAACAGCCCTATTGGCCCCAAAACTTCACCAAACCAGCTTTGCATGCTGAACAGAAAGTTTAGGGAAACTGGCCACGTGCACCTGGGTAGCAGACAAACAAATCTTTGTACACTGGATCACTAAATGTTAGATTTATTTTATGGTTAAATTCCCCTAGAAGAGCTATCAGCTGGGTAGGATATTCTGTACGTATCTTCTCCAAGTCTTCTTCCAGCTGCCCTAACTATATTGCATAGTATTCAGCATGCGGTGATGGAATCTATACATATTATTCCCTGTTATGTACACCTTTTCCAAGTTGTTACTGTAAAGCTCTTCTTGACCTGCCAAGATCCATCAACTTTTAACCTTTAGGACTGTCATGTTGTTGGCCACTTTTGTCGATCTAAGCATCATTAGCCCACCCAATCGGCGACCTGAATCCCGACGTCTTGTATCTTTGAAAAGCATTAGGAACCTGTCTACTGGTTTGGGTTCTTCGTAAAACACATGATGTCATACATTTCTTTGAATGAACTTTGGGTTGAGAATATATTCTAAGACAGAATTACTAGACTGTGCGAAATCCCTAAACCAAGTCACTCAGACCAGCCCTCGCACTATCCTCAAGACTCCATTTGGAGTTGTATAAACACTCAGTGGTTTCTTACCTCTAGACCCTTAGCTACGCTTGAAACAGTCACCTGCAGACCCCTTCCCTTGAATTTACAACGGTCTGCTGCAACAAACATCCTGCCAATATATCCTAACTTGGTTTAGACTTATCCCACTGTGGTTTGTCAGAACGTTATGGGCCTTTTGGCTCATCCTTCCCTAACTCACTCACATTTACACGCCTTATGCCTTCCCTCAGAAGTTCTTCCTCCTCCCCCACCAAAATCGATTAAAAAAATTCTCAGTAAACAGTACCTTTGTCACTGCTCTTTCCTCCTTGTTCGTTACAAATCCTACCTGCTGTATATACCCCGAAGCTCTCTCACAAAGGCTCTGACATTTGGCAAGCGAGTACAAAAGGTAGGAACGATTCAATGGCTTGAGTTATCTTAGTTGTTTCCTAACATTAAAACCTTGCTGTGGTTCTAAAAAGACCCACAAGTTATCCCTTTTTTTAATCCTTTTCTTCTTCTGGTTTATCCTTTAGTGACCTCCGTTCACTTTCCTCTACCCTGTTTAATGTTAATGACCCGCTCTCACCCAGTTGATCATAGCGGATGTCCCTCCCTGATTTTACTGAAGCATCCACTCTACCCAATTTACATTTCTCCCTATTACTGGCTAAAACTCCCTTACCCTACCACTGGGGAAGTTTAAGGGTTGCACCACTTTTGATATTGACAGCTTTTTCCCCCTTTCCTGAGTTCCTAGTTCCATGTGGGTTGCCCTCGGCCCTCTCCCTTGCTTTATCACTTTTCCTTTGGTTTCCAGCCCTTGGGGCCCAGCATACTTGCTTCTAACCTTCCCATTTTCATCCCCTTTCTTACCAATTATCCTCTTTGACTTGAGAATTCTTCTTGTGTGAGTAATGTAATCCTTGGACCCCAAAACACCCCCCTGTTTTATTATTATCAACATGGGTTGAAATAGATACAGATGGTAGATGAACATCATTAATGGTGTCTGCCACCCCGACTTCTGCTGAAGTACATAATTCTTGCTCCTTGTTTCTACCATGGGATTAACTAAGGTAGACATACAATTATTAATTTGTTTTAGCTCCCCAGCAATCACCTTTAGTTAATGTTTTGGGGATTTTACCAACCCACTATTTACCATCAAGGCTTCTAAAATTCCTTGTGAAGCATTAAATCCATAGAGGATAATATTGGTTCTGGTAATGGATTTACCATTGTCACAACATCTAACTCCCTCCTTACGAAATGCTCCAGGTCAAACGCCAGTTCCAACAAACTAGAGTTTCCAATTACATCCCCCCACTCACATCCATGTCTTCTTTAAATGACTTTATCAATAATATGGACGACCTGTGAGCACTTGGCTTCCTTTTAAAATACTTTCCTGCGAAATCCTTAATGGATTTTCCCAGGGACTTCATTCCTACTTCCTCCAAAGTCCCTTGGGGTTACAACTTAGTTCTTCCTCCACCAGTACAATTATATTAAAGTTTCCTTCCGTTGCACCTGTGATGTTTCTCCCAAAGTTGTCACACCAAGTAAGCTCATGGGCTGGGAGCCTTTTTACAAAACCACCTTCTCTGCCCCTCCTTCATTCGTGTCTGCCCCGAGTTTTTGATTTGCACTGAGGCATCTTTTTGCACCGTCCCATCCTCTTCACCCTATCTTTTAGTCCGTTCAGTGCTCTTGCAAGGCTCTACACAAGTCCCCAGAGACTGCTAATCATACAAAAAAACGGTTGGCACTGTTCTGGAGCCCCAGAATTAAGCAGCAGGCCTACTTTCCCAGATCATTCTGCAAAAGATGCAGAATTCCACTTTCTGATGGATACAACTACCTGTGGATTCCTCACCTCATGAATACTCCCATGGCGCCAGCATTCGACGGAAATCTTCTTACTAGTCTCTGCACGTCGACGAGGACGTCACTGTCTCGCACGCGACGCCGTCTGACGTCATACAGGCAATAAGAGGTCCTCGACGACGTGCAGACGTCAGTTCCCTTTTTTCCGTGCATTCGAAACGGTTATCTTCGAGGGAGCAACTGTTACTCTTGCGGTTACAGTGTATATCTTGCTGCGTACTCTTTCTCTGTGGAAATAATGTCGCAGAGAAAGTCTGGATTTAAGCCTTGTCGTGAGTGTGGAGGCAAGATGTCGGTGACGGATCCTCATTCCGATTGCCTTTGGTGTTTGAGCTCCGACCACGACGTCTCGACTTGTGATTCATGTCAGCACATAAATCCGAAGGCCCTTAAAGAACGCGAGGCGAAGCTGTTTATGGCCAAGTCAAAGGAGAAGCATCACAAGAAAAAGTCTTCTCCAAGACATCGGCGTCATCGAGATTCCCGGCGCCGTAGAGAATCTCGGCGTCATTCAAGGGAGGCTCGTTCCAGGTCTCCGGATCGGCGCCGGAGGACATGGGAGGTCAGCCCCACGGTGACGCCGCATCCTTCGACGCCGTTGCCCTCTCCGGCGTCTCCAACTTCGCCTGGACAGGCGTCGGTGATTGAGGTATTGGAGCCTCAAGTGTTTTCTCCGGCGCAGACGCCGAGGCCGGCGTCGGGGTCGCCTCCGAGTCAGGCACCCCAGTATCCGGCTTTTCCCACCCCTGGAGCCGATAGTTCCGCATTCTTGAATGCGATGTATGCCATCTTCCAACAGATGGCTCCAGGGGGTGCTCCGGCTGGGCCTTTGGCCTTTTCTTTGGGTGATCCTGCGCCTCTTCCGCCGGCACCCTTTATGCCCTTTCTCCCGTTTGGGAACGTGGGCTCGGCGCCAGTGTCGGCGCCGGTGGCCGCTCCGGTGGCCGCTCCGGTGGCTTCGGAGTGATTGGCCCCAGGGATTTCCATCCCGTCGACGTCGAGATTTCGGCCTGTGACTCCGGTGGGTCCATCCGTTTCAACTGCTCTTCAGTCGGCGCCGAAGTTACCTGTGGCGCCGGATGCGGCGTCGGTGGCTTCGGAAGATCGGCGCCGATCTCCGACTTCGGCGGAGGTATTGTCGACTCCGCGGATTGAGCAACGACTGCATTCAAGGAGGCGTGCTCTCCGGGTACTAGAAGAGCAGGAGTACCAACGAGCCCTAGAGGAAGGAGAGCTAGAGGACTCGGGTGATGGGCTGCGTGGACTGGAGTCGGCCAGTGGGCTGGACACTTCCCCTGAGTGGGACCTTTCGTCCCCGGGGGAATATACCGAGGAAGCTGCTTCCTTTCATACAGTGGTACGGAAGGCAGCTAGTTTTTTGGACCTGCCTTTGCCGGTGGTGGAGGCGAAACAAAACCTTTTGACAGAGGTGTTGCATCCGGCCTCAGCCGCGGCGGAGCCTCTATTACCTTTTAATGACGCTCTGCTGGATCCGGTTTTAGAGGTGTGGAAGAAGCCGGAATCTTCCCCAGCAGTTCACAGAGCCGTGGCCAGGAGGTATCGGACGGCTCCAACTGATCCTGGTTTCCTATCTAGGCACCCTACGCCGGAGAGCTTGGTTGTGCAGGCCTCCTGTTCGTCCAAGTCAGCGCCTGGTTCTTTTCCGACGGTGCCGGGGGACAGAGATTCAAAAAAGCTGGAGGCGCAGTCGAAGAAGATTTTTTTCGTCCTGCAGTCTGGCTTTAAAAGCCACCAATGCAACCTGTATCCTGGGGAGGTATATTCATGCTCTGATGGATGACATCTCCTCTTCGTTTACAGAGCTTCCCCAGGGTCTTTTGGATCTTGTCTCTGATGCCCAGGCTGCTGCGACCCAAATTATCCAGACGGGACTGGATACCACCGACTCGGTAGCCAGAGCAATGGGCACAACTGTGGTGGAAAGGAGACAGGCCTGGCTCCGTAACTCGGGCTTTTCGGCAGATGTACAGTCCACAATGTTGGATCTCCCGTTTGATGGGGACAAACTGTTTGGGGCTAAGGCTGATTCGGCCTTGGAACGGTTTAAGGAGAGCAGGGCCACGGCTAAGTCGTTGGGACTCCAAGCTCCTTCTTCCACGGCCTCTTCCAGATTCTTCAGGAGGTTTCGTGGATTTGGGCGTGGCTCTTCCTCCTCTTCCTTTCGGGGAAGATATCAGCAACCTGCCTCTTCCCATCCCTATAGATCTTTTAGGGGGAGGGGTAGGGTCCGCACCAGGGGAGCTTCTCAGCAGCACTCTGCCTCTTCCTCATCCTCTGGCGGGGTGCAGCAGGGGAAGCAGCCTTAGGCTTCCACCATTTCCCACTCACTCCTCTCCTGTAGGGGGAAGATTACAGCATTTTCTCACCAAATGGGAGACTGTTACGTCGGACACTTGGGTTCTCAGTGTTGTGGGAAAAGGCTACACCCTTCCCTTTCGGGAGTTTCCGCCCCTCATCCCGCCCCGCCCTTCGTATTGTTCACAAGAACACCTCCTGTTGCTAGAACAGGAGGTAGAAGTCCTCCTTTTAAAGGGCGCGGTGGAGTTGGTCCCGGAGCAGGAAAGGGGTCAAGGAGTTTACTCAAGGTATTTCCTGATTCCCAAGAAGGATGGTCGTTTGAGACCAATTCTGGACCTGAGGATCTTGAATTGGTTCCTCAAGCAGGAAAAGTTCAAGATGCTGACCCTAGCACAGGTGCTTTTGGCGTTGAACATGGAAGACTGGATGGTGTCTGTCGACTTGCAGGATGCTTACTTTCATATCCCGATACTCAAGTCACACAGGAAGTATCTCCGGTTTGTGGTGGGATCGCAACACTACCAGTTTGCGGTCCTTCCGTTTGGTCTTACTTCAGCACCTCGAGTCTTCACGAAGGTGATGTCGGTGGTTGCGGCGTCGGTGGCTTCGGAAGATCGGCGCCGATCTCCGACTTCGGCGGAGGTATTGTCGACTCCGCGGATTGAGCAACGACTGCATTCAAGGAGGCGTGCTCTCCGGGTACTAGAAGAGCAGGAGTACCAACGAGCCCTAGAGGAAGGAGAGCTAGAGGACTCGGGTGATGGGCTGCGTGGACTGGAGTCGGCCAGTGGGCTGGACACTTCCCCTGAGTGGGACCTTTCGTCCCCGGGGGAATATACCGAGGAAGCTGCTTCCTTTCATACAGTGGTACGGAAGGCAGCTAGTTTTTTGGACCTGCCTTTGCCGGTGGTGGAGGCGAAACAAAACCTTTTGACAGAGGTGTTGCATCCGGCCTCAGCCGCGGCGGAGCCTCTATTACCTTTTAATGACGCTCTGCTGGATCCGGTTTTAGAGGTGTGGAAGAAGCCGGAATCTTCCCCAGCAGTTCACAGAGCCGTGGCCAGGAGGTATCGGACGGCTCCAACTGATCCTGGTTTCCTATCTAGGCACCCTACGCCGGAGAGCTTGGTTGTGCAGGCCTCCTGTTCGTCCAAGTCAGCGCCTGGTTCTTTTCCGACGGTGCCGGGGGACAGAGATTCAAAAAAGCTGGAGGCGCAGTCGAAGAAGATTTTTTTCGTCCTGCAGTCTGGCTTTAAAAGCCACCAATGCAACCTGTATCCTGGGGAGGTATATTCATGCTCTGATGGATGACATCTCCTCTTCGTTTACAGAGCTTCCCCAGGGTCTTTTGGATCTTGTCTCTGATGCCCAGGCTGCTGCGACCCAAATTATCCAGACGGGACTGGATACCACCGACTCGGTAGCCAGAGCAATGGGCACAACTGTGGTGGAAAGGAGACAGGCCTGGCTCCGTAACTCGGGCTTTTCGGCAGATGTACAGTCCACAATGTTGGATCTCCCGTTTGATGGGGACAAACTGTTTGGGGCTAAGGCTGATTCGGCCTTGGAACGGTTTAAGGAGAGCAGGGCCACGGCTAAGTCGTTGGGACTCCAAGCTCCTTCTTCCACGGCCTCTTCCAGATTCTTCAGGAGGTTTCGTGGATTTGGGCGTGGCTCTTCCTCCTCTTCCTTTCGGGGAAGATATCAGCAACCTGCCTCTTCCCATCCCTATAGATCTTTTAGGGGGAGGGGTAGGGTCCGCACCAGGGGAGCTTCTCAGCAGCACTCTGCCTCTTCCTCATCCTCTGGCGGGGTGCAGCAGGGGAAGCAGCCTTAGGCTTCCACCATTTCCCACTCACTCCTCTCCTGTAGGGGGAAGATTACAGCATTTTCTCACCAAATGGGAGACTGTTACGTCGGACACTTGGGTTCTCAGTGTTGTGGGAAAAGGCTACACCCTTCCCTTTCGGGAGTTTCCGCCCCTCATCCCGCCCCGCCCTTCGTATTGTTCACAAGAACACCTCCTGTTGCTAGAACAGGAGGTAGAAGTCCTCCTTTTAAAGGGCGCGGTGGAGTTGGTCCCGGAGCAGGAAAGGGGTCAAGGAGTTTACTCAAGGTATTTCCTGATTCCCAAGAAGGATGGTCGTTTGAGACCAATTCTGGACCTGAGGATCTTGAATTGGTTCCTCAAGCAGGAAAAGTTCAAGATGCTGACCCTAGCACAGGTGCTTTTGGCGTTGAACATGGAAGACTGGATGGTGTCTGTCGACTTGCAGGATGCTTACTTTCATATCCCGATACTCAAGTCACACAGGAAGTATCTCCGGTTTGTGGTGGGATCGCAACACTACCAGTTTGCGGTCCTTCCGTTTGGTCTTACTTCAGCACCTCGAGTCTTCACGAAGGTGATGTCGGTGGTTGCGGCAGAGCTCAGAAGGAAGGGGATAGCAGTATTCCCTTACTTGGACGATTGGTTAATCAAAGCCAAGTCCCCGGAGCTTGTGTTGCGTCATCTGCAGTCAACAACCCAGTTGTTGTTCGACCTGGGCTTTTCGGTGAACGAGCCCAAATCTCACCTAGAGCCCTCTCAGCGCCTCCTGTTCATAGGGGCAGTACTGGATACAACATTGGGTCGGGCCTTTCCTCCGCCTCAGCGGATTCAAGATATTCAGGATTTGGTTCCAATGTTTCGAAATGGAGCGGTAGTTCCAGTCCTCAAGGTCCTTCGTCTGCTCGGTCTTTTTGCCTCCTGCATTCTGTTGGTCACGCATGCTCGCTGGCACATGAGGGCTCTTCAGTGGTGCCTCCGAAGGCAGTGGTCTCAACACAGAGGGGATCTAGAGGGTACTGTCAAGATCTCCAGAGATGCTGCTGTGGATTTGAAGTGGTGGATTGCAAGCAACAATCTTTCACAAGGAAAGCCGTTCCAGCAGTCGCCACCAGTGGCCACAGTCATAACGGATGCTTCCACTCTAGGGTGGGGAGCTCATCTGGGGGATCTGGAGATCAAAGGTCTTTGGTCTCCAGAGGAACAGATTTTTCACATCAATCTGTTAGAGTTACGGGCTGTACGTCTGGCTCTCAAGGCCTTCCTCCCTTCCCTTCGTGGTCAGTCGGTACAGGTCCTAACGGACAATACTACCACGATGTGGTACATAAACAAGCAGGGAGGAGTGGGGTCGTACCTTCTCTGCAGAGAAGCTCTTCGACTATGGTCCTGGGCAAAGGACCATCGGATTTGCTTGATGGCAAACCATCTGGCCGGAGTTTTGAACGTGCGTGCGGACAATCTCAGTCGCCACTTCTCGGCAGACCACGAGTGGCGTCTCCATCCAGATCAAGTCCGTTTAATCTTCCAGAAGTGGGGGTTTCCTCGGGTAGATCTGTTCGCCACTCGAGAGAACGCGCATTGTCCGTTGTTCTGCAGCCTTCAGTATCCGATGCAGGAAGCGTTGGGGGACGCGTTTCAAATGACCTGGTGCGGCCAGTTGCTTTACGCGTTTCCTCCCATACCCTTGATTCCTCGAGTATTGAGGAAGATTCGCCAAGACCGGGCTCTAGTAATCTTAATAGCTCCGGATTGGCCAAGGAGGGTGTGGTACTCCGACCTTCTCCAACTCTCAACGTGCCCGCCGCTCCGTCTCCCTTTCAGGGCAGACCTCCTCTCACAGTCGCAGGGGCAGGTTCTACACCCCAACCTCCAGAGTCTGCACCTACATGCCTGGAGATTGAACGGGGCAACCTGAGTTCCTTCTCTCTCCCGCCTGAGGTAGTGGATGTTATATTAGCGGCCAGGCGACACTCCACTAAATCTATCTACGCTAATAGGTGGTCTAAATTTGTTGCGTGGTGTGGAGAGAGGCAGATTGATCCCTTACATGCTCATCTATCGGACGTTTTGTCTTTTGCTCTATCTCTGGCGCAGAAAGGTTGTGCAGTGGCTACCATTAAAGGTTATTTATCGGCCTTGTCAGCCTTCATATGTCTTCCAGACCAACCATCTTTATTTAAATCCCCTATTGTTATCAGATTCTTGAAAGGTCTTCTAAATCAATATCCTCCAAAGACATTCGTTATGCCGCAATGGGATTTGTCCTTAGTCCTGACTTTCCTTATGGGGTCCCCTTTTGAACCTATGCATTCTTGCCCCTTGAGGTATTTGGTTTTAAAAACAGTCTTCCTGATAGCTATAACATCAGCAAGGAGAGTGAGTGAGTTGCCGGCCTTATCAGTAAAACCCCCTTATACAACTTTTTATGGGGATAAGGTGGTGTTGAGGACCAAGGCTGCTTTCCTCCCGAAGGTTGTTTCACCCTTCCATTTGGCTCAGGCAATTACTTTGTCCACGTTCTATCCTCCGCCTCATCCTTCCAAAGAGGAAGAAAGACTGCACCGTCTGGACCCAAAGAGAGCGTTGAGCTTCTTTATCGATAGAACAAGGGATTTCAGGCTGGAGGATCAGCTGTTTATTGGATATGTGGGCAAGAGGAGAGGAAAGGCAGTCCACAAGAGAACACTATCCAGGTGGGTTGTTCTTTGCATTAAAATATGTTACTCTTTGGCAAAGAAGGATCCTCCTGAGGGCATTAGAGCTCATTCCACCAGAGCTAAGTCGGCCACTTCGGCCTTAGCCAGAGGTGTTCCTGTGGTCGACATCTGCAAGGCCGCAACTTGGTCGTCCCTTCACACTTTTGCAAAACATTACTGTTTAGATTCTGAGGTTAGAAGGGACGGCCATTTTGCACGGTCAGTGCTGCAGGATTTCTTGGTTTGACCATTTAGGCACCCACCGCCGGGCGTGGTACTGCTTTGGGACTCTATTCATGAGGTGAGGAATCCACAGGTAGTTGTATCCATCAGAAGAACGAGTTACTTACCTTCGGTAACGACTTTTCTGGTGGATACATTAGCTACCTGTGGATTCCTCACGGTCCCACCCGCCTCCCCGTTGCCTTTATGGTCTTGCCAAGTAATCCTTGAGTGCGCTCCTCTTGGTCTTTGAGGGTGCAATAGATGTATATATAATATATTTATATATATATATATGTATATGTGTATATATCTTTATGTATATACTTGGTGTGTGTATATATTTTAAAAGAGAGAGTTTTATATATATATATATATATATGTACATAAAAAGATTTACAGTTATTCATACAATGTGGTGTATTTTTACAATATAATGGATGTTGCCTTGCTCTTTCATTGCATTGCCTGGTTGTTCTCATGCACGTAAAAAATGATTGGTACTGACGTCTGCACGTCGTCGAGGACCTCTTATTGCCTGTATGACGTCAGACGGCGTCGCGTGCGAGACAGTGACGTCCTCGTCGACGTGCAGAGACTAGTAAGAAGATTTCCGTCGAATGCTGGCGCCATGGGAGTATTCATGAGGTGAGGAATCCACAGGTAGCTAATGTATCCACCAGAAAAGTCGTTACCGAAGGTAAGTAACTCGTTCATCAGTCACTTACCTCCTTCCTTTAAACTGCGATGCTCGCCCCCTACCCCTGCAGGTATTTCCACCATCAAATAAATGAGGATCACTGTTGTTGCGGTCATCTGCCCCTTACAAGGAGTATACTGCAGTTGCCTAAGTTGCGGCCAAAATACCCCAGCCTACAACCCGCAGAGGCTGGGTTCAACCCCTCGACCATGCGTCGTGCTCTCCAGCTATCCGAGGGGCACTAGCAAAGTCTACCAGGGTTCTCCCCAGCCAAAATTGAGTGCAGAGCCTGCCATCAAGGATTGAGGGCTTAATAAATGTGGCTTTGAAGTCAGGTATCCGGACCTTTTAAATGGATTAGGAAAGTTCAGGGGGTGGTTCCGCGATAGCCTTTTGTCATCTTCTCATATCTACTTTAAAGAGCAGGCTGGAACAAGCATGGCAGCAGGGATCGCACGAGCAGTGTCTTTTCAACCACAGAAGGGAGGAGGCAACCTCACAGGAATAGGACTAATTGTTCACATTGTAAAACCATGTCACATTGAATTTGTCTGCTAGTTGAAAACGTAAACCACATTTCTACAATATCTGCAATGGAGTTCACTATGTAAAAGTGTTGTCAATGTGAACCCCCTCCAATTGTATGTGAAAGTTCATAAGTGAAATTTATTCCAATTGAATTTGTCTGTTCAAGAAAAATCCATTTTATTTTTGCATATTCTTAATTAAATATTTCTTCCTTTTGCATTTTTCATCAGTTACACTGTAAATGTTTGCTATTGCATTTGTAAGAGAATTCACAAGGCAATGCTCCTTCCTACTTTATTAATACTAGATTTGACAGTGTAAAAAACGTTTATATTGAATCTCTCAAAGTGTTCACAGAGTGAAACTTCTTCCTACTGTATTGATCACTGGGCATGTAAAGACACTTTTTCTGATGGATACAACTACCTGTGAATTCCTCACCTTCGATGGAAATGTTCTTCCCAGCTCTGCACGTCGACGAGGACGTCACAATTGCCCGACTCCCATGCGACACCGTCTGACGTCATCGAGGCAATAAGAGGTCCTCACCGGCGTGCTGACGTCAGTTCCCCTTTTTCCGTGCCTTCGAAGTAACGTTTTTTTCTCCTGGCTCTTGGAGGTGATACTTTGTAGAAAAAATGTCTCCACCTTGGAAGTCCGGGTTCAAGCCTTGTAGGAAGTGTGGGGGGCCGTATGTCGGTGACGGACCCGCATAATGACTGCCTGTGGTGCTTGAGCTCCGAGCACGAAGTGGAGGAGTGTTGGTTGTGCCAACAGATGAACCCAAAGGCACTCAAGGAGCGTGAGGCCAAGCTGTTTTTGGCCAAATAAAAAAATGAGAAACAGCGGCATCTGAGGTCGTCTTCAAAATCTTCAAGATCCCATAAGAGGTTTCATTGTTATGACTCTCCGTGTCGGCATGATTCCCGACGTCGTTCGGAGAAAGACCAATCCCGTTCGAGATCTCCAGCTACTCGGCGTCGTACAACATGGGAGGTCAGCCAGACAGTGACGCCTCACTCACAAAGTCCTCAGGCTTCTCCAGCGCCGTCGGTCTTTAAAGTGGTCGAGCCTCGCCAGAGCCCTTGCTTCTCGCCAGAGCCCTTGCTTCTCGCCGGCGCAGTCAGAGGTGCCTGATCTGACGCCGCATGGGTATCCAGCACCGCCGTTGCAGGGGTATCCTGCATTCCTGACTCCAGGTGCGGATCCGGTGGCATTCTTGAATGCTATGTACAACATCTTCAGCTCCATGGCCCTTGGCGGTGCACTGGCTGGTCCCTCAGGTCCCTTGGCTTTTGGTTTGGGCGTTCCGGCTCCATACAAGCCGATGCCATTCATGCCCTTCTGTGCAGTAGAGGGTGCTGGTCTGGCGCTGGTGCCTTTGGCATCGCCGAGGAGACCTTTGACGCCATTATCTTCTGCTGATTCGGTGGCACCGTTGTCTTCGCCACGACTCCAGTCGACGCCGGCGAAGAGGGCTCGCCTTTCCATGGCGCCGATGGATCCGGTGTCTGGCGAATCCGAAGATCCACGTCAGCAGAGGTCGTTGACGTCTGCCATTTCCTTATCGACGCCGAGGATAGAGGCCAGGTTGCGCTTGAGAAGGAAGGCTCGGAGGCTATTGGAAGAGCAGGAGTATCGAAGGCAGCTCCTGGGGGAAGGAGAGATCGCAGAGCCCCTGGGGGACTTTCAGGGTTTAGACTCTGCAAGCGGTCTCGATACTTCCCCAGAGTGGGATTTGGCTTCTCCTGGGGAGGTTACTGAAGAGGCTGCCTCGTTCTCCTCAGTGGTGAGGAAGGCAGCGGACTTCCTAGATCTCCCGCTACCCGCAGCTGAGGTGAAAACGAACATCCTCACAGAAGTGTTACATCCTGCTTTGGCTGCTGCGGAGCCACTCCTTCCTTTTAACGAGGCTCTCGCAGAATCGATCCTGGAGGTTTGGAGAAAACCCGTGTCTTCGACTGCTGTTAGCAGATCAGGGGCGAGGAGATACAGAGTGGCTCCTGGGGACCCAGGTTTCCTCTCTAGGCGTCCGACTCCGGAGAGTATGGTGGTTCAGGCCTCTTGCTCCTCGCGCTCAGCTCCTGGATCTTTCCCTGGGACCCTGTCGGACAGGGAATCAAAAAGGATGGAGCTATCTGCCAAGAAGAAGTTTTCTTCGTGCAGTATGGCCCTGAAGTCTGCTAACGCCACTTGTGTCTTGGGCAGGTATATCCATGCCCTGTTGGACGCGGCCAAGGCTGTGCTGCCTGATTTGCCCCAGGACATGCGGGGCCTTCTGACTGATGCACAAGCGGCAGCGACTCGGGTCATTCAGTCGGGCTGGATACATCAGATTCGGTGGCCAGGGTAATGGGCACGTCCATTGCAACCAGGAGACATGCTTGGTTGAGATCGTCTGGATTTTCATCGGATGTGCAAACAACCCTTTTAGACTTGCCGTTTGATGGGTACAAGCTGTTTGGTTCTAAAGTTGACTCTGCCTTAGAGCACTTCAAGGAGAGCAGGGCTACCACCAAGTCCCTAGGCTTGCAGGCTTCTACCACCACCCTGTTCAGATCGTTTAGAAGATTCAGGGGGTTTGGACAAGGCTCTTCCTTTCGGGGGAGACCCCAGCCAGCAGGCCAACAACCTTCTACTCTTCCCTATAGGTCCTATAGAGGGCGGGGTGGAGTTCGAACCAGGGGAGCCACCCAGCAGCACCCTCTCTTCCTCTTACTCGGGGGGGGGGGGTGCAACAAGGAAAACAGCGTTAGTCCTCCATCCATTGCTTCTCCTGTAGGGGGGAGGTTGTTTAATTTTCTCCGCATGTGGGAGTTGATCACATAAGTTTCCTGGGTCCTCAATATTGTGGGAAAAGGTTATGCCCTTCCCTTTAAGGAGTTTCCCCCTCCCATCCCTCCCCGTCCCTCCTTTTGCACGGAAGACCATCTCCTGTTGTTGCAACAGGAAGTTCTAGTCCTTTTGTCAAAAGGTGCAGTGGAGTTGGTTCAAGAGCAGGAAAGAGATCAGGGTTGTTATTCAAGATATTTCCTAATCCCCAAAAAGGATTGTCGGTTGAGACCTATCCTGGACCTGAGGGTTTTGAACTGGTTCCTCAAGCAGGAGAAGTTCAAAATGCTGAACCTAGCGCAGGTGCTTTTGGCGTTGAATGAAGAAGATTGGATGGTGTCTGCAAACTTGCAGGATGCTTACTTCCATATCCCTATTCTCAAGTCAGACAGAAAGTATCTCCGGTTTGTGGTGGGGTCGCAACACTATCAGTTTGCGGACCTTCCTTTTGGTCTTACTCCCGTGCCTCGAGTCTTCACGAAGGTGATGGTGGTGGTTGCAGCAAATCTCAGGTGGAAGGGGATAGCGGTATTCCCTTACCTGGACGATTTGTTGATCAAAGCCTAGTCTCCAGAGCTCGTGCTGCTTCTCCTGCAATGACAACCCAGTTGTTGTTCTACCTGGGCTTTTCGGTAAATGTGCCCAAATCTCACCTGGATCCCTCTCAATGCCTCCTGTTCATAGGGGCAGTACTGGACACAACATTGAATCGGGCCTTGCCTCAGCCTCAGTGGATTCAGGACATTCAGGCGTAGATTCCAATGTTTCAAAGTGGAGCGGTTGTTCCAGTCCTCAAGGTCCTTCGTCTGCTCGCTTCATGCATTCTGTTGGTCACTCATGCACGCTGGCACATGACGGCTCTCCAATGGTGCCTCCACAAGCAGTGGTTTCAACACATAGGGGATTGTGAGGAGTTGATAACGATCTCCAGAGACACCGCTGCGGATCTACGGTGGTGGGCTGTGGACGGCAACCTTTCCCAAGGAAAGCCGTTTTCACTACCTCCTCCAGTGGCCACGGTAATAACTGATACTTCCACTCTAGGGTGGGGAGCTCATCTGGGGGACCTGGAGATCAAAGGTCGTTGGTCGCCAGTGGAACAGATGTTTCATATCAATCTGTTGGAATTGCGGGCGATACATTTGGCTCTCAAGGCCTTCCTTCCCTCCCTTCGCGGTCAGTAGGAGGAGTAGGGTCGTACCTTCTCTGCAGAGAGGCTCTGCGGCTCTGGTCGTGTGCTCAGGACCATCTGATTTGCTTGGTAGCAAACCATCTGGCCGGAGTTCTAAACGTACGTGCGGACAGTCTCAGTCTGCACTTCTCAGCTGATGACGAGTGGCTCCTCCATCTGGACCTGATCCTTTACATCTTCCGGATGTGGGATTTCCTAAGGTAGACCTCTTTGCCACTCGGGATAACGCACACTGCCGTAGTCTGCCGCCTATGCAAGGAGCGTTGGGGGATGCATTCCAGATGTCCTGGTATGGCCAGTTGCTTTACGCGTTTCCCCCCCATACCTTTGATTCCTCGGGTTCTGAGGAATATTTGCCAAGACTGGGCCAAAGTCATCTTAACCCCTTCGCTGCCAGGCCTTTTCCCCCTCCAGTGCCAGGCCTTTTTTTGGCTCTTTGGGGCAGTTCGCTCTTAGGCCCTCATAACTTTTTTTCCACATAAGCTAGCCAGACCAAATTTGCATCCTTTTTTTCCAACATCCTAGGGATTCTAGAGGTACCCAGACTTTGTGGGTTCCCCTGAAGGAGGCCAAGAAATTAGCCAAAATAAAGGGAACATTTCGTTTTTTTAACAAAAAATGGGGAAAAGGGGCTGCAGAAGAAAGCTTGTGGTTTTTTTCTTGAAAATGGCATCCACAAAGGGTTTGTGGTGCTAAAATCACCAGCTTCCCAGCTTTCAGGAACAGGCAGACTTGAATCAGAAAACCCAATTTTTCAACACAATTTTGTTATTTTACTGGGACATACCTCATTTTTATGTTTTTGTGTGCTTTCAGCCTCCTTCTAGTCAGTGACAGAAATGGGTGTGAAACCAATGCTGGATCCCAGAAACCTAACCATTTCTGAAAAGTAGACAAAATTCTGAATTCAGCAAGTGGTAATTTGTATAGATCCTACAAGGTTTTTCTACAGAAAATAACAGCTAAAATGAAACAAATATTGAAATTGAGGTGAAAAAAACAGACATTTCTCTCCACATTTTACTCTGTAACTTTTTCCTGCAATGTCAGATTTTTGAAAGCAATATACCCTTACGTCTGCTGGACTCTTCTAGTTGTGGGGATATATAGGGCTTGTAAGTTCATCAAGAACCCTAGGTACCCAGAGCCAATAAATGAGCTGCACCCTGCAGTGGGTTTTCATTCTATACCGGGTATACAGCAATTCATTTGGTGAAATATAAAGAGTGAAAAATAGCTATCAAGAAAACCTTTGTATTTCCAAAATGGGCACAAGATAAGGTGTTGAGGAGTAGTGGTTAATTGCACATCTCTGAATTCCGGAGTTCCCATACTAGCATGTGAATTACAGGGCATTTCTCAAATAGACGTCTTTTTTTACACACTCTTATATTTGGAAGGAAGAAATGTAGAGAAAGACAAGGGGCAATAACACTTGTTTTGCTATTCTATGTTCCCCCCAAGTCTCCCGATAAAAATGATACCTCACTTGTGTGGGTAGGCCTAGCGCCCGTGACAGGAAAGGCCCCAAAACACAACGTGGACACATCACATTTTTTAAAAGAAAACAGAGGTGTTTTTTGCAAAGTGTCTACCTGTAGATTTTGGACTCTAGCTCAGCCGGCACCTAGGGAACCCTACCAAACCTGTGCATTTTTTAAAACTAGAGACCTAGGGGAATCAAAGATGGGGTGACTTGTGGGGCTCTGACCATGTTCTGTTACCCAGACTGTTTGCAAACCTCAAAATTTGGCTAAAAAACACATTTTCCTCACATTTCGGTGACAGAAAGTTCTGGAATCTGAGAGGAGCCACAAATTTCCTCCTACCCAGCGTTCCCCCAAGTCTCCCGATTAAAAATGATACCTCACTTGTGTGGGTGGGCCAGGTGCTTGCAACAGAATAAGGCCAATAACTTTTAGAGATAGAGGGGATAGCACAGCGAGTTGATAAGGACATATTCTTCTTTTATACATCTTTAGGCTGACTCTGCTTTGGGGACCCACACAAGTGAGCTGTCATTTTACTTGGGAAACTGAGGGGAACACTGGGGAGTAGGAATTTTGTGCTGGTGCAGTGATCGTACAAACGAAAGTCAGGAAAATATGCTTTTTTTAAGCAAATTTTGAGGTTTGCAGAGGAGTCTGGGTAAGAAAATGTTGGGGGATCCACACAAGCCACATCTCCCTGGACTCCTTGGGGTGTCTAGTTTTAAAAAATGACTGGGTTTGGTAGGTTTCCCTAGATGAAGGCCACACCCAGGACCAAAAACATAGGTGCCCCCTCCCCCCCCCAAACACAGGTAGTTTTGTAATATATCATTTTGATGTGTCCACATACGTCTGTGATGTGCCAAACACTAAAATTGTGAAAAGAAACACACTTAGATTATGTGAAAAAGACCCCTCAACCACCAACCAAGTTGGTGGCATGCTTCATCATCGGGGTCCCACCTGAGACACCTAGCGTGTCTTAAGTGTGCTGAGACGCCTGATTACAGCGGAACAGGTTTTGTCATTTGTACCACACATACTGGTTGGATTTGGCACGAGGGTGAGTGATGGTTCAGTAGATCAAATTTTATTAACAAGAGATTTCACAAAAGTGAAATGCACTTCTAATAACTGAAAGGCCAAAAAACGGAACCAATGACTCACGGCTTGTGAGCTGTAAAGCCACAGCAAGGCACCAACTGCTTTACAGTCCATTCACACACCTTTCATACATGACATGCACAAGACCATTCACGCCTCCAGCCACGGGCCCAGCACATTACAAAACTCGCATCGACAGACAGCGCAAGTCAAGGGCCCATCACTTTCATACGCCCACATGCCTGATACAGCAATCACACCAGCTGATGAGTGTGTGGACTGGCGTTTGTCTGGCACCGCTAGCCAAGCGCCACCCCACCCATATCGCCAGCCAAGCGCCACCCCAAGCACACAGCCAGCCAAGCGCCACCCCAAGCACACCGCCATCCAAGCGCCACCCCAAGCACACCGCCAGCCAAGCGCCACCCCAAGCACACCGCCAGCCAAGCGCCACCCCAAGCACACCGCCAGCCAAGCGCCACCCCAAGCACACCGCCAGCCAAGTGCCACCCCAAGCACACCGCCAGCCAAGTGCCACCCCAAGCACACCGCCAGCCAAGTGCCACCCCAAGCACACCGCCAGCCAAGTGCTACCCCAAGCACACCGCCAGCCAAGTGCTACCCCAAGCACACCGCCAGCCAAGTGCCACCCCAAGCACACCGCCAGCCAAGCGTCACCCCAAGCACACTGCCAGCCAAGCGTCACCCCAAGCACACTGCCAGCCAAGCGCCACCCCACCCATACCGCCAGCCAAGCGCCACCCCACGCACACCGCCATCAGTTTTGTTTGTTTGTTTATAAACAACAAAGAAACCACCAACTACTTTTAAAGTAAGTACAAAACTACAAACACAAAAGCTCTAACTCACACACAGCCCAGGCTTTGAAGGGCATTCCCTCCAGATTGATCTCCGGGCACATACCCTCATTTCTTTGTGGGCAAGCCTTTTTTGGGAGTGGGAGGAATGTGATCTGGAAAGTGGCGATCTTTCAATCTAGCCACATCCTCCACCACTTCTACTCTAGGAACTCTTGCCGGTTCCACCACAATAAGGCTTTCTATCACTGACTCCTGAAATTTAACAAATGTCATCCTTGACTCAGGTGAACAATCCTTGAACACAATAAAAGCATTAAAAGTTGCCAAATGAAATAATTGTAGGGCCAACTTTTTATACCACACGTAAGACTTACGAAGAGCAGTGTAAGGTTCCAACCTCTGATCTACTCTATCAACACCACCCATGTCCCTATTGTAGTCCAAAATGCACGCAGGTTTGCGCACTTCCGCAACCTGACCCCAAACAGTCAGGTTGCGGAAGTACTCTCATCATGGATGGTAGATAGCATGTACACATCCCTCCTGTCTGAAAATTTCAGAGCTAGCAGCTCATTATTCCGTAAGGAACTGTACTGTCCCCTCTCAAGTTTTTTTTACAGACAAGCTCCCTTGGTTAGCCTTTCCGGTTAGAACAGATTGTGAGCAAGCAGCAGTGTCCACTCTAAACAACTCCTTGAACAACTGCACTCCAGTGTAGAAATTATCTGCGTACAAATGGTGACCTTTGTTAAACAGCCGTCTAGCAAGTTCCCACACAATTTTTTTGCTAACTCCAAAAGTGGCCGGACAACCAGGAGGGTCAATACTGGAATCCCTACCAGTGTAGACCCGGAAATTATACACATATCCTGTACTGCTTTCTGACCGCATATACAATTTAATCCCATACTGTGCCCTCTTATTAGGAATGTACTGCTTAGAAACTAAACGCCTCTTGAAAAGGCCCAAAGACTCGTCCACACTTATCTCTTTGCCTGGAACATAGACCTCTGAAAACCGATCTACAAAATGATCAAGGACAGACCTAATCTTAAAAAGACGGTCACAATCAGGGTGATCTTGTGGAAAGGCTAAAGCATTGTCTACAAAATGCAAATGTTGCTCTGCATACAAATTAGTCTGCTCCACAATTTCTTCCAAAAATACATTGTCCATAAACAAGTGAAAGAAATGGACGGCAAAAAGTTTTCCGTATTGACTCTACACCCTGGGAGACCAGTAAATGCAGGTAACTGCGGCTGCTCCATGTTTGGGGCAATCCAGGTGTCAGGTCTTCTAATGGGAAACCCTTCAGCCCCAGGCTGCTGCACTTTTGGCACATCAATGTCCTCCTCTACAACAGGCCCTTCATCTGCACTGAGAGTAGCTTCCTCATCAGAAGAATACTCTTGGACAGAAAACTCACTGCCAGAATCTCTCACTTCCTCCTCTGCCTCAGATGCAGAGTCAGTCTCGTAATCATGGTCTGAAGACGACTCAAAGAGCATGCCAACCACCTGCTGAGCAGTCACTCTGCGGCTAGCCGTGATCCTCACTACCAACAAATGGATTGCCAACAACAACTAGCACTAAAATAAGTAATGAACAAAGTGTAGCTTTATCACAAAGAGTTATGTACTAACAAACTATACCACTCACTTGCCTGAAAAAGCTACTCACCAGGAACTACTCTGCACAGACACAGCAATCACCAATGATATCCCACTAAAAAGAAAAAAAACAAATTAGACATATGACAACACAACTAAGATTGTGCTCAAATCTAAGGACAATTTCTCACACAATACTACATTTAGTAGACCACCTACAAACATGTCATTCATGCATGTCAACAATACTCCTTTGGAGTAAATTGCTTTCACTCACCTAAAACAGGCAACTATGCAAACCGCAGGACAACTACTGCCAAATCTGCAAGGATCCACAGCAAAGGAAGCAAAAGCTTTGAACTAGAACAAAAAGAAGAAATAAACTTTTATAATCACAAATACAAATACTTCGCCAGTTGACAAACACCCCACCACCAAGAACTTAGAAATTGTCCCTGGTGCCTAAGTGGCTTCTGCCCCACTAGGAGGCAGATGGGCCTAAAAAAAAATAATAGGCTGATCTGCCTCCAAGTGACACACACACACACACACTCCCTGATGCCTAAGTGGATTCTGCCCCCCTTGGGGCAGAAATGGCCAACAGCTCTGTGCCCACTTTAGGGGGCAACCCTTGCCAAAGGGGGCAAACAGGGGGCACCCCCAGCACTAAACAAAAAAAGGGGAATCAAAATAAAAATCCCTGCCGTATTGGTGGTTTCTGCCCTCCTTGGGGGCAGATGGGCCTACAAAAAGAGGCCCCTCTGCCCCCAAGTGTGGCAGAGATAGCCAATAGGAAATTTCCCCCCTTTGGGGGGACGACCCTTGCCCAAGGGGTGCCCCCAAAACACACACACACCTCAATCCCTGGCGCCTAGTGGGTTTCAACACCCCCCCCCCCCCCAGAGGCCAGATCGGCCAAAAACATGGCCTATCTAGCCCCAGGGGGGGCCGAAACATATAAAAAAATTATTGCCCTGGGGCAGCGACCCTTGCCTAAGGGGTCGCTGCCCTACAACAAAGAAAATAATTTCCCTGGTGTGTAGTGGAAATGGCTGATCTGCCCCCGGGGGGAGGGGGGGCAAAATAAGGAAACAAATGCCCCCCAATGTGAGCGACCCTTGCCCAAGGGGTCGCTTCCAAACAATATGCAGAAAAAAAACACATCCCTGGTGTCTAGTGGTTTTTCGCCCCCCCCCCCCCCGGGGGCACATCAGCTGAAAAATCAGCCAATCTGCCCCACCTGGGGGGGGGGGGGGGAATGGGGGGCGACAAAGGGAAAAAAAAATGCCCCCCCATGGGAGCGACCCTTGCCTAAGGGGTCGCCCCCCAAAACTACCTACAAAAGGTAATCCCTGGTGCCTAGTGGGGATTCCTGCTCCAGGATCGCGGGCCCTGCCCACGATCCTGGAGCAGGAATCCACTGAAAACAGGCACGGGGGAAATGAAAAACCCTTTCCTTTCCCCCTGTGCCTGTTTTCCCCCACCCCCAAAGAGGGAAGGACTCACCTGCAGTCCTGCTCCCTCGACATGCTGGAAGCAAATGGCTTCCAGCGCGTCCCTCGGCAATATTTGATGACGTTGGCGCGCTGTAAGCGGGCTGACGTCATCGGATTGCCGAGGGAGGGGTCGGGGTGGAAGGGGAAGGGCTTCCCCTTCCATCCACGACCTG
Organism: Pleurodeles waltl; assembly: GCF_031143425.1. Classification (NCBI taxonomy): domain Eukaryota; kingdom Metazoa; phylum Chordata; class Amphibia; order Caudata; family Salamandridae; genus Pleurodeles; species Pleurodeles waltl. Next base: position 763,212,986 of record NC_090448.1, on the reverse strand, counting down.
GGGGTGTGGGTGCAGGACGAGGTGATCTCATCCAAGGCACCGTAGGGGTTAATAGCTCTGGATTGGCCAAGAAGGGTGTGGTATTCAGACCTTCTCCAACTCTCACTGTGCCCTCTGCTCAGTCTCCCTCACAGGGCAGACCTCCTCTCGCAGTCGCAGGGGCAGGTTCTACACCCCACCTCCGGAGCCTGCACCTTCATGCCTGGAGATTGAACGGGGCAATCTGAGTTCCTTTTATCTCCCGCCAGTACAGGTTTTATTGGCGACTGAAGTACTTTAAATGAAGGGAAAACCATAAAAAATAAATACTGGTAGTAGTTCTGTTTAAGGCTACAGGGGTTTCTATCATAAACACATCAGGGAGCTTGCGATTGGTTAGGCAGAATGAAAATTCGGAGCCTGTACAAACGTTTCAGTTAGAAAACGTTCGAAAAAAACACAATTACATTTATTGACGGGTATCTTACAAGGCCTGCAGGGATTCAGAATGTTGAAAGAATTTAAGGTTAACTTGGGTAGCCTCTCCATAATACAGACCCCAAAAAAGAGCCGGTGAACAGTTCAGGACGTCGACCCAGAACTAATCATAGCCAGAAACAGAGGGAACATTTGTGTTGCACCATCCACACTAGGGACTTTGTTAGAAAAGTATGATCTTAATTTGATGCATAGAGTGAGTTTTTGTGGGAACCGATGAACCAATCTGTTGTTAATAGGTCAATGCATTCTACCAGCACTAGCCACTCCATCAGAATCCGGTTATCTACTGTTGAAAAATATTTGTCTATCATTGACGTACATCGTTCAAGAACCCTAGAAGGGAAATTTCAGTCTTTAGTGTTTGTTTTTAATTGATAAAATCACCACGTCTAACTTTTCCCACTCTTCCTACTAAATCTTAATTTTCCTTGGTGTGGGTTGGTGAGTTACTTTGTTACTTTCCAAGAAAATGGTGTAAAATTGGACCAAAGGTATATTTTACAGCAAAGTTGTCATATACATTGTCTAAAAGAGACACATTTTCTAAGGAACAGTAAAGTGTCATTTTAAAAAAAATCATTACTTGGATGTAGGAAAGTACCCTCTTTCGTGGCATGGTTACCCCCATTTTCTGCCTGTTGTCAGTATGTTTGACTGTGTCTACTGGGTTCCTGCTAACCAGGACCCCAGTAGTTCAGCTCTCTCCTCTAAATTGTACCTTTTTCTTCCCACAATTGGCAGACTGGTCCCCTTATGTAAATCCTTAGTATATGGTACCTAGGTACCAAGGGGATCCCTATGGGCTGCAGCAGTTATTAAGCCACCCATAGGGAGCCCATGCAAAGGGTTGTGCAGGCCTGCCATTGCAGCCTGCATGAAACGGGTGCTTGCACCCGTCTTCACTACAGGTCACTGTAAGTCACCCCTATAGTGGGCCCTCTCAGCCCAGAGGGCAGGGTGTTAGGGCACCCATGCATTAGCAGAGGTGCCTCCACAAACTCCAGATCAATTTTCCTGGACTTTGTGAGTGTCAGGCACCATTTTACGAGTGTACTGGACCTAGGTCACTACTTATGTCCAGCTACATAATGGTAACTCCGAACCTGGGCATGTTTGGTATCAAACATGTGGGAATCATACCCCAATACTGTTGCAGGTATTGGAAGTATGATTCCATGCACTCTGGGGCTCCTTAGAGGACCCCCCAGCATTGCTACCACCAATCTTACAGGGATTTCCTGAGCAGCTCAAGCTGCTGCTGCCTCTCAGAAAGGTTTCTGCCTCCCTGCTGCTTGACCTGATCACGCCCAGGAAGGCACAACAAAGGATTTCCTTTGGGAGAGGGAGGTAACGCCCTATCCCTTTGGAAATAGGTGGGGCTGGCTTGGGAACGGTAGCCTCTCCAAGCCACTGGTTTGCTTTGAGGGGCACATTTGGTGCCCTCCGTGCATAAACCAGTCCATACTGGTTCAGGGACCCCCTGTCTGATCTGGCACGAAACTAGAAAATGGAAAGGGGATGGATTAGCCCTGTCCGTCACCACCCCAAGGGTGGTGCCCAGAGCTCCTCCAGAGAGTCCCAGGAGTCTGCCATCTTGTTTCCAAGGTTGGCAGGGAACTCTGGGAACATCTGGGTGGCCAGGCAGGTGACGTCTGAGCCCCATCCTGATAGGTGCTTACCTGGTTAGGTGAACAATCCCCCTTTCATGGCTATTTTGGGTCTCCCTCTTGGGTGGGTCCTCAGATACAGCTTGCAAGATTCCAGCAGGACTCATCTGTAACCTCTACTTTGACTTCTGGCCTCCGGAACTGCGACTGGAACCTCCAGGAACCGGCAGACACTGCTACAACGAAGAAGACACTTCTGCAACTTTGTTTCCATGTCTCCTGCCAGCTTTGCAACATTTCCCCAGCTATGCATCCTCATAAGACTGCAACTCTTCAGCTTGCACAAGAAGGAATCTCCCTTGGAGTGAAGGAGTCACTCCTGTGCAACCGCAGGCACCTACAAACAAGCGACGACCGGCTGCGTGGATCCCCTCTCCTACTGAGCTGCGTGGATCCTTCATCACAGATGGTAGTCTGGAGTAGTCCTCTTGGTCCTCTCTGCTAGCTGTCCAACTTTGGTGGAGGTAAGCCTTTGCCTTTCAGTACCCCTGTGCACTGCCTCTTTTCCAGCTAACAAGGCTTGTTTGCATTTCCTCCAAGGGATCTTCAGACAGTGTGTAGCTCCAGCCTGTAGCACTCCATCCTGCAAAGCACAGCCTCTTGTGTGGTTCTCCTGTGGCGTGGGATCCTCTCTTGTAGTTCTTCATGGGCTCCTTCTGAAACTCCTGTGTCCTTGTCCTGTGGGACTCCTGTGGGAGGTGCCTCTGCTACTGTGGACTCTCTGCGATGCTGAGGGTCCCCTGTGACTCCCCTTCCTGGGTTGAGTCTTCCTGGGCTTTGCTGGTCCCTGGTACCACCTCTTTTCCACTAACTGCGAGTTTGCCTTTTCCAAGGATTGTTGGTGGAAATCCTGCACCGACACCTGTCTGCAATCTTCCGTCCAGCGTGGGATATCATCTGCATCCATTAGGAACTCTTATCCGGCCCCAGGGTTGCAGTGATGATCTGTTCTTCATCACAGTGGACTCCTACATCACAGCTGGGTGGGTAGTAGCTCCTACTCCTCCTGGACTCCACTGTGACTCTTGGACTTGGTCCCCTCTCTCCACATGTCTTCTTTCTTCAGTAATCCACCTCTGGTTTTCTTGCAGGCTTGTCTGGGTGTCTTCCTTTTCTTCTTTTCCTCCTTTTGGGTGGTTTGGGGAAAATCCAGTTTTTTACTCTTGTATTCCTGCTCTCTGGGGGTACTGTGTTACTTACCTCTGTGATTTTCTAGTACTCCCAGTTCCCCTCTACACATTGTACTTACCTAGGTGGGGGTACCTTATTCACATTCAATTTTTTTAGTATATGGTTTGTGCTCCCACTAGGGTCACTATTGGTTATTGCTATTTGCACTATTTTCTAACCTTTTCTATGCCTGTTTCTGAATACTAGTGTACATAATTAGTGTATCACTTATCTCCTATGGGTAGGTTACATCTTCTAGTATTTTGTGGTGAATTGTTCCAAAAATAAAGTACCTTTATTTTTGTACAACTGGGTGTTTTCTTCATGTGTGTAAGTGCTGTGCGACTACAGTGATATTGCATGAGCTTTGCATGTCTCCTAGATAAGCCTTGGCTGCTCATTCACAGCTACTGCCAGAGAGCCTGGCTTCTAGACACTACCTACACTTCACTAAGAGGGAATACCTGGACCTGGTATAAGGATTAAGTATCATAGGTACCCACCACACAGCAGGCCAGCTTCCTCCTTTGGAGCATTGAGGCTTCATCCTCCTATGGCAGATTGGTAAACCAGTAAAGAAATGTAGCATGTTTGTACCACCATTCCTCTAAAAAAAAAAATAGGTAAAAAGGATAGGTTTTACAGGTGTTTAAACTTCTTCAGTATTGGATCTTTCATAGATTCACATATTTGAATCATTCTTTGTAGTTGAAGTGGGATTTCCATGGTACCATAGTAATGCAAAGTCAGTTTAATGCCTATCTATGTTCTTTTTTCAAAATGACCAAACTTGAACCTAACCAATCAGGTGACAGCACCCTCTTGAACACTCCCAACAGAGGCTGAGTCCCTCTGATTTCTTACTGCACGATGTGTGTGAAGGGAGTCTCCCTGAGCTCTGCTCAGTTTTTTCCTATATATGCCAACTTTTCTTCATCTACAATTTGAGACTTCTGAGAAAGGCCTCTTCAAATCCTGCAAGTCCTCTGGGAAGAAAAGGCTACATATGGATGATCCACACAGAGACTGGCTCTATAGCCTTTACCCTCAACATCAGGTAAAGGAGTGCAAGATTTATCGCACTTTCTCTTCTGAAACCATGAGAGACAGGGAGAGGAGGCTACTTCTGTGGCTACAGAAGTCTAGCTCCCAAAATACTAGCATTTCTGAGGAGGGCAGCGGTTCATCTGCGAGACCCCACGAAAGGTCAAGATCCTTTGACCATGGGGCTAGTGAGTAGAGTTGAAAGGCCTTGAAGGTACATCATAATAACATTCTGAGAAAGGAGAAACTTGTACTCATCTCCACAGGGACAGTCTCCTACCAACCATATACTCCATATTTGAAAAAAAGGGGGAGCTAAAGCGTTCTCTCTCCTCAGAACTATCAATGTTGTGAACAAAAAATCCTCTCAGAACACTGACTACGACATCATAGTCAAAGTTGGTATTGACAGCGACCGTCACCACCGTCTTGCCTACAAAGCCATCGTTGTCAAGAACCTCAACTACGGAAGCTATTAACACTCCCATTTCATCGACCAAGGTGATCTCCTTCACTAAGTCACCGTTTATAGTAGAGTTGACCTCTGCTAAACCAACGTTGACGAAGATAGTATCGACAAAGACACTGTCAACAAAAACACTGTCAACAGCAGCGCCGTTGACAATAGAACCGTTGACTACAGCATTGTCTCCAATGCCACAGTCGACAAGGGAATTCCTACCGGCAACGCCTCAGTTTACACTCATGTCGTCCGCGTCAAAGGGACCGTCACTGAAGATTAAAATTACAAAGATGACTAAGACTGCTTTAAGGCCAGAAGTGACCTCTCAAAGCAAGGTTTCAGCTTTGCTACCAAGCCACTTATTGGACTGGGAAGAGTCGGACAATGACGGGCCTTTTGGGGATGCAGGCAGTCCTTCAGAACTCCAGGTGAAATAACAGGAAGAAGATGATGACGAGGAAGATGAACAACAGTGCTATCAATCATACTATGCCCCTCCTAGGTGCCACTATGCATTCTCATTCTAGGCAAGATATTATGCAGATGCCTATTTCACTAGTTCAGGATCTACAGGCCATGCTGCAGGATTATAGAAAAAGATTTCCTGAATCTCAACAGGAGCATTCACTTGCACCTCCACAGCCTGCGTCTCCTGTCATACCATCTGCTGATAACGCCCAGAGTGGCACCTGCCTCAAATATCACAGCACCGCCAAGGGAGGACCACTCGTCCTCACAGGATGAGAGGGGAAGGCAAGATCCCTGATCCTCAACGTCCATGGGACGAATGGGATGACTACCTTGTTCCTAATCCGTCTCCTCCACCAGCTTATCCATCAGACTCTCCCCCAGAGGACATCGGGGTTTTTCATAATCTGATGGACTGAGCTGCAGCACAATTCCTTCTTCCAACTTCTGTTACGGAGTCTGACTGCATTCTTCATGATTTTAAAGTGTAAGTCAGAAAGTCCGTGAAAGCCATCCCCATTATAGACTAGACCTGGGATGAGAGAATGAAGATCATGAAGAATCCCGCTATGGTACTCCCGCCAGTAACACCTCGTTTGGACAAAAAAAACAAAGCCACAGATGATTCCTCTGCTTGCCCTAGCCGTCATCCCAAACCTGGCTCCGTCACCTCACAAGCAGTGCAAAGGCGCTGAAAAAAAACATCTGCTCCCATCTCTCCACCACCAGACAAGGAAAGCAGATCCTTGGACAACATAGAGAAAAGATTCTTTCTTATGTCTGCCATCACCTTTCGAGTAGCCAGCTCACTAGGGATTCTGGGGTGCATTGACCACCAGATGTGGTCAGATGTCATCAGTTGCTCGATTTGATCCCTGAAGAAAGGAAGGAGGAAGCAAAAAAGATCTCAAAAGAAGGCGAACATACTTCTGCAGAAATTATAGATTGTGCTCTCAATTTCACCTTCACAGTTTTCCCTCATTTGGCTGGTGCAGAGTTCTAGATATGCCGAGGATGGCTCAAGGCTGCCTGTTTAGACCAGAGGTCCAATCAAAGAACCTGGACATGACCTGTGACGGTGAAACTTAGTTTGGAAAACATATTGATGATGCCTTACTAGCTATAAAGACAGACACTGACACCGCTTGGTCTCTTGGCTCTCTCCAGTTCAAGAAATTGCCCTTTTGGGGGGCTAGAGGGAGAGGTTTCTCTACCTACAGAGGGGGCAATCAACGACCTGAGCATTACCAACCTCTCTCAATATAGGCCCGCCTACCATCAGTCCTACTGCCAACCACCCTCCGCAGCCTATAACAAGCAAGGCGCAGGTCGAAAGCAACCCCCCCAGTGTCGTGATACAGCCCATAAACAGTGATCTTGACGAGGTACTGGCTACATCTGCTTCTTCCACCCATGTGGGGGTGAATATCTCCAACTGCCTAACCCCATTGGAAGGAGATAATATCAGACAAATGGGTTTTGGACTTGATCAACTACGAACATACCCTAGAGTTTTTGCAGAAACCACAGAACAATCCTACAAAAGGAGAACACCAACCTCGTCTTCACTTACTAAGGGAAGAAGCCCTAATAATACTGGCCAAGGGTGCAACAGAAAAGGATCCTTCTCATCAAAAAGGCGTGGGATTCTACTGGAATTTTTTGACTTGTAAGAAAGAAGGCAGGGTGATGGAGACCCAACCTAGACCTCCGAAAACTGTACAAGTTTCTGTGCAAACAATCTTTTCATATGATTACTCTATCCAACATCCTCCACCTGTTAAACAGAAGAGTTTACATGGCATCCTTCGATTTATAAGATGCATACTTCCACATTCCCATAAATCCCAATCATCGCAGGTATCTCCATTTCATTATAGCTGGTACCCATTAGCAATTCAAGGTCCTTCTTTTTGGCCTCGAGTCTGCTTCTCAAATTTTCACGAAATGTCTCGCCCCGCTGGTAGCCACTCTCCGCAAGCAGCGTTATCAGGTGTTCCCCTTACCAGACCACTGGCTGCTAAAAACCTCAACAGAGCAGCAAGTTTCCAAAGCTACAAAAGCCTGCCTATCACTGTTTCACTGGCTAGGCCTCACTGCAAACTACTCCGAATACTCCAGCATTCCAAGTCAAATGATAATGTTTTTGGGTTCCAGCCTCGATACAATCATAAACCAGACCTATCTATTGCAACACAGGCAACAAAGGTTGTCAAGCCTGGCTCTACAGATCTCTTTAAAAATGTCTGTTTCAGTACAGCTGTTCAAGTTGCTCCTGATCATGATCTCTTCCTCAATAAATCTAGCCTTGCTGGCATGAATAAAAATGAGCCCATTGCAAGAAGAGCCCAAGATACAATGGATCCAATAAAAAGGCTCCTTCAAAGATTGGATCAACATTACCCCAAGGATGAGGGAGACATTAGGATGGTGGTCTCACATAAATCATCTCTCACAAGGCCTCACATTCCTGACTTCAGTACCAGCGTCTGTCACAATGACTAATGTCTCTTTGGAAAGCTGGGGTGGCCTTTTGCAGGATCTGCAAATCCAGGGAAATGGTCCACACTTCAAAAATCAATGCACCTCAATTGCCTGGAACTGAAAGTGATATCTCTCACTCTGCAAGCTTTTCTGGCACAAATAGCACAAGCCTCTGCTGGTCCATACAGACAAAATGACTAGCATGTATTACATCAGCAGCAAGGAAAGAACCTGGTCTCGATCTCTCTCAAGAGGCTCAAGACCTTTGGAACTGACAGAGTCCACATCTGCCTACCCAAAATTCAAACTCTCTTGACGATAAACAATAGCCAGATCTTGCACCCAGAATCAGCCTCTCTCCAATTACATGCGTGGCTCCTGAATTAAATGAATTCCGAGATGTAAATCTCTCTCACGACTGTAAAGACATTCTGGCCAAAGCAAGAGCAGAATCAACAAACAGGTTGAATGGAAAAGATTCTGTTTATTGTGTTCGCAGTCTAACTTTCATCCCTTGGAAGCATCACCTGAGCAGATTCTACCGTACCTACTCTCACTAGCCAGATCAGGATTGGTATACGCATCTCTAAAAGTTTACTTACCTGTAATTTCTAGATACATATGTTCCACTCATTCTGTCTCTCTATGTTCAACTGGAATAGTCAAACAATTCATTCATGAAGGGATTGTTCAGAGAATTCCCTTCAATAAGGTCTCCACCTCCAGAATTGCATCTCAGTGTGGTTCTCTGGCAGCTCATGAAGTCTCCATTAGAGCCCATGCGCGAGGCAGATCTGAAATAACTCTACGCAACGTTCTGCCCAAGGGGTGAGGAGGCACAAATAGGAGGCTCTCCAAGTGGTCCTATCGGGAACCTCACTTGGTCTTAGTGCAGCGATTAAACAAAAACTACGTGAGGAGCAGAGTGTGTTTGGCGGTGGCATGCATGCTCGTGCCCCCCAAAGCCCACAGGATAGTCCAGGGCAGGCATAAGGGGTGTGGCGGCGTAAAGAGTGGATAAGCTGAGCCCTTGCTTGCCGTCTGCCGACAACAAAAATACCTCAAAGCAACCCAGCTTCTTGGTTGGCTGGTTGGCAAGCATGAGATCGCGCAAGGAAAGAGGGCTGGCCACCACGTCAGTCAGCAGAAAGAAAGGAAGCCGGCAGAGGGCCGACACTTCCAGCAGGCCAACGCTACGGAGGGGTGAGGGTCCCCTAGTGGAGTGGCACAGGACTTGGTGGTCCGAGTAATAACAGGTGCAGGAATAGTCAGTTTAGAAAGGGAAATGGTAAGGGTGAAGTACCGTAGACATAGACTGTAGATTTACACAAAATGTACCTTTCTAAAGGGTGTTGGATCAGTGATATTCTCTAATAATGACAAAGCTATGGGCTCCCATCACCTGTGCAACCTGAAGTGATAATCCTAATGCCAGATGGTAACTCCAGCGGGCACCGGCCCCAACTTCTAACTGTTCCTCAGAATTTATGGTGATCTGTGACACAGAAGACACAAAAGAGGCTGCCGACAGGATTGAGCACCTCCCACCTCATTCACTCTGGAATGCTGCAGGAGTAACTTCACTGCCCTAGGTTGCTGAACCCCCCACGGCACAGCCCTTTCCAAATGCACAGAAGGGCACAGAGGGGTGGGTCTCTTCATCACATAGTCATAGCTTCTCCTGTGAATTCTATCAAGATCCATTGAGGGGACAACCTCTTTGCAGAGTCCATTGATTGAGCCAACAGTGTAAAGGGGAGGCTGCACCTCCCACCATCTCCGACGTCGGAAGCCCCGGCCTCAGTCAAGTCACCTCCTTAGTTAGCAAGCTTGTACGAAGAAGCAGAAGGGAAGATCTTTATGATAATGACAGTTTCATTTCTTGCCTAACAAATGTGTTAGAGGAACTCACTGCAAAATATCTACAAAATTCTTCCATCGACATCTTGAGGGCCCTGCCTAAAGCAGAAGCAGGAAACACCTCAGACTCAAAAAAACAAAAAAAAAAAGAATAGGATCAGCACCCTGACACCATCTGGCCATCCCTTTTAAACACATGCAGCTTTTGGTGAACACCCTTTAGTACCAGGCTGACAAGATGGACATTCAGCTATCTATCCTCGACTTCTTAGTCACCTTAATTGTGGGTATAGACGGCAAGCTTTCTGAACTAAAACACCTGATACAGTGAGCTTAAACTGACTCCCAGCAATCGCAAGCTGTCTGCTCTTGCGCTTGTGGCCAGGTGCTGAATAAACTAACCGTGTTGCCAACAATGATGTGTTATTTACAAGCAGAACTTAGACCACATGCTACGGAAGGGCCATTATTTTTCCTGAATGCTGTTCATCTCATCGTCAACCACATGTGGGCTCAACTACTGATTGCCTGGAGGCTCAAAGGTTATACTGTAGCTCCCTCACACTCCAAGCCAAAGGTGAAAGGAATGAGCACTCCAGCAGAAGCTCCCAGAACCAACCAATGGACTCTGAGGGAGGTGCCCACACGAGAACAAAAAGCAATCAGGACCCAAATCGGGGAGGTGAATCAAGGGCACACAAGAATGGAACAAAGCTTGGTCGCGCCATAAGCAGGAAAGGAAAGGCAGAAAGGGCAAAAACGTTATTAGTGAGTACTTCCAACCTGATTCCATAAGCTGTCCAGTTGTCATGGAGCCGCTGGAATTCAACAAACCAGCCACTTTCATTGAGCTTGCGGGAGCAGAGGCAGGCCAAAGAAAAGCCATCCCCATGGGGTGAGGGATTGGTCTACCACACAAGGAAGGCTGCTGTAACATCAGAACAAGGCTCCTCACAAGTATCTGGGATGGGTGCTGCATTGCCAGAATAAGGTTCCCTACAAGCTGAGACTCCAACCCAGGCCGGGGAAGGAGAAGCTTCAAGCTTCACAGCTGGTTCCTTGCAACCTGGCTGTCTATCCAGCAGCAGGAAGGGCCACATGAATCAGCTCTATATGTCGCCCTCACTCCTCCCCAATCTCGTGAACAGAGAACCCAGTATGAGTGTGGGTAAGTTCTTTCAGCAGGAACAACATATCACTGAACTCACTTAGAATGCCCACCCTGACACTCACATCCTGCTCTTACTACCAGAATACAAATTGCAAGGAAACCAGGATATTTTAAACAGAGGGAACATCCTATGCTTTCAAATGATAACCTGGGACCTGAACCACTTGAAATCCTCGGACTTGGTGGCAATCGAATTTATACAATCTGGTAAATCCCTAGGGAACAAGGCAACTAAGGCTACATCGGCTTCAGCTGAACTAGCCGGGAAGATCTTGGAAGAACAGGCTTAGTTTAAAAATTGGGGATAAGACAGTGACTCCATACCATACCCAGGACTACCCACAACCATTACTTGCCACAAAGCAGCATAGCCACAGCTCTAACACCCATAAGATACCTATTCAGTCTTCTAGGGGAGACAGAGCTCCTTACCGGTAGAAAGAACAAAGCATAATTTTAACCTGGCTCAAACACACCTACATTGGCTTCACAAGACTAGAACTGGATATCTTGCACAATGAATGGAGTAACCAATAACGCATGACAAGGCTTGCCTGCCTCGACGAAACCAAAGACTAAGATAAGTTCTCTTGCTTTGGAAAAATGGGCACACCTGCGAAGCCCCATACGTATCTGATCCTGGAACATTAATGGGATAGGAAATAAAACATCAGACACACAAGTCCTACTTTTTCTACAAACATTCAACACCATCCTTCTCCAGGAAACCTGCCTGGAGCAGACATTTCATATGGAGGGCTTCACTGAACACCATGTCTTGGCCCGCAAAGAAGCCAGATTTGGCCCCTCGCAGGGTGGCATGTCAATTTACACCTCCATAACAAGCATTAGTGAAGTTAAGGAATTAGAAGTGAAGTCGGCAGAAGACATTGAGATGAAAGCAGTTAGAGCATCAATGCGATGCCATGGGAAAGACTTAAGGGTAGTGATTGTAAATGTTTACCTGCACCCTAAAGGCAGACTAAAGGGTTCCATGCTGCTGATGAGTGAAATCAAACAGTTGATGGGTGAAGGACAAGACCCTAATTTTATCCTCTCAAGTGACTTCAAATCTGCATCTTCTGGGTACAACAGCTAACGAATTCATAGCGGTCCAGTCATGGTGATGGGAAATTCCACAAGGGAAGAACACAATGGGCAAACTAACCGAAACAAGCAAGCATCTGTTGAAGCAACTGGAGTTTCCTGGACTCCGGGCCCTAAATGGGCACTTGATGAATGACGATCCCACCCACCGTCCCCACCCCCCTCCCTGCAGCAACATTTCACTTCACAAGGGCCACTTCAACTGTAGATTACACCTTCACTAGGTTAGCATTGTTTCACAAAAGCCTTTTGTATTAGATGGCTGTTGTGGAATCCAGAGACAGTCTCCCACAGATTTAAGGCCTGTAACTCTCTGCAGTTCGACTGAAGTTCAACACTCAGCATAAATCATTAACAAAAGAAGCATCTAATACAAAGTCTTGTCCATAGACACCCTCCTGGCGTCTGCAGAGAACACTCCACAAGGGCAGCATGCAATGATCTTAATAGTTAGCTGCATGGGAGGCTTCCACCAAGAAAATGGAAAACATTTGCCACAATGGTGAAAGGGCACAGCATGCAACAGGAACAAAGGAGCCACTTCACTCTCTTCCAACAAAAACAAGTAAAATTATTCAAGAGATTTATAAACGAAACCATCAAGAAATTGCTCTGGCACCCAAGTGATCTCGACCTGCAACAAGAACTTAGGCAGAAAAAGGCCGCACTAAAAAAGCTGATCTGGACATATAAAAGAGAACGAGAAGAAACACTTTGGGCACAGCTTTTTTGCGACATTAAAGGGAATGACAAAACACAGTTCTGGTGGAAGGTAAACTTGTTACAATGCCCAAGTCATTTGGGGTTAATTCACACCTGACTGATGCCTCTTGGGCAAAGGTTTTGCAGGAGCACTTCAGTTCCAACGAGGAGAGGCACAGCTTCATAGGGGTGGAAGGGGCCAACCAACCAGGCTTTACCTACAGTACACCAGAGCGTGATGAGGAAAGACTAGCTGTTGACTGGAAGGCACGACAAGCTCACTCCTCGGTCACTGTTCTAGTAACAAGACATCTAATCCAGAAGCATATTTGTAAGAGGTAGATGGGAGGGGGGCCCTGGGCCCTAACAGGATACCTCCAGTGCGCTTCAAGTTGGATGCCAACTACTGGTCAGACAAGCTGGTGCTGTTATATCTGCAGATTGCAGAATACACCATCATCCCAGCATCATGGAGAGGGTCCATTATCTTCCCGATTTACAAGCAAACAATTAAAGGTTTGTGGCGCTGATCGATAATGAGGCTAAATACTTTGCCAGCAGATTCTGGAGGAGCTAACAGCCTGGGTCTTGGCCACTATCATCATCCTGATAAACCGGACAGGCTTTGGCAATGGGTGGGAACCATAACTAACATAATTGTCCTGTTCCTGGTGATTAATGGAGCCGTTGGCGTTAAGTCTGCTCCTCCATCCCTTCTTCATCTCTTTTCAGGCCTCTTTCACCTACATTGGTTGCGGCATGTTATGGAGGAAACTGGTGACACGGAAAATTCCACCGACTCTCCTGAGTCTCCTAATCACACTACATGCAGACACCCGGGAGCAAGTTAAGCTGAGGTTGGTGACGCATCTCTCAAGAGTCATACCAACTACCAAAGGTTTGAATCAGGGTTGTGAACTCGCTTCTGTGCTATTCAGTCTTTTTCTTGCTGGTCTAACGGATAGCCTGGATCTCTCCAACTCTCATGCTCCCAAGCTGGGCAACCTAGCCGTTTCAAATCTCCTTTATGCAGATGACCTGGTGTTAATAAGCCGGACCCCAGTGGGGCTGCAGAATCTTCTCATTGTCACTCATGCTTATTCGATTGTAAATGGCTTAAAAAATTAATTTTGATAAAACAAAAGCCATGGCCGTAAATAGCCTGAAAAGGAAGATCTCAAGCTGGTGTATCACCACCCAACCCCTTGAGACGGTGTCTTGCTATAAATATTTGGGTTTCATCATTGACAACAAAGGAACTTTCAAATCACAGTGCGACGCCTTGAAGAGAAAAGGCACTGCTCTTGCACTGGCTTTAAAGAGCTTAAAAAGGAAAGTGTCTGGCCCGAATTTAGCCCCACTGCGAGTAATTCAGGCAAAACTGATCCCAATAATAACTTAAAGCAGTGAGAGTCTATGAGAAAGGTTTACTCCAGTGCTTGACGGGGTTGTCTCCAGGGCCTATAGAATAATATTTTGCCTCCCCAAATTTTTCTCTCCTGCCAGGTTAAGGCTGGAGTTTAGTCTCGAAAGGCAGTCCCTCGCCGGAAGCGGCACGTATACTAGTTGCTGGTTTAAAATGAAGAATGCTTGCTCCAATTCACTACATTTTTATCTGTGGTCGGAGCTGCAACCAGAAGTGGCTCCCTCACTCAAACCTACCTCAAGGACTCCCTTGTACAACTTGGTCTACATGGCCTTTGGACAACATCAGCTACATTCATTAGCTTTAAAAAGGCAGTAAAGAAAACCATCAATCATGTGTCACTGATGAAGGATAAGGCCGCAATTGCCAAAATAGCCCTTGGCCGGGTCGTGCTGCAAGCCTATTGTCAAGATGAACCACAACCTTATCTCTACACAGGCTTCTCCAACCTACTAAAGGAAAATGTTTTGAGATATCGACTGGGCATTTTACCTGCATGTTTACATCTACATCCCTGGGAGCGCAAACAGTCTGCAACAGACTGCCAGCTGTCCAGGAAGGGCAAAGAAGATCTAGTTCATATGATATGCATCCGCAAAGAGCTAATAGTAGAGAGAAAAGCAGTGTTACAGGTACTCTTCAACCAAAGATGACTTTGGACCTGCTGGCAACGGTTCTGTCTTGTTTCACACCCATGGACACTCAATTAAATGGCGGTTTTGTGAGATTTCTTATCAAGGTCTAAAAGAAGCTGACAACACTGCAAGACAGCGATCAACAAGGGCTCCTAATGAAGGGGCGCACAGTTGGTTACTCCAGTGGGTAACAAGGATCATTTGAACGTCTCCCTTGGATTAACAATTACACATAAACTCTGCCTTTGATTGCTTTAGCTCCAAGAGCCCCCACTTGCACATTTACAGGTTAATTGGACACACTGTTCCTCACAGTTGTTTGCACTCGCCACTTTGTTTACCTAGTCAGACCAGCCTCTACGGTGTCAAGTTCTCAGCAGCCTAGGGAAGGTGAAGGATCATGCAATAAAGTACTTCTGGCCTAGGTTATACACAGTGGCCTCTGCAATTCAGCGATGGTTAGCTTTACAGGACACACCCACTCACTGAGTATTGCACTTTACAATTTGAGCTGTATGCTTGGGTAGGGCGCCACTTTAGCTTTTAAACAAAAGATTATTGATTATATTGACTACTGGTTTTAGCTAAATAATGAGCCTATTTGTGCTACCAATTAACATGTTAAACATTCTCAAGGGATAGAACTTAGCTCTGGAGATTTTACCAGCTCTTTAGGATTAGTGGTGCCGTTTATCATGAACAGCAATGCTGCAAGCTAACGTCTGCTTGTCTAAATGCGTATTACGTACTTTACCTTGTTAAGGCTGTCTGCTCAAAACGCACCATGCACTTTGACTGCCTTCTACATTATTGTGGCTTTTATCCTGCTTGGTCTGAAGCATTTTAATCAGTGTTTCAGATAAGTTTGTTTACATTTCTTTTCGTCTTATACTGGGGCTTTTTTAAAGTGATGTTATTCATGTACGGTTTTAATTAACTAAAGCATGAAATAAATAAACTAAACAGTCTGCCAATCTCCACTGTACTACAATGACTCATTCTCAGACCAATCACAACAGCTCACTGTTCTGTCTTAGTTCCCTTGTTTGCCATAATTGTGAGCACTTACTTTGTGCTGTATCAGTAACTGGACCTTACTATTTACAACAAGTGGATAAACTCTGCAAAGTCTTATCAAAGTCAAAATGTGATAGGTAATTTATGCATGCAAGTTTGGCTTACTGATACAAAAGGTTTGTTTGAACAACCTTAAACTCAAATCTGGGTAACTATGAGTTTGAGCAGCAAGGCTTGCACAAAGGGACTTAGGGGGTTATTCTAACTTTGGAGGAGGTGTTAATCCGTCCCAAAAGTGACGGAAAAGTGACGGATTTACCACCAGCCGTATTACGAGTCCATTATATCCTATGGAACTCGTAATACGGCTGTTGGTATATCCGTCACTTTACCGTCACTTTTGGGACGGATTAACACTCCTCCAAAGTTAGAATAACCCCCTTAGTGTGTAAGGCATGTACCAGTACCAAACAACGAAGTAAAAAAGCCACATGACATGGAATAAACACAACATCAATTTATGGAAATAAATTATATTTTAATACATGTTTATAGTCCAAGGTGAGCAGAATCCACCTGAGGGTCCAAGAGATGCAGATCTTTAAAGATAAATCACTTTTTAATTCAACCACAAACGTGGATTGGTCGATTTAACGTTTACAAACTTTATAAAAGTTAGTTTGACTACTCCTGCCTGGCATCAGTGACCACATCTGACAGGGAGATGCTCTTGGGGGGCAGTGTGGTAGATTTGAACAGTCACCTGGCTACCAGAGCTCTCTAGTCCGGTTCAAACCTTACAGCACACCACCATAGACTTCAATGGTGTGGTCCTCATGCTGAGGATACAGGAGTTGAAGATGCTCAAGCATGCTCCAGGTGCTGTGCAGTTGACAGGGTGCCTTTGCTGTTATTCCTCTGTCCACATGTCAGATGGGGTGACTTTGGCCACAGAGGTTGGAGTCCCTCAAAGTTCTCTTTGAGCCAGTGGAAAGCCAGCTGCAGCTGGGCTACTGGTCTCTATACACATTGGGCCCGTCGGTATCCTTTAGTCCTTTAGTGGAGGCTGGTGTCCATCTTGGGTGGGCTATCTGGATTCAAATGACACCCTTGGGTCTGGCTGACTTCTGTGCAACTTTTAGCTCTTGAGGATCGGTCTCTTGGGGCACCCAGCAGCAGTCAGTGGTGATTACTCTGAAGTGCCAACTGACTTGCCGGTTAAGACTAGTACAGCTTTTTTTCTCTCGGGCTGGTTCCTGATCGGTACTCCAACTCACCCTTGGAGTCACTGCTTTAGTCTGAGGCATGACTTTTTCCTGAGCCAGGCGCCGCAGACATAGCCCTTTCTTCACTAGCCTAGTGTGCAGCAGGTTCAGTCCAACAGATGATGCAGCCTCCCTTAGTCCTATTGACCCCTGGAATGAACAGTCTTTCTTGGTCTTTGTTCCAGTTCTGAAGTAATCTGATGTTCTGATGGATACACCTACCTGTGGATTCCTCACCAAAAGAATTCTCCCCTCGCGCCAGCCTCGACGGAAATTTCTTCTAGCTCTGCACGTCGACGTCACAATCGCCCGACTCCACGCAACGCCGTATGACGTCATCCAGGCAATAAGAAGCCCTCGCCGACGTGCAGACGTCAGTTCCCTTTTTTCCGTGCCCGAATAACGGTTAATTCTTCGAGGCTCACAGGGAGCTACTGTTTCCAACGGACGGTTACGATGTCGCAGCCTAGAAAATCCGGCTTTAAACCTTGTAGCCAGTGCGTGAGTCTAATGTCTGTTACCGACCCCCACGAAAACTGCCTCTGGTGCCCTAGTTCCGACCATGAGGTCGAGGCATGCGGTTCGTGTCAACGCATGAACCCTAAGGCATTAAAAGAAAGGGAGGCGAAATTGTTCTTGGCCCGGTCCAAAAAGAAGAAGGAGAGGCGATATAGGAGGGAGTCTTCGTCGAGATCCTCCAGGTCTCGCCACCATCATAGTGGCTCTCGGCGCCGTCATGGATCTCGGCGCCGATCGAGCAAGGGACGGTCCAGATCTAGATCGGCTTCTCCGTCGGCTCGGCGTCGGCCGACGTGGGAGATAAGCCCGACCGTCACGCCTCCGGCGACCCCGACGTCACCCGGGTCGGTCTTTGAGGTCGAGCCTTCCCAGAGGCCTGAAGGTTCTCCTGGCCAGGAGTTACCTGGACCCTCTTCAGCAGCTTTGCCGGCGCCGGTGCAGCAGCAACAGTTACCTGGCTTTCCCGACTCCGGGGTTGGATCCTGCAGCGTTTTTGAATGCTATGTATAACATCTTTGCTTCCATGACGCCAGGTGGAAGTCATGCAGGTCCGTCTGGCCCTTTGGCCTATGATTTGGGTGTTCCGACGTCTTACAGGTCGGCGCCGTTCACACCGTTTATGTCTGCTGCATCTGAAGCGGCGCCAATGCCTACGACGTCGCTCAGGTTGGCTACACCAGTTACGGCGCCGTCGGATTCACCTCGGATTCGATCGACGTCCAAGAACACTTTGGAGCCGGAGCCTCTGGCTTCGGACGAATCCGAGGTTCGGCGCCGACGAAGATCTTTGGCGTCGGCCGACGCCTTGTCGACTCCAGGCTTGGAGTCAAGACTTAGGTCAAGACGTCTGGCCCTTCGTCTCTTGGAGGAGGAGGAGTACGCGAGGCAACACCTGGAGGACGGAGAAGTTGTAGAGCCCTCAGGTGACTTCCAGGGACTGGACTCAGCTAGTGGCCTTGACACTACCCCGGAATGGGATCTGGCTTCCCCTGGAGAGGTCACGGAGGAAGCAGCTTCTTTCCATAAAGTCATCCGTAAGGCTGCAGACTTTTTGGATATTCCCCTTCCTGCCGCGGAGGTCAAGAGAAATTTATTGACAGAAGTCCTCCATCCGACGTCTGCTTCTGCTGAGCCTCTTCTACCATTCAATGAGGCTCTGCTGGACCCTATTAAGGACATCTGGCTGAAACCTGTATCCACCGCTGCAGTCAACAGAGCGGTGGCTCAGCGGTACAGGACGGCGCCTGGGGATCCGGCGTTTCTTTCCAGGCAACCAACTCCGGAGAGCCTAGTGGTCCAAACTTCATGTTCCTCAAGATAGTCTCCTGGCTCGTTTCCTGGGGCCCCTGCGGACAGAGAGTCAAAAAAGATGGACCATACTGCTAAAAAGACATTTTCATCTTGCAGTATGGCCCTAAAATCATCCAATGCCACATGCATACTGGGGTGTTACATCCATGCCCTTATGGAAGAGGCGAAGGGCCATCCTAATTTGTCCCAGGAGATGCTGCAACTATTAGCGGATGCTCAGGCGGCTGCGACGCAAGTGATCCAGTCTGGATTGGACACTTTGGATTCGGTGGCTAGGGCTATGGGCACGACCATAGTCTCTAGGAGGCAGTCTTGGCTTCGATCATCAGGCTTCTCGACGGACGTGCAGGCCACACTCCTTGATCTTCCGTTTGATGGGGAAAAGGTCTACGGCTCTAAGGCTGACTCAGCATTGGAACGTTTTAAAGAGAGCAGAGCGACAGCTAGGTCTTTGGGACTCCAGTCGTCGGCCTCATCCACCTTTAGAGGCTTTTGGAGATTTAAGGGATTTGGACGTGGTTCCATTCGAGGAAGATTGCAAGGACCACAACAATCTGCTTCTACCCTGCCTTACAGATCCTTCAGGGGCAGGGGCAGAGTCGGTACGAGAGGAGCCACCTTGCAGCACTCTGCCTCTTCCTCGGGAGGGGTGCAGCAAGGAAAGCAGCCGTAGTCCTCCACCATTCCCTGTCCATTTGTCTCCGGTAGGGGGGAGACTTGCCTTTTTTCTTCCAATGTGGGAGGTCATAACATCGGACTCCTGGGTCATCGACATTGTGAAGAGGGGGTACGCTCTTCCCTTTCGGGAATTCCCTCCGACCTTCCCTCCCCGCCCTTCCTTCTGTTGGGAAGACCATCTTCTCCTGTTACAGCAGGAGGTATTATCCCTATTACAAAAAGGTGCAATAGAGTTGGTTCCCGAGCAAGAGAGGGGTCAGGGGTGCTATTCAAGATACTTTCTGATTCCCAAAAAGGATGGTCGGCTGAGACCGATTTTGGACTTGAGGATTTTGAATTGGTTCCTCAAACAGGAAAAGTTCAAAATGCTGACCCTCTCACAGGTTCTTTTGGCGTTGAACGAAGGAGACTGGATGGTTTCGGTCGATTTGCAGGACCCGTATTTTCATATTCCGATCCACAAATCGCACAGGAAGTATCTCCGGTTTGTAGTGGGATCGCAGCATTATCAGTTTGCGGTCCTTCCCTTTGGTCTTACTTCAGCACCTCGAGTTTTCACAAAGGTGATGGCGGTGGTAGCAGCAGAGCTCAGAAGGAGGGGGGATAGCTGTGTTTCCTTATCTGGACGATTGGTTAATCAAGGCCAAAACTCCGGAGCTCGTGCGGTGCCATCTCCAGTCGACCACTCAATTGTTGTACGACCTGGGTTTTTCAGTCAATGTACCCAAATCTCACCTGGAGCCCTCTCAACGCCTCCTCTTCATAGGGGCAGTATTGGACACAACATTGAATCGGGCCTTTCCTCCGCCCCAGCGGGTTCAGGACATACAGGCTTTGATTCCAATGTTTCGAAATGGAGCGGTAGTTCCAATCCTCAAGGTTCTTCGTCTGCTCGGTCTGTTTGCTTCTTGCATACTGTTGGTCACTCATGCACGCTGGCACATGAGGGCTCTCCAGTGGTGCGTCCGCAGGCAGTGGTTTCAACACAAAGGGGATCTCGAAGATTCGATAAAGATCTCCAGAGACACTGCGGAGGATCTTCGATGGTGGGCAGCGGTCGACAACCTGTCTCAAGGAAGGGCGTTCTCGCTGCCTCCTCCAGTGGCCACGGTGGTAACGGATGCTTCCACTCTAGGGTGGGGAGCTCATCTGGGGGACCTGGAGATCAAAGGCCTTTGGTCTCCAGGGGAACAGAAGTTGCATATCAATCTGTTAGAGTTGCGGGCAGTACGTCTGGCACTCAAGGCCTTCCTCCCTTCCATTCGCGGTCAATCAGTCCAAGTTCTAACGGACAATATGACAGCGATGTGGTATATAAACAAACAGGGAGGAGTGGGGTCGTATCTTCTCTGCAGAGAAGCTCTTCGTCTCTGGTCTTGGCTTCAAGACCACAAGATCTGCTGGATTGCACATCACTTGGCCGGAGTCCTGAATGTGCGTGCAGACATTCTCAGTCGACGCAGCTCGGTCGATCACGAGTGGCGTCTTCATCCAGATCTAGTTCTGGGTATCTTCAGGATGTGGGGATATCCGCAAATAGATCTGTTTGCCAATCAAGAGAATGCGCAGTGCCCGCTATTTTGCAGCCTCCAGTATCCGGTGCAAGGAGCTTTGGGGGATGCGTTTCAGATGACCTGGAAGGGTCAGTTGCTTTACGCGTTTCCCCCCATACCCTTGATTCCTCGAGTCCGCAGGAAGATCTGCCAAGACCGAGCCCAAGTCATTCTAATAGCTCCGGATTGGCCGAGAAGGGCGTGGTATTCGGACCTACTCCAACTCTCTCAGTGGCCTCCGCTCCGTCTCCCTTGCAGGGTGGACCTCCTCTCGCAGGGGCAGATTCTACACCCCCACCTCCAGAGCCTGAATCTTCATGCCTGGAGATTGAACGGGGTAATCGGAGTTCCTTTTCTCTCCATCCAGATGTGGTGGAAGTTATTTTAGCGGCCAGGCAACACTCCACCAAGTCAATCTATGCAAATCGTTGGGCTAAGTTTACAAGCTGGTGTGGAGAGAATAGTTTAGATCCTTTAAAAGCTGGTTTATCTGACATTTTGTCATTTGTGCTCATCTAGCACAGAAAGGTTTTTCAATTGCCACTGTTAAGGGTTATCTGTCTGCACTATCTGCTTTTCTGTGCCTTCCTGATCAACCATCCTTCTTTAAATCACCAATTGTTTTAAAGTTTCTAAAAGGACTCAATAATAATTATCCGCCCACGCCATTCGTTATGCCTCAGTGGGACCATAACTTAGTTTTAACTTTTCTTATGGGGGCCCGTTTGAACCTATGCACTCTTGTTCTTTACGGTTCCTAGTATTTAAAACTGTTTTCCTGGTGGCTATAACATCTGCCAGAAGGGTTAGCGAGCTTCAGGCTCTTACTGTGGAAACCCCATACCTTTCTTTCTTTAAGGACAAAGTGGTGTTGAGGACCAAGGCGGCTTTCCTACCGAAGGTTGTTACACCCTTTCACCTGGGGCAGTCAATTACTCTCTCTTCCTTTTACCCTCCACCTCACCCATCCAAGGAGGGAGAGAGGCTCCACCGGCTGGATCCGCGAAGAGCACTGAGCTTCTACGTCGCCAGGACGAAAGAGTTCAGACAGGATAAAAAGCTCTTTGTTGGATACGTGGGGAAGAGGAAAGGTAGAGCGGTCCACAAGAGAACGCTATCCAGGTAGGTCATTCTATGTGTTAAGATCTGCTATTCTTTGGCGAAGAGAGATCCACCTGTGGGGCTTCGTGCCCATTCCACCAGGGCCAAAGCAGCTTTGTCTGCTTTGGTTAGAGGTGTTCCTGTGGCTGACATCTGCAGGGCAGCGACCTGGTCATCCCTCCATACTTTTGCCAAACATTACTGTTTGGACTCTGAGGTCAGGAGGGATGGCCATTTTGCTCGCTTGGTGCTGCAAGATTTCTTGGTTTGACCATTTGGGCACCCGCCACCGGAGGTTATACTGCTTGGGGACTCTATTCTTTTGGTGAGGAATCCACAGGTAGGTGTATCCATCAGAAGAATAAGTTACTTACCTTCGGTAACACTTTTTCTGGTGGATACAGTAACTACCTGTGGATTCCTCACGGTCCCACCCACCTCCCCGTTGCCTGACTGGTCAAACCAGGATTTCTTTGGGTGCGCATCCTTGGACTTGTGTATAAATGTATATAGCTGTTTCATGCATATAGTTGTGTTCGTGGTTTATACTTTTCCTTTACAAATTAAGGTAGTGAAAAGGATATTTCGAACTGGAATTGTACATATATATATATTCATTTATTTTTGTATCAAATTGAAAGTTCATAATTGTGATTTATATTGAGTTTTATATTAAATGTTTTGTTTTCACCTATTCTGGATGAGTGTGTACTATTTAGGTTTAAACTGTTCGCCTCTATGGCACGTAAAAAATGGTGATAACTGACGTCTGCGAGGGCTTCTTATTGCCTGGATGACGTCATACGGCGTCGCGTGGAGTTGGGCGATTGTGACGTCATCGTCGACGTGCAGAGCTAGAAGAAATTTCCGTCGAGGCTGGCGCGAGGGGAGAATTCTTTTGGTGAGGAATCCACAGGTAGTTACTGTATCCACCAGAAAAAGCGTTACCAAAGGTAAGTAACTTATTCTTCAGGGTACCAAGAGAGACATACTTATCCCGGGAAAGTTCCCTGAGTGGTCAAGGCAGTCACTAGCCAATGGGCTATAAGGTCCCCTCCCTCATGGTGTGGTGCCTTTATGGCAATGTGTGGCATCTAACAATCCCATAGTGCACTAATCTGCCCACTCTCAAGATGTCTGCACCCATCCTTGGCTGCTAAGAGCTCAGTAGCCCAATCTAAGGGTGTGGCTCTCTGTGGGCTACATTCCATGGGAAAACCGGTTTGGGCACTGGTTCCCTCACTCTGTCCCTGTCACCAGCCTGTCTACCTGAACAAAGGGCAGCCCCTCAGGAGGGTCATTGCTATTTGCCCACCGAAGTAGGCTTCGCCTTTGAAGCTCGTCTTTTGGGCTAACACCCTAAGTGGCTTCTTTCGAAAGGGAGGTAACACCTTTCCGTGCAGCAGACTGTTATTGTTCCTAAGCCTGGGAGTCGTTCACACAACTCCCAATGCTGGCAGAATTCTGCCTGGTGACCAGTGACCATGTGAGGCCACTGGACAAACTGGGTCACAGAGTGGCAACTTTCTAAAAGTTGTATTCCTTTAATAGTGGCATTACATTAGACTTGGGCATTGTAAGGTTTAATGCCATAAATAATTTGATGCTACACATTACCCAGCTAGGTAGCCCCATTCAGAAGTTGGCCAGGCTGAGTGGGTCAGCCAGTAGCCCTGTGGTAGCCAATGGGACTACTAGCCTTTCCACATCAGAACATCGGGCTGAGTGTTACAAGTTGTTTTTCTTCGAAGAAGTCTTTTTCTGGAGTCACAGGAGCAAGAAAATGCCCTTTCGGGCACTCGCGGCCTACTCGGGCCTGTTCAGGCCTACCACGCCATACCCTGATGGATCGGACTCTATTCCGATTCTGTCCATGATACCACGCAAAATTCCCTTACACCGGTCGACACGTGGTATGTAATTTTTGTCTCTCTCCCGAACATCGAGAGGAAGATTGTGAAGCTTGTCGTTCGTTGCTGTCAAAAAAGACACTGCATGACTGGAGAGCAAGGATACTCGAGATGGTGTCGAAGCATACAGAGTCCACAGACACCTTAGAAAAAAGAGCAGGCACAGACGGCTGTTTCGATTCAGGACACCGACTCCGAAGTGGACTCGGATGGAGACAGACAACTGATCACTGCGGCTCAGCATGTGAGTACACCTTCCCCTACGCCCACTTCCAAGAGACCTATTAAGGACTTGGGTGCACCACTGCCAGACAGCCATGGTTCCACCCGGAAGAAAATTGTCGGCGACCGACATTCGGTTTTGGCGCTGAAAAAGACCAAATCACCACATCGACAGGCCACACCTGTTTCGATACCGGAGTCAAGCAAATATATTAAAAGCTCCACATCTGAGCCGAGCCGACGTCCACCCTCTTCGGAGTTGAAAATTCAACGTCCGTCTTCGGAGCCGAAATCACAGGCTGTATCTTCGGGACCGAAAAAATTAGCTACCACTTCGGAATAAAAAAAAAATCCTTTTATACAGAGGAGACAGGACTTTCGAGCTGATTAAAACAAGCTCAAAGACAATTGCTGAACAATCCTCTAAAGGAGTTAAAACATCAGCATATCATTCTGAAGACTCAGCCAATCCTTGAAATCATGGACAGCAAACAAAGAAGGATACATATCCATAAGGAGACTGGGAAAATCATTGCTTCACCTCCTCCACAAACCAAGAGAAAGCTGCCATTTCAAGAGACTCTAGACACTGCTCCACCACCAGCAAAGATATTTAAAAGGAAAGAGAAACCATCACCATTACAGATTTTTCCACCACATTCGCCATAACTTTCTTTCTCTCCATCATCTACTACCCCACCACCATTGCCTTCACCAACACATTCTCATACATATTCACATGGAGATACAATGGGCCCCTGGGACTTATATGACCCAGATCCTATACCACTAAATGACCCAGACCTCTATCCATCCAAACAGTCACCACCAGAGGATAGTACAGCTTGCACTCAGGTCATTTCTAGAGCAGCTGCATTCCATGGAGTTCAGATGCATGCTGAGCCTTTGGAAGAGGATTTTCTTTTTAACACATTGTCCTCCACTCACTCACGCTACCAGTGTTTACCAATGCTGCCTGGTATGCTTAGACATGTCAGTGACATATTTAAGGAACCTGTTAAGGCTAGGGTTTTAACCCAGAGAATAGACAAAAAATACAAGCCTGCATCACAGACCCAGTTTATATCACACAACAGGTAACACTAGACTCTGTTGTAGTCAGTGTTGCAAGGAAAAGGGCCAATAGCCAATCTTCAGGGGATACCCCTCCCCCTGACAAGGAAAGCAGAAAGTTTGATGCAGCTGGTAAAAGGATTGCTACACAAGCCGCTAACCAATGGCGTATTGTCAATTCCCAAGCCCTGTTAGCAATGTATGACAGGGCACACTGGGATGAAATGCAAGAATTCTTGCAATATTTACTAAAAGAGAGCACAACAAATTGTTGAGGAGGGACAAGCAACCACCAATAATCAAATCAGATCTGCTCTTGACGCAGCTGATATGACAGCTAGACGTATTAACACTATCATAACAATCTGTAGGCATGCATTGTTAAGATTTTCCGCATTTAAACCGGAAATCCAACAGGCATTGTTCAACATGCCCTTTGATAGAGAACATCTATTTGTACCTGGGGTTGACACCACTATTGAGAAACTCAGGAAGGACTCCGATTCTACAAAAGCCGTGGGAGCCCTGTACACTACACCTTACTGGGGTTCCTTTCGTAAACAGCAGTTTAGGGGAGGTTTCAAACCCCGGACTACAGCGGTTTCCACCTCAGTCTAAACAAACCCAGCAGTACTAGCAAAGAGGATAATTTAGAGGCTCTTACAGAGGTCAACACTTTAGAGCCAGAGGCAAATTTCAAACCTCAAAGTGTGTCGCCACTCCCCCAAAACAATGACTTCCTTAATATCCCACACATCTCCTGCGGGAGGCAGACTGCAACAATTCCACTTTCAATGGCAAAACATCACCACAGATCAGTGGGTGCTTTCAATTATCATCAATGGTTACTGCCTAGAACTCATTTCTACTCCTCCAAATATTCCCCTCGCTCTCTCAGACTGTCCCCAGAACACAACATTCTGTTACAGCAAGAAGTGCAATCTCTATTACTAAAAGAAGCAATAGAAACAGTCCCAAAATCGCAACAGGAATATATTCACTACATTTCCTCACACCAAAAAAGGATGGTACTCTCAGACCCATTCTGGATCTCAGACCTCTAAATCTATATATCCTGTCAGAACATTTTCACATTGTAACTCTGCAGGACATAATTCCCCTACTACAAAAACAAGATTACATGACTGCCTTAGATCTCAAAGATGCTTACTTTCAAATCCCCGTACATCCAGCCCATCGAAAATACTTAAGGTTCGTAATAGCAGGAAAACACTACCAATTCAAGGTTCTTCCCTTAGGCATAACAGCAGATCCAAGGGTTTTCACAAAATGCCTATCTTGTGGTAGCAGCTCATCTAAGACGACAACACATACATGTCTTTCCTTATATAGACGATTGGCTAATAAAATCAAGCAACATTATACAATGCCAGCAACACATTCAATACACAATAGAAACCCTACACACATTTGGGTTCTACAGTCAACTTTCAAAAATCTCATCTTCAACCAGCACAGGTTCAACCTTACCTAGGTGCTATTCTCAATACCTAAAAAGCCTTAGCCTATCCAAATGCACAAAGGATACAGGCTTTTTAAAACCGTATATCACAGATAATGCCCAATCAATGTAAAACTGTAGGCTTTATCATGAAACTATTGGGAATGATGGCATCAAGCATAGCAATAGTACTGCATGCAAGATTAAACATGAGAACGCTGCAACAGTTTCTCTCACAACAATGGTCTCAAGCACAGGGTCAAATGCAGGATCTAGTGTTGTTAGACCGCCAAACTCCCAAATCTCTTCAATGGTGGAATCACAACAATTTAATAAATGGCGGTCATTTCAGGACCCTGTGCCTCAGACCATAATAACAACTGATGCGTCAATGACAGGTTGGGTAGCTCACCTCAACAACTTAACCATACAAAGGGAATGGAATTCAATGCAGTTAACTTATTATATAAACCATTTAGAATTGTTAGCTGTGTTACTCACCCTAAAAGCCTTTCAACCTCTTCTCAGGCACAAAACAGTTTGATTAAAAACAGACAATATGACAACAATGTATTATCTGAAGAAACAAGGAGGAGCACATTCATCTCAACTGTCCCTTCTAGCCCAAACAATATGGAAATGGGCAATTTAAAATCACATTTACTTGCTAGCGGAATACATCCCAGGGATACACAACGAGCTAGCATACCTACTAAGCAGGACGCTGCAACAAATACACGAATGGGAAATTCACTCTGATACTTCAACAGAACTTTCATATGTGGGGAACACCAGACGTAGACCTCTTCGCAAGAAGCGAAAATGCAAAATACCCAAACTTCGCATACAGATACCCACACCCTCTGTCCAAGGGCAATGCTCTATGGATCAACTGGTGAGGGATATTTGCTTACGCATTTCCTCCTCTCCCTTTAATTCCATTTTTGGTCAACAAACTGCGTCATACCTCTCTCACCATGATACTCATAGCTCCCACGTGGGCATGACAACATTGGTACACACCACTCCTAGACCTGTCAGTAGTACCCCATTGCAAACTCCCAAACAGACCATGTATGTTAACACAGAAAAAGGGTCAAATCAGGCATCCCAATCCCAGTATTCTCAATTTAGCGATTTGGCTCCTGAATTTGGATATTTAAACCTTCCATTAGAATATATGGAAGTTGTAAAACAAGCACGCAAACCTCAACTAGACAATGCTATGCTAACAAGTGGAAACTTTTTGTTTACTACTGTCAGCCCAAAAATATAGACCCACTTAAAGCATCAATACAGGATATTGTATCTACCTGCTTCATTTACAAAAAGCAAATTTAGCTTTTTCCTCTATTAAAATTAATCTTACTGCTATATCAGCGTACTTACAAACCATACAACATACTTATTTCTTCAGAGTCCATGTCATAAAAGCCTTTATGGAAGGACTTAAGCGTATTATTCCACCAAGAACCCCACAAGTTCCTGCATGGAATCTCAATATTGTACTCACAAGATTAATGGGACCACCATTCGAGCCCATGCATTCATGTCATATTCAATTTCTCACTTGGAAAGTTGCTTTCTTAGTAGCAATTACTTCATTAAGAAGAGTTAGTGAAATACAAGCATTCACTCTGGAGGAACCATTTTTCCAAGTACACAAACATAAAGTAGTACTTAGGACAAATCCAACATTTTTGTCAAAAGTAGTTTCTCCTTTTCACATTAACCAATCAGTGGAATTGCCAGTCTTCTTCCCACAGCCAGACTCAACTGCTGAAAGAGATCTTCATACTTTTGACCTTTATTAGAACTCTAATGTACTATGTTGATAGAACAAAAGAGTTTAGGAAAACAAACAGCTTTTTGTAGCTTTTCAACAGCCACACAAAGGAAATCCTATCTCTAAGCAAGGATTAGCTAGATGGTTTTAAAGATGCATCCAAACATGTTACATTAAAGCAAAAAGACAACTTATAATAACCCCTAAAGCACATTTCACTAGGAAAAAAGGGGGCATCCTTGGTATTATTAGGGAACATACCAATGGCTGACATATGCAAGGCTGCCAAATGGTACACTCCACATACATTTACAAAGAATTACTGTGTGGATGTATTTTCAAAGCAACAGGCCAATGTTGGTCAAGCAGTACTTAAAACTTTATTTCAAACTACTTCAGCTCCTACAGGCTAGCCACTGCTGTTCTGGGAGGAGGACATGCCACGAACAGTTGTAGACTGGGTTAGTGACATTTTCCATATATGCCCTCCTTAAAAAAATATATAACCCCCTTCCTTAGAGCTCTATAGGTGTCCTTAGGGGAGACTTACATATATTGTTATGGGAAGTGGAGACTTTGCATTAGTTTGAATGTAAAAGTTGAACTAGCAGTGTGGCCACTGCTCTACCAGTCAGCAGTAGCAGGCTGGGAGCCATTTTGTTTTTTGTCACACACATGGTGGCAGCCCACGGCGGATACTCTCCCTTAATTCCCTGGGTACTATACACTAGGGACTTGTAAGTAAGTTAGTACTTCCCAATTGTGGATAGCCAATTCAACATATGTAGGCGGCTGGCCTGGTTTGTAGTGGGTACCTTGGGTACTTACACCTTATACCAGGTCCAGTTATCCCTTATTAGTGAAGTAGTAGTGTTCTAGAAGCTTAGGCTGATAGAGGTAGCTATAGCAGAGCAGTTTTGGCTGAACTAGGAGACATGCAAAGCTCACGCAATTCCACTTATAGTTACACAGTACTTATACACAAGCAAAAACAATACTCGGTGTTACCAAAAATAAAGGTATTTTTCTGATGGATACAACAACCTGTGGATTCCTCACCTAAAGAATTTTCCCCCATGCACCAGCATCTGACGGAATTTTTTCGTCGACGATGACGTCACAATTGCCCAACTCCCACGCGAAGCCGTATGACGTCATCCAGGCAATAGGAGGTCCTCATCGGCGTGCAGACGTCAGTTCCTTTTTTTCCGTGCCTTCGAGTAACGTTTTTTTCTTCGAGGCTACCAGGGAGCTACTGTTTCACTTCGAGTGCTACAATGTCTCAGCCACGAAAATTGGGTTTTAAACCCTTTAGGGAGTGTGGTGGCCAAATGTCAGTGACAGTCTCACATGAAAATTGTTTGTGGTGTCTGAGCTCTGACCATGAAGTCGAGGCGTGCGGTTCATGCCAGCGCATGAATCCGAAAGCACCCAAGGACCGGGAGGCCAAGTTTATTCTTGGCGAAATCGAAGAAGAAGGAAAGACATCACCATCGTAGGCCTTCTTCTAAATCTTCGAAATCGCACAGGCGTCATCTAGACTCCCGGCGCCGGCATGGATCACAATGTCGTTGGAGTAAGGACCGATCCCGCTCGAAGTCGCCATCAGCTCAACGCCGAAAGACATGGGAGGTTAGTCCTTTTGTCGAAAGGTGCAGTAGAGTTGGTTCCAGAGCAAGAGAGGGGTAAGGGCTGCTATTCAAGATATTTCCTGGTCCCCAAAAAGAATGGTCGGTTGAGGCCAATCCTGGACCTGAGGATTTTGAATTGGTTCCTCAAGCAGGAAAAGTTCAAAATGCTGATCCTAGCATAGGTGCTTTTGGCGTTGTACAAAGGAGATTGGATGGTGTCTGTCGACTTGCAGGATGCTTACTTTCATATCCCGATTCTCAAGTTACACAGGAAGTATCTCCGGTTTGTGGTGGGATCGCAACACTATCAGTTTGCGGTCCTTCCGTTTGGTCTTAATTCAGCAGCTCGAGTCTTCACAAAGGTGATGGCGGTGGTTGCAGAAGGGCTCAGAAGGAGGGGGATAGCAGTATTCCATTACCTGGACGATTGGTTGATCAAAGCCAAGTCTCCGGAGCTCCTGCTGCAGTCGACAACCCAGTTGTTGTTCGATCTGGGTTTTTCGGTGAACGTGCCCAAATATCACCTGGAGCCCTCTCAACGCCTCCTGTTCATTGGGGAAGTACTAGACACAACATTGAATCAGGCCTTTCCTCTGCCGCAGCGGATTCAGGACATTCAGGTGTTGATTCCAATGTTCCAGAATGGAGCGGTCGTTCCAGTCCTCAAGGTCCTTCGCCTGCTCGGTCTGTTCGCTTCTCGCATTCTGTTGGTTACTCATGCACGCTGGCACATGAGGGCTCTTCAGTGGTGCCTCCGCAGGCAGTGGTTTCAACACAAAGGGGATCTCGAGGAATCGATAAGGATCTCCAGAGACGCTGCAGCGGATCTTTGATGGTGGGCTGCGGTCGGCAACCTTTCTCAAGGAAGGCCGTTCTCGCTGCCACCTCCAGTGGCCACAGTGATAACGGATGCTTCCACTCTAGGGAGGGAGCTCATCTGGGGGACCTGGAGGTCAAAGGTCATTGGTCTCCAGTGGAACAGAGGTTTCACATCAATACGTCTGGCTCTCAAGGCCTTCCTCCCTTCCCGGTCGGTCGGTTCAAGTCTGACCGACAATACTACCGCGATGTGATTTATGAACAAACAGAGAGGAGTGGGGTCGTACCTTCTCTGCAGAGAAGCTCTGCGACTCTGGTCCTGGCCACAGGACCATCAGATTTGCTTGGTAGCAAACCATCTGGTCGCTGTTTTGAACGTACGTGCGGACAGTCTCAGTCAGTACATCTCGACCGATCATGAGTGGCGCCTTCATCCAGACCTGGTCCTTTACATCTTTCAGATGTGGGGGTTTCCTCAGATAGACCTGTTTGCCACTCGGGAGAACGCGCACTGCCTGTCATTCTGAAGTCTCCAGTATCCGGTGCAAGGAGCGTTGGGGGGCGCGTTTCAGATGTCCTGGTATGGCCAGCTGCTTTACGTGTTTCCCCCCATACCTTTGATTCCTCGGGTTCTGAGGAAGATTCGCCAAGACCGGGCCCAAGTCATCTTAATAGCTCCATATTGGCCAAGAAAGGTGTGGTATTCAGACCTTCTCCAACTCTCTCTGTGCCCTCCGCTTTGTCTCCCTCACAGGGCAGACCTCCTCTCGCAGTTGCAGGGGCAGGTTCTACACCCCCACCTCCAGAGCCTGCACCTACATGCCTGGAGATTGAATGGGGCAATCTGAGTACTTTTTCTCTCCCCCCTGAAGTGGTGGACGTTATATTATCGGCCAAGTGACACTCCACCAAATCTATCTATGCGAGCAGGTGGGCTAAATTTGTGACTTGGTGTGGAGAGAATCAAATTGATCCCTTACATGTCCACTTATCTGACATTTTTTCATTTGCGTTATCCTTAGCGCAGAGGGGTTGTGCATTTGCAACTGTTAATGGTTATTTGTCCGCGCTGTCTGCCTTTCTGTGCCTTCCAGACCAACCCTCCTTGCTTAAGTCCCCAATAGTTTTGAGGTTTATTAAAGGTCTCACTAACAAGTTTCCGCCCACTCCATTTGTTATGCCGCAGTGGGATTTGAACTTAGTGTTAGCTTTTCTGATGGGTTCACCGTTTGAACCGATGGATTCTTGTTCCTTAAGGTTTTTAGTTTTAAAAACTGTTTTCCTTGTGGCCATTACGTCAGCTAGGAGAGTGAGTGAGCTCCAGGCTCTTAGTGTGGAATCCCCATATACTTCCTTTTATAGGGACAAGGTGGTGTTAAGGACCAAGGCGGCTTTCTTACCGAAGGTTGTTACACCCTTTCTTTGAGGACAGTCCATCACACTTTCCTCCTTCTATCCTCCACCTTATCCATCAAAGGAGGAAGAGAGGCTATACCGACTTGATCCAAGAAGAGCATTGAGCTTCTTTGTCGACAGGACAAGAGAGTTCAGACAGGACGATCAGCTCTTCGTCGGTTACGTGGGGAAGAGGAAAGGCAAGGCTGTCCACAAGAGAACGTTTTCCAGGTGGGTCATTCTTTGTGTTCTTCCTAAGCAAAGAAGGAACCACCTGTTGGGTTGAGAGCTCATTCCACCAGGGCTAAGGCGGCCTCTTCGGCCTTAGCTAGAGGTGTTCCTTTTGGTTGATATCTACAAGGCTGCAACTTGGGCATCCACTGCTAAACATTATTGTTTGGATTCTGAAGTCCGGAGGGATGGCCATTTTCACGGTCAGTGCTGCAGGATTTCTTGGTTTGACCATTCAGGCACCCACCACCGAGTGCGGTATTGCTTTGGGACTCTATTCTTTAGGTGAGGAATCCACAGGTAGTTGCATCCATCAGAAGAACAAGTTACTTACCTTCGATAACACCTTTTCTGGTGGAGACACTAGCTACCTGTGGATTCCTCATGGTCCCACCGCCTCCCCCTTGCCTGGTTGGTCTTATCAAGATTTCCTTGGGTGAGCATCTGTATGTTATTGATATGTAAATACTGATGCAATTATTTATATATGTGTATATAATTGTTTATAAATATATATATATATATATATATATATATATATATATATATATATATATATATATATTTATATGTGGATATTTAGATGTATTGATTTTGTAGAACTGTATACAGTAGGATGTTTATTTCCACTCGTTATATTTTCTATTGGTTGAATTAAATGATGGTATATAAGTTTTGATTGATCTGTTCATGTCAAATACGTAGTATCAATGTTCACCTGTTCGCCTCAAAGGCACGTAAAAAATAGTGATAACTGAAGTCTGCACGCCGACGAGGACCTCTTATTGCCTGGATGACGTCCTATGGCGTCCCTTGGGAGTCGAACAATTGTGATGTCATCATCGACGTGCAGAGCTAGAAGAAATATTTCCGTTGGATGCTGGCGCATGGGGGAAAATTCTTTAGGTGAGGAATCCACAATCAGCTCAGATGTTTGCCAAATCTTCAGAAGATTTTACCTAGTACTATTGAAACTGAAAACAATGCGTCTTATTTAGTGCTTGCTCTCAGGGTCCTAATAAAAATTAAATTTAGCTTCTTCATTGAGGAATTACAACTTCAGAATAAATATGTTGAAGAGTATTACAGATTGGTAATCTGTTCCCACAGAATGCACAGTAATCACCTTCTCCAGTGAGATTATGGCACTTTAGGATTGTCGCTCTGACCTCATATACTGGATTATCATTTCAAAAGTGCTTCACCAATATGTTAGATTGTTATAATACTATGTAAAATACTTCTAACCCATCTAGAGCTGGTGCACCCACCTTTTTCCCTCCTCAGTTCCTCGAGCGGTGAGACATTTTCTGAATTTGTATAGCCTTATTCCCTTCTTTTGTCTGCATCCAGTCTTCTTCTAGGGCGTCATGACCCTAAGCAATATCAAGATGCCAGGGAAGGACATCCTATCCTAAGAAATTAATGAATTGCCCTTTATAAAGTGGAAACATACAACCATAGACATTATGGCTGTAGTACTTGGATATGTCTGTTCAGAGGCTTAATAGAAAATGTGATTCTTTAGTGTTTTATGGAATGCAAGAGGACATTCTGTTTGCTGAATAGTCAATGCAAACCTTTACAGAGGCAGGATATATTCACAGAAACTGTCCACACACCCCACCAAATGTTCAGAAAAGAGGAACTACAGTAATGATGGTGAGTGTTGCTCCTGATGTTGAGAATCTCTCTGAAGGAGAGTCAAATATGAGGATGGGCTTGAGGATTAGTAGGCATTATGTTCCAGATAGAGGTACTTAACTTTAATCTGGCTGGGTACTGACAACCAGGGAAGTGTACTAATTAATCACTAAAACAGTAGATGAATTTCTCCTCAAGGAAACGTCCAAGCAAGAACATTCCAGTCCTTCTGAATATTAGAAATAACAAACTGGGCCCTTATCCCAGGAATACTCATCCATCGAATGCATCTGAGTGTTACAAGCTACAACTATTATTGATTTAAGATTACTCTTTTCAGACTTGCCTCCACTTAGAGAACTTGTGCCTCTGGTCTTTTTTCTTATTGTGGGCACAATGTGGAACTCACCCCCCTTCCAGAAACATTCAAGAAAATTTAAAGTATGTGGATCGCCCACGCGTAGCCCTTTAATCCCAGTAATACATGTTGAAACATTATATAGCATATGCCACGTGTAAAACATCAACCCAAAGACCCCCACAAGGGACGGCAGAATTCAACAGACTAATGCTTAAGAGGCATCAAAGATATGAAATATATGGCTTAAAGCATTTAAAAAGTTTTTACAATGACAGCAGCCAGCTGATTGGTTACAGCACTCGTGGAGACCGTCTCTTGCCTCTAGGGCTGCAGTGCGCATTGTGCCGGCAGGCCCCAACTGCACCGCCACCCGGACTTTTAAGTCTGTCAGCAGAGGACATCACCATAACATTTTTGGCACAAAAACGTTTGCATCCCTTCCCTCCAGAAAGGTGGTCCCAGCAAATCCCAGGGCACCGCATAGCACATCGACCCCGCTGGGGTTCCTCAAAACAGGCGTTGCTCCCAGGGCAAGAGAGTCCTGGGCCACCGCCAAGTCAGCCCCACTCTCACCAGCCCAGTGCCCACACAATCACACCCCACTCAGGGGTCAGTCCAACCAAGAGCCCATAATTGGCGTATTCCCTGCTATTTTCAGCCCTGTGGGACGAGTGGGTGAGATCTGATTTTGGAGGGCACGATAATGAGTGGCACGCTTTCTGGAGATCAGGGGGCAAGGAGGGCGAGGGTCCCGACCGTTTAAATATCCTCCCTGCTGCGGGCCTCCTGCACCTCTTGATTACTCACTCCCTGTACGACGTTGCCGCTTCGTACCCGACACCTCTGCCATGGAGGGTGGGGCGAGGGCTCCTGCCTGTGGGGCAACTAAGGGCGTCCCTCCCCCAGGCACTGAGTATTAAATCATTTGAGTTTCTTCTCTGCAAATTGTTTGCGCTCATCACTCAGGCATTTTTTACCCCAATTGAATTATTTTTTTTATACAAATCGTCTGTCACATTCTTCCACAACCCAGTTTAAAATTAGGCAGAACCTATGTCTTACAGAACCTTATGAGGTTCAGTTACAGACAACTGTATTACTTGCTCTTAGCTCTTGTTTGCTTTCTGATAGTCTTTTTTTATTAGCCTTTTTCCAAAACAACATATGTGTAGCACCCTAAAGTTATCATTCTTTGAGAACCACTGAATCTGTTGCAACCTGCTTGTGGGTAGACACAAGGTTCTGTATTTGGTTGCAGTACCAATATCCATAAAGACGGCCAGTGGCATTGGCAGTGATGTCAATGGTAAGTGGGTCTTCCTCTACAAATCTTTCTCTCAAAAGATTACATATTCTCAAATATGATCTCGGTTTAGGACCTAAATACTCTGACTTAATGGATCATAACTGTTCTACAATGTTGACTGCACATTTTAAGATGCAGCATTTCTGATAATATTAACCGTCATCTTTGTATTAATTTAGGATTTAGAAAGAAACCTAAAGAAGGTAATCTTAGATTTTGTTAGCTATAAAAGTTATAATACAGGTAAGAAAGTTCCATCTATCTCTAGACCTCCCCGTAGCTCTTTCACCTACAATCGCGCACCTCCCTTTTTTCCACCACTCTTTCACACCTCTGTCTTACACCCTGTCGTCATCATCCCATCGTCTTCTACCTCGTAGACCCCTGTGTTCCCGCAGTGTAGCACCTCTCTTTTTGTCTCTCTCCCCCGTCAACGCATGCTCCACTCAGAGCGGCCCTTAATGTTTCTTCCTTTTCAGAGGTTAATGTATGTTTACATGCTGTATTGCTACGAAAGCTAATGTCAAAGGCCCAGGCGAGATATCTCTTTAGACACTCCCATCCACTGTGTCTCACTTTCCTCATTTGGTGAATGAAAAATTGACTTCTAAATAAATAAATAAGCTGACCTTATATACTAGTTTAATATGCTTCAAAATAAAATTCAGCGTTGTATATTTTGTTCTAGTATCCGGTTTCACTATTCTGTAGTGTAGGCCTTGAGACATCAGGCGCTTAACATTCATAAAATAAACATGCATACTGGAAAATATGAATCGAGCATTGCCAAAGTCAATAGACGTTGCTGTTATCAAAGAGCACATTTGCATACCCTTTGAAAGCTGCAGGCGTAACTTTCCAGATGTAGGATCCAGCTTTGCCAACACACGGCAATGTGCTCTTTAAAAAAAAATAGTGACGCCTATTGGCTTTGCCCGTGCTTGTTCTTTGTTTTTTGCCAAAGTAAAGTCCAGTTTTGTGTTTCAGTAAGCATTTGCAAATCGAGTGCTAGTTCACAACTGTGAAATAAATCCAAGAACCCATCCATAGTTTTCTGGCTAAATTGTCAGGAAATAGTTCCTTTCAGGCTCGCGTAATGGGAAGATGCGTGTTTGACTTCCTGTTTAAAAGGAATTAACTTGCATTGAAGAATGTAGTAGTTTTAATGAAAGCCGATCCACAGAAAAGAAATGCACAAATGGATGTAAGCTTCTTGAAAGTATGAGAAACCTTCATATTTCGAAGGTCAGCTTTCTGCACTTGGGTCAGTGCCTTTTGGGATGGGGAAGTACCCTTCGTTTTGAGCAGCTCTAGGCTTAGCCTTGTTGTTGCATGCCATTGAGTTTCTTGCAGATCGCAGAGTATCTCTCGTGTATGCATTTACACTGCTACGATAGGGGTTGACAAAGGTCCAGTACTGAATTTGGCATGCTGGTCTTTTGCGGTATGTCCAGTAGGTATATCTTGTAAAATGAGCCTGTGCTCTGTTCTGTTGTAAGTATTGTGGACCTTTAACCACCCCCCATCTCAATCACATCACTTTCATTCGTTCCTGGGCTTGCTTTTCAAAAATCACTTGATGTCATTGGTAAATGACTTACATTTGTCCCTACTGTAGGCTGTTTGGGTCACGCCATGCAGTCTGCTCTTGTTACATGGATTATTGCATGATTCTAAATATACTTCAGCGTGGGTGAACTCTTTTTTTTCTTTTGTCTCTCCCCTTCGTGATGCATGGCGACCATGGCACTCACAGCATGAATAGGCACAACAAAGTGAACTTGATCTGCGGTCACATTGTTCACGGTTACCTAATCAGAGTAATTTATTGTGGCTTTCCCCTTCAAACACTTGAAATTGGTAAATGCTTTATGTAAAACAGAAATCCTCAAAGCGAAGGCGTCTCTCCTGGCACAGCGGGAGAGCCAATACTACAATATTTACTTGCTTGTAATATCATTTCTATAGGCTTGCTACCCCTGCTAATGTGTTATGCACCATGTGCTCAAGGGGCTAAATATATGGTTACACTGCATTATTTATTGACATTTTTGTTTTGTGTGGTTAAGTCCTCTGAGGGCCAAGTATATAGTTACATGACCATGTTTCTTACAAATCCAATTTTCATTGTGGTGTCCACTACTAGTGTCTGTTCTAAGCATTGCAGCTATATCAACATACTAAAATATTTGTGGCATGGAAACTTGCCCCGTAATGCTTTGCAGTGCACTACTTTTACATAATATATTTGCTTTGTAACTCAGTTTGTGGTGGTCATAGGACAATGAGACCACCTTCAAACCATTTACCACAATGAGCTCTTTGTCTACACCTGGGTCTCCACACTGTTAGGGGGACTCCAAAAAATTAACATTTACCACCATTCATTATCTTTTTAAGCTGTCTCATGACTGTAACTTTTGTTTTACAGCTGGGAGCAGTTATTGTTTATGGGCCCTGTTTGTAATATCATTGATATAGGTCTGCTAGCCTTGAAACTGTGTAGTGCACTATGCCCTCTAGGGCTAAATATATGGTTACACTGCATTACTTTCTCCTATTCGTTTTTCATGTTGTTATGCTCTCTAAGGGCAGACTGTATGGTTACATGACCATGTTCTTCCAAATGCTATGTTTATTGCGGTGTCCTCTAGGGGCTGTTCTGAGCATTGCAGTCAACATACTGTAATATTTGGGCTCAAAAACTCGCCACATAATGCTTTGCAGGACATTACTTTCCCAAAACATTTTTTCTCATAACTCAGCCTGTGAGGGTCCTAGGACAATGAGACCACCTTCAAAATGCTGTTTTTGTCTAGATCATCCCTTAGTCCCCACACCAAATTAGTGGGGGGCCCAAAATACCTCCTTCCACCATTAAGTGTCTTCTACAAAGCTTTCTCTGACTAGAACGTCTGTTTTACAGATGGGACAGGTTATCTTTTCAAAGCCTTGTTATAATGTGATTGCTGTAGGCCTGCCACCCCTAAAACACCCTCTAGGGGCTAAGTATATGGTTACACTGCATGACTTTCTCCTGATTTTTTCATGGGATTATGCCCTGTAGGGGCTAACAATATGGTTACTTTACCATGTTTCTTACAAATGATATTTTTGTTATGATACCCTCTAGGAGCTGTTTGAGCATTAGTCTAATGCTAAAAGTTTATTTCTGCAAAAGGTTAATATGATAATTGTATATGTTTTAATTATCTCTTCTTATTACAGTCATGGCCATAATTCAGGCCAACTTAACATCCTTATTACACTATGACTGTTTGAAGACTTTTGATGTGTTTGAGTGACCCTTCTAGTTTATTTCTCTTCTGGCTGTCTTGTGTCTCTTTTTTGGGAAATTCTGTTAGCCAGCCAGCAACTCTGATAGTGGGGTTGAGAAAGCGGTATTCTATTGGAATTAGCATGGCAGATTTAAATAAGTATGCTAAATGGCACCATTTTTTTGCTTAAGATAGAGGAAAGAATTAAATGGAAGTATTTAGTTATATGCCGATGACTGGAATTATAAGGCAGGAAAAGACAACATTATGAGGCAGGGTGACCAATTTATGTGGCAAGAAAAGTCGTTATGAATTTACAATGCCTATAGCTCTAACTCTAGCAAATGCGAGACCTATGGCATTGCAAATACTTGTTGTATTTGATGGTGGAAAACACAAGTTCTAACCCATGCTGAATAAGGTTTCAGAGAAATGCACAAAATGCATGATACTTCCTCATAAGAAAGGAGAGCAAAGTGGAAGAAAAGAACAAGAGAAAAGCACACCAAAAGTAGCAGCAGTAGTGTCAAACGGTGAGTGTGTGAAATCCATGAACAAAAGAGATTGGTCAGCAGCATTCAGAATGTTCGAACAGGATCCCCGCTACCACAATTTAATGGACCCACAGCAACATAGGCTCATCACTGGTGGCAGGAAGACTGATCTGTCCCTGTCAAATCTGGGCAAGAGTGAAGCAGAGTGCACCCAGATGGAATGAAAGTAAGTCATAGTTGTTGAGTTCTGTTTAGAAAACAACCAGGATATGTATAGTAACAAAATTAGTGAGCAGTAGTAATCAAATGATCAGACTCGTGGCTGTTGTGCCCCATGGTCAAAAGAATGGCAAAGTAGGGAGGGTATGGTCTTTCAAATTGGTGAGCCTTGGAATGCCAGAGAACAGGGTCACCTGTGGTAAAAAAGGAAATTATTTCTTTTTTTCCTGCGTGACCCTGCTGTTTGGCATGATGGGGGGATGACCCATAGCAGACATCGCATTTGCAGCTACAGTCTGACAGAATGCCAGTAAATGAGCAATATTTTCTATATCTCACTCTTTGAGTGTACTCATTGAATAACCCCATAACTTGTCATATGGACCTTTGATCTTCGACAAAGAGAAATGAGAAGCAGTCAATCCCATATCCATAAATCATTAAAGACTTTAAATTCAGTCAACAAAGACTGTTAGTGTGAGTTGAAGGGTTTTATTTTCAGACCTTATAGTCTTTCATCTATTTTATTCATTAGGCATTAACCTTCCAAATTTGAGTATTTAGAGTTAATATAATCATCCGTTGGTATTTGATCATAAAATAGAAAAAAAGTTTGTTAAAATCAGTCAAAATAGTAATAATACAATAAAAAGAAATTCCATAATCTAAATTAATTTTGGATAAAGAGGGAAAAGGATGTCAGTTCACATATCCAATAAAGAGTTATGATGAGAGAAGCAATGCACAAGCATGAATCTTTTGAATATCTAACCAGAAAATACTCACAGTCACAAATCAGCAGGCATAAAGAAAAAGGCTAAATAACCTCTTGTGTAGAGAAGTCTAAAAGAAACTCGGAGACGAGTGTCCGGCCAGAATATCATCAAGGAATCCAATCTACTCTAGGAACGCACACTGATATAAACACCAATTCTAACTTGCAACATTATTTTATTTCTTCTTCATCCTCCAATAGAGTATCAGCAAACTCCCTACTTTCTCCGAGGAACAAAATAGGTTTTCACACATTGAACCTTGAAAAGTTACAGCATTGATGTTTTGCAGTCCAGAAGGTTCTTCCCATGAATCATTCTTCTGGTCATCTCCTCTTCACTGAGAACTCACTATCAGTTGTTAAATATGTA
Organism: Pleurodeles waltl; assembly: GCF_031143425.1. NCBI lineage: Eukaryota > Metazoa > Chordata > Amphibia > Caudata > Salamandridae > Pleurodeles > Pleurodeles waltl. Next base: position 763,171,888 of record NC_090448.1, on the reverse strand, counting down.
ACAAACACCCATTCACTGGCTAACAGAAGGCTTCTAGAAAAATGCAACATTTATAATGAAAGGAAAAGCATTGTAATCAGACAACTATTACATGTGGAAAAACAGCCCTCTCAGTGTTAATTTATTATTTTTCAGTTGACATGACATCGGCAGCTAAGCTAACTTAAATCAGCACTTTTATACTTTTGCGGGTGTGCAACATTCAGTATGATTACATTCCTCGTATTTGATGATTAACATATATCTTATTTAATGTAAGCTTCTACTTATTAATAAAAGCATATTAACTCTGAATAAAATTCTAAGGAGTGGGTTCCCCCTCTGAAGGTTGAAAAAACCATCAAAGGTTTTCACAAATTAATCTTTAGAGTGTTCTCTCTTTTTCAGTAGTCATCCTTTTCATTTGTCAGGGTTTCAATTTTCTACGACTTCTTATCAATCAATCATTAGATGTGTACAGTGCATCTTCTCCACCCCCGGGGGTATTCAGGCATTGTGGATAGTTGCTGAGAACTGGCAGCTTTGTTGGGAGGGCTTTGTGTGCAAGGGTGAGAATCTTGAATTTGCACCTCTTGTTCGCAGGCAGCCAGTGGAGATCTCTGAGGTGGGGGATGATGCATGTCTGCCTGGGAGGTTCAGGACAAGTCTCCCCGCTGCGTTCTGGATGGTTTGGAGGCAGTGGAGGAGCTGGGCAGGGAGTCATATGTAAAGGGCCTTTCTGTATTCTAGTCTGCTGATGATGATGGCTTGGGTTACCATCTTTCTGGTTTCGATGGGGTTCCATCTGAAGATCTTCCGTAGCATGCAGAGGTTGTGGAAGCAGGAGGAGGCCACTGCGTTTATCTGACGTTCAAAGGTGAGTTTGCTATCTGCGATGACACCAAGGGTGTAGGCGTGGTCCGTCAAGTCGGGGGTCGTCTGAGCATGGGGGATAACCATGAGTTGGCCCAGGGGGAGGAGCTGTTTCTGAAGATGACCACCTCCGTCTTGTCCATGTTCAGTATCAGAGAGTTTGCTCTCATGCATTCGGCGAAGTGGGTCATGGCATTGCAGAAGCAGTCTAAAGGGGTGGCGTGGTCTTCGGAGAAGGAGAATGAGTTTTGTGTGTCGTCAGTGTATGAGATTATGTTGAGTCTGTGGGAGCGAATAAGCTTGGGCAGCGGTATCATGTAGGTGCTGAGGAAGGTGGGGATGAGTGAGGACCCGTCGGGAACACCACATAGGGTGCTTTTTGGTTCAGAGGTGAAAATTGGGAGGTGGACTCTGGGTGAGTCCTGTGAGAAAGGCGTGGATCCATTTGAGGGCGTTGCTTCAGATCTCGATGTGGTGGAGTCTGGAGGTGAGGTTAGTGGGTGATGGTGTCGAACACAGCCGAGAGGTTGGAGAGGATGAGGGCACTCTTCTCTCTGTGGTCCAGGATGGACCTGATATCGTCTATTGCAGCAATTAGGGCGGTCTTGGTGCTGTGGTTGGTGCAGAAACCGCATTGGGAGGTGTCCAGTAGATTCTCTTTCCAAGTGTTCGGTGAGCTGTTGGTTGATGGCTCTTTCCAGAACCTTACCTGGGAAGGGGAGAAGAGATATGGGGAGATAATTTCGGTGTTTGCTGGGGTTGGCAGATTTTTTTTAGGAGCGGCTTGACCTCTGCTTGCTCTCTATTCTTTTTCTCTTCCATTTCTAACTCCCTTCTGATTTGTCTTTTTCTTTCTTCATTCTTCTTCCATGTCATATAACATCTAAACCCTTTTTTATAAAGCTTATAAATCAATGAAACACATACCAATGACCAGTACATGTCTAATATGACGTTAAAAGACCTCCACCTCCTGTTGCAAACCAGTTGCCAATGGCAGAATCTCCTTTGCCTAAGTTCCCTAATACACTAGTGGTTTCTAAAGGTTGTTTGTTTCAGCCCAGAAATAATCTTTGCAAATTCTGTCTTTCTGTTTGCGTCTGGTATATAGGAACAACAATGTTGAGCTTTCAGGTACTCTGCAAACGCCGCCTTTTTCAGCTAACAAAATATTTAAAGCTAATTGATCTTGCAAAACCATTGATCAAATGTTTCTCTGTTAATGTCTGGTAAGGCACCAGATATACTAGTGGGAAGTGTATCTACTACTGTTGATAAATTCTAGTTTTATAATCATTTAGGACTACTTCTACAGAATATATTATTGCTCCAGAAATATTGCCCCCTAATTGTGTCCTATAATTTGCAGTATGCGGGGTGTCTATGAGGTGGTGTCATTGTTAAAGCATCTATTCCATTTACATTTTACTTTTTCGGAAACATCAAAGCTCAGTAGCAAACACCTCCCAATCAGCTGGCAACTGGAAATAGGCACCCTGTCAACACACAAAATAAACCCCAAGACTTACTGCCTTTTCTCCTGTCAAAATTTGAACAGGTCCTTCCAAAACGTCAAACTTGTGCTCACAGTTACTAATCACAATGTGTCTTTTTGAAACCTTGTTCCTTATTTTGTAAACACATGATTTTCTTTTTTGTCATCTATCTAACTTACATTTTGAATATACCTTTTTCATTTTATGTTAATTTTCTTCTTTCTTCCAAGCATTCCTCAGAGCATCCTTTTGCTTATTTTTACTACAAAAAATGTGAGCTCTTCTTCCTTCTAATGTTAAAATGAATGTCTCTTCTGATGGTCTCATTAAACAGGTTATAGCCTTTTTGTATGCTTTAACAATGTCTAACACTATAGGTGATCTAAAGAAATACCAATGCAGTTTCAAAATGCTTTGCTTGTGGGTGAGGATCCATTCTTTTCTGTAGAGGAACTTAGGAAAGGGTCCTGTCAATAAAATAAACTAAGCAAATTCTACATGTAATTGAATATGAAAGTGGAATATGATATGTGACTTCAGCTGCAACCGAAGAAGGTAAGTGATCACAGACTTAACAGTCCTTAGTATCTAAAGCTTAAATGCATTTCTGCACTAATCTAGAATAAACATTGGCCAAAACCTCTTCTTTGAAGTTATCTACGAATTAAGCGTTTCATTTTGTCTCATCCTCTGAGTGTGTAAGCGTTGTAAATGCAGGTGTAGACCTAAGTGTTTCTATTCCAACTGAAAAAGTGTTATAACAACTAATAAAACCACTACTAGTGTGCCAGTAATCACTACTCTACACTTAGCTTTGATAACAACACACATTTGTCTACAGTCAGACCCTAGTAGAGAATAGCAGTAGGCAGATTTAGTATTCTGTGTTGACTTCTACTTGTGGAAATGTGCAAACTTCTTGATTGATCACTTGATGTTATTTCATTCTCCTTATGCACAAAAATCTTCGTGAGACACCCCTAACCCTACTCCCTCTTCTTCTAAATGTTATCTCTACTCTTCTATTGCAACCTTGGCCCTAGTGAATTCTTCTTAATTCTTTTAATTTATGTTTAATTGTTTGTCAGTTTCATTTATTTCAGTCCTTTATTTTGTGGTTTTAAACACAGTTAATCATTTGTTCTCTCGATTCTGCTTTGAATTCACAAAATAGTGCTTGTTCAGTTCTTTGATTGTAGAATTTGTTTCATAAATCCTTAATCAATGCTGTTTCTCAGTGTGGCATATCACGGAGGATCAAATGTCTCTGATCTCAATTCATTAAGGTTTCGAGCTGAAACATTTGGCAAGCTCCCTACATAGTAGGTCCATTAAAATGCAGAATACCTACGACAAGGTACTCTCTTTTTCTTGGATCTTCTTGGTGTCTGTAGATCTACTTTCATTTTGCTTTTTAACACTAGATTTGGTTTCTTTGACAATGGTTTGTCTTATTTGTTCAACTAACACACCTGATCTCAATTACATCCTAGTATTTGGCCATTACAATCACCACAGGAGTCTTTCTCTTCTCACTTTTGTTAGTACATCTGGATCATTTAATTGCTCTTGTGATGCTTCGCAGATCCTTTATTTGCAGCTCTCAATTCTTCCTCTTCTGTGTGTGTTTCCATACCACTTTGCGAGATTTCTGGAACTTGCACTTTGTGCTTTCGTACATTGAACAGATACAAGTTACTTTGTTTGATGTTTTGCAGTCAAGAAGGATCTTCCCATGAATCATTCTTCAGTCATCTCCTTTTCTCTTTGGTGAGAACTCACTATCAGTTGTCTAATGCAAAGCAAAGACCAATTCACTAGCTAACAGAAGATATGCCTATAATGAAAGGACAAACACTGTGCACAAACAACTATTCAATGTAGAAAAACAGGCCTTTCGGTGTTCATTCATTATTTTTCTGTTAACATGTTATTGGCAGTTAGGCTACCTTAAATCCACACTTTTAATAATTTTCAGGCCTAGAACATTCAAGTATGCATACCTACTACAAATTTGTCATTTCACATAGGTCTTATCTAACGTAAGCTTTGTACATATTAATACAAGTATTTTGAATGCAAATACAATTTGCAGCACCACAATTTAACCAGTCAGCAAGTTAAGACTAGAATCTGAAAATGCAACTCAATGTTTGCTTTATGAGTTTGTTGTGATTGTCTTGTCAGCAAGTGGAATGTTGTGCCTTCAGAGTACTCCAAATAAACTGAGTCTGTTGCCTTAATAACTGATTCTTGCTATGTCTGAATAATTGGATATTGATTTTGAGTCTAGTGACCTTAAGGTAAGGGTTGTTGCAGTGCAACAGAGGGACAGTATACTCTGCTAAGGGAGAAAGGGACCCAGATCACGTGCCCAACACTATTCTAAGCAATCTTTCTCTGTGTTTTGGAGATGACCAGGCAACCCTACTAGCAAGGACTTACTGCTCATGCAGTAGGACTTTTTTCTAGAAAGACCATTTTGCATTTTACAATGAATCTTCTGTTGGTAGTCATATCAGAGAGAGCAGTGAATGAATGAGCTTGATGTATGAAGGGCCCTTCCCAGTGCCGGGTCAGGGTTGGTGGGGACTTAAATGTAGAATGTGAGTAGCTCAGACCTCGTTGCCTTCGGTGCTTTCACTGCAGCACCTCACATAAGCTCCTGATCCACACCTTCATTTCTTCCATATATTTGGAGGAGATTCTGGCCATGGCCAACGCTTTACAGAAAAGTATTACTTTCTTTCTGTCTATTTAACAAAAGTGTCAAACTGCAGGCCTGGGGCACTGGGGTGGGGGTTCTGGCTGATGCTTGGGTATGCATCCTTGATTTGTCAAGTGCTGTTTCTATCCTCCCTTTGAATATAATGTTGTTAACCATTTCTAGGAATAGCTAGTAAGTTGGAGCCTTATTTCTCCATTATTCTACTGCTTCCACTAGCCAGATGTGCAACCAAAAATATTTTTAGGCAGTGGCGTATTGAGGATGCCAAGGACCAATTCTAGGTAAGGAAATGGGCCACCTAACCCCAAATATGTACTATAAGCACCCAGATGTGAGGTCAAGTGGTCCCCTAGATCTTCGGCAAGGTGCCACTGTACCTGCTGCACAATTGGCAGCTTTGCCCCTGTTCTTAACAATTCTAAGCTTTCTTTTTAACTTGCATGTTAAAAGAACCTAGTTCTCCCCCCCCTCACCACCACCACCACCATTCGCTCATCATTAGCTCATTAATTTCACCCACGACCGGAGGGAGGGTGTCAGAAGGAAACTGTGGGAACTTCTCTCCTACAATGGCCCCTCTCTCATCTGATGTCCATGCTCTATTCCACCCTTTTCAGATGCTGTGGTGGCACTTATTCTTGAAAACCCTTACATGGGATAAACAATATGCGTTTGTTTGGGCTGTATTTGCTTTGTTAAGGACTGGATGGTCCATTTGCCAAGTGTCAACAAGGTTGCAGATGTGTGGCTTCTCTCCAAGGACGGCTTTTTTTTAATACGGAAACGTTTGCATATAGCAACCTGCCATCACTACAAGCTGCCTCGATTTTCACTGCAGCCTGTTATCCTTTGCATGCCCTTGCAGTGCTAGTAATCTGCTTTCGATTAGACCATAAATCTATTAAGATCCATATGCCTGATCAGCCCCTGGAGACTAGAAAAAACTTTCACAAATGAAAAATGATTACACCGAATACTGCAGGTGTCAAGTGTGCCCAGCAAGACCGGTCGACAAGTGTCTCTGCCTTGCAGCTAAATACCTGGATTGAAGTTTCAGTGCACATTGAAAGCACCACAGCAGAGAATTTGAGGGTGTTGATAGCAGTTTATTTTTTCAAGGCTCATTAGACATGCAGTACTGGGTACAATCAGTTTTAGTCCACATGTTGAATCCTTCGACTAGATGGGGGGTCAAAACCTAATCTTCAACTCACACCGACAAGGATCTACAAACCTGTAGTTTATATGTCGAGGAAACCAAAGTATCCTTTGTTCTCTACTTGATTAAACCTGAAGAATGCAAATGTTCACATTTTCTTCTTACATTCTTATAGTTGTCTTAACAAAACAACAGAAAGAGAACATAATTAAGTCACCCCGCACCCGGCCACCACAGCAAACAGAAAGCATCCTAAATATGTGGAACTCTGTTTCCCCTGACATACAGATGGACCACAAGAATTATAATGGAGAAACCTTTTCGAGCATTCTTGTTACTGAAATGACGTCGTATGTCAGCTAGCCTCTTAACAATATTAGCATTTTGCATGCTCAGCCAGAACGTCACTCGCCTCCACATGTAAAAAAGATGCCCCATTCATTCCCCTTTGCCCCTTTTACCAAGCACATGTTCACTTCCGTACCTATAAAACGTTTCCTTATGGATTTAAGTCCATTGTGAAGATCACATGGTTTGATCTCTTCAGCGAGCTACCTTGCAATGTGCTGTGCTTTATTTTAAAGTCGATTTACAGCACCTTTTGAGGTAACGTTACTCAAACCTCTTAAAGGGGCACATCGTGTTGTCAGATACGACCTGCAAGCAGTATGGTGCCATAACTGGGTTATGTCTTGCTAGTATGATGTCTTTAATTGCCTGTATTCCAAGTCTGGTCACGTTTGGTTAGCACTGCAAATAGATGGGCTCTAGTTCTAGTCAGTGTCTAGTACATTGGATATAGACGAAAGAGGCTCAGGTTTGTTGCTTCTTTTGACTTTCTCTTCCTGTGGTGATGCAGTCATCATCAATCAAACCCCTGGGGTCCGTAAAGCCTCCTCAGGGGGTCGACGGCTGCTTAGAAAATGTAATAATATTGACAGAGTAGGTCCCTACCTTTCAGTAATGACTCATTGGGGGGGGGGGGGGGGGTCCCCAGGTTCCAATAATGATTCATTGGAGGTCTCCGGGTTCCAGTACTGATAAATTTGGGGTCCACAGAAGTGAAAAGGTTGGGAACCACTGGTCTAGTTCGATTACTCGACGTTGCAAGTGAGCCTGGAAGCCATCTTAAGGGATGTACTAAACACTGATCTATACTAGTTCCCCCAAGTTACATAATGGCATCACGGAAACCTATGGTGTTTGCTATCAAACACCTTACCTTAAAAAACCCAGACTGATGCCAGTCTTAGATTTATTATGACATGCACCCAGAGGGCGCCGTAGAGGTGCCCCTGAAACCCACTAGTCCTCTAGTGTGCTGGCTGACTGATATCGACCAGGTTGCCACCACAGACATGATTCTAACCTCGCTGGATATGAGCCTGTGCTCGCAGAAGCCAGAAACAATACCTGCTACAGAGGAAGGTGTTATCACTTCATCCAGCAGGATGGCTAGTGAATCTGCATACCAAGGCTAAGGACTTCAAAAACCCTACCGCCTTTGGTGTGCGTCCCTCCGGCTTCCCGCAGACCTGGGAGTATCAACTCTCTGCCCTGAGGCCCATCTGGCACCAGGACATGCTGGACATTAGTTATTCAGTAGGCATGTTACCTCTTTGGACTAGTCGCACCCCTAAGGTGGGCTACCCGAAGTAGACACTCGAGGAAGGGTTCCACCATCTTTTTGGTGGAACTAGGAATTCTGGGACAGGTTTATACCTACTTCCCACAAAAAGGTCATATAGGGGGTGTAGTCGCCACAGGGGTAAGCAGCCCATTGGCTACTGCCCTACACTTCCCTAAACTCCCATAAATAGAGTGTTTGGGTGGGTCCCTGACACCAGGAACTTGGATTCTTCTGACCCAACAAGAAGAGGACAAAGAAGATGTTTTTGGCGCAAAACCCCACCAACTGCAACATCTGGTTCACCTTTCTGCTGACCACTGGGTCCACTGACACATCAGCCGCCCAGGAGGAGGTCACCGAGGTACCACAGGCCAGCCCATCTCCCCACCAAGTGAGAAGGCCCCAGGACCTACCGGAGCCAATCTGCAACAATACCCAGGGTACAAGACCCCTTGCAGCAACCAATGCTTGTTTGAGGCCAGACTGTATTCCCTAGCTGCAGCCTTAGACCAGCTGTCGAGGGACATCAGCCAGCACCACTGTACCCGGACGCCCCAGGGCAAGTAAAACTGTAGTGCTTTTGATTTTAGTGACCTTGCGCCCCTAGCATTTTACAATCTTCAAGGGACCCCAAAGAACTGTCTTCAAAGACCCCCTTGCAGTAAAAGTACTTTCGAGTCTTTACCACGTAAAAATGTAATTGAGTTTAGGTGTTACTTGCTAAATTGATACAACTGCGCCAGTACTTATCTTCTTTGAAGATTTCTTATGTTGAAACATTATATAAACAAAGTAACTATTTTTCTAAACTTTGGTCTCGAGCTCCTTCTTGTCTCTCATTTATTGAATTGTGTTCAACAAATGCCTACCCTCCGATAAGCGTAACTGTTTGCCCACACTACCACAAAAGAGAGCTTTTGAGATTATTACTTTTACCTCTGTAAACCAATAAGGGTCGCCTGTACTATCTACATAGTGTACACCTACACTCTGTACACTAAATAGATAGCCTGCTTCCTACAGTGGGCCAGTACTTCTATTGCTCATGCATTTTCCTTTTTATCTTTATCATTTGTTTAGTGTACTGGTGAGAGAGGGCCTGGTCTGTGCCCACGTTGATGCTCTTGAGAACAGCATTTGATTGGGCATAAGTTGTATGCTTCCACAGAGAAGGAGTGCTTTTATTGTACTTTTTGACTTTTTATAAAACGTGTGTTGACCACAGCAGGAATGATCTGGTTTGGTGGTAGACCCGGCCAGCTTATTATGAAAAGTTATGACAAAGGGGGACGCTGTGTTGCCAGTGATGGGGCCCATGGGCTTCCAGGACTATCTCTCCTGTGATCACCCACGGCAGGAGGCCGCTCCTGGCATTGTCTTTGCATCTGGAGGCACCTAAAGGTTCTTCAGTGTCCCCGCGGCGCGGAGAGCTGTGTTGCCACTGATGTGGCCCGGGAGCTACCAGGACTATGTCTTCCGTGATCACCTGCGGCAATAGGCTGCCCCGGCATTTTGTTTGCACCTGGAGGCACTTAAAGGCTCTTCCGCATCCCTGAGGTGTGGAACGCTGTTTTACCAGTGACTGGGCCCCAGGGCTACCAGGACTATCTTTCCTGTGATCACCCAAGGCAGGAGCCCGCTCCCGGCATTCTCTTTGCGCCCGGAGGTACTTAAAGGTTCTTCGGTGTCACCATGGGGCTGGATGCACCCAGGCATGTCCCCGGGTGAAGACCGGGCCAAGAGCTAGCCTGTCTGTGTTCATCCGCGCCTGGAAGAGGCGGAGCCACCCTTCTTGAGTGATTTGTTCCCCAGGAAGATATACTGACTTTGCATTTATTCATACTATTCGTCCTTCTCACTTCCTCTTATGGAAGACTGTATAGTGGTCTTGTAAAATGATTATAGTTATATTATGCCTAAAGCCCAAACAGGAAAACGCAAGGCGGTCCGCAGCACCCAACAAGGTCCTCAGAGATCAAGTATGGATAGCTTTTTATCTAGGGCGGTGGGCATTATTAATAAAGAAATCATGCTAGCAGAACGCCGTCTCTCAATATCCACTCAAAGTTCCCCTTCCATTGGCTCCACAATAAATGTGCCATCTAGTCCATCTAGATCATCTAGTTTTCATATAAATGGGTCGGAGTCATCTGACTTATATGAGACGGAGCCCATGGATTCGCCACAGGAGCTGCAAGCTCAGCAGTGCTCCCGCAGGGCCAACCTGGTGTCGACTGTCCCTCTGGAGCCTGAAAGTGTGGTAGTAGCGACCATTAATGGAGAGGAGTCTATGGGGGGGGTAAGAGGAAGAGACAAGAGACCACCAAAACCAGTAAGCGGCAATGAGTAATTACCTCCCAGCCCACCCAGACTCCTAAACAGAAGGTTATGAAGGAATCAGCTTTGGATATTCCACAGTCTAGCTCAAGGACTGTGATTGAGGAAGTGTTAATGTAGGAAAGTACCATCTTTCTTGGCATGTTACCCGCATTTTTACTTGTATGTCAATATGTTTTTGCCTGTCTCACTGAGATCCTGCTGGTCAGGACCTCAGTGCTCATAGTTTGTGGCTTAATGTGTGTTTTGTTAGTAGTGCTTAACTGTGTCACTGAGGCTCTGCTAACCAGAAACTCAGTGCTTATGCTCTCTCTGCTTCCAAATTAGTCACTAGGCTAGTGACTTCATTTACCAGTTCCAATTGGGACACTGGATCCCTCCTTTCAAGACCCTAGTATATGGTACCTAGGTACCCAGGGTATTGGGGTTCCAGGAGATCTTTATGGGCTGCAGCATTTCTTTTGCAACCCATATGGAGCTCAGACAAACCCTTTCACTGGACTGCCACTGCAGCCTGCGGGAAATGGTGCACACATTATTTCACAGCCATTTTCACTGCACTTAAGTAAATTATAAGTCACCTATATGTCTAACCTTCATTTACTGAAGGCTAGGTGCAAAGTAACTAAGTGTGAGGGCACCCTTGCACTAGCAAAGGTGCCCCCACACTGTCCAGGGCCAATTCCCTGGACTTCGTGAGTGCGGGGACGCCATTACACATGTGCACTACATATAGGTCAATACCTATATATAGCTTCACAATAGTAACTCCGAATATGTAAGGTGTCTAAGATCAAGGAATTGTACCCCCATTCCAAATCTGGTATTGGGGAGCCAATTCCATGCATCCTGGGGGCTCCACCATGGACCCCCAGTACTGCCAAACCAGCTCTCTGAGGCTGGCACTGCAGCTACCGCTGCTGTCACCTCACAGACAGGGTTCTGCCCTCCTGGGATCTGAGCAGCTCAGTCCCAGGAAGGCAGAACAAAGAATTTCCTTTGGGAAAAGGGTGTTACACCATCTCCCTTTGGAAATAGGTGTTACAGGCTTGGGAGGGGTAGCCTCCCAGAGCCTCTGGAAATGCTTTGAAGGGCACAGATGGTGCCCTCCTTGCATAAGCCAGTCCACACCAGTTCAGGGACCCCCAGTCCCTGCTCTGGCACGAAACTGGACAAAGGAAAGGGGAGTGACCACTCCCCTGTCTATCACCACCCCAGGGGTGGTGCCCAGAGCTCCTCCAATGTGTCCCAGGCATAAGCCATCTTGTTTTCCAAGATGTGGGGACACTCTGGAGGCCTCTGAGTGGCCAGTGCCAGCAGGTGACGTCAGAGACCCCTCCTGATAGGTCCATACTTGGTTAAGTAGCCAATCCCCCTCTCAGGGCTATTTAGGGTCTCTCCTGTGGGTTCCTCTTCAGATTCTGCTTGCAAGTTTGCATCAGGAATCATCTGCAACTACTACTTCATCCTCTGACCTCAGATCGACCGCAACTGCTCCAGGAACCGCTGTACCCGTACTTCGACTCTGCAACTTCAGCTCCAGCCGGCAACTGCAACAGTTTCCACGGTGTGCACGCTCTGGGGACTCCCTGACTCCCTGTCTTCACCCTGCACCAGAAGGACCGAAGAAATACCAAACTGTGGAGTGACAGAGTCACTTCTCTGCTCCAGCAGGAACCTTTTAAGACGTCAACCGGTTCTCTTGGACTCCTCTCCTGGCGACGAGCGTGCTCCTTAGAACACAGGTGGTGGACTTCTTCGGCACAGACTGTCCTAAGGTCCTGCTGTCCAAATTTGGAGGAGGTAAGAGCTTGCCTTCCCTGTTTGCGACAGTACCCGTGTGCACTGCGTCATCTTCCCCTCCTGAGGCCTCTGCGCACTATTTGCAAGAATCCTTCGTCCACAGCCTGACCCAGGTCCCCAGCACTCTACCCTGCGACACTCAACTCGCTGCGTTTTTTCTCCGGCGGCGTGGGACCTTCTTTTGTAGTGCTGCAGCAACCACAATTTGCACCTTCTTTGTCCCGGTATCCTGGGCCCTCCGTGGTTGCTGCCTGGTCATCTGTGGGTTCCCTCCAGTGTTGGGAGTCCCCTCTGCCTCCTCAGTCCGAGTTGAGGCTCCCAGGTCCCTCCTGGGTCCAGGCTGCGCCATTTTGCAATCTGTGACATTGCTTGAACCAAGGCTTGTTGGACGAATCTAGCGCTGCAACTCGCCTGCATCCAACATCTCCATGTGGGGCATTGCATCACACAGGAACCTGCAGCCATCTTCTTTGGTGCTCTTCTGCAGACTTCTTCTAACCGGAGAATCCTCTTTTGCACCATCTTCTAGGTTGGCAGGGGCTCCTGGCCTTCCTGGAATCTTCTGTGACTTCTGGACTTGTTCTCCTCTCTTTACAGGTCTTCAGGTCCAGGAATCCACCATTTGTTGCTTGCAGTCTTGCTTGGTTCTTGCAATGACTCTTATCACAACTCGTAGTGTGTCCTAAGGAAACTTGCAGTACTTTACTCCTACTTTCCTGGGCTCTGGGGTGGGTTATTTTACTCACCTTTGCGGTTTTCTTACTCTCTCAGCGATCCTCTACACACTACACTTGTCTGGGGGGTGGATTTGTGATTCGCATTCCACTTTCTTAATATATGGTTTGTGTTGCCTCTAGACCTATTTTTTCCTATTGCATGCTATAGTATTTCTATTGTTTGCGCTATCCTATGACTATTTACTTACCTCATTTTGGTGTCTAGTGTATATATTGTGTATAATACTTACCTCCAGAAGGAGTATTGCCTCAAAGAAATTTTTGCCATTGTCACTAAAATAAAGCACCTTTATTTTTAGTAACACTGAGTATTATCTTTTATTGTGTATACGTACTGTGTAACTATAGTGGTATTGCAGGAGCTTTGCATGTCTCCTAGTTCTGCCTAGGCTGCTCTGCTACAGCTACCTCTATCATTCTACGCTGCTAGAACACTACTACATTTCACTAATAAGGGATAACTGGACCTGGTATAAGGTGTAAGTACCTAAGGTACCCACTACAAACCAGGCCAGCCTCCTACAGTTAAATGCTGCTTTGGACTCCAAGTTGAAGCTTCTTGTTGAACGTTTGAGTCTTATTGAAGTGGAACTTCTTATAATTTTGTGATTAGAGGCTTGGCCGGGGGGAGTGTGTCCATGGGGACCAGTGTAATTTACAGGCTCTGGACCCCAACGTAATGCCTAGACATCAACACTTGATGCAGGACAAACATCGATCAGTTCCTCAAGTTAATACCCCACCTGAGTTTACAGCTACTATTCAGTCGGCAGGGGAATGGGTGATAATTCGGGGCAGCTCCCAGACAGGCCCTAATAGGCAGGCGCCCAATACTTCTCTGGTGTCACCCATCAACAATAACCAGCAGAAAACAAGGTTATCGATTAGGGTTCGATTAGGGTTCCAACAAATAGGGAGACACCGCATATGAACATGGCCCCTAGACTTTGGCACACAGGTATCAGACCACATATTCCTCCCGATTGTACCCCCTATATCTTTGTTTTAAAGAATGTTCCATTGCTACCTGCGATTCCTCTCAAACCACATTCATCTCTTCTCAATAATGTTTCCCATTGGCTGCAAAAGCATTCTGGGGGTCAAAATCTGCTTTAAGATATATCTGTGTGAAGGGTACCTTGGGTTGGCCCAACTCAGAAAATATCATGGGTCGACTGTGTGATTGTAATTTTCAGGGCCACAAGTTTGGTCCGGTCACTGTTACAAACACCTAATTGATCCAGCACTGTAAGAGACGGCATCACAGCTCTGCCTTTGGGTTTTTTCTATCCCCTAAGGTGCGGGGGCAGGCCTCTGGGAGAGCAATGTCTCTCCTTAGGGGCCGTCTAAAGAAAGAGTAGAACATTGCCCTAATACTACAGTGGTCTCCACATCGAACAGGTATTCTCCTCTGGCTTCATTAGAGCAGCTGGATTGACTGACTCAGTTAGGGGGTAAGCCAGGCATCTCTGAGAGTAAATTAAGCCTGTCACTGGAAGGCCTACAGCCCCTTCAGGGAGTTATCCCTAGTCACCCAGTGGGAGACGATTTGCCACAGGAGGGGCCTTTTGAATTAATCTCATGGAATGTCGCCAACCTTTATGCAAAATTAGGGTCCCCTGAGTGAGTAAAGTTAGTATCTGCTTACCAAGTTATTTTCTGTCAGGAGGCTTGGATGCAATATCCCCCATTATTGGATGGATATGACTCCTGTGCTGTTGTAGCCTCCCCATTGAATTCAGGGAGTGCTAAAGGAGGTCTAGCGACATTTGTTTCTATAACCTTGGTGGAGTGTAAAGTGAGGGAATTGGCCTCTACTCCTCATTTTCAGCTACTTTTGATTTCATTCAGCATGTTTGGTGACCTGTTAATTATTATTGCAATCTTTTTAATTCAGCAATCACAGTAACTGTTGAGGAGCTGGAGGAGGCCCTATATGTGTCTTTGAACAATGTAAGGAGCGAGGCCCTGCTGATATGGGTGGGTGACTTCAATGTGGAGCCCTCTGTTAGCAGTTCTTTGTCAGTGTTTGGTATCTGTGATGAATTTGAGTACCCACTGACGCTTTTTAAACACTCCCCTTATGGGAATGCTCTAAACAGAGTCCTTATAGCTAATGAAATGGTATTTGCCCAAGAACAGGGGTGTGGGAGACTAAACAGATACCTTCATTTATGGGTGGTGAGGTGGGCTCCCTTATAGACAATATCCTGGTCTCGAAAGAACTAGTACCGGCCTTGGTAGGGTGCAAAATGGTAGCTTCCTGTATGAGTGACCACAATCCTCTTAAGCTGGTATTTGGGAATGTATCCATATATAACTCCACTCAGAAAAATCGGCAACTCAAGATTAGTTATAGTCAGGATAAAGGGGTTAAGGTTCACTGGGGGAATATCGAGAAGGAGGTCTTTCATAATGAGTTATTGGTGTGTAAGAAATCTGAGGTCGACATTTTAGTGCAGGTGGACCTTATGAAGTTATTAGGGCTTTTTCCTCCCTTAAGGAAAATATGGCGGACAAATTGACTAGAGCACCTAGTGGTGAAAGACCAAATCCCAAGTGGTTTGATGGCTCCTAAAGCACTAAAAATGGCACTTAAGAGAACCCCCCGACATAAGCTTAGCATAGTTGAGGCAAGGAAAACATACAAGAAAGCTATTGCAAGAAGGAAAGCTGATATGAAAAAGGAGGCCTGGGAGAAGTTGAGGCTTGCCAGTGAGAGTAAAGCCCCGCAGGTGTTCCTGCAACTTGTGAACTTGCAGATGCTCGCAGGAGATTTAATACCTAAAGTTGAATGTCTGGTCTCGAAGGATGACTGGGTGGCTCACTTTTCAGCCATCTTTGGATCCAGGGTACCAATAGTGCCTGTTAGTGAAATTCTGCGATTGTGCCCAAATTTAAGAAGGGAGCAAAAAGGTTACCACAATGCTACCGGCCAATTTCATTGTTTGATAGCATGGCTAAGTTCCTGGGTGGGGTGATATTGGCTAAATTGGAAATTTGGGTCACAGAGAAACGTGGGCTGTTGGATCTTCAGTTTGGATTTCACCCAGGGCTGGGCACAGTTGAGCAGTCCCTAAATTTGTCATTGATAATACAGTAATATACTAAGGCCAAAAAAGGCAGTGTACACTTTGCATTGGTGGACTTGTCCTGTGCTTTTGACTTTAGAGACCGCTCTACGCTGTGGGTGATTATGACACACAGGAGCTTTGATGGTGCTGCTATTTCTCTGCTTCAAAGACTACATGCTCATACAACAGCTAGAGTCTGTTATACAAGGCAGGATGATTTGACGGAGGACATCCCTAACTGACAAAGGCAGAAGGCCTGACTTTATTGTGAAAATCATTTGTTAATGCTTGTAGGCATTTAAGGGTGGACTGTTAATACACTGTGCTATAGCCTATCAACATATTTTATTACTTGGAATATCACACATTACTATAGTAGACAAGTGTTTTGGTGTTGGTTACCTTTACTGACACACCTGGGCGTGGAGGATTTGCACTGTGATGATACTTGTCAGGCACATTTGGACGGAAACTTATATTCTTTTGACTCCTAGAATTGCATATATCTTTTTATTATTATGAATTAACGCCGGGTAATTGCCTTTTGAGAAAGCTAATGCTTAATACACTAGGCCTGTGCTGGTATTGGTGTCAAGCCAGTGATGAAGGGCAATGGCTTTTCATTGGGAAATGTTATGTCCGATGCCACAGGTCTTACCTGTTTATTATGAAAAGTTACAACAGAAGCAGTAGGTCTGATTTAAAGCCTGTAGATAGGTATTTTGTTATAAGAAATTTCACAAATCACAGTGCTAGGCACAGGTTATTTTGTTTATTCCTTTGAGGAACCATAAGGGTAGAAGATTTTCACCATGATTATACACGGGTACTCCTAAAAGGGTTTGTATATTGTTTTGCCAACTACAGTTTTATACATGTTTTAATATTATGACCGTAAGCTTGATTGTTGCTTTATTGGAAAGCTGGTGGATAGTACAGTAGGCCTGAAAACTTGATGAATCAAAAATGTACGCTTTATGACTGATTGGTTCATGGGTGAAGTTATGTTGACTATTATTCGTAGTCTCTTCCATCACAGAGTGCTGCACGGCACAGTGGGGCTGCTCATTTTAGCCACTGACTACTGCTTTTGTTAGTGACAACATGTTACCTGAACAAATGTGCACATCTGTTTGGAAATTAATACACTACCGTTCAAGGGCTGGTGGGAAAGTCCTTTAGTTTCCCATTTTCACCTTCATTTCTTTCCTTCTCCCTATTCCCTTCTCTCCCGTCCTGCAGCTCTCCAGACGCTGCTATTAGGCCGCTTACTGCTCATTTCATCGGCAGTGCTCTGCATCCCACACGGCCACCCTGGAATAACATTGTCTATATTGTATCATTGTTTTACCATTGCAAAAGGGCTGCCTTTTACATCTGTGTTGAAAGACCAATCACAATCTGAGGAAGAAACAACATTCCATGTGCTGCCTATCATCACTTTATTAGATGCCTTGATCTGCTAATAACTAGGTGGGCCATACACCTCAGTTGTTCATGTTTCTCCTCACTCACCTACTCTCTATTGTGTTTATCAGGGCAAGCTATTTTTAGGGCCCGCTAGCCTGGTCTGGTTAGAGCAATTCGGCTGGCAAAGAACAAGTGTTCTGTTCATTCAGAAAGTGAATGGGCAATAAAGAAACCTTTAAATGATCTCTTTTATCTTGTCACACTTGCTGCGCAAACACCTAGGTCAAATGTCAGCTTATGTCTTCATACAAATTGCTACTTATTTTATCTTGGAGATTGGTACTTTCTTTGTCTGCAAAGTTATAGGAATTTTTATAGGGAACTGCGTGACAAATCGTTGTGGCTACACAACATTAATGTAGCTTATACATTAACTTTACAAATATTTCAAATTATAACACAGTAGTTAGGAAAGCATTTTTTAACATTTTGAAGGGAGATGCAACCAAAACTTTTAATATGGAACAACAACAAATCTGAATACTTAACTTGATGTTATTCCAATGATAAGTATTTGCTGAAACCAACTTTCACCCATAATCATTTGTATACTGTATAGTTTATCAGTAAAGCTGCATGTCAGTGGAAAGGTTTGTGGCCATTTCAGTGGAAAATGTCTGTCTATAAATTACAATATGCTACCACTTCCTACCTTAGTAATATATTTAAAATGTAAAAAAATGTATATGAACAGTGAAACATTCCTGCCAAGGATCCCACACTTTGAGACTAATTCATGGGACGAGTGCCTTACAGTTAGGTCGGGTAGATTATTCAAGTTACTTGACCTATAGGTCTGGTAATATTTTTATGTTTCGAGAACTGGCACTCATACTACTCTGTTAAAATGATATACTATGGCTAATTTTTACCTTTAATTTAACATTTTTATTACCAGCATAAGGTGGCCCGATTCAGAGGGCATCATTTTAACTTTTCTTTCTTTTGTTTCTTGTATTTTTGCAATAAAAAAAGTAAAAAAATAAAGAAAAAAAGTAGCCATTGTATGAGCTTGCAAAGATCAGACTAGTTGTCTTTGCAAATGCTTATTTTGCCAGAAACCTGGCTGCACACATGCTGACGGCACAGGCAACATTTAATGGGTTGTAAAATCAGATTCGCAATCATTTGGAAAGGTTTTCAAGATGCAGAATGAGTACAAATACTTTCATTGCTATTCTGGTACTCTTTAGCCATGCCGTCCCTTTAACAACCAGAGCTATCGCCTCGGGAAGAAAATGCCAGGCGCTCCCTTTGCATGTCTGGAAACATATGTAAGAACTGGACATGGACAGTTGGTGACACGTCGGTAGGGAAAAAGGAGGGGGGTGCTCACTGATGACAAAATCAAAAGTGACAGCCTCGTTTTGCAGAAGCCTTTTTGTCTGTCCATCAAGTTTCGCCTCGTGTAAGAGAGCCATAATAACCCAGAGGCAATTTTTAACGTGTGTTTTTAGCATTTGAAAAATGAAGATATCTGTAGTCTCAAACAGTGGCTTTAAGTGTGTTTAGTTAGGAGATTTTTCTTTAGAGTGAACAACGGCCATCAGCTGGAATTACTTCATACCACCATTAACGACCTGCTGTAAGACACAAACACATTTTGGTTCTGTTTTTATTTATTTTTATGAAGCTCAAAGATACAAGATTAGCCCGTTTTACAACTCGAAGAATTTAAGTGAATGTTTTCCAAATAGACGAATTCATAGTGCTTGATACATTTCAAATTGTGCAGTAAACTCTTCATAAATTCCCAATATGTGTTTGCTCTGTAGTGTGACCTCTCCCTGGAAATGGGCTGTTTACTTGCCACCTATAAACAAGGATTGGCAAAGCAAATAGGTCTCGGGAATTTGAGAGCTATAGGCGTTGTCAATGTGAATGTCTTTTTTTTTTTTTTTTTGTCCTCATAAACGCCCATACATCCAGACGAGGGTCATCAACCTGTGCCTCCCCACAGACGGAGGCACATATATTCTCACCTCTCCCGGTCTCATCCGAACCTATACGCCTGTATATCGACGTATTGTCATTTAAGCCGTCCAGCCTTATAGGGTTAACCTTCTGGATAAGGGGCAAGTAATCATTGGACTATAGAAAACACTATGCTGAAAGTTTTCCCATATGGCTCAACAATCATCCCTTTTGCTGAGAGGGCCGAGGCCCTCCAGGTGACAATAACAATTAACCGATGTCAACCAACAAGATACAGAAGGAGGGGAAGGAGAGATCCATCTGAAGCATATTCGTCTCTTAGCCAAAAGGATCAATAAAAACATCAAATCTCTAAGAGGTTTGGACAGTTTGGACTCTCCAGCAGTTACCCCAAAGATCACTAGTGTAGAGTTACCTCTATATCAGGGTTTATAATATATTTAAGAATTCCTCCTATACTGGACCATAAAACCTCTGAGGCTGCTACAGCTCCAAAACATATGAATATAATTCGCGTTAGTTTCCCCACAACGTGGGCAACTTCTATCTGACTTACCAATAGGCCCTGTATAAGGTAAACAAATGATTTTTCTTTAACGGGGTTGCCTAATAACAGACCAAAGCATAGAACAAGAGATTTCCCATATTTTTGCCACATCCAAGGATGGTAAGACATCACCCTATTTCTTCTCAGGTAGAAGAAAACTTAAATCAGAAGCTTCAAGTAGCGTCTGATACCAAACCGCAATTTCTTTATAAACTGAAACCTGAACTAATTTCTCCTCCCAAGCATTCTTCATAACCCCCTGATCCCGAAGGGATGCTGCCCAACTGGCTAACTGCAAATATTTAAACTTTGAAGAACTATGTTCAGTTAATTCCTCGAACTTCTCCCATGCCACCAACTTTGAATCCTCCAAAATGTGTCCCCAACAAGCCACCCCCTTTAATGAAAGAGCTAATTTATCCATCAGGCATTCTGGGGTGCCAGGGGAATCCCACACCGGAGCCAGGAATCTGTACATTCTTCAGATGGAAACTAAATAATATTTATAAAAGTCTGGTGCTGCAATACCACCTTTTCCTTTTGTCCTACATAGTTTCTGCCAAGCAATCCTAACCCCCTTAGATGCCCACATAATCAAAGTTAAGTCTGCCTGCATTTTTGTAAACCAACCTTTCTTGAATTCTAAAGGGATTGCGTTAAACAGAAAGGTGAACTTTGGAAGAATGATCATTTTAAGAATATTTACTCTTCCAAGGAAAGACAACGGGAGGCCCACCCATGTTCTAAGCAATATACGAGTCTCTGTATACGCCATACTAAAATTTATCTTAGCTGTTTCTTGAAGGCAAGCAGTAACTTGTATCCCTAGATATCTAATTTGTTGTTTGACCAAGTGGCTATTATCAGTGGTATTCCAACACATAATTTCTGTTTTCTCTGAATTCACAGAATAACCTGACACTTTGCCAAAGTCATTTAAACATTGCACAGTTCTAGGGAAGACATGCGTCAGGCCGCCAGTGGGGATCTGTCTATCAGCCCTAATTTTCGCAGCCAAAGGCTCAATATACAAATCAAAAAGAGGGGACAGTGGACAACCCTGAAACATTCCTCTTTCGGTTTTAAATTTCAAAGACACTCTATCATTAACCAAGATG
This sequence comes from Pleurodeles waltl, assembly GCF_031143425.1. Lineage (NCBI taxonomy): Eukaryota > Metazoa > Chordata > Amphibia > Caudata > Salamandridae > Pleurodeles > Pleurodeles waltl. The sequence continues at coordinate 763,151,002 of NC_090448.1, read as the reverse complement.
CTAGCAACCGGAGCTCTGTAAATATCCTGAACCGCACTGATGAATCTTGGACCCAAATTATAGCCTTTCATAACATTCTGTAGAAAATGCCAATTCATCCTATCAAATGCTTTGGCAGCATCATAACAAAGGGGAGAGAGAGGAGGCTCCTTTGGGGTCAGTGTTTGGCCCCCGTACATCAGGGGGGGGGGGGGGGGGCGGGAACGGTGGCCTTGGCAGTAAGAAAGGACACCGGAAACTACGGCAAGTATTAAAAAAGGGAGTAACTTGGCAAAAGTACCGCCTGAGATTAAACTACGAAAGAGGCACGGTAATAAACCAGGCTTTAACCCTATTTTGAGCAAGGCTACCCTTGCGCAGGTTCAACTGTTAGAGGGTGGTAGGTCAGCCTCCCCTCTATCACCTTTTTTGAGGAATCTTTCTGGAGATTCGGATATGTTGCCTTCCCAGACCCTCACTTTCGCCTCCCCACCTGAGACTGGAACGAGCGGGGGAAAAGGCAGTGATAAAGTGGCCGCCCTAGTTAAACTAACAGATGTGCCTACCCCCCTATTAGCTATAGTGCCAGAGACCGAGACAGCTTAACAATCACAGGATTCCGTGGTCCAGAATCTTCTGGTATCATTAACAAATGAGATTAGAGGAAAGTTCGAGGTTTCCAAGCATAACCAAGAGAAAATTAGAGAGTCCTGTGTAGCCTTAGAAACCAAATTGAACATGTTAACGGAAAGAATTAGCAGGATTGAGACTGTGGTTGCGGAGCAGGAAACGCTGGTATCAGCCAATTCTCAGGTTATCTCTCAATTGGTACGTAATGAAAAAGTGTTTCAAGAAAAGCTGGACTCATTAGAGAATAATTTGCGGAGGAATAATATCAAAGTGTTGAATGTTCCTGAAGGCGTGGAGGGTGAAGACATCAGGGGTTACGTGATAACATTGCTCAGGAGATTTTTTCCGTCTGTGGCGCATTTTAATCTGGAGGAGGATATACAGAGAGCTCATCTAGACCTTTTCAGAAGGAAGCCTGATAGGACAGGGCCCTAGGAAAATTCTTATTCATTTTGGTACATATTCAATAAAGGAGAAAATTCTGTCTGAGTCTCTGAAGGCGGGCAGTTTTTCTATGGGAGAATGGTCCTTTCAGATATGTTCAGATGTTTCTAAAGTGACTTTAGATAGGCAGTGGGGGTTGGGTAAGCTCATGCAAGAACTCGGATCCTTCGGTGCCACTGTGCAGATGAGATTTCCGGCATTCTTAAAAATCATGTGTAACAATACAATGTACAACATTAGGGATCCTGCAGAGGTTCAGGCTGTGATTGAGAAGATGAAAAGACCGCCATAATAGAGTGATTTTCGTTAGAAACAAGTCGACCGAAACAATACTGAGCTCATATGGGTTGTAATGTTCATCCCGTTAAAAAGGTATGGAGGGTTCCCGCGTGGGGAGATTGGGGGGGGTCACATGTTTTTTTTTTTTTTTCATTTTTGGATGGTGTTTTTTTTTTGTACAATAAAGGGGGTGGGGGTAGGTTGGGTAAAAACTGAGTATATAAAGGTCCTCAAGAATATTGTGGAGGGAGTAGCTACAGGTTTGTTAGTTTATTTATATCCCGGTCTCTCTCTCTTTTGTGGGGGGGATTTAGATAATGGCTAGTAAGAAGGGTGTTTTGTTGATGTTTCTTTCATGGAATGTCAATGGTCTACGGGTTAAAGGGAGGGGGAGGAAAATCTTTGAATATTTAAAAGGGACAGACGCAGAAGTGATTATTTTACAAGAGACTCATCTAACACAATGCGAGTGGAATGAATGTATTCAATGTTTGAATTGGGTGGGCTTTAGTGCATGTACAAATCAATCTTGTACTGTGAAAGGTGTGGCGATTGTCATAAAGAAATCTGTAAGGGTAAAAGTGGTAAATGTCATCAGAGATTCTAAGGGTAGGTGGCTTATCATTGAGGTAGAGCTGTATGGTGCTTGGTTTACGGTAGTGGGATATTATGAGCCTAATGTGGATAACCCAGCCCCTTTTCAGGAGTTGTACAACCACTTATTGAAAGCAAAACACATGATTATTATGGGCGGGGATTTTAATACTTTATTGGATCCCCGGTTAGATAAGTCACCATCCAGGCTGACGGTAAATCTTCCTAAAACTCGCTTGTGGATAGAACAAGCAATGGTAGATTTGAGTCTGATTGATATTTGGCATCAGAAGGGTAGGGAGGGTCCAAGGTTTACGTTTAATAATAAAAAGTATGGCCACCAATCTAGGATAGATTTTTTTCTATTACAGAATAATTTGAGGGATATGGTGAGATATGTTGGTGATGCTTCGGCCCATCTATCGGATCATGCAGCAGTAAAAATGCATATCCGTCTTAAAATTCAACCTCCTTCCTATAGATGGACAGTTAATCAAGCCCTTTTTTTTGGATCAGATGGTTGTTGAGGGTTTGAGGAAATATACTAAAGAGTTTTTTAAAATTAATTATGGTTCCACTACCTTGCAGATCCTGTGGGATGCGTATAAAGCATTTATTAGGGGGAGGCTGGTGGGTTTGGCTACTTCCAAGTATAGAGAAGAAAAGAATCAGCTACAGCAATTTGAATCTCGTGTGGCATCTCTACAGGAAGCTATCTTCAATGATCATACAGGTGAGGGAAATCAGCTGGGCGCTTTGGGTGCCTGATTATATTCTGCTAAAGTAGACTTATCTTTGTTTTTGGAGGGGAAAATTAGGAGGAGTTGGGATAGCAGCCGTTATGCTCATTATGAGTATGGAGAAGGTTGCGGTAAACTTTTAGCCTGGAAAACTAAAACAGATCACTCCAAAAGTCATATTACATCTACTAAATCAGAGACTACCGGAACATTATGTACAGATGCATCCGAAATAGAAGAGGCCTTTGTTGCTTTTTTTTCAGGCCCTCTATACTGAAGATTTGCATTGTTCTGAAATATCAGTTAGGGGTTATTTAGAAGGGGTTCATCTCCCTCAGTTAACGGATCTTGAACATCTACAGCTGACGAGTAGGATAGAAGCTGGGGAGGTAAAGACAGCAATTCAAGCTTTTAAAAAGGGGAAGGCCTCGGGCCCGGATGGGCTCCCTAATGAGCTATTTCTGCTGGATACAACTACCTGTGGATTCCTCACCTAATGAATTCTCCCCAATGCGCAGCATTCAACTGAAACTTCTTTCCAGCTCTGCACGTCGGCGAGAACGTCACAATTGCCCGACTCCACGCGGCTCTGTCTGACTTCATCGTGGCAATAAGAGGTCCCCGCCGGCGTGCTGACGTCAGTTCACTTTTTTCCGTGCCTTCGATAACGGTTATTTCTCCAGCTCTTGTGTAGATTTCTGTTGAAAGGGATACTTAGTGTTTTCGGAATGTCTGCTCCGAAGAAGTCAGGGTTCAAGCCTTGCAGAGAATGCGGAGGTCGTATGTCAGTTACTGACCCGCATAATGACTGCCTCTGGTGTCTAAGCTCGGACCACGACGTTCAGGAGTGTGGTTCGTGCCAGAAAATGAATCCTAAGGCTCTTAAGGAGCGTGAAGCCAAGTTGTTTTTAGCGAAAGCTAAAAAGGAGAAGAGGAGTCACCATAGATCTTCGTCGGGGAAGTCTGCGAAGAGTCATAGGAACGGGCGCCATCACGATTCCCGGCGTCGTTCCAGAGGAAGCCGTTAGAGGTCGAGGTCTCCATCTGCTCGGCGCTATAAGTCATGGGAGGTCAGCACGACGGTGACTCCTCAGCCTTCGACTCCGCAGACTTCTCCGGCGCCGTCAGTCTTTGATGTGGTGGAAACTCGGAGTCCTCACTTTTCTCCGGCGCATCCGAAGGGGAGATTGTGGAGCCCCTCAGTGACTCTCAGTGGTTAGACACTGCCAGTGGGCTGGATACTTCCCCAGAATGGGATTTAGCCTCACCAGTGGAGTTTACCGAGGAGGCAGCCTCGTTTCATTCTGTGATAAGAAAAGCTGCTGATTTCTTAGATCTCCCGCTTCCTGTTGCCCAGGTCAAGACAAATATCCTGACGGAGGTGCTACATCCTGCCACTTCAGGATCCATTGCTGCCTTTTAATGAAGCTCTCATGGAGCCCATTGTCGAGGTATGGAGAAAGCTTGTTTCTTCAACAGCGGTGAACAGGTCGGAGGCCAGAAGATATAGATCAGCTCCAGGGGACCCTGGGTTCCTTTCGAAACACCCGTCTCCGGAGAGTCTGCTCCTGTCTGTGCTTCCCTGGTGTGCCATCCGACAGGGAGTCTAAAAGGTAGGAGCAGTCTGCAAAGAAGGTTTTCTCGTCCTGCAACATGGCGCTTAAGTCTGCAAATGCCACATGTATCCTGGGTAGATACATTCATGCTGTTATGGATGCGGCTAAAGCTGCGTTGCCTGAAATGCCCCAGGACTTGCAAGGACTCCTTACGGATGCCCAGGCTGCAGCGACACAAGTCATACAATCAGGACTGCACACCACGGACTGAGTTGCTAGAGCCATGGGAATATCCATCGCTACCAGACGTCATGCTTGGTTACGCACGTCTGGGTTCTCTTCAGATGTCCAAGCCACTCTGTTAGACTTGCCCTTTGATGGCAATAAGTTATTTGGCACTAAGGCTGACTCTGCGTTGGAGTGCTTCAAAGAGTGTAGGGCAACGGCGAAGTCCTTGGGCCTTGAAGCTGCTTTGACCCCTTTTAGGTCGTTTAGATGTTTTAGGGTGTTTGGTCGAGGGGCGTCCTTTCATGGAAGATCGCAGTAGACAGACCAGCAGCCCTCAAGTCTCCCTTACAGATCTTTTAGGGGGCGGGGTAGAGTCAGCACTAGAGGGGCCACCCAACAGCAGCACCCTGCCCCTTCCTCTTCCTCTTCCTCTGGGGGGGGGGTGCAACAGGGGAAGCAACCCTAGTCCTCTAACTATTGCATCCCATGTATCTCCTGTAGGGGGAAGGTTGTCTCTTTTTCTTCCCATGTGGGAGTCGATCACATCAGACTCCTGGGTCATCAGTGTTGTGAGGAAAGGCTATGCCCTTCCCTTTCGGGAGATTCCTCCTCCCTTCCCTCCCTGTCTTTCCTTTTGTTCAGAAGACCATCTCATGTTGTTAGAACAGGAGGTTCTATCCCTGTTGTCAAAAGGTGCAGTGGAGTTGGTTCCTGAGCAGGAGAGGGGTCCTTGGATGTTATTCAAGGTATTTTCTGATCCCCAAAAAGGATGGACGTTTGAGACCTATCCTGGACGTGAGGATTTTGAATTGGTTCCTCAAACAGGAGAAATTCAAAATGTTGACTCTAGCACAGGTGCTTATGGCATTGAGCAAGGAGGATTGGATGGTGTCTGTCGACTTGCAGGATGCTTATTTCCATATTCCCATTCTCAAGTCACACAGGAAGTATCTCCAGTTTGTGGTGGGGTCGCAACACTACCAGTTTGCGGTCCTTCCTTTTGGTCTTACTTCCTCGAGTCTTCACGAAGGTGATGGCGGTGGTTGCAGAAAATCTCAGGAGGAAGGGAATAGCAGTATTCCCTTACCTGGACGATTGGTTGATCAAAGCCAAATCTCCGGAGCTCGTGCTGCATCACCTGCAGATGACAACACAGTTGTTGTTCAGTCTGGGCTTTTCGATAAACGTGCCCAAGTCTCACCTGGAGCCATCTCAACGTCTCCTGTTCATAGGGGCGGTACTGGACACAACATTGAATCGAGCCTTTCCTCCGCCACAGCGAATTCAGGACATTCAGGCATTGATTCCAATGTTTCGAGAGGGAGCGGTTGTTCCAGTCCTCAAGGTCCTTCGTCTGCTCGGTCTGTTCGGTTCATGCATTCTGTGGTCACTCATGCATGCTGGCACATGAGGGCTCTTTAGTGGTGCCTCCACAGGCAGTGGTTTCAGCACAAAGGGGATCTCGCCGAGTCGATAAAGATCTCCAGAGACACTGCAGTGGATCTACAATGGTGGTCTGTGGACGGCAACCTTTCTCAAGGAAGGCCTTTTTCAACACCACCTTCAGTGGCCACGGTGATAACGGATGTTTCCACTCTGGGGCGGGGAGCTCATCTGGGGACCTGGAGATCAAAGGTCATTGGTCTCCAGTGGAGCAGATGTTTCATTAAAATCTGCTGGAATTGCGGGCGATACGTTTGGCTCTCAAGGCCTTCCTCCCTTCCCTTCGCGGTCACTCGGTTCAAGTCCTGACAGGCAACACAACCGCAATGTGGTACATCAACAAGCAGGGAGGAGTAGGGTCGTACCTTCTCTGCAGAGAGGCTCTGCGGCTCTGGTCCTGGGCACGGGACCATCGGATTTGCTTAATGACAAACCATCTGGCGGGGGTTCAAAACGTGCGTGCGGACAGTCTCAGTCGGCTCCTCTTGGCCGATCACGAGTGGCGTCTTCATCCAGATCTGGTCCTTTACATCTTTCGGATGTGGGAATTTCCCCAGGTGGACCTATTTGCCACTCGGGAGAACGCGCACTGCCCATCGTTCTGCAGCCTCCAATATCCAGTGCAGGAGGCGTTTGGGGACGCGTTTCAAATGTCCTGGAACAGCCAATTGCTTTACGTGTTTCCCCCCCATACCCTTGATTCCTCAGGCTCTGAGGACGATTCGCCACGACCGGGCCCAAGTCATCTTAATACCTCCGGATTGGCCAAGAAGGGTGTGGTACACGGACCTTCTCCAACTCTCACTGTGCCCTCCGCTCTGTCTCTCTTACAGGGCAGACCTCCTCTCGCAGTCGCAGGGGCAGGTTCTACACCCCCACCTCCAGAGCCTGCACCTTCATGCCTGGAGATTGAACGGGGCAATCTGAGTTCTTTTTCTCTCCCACCGGATGTGGTGGACGTTATTTTATCGGCCAGGCGGCACTCCACCAAATCAGTCTATGCGAGCAGATGGGCTAAATTCGTTACTTGGTGTGGAGAGAGGCAAATTAATCCCTTAAGTGCCCATTTGTTGGTCATATTGTTGTTTGCATTGTCCTTGGCACAGCAAGACTGCGCTGTTGCTACTGTCAAGGGCTATCTTTCGGCTCTCTCAGCCTTCTTATGCCTACCTGATCAACCCTCTTTGTTCAAATCCCCTTTAGAATTGAGGTTTTTAAAGGGGCTTACCAATAGGTAAGCTCCCATTCCGTTTCTTATGCCCCAGTGGGATTTAAATCTGGTTCTAACCTTTTTAATGGGTTCACCTTTTGAGCCGCTACATTCTTGCCCTTTGAGATTTTTAGTCTTAAAGACTGTTTTTCTTACGGCCATCACGTCTGCTAGGCGTGTAAGTGAGCTTCAAGCTCTTTGTGTTCACCCTCCTTTTACGACCTTTCATGTGGACAAGGTGGTGCTGAGGACCAGGGTGGCTTTCCTCCCAAGTAGTGACTCCTTTTCATTTGGGGCAGTCTTTCTATCACACACTCATCATTCTATCCTCCTCCACATCCATCTAAGGAGGATGAGACTACATCGACTGGACCCAAGGAGGGCCTTGAGTTTTTACATAGACAGGATGAGAGAGTTCCGATTGGATGACCAACTCTTTGTCGGATACGTGGGGAAGAGGAAGGGGAAGGCCGTCCACAAATGAACACTGTCCAGGTGGGTCATTCTTTGTATTAAGATCTGTTATTCATTAGCAAAGAAAGTTCCTCCTGTTGGTATAAGAGCCCATTCCACCAGGGCTAAGTCGGCCACGTCGGCCCTGGCTAGAGGTGTTCCAGTGGCAGACATTTGTAAGGCTGCGACTTGGGCGTCCCTCCACACCTTGGTAAAAGCATTATTGCTTGGACTCGGAGGTGAGGAGGGATGCCCATTTTGCGCGATCTGTGCTGCAGGATTTCTTGGTATGATCAGTCAAACACCCACCTCCGAGGCAGTACTGCTTTGGCACTCTATTCACTACCCGTAGTCTGTCTGGTCATACCGAGATTTCCTTGGGTGTATGTATGTATATTTGTATGTTGCTTAATTATGAGAGGATGTATAGCTATATATATATATATATATATATATATATATATAAATATATATGTATATATTTATGACTATGTATTTTTGCTGATATATATTGATGTTGTTTGCTATTCTTATTTGTTTACCTTCTGTATAAAAGTTTTCTTGGATACAATCATAATGAGAATGGAATGTCGGTATTCACCTGTTCACCTCAAAGGCACGTCAAAAATGGTGTAAACTGATTGATGTCAGCACGCCAGCGGGGACCTCTTATTGCCACGATGACGTCAGACGCGCCACGTGGAGTCGGGCAATTGTGACGTCCTCGCCGACGAGCAGAGCTGGAAAAAAGTTTCCATTGAATGCTGCGCATTGGGGAGAATTCATTAGGTGAGGAATCCACAGGTAGCTAGTGTATCCACCAGAAAAAGCGTTACCGAAGGTAAGTAACTTGCTCATTGTGCACTTGGTGATGAGGTTGTCCCAATTTTAGTAGAGTTGTTCAATTTTCTTATACAAGAAGGTGTAGATATGCCCATTTCATGGAATGATACAGTGATATGTCTTCTTTTAAAGCCCGGGGAAGACCCGGCATTGTGTAGCTCATACAGACCAATTTCTTTGTTGAACTCAGACTATAAACTTTATACTTATGTCCTGTCTAAGAGGCTTCAAGATTCAATCAGGAGGTTGATTCACGAAGACCAAAAAGGGTTTATCAGGGGGTGACAACTGCATGAGTTGACTCATGATTTGCTAGGCGCAGTAGACTTGGCTAGTTTAGGAAGGGTCCCTTTGACGGTTCTCACCTTTGATGCTGCCAAAGCAATGTGAATGTCTTTTAGCTAAGGATTTTTCACTGGCTCCTGTTTGAATATGTGTGTTACAAACATGTCTCAGAATACACCTTGGGTGTTATTTCTGCACAAAATAAATACAAATAGCAAGTGGAGTGAGAAACAAAATGTACTAGTGGGAAAGAGAAACAGTCCATACCTGACATTCTCTACTGTCATTCTTCTTAAACTAGGTGAAAAAGTAAAAAAAACACAACTATCAAAACATGGTGTCTCGTGTGTATTTACACTCTGTACACTATCTCATAAAGCTGCATACTGTTACAAAGGTATGTAGGATGTCACATGAAGCGGAATAAATGATGTTTGGATTCTGGGGTGGCTACAGTGCTGCTGGTGAGTTAAAGCCACTGTTGGGTCATGGCTCCACGGATGTAAGGGACCCGTGTCTAAATCCTCTGAAACAAACACCTCGACACAACAACATTCTGCAGTGGTCGACCCTTATATACCTGACGCAGGTCGGCACTAGTGAAGCTTAAGTTGAAGTGGAACCTCTTGCTGCCGACACACAGAGACCTTTCTGTTGCTTGAACGACCCTAGCAACCGTTTAGAGAGTGGACAGCTAGTGGGGATAAAGGGAAACAATGAGAAAAGAACTATTAGGAAGAGATGGGCCAATTGTGGTCATTTTTCGATAAAACATTTACTCAGCAGCGCAAGTGGGAATACCAACCCCGCCTGTACATGAGGGGTTTGAGCACACTTGTGGAGCAACCTCTAAATAAATACAACATGCTCACCAGTTTTTATGAAATAAGACCTCAACGGTCAAGTGCACACTTCAGTCACCCACTTTGTGTTACCTCCGCTGACTTCAACTTTTCAGGACCCTCTTCCAAATGTACCCTGAGACACATGCGACCCTAAAGTGTTTAGTAGCCAATACTTCCATTTCAATATGACCACGAGTTTTAGATTGAATAAAGGACCAGGCAAGATATAGATGGTCATGCAGCATCACAGCCAAGCTCGCTGCCGATGTGGCCATCTTGAAATACAAGGCAGCAGGCCTTGAAAAATCATTAAAATGTTACTAGCCCTGCAGGTTGAGTAGCTTGGATAATCTACTCGACCTAAATTTAATGTCCTTGACCCAGAAATGTTTCAAATTGTGTGATCCTAGGCAAATATTGTATTTTACAGTTGTCTTTTTCTTCATTCTCACGAGTGCACCTTCAAATATGTGAGTTCAGCATTTCTCCTGTAAAAAAAAAAAAAAAAAAAAAAATATCCTCTTGTTTGATTAAATACACTAAATGTTTGCTCCACGTATAATAAATCTAGCCCACATATAGGGTACATGTGATCCATGCATAACTTGCCTCTTAGCTTACTAATAGCTTTGCCATCAGTACAGAGTGTTTCTCAGTTTGTTTAAACACTCACTTTTAATAAATATATTACTAAAGGTTTTTTTTTCGTAGAAAGGTGATTTTGGTCGTACACCAGGAATCTGTTTTTTTTTTTTTTAAACAAAATGTGAGATCACTCCTGAAAATATGTAAACTGTATACATGCCAAATAGGTTACTGTTTCTTAATTAGGATTTAAGATGCCTGCCACTCACATCTGCTTATCAACTGGACAGGCACTGTTAAATGCTGGATAAAGGGGCACAATGCAATATAGCAGCTAAATCCTGTATCCAACCCACCAATCCCGTCTTGCTTCGTGCACTCGCCGTGCGTTTTGAATTGTAGGCCATATTTAAATTTAGGTGAGTGCTTGTGTAAAGTGTTCCAAATCAAAGCTGGTTATATGTCAACCACGCAAGTAACCCCAGCATATGTGAGAGATAAGTACAAGATTTGCAGTCCTGTTTACAGAAACGAAGCTCAGCTCAAGTAAAAAAAAAAAACAAGCGCTTGTGTAAAGTGCTCCAAATCTAAGCAAAACATAGTTCTGAAAACATTTGCTACAATGGGAGGTGTGTGGGGACAGTGTAATAGGTCTCTGCTCTCGGGGATGGTTCAAACCAGGAAGAGGCACGACAAATGGGGCAAAAGAATAGGAGAGCCACAATGGAGCCAGCAAATGGGAAGTCTATGGGAGGGCTGAAACCCACAAAATATATACAACATAGCTCTTCAAGACAGGGCATGCGCTGCCTAGAGCCGCGACATAAAAAGGAAAAAACAGTTTCTAAATGTGAACTCTACAACTGCTCCTGTTCAGTCTGTGTCCACAGGAGGCATGTTTACAAACCCTTCTCCGGCACATTTAAAAGATATGTGTCCGGTTCTGTGTTAGTCAGCATGGGTTCATTTTTAATTAAGGAAGGCTACTGTTCAGCTAATCCTGGAATTCCTAATTGAGTGCATTTGTGAATTTGAGGGCAGCCTACGCTTCAGTATGGGTCACAGCTGTTTCGATATATATGTGTTCATGCCAGTATGGGACAAGGGTGGTAGGCTGTGACAAGGGTGCTTCTAGGTGCAAATCTGTTATCCGATCTCTCTCCCAATCCCACATCTCCTGGTACTGAAGTGTTGTGGTGTTTGCAGGAAGAGCGAGGACTGATAAAAAGTGCTGAATGCTTCACATTGGAGTTCTCTTTAGGAGAGACAAACTACTACTGCCAGGCCTAGAGAGAGTCATTACCTGTCAGTATGCTGTAACTGGTTTATCTGAGTGATGTTAAGGAAAGGGAGGTTCTAAGACACATTATAGAGTCCTTCCATAGCTACCAAAGGCTGGATATGCTGAGAATTCTTGTGACCGTCCCTCAATCGGTCAAATGTAGCGGGTGGACTTCTTCCCGGTGGGGTAGCTCATAGTAGGTGGGCTCGCCAGGAATACTAGTCCCACTTTTGAGGGGAGCGGGCATGATGCTCAGCATACTGTAACATATGTGGGACAATGAACAGTGCATTGGGGAAATTTATGTTTGTTGCCCACAGCGTAATTGATGAGTTTCAGAGGCCTTTCCATTCTTTTAGTTACCTTAAACAGTCGTTTTTTGGGTGATTTCTGTTTTGTTTGTCTTCTGAGCAGTCAACAATATATTATTTTTTTACAAAGTTTTTTTTCTGTGATTTTTGTTTTTGTTTTTTTGATTGAGTTCGGGTGATTGTAATGATATGCTTGAGCCCCTTGCAAAAACAAAGATTCACTGAGCATGCATAAAACTGCCAGTCCCACCGTACTTGCTGCACACAGCCTTAGAGTTTAAGGAAGGCAGTTAGAAAAATATTTTTAAATCCCAAATAAAATTGTGATTGGTGGAACATCTAATTCATGTCCACGAACATTTAAGAGAAGTTTGGAAAACACTACAGTCTGCATTAGACAGAATTGTTCGCTTCGGACACCGATACATGATGTACGCCATTTTTGACCTTCCTCGGGTAGTTATTGTGGAGTGGAAAATAACCTTGATGCCAAGTGAGTACAAAGGTCGCATTCCGTGAAACGTGGAAAACACCATTTGACTGAAAATGTGTAATCAGTACGCATGAGAACGCCATATGAGTTCTTTAAAACGTGTGACAGTAATTCCAGTGCAGCAAAACAAGAAGAGGAGAGGCCTAGTATGATGGAATTGAAAGGTACGGTGTTAGTGCTTGTCTCACAGAGCAGCTCGTAAAAGTTGGTGCAGGTATGACTGCTGGCCACAGTCTGAGGTCAGGGCTTAGTCCTGTGGCCAAGGAGAGTGGTTCCATGGCAGGACCACAGCTACATAAAAGGCTGGGTCTTGCCCCATTTGTCTTTTGGTTACTGTGAAAGAGGCTCTGACCTCAGTAGCCATTCACAGTCCACAGGAGACAGTGCGCTCTGCATTGTGTTGCTCACCATAGCTTCTTAATTTTAGTGATTGCTATGTGTGTTTGTTGGTGGATGTTGAAGGATTGCCATTTTCTTGGAAAAACGCTGTCTTGTGGACTACTGGTGCTACCTCTTCTTCACAATACACTTTGAAATGCATTCTTTGATGGGTAGTGTTTCCCCTCGAACATATATATGTACATCTTGTTTCACGTACATAAGGTAAAACATTCATTGATTTGTAATTTGTGATGATCTACAACTGAAAGAGCGAGAGTGACGTTTGCTGCACTTAGTGCGGCTGTGATACAAAACTGTAGTCTCCATTATAGATCTATTCTATAACCATGATTTACATTTTTATCTGTTTATAACTTTGGCCCGTTACCCAGTCATCAAAGAATTTAACATCTCGGTGTCCCTGCCTTGCTAGGTATGTTAACAATTGCGCAGATCAGTGGAGCAGCAAAGCTTATTTTAACTCCCATAGGAAAACTTGCTCATGAGTACAGCAGAGAACGCTGAATGGAATGGCATTTAACTTTAGACGAAGCTAGAACAATATTCAGAATACTGCCTTTAAAGTCTTTGTTGTAAATGCTGTTTGCTTTACAAAAAGACATGACAGTCTTCAAAGGGTTAACCTGCCAGGGATGTTAGTTAAATAGTCGTCCAATTAGAATTCTCTGGAGTGAGATCCTTAAACCCAAACAGTTTTATTTGACTGCCTGTGACAGGAAATTTGATGTTGTGACCGCTATTAGGCAATTCTGTGTTGGCATCTGTCCCCCAAAAAATTAAGGGCCCATAAGTGGGCAACGGGGTCCTAGCTTGATCCCCATGGTTATATTGTGGGCAGAGAACTCTGAAACAAAATGTTTTTCTTTGAAAAAGCTGATTTTCCATACAGGGGCCACATCTTCAGCAGTCTGATCTGTTGAGCTTGAATGAACCATTCAGTGGTCGTTTACCCGTTTGGATGTGCTGCTTCAGCTATTGGATCTAAGGTTCTCAACAGAAACCTCCAAGATTCACTATCGTTGTAAGAACCATGCAAAATCTACAAACTCTGCATTTCCTCCGGAAATAAAATTGGTTAAAAAAAAAACATGATTCGGTCAGGAGAGGCCCCAGGTTGTTTGGCTGCCCACAGAGGGTTGAGTATGTCGCTCGGCTGTAGGCTAGACACTGCCGCAATCTCCTCCACAGGACATTGATGCAATATATCATTAAAAAAAAAAACTTCAGTGAAAATCTTTAAGCTACAGTCATGTTTTTTCCTGCTCATAAAACACGAGCTTGTGGTTAAAAAATCTTAAAAATTCACTGAAAAAACAATGTTAAAGTGAAGTTGTAGTTGTAAAATATAAACCAGAACCCCCTGAAATTGGCCTATTATCGGTACAACTTATACCCCTGCAGCCATGCATTGCTCATGACCTCACACAAGACCACTGATGACATCTCAAATGATATAATTGATGGCATCATTGATTCCTAGTGCTTTTTATTCATGATATCTCATGTAATGCACTTTTTTTATTTGTCGTGTATGAAGAGAAAAACTATATTTGTGTACTGAGTAAATTATGATAATGTACATATGCATGCACATTTTCTTTGCAGATACTCTACGTTTCAGTCTTGGTACATATTAAATAACATTCGATTTAAAACATTTCAGCGATGTGGGTAGACTAGATAATCAAAGGTACTAAATAACTTTTGAAGTAATTTGGGCTGATTCTTGTAATTATTGTAGTTGTACCCAGATCATTATTAGAGGTATAGGATTGATCCCATCACTGTATAACAGTAGCTTTAACAAAGCATTCCTCCTCTGCATTAATCAGAAATATTGAGAGCAATGCAGGATCCCGTACCAAAGAACTGTAGGTTCAGTTCTACACTTAAACTCTCGAAATATAATGACACTCTAGTGACTTTTCTTCAAAGGAGTAAAAAGTCTTCATGTATCTGATCTTGATCCCTGCTCACCCGGATACTACGACAGGTAGTTTTTCTCTTCTGCAAGTGTTGTTTGGCCACCCATTTCCCAGAGGGTTAACATAGCAGAGGTAGTAGAGGAACTGCTTACTTGGAGAGAGCGATTGCAAATTCATCCAAACAGGCAAGACCCAAAATCCTAAAGTAGGCCAGAATAAGCAACACCTCTTAAGTGTCAGGGAGCGTAACACCTTTGAAGTTTTCCCAGTAAAATATGGTCCTTGATTTAATGCCACAGATTTAATTCACAGAGTGTGGAGGGACATTTAAGGAGATGGTTGGTTCCTTATTCAAGGATATCACATGAAGATTTGAGATATGAGGAACATAAAGCGGCATGCTAAAAAATGGGCAAAAATTGAGTGACTGGTCACAAAAGACTTGGTCCCTAGAGCTTTAAGCTTATGCAGCAAAAACATAAAAAAAAATACCAAGGCAAGTTGAGGCTGTGGTTTATTGATAATTATTCTGAAACAAGACCTCACATTACCTGTTGAATGAAAGACAGAGGATCTATCAAACACCTTATAGATTAAAATCCAAATTTTTAAAATACACAAAGATATTGAAGAAGTTGAACTTTTTAAGGTACTCCATGAGAGAAATCATTTTAACTGAAGTATTAACATTGAAAACAATTAGGAACAGGGTGTTGCATGGTGCGAGTAACACACAGCTCCTCTGAGCTCCACACCAGACCCTGGGGAAATGCTGCTTGGGCTGTTTCCTACTTTGCTGGAGGCATTTGAAGAACTGACTTAGAATTAATGAGCAGACCTGTGGGAGAAGCTGCGACTGCCATAAGCAGAGCCCTTTAAGACCTCTGGTGTACAGCGGCTGTCAGCTGCCACTATTTATCTGGAGAAAAGTGGCCACTAAGATCAAAAGAGTAATCCTGTCCATCCAGCAGTGGTGGCACTGCGATCATGGCAACTCCTAACAGCTTCAGTGTATAATGAGTTAGTTCAGAAGATTCAGAGCAAGTCAGCCCCAGCTCGATTAAGCACCCACCATCAGCACCCCACAGCCAGGTGCATTGTTGTGTATACTACTGGCTGAGTAAGGGCACACAAGAAGAAAAGGCAATTACATATTTGCAGAGCTCACCATCATCATCCCATTAATCTGCACCCTTCAGCTATTTTAAACATGGAAAGAAGATGATGCCTCAAAATGGTGTACCTGTATTGAACTGAAGATTTCCCACTGTACCTGAAAAGGGCCATCTCTTTCCCTTCTTTTACTCAGAGATCACTGTTAACATTATCAGCCCAGGCTAGTGCCAATGGAAGAGGCACCCACCAGTACTGCCTGGTTCCCTTAGCTTCAAATAGTGACCAAGTCAGTCGCCCTTTTACGTGTGCACCAGTACAAGAAACCATTGATCTCTTTTTGATGAATGAAGTTAGAGCCAACCTGAAAAGCAGCCGACTCCCTCTATGAATGCCACTAAAGACAACTGCTGAAAGACCAGAGGAGTTGCTTTGATTTGACAAAAGTGATGGTGCCCCTAAATGAAGGAGAGTCACGTTCTACTGGTAATGCACACTTAGAAGTTCAGATCTCAAGTATGGTCCTAACGACAGCTGATAGCTTGGAGCATTTGGACATTTTTAATAAGATCTCCATATTTACCTAGAGGAGGATTTGCAAAAGGCCTTGGTGCTCCAGTCATCCTGAGCCCTAAGTTTGATTACTTGAGGAAAGATGTGGATGCTTTGGAGAGCTACACAGTGGAAATGAAAACTTTTGGAAACGAAGTTTGTGAGTATGCAGACGTATTCATCATGTTCCAGAAAGGTGGGATTTAATCTTTAATGCATGTTAAACTAGATTTTGGAATAGAGCTCAGGTGATTTCTTTAGGCTCCATACATTGGGTTTTGCACCCAGTAGAAGAGGCTCTTCGATAAGAAACTGAATCATTTATATGCTTGACTATGCATCTCTGCAAAAATGTGAAAATTAGACACTTGTTACCAAAGAGAGAACATTTACGAACGGACACTTGCAGAGGGACCGGACCTTCAAACTTCTGGGTTGAGCATTCTCTCTATTTCTTATCCTAACACTATTCCTGTAATATTTTGTGGAAAGTTAACATTTCCAAAAGTAGTTAAAAAAGGGTTAAAAGTTATACGTTTGCAGTTCCTGGAAGTTAATCTGACAGTGTCACTCAAAGCAAAAAAACAAAATACATAGGCAGCTCCCCAGAAGTCCGACACAGGAAAAGAGTCCAAGGGACATCGTAGAAAAGCTACCCTATTTCACTGAGAAGGAGAAGACATAGGGGAATACATTTCTTTCTAGGACCAGTCCGTCCACTCTTTAACGATGCCTCATTAGCTGCGTTTTAGCAGAGGTTCTCATTCAGGCTTGTTACAAACAAAATAAGAGCTTCAGGCAAATGCTAAAGATGGATGCATCCTTTCGCCATAGTGGTGAGGCAGTAAAATGTGTCACTTAACTGGTCTTATGGTAGTTACTTTGCTTTTGAACATTGACCTGTGGGGGTCTAGTCCTCCTGACAGTGGATAGTATGCAGATTTCTGATGGATACAAACTACCTGTGGATTCCTCACCTTATGAATTCGTCCTTGCGCCAGCTTCCGAAGGAAAGTCTTCTTCCCAGCTCTCCACGTCGACGAGGACGTCACAATTGCACGGCTCCACGTGACTCCGTCGGACATCACTGTGCCAATAAGAGGTCCTCGCCGGCATGCTGACGTCAGTTTGCTTTTTTCCGTGCCTTCGATGCTAATGATTTTTACCTTGCTCGTTGGCTAGAGTTGTAGCTTTAGTAGTTACAATGTCTCCCCTGAGCAAATCGGATTTCAAGCCTTGTAATGAATGTGGCGTTGGATGTCGGTCACTGATCCGCATGGGAACTGCCTTTGGTGTCTTAGCTCTGAGCATGATGTCAAGGGGTGAGGATCGTGCCAGAGCATGAACCCTAAGGCACTAAAAGAGAGGCCAAGCTTTTCTTTGTGAAGGCTAAGAAGAAGGGCCATAAGAGGGCTTCATCTCCCGCTTCTTCCAAGAGGCACAAGAAGCTTTGTCATCATGACTCACAGCGCCGTTCGACACGGAACTGATTGAGGTCTCCATCTGCTAGACGTCTAAGCAATTGGGAGGTGAGCCCTACTGGGACTCTGCAGCCCCGGAGTCCAGAAATATCTCCGACGCAGTCAGTCTATGAGGTGGCTCCTCATAGCCCTCAGTTTTCACCGGCGCCGCAAGAGCCTGATGTGCAGCAGCAGGATCAAGACCAGAGATATCCTGCCTTCCCGGCTCCAGGAGCGGATCCGGCGGCATTTCTAAATGCTATGTATGCTGTTTTCCAGTCTATGGCCCCTGCTGGTGCACTGGCGGGTCCCACGGGGCCATTAGCATTTTCACTGGGCTCCCCGGCTCCATATAAGATGAGGCCGTTTATGCCGTTTTGCCCGGTTGGAGGTGCCGGGTCGACGCCGATGATGTCTCCACGAGGTATGGCGTCACCATCTAGATCCGTGGCGCCGTTGCCATCACCGCATCAGCCGACGCCGATGGTATGCCAGCCGGCTCCATTACCTGCGTGCCAGCCGCCCCCGAAGAAGGTGCCGTTGCAGTCCGTGTCGTCGCCGGATCCGAGTGAATCTCGGATCCATCCATCCTCTTCTGTGCCCAGCCGGAATTTGGAAGCGGTGTCTTCGGCGTCGGTGGATTCGATGTCGACGCCGGGGCTAGAATCCCGCTTGAGATCTTGAAAGAAGGCCTTGCGTCTCCTCGAAGAGGAAGAATACCAGCAGTTGGAAGAGGGCGAGCTTGTAGAGCCTTCGGATGAATACCAAGGATTGGTGTCAACCAGTGGGCTGGATACTTCCCCGGAATGCGACATTTCATCTCCAGGGGAGTTTACGGAGGAGGCAGCGACATTTCATTTGGTCATTAGAAAGGCAGCGGACTATTTAGACCTGCCTTCATCTGCAGAAGAGGTGAAGACAAATCGGCTAACTGAGGTGCTGCGTCCCTCTACGTCCTCGGCTGATCCTTTGCTGCCCTTCAACAAGGCATTGTTGGAGCCTATTATGGACTTGTGGAGGAAACCAGTTTCGTCTCCGGCTGTGAATAGAGCAGTAGCAAGGAGGCATAGGGGAGCACCCAGGGATCCTGGGTTCCTTTCACGTCATCCAACCCCAGAGAGTTTAGTGGTTCAAGCATCTTGCTCCACAAAGTCTGCTTCTGGTTCATTCCCTGTAGTCCCGTCTGATAGAGAGTCCAAACAAATGGAACAGTCTTTGAAAAATATCTTTTCGTCTTGCAGCATAGTGATTAAGGCTGCAAACGCTACCTGTGTGCTGGGCAGGTATGTCCACGGCCTTATGGACTCAGCCAAGGCTATGGTCGGGGATCTGCCACAGGACGCACAGAGGCCTTTTGGAACACTCTTTTCGGATGCACAGGCTGCATCGTAGCAGATTATACAATCTGGCCTTGATACAACGGACTCAGTTGCCAGGGCAATAGGGACATCTGTTGCTACAAGGAGGCATGCTTGGCTGAGGTCGTCTGGATTCTCCTTGGATATACAGACCACCTTACTAGACTCGCCCTTCGATGGTGAAAGGCTGTTTGGGGAGAAAGCAGACTCTGCCCTTGAACGTTTTAAGGAGAGCCGGGCTACAGCAAAGTCATTTGGCTTACATGCTACCCCTGCTGCCCCAATAGGCCTTTTCGCAGGTTCAGAGGATTTGGTCGTGGGGCAGTTTTTCGGAGGCCCCAGTACTCGGCCCAACAACCTGCCAATTCATCCTATGGATCCGTTAGAGGGCGAAGGAGGGCTAGAGCTAGAGGGGCAGCCCAGCAGCACCCTTCATCATCATCCTCTTCCTCTGGTGGACAACAGCAGGGGAAGCAGCCCTATTTTTCCCCACTTTATCGAACATGCCTCTCCTGTAGGGGGAAGGCTTCGTCTTTTTCTCTGCAAGTGGGAGTTGATAACAACAGATTCCTGGGTGTTGAATATTGTGGAAAAAGGATATGCTCTCCCCTTTCAGGAGTTCCCTCCTACCTTTCCCCCGTTTTGTTCAGAAGACCATCTGCTGTTGTTGCAACATGAGGTTCTGGCCATGTTATCACAGAGTGCGGTAGAGTTGGTTCCAGAGCAGGAAAGGGGTCAGGGTTGTTATTCAAGATATTTCCTGATCCCCATGAAGGACGGTCGCCTGAGACCGATCCTAGACCTGAGGATTTTGAATTGGTTCCTGAAGCAGGAGAAATTCAAAATGCTGACTCTATTGCAGGTACTTATGGCGTTGAACAAAGAGGATTGGAGGGTGTCTGTCGACTTGCAGGATACGTACTTTCATATCCCTATACTCAAGTCGCACATGAAGTATCTCTGGTTTGTGGTGGGGTCGCAACACTACCAGTTTGCGGTCCTTCCATTTGGGCTTACTTCAGCACCTCGAGCCTTCACAAACGTGATGGCAGTGGTTGCAGCACATCTCAGGCGGAAGGGAATAGCGGTATTCCCCCTACCTGGACGATTGGTTGGTCAAAGCCAAGTATCCAGAGCTGGTGCTGCATCACCTGCAAGTGACAACCCAATTGTTGTTCGATCTGGCGTTTTCAGTAAACTTGCCCAAGTCTCGCCTGAAGCCCCCTCAACGCCTCCTGTTCATAGGGGCAGTACTACACACAACATTGTATCGGGCCACCCCCCCGCCTCAGCGGATTTAGGACATTCAGGCGCTGATTCCAATGTTTCGAAATGGAGCGGTTATTCCGGTCCTCAAGGTCTTACGCCTGCTTGGTCTGTTTTTTTCTTGCAGTCTGTTGGTCACTCACGCGTGTTGGCATATGAGAGCTCTTCAGTGGTGCCTCCACAGGCAGTGGTTTCAGCACAAAGGAGATCTCGAGGATTCGATAAGGATCTCCAGGGACACTGCAGCGGATCTCTAATGGTGGGCAGTGGACTGCAACCTTTCCCAAGGAAGGCCGTTCTCACTACCACCTCCAGTGGCCACAGTTGTTTGGATGCCTCCACTCTAGGGTGGAATGCCTAGTACAACCTACTTGATGTTTTTTGATCACTGTAATTACAAAAGTGTCTAGTTTGTTAACTACTGATGTTCTATACAGAAATCTTTAGTGAAGTAGTGCAGTTCACTTTTTTACTTTCTTATTAGGTGCAAGAGAAAACAAGAATCATGCCAATTAGGGTATGGTGAGGTTAAACAAACGAATATCCTTGTAACTACCTGTCCGCAAAATATTTCCACAGAAGCAGATACTGACAGTGTCACTTTTCCTTCATTAATCCGTGGGTATTTTAACCATAGTTTTCTTTTTGTAATGTTTACACGAGTTGTTTGGGTGAAGCATGAAAGTTAGAGGACGTTTTCAAATGGAATTAGTGTTTGAGATTAACATTGCCACAAGGAGGAGAGAGACTAGAATTTGGAATGTAAACCTAACTGTGAGGGATTTGCATTGTTACCCTCCTGTGCCAAAATGTAAGAGATTTTAATTCGCCGACTGGAAATCCTTTGCGAGTGGCAGTCGGCTATTATATGCTTCCTCGTAACATAGCTACTTTGTAAAGATCAGATCAGGATGACACAAACAATACCCGGAGAGGGTATACTCCTCTGAATATATGAAACATAATAGTGTTTCCTTCTTTGTACATAACCTGCACTTTTTCTGGACATATACCAAGAGAGACAAGGAGGGCATACATAATTTAATTAAGGGAAACTGTGGGTATGTATGAATTTTATTTTATGATTCGACTAGCTGACTTTGCTAAAGGGGATTTCATCTTGGCTGGGATTTTAATCTTGTCTGGGATGTGACTCCGGATATATCCAGCACAGAAACGTGCGTAATCTGATAGAGACTCGTAGCTGCAGATTCCATACCTTTGAATTCTCTGCCGGGGCCAGACTAGAACCAAAAGATTTTTCGTAAGTACCCTTGCGCGCCGGTAGATGGCATTGGTCAGCTGGATGCAGTGGCTGCATTCGGAGTGGTGGCTGCTTCATCTATATAGACACAACCTCGGTGCGCTGATGTTGGTTCTTTTCATTCCACGCCAGACAGTGCAGATCCAGAGTAGAGCTACCCCACTGTCACTTTTTGATAGGAGTTTTTTCGATGATTTGTCACCCTTTTTTTGAGGTTTTTTTCCTTCTGGTGTGTCAAGGAAATTAAATCCTGTGGCGCCTGTCACTGCGCCATGTCAGTGTCGGATCCACACCTCATGTGTCTGTGTTGTGTGAGGCTCGACCATGACTCCACATCGCTCTGACTGCTGGGCCAAGGCGCTGAAGGCTAAGAGGGTCGCGGAAGCTGCTTGCGGCCCGGCAGGTGAGCCCTCGGAGGTCTTCCGTTCGAGAGGAAGGTCACGGGGTCGTATTAGAAGTCCCAGGTCATCTTTGGCCCTCCCAAAGTAGATGGGACACTCCGGTAAGAGGCACAGAAAAAAACAAGAAATCTAAGCGGACTTTGACATTTCCTCATCTGTCAGCCGACACAATGAAAATCGGCATTTGCGGCATGGTTCTTGGGAGCTGGCTCCACACCTTCCCACCTTTCCGGAAGCCAAAGTGACCCCTGATCAAATTAAAGAATTTTACAAAGCCATTCACCTCATTTTTGAGCGGGTCAACTGCTCCAGAGCGCATTTGGTCCCTGCGGAGTCAGAATGGGACCCCATATGGTTCGGCGCTAGCTGCTTCGGGCCCAGCTCCAATGGGCCCCCATCGAACTGATCATGGTTCTTGACTGGCGCTGGTCATGCGACCTTCCCCAGTGCCAGTCCCGACGCTGATGCTCCCTGCTCTGCCAGCCCCATTGTGATCCCCAAATCTGACATGGAGCTGGAGCCACTTTGACCAATGTTGATTCCAGCACCAACAGGACCCTTATTTCCTAGATTGGTACCTCAGCCTTATTCTGAAGGGCTCGGCCTTGGGGAAGAATGGGAGGGTCACTGGACCCTTTAGAATACCAGGCAGAGTGATAGGATATGGACTGCTGTGAGGAACTAGGTGAATCCAGCGGATGGGACACGCTTCCATACACTAGCATGCTTTGTTTCCCCTGCAGTGGCTATGGAGGATGAAGCTACCTATGCTGTAGTGGTGAAGAGGGCGGCTGAGGTCCTGGACCTCTGGTTGCCCTCACTGGTAGTCAAGACCATCATCTTGACAAAGGTGCTACAACTGGGAGCTTCCTCCTCTGAACCCCTGCTCCCGTTAAATGAAGCCCTCGCTAGCGACCCTTTTTTGAACCTGGTTGAAGCCCATAACAACTGTGCTCCTGTGAATAGGACGGTTGCCTGCCACCATCCCCCCTTCCCAAGGGGACCCTAGCATCGTCATCCAACACCCTACCCCAGAGTGCTTGCTAGTCCAAGCTTCCACTTCCCATGGTGCGTTCCCTGCTGCAGCCCAGACAGGGAATCAGAGGCTGGATAGATTCAGTAAGAAAATGTTTTCTTCCACCAGCCTTAAATGTCCGTGAACACCGCATGCTTACTAGGCCACTCTTCCCACACACTGTGGGATGCAGTTCCGCAAGTGCTGTCACAGGTCCTGGAGGTGGCCCGGATCATTCTCTCCCAAGCAGTCAAAAGACTGGAGATATGCAGCTAAGTTCACTATATGCTGTGGTTTGGACATGACCAACTCAATGGGAGGAGCAGTTTCCATGACTGTGGCACTCAGATGCCATGCCTGGCTTAGAAATTCTGGCTTTTCAGGGGATGTGCAGGCTTCCCTGATGGTCATGCCCTTTGATGGAAATCGGTTCTTTGGAGACAAGACAAGTCTTGGTGCTAGAGTGCTTTAAGGACTTGCAGGCTATGGTCAAGTCCTTGGGCTTCTCAGCTGCCCGCATCATCCCCAGTCTGCCTTTCTCTCCATTTGTGGCTATGGAAGGGACTTTATTCCGCTCCATCCCTATCCCAGCCACTGGCACACACAAGCTTTTCAGCCTCTGCGAGGATGCGATTGTTCTCAATCCCACAGGTTAAGTAGCCAGTGGTGTGCTCCAACACCTCCCCCCAACCCCCCCCGGACAGGTGTATCATTCGCATCCATTTGGTAGCAGGATCCACCTTCACCTCCACCATTGGCACTCCATAACATTGGACAGGTGGGTTCAACAGATTTTTCGAGGGGCGGCTCCCTCCCCTTCGAGACTACCCCTCCCTCCATACCTTCATCTTACGACCGGCTGACGGAGGATCATTTGTCCTTGCTCTGCGAGGAAGTCAAGGCTTTTGTGGCCAAGGGAGCCATAGAGAGGGTTCCAGTGCCAGAATTAGACTGTGGTTGCTACTCCTGCGGCTTTATGGTCCCCAAAAAGGATAAAGGTATTCACTGTATTCCAGATCTCCGATCCCTCAACTTATTCCTCAGAAAGGAGAATTCACGTTGCTCACATCGTCTCAGGTCTTGTCTGCTGTGGATGCATAAAACTGGATGGTACTGTTGGACTTGCAGGATACCTATTTTCACATCCCCGTCCTGCTTGCCCACAGATGTTACTTGAGGTTCACGGTAATCCGTAAGCACTTTCAGTTTACTGTGCTCCTCTTCGGCCTGACCAGCACCCTTTGGGTGTTCACAAAGATGATGGTGGTGGTCACAGCTCAGGTCAGGGGTGTCAGTCTTCCCCTATCTCGATGACTGACTGAAGAAGGCGGATTTGCCCCAGGCTGTCGTCTCCCACCTTCAGACTACACCGGAACTCCTGCATTTGCTGAGGTTCACTATAAACATGCTGAAGTCACATCTGACTCCCTCTCAGATGCTTCCTTTCATCGGAGCTGTTCTGGATACTGTGCAGTTTCAGGCTTATCCTTCCCTGAGTGGTGAGTCCAGAATATTCAGGCTATAATACTGATGTTCAGCCTCTATCCTGACTTTTGGTGAGACTGACTCTGAGGTTGCCGGGCCTCATAGCTTCCTGCATCCTGCTAGTGGCACATGTCAGATGGTATTAGCGGGCTCTGCAGTGGGTCCTGAGGTTCCAGTGGGCAAAGCATCATAGGAATCTCTCTGACATGGTCCAGATATCAAAGGGAACTGCAAATGGCCTTCAGTTAGGGCTAACTAACTACAGTTGGGTCAGAGACCGATGCCTTTCCCTTCCCCAACCAGATCTGGCAGTAGAGACAGATTCGTCACTCATGAGATGGGGTGGCACCTGGGAGAGGTGATCAGAGCACTCTGGTCTCCGGCAGATTCCAGACTCCAAATAAACATGCTTGAGCTCTGTGCAATCTGACTGACATTGAAAACCTTTCCACCCTCCATCAAGGGAAGACTTGTGAAGGTGTTCACAGACAACACTAGAGCCATGTGGTACTGCAACAACCAGGGCGGGTTTGTGGACCTTCTGTCAAGAGGCTCTGCGTCTCTGAAATTGGCTGGAACAGCAGGGCGTCTTCCTTGTGGTTCAGCATCTGTCGGGTTCCCTGAACGTGAGAGCGGGCAAACTCAGCTGTCGATGCCTAGCTGATCACAAATGGTGTCTTCATCCGGAGGTAGCACAAGGTCTCTTTCAGCAGTGGGTAGAGCCTTGGTTAGATCTCTTCGCCTCTGCGAGAATTCGCAATGTCAGCAGTTTTGCGCACTGGAGTTTCCAAGGCAACTCTCGCTTTGTGACTTCATCTTGAGTGGAGCTCAGGCCTTCTGTACCTTTTCAGTCCATACCACTCCTCCCCAGAGTTCTCAAGAAGATCAGGAATGACTTGGGCCAGGTCATCCTTGCGGCCATGGACTGGGCATGGAGTGTCTGGTATCCAGAGCTACTGAACAGGAGTGTTAATGCTCCAATTAAGCTGCCTCTTTAGGAGGATCTTCTTTCGCAGCAGCAGGGGAGGGTCACTACCTGAACCTGTCATCTCTTCCTTTTAGTGTGGAGATTGATTGGCAGCAGTTGACTGCTTTCAACCTTCACCCCGAAGTCTGCAATGTTATTCTGACAGCCAGGAGTCCATCTGTCAAAACGGTATACGCCTGCGGGTGGAAGCGATTCGTATCATATTGTACAGAAAAGTCCATTGATTCACTTTCTACTTCCCTGTTTGATTCTGCTTTTTATCCTTTCCCAGCAGGGCTCTTCTTTGGGCACTCTGAAAGGTTATCTTTGTGCTCTGTCTGCCCTCTTGCGACTGCCCGACCAACCCTCTTTATTTAAGTCCCCTATTGTATATAGATTTCTGAAGGGCCTTGTACAATTTTTCTCCTTTCTCCTTTCATTATGCATCAGTGAGACCTTAATTTGGTCCTCACACTCTTGATGTGTGTGTGCTCTTTTCGAGCCTCTCCACAATGACCCACTCTGGCTGCTCACGATTAAAACAACCTTCCTCATGGTCATTACATATGCCCTGAGTATTAACAAGCTTCAGGCTTTATCTTCCGAGCCACCATTCTACTCAGTTTATCTGGACAAACTGGTGCTTGCCACTAGGGCCTCTTTCCTACCAAAAGTGGTAGCATGATTTCATGTGGGACAGTCTTTCACCTTGCCACCCTTTTATGCTCCTCCACATCCCTTTAAGGAAGAGAAGTGACTCCACCGTCTGAACTTAAAAATAGTAATGTTGTTCTACCTTGATCAAACGAAAGAGTTCCGGGGGGACAACCAACTATTTGTGGTTTATGCTGGATCAAAGAAAGGTCCAGCATTTCAGAAACTGACAATCTCTCGATGAGTTGTTATCTGCATCAAGATCTGCTACGCTCTGGTGAAAAAGCAGCCTCCTGAAGGCTTACGGGCCCATTCCACCAGAGCTAAAGCTGCGACCACTGCGTTAGCACATGAAGTCCCGGTCCTGGACATCTGCTGTGCAGCAATGTGAGCTTAACTGCACATGTTTACCAAGCAGTACTGCCTCGAAAGTCATGTCAGCAGGGATGGGCATTTTGCCCATTCGGTCCTCCAGGACTTCCTAGTTTAAAATTGTCCGCAGACGCACCACCGGGGATGGTATTGCTTTGGTATCTGTTCAAAGGTAAGGACTCTGCGGCTAGAGGTCTCTATCAGATGAACAAGTTACTTACCTTCGGTAACACCTTATCTGTTAGAGACAATATCTAGCCATAGATACTTTACTGAACCACCCATCCTCTGCGCAGTGCAGACAGATTTGCAGGGTGAGGGATGATCCCTTTCAGGACCCTGTTTCAGACATACCAGTATCACTGCTGTTCATGGCTCCTTGCTTCTAGTTTGGAAAGTTGTGAAAAGTAACTGACATCAGCGCTCCTGAGGTGTTTCCCATATAGGTGAAGTGGACATCACTTCTGAGGTCTGGGGGGAATCCAAAGGTAAGGAATCTGCGGCTAGATATTGTCTGTACCAGAAAAAGCATTACCGAAGGGAAGTAACTTGTTCATTAAAGCCTTCTCAAAACAGCTTAAAGGTATATAGACTACATGAGAACTGAGGGATATCTGGAGAGAGATTGAGACAAGATTGGAATTATTCCTATTTTCACACGTATTCAGATCCTTCTCTACAATAGATTACATTTTTGTTAGCAGTGCCTTGATCCCATTAATGCAATAGGCAGACAACTGTTTCATTAATGTAATAGATAGGGTTGGTGCAGCCTCTTGGAAAGAAGTGGAATCACAGATGCAGAAATGTTTCTTACTTAGTGAAAATGCAGAAATCTCTACCAAAGGAATATGGGATGCATTCAGTGCGTTAATATGGGAGAAATTTATTTCAGTGATTGCAAGGTTAATTAGGACGCGAACATTGAAACTACAGGAAAAGTGGAATGTATAGAGCAAGACTAAAAGGGGGGGGCTCTCGTTGCTCAGAATCTTTTAGCAAATGACGATTGTCAAGCGTCAATTAAAAGCTGCACTCAATAAAGCAAAACTAGCCATGCTGCACCTTCTGAGTGTGTGTTTTCAGACGAGTAACAAAGTGGGCATGAAGCTGGCCCGAATGCTCAGAAAAACAAATAACAGCAAAGTCAATAGGTCTCACTCTTAATGGATGGGCTATTGGCGTGGCCCCTGCTTTTTGCTGAGTGCATTTGAAGAGCTCATGTGTCAAGATCCATGTGCACACATGGTTAGTAATATTGCAGTGGATTTTCTATTACACAATGGACCATTCGAGTATGGTTGTTGATGGGCACTCATGCATCATGATGATTATCGTGGGGCAACCAGGCGTCACGATGGGACACCTGCATCATGACATATGGCATACATTTTTAATTTTAATTTTTTAAAAATGTATAAACCTTTTTTAATGTGTCTAATTTGTCTGAGGGACTAGTTAGAATTGCAAATTAAAATGTGAGAAAATTAAAGGAAGTACTTGTAAAGTTTGAAAAAAGATCCAAGTGTACTGACAGCACTAAGTATCTGCCAAGCCCTCGCAAAATAAAACCCTAAAATAAAATGTGTTAAAAATAAATAACATGGGGTTGGCTGGAGTGTGGAGCGTGGGGGAGCCCAGAGGGCACATGTGAAAAATCTCAACATCCATGAATTAAGCAGATGTCACTGCTTTAATCAAACCACGGAAAAACCCGATGCTATGTTCCTTCTACAGATCCCTTGCTTTATTTAACTTTGTAGTTATACATGAACATTTTGGCCAATAAACGAAATCATTTGTTCCCAAGACAGAAAGATCCAGGTCAATCTGGATTTGTCAGTGATACACAAACCTGTGTTAACATCATGTGGGTAGTTCACTTTGTCCAGAAGGCTAGGAATAAGAACTTTCTGGTAGTCTGAAGGTCACTTGACGCCCAAATCGATTTTGACTGAATGAACTGATCTTTCCTACACTTGACTCTGAAGGCATTCAGAGATAGACTAAGATTTTTTAAGGCGATATTGACTGACTGTCTTAGTCCTACTTCTAGGATTATTTTGAATGCTCACTTTGCAACTGTTCTGGAGAACAAGACAGGTCTGTCTGCCTCTTTTCCCATATATTTTGTTTTCTGAGGATAGAATCATTAGCTTGTCGCAAACGTCAAGTGAAGAATATTTGAGGTGTACCCTTTGGGTAAATGCACCACAAACTACTCTTTTTGAGAACTATGCCCTTATAACCCTGGGATAGCCAGAAAATGTCATGATATCTTTGGTAGACTGCCTGTAGACTGTGCAAAATATGGGAAGGTATACAATTGGCTAAATCAGAAATACTAAGACAGCAAGAAGAGGGAAGAATACTCCTGGAATGTAAATATGCCATTGAGCTTTCAAAAACGCTAGTTATTTAAAATAATGCTAAATACAGCAGATCTTTTTACCACTTTTTACCCTTCGCTGCTGGTTGATGTATGTACATGACATCTTTGTGTGTCATAGACATGCAGGATGGACGCCATTAAGATGAACGTACTCCCCAGTTAAAAAAAAAAATAATAATAATTCAGACTCTCTTGGTTAAGGTTCCACCAGGCTTCCTGGATTCCCTGCAAAATGATATAGCCCAGTTTGTATGAAGGGGCTGTTGGCCCAGAATTCTGTTGAAACTTCTGCGGTAGGATCCTCGGGTCCGGCATTACCAGACTTGTCTGCATATTATCAAGCAAATCAAAACACATAATTCACATTGTACTTGTCATGTTCTACATCCTTGTAACCAATAATTCTTTTTATAGCGACCACATACCAAATATTCGCTTACCACTCTACACAATTATTGATGTAAATCATACTCTTGATGAGTATCAATTACTGCAAAATACATAAAGCCTTCTCATCTCTTAACATTGCTTAAAACCCACTGTCTTTAAGCATATTACTCGTGGTGGGATAGCTCTAATCTTATTCACATAGATCTCTCATCCAATTGGTTTGTTTACTCTTAAAATATGTTGTAGCCTCCAGCTTGTGTTTATAAGCGTGCATTGTTGAGAAGCACTGGGTATCTATCGCTGCCTCAGCCCAGTGAGTCATGTCTGCCCTCAATGCCCTTATCAATGTGGCTTCCCTTGACTTCCAGTGCATTGCCATTCTACATTTTGCCAAAAGCAAAGATGGATCCACAAAACCGTTCTCGCACTTCCACTTCCCTCCATCTGCAAATAAACATAACATACACTCCTCTGCGACCACTATAACGTAATTTTCTATGGCATCGTTAAGCTGCTGAATTACGTCAGCACAAAGTCCCTGAACACAGGGACATCTCCGTACCATGTGGTCGTTTTCTGCATTTGGCGCACAACATTTGTTGCACTACAGAATACATAGACAGCTTCCCAGAAGTGGGACACAGGAAAAGAGTCCAGGGGACATCCTAGCAAAGCTACCATATTTCACTGAGAAGAAGACATAGGGGAATACATTTCTTTCCAGGACTAATCTTTTATGCAGCGTAAACTAGGTTTTGAAATAGAGCCCGAGTGATTGCTGTAGGCTCAATTGATTCATTGGGTTGTGCACCTAGTTAACAACTAGGGAAATGCCTACTTTTGAAACTTTGTTCTGTAGTGTTTTCAGTACAGAGGTTTTAGCTATAGTTTGCAAAATAGTGTTGCAAGTTAAACCCCTCCCTCAGAAAAAGTGTAAGGCAAGATGGGAACACAACCTAACAGTGTAATTACCGAGACGGGCCAGTGAACCCCTTTTAATAATACACATAAGCTCTCCATAAGCATAGACAACAGGGATGTCTGTTATGAAATGATGCAGTATTGATACTGTACCCCGGATAAACTGGATCACATGTTCTCCAGTGTTAATTCTATTTGCTGGAGGGCATGTAGTACGAAAGGGGACACACCCCATATTTGGGGGCAGTATACAGTCTTAGCCCTGTTCTGAAAACATGTCCCGACGGTGGTGTTCACTTGTATGGTTAGCATCTTGTGGAGGAAAAAAGACTATCGAGGGTCCCTGGTGTGATGAGTAGCCCATCCAGGGAGGAATACTTGAGTACAAGAGAAAGCGAAATGAGCTACAACCAATATTCACTATTATCTAACATAATATACAAAACAACTAAACAATAACCACAATTTCAAAAATACTATTTATTTATTACATATGTATGTACAGCAAAAACAAACGCAAATATCTAAATTATACAAATATATAAATATGGGAAAAACAGACAATTATTTCAATAGATACCTACACACAAATAAACCAATTAATAAACAAAGACAGAGTGCCACACAAGACAAGACAGTGAGAATAATAAAACCACGACATTAAACAAAAAAAAATATACAAATTTCAAAAATGTAATGAGATATCAACTAAATATATATGCTTTCTCTTTCTGAAGCTGTGATAATATTGATAGTAATATCATACTATTGTTCAAATCCTGGTTATATCTCCTTCTTGCTTAATAAAGAACAAATTATGTTTTAGCACCATAAATTCATAGTCCATCCGGACCACAGTAGGAACCAAGCCTACGCGCGTTTCGGCGGTGACCATCAGATTTGTAAGGCCGCCTTCATCAGGGCAGTTCCTTTTCCATACTTAATGTATGCTGTCACAGACTTTATAAGTTCTCGTCCTTCCCATAAATATGTACCCAGGCGACGGTGTTGATGAGTTTCCTCAAACGTAATACGAACTGGGTTGAATTTTCTAATTCCAAATTCCATGCACAGATGAATCTTTATATAACAAAATAAATTTTAAGATAAGGAGTTTCGCGAGGGATCTTTCAAATAACCTTCATGAGTACTCCGTCTTATCATTAGTTGATCTCTTCTATGAACTGATTACGAGCTTGCCGATGAAAAGATTGCTAGATGGAGAATCTCCATTTTAAGGTCAAGCATCCGATTCCAATTCACGATCCTGTGGAGGACACGGGGAAAGCAGCGTTAGGCTTAATGCTCTCAAGTTAATCAGATATCAGATGCATGGATAGATGCTTGATTTGACAGTGTCTTTGCAAGGCTAAACTAAAGACTCCCACATCATGGAGAAAGACAGATGCAGTCTTTGGCATGCACTATTATGGAATATTTGAGCACTCGTTATTAGAATGCTATTACAATGCTGCCATTTTGTTTAACTGCCTTGGATTTATTTTCTCGATTTGTGAGGGCATGTGTAATATAAATTTGAGCTTTGTTTCAAGAGACAAATCTAGAGATTTCACCCTCCTCTTACTTTTGTAGTATTAATTGTTATTTGAAGACCATGTACTATTTGTTGCTTTGGCTGTGTCCTTAACAATGTTTAGAGAAAGATTTTTATGTTCTTAGATGTGGCCTTAATAGGTGATGAGATCCAGGGCTTTGAATTGTGTAATTTATTGCGTTAATAAGGTCTGTATTGTCTATTTGACTTTAGTAGTGGAAGGTTCCAGTAACTAGTAATGCGTGGGACGTGGCTATATATCCATGTTTGTGTATGGTTTGATTTGTGACTTTTAACAGTGTAAAGATTTGTTGCTCTTGAGTGTGCCGAACCATGGCTTTCATAGTGGTAACATTCAGTGCTCTGCATTGCCTGAGGTATGGTTTCCAATTATAAGACCTAGTCTTGTGAAGTAGCATCTGAAATGAGGCTTTAATAGTAACACCATCCCTCATTTTTGCTGGCTGTGAAATTGACTACTTATATTCTCCCTTCATCACATTTCTCATGCAAAGAGTTAGTTGTCTATTGAATATTTCTCAAGCAGTGCATACATCTGTGATTTATAAAAATGTAGCTGCAGTGTGTTTATGTGATAAATGACATCAGTTGCTACTTATTTCGGTGCAAGAAAAGACATCCAAGTTAAGATGTGTACCAGCAGATTTTAATTTGTAACGCTCCGTGCCTTTCTGCAGTGCGCTTTATGATTTTTACTTTATCCTTGCCTTTCACATCTTAATAGAAGTGTCTTCTTGCATATTACTTATCTGAAGAAATTTGCCTGATCGCAAGACTAAACCTTATTATTTTTTTAAATAAATATACCACCCGAATGCAAAGTGGCAAAATGGTGACTTAAGGAGTGAAGGTGTGCTGGCTTCATGTATAGAGGTGAAGTTGTGGCACCAATAAAGTGATACCCTTACCCAAGACAACTTGCACAACAGATTCCAAGTAAGTAAAGACATGTTTTTGTATTGTTCTTCAAGAGGTTTGTTGTTTTTTTAAATTTAAAAATAAAATAAAAATAATTCTGTTCAAAGCGCAAAACTCAAATCCTGTTTTAACCATTCACCGACAGTTAGCACCAGATCTATGCATCAGACCCTTGGCATAGGAGCGCATGGCTTTTAGAATTGGACCCCATCCTGGTCACCTACTTCGAGGCCTTTGTAGAGCAAAGCTGACAATTTTCTACTTCTACACAAAAGGAGTATTTTCCTCCCCACCAAACATGGATGTGGTCCTTTATTTCGATGTAAAATACCCAAGTGGAATAGACACCACTCTGGAAAAGTTTACTCCATAATCCTGATGTGATACCACAGAGGATTTCACCTTTTCCACAATTGTCCGAAAGGCTTTGGCAGTCCTAGATATGTTTACCTAGTCTGTGCAGCCTACATTGGATGTATGACCAAAATCAGAAGTAACCGGACCACGGAGATCACTTGGCTGGTCATTTAAACTCTGATTAAACTCATTTTGCAACTTGAGTTTCACTCTTTGCCTCTTGAGGAGAACAAAAACACTGTGGTGCTCATGTTGACCCGAGTTTCCTCATGGTGCTCTGAACTCCTGAAAGTCTTGTAATTCACCTCTCCCTTTCTAAGTTGAAGCCCATTACTACGCAAAGCAAACCACCTTAATGTAAGTAATAAAGACTGGGCTCGTTGTGGTACCACATGTGTGCACCAGGAAGTATTCCCTTAAGACTTTATCTTCTGCTTTCTGCCTGGAAAATGGCAAACTACCACAAGGTTTCAACATTACTATGTGTAGCAATTATTTAGCTAGATTCCTACAGATGATTTGTAGTCTTCCAAACAGGAGTGGGTTCAGTTGCATGCTTAGTCTACGGTTGTGAATAGAAGACTGCCTGGATATGCTGTGTAGAATTCTCTTGGATTTGCCCTTGTAGACAGAGTGTCTCTTGATGGGTAAAGCAGATGTATTGCTCTAAAGATTCAAGCAAAGAAAGGGTGCTGCAAGTATGTGGTCCATTTCCTCTGGCACACCTTAACTAAGAACTTTCAAGATAAGGTATTACACCTCAGCTAGCCAAGATCACCCAATACCTTACATATAAGTTGCAGTGCCCCATCTTGTCAGATCTCAAAGTTGTACTATGTCACACTAGCAGATGTTACATTAGTGATTCTTTACAAGATCCCCTACCTCTTCCTCCTGCCCACCCCATCCTTTCCTTCTGATCTCCATAATGTTTGGTAGATGTTTGAATGTTGTTGTAACCTTACCATGTAGAAGTGGTTTATGTTACATGTAAATCACCAAGGACTG
The DNA here is from genome assembly GCF_031143425.1 of Pleurodeles waltl. Taxonomy (NCBI): domain Eukaryota; kingdom Metazoa; phylum Chordata; class Amphibia; order Caudata; family Salamandridae; genus Pleurodeles; species Pleurodeles waltl. The sequence goes on along the minus strand of NC_090448.1, from coordinate 763,117,006 downwards.
AGTCCTGTAATACTAGACTGCCCATCTAAATGTGTTTATTATTGTACTGTGGAGTGGAGCACACAGTGCTTAATTTATGAAACAATAAGTGCCAGGACCCTAGTCAGGTGGCCACTGCCAGTTACAGCAACAACACAACTAATAATCACTGTCAAACTCCGACAAGTGTGACAATTATGATAATTCCTGGGCCTCAAAGCATGCCTTTGGCAGCAGGTATTAATCATTCTCTTTTTTTAATTTTTTTTATAAACATTTTTATTGAGTTTATATAACAATAACATAAAGCCCAACAGGCTGTAGATGAGCCGCATAAAACCAAGCACCGCATCAGTCAATAGCACAAAACAGAGCAAAATCTCATGGTCAGGAAACAACTTTGAGGATTCAGGACAATGCGCTTGAAAAATGTATTTTACCCCATATTGGCTCCGCCCTCTCCCCAGGTCTCCATCCATTTCCCCCACACCTTATCATGCTTATTGGGACAGCCCCTTGCTTAGTACACAAGCTTTTCTTGCTGAGCGCACCAGTCAACTCCCCTATGCCACTTTCCTACTGCTGGAGCTGTCTCTGACTTCTAGTTCGCTGCGATATCCCTCTTGGCCACTAAACAGGCTGTTGGGACAAAGGCCCAATCTGCTCTGTTTGAACCCACCCCTTCAAGGACCCCCAAGAGGATGCGCACTGGGGCAACTTCCATCTCCACCCGCAAGACCCTGGTGATCTCAGTCGTCATTGCCCGCCAGTAGGATATAATATGCGGGCAGGTCCACACCATATGAAAGAAGTCTCCATCCGGGCCTGCGCATGGCGGACAGTCAGCTTGGGGTCGGAGGCCCGTTCTGTGGAGCCTCACAGGGGAAAGATAGGCCGCATGGAGATAATAAGTTTGCACAACCCGGAGTAGTGAAGTCATGGTTAACGTCCTCGGAGCCATCAGGGCGTCCCTCCAGTCGTCATCATCTACTGGGCCCACCCACTGCTCCCATCGCCCACGAAGCTCGTCTAGGGTCTGCCTCCCCCCAGCCAGTCATTAATCACCAGCAGCTGCATTGCAAGGTAATATAGATAGAGGTTGAACATCCCCAAGCCACCCACGTACACGTCTCCCTGGCAAACGCAAAACACTAAGTGAGGGCAGGAATTGCACCATAGAAACCGTCACGATACGGTCTCCATTTCTTTGAACCATCTCCTGGGGATATGGTAGGGGTAGTTCTGGAGCAGATAGAGGTATCGAGGGAGCACCATCATTTTGTAGAGTGCTATCCGGCCCAAGACATTGAGGGGCAGAGACCGCCATCTCTGGAGGTCCTCCTTGACTCTCCGGGTTAGTGGTTCAACATTGAGGGACCACGCCAATTCAGGCAACAACGCTATTTGCACGCCCAGGTATCGGAAACTGTTGCGTCGGATAGGATTGGTACTCTGCCAGTCGTAGCAGTCTCTGGCTGAGTGAAGTGGAATCAAGAGCGATTTCCTGGGGTTAAGCACCATGCCAGAAGCCTCGGCAAACAGGTCCAGCAGTTGCTGCACTCTAGGACCGTTACTAGCCGGGTTGCCTAGGAACAAAAGCACGTCATCCGCATATAGTGCGATGCAGTCTTCTCTCCCAGTAGGCCATGACCAGCCCTCAACCAAGGGGTCCTCCCTGATAAGTTTCGCCAGCAGCTCCATCGCCAGGACGAACAGGAGCAGGGATAGGGGACACCTCTGACGTGTACCCCAGCAGATAGGGAACTGGTCAGACACCACTCCGTTCACCTGCACCCCGGCCATCGGATTGGAGTATAGGAGTCCTACTAGGGCTCGAAATCGTTGCCCAAGCCCAATTTTCAACAGCACTTGCTGAAGGTAGGACCAGTCCACTGTATCAAAGGCCTTCTCAAAGTCGAGCAGGAGAAGTGCCATTGGAGAGGTCAACAGGTTCTGGTTGGCCAGGGCCCCGTGTAGTCGGCGGATACAGTGTCTGGTGCTCCTGGTCGGCATAAAGCCGCATTGGTCCGGGTGGATCAATGAGGGCAGCACCCTTTTCAGTCTAGTAGCAAGGACTGTGATAGTATTTTAAGTTTGGTGTTAAGCAGCGAGATGGGGCGGTAAGCCGCACAGCATCGCGAGGGGGGGCTAGTCTTCGGGATCACCACTATGGTGGCCAGATCTAGACCGGGGGAGACTCCCCTTTCTTTCGGCCTTTTCGAACATGGTGAGCAGATGGGGGGGTAAGGATATCAAAAACTTTGTGTAGAGTTCCGCCGGGAAACTGTCAGGGCTCGGCGTCTTCCCCGCGGCCAGCTCTGATATGGCCTCCTCAACCTCCTGAAGGCCTAGATGCTCATCAAGATCCTGTTTGTCCATCATCGAAATCACTGGAAAGGACACCTCCTCCAACAAGGGGGCCTCCCTCTCGACCTGGGGCCTGGGCCACTCTTCATAGAGCTTCCTGTAATAGGTGGCGAAACTCTGTGCTATTTCGTATGGTGTTCGGGAGATGGCGCCGGTGTCGTTGAAGACCTCTGGGACGACTATTCGCCATTGGTCCAGTGGCGAGCCAGTGGAGGAGCTTGCCATTGTTCTCCCACCCGTATATGCAGGCTACGGACGCTCACCACATGTGCTTTGCTGCCTCGAGAGTAATGTGCAGAATCTGTTCCCTAACTAAGGCTAACTGTCGCGCTACTGATGAAGATATGGTATCATTAAGCTGGCCCTCTAAATGCACAGATCTGGCCTCAAGGGCCGACACTTTTTGAAGACGTGTACGCTCCCGCACCCGAAAGAGACGCTTAGCATGTCCCCTAAGAGTGGCCTTACAGGCCGGCCAGATGGTACCCGGGGATGATACGGACTCGAGATTAAAGGTAAAGTAGTCTGTGAGGTGCTCTCCCAGAGCCTGGGTGTAATCATTGTCTTGCAGGTACCAGACATTGAGTCGCCACATCGGGCGCCTGGCTGTGTCAACGTCGTCTAAACGAAGAAGTAATGGCGCAAGATCCGAGACCCCCTGAGGGAGTATCTCCACTCCCGTAACTCGGGGAATATCAAGGGCCGGCACAAAAAAGAGATCTATCCTGGCGTGGGCGTGATGCGCCGCTGACATGTGGGTGTATTGCCATCGATGGGGATGCCAAATCCGCCACGCGTCACAGAGACCAAGGCTGTCCACCCATTTACGCAGCCCAGTTGCCCCGAAGACTCGGCCTAAAGACAAGGGTCCAGCTGTGTCCATCTCCGGGTGAAGAACAGAGTTAAAATCGCCCCCCTCCCCAAAATGGTGAGATCCGGGGGAGTCCTGCCACCACGTCTCTAAGCAGCATGAGGAGCCGCCCCGGTGCACTAGAGGGGGCATAGATACTGAGTATATTGATTGGGTGCCCGCGAGAAGTCCTGTGACTACCACGTATCGGCGCTGTGGATCAGACCGGGAGCGGTGCAGCAAAACATCTGTGTCTCTCGAGCCCCTAGAGATCCCTGCGTGTTAAACTCTGTCGTAGCCCCCCCCCCCCTATGAGCATAGGGGACGTAGTACCCAGGAGGTGGGACCCATAATTTTATCCAGTTCTCCAGAAAATCTATTGCGTCATTCTCCTCCACGCCCTCTGGGAATCCCACGAAGCGCAGGTTGTTAAGCCTGGATCGGTTTTCCGCGTCTTTTGCTCTATGGTGGAGCTCCCCGTGCAGGTCTGCAGCTGGGCGACTTTGGCCTTGAGGTCTGCGATTTCATCTTCTGCCTGGGAGACCCGGCCTTCCACTTCTGTAATGCGTCCCACTGCCACTCGCAAATCCTGTCGCAGCAGGCCCACATCTTCTCGTACCTCACCAACCTTGGTCTCGACTGCCAGCTGTGAAGACTGGATGGCTTGTAGGATCGTGTTGACCCCTTCCGCTGCGGTGGTCTCTGACACCGGTTCGCCTACCGCTCGCGAGGCAGACTGCCTGGCTAACTGGTCAATGAGTTGATGCAACGCGGGTGGCTGCTTACTTGCCCTATCTTTCCCCATGTCCACCGCCAGTCTGTGTCTTGATGCGAGGTCGGATCACCCCTGGGCCGTCAGCCCACCTTCTCGGGCACTTAATCTTGCTGCCCCCACTTCAGTGGACCTCTCCATCACCACAACTCACCACCGGGTGTCCGCCTTCACCCCAGTCGGGGCTTCCTGCTCTTTGTCACTCTACCAGCCGATCCACGTTCCTCGCGCCGGGGGCGTTAGCTCAGTTCTTGGTCCCCGCAGTCCCCCACTCCTCCTCCAGGGTTAGGGGAGATAATTCCAGGCCAAGCCATCGCTGGGGGCCCACATACATCAGTTTTAGGCCTCATGAGTCTCCCCCGGGCTGTCCCTGTCGCAGCGATGACCCAGTATCCTCGGGGGGGCAGCCACCAACCTCTGGGCCTCACACGACTTCTTCAGCGCCTCTCTCCCGATGCTCCGGCGGCCTGTCCCATCTTCTGCCGGGGTCGGCGCTCTCCCACGTGCCACCAACCAGCCACCGGCACCTGCACTCTTCGCTGATTCTCCTCCGGTCGGCAGGGAGGTCCGCTCGTCTGGGCCCGCGAGCACATCCAGGCCAGTCCGCGCCACGCGCCTTAGGCCTCTCTCATCTCTGCACACCCCCTCTTAGAGTGCGACCACCATCTTGACGCCCGTGGCCACCGGTATTAATCATTCTTAATGTATATTTAATTAATGAACAACTGTTATTATGCTTGTCTCTTCATTATAGAAACAGTGCCACCATGTGGCAGACTGTCATAAGTGCTGTTGCTGACAATTGAGTGCTGGCGCTGGGCACCGCAAATCACCGGCTCTGGTTAAACACTGGGACCGCCTGAAGGGTGTCCTGCCCGTGACGGCACTAGGGAGCCCAAAACGATCCATGCCGTCTTGAACATTTTTACTATTTTGTGATTTAGTGAAGGTCCTCGTCTGTACTTAGCCCTGAACAATGCTGTACCTTGGATACTTTTTTGCTGTGTATCACGAAAAGCAGAAGAATGGGGTGCGGGGCAAACCAAAAGTGGATAAAGTTCAGCAGAATGTTCTACCATTACAGTATTAATTGGTGCCCTGTCATTAACACCTCTGGTTGATTTTCAACCTTCTCGTTTAAGTGCCTAATTGAGGCATTTGACTCTCCATTGAGGTAGAAGTTTGACATATTCTGGATGATCAAAGATCAATTCGGAAAAGATTTTGCAATTCTTCAGAGACTGTGAAATGTTCACTTTTTGCCACCACATCTCTGCTCTGCGTGGTTCTCTCATTCAACTCCTATGTTTATGGCCAGTGTTCATGTCTGGTTAGTATTTACCCTAAAAAGTACTTAGCTGTTCCATCTTTAAAAGCGTTTTATTTGCTTCTACAAGCTTCTCAACCGATTCAAAAACATTTCATTTAATTTATTTTGTCGACTAATATGTGACAAAAAACCCTGAGGCTTATCTGAGCGCTTTGTATAGAAAAGTGCAGTACGTGTTGTTAAGTGAGAAACGATGAACATCAACAAAAAGGCACTAAAGGTGGGTTGCAATGACTATCAGTTCTGAAAGGTTTGTATTATAAGATTTATGGGTTGTAGATGCAGTTTGGCACAATGAAAACAAAGTGGGTATTACGATTATTTGTTTTATCCGATCCATTTACATATCTTGGTAAAGAGATTAAAACAAAGCTTGAGATATCACATTCTAAGGCCAGACATATTCCAGAACTAAGTACTTTGTAAGTGTGGCAATCCAGTAATCAACTTCATGCTCTGAAATTGGTACCAGCATTCATGCACAAAGCAATACAGGCCAGGATTAGACTCCTCCTTCGTAACCCACTCTTTCAGGCCCAACTGTTAGTTTGCACCTTCAGCACAAACTAAACCTCTTGTCCAACAATTTAGAATCCTATGGTACATCAATTCATTATTGCTTCAACATGAATCCCGTTGAAATGCAAAGTCCAAAGCTTTGGACATGAAATACTACTGTAGGGATACACCTCTGTAATGATGTTTAAGCTTTCTGTCTTCGGTAGTCACATTAGCCTTAGGCAAGGGAAAATTTCCTATTCCTCAATGTCTTTTGTGTAGATGATAAGACAAAGGACAGTGGGAGAAAACTGTGTTACCAAAATATTACTTTTCTCTGCATTGGCTAAATCCTTGTACAGTGCTGTTGTGTTAGAATAAGAATTATTGACAGAGTAATGAATTATTTGCTGAATATCACCATCTGAAAGCTTTAGAGGCGTCTCTCATGGACACAGCTCATTATATTCCTCACTTTCCATGACAAGTTTTGGGTTACATAGACCAGAGCTTCGGATTTGGAATACTCTGTTCTTTTTTTTGGGAGGGGGTCTCCACCCACTTCGGTTTCTGTCACTGTCTTCAATACACTCTAGCCAACATGATGGAAATTAAAACGACACTGTGTGCGCTTTCAGCGAACCCAACCCCAACCCCAGCACCAAAGAGCCATTGTCAATTTGCCACACTGCATCACGGACCTGTGGGGGCACAAAAGCAGTACACTGCAGCTACGGCACGAGCTCCCACGAGCCTGAATATGGGACACCAACACTCATGTACAAGAGCAGAGTCATTAAGGAGTAACATAGCCTGGAGCCGCCGCCTCAGGGCATGATGTCACAGAGGGAGGGCTGAGAGTGTTCAGCATCAACAAGATGATTTCTAGGGTTATGTTCGGCTCCTGTTTGAGAAGATACCCTGCTGTTGCATGCCCAAACTACTCAAAATGCTTTAACATATTTCCTTACCTTACTTTCAACCCTCTTGCCAGCTGCTCTCCTGCAAAGAACACATCTTTATTTTAGGTTAGATTTTCACAGCCTTCAATCCGCAAGCATTAGTCCAAAAATGAATGATAGTGAGTGAGATAAATATGACTTTGTCTGCATTTAGCAGACCCCCCTTTCCTAAAAAGACTATTCACCTGGGGCCGCTCGCGATTACCCTATTTTCCTACATAAACCCATATAAAAAATAAAGGAGGTTCTTGTCTAAACTGTCTGACAAGTCAGGGGAAAACACCCATTTTATGTTCTATTGCAAAGTGTAATTTTTCATTTTTATAATTCGTTTTGATACTTCATCTGAATGGAACTGCTGCGGTCCCTTGTTGAATTACAAGGACATATGCATACAACAGACCAGCATTTGAAATACGGTTGTAAATAATGACACCTTGTATTACTGTGTCTTTAAACAGCAACTGGAGCAATATGCTAACTTTAATACACTTTTAGCCATACTGAAATTTTTTCTTCTTACAGTCATCCGTATTATTATGCATTCAGGCCAGGCCGCAGCGGTTGACCAATCTTATCAGAAGTCCAAATTAAATTGTTTTTTCTTTTTGTGTTGGTTTACACATGGATGTTTTTGCTGAGAACAGGGTGGTGTCTGCCAAACCGTAGCCTGCCAGATGCTCCACGTCAATTCTTTAGAGCAGTGGTTCCCAATCTTTTGACTTCCATGGACCCCCACTTTATGATTACTAGAAACCGGGGACCCCCATTGAATCATTATTGGAGGCCGGAGACCCCCACTGAGTCATTTCTGAAAGCTCGGGACCTAATCTGTTAATATTGTTTAATTTTCTAAGCAGTAGTAGACCCCCTGAGGAGGCTTCGCGCACCCCAGGGGTCCCTGGACCACAGGTTGGGAACCACTGCTTTAGAGGTTGCAGGTCAGTGTCAGCCTGACTATTATCCGAAGGCTTCATTTAGCTTTTATGGCACAAATATTGGCAAAAGCAGAAGTAGGCAACATAAATACATAGATTCGGGAGACATTTTGAAAAAGTAAGACTTTTGGCAGATCAGATTTTAAAGCTTGTGTCTTTATTATCAAATGGTGGTGCAGAGCAGATTGGCAGATGGACTGTGCCTCTTCTTCCCACGTGAATGCCCTTTCCTAACCGGTTTTGTAGTTCAGTCGAATGATTTACCCCATCACAGACACTGTTTTTAATACCATGGTCACAGTTTTGAATCCCGCTGGATCCAGCCTTTCAGCCTACTGCGGTGGATAATAGAATACCACTGTGTTGACTAATAACCATCTGTTACTCAGCTCTAAAATGCTCCCTCCCACCGGGGTGGACACATGTTTCACAGATATCCTGCTATGTTATAATTTCCTTTAAAATCAGGGAAATGGAAAACTGCATTATATTGCTCTTGTTCTCCCTACTCGTTTCTTGACCTCTTTGTGCCTTTCTGCTTGTATCTTGCCCTCTGTTTCTGGCTTTCTGCTCGTTTTATGCTCGCTTCCTGCCTTCTGTTTGTGCCTTTCTGCTCATTTCTTGCCTTCGGTTTCTGCTTTCTGCCTGTTTTCTGCTACTTTCTTGCCCGGTTTGTGACCTTCTGCTTGTTTCTTTTTATTATGCTCTGTGCCGTATCCCTGTCCCTTGTTGCATTTTTTCCCCACCACCCATCCACCCTTCCTTTCTTCTTCACCCCCCACCCGTCCCTGTCACTGTCTCTGTCATCTCATCCCTACCCCCACCTGCCCTCCTTCCTCCACCTCTGGATTTTACAACTCTTTCTGTGGTTTCTCAGTGACTCTGGTGACCCGAGAGCTCTTACCCCCTGCAGTGTGACTGTCTTTGGAGCCCAAACACAGGCGTGGTCTCGTTGCCACTCTGCACCATCCGTGATCCGCCCTCAGCACTGCAGCAGACACCCCCACCCACCCTCCTGTTCACCACCCCCACTGCACTCTCCATCTATCACACCAGCTCGCTGCCAAAGGCAATAGGTCGCCCATTGCAAGACCTATTGGCTTTGCCAATGCGTGTTCTAAATTGGCTTGTCTGAACACAAAAGCTTGGTAGCACTGAATGGTTTTCATTACCATCAGCTATGGCAACTAGCAGTGGAGAAAGATTCATTTTCAAAAAGCTTTTGTACTGTCTTAAATGGTGGTTTCAGGAATTAGTTCTTTTACCCACCAATTCCTCAGGTTACAACAGTCAGCACTTTTTTCACTCTGGCTTTGGGAGTTTACTGTTAGGATCTATACAGTCACAAATTGTGATTAGTGCTGGAAGTGTTGGTTAATATTCATAAAATAAAGTTGAAGCTGTATTCTGTAGTGGAAGGCTTTCCATCTTATTTGCAAGAAAGTTATTTTCCATTTGTAGGACTCTAAAGTAGGAGTGGTATTAGAGCAATGAAGGGCAAGGAGTCTTTCTTCATGTAAGTTAGCTGCTCACCTGTTAAACTAGGTAATCAAATTTCTCTTTATTTAGATTAGACCTGAACTTTTTTCTTTGATGTTTCCAAGCTACCAAACTCTCTCCCAATAGCACTACGGGTGCCACAGAGCCATTTACCTTTTCTTGAATAATGCAAAAATAGGTTATAACAACATGCTTTATAAATTGCAAATCGATCAGCCAGTCTTTACATAACAGAAAATCATTTGGAAACTGAGCTAGTTAAGTTGGTGATGCACGTGTACTGACAGGACATGCATGTGTAATGGCTACAATCAGACAAGAGGGCCCTTTTAAATTCAGTTTGTCTGCATCTTGTAGGAGAATTTCCTGGATCCAGCTATGGAGAAAATATTTCACAACCAAGATAAAGAGATAAATTGGAAATCACAAAGACGTTACTATTTCCTTGTTAGTGTCCAGAAATTACAAACCTTTCTACTTTTATTTTGGCTTTCTGAATATTTAAATTAAAAAAAAACAAATTCTGCCTAAAAACTTGGATGCCCAAACTTTCATTAAAAAAAATCAAAGGAGTATCATTCAGTTCATAAGACATTTACATAGCAACATGGAGTTTAATGGAATAGTACAAATGGACAAATTGCCCATAGTCAAGCAGGTTTGCATTGGAAATTATATTGAGTGTTTTTGCCTGAAAATCCAATGGGAGAATTTAAAAACGAGGCCGAGGTTCAAAATGCCTCCTAAAGAATGAATGAGGAGCAGTGCTTTCTGGTCCGAACCCCATCCAAAGGAAAGGAGTGTGACATTAGGCTCTGACATTGGGAAGAAACCTATAAAGCTGAGATTTTGTTAATTACTCAATATAATTGAAAGGAAGATCGAGACCTAATAACACTAGGAATTTACTCAGCAAATATAGTTTCTAAGTATGCTAGCCATCGAATTGAAGCAAATGACTTCAGAACCAGTTAGACTATCTCATTTCAGTTTCTACCCCCCATTAAAATCATCTTATTATCAACCCAGACCAAATCATACAGATTAATCCTCATTATATCAGTATTGCTTTAAGTATTTTTTCCTGTTACCTATGCTATCTAATGACAACTGCACATTTTCTAGACTGAGAAGCGGTCACTGAATGTAAATGGCTGAGGCTTGTGGGTGGTTGGTGGGTTGGCCATGGTGAGGGTTTGAAACCAGCACTGTCAGATCCTAATAATTCTGTACACAAATGCAGAGTCCCATGAATTGTGCAGTGTCTAACACCATTCTCTTTCACAGCAGTAGTACTTATGGCAAAGATTGTTGCCAACTTTCATTGAAATATGCTCCTGAAATTAGCTTTATAGTTCAGATTATATAAAAAAAAAAATACAGTGCAATATAACAAATACCTTCCAATATTGGGGGGGAAAAACACACAAAGGAGCACAGTCAATTAGCACTATCCTAAGTAATTCATCTAGGCTTTTCTAAATAAAATGTTTGGTACACTGAAATTGTTCTTCTCTATTTTGTTTAAACGCATTTTTACATATGCTAACTGATGTACCCTGATACTTAGTACTCTTCTATTGTTTGACTTTTTTAGGCTGTTTAGTTTGACCCTGAAGAAGTTGATTATACTGAAGGAGTTGGACAAGGATCTGAACTCTGTAGTTATTGCAGTGAAACTTCAGGTAAGTATCTGCATGAAGATATACATGGATAAAGAATGATGCAACCGCAATTGTACATTTATATTTTTATTTTATTAACATTGTATAGGAGAAGGCACTGTTCTCTAGTAGGCAAGATATTTACAATTTCCCCCCTCAGGAGCTACTTGCACTTCAACTACATTTCATTTTTTTGAATGACCTTTGAGTAGGACCTGCAGATCATTATTAGACCAACACCTCTGATTGTGCGATGTCTTTTTATTACTTTCATTTTGCTTACCCTCCCACCACGCCTCCCCTAAGGTCCATTGAGACCTTCAGTTTCCTAGGAAGGTGAAAATGAGAGCTGAGGGCCAAATGCACAAAGCATTTTTGTGGCTGCAAACTGCAATTCACAGAATCAGGCATTTGCAATTAAACGTCATCTGCATCGGACGCTTATTAGACCTTTCCACCTCCCCATCCAGGGTTGGGTCGTGCCTGAGACCGTTACACCTGAGAGGCGGTGTGCCATCCCTGGAAGTGTGAAGATTGCAGCGGAGTGGGGTTTACCTCCGCTGAAGCCTCACAGAAAGCCCAGACCCCTCCCCCTTCACGGAGGCCGACATTGAGCGATGCAGCCACCCTCATCTTGTGGTGTGCGCTGGAGGCTGAGGCTTCTGAGACTGCGGGCGCAGCTCCCCTGACAGTGCGATAAGTGTTGCCTAGGCAAGCGCACAGCTTATTATGCGAGAGGAACTCTGATGTGGCTGAGTGTGCGCCTACCTCAGCATAACCCTGAAGCAGGCCAAACGAGGTCCATGAGACTGGGAGATGTGGGACTCCATGTCACGTTGGTAGCGATGTTCCACATGCACTAAGTTCATTGTAGGCCCTGATGGAGGAAGAATGTTCACAAACTGCACTACTATAGTCAGAAGCCCCTAGAATGCCTCTCCTGCCGCTATCAATTCCCACAACGTATTCTCTGACTTTGCAAGCGGCCCACTCTGCAAGAGTGTGGATGTGACAAAGACATAGGGATACATTGAGAGCGCCATAGTGAACTGCCCCCGAGATCACTGGCATTGATTTCTAAATAGACTGGACCTGAAAAGGTCCCCTTGACTATGGTGTGTTCAGTACCTTCCTTGTCGTCCTGTGCGACTGCTCATTCCTCCTGGGTGAAGGTGCTTCTTTCAGACCCTGGGGATAGGTGGGTCCAGCAGAAAGATCCACTGGCAGCGCCACGGAGACCCACTGTAATGAAGGATTGCAACCCACCGCAATGACTGTATACTTCCAAAGGCCTAGACTGCTCATGCTGCCCTGCCACAATGCCTGATGACAATGTGATGGGGGTCAGGCGGGCCTTGACATCCCCATGGCGAGTTGTTAAAGAACCTATGCATAGTGAGGCTGAAGCTAATTCATCACACTGATCAGCTAGTGGCGGCTCACCATGGAATGAAAGGGTGGAGTGGGACCTAAATTGCAGGGCCGTCCTGGTGCGGCCACGATGGTTCACCCTGACCAAGAGACCTCAGTAGACACCGGAACCCCATCACACACTGATAATAAGCTGGACAAAATCTTAGAGGCATTAGCAAACACAAGGCAGGATCTGCGTGCCAGAGTGGACGCTGTAGCAATGGAACTAAGTCTTCTGTGGGATGACCAGCACAAGCTTATGGACCGCGTTGCACAGAACGAAAGTGTGATTAAGGAACTGCAACCATCGGTAACGGACTAGGCAGGTTAATTTTTCACCCTCACTGCTAAGGTTCAAGAACTGGAGGCCAGGGCAGAAGATTGCAAAGTACGGTACTGCCACAATAATCTGCATACAGTGGGCTTTCTAGAAGGAGGTAAAGGGACAGACCCTGTCACATTCTTCAAGAAATGGCCAGTGCTGGTAGTAGCTACACACAAACTGTCTACACATTTCATAGTAGAACGTGCCCATTGTGTCCCGGCATGGTATGGGGAAACCACCAGCTACAGCAGGCTGTGAATAGTCTTCATTACTCTTCTCAGCTAAAGTAAAGGTAGGTGGCAGGCGCTAGTTCTTCACAGAACCAACAGATGCATGGCACTGGGTGAAGCAGTGCGGCTACTAATCCTCTGTTCCATCACCACTGATGCAGCGATCACGCCCAGCAGAAAATAAGCATGATCCTAGACTTATAGCCCAACAGACCTCGAGCACCTGAACTCAAGGAGCACGAACCCTGGAACAGGACAGAGAAGAACAGGCACAGGCTTTGTCTGCTGCAAGTGCACTGTCGATGAACCAGATGCCCTCATCGCAACAAAGTCCAGAGATCAGAACCTCTGACATGGAGTCTCACCATTCCACAAGCTGTAAGTCCCAGAGGTAACACCACAGATGGAAAACAGCTGGATGTTAAGTACTGAAAGAGGCCTGATATGATCCCTTTATCCGAAGGTGCTTGCAGAGGGAAGAGAGCCCAGAGTGGGCTTGCTGAACTTGACTACATTAATGCTTTGCTCCTGATAGACACTGAGAAGACATGAGTATACCATATCTGTATACTATTCATGAACAATGATGCCAGCCCAGAAATGACACAGGCTGTTATGAAGCTGGCTTCCCCCTGCCCTGTTCCTGGGCGTTCTATGTACAAACATACGTAATGTTAGGTGGACTGAGTGTATGGGATTGTTTGTTTACTTCATGGGTGGCCTCGCATTTTGAGGTTGCCCTCGAAGGGAGTTGAGGGTTTTGCTTCTGCAGCTTATAAAGCCATGTGCTAAGTACTGTTTAGTTTTTTTCCCTGAGATGCTCCATGTAGGAATTGGTATATGGGAGTGATTGTGCACATCACCGCCAGCTGTTGCCTTTGCCTCAATCCAGTCCCAACAAATGGTAAGAGTTAGCTTAGTGACATGGCATGTCCATGGAATGGCACAGCACACCAGTGACAAGGAGTGCAACAATACATCAAAAGGAGGGGCACACAGATTCCGCTGAACAGAGAGATGCATGTGTCTTCGCTATATGTGGATGACATTCTCATATACATCTGTGATAATCAAGAGGGTATAACCGACATTCAGATAATCTTAAAAGGCTTCCGAGATCTCTTAGGCTTAAGAGTAAATTGGGCATAGTCCTGTGTACAACCCCCTTAACTCACACAGTTCCCTGCAGCAGCTCATTGAAGACCAACGATATAAGTGTTGGGAGCCGCACACATTTAGATACATAAGCATACACATATATCACGAGACACAGGATCTAATAGATTTCAACCTCACTAAAACCCTTGCATTGCTGCACCCCCTAATTTCATTTTGGAGTACATTACCGTAGGATGCCTTTTTAAAAAATGGTTATACTCCCTCGTCTATTGTACTACTTCCATAATGTTCCAGTACACATCCCTAGAGCCACATTTCGCTCATTACATTCAGCCCTGGGTAATTTCATCTGCAACAAGGGGAGACGGCGGGTGGTGCTCTCCAAGCTATAGCTGCCTGTCGATAAAGGGGGATTAGGTGCCCCAAATTTTGAGCAATATTATTTAGTGGCACAATTACAGTGGCCTGCATGCTGGCTAGCGGGACACCATCATGAGGAATTAGGTCTGCCCACCTCTGAGCAGGCACGGAGTATGGTTCGTTTAATTTTTCCCCCTCACCCACAACTTCCACAACAGAAAAAATAGACTAATGAAAGTTGCCTTAATCAGCTTCCACCGTACTGTTAGGTTAATGCCACAAGTTCCTCCATATTCTCCTGAAATACCCATATGTTCCATCACTTTATTAAGTGATATGATAGGGAGAGAAGGGATGGCAGGGTGTGAGGATGCTGGAGTAGATACCCTAGGGACCCTAATCAGTCCAGAGTGCTCATGCCTTACGACAGCTTACAGGATGAGAAAGGATTACTGAGAGGTCACTTACTGTCTTATGACGATCTAGTGGCAGAGGTGGGCAGGCTATGGCGCATCACGGACACAGAACCAGTCAACACCCACTTGTACATGCCGTGTACATCATGGACTGAGGACGCAGACTCATTTTGTCGTTTGTCCGAGTCCTAGCATACACGATACGAGACCCATTTGCCGCAGTCCTCTCCAATTGAGAAACCGACATAGGTAGCGAACTCACGCAGACAGAGTTGGATAGAGCACTTCTGTACCTCAGAAAGCTGTGTAGAAAGGCCAAATTTCAATACATAGATCTTAGCATCTTACACAGAGGATATTTCAAGCCTAAAACACTACACCAGATGTTTGGCTCCCCCTCTAATTGCCAACGTTGCCACCAAGCAAAAGCAGATATGATACACATGTTTTAACACTGCCCAGCAGCCACTGGATTGTGGAAAGTTGTTTCTAAAGCACTGATGAATGCGACTGGTCGTACTAATGTCTGCACAGTAGAGGGCTCATTACTCAAACTATTAATTTGCTTGCCGACTGCAATAGTGGTGAATCGCCTCATTGACTTGGCACTACCAATGGCTTGCAGACTCATTGCCGTGAATTGGAAAGGTCCGGTTTTCTCAGATGTCTAGCATTGGTGTGCGGCAACTCTAAAGTGTGGTAGAGCGGAAGCAGTGGCATTGCGGCACAAAGATGTTTGTGTTCTGTGCCTACGTCAGGAGACTGGGAAACACTGTTGCAGGGCCACCATACATACAAAGAAGAGCTAGTTGTTTAAACATGGATACATCGCAACCACATTTGGATTCCTGAAAATCGGGGCTCGCTATGTCTCTCCTTCCCCTACCCACCCATTTAAGCCACAAGCCCCCCCACTCAACCCCCAAACGCATACAGCATGTTGTTTCCCGATAGACATATTGTTCTACTGTCAACTGTCATGACTCCGCGGCATGTGCAACAGCATGCTGCATACTGGCAGGAGATATGAGATCACTCAGACAGATGCCTAATGTTGGAGCACTATCTATTGTGTTGATACCACTGCATGACTAGCTAATACAGTGTGTTAATGTTTGGTTGTAAGATATGAACTAAATGACTCCTGTTGATACTATGATTCCGTAATTGCAGTAGTATAGATAAGTACGTATAGCTCCCTTATATGCATGCTATACGAATGTTATTGTAATTGCTCCACCCTTCTCACTATGGTGAAATTCAGCAAAAGTAGTTAAAAAAAAAAAAATCTAATCTTAGTTTGACAAGCAGTTACCAAATTGGATTTGCAACCAAATGATGAAAATGTTTTCAAAGAGTAGGCACTACTTCATCAGACAGTTGCCTGCTCTTAAAATATTTTTAGTTTAACGTTTATTTATTTTTTTGTTTTAAAACACGTCCTCTTTTCCTTTAAGGAAAACAGGTTGCATTTAAAGAAAAAAAAAAAGATAGCTTTATTTAAAAGCATTCACAGACGTGGTGGTCTGCTGACCTCAACAAGCAGTCATCCATGTGATGGCTGCAATTCATGTGACCTACCTCATTAATATTCATGAGGTAGGTCGAATTGCGACAAACTAGGTATTGTTTTTTTGTGAACTGGCCTGTTAAGACAATGGTCGATTCACACTATAAAACACTGGGTTAAAAAAATGATGGTTGTAGTTTTATGTTCAATTGGCCCTTAATTCTTTAGCTTTTTAGACTGTTTAGGATAAGTATTTAACAGTACTTTGTCAACTATTGCTTGTTTCGCCTTATTGAGTGAAAGTGAATCAGTTATGGCCAAATAATATTAAAGCCCCCACAATCCCCAACTACTTTTAAAGTACATGGAAAAATCAGACTGGATTTAAAAGGAAGGAGACTTTGTCATGATACCCAGAATCCTGCATGTTCTTCACCACTACTGGTGTCGCTCATTGATGATGAAAATCTGTCATTTACCTTTACAATTTTATGAAATTCCACTGTATATACCATCCTGTGCCATCTACCAGCACAGCTCTTCATCCTGTGTGCCCATGCCCATCAACTGTGTCCCTAGAGCTGTTCCCTCTTCATATCTTAACTACCTTCCAAAGCACCGAACCATATTCTTAGTGTGTGTGTGTGTCTCTCTCTCTGCATGTCTCTCTCTCTCTCTCTGTGTGTGTGTGTGTGTGTGTGTGTGTGTGTGTGTGTGTGTAGATATGATTCCCATTCATTTTTCTATAGTGATTTTGAACAGCGATAGCGCCAAAACCACTAGACGGAATTCCACCAAATTTGGCAGAAAGGTAGCTCTTGGTCTAGACAGAGGTCTTTTTGTTATTTGGTGTAAATACGTTCAGTAGTTTTCTAGTTATTAAATGAAAACTAAATTTGCATATATGGACGCAGATCCTTCTTGGATTCGGAGGAAAAGCAAGGTCCTGATTGACTGGCTGCAACCTCACAGAAAAGTTCCGGTCACCATTTTGTTTCTCGCATTGCTTGGGGGGTGGGAAAAAAGAATGTAACAACATATAAGTTGTGTCGGAAGCTGGCTCTGTATATACTATATCAAAATGATATATAGTGTGCACAGAGTCCAGGGGTTCCCCAGAGGCTTAACAGAAGCTAAAGTAGATAATACTAATGCACTTTTTCTGTGGTAGTGTGGTAGAGCAGTAAGGCTTATCAGAGGGTAGTGCAAAGTATTTGTTGTGAACACACAGACAATAGAAGAAGCACACACTCAATGGCTTTCACTCCAGACCAATGGTTTTTATATTGCAAAAATATATTTTCTTATTTTTAGTACCACAAGATTCAAGTTGGAGGTAAGTACCTTAAAAGTTTAGTTTTTCACACAGGTATCAACAGTACTTTGTTTGAAATAGGTAAGTAATACCGTTTTTGAAATATTGGCAATAATCTGTTTTAAAAATGGACACAGTCCAATTTTCAGAAACAGTTCCTGGGAGGAAAACATTTCAGGGCATTTTGCAGATAAATACAACACTTATAGTTTCAGTGTCCAGGTTTTAGGAAGTCCACCGGTAGGGGTTCAAGTTAACCCCGAACACCCACCACCAGCAACATGGGTCCAGCTGGGTGCCGAGGTCAAAGCTGAGCAAATTTAACATGGGGACCTATGGAGACAGGGGGTACTCGTAATTCGGCCAGCCCACAGGTAAGTACCCGTGACTCGGAGGGCAGACTAGGCCCCCCCTAATCCCCCATTAGAAGAGCACTGGAGGGGGCCACAAGTAGGCACCAAACACACACCCTCAGTGGCACATTGGATGCCGGGTGCAGGGTGAAAACAGGACGTCGGTTTTCCAATGCTGGTCAATGAGGAGACAATGGGGGCACTCAGAGGCTTCAGGCGAGGTCCGTGGGGGTGTCTCGGGCACACCACCAGTCGGACGGGGAAGAGGGCTGCCTGCTGAACGTTGAGACACCGGGGGTCGGTTTCTCCAAGGCCTGGGGGCTGCGGGTAGAGTGTGGTGTTATGCGTTGGATATCTCTGTCCGGAGCTTTGCGGTCAGGGGGATCCCCGGGATTCCCTCTGCAGGCATTGTCGTGGAGGGGTGGAGATGTCATCCCAGGGTGGGCACTTGCTCGCAATCGCATGGGGACCCTCTTGTGCTGGTTGGAACACCTGGACAGAGGCCGTGGGCGTCTGGTGCCCAGGGGTCAAGACTCACGCATCTAGATTGAGGTGGGAGCCCTTGGATGTAGGTTTCTTTAGACAGAGCCGCTGTCCTCTGGAGGTCTTGATCCTTTGGGTGTAGGGCAGTCCTCTGGAGTTGGGCAGAGGTTGCTGGTCCCACTGGACGCATCGCTGGTCTTTGGCAGGTTGTCTGAAGCAGGAGACTGGCCGGTAGGGCTGGGGCCAAAGCAGTTGTTGTCTTCTTTCTTCTCTGCTCTGGGTTTCAGCTTAGCAATCCTTCTTGTTGTAGGTCGCCAGGAATCTGGTGAGCTGGGTTCAGGGAGGCCCTTAAATCCTAGATTTTAGGGGTCAGAGGTCAGTAACCAATGACTACTGTCCCTGAGGGTGGCTATACCCTTTGGAGAGGGGGGCACATTTCTATCCCTATTGGTCCCTGTCCTCCAAACCAAGATGGAGGATTCTGCAGAGAAGGGGTCACATCAGCTCTGGACACCTTATGGGTGGTCCTGGCTTAGGTGGTCACTCCTCCCTGTTTTCCTTAATTTTTCTGCCGGACTTGCCGCCAAAAGTGGAGCTTTGTCCGGGGGGGTGGGCATCTCCACTATCTATAGCACTGTAGCCCGTGGCTTGAGACCTTTGAGGCTCACCGCCAGGTGTTACAGTTCCTGTAGGGGTAAGGTGTGAAGCACCTCCACCCAGGAAAGGCTTTGCTTCTGACCATAGAGTGCACAAAGGCACTCACCCTATGTGGTCAGAAACTTGTCTGAAAGTGGAAGGCTGGCACAAACCGGTCAGTCCTACACTAGGAGTTTATCTAACATACAGGGGGCAACTCTAAGATGCCCTCGGTGTGCATTTTTCAGTAAATCCCACACTGGCAGCAGTGTGGGTTTGTTGTGCTGAGAAGTTCGATACCAAACTTCCCAGTAATCAGTGAAGCCATTATGGTGTTTACCATGTCTGTGAATGGACTTAGGCACTGTAGTGGCATATTGCTTATGCAGCTATGCCCTCATCTGTGGTATAGTGCACCCTGCCCTGGGGCTGTAAGGCCTGCTGGAGGGGTGACTTACCTATACCACAGGCAGTGGTTTGTGGGCCTGGCACCCTGAGAGGGGTGTCATGTAGAATTTGCCTTTTTCCCCCCACCAGCACACACAAGCTGCAAGGCAGTGTGTGTATGTGTTTGGTGAGGGGTCCTCTAGGGTGGCATAGTACATGCTGCAACCCTTAGATACCCTCCCTGGTCACAGGGCCTTGGTACCATGGGTACCTTTTACAAGGGACTTAACTGTGTGCCAGGGCTGTGCCATTTGTGGAAACAAAGGTGCAGTTTTAGGGAAAGAACAGTGGGGCTGGGGCCTGGTTAGCAGGATCCCAGCCCACTTGCAATGAAAGTTGGCATCAACACTAGGCAACAACTGGGGTATCCATGCCAACAGTGGCACTTTCCTACCCAGGGTCAGGATACAGGAATCCTGACTCCATAGGACACATGGAGGGGGTCCCTTAGGGACCCCTCATGGGCAAAAAAATTGTCCTTTTCTCTGGCCGATTCGAGGATCGTTTTCAGATCTTGGGGAAAAGCAAGGCCCTGGCTGGTGTGCTGCAACCTGACACAAATATTTGTGTGTGCATGAAATAAGCCATAGAAATTCACTGAAAAACAAAAACAAAGGTTACAGAGGCATTATAGTGAGGTTCACGTTTTACCCATAAAAAAACCATAGAAATTCAGCACTTATAGTTATACTTATGGTTCTACTTATCTGAAGAAACTATAACTTGTGCTGGAAAGTAACTTTGGGCAACAAGTTATAGTTTCTTAACTTAAGTATCACTAGAAATATAACTATAACTGCTGAATTTCTATGTTTTTGTAAAGGTAAAATGTCAACTTACTTATAACGCCCCTGTTTTTTCAGTGAATATGTATGTGTATATATATATATATATATGTGTATATATATATATATACACACACACACACGTAAAATAATTTCTTCATGATAGGTGCTTGATTATTGCTTATATCCATTGTGATAGTCTCTTAATGTGTATCAAATGTCAGAAGTTACTATTAAAAAAATAAACAAATACTGAATGTCGTTCAGAGGAAGACCACTCGCACATAGGCAGGGCAGGGAAATATGTATCGTTCCTTTCATACCGATTTCATCTGTGGAAGTTCAGTATGTCACTTCCTCATTTTGCCCAAAAGGGAAAATCGAAGAGCACTGTGGATCATTATGTGGATTTTTTCATATAAACTGGGACAAATAATCACAAACAGCTGTTCTTCACTGTAGAAACGTAGTTCTTGGATATGCTTTGTAATCCATAAAATGCTTTTCATACTTAAGTGTTTATCAGAAGGGTAAACCTTGTCAGGAAGACATGTTTTTGCTGCTGTATTATTCACGGATGAGGCCAAGCAGACTTACGCCTCCTACAAGTGCCTGTGACTTTTGGAAAGACAAAAATCAATTCCCAGTGATTGGCTCATCTCATACTTCCTTTCAGCTCGCCAGATGGATTTAGAGCACCTGTGTTCCTGTAAAATTGTAAGTGTATCTCCACATCTGCATACATATTTAACACCATACGAAGTAAAATTTGAACCATTTAACCGCCATTTATCGGTTTAAACATGTCTCACTGATTACAATTACAGTTGGTGCTGTATCATCCTTGCTAGGCCTCCTTCCCTGGCGGTAGCCATTGCCTGTACCACAGGCAGAACATTAATCAAGGTTCTCAAAATATGCTGTCACTTTAAATCTTTGGGCTGGAACCAGCACAAGCACGCACTCCACATGCAGAACCCTCCCTACCTTATTTACTCATGAATTTAATCCACCCTTTTTGGGTTGCTTCTAGTCGTTTTGTTTATTAACAAGTATGGAGACACTCAAAATGTTGGAAAGCAAATCCTTTATTTTGTGTCTGGCACGGATTTCTTTTTTTCATTTATCACAAAGAAAAGAGATTGACAACAAGTGCAAATATTTCGAAATTCAGGCCTTCTTTTAATGAATATGTCAAGGAAGCGTTTACAGAATGTGTGTTTTTATGAAACCACATATGTGATTATCTTGTGAACATGTCACTGCTGACTGCCTTTCCGATGTGACAACATTGAAAACAGTGGTATTATACAAATATTACTATTAGAAGTATTAGTATAGTAATAAATGACAAGTTCAGACAACTAGTTGAATTTCAAATATGACAGTGGTTTATAATGTTGTGTATGTTCTTTTTTGTTTTTTGTACAAGAGACCATTGAAAGATACTGTTCGCCCGGTTACCTGTTGCTCCCTTATTTATCTAAATTGTTGCCAATTGTAAAGGAAGTAGTATTAACCAAGACGTTTCTAAGTGTCCAGTTAATGTTTGTTGCAGTATAAATTCGATTTTATGAATTCTGTCCACCGTATACGTTGAGTTTGTGTTGTAACTCCAAATGGTATTCTTCAAGACTGGATCTTTAAATGATTCACATGCTTGAATCATTCACCGTTGTTAAAGCTGGGGGTCCCACAGTACCTTCTAAAGCATTACAATAAAATACACGTAGCCTATAATGGCTAAACGATATTCCTTTGATTAGCTTAGCCACATCATTTATAAAGAACTGAACTTTAGCCAATCAGGCAACAGCATCCTCTAGAACACTCCGCACAGAGGGAACTTCCTATAGGCTTTGTACCACACGTCATGTAAAGGGAGTCTCCCTGAGCTCTGTATAGTTATTCAACAGTATTCCTTATCTGAACCCTTTTTTTGGTCATCTAAATGGCAACTGTAACCTACATCTACCAGGTACTCACTATTGAAATGTCAGAGCCATTAAAGAAAGGCCTTTTAAGACCCTGTGGAACTTGTGGGGAGGGGGGGAATACTTTATTCTGAAGACCACCACAAAGAGTATGTCTACAGCCTACATCCTGTCCACAAGGTAAAAGACTGTAAAATCCACCGCACCTTTTCCTCCAGAACTCTTAAAGATAGGAAAGGGAGGCTTCTCTTATGCTGGAGAAATTGAAAACAAGAAAGTCTGTTCTTTCAGAGGGGAGGATATCGAGGATTCAATTGCCTCTCAAAGGTTATGAAAAAGGGAAAGGTCATGTGACTAAGGGTCATAAAGGGTGCCTAGGAAAGTCTTAGACTCATCATGAGTCTTCAAGAGACAGTTTTCACAGGGATGAGAAAGAAAACAACTTCCCAAACTGTAGGGTTAGAGCCTACTATTCCTTCCTCCAACGTGGCTTTATATTAAGAAAAAAATAAAATTGATAAAATCTAGACTGGCTTTAAACATTTTGACGATGATATCATCACCATCAAATACCAGTGACGATGTTGACCGTAACCTCAGCCTCCACATCGATGCTTTTGACAACAATCGCACTGATTACACAGTCAGCGATGATCCTGTTGGCAAAGACATTGTCAAAGAGTACACAGTCGACACACACTGTGGACCAAAGAACCGTTGCCAAAAACACCTTTGTTGATGGTAAAACCACCTGTAAAGAAGTTTCCGTCATCGTTAAACATAACCACGGAGTTGACGACGACTTTGTCGATGGTGCCATCGACGAGGGATATGTCATCTCAAGAATTGTTTGATCCAGAGCATACGACACCAGGTGAGGTCTCATGACTTCCATCCAAGTCTGCTACTTGATGTGATTGATTCAGATGGGTGCCTGTTTGGCAAGACCCATAGCCCTCCTGATTGGAATGTTATGTAAAAGGAGAATGAGGAAGACTGTTATGAAGATTACTATGTTTCAAGACAACAACAAAAATAAATGAAAAGTCTTAAACAATATGTGGAACACTTCCAACATTATGGTCACTCTCCATCTCAAGAAGGCATGGTTCAAGTTCCTCTAGCTTTGGTTCAAGACCTCCAAGGCATGTTGCAGGACTATTATAAAAGATTCCCAGAACCCACTAAGGCAACATCTCCAATGCAGTCCATGTGGCCACCTCAAGCTCCAACTCAGAGACCTCCACATCCAAAACCTCCACCTCTATCACCTAGAATTACTCTAACATCCTGCATTGCAGTGCCGCCTGAGGAAGAACGAGGACGAACCATCATCCTTGGATGTTGACGAGAGGTAGGGGAAATCTCTGACAATCAATCTACTCCCATGGAATTGGATGACTGTTTGATTCTGATACAGTCTCCCATCTGCACCACAACTGGTGGACTCTCCTCCTGATGACATTGAAGGTTTTGATAATCTCATGGAAAGAGCCGCAAAAAGATTTCAGTTTCCTTTGAGGTTAAACAATCAGACAGCTTCTTGTACAACGTCTAGGAGCCTACCAAAAAATCTATTAGAGCGATCCCAATTTGGGATGAAGGCACAAACATTATGGAAAATCACACTACAGTCTCTGCTGTCCTGCCAAGGGTTGACCAGAAATACAAGGCACCAGAGAACTCGACTGCATGTCAGGTGTGGCACCCAAGACCAGATTCTGTGGTAACAAATGCAGCTGAGCTCCGTTTCAAGAATTCTTTAACACCTTCATCAACTCCGACAGACAGGGAAGGCAGGTGCCTGGTAAATATTGGTAAAAACATTTCTGCAATGTCAGCAACTGCGGTTCGAGCTGCCAAATCACTAGCCCTATTGGGGTGGTACGACAGGCAAATATGGTCAGACATCGCTGAATCTATAGATCTTTTGCTGGAAGATTAAAAAAAAAAAAAAAAGGGGAAGCAAACAAAACTCTTTATGAAGGTGAAAAATCCTCATCAGAAATAATACAGATATGGCTATAGCATCAACCGATTTTAGACAATTGGCTGGAGATGCAGTTCTAAGACGACAAGGATGGCTGAAGGCCACATCATTCAGTCCTGAGGTCCAGAGTAAAATCTTAGTTATGCTGTCCAATGGAGAGGCATTGTTTGGAAAACAAGTTGACAGTGCTTTACCGGCAATTAATGCAGATACAGATGCGGCAAGATCCTTGGGCACATTGCAAATAAGGAAGACGCCATTTTAAGGAGCATGAGGAAGAGGTTTGCTTTTGTTTCGAAGGGGTTACCAGAAGTGCCAACATTATCAGCCCTTTCAGCAGCAATACCGGTCTTCCTATCTACAGCCATTTAGATCACCACCAGCTTACACAAAGCAAGCTCCTAGTAGAAAACAAACCTCACAGGCAAAAGACACTGGTGTAAAGCAGTAACACTGTAGAAGTGTCAGCTATACCTTTCACAGGTCACCAACCTGTGGGAGCAAACATTTCCAACTTTTCCCATCAATTGTAGCAAATAACATCGGACAGTTGGGTGTTAGGTCTGATCACCCAGGATCATACTTTAGAATTCATACAAATGCCACCAAACACTCCACTAAAGGGTTTGCACCCACCTCATCTCCGTATCCTCCAAAGAGAAGTTTTCACCATAATTATAAAAAAAATGAGCAATAGAGAAATTATCCCATTCCCAAAAAGGAATGGGTTTCCACTCCTGTTTTTTTCTTAATAAAAATTAAATCAGGGGAATGACCAATTTTTGATCTCCAGAAGCTAAACAAATACCTGAGGAAACGATTGGTTGATAAGAGCACCTTCTGATGATACAATGGCGCATTCGGAGAATTCATTAGGTGAGGAATCCACAGGTAGCTAGTGTATCCACCAGAAAAGGCGTTACCGAAAGTAAGTAACTTGTTCATCTGCCCATTAAGCGTTGAGTGTTACAACGTCTTGCCTGTCATTGTCCGAGAACTTAGGTCTGGCAGTCATTCCTCAGAAGCCATTTATTCATCAATCAAGAAGGATAATATTCTGGGGAGCAGTTTTAGACACAATCCAAGACAAAGCTTTCTTATCACAAGAAAGGCAAAAAAGGCTCATAGCATTAGCGCAGAGGCTGTTGCAAAAGTCAGTTTTAGTATGCCTATTCAAGTCGCTTCTAGGGAGATGTCCTCTTCCATCTCAATAGTACCTTTTTCCTGTCTGAGAATGAAGCCTTTACAGGAAGAATTGGACACACAATTCAATCATAAGGATCATTCGACAACATGATCAAGATCACTCCAAGCATGGCAAAGGCTCTACCCTGGTGGGCAAAAGCTGCCAATGTATCTTCGGGGCTAACTTTCTTACCCCAGCCAACTACATAATTACCACAGATGTTACCTTAGAGGGTTGAGGTGCCCATTTGCAAGACCTATGGATAAGTGGAAAATGGTCTCCGTGTCAGATGAAAATGCATGTAAACATGTTAGGACTCAAATTTAATTAAGTTTTGAAGCGTTCCCGCTGAGGAGAACGGACTCGTCAGTGTTTATCTGCACAGATTATCCCACCAGTATGCACTATGTGAACAAACAATGGGGCAAAAGATCAGTGGCCTTATCTAAGGATGTACAAAAAATTTGGGAAAGGGTTTTGAGAATCCCAATAACATTGCAAGGAGTACATGTTCCAGGTACAAAAGCCATCTTGATGGACACATCCAGCAGAACCAAGAAAACTGCCACAAATGGGAGATCAGTCGGTCAACCTTGAACAAGATTTTCTACCACTGGGGAAAACCGACACTGGATCTCTTTCCAATGCAAGAGAACCAGAAATACCAATTTTATGCAAAATGGCACCAACAAGGGTCGGGGGGAATGCATACGCTTTTCCCCCGATCCCTCTAATTCCCAGAATTCTCAACAAAATGAAGAGACAATCATGTTGAATTATTTTGATTGCTTCAACATAGCCCAGACAGCAATGGTTCACAGAACGGTTACTACTATTGAAGACAAATCATATTTAGCTGAACCCTCTAAGGTCACTATTGACAATGAACCACAATCAAGTACTTAATCCAAATCCAACTTCCCTGCACTTATCTGCCTGGCTCCTGAATACCTTGAGTTTACAAGTATAAACATCACTCCAGACTGAAGACATATTCTTGCAAAAGGTAAAGCTGTCACACCACAAATAAAACATCTGCATTAAAGTGGAAGCTTTTCTGTTTCTTGTGCCAGAAAACACATATCCACCCTATCTTGGCTCTACCAGAGCAATCTTTACCTTAACTTTTATCACTGGTAAAATAGAGTTTAGTCCACACTTTTATTAAAGTACATCTAGCAGCAATCTCAAGTTTCAGACGTTTATCTGGTTCGCCATCATTATCGTGTAATAAAGTCTTTAAGCAGTTCCTGAAAGGTCTTTTCAGAGTTTTCCCTTCAAAACAGTCTCCTCCTCTGATTTAGTAGCTTAACACAGTACTTGCACAACTAATAAAAAGTCCAGTTGAACCTATTCACAAGACAGAGGTCAAATTTTGTGACGTGGATAATGGCATTGTTATTGGCTCTAAGGTCAGCCAGAAGGGTTCATGAAATACAAGCCAGTTTAAAGATGACACTAATTCTCAGAACCAATCCCAGCTTCAGCCCCAAAGTCCCTACGAATTTTCAACTTAATGAACCTATTGTACTAAAGACTTTCTTTCTGAATCCACAGATGACAACTGAGAAATTGCTGCATACACTGCATGTTAAAAGATGCCTGAAATATGGTTACTGTACACTACTAGAGCTGTCTTTACCTCGACCACCTTGTTCACTGGGGTGCCTCTTGAAAGTGTATGTCGAGCAGCAACATGGAAGATCAGGCATACATTCACGCAACATTATTGTCTGGATTCGTCGCAATACAATGGTGCGGCCGTGGGACATGGGGTGTTAAACCATTTATTTCAATAAGGTGTGCCTTTTGATTGTATTTATACCTGCCATCCGCTATTGTATTATGTTTATGATGAGCTTATAAATACTGTAACTGCTATCTATTCTGATTCAAGCATGTGAATCTAGGAAAGATCCAATACTGTAGAAGAAAATAAGTTACTTACCTGTAGCTGTAGTTCTCGAGTATTGGTATCTTTCATAGATTCACAGGCAAATCACCCTCCTCCCCATGGAGGCTCTCCTTATCATACAGGGATTCAAGTCCCACTAATGCTTGAAATTCGGAGGGAAGATGCCTCTGTGGGGAGTGTTGCCTGATTGGCTAAAGTCAGGTTCTTTATAAATGATGTGGATATGCTAATCAAATTAACATCTTTTAGCCATTATAGGTTAATTATACTTTATTGTACTGCTTTAGAAAATGCCGTGGGACTCCAACTTCGACAGGGAATGATTCAAACATATTAATCTATAAAATATACAAATTCTGGAGAATTATAGCTTATTTTCTTACTGTGATCTTCTCTTTGGAAAGTATGTCCAAATCCTGAGAAGGCATGTTCTTATTTAATAGAGACCTAATTATCTCCTATTTCAGCTACTCTTGAATCACGTTCTGCAATGCATCATAGAAAGTGTCAGACATGCCAAGCCCTTATGGAGGACCATACTTTGTATTTTTGAAACCCATTATCTCATAAATTTACTTTTCTGTGGAGGTCTCATGTAAATGAAAGCCACTCATTAGAGTATGAATGAGGGAATGTCTGTAAAATCAATATAGGACTTATATACAACAGTGTTCTAAAGGAAAGCACTCAAAAACATTGAATACGTTTACTGGGAATATCCCATGTAATGCCTCTGCAACCACAATGAATGTACCGCAGATCTATAAAGATATGAATGTAATTGTAGTATACAAATCATAAGTAGAGAGAATATTCTAATAAATGAAAGGGTACTACAGGTGACGGTGCATTGTAAGTGAAAATAAGTGAAAAATGTGCGGATAAAAACAATCATACGGTGTGCCTGAGTAGAACCCACACGAAAAGCAAATTAATTAGGTCTCTTAAGGTCCAGCAATGAATGCAGATGTGGTTAAGACTAAAAAGTCAACATTTTGACCTCTTAGAATCACTTGACTGGCTCTTCCTCAGGACAGAAATGTAGCATCCTTATCCTGAAAAGGGACGTGTGTCAAAACAACGTATAGGAAACTGAACCCGACGGCCGATGTCCTACAAGTAACACTAATGACTTGCGGTGTTTTGAATACAGCCAGGATGTTTCCCACCGGTGTATCGAATACAGGCAATACAGTTGGCAAAGCGAATCAGTCTCAGACCCAAAATCCATCAGGAATGCAAAAGGCTGCCATGCCAAGTTTCCTATATTTCTGTACTGAGGAAGAACCCATCAAGTGATCCTAAGGGGTTGAAACATCAACTTTTCAGTCATAACCATATTTACACTCATTGCTGGACTTTAAGAAACCTAAATCATTTACTTTACTTTTTGAATTTTATTTTGGTTCCTTTACACACAAAAATAGTACAGCAGAAGCATACATAAGAATTAGAAAGTCAAGGATCTAATTTCACCCTGCAGTTCCTAAAGAAAATGCTATCTGAATAATGCAAAAGTGCAAAGTGCAATCTGCTCTTTAGCAATCAGAAAATTAATAGAACTTTAATCAATTGCTAAAAAGCAATGTAAATATTTCTTAATAAAAATAATTGCTCTTTATGCTTACCAAATTAATTTCACAATACATTAAATAAACTTTGAAGAACTTAATATTATAAATTCCAGCAAAAATGTAATAACAGTATATTCTAAAATGCATATGTTACTCAAACTAAAATGCATTATTTTGAAAAATTGGAAAGGAAAATCTGGTACCATAAATCCATTCCTAACCTCTGATTTTTGTTTTCTTCCTCAAGCTGATATTTCAACTCTAAGTGACTAAATCAAAATATTTCCACTGTTTAAAAAAAAAAAAAAACTTTCCATTTTCTACTTATTTTGAATATAAAAAAACATTAAAATGCAGAATATTATTTTGGCAATAGATTTTTTTTAGCATACATTGCCTCACTTTATGCTTTCCAAATTTAATTAGAAAAACATCAGTTACACTATCAAGAACTGCAATACCTTAGAATAATTCCAAGAATAATGTCCAAAACAATACATTCCAAGGTGTGTATTGTGTAATTTACCCAAGCTAAAGTGTGTTATGTTGGAGAAGTGCAACAGAAGACTCTTTCCCTAATTGGATCAGAATATTTCACACTTTAAGAAAAACTGCTTCCCTTTCCTACTCATTTTGTATTTTAATTTGCCTTTATAATACCACAGAGCTAGAAGTAATTCTTTTTTATCAAAGGCAGAATATGCATTTTAACTAATTCCACTCTCTCAATTATGGAGATGGACACCCTGCCACACCGATCCATCATATTCTAAATCTTAACTTTTAGGGCTGGGTAACTAAATTCATGTAGCTCTTCAAAAACTCAGAAACTGTAATTGCCAAATAGCTAACTGGCTTTTTCTGGTAAATAATCTGCAAGGCTTGATTTTGAATAGTCACATAAGTGTTGAAGAGAAGAATCTCTGTTTTAGAAATATTTACTTGGTAAATGGAGAGCCCCGAAAATGTATTAAAGATATCAATCAGAGTTTGAAACACCCTCATCTCAGGTGCCAAATATTACACTAAATCATCCTCAAAAAGTTTAAGTTTTGTTGTTCCTGGAACTGCCACTTTCACCCACTTATACCAGCATAGGAAACAAGCCAGAAGCTCAATAAACAAAGCAAAAATAGATGGTGTCAAGGGGCACCCCTGCCTTGCACCCCTAGAGATCTGAAAGGGGTCCAGAGCCTTGCCATTTAAAGATATTGTGGTGGATGATCCCTCATATTTTGCCGCTATAGAACCTGCGAGCTGTATTGGAAATCCCATTACCTCCATGACCTGAAACAATTATTCCCAGCTCACAAGGTCAAAAGGTTTCTCTGCATCTATAAACAAGACTACAGCTGTGTTCTTGAGGGAACCATGCTCAGTCTAGTTGCCTGACGCACACTCTGGCTAGGACACAACCGCTTTCTCAGTAAGCATGGGGCCTGCAGCTTGCAATCAACAACTCATGGAGTGCTGGTTTTTGAAAAATAGCCATTGGCCAAGGGATCGGATCACCGTCTGAACTGTTTAGCGGCAAAGGGCCTCTCAAATCTGGCAATTCTAAAAGTCTGCAGCTTAAAGCCTAGCTACTAGACCCTAACGTGGTCAGTTCAAGATGCTGCTCGGTGCTTGGTGTACTTGCTCGGCCTACCTGGGGGAAATAGCAGCGGGCTCCTGGGGAGCTGGGAGACACTGAGTCGCTCAGGTAAGGAACGGTGAGGCTCCTGATGATTTACTTAGTGGCATCATATCCAAATGCATTTGAAGATATTTTTATATGAGTATACTTAAATATACATTTGGTAGTAATCCACTGTGCTCCCTGCAGAAAAAATGTGGACTCCTGCACATAAGAAAAGGCCAAGAGTATGGCAACCAAAAAATGTACTCTCTATGCCTCCGCTAAAAGTAAATTAATTCCCCCTAAAACAAAAGGAGATAACTGCTCTGGAGTAGAAGAAGTTGTCAACCAATTCCCTGTCTGCTTGTGTTGAACTCTCCGAGATCTCCCAGATTACACTGGATTCAAAGTAAAGACTAAGGACACCAGGGCCAGCCAGGAAAACCAGATGTTGCATGATGCAGACTCACTTCAATGGGTGGTCCCTAAGAACCAATCCTGAGATAACATTCCAGCAGTGTCAGGGAATAAGGAAAAGAGCGAAGAAGAGGCAAATATGAAGGGAACTCCAAGTACAACAAGCAATTTACAAAAAAGGCTGAGGTATTTTTTTTGTCCCACTTATCTAGTGTAAGCATCTGTTATAGTATCCTCAGTGCACGGAACGGGAAGACCATCCCCTTTTGCCTATCTTATAAGACAGTGTCCCATGTACGCATAAATATAAAAACTTTGTTAAAGCACCACTTTCATACACATTGTATTTAAGAAAAAGGCAATCCATAGTCAAACAATCATAAAGCCAGCTGTATGAAAAGATCTTCAGTCCTTTACTTTCATTATATTAAAATATATTCTTTATTCAAATCCTTCGTCTTTTTTCAAAAAGCATTTACATTGTGTTTTTCTCCCCGTTGCCAACACGATTCGTCCTTTCCCAAGACTTCTTCAGGGCTACAAAACATAATACGTAAGAATGTAAAACATTTCCCCCCTCTTTAAGAATTATGAGTTAATCTAGTTCACAGAATACCACAATCCACGATGTCTCAATAATTAGACAAATCACAAGTCCTCATCATATGACTTAAAGCAAAACATGGCACTCTTTTCAGTGTAGACTTCATTAATCTTATGCTGATATCTTGAGGTTATGTATCAACATACCTACCATTCATTAATTCAATACATCCTACCAACCTTTTACTTAAATCGCCAATTCATAAGCCTGTGTACCTTCAAACAGTAAATGGCCCATAGCATAGTATGTATATATCACTATAATGCACTCATTACTCATCATTATTTCATTGATCAAATCCCAAAGTTCAGATAGTCAAAAATTGCATGAAAATAGTTATTACAAAAGCTTGTTCAAACATTCCGTCTATACAACATTTTACTCAAAATCTTAACTTCATATTAAACCTCCCAATTCCACAAAGAAGTCTAAAGTTCCTAGTATGATGCCCACTAGTACCTCATGTCCAGCCTTCCAGATTAGCACAAAGGCCCTACGATCCTTTCAAAACGCGCATTCAGAACGTGTACATAGTCTTTATACTACCCTCACATGAAAGTTTTCAGCACTAATAAAAACATGTACCTGAGGAGTGTCATGCATTGTTCAACCATCTCCAGTTCATGTAGAGGGTTATCAAAATTAGTTCTGTCCTCTCGATTTTCTAGAGGCCCAATAAGCCCATCTATATGAATGGGCCGATGGTGGCTATTGTACGATCCTGGGACGTAGAACACAATGCCTTTAATAATCAGAAAAGTACCCAGTTGGAAGTAAAACATAACTTCTTTTCTAATCGGAGCAGAACCTTGTTGGGCAACATACTCAGTACTAAAGGTGCCCCAAATGCTGATGAATACTTGTTGTATTGCATACCTGTTGAATGTAATGTTTTGTTCCTCAGTCTCCAAAACGCGTAAAGAAATCAATTCTGTCTCCTAAATTATATAAATCACGGGACCATCCATGCATCAGGGGCATTGAATGGGATATTCCCTTCAAATATATTTAATGTTTTTGAGTGATTTCCTTTGGAACACTGTTGTATATATGGCCTTCATTACCCTCATTGCCCCATTTTTTCCCCCTAATTCTCTGTGATATCAATATAGGCAGTTAAATCATGCTGTATCTATGAGGTGTGTGTGGATTTCTTAATAATGGAATTCCTGCTTTGCTAAATTAAATAGTTGATTGGAAGTGACAGATATACTTTGGATGATGAAGACTGTATTGTGAATTGGTGGCATAAAATGATTTCGATGCGATGTGTATGTGTTCCTTGGAAATGTAAAGCAGTTGATACTTTTTAGCATTTACATGTGTCCCTTTGTTGGTCTAGTTAAAAACAGGTTCGTAAAAATAAGCAACCATTCAGGTATAATACAAATGTCACTTTTCAATATATAGACAGCATCTAATAAATTGAATTTTTTTTCCTTTGGTTCTTTTGAATTAAAAAACAAAACAAAAAACAAGGTATTGTTGGGATGCTAAATGAATTGTGTTGAAGCTATCTGTTGCTGTGCTAGATTTGTACTTTGTTTTTCTAAACCTACCCTTAATGATAAAAAAATGTTTACGAAGCTAAAAAGGGTGAAAATGCTTTGTGTTGTCCATCTATGAAATCCATAGACTGATATGGAA
The DNA here is from genome assembly GCF_031143425.1 of Pleurodeles waltl. NCBI lineage: Eukaryota > Metazoa > Chordata > Amphibia > Caudata > Salamandridae > Pleurodeles > Pleurodeles waltl. The sequence continues at coordinate 763,083,869 of NC_090448.1, read as the reverse complement.
TTAATACATTCACAAGCTTTAGTTCTTTTGTTAATTATTTTTTTACAAGTTTTCAGCAGTGAGTGCTTATTCCCCAAGTGGCACAAAGGTGAAGAAATAAAAAACACATTTATCATTATTGCACTGGATCCTAAGATACAACCAGACACCTTTTTAAGAATAAAGTTTACTGTGCAGACTCAATAAGTACAGTTGGTTATATTCATACTCAAATAATTGCATGTCTTGTTATTCTTTCACTAAGCCTTATTCAGGTAGACCCACATTTCTCTATGTACGAGGTGGCCTGTTTCCTTTCTACTTTGAAATAGCGTCTGGGCAGAACAACTGTTCTACAAAGCAAGTTATGCATGTAATATTGATTGCTGTCTATATTCCCAGGCAGAGGTACACTTGCCTATACATAGTTTTTTTTTTTTTTTTGCTTGCACCGTCCAATCCACTGGAAAAAATCATATTTATGTATGCACTGTATCATGTTTTGTTTGTGATTTTTATTATTTTAGGGCTCAAAAAGAATCTTGAGATCTAATGAAATCCTCCTTCCTGCCTGTGGATTGACAGAGACCGACCTACAGCTGACATTCTCACTCCAGGTACATTATGCTGAACTTTCTGCTTTCTGCTAAACATTGGGCGCTTTAAATAACCCTTTCTGAATACAGGTTCTTTGAGTTATTCATGGTTTTGATACACCATAGTGATGACTGTTAACTTATTTTGAAGATTAATATATTGATTATCCTCAGAGCTCTCTGGATTGCCTGTTTTGTCTGACTGAAAAGAACTGCTTAGGTTATGATGCCAGAGACCTCATGAAGTAGTTCGGATAGTTTTGCGCATGTGTGCTTTTGTTAGGCCAGCTTATTTTGTAAACAACAGTTAATATTGCTCATGATAACCAATCTGTCCACCTGCTGCAAAGAGAGTACAACTGCAACAGTATTACCAGGAAAACAGGAAGTGTAATAATGGCAGTATAGCTTACAGAAAGCAAATATAACAGTGGGACAGAAGCTAGCAACAGACTGCCTGCACCAACAATGCACAAATACCATGATAGTGTTAAGCCTACATTCACCCACCACCAGAAGCAGCCATTCTAACCTTAGCAGTTGTTCAACTGCCACAAAAGAAAACTATAGTTTTACATCCATTGCTCATTCATTTGATGTACATGTTGATCTTTACAAATATTATCTGCTACTCCTTTTCAGACCTACAAAAGGTGCACAATTTTTTCTTCAATGCATTCCGGTCTGTTCAGCTTTCTTCCTGTAGTATGGCTATCCATGACATCCTCACACTTCATGTCAGGCTGATGCCATTTACATTTTCCAAAATTAAATTTCAGCTAAATCCAAGTTTATTTAAAAAGTGAGACCTATTGGCTTTGTCAGTTCGTATCAGTTGTTGATGAGTACAAAGTAGTCCAATTGTCCATCAAAGGATTTTTGCTATATTCTCCACACAATATCCACACGTCAAATTTAAAATATTAGATATAAATATTCAAAATTAAACTAACATTTAAAACATATTTGAAAAAAAACATTTTTACTTTTTATTTAAATGAAAATAGTTAATGCAAAGTCTACATAGGAAATTGGATGTTTTTAAGACAAAGAGCACTCAGTGTTTTCTAGCAGTTCTGTCTCTATTTTCTGCTTGACCAGAGGAAATCACAGAAATCTAGTGCTCTGCATTTAGACCTTGTTCACTTTTCTGAATTCTTTTTCCATTCTGTTTTAATATTTGAAGGAAAAAGTTTAATACATGATTGCAAAATGTTCCTTTTGTTATGGAGTTGTTCAATGTGTGGTCGAAAGATGGACAGTGAATATAGACAATCAAAAGTCTTTTCTGTCCAGTCTGAAAACCAGTGGCCAGAAACAGAGATAGTCAGAGGGAATGAATTCAAGAGTCTTTGAAACAGGGATGAGCTTCTTATATTTAGGTCTCCCCTGCGACAGCGCATGTGTTCTAGCTTGGAAAATATATTGTAAACTACAAGGGGCTTGTAATGTAGTCTATCCACTACTTAACATTTGTTTGCTTCATTGCCACTCCCATTTGCTGCCTTCTAATTGGCTAGCGCATGTTGTCTTCACTTCTTCTTATTTCATATAGAGCATGGATCGTCTTTTCGCAGTTTCCACTCATTTTTTTGTGTTTTTGCTCGTGGGCGCTTTTGTCAAAATATGACAATTAACTTGTTTGAAATAAGCAAGACCAATTGCATTGCAAATGCTTGTTAAGCATTGCTTTAGCTTGATTGCTGCCCTTCGACTGATCGTGCTGTGATTGAGGTACTATTATTGGACTACGATTTTTTCTTCTTCCCTATTGTCCTTGTTGAACCTGTTTTGACATTTGGGTTTTTCTTGTGGCGGCAAGAGCATTAGTTGGAACTGCGTTTTCTTTGAGGGACTTAGACGATGGGGAGATGGGTATCATCTGTAAGGAGAGCCCTATTCAGCCTGTTGCTCTTCGATTAGTTTGACCATCTGTTACTGCATCAAGCACTATACACCTATAAGTAGGGTTACTTCTTCAGACTAATAGAAACTTATTTGGAACCTTTGCAACTGACCTGCACCTAGTTGATTAATTACACCTTTCCATTCTTTCCCTTCTTTTTGGATTATATCTCCTTGCTGGATTATCTGTGTGTCCCCTGAGGAAGGTGCATGGTCGTTTGACCATTTTGCACCAAAACGCAGGTCTGCACCTGTGCAACAGCCTCACTGGCTTGGATTGTAATCATATTGGTTAAGAGCATAGTAGATGAATATATGTTTTGTATTACATTGTCCGATTATATTGAATTGTTGTGTTCAGTTTGAGAAAAGCTATATTGATGAAGAATGGACCTGACAGTCACCTTAGGATAATTGTGAATGGGAGTTGTCTTTTTTATTATCAATTTTGATTTTTTTTCTTGACCTTTTGATTTGAGATGCCCGTCTGGAATTGTACAACACAGTTTTATGAATTAAGTAATGTGTGAGGTAAGAATGGTATGTTTGGATTTTGTGAGTTTGTTATATTTTAATGTTCTAGAGTGGGAGAGTTCTCTGTGTCTCATGTGACATTGACATATATCAAAATTGTTTTTGAATTTTGAAATAAAAAAAAGTAATATCGAAAAAATGTTCAATTGATGTCAGTTTTTCACTTTAAATGTAAGCGTCTCGTTATGCAGAGCCTATATTTGGGGATGGGTTGCTTTTTTCCTTTGTATTTATTATTTTTCCTGTCCTGCTCCAATATTAATGTGTTGGTTCCAGAGAACCCTTTATTCATATGGCCCCTTGCCATTTGGGCCAATTGTTTTACTACGCCAGGAAGCCCTTTTCTCCTTTGAAAAAGGATGTTTATTGTGACAACAGATGTCATCTATTTTTATTGTGATAGCAGGTGCTATCTGCTTTCACTAAGACATGGCCAGGGGAGGAAATTGTTTTATGTGTTTTATTTTTTGCCATGCATGGGGTGATTAACTGATTCGTGCAAAATCACAGTGGTGCTGTGCTAATACATAGTAATCATTGGTGAAAGCCAAAGATCTCATCTTTGAGGTTATTAGCACTATCATTGCCTTTTGTTCATTTTGTACAGTATTGGCATTGTCAACTTTGGCAATGATTGAGCCAAAGTTCATAGCAATGTGGTTTCTGTGCAGCATGGCTAAAAATAATAAGTGCACGCCTTATCAACGCAAATGGGTTCCACCTATGCAAGATTTACTGGCACTGTTAATGTTTTTTTGCATGTTGCACAAGCTGCTGGTTGAATAATGTCAGTGTGCTTCCCCTCCACAAATAAAATCTTGAGCATAAAATGCGCTGACAGAACATCGAGCAACTGGAATTATTGTAGTGGCAGAGTAGAGAAAAATTACATACTGGAGGAGTCCCTCAAATCGGGGCAGGGGGTTATTTGTGGATGGGCCAAGCAACAGGAGTTTGGAGGTGGCAAGCAGCAATGGGATGGTGGTGGTGGGGTGGATTAAGACAAGCAACAACGAATGTGGGCTTAGAGACAGCCTGCAAAACGATACACTCAGATGGAGTGCTACAGTTCCAAATAAAAAAGAAGAACCTCTGCAGGTATGCAAGCACAGACAAAGCTCCATTCTCCACGGCATAGGCACACACACAGAGCCTGAGGAGGAAGCCAGTGATGAGGTGGAGGTGCTGTCCAAAAAAGGAGGAAAAGTGATGTGGAAATCACCCAGTAGCAAGTAAAGGTAAGTAATGGGTGGGCTCTAAAGCCCCCTGTCAAGATTTTTTTCTCCATTACAAGAGATTTTGCATGCGTTTTGCAGACGAAACCTGGAAAGGTCCACGTTGCATCCATCCTTAATGCACTTTTATTTAAAAAAAAGAAAATTAAAAAAAGAAGCATATTAGACCTGGCTGTTTAATACGCTTTTAAACATTTTGAACACAAATCATTGCCAAAACCTGTAGCTCTCATAGGGTAGACCTATTGGCTTTGCCAGTATTTGTTTGAGATGTCACCCATGCCAGAAAGACACCTGTCAGACTGCTTCTGTTGGAAAGTAGGCAGTAGATGTCGTTGTCATTTTTTATGGAGCTTCAAATAAATTGAGGAACTGAATGGACTTTAGCACATAAACATGGATGTTGGAGCACTGGAGGTTTTAAAAAAGAAACACCGAATTGCAGTTATTACATCTGCATAAATGTTTTTACTTTTAAAAACAATACAACATGATTTTCTTTCTGTTTCATAAAACGTAATTACTATAAATAATTTTACATGTTATGGTATCCATCTTGAACGGGGAATATACTGATGGTTAGGAATACGATGAACATTCGTGTTTTAGAGAAATACTGTAACAGATAGAAATTCTAAAATCGGGAGCTGCAAAAGACTATTTATCAGCAGAGCTCCTATTCTCTAGGCGTCATACAGATGCTTAGTAAAACCAATATGGTGAGAACTGTACTTGTTGATACTGATTCACTTTAAAAGTATAATTATTGTTTAGCAATAAAAAATAAATCCATTCACCATGTCCGGTGATGCTTGCAATGAAGATTCAAAGCGAGCTTGATGGCTAATTAGGAGGGAGCAAGAGATGGTGATTACAATCCTTATGAAGAAGAAACGCCACTGAATAAAATGGCTCGTGGTATGTAGGCGTGGGTACATAGTGCAACAATTGTTTCAATCAAGGACTCCAGTTTAAAAGGAAAACAAAGCAATTTCAAAATTGTTTCTAAATGGAAAAACTTCCACTTAGCTATGGAAGATAACGTTCAAATTCTGACATCATATGGAGCGAGCAAAAGATAAATAGTTCATATAGATGAAAAGACGGAATCACAGGCACAGTAGAGGTAGAAGGAGTTAAAAGAGGGAAATCCGTTCAGGTTGTACAGGGAGTGCAGAATTATTAGGCAAATGAGTATTTTGACCACATCATCTTCTTTATGCATGTTGTCTTACTCCAAGCTGTATAGGCTCGAAAGCCTACTACCAATTAAGCATATTAGGTGATGTGCATCTCTGTAATGAGAAGGGGTGTGGTCTAATGACATCAACACCCTATATCAGGTGTGCATAATTATTAGGCAACTTCCTTTCCTTTGGCAAAATGGGTCAAAAGAAGGACTTGACAGGCTCAGAAAAGTCAAAAATAGTGAGATATCTTGCAGAGGGATGCAGCACTCTTAAAATTGCAAAGCTTCTGAAGCGTGATCATCGAACAATCAAGCGTTTCATTCAAAATAGTCAACAGGGTCGCAAGAAGCGTGTGGAAAAACCAAGGCGCAAAATAACTGCCCATGAACTGAGAAAAGTCAAGCGTGCAGCTGCCACGATGCCACTTGCCACCAGTTTGGCCATATTTCAGAGCTGCAACATCACTGGAGTGCCCAAAAGCACAAGGTGTGCAATACTCAGAGACATGGCCAAGGTAAGAAAGGCTGAAAGACGACCACCACTGAACAAGACACACAAGCTGAAACGTCAAGACTGGGCCAAGAAATATCTCAAGACTGATTTTTCTAAGGTTTTATGGACTGATGAAATGAGAGTGAGTCTTGATGGGCCAGATGGATGGGCCCTTGGCTGGATTGGTAAAGGGCAGAGAGCTCCAGTCCGACTCAGACGCCAGCAAGGTGGAGGTGGAGTACTGGTTTGGGCTGGTATCATCAAAGATGAGCTTGTGGGGCCTTTTCGGGTTGAGGATGGAGTCAAGCTCAACTCCCAGTCCTACTGCCAGTTCCTGGAAGACACCTTCTTCAAGCAGTGGTACAGGAAGAAGTCTGCATCCTTCAAGAAAAACATGATTTTCATGCAGGACAATGCTCCATCACACGCGTCCAAGTACTCCACAGCGTGGCTGGCAAGAAAGGGTATAAAAGAAGGAAATCTAATGACATGGCCTCCTTGTTCACCTGATCTGAACCCCATTGAGAACCTGTGGTCCATCATCAAATGTGAGATTTACAAAGAGGGAAAACAGTACACCTCTCTGAACAGTGTCTGGGAGGCTGTGGTTGCTGCTGCACGCAATGTTGATGGTGAACAGATCAAAACACTGACAGAATCCATGGATGGCAGGCTTTTGAGTGTCCTTGCAAAGAAAGGTGGCTATATTGGTCACTGATTTTTTTTTGTTTTGTTTTTGAATGTCAGAAATGTATATTTGTGAATGTTGAGATGTTATATTGGTTTCACTGGTAATAATAAATAATTGAAATGGGTATATTTTTTTTTTTGTTGAGTTGCCTAATAATTATGCACAGTAATAGTCACCTGCACACACAGATATCCCCCTAACATAGCTAAAACTAAAAACAAACTAAAAACTACTTCCAAAAATATTCAGCTTTGATATTAATGAGTTTTTTGGGTTCATTGAGAACATGGTTGTTGTTCAATAATAAAATTAATCCTCAAAAATACAACTTGCCTAATAATTCTGCACTCCCTGTATAGAACGTGCTGTCTACGCAGTAAGTCTAGCACAGGCTTCTCAAACCAGTAGTTCGTAAGTTACTGGCAGTTCTCCAGCTGCTGCAACCATCTCTCCTATTTTCAGCCCAACCTATTAAATTAGAAGCTTTTGCTTGGATATATTAATATACACATCCCAAAATCTAAATGTGTATTCTGGACAGAAATGTGTATATTTTAATAATTTATAACCTGATGTTTGGAAGAAACTAGTTAAATTAACAAAATATATTTAAGTGAAAAATCAAAAGGCGCAATGGAGACTTGGTACTTTGATTATTAACTTTGTGCCAGAGGCATTTCATTTGTAGCTGTTATTTCGTTACAGTGTTGAGGCATTCCAAATTGATAAAGCCTTTTTCCCAGTTCTGCTGTCAACCCTGCCTGGTGAATTGAGGTGGTCACTGTTTTTAGTCCTGCATGGGGTGGCTTTCTTGACAGCTGTAGCCCCTATAATCACATTAAGATTATGAGTAGCTCATTATAATTTTAATTGAACATAAGGCACTCTTATTTCAGAAAAGGTTGGAGATCCCCTGATCTAGGAACTAGAAAGAGCCTATAAGAGTATTTCTCTTAACTGAAACAACCGACAAATTCCTACACTAGTTTTTCTTAAACTGTGGTCTAGGTACCCCTTGGAGTCTGTAAACTATACTCGGGGGGGAAAGGAAGGTGGGAAGGGGGGTCTGTGACTGCCCAGCAAATTAAATAATATTAACATATCAATAAAGTGCATATAAATGAAGAAGCAACATCTAAAATCTTTAGTAAGTGTGAAGGAATTACATTTTTTAAAGATTCTAAATTCTAATGAAGGGTTAAAAATTAAGTTGGTGTCCTCCGACTGATTCGTGAGAACAATCTGTACAAGAATGTAGAAATGTTCCAACCTTCCCATTAAAATTGTCACTTTATATTTGTTTGTAAATTAAATAAGATATTTCATCATTTGTTTGTTTGATGAATGCCTGTTGTCTGTATTTTTGTGTATTGTTTCACAGTTCAAATCTTCAAAAATGCTTAGCCCAGGGCTCCTGTCTTCCAGGAATGACTAAGTGGGATTCTCCAGATTCCAATGATTCAGTGGTGGTCCCCGGATTCCATTAATGTTTAAGTAGGGTCCACAGAATTCAAAATATTAGAAACCACTGCCCTAGACAATTTGTCAGAGCTTTAATAATGGCAGTTGAACAGTTGTTTGTAAAAAGAGCCAGAGATTTCAAGAATGTACATGGTTTAAAAACATGTGTAGATTGTTAGTGACGTGTGAACAATTATTGAAAACACAACTTATTTGAAAAGGCGCACAAATACTCATTTTAACAAGAAAGTTACATTAAAGCATTCACAAACATTCTAGGAGCCATTATTGAATTGCACGCTACCCATGCTGAAGTTTGAGTGTATAATCAGGGTGCAGACCATGATGATGCCTTATAAACGAATAATTAACAACACATGCTTGCCAGGAGCAACGTAGATTAGAAAACTCATTCAGGGAATAAAAAATAAATAAAAAAGTCCTAAACATGTTATTGCCCATTATACTTGCTAATAAATGTTGGTTGATGGGTTGTTTATATCATAAAGAGAACCCTGAAGAGTTAACAAACAGAAAGAAGTTTGAGTCACAGCCTGAGTGGTCAGTTGAACACTACTGTATCACAGGCATGCCCAAGATTGGATCTGAAAAGCTTCTACAATTGCTCTCCAGCGCCAGCAGGTGGCTTTGACCTCATTTCAATGCCAGATGTGGAATCATGATGATTTACTCCATTTCTGTTCTAGTTCTACACCTTTCTACAGTCTGCAGATTGGCTCTTCATCTTGTCCGAGATTTTGACCTCACACAAACATTTTTCTTTTTTGGTGCATTGGGGATAATGCCACCACCAAAACGCTTCAAGTTTTGCTGACCTTTGATGGATGGATAGATGGATATCCATTACACACTCACATGATTACCATCTGTGGTGCCTCGGCTCGAAGCTCGACACATTGCAGTGCAACCTCTGTCGACAAGTGCACTATAAAGCCATCAAGAAGCGTTGACCACACTTTTTATGGCTCACTCCTAAGGTGGCCATCAGAGCTGTCAAAACCAGGTCACGGTTATGATCAAGATCAAGGTCCCCTTTGAGGTCACTTGCCTCTCCAAAGCCCTCAATGGAGAAGAACCCACACCTCAAGAAGTGTTCTACTTCCCCTCGTCATTTCAAGAGTGCAGGTGAGACACCACTGGATCATCTACTGTGGATCTAGAGTTGTTGGAGATACCCCCTTGCGCAGCCTCTTGTAATTCTGGATCCCGCGCCATCTCCTCCACCACCTCCTTCCCTGCTACAGCTGGTTTTGGTGCCCATCTACTTGAAGGATCCAGCGCTGGGAGCAGATACGTCTATCCTAATGCAAGCCATGATAGATATTTTTGGAAAAGGTGGCGGTGTCCACTGAGGGGAAACTTTGGTCCTATGAGGCCGGTCGGTGAAGCTTTTGGTGAAATGCCTTCACAGCCTTTAATGCCTTATGGGTTAATTTTTTGACCCTAACTGACCTGACGCCTCAAACGCCAACATGGCTACCAATATTGCCCAGCATAGACTGCAGAGAGACTCAGATGATTCGTCAAGGAGATGATAATGGTGCCCCATCTTCTGATACCCTAGTACTTCAAGAGGCAAGTGGTATGGATACCTCCCCAGACGTTGATGTGTAGCCCTTCTCCAGGTCCTGCTCCCCAGAAATGTATTATTTTAAGTCTGTATCAAAGAAAGCGGAATAAGTACTTGAGCTGCCATTGCCTACTATGGAGTATCACCATAACATTCTCAAGGACATTTTACAGATGGATCAGTCTGCCAGTGAACCATTGCTTCCCCTTAAAAAGTCATCAATAGACACCATCAAAGGTACCAGATCGAAGCTATCTTCTTCTTTGGTAGTCTACAGAAATCATTGCTCATTTGTACAGACCAGCTCCTGGAGATCCAGCCTTCATTTCTACACATCCTTCACCAAAGAGTTTAGAGGATCAAAGTTCTTCTACCTCCAGACTTAACTCAGGAGCCCTTTCTATGACTCCTTCCGATAGGGAGTCCCAAAACCTGAAGGTTATGGAAAAGACAACCTTCTCTGCAGGAAGTCTTGCTCTCAGATCTGTAAGTGGCCTTTCTCCTTAGTTGCTATATGCATGTCCTTTCGAATATGGTACGTTCTGTTGCTCCCGTTCTTCTGAACCACCTAAGGGATCACTTCATGGAAGGTGTGAAAGAAGGATGTGACTAGGCACATCATAAAGGCCACCCTGAACATTGTTACCTGAGTGGCGAGGGCCATGTGTTCATCTATCACTTTAAGAAGACATGCCCTGCTTTGATCCTCTGTTTTTCCACAGATGTGCAAAATACGCCTGTGCACATGCCATTCCACATAGACCGTATATGTGGTAAAAAAGTAGATGATCCCCCAGAGTCATTTAATGAAGGTAGGGTGACAGCCATGCCACTAGACCTCCAATCTCTGGTTTGTTCTTTTCAGGCTTTTCATTAACCACATCCATTTGCCAGAGTCTTTTAGAAACGGCTTCAAGTACAGGTTCCTAGTAAGCAGCAGAAATACCCTTTAATCCACCACTACGGAAGACCAGGAAAAGGACCTGCCAAGCATTTCCATCTATTTCTCCCCAGCACCACCAAGGTAATAGCAGTAGTTCATCTGTGAAGGAGCATGTCATGCCCCTGTTAAGGACAGTACCCCTTTTTCTAATTGCCTGGAATGACATTGTAAAGAAATGGCCCCCTGTTGCAGTTACCCCCCACTTTTTGCCTGATACTGATGCTGACTTGACTGAGAAGTGTGCTGGGACCCTGCTAACCAGGCCCCAGCACCAGTGTTCCTTCACCTAAAAGGTACCATTGTATCCACAATTGGCACACCCTGGCATTCAGATAAGTCCCTTGTATCTGGTACTTCTAGTACCAAGGGCCCTGATGCCAAGAAAGGTCTCTAAGGGCTGCAGCATGTCTTATGCCACCCTAGAGACCCCTCACTCAGCACAGACACACTGCTTACAAGCCTGTGTGTGCTAGTGAGAACAAAATGAGTAAGACGACATGGCACTCCCCTCAGGGTGCCATGCCAGCCTCTCACTGCCTATGCAGTATAGGTAAGACACCCCTCTAGCAGGCCTTACAGCCCTAAGGCAGGGTGCACTATACCATAGGTGAGGGTACCAGTGCATGAGCACTGTGCCCCTACAGTGTCTAAACAAAACCTTAGACATTGTAAGTGCAGGGTAGCCATAAGAGTATATGGTCTGGGAGTCTGTTTTACACAAACTCCACAGCACCATAATGGCTACACTGAAAACTGGGAAGTTTGGTATCAAACTTCTCAGCACAATAAATGCACACTGATGCCAGTGTACATTTTATTGTAAAATACACCACAGAGGGCACCTTAGAGGTGCCCCCCTGAAACTTAACCAACTATCTGTGTAGGCTGACTGGTTCCAGCAGCCTGCCACACTAGAGACATGTTGCTGGCCCCATGGGGAGAGTGCCTTTGTCACTCTGAGGCCAGTAACAAAGCCTGCACTGGGTGGAGATGCTAACACCTCCCCCAGACAGGAGCTGTGACACCTGGCGGTGAGCCTCAAAGGCTCACCCCTTTGTCACAGCCCAGCAGGGCACTCCAGCTTAGTGGAGTTGCCCGCCCCCCCCGGCCACGGCCCCCACTTTTGGCGGCAAGGCTGGAGGGAACAAAGAGAGCAACAAGGAGGAGTCACTGGCCAGTCAGGACAGCCCCTAAGGTGTCCTGAGCTGAAGTGACTCTAACTTTTAGAAATCCTCCATCTTGCAGATGGAGGATTCCCCCAATAGGGTTAGGATTGTGACCCCCTCCCCTTGGGAGGAGGCACAAAGAGGGTGTACCCACCCTCAGGGCTAGTAGCCATTGGCTACTAACCCCCCAGACCTAAACACGCCCTTAAATTTAGTATTTAAGGGCTACCCTGAACCCTAGAAAATGAGATTCCTGCAACTACAAGAAGAAGGACTGCCCAGCTGAAAACCCCTGCAGCGGAAGACCAGAAGACGACAACTGCCTTGGCTCCAGAAACTCACCGGCCTGTCTCCTGCCTTCCAAAGATCCTGCTCCAGCGACGCCTTCCAAAGGGACCAGCGACCTCGACATCCTCTGAGGACTGCCCCTGCTTCGAAAAGACAAGAAACTCCCGAGGACAGCGGACCTGCTCCAAGAAAAGCTGCAACTTTGTTTCCAGCAGCTTTAAAGAACCCTGCAAGCTCCCCGCAAGAAGCGTGAGACTTGCAACACTGCACCCGGCGACCCCGACTCGGCTGGTGGAGATCCAACACCTCAGGAGGGACCCCAGGACTACTCTGATACTGTGAGTACCAAAACCTGTCCCCCCTGAGCCCCCACAGCGCCGCCTGCAGAGGGAATCCCGAGGCTTCCCCTGACCGCGACTCTTTGAATCCAAAGTCCCGACGCCTGGGAGAGACCCTGCACCCGCAGCCCCCAGGACCTGAAGGACCGGACTTTCACTGGAGAAGTGACCCCCAGGAGTCCCTCTCCCTTGCCCAAGTGGAGGTTTCCCCGAGGAATCCCCCCCTTGCCTGCCTGCAGCGCTGAAGAGATCCCGAGATCTCTCATAGACTAACATTGCGAACCCGACGCCTGTTTCTACACTGCACCCGGCCGCCCCCGCGCTGCTGAGGGTGAAATTTCTGTGTGGGCTTGTGTCCCCCCCGGTGCCCTACAAAACCCCCCTGGTCTGCCCTCCGAAGACGCGGGTACTTACCTGCAAGCAGACCGGAACCGGGGCACCCCCTTCTCTCCATTCTAGCCTATGCGTTTTGGGCACCACTTTGAACTCTGCACCTGACCGGCCCTGAGCTGCTGGTGTGGTGACTTTGGGGTTGCTCTGAACCCCCAACGGTAGGCTACCTTGGACCAAGAACTGAACCCTGTAAGTGTCTTACTTACCTGGTAAAACTAACAAAAACTTACCTCCCCCAGGAACTGTGAAAATTGCACTAAGTGTCCACTTTTAAAATAGCTATTTGTCAATAACTTGAAAAGTATACATGCAATTTTTATGATTTGAAGTTCCTAAAGTACTTACCTGCAATACCTTTCGAACAAGATATTACATGTTAAATTTGAACCTGTGGTTCTTAAAATAAACTAAGAAAAGATATTTTTCTATATAAAAACCTATTGGCTGGATTTGTCTCTGAGTGTGTGTACCTCATTTATTGTCTATGTGTATGTGCAACAAATGCTTAACACTACTCCTTGGATAAGCCTACTGCTCGACCACACTACCACAAAATAGAGCATTAGTATTATCTATTTTTACCACTATTTTACCTCTAAGGGGAACCCTTGGACTCTGTGCATGCTATTCCTTACTTTGAAATAGCACATACAGAGCCAACTTCCTACATTGGTGGATCAGCGGTGGGGTACAAGACTTTGCATTTGCTGGACTACTCAGCCAATACCTGATCACACGACAAATTCCAAAATTGTCATTAGAAATTCATTTTTGCAATTTGAAATTTTTCTAAATTCTTAAAAGTCCTGCTAGGGCCTTGTGTGTTAAGTCCCTGTTTAGCATTGTCTTTTAGAGTTTAAAAGTTTGTTAAAGGTTTGAAATTAGATTCTAGAAACAGTTTTAGATTCTTTAAAAAGTATTCCAACTCTTAGCAAAATAATGTCTGATACAGAGATGAATGTGGTGGAACTCGACACCACACCTTACCTCCATCTTAAGATGAGGGAGCTAAGGTCTCTCTGTAATATAAAGAAAATAACCATTGGCTCCAGACCTACCAAAATTCAGCTCCAGGAGCTGTTGGCAGAGTTTGAAAAAGCCAACCCCTCTGAGGATGACTTCACAGATAAAGAAATTAGTGACTTGGAGGGCAATTCCCCCCTTCCAGTCCTAAATAGGGAGACCAGGGCCTCTCAAGCCCTGTCTCCAAAAATGATAGCCAGAAATGTTGCTTCCCTCACAGGAGGGTCCAGCATTTCTGAAATCACTGAGGATGCTCTCAGTGAGGATGACCCCCTGTTAGCCAGGATGGTCAAAAGATTGGCTTTGGAAAAGCAGCTCCTAGCCATAGAAAGGGAAAGAAAAGAGATGGGCCTAGGTCCCATCGATGGTGGCAGCAACTTAAATAGGGACAGAGATTCTCCTGACATCCTAAAAATCCCCAAAGGGATTGTAACAAAATATGAAGATGGTGATGACATCACCAAATGGTTCACAGCTTTTGAGAGGGCTTGTGTAACCAGAAAAGTAAACAGATCTCACTGGGGTGCTCTCCTTTGGGAAATGTTCACTGGAAAGTGTAGGGATAGACTCCTCACACTCTCTGGAAAAGATGCAGAATCTTATGACCTCATGAAGGGTACCCTGATTGAGGGCTTTGGATTCTCCACTGAGGAGTATAGAATTAGATTCAGGGGGGCTCAAAAATCCTCGAGCCAGACCTGGGTTGATTTTGTAGACTACTCAGTAAAAACACTAGATGGTTGGTTAACTGGAAATGAAGTGTGTGACTATGTTGGGCTTTATAATTTGTTTATGAAAGAACACATTTTAAGTAACTGCTTCAATGAAAAGTTGCATCAGTATCTGGTAGACCTAGGTCCAATTTCTCCCCAAGAATTGGGAAAGAAGGCAGACCACTGGGTCAAGACTAGGGTAACCAAAACTTCCCCTGGGGGTGACCAAAAGAAAGGGGTTACAAAAACTCCCCAGGAGAAAGTGGGTGACACTAGAAACAAAGAAAAAGAGTCCTCTGTAGGCCCCCAAAAACCAGAACAGGTGGGTGGGCCCCAAGACACAACCCAAAACAAAGGTGGGTACCAGGGTAAGAACTGGGATGCCACTAAGGCATGGTGCCACAACTGTAAACAGTCTGGGCACCACACCAAGGACACTTCTTGTCCCAAAAACAAACCCCAGAACAAAATTCCAGGGGTAACCAGTGTAGCCATGGGAGATGACTCCTCAGATGAGGAGGTCTTCCTAGCCTTCAACTGGAAACAGGGCCCAACAGGTGAGTTGGAGATTCCAGAGGGAAGTAGACACTTCCACCACCTACTGGTGAATGGAATCCCAACCACTGCCCTGAGAGACACTTGTGCCAGTCACACTATTGTGCATGACAGGCTGGTGCTCTCAAACCAGTACATCCCAGGTGAGACTGCCAGGGTAAGAGTTAGCCTAGACAGGGTCACTAAGAGGCCTGTGGCTTTAGTGCCCATAGAAGTGGGTGGCACTCTTAGCTGGAGAAGGGTAGTAGTCAGTACAGACCTCCCCCTTGATTGTCTCCTTGGAAATGACTACCCAGAGGTTAGTCAGAGCCCAAGAGAGAAACTGGTCCAGTGCCAGTCCTCTCCCAAGGATTCTGGAAGTCCTGCCTCTGCAGTAAATGCAAGCAGGCCCCAGAAGAAGAAGAAAAGAAAACAGAGTAGGAAGGGTGGACAACCCTTAGCCAAGGTTACAGCAAGCCAAGGAGATTCTGCTCCAGTAGGGGAGAACTCCAAAAATGGCCCTGATAAAGTCCAACCTGACCCACAAGAAGTCCTGGCTAGTCAGGCAACTGTTAAACCTGAGTGGGTGGCTCCTCAGCTAACAGAAGAAAGAGTGGAAGAAGGGTGTTTACTACAAGATGTGGTAACCCCCCACTCCAATACAGCAGACAGGCAACCTGAACCCAAAGAAGCCTGTAACTTAGCCCCTTCCCTTTTAGGTGAAGAGCTAAAGGTGTGGTTCTGGGCACTGACAGCTGTCAGTGGCCTCTGCTGGGTGTTAGCCTTTATGGCTGCACTATCCTTAGCATGGTGGTCTGACCCCATGCCAAATAGCAAGTTAGGCCCCCTGACCCTATTGGTCATGGTGGGGTTACTCCAGCTCTGGGTAACCTCTCTGGGTAAGCTAGGGGTGACCCTGGCCAAGATAAGGTTAGCAGAGGTGGACACCTCTAAGACCAAAATAGAAAGAATGGGTGGAGACATTGAAGAGGCAGACAAGAGGCAATTCAGACTAGGTCCTATTACTGTGGAAGTGGGTCAGTTCCCCAAAGGGAATGACCTGAACAGAAGGATGTAAGGCAGAGTAGGCCCTGCAACTAACCAGCCTATTTCTCCTACTCTTCCTCGCCTGGCAGACTAGGAAGACTCTCCCAGCTTGGGCTGAGTCTCCTGGCCTGTAGGCTGGGGGGGGCTTGTGTAAAGAAATGGCCCCCTGTTGCAGTTACCCCCCACTTTTTGCCTGATACTGATGCTGACTTGACTGAGAAGTGTGCTGGGACCCTGCTAACCAGGCCCCAGCACCAGTGTTCCTTCACCTAAAAGGTACCATTGTATCCACAATTGGCACACCCTGGCATTCAGATAAGTCCCTTGTATCTGGTACTTCTAGTACCAAGGGCCCTGATGCCAAGGAAGGTCTCTAAGGGCTGCAGCATGTCTTATGCCACCCTAGAGACCCCTCACTCAGCACAGACACACTGCTTACAAGCCTGTGTGTGCTAGTGAGAACAAAATGAGTAAGACGACATGGCACTCCCCTCAGGGTGCCATGCCAGCCTCTCACTGCCTATGCAGTATAGGTAAGACACCCCTCTAGCAGGCCTTACAGCCCTAAGGCAGGGTGCACTATACCATAGGTGAGGGTACCAGTGCATGAGCACTGTGCCCCTACAGTGTCTAAACAAAACCTTAGACATTGTAAGTGCAGGGTAGCCATAAGAGTATATGGTCTGGGAGTCTGTTTTACACGAACTCCACAGCACCATAATGGCTACACTGAAAACTGGGAAGTTTGGTATCAAACTTCTCAGCACAATAAATGCACACTGATGCCAGTGTACATTTTATTGTAAAATACACCACAGAGGGCACCTTAGAGGTGCCCCCTGAAACTTAACCAACTATCTGTGTAGGCTGACTGGTTCCAGCAGCCTGCCACACTAGAGACATGTTGCTGGCCCCATGGGGAGAGTGCCTTTGTCACTCTGAGGCCAGTAACAAAGCCTGCACTGGGTGGAGATGCTAACACCTCCCCCAGACAGGAGCTGTGACACCTGGCGGTGAGCCTCAAAGGCTCACCCCTTTGTCACAGCCCAGCAGGGCACTCCAGCTTAGTGGAGTTGCCCGCCCCCTCCGGCCACGGCCCCCACTTTTGGCGGCAAGGCTGGAGGGAACAAAGAGAGCAACAAGGAGGAGTCACTGGCCAGTCAGGACAGCCCCTAAGGTGTCCTGAGCTGAAGTGACTCTAACTTTTAGAAATCCTCCATCTTGCAGATGGAGGATTCCCCCAATAGGGTTAGGATTGTGACCCCCTCCCCTTGGGAGGAGGCACAAAGAGGGTGTACCCACCCTCAGGGCTAGTAGCCATTGACTACTAACCCCCCAGACCTAAACACGCCCTTAAATTTAGTATTTAAGGGCTACCCTGAACCCTAGAAAATGAGATTCCTGCAACTACAAGAAGAAGGACTGCCCAGCTGAAAACCCCTGCAGCGGAAGACCAGAAGACGACAACTGCCTTGGCTCCAGAAACTCACCGGCCTGTCTCCTGCCTTCCAAAGATCCTGCTCCAGCGACGCCTTCCAAAGGGACCAGCGACCTCGACATCCTCTGAGGACTGCCCCTGCTTCGAAAAGACAAGAAACTCCCGAGGACAGCGGACCTGCTCCAAGAAAAGCTGCAACTTTGTTTCCAGCAGCTTTAAAGAACCCTGCAAGCTCCCCGCAAGAAGCGTGAGACTTGCAACACTGCACCCGGCGACCCCGACTCGGCTGGTGGAGATCCAACACCTCAGGAGGGACCCCAGGACTACTCTGATACTGTGAGTACCAAAACCTGTCCCCCCTGAGCCCCCACAGCGCCGCCTGCAGAGGGAATCCCGAGGCTTCCCCTGACCGCGACTCTTTGAATCCAAAGTCCCGACGCCTGGGAGAGACCCTGCACCCGCAGCCCCCAGGACCTGAAGGACCGGACTTTCACTGGAGAAGTGACCCCCAGGAGTCCCTCTCCCTTGCCCAAGTGGAGGTTTCCCCGAGGAATCCCCCCCTTGCCTGCCTGCAGCGCTGAAGAGATCCCGAGATCTCTCATAGACTAACATTGCGAACCCGACGCCTGTTTCTACACTGCACCCGGCCGCCCCCGCGCTGCTGAGGGTGAAATTTCTGTGTGGGCTTGTGTCCCCCCCGGTGCCCTACAAAACCCCCCTGGTCTGCCCTCCGAAGACGCGGGTACTTACCTGCAAGCAGACCGGAACCGGGGCACCCCCTTCTCTCCATTCTAGCCTATGCGTTTTGGGCACCACTTTGAACTCTGCACCTGACCGGCCCTGAGCTGCTGGTGTGGTGACTTTGGGGTTGCTCTGAACCCCCAACGGTGGGCTACCTTGGACCAAGAACTGAACCCTGTAAGTGTCTTACTTACCTGGTAAAACTAACAAAAACTTACCTCCCCCAGGAACTGTGAAAATTGCACTAAGTGTCCACTTTTAAAATAGCTATTTGTCAATAACTTGAAAAGTATACATGTAATTTTTATGATTTGAAGTTCCTAAAGTACTTACCTGCAATACCTTTCGAACAAGATATTACATGTTAAATTTGAACCTGTGGTTCTTAAAATAAACTAAGAAAAGATATTTTTCTATACAAAAACCTATTGGCTGGATTTGTCTCTGAGTGTGTGTACCTCATTTATTGTCTATGTGTAGGTGCAACAAATGCTTAACACTACTCCTTGGATAAGCCTACTGCTCGACCACACTACCACAAAATAGAGCATTAGTATTATCTATTTTTACCACTATTTTACCTCTAAGGGGAACCCTTGGACTCTGTGCATGCTATTCCTTACTTTGAAATAGCACATACAGAGCCAACTTCCTACAGACATCACTTAAGGTTGTGGTCTTCAGATAGTAGAAAAGAAAACACCATACTCTTCTGCTAGCATGCTCCCAAATGCCCTCTCCCTTCCTGCGATCCTGAAAGCAAGACGTGGCAGTCCTGCTGCGGAAAGGGGCAGTGGAGTTAGTGTCAGAACTGGAAATTTGATAGGGTTGTTATTCTTGGCACTTCCTAATTTCCAAGAACCATGGTCTTCGTCTGATCCTTGACCTCAGGTTCCTGAAGTGGTTCTCACGAAAAGACAGTTTTAGGATGCTGCTCTGGCTCAGGTTTTACTGGTGTTGGATTCAGAAGAATGAATGATGTCAACAGACCTGCAGGATGCGTACTTCCATGTTACAGTCCTGCTTTTCCACAGGACATACTTGTGCTTTGTGGTGTGTACTACCCAATACAATCTTACAGTACATCTCTTTGGATGGACTTTGGCACCTAGAATCTTCACAAAGGTGGCAGCGATGGTGGCAGACCATCTAAGACATACAGTGATCATGATACTTTCATACGTGGGCCACTGGCTTATTTAGGCCAATCACCTGAGCAGGTGCCCCATCATCTCCTCTTGCGCGCTTAACTGCATTTTAACTGTTTTTTTTCAATCACTCATGCAAAATATCACCTAGAGCCCTCCCAATGTCTCAGTTTCATTGGGGCACCTTTGGATACCATCAAGCTTCAAGCCTTCCCTCCTTCACAGAGGACCTGGAACATTCAAGAGATGATTCTAATGTTTCGGTTGGGAACCTTTTGTAGCGATCCTGAGGGTCCTACAGTTTCTTGGTCTATTGGCTTCCGTCATCCTACTTGTCACATTTGAACACTGTCACTTTAGTGCCCTACATTGGTGCCTCCACAGGTATTGGTTCTTGTATCAGGGTAACTTGTTGGACTCCATTGAGGTCTCCAGGAAGCTGAAGTAGAGTTGACCCAGGTGGAAGCAAGAGGATTTGAGAAAGACCCTTCTGCCCTCTTCAGCAGTGAACATTGTAGTGATAGACACTCTCACTATCTGGAGGAGTGAGCATCTGGAGGACCTGGAGATCAAAGTCCTATTCTATCCAGAAGAGTGGAATTTGCATATCAATCTGCTGGAATTGAGGACTGTCTGGTTGCTGCTCAAGGGTTTCCTCCCTTCTCTTCCAGGTAAGTCTTTCCAGATCTTGTCTGACAAGACAACTGCAATGTGGTACCTAAAAAACAGAGAGGGGGGGTTGGTCTTAGACTCTGTCGAGAAGCCCAGAGACTCTGGACTTGACTTGGGCCTGTCAGCATGGTCTATGACTGGTGGGCTATCCCTTGGTATGATCCTTGAACACTGGAGTCAACAGCTTGAGTTGATGTCACCTTACCGACCACTAATACCACCATCATCCGGAGGTAGTTCAGGATCTCTTGGCCATTTGGGGCATACATCAGGTGTATATTTTTTCTCCACTCAACACAACACATAGTTCAAAATACTGTGCTCTCCAATATCTGCTGCATAGATCTTTAAGGGCCACCTTTGATTCCTAGTGTTCTGAGGAAGATTTGCCACGACAAGGACCAAGTAATTCTCCTCACCCTGAACTGGCCAAGAAGGATGTGGTACACATACCTATGGCACCTCACTATAGAAACTGCTCTTTGTCTATGACTTAGAGTGGATCAGGTATACCAACCAGAAGGGCAGATCCTGCACCCAAGTCTTCAAGATGTATATTTTCAAGCATGGTGTAGGAAGCTCACTCTGTATATACTATATCAAAATGAGATATAGTGTGCACAGAGCCCAGGGGTTTCCCAGGGGCTTGACAGAGGCTGAAATAGATAATACTAATGCTCTATTTGTGGTAGTGTGGTCAAGCAGTTAGGCTTATCAGAGGGTAGTGTTAAGCATTTGTTGTACATACACCAGCAATAGAAGAAACGCACACTCAGTGACTTAACTCCAGACCAATAGGGTTTTATAAAGACAAATGTTTTGTTATTTTATTTCTAGAACCACAAGATTCATTTTGTAGGTAAGTACATAAAATAAAAGGTACTTTGCATATATAAGATCAGGAATTTGAATAGAATCGACAATGTATACAGCTTTTCTTAAAATGGCAAAAAGATATTTTAAAAGTGGACACTGTTTTTTTCAGCATTTCCTAGGGGAAGAAAAGATAGTACAGTTTTGCAGGTAAGTAAACAACTTACAGTTCTTATCTCCAGGGTGTAGGTAGTCTGTTGTTGGGGGTTCAAGTTAACCCCAAACACCCACCACCAGCAACATGGGGCCGGATGGGTGCAGAGGTGAAATAGGCACCAAATTAACGTGGGCTCCTATGGAGACGGGGCACCTGGAACTTGATCTGCTGGCAGATAAGTACCTGCGGTTTTGGAGGGCAGACTGGGGGGGGTTTCAGGAGAGCACTAGAGGGGCCCCACATAGGCACCAAACACGCACCCTCAGCTGCCCTAGGGCGGCCGGGTGCAGGGTGCAAACAGGCGTCGGGTTTTCAATGCAACTCTGAGGGGACCCCAGGGGTCACTCTGAGGCTGCAGATGAGGTCCAGGGGGGCTTCTCGGGCAAAACACTGGCTTGGCAGGGAGAGGGCTGCCTGCTGGTAGATGCTGCACTGGGGGTCGGTTTCTCCAAGCCCTGGGGGCTGTGGGTGCAGTGATTCTTTGGGCATCGGTTAGCTTCATTCGGAGCACGCGGTCAGAGGGGTCCTCGCAATTTCCTCTGTCGGCGTGGAGGGGTCAGCCCAGGGTGGGCTCTTGCTCACAATCGACTGGGGACCCTTTCTTGCTGGGTGGACACGGACCATGGGTGTCTGGTGCACAGGGGTCAGGACTTGCGCATCTGGAGTGATGTGTGAGTCCTTAGTTGTAGGTTTCTTCACACAGAGCCACTGTCCTCTAGAGTTCTTGGTCCTTTTGGGTGCAGGGCAGTCCTGTGGAGTTACCAGAGGTCACTTGGCCCGCTGGATGCGTCAATGGTCTTTTTTGAAGGTTCTCTGAAGCAGGAGGCAGGCCGGTATGGCTGGGGCCAAAACAGTTGTTGTTTTCCTTCCTCTCTGCTGGGGGTTTCAGCTTATCAGTCCTTGTTCTTCTTGTAGGTCACCAGGAATCTGGTGAGCTGGGTTCAGGGAGGCCCTTAAATCCTATATTTAGGGGCGTGATAGGGAGTCAGAGGGGAGTAGCCAATGGCTACTGTCCCTTAGGGTGGCTACACCCTCCTTCTGCCCACTCCCTTTGGTGAGGGGGCACATTTCTATCTTTATTGGTCCCTGTCCTCCAAACCAAGATGGAGGATTCTGCAGGGAAGGGGACACCTCAGCTCTGGACACCTTTGGGGTGGACACTCCTCTCTGTTTCACCTAATTTTCTTGCCAGACTTGCCACCAAAAGTGGGGCTTTGTCCCGGGGGGCGGGCCTCTCAACTAGCTGGAGTGCCCTAAGGCACTGTAACCCGAGGCTTGAGCCTTTGAGGCTGACCACCAGGTGTTACAGTTCCTGCAGGGGGAGGTGTAAAGCACCTCCACCCAGGACAGGCTTTGTTTCTGACCACAGAGTGCACAAAGGCACTCACCTCATGTGGCCCGAAACTTGTCTGAAGTGCCAGGCTGGCACAGTCTGGTCAGTCCTACATTAGCAGTTGGGCTAACATACAGGGGGCAACTCTAAGATGCCCTCTGTGTGCATTTTTCAATAAATCCCATGCTGGCATCAGTGTGGGTGTATTGTGCTGAGAAGTTTGATACCAAACTAACCAGTATTCAGTGAAGCCATTTTGGTGCTGTGGAGTTTATAGTGACAAACTCTCAGACCATATACTCACTATGACTACACTGCACTTACAACGTCTAATGATTTGCTTAGACACTGTAGGGGTATGTTTCTCATGCAGCTATGCCCTCACATGTCGTATAGTGCACCCTGCCTTTAATCTGTAAGGCCTGCTAGAGGGGTGACTTACTTACCTATGTCACAGGCAATGGTTTGTGGGCATGGCACGCCATGTCGACTTTGTCTTTTTCTCCCCACCAACGCACACAGGCTGCAAGGCAGTGTGCATCTGCTAAGTGAGGGGTCTCCTAGGGTGGCATAATACATGCTGCAGCCCTTGGAGACCTTCCCGGGCCACAGGGCCCTTGGTACCATGGGTACCTTTTACCAGGGACTAAGTTGTGTGCCAGCGCTGTGCCAATTGTGGAAACAAAGGTACAGTTTTAGAAAAAGAACACTTGTGCTGGGGCCTGGTTAGCAGGGTCCCAGCACACTTTCAATCATAGTTGGCATCAGCACTAGGCCAAAAGTGTGTGTGTTGGGGGGGGGGGGGGCACTTTCCTACACATGGAAATTGAGCAAGATAATTTGATCGCCTTTCAGCTTTCACCTGAGTTGGTAGATGTGATCCTTCCTGCCCCGTTACCAAATCTGTTTGTTCAAGTTGGTGAAACAAATTTGCTTCTTGATGCTCTGATATAGAGTTTGAGCCTTTAAAAGCATCCCTATCCAACATCCTACAGCTTGCAGACTAGTAACCCTCAAGACAGTTATCTTGATGACCATTACCTCAGCTAGTCTTGTTAGCAGTCCATAAACACTTTCTGTCCCCCTGATTCCCTTGCTTCATCTCAGGCAATTTGGTGCTGCAAAGTAAGGCTGCTTACCTGCCTAAATTGGTATCCTTATTCCACCTGACCCACTAGACACCGGGGGGGGAGGGGGGAAATGAAAAGGGTTGGTGCAGCCCACTGTGTTTCGAGTCATGCCCCCACCCCAGAAAGGGGTATTAGTTGTTCTGCTCATTACCCCCTCACCTGGGGGAGAGGCCAAAAAGCTCACTAGACACAGGGGTAAGTGGAAAAAAAGAAGGGGCTGATATGGACAGCTGTGCTCCGGGCCATGCCCTCACCCCAAAAAAGGCACAGCAGTCTTTCTGTCCCACACTGATTAGGAGCAGATTGGGAGTGTTTACTGATTAAGACTCCCGTATACCATAGTAACAGATACCCATGGACTATTACTATGAGAGAGTATAAGCGCGTAAAATAGGAGGTTGACAAAGCCATGTAAGGTAAAAATGGGTAGGCCATTTAATATTATGCCATTTGATGGATATTGATAGAGGAAGCAGTTTCGGAAAGACAGTAGCTTGTGCAAGGGAGGGCAACACAAAGGCAGCGAAAGGTACTTTGGTCTACAGGTTATTCTAAAAATCTGTAACACAGATCTAAAGTTGGGATTCCTGATAATTGAGCCTGGGGGAATTGAGACCCACTCTATTATTACGATTATAAATGTTGATTACATGTGAGTAGAACTTGTGGGGGCCAGTAGGCCCAAGCTATGGTTAATCTGGGGTTATTGATGTTTTGACAGTTTGAAGGCAAGGCAACAGTTGTATCACAGTCGTACATCTACACTAGTTGGAGTAACAACAAAGTAATGGTGCTCAAAACGCTACAACAAACCTGTTGCCAAGATGTGTATGTGTGGATCATAGATGAGTCTGCCCAAACTCATGCGAGAAGTAGCAAAGCACTGTACAATATGTCTCATATAGTTTTCTAAGACTAAGTCCAGGAATATAATCATACAATCCTTATAAAGTACGTCACGTTCAAGAGAAATACAAAAGTTGATATAATACAACAAAAACATTAAGAAAATATTTTTTAAATCAAAATTGTTTTTACTTAGCAAAAGATTCTATTACATATATGTAACAAACTTATGCAATGTGTACAGCAGCACAAACACAATTAAATTAAGATTATGTTGTAAATCTTGTTTGAAGGAGGACCCAACCCTCAGTCTTGATTGAAAGAGGACCCCAACTGACACGTGTTTCATCCCTTCCTAGGGAAAAATTATATCTTAACATTACCATAAAGATAAGCTTAATATCACACAATATTTATTCCTGAATCCCACCATCACCAAAACAGATGAAAAACACCTAAGCGTATATAATTCCTAAGAGTGAAAAACAGAAAATTTAGATTTAGAACAAAATACACATGGATGGGAAGACTCCCATGTGAGTAATGCAAATAGAGATTACCACCACTCAAACCTTAAAAGAAAATGTGATAAGTTAAAACTAATCAATAAGCTAGACCTGAAAAGGGAATAGAAAAGTGCCAAAATAATAAGTTGTGTTAAAATGCCGTTCAACCACATCTGCCTAAAAAACATATATATAAACTCAACGAGCCCATGCATAGTGACCATACAATCCTAGGAGATAGGGAAAAAAAGGTTCCAGAGATTATCTAAAGTCGATTTGAAATCAGATGCAAAATTTGTGCACAAAAAAATAAATAAAATGAAAACAATATTGCTGGCATGTTCACAGTTCAAACGTATGCTTTGACAGCCACAGAAAATGTCAGGATGTCATGATCTCCTGGAAACAGAAAGCAAATTCAGAATCCTCAATATACAGAGACCATAGCACGCCAATGGGAAAGTTTTAAAAAAGCAGAAATAGTAATAAAATAATTCATTAGACAAGCCTGAACGGAAAGAGAGACAATTTGTAATACACATACCCACAATTTGAAATCAAGAGCATCCAATGCTGTATTGATTGGTAATTGGCTAATAGTGAAGGAAAGTTAATAGCAGAAAATGAATAATGGACATACCCACATGAAATAGAATAGCCCACTACATTGAGAATGTGAAAGTACACAGAAATGAACTATAATACAATGGTTTACATAATCATCTCCAAATCAAGAACACTGTAACAATATGCATACTCCTTTATAAAATGTAACGAATTTCACTATCCAGATTCATACCTCTCTCCATGGCTCTTAGTTTAGTAAGTGCTCCGCTACTACTTAATCTTATACGTTTGACAGTTTCCTTGCGTATTGGAATGATATTATGCCAGAGGGATTTGCCTGTAGTGAAGGCAACCAAAAAAAATTGAAGAGCTTTAGCTTTGAAAGTAATTTTGCTTAATGTAAGAGGGCAGCCCTCCCACAATAAGACAAAGTCTGGAGCTATATAACCCACTGTGGCTTGTCAGAACATCTTGATCTTGCAGGAAAATCAGCTACTTTACAAGACCAATTTCCAATGAAACACTGATGCTGCCCTATCCAATTCTAAGCTTCTGTTGCTTCCACAACCGCTGGGGTGTGATCCTTTCGAAACAAAATATGGGAGCTGCCGGTGTGAGGTTACCAAGGACCTAAGAGGGTATTATTTAAAATTTGAATACAAGCATCCACACCCCTACCACTTTGCTAAACTTAGATGTGCACAACACAGCCCAAGATAAACTTTTGTATGCCAAGATATATGATACATTGCTTTTGCAGCTGACCTTAATGTTATCTTTAGTAGCCCAGTTATCTGGGTGACTCCCCAGTACCATCGTAGACAGTTAGGAATCAGGTTACTTTTGATTCGAAGTTATCTTTAACCTCCCAGGCCAATAAAGTTACGGCCACTTGGTTCGCATTTCTGAAATTTGTGAAAAACATCCTCAGTCTTCTTCTTGGGGACTGTCATATGACGGTGGTCAGGATACTGTTGTCTCTTGTCTCATCTATGGAAATTGACTATAAGTGGAGACCCCCACATATTTGATCAACAGACCCACATAGTCCAATACATAACAGCTAGAGTGGTCTTGGGCCTAGGTAGAAAGGATTCAGTATCTGAACAACTCCTTGACCTGCACTGGCCTTATTCGAAACTGTATTTTGTTTAAGAGGTTATGTATTGCACATAGCCCACCGTGAGCTAGGACCAATTCATTTACAGAAAAAATGTTGTAGGAAGGTAGCCTCTTTCTAGCCTTGTTACCCCTACTTTTGGCCTGTTTGTGAGTGTATGTCAGGGTGTTTTTACTGTCTCACTGGGATCCTGCTAGCCAGGGCCCAGTGCTCATAGTGAAAACCCTATGTTGTCAGTGTGTTTAATATGTGTCACTGGGATCCTGCTAGCCAGGACCCCAGTGCTCATAAGTTTGTGGCCTGTATGTGTTCCCTGTGTGGTGCCTAACTGTATCACTAAGGCTCTGCTAACCAGTGCTCTCTCTGCTTTCTAAAATTGTCACTGCAGGCTAGTGACTAATTTTACCAATTCTCATTGGCACACTGGTACACCCATATAATTCCCTTGTATATGGTACCTAGGTACCCAGGGTATTGGGGTTCCAGGAGATCCCTATGGGCTGCAGCATTTCTTTTGCCTCCCATAGGGAGCTCAGACAATTCTTCACAGGACTGCCACTGCAGCCTGAGTGAAATAACGTCCACGTTATTTCACAGCCATTTTTCTCTGCACATTAGTAACTTATAAGTCACCTATATGTCTAACCCTCACTTGGTGGAGGTTAGGTGCCAAGTTACTTAGTGTGTGGGCACCCTGGCACTAGCCAAGGTGCCCTCACATTGTTCAGGGCAAATTCCCCGAACTTTGTGAGACTGCATCACTGGTCCTCTGGGTCCCCTTTCATCCTGACGAGCGTGGTCCCTGGAACACAGGAGCTAGATCCAAGTGACCCCCACAGTCCAGTGATCCTTCAGTCCAAGTTTGGTGGAGGTAAGTCCTTGCCTCCCCATGCTAGACTACAAACCTGTGTACTCCGTGATTTGCAGCTGCTCCGGCTTCTGTGCACTTCTCCAAGGATTCCTTTGTGCACAGCCTAGCCTGGGTCCCCAGCACTCCATCCTGCAGTGCTCAACCCTCTGAGTTGGACTCCGACGTCGTTGGACCCTCCTTTTGTGACTCCAGTTACACCAATCTTCTAAGTGCCTGCTCTGATATTTCTGCGGGTGCTGCCTGCTTCTGCGGGGGCTCTCTGAGTTGCTGAGCGCCCCCTCTGTCTCCTCCTCCAAGGGGCGACATCCTGGTCCTTGCTGGTCCCCAGCAGCACCCAAGAACCACTACTGTGACCTTTGCAAGGCTTGTTTGCGGTATTTCTGCAACATCCAGCACGCCGTGGGACATCTTCCATCCAAAGGAGAAGTTCCTAGCCCTTTTCGTTGTTGCAGAATCTTCGGCTTCTTCCACACGGAGGCAGCCCTTTTGCACCTTCATCCGGGGTTTCCTGGGCTCCTGCCCCCCCGGACACTATTGCGACTCTTGGACTTGGTCCCCTTGCCTTGCAGGTCCTCACATCCAGGAATCTGTCTTCAGTGTTTTGCTGGTGCTTGTGGTTCTTGCAGAATCCCCCTATCACGACTATTGTGTCTTTCTGGGGTAGTAGGATAACTTTACTCCTACTTTTCAGGGTCTTGGGGTGGGGTATCTTGGACACGCTGACTGTTTTCTTACAGTCCCAGCAACCATCTACAAGCTCACATAGGTCTGGGGTCCATTTGTGATTCGCATTCCACTTTTGGAGTATATGGTTTGTGTTGCCCCTAGACCTATGTTCACCTAGTGCATCCTATTGTGATTCTACATTGTTTGCACTACTTTTCTTACTGTTACCTGTTTTGGGTTTGTGTACATATAACTTGTGTATATTACTTACCTTCTAACTGAGGGTACTCACTGAGATACTTGTGGCATATTGTCATCAAAAATAAAGTACCTTTATTTTTAGTAACTCTGATTATTGTGTTTTCTTATGACATTGTGCTATATGATATAAGTGGTATAGTAGGAGCTTTGCATGTCTCCTAGTTCAGCCTAAGCTGCTTTGCCATAGCTACCCTCTATCAGCCTCAGCTGCTAAAAACACCTCTATTCTACTAATAAGGGATAACTGGACACGGCACAGGGTGTAAGTACCACAATGTACCCACTAAGCCAGGCCAGCCTCCTACAAATGTTAGATAGATATCTTCTTTCATGCATTCTCAAATTACAAAAGGCGTCTTTTTTGATAGTACCTAAAATTCAGATGCTGTTAAGAGTTTGTGGAACATTTCGTCAATGCTTGTGCGCTGGCTGATACCATATTAAGAAATAATAACTTGTTTTTTTTTATGTACCGCACTTCTACAGTGCTATTCATAACGTGTTACTATTAATGTGCGTAATGATACTCAGTTTTGCCCTCTCTGAGGAACAGAAGTAAGATTAGATCTTGGTGGGATTCAAAGTTGTACCTGTAGACCACTGCATAATTCAAGGGCCACAATTCAACCCCCGGAGCCACCATGCTGCTAATAAAGGTATTAGTCCCATCTGGAACCATTTAATATACATTGCATGTAGAGCCGTTGTATCATTCAAAAGAAAAGCTGCAGTTGGTTCTGGGTGTGGTATAACTGACTCATTTCACTGTGGAGACCATTTCTTCATCCACTTTGGAAACACCAGACTGTATCTCCTCTTTTGGATACCCAGACCTTGCCTAATAAAGCCTGTTTAATTCCTCTTCATTTATTGTATTGATTCTAGCTCCAACGTGATGCAGAAGGCTGCTGATTAGCAAAATACTGCTGAGTGAGTGAGCAAGTGAAAGGCCTTGTATCAAAGGGATGCAAAAAAAAATGCCTCCACGAAGTGCAATCTAACCTCCTCTCCTCAAGTTAACTGAGGTACAAGCAAATGCACAAAAGCGCACATGCCCTTGATGATTCCATCCCTGCAGTCGAACATGAGGTGAATTTGTGTTGGATGATATCACTCAGAGAAAAAGGGGAGCACACAACGCAGGAGAAAAACATGCCATGTTGCACCATTAACATTCTTGGAAGTCCAGATGTTCAAACTTAACTGCTGTGGGCCATTCAGAATGCCGGCAGTCTATTTCCTCAGGACTTCATTCCTTCAGAGTTTTACATCTGGCTGTTCCCCCCTCTCCACGAAAGTGTATCCGTGGTGGGCAAGTCTAACACCTCCAACCTGTTTGACCAGGAGCAGCTGAATCTTGAGTTGACTTGGCCTGTTCTGTTTCCCTGATAGTTTGATATTTTGATGTTTTTTCTTAGTTGAAACCCATTTCTGGGTGCTTTTTATGTCATGCAAAAAGTCAAGGACGATTGATGTTACAAAGAAAGAATTTCCTGTGTAGTCCAGCAGAGCGTGCTCTCGTGCCTTGACAATCCTATGTGTGTGCTGAGATTTTCCTTGATATGCAGTGAGACCCAGAGGAGAACTCTATGAAAGTGAAAGAGAGTGACTGAAGTCACCTTATTCAGCTGTAGATGACTGACAGTGGTGGCAGTGAAATGATTATGAAAACAGGATAGGCCTCTTCACCTGTCACCTACTTGGGAGAGTAACCTACCTGCCTCTTCTGTGTTTTAAATTGTTCTTCCAGTTACCGGCAATTGGGACCTTCCTCATCCCTGCCGACATGGATAATGTAAGAGTAAACTTCATCTGAGTGTGTAAAGGACCTAAAGGCATGATGGTGGTTTTGATTACACTGGATTCCATTTTATATTTGGCTATACGTTACACGTACCTGAGATGAAGGATTGGTGGGAGAGCCCAGATATAAATGGCAGGGCTTTCACCCACCATATTCCAGGGATCCTTGTCAGTAGTGCAAACTGAGGACTACTAATGAGAGAAGAGGGTACCTTTTGAAGCTAGGAATTTTCTCCTTCCTCTTTTTGTGCCCATTGTTTTCAAGGACAATCGACACGCAACAAGGTAACAGGTAGTGCGGCGGCCTGCCTTGCTTTGGTGTTCTTGTTGTTGGTTGCTCATTGAAGAGACTGTGCCTCCCCCACCACCTTACTCACAATTGTGACCGACTCCATCGCTGAACCAACTTACTTGGGAATAACAAAAATGCAGAACTTCCCAGAACCAGATGTGAACTGCTGATATGCGCAGAAATGTTCACAGCTTTGGTATAAAGATTGGACAAATATCCAGTAAAGGTGCCCAGATTTCTATAGATGCAAGGGTCACAACACCATTGGGTTCAAGAAACTAGTTTGAGGTCAAGGCTTAAGGTGTCCACAGCCAACTCCCCTGGGACCAGACTCTCCTTGACCTCCATGGTCTGCTTGGATTCTACTTTAAGGTTGAATAACTGTGTAAGAAGGGCACTGGGGATGTCCTGACACAAAGATGCTGCTCTTAAGTATTGAGAGACACAATGTAAGTGAAGACTGAAGACTTCCCTTGCTGTACCAGAAGAGGACCTGCACCAGTCTCTGAAGGTGAGGCACTGGAGTCACCAACATACCCCTTTAGTGGGAGCTGACTGTGTACCTCCACAGACAGAGGGTATCAACGGAGGGAACTCAATATTGGCAGAGTTCTCACAATACATTAAGCAAAGAGAAGCCTTAAAGTGCTACAAGCAAACCTGACCTTGTTATGAGGCTCCTAAAAAGAATCAAGCGTGTTAGAAGTGAACCGCATCAACAGAGGACCTGCAGTCCTGTTAAGTAGTCACTCTGACCATCTGCGGTAGAAACCTTGACTGTATGGGTGGTGGATTTGTGTCTGGGTTTGAGGCAGCCTTTAGACGTGTCTCTCCAACAGCACCACAAGCCCAAGGGTGCCTTTTAAACTGGTGCTGTTGCTTCCTATGCTCACCTAAATAATTGCATCACGCAGTGAATGCCAGACGCACACCCATTGGTCGGGTTTTGGAAAGGTCCCTGTCTCCTGCTCTCTGTTGTCCATATGCTACACACCATGAGGAATGTACTTCCCATCAGCTATCTGGAATCTGCAAGCAACAGCCAGCAAAAGACTATTTTTAGGCACTATATAAAGCCTGAAAAGGGGTGGAACTGACCTTACGCTAGCGGGTCATGGATACCACCCTACAAGGATTCAGACTAATCTGGTCATCACATTACACTTTCTGCATCTGTGCCCTTCAAAGGTACCAAAGAACAAATATGTCCTAATATTGGGGTAAGAAACATCAGAGAGAGGCTGTCACATGGAAACAGCCTTGGCTGTTTCTCTATGTGTTAAAGGTACTAGTAAACACCCCTCTGATATTCTGTATAATAGTATGTTGTATATAAACTACATCAAAATACTTTGTTCAAAGAAAAAGGAATTGGCTCGACATTGATTTTTTGGCAACTACTGGTTGTTTTAATGGATTTGGAGTCTCAAATCCACATACATTTTCTGATAAGTCTTGGACTGTTCCCTTCACCGCATGAGGGTGACATGCTGAAGGGGTGTGCTAGGCATTCAGTTTGGTTCCAGTAGGATGGTTAAGCCTCTGGACATCCAATGTAAGTGATTTTTTATTGATTCAGTCTGAGCCCAAATAACACTTCACTGCCCAGGTACTCCTAAAAATGATCCTGCAAGAGAGATCCAGCCCTCTCTGGAACGGTTCCGTCTGACATCTGTTTGGCTCTCCCCATGTTTTTGTAAACATTATTTTCCTGATGCATCCTCTTTTAATGACCCTTTTGTTCAAGTCCTGTGCAGCCTATTTGCTTGAAGCCTGTTTGGCATATGTTGTTTAATTTTGCTAACATTTATAGTCTCTGCCATCCAATTGTGGCAAAAGGAGAATAAGCCGACTGGCAAAGAAAAATCATTTTCATTATGGTTCCTGTTCTTTTAGTTTAAAATTAGGTGCGTAGGAAGCTGTGGCAAAGATACAAGCCAAGATGGTCACACTCCCTTATGGCTGCGTCATAGCCTTTCCGTACATTCTCTTACAGGGCTGGCATGTGGACCTGCAGAATATACTGACCCTGTAACACGAAGGGAGTGAATGAACGGCCCAGAGACCTGCAACAATGCCTTTTTCAAGCTGGGAGACAACAATGCCTAAATTTTACTAAGAAATAGTCCACAAGCCTGAACACCAAAAACCAAGTGAAGCCAAGGTAATTTGCTCAATAGTATAATATTAGATGAGGCCCATTTTTTTTATAACTGCCCATTGCCGAGCTTCACGTCCTATACTGAAGAACTAATTCTGATGGATACAAACTACCTGTGGATTCCTCGCCTTATGAATTCCTCACCTCATGATTCCTCACCTTATGAATCCACCCTTGCGCCAGCATCCAACGGAAAATCTTCTTCCCAGCTCTCCACGTCGATAAGGACGTCACAATTGCACAGCTTCACGTGACTCCGTCTGACGTCACCGTGCCAATAAGAGGTCCTCACCGGAGTGCTGACGTCAGTTCTCTTTTTTTGCGTGCTTTCAACGCAAACGGTTTTCTCCTAGCTCTCGCTTCTGTTGGAGTTTTCATCTTGGTGCTCTTTGTAGTTACAATGTCTCCCCCTAGGAAGTCCGTTTTCAAGCCTTGCAGAGAGCGTGGGGGTCGCATGTCGGTCACTGACCCTCATGATGATGGTCTTTGGTGCCTTAGCTCTGAGCTTGACGTTGAGGAGTGTACGTCTTGCCAGAGCATGAATCCTATGGTTTTAAAGGAAAGGGAGGCCAAACTCTCTTTGGCCAAAGCGAAGAAGGATCATAGGAGCCATAGAAGAACCTCTTCCCATGCTTCTTCGAAGAAGCATAAGAAACAGTGCTGTCATGACTCTCGGAGCCGATCAAGACTGAGATCTCAATCGCGTCGGTGCCGTGCGATGTGGGAGGTGAGTCCGACGGTGACTCCTCAACCCCAGAGTCCTGAGGCTTCTCCGGCACGTCCGTCTTTGAGGTTGTGGCACCTGAGAACAGTCTTCGATTTTCACCTGCTGCTCAGGAGTCCGATGGTCAGCAAGCACAGATGCAACAGGGAGACCAGGGGTATCCTGCCTTCCCGGCTCCGGGAGTGGATTCTGCAGCATTTTTGAATGCCATGTGTACTATGTTCAACGCCATGGCCCCTGCTGGTGCACCGGCTGGTCACACGGGTCCATTGGCATTTTCATTGGGCTCCCCTGCTCCGTACAAGGCAGTGCCATTTATGCCATTCTATCCAGATGAGGGTACCGGACCGGCGTCAATGACATCGCCTCGAGGTCCTGTGAATCCTATGACGTCGCCTTCTAGATCTATGGTGCCGATATCATCACCCCGTCAGCCAGCGCCGATGGTGGAGCCACATGCATCTTTGGCGCCATTAGGATCTGTGCTGGATCTGGGTGATGGATTTGAACGGAGTCAACCTTCCTCTCCTGTTCCTCGTCAGGTGTTGAAGCCGGTGTCTTCGATGTCGGCAAATTCCATGTCGACGCGGAGGTTGGAGGCTCGATTGAGGTCACGCAGGAAGGCCTTGCGTCTCTTGGAGGAGGAAGAATATCAAAGGCAGTTCTTGGAGGAAGGAGAGATTGTCGAGCCTTTGGGAGAGTATCAGGGCCTGGAGTCGGCCAGTGTGCTGGATACTTCCCAGGAATGGGACTTGTCTTCACCGGGGCAATTTACGGAGGAGGCAGCTTCTTTTCACACGGTGATTAGGAAGGCAGCAGACTTTTTAGAACTTCCATTGCCTGCTGCTGAAGTTAAAACAAACATTTTAATGGAGGTACTGCATCCTTCTTCGGCTTCTGCAGACCCTTTGCTTCCTTTCAATGAGGCTCTTACAAAACCCACATTAGAACTTTTGTGGAAGCCTGTATTGTCGCCTGCAGTGAATAGAGCCGTGGCAAGGAGATATAAAGTGGCGCCTGGTGATCTGGGATTTTTATCACGACATCCTACCCCGGAGAGTTTGGTGGTCCAGGCTTCTTGCTCTACAAGGTCTGCTCCGGGCTCCTTCCCTGTGTTTCCATCTGACAGGGAAACCAAGTGGATGGAACAATCCGCTAAGAAGACTTTTTTATCTTGCAGCATGGCTCTCAACGCTGCAAACGCTACGTGTGTGCTGGGTAGGTATGTCCATGCCCTCATAGACTCCGCGAAAGCCATGGTTCCTGATCTGCTGCAAGATATAGAGAGACCATTTGGGGAACTCCGGTCTGATGCGCAGGCTGCGACGAAACAAATAATTCAGTCTGGCCTGGACTCTATAGACTCGGTGGCCAGGGCAGTGGGTACATCTATTGCTACAAGGAGGCACACTTGGTTGAGGTCCTCTGGGTTTTCTTCGGATGTACAGA
Source organism: Pleurodeles waltl (assembly GCF_031143425.1). Classification (NCBI taxonomy): domain Eukaryota; kingdom Metazoa; phylum Chordata; class Amphibia; order Caudata; family Salamandridae; genus Pleurodeles; species Pleurodeles waltl. Next base: position 763,048,992 of record NC_090448.1, on the reverse strand, counting down.
CCATCTTGTTGGATTTGCCATTTGATGGGGAAAAACTGTTTGGAGATAAAGCGGACTCTGCCTTAGAGCGCTTTAAAGATAGCCGACTCACGGCGAAGTCTTTAGGATTGCAAGCCTCCTCTGCTACCCCTTTTAGGTCCTTTCGTAGGTCCAGGGGGTTTGGACGTGGGCAATTTATCGAGGGAGACCCCAGTCGTCGGTCCAGCAGCCTATCAGCCTCCCATATCGGTCTTTTAGAGGGCGGAGGAGGGTTAGAACAAGAGGGGCCACCCAGCAGCACCCTACTTCATCCTCTTCCTCTGGAGGACAACAGCAAGGGAAGCAGCCCTAGTTTTCTCCCCTTTGTCGACCATACTTTTCCTGTAGGGGGAAGATTACGTTTTTTTCTCCACGAGTAGGAGTTAGTTACATCGGACTCATGGGTTCTAAATATTATGAGAAAAGGATATGCTCTCCCTTTTCAGGAGTTTCCTCCTCCCATCCCTCCTCGTCCCTCATTTTGTTCAGAAGACCATCTCCTGTTGTTACAGCAGGAAGTTCACACCCTGTTGTCAAAAGGTTGGTTCCAGAGCAGGAAAGGGGTCAGGGTTGTTATTCAAGATACTTCCTGATCCACAAGAAGGACGGTCGTTTGAGACCGACCCCAGACCTGAGGATTTTGAATTGGTTCCTCAAACAGGAGAAATTCAAAATACTGACTCTAGTGTAGGTGCTTCTGGCGTTGAACAAAGAGGATTGGATGGTGTCTTTCGACTTGCAGGATGCGTATTTTCATATCCCTATACTCAAGTCGCACAGGAAGTATCTCTGGTTTGTGGTGGGGTCGCAACACTACCAGTTTGCGGTCCTTCCGTTTGGTCTTACTTCAGCACCTCGAGTCTTAACAAAGATGATGGCAGTGGTGGCAGCAAGTCTTAGAAGGGAGTGGATATCGGTATTCCCTTACCTGGACGATTGGTTGATCAAAGCCAAGTCTCCAGAGCTTGTGTTGCGTCTCTTGCAGATGACAGTTCAGTTGTTGTTCAGGCTGGGTTTTTCGATCAATGTACCCAAATCTCACCTGGAGCCCTCTGAACGCCTCCAGTTCATTGGGGCAGTACTGGACACAACATTGAATCGGGCCTATCCTCCGCCTCAGGGGATCCAGGATATTTAGGCGTTGATTCCAATGTTTCAAAATGGAGCAGTTGTTCCAGTCCTCAAGGTCTTACGCCTGCTCGGTCTGTTCGCTTCTTGCATTCTGTTGGTCACTCATGCACGTTAGCACATTAGGGCTCTCCAGTGGTGCCTCCGCTGGAGGAAACTAATACTAAAAATTGGCCAAATCAGGACATTGGAACTCAATAGAGCTGTCTATCAACTAGCCAAGCTCAACAAAAATACTATCAACTAGGTAATAGACCCATTACCCTATTGGCTACCCTGAGAGCATGTCAAGCACAGAACTACATTATTGAAGTTATATTACAACAGCTAGTTACTGATTTTCATGAACATCTGTACACAAGAAGGCTTGAGTGTCCCAAAAAGAAAGCACAGGACTTGGCAGAAGCACAGCTGCCCAATATATCCTCCCCGGCAACAGAGAAAGCTAGAAGATCCAAATAAAAAGGTGGCTTCTGAGGGCCATATTGAGCTTGTGTGAGTCCAAGGAACTGGTCAATATGGGTTGTCAGCTTCCTTGTATAAGGTTTTTAATGCCTCTCTGTTTTCTCTCCTTCTAAAAACATTCCAAGTGTTGACTAGAGACAAAAGTGACACCCACTACGATGGAGTCTATTGTGTTGCTGATCCCCACGCCAGCCAGGTTAATGACTGGATGATTGTGCCGCTTTTCGTCTGATATCTCTGTTGAATATTGACATGAAAATATTCACTAAGCTAGGAGCATTATATCTTCAGACAGTGATGAGTAATACCGTTTATCCTGATCAATCAGGCTTCATTCAGGGAAGAGAGGCTAGTGATAATACGAAGAAAGCCCCACGTTTCATGTACATTGGAAGTAGGGTGGGGGAAGCAGGCAATCCTGGTTGCATTAGATTAGAAAAGATAATTTGACCTGGTGTATTGGGTGGACACACTCTGAGCGATGGGGTTTGGGGAGAGCTAATGTGGATGGCTGTTGGTGGCCTATCAAAACCGAAAGGTAAAGATTAGAGTTAATTGGCCCCTTTCTCAATATGTCCGAATTGAAATAGGCACGTGGCAGGGGTATCCTCTCTCACCCCTCCCATTTGAAATCACTTTGGAACCCTTTGTTCAGAGAATTAAACTAAACATGAAGGGGAATAAGGGGGTACAGGTGACTAAACTGAGTGTTAGCGGATGAACTCTTACTTTCTGTGGCAGATCCATCTTCACTCACTCTCATAGTTAATGAAGCAATTACAGTCCTATTACCAGTGTTGGGGTTCAAAATTAACTTAAATAAATTGGAGGTTTTAACCATCCCCAGTCCGAATTGAGAGGGTACAAGGTATGACTCAATTTAACTGAACAGAAGCGATAATTCAGCACTAAGTGTTGACCTGTCTAAAAGACCAGGTAAATCAATCTTCGTCAGCTAAAGATGGCCCATGGAAGTAGAATTGCATAGTTATCAACACAAAACTTTCTCCATACTGGGGAAAAATAGCAGCAAAAAAATGTCAATCCTCCCGGAAATAATGTGTTTTCGAAACAATGGTCCTTCATATCCCTAAGGACTATATTACTGAGCTCCAAATCTATTATTAAGCCTTTATTTTGGAGGGAAAGGAAGCGAGAAGTATCAGTGATCAGTGTATGTTAAAACCAACACGAGGAGTTTTGAAAGTTCCTAATCTTCTCAGCTATTATTGTGAAGCCCATTCACACTTCCTTGTTCATTGGATTAGAAGGGAAACATACTCAAAGTACGGCCTGGGGCCGCATGTGGCCCTCCTGACCCTTACCTACGGCCCCCTGGTGAACAGCAGCACTAGGCTGCTATTTAATCGACTCAGCACTAGCATAAAAAGATGTTAAACAAACAGGCAATCATTTAAAGGTTAATGACGTTAACCCCTTCGCTGCCAGGCTTTTTCCCCTCCTGTGCCGAGCCTTTTTTTTGCTATTTGGGGCAGTTTGGGCTTGACCCTCATAACTTTTTCTCCACATAAGCTACCCATGCCAAATTTGCATCCTTTTTTTCCAACATCCTAGGGATTCTAGAGGTACCCAGACTTTGTGGGTTCCCCTGAGGGAGACCAAGAAATTAGCCAAAAGAAAGCAAAAATATAATTTTTTCAAAAAAATGGGAAAAAAAGGGCTGCAGAAGAAGGCTTGTGTTTTTTTCCCTGAAAATGGCATCAACAAAGGGTTTGTGGTGGCAAAATCACCATCTTCCCAGCTTTCAGGAACAGGCAGACGTGAATTAGAAAAACCCATTTTTCAACCTCGTTCAAGAGAAATACAAAAGTTGATATAATACAACAAAAACATTAAGAAAATATTTTTTAAATCAAAATAGTTTTTACTTAGCAAAAGATTCTATTACATATATGTAACAAATTTATGCAATGTGTACAGCAGCACAAACACAATTAAATTAAGATTATGTTGTAAATCTTGTTTGAAGGAGGACCCAACCCTCAGTCTTGATTGAAAGAGGACCCCAACTGACACGTGTTTCATCCCTTCCTAGGGAAAAATTATATCTTAACATTACCATAAAGATAAGCTTAATATCACACAATATTTATTCCTGAATCCCACCATCACCAAAACAGATGAAAAACACCTAAGCGTATATAATTCCTAAGAGTGAAAAACAGAAAATTTAGATTTAGAACAAAATACACATGGATGGGAAGACTCCCATGTGAGTAATGCAAATAGAGATTACCACCACTCAAACCTTAAAAGAAAATGTGATAAGTTAAAACTAATCAATAAGCTAGACCTGAAAAGGGAATAGAAAAGTGCCAAAATAATAAGTTGTGTTAAAATGCCGTTCAACCACATCTGCCTAAAAAACATATATATAAACTCAACGAGCCCATGCATAGTGACCATACAATCCTAGGAGATAGGGAAAAAAAGGTTCCAGAGATTATCTAAAGTCGATTTGAAATCAGATGCAAAATTTGTGCACAAAAAAATAAATAAAATGAAAACAATATTGCTGGCATGTTCACAGTTCAAACGTATGCTTTGACAGCCACAGAAAATGTCAGGATGTCATGATCTCCTGGAAACAGAAAGCAAATTCAGAATCCTCAATATACAGAAACCATAGCACGCCAATGGGAAAGTTTAAAAAAAGCAGAAATAGTAATAAAATAATTCATTAGACAAGCCTGAACGGAAAGAGAGACAATTTGTAATACACATACCCACAATTTGAAATCAAGAGCATCCAATGCTGTATTGATTGGTAATTGGCTAATAGTGAAGGAAAGTTAATAGCAGAAAATGAATAATGGACATACCCACATGAAATAGAATAGCCCACTACATTGAGAATGTGAAAGTACACAGAAATGAACTATAATACAATGGTTTACATAATCATCTCCAAATCAAGAACACTGTAACAATATGCATACTCCTTTATAAAATGTAACGAATTTCACTATCCAGATTCATACCTCTCTCCATGGCTCTTAGTTTAGTAAGTGCTCCGCTACTACTTAATCTCATACGTTTGACAGTTTCCTTGCGTATTGGAATGATATTATGCCAGAGGGATTTGCCTGTAGTGAAGGCAACCAAAAAAAATTGAAGAGCTTTAGCTTTGAAAGTAATTTTGCTTAATGTAAGAGGGCAGCACTCCCACAATAAGACAAAGTCTGGAGCTATATAACCCACTGTGGCTTGTCAGAACATCTTGATCTTGCAGGAAAATCAGCTACTTTACAAGACCAATTTCCAATGAAACAATGAAACACTGATGCTGCCCTATCCAATTCTAAGCTTCTGTTGCTTCCACAACTGCTGGGGTGTGATCCTTTCGAAACAAAATATGGGAGCTGCCGGTGTGAGGTTACCATGGACCTAAGAGGGTATTATTTAAAATTTGAATACAAGCATCCACACCCCTACCACTTTGCTAAACTTAGATGTGCACAACACAGCCCAAGATAAACTTTTGTATGCCAAGATATATGATACATTGCTTTTGCAGCTGACCTTAATGTTATCTTTAGTAGCCCAGTTATCTGGGTGACTCCCCAGTACCATCGTAGACAGTTAGGAATCAGGTTACTTTTGATTCGAAGTTATCTTTAACCTCCCAGGCCAATAAAGTTACGGCCACTTGGTTCGCATTTCTGAAATTTGTGAAAAACATCCTCAGTCTTCTTCTTGGGGACTGTCATATGACGGTGGTCAGGATACTGTTGTCTCTTGTCTCATCTATGGAAATTGACTATAAGTGGAGACCCCCACATATTTGATCAACAGACCCACATTGTCCAATACATGACAGCTAGAGTGGTCTTGGGCCTAGGCAGAAAGGATTCAGTATCTGAACAACTCCTTGACCTGCACTGGCCTTATTCGAAACTGTATTTTGTTTAAGAGGTTATGTATTGCACATAGCCCACCGTGAGCTAGGACCAATTCATTTACAGAAAAAATGTTGTAGGAAGGTAGCCTCTTTCTAGCCTTGTTACCCCTACTTTTGGCCTGTTTGTGAGTGTATGTCAGGGTGTTTTTACTGTCTCACTGGGATCCTGCTAGCCAGGGCCCAGTGCTCATAGTGAAAACCCTATGTTGTCAGTGTGTTTAATATGTGTCACTGGGATCCTGCTAGCCAGGACCCCAGTGCTCATAAGTTTGTGGCCTGTATGTGTTCCCTGTGTGGTGCCTAACTGTATCACTAAGGCTCTGCTAACCAGTGCTCTCTCTGCTTTCTAAAATTGTCACTGCAGGCTAGTGACTAATTTTACCAATTCTCATTGGCACACTGGTACACCCATATAATTCCCTTGTATATGGTACCTAGGTACCCAGGGTATTGGGGTTCCAGGAGATCCCTATGGGCTGCAGCATTTCTTTTGCCTCCCATAGGGAGCTCAGACAATTCTTCACAGGACTGCCACTGCAGCCTGAGTGAAATAACGTCCACGTTATTTCACAGCCATTTTTCTCTGCACATTAGTAACTTATAAGTCACCTATATGTCTAACCCTCACTTGGTGGAGGTTAGGTGCCAAGTTACTTAGTGTGTGGGCACCCTGACACTAGCCAAGGTGCCCTCACATTGTTCAGGGCAAATTCCCCGAACTTTGTGAGACTGCATCACTGGTCCTCTGGGTCCCCTTTCATCCTGACGAGCGTGGTCCCTGGAACACAGGAGCTAGATCCAAGTGACCCCCACAGTCCAGTGATCCTTCAGTCCAAGTTTGGTGGAGGTAAGTCCTTGCCTCCCCATGCTAGACTACAAACCTGTGTACTCCGTGATTTGCAGCTGCTCCGGCTTCTGTGCACTTCTCCAAGGATTCCTTTGTGCACAGCCTAGCCTGGGTCCCCAGCACTCCATCCTGCAGTGCTCAACCCTCTGAGTTGGACTCCGACGTCGTTGGACCCTCCTTTTGTGACTCCAGTTACACCAATCTTCTAAGTGCCTGCTCTGATATTTCTGCGGGTGCTGCCTGCTTCTGCGGGGGCTCTCTGAGTTGCTGAGCGCCCCCTCTGTCTCCTCCTCCAAGGGGCGACATCCTGGTCCTTGCTGGTCCCCAGCAGCACCCAAGAACCACTACTGTGACCTTTGCAAGGCTTGTTTGCGGTATTTCTGCAACATCCAGCACGCCGTGGGACATCTTCCATCCAAAGGAGAAGTTCCTAGCCCTTTTCGTTGTTGCAGAATCTTCGGCTTCTTCCACACGGAGGCAGCCCTTTTGCACCTTCATCCGGGATTTCCTGGGCTCCTGCCCCCCCGGACACTATTGCGACTCTTGGACTTGGTCCCCTTGCCTTGCAGGTCCTCACATCCAGGAATCTGTCTTCAGTGTTTTGCTGGTGCTTGTGGTTCTTGCAGAATCCCCCTATCACGACTATTGTGTCTTTCTGGGGTAGTAGGATAACTTTACTCCTACTTTTCAGGGTCTTGGGGTGGGGTATCTTGGACACGCTGACTGTTTTCTTACAGTCCCAGCAACCATCTACAAGCTCACATAGGTCTGGGGTCCATTTGTGATTCGCATTCCACTTTTGGAGTATATGGTTTGTGTTGCCCCTAGACCTATGTTCACCTAGTGCATCCTATTGTGATTCTACATTGTTTGCACTACTTTTCTTACTGTTACCTGTTTTGGGTTTGTGTACATATAACTTGTGTATATTACTTACCTTCTAACTGAGGGTACTCACTGAGATACTTGTGGCATATTGTCATCAAAAATAAAGTACCTTTATTTTTAGTAACTCTGATTATTGTGTTTTCTTATGACATTGTGCTATATGATATAAGTGGTATAGTAGGAGCTTTGCATGTCTCCTAGTTCAGCCTAAGCTGCTTTGCCATAGCTACCCTCTATCAGCCTCAGCTGCTAAAAACACCTCTATTCTACTAATAAGGGATAACTGGACACGGCACAGGGTGTAAGTACCACAAGGTACCCACTAAGCCAGGCCAGCCTCCTACAAATGTTAGATAGATATCTTCTTTCATGCATTCTCAAATTACAAAAGGCGTCTTTTTTGATAGTACCTAAAATTCAGATGCTGTTAAGAGTTTGTGGAACATTTCGTCAATGCTTGTGCGCTGGCTGATACCATATTAAGAAATAATAACTTTTTTTTTTTTTATGTACCGCACTTCTACAGTGCTATTCATAACGTGTTACTATTAATGTGCGTAATGATACTCAGTTTTGCCCTCTCTGAGGAACAGAAGTAAGATTAGATCTTGGTGGGATTCAAAGTTGTACCTGTAGACCACTGCATAATTCAAGGGCCACAATTCAACCCCCGGAGCCACCATGCTGCTAATAAAGGTATTAGTCCCATCTGGAACCATTTAATATACATTGCATGTAGAGCCGTTGTATCATTCAAAAGAAAAGCTGCAGTTGGTTCTGGGTGTGGTATAACTGACTCATTTCACTGTGGAGACCATTTCTTCATCCACTTTGGAAACACCAGACTGTATCTCCTCTTTTGGATACCCAGACCTTGCCTAATAAAGCCTGTTTAATTCCTCTTCATTTATTGTATTGATTCTAGCTCCGACGTGATGCAGAAGGCTTCTGATTAGCAAAATACTGCTGAGTGAGTGAGCAAGTGAAAGGCCTTGTATCAAAGGGATGCAAAAAAAGAATGCCTCCACGAAGTGCAATCTAACCTCCTCTCCTCAAGTTAACTGAGGTACAAGCAAATGCACAAAAGCGCACATGCCCTTGATGATTCCATCCCTGCAGTCGAACATGAGGTGAATTTGTGTTGGATAATATCACTCAGAGAAAAAGGGGAGCACACAACGCAGGAGAAAAACATGCCATGTTGCACCATTAACATTCTTGGAAGTCCAGATGTTCAAACTTAACTGCTGTGGGCCCTTCAGAATGCCGGCAGTCTATTTCCTCAGGACTTCATTCCTTCAGAGTTTTACATCTGGCTGTTCCCCCCTCTCCACGAAAGTGTATCCGTGGTGGGCAAGTCTAACACCTCCAACCTGTTTGACCAGGAGCAGCTGAATCTTGAGTTGACTTGGCCTGTTCTGTTTCCCTGATAGTTTGATGTTTTTTCTTAGTTGAAACCCATTTCTGGGTGCTTTTTATGTCATGCAAAAAGTCAAGGACGATTGATGTTACAAAGAAAGAATTTCCTGTGTAGTCCAGCAGAGCGTGCTCTCGTGCCTTGACAATCCTATGTGTGTGCTGAGATTTTCCTTGATATGCAGTGAGACCCAGAGGAGAACTCTATGAAAGTGAAAGAGAGTGACTGAAGTCACCTTATTCAGCTGTAGATGACTGACAGTGGTGGCAGTGAAATGATTATGAAAACAGGATAGGCCTCTTCACCTGTCACCTACTTGGGAGAGTAACCTACCTGCCTCTTCTGTGTTTTAAATTGTTCTTCCAGTTACCGGCAATTGGGACCTTCCTCATCCCTGCCGACATGGATAATGTAAGAGTAAACTTCATCTGAGTGTGTAAAGGATCTAAAGGCATGATGGTGGTTTTGATTACACTGGATTCCATTTTATATTTGGCTATACGTTACACGTACCTGAGATGAAGGATTGGTGGGAGAGCCCAGATATAAATGGCAGGGCTTTCACCCACCATATTCCAGGGATCCTTGTCAGTAGTGCAAACTGAGGACTACTAATGAGAGAAGAGGGTACCTTTTGAAGCTAGGAATTTTCTCCTTCCTCTTTTTGTGCCCATTGTTTTCAAGGACAATCTACACGCAACAAGGTAACAGGTAGTGTGGCGGCCTGCCTTGCTTTGGTGTTCTTGTTGTTGGTTGCTCATTGAAGAGACTGTGCCTCCCCCACCACCTTACTCACAATTGTGACCGACTCCATCGCTGAACCAACTTACTTGGGAATAACAAAAATGCAGAACTTCCCAGAACCAGATGTGAACTGCTGATATGCGCAGAAATGTTCACAGCTTTGGTATAAAGATTGGACAAATATCCAGTAAAGGTGCCCAGATTTCTATAGATGCAAGGGTCACAACACCATTGGGTTCAAGAAACTAGTTTGAGGTCAAGGCTTAAGGTGTCCACAGCCAACTCCCCTGGGACCAGACTCTCCTTGACCTCCATGGTCTGCTTGGATTCTACTTTAAGGTTGAATAACTGTGTAAGAAGGGCACTGGGGATGTCCTGACACAAAGATGCTGCTCTTAAGTATTGAGAGACACAATGTTAGTGAAGACTGAAGACTTCCCTTGCTGTACCAGAAGAGGACCTGCACCAGTCTCTGAAGGTGAGGCACTGGAGTCACCAACATACCCCTTTAGTGGGAGCTGACTGTGTACCTCCACAGACAGAGGGTATCAACGGAGGGAACTCAATATTGGCAGAGTTCTCACAATACATTAAGCAAAGAGAAGCCTTAAAGTGCTACAAGCAAACCTGACCTTGTTATGAGGCTCTTAAAAAGAATCAAGCGTGTTAGAAGTGAACCGCATCAACAGAGGACCTGCAGTCCTGTTAAGTAGTCACTCTGACCATCTGCGGTAGAAACCTTGACTGTATGGGTGGTGGATTTGTGTCTGGGTTTGAGGCAGCCTTTAGACGTGTCTCTCCAACAGCACCACAAGCCCAAGGGTGCCTTTTAAACTGGTGCTGTAGCTTCCTATGCTCACCTAAATAATTGCATCACGCAGTGAATGCCAAACGCACACCCATTGGTCGGGTTTTGGAAAGGTCCCTGTCTCCTGCTCTCTGTTGTCCATATGCTACACACCATGAGGAATGTACTTCCCATCAGCTATCTGGAATCTGCAAGCAACAGCCAGCAAAAGACTATTTTTAGGCACTATATAAAGCCTGAAAAGGGGTGGAACTGACCTTACGCTAGCGGGTCATGGATACCACCCTACAAGGATTCAGACTAATCTGGTCATCACATTACACTTTCTGCATCTGTGCCCTTCAAAAGGTACCAAAGAACAAATATGTCCTAATATTGGGGTAAGAAACATCAGAGAGAGGCTGTCACATGGAAACAGCCTTGGCTGTTTCTCTATGTGTTAAAGGTACTAGTAAACACCCCTCTGATATTCTGTATAATAGTATGTTGTACATAAACTACATCAAAATACTTTGTTCAAAGAAAAAGGAATTGGCTCGACATTGATTTTTTGGCAACTACTGGTTGTTTTAATGGATTTGGAGTCTCAAATCCACATACATTTTCTGATAAGTCTTGGACTGTTCCCTTCACCGCATGAGGGTGACATGCTGAAGGGGTGTGCTAGACATTCAGTTTGGTTCCAGTAGGATGGTTAAGCCTCTGGACATCCAATGTAAGTGATTTTTTATTGATTCAGTCTGAGCCCAAATAACACTTCACTGCCCAGGTACTCCTAAAAATGATCCTGCAAGAGAGATCCAGCCCTCTCTGGAACGGTTCCGTCTGACATCTGTTTGGCTCTCCCCATGTTTTTGTAAACATTATTTTCCTGATGCATCCTCTTTTAATGACCCTTTTGTTCAAGTCCTGTGCAGCCTATTTGCTTGAAGCCTGTTTGGCATATGTTGTTTAATTTTGCTAACATTTATAGTCTCTGCCATCCAATTGTGGCAAAAGGAGAATAAGCCGACTGGCAAAGAAAAATCATTTTCATTATGGTTCCTGTTCTTTTAGTTTAAAATTAGGTGCGTAGGAAGCTGTGGCAAAGATACAAGCCAAGATGGTCACACTCCCTTATGGCTGCGTCATAGCCTTTCCGTACATTCTCTTACAGGGCTGGCATGTGGACCTGCAGAATATACTGACCCTGTAACACGAAGGGAGTGAATGAACGGCCCAGAGACCTGCAACAATGCCTTTTTCAAGCTGGGAGACAACAATGCCTAAATTTTACTAAGAAATAGTCCACAAGCCTGAACACCAAAAACCTACATGCAGAGCACAAGTGAAGCCAAGGTAATTTGCTCAATAGTATAATATTAGATGAGGCCCATTTTTTTTTATAACTGCCCATTGCCGAGCTTCACGTCCTATACTGAAGAACTAATTCTGATGGATACAAACTACCTGTGGATTCCTCGCCTTATGAATTCCTCACCTCATGATTCCTCACCTTATGAATCCACCCTTGCGCCAGCATCCAACGGAAAATCTTCTTCCCAGCTCTCCACGTCGATAAGGACGTCACAATTGCACAGCTTCACGTGACTCCGTCTGACGTCACCGTGCCAATAAGAGGTCCTCACCGGAGTGCTGACGTCAGTTCCCTTTTTTTGCGTGCTTTCAACGCAAACGGTTTTCTCCTAGCTCTCGCTTCTGTTGGAGTTTTCATCTTGGTGCTCTTTGTAGTTACAATGTCTCCCCCTAGGAAGTCCGTTTTCAAGCCTTGCAGAGAGCGTGGGGGTCGCATGTCGGTCACTGACCCTCATGATGATGGTCTTTGGTGCCTTAGCTCTGAGCTTGACGTTGAGGAGTGTACGTCTTGCCAGAGCATGAATCCTATGGTTTTAAAGGAAAGGGAGGCCAAACTCTCTTTGGCCAAAGCGAAGAAGGATCATAGGAGCCATAGAAGAACCTCTTCCCATGCTTCTTCGAAGAAGCATAAGAAACAGTGCTGTCATGACTCTCGGAGCCGATCAAGACTGAGATCTCAATCGCGTCGGTGCCGTGCGATGTGGGAGGTGAGTCCGACGGTGACTCCTCAACCCCAGAGTCCTGAGGCTTCTCCGGCACGTCCGTCTTTGAGGTTGTGGCACCTGAGAACAGTCTTCGATTTTCACCTGCTGCTCAGGAGTCCGATGGTCAGCAAGCACAGATGCAACAGGGAGACCAGGGGTATCCTGCCTTCCCGGCTCCGGGAGTGGATTCTGCAGCATTTTTGAATGCCATGTGTACTATGTTCAACGCCATGGCCCCTGCTGGTGCACCGGCTGGTCACACGGGTCCATTGGCATTTTCATTGGGCTCACCTGCTCCGTACAAGGCAGTGCCATTTATGCCATTCTATCCAGATGAGGGTACCGGACCGGCGTCAATGACATCGCCTCGAGGTCCTGTGAATCCTATGACGTTGCCTTCTAGATCTATGGTGCCGATATCATCACCCCGTCAGCCAGCGCCGATGGTGGAGCCACATGCATCTTTGGCGCCATTAGGATCTGTGCTGGATCTGGGTGATGGATTTGAACGGAGTCAACCTTCCTCTCCTGTTCCTCGTCAGGTGTTGAAGCCGGTGTCTTCGATGTCGGCAAATTCCATGTCGACGCGGAGGTTGGAGGCTCGATTGAGGTCACGCAGGAAGGCCTTGCGTCTCTTGGAGGAGGAAGAATATCAAAGGCAGTTCTTGGAGGAAGGAGAGATTGTCGAGCCTTTGGGAGAGTATCAGGGCCTGGAGTCGGCCAGTGTGCTGGATACTTCCCAGGAATGGGACTTGTCTTCACCGGGGCAATTTACGGAGGAGGCAGCTTCTTTTCACACGGTGATTAGGAAGGCAGCAGACTTTTTAGAACTTCCATTGCCTGCTGCTGAAGTTAAAACAAACATTTTAATGGAGGTACTGCATCCTTCTTCGGCTTCTGCAGACCCTTTGCTTCCTTTCAATGAGGCTCTTACAAAACCCACATTAGAACTTTTGTGGAAGCCTGTATTGTCGCCTGCAGTGAATAGAGCCGTGGCAAGGAGATATAAAGTGGCGCCTGGTGATCTGGGATTTTTATCACGACATCCTACCCCGGAGAGTTTGGTGGTCCAGGCTTCTTGCTCTACAAGGTCTGCTCCGGGTTCCTTCCCTGTGTTTCCATCTGACAGGGAAACCAAGTGGATGGAACAATCCGCTAAGAAGACTTTTTTATCTTGCAGCATGGCTCTCAACGCTGCAAACGCTACGTGTGTGCTGGGTAGGTATGTCCATGCCCTCATAGACTCCGCGAAAGCCATGGTTCCTGATCTGCCGCAAGATATAGAGAGACCATTTGGGGAACTCCGGTCTGATGCGCAGGCCGCGACGAAACAAATAATTCAGTCTGGCCTGGACTCTATAGACTCGGTGGCCAGGGCAGTGGGTACATCTATTGCTACAAGGAGGCACACTTGGTTGAGGTCCTCTGGGTTTTCTTCGGATGTACAGACCATCTTGTTGGATTTGCCATTTGATGGGGAAAAACTGTTTGGAGATAAAGCGGACTCTGCCTTAGAGCGCTTTAAAGATAGCCGACTCACGGCGAAGTCTTTAGGACTGCAAGCCTCCTCTGCTACCCCTTTTATGTCCTTTCGTAGGTCCAGGGGGTTTGGACGTGGGCAATTTATAGAGGGAGACCCCAGTCGTCGGTCCAGCAGCCTATCAGCCTCCCATATCGGTCTTTTAGAGGGCGGAGGAGGGTTAGAACAAGAGGGGCCACCCAGCAGCACCCTACTTCATCCTCTTCCTCTGGAGGACAACAGCAAGGGAAGCAGCCCTAGTTTTCTCCCCTTTGTCGACCATACTTTTCCTGTAGGGGGAAGATTACGTTTTTTTCTCCACGAGTAGGAGTTAGTTACATCGGACTCATGGGTTCTAAATATTATGAGAAAAGGATATGCTCTCCCTTTTCAGGAGTTTCCTCCTCCCATCCCTCCTCGTCCCTCATTTTGTTCAGAAGACCATCTCCTGTTGTTACAGCAGGAAGTTCACACCCTGTTGTCAAAAGGTTGGTTCCAGAGCAGGAAAGGGGTCAGGGTTGTTATTCAAGATACTTCCTGATCCACAAGAAGGACGGTCGTTTGAGACCGACCCCAGACCTGAGGATTTTGAATTGGTTCCTCAAACAGGAGAAATTCAAAATACTGACTCTAGTGCAGGTGCTTCTGGCGTTGAACAAAGAGGATTGGATGGTGTCTTTCGACTTGCAGGATGCGTATTTTCATATCCCTATACTCAAGTCGCACAGGAAGTATCTCTGGTTTGTGGTGGGGTCGCAACACTACCAGTTTGCGGTCCTTCCGTTTGGTCTTACTTCAGCACCTCGAGTCTTAACAAAGATGATGGCAGTGGTGGCAGCAAGTCTTAGAAGGGAGTGGATATCGGTATTCCCTTACCTGGACGATTGGTTGATCAAAGCCAAGTCTCCAGAGCTTGTGTTGCGTCTCTTGCAGATGACAGTTCAGTTGTTGTTCAGGCTGGGTTTTTCGATCAATGTACCCAAATCTCACCTGGAGCCCTCTGAACGCCTCCAGTTCATTGGGGCAGTACTGGACACAACATTGAATCGGGCCTATCCTCCGCCTCAGGGGATCCAGGATATTTAGGCGTTGATTCCAATGTTTCAAAATGGAGCAGTTGTTCCAGTCCTCAAGGTCTTACGCCTGCTCGGTCTGTTCGCTTCTTGCATTCTGTTGGTCACTCATGCACGTTAGCACATTAGGGCTCTCCAGTGGTGCCTCCGCTGGAGGAAACTAATACTAAAAATTGGCCAAATCAGGACATTGGAACTCAATAGAGCTGTCTATCAACTAGCCAAGCTCAACAAAAATACTATCAACTAGGTAATAGACCCATTACCCTATTGGCTACCCTGAGAGCATGCCAAGCACAGAACTACATTATTGAAGTTATATTACAACAGCTAGTTACTGATTTTCATGAACATCTGTACACAAGAAGGCTTGAGTGTCCCAAAAAGAAAGCACAGGACTTGGCAGAAGCACAGCTGCCCAATATATCCTCCCCGGCAACAGAGAAAGCTAGAAGATCCAAATAAAAAGGTGGCTTCTGAGGGCCATATTGAGCTTGTGTGAGTCCAAGGAACTGGTCAATATGGGTTGTCAGCTTCCTTGTATAAGGTTTTTAATGCCTCTCTGTTTTCTCTCCTTCTAAAAACATTCCAAGTGTTGACTAGAGACAAAAGTGACACCCACTACGATGGAGTCTATTGTGTTGCTGATCCCTACGCCAGCCAGGTTAATGACTGGATGATTGTGCCGCTTTTCGTCTGATATCTCTGTTGAATATTGACATGAAAATATTCACTAAGCTAGGAGCATTATATCTTCAGACAGTGATGAGTAATACCGTTTATCCTGATCAATCAGGCTTCATTCAGGGAAGAGAGGCTAGTGATAATACGAAGAAAGCCCCACGTTTCATGGACATTGGAAGTAGGGTGGGGGAAGCAGGCAATCCTGGTTGCATTAGATTAGAAAAGATAATTTGACCTGGTGTATTGGGTGGACACACTCTGAGCGATGGGGTTTGGGGAGAGCTAATGTGGATGGCTGTTGGTGGCCTATCAAAACCGAAAGGTAAAGATTAGAGTTAATTGGCCCCTTTCTCAATATGTCCGAATTGAAATAGGCACGTGGCAGGGGTATCCTCTCTCACCCCTCCCATTTGAAATCACTTTGGAACCCTTTGTTCAGAGAATTAAACTAAACATGAAGGGGAATAAGGGGGTACAGGTGACTAAACTGAGTGTTAGCGGATGAACTCTTACTTTCTGTGGCAGATCCATCTTCACTCACTCTCATAGTTAATGAAGCAATTACAGTCCTATTACCAGTGTTGGGGTTCAAAATTAACTTAAATAAATTGGAGGTTTTAACCATCCCCAGTCCGAATTGAGAGGGTACAAGGTATGACTCAATTTAACTGAACAGAAGCGATAATTCAGCACTAAGTGTTGACCTGTCTAAAAGACCAGGTAAATCAATCTTCGTCAGCTAAAGATGGCCCATGGAAGTAGAATTGCATAGTTATCAACACAAAACTTTCTCCATACTGGGGAAAAATAGCAGCAAAAAAATGTCAATCCTCCCGGAAATAATGTGTTTTCGAAACAATGGTCCTTCATATCCCTAAGGACTATATTACTGAGCTCCAAATCTATTATTAAGCCTTTATTTTGGAGGGAAAGGAAGCGAGAAGTATCAGTGATCAGTGTATGTTAAAACCAACACGAGGAGTTTTGAAAGTTCCTAATCTTCTCAGCTATTATTGTGAAGCCCATTCACACTTCCTTGTTCATTGGATTAGAAGGGAAACATACTCAAAGTACGGCCTGGGGCCGCATGTGGCCCTCCTGACCCTTACCTACGGCCCCCTGGTGAACAGCAGCACTAGGCTGCTATTTAATCGACTCAGCACTAGCATAAAAAGATGTTAAACAAACAGGCAATCATTTAAAGGTTAATGACGTTAACCCCTTCGCTGCCAGGCTTTTTCCCCTCCTGTGCCGAGCCTTTTTTTTGCTATTTGGGGCAGTTTGGGCTTGACCCTCATAACTTTTTCTCCACATAAGCTACCCATGCCAAATTTGCATCCTTTTTTTCCAACATCCTAGGGATTCTAGAGGTACCCAGACTTTGTGGGTTCCCGAGGGAGACCAAGAAATTAGCCAAAAGAAAGCAAAAATATAATTTTTTCAAAAAAATGGGAAAAAAAGGGCTGCAGAAGAAGGCTTGTGTTTTTTTCCCTGAAAATGGCATCAACAAAGGGTTTGTGGTGGCAAAATCACCATCTTCCCAGCTTTCAGGAACAGGCAGACGTGAATTAGAAAAACCCATTTTTCAACCTAATTTGGACATTTTACTGGGACATACCCCATTTTTGCTATTTTTGTGTGCTTTCAGCCTCCTTTCAGTTAGTGACGGAAATGGGTGAGAAACCATTTCTGAAAAGTAGACAAAATTCTGAATTCAGCAAGGGGTCATTTGTGTAGCTCCTACAAGTGTTTCCTACAGAAAATTACAGCTGAAATAAAAGAATATTGAAATTGAGGTGAAAAAAAACAGCCATTTTTCTCCACGTTTTACTCTGTAACTGTTTCCTGCGATGTCATAGTTTGGAAGGCAATATACCGTTACGTCTGCTGGACTCTTCTGGTTGCAGGGCTTGTAGGTTCATCAAGAACCCTAGGTACCCAGAGCCAATAAATGAGCTGCACCTTGCAATGGGTTTTCATTCTATACCGGATATTCAGCAATTAATTTGCTGAAATATAAAAAGTTAAAAAATAGGTATCAAGAAAACCTTTGTATTTCCAAAATGGGCCCAAGATAAGGTGTTGAGAAGCAATGGTTATTTGCACATCTCTGAACTCCGGGGTGCCCATACTAGCATGTGAATTAACACACTGTCTTATATTTGGAAGGAAAAAATGTAGAGAAAGACAAGGGGCAATAACACTTGTTTTGCTATTCTGTGTTCCCCCAAGTCTCCCGATAAAAATGGTAGCTCACTTGCGTGGTTAGGCCTACTGCTCGCGGCAGGAAACACAAAATGGACACATCACATTTTTAAATTGAATTCTGACATGTTCTTTGCAAAGTGCCTCGCTGTAGATTTTGGCCTCTAGCTCAGCCGGCACCTAGGGAAACCTACCAAACCTGCGCATTTTTTAAAACTAGACACCTAGGGGAATCCAAGATGGGGTGACTTGTGGGTCTCTGGCCAGGTTCTGTTACCCAGAATCCTTTGCAAACCTCAAAATGTGGCCAAAAAAACACTTTTCTCTCTCATTTCGGTGACAGAAAATTCTGGAATCTGAGAGGAGCCGCAAATTTCCTTCCACCCAGCGTTCCCTCAAGTCTCCAGATAAAAATGGCACCTGAATTGTGTGGGTAGGTCAAGCGCCCGCGAAAGGAAATGCCCTAAAACACAACATGGACACATCACATTTTCGCAAAGAAAACAGAGCTGTTTGTTTACAAAGTGCCTCCTTGTGGATTTTGGCCTCCAGCTCAGCCGGCACCTGGGGAAACCTAGCAAACCTGCCTTTTTTGACAACTAGACACCTAGGGGAATCCAAGATGGGGTGACCTGTGGGGCTCTGACCAGGTTCTGTTACCCAGAATCCTTTGCAAACCTCAAAATATGGCCAAAAAACACTTTCATCTCATTTCAGTGAAAAAGTTCTGAAATCTGAGACGAGCCACAAATTTCCTTCCACCCAGCGTTCCCTCTAGTCTCCCGATAAAAATGGTACCTCACTTGTGTGGGTGGCCCAGGTGCCTGCAACAGAAAAATGCCAAAAGCCTGTAGAGATTGAGAGGATAGCACAGCGACTTGATAAGCACATATGTTTGTTTTATACATCTTTTAAGCTGACTCTACTTTGGGGACCCTCACAATTGAGGTATGATTTTACATGGGAGACAGAGGGGAACGCTGGGTGGTAGGAAATTTGTGCTGCAGTGGTCATCCTACAAAGAAAAGTGAGGAAAATATGCTTTTTTTAAGCAAATTTTGAGGTTTGCAGAGGAGTCTGGGTAAGAAAATGTTGGGGGATCCAGGCAAGCCATTCCTCCTTGGACTCCTTGGGGTGTCTATTTTTTATAACATGTCTGGGTTTGGTAGGTTTTCCTAGATGAAGGCCGCACCCGGGACCAAAAACATATGTGCCCCCCCACCAAACACAGGTAGTTTTGCAATAGATAATTTTGATGTGTCCACGTACTTATGTGATGTTTCAAACACTAACAATGTGAAAAGAAACACACTTAGGTTATGTTAAAAATACCCCTCACCCATCAACCAAGTTGGTGGCATGCTTCATCATCAGGGTCCCACCCGAGACACCTAGCGTGTCACAGGTGTGCTGCGACGCCTGATTACAGCAGCGCAGATTTGTCATTTTTACCACACATACTGGTTGGATTTGGCACGAGGGTGAGTGATGGTTCAGTCGATCAAATTTTATTATTACACATGGAGAGAGGAAGAGGGAGAAGGAGGGACAAATATGGAGGAACTCACCGTACTTCGCTCCCTTTTTCTATAACTCAAAATACACAAGAAAGTACGGGGTTCTCTAAAGAGGGCGTCGCGGGTACCAGCGTAGCCCTAGGTTGTACGTGTTCCTATTTGGAAGGGTAATGTCAGTGAAATGTCAGTAAGTAACTGCAGAGTGCATGCGCGGGGAGAGACACCGGGGGGGAGTTCCTTTTACGGACTAGGTGGTCTCACACACTATATAGTGTCATGCTTCATCATTTGACCACCTAGACCCACCCAGGTAGGACAGTGCCACCTGGGCGGACTCAACCTCACTGTTAAAGGAACAGGCGGGAGTGCGTAAATAAACTTGTTTCTGGAAAGATCGGGATCCAGCTAATCTAGTGAAAAAATTAAAAACACCTAAGCAGACACCTGTGAGGAGTGACAAATTTAATGGTGGTGTCTGACTGGTGTAGTTAAAACAGGGGTTGGGACACCTCTGTGAGGATAAGGACTCACAGGGTCACCTAACTAATAGCCAACATGTTTCTGCCCTCAGAAGTGAGCCAATAGAGGTCTCAGGGCATTCGTCAGGGCCTAGGATCCCTACGTCTCACGTTGGAGGAAATTTACTCTATGTGAGGGTCAAAGAGTGTGAAGTAAAAGGTCTACCTTACCCAAGGAATTACCTTGAGGCGGCCCTTTCATAGAGGCTGCTAGCCTCTGGTATCCAGGAGGGGGAGTGTCCCCTTATAGTCAAACATACATCAAAGGGGGCGCTCGCCGTGCGCCTATACCGTCCTCTCCTTGGACCGCTTGCTTTAACTACACCAGTCAGACACCACCATTAAATTTGTCACTCCTCACAGGTGTCTGCTTAGGTGTTTTTAATTTTTTCACTAGATTAGCTGGATCCCGATCTTTCCAGAAACAAGTTTATTTATGCACTCCCTCCTGTTCCTTTAACAGTGAGGTTGAGTCCGCCCAGGTGGCACTGTCCTACCTGGGTGGGTGTAGGTGGTCAAATGATGAAGCATGACACTATATAGTGTGTGAGACCACCTAGTCCGTAAAAGGAACTCCCCCCCCGGTGTCTCTCCCCGCGCATGCACTCTGCAGTTACTTACTGACATTTCACTGACATTACCCTTCCAAATAGGAACACGTACAACCTAGGGCTACGCTGGTACCCGTGACGCCCTCTTTAGAGAACCCCGTACTTTCTTGTGTATTTTGATCAAATTTTATTAACAAGAGATTTCACAAAAATGAAATGCACTGTTAATAACTGAAAGGCCAAAAAACTGAACCAATGACTCGCAGCTTGTGAGCTGTAAAGCCACGACAAGGCACCAACCACTTCACAGTCCATTCAGACACCTTTTATACATGACATGCACAAGACATTCACGCCGCCAGCCACGGGCCCAGCACATTACAACACTTGCATCGACAGACAACGCCACTCAAGGGCCCATCACTTAAATACGCCCATGTGCATGATACAGCAATCACACTAGCTGATGGGAGTATGTGGACTGGCGTTTGGCTGGCAGTGTGTTGCAGTAGCCAACAGCAAGTCAATATTTACACCGCCACCAAGCGCCACTCCACACACAACGGCATCACTTTTTTAATTTTTTTTTAAACAAAGAAACCACTAACTAATTAGAAATAATTACAAAACTACAAACACAAAAGCTCTAGGTACATCACAGAAATACCAACCATGACACTGAACACATGAAAATATAAAACAGGCAGTTTACACTCATGGTAGTTCCCAGTAATTCATCTGGGTGTGGTAATTCCTGAAACAACCACCCACACACAGCCCAGGCTTTGAAGGACAATCTGGGCATTACATTCAAGTCTCCCTCCAGATACCTCTTCGAGCACAGACTCTACATTTCTTAGCTGGAAAGTCTTTTTTGGGCGTGGGAGGAATGTGCTCAGCAAAGTGGCGATATTCCAATCTAGCCCGGAATCAGGGTGATCTTCTGGCAAGGCAAAAGCATTGTCAACAAAATGCAGCATCCTAAGAAGAAGCAAATACCGATTACGAGTCATGGTTGCAAGAAATATAGCTGTTGCCATCAAGGGACTAGTAGATCAATAAGAAGCCAGCGACGACTTCCTTATCATCCCCATCAAAAAGAGTCAAACCCAAAAACCTTTTCATCTCCTCCAAATTTGTGGGAACCCCCTGGGTAGCTCTAGAGTGTGGCCTAAGTCTAGCAGCGTTGTCCCTCAAATTCTGCTCCGCATACAAATTAGTCTGCTCAGCAATCTCTTCCAAAAACACATCATCCATAAATAACTCAAAGAAATTGACAGGCAAAAAGTTCTCTGTATTGACTCTACATCCCGGGAGACCAGTAAAGGCAGGCAACTCTGGCTGCTCCTTGTTTGGGGCAACCCAGAGTTTAGGTCTTCTAACGGGAAACCTTTCAGCTCCAGGTTGCTGCACTAATGGCACATCAGTATCCTTCGCCAAAACAGGCCCTTCATCTGCACTGAGAGTAGCTTCTTCATCAGAAGAATCCTCTTGGACAGAAAACTTTAAGCTGAAAGCAGTTGACCCTTCTGAGGATGTCTGGTGGCAGGTTCTTCTGTTGCTGGAACGCAGAGAACAGTCTGTGAGTGCTGTCGATAAGCAATGGTTGGTCATCCAGCAAGTGGAGTATCTGGGCAAAGAGGGCCTGGACATGGGCCTCCAGATTCCCTTGTGAGATAGACAAAGCTATGCCTCTAATGCGCATGTTGTTTCTCCTCAAGTGGTTTTCCAGGTTGTCGAGATGATCTTGGAGTAGTTCATGACTCTTTTCCAGTTTTTCAATACGAGTCATTCGATCTATATTGTCCTACATGTATTCTGCAATGGTAGTTTCCACTGTAGTCAGGTGGGAATCTGTTTGACGCAGTGTCTGGTCCAGATTATTGATGGCCCTGGTGAAGTCTTGGTGAAGTGATGAGATATCTTTGCGGTACTCGACTAGTAACAATTGAATGTCTTCTTTAGTTGCAGGGGCCAGAGCATCGGAGCCCTCCGCTAGTTTGAGATGGTGCCGATTTTGGCCTCACTTTACTTCAATCTACCCCCACTCCAATCTATCTCACCCTACCCCACTTCAGTCTACCCTACTCCATTCTTCCCCAGTCTACCTCACTCAAATCCACCATAGTCTACTCCACTCCAGTCTACCCCCCTCTACCCCCACTCCAGTCTGCCCTGTTCCATTGTACCCCAATTTAGCCCACTACAATCTACCCCACTCCAATTTACCTCAAACTACCCCACTCCAGTCTACCTCAGTTCGCCCCAGTCTACTCCATCCCCCTCCAGTCTACTTAAATCTACCACAGTCTGCCCCACTTCAATATATCCCACTGCAACCTACTCCTCTAATGCTACCCAGAACAATATACCTCAGTTTGCCCAATTTACCCCACTCCAATCTACCCCAATCTGCCCAGATCTACCTCACTCCAATGTACCCCACTCCATTTGAACCCAGTCTACCCCAATTCAGTCTTCCCCACCCAACCTACCCCATTCTACCCCACTTCAATTTTCCCCAACCTACCCCTCTTCAATCCACCACAGTTGTCTACTCCAATCTACCACACTCTACCCCACTCCATTCTACACCACGACAATCTACCCCACTCAAAAGTACTCGTCTACTTCATTCTGCCCCACTTCAATCTCTGCCTGTCTACCCCAATCTACTCCACTCCAACAGTTCCATTCTACCAAATCTACCCCACTCCAATCTTCCTCATCCTACCCCACTCCAGTCTACCCCACTGCATTCTACCCCATGCCAGTGTACTCCACCCGATTTACCACACCCCAATCTACCTCACCCCAATGTGCTTCGCCCCAGTCTACTCCATCCTGCCCCAACGTACCCTATCCCAATTTCTCAGTCAGCCCCAGATGACCTACCCCAATCTGCCCATTCCAATCTCCCCTTCTCTAACACACCCCTGTCTACTCCCCACTAACCTACCCCACCCCAGTCTACCCCACCCCAATCTACCACACTCCAATCTACTTTATCCTAATCTGCTGCACCACAATCACTTTCAACCATGCTGAGCAACATGTTGGTGTACAACATGGCTAAATCGCATTGCACAAGCTAAAAGCTCTCGCATAGACGAGACCTATTGGCTTTGCCCATGCTTGTTCCATGATTTTTGAACGGTGGAAATGGCTGTTGTTACAATATGAAATGAGAAAAGGCAAATAAAATGTATTTAAACCTAAACGGGTTGTATGAGAAAATATAAATTAGTGAAGGGGATTGTGAAATGCTCACGAGTTGAAAAGTTAATAACCAGTGGTTTGAGAAAGGCAGCTTTTGACATTTCATTATGTTTCCACTTCACCGTGAGAATGCTGTTTTATTTAAAAGGATATTTTATGAGGTGGATAGGTGAGTATTTTTTTTACTCTGTTGATGTGACTGTCTTAATTTCTGATGCATGTCGGGACAAGAATCTGAAATTTGTATTTAGCCCGAGGCTTTAGAGCTCCCTTTTCCCAAGAGTCACCAGCCCACCCCAGTGCTTCCTTGCAATCCAACTACTCTATTTATGCACTCCGCAGGGCTAAGAAACGCAGCTACATCGCAGACTGACTATTAAACTCTCAGTTTCAGTTGCTGTGGAAACTAAATATTTTGATGTTCAGGCTCATGAGAAGACTGCCCACTTTTATTTTCTCTGTTAAGCTAGAAGTACTAAATAACAGCTTCATCTTCCTTTTACTGAATCCTACCTTAAAGCTGTTCACAACAAGTATTTACAATGCAGTGGGTCTCGCGTTTGCTCGACTTAGAGCTAATAGCGTTGTAAATTTCTAACTGGACTTTTCTTGCCACTTAAATTGAAAATGAAAAGTAAAACAGTTGACATAAGCAAGTCAAGTCAAAGTGCCACGGCCGCCACGAGCGTGAGCGCAAGAGTTATTGGCTTCCTTTGTGAATGTCTAGAAAGTATCGCGGCTGGGATGAAAGGTAAACCGAAACCGGAGGAACGGCCATCAGACGCTGTAACAGAGCGTTTGTGTGCTCGACCCTAAAAAGCGCTGGAAATTACTTGATAGAACTGTTATTTCAAAATGCCACCAAGAGCACTTTAATTCTCTAGTACTTTGAACATTGTGTAACCAAATCCATATATAAACTTTAAAATTTGTGTCTCTTAAAATATTATTTAGCTCTTTGTTGTGAAGTGTGATCTACTAATTGTGCATTATGTCACTTACTTTAGTACGTTTTAACGAGAAAAGAAAACAAGCGTATCAAACTTAACGTGATAGCTTTTGGTGCACGTAATACATAACTACGTATCATTGTACTAAGGAGACATTCATGAACCGAATAATGAACATTTTGGATCTTAGTGGTACATAATGCCTTTGTATGAGCACAGACCCTATTCAACTGGAAAGCTCAGTTTCCGAGCCTTCTGATTTTGATAGATATGTACTCTGCATCCTGTGATCTTGTTTCATGTTTGGCAGTTCCCGTTGGTGGATTTGGCGGCCAATATGTTTTTAGAGGTTTTTGCCTTCCTCTTTGGTGATAGGTGATTCTTGGATATTTCGCTCAACTTTTCATTTATTTTACGTTTGCTACAATGGCTACCAGAAACAGCTGGTAGAGCACGATGTGGAAGGTATCCCCTTCTACCAAAACAGACCAAAAATATTGTTCATTACATTTCACTACGTCACATCACAACTTTGTGAAAGCGTGACAGTAAATATCTTTTTTGAAAAAGAATAAATCTGAATGGTAGAACAAGAGTCATAACCTCACCTTCCTTGGCGAGTGACATAACACATCTGTATTTTAGATGGATGTGTTTTTTATGGAAAGCACTTCACTGATACTTTACTGGATGGCAGCCTGCGTACATACATAGTCTTGGTTCTTACCGACTCACAAGTATATTTGAAGGAACAGAGTACCATCAGTTCATCCTTATGTGCCCCTAAGACTGAGCCTAAATGTCATACCCTTGTAGTCACTCTCATTCTCTCTAAAGCCACACCTAATGAGTGTGATTTTCCCCTAGGGAACACTAGTCCAGGTAAACCCGCTGTGTGTAATGAGCCATCTAATCACCCCTTCTTGCCGCTTGTATTAATAAAACCGCATTGTTCTTTATTGAGAACGCTAATCTCTCGAAAGGGGGATTAAGATCTTGTCCATAATGATGCCAGGACCACAAGTCTGTTCTTAATGTCAATGGAATAATAATGATTTTGGATTTTACTGAAACTAAGCAGTGGTACCTGGAGAAGCACCACTGGTACCCATCCATATTAAGCCAAACATTTGTAGCTCAATTCATATAACTTTTAGAGTCAAATGTGAGAGCTAACGAAAAGAAAATACACAGGGATTTTATACTCAGTATTCCAAGGCAGAATATCCATCACGTGCTACACACATCAAAAAACAGCAACGGTGCTTGAGTGGCGACAAGTATTAACACGCATCAACTTGCCGCAAGCTGTAGTAAACACCAGTGAACCTAAACAGTGGTAACAACAATCAATGGACGTAAGCAGCTACACCAAGCATCAGTGAGCCTCAAGCATTAATACGCGTCAGTGGCCATCAGAAGCTATAGCTTGCATTAACGGACCCAAGTTGTAATATGTATCAGTAGCCTGAGAAGCTACATCGAACAAGAATGACTTTAGCAGCTGCAACATGCATCAGTAGGCACCAACCAGTAGTAAGCATGAGTGGGTGTATGCACCTCTAGCAAACAAAATAGCAGGCCCTCCTGATTGTATTTGTTTAAATATGAAGGTATGGAATTGAAGCCCAGCTTAGCCGCCTTCTGGAGGAACGGCCAAACAGTCAATCACTCTTTCTGACTTGTTAGGAGGTGCAGAACAGCATATGCAGGCCTGATGGGCAGCCTGAAAGCCTGTCCAACTCGACCTTGCTGACTTACCAGTTGCTGAGCCTCAGACTGTTCCTGGCTGAAGTAGGTATTGTAGTGGTAACACTGTATTGGGCTTTCCAGGTTAGATGAGTCACAGGGTCTTGAAATGGCCTGAATACGACAAGCCGCTAACTGTTTGGATTCAGCTCTTCACTCACTTAGTTTACTCTTATAAGCAATTAAATACATAGTCCTAGTCCAGGACAAAGCCACTCAAATTTGCTGCTCCACACTATCTGCATAGCAAGTGTGTAAGGGAGCAGAAGTATTTGTTATCCTGAATGTAGATGTGATTGCATAAATTAGTCCTTTGCATCCATGCTTGTATGACAGTCATCTAGAGTGTTCCCTTGCCATGCTGTGATTGGTCAGGACTGCTAGCAGAGCTGGTGAAAATTTGAGCAGAGCTGGGTGTGTCCCTTTTCCTTGCGGGGTTTTATATTACCTTTTTTTCTTATCCATCTACCAGAAGTGTTACCACTGTATCTAATAGAGAGTCTACAGAGAACTTTCAATCTCCAACGTATTTATAGAATGTGCAGTTTCTAATTTAGATTACAACAGAATCCCCTTCTCTTTCTCTCTGGCTGCACTGCCCCTAAGACACCTAATGAGCCATTGTGCTTAAGTCCTGGTTCAAACAAAGTCCTGCCACTGAAATACTCTTAGCTTTAGTATTGCACAACCCTTACATCCTCTTTGACCCGAGGCAGATGCTACAACAGGCCAGCTAAATACATTGACTGTTAAAATACCTCCTCCAGTCAGTGCTTGCAAATAGGATTACATGCCCTCCTTTTTTCTGTTATTGTTGGCAGGACACACATGGCAAGAGTCAATTTTGAAAATGTAGCACGAGTTCTTCCATTGTAAATAGAGGTATACAAAACGTAGTGTTGGTCTCAAAATTCCATGTTGTGGTTGGAAAGGCATGCTTTATGACACAGAGAACCAAATAAATGATTGCAACCTAGAAATACTCCTCTGAGCTTATTACAATGTGAGTAACATTTTCATTCCATCAAAATAACCCACTGATTGAATGGAACAGTCACAATCCCACCCACACACCTCTATTCATACTCAGTGATAAATGTTCTGGCTGTGCCAGACTGAAAGAAAAGTTGCATACTTTTTTCAGTTATGCCTGGCATGTGACAATACCCCATTAATTTGAGCAAGCTAGGTTTTAAACTATCATAAATGGTGAAACTGCTTGTGTGCTGGTATATCTGAACATGTAGGAGTTTCCTCTTGAAGATATAATTTCTGAGCATCTTATGTACCCACATAGATTTGCTGTTCAGTAGCTTTAAAGTCAATTGTTGTATCAGGTTGATGCCTGCACTGTGTGGCTGCACAGCCAGTTAATGTGTGAATTCACAGGAGAGGTCAGTGCATACATTTATTTTTCTAAGGTCCTCATCTTGTGTATCCCCACAGTTTGGGGATAAGTCTCAAAACTAGTCCCAAACATGAAGGCATCCATCGTGATAACCCACAACCAGACCTTAAAGGTCCCGAAACAGGGAACAAACAGAAAATGTGAGTGGCAATATATATGACCACCAATGAAGGTACAAACTGTGGAACACAGAAATTACACTCTGTACTAACATTGATAAATACTCTCTGAATTCAGATTGCAGAATAAAATAAGTCTAACATACACCATGAGAAAGACACACACTGGCGTTCTCTTTCTTTGTTAAGAGTATCCTGAAACTGGGATGTAGCATCTGGAACTAATGGATAGCTTGAAGATAAGTGAACATTTGCAGGACCTTTACTAAATCTCTACCAAGGCCTTCACAGATGTGGTGAACAGACTAATGGGCAACTTGCTTCGCCATACTAGAGGCTGTGCCAGGTATGAGTGCCCAGTTCAGGCTTTGTTTAACATTCCTTTACCTGCTCCCTGTCAGGACATAACTCTGACAAAGGATCTACTGATTTCTGAGGCATTTGGAGCTGGCAATGAAAAAAGACGTTAAATCCCTTCTTTCCAGAAGGCTGTTGCTTGCTTGTCACACTCACTAAATGTGTGCAGTTTCTATTTCTGATATCATGGCACACAGTCTAGATAATTTGCCGGAGCTCACTTGTGTCCTGATGCAGCATAACAAATCTGGCCAGACCAGATTCCCATTGGTTCC
The DNA here is from genome assembly GCF_031143425.1 of Pleurodeles waltl. Lineage (NCBI taxonomy): Eukaryota > Metazoa > Chordata > Amphibia > Caudata > Salamandridae > Pleurodeles > Pleurodeles waltl. Next base: position 763,020,551 of record NC_090448.1, on the reverse strand, counting down.
CCTTTTATAAAGACAAAAAAATGCATTTTTAGGATGTTATGGCAATGGTTATAAATGTGCACATCACGGTGAGTACATTTATGAGAAGTAATTTTGAAGGATTTGTGTAAGTTTATCCACCACAATAACATTTTAGGATAGCTCCGACAACCATGTTCACCCTGCCATCCTAGGTAAAAACAAGATTTCAACTGCAGTCTGATACGTCAGAAGTAGAAATCCTAAATCTCGACATGGGTTGCACGTCCAAAACACACTAGTAATCTGTGATTTTAAATAAAAAAAAAACAAAAAAACCCATAACATTCCAAATTGATCTTGCCGTTTTATTTTTATGAATGTCAGGCCTCAATGAAAAAACAGTGCAGTGCTCCCTGGCATGCTTCATCACACAGACGAGATGTTTAAGAAGCTGATTCACTCTAGGATTACTACTCAGAGTTGACAAAAAATATAAATCTGCTCTTTCTGACCCTATACACATTAAGTTTCAGGTCCCGTCTGTCTCAATTGTAGCCACCACAGCTCGAAAATGAGCCAATAGATAGGCAACTGGAGACTCTTCTCCCACTGAGAATGAGAGTAAGAAAATCGATTTGGCTGGCAAACGGGTTGCCGCACAGGCCACAAATCATTGATATTTTGCCAATTCACAGGCATTGATAGCCTGATTTGACCAGACTCACTGTGACGAAATGGAGGAACTCCTCCTTTTCTTACCAGATGAGTACCATAAAAGAGGACACCAAAAGGGTGCTGAGGAGCAGGTAATCTCCAATAATTCTATTTGCTGTGCTTTGGATGCTGCTGACACAGCTGCGCACGGCATCAGCATTGTTCTCAGAGGCACGCTTGGCTGCACTGCTCTGGATTTATACCAGAGGTCCAGCAAACTGTCCTTAATATGCCCTTCAACAAGGAGCATTTTTTTGTGCTCCAAGTGAGCACCGCCCTTGAGAAGCTCAGAAAGGACACAGACACAGCAAAAGCTATGTGCGCCCTTCAGCCCCCACACAGAGGCACTTTTTGTCTCCTCAGGTTTAGAGGCTGTTGCAAACCCTCTATATCCAAGGCATCCACCTCCCACCCTAGGCAGCCTCAATCTGCCTATTCTAGGGGCTTCTACAGAGGCTTCTATAGAGCTACCACTAACAAAAGATGAGGAAAGAGCTCCACCTCATGCAGCTCCTGCTCTACTGCCAAGCAGTGACTATCTCCAGCTTCCCCCCGACCATCCAACACCTGTAGAGGGAAGACTACAACTCTTTTATCCACACTAGACAACATTACCACGGACCAATGGGTCCTCTCCATTATCCAACATGGTTATTTTCCAGAACTTATCACCAATCCTCCCAGTATTCCCCCCTTGCAATCACAGGCTAACTGAGAAACATCTAATCCTCCTGAAACAAGAGGTTGAATCCCTTCTTCTCAAAGGGGCCATAGTGCCAGCACAAAGGGACAGGAGGATACTCTGTATACCTCCTCCTTCCCAAAAAGGACTGTTCTCTCGGTCTTATTCTCGACCTCAGACCATGAAACAAATACACCCTATCTGGACATTGTTTCATGGTTATTCTTAAGGATGTTATTCCACTTCTACAGCAAGGTGATTTTATGATAGCCCTTGATCTAAAGGATGCCTACTTACATATTCCCATTCACGGCAAAAATACGTAAGGTTCGTTATTGCAGGCGAACATTACCAGTTCAAAGTACTTTCTTTTGGGGCCACTGCAGCTCCCAGAGTCTTCACAAAGTGTTTAGCAGTAGTTGCTGCACACCTCAGAAGGCAAAACATTCACGTGTTTCCCTGGCTTGATGACTGGCTAATCAAAGCTAACACCTTACAACAGTGCCAACAACGCACTCAGTTGACAGTGGACCTCCTTTACACACTGGGTTTTACTCTGAACTTCTCCAAGTCCAATCCTCAACCTCTTCAGGTACAGCCCCATCTAGGGGCCATCCTGAATGCAGAACTAAGGTTAGCATATCCCAACCCGTCTTGTGTCCAGAGTTTGCAGACTTTACTCCCTCAATTTCAAGAGAATCATACTTAAACATTCTGGACCATTATGCAACTGTTGGAAAGTATAATGTCTGGCATCACCATTGTTGCCCATGCCAGGTTTCACATGCATCCCCTACAGCAGTGTCTGCCTGGTCAGTGGTCTCAGTCACAGAGTCACCTGGAAGATCTACTGATGTTAGACTGCCACACTCACTGTTCTCTGCAATGGTGGAACATCACCAAACTGTTGAAGGGGTGGCCTTTTCTAGACCCTGTGCCTCAGGTCATACTGACCACAGACTCATCACTGACAGGCCGGGGCACTTGTCTTCAAGACCTCACAGTCAAGGGCCTCTGGGATCACAGTCTCCAGTCCCTGCATATCAGTTTCCTCGCGCTTCAAGCAGTGTTTTTAGCCCTCAAAGCATTTCTTCATCACCTGTCTCACAAGGTTGTCTTAGTCTGCACAGACAACATGACAGCCATGTACTCTTTGCAGAAACTGGGGGGACAAGGTTGTCCCAATTGTCACAACTCTTCCAAACAATATGGAAGTGGGTACTCCACCACCACATTCACCTGGTTGCAGAGTATCTCCCAGGGACGGACAACGACTTTGCAGACCTGCTAAGCATGATGCAGCAACGAGTCCATGAGTGGAAACTCCACCCAAAAGTCCTTCAACCAAACTTTGCCAGGTGGGGAACTCCTCAGGTAGATCTTTTTGCCACAGCAGAAAACGCAAAATGCCCAAGCTTCGCCTCCAGGTACCTATACCCTCTATCCAAGGCTCTGTGGATGAAGTGGTCAGGGATATTTGCTTATGCTTTTCCCCATTTCCATCTCATTCGATTTCTGGTTTGGTGGATCAGGCATATGTCTTTCACCATGATCCTTGCAGCTCCCACTTGAACGTGCCAACCATGATTCACTACACTTCTGGACCTCTCAGTAGCCCCACACGAGAAGCCCCCCACACAGGCTGGACCTTCTCACTCAAAATCGAGGACAAATCCGACATCCAGACCTAAAGTCACTCAACTTGTGAAATGGCTCCTGAGGTCATAGAGCCTGCTTACTTAGGCTTGCCTGCGGAATATATGGACATTCTCAGAGAAGCATGTGGATCCACAACTAGAGCCTGTTATGCTGTAAAATGGAAACATTTTGTTTGCTACTGTCAACCCAACAGTATTGACCCCATGAAAGCTACTGTGCAAGAGATTGTTTATTTGCTCCATTTACAAAAAGCAAATAGTCTACACTTCCATTCACCTACATCTTACAGCTATAGCTGCATAGCTACAGAACAGACAACATATTTCTTTATTCAAAATCCCAGTCATTAAGGCTTTCATGGAAGGCCTTAAACGGGCCAATCCACCTCGGGTTCTCACTGCACCATCGTGGAACCTGCACATTGTGCTCACCTGGCTCAAGGGTGCTCCTTTTGTGCCAGTTCATCAATGTCCTCCTCAATACCTTTCTTGGAAAGTAGCTTTTTTAATTGCTACACCACTTAGGCGTGTCAATGCGCTCCAGGCACTTACCATGAAAAAACCTTTTACGCATTCATAGGCATAAGGTTGTCATTCGCACTAACCCTAAGTTCCTTCCTAAAGTGGTTTCACAGTTTCATATAAATCAGTCCATTGAACTGCCCTTCTTCGTTTTGCAACCTGACTCTGTTGCAGAAAGAGCTCTCCACACTCTAGATGTTAAAAGAGCACTCATATTTTACATTGATAGAACAAAAGACTTTAGGAAAACTAAGCAGCTCTCTGTAGCTTTTTCAAATACTCTCAAAGGCAGTACAGTATCCAAATTTGGCATAGCTAGATGAATAGTTAAATGCATTCAAACTTGTTATGCTAAAGATAAGAGCATTACCTGTTAACCCTAAGGCACGTTCCCCTAGGAAAAAAGGTGCTACTATGTTTGTTTCAGAAATATCCCTATAGCTGACATCTGTAAGGTAACTACATGGTCAACACCATGTACATTCACAAAATACTACTATGTGGATGTGCTAGTATGTCAACAAGCCAATGTAGGTCAGGTTGTGCTATGAACACTTTTTCACTCACCTGCAACTCCTACAGCCTAGCCACCAAATTTGCAGATAGACTTCTTTACAGTCTATTCAGAGCATTTGCAAATACAGCCATCTTACTTACCCTGTATGCATCTGTTCGTGGCTTGTGGTGCTCTAGATTCATGTGCGCCCTCCCTCCCCCTGGGTCGCCTGTGGCCATTGCAGTTACTATACACTTGAATATATATTTGTACATATGTATTTATGCATTGCATGGCCATCTTTTCCCTATACTTCCCTTCCACTCCTTTCTCACCCGCCTGCCGGAAAACAATTCAACAAAGGAGTTGATGCCAATGAGCAATATCACCAAGAGGAGTTACTCGATCCTATGAGTGTACCCTGATTCAAGGCTTACGATGCTACATCTGCAGATTGTATAGAATTAATATCTGACCTTTTAATGTCAGTAGTCGTAGGGTAGGCAGTGTCCATCCATTAATTCAAGAAAAGATGCAGTTTTGTGCAGGATGGGGATAATAATGGTGCTGTGGTGCACACCAGGAGCAACCCTGTGCATTACTTTCCTGATAAAAGGCTGTACCTAACATACATTGGCAAAGCCAATAGGTCCCGCCTGTGCAAGAGCTATTGGCTTTTCCAATGTGTTTTAGACAGGGCTGCTGTACACCATGGCTAATAGTTTATGGTGTAGAGGAGGGTGGCATAGAGTGGAGTGGCGTGGAGTGGTGTGGAGTGTCGTAGAGTGAAGTGGCATAGCATGGAGTGGAGTAAAGTGTTGTAGAATGTCATAGTGGAATGGCATAGAGTGGAATAGAGTGAAGTGTCGTAGAATGGCGTAGAGTGGCATAGAGTGAAGTGTTGAGTAGTGTTGTACAGTGGAGTAGAGTGACGTAGAATGGAGTGGAGATGAGTGTTGTGGATTACAATGTTGTAGAATGGCATAGAATGGAGCAGTATAGAGTGAATTGGCCCAGAATGGAGCGAGTAGTGTCTTAGAGTGGCATAGCATAGAGTGATGTAATGTCATATAATAGAGTACAGTGGACTGCCACAGAGTGGCATAGAATAGTGTGGCATACCGTGGTGGAGGGTAGAATGGAGTAAAGTGGCATTAAGTGCTGTAGAGTGGAGTTTTGTAGAGAGGAGGGCCTTGGAGAGTAGTAGCGTGGAGTAGAGTGGAATGGCATAGTGTCATAGAGGGGAGTATCGTGGAGTGTCTTAGAGTGGCCTAAAGTGAAGTGGCGTAGAGTAGAGGGGCTTAGAGTGGCATGGAGTATAGTGTCATTGAGTGTTGCATCATAGAGTAGAGGGGCATAGTGTCAGAGTGGGGTGGGGTGAAGAGTTGTAGAGTGGCATTGTATAGCGCGGAGTCAAGTGCCGTAGAGTGGAGTGCCTTAAAGTGGAGTTGTGTTGTGTAGAATAGATTAAAATGGCATTGATTTTTGTGGAGTGTCATGCAGTGTTGTGTTGTGTTGTAGAGTGGAGTGTCTTAGCATAGAGGGGAGTCGTGGGTCATGGAGTGTACTGGCATAGAGTGTCTTAAGGTGGAGTGCGTAGAATGGAGTTTGCAAGGTGTTGTAGTGCACTGCAATTACAGACATCTTTTCAGTTGAAATGACCATTACATTTGCTCACACAGTTTTTCTGATTAAACTATACAGCACACAAATGATAATGTGTGGAAATGGCATCATCAAGTTTATTGATTTGTTCTGAAATAGTTGCTTCCTCCATACTATAGAATTGCAAAAAATGTGTTTCGTTTGGCTTTTCTAATCCTGATATATTTTGAAATATTTGCACCAGTAATTTACAGATATTTAAGTTTTGTTCTGTGCTACTACAAAGAAGGATTTTCACATAAATCATCTTAGTCTGAAGTGAGAGTAAGAAAATTAAACACCAAGCTCCGGGAAAGGCAGAGCCTGACATTTGACCTCTATTTGAATGCACTGCAAATATGACAAGCTAAGAACATAATTGAAATACTTTTTTTTTATAGAAAGCAAGCACTTGTAGAAGAATAAAAAGAGCGATGGTGAACAGGCGGTGCTCCATGGGAGGGACTACCTCAAGCTAGACAGCCTAAAACAAATAAACCCAGCAAAGCGAAAGCAAGCAAATGTGATGTACAAAACCAATGGTAATCAATGGGCAGAATACATTCCAAGGAAAGCTTTCAACTTTAAGAATGTCTACAAGATGTCTTTGCAAACCAGACAGCTGGACTATCTAGTATACTTCGACGTAAAAGTGACATCCTCTTCTAGGTCACCCCTGGCAAGAAACACCCAGTGACTGAAAAACATTAAGTTTTAGCATATCCACAGTGAATGGTGTGAGGAGCGGATCTGCATCAACACTGAAATGTCAGTATTTGGCCTCAAAACGTATATGCTATAACAGCAAAATCGGAAATTGGAGAAATTGAACCGTTTAAGAAATGTCATTTTTATTGTGAGGATTTCTAGATGATAAAGCTGCTTCACTGAACACTTTTGTGCGAGTGTTTGTGTGTATTTTGAGCCTAGCAGCACGCAAGCGCTGCTCTTCTCAACATGTAATCTATTCTTTGGGCTTTAACCATGCCCATCACTTTCATTCGTTCCTGGGCCTGTCTTTCAAAATTCCCTTGATTTCCTACATACATGCTTTGTTTGTCCCGCATTGACGCTGCTTTGTTTCACCTTGCAGACTGACCCTGTTACATGGATTATTGCAAGATCGGCCATATACTTTAGTGTGTGTACTACTGTTTTCTTTTGTCTCTCCCCTTCGCGCTTCATGGTGGCTATGGCGCTTTGAAGTTTCATATACCAGGGACTAGATCAGACGTATTGCAGCTCTTTGAATGAGTACCATTTGCGTCACACTGTTACTCAGTTGGAGTCATTCAAATTTTCTTGACTCTCTCCTTCACGCCCCATGGTAGTGATAGCAGTTTGAAGCACAAACTCGATCGTAGGTCTTGGAACGCTTTGCCTAATTCCCAGTTACGTCACAGTGTACCAAATCGGAGTCATTTAAATTTGCAACCCCATTCCTGAATTCGTCCCAGGTTTAGCAGTTGAAAAATATGCAAACAGCAGCCGTTTCAAGAGGAAAAAAACAGAGAAATCCTCAAAACAGCTCTCCCGGCACAGCGGGAGAGCCAGTACTACAATATTCACTGCACTCATGCAATTCATCCCATAATGCTTTGTGGGGAATTCCTTTAATAAAATATTTTGCTCATAACTCAGCCTGTGGTGGTCATAGGGCAATGAGACCACCCCGAATGGTTCAGCACGACATGCTCCTGTGTACGTAATCTCTGGGTCCCCAGTCTGATAGTGGGGGACCCCAAACAAATAACCCCTGCCACCTAGCAGTGTCTTTTTAAGCTCTCTTATGGCTGGAGCTTTTGTTTTACAGCTGGAAGTAGTTTGTGTGTTTTTAGGGCTTTGTTTATAATTTTATTCTAGTAGGCTTAACAATGTGTAATGCCCTATGCCCTGTAGGTGCTGTTCTGAGCATTATAGTCAAGGTACTACAATATTCACTGCACTCGGAAACTCGCCCCTTAATACTTTGCGTGACATTGCTTTAGCAAAACATTTGTGCCCATGACTCACCATGTGGTGGTCCTAGGACAATGGGACTTCCATCAAAATGTTCAGCTCGACACACTGTTTTTGTCTAGGTCATTTCTGCGACCCTACACTAGGTTGGGAGGGACCCCAAAATAGTAACCTCTCCCACCATTTAGTGTCTTTTTAAGTTCTGTCATGGCTGTAGCTTTTGTTTTACACTTGGGAGTTTGTGATTTAAGGGTCTTGTTTGTAATAATATTCTAGTAGGCTTGCTATTAGGCCTAAAAATGTTCAAGGCTCTACAGCCTCTAGGGGCTAAATATATAGTTACAGTTCATTACTTTCTGCCATTCGGTTTTCATATGGTTATGCCCTCTAGCGGCTGATTGTATGGTTACATTACCATGTTTCTTCTAAATACTATTTTTGTTGTGGTGCCCTCTAGGGGCAGTTTTGAGCATTGCAGTCTGATACCAAAAGTTCATTTCTGATAAAGGTTTTTATTGGATTTACATGGTAATTGTATATGTTTTAATAATCTCTCCTTATTGCAGTTGTGACCACCATTCAGGCCAACATTACATCCTTATTACACAATAACTGTTTGAACACTCTTGATATGTCTGAGTGACCCTTCCAATTTATGTCTCTTATTTCGCTTGTTAATCCTTCGTGGCTGTCTTGTGTCTTTTTTGGGGGAGTTGTCTTAGCCAGCCAGCAACTCTGATGGTGGGGTGGTGAAAATGTTATTCTATTGGAATTAGTGTGGCAGATTTAAATTAGGATGCTAAATGTCAACATTTTCATTTTTTGCTGTAGATGGAGAAAGAAGGTAAATGGAACTGTTTTGGTTAGATGCAGGGATAGCAGAATTGTGTGCCAGGAAAACACCAAATTATGAGGCAGGGGTGACCAATTAATGTGGTAAGAAAAGTCCACTCATGCATTTACAACGCCAATAGTTCAAATTCTCACAAATACGAGACCTATTGCAGTACAAATGCTTGTGTTTTAGATGCAATCAATGAGTTATGTTTCTGTATTTCTTTCCTGCATCTTTTTATGATAGACAAATAACAATTTAGCACATTCTAAATAACTACTACATAATTTGTAACAGTTTCAGCTGTCTTTTCCGTAGAATTTGATGTTCTTACTTTCTCAACAGTACCCCCACTTTCTGAAGAGGGATGCCAATAAACTGCAGATAATGCTGCAGAGAAGAAAAAGGTACAAAAACCGGACGATTCTTGGATACAAAACCCTGGCTGTGGGGCTCATTAACATGGCGGAGGTGAGGCGGCTTTGGCCTTTATTCTTCTTGATACAATTTTTGGAGGCTTGATTTTAGTTTAACTGTGTATTCTTTCAGCTGAGTATGTTATAGTCCTAGTCCGAATGCCTGTAGCCCTAAACTTTAAGATTCTTAAGATAAGATCTTAATGTCACGTATACCGAGAGCATTTCAAAATTATTTTTTATTGTCTTTTATAGTGCATCCTCACCCAACCGTGCTTCGGAGAGCTGCACAATACATATTTAACGATAGAAAGTCAACCACATATTGACTGTATTATTAGCACATATACAAAAATGTGTTGTATGCAGATATTTGCCTTTTTTTTTTTTAGGCTGTGTTTTACAGTACAACTGGGACATGCATTTGATACAGATCAGTGATGCTTGTTTGATCATAGATACACAGTGGTTCAGTTACTCCATTGGACACCAGCACATTTGTCTAAATACTCCACAGCGACGAAGAGTGCATCATAACGTATATAAGAGAGGAAGACAATAGAAAAAGGGGTGATAGACCATAAAGTTCTTAAGGAATCAAGGAATTGTGCTGTACGAGGTGAGAACAATATGTAGAGGTTGTTGGAAAACAGAAACAAAATCACGTTTAATAGCAAAATGTAAGGTTAAAGGAAATGTTACAGGTACGGTGAACAGAGGACTAAAGTGACCCATTATCCATGCAGGGGCAGACAAACAGAATACATGTTAGCAATTGTATTATACAGGCACATTGTCGAGCTGACAAGAAGTAGGGAGAGTTTTTTACAGGGATTAAAATATAGGGTAATAACAAAAGAGCATCTATTTGTCTGCATCACATGGAAAGTGATGACAACATTAGCATTTGAAAATGGGGAGACGCATGGTTTCAAATAATTACACAGTTCAAGGGTGTGAGAGAGGGTTTGGAGAGCAGCACGGAAGATCACATAATCAAATATAACAATGCCCACAACACAGTTCAAAGCAACATGCTCTATTGTCACACCTAAACATACAATAATTGCCACAGCTTTGCAGTTTACTATATTTCCTTAGTGCATTCGATTTGTATTAGTGCATTCTGCTGAGCAGAATAAATGGTACTGCTTCCTTTATTATACAAGGTAGGTAATGTGCAAGTGTATTTTTTTGTTCTTTTTCTGATCTCAGTTGTAAGTCTCCGAGTTTTGGGTGATGTATTTGTCACACTCTGGGGGTTACCAGATAACTGTTTTGACAGCATCGCAGTAAATTTTTTAACTCGTGGTAGTGCTTCAATGTAATTTGGGCAATAGGATCAACACACTTAAAACAATGATGTTTATAGTAAAATATTTGTGTCCTGGTGACATGATATCATATGAGGGCAAGCTTTAGCGCAGGTGGCGTCTGCTGCGACAATCGTTTTCTGCCCTGCCTTATGACCGCCTCCTCGGATTCCCTCACTACATCCCTCTCACATGAATTTAATTATTTTTAAAACGCTAGTAAAAGCAGGCTTTACTAACCCACTCAGCTATCCACATAAAAGGTATGTCCTTTGCAGCAGGCATATGAACAGACTGCAATACTACACAGCCAGTCGAGACTGCCGCTAGACAAACCTTCGATCTCTCTTGCTTTGTCTCTAGCAGGAACATTAATCACAATAGTTATCTTGACAGTTTTATTGCTACCTAAAATCTGGACGCACAAGGGACTCTGCAGTAGGTGCTTTCAAATGCTGTGTTATTGCTCAACACAGTGCCCTCCTGAGATTAGTGGCCCCCTTCAGGTCAGCGCGCAGTGCGGCCGCACCGGTCCACTGCTCTAAAGCCGGTGCCGTATCATCTTGTAAGTATTTTGCTTCTTTTTCTGTCATCAAGGCAGTCCACGGTCACCTACAATGCGTGGTTATTATTTGTGTATGGTTGCTTTTTCTTTTCTTTATTTATAAACGTGTTTGCCCAGTGGTTACGTCCCATTTAACATAATCTCGGTTACCGAGTAGTTTCTCAGACTAGATAAATCAAACAAAGAGTTTGGTTTAATGATGCAGGCAAATAGTGTCACCCATACGTTTACAAATTAATTCCGAGTGCAGCTATTCCACTTTACAGCAGTGAACTTAGAATAGCAGCTTGCAAAAACGATGTTTAAACCGCATATGTTGGCGATTAGAAAAGAGAGGGGCTTAAACTTTACACTAGCTGTCACAAGTGCGTGGACTGCCTAGGAAATCTATTTTTTAAATGCACCTGAGTGACAAGGGGTTCACCTAGTGGGCCACCATAAATACTTGTGTTTTCCAGGTTCCTCTAAGTAGAGTTTCCACCTTTCACACTGAAAAACACCCCCCGTTTGCACGTGTATTCAGTTTCTGCCATGACTAGCAGATGGTCGAGCTTCAGTTTGTATATAATCATTTGTATTCTTTTTAAGATTGATCCATGCTCTGCTTTAAAATTCATCTAGGAATATTCCAAAATGCATTAATATTATTTTTCGTCAATTATTTTTTGATAGTGTACTTTTCATTCGTAATGTAAATGATTTTCTGGAGTTTGTTTTTTACTTGTCATAGCTGAAAATATGGGGAAGGCCATTAAAATACTGGAGGTGGCTTACTAACTCTTGTGCTCTTAATTATATACTGCTCATCTTTTGTGGCACATTTGTTTTCGGCACAACGTACCCTCGAGTTAACCATCTTGAAGCATTTTTGATTGTTTCGAACTACAAAGAAAGAAGTGTATGTCGAAATAATTTATCGTTGTAGCTTGCAGTAGATCTCTTTATTTTTTCGTGGTGAAAATGTGGAACTGTCTCCAAGGGAAGGATTACTAAGTGCATCTTAAATGATTTACACGTAGCTTATGTTCCAGGGATGTTCCATTACAAAAAATAAATAAAAACATTGACTTAATTATATCCTCTGGTGCATGTTCTGTTATATCCTGTGAGTTAATAAAGTCCTTTGTAACTTACCAGCAGTGCCCTTCATTTTCAAAGATTCTGATGGATCATTATCACTGCATGCAGGCAAAAGTGTTAACAGCTTCAACAGACGGACTACTGGAAATATCTGTTTAGTTTTCCTTTCTTAATTAGTATTCGTTTTGATTGAAAATATACAGACTGTCTTCGGACAACTACATATTTACCCCAGTTCCTGGTTAAATTACTCCTGATGAGGAACAATGTTTACTCCAGTATTGGACCTTTAATAGTTTCACATGCTTGAATCATTCACTATCGTTGAGATGGGAGTCCCCGGCACCTTAAAAAGCAATGCAGTGGGAGAAATAGACTCTAAAGTGCCTTGGCCTTTAAATGTTTTTTTTATTTTTTATATATCCAAATTGATTTCTTTTTTGAAGTAAAGAACAAAAGACAACAGCAACACAGTGAGTACGGTAGAGCACAGGTGCATTGGTGTGCAGCTGGGAGCCAAATACCCCCCACCCTGGCCCAGGGCAAAGACATGGTTCAGTAGTTCAGTTCACAGTGTGCCCGCCATTTCTCCCAGATTGCCTCATATTTCCGGGACAGCCACTCGCCTCATAGATCGTCTTTTCTACTTGAGAGCACCAGTCCATCCCCGCTCGCCACTTTGTGACGGGCGGCGTCTCTGGATTTTTCCATTGTTGCGCAATGTCCCATTTGTCCACTAGGCCGGCCATCCCAATAAAAGTTCTCTCCTCCGGACCCTGCCTAACTCCTCCAAGAGGCCCAGTATCGCCACCCTCACGCTCAAATTGATCGAGCGCCCCAGCACTGTAGAAACTTCCCTCCCCACCCCTCCCAGAAGGGGCGCACCATTGGGCATTCCTAAGCCACATGTAAGAGACGTGTCCCTACTTGGCCACATCTCGCGCACCCCGCAGAGGTCCGAGTACTCACGTGTTGCATGCGCCACGCAGTGAGGTACGTCATGTGAAAGTAATTAATCTGCACAATCCTCAATCTCAGCAATATGGCCAGCTCCCGGGGTGCAAGGTAGGCCTCCCTCCAGTCGTCCTCATCCAGTTCACCCACCCAGGTCGCCCACCTGTCGCACAGCCCTGCAAGTCCATCCGGCGTGTTGGTGAGTAGGGAACAGTAAGTCTGTGTTACAGCACCTCTTCCTAGTTTTCCCATCAGGAGTTTCGCCTCAAGCGGGCTGTGTTCGGGGAGGGACTTGGCCGGAGGCAGGAGAGCCCCCAGGGCATGGCGCAGTTGAAGGAAACGGAAGAACTGAGTGTTAGCTAGTGCGTATCAGTCTCCCAGCTGTTGGAATGACATAAGCCCCTCTGTGTTGCCACATCACTAGGCCTTTAAATTTAGTAACATGTCAGAGTCATTACTTAAAAAACGACTAAACACAAGGCTTAACCAATCAGGTTGCACCACCCTGTAGATTACTCCTGTGAGAAGCTCCAGCCCCTCAGATTTCTACTGCACTCCATGCAAGGGAGTCTCCACTGAGCTCTGCTCAACTCTCACCACACTTATTCTTCAGAGAAATAGGAAGCTATATTTCATAAAATATATACAGAGGTATTCCTTTTCCTCTGTATTTGTGTTTCTCCTGCTTTAAAATCTGACTCCATCATGTCAGAATACGCAAAAAAGACTCTATTCATAGACTGTGCTACCTGTGGAAATAAGAGGCTTTTCTCTGATGATACTCATCAGGAATGTATTTATTGCCTCCATCCTTCACATAAAGTTGAGGATTGTAATATTTGTAGGACCTTTTCTACTAAGACTTTAAAGGGCTGTGAGGGGAGGCTTCTGTTATGGCTCCAAAAGCGCAAGACTAGGAAGGCACCTATATCGGACAGGGACATTGAGTATTCATCCTCCTCCTCTAGAAGATCTCACAAGAGAGAGGTTCTGGTCAAGTCTATGGAGCTCCCTCAGAAGTCTTCACAAAAGTCCTCTAAAGAATCTTACAGAGGACAAAGCCCTCCCAGATCCCCAGGTAAAGGGGAGCCTTCTTCATAGCAAAGGAGAAAAAAACATCCACTTTGTCCTCAAAATAGATTTCAAAGTCAGTTTCTGAACTGCCTACACCGCCCACAAATGTCAGACACTTTTAAGAAATCTGCATCTGCACTGTCAACGAGCTGATCACCTCCAACGAGAAAAATGTCTTCACCACGGTTGACAAGAAAATTGTCATCTCCACCGTCGATGAGAAAATTGTCCTCTCCACCGCCGACAAAGATTTTCCCTGCTACGTCGATTACAACTGTGAGAAAGTAACCTCTTTTTAGCATGGTTAACCCCCATTCTTGGTCTACTAGTCAGTGTTTGTCAGTGTGTTTTTACTGTCTTACTGGGATCCTGCTAGCCAGGACCCCAGTGCTCATAGTTTGTGGCCTACATGTCAGTATGTTTTACTGTTTTGTCAATATGCTTGACTGTGTCACTGGAGTCCTGCTAACCAGAACTCCAGTGCTTATTCTCTCTCGGATTCCAAATTTGTACTTACATACTGGTAACCCAGTATTCCACTCCAAATTGGCATACTGGACCCCCCCTTATAAGTCCCTAGTATATGGTACCCAGGACATTGGGGTTCCGGAGATCCTTATGGGCTGCAGCATTTCTTTTGCCATCCGTAAGGAGCTCATACAAACACTTTTTCAGGACTGCCATTGCAGCCTGAGTGAAATAGTGCAAGCAGTATTTCACAGCTATTTGCACTGCACCAGGTCACTTATAAGTCACCTATACATCTAACCTTCAGACCCCGAAGGCTAGGTGCAAAGTACCTGTGTGTGAGGGCACCCCTGCACTAGCCAAGGTGCCCCCACATCATCCAGACCCATTTTCCCGGACTTTGTGAGTGTGGGGACGCCATTATAAGTGTGCACTACATATAGGTCAATACAAATATGTAGCTTCACAGTGGTACCTCCGGATATGGCCATGTGAGGTGTCTAGGAACCGGAAATTATACCCCAATCTGATTCTGGTATTAGGGGGGGCAATTCCATGCTCCCTGGGTGCTCCACCATGGACCCCAAGTACTGCCATACCAGTCTTCTGAGGTTTCACTTTAGCCCCAGCTGCTGCCACCTCACAGGCAGGCTCCTGGGGCCTGGGCAGCCCAGTCCTTGGAAGGCAGAACAATGTATTTCCTTTGGGACAGTGGTGTTACACCCTCTCCCTTTGGAAATAGGTGTTACAGGCTTGGGAGGGGTTTCCTCCCAGAGCCTCTGGTAGTGCTTTGAAAGGCACAGATGGTGCCCTCCTTGCATAATCCAGTCTACACCAGTTCGGGTACCCCCAGCCCCTGCTCTGGCACGAAACTGGACAAAGGACCACTCCCCTGTCCATCACCACCCCAGGGGTGGTGCCCAGACCTCCTCCAGAGTGTTCCTGGGTTTTGCCATCTTGGATTCCAAGGTGTTGGGATACTCTGGGAGCATCTGATTGGCCAGGGCCAGTAGGTGACATCAGAGACCCCTCCTGATTGGTCCACACCTGCTTAGGTGACCAATCCTCCTCTGAGGGCTATTTAAGGTCTCTCCTCTGGGTATTTCCTCAGATTCGGATTGCAAGACTCCAGCAGGGATCCTCTGCATCCTTTACTTCATCTTCTTCCATTGGATCAACAGCAGAACTGCTCCAGGAACTCTACAACTGCAACAAAGTATCAAAGAAGGCTACTGCAACTCTGTAACTTCAGCTCCTGCCAGCAACTGCAACAGTTTCCAGGTTGTGCATGCTCCGAGAACTGCCTGTCTTCATCCTGTACCAGAAGAACCGAAGGGGACTCCCGTGGAGTGATGGAGTCACTTCCCTGCTTCAGCAGGCACACCTCTGCAGTGACGACCGGTACTCTGGGTCCCCTCTCCCAACAACGAGCGTGGATCCTGGAACACAGGTGGTGGATTAACGTACCAAGTCCAAAGGTCCAGCTGTCCATATTTGGTGGCGGTAAGAGCTTGCCTCCCTGTGCCAGACAGTACCCCTGTGCATCAAGTGTTTTGCAGCTCCTAGGGCTTCTGTGAGCTTTTCCAAGAAATCCTTCATGCACAGCGTATCCCAGCTCCCCAGCACTCTATCCTGCGAAGCTCTGTGAGTTGTTCCCAGGCGGCATGGGGTCCCTTTGTGTAGTGCTGCGATGACTGCCATTTGCAACTCATTTGTCCCCTTGCTGTGGGACTCCTGTGCACGCTGTCTGGTCTTCTGAGGGCTCTCTGAGATGCTGAGAGCTCCGTCTGTCGCAAACCAGACTGCATTCATCCATCTAGCATGGGACATATTGTGCACCAACCAGGAACCCGTATTTGTCTTCATTGGTGCAATACTTACTTTGTCTTCTCACCAGTGGTTCCTCTTTTGCACCTTCATCTGGGTTAGCAGGGGCTCCTGTTCTCCCTGGACTCTCCAGTGCTTGTTGGAATTGGTCCCCTTCTTCCAGAGGTCTTTAGGTCCAGGAATCCATCATTGGTCTCTTGCAGTCTCTTCTGGTTCTTGCATTATCTTCTATCACGACTTCTAGTGTGTGTTACAAAACTTGCTGTGTTTTACTCCTGCTTTCCTGGGCTCTGGGATGGGGTATTTTACTTACCTTTGGTGTTTTCCTACACTTCCAGCACCCCTCTACTCACTACACTTGCCTAGGTGGGAAACTGACTTTCACATTCCACTATTTTAGTATATGGTTTGTTTTGCCCCCTTGGCCCATTTCAACCTATTTTGTTATTCACTGCACTATTTTCTGACTGTTTACTTACATGATTTTGGTTACCAGTGTATATATTGTGTATAATACTTACCTCCAGAAGAAGTATTGCCTCTAAGATATTTTTGGTCTTGTGTCACTAAAATAAAGTACCTTTTTTTAGTAACACTGAGTATTGTCTTTTATTGTGTATAAGTACTGTGTGACTATTGTGGTATTGCAAGAGCTTTGCATGTCTCCTAGCTTAGCCTTGGCTGCTATGCTACAATTGACCCCTAGACAGCCTAAGCTGCTAGGCACTGCCTACATTTCACTATGGTGGATCACTGGATCTGCTGTAAGTTGTAAGTACCATCTCTACGCGGAGAACAGCATCTGCGTTCACTACGATGACTTCGTCGACGAGTCAGTTTCCTAATCGTCGATGCTAAAAACAAAATCTCGTTAAAGACATCTACTATGAAGCGTCGGTCGACGACAGTACTCCCATCGAGGAACACACCCTCGTCGACGACTGCACTCCCATCAACGGGAAAACCTTCAGCAGGGTCAACGAGCAAACCCCTATCTACAACACACTTGTCAACGACCTCGTTGAGGACCTTGTTGATGGCAGGGAAAATTTCTGAAAAACGGAGCCAAGAAAAATCACAGCATCTAACACCGGCTTAAACTTCTCCAAACAAGCTGTTGCTATTAATACCGGCACTTTTCTTGAAAGAAGAGGACTCGGATGATTGGGGTCCCTCTAGTGTGGCTCACAGCGCATCCGAGTTACATGTCAAGTGTCAGGAAGAAGGCTACGACGAGGAAGAATATTATGTACCAGACTATTGCACCCCTCGGTGTCAGTGTCATCAACAGTACCAAGAGGATGTTGTATGCCTTCCTTCTTTGGTGTCAGATCTCCAATTTATGTTGTCTTTCTGCAGAAGGTGCTTTCCAATATCGCCTTCCACTGCTCACACCTTGCTGCCGACGAAACCCCTCATCTCTGCACCTGTTATCTCCTGAGGCTTCGACACTGCTACTAATCTCCTCTTCACCACAACAGTCTCCATAAAACAGCTGCTCTCCAAGATCCCTCATCTTGTGATGGGGAAAGGGAGTAACGTGGATTCCAGGAAGCACACTCCGAATGGGAGGACTATTTACTGAAGACACCATCATCTCCATCACCAACCCCTGTGGATTTTCCTCTGGAAGATATCAGGGGATTCGATAATTTGCTGGAAAGAGCAGCAGGAGTTTTGAACTGCCAATGCCAACAAAGCAAATGGACGTCTTCCCATATGACTTCAAGGAGCAATTTCAGAAAAGTGTCAGGGTTCTGCCCAATATAGATGGGAACAGGGCATCAAAATATAATAACCCTGCTACTTTTGCCCCAGTACTACCACCCTGAATTAAAAAAATATAAGGCTCCAGAGAAAGCTCCTGTATGCCTTTTTGGACATTCAAAACTGGACTCTGTGATGACACAGGCAGTGCAGCGCAAATCTAGAAATCCATCAGCAGCCATTTCAGTGCCTCTGGACAAGGAAGGTAGGAGGCTTGAAAACATAGACAAGAGGTTTTCGTCTATGTCAGCTCTTACCGTAAGAGCAGCAAACTCTTTGGCTGTCATCGGATGACATCGGATGGTACGATTGCCAATTGTGCTGTGATATCGCAACATTTCTATACAAGCTTCCTGAAGATGCAAAGGCTGAAGCTAGAAAGATCCTGCAAGTGGGTGAACATCATTGGCAGAAGTTAATGACTGCACCATGGAAATCACTACAACCGCCTTTTAACAACTGTCAGGTGAGGGAGTGTTAAGGAGACAAGGCTGGCTTAAAGCTATCTCTTTTAGACTGAAGGTCCAGAATAAAATCCTGGACATGCCTTATGACGAGTAAGCCCTCTTTGACAAACATATCGATGATGCCCTACAAGCCATAAAGATGGACACAGCAAAGTAATTGGAGACTCTCTAATACAGAAAACTGCTCTTTTGAAGTGCTCGAAGAAGAGGTCTTCTGTCATAAACCTCATAAATCATCAGTACCATAACCCGTCTTACACCTCCACCTCACACCAGTTTTGTCCCCAATATCAGCATCGACAGCCACCACAGGCTGCATATAATAGAAGAGGAAAATCTGGACATTAGGGAAAGGACAAAGGCCGCTGTCATTGGCCAGTTACAGGCTCCGGCTACTCCCCCTCTTTTGTCACCTGGCCTGTGTAGAAAGATATCCAGTGACTTTCAACGTTGGCAAAAAATTACAACAGATCAATGGGTTTTGGACCTGGTTCATTTTGGCCATATGTTAGAGTTCATCCAAGCACCACATCCAACCCTGCCTCAGCCATCAATGCCAAAACATCTGCTACTTCTCAAGTTGGAGGTCAAAACCATGCTCCAAAAAGGGGTTATCGAGGGAGTCCCTGCAGCACAAAAAGCTAAAGCTTTCTATTGCCGTTTCTTCTCAGTTTGCAAAAAGCAAAGGGAATCGCGATCAATTCTGTATCTGAGAAACCTCAATACCTATCTCGGAATCCAGTCTTTCTGCATAGTAAAGCTGCAGGACATACTCCAACTTCTCAATGAAGGGAACTATATGACAACCCTCAGTTTCTAACACGTAAATCTCCATGTCCCAGTTCACCCAAAGCACAGGAAATATCTGCGATTTACAGTAGCTGGCAACCATTACCAATTCAAGGTACTTTCCTTTGGCCTGAAATCCTCCCCTCACATCTTCACAAAATTCTTGGCACCAGTGGCAGCTTTCCTGAGACAACATGGACATCAGGTGTTTCATGATGACTGGTTAGTCAAGTCATTTTCCAGTCAGTCAGCTCTGGACTCAACAACAGCCTGCTTATGCCTGTTCACAAAGGTGAGTCTCATTCTCAGCCCCAGCAGGTCAGTTCAATATCCATCACAAAAAAACTACATTCTTAGGTGACAGGACAATAGCACAATCAGCAGGGCCTACCCAACACCAGAGAGGCAGTTGAAGATAATCACTCTAGCAAAGTCTATACAAAGAAAAATGTCACTTTCATTTCGCCTCTACAAATTCCTTAAAGGGACGTTGTCATCCTGCATTCCGCTGGCTCCATTCTGCCGCTAATTACAATAAGAGTTGAGCAATCAATGGATTCAACTTACAGGATCGTTCAACCTCATCAGGGTCACACCGGGCATGATCAGCGCCCTATCCTGGTAGATGAGACAAAAACACCTCTCAATGGGCCTGTCTTTCCTGCCTCAGCCTTCTCCTTTAGTCATCACAACCAGCTCTTCTCTAGAGGGATGGGGAGCCTACCTACGAGAACTTCAAGTCAGCAGAAAATGTCAGTCCTCTCACCCTCACTTGAACATCACTGTACTCGATCTAAAGGCTGTGCATCTTGCTTTACAGACATTCCTACCCAGAATCTGTAGTTTGTCAGTGTTCATCTGCACGGACAATACAACTACGATGCACTGCATCAACAAACAAGGTGGCACAAGGCCTTCTATCCCAAGAAGCAGAACACATCTGGGAATTTGCCATCCACTACAAAGTGCTACTACGAGCAGAACATGTTCCCAGAAAACAGAATGCTATAGCGTGCATACTCAGCAGACTGAAGACTTCTTGTTACGAGTGGGAGCTCAACCAGGGGATTCTGGACACCATCAATTCCAGTGGGGCAAATCACATCTGGACCTCTTCATGACCACCAAAAACTGGAAATGCCGGTTCTTCACAAGCTGACATCCTCACCTGGGGTAGTGAGAGAATGCATTTTCGATTGCATGGTCTGGAGTATTTGCCTACACCGTTCCCCATTTCCTCCCCTGCTGAACGTCATCAGAAAGATCAAGCACGAGCCAAGCAATATGATACTCATAGCTTCAAAGTGGCCATGCCAACACTGGTTCACAGAGCTACTTCTCCTCTCACAGGAGCGTCACATTCAGCTAACTCCAATCCCGTCTCTGCTGGCGATGAGTCACGGACTGCAACCCACCCCCAAGTCTCTTTGTTTATCAGCCTGGCTCCTGAGTTCCATGAATTTTGGACATTTCAACATTTCACCAGACTGCAGAGACATTCTACCCAAAGCCAGTGCAGACTTCACTAATAGAACCTATCGCCTCATATGGAAAAGATTTTGTATATGGTGCCAAGCTGCTAACATTCATCCTATTTCCTCTTTACCCGAAAAGAATCTTCCCTACCTTCTACACTTCGCTCGTTCAGGGCTGGCTCACGCTTCCATTAATATCCATTTAGTGGCAATTTCCCATTTTGTTGATGATCCGCCAAAACATCATCACTATGTCTTCCAAACTCATCAAACAATTCCTCAAAGGATTATTTAGAGCATTCCCACTGATAAAACCTCCTCCGCTTTGGCAGCTCAATACTGTACTTTCACAGTTAATGAAGCCTCCATTTGAGCCCATCTATAAAGCGCATATCAAGTTTCTCTCTTTGAAGATTGCTCTTCCTCTTTCTTTAACATCAGCAAGAAGGGTCAGCAATATCCAAGCCTTTACAATTCAAGAACCATTCCTTCAGTTTAGGAATAACAGGGTTATTGGCCGCACAAACCCTCAATTAATTTCTAAAGTCCCACCAGACTTTCACTTTAATGAAACTGTGGTTCTGAAGTCCTTTTGTAGATCCTCAAACACCAGCAGTAAAGTCAGTTCACTCTTTGGACATCAAAAGGTGCTTGACGTCCACAAATATAATCAAATGTAAGCTACAGCGATATGAGGAATGGTTTTCCTCTATCAAAGCAAAGCATCTCTAGATGGATATCCAGCACCATTCGATACTGTCACCAGAAGGCCGGCAAATCATTGAGCACAATTGTACGTGCTCATTCGTGTTGTGTCACTCCCAGATATCTGTCGAGCAGCATCCTGGAAAAACAGGCACACCCATACACATGACTACTGCTTAGACTCGGCAGTTCTAAATGATGCGGCAGTGGGATAAGCAGTTTTAGGACATTTTTTTCAGTGAAGGTGACCCGCGCTTTTCTTCCCACAGTCCTTTTACGTGTTACACACATTTTACTGGTTAAGCATTTGTATGTATATATAATTTTCAAAGGAGATGTGTTAATTTTACAAACAAACAAAAATTTGTTTTCACTGCTTTTTAGTCTGGTTAAGGCATGTGAATCTATTCCAATACTGGAGTAAGAAAATAAGTTACTTACCTGTAACTGAAGTTTTCCAATATTGGAATCTTACATAGATTCCCATGTGACCCACCCTCCTCCCCGGGGAAACTCACATTCTTTCTCTCAGTATGTATCTATGCATGTACAGGCATGCTGTGAAATCTGAGGGACTGGAGCTTCTCACAGGAGTGTTGTAACCAGATTGGGTAAACCTTAGGTTTAGTCCTTTTTTAAGTAATGACTCAGATATGTTACTAAATTTAAAGGCCTGAATTCTCAGACTTCAGAACAGTTTATTTTACTGACTGCTCCATGTGTAGATAGTTCCTAAACATAATATTCTACAAAACGTATTCACCGCTTATATAATCTATTAACACTCCTCCTGTTGCCATTTTTCATTTTAATTATTACTGTTTTTGCTTTAGGAATGTCTCACGGCATTTTAGGTGCATGTGCATGTTTGCTGAGTGAGTAAATAATTACATGTAGTTACTGACTGTAGTTAGGGTGTACAAACATTTTTGTATGCTTCTTTACAGGCTTGTCAGCTGCATATGCACAGTGAACACTGTAGCAGCTAGTGTAGTGAACATGTTATACTTTCTGGCCTAAAAAAGTGGACTGTTCATGACTGGTGAAGGAAACGCTTTAAAACAACTGTGTCATGAGGTTATTTTAGTGATCTTTTATGGGCTTGTTGTTTTAGCAATAGGCCTGCTACTCGTGCCCTTTAGCCTAATAATAATTAATTTTAATTTCTGAACAGTACAAAGTAGAAACACCACAGTCTTTGCCACTTCACAGGAAACATACGTGTTCTTACGTTAGTACAGTTTTCTCAGCTGTTTCATTATAAAACATCCCCCTGCTCCCTATACGTTGGAGGGAGAGTTCCAGCCAGTAAATTGCCACTGCATGCTTTTGCTTCTCTACAGCTGTCTGCTGAAACTTTTGATGTATTTTTACCCTACATGAGAGAGGGCACTCGGTAGACCAGCAGCCCTCTTCACTACTACCAAATCCAGGTATGGGGGATGGTGTCTTCCTAGGGAACCTCAAGGGTAGATTATGGCTAACACTGCTGTGCTCTAGTAGTACCTTAGTGGCGCAGGTAGGAATTCTAACCCATAGAATTCTGACACAATGGTGGGACTTTTCTTATGTTTCACTCTCCTTATCACTGCATTGCTATTATTGTATTTTACCATCCTAATCATTGCAGTAGATGGTCTTTTATCTAGAACATAGTTGATTCAATAAAACACATTGAACCTAATTTTGCTTCTGTTTGTCTTTGCATGTGTGAGACGAATGTAACTGAGAGAAAAGGCTGAGATTTGTTGCACCCAGATTTCCCTGAGAAATTATGATGTCATGCACACGGCTACCACAAATCACCGCCACTTTCAGGTGTTAGTGAGTCCTGCTAGCTAGCCGAAGGGGTTAGGCTGACATTTGTCACACAGTGTGGAATTGGACTCCGCTCTTCACAACCTGGTGGTGCTGCCGCCCAAATCCAGCAGTCTCATTAGTATAATGAGAGCCAACACTACATGGCGCCACCAATGTTTGGTCAGACACTAAATTACAGATCTCCCTGAGTATCCCTGTCTCAACGTGCTAAAGGCATCCTAATACTATATGCAGAGACTTCCATGGTATTGAGGATTTCCTCTTCTGCTAGATAGGTAGCTCCTATTTTAGACTGAAGGTTGTTCAAGCTTGAACTTCAAAAGGATTAATCCTGAATCAGTGCCCTTATCCCTAAACTACTACAGTTACCAAGGCAAGCCTGCAGTGTGTGGTAAATGCAGTCAATATTAGACCCCCCTCACTAATCATTTATTACTTAATGGCCTTACAGCCCAGCGTGGTGCTGTTACATTTGTGGTTTAGGCTCATCCAGCCTATAGAACAGAAATGTTCTACTCTTGGGCCAATTTTCCAGCAGTTGATGGGAACACTGATGTGTTTCATCATTAAACATGTGCGAATGCACCTGCACAATACAGAACATATGCATACATAAAGAAACCTTTATCTTTTCAAGACCACCAGAACTGGCTTGTTGGCGCCCTACCCAATACAACTCAACATGTTAGGCTAGGTCCTCTGAGTAATGACAGTCCTACCTGGCCTCATTTGGCCACATACACACCGCATACTGATGCAGGAACCTTGACGGTAGCTGAGGTTTGCCGCATATATATTGAACTTGCAACACTATATAGACTCTCAGTACAGATTGTAATGCAAACACTAAATACAAATCCAGCAAACGCTGCTCCAGCACAACCACACGCAGCCACACTAGGCATTAACCCCGCAATGCATTCGATCATGGACAAAGTACCTGCAAAATGTGAAGAAATCACATTTTTGGCTAGCTCAAAAAATAAACACACTGAAAGCTGTGTTTCCCCATACGGGACCCCAAGATAATCACAGAATTCTCACTATGTGCTTGCCATTTGGAATTGTTCCAGCAGTGGATAATTGCAACCTTTGGGGCATGGTATTTGCCAGGCTTTACACTACTGCACACAGTACACCCACACGTGCCAATCTTCTTGAAGTGTTAAAAAAAATTCAAGATAAATACGGGGCTGCCCTGGATTTGGGGATGCAGTTAATGGACAATTTGGTCACGGTGTCCTCAATAATATTAGGTAACCTTAAAGGGGAAGCAGAAGCACTAGCAGTGCTCATGCGGCTCCGGGATGTTCCTACACAGGATCAAGAAAACAAGCTGCCTAAAATTATTTCCGAAACCTATTCAAATATAGGTCGGGATAGTTTGGGAGCCAGACCTAGTAAACCACAATTACAAGATAAATCCAATAAGGATTCCACCAAGCAAGCAACTGAGGGTTCTAAAAAACGCTGAGATAAAAAAAAAAAAAAAAACATTTAAGAAAGATGGGAGAATCTCCACAATCAGAGACCCCTGAGAAATGATATAACTTAAGAAATAGGGATAATGTAAAAACTCCTGATATCAGTATACTGATTCACACCAATCTGGTTCCCTTCAGGACTCACCGGATAAACGTAGTGAGAGAGGTGGGTGATCAGAACAACGAACAGAGTACGTGAAACCAAAAAAAGATTCACAGCGCTCACAAGAAGTTTGTTAAAAAAGAAGAAAAACATCCACAACAAAAAACCCAATTCAAAAAGAAGGTTGCAGCCATTTCTGCATGAAATGCCACACAAGATGAGAGTTTTTTTAAGAACAGGAACTGGGCACTAACTCTCCTAGACAGCACAGCAGAGGTCACAATAATTTGCCATAATCCACTAGAATTTCTGGAGGTGAAAGCAACTGATGACTTCATAGAAGTCAAGACTGCAGACATGCACATCTCCCCCTGATGGGTGTATAAAATGAAAATACTAATAGAGGGAGACATTGAGCACAATTGATATAATAATCTGGAAACGACTGATATTTTATTGGCCGAAAAAGATTGGCCACCAGAATTTGTCTGTGAAGTCCTGTCGGGGGAAAGAGATTTAGTCCTTCCTTCTCGCCCTGGTTCCTATAGAATTAAGTCATACTCATTTGATTTGCCCCTGCACTGTATCACAATCCTGTATGGTGGGATAAAGATTCTCCCTACCTCATAATAACTATTAGGTCCCAACCATAGCCTTAACCTCAATATCCTATTAAGCATGAGGCTGAAACACCTGTGAGACTTCGCTCACAGTTGGAGTACCAGGGTGTAATTGAGCCCCGTGTCTCGCCAATGAGCAATCCTTTATTTACCGTTGCAAAGCCGGACCATTCATATAGAATAGTCTTAGGTTATAGACATTTAAACAGTCATACACACACATTTTCTATCCAAAATGCACATAGCACGGCACTCAACAACAATATAGTGCGCAAAAAATACAAAACGACTGTGGATATTTCCAACGGCCTCTTCTGACAAAATATAGCGCCTGAAAGAAGGAATTCAACAGCATTTAGCGCCATAGGCTCACAGAATAAAATGTGTATGCTCCCACAGGTGTATAAAAACAGTCCTGGCTGTTTTTTCAGCACATGTAACATGGATTTTACACGACATTGACCCTGAGGTGTGGTCCTATGTTGATGACATCTACCTAAAGGATGATGCTCTTGTTCACCACCTGAAGCAGGTGGCTGGCACTGTTGTGGGATTTGCCGAATTAGGCTACAAATTACATTTTAGGAATACGAACATTGCCTTTCTCAGTGTCCTGTTTTTGGGATACAAATTATTAGATGAAGGCAAGAGCCTAGTCCCCCACTTACTACTATAGTGTGCACAATTGCAACCCCCATATACTATAAAAAAGCTCCAGTCCTTATTGGACTTTTTAAACTTTGGAAGATCTTACATTCCAGATTATGCACAACGCATTAAACAGCTATATGATTTAATATGCTCTGACTTTTCAAGCAAATATTGGACAGTCAAACACACGCATTCTCAGAGCACTACAACAAGACATGCTTGCAGCAAAACATTTACAAACAAGGGACAACAAAACACATTTAGTCATCAGAGTAATTGCTGGTGCCATCGATTTCACCTATGCAACATTTAATGAGGGTGATACCGTCCTTATTGCATACAAATCACTCTTATACTCCACCGCTGAACAATGCTTTTGTCCCACAGAAAAGATTCTGACTGCTGTAAAGAGAGTCCTCTGGCTGCGGGGAAAATCATTATTGTTGTCTGTCCGATCACAGCCCTCGAGGCTGTCAAAAAGGCCAGCATTATGAACGCTAAGGCATTACATCCATGTTGGATCCAATGGGCTACGTCTCTGACAGGCACCGATGTAGAGTATATTTTTGACCAAAAATTAACTCAAGAATTCCTTAAATGTGAAAAGGAACCTCCAATACCGGCAAACACTTTGGTAATTGATCAGTATCAAACAATTATCTATATTGATGGATCAGCTCAACCAGCTATAGGCACTAAACATCACTACTCCTTCGCTTGCGTGGCTGTGAGTGGCTACGTGAAAGATGGTGAATTCCATTCACAAAACCCTTACATGCAGACCTTAGGGGAGGGTACCGTACAACTAGCAGAGCTCAAGGATCTGGTCATGGCTCTGGAATTCACGGATCCAGAACAACTAACGTTGATAGTCTGTGATTCATACTACTGTGTCCAGTCCTTGAATAAACATCTGCTTTACTGGCGTCAGGATGGGTTCAGAGATTCAAAAGGCAACACCATCAAACACATGTTGCTGTGGGGGAAAGTAGCCGATCGGAAGCAAACTACCCAATACCCATGTAGTTCATACTTTCGGACATCAACGAGTAGGAGTACATGTTGCAGGCAGTACCTTGGCTGATGAAGTGGCCAAGTCAGCAGTAGCCACGGCTTCTGTTGCTGCAATGACTCATTCACAGACGAGGTTGGATGATTAAACACTTGCGGCTGTGAAAGATTCGGCTAGTGGCAAGCCATTACCGAAGGCATACCCTGGCAAATATTCCTACTGCATAACTAGCCTAAATACTGCCCTAGTAACAATACCAGTGGTGGGTGATCGTGTGATACCCAACCAAGATCAAAGATCTGAGTTGATAAAAGTGGCACATGAGGGAGTTGCTTCTGCCCATGGTGGTGTGGGGGCTACAATTTCTTTACTTCAAAAACGCTATTGGTGGCCAGGTCTATACATAGTGACAAAACAATATGTCCTTTGCTATGACAATTGTCCGCAAATAAAAGGCTCCACCGTTAAACCCCACCGTAGACACCCCTTCTAATTTCACTACAATGTGTGTGCCTCGACCATTGTGGTCCCCTGACACCTGAGGGTGCATATAAAGATATTCTAGTTGCCGTCGACTCATACTCCAGATTTCTATGGGTTTGGCCACAACGATCAGTTGACGCTCAATCTGTTATTACAGTTTTGCAAGTCTTTATTGGTACATATACAGTTGAAGCATTCCACTCAGACTTGGGTCCTGCTTTCGCCTCATGGGCATTCAGGGACACCATGGTTTCGCTAGGAGTCCAACTACATTTCTCGTCCCCCAACTATCCTGAGGATAACCGTGTAGTAAAGCAGAAGACTCAAGACTTAAAGCAATTCTAAACAGCAAGAGTATAAGGCACAGGTTGTAGTTGGCTTAGTCACCTGTATGGAGTCCAGAGAGCACTTAAAAATCTGCCCAGAAGGTCCTTGGGAAGGCGTACCCCTTATGAGGTGCTGTTTGGGACACAAATGTATGTTCCAGATCTTGATGGCTTTGGCATGCAGATGGCAGACACACCCTTTGACATAAATGAATGTGTCACTGTCATGCAGGAATTGCAACAGTTCCGTGATGAAAACCCGTCTGCCTGGGCCGCCTTCTTGGGACTATGGGATGCACCAATAACATCTACCGGCTGGATTCCGAAAGTTTGGGATCTAGTATGATAAAAGATTGCTGTGAAAAAGGAGTTTGGTCCATCATAATGCGCTCCAGTTTTAGTCCTGGAAATACATGGTACCAGAACTGTTATTCTACCGCCGCTGCCTGGATCAAAGGAAAATCGTTTTGTCTCCATTGATAATGTCAAGCTAGACCTTACGCCGATCCTCCACAACAGACCAAGTTGAATCCTGGGTAGTTTCCGAATCCCTCTCGCTACAAACCAGGATGTTCCTCTACAGGTTTTGAGCAGCAGTGCTGACACTTCCCCAAGCTTGGGGAGGGTGGAAAATGATCTTTCATCGACAAGAAACAAACAAGGTAATGAGCACTATTACTCAAAAGCAACTCAAATGGATGGCATTGTTTACTACGAACCACCAAGGGAGACTTCTGTTTATTCTCAACTTCCTAACATGGCTCCAGCTTTTGCCTTAACTGCTCCTGGATATTTTGCCGATCAAGATTATTCCACTTTTCACTCATCTACTTCTTCTGTGTCACCGTCGTCAATATCAAATAAGCTGAAAAATTGGCTTTAAAAAAAATTCTCTCATTCATCCATTAAAACTATTTGTGGCTTTTGTAAACTGTACTTGCCTTTCTTCTTTGGATTGGGTTTGTCTTTGTCCTTTTCTTATTGATACATGGTCATTACCTTCCTGAATGCTCTGCAGTCAAACTGTTGAATGAGGTCCTAAAACCAAATTTTTCTTCACATAAGGTCCGTCAGGACTTGTCCCTAGTGAACATTTCAGCTATACCTGTTCCCGATGGGATTGTTTGTGATAAAGTATTTTTTTAAATATTCGGTCCAACGGAAGTTCTCCAAATAACTTATGTTTTTAAACTTTCTTTAATACCTGAGTTTGTTTCTGATTACTGGGGTGCAAAAACTGTTGATTCTGTGTTGTCTGAATTAGAGTACTTTACTGTATTTGAAGGTGAAGACATTTACCAAACAAAAGAACATTAAGGTAATATGTTTGGTTGCAATTATTATGGAGATCATTTCATTCATAGAGCAAGTATATCAAAAGTCTATTTTTAATTATACACAATGGGAACATTGTCCTACCCTACCAATGGGGAGTTCTAAAACATATATGGATGTTTAAATATTTTTCTGGGCATAATGTTAAAGATGCTGCGTCCTATTACTTTAAATTTCCCTCAGTGGAAATGCACAATGTATTGTTGACTGATGCAAAATTTATTTATTCGGATTCCTTTGTTTCCCAGTTGACCATAGAAGGCTATGAATGTTGGATGAAGTGAATTGACTCGAAGAGTGTTTGGGGAACTAAACATTGACAAATACAGGGAAGGGAAGCTTCATTTAGAACATGCCTGATACCTTTACAAATGATCATTTTAAATGAGACAGTGCAGCAGACAAGTTGTTTAGGCTTGGCGAAAATTAAAGAATTAAATGTGCACAGTATCCCCACTCCTGCAAAATTTTATAAATGGCAAAATACATTAATGTAACAGAAGAACAGCTTGATGAATGGGTCCCAAATGGAACTTTCAACACAACACTTTCACGTCCTGGCGGGTGGTTACTGTGGCCGTGGCCTGTGGACACAAATGGTTGTAATGTGCATTTTGTAAACACCTTGGGGGTTTTTAGACCAGACCCTCGCTATGTGTCATCAGAAAATTTGGGTATTGTGACAACATAGAGTGTAGGAAAACTTTGCCTGAAATGGTTAAAAAGTTCCTCACTGAATGCTGTAAAAGATCGCCTCTGTCTCCTGTCTAATTACACTGACTTTCAAGATCTTCTGCTAGGCCCCAGAAGACAATGTAGAAAGCGCTTCTTGTATGCAATTTATAATGAAATTTGGAAACTTTCACAACAAGAAGCTGCAGCCCGGTTAATGCAAATAGATCAGGAAAACTTACAGAAAGCAGTAGCCATTATACATAATGGGATTAACAGTTTCCGACTGCATATACACTGCTGGAATAACATAATTTCTTCTGCAATTGACATTATGTCATCTTTACAACATGGACAGAGTCAACTTAGGTCCATTATGCAGTTAGGTTAGACATTGAAAAATGGTCGCATTCCATGGCATTATGTTACGGCTAAGGACCTGTTGCCGCATTTATCTTGATGCGACAGCAACAAATAATGGTCTGATAGAAGCTACTTATATTGTGCTGAACATCGAAAAATTGGAAAAGTTGCCTTTTACTGTGGTGGAAATACCATCTGCAGTCTGGCTAATTCATAGGGTTATTATTCTGCCTATTTCAACACTTCAATTCACATCCTGCTTAAAATTAATTCCTGTAGGCAGCTATGAAAGGCTGGGAGATAGTTACATTCATGAGGTGTGGGAGTTACACCTTTCATACAAATGTTTCAATGGCATGTAAGAGGTCTTTCTTGGCAGCAGCGAATGCAGGACTTCTGTTAGCCATTCAAAGGTTTATTAACAGCTTTCCTTGCATAGAGCTTGTAACGCTTCTGCAGCAAATTTGGCCTGTTATTTGAAGAGAGTTCCTGTCTCCTTGATTCGGGCAGCGTTTAAGGTGCTCTCAACTGGAAGTTATATACTTCTAAACAGCAAGAGCGGCTGTGGAATGCGAGCTGAAATTGCCTATGTAGTTTTGGTCTCCCAAATTGTCACTTATTGAGGTAGTGTAATTTTTCCCCCCACGCAGCAGACAAAAGTAGCAGAGATCTGGCCTCATATTGCTACTTCTAATCTAAATTTTGACACGCTGAGCAGATTAAAAGCTCTATTGTTTCAAAAACATGTAGCGCTGACATCTACCAGCAAGACCTACGCGCTCCAAGGTCATCTGCAAAAATACAGTTCCTTTTCATAATACAAAATTTCCGAGACACTTTGTTGAGCTTGTGTGACGAAGATTTTATGCGTCCAAAACTGATGGGATTGTACACTTCGTTAAGGCTGCTCGTTCTGGGTTTGTCAGCACCTTTTCATCTATATTTGGTATTATACTTTCAGCCATACGCTCAATATTTTGAGGCATTTTGGGGGATTCCCAATTACTTTGGCCTTAATAGGTGGCATTTTGTTGTTACTGTTTTTCATACGAAATGGCTGCCCCATCTCAACAAGGAGGACTGATGGCGCTTTCACCAGCGCAACTGGAACTGGAGTGCAGCTGGTCTCTGTCATTTAGATAGAGCCCGCATATCGTTGTCTTTGGTGCCTCTTTGAGTTGTCACTACAACTATATCTTTCTACGTGGCGTTACTTTCACTAGACGCTGATCTGTTGATGTTCCTGGTGAGGGCACATCACCAGACATGTGCGTTGAGGGTGCGTTTGCTATAGAAAGCCTCCTATGAGCTACCCTTTTTGGATCAAGTGGCTCTGGGCACTTTTACATCTGGCACTGCACAAAATTCTGCTACCTTGGCTGGAGCTGAGGTCTTGTAACATTAGTGCTCTTTGGTTTTCCTTGGAACGGATTTGGTTACATTAACATTTGCCAAAGTTGGAACTTTCCTTGATTCAATGTCCTGAATATAATTGGCACTTTTCAAAATGACAATGACTCCTAAATATGATATTCGGCTCTTAACTACGAATTGGTTCTGTTTTAAAAAGTTTATTTTATTTTGGCCTGCTTTAGTATGCTATGCTTGTCAACTATGACATTTACATATTTTAGTTTTTTTTAATAGAGTATTGATTGGGTTTTCCTCTACATTTTTAATCGACAAGGGGAGGGTGTTATGAGGTTATTTTAGTGAGCTTTTATGGGTACGGTATTTTAGCAATAGGCCTGCTGCTTGTGCCCCTTAGTCTAATAATTCATTCGAATTTCTGAACAAAAGCTTCATTCTGCGGTGATGTTTTTTATTTTCCCTTACCTCGTACACTATAAGACAAGGACATCCTCGTTCTGTACCCTGCTCAAGGCTGTACTTTACATTGTTGTCAGCACAAAGTAGGGACACCACAATCTTTGCCACTTCACAGGAAACATATGTGTTCTTACTTTAGGACAGCTTTCTCAGAACACCAGCTGTTTTAGTATAAAATATCCCTCCACCCCTATATGTTAGAGTGAGAGTTCCAGCCAGAAAATTGCCACTGCACGCTGTTGCCTCACTACAGCTGTGCTGAGACTTGATGTCTTTTCTTCCTACATGAGAGAGGACTCTCAATAGTCCAACAGCCCTGTTTGCTGCTACTGTATCCAGGTTGGGGGGTGTGATGTCTTCCTAGGGAACCTGAAGGGTGGATTTAGGCTAACACTTTTGTGCTCTATTAGTACCTTAGTGGCATAGTTAGCAATTCTAACCCATAACATTCTGACACAATGGTGGGACTTTTCTCTTGTTTTACTTTCATTGTCATGGTATTGCTATTATGTTTTATCATCCTAATCATTGAAATACCTGCTATTTTATCAGAACGCTGTTGATTCAATAAAACACATTGAACCAATTTCTGCTTCTGTTTGTGTGAGATGAATGTAACTGAGGGAAAAGGCTGTGATCTGTTGCACCACGATTTCCCTGAGAAATTGGAATGTCATGCGTACGGCTGCCACAAACCACCACCACTTTCAGGTGCTACTGAGGTACCGCTAGCTGGCCAGAAGGGTTAGGCCGACAGTTGTCACAAGATATGGAATTGGACTCCGCTCCCCACAACCTGGTGGTGCTGCTACCATCCAAATCCAGTAGTCTCATTAGTATAATGAGAGCCAACACGGCAACTGAGAAGTGTATTTATGTACATAGGTTCCCAAATATACTGCTTTTTGCTTTCTTCTTTAGACCAACAAAGTGATTGTTGGAATGTTTGAATTAACCTCTGTCACTGGTAAATTACCAAGGCCAAATTTCAGTATTTTGATTTTACCCTACAATGGTACTCCAGACAGACCAGCTATATGCAATTCAGACTTGGCACTTTTCCAGTAGACGCAGTCCTGTTTAAAGTATTAGTCAATGTCCTATTTAAATGGGAACATAATAAACCTCAACTCTTCAGCATTGTTGGTCTTCCTCACTGAGAACAGTGACTGTTTATTGGCGAAAGAAACTAGCACTGGCCCAGGTCTTGCCTATGCAAGAGCTATTGGCTTTAACTATGTAGTTTAGCAGTGTCATGTTGCAGCACTGCTGTTGTGCAACACTGCTAAAACTTAGAAAAATAAGCGCTACAATGTGACTAGTGATGGCCGCGTCCTATCACTTTTTTCTGGTGGAAAGAATGGGTGGCAAGCAACAATGACAGGAGGGGAGGCATGCAACAACGGAAGGAGATGGGGCAAACAACAAGAGGGCAAGCAACAATTACAGCAATGAGGAGGGATGGAAGGCAAGCAAAAACAATGGTAGGAGGGGGTGCAAACAACAACTATGCTAGCAAGACGGTGAAGGGAGTGGAGGCAAGCAGTGTCGACAGGAAAGGGTGCAAACAGGGACGGGAAGGCAAGCAATATCAACGGGGTTGGGGAAAGTACTTCAAGCAACTATTAGAGTTGGAGGTAGGCAAGCATTGACAATGGGAGTGGGGGAGGTGGGCAGACTGAAACAAGAGACTGGAGATTGGAGCTTGGGGCAAGCAGCAACGTGGGAGCTTCAAGCAACAAGAAAGAAAGTGACAGCAGAAGCAACAAGAAAAAGAAAGTACCTAAATACGAGCAGAGGAAAGACACTAATAAAACAATTAGTGCTTGGTACATGTTCCAGGGAACAGCTGACATATGAAGATAAAATGGAACAAGCATGGGCTGACCAATGAGAAGCTTGGAAATGAGACTGAAAATGAAGACAACAAATTTAAGGCAGGTGGCGGTCCCCAAGTCCCTTTTAATTAACAAAATGTCTAGCAAGTGACAGAGCATGTGCTGTGTCTGGCTAAACCTAAAAAGGAAGTGGTTGGTTACAGATGTCCTCCTTGGAAAGAGCAATTTCAAACCAAGATATAAGAACCCGGTGCCCATCTCTAGAGACCTTATACTAGCAGCCCTGAGCTTTTCTTGTTGTCAGTTTCAAGTTTTGAAGGGAAATTCAACAAACTGAATGAAAGGGTAACTTTACTTGAGGACTGGCTTGTGAGCCCCTCTACTTTTGAAGAGGGAGTGTCATAATCAGATTAGCGATCATCTTAATTTAAATCAATGTTATTTATGGAACTCATTCATGACTAAAAATTCTGGTGGTGTTGATCAGTACAAGGTTTGACATGTACATTAAATCATCAATATACACCTCTTTTCAGTTTATCTCCGATGAAGACAGATGTTCTCTAGACCTCCAGAATCTCTACCCTCCTGTCCCTAAATACCTTGATTATAAGTAAGCAGACAATTTATATTCATTCTTCATCCCTTCTTCCCAGCTTCACATAAGTCATCAAGTTTTAGAAATGTGAACGGGCCCTTCTAGGGCCTGTAGTCTGAGGATTGATCAGGAGAGAAGATTATCCCAGCTTGCTGAAAGAATTGTGGTGACGGAGATCACATCAGCTCAGATTCTGTCTATATACAAATGTCCTGAAATATGCCCATATTTTCTCAAAGGGAGACATTCTATCCCTTAGTATTGCAATTATTTTTCCTTAGTGTAGAGATTCCATTATTTTGTCCTCCATCCATTCCTGTTAGGTTGCTCCACAGCTTTCCTCTTATGAACAATAGTCAGTCTACAAAAAGAACAAGTGGTGGACGGAATGCTGAACAATGTCAAACATTCACCCCCAGTACAGAGATCTGGGCCTAAATCTATTGTTTTTTTGCCACCCATGCCATTCCAGTTTGGACCCAGCCGTATGCAAATCAGTCTTGACCCTGTTCCCCATGGGAACAGTCCAGCCCGAACTACCAAGCCAGGTCCTCCCTGGACTGGAAACCAGCATCCTAGGACCGGTTTCAGGGTATCACTCTTTATCAGCCAGGCTGGGTTGACCCCAGTGGCATGGGGAGCAAGGGACCCACGTCTGGGCAAGCCCTTCCCACTTTGGGCAACAAATGCAAAAAGAACAAGTGATGGACGGAATGCTGAACAATGTCAAACATTCACCCCCAGTACCGAGATCTGGGCCTAAATCCATCATTTTTTTTGCCAGATCTGTGACTGGGGGTGAGTGTTTGCATTGTTCAGCACTCTGTCCATCATCCTTTTGTGTTGCAATAGTCAGTCTAGAACAGAATCTGAAAAATTAAGTTTGCTTGTTAGCCTATTAAGTGTACAATTCTGCCTCATCTGTATCACCTAACAGCAGTAAAAGGGGGTCCAGAGCCCGGAGAGCATTTGCAGTAGCTCTAATTTTATCTGTTATTTCACCGTAAAAAGCCTGCAAAGTCGGACAGTCTGACTACATAGGTAGATAGTTCTTTGGGCTCCACATCATTCTTGCATATGTCTTAGGTGTGTTGGAGTGCTGTACCATCTCAAAATCAGCTTGTATGCATTTTCCCTTTTATTGAAGTAAAATAAACAATGTAGTAAAACCCTGGTATATCAATATACATCCACTCTTGGGTATGTTCCTTCCAAGTTCCTCTGCCCATTTTACCATACAGTGGAGGGATTGTACTGGAATATTCACTTCTACTGCACTGTATATATATAATATAGCTTGTACAGAGTCTACTTCCATAAGAATGTTTTCAATTTTTTATCGTGTCCCAAGTCCCTCTGCCCTTAATTGTCTTTTGTCCCACCCAGTTTAAGAGATGGGTAATCCAAAAAATGGCACGGAGACCCAAATCATTTGCAGATTGGCCACTTGTTTGAAACAGTCCACATGTATATAAATCACCCAATCTTAGTTGGTCCGATGTAGCCCATCTTGTGATTCTCCTTGGAGGTCACAGCAGGATTGAAATCCTGCTTTCCCATCACTGGAGTCACTGGGATGGGCATGATATGACTTGTTTCATTTCAGCTTCCTTATTCCAATGCAGGAGGGGCATTTAGGTGGAGAAAAAAGGTTTGCCTAAGCATTGTGTGTTTTTGCCGGAAGCCAAGTAGGTGTAGCAGGCATGTATTGGTTTCTGTCTGTTCCATCGCCTTACAGGGCTTATCGTATTTGGTGAGTATCACAATAGAGCTGATATTAGCTGTGAAGTCAAGGGATATCTGTCTGTCATAGGGACACTGTACAGAGTCGCTGTGTGACCTAGAGAGGACTAATGTAGACTCCCAAGGCTTCTTGTTATCTATGATAAAGCCCCACAGCTGATTCTTAATGCTGGTTAATGTATCAGGTAGCAGAACCATTGGAAGAGTTCTAAAACGCATGAAGGATTAGTAGGAAGTTCATTGTATTGATTTTGATCTTACCCAGCCATGATATTTCCAGCTTCCCCTAACAGGCCCAATCTGCGAACGGTGAATATAGCAGAACAGGAATTTATTAGTATAAATGTTGTTTCTGCATCGTCGGTTCTTCATTGATAGTCATAAATATTGAGTAATTCTGTGCTGTTTGTGTGGACCCCAGAACACCTTCTTCAATATATATTTTAAGAATCCCGGAAAAAGACATTGTATACTGTTAATCACTGAAAGCCATTTGCCATATAATCACAAAGTAGTATCTTAGAGGCATTGTCCTGGTGAATGCTGGATTACCACAGCTTTCTTTCTGTGACAAAGTGTTGCAACTTTAAAGGCTTTATTGGTATATATTTTCCCAGTATCTCTCCTCCAGCATTCACCAGGAAAATACATCGCCGACAGTCTACACTGTGACTATATGGAAAATGACTTCCAGTGTCTTATTCCTAGATTCCTAAAATATATATTGAAGGTGGTGTTGCGGGATCTGTGCAAGCAGCATGGAATTATTCAAGATTATCACTTCAATGAAGATTCCTACAATACAGAACTATGTCTACAGATAAGTAATGTTTCCTTTTTCAGAAGTGCAAGGTTATGCCTAAATACTAGATAATTTTCTAAATGTAAATTAGTTACTATATCCTTAGTGCAATGTAATGTGCTACTCACACTTATTCCTTTGGACGTAGGATAATTTACCTTGAACCTCAACACTGCTTAGAAATCATGAAGTTCCTCCATCATTGCTGGGAGAGACGTCCACCGTTCTGCTGAAACGCAGA
Organism: Pleurodeles waltl; assembly: GCF_031143425.1. Classification (NCBI taxonomy): domain Eukaryota; kingdom Metazoa; phylum Chordata; class Amphibia; order Caudata; family Salamandridae; genus Pleurodeles; species Pleurodeles waltl. Next base: position 762,983,258 of record NC_090448.1, on the reverse strand, counting down.
GATCATAATTTGCAAAAAGTGTCAATTTAATTTGTTGGTCCTTTTCTGCTAACACTTATATATAGAATTAGCCATTATTTTCTTTGAGAGGCTTAAATCCTTAAAACAATAATTCAAGGAGGATAGGTAGCAGACCTCACTTGTGCTTCTTGATATAATAATTATTGAATCAGACAACCAGGCTCTCACTTTTAACCTAATGGACAGCAGTTGAAAGTGAACAAGAATAGAGACACACATTTTAAGTGCTGGTTCTACCTTAATCAAAATATCTTTCATAAAATTCCAGTAAACTGTCAAACACCTTCTCTCTTGTTTAGTGAGGAAAGGGGTAACTGGTTATACTGTCTAGTGGCTTTCACTATTGCATTCACTGCTAGCCTAGTATTATTCCCTGCCAGTCTGTCTTTGATAAGGTGAAATCAAGGTAGGCCAAATATCCTCAATCCTCACATGAAAGAAGATCGTATACAGTTTTGTTTCGGTGTTTAACAGTTCAGTGGGTCTGTACAACATGCTTTATTCCGGAGTTTCAAATTCAAAATGGGGGGCCACTCCATTATGGTTGGGAAGATTGTACTCATATCCTGGAAGGATCCCTCATTAGTGTTATATCCTGTGTTTAGCAAAAGTCTTGTAAAGGCAATTAGCAAATCCACCAGGGTCAGGCCTTGTGATTTGGTAGAGCTTTAATGGCTAATCTAATCATCTCCCATAATTATTTGTTCCAATACTCCCTCTCTTCTTGCGCAATCGCAGGGAAATGTGAGTCTTCCAAGTATTCTTCTAGTAGCCTTTGGTTATATGGTTTTTCCATATATGGAGTGCAATAGAATTTATTGAAAGTCTCCAATACGTCCGGATCTGGTGTATAAAGAGTATCCTCTAAATCTCTTATTGCCCCACTATAACTCTTTTTTTAACCTTCCTAAATTTGTACACAAGCAGTCTAGCCTCTTTGTTGTGTTTTCCATAGTAGGTTTGTTAAATCTGAAGGAGCTTGCCTGATGCTTCCCTAGATAATATAGTTTCTAATTCTTCCCTTATTTTCCATAATTTCTTTATATACCTTCCTTGTTGGGTTCATCTTATGTTCGGTCCCCAGCCTAACAGTCTCCAGTTCCACAGCCAAATGTCTCCTCTTTAACATCCTCATTAAGGATGTAGTGTGGGAACTCATTTCTGCCTTTATGTTGGTCTTTGCACATCTCACATAGTGGGCCAAGACATGCATTTACATTTTAATTTAAATAATTATGCAAGGCCTTATGGATTCCCACTTTGAGGGCTGGATTGCGGAAAGCAATCTTAAGCATTCTCGATAATTTTGGAAGAGGAGGTTCTTAAGATGTAATATCACATTTTAATAGTCAAAGTCAAGTTAAAAATCTGTTTATTTGAAATGTCAAAGACAACCATAAAAGATGAATACATAAAAATGCTTAAACACAAAAGACAGATGATGACAGCAATAAAATGATATTGGAAAAAAATCAGGGTTTGATCCGATAAAATACGTTAATTAAAAATCAAGGCTTTTCTGGTAAGACACAGCTGCCTTAACAAAAATACTCACTCTGACACATACATCACTACTTGGCAGTATTTGCAAAAACCTATGGGCAACTCTACATTGTTTAGAATTATGGAGTTTATACGGAGGTAATAAATAACGTATCCTAAAATTTTCTACAGTGTGCAAAATAACATAAGGTGCAATAAAGACTGAGTGAAAGCCTTATCATAAACACATTTCTTGCCGGTTAAACTACGATAATAACCCTGCGGGAAACCAACATGTGACATATAGTACCTGCCCTAAATTTTCTCAACAGGGCTCTTTCCCAGTTGTTGGTCACATATGATAAATATGGTTCTAGACCAGTTGTGGTTTTCAGAAAGGAATAATTCCATACAAGTGGTTTGCTCATTTCTAAACGTTATCTTTCCATGCACCGTTTGTCAAAAAACATAGTTTTACAATAGTTTTATCAACCTTATGTATAGATACAGGGTTTTGAACAAACTGGATTTGTCCAGGGCAGCAAAAGTATGTTTTATGTAAGCAAGCCACGGAATATCCAAGCCCTCTGTACAGCGGATACACTGAGAGATGTTGTGGGTGAAAGAGTTATTTTGATTGTTCCAGACTGAGAGATACAGTAAAAGGGGTCCCAATTTAATGGCGTCTTCAAGGTACGGCAGCCATCTCTTCATGACAGATTTAGCGGGGCTTTGAATGTGGAGGAGGGATGTCATCTACTGAAACAATTCTCTTCGGCTTGAATCAAACTGCAATTACTATAGCCCCAGATTCCACATCCATGACTAGCAATGGGTACGCATTGCTTAGAATAAGCATCACAGAGAAATAAAATAGGCTTGCCTCCTACAGATTTACAAATATTAAAAATGGAGCAGATAGCTTGCTTGTATTTGGAATTTCTGAGTTGAATGTTCTCCATCAAAGAGTCACTAGAGTCAGAAACTAGTCCAAGGTAAGTAAACTTAAAAACACTGTTCATGCAGTTCTCATTAACCTGTACTGGATGCATCAAATGTCATGTAGGGCCGCAAGCCACAATCTTCCATTTAGTGTAATTGGTGAGCAGGTTAAGATCAAACATAAAATCCTTAAAAGCTTGCCCCAAACTTCTCAAAGTTTATGGCGTCTGTGCTATAAGCACGGCATCGTCTGCATACAACAATAAAGGTATAGAAACAGAGTTGATACAGGGAACGTCGGGAGTAACAGTGCATGGATGAGTGTTAAGCTTATTAATATATAATATGAATAAAGGAGGTGCTAGTACACAACCTTGCCTGACACATTTTAAATGAATGGGGTCAGATAATTCTCCATTAGGGGCTAACCTCACCTTTGCAGTGAAATCATGGTGTAGATAAGCCAAAAAGTGCATGATTGCAGCATCTACACCCACCTGCATCATACCCGTCCATAATTTGCTGTGGTTAACCTTGTCAAAGGCGGAAGATAAGATAAAAAGGTGTTTTCTTAGATACAGTGTACGTTCCTTGCAGCAAGTTAAGGTTTAGACAATTTTCCATGGTTCCTAAGTTCTGCCTAAATCCATATTGGCAAGAAGACGAAGTACAATTAACATCAACCCAGTCCCTCAATGTGTTAAATAACACCCTACCCATAATTTTGACTGTAGAATCAATCAGAGAGATAGGTCTGTAGCACTTCGGTTTAGCCCTGCTGCCTTTTTTAAGAACAGGTACTATAGTAGAACAAGACCATGAAGAAGGGAGAGCATTCAAATCTAAATTATCAAAATATTGGCTAGCAGCCATGTCTAGAGATCAACTCTGCACTTTAAAATGTCAATGGGTACTCCATCTGGACCACAGGCTTTAGAGGAGGAGCTGCTATTAAAAGCATCAGTCACCTCCTTCACTGAAAACTCAAGCCTAACAACATTGTGTAGGTACAACTATCTGAAGTATTGCAATATATATAGTGTTAAAATTAGCCAGTCATTGATCCCCAGTAATATGGCTTCTCAATAAAGATGGAGGTCTCTACTTTTTTTGTAAATCCCTAAGCACTCTCCGAAATTCTTGAGGGTTTTTAAGATATGCTGGCAGGTTAGTTGATCCCAATTGGCTTGTTGGATTTCTGTCTTCCTGGCCCTCAATACGTCTTTATTTTTAACCCTGGCCTGGGCAATCACTTCAGGGTTGCTAGGTGTGGTTGACAAGGCAAGTCTCAGTTCCCTGTTCGCTGGCAGCAGATAATGTCAAACCACTGTGTGTGTGAGAACAAACTGGCCTAGAAAAAGGCTTAAGTAGCTGAGCTTTAATGATATTGCACAGGTCCCTTAAATCAGTACATAAATTATCCTGTACGGTAATCTCTGCCAAACACTTAGAAAAATAAATATTGAGGTTATCCCTGAGAAGTTCGCCCATAAATTTAACAGGGTCAGGCAAACGCCAAGCAAGCAGAAGGCCATTGTGCAAAGGAGATGGCTTCCCTAGACCCCTCATTATTGTCTTTAGGTAAAACTCGAGTCGCGATCAAGGGATTATGATCACTAAACAATGATCGTAATATTTCGCATGTATGCAAATATTGTGAGAAGCCTTGAGTAATGAAACAAAAATCAATGATAGATTCACAACTCTGCTCATGATAGGTATGAACCCTATGTACACTGTCATAGGCAGACTCTACATGTTACTAAGATCTCGTCCCAAAACAAAGTGACCTAACTCTTCACCTCTGGTCAAGAGAGCCTGCGACTGATGCTCGGTCATACAAAAGCATCCCACTAATATCTGGAAATGAGTAACCAAGTTTAGCATTTAAATCTCCACAGATCATATTATTGCAACACGAGGCAGCTGATTAAAACTAAGCATGAGTTTATCCACAATACAAAATAAAATCTTAAAATTCCAATTCCCAGTACTAGAAAAGTTATTGTTATAAAAATTAATAATCTAAAATTTAAACGGTGAGAACCAGTAAGTTCAAGCACCTGGGTCTCTGGGCATCTGCTCTTCGTTTGTGTTATTTTGCCCTTAACTCCAAGTTTGATCCACATTAGTAACCCTCCCTTAGGGCGCCCTGAAGTAGATGGGATGGCGAGAGTGGAAAAACAAGAATAACCATTAAGAACTACTGGGGATACAGCCCAAGTTTCCTGCAGAATAATGAAATCATATTGTTCTATCATGGAAAGCTAGTCTCTATTACCCAGTTTACTATTTACCCCAGCAGTGTTACTTGACAAAAAGGGCAACGCATAAAAATAATCACTACATTTCTTACAGAGTGCTGACCTCTGGACAGATAAGGGGACCTCTGTTCCATTGGAAGATTGGAAATCTATAAGACAGATATCATAACTATTGGCCCTTACTGCCTGAGAACAAGCTTCCTCTCTAGCAGCCTGTAGGAAGCTGGCTCTGTATATACTATATCAAAATGAGTGTCCAGAGGTTCCCCAGAGGCTTAAAAGAGGCTAAAGTAGATAATAATAGTTCTCTCTTTTGTTGTAGTGTATTCAAGCAGTTAGAGTTATCAGAGTGTAGTGCAAAGCATTTGTTGTACGCACACAGACAATAGAAGAAGCACACACTCAATGACTTAACTCCAGACCAATGGTCTTTATATTTTTGCTATATGTTTTCTTAATTCATTTCTAGAACCACAAGATTCAAGTTGCAGGTAAGTACTTCAATAGATTGGTATTTCACACATATCAATAATACTTTGTTTGAAATCGATAAGTTACACAGTTTTCAAAATATTGGCAATTCTCTGTTTTAAAAGTTGACACAGTGCAATTTTCAGAGACAGTTCCTGGGAGGAAGAAAAGTTGAAACGTTTTACAGGTAAGTACTTGACTTATAGTTCCAGTCTCCGGGGGCTAGGAAGTCCACAGGTTTGGGTTCAAGTTAACCCCAAACACCCACGACCAGCAACAAAGGGCCGGCCGGGTGCAGAGGTCAAATCTGAAGCAAGTTTAACATTGGCTCCTATGGAGACGGGGACACTCGGAATCAGGCCTGCCTGCAGATAAGTACCCGCGACTTCGGAGGGCAGACCTGGGTGTTTAGAGGAGCACTGGGGGGTTGGGCCAAGGTAGGCACCAAACATGCACCCTCAGCGGCCCTGGGGTGGCCAGGTGCAGGGTGCAGACGAGGCGTCAGATTTCCAATGGTGGTCTATGAGGGGACCCCGTGGGTCACTCAGAGGCTGCAGGCGAGGTCAGGGCGTTGACTTGGACAAACCACAGGCTGGACAGGGAGGAGAGGGCCGCCTGCTGAACATAGCTGCACTGGAGGTCGGGGTCTTCAAGGCCTGGGGGCTGCAGGTGCAGTGGTCTTAGGCATCTTCGTCCAGAGCTTTGCGGTCAGTTGGGTCCTTGGGATTCCCTCCGCAGGCTTCCTCGTTGAGGGGTGGAGAGGTCAACCCAGAGTGGGCATCGCCTGGGGATCCTCTCTAGTCTATTGGGCCACCTGGACACAGGCCGTGGGCGTCAGGTGCAGAGTGGTCAGGAATCACGCATCTGGGGTGGTGCTGGAGTCGTTGGTTGGTGTTTCTTCTTAGACAGGGCCGCTGTCCACGGGAGTTCTTGGTCCTTTTGGGTGCAGGGCAGTCTTCTGGAGCTTGGCAGAGGTCGCTGGTCCCGCAGGATGAGTTGGTGTTCTTGTGCAGGTTCTTCGAAGCAGGAGACAGGCTGGCATGGCAGGGCCCAGTCAGTTGTCCTCTTCCTTCTTCTCTGCTGGGGGTTCGCCTTAGCAGTCCTCCTTCTTTCTTGTCAGATCGCCAGAAATCTGGTGAGCTGGGTTCAGTGAGGCCCTCAAATCCTGGATTTAGGGGTGTTACAGGGGTCAGAGGGCGGTAGCTAATAGCTACTTTTCATGATTGTGGCTACATCCTTTTTGTGTCCACTCCCTTTGGGGAGGGGGACACAGACCTAACCCTGTTGGTCCTTGTCCTCCAAAGCAAGATGGGTCACCTCCGCTCTGGACACCTTAGGGGGGATCCTAGCTGGGGTGGTCACTCCTCCCTGTTTTCCTGCCTGACTTGCTGCCAAAAGTGGGGCTTTATCCGGGGGGCAGGCAGCTACACTAGCTGGAGTGCCAATGGGCACTGTAACCTGAGGCTTGAGCCTTTGAGGCTCACCACCAGGTGTTGCAGCTCCTGCGGGGGGGGCGAGTGTGAACACCTCCACCCAGGACAGGCTTGCACTAGCAGTTTGGCTAACATGCAGGGGGCATCTCTAAGATGCCCTCTGGCTGCAGTTCTCAATAAATCCCGCACTGGCTGGTTTATTGTGCTGAGAAGTTTGATACCAAACTTCCCAGTAATCAGTGAAGCCCTTATGGAGTTGTGGAGTTAATAATGACAAACTCCCAGACCATATACTTATATGGCTACACTGCACTGTCAATGTCTAAGAATGGACTTAGACACTGTAGGAGCATATTGCTCATGTAGCACATGTAGCTGTGACCTCACCTGTCCTATAGTGCACCCTGCCTGAGGGCTGTACGGCCTGCTAGAGGGCTGACTTTCCTGTTCCACAGGCAGTGGTTTGTGGGCATGGCACCCTGAGAGGGGTGCCATGGCGACTTAGTCTTTTTCTCCCTACTAGCACACACACGCTGCAAGGCAGTGTGCATATGCTTGGTGAGGGGTCCCTAGGGGGACATAATACATGCTGCAGCCCTTGGGGACCTTCCCTGGGCACACGGCCCTTGGTACCATTGGTACATTTTACAAAGGACTTAACTGTGTGTCATGGGTGTGCCACTTGTGACCACCAAGGTACAAAATTTGGGAAATAACACTGGTGCAGGGGCCTGGTTAGCAGGATCCCAGCACACTTTCAATCAAGGTTGGCATCCGTGTCAGGCAAAAAGTGGGGGTAACCATGCCAATAGTGGCACTTTCCTACACAGACGTTATCTCATTAGAATGAACGTTGTCCATACAACCTGTAGGCAGAGGATCAGATGTGCCTGTCAGTCAGTCACACCCCACCAGCCCTTCAAGGGGGGCAATTTTATTACTAAAAGCAACTCCAGGAAGCTGGAGGTGCAATGCACAGGATAGTAGAAGAAGGGTCTGGGCCTGATCCCAATGGTGACGGAAGAAGTGGAGGCTTGTAAAAATAGCCCAAGGGGAGAGCAAAAATAGAGAACCCCCCACAGGAAAGGAGAGTTTAGGACAAGTTAAAAGATTATAATCAACATTCAGATCTCTAAAAATAACGATTACACAATCACCCGGGAATGCTTTAGGGAATGGCCTGATCCACTCTACCCTTCTTACCATTAAGATTTGGGCAGCGAATGAGGGATTAGATCCCATATACTTAATGAGCCAATAAAGCACCTAAGGGTCAGCTGTTCAATAGTCCCAATATTAGACAGCTTCAGTGTAGGTACCTTAGTCAATATTACAACATATGGACACACTGATGGAAGTAGAATCAAAACCTGGTCTTTCTAACTGAAGTACCTCAGGAGCCTGCCTGAATGCTCAGCAACTTTACATTTAAGTCACTCCACACTTGTACTGGCCCTTGGTAGCTCTGGCATGAGTGCTTGCTGAGATGAAAAGTGAGATGGAGCCAAAACCATACAAGTGCGATCAGGAGCAGGAAGCAATTGGCTATTCAGTATCACAGAGGACGGAATAGTAGTGTCCCATGTATCAGAGCCACTTTGCTTATTACAAAGAACTTTGTTAGCCACACTTCCCCCACTACGCTCACTAAAGGCAACCTTTGGTAGAGACCCATCTGGTGGAATGGCAACAGTGAGGCTAGTGCTTTTAGGTTCAGATAATTTAGTCAATCTAGTCTCTGTATTGTTCATGCAATCTTGTAGGGGTTTTAAATGCATTTTTATTAATGTTTCGAACCTAGTACAAATTTCATCAGAATTGAACGCTATAGGAATAGCTTCCTCTACATCCCGTTTTGTTTTACCCCAACCCCCCCCTTCAGCCGACGCAACGAGTAAGGCACATCAGCGTTCCCGACACAGTCCTGCGGAGCTGTCGCCTGGGTCTATTTTGCACATTCTCTCACTTCCAGGAGCTGAGCGACCCCGCTCAAGGAAAAGTAGTTTTAAGAGACCATGCACCCCTTATTTGAGCAGGCCGACTCCTCAGAGCGCCTTGGAGCCCTGCGGGGTCAGAGGGGGCCCCATCAGGCTCTGTGCTGGTTGCTTTGGCCTCAGCTGTGATGGGTCCCGTGGATCCCATCTTAGATCCTGACTGTTGCAGGTCATGCCACTGTGACTTTCCCCAACACTGATCCCGACATGAATGCTCCCAGTGGCCCCAGCCCCATTCTAATCCCAGACAACTTGGAGTCGGAACTACGTGGATCCCGACACTAACTGGACTCATGGATCCTAGGTTGCCGTCTGAGCCCTATTTTGAAGGGCTAGGTGTAGGAGAAGTGTGGGAAGGCAGACTCAGTGCTGCTGCACTTTAAGGACTCTCGGTCTACAGTCAAGTCCTTGGGCCTCTCAGGGACCACACATCCCTTTTTAGCCTTTCGTGAGTACGGAAGGGGCGTGCCACTACTCCAGCCGTATGCCAGCCACAGTCCTGTGCAAGCTTCTCAAGCTTTGCATGGGCGTGGTCAGGTAGCCAGAGGTAAGCCAAACCACCAACCCCACTGGCAGCTGCAGCCTCTAAGCCCTAGTAATTTGACCCTAAAAGATCATGGGTGTTCAGTTGGTGGGAGAATCCTCCATCATCAGCACCACTGGCAGTCTATTACATCGGACAGGTGAGTCTTACAGATCATTTGGAAGGGCTACTCCCTACCCTCACGCTATACCTCCAACACACGATTGAATGACAGGGGATCAGTTGACCTTGTGAGAAAGTCACGGCTCTCTTAGCCAAGAGAGCCAAAGAAAGGGTCCCAATATCAAAACTAGGCAGTGGTTTCTATTACTACTACTTTCTGATACCCAAAAATAACCTGTCCTAGCCCTCCAAACCCTCAATCTGTTCCTCAAAAAGGAGAAGTTCAAGATGCTTACTTTGGTTTAGGTTTTGTCTGCTATTTACCAGGGAGACTGGGTTGGTAGCACTGGACTTGCAGGACACGTATTTCCGTATTCCCATCCTGCCTGCCCACAGACGTTACCCATGGTTTACGGTAGGCCATGAGCACTTTCAGTTCACTAAGCACCCCTTTGGCCTCACCAGAGCACCATGGGTGTTCACTGAGGTGATGGTGGTTGTTGTAGGCCATCAGCGAAGGTCAGGGGTACCAGTCTTCCCCTGTCTCAATGACGCCCCAGGCTCTCGTCTTCCATCTCCAGACTACGACAGATCTCCTGCATTCACTGGGGTTCACTATAAACATGCTAAACACCTCAAAATGCTCCTTTTCATCTGCGCTTTTCTGGACACAGTTCAGTTTCAGGCTTATCCTTCTGAGCAGAAGTCCAGAATATTCAGGTTCTGAAACTGATATTTCTGACTCTAGCCTAGATTTTGGTGAGAATGACTCTGAGGCTCCTGGGCCTCCAGGTCTCCTGCATCCTGCTAGTAACTCATGCTAGATGGCATATGCGGGCTCTGCAGTGGAACTTGAAGTTCCTGTAGGTGAAGCATTAGGTGAATCTCTCTGACATAGTCCAGATCTCAGAGTGAACTGCAAAAGATCTGCAGTTGTGGCTAACGAACCGCGATTGGTTCATAGGCAGACCCCTCTCCCTTCCCAACCAGATCTTATGGTAGCAACAGATGCGTCATTCGTGACATGGGGAGGCCATTTGGGAGAGGTGGAGATCAGAGGACTTTTGTCTCTGGCAGAGTCGGTACTCCACATCAACTTGCTGGAGCTCCGAGCAATCCGACAGGCTTTGAAAACCTTCCTACCCTGATTCCTGGAGAATCTGGTAACCCAAGCTTCTGCACTTGAGCATCGCTCCACCGATCAGGCTGCCCCTTCGGGAGGATCTTCTGTTGCAGCAGCAGGGTAGGGTCCTCCACCCAAACCTGACAGTTTTCCGCCTTCTTGCGAGGAGATTGAGGGGCAACAGTTGACAGTCTTTGACCCTCCTCCGTAAGTCTGTAATGTTATTATGGCAGCCACGCATCCCTCCACCAAGATGTTGTATGCTTACCGGTGGCAAAACGTGTAAATTATCTGTAGGAAAATGGCTCCTTGTTGCAGTTACAACCCCCCCCCACACACACACACACACACACTTTTTGCCTGATATTGATGCTGACTTGACTGAGAGTGTGCAGGGGCCCTGCTATCCAGGCCCCAGCACCAGTGTTTTTTCACTAAAAATGTACCATTGTTTCCAAAATTGGCACACCCCTGGCACACAGATAATTCCCTTGTAAAAGGTACCAATGATACCAAGGGCCCTGTGACCAGGGAAGGTCCCTAAGGGCTGCAGCATGTGTTGTGCTACCCTAAGGGACCCCTCACCTAACAGATGCACACTGCCATTACAGATTGTGTGTTTCGATGGGGAGAAAAAGGCAAAGTCGACCTGGCATCCCCCTCAGTATGCTGTGCACTCAAAATACTGCCAGTGGCATAGGTAAGTCATCCCTCTAGCAGGCCTTACAGCCCTAAAGCAGGGTGCACTATACCACAGGTGAGTGCGTAGCTGCATGAGCACTTTGCCCCTACAGTGTCAAATTACATTCTTAGACATTGTAAGTACAGTGTGGCCATATTAAGTATATGGTCTGGGAGTTTGTCAGAGCGAACTCCACAGTTCCATTATGGCTACACTGAATACTGGGAAGGTTGGTATCAAACTTCTCAGAATAATAAATTCACACTAATGCCAGTGCTGGATTTATTAAAAAAAATACACACTGAGGGCATCTTAGAGATGCCCCCTGTATTTTACCCAATCCTTCAGTGCAGGACTGACTGGTCTGTGCCAGCCTGCCACAGAGAGACCAGTTTCTGACCCCCTGGGGTGAGAGCCTTTGTGCTCTCTGGGGCCAAAAACAAAGCCTGTACTGGGTGGAGGTGCTTCAGACCTCCCCCCTGCAGGAACTGCAACACCTAGCAGTGAGCCTCAAAGGCTCAGGCTTCATGTTACAATGCTCCAGGGCACTCCATCTAGTGGACACAGCCCCCACTTTTGGCGGCAAGTCTGGAGGTGATAATGAGAAAAACAAGGAGGCGTCATCCTCCAGCCAGGACAGCCCCTAAGGTGTCCAGAGCTGAAGTGACCCCTTCCTTAAAAAATCCTCCATCTTGCTTTGGAGGATTTAGCCCAATAGGATTAGGGATGTGCCACCCTCCCCAAAGGGAGGAGGCACAAGGAGGGTGTAGCCACCCTTAGGGACAGTAGTAATTTGGCAAACCACAAAATTTAGTATTTAGTGGTGACCCTGAACCCAGGAATACCGATTCCTGACGACCTGAACAAGAAGAAGGACTGCTGACCTGAAAACCCAGCAGAGAAGACGAAGACGACAACTGCTTTGGCCCCAGCCCTACCGGCCTGTCTCCAGATTCAGAGAACCTGCAACAGTGACGCGTCCAATGGGACCAGCGACCTCTGCTGACTCAGAGGACTGCCCTACAACCCAAAAGACCAAGAAACTCACGTGGACAGCGGCTCTGTCCAAAGCACCAAGGAGAAACCATCTTAAAAGTGACTCTCACCTCACTCCTGAAGCGTGAGACCCCCACACTCTGCGCCCGACGCCCCCGGCCCGTGCCCAGAGAAACCAACAATGCAGCGAGGACCCTCAGGTGACTCCCACGACATAGCCACCTGGCGATGCAGGCAGGGCACAAGGGGGCTTCTCGGGCCAGCACTGACTGGGCAACGATGAGGGCCACCTGCTGGTCACTCCTGCACCGGTAGTTGGTTTCTCTCGGGCCCTGGGGGCTGGTCCAGTGCTTCTTCCAGGTGTCGGGTTCTTTGTTACTGGGCAGTCGTGGTCAGGGGGAGCCTCTGGATTCTCCCTGCAGGCGTCGCCATGGGGGTGCAGGGAGGTCGTCTCAGGGTGTCCACATCACAGGAGTCGCCTGGGGGTCCTCGCTGCAGTGTTTGTTTCTCTGGATACGAGCCGGGGCGTTGAGTGCAGAGTGTTGGGGACTCACGCTTCAGAAGATGGTATCTTCTTGGGTGGTCAGGCAGAGTCGGTGTCTTCGGGAGTTTCTTGGTCCTTTGAGTTGCAGGGCAGTCCTCTGAGTCAGCAGAGGTCACTGGTCCCGCTGGATGCATCTCTTTTAAGGTTCTATGAGTCTGGAGACAGGCCAGTAGGGCTGGGGCCAAGTCTGTTGCCGTCTCTGTCTTCTCTGTGGGGTTTTCAGGTCAGCAGTCGTTCTTCTTGTTTAGGTCATCAGGAAATCTGTTTTCCTGAGTTCAGGGTTGCCCTAAATTCTCAATTTAGGGGTGTGTTTAGAGCTGGAGGACAGTAGCCAATGGCTACTGTCCCTGAGGGTGGCTACACCCTCTGTGTGCCTCCTCCCTTTGGGGAGGGGGGCCCATCTCTAATCTTATTGGGGGAAATCCTCCAATGCATATGGAGGATTTTCTAAGGAAAGGGTTACTACAGCTCAGGACACCTTAGGGGCTGTCCTGCCTGGAGGGTGACTCCTCCTTGTTTTTCTCATTATCTGCTCCGGACTTGCTGCCAAAAGTGGGGGCTGTGTCGGGGGCGGGCATCTCCACTAGCTGGAGTTCTCTGGGGCATTGTAACACCAGGCTTGAGCCTTTGAGGCTCACCGCCAGGTGTTACAGTTCCTGCAGGGGGAGGTGTGAAGCACCTCCACTCAGGACAGGCTTTTGTTCCTGGTCACAGAGTGCACACGTGGCCAGAAACTAGTCTGGAAGTGGCAGGCTGGCAGAGACCGGTCAGCCTAGCACTAGCAGTTGGGCTGGCATGCAGGGGGCATCTCTAAGATGCTCTCTCTCTGTGTTTCTCAATAAATCTCACACTGGCATCAGTGTGGATTTATTGGGCTGAGACGTTTCATACCAAACTTCTCAGTATTCAGTGTAGCCATTATGGAACTGTGGAGTTTGTGTTTGACAAACTCCCAGACCATATACTCTTTATGGCTACCGTGCACTTAAAATGTCTAAGAATTGGCTTAGACACTGTAGGGGCATAGTGCTCATGCAGTTGTGCCCTCACCTGTGGTATAGTGCACCCTGCCGTAGGGCTGCAAGGCCTGCTAGAGGGGTGACTTATCTATGCCACAGGCAGGGGTTGTGGGCATGGCACCCTGAGGGGAGTGCCATGTCGACTTAGTCATTTTCTCCCCACCAGCACACACAAGCTGTGAGGCAGTGTGCATGTGCTGAGTGAGGGGTCCCCAGGGTGGCATAAGACATGCTGCAACCCTTAGAGACCTTCCCTGGCCACAGGGCTCTTGATACCAGGGTTACCATTTACAAGGGACTTATCTGTGTGTCAGGGCTGTGCCAGTTGTGGAGACAAAGGTACAGTTTTAGGGAAAGAACACTGGTGCTGGGGCCTAGTTAGCAGGGTCCCAGCACACTTTCAATCATAACTAGCATCACCAAAAGGCAAAGAGTTAGGGGGTAACCATGCCAACAGTGGCATTTTCCTACACTTGTTCATTAAAACGTGTGTTACATGTAGGTTGTTCTCCTTGGTGAACAGCAGCAACAAAACACAAGCTCCCAAGCATAAGTAGATTACGAGAAAGTAAAAGAAGCTTGAAAGGAGAAGAGAAAAGGGAAAGAAAAAGACCATATTCAACAGAATTGTACAATTTCTATTGATGAGCAAAAGCATATCTAATCATCAGAGCACTATCCCCCCACCGAACCAGGAGTGAGAGCTTCCCCGGCAGCCATGAGTCACTATGAATCTCATATGCGTTTTTTGTTGTTGTCTCTGATTGGACTTGCGTAGTAGACCTAAAAGTCAGAAGTTCTCATAAGCAAAGCATCCATCTATTCTGTTTTCCCTTCAAAATCTTTTAAACAAGCCTGCATCTTACTGCCCCATCAAGAGTTAGTTTAGACCGGCAAATAATTAACCATCATATTCTTTCTCACTGCTAAGCAGATCTTCTCCCTACTGTTGTTTCATAAGTGACACTCATATTTGTGGCCGCTTGGAACTGAACATTCTGTCTGAGTACTGGCTCTTCTTCCATTGTCATTTTCTGATCTGGTTCTAGACCAAAGGTGTTCATTGCTTTGTTAGGGTCAAGCCTGCGAGGGCTTGCGCATGCATCTCATATGCGAGACGCTGTTGTGTTTAGTAAGGGGCTTGGAGACCGCCTATCTCACCATTTGTTTGTTTGTGTGGCACTCTTTTTTACAGTCTTGTAATTCGTCAATGCTTGTCTGGCATTATTTCCCTTCCTCTGTGTAGAGCAGGGTTCAAGCAGTAATTGATTTCAACTTAATTAGTGCCCGTCCGCTGCTCCCGACTTGATCGAGGTACTATTTTGTTCTTACATTCATTGCCCTGCAAACAGAATGCTTGTGACTGGCGAAAATGTGCCATGAAGGACAAACAAAATTAAGTTTTATTTTTAAAAGCGAACTTTATTTTATTTTGTTAAGTTGTCGTTTCTCAGTTTCCACTCATGTTTTTTTTATTTTTCTCATGAACACTGTGACAATTAACTCATTTGAAATTTGCAAGACCTATTGCATTGCAAATGCTAGTTTTTAGAGGCAGCTGTATACTGTTTACCATCAGCTCTAAAAAGTAACTTAAACAAAATCCCAGATCTATATAGAATCTATTTACATCTCTAAAGGCCCTACACTGACTTAAATGCTTTTCTCTTTGCCAATGTGCGCACTGAGATGTCTTGAAAGGTTGACAGTGTGTAGTACTGTGGTGATGTAATACATTCTGGTGCTGGACTGTGAGTAGGAATATTCTTTGAATACTGATATTAGAAGTGCTGGACAGCTGTTGTATGAACTGAAGATACTTTGGATGTTTGCTGGCTGTGGTGCTCCACAACGGTTAGCCTTTACTAACAAACCAGTACTTATTTTCTTCCCGCGGTCAGAGTACTTACTACAGGATTTTTGGCGACGAGATCGCTACAGGCACGAACCTACGTGGGGTTTGTTTGTGGAATTATTTCTTATTTTGTACAGGAAGATTTATGTAGTACATATGGTGGAGTAAAGCACAGAACTTTACCGCCCTGGATTTGCGTACTTTCCTGATTTATCAGCTTGTGGAGACTATCATAATCGGTTTACTCGACAGCATATACCTCAGACTGCAATAGTAATAATCAAGCAGGAAAGGAACTCGTATCTTACCATCATTTGCT
Organism: Pleurodeles waltl; assembly: GCF_031143425.1. Classification (NCBI taxonomy): domain Eukaryota; kingdom Metazoa; phylum Chordata; class Amphibia; order Caudata; family Salamandridae; genus Pleurodeles; species Pleurodeles waltl. Next base: position 762,967,467 of record NC_090448.1, on the reverse strand, counting down.
TATTATTGACAATATTAAATTCTGTGAAAAAAAACGGTAAGGATTTGCGGTGAGGTATCCACACACCACGTCATCACGTTCAACGTCAGATGCACAGACATTTTACTATTCTGCCTTATCCTGCCTGTTTGTGACATCATCTGAATATGTCGCCCAAGGAGTGAGACGTTCTTGGTTCGTAGTGCCACATCATCGCTTTTTACCTGCAGACACTTTCCAGTTCTTTCTTACTCTTTGTGTCTCCTTTCTGTATGCTGTCCTAGTAGTGAGTCATTCATGTTTGATGCTGCCTGACTTGCGTGCTTCACAGTGCGCCGGTCGTCTGCTGAGCTCCGTCAGTCATGGTGCGGATCGCAGTGATTCACACTCTTAATCAAGGATACAGCGTTTTTTTTTTTTTTCGTTTTTTTTTCTAGCAACAACGTGTTCTGTTTCTTTATGGCTGATGGTGCTTGATTTGGCTTTGACAGAGCGGATCACGGTAATTCGCACACCCTACTATTTTTACTGACATACTGGATTCTTATTGTTCAGTGTCCCTAGTGTCTTCCATTGAATTGGCAGGAAGGTCATTTGTTCTAACTTTCCATGCTCCTTTACAATTTATTGTGGCGTTTCAAGGATTATCTGCAGTTTTTTCCGTATTCAATGGGCAGATATTAGGAGACCGGAAGCGGAAATGGAGCGCCCAGAGCAGAGGTCGGAGGAGTTCGGAGGTGTGAGTGTGAGGAGTGTAGCGGAGTGCGGTGTCCCAGGGCGTGGTGTGGAGCTGAGAGCCGGGAGCCAGAAGTGAGGCTAGGGAAGCAGCCCGTACTAATGCCCATACTCACGAGAGAGTGGTGTGGTGAGGAGGGGCCGCACCAGCAATGTGCATGGTGGCGATGGTGAGTGCTTCAGGTGCCCCGGCGCTGCAGTCTCAGGGTTTCCGGCACTGCCAGTGTTTCTGGGACCTTTGACTTTGACCACCCACAGCTTCATCAGTCTTCCTCGAAGGAGTCCTTCCTCATGTTGCTGCAGCTAACGCGCATCTGCGTTCACAACCGTGGTGACAGAAGGAGCTACCTCGGCGCATGCTTGCTCTCCCGGTCTCTGTGCCATCAGGCCCTGGCACCGGCCCCGGTACAGGTACATCGCTGCCCCCAGTGGACAGGGGCCAAAACGGACAAGAGAGTGGGGGGGACCTACCCCAAATCTCCCCCGAAGCACCAAAAATAAAAACCTGCACTGCACCAGTACGCGTGGTGCCGGCAACACTGCCGCAAAGAGGTGGACGGAGGACGGGCTGTGGTACAACCGCAAAGCACCCAGAAGGCGTTGGAAGCGGAATCACCAGGGATCGAGGAGCAAGGAAAAAGGAAAAAAGTATGAGTCTAGTAAGCAGGCGCCGTGTTTTTTTAAGGCAAAAAAATAAATATAAAAGCCTTTTAGTGCTCGCGCACGAGGCAACCCACCTGGGCACTACAAACTGATAAGGCACCAACGCTGCTGCCTTTACTCTTCGCTGCTGTCTTACTCTACTTCTGTCCTGTCCTGTCAACGGTAACCTGTACCTTACGGCACCTCTGGGTACGAACACTACTATTTAGCATCAAATGCACTGCCACCAAAGGTCCTTCTGTGCCGCTGTGTCAGGAATTCCCACTAGTACTAAACCCTCACTACAGTAGTCCTCCTTCAAAAACAACTGGTATTGCCTCGGACCCTCCCTCTTCCTAGCTCTCTGCCATAAAGATTTCTGACTCATCGCCCTACTGCCTCATTATTTGTCATACAGCCTACCTGAACTTCTACACCACCATACTTCACATGCGGCAGGGCTGTGAATGTGAAGAAAAGGTCGGGTGAGTCCTACTACCACAGGAGCGGCCCAGCTAAGGTTGGGCGCGGCTTGTAGAGGCAAACCTGTCTACCCATATGTAAGGAAATGCCTCCTTGGCATGGTTACCCCCTGACTTTTTGCCTTTGCTGATGCTATGTTTTGAATTGAAAGTGTGCTGAGGTCTGCTAACCAGGCCCCAACAACAGTGTTCTTTCCCTAACCTGTACTTTTGATTCCACAATTGGCACACCCTGGCATCCAGATAAGTCCCTTGTAACTGGTACCTCTGGTACCAAGGGCCCTGATGCCAGGGAAGGTCTCTAAGGGCTGCAGCATGTATTATGCCACCCTAGAGACCCCTCACTCAGCACAGACACACTGCTTACCAGCTTGTGTGTGCTAGTGAGAACAAAATGAGTAAGTCGACATGGCACTCCCCTCAGGGTGCCATGCCAGCCTCTCACTGCCTATGCAGTATAGGTAAGACACCCCTCTAGCAGGCCTTACAGCCTTAAGGCAGGGTGCACTATACCATAGGTGAGGGTACCAGTGCATGAGCACTGTGCCCCTACAGTGTCTAAGCAAAACCTTAGACATTGTAAGTGCAGGGTAGCCATAAGAGTATATGGTCTGGGAGTCTGTTTTACACGAACTCCACAGCACCATAATGGCTACACTGAAAACTGGGAAGTTTGGTATCAAACTTCTCAGCACAATAAATGCACACTGATGCCAGTGTACATTTTATTGTAAAATACACCACAGAGGGCACCTTAGAGGTGCCCCCTGGAACTTAACCGACTATCTGTGTAGGCTGACTGGTTCCAGCAGCCTGCCACACTAGAGACATGTTGCTGGCCCCATGGGGAGAGTGCCTTTGTCACTCTGAGGCCAGTAACAAAGCCTGCACTGGGTGGAGATGCTAACACCTCCCCCAGGCAGGAGCTGTAACACCTGGCGGTGAGCCTCAAAGGCTCACCCCTTTGTCACAGCACCGCAGGACACTCCAGCTAGTGGAGTTGCCCGCCCCCTCCGGCCCCGGCCCCCACTTTTGGCGGCAAGGCCGGAGAAAATAATGAGAATAACAAGGAGGAGTCACTGGCCAGTCAGGACAGCCCCTAAGGTGTCCTTAGCTGAGGTGACTCTAACTTTTAGAAATCCTCCATCTTGCAGATGGAGGATTCCCCCAATAGGGTTAGGGATGTGACCCCCTCCCCTTGGGAGGAGGCACAAAGAGGGTGTACCCACCCTCAGGGCTAGTAGCCATTGGCTACTAACCCCCCAGACCTAAACACGCCCTTAAATTTAGTATTTAAGGGCTTCCCTGAACCTAAGATTTTAGATTCCTGCAACTACAAGAAGAAGGACTGCCGAGCTGACAAACCCCTGCAGAGGAAGAACAGAAGACACCAACTGCCTTGGCCCCAGACTTACCGGCCTGTCTCCTGCCTGCCAAAGAAACCTGCTCCAGCGACGCTTTCCAAGGGACCAGCGACCTCTGAATCCTCTGAGGACTGCCCTGCTTCGAAAAAGACAAGAAACTCCAGAGGACAGCGGCACTGCTCCAAAAGAACTGCAACTTTGTTACAAGGAGCAGATTTAAAGACCCCTGCAACTCCCCGCAAGAAGCGTGAGACTTGCAACACTGCACCCGGCGACCCGACTCGACTGGTGGAGAACAACCAACTCAGGGAGGACCCTCCGGCGACTCTACGACTGTGAGTAACCAAAGTTGTCCCCCCTGAGCCCCCACAGCGACGCCTGCAGAGGGAATCCCCAGGCTCCCCCTGACCGCGACTGTCTGAACTCCATTTCCCGACGGCTGGAAAAGACCCTGCACCCGCAGCCCCCAGCCCCTAAAGAAACTGAACTTCTGTGCAGGAGTGACCCCCAGGAGGCCCTCTCCCTTGCCCAGGTGGTGGCTACCCCGAGGAGCCCCCCCCCTTGCCTGCCTGCATCGCTGAAGAGACCCCTTGGTCTCCCATTGAAACCTGAAGGAAACTCGACGCGTGTTTGCACACTGCACCCGGCCGCCCCCGCACTGCTGAGGGTGTACTTTCTGTGCTACTTTGTGTCCCCCCCGGTGCCCTACAAAACCCCCCTGGTCTGCCCTCCGAAGACACGGGTACTTACCTGCTGGCAGACTGGAACCGGGGCACCCCCTTCTCTCCATTATAGCCTATGTGTTTTGGGCACCTCTTTGACCTTTGCACCTGACCGGCCCTGAGCTGCTGGTGTGATAACTTTGGGGTTGCTCTAAACCCCCAACAGTGGGCTACCTTGGACCAAAAACTGAAATCTTTAAGTGCCTTACTTACCTGTTGAAACTAACAATAACTTACCTCCCCCAGGAACTGTGAAAATTGCACTGTGTCCACTTTTAAAACAGCTTATTGTGTTTTATGTAAAAAGTATACATGCTAAAGTAATGATTCAAAGTTCCTAGAGTACTTACCTGCAATACCTTTCAAAAGAGCTATTACATGTAAAATTTGAAACTGTGGTTCTTAAAATAAACTAAGAAAAGATATTTTTCTATAACAAAACCTATTGGCTGGATTTGTCTCTGAGTGGGTGTACCTCATTTATTGTCTATGTGTATGTACAACAAATGCTTAACACTACTCCTTGGATAAGCCTACTGCTCGACCACACTACCACAAAATAGAGCATTAGTATTATCTCTTTTTACCACTATTTTACCTCTAAGGGGAACCCTTGGACTCTGTGCATGCTATTCCTTACTTTGAAATAGCACATACAGAGCCAACTTCCTACTTTGGTGGATCAGCGGTGGGGTACAAGACTTTGCATTTGCTGGACTGCTCAGCCAATACTTGATCACACGACAAATTCCAAAATTGTCATTAGAAATTGATTTTTGCAATTTGAAAAGTTTTCTAAATTCTTTAAAGTCCTGCTAGGGCCTTGTGTTAGTCCCTGTTAACATTTCCTTTAGAGTTTAAAAGTTTGTAAAAGTTTGAATTAGATTCTAGAACTAGTTTTAGATTCTTAAAAGCATTCCAACTTTTAGAAGAATAATGTCTAGTACAGAGATGAATGTGGTGGAACTCGACACCACACCTTACCTCCATCTCCAGATGAAAGAGCTAAGGTCACTCTGTAACATAAGAAAAATAACAATGGGCTCCAGACCTACCAAAGTACAGCTCCAGGAGCTGTTGGCAGAGTATGATAGAGCCAACCCCTCTGTGGATAACACAGAGGAGGATGATAGTGAACTGGAGGAAGTATCCCCTCCACCAGTCCTATCTAGGGAGAACAGGGCTTCTCAAGCCCTGACTCCAAAAATAATAGTCAGAGATGCTGGCTCCCTCACAGGAGGGTCCAGCCTCTCTGAAATCACTGAGGATAACTCCAGTGAAGAGGACATCCAGTTAGCCAGGATGGCCAAAAGATTGGCTTTGGAAAAACAGATCCTAGCCATAGAAAGGGAAAGACAAGAGATGGGCCTAGGACCCATCAATGGTGGCAGCAACATAACTAGGGTCAGAGATTCTCCTGACATGTTGAAAATCCCCAAAGGGATTGTAACTAAATATGAAGATGGTGATGACATCACCAAATGGTTCACAGCTTTTGAGAGGGCTTGTGAAACCAGAAAAGTGAACAAATCTCACTGGGGTGCTCTCCTTTGGGAAATGTTCACAGGAAAGTGTAGGGATAGACTCCTCACACTCTCTAAAAAAGATGCAGAATCTTATGACCTCATGAAGGGTACCCTGATTGAGGGCTTTGGATTCTCCACTGAGGAGTATAGGATTAGATTCAGGGGGGCTCAAAAATCCTCGAGCCAGACCTGGGTTGACTTTGTAGACTACTCAGTAAAAACACTAGATGGTTGGATTCAAGGCAATGGTGTAAATGATTATGATGGGCTGTGCAATTTATTTGTGAAAGAACACCTATTAAGTAATTGTTTCAATGATAAACTGCATCAGCATCTGGTGGACCTAGGACCAATTTCTCCCCAAGAATTGGGAAAGAAGGCGGACCATTGGGTCAAGACTAGGGTGTCCAAAACTTCCACAGGGGGTGACCAAAAGAAAGGGGTCACAAAACCTCCCCAGGGGAAGGGTGGTGAGACAGCCAAAAACAAAGATAGTAAAGAGTCTTCGACAGGCCCCCAAAAACCTGCACAGGAGGGTGGGCCCAGAGCCTCTTCACAAAACAATTCTGGGTACAAGGGTAAAAACTTTGATCCCAAAAAGGCCTGGTGTCGTAACTGTAGTCAGTCTGGACACCAAACTTGGAGACAAGGCCTGTCCCAAGAAAGATACCACTTCTAACTCCCATCCAGCTAAAACTGGAATGGCCAGTCTCCAAGTGGGATCAACAGTGTGCCCAGAGCAAATCAGGTGTCACACTGAAGCTACATTAGTCTCTGAGGGTGGGGTGGATTTAGCCACACTGGCTGCCTGGCCCCCTAACATGCAAAAATACAGGCAGCAGCTCTTAATTAATGGGACAAGTGTAGAGGGCCTGAGGGATACAGGTGCCAGTGTCACTATGGTGACAGAGAAACTGGTTTCCCCTGGCCAATACCTGGCTGGACAAACTTATCCAGTCACCAACGCTGACAATCAGACTAAAGTACATCCCATGGCTATGGTAACTTTAGAGTGGGGAGGGGTCAAAGGCCTGAAACAGGTGGTGGTCTCCTCAAATATCCCAGTAGACTGTTTGCTTGGAAATGACCTGGAGTCCTCAGCATGGGCTGAGGTAGAACTGAAAACCCATGCAGCCATGCTGGGTATCCCTGAACTGGTGTGTGTCAAGACTAGGGCACAGTGCAAGGCACAGGGTGAAAAAGTAGAGCTGGAGTCTGGAAAAATGGCCCAGCCTACCAAGAGAAAAGGAAAGTCAGCTGGGAAACCAGCTGCAACACAACACCAAAAAGAGAACCTCTCTTCTCAGGAAGAAGTTCTGCCCTCTGAGGGAACTGAGCCTATGGAGCTGGAACCTTATCAGGTTGAGCTCTTGGGCCCAGGGGGACCCTCAAGGGAAGAGTTGTGTAAGGGACAAGAAACCTGTCCCTCTCTTGAAGGCCTTAGGCAGCAAGCTGCTGAAGAGTCCAAAGGCAAGAAAAATGGAACACATAGGGTCTATTGGGAAGATGGACTCCTGTACACTGAGGCAAGAGATCCCAAACCTGGTGCCACTAGGAGAGTGGTAGTGCCTCAGGGTTTCAGAGAGTTTATTCTGACCTTAGCCCATGATATTCCCCTTGCTGGGCATTTGGGACAAACCAAGACGTGGGAGAGGTTAGTCAACCACTTCTACTGGCCCAATATGTCCCAGAAGGTTAAGGAGTTTTGCCTCTCCTGCCCCACCTGTCAATCCAGTGGTAAGACAGGTGGGCATCCAAAGGCCCCCCTCATTCCACTTCCAGTGGTGGGGGTCCCCTTTGAAAGAGTGGGTGTGGACATAGTTGGTCCACTAGACCCTCCCACAGCCTCAGGAAATATATACATCCTAGTAGTAGTGGATCATGCTACTAGGTATCCTGAAGCTATTCCCCTTAGGTCGACTACTGCCCCTGCAGTAGCCAAGGCCCTCATTGGTATCTTTACCAGAGTGGGTTTCCCTAAGGAGGTGGTGTCTGACAGAGGTACCAACTTCATGTCAGCATACCTAAAACACATGTGGAATGAGTGTGGAGTGACTTACAAATTCACTACACCATATCATCCACAAACTAATGGCCTTGTTGAGAGATTCAACAAGACATTAAAGGGCATGATCATGGGGCTCCCAGAAAAACTCAAAAGGAGATGGGATGTCCTCCTGCCATGTCTGCTTTTCGCTTACAGAGAGGTGCCTCAGAAGGGAGTAGGATTCTCACCCTTTGAACTTCTGTTTGGCCACCCCGTAAGGGGACCACTTGCTCTTGTTAAAGAAGGCTGGGAGAGACCTCTTCATGAGCCTAAACAAGACATAGTGGACTATGTACTTGGCCTTCGCTCAAGGATGGCAGAGTACATGGAAAAGGCAAGTAAAAACCTTGAGGCCAGCCAACAACTCCAGAAGTTGTGGTATGACCAAAAGGCTGCACTGGTTGAATTTCAACCAGGGCAGAAAGTCTGGGTTCTGGAGCCTGTGGCTCCCAGGGCACTTCAGGACAAATGGAGTGGCCCTTACCCAGTACTAGAGAGGAAGAGTCAGGTCACCTACCTGGTGGACCTGGGCACAAGCAGGAGCCCCAAGAGGGTGATCCATGTGAACCGCCTTAAGCTCTTCCATGACAGGGCTGATGTAAATCTGTTGATGGTAACAGATGAGGACCAGGAAGCTGAGAGTGAACCTCTCCCTGATCTCCTCTCATCAGACCCTAAAGATGGCTCAGTAGATGGAGTGATCTACTCAGACACCCTCTCTAGCCAACAGCAGTCTGACTGCAGGAAGGTCCTGCAGCAGTTTGCTGAACTCTTTTCCCTAACCCCTGGTCAGACACACCTGTGTACCCATGATGTGGACACAGGAGACAGCATGCCTGTCAAAAACAAAATATTTAGACAGTCTGACCAAGTTAAGGAAAGCATCAAGGTGGAAGTCCACAAGATGCTGGAATTGGGAGTAATTGAGTACTCTGACAGCCCCTGGGCTAGCCCAGTGGTCTTAGTCCCCAAAACCTCACACCAAAGAAGGAAAGAGAGAGATGAGGTTTTGTGTGGACTACAGAGGTCTCAACTCTGTCACCAAGACAGATGCTCATTCCATTCCTAGAGCTGATGAGCTAATAGACAAATTAGGGGCTGCCAAATTCTTAAGTACCTTTGACTTAACAGCAGGGTACTGGCAAATCAAAATGGCCCCTGGAGCAAAAGAAAAGACAGCATTCTCCACACCGGATGGGCATTATCAGTTCACTGTTATGCCCTTTGGTTTAAAGAATGCCCCTGCCACCTTCCAAAGGTTGGTGAATCAAGTCCTTGCTGGGTTGGAATCCTTTAGTGCAGCTTATCTGGATGATATTGCTGTCTTCAGCTCCACCTGGCAGGATCACCTGGTCCACCTGAAGAAGGTTTTGAAGGCTCTGCAATCTGCAGGCCTCTCTATCAAGGCATCCAAATGCCAGATAGGGCAGGGAACTGTGGTTTACCTGGGACACCTTGTAGGTGGAGGCCAAGTTCAGCCACTCCAACCCAAGATCCAGACTATTCTGGACTGGGTAGCTCCAAAAACCCAGACTCAAGTCAGGGCATTCCTTGGCTTGACTGGGTACTATAGGAGGTTTGTGAAGGGATATGGATCCATTGTGACAGCCCTCACAGAACTCACCTCCAAGAAAATGCCCAAGAAAGTAAACTGGACTGTAGAATGCCAACAGGCCTTTGACACCCTGAAGCAAGCTATGTGCACAGCACCAGTTCTAAAAGCTCCAGATTACTCCAAGCAATTCATTGTGCAAACAGATGCCTCTGAACATGGGATAGGGGCAGTTTTGTCCCAAACAAATGATGATGGCCTTGACCAGCCTATTGCTTTCATTAGCAGGAGGTTACTCCCCAGGGAGCAGCGTTGGAGTGCCATTGAGAGGGAGGCCTTTGCTGTGGTTTGGTCCCTGAAGAAGTTGAGACCATACCTCTTTGGTACTCACTTCCTAGTTCAGACTGACCACAGACCTCTCAGATGGCTGATGCAAATGAAAGGTGAAAATCCAAAACTGTTGAGGTGGTCCATCTCCCTACAGGGAATGGTCTTTATAGTGGAACACAGACCTGGGACTGCCCTGCCAATGCAGATGGCCTTTCCAGGTTCTTCCACTTAGAAAATGAAGACTCTCTTGGGAAAGGTTAGTCTCATCCTCTTTCGTTTGGGGGGGGGGGGTTTGTGTAAGGAAATGCCTCCTTGGCATGGTTACCCCCTGACTTTTTGCCTTTGCTGATGCTATGTTTTGAATTGAAAGTGTGCTGAGGTCTGCTAACCAGGCCCCAGCACCAGTGTTCTTTCCCTAACCTGTACTTTTGATTCCACAATTGGCACACCCTGGCATCCAGATAAGTCCCTTGTAACTGGTACCTCTGGTACCAAGGGCCCTGATGCCAGGGAAGGTCTCTAAGGGCTGCAGCATGTATTATGCCACCCTAGAGACCCCTCACTCAGCACAGACACACTGCTTACCAGCTTGTGTGTGCTAGTGAGAACAAAATGAGTAAGTCGACATGGCACTCCCCTCAGGGTGCCATGCCAGCCTCTCACTGCCTATGCAGTATAGGTAAGACACCCCTCTAGCAGGCCTTACAGCCCTAAGGCAGGGTGCACTATACCATAGGTGAGGGTACCAGTGCATGAGCACTGTGCCCCTACAGTGTCTAAGCAAAACCTTAGACATTGTAAGTGCAGGGTAGCCATAAGAGTATATGGTCTGGGAGTCTGTTTTACACGAACTCCACAGCACCATAATGGCTACACTGAAAACTGGGAAGTTTGGTATCAAACTTCTCAGCACAATAAATGCACACTGATGCCAGTGTACATTTTATTGTAAAATACACCACAGAGGGCACCTTAGAGGTGCCCCCTGGAACTTAACCGACTATCTGTGTAGGCTGACTGGTTCCAGCAGCCAGCCACACTAGAGACATGTTGCTGGCCCCATGGGGAGAGTGCCTTTGTCACTCTGAGGCCAGTAACAAAGCCTGCACTGGGTGGAGATGCTAACACCTCCCCCAGGCAGGAGCTGTAACACCTGGCGGTGAGCCTCAAAGGCTCACCCCTTTGTCACAGCACCGCAGGACACTCCAGCTAGTGGAGTTGCCCGCCCCCTCCGGCCCCGGCCCCCACTTTCGGCGGCAAGGCCGGAGAAAATAATGAGAATAACAAGGAGGAGTCACTGGCCAGTCAGGACAGCCCCTAAGGTGTCCTGAGCTGAGGTGACTCTAACTTTTAGAAATCCTCCATCTTGCAGATGGAGGATTCCCCCAATAGGTTTAGGGATGTGACCCCCTCCCCTTGGGAGGAGGCACAAAGAGGGTGTACCCACCCTCAGGGCTAGTAGCCATTGGCTACTAACCCCCCAGACCTAAACACGCCCTTAAATTTAGTATTTAAGGGCTTCCCTGAACCTAAGATTTTAGATTCCTGCAACTACAAGAAGAAGGACTGCCGAGCTGACAAACCCCTGCAGAGGAAGAACAGAAGACACCAACTGCCTTGGCCCCAGACTTACCGGCCTGTCTCCTGCCTGCCAAAGAAACCTGCTCCAGCGACGCTTTCCAAGGGACCAGCGACCTCTGAATCCTCTGAGGACTGCCCTGCTTCGAAAAAGACAAGAAACTCCCGAGGACAGCAGCACTGCTCCAAAAGAACTGCAACTTTGTTACAAGGAGCAGATTTAAAGACCCCTGCAACTCCCCGCAAGAAGCGTGAGACTTGCAACACTGCACCCGGCGACCCCGACTCGACTGGTGGAGAACAACCAACTCAGGGAGGACCCTCCGGCGACTCTACGACTGTGAGTAACCAAAGTTGTCCCCTCTGAGCCCCCACAGCGACGCCTGCAGAGGGAATCCCCAGGCTCCCCCTGACCGCGACTGTCTGAACTCCATTTCCCGACGGCTGGAAAAGACCCTGCACCCGCAGCCCCCAGCCCCTAAAGAAACTGAACTTCTGTGCAGGAGTGACCCCCAGGAGGCCCTCTCCCTTGCCCAGGTGGTGGCTACCCCGAGGAGCCCCCCCCTTGCCTGCCTGCATCGCTGAAGAGACCCCTTGGTCTCCCATTGAAACCTGAAGGAAACCCGACGCGTGTTTGCACACTGCACCCGGCCGCCCCCGCGCTGCTGAGGGTGTACTTTGTGTCCCCCCCGGTGCCCTACAAAACCCCCCTGGTCTGCCCTCCGAAGACGCAGGTACTTACCTGCTGGCAGACTGGAACCGGGGCACCCCCTTCTCTCCATTATAGCCTATGTGTTTTGGGCACCTCTTTGACCTTTGCACCTGACCGGCCCTGAGCTGCTGGTGTGATAACTTTGGGGTTGCTCTGAACCCCCAACGGTGGACTACCTTGGACCAAAAACTGAAACCTGTAAGTGCCTTACTTACCTGTTGAAACTAACAATAACTTACCTCCCCCAGGAACTGTGAAAATTGCACTGTGTCCACTTTTAAAACAGCTTATTGTGTTTTATGTAAAAAGTATACATGCTAAAGTAATGATTCAAAGTTCCTAGAGTACTTACCTGCAATACCTTTCAAAAGAGCTATTACATGTAAAATTTTAACCTGTGGTTCTTAAAATAAACTAAGAAAATATATTTTTCTATAACAAAACCTATTGGCTGGATTTGTCTCTGAGTGTGTGTACCTCATTTATTGTCTATGTGTATGTACAACAAATGCTTAACACTACTCCTTGGATAAGCCTACTGCTCGACCACACTACCACAAAATAGAGCATTAGTATTATCTCTTTTTACCACTATTTTACCTCTAAGGGGAACCCTTGGACTCTGTGCATGCTATTCCTTACTTTGAAATAGCACATACAGAGCCAACTTCCTACACCATAGTCAAGAGTTCCGGGAGTCTCGGAGGAAACTCTAGCTGCCCCAGCAGGCCCTGACCTTCAGTGACCTCAACAAGATCCAGCAGTAACTTTATGCCGCATTCAAGGAAACCACACGTTCTTGTGCCCCTCAATCTGAGGTGTGGCGGCGCATGCATCAGGTGACAAAGAAGCAGACAAGAAAATCCCAAGGGAAATTTATAGGCGGCCAAGATGTGATCAGGAAAAGAAAGGGCTTTTCAGCCACAAGTAAAAATAAGTAAAAACCATAACAAACCCTCCTGTCCGCCCTCAACGTCAAAATGGGAATCAAATATGAAGTTAAAACATTAACTCTTGATTTCCCAGATAACCCACTTCTTTCAAAGATTTAAAAAATCAGCGAACATTCCCCGCAAAATAGACTTTCTGAAGGATCTCGTGGATGCGATTTATTTCCTTACCTAATGGCTCCATGAGTCTACCTCATTCAATCGCCCCTATAAAAAGTGAAAGCAGCCTGCTCTTTGAGCAAGGCAACAAAAGTGAGATGAAGGAGGAGGGGCAGACTGGAAAAACTGCCACTGATAACACCAATATATCAATGGACGACAATCCTAAAGAAAACATCTGGGGGCCAATCAATGACCTAGAATTACTGACCCTCCGGTCATCTTCGCCATCCCCCGATACTTCCAACTTTCCATCCTCGGAAAATTTTACTGACTTCTCACAAACAGGTATTCAACCTCCCCTTGAGGTAAACATAATTATTAAAGGAGCCAAGGACTCCAAAGAAAAGTCTACCTGCCCCGAGGCCACAAGAGGCCGGTCAAAGGGGGGAAGGGAAACACCCTCCAGAAACTATCCTCACCTTGGAGAACCCTAAAAAACTGCTATCACCAGGGCTAAATATTTCTCAACCACAAATGGATCTGAGTTCTGCCACACACACCTCTAACTGGCCATTCCTCCATGATATGGGGGAAAATCCAAATAAAGAGCAAGCTGCAATTTTATAAACTCAACTGGCCACTTCTGGCCAGACAAAAAGACAAAAGAAAAAACATCGTAAAGCAAGAAATAAAATGAGGGGTGTGTCCGTGGGCCCCCGCTGTTAAATCAAGCCTGTCTTTAAATCCGGATAAAAGAAATGGTAAAGGGCAAATAAAAACACACTCAGAGGTGCAGTTAATTCAATGTAAGGACAAAGAAGTCACACAAATCCCAAACGTTAAAGGCCAAAAAAAGCAGGATTCATTGAACATCAGTCTACAACAACGGGAGGCGGAAGTCAAATCAAGCCTTAGTCCTGTAACTAACATGATGCCATTCGATGAAGAGGGTATAACTATAACCGTTCCCAACACTGGATATGCTTAGCATCAAGGAGCTCAAACAGGGGCACGAACGGCTCGGCACCAGCCAAAAATAGAAGAAATGCTTAGACCACACTCGGAAGAAGAATCCACAAATAGATCAGCTATGAGGCAATTTGTTACAAATTCGGGATGGTTAGATAGAGACTCTCCATCACAGATAGAGATGACCAAACATATAAGAACAATCAAAATGGGAGAACCGGGGGTCTTTATAAGAAGTCCAATTATGTTCCGTCTAGAGACCCCAAACAACTAATTTTGGAACCACAATATCAATCTAGGGGCTTACATGACATCCTTAATAGAGGTAACATATTAAAATTGTTCCAAGCTATTCCGGTTCTAAAAGATATAAAATCTACTGACATTGTGTCAATAGAATTCGTACAGGTGGCCAAAAACAATGAAGGAAGATCTTATGAATCAACCCTGGTAACATGGAAACGTCTCAAGTGCTTCGAAGAGTTGTAAAAGAAGAAATCTCATTCTTAAAATGGGGAATTAAATTCAGCATACCCAAACAAACAGGCTATCCTGATCCTCCAGAGGACCAAATCAATATGCCAAACCTAATAAATTCAAAAGAGTTTAAAAATAAAAATAAAAACTTTTCAATCCTCAGATCTGCAGTTGGAAAAAATGATGATCATTCCACAGGGTTCCAAGCACCTAGTACGCACCTCCTGCTGCAGCTAGATCTGGGCTGGATGTCAGAAGCAATTCATTTAGAAAATCGTCAACGACTTCTGTACACCCGTGTCCCTATGGTGCGGTCAACTCTACTTGAAAAACCCCCTCAAGTCTGCTCCTGGAACATAAATGAGGTCATAGCATAACAAACAAAAAGATCTGGCAAGCCTTTAAAAAAAAAAGTCATATTATCTTACTGCAGGAAACTTGGGCTACACACCCATTCACAATTGATGGATTTACTGGGTTTTTTTCCCCAGCAATTAGGGAGAAAAGGTTTGTCCACCCAAAGGGGGGATTAGCAATTTTTATTTCAGTAGGGGTAAGTATATCTTGCTCACGATTATATGAGGAAAACGAAGATTTCCTGCTAGTTAAGCTACACGGATGAAATAAAGAACACTTAAGCCCTCTCTTGTTAATAAATGTATTCATCCATCCGGATACACGATCCAAGAAACACATATCCTCCAAACTGATTGACACAATACTAACTGCCTATCAGGATTTGGGATCCCTGGAGCTTCTAATAGCTGGGGATTTCAACTTGAAACTACTAAACCCCTTCGAAAGGGATGCCCAAACCATCATGCAAGATCATTTATGGACAGTACCCCAGCAGTCAATGGGGTCAATAGATCGAGGGAAACCCAGTACAACAGCACTTTCCTTGGTTAAAGATCTTGAGGCCCTTGGGCTCAGACTCCTAAACAGCAGGTTTCCACAAGACACTCCGCCAGCAGCCACTTGCTATGTCACCGGAACTCAAGCAACAATTGGTTACACTGTGGCCTCCTTATTTTTACTTACTTTAATTAATAAGTATTACATTGTAAAATCATATAAGAGTGAACAATGGTCAAAAATGCTTGGAGATTGGATGTGGCGTTCCCATATTTAATTCTGCACTGACTGCACCAAGGGATGTTACCACAACGATCTACAAAAAACTTTGATGGACTGAAAAATCAATGGAATCTATTGGAGAATGGTCAATGGAAACAATTGACCAATGCTATAATGATACATCCAGGGATGCAATAAAAACCTGGTCGACATTCCTGGATAGATTTGTAGCTGGTCTCCTCACAGCTAGATCACAAAATAATTTTTTAAAAGAAGTAAAAACAAAAACAACCATGAATATTAAAGTTTCTGTCCACATGATTAAATTAAGAAGCAAACGAAACAGACTCCTAAGATTATATAAGGCACATCCAACAGACCTATGTGCGAAGGCCGCCTTAAAAAATTTAAATAATATATATCGGAAACAAATATGGGATCATAAACAACAGGAAAATCATGTCTTTTGGGCAAAGGCCTTATTTCTAAGCAAAACATCTAATGCACAGGGATTTTGGAAAATGATAAATGACTTGAACAAAGCCCCAATGACCCTGACCAGCTCCAATATCACGGAATCCCTATGGATTGAAGATTTAATCCACCATTTTGGTTAAAAAAAAAGGAACTACTGAAAACCTGGATGATTTAACAAATGAGTCATGCCCAAAAGGATCTATATTAATGCTCCCCACTCACCAAAGAAATATGGAATTTTGACCTTTACAACGTCAGAAGTTGTAAATTTAATAAAGAATAGTAAAAATGGAGGTGCTCCAGGTCCAAATGGGATCCCAAACGCGCTATTCAAAATGAACCCAGCCTTTTTCGGAAATAAACTGGCCCTGATTTACAGCAACTGTACAGAACTAGGAAGTATTCCAAAATCATAGAGGGGAGCTATAATCTGTCCGATATTTAAAGGTGGTAGTAAATCTTATCCCGAAAACTGTTTGATTACCTTAATGGATGTAGAGGCCAGATATTACGCTGGGCTTTTACTGGAAGAATTTCGCAGGTGGGCAACTGAGAATAGTACTATTCCCCCTAATCAGACAGGCTTTGCAAAGGGCCCAGGAACTGCCACACATATTCTAAATCTCTCCACTGTCATTGACAAATGTAAACAAAAGAATCAACTGCTGTATCTGTGTTTTGTCGATTTCAAATCAGCTTTTGATTTGGTAAAGTGACGCCTTCTGTGGGAGAAACTAGCCTCCTGGGGAATACTGGGAAATCTGCTAAAAGCCATCCAGCTGTTATACACAGATACATGGGTTAGAGTTAAGATTGGTGATGGTTCCTTCCTTTCAAGGGAAATTAAGACAAATCAAGGTCTGTAACACGGCTGTGTGCTGGCACCATTTCTTTTTCATCTTTTTCTGTCAGATCTGACTGCGAAACTAAATAAGGTGAACGCCCATACCCCTAAGTTTGGAGACATGCCTATCTCCAGCTTGTTTTACGCTGACAATGTAGTATTTCTGAGTCAAACAAAAGTAGGATTACGTCGGCTCATCAGCAGGTTATCGGAATACGCTGAACTAAATGGAATGGAAATTAATAAAAATTAAAAAAAGGGATGGAAATAAGTAATAAAATCTCAAGATTCAAAAAATGGTACACCCGAAGGGGAGTACTTGGAACAAGTAAACCAATATAGATACCTGGGCGCACTGTTTGACGAATGGGGGTCCTTTCTACCTCAGAAGCAGGAACTAAATCTTAAGGGAAACGCTCTACTGCTTACTTTTAGCACCTTGAAGAAGCAGCTTAATGGCCCTGGCTACCTTTTCCTTGCTGCAAGTTGTGTTGCAACCAAACTAAATTCGACTTTAGGATACAGTAGTGAAGCACTGTGTGGACAAGATGCTACCATCCTCAACAGAATCACTGGGAAAATATTTAGGTCTCTATTCAGGTTACCAGGGTATACCTCCCAAGCACAAATTAGGCTGGAGTTTGGTCATTTAAACCAGTGCCTAGCTAGGTAATCCAGTTATATCAAAATCTGGAAACACTTAGAGCTAACTAAAGGAAATCAGCTTTGCCAAGCACTCTGTAAGGAGATTAGTTCCAAACCTAAAGCCAAGCAAAGACGGTATTTAGATCAGGCATTAGAAGGCCTGGAAGTATGGGATCTGTGGGACTCAAATCTCTCCTATAACATGTTCAAAAAAAATCTTAAACCGAACAGTCAAGAAAAGATCAGTAATTGTGGATAATAGCCTATTAGCTACCTGATCACACTCTTCGGTGTTGATAAACGAATATAAACTTCTGAAATATCAGCCGTACTTGGAGGCTGGGTGGTCAAAAGCTGACAAGGATCTTTTCATCAGACATCAATTTGACAAGATTCCTGGTGATGCCCATCGACCCCCATGGAAACGCTCTGAAAATAATTCCTCCGTGTAGGATGTGCGGATGCGGACTGGAAGATATATCCCACTTGATCTGCCTCTGTAACAGCTTACGAAATGAACGAAAACTCCTATTAAAGGCAGCATTTAACCAAAAGGGAATATGGTCCTGTAGACAAGCAGTGATTGCTTGCTTTAATCCTTCAGACTTTGTTTTGAACGCAAAATTTCCAAAGTTTTTACGCTTGATATCTAAAAAACTACAACAAGTTTTAAACTAGTATAAATGTAACATATGTACCTATAATCTTAGAGTCCTGGACTGATTCTAGGTAAACTTGTTTTCGTTCCTCACTCAGATAAAATTAATCAGACCTAAAATATACCTTTATAGTCTTTAGAATCTTTTGTATAAAGATGTGGACACACGGAAAAAGATGTGTTACACAACTAACACTATACGGAAATAAATATACCTATAGTATTAGGGGGGTTACTGCTAGTAATTACATTTAATAAAACTTTTTTTAATGCATAAGGGAGGGAATGTATCTTTAAAAAAAAAAAAAAGTGTATGTATGATGCATTGGTTTTAATTAACTACGCATGTTAAAAATAAACTTGAACTTGACTTGACGTGTATTCTTATTGTCTCCCAGAGCGGATCACGGTGATTCGCACACCATACTATTTTTACTTAAATACTGTGTTTCTGTTGTCTCACAGCGCGTATCACAGTGATTTGCACACCTTCACACAGCATACTATATTTATTTACATACTGTGTTTAAAAAAAAAAAAATATTCAGAGCTCAGATCACAGTGATTCACACATCTTACTATATTAACTAATAGAAAAAGGGTTCAAACAGAGCTCATATATTAATAGTTGTTTTAACATTAGCATATCTAATATGGAAAGGGTTTCACCACCACCAGCATTTTTAGATATGCCAGGTGAACCTCCTGTTAATTGGGATGTATGGTTTGATGCATTTGAAATGTATTTAGGCACTATAGGAGCTTTAAGATTTAGTGCAGAAAGGAAATAATGTATTCTTCATTCTTTAGGGTTTGAAGGTAGATCTGTCTACAAACACCTACCTGATCCACCTGTACAAGAGGTTGATAATGCTTTAGATGAATATGAAACAGCTGTTTTGAAATTGAAGAATAGGTTTGATAAGCAACCTAGTCTTATAGTCTTGAGACATATTTTTTTTTTAAAAGGAAACAAAATGAAGGAGAGTATGTGGAGTCATACATTTCAGTAGTACGTACACTTGTTTCTGTTTGTATATTTGAAAATTTCACAGACCAACTTATTAGAGATCAGTTTGTGTGTCAATGTAAGGACAAACAAATTAGGTAAAAATTATTAGCCATGAGTAATCCAACTCTTGAAGAGCCTGTCAAGGTAGCAAAAAGCATTGAGATTTCACAAGTCTCCTTAAAGGAGCTTGATGATAAAACAGTTGAAATGCTGAAAGTCGCTGCAATCACCAAACTTGTGCAGAAGGGGGCAAGACCAAACAAGAGCTTTAATTTGGGGTTCAACAATAAAAGGTGTGCTTTCGGTGTGGTAACGCTCCACATATAAGAGGGGAAATGTCCAACAATTAATGTTTCTTGTAACTATTGTAAGACAAATTGATCATTTTGCGTAAGTGTGTCAAAAATAAAGGGCACAAAAGAAATCAACAGTTTGTGTTGTGGAATCCGAAAACGCATCAGAGCCTGACATTGTTTCCGTTGATGATGCTAAACAAGACAATTATTGTAAAGATTATATTGACCCTGTCGTTGAAATAAAAGTAGGGAACATTGTTCTTAATTTACTAGTTGATTCCGGTTCTAGAGCCACTATGATCACACAATCTTTATTCATTGAAACATGGGGTGTGATAGTCCTTTGACTCCACTTGATCATTCTCCTGTCTCATATGAAGGTTGTAGACGAACTTTTGGGTTACATTGAGGATGATCTATAATTCAAAGGTGGATGAATCAGAGGTCAAATATATGTTGCTGTCAAAGGACTTGACATCCTGGGATGGTTTCACTAGGGTTTATTTGTCATGATATTGAAACCTGGAGCGAAAAACAGGTTCTAGTAGTGGATTGTGAGGGGAAAGTCGAAAATGGAAGGTCAGGTTGCCTTCTATGTTCACAAATCGTTTCGGTGAAATTTGTGGGCTCAAAAATAGCATTAAAATCAAAGAAGGGGCTGTTCCCACCAAACACAACCTCAGGAGTGTTCCTTTCAGTATGAGGGAAAACTTGTAAAAGGAACTTAAGTTGTGCGACAATGGCATTATTGAGCCCATTAAGTCCTCATTATGGCTGTCAGCTTTCATGGTAGCTCGCAAAAGGGATGGACAATTAAGGGTATGTGTTAATCTTAGGTCCTTGAACAAGGACATTTGGGTAGACTCACACCCACTCCCAAAGATCAGTGATCTTTTTGCATGTCTATGGGTTGTCAAAATATTTTCTGAACTCAATTTGGCTAGCGCTTATCAGTTCGAACTTCATCCTGATTCACGTCATTTCACTGCACTCATTTCTCATATAGGAACTTTTCAATATCAACGCATGCCTTTCGGCTTGGCCTCCACGGCTTCAGTATTTCAAAGAGTCATGTATAATTTGCTTAAAGAGATTGAGGGTATACTTGTGTTTCAGGATGATGTTCTGGTCTTTCCTGGCAATGAAGAAGCTCATGAAGCAATTCCCAAAAAGTATTAAGCATTTTTCAAAAACAAGGAGTGATAATGAAGACAGAAAAATGTAAGTTTTGGTGAACAGAAGTTGAGTATTTAGGCCACGTGGTTTCTGCGGAGGGAATCAAACCGAGACCAGGTTTAGTTGATGCAATCACAATGACTCCTCTTCCTACAGACAAGACAGGGGTTAAATCTTTAATTGGTTGCACTCCAGATACATTCTAGACTTTGTTACCTAGGTGCGTCCTACTGCCAATTTGTTAAAGAAAGGAGTGAAGTTTGTGTGGGGGAACAAGTGTATGAAAGCATTTGAAGAAATTAAAGTGATGCTAGGTCAGAGTGGAGCTCTCAAACCTTTTGACCCCAAACAGTCTTGCTGTATTACTGTTGATGCCAGCCAAGTAGGTCTAGGAGCTGTGTTAACACAAGAAGTTGATGACTCTGAAAATACAGTGGCTTTTGCATTTAGGGTGCTCAGAGAAGCAGAACTTCAAAATTCTGTAATCGAGAAGGAGCTATTAGCGTGTGTAGAGGCTATTGAAAAGTTTAGATCATATATTTGGGGAAGGTGTTTCAAGTTGTAAACTGATCATAAAACCCTTAAACAGTATACTGGGCAGTGGAATGAATAAGTGCTGTACTCCCAGAATTCTGAGGTTAGTCTTAAAACTTTTACAGTATCAGTTTGATATTAATATTACAAGAGGAAAGAATGGAAGCGCTAACTATTTGTTACGTTTTCTGCAAAAGAAAGGGAATGAGGAAGTAGAATTTTCTGATCTGGTGGAGGAAGAGTGTTTGGTAGCAGCCTTGGGTGTACCTGATATGAGGAAATGAAGAGATAATGAATGGATGCTTGCTATGACAGTTGATGATATTTTTCAACAAGTTTGTGAAATGGTTAGAAATGGGTGGCCTGTGAAAAAGTTTTATAGTGAGATTTCTATTGAAGATAGAATTTTATTACGTACAGATAAGATTATTCCACCACATTCAGAGTGGATATTATCAAGAAGGCATATGAGGGCCATTTGGGTATGTCCCTTACCAAATGTCATACTCGTGAAACATTTTGGTGGCCAAGAATGGATGTGGAGGTGGATGAGGTATTTGGCAATTGTGTTTGTGGATTGGCTGATAAGTTTGAAAGTGTTCACACCACCTTTTATGCCTATCGAGTGTCCAGACAGGCCATTTGAGAAGTTAGGGATTGCTGTTATGGGACCTTATGTGTTATCTTGTGGTAATAAGTACATTTTGGTGTTGATAGATTATGCTTCTAAATGGCCTGAGATTAAAATGGTTAAGGAACCTAGCACTAGAGTAGTAGTTGATTTCCTTAAGGAAATGTTTATGAGAAGAGGTTTCTCAGAGACTCTAATTTCAGATAATGGTACTCAATTTGTAAAAGTTCGTGGAATCTTGTTGCATTAAACATATGAAGAGTTTTCTTGATCATCCAGAAACCAGTGGTTTGGTGGAGAGGATGAATTGGATTGTGGGTGAGTGTATTAAGTGGGTGAAAAATGGGCACCATTATGTAGAGAAGTCTTTAAATAGTCTCTCCTTTTGAGTTTTTAAGGGGAAGAATGGCAAACACAAGCTTTAGACAAGTGTGGATGGCAAAGTGATTTAAAACAAATTCATATGTGACAAGTTTGATGCAGGTGGTAAGAGAAAACAGGAATCAGATTCAACAAAAACAAAATAAATGGTATGACACTTAAAAGGGTGTCCAAATAAAAACTTGACAAGTTGGAAATATGGTTCGTGTTAGGTCACCAATACATGTAAGATTTGGGAGACCTGTTAGAGTTTTGAAGATTCTTAGCAATACCATCATAGTTGAAGGAGGTCAATGGTGGAATCTTGCTAAAGTTGTAAAGGTAAAAAGTTGCTGTCAAGCTGGTGATCCAGAAACAAGTTGATGTGAAAAGACCCAATGAAGAAAATGATGCGGGTGAGAGGAATAATAAGAGTTTAAGAAGCATAGTCATTCCAAGGAGATATTGTGAATACATTTTTCTAGTAAAGTTTTCCATATATTTATATACATTTTTGTTTTTATTGCTATATTTTCCTCTGGTCTGTTGATGTTATGTTAAGTGAATTATTATTATTATTTTATTTGTATGAAGAAGGGAAGATGTGTAGTACTGTGATGATGTAATATGTTCTGGTGCTGGGCTGTGAGTAAGAGCATTCTCAGAATGTTAATATTGGAAGTATTGGACAGTTAATGTATGAACTGAAGATGCTCTGGATGCTTGCTGGCTGTGTTGCTCCACAACTGTGTAGTCTCTACTAATAAACCAGTACTTATCTTCATCCTGTGGTCAGATTACTTACTACACAATGTCAAACCCCTATTAAGTATATGTTCCAGTTTTCTTGCTATCTTCATTATCTCTTCTTTCACCTTGAAGAAATGAATGTGCACAAGAAAATCAGAAGTCCGTTTCATGTTTGAAATTAATATATACTCAATGTGATTGGTCAGATTCAATGATCTATGCATCTTAAGTTATCTAGGTGGACCAGACCAGGCTTTGCAAATATCTTTAAGTTCTGCATCAGTATCTGAGTCTGAAATAAACCTAATTTGAACATTCTTCTTCCTGCAACGGTTTTAACATAATCTACTTGGTTGATTTTTACCAGTACCACCATGTGTACTTTGCAATTCAGCCCTTTCTTGTCCACCTTTTAGCAGTAGTACTGGTTACTGGCCTCCTCTTTCTTTTTCAGTTCTTTGGAATGAGTCGTCCAGTTCTGACAGGGATTTTCAGAAGTCCTCATTCAGTGGTTAATTTATTTCTTAAATTCCCAAATCATCAGGTGAATACGCCTTTTGCCACTGATGTCTCCAAGTTACCTCCTGGGGACTGCTAAGATGAAACCCTGGGTCTCAGAAGTTAGCTTATCTGGCATTTGAGCTTTGCAGTGCTGCTTTCTGCCTTGAGAGCACATCTGTGATGTTCAGACATTTCGGGGTTTTCAGTTTAATTTAGATTTCCTCACTTTTAAATGAAGGGATTGGCTAAGTTCCCTCTCAAAACTTCTCAAAGTAAGTATCATTCAGTCGAGCATGGGTTGTAACTCACATACCGGCCCATTCACACGGTATGTAGCTCTCTTTACTCATCAGCATATTATAATCCATATTTTAAATCAATCCACTTTAGTACTGCTATAAAACATTACCAGACTCAAGTATTACATCTCTAAATCACCCCCGGTTATCACTTATGCGGCTCCATTTCATGTCTCGCCCACGTCTCCCCTCCTTTCGTGTGTCATCAAGCTGGTTTTTGGGTAATTGCTTGCTCCTACTACCTTTTGAGCATCCCGCCCAATCCATCTTCTGTGGATCCTCTAGTCCCAATTGTACTGTAGTTTGTCCCATAGCTATAGTCATCACCTTACCCCAGAATGTGTCAGTACCTAAATTGTTTTTGGGTGCACACTGAACTGGAGTGGGATTGAGGCAGAGTGACTCCACTAGGGCGGTGTTTTGGCAAACAGGGTAAATGTTATTGTGATTTGCTGCACTCCTTTATCTCAGATCCTTAGCATTACCACTTAATATTTATCGGGAGAGCAGATTTCACAGCTTTGGCACTTGCCCCACTTAGATCCTGAAGGCAGCCTTCTTTAATGTGCAATGCCAGCAGTAGGAGAGCCTGTATTTCAAAGAAATGTTCTCTAAATATATATTGGGGTACCTTCTCAGGCTTCTGAGTGGATTCTCTGCCAAGATTTCATACATATTCATGCCATCTTTCAGTCCATGTCAACTCGCGATCTGCTTGTGATCCCCACCATAGGAAGCCTCCCACTACTAGAACCTTGGTGAGGAAACAACCACTGCTTTAAATGGGCAGGTACTCTCCGGTACTGAGTACCTGCACTTCTTTAATTAGAAAGGAAAATAATTCCTTGGCAATCAGTACAGAGGTGTTGGCGCATCAAGTGGAGTTGGCTGTGACTGAGGGAGTGGACCCCCTTTTAGAGCCATTTGCGTTATGGACATCCTGGTTTTGGACAGGGTGAATAAGTCTATTTATGTGGACTAGTGCACATGGTCTGAACTTTTAATTTATGGACTTGCAAGACCGAGGACGGCTCTTAGGAGCAGCTAAAGCAAAAAGACACATTTGATATGCGGGTCACAGGATTCTGTACCTGGCCCTGTCTTTCTGGGACTCCAAGAGGCCAGAGTACCTCTATAGTATTGTCTAGGTTGTGAATACCAGTTAAGGGATAGAAGGGTGAGGAAACTGTACAGTAAAGGATTCACACGAGTATCATAAGCTGTGTTACACCATGAGTATCAGATAGATTTGATGTTGGGGAGTAGGAGAAAAGTCAAATATTAAATTGCTTGTTTTCTTGTGTTCATTGTTTCTGCATCATATGTTATTCATTGATAGTTAGAAATACTCACTTATTCCCTCCAGCATGACAGGATCTTTGAATACCTTTAATTTAATGGTATGAAAAAACATAATAGGTGAAATCTGGCATTTTGTAATGTTCCCTATGTATAGCCTAGTCAGACTTGTTTTCCAAATGTTTTCAATTGTAAAAAAAAAACATACGTAAAGCAGCTTCAATACGTTTTCTGAAGCCATATGATGATGCCTTGGAAGAGACAAGTGGGTATTCTTTTTCTCAGTTCTTTGCGGTTGACCTTCCGCAGTATCGGCATCCAGTGGGGAAGGAGGCTTATACAGGGTGTCTCATGGTGCCTTGGAAAAGACAAGTGGGTGTTCTCTTCCTCATGCCATCCTGGTTGATCTTCCACAGTATTGGCATCCACTGGAGAAGGGGGAAGGAGGTGCATAGTAGGCACATTTGATGGGAGGTTCCTTTAATACTATAGATCGTAGCACTGGTGGAGGAACCATGCATGTACAAAACTGGCCCCTTGTTGCAGTACCCCCTTACTTACTGTCTGATATTTGATGCTAACTTGACTGTGTGCGCTGGAATCCTGCTAACCAAGTCCCAGCACCTGTGTTCTTTCCCTAAAACTGTACCATTGTTTCCACAATTGGTACACCTCTGGCACACGGATGAGTCCCTTGTAAAAGGTACCAGTGGTACCAAGGGCCCTGTGGCCAGAGAGGGTCTCTAAGGGCTGCAGTATATATTATGCCACCCTAAGGGACCCCTCACCAAACAAATGCGCACTGCCATTGCAAATTGTGTGTATTGGTTGGGAGAAAAAGGTAAAGTCGACATGGCATCCCTCCCTGGGTGCCATGCCCACAAACTACTGCCTGTGGCATAGGTAAGTCACGCCTCTAGCAGGTCTTACAACCCTAAGGCACGGTGCACTGCACAACAGGTGAGCTACATAAGCAATATGCCCCTACAGTGTCTACGTCCATTCTTAAAACCTGTTAAGTGCAGTCTAGCCATATTGAGTACATGAGCCGGGAGTTGGTCATAATGAACGCCACAGTTCCATGATGGCTTCACTGAATGCTGGTAAGTTTGGTATCAAACTTCTCAGCTCAATGAACCCACACTAACTCCAGTGATGTATTAATTATAAAATGCACAGAGAGGACAATGTAGTGTGTGGCTGGCCGGTCTATGCCAGCCTGCCACCACCAGACACGTTTCCCGGCCCCATGGGGTGAGGGCCTTTATGCTCTCAAGGGTCGGGGTCAAGGCCTGCTCACCACCCATCTTCCTCCCCCCCCCCTTCCCCCCTCCCCCCCCCCCCCCCCCCCCCCCCCCCCCCCCACACACACACACACACACACACACACAGGAACAGCAACACTTGGTGAACCACAAAGGCTCCTGCCTTTTGTTCTGCTGCCTCAGGGCACTCCAGCTAGTGGAGATCCCCCCACCCCTACCCGGATCGAGCCCCACTTTTGGTAGCAGGTCCGGCAGAAAAATGAGTAAACACCAGGAGGAGTGTCCACCCCAGATAGGACCACACATAGGGTGCCCAGAGCTGAGGTGAACCCCTCCTGGCAGAATCCTTCGTCTTGTTTTGGAGGGAGATAGCCAGTAGGGTTGGGTATGTGCCTCCCACCCCCAACAGGAGTGGGTACAGGAAGGGTATAGCCACCCTCGGGGTCAGTAGCCATTGAATACTGCCCTCTGACCCCTATAATGGCCCCTAAATCTAGTATTCAGGGGCACCCCTGAACCTTGCCCCTCAGATTTCTGGCAACCTAAAGAATAAGGACTTAAGAGCTGCCCCAGCAGTGAAGACTCCAGATGACAACTAACTTGGCCGTAACCCTATCGACCTGTCTGCAGTTTCAAGACTCCTGCTACAAGATGACATCTCATCCTGCAGGTCCAGCGACCTCTACTGACCCTCAGAGGACTGCTTGTCTTCCCTAAAGGCCAGATATCCCAAGGATAGCGGCCTTATCCACAAACCAACCTCCAAAAAGGACTCCTGAGTCTTCTGAATCCGCAAGTCCTGCTCACCCTGCACCAGATGCCCACGGCCCGAGCCCAGGTAGCCCACCTGGCCAGAGAGAGACCCAAGGCGATTCCAACCTTGAGTCCACCCCAGGGTGACCCCTCCTGGCCACCACGACTACACCTGCAGCTTGAATCCAGAGGACCCCCTCCGACCACGACCGAATCCGGTGAAGATGCCCGTCGCCTAAAGGTACCCCTGCACTGTCAGCCCCCTGGCCTTGGGGAACCCACTCAATGGTCCATCGATGTCCAGAGGTACCTCAACCTACCTGTTCATCCTTGGTCTTTTTCAGCCGACCGCCTGAACAAAGCATGAGCCTCTTTGTGAATCTGGAGTTCCTGATAGGAAAGCATTGGGTGCCCAAAGCTGTGTTTGCATCTTGCACCTAGCCGCCCCTGTGCCGCTGAGGGTGTGTGTTTGGTGCTTACTTGTGGCTCCCCAGTGCTGGTCTAAACCCCATAGGGACTGTGTCCTGAGATCATGGGAACTTACCTGCAAACCGCTCTCTTTTGAGTGCCCCCAGTCTCCATAGGATTCCATCAGATGCCCAACACCAACTTTAATATCTGCACCAGTCCGGCCCCGTGTTGCTGATAGTGTTCTCTTGGTGTCTTCCTAAACTTTGCTCTGTGGACACCTTAAACCCCCGAAAACTGGGACCTTAAGTGTAGTACTTACCTGTAAACTACGTATGTACTCCCCACCACCCAGGCCTGCATTGCCTTCAACGAAAATTGTACTGTCTACTTTTGAAATTGGAAAGTATTACCTACCTGACAACTGTTTTAACTGTGAATTACAAAGTTCATTTGCTATTTGAAAGTGAAACATTCTTGAAACTGTTCTTACGTGCAGCAAAGATCCTTTTGGTTGTAGAAATAAAGTAACAAAGTATATTTTTGATACATGAAACATTGGACTGGCGAAGGTCTTTGAGTGCGTGCCTCATTTCTTCACTGTATGTGTGCAACAAATGCTTAGTACTACCCTCCGATAAGCCTAACTGCTCGACCACACTACCACAAAAGAGACCATTAGTATTATTTACTTTATCCTCCATAAAGCCTTTAGGGATCCTCTGGATTCTGTGCAAACTA
Organism: Pleurodeles waltl; assembly: GCF_031143425.1. Classification (NCBI taxonomy): domain Eukaryota; kingdom Metazoa; phylum Chordata; class Amphibia; order Caudata; family Salamandridae; genus Pleurodeles; species Pleurodeles waltl. The sequence goes on along the minus strand of NC_090448.1, from coordinate 762,939,574 downwards.
TACCTTGCTGTGGCATAGTATATACAGAGCCAGCTTCCTACAATGCATATGATGCTTATGTAGTTGAAGTGAAGGCAGGGTCCGGGGTTGTAAGGACTCTTGCAGAGGATTGCCTGAAAGTTTAGTCATTCAAGGAGGTCATTGCACTTGAGAAGTGATTGGCAATGGAGGAAGATGTTGGCACTTCTTAATTGTTGATGAAGCAAGTGACTACATCAAATGCTGTGATGTTTATCTTTTCAATATTAAATATAGAGCTTTGAGTGATGTGATGTCAGAGGGAGCCACACCAAGGCTGTTACCAGCAGCGACATCACTCTTAAAGTCAGAGCTTGGCACCTGTACATGTCGTTGATAAGTACAGAATTGAAAAGCAGTGCCCAGGAATTGCTGGGGTGCTGCATGTGATGATGATGGCGTTGGTGCTTTCCAGAAGTTTTGCCATGTAGGACAACTGTAAAATTGGGTGGTAGTTTGACCCAGTGATGGGTTTTTTCCTAGTGGCATTACAAAAACAAATTGAAGGTCCTTAGAGTTAACGCCTTTAGAAACCTTTCCATAGGCACGTTGAAGGAACCTGGCCAGATCATGGATAAGTATTAATAATGGCTTTTGGAAGGGAGGACTCCAACTGAAGCTCTTACAAATTCTGCTATTTGGCCTCTAGGTGAGCCAGTAGGTTTGCTCTCACTCAAAGCTTCAAAAAGCCCTTATCAGATAACAAAGCAAATTTTCGTAGATAGCTACTATTATCCATATTTATTCCAAGAGATCTAGGATTCTAATAGGAAGGCTTACATAGCCGCCTACAGTCTGTAATAGAGCAAATCTTTTCATTAAGTGATTTGGCATCGTATTTCATTTCACATCAGAGACCTCAGTAATACATGCAGGTGGCTGGTCTCTTAGCTCTCTAATAGAGGAAAAGATTGCTGGTGACATGTTTGAAGCAGAGATATTTGCCTAGAATAGAAATGTGCTTTATTTTAGTTCTAAATATAGTCCACTTGTAAATATAGTTATATTTCTGCCATGCTGATATAGCCCCTTGGCTACTAAGACATTTCCTCCTAGAATGTTAAGCCTTTTTTGGCTATTGGGCTAGTTCGCAGTTAGGCCTCTGTAACCTTTTCGGCAAATTTGTGTCCTTTTTTCGTCAGGGGAGGTAGAGGTATAAAATAGTGAAACCATTTGTAATTATATTTGGTGAGTGATCATCGCCCAGGGGGCACTTCTGCTGCCACCTCCACAGGAGGGACGATGGGGAACCCGTGGGGTGGTGCCAAGCACTTCTCTCGCAGGTGGCTTTTAGGATGTTCTGGACAAGCCCTCAGCATACGAGCACCGGAGATAAGGACGTGTCCAGCAGGTCCTAAGCACCTGAGCGCGGAGCTGAGGAGGTGTCCAGCAGGGCTTTAGCACCCAAGCAGTTAATGATGGCATCATAATTGCATTGCCAGAGACATTCCGTAGGGCACCAGTCATGAGAAAGGATCACAAAGTCCTTAGTGTACAAAATACACAGTTTTCAGCTCTCCTTTCCATATGAGTCAATGAATCACAAAGCATAGCCAAACTTTTTGTAATAAATATCCATGTTAAACAGAGGATCATCTAACGTGTCTTCAAATTCAGAAGATGGATAAAGGGCTGTAGCTACTGCTGAAATTACTTTCCCAGTTAGGTGTTTTTGTTTGTAGGGTTTGGCACACAATATATTGCACGTATAAGGGATAAGAAAATTATTGTCCAGGAAATTAGAACAGGGGCAAGAGAGAGAAACAAGAATTTGAAGACCTTATATGTACTCCATGCCCCTTAGTATGTGGATGGGCTGGGTGTTCTCTTAATCAGATTAATAGATTCCCAAACCTTTTTTAAAGTATTTGTGAGTAGATGAGATTGATTTTTAAAGACATCAAAGTGAATGTCAAAATATCCTAGCACAATCATATTAGGTGACTCAACGTCGGTTACTAATAGCACAGCTGTTAGAAGTTCCTATTCTTACAGGCTTCTGTAGTGTGTAGTTTAATAACATGTTGCTTTTATTCAGGGAGAGACTGAACTTTCACTGTCGGAATTTTCAAGGTGAGTGGATGTTAAGAAACACCTTAGTACATTTCAAGTGTTTTAGTAAATAAAAGCCAGACCTGTTTAATCTGTCTGTGACACATACCATGGAGCAATTTAAAGGAATCATTTTATTGAAACTATAAGATACCTGCTAGTCTTCAGTGCCAAGCTGGCATTAGTTAAACCTTCACTTTTGTATGTGCTCACATCTATCATGTAGAAACAGTTTATCAAATGTTTAAACTGTGAAACAAGCAGCATGTCCAGCTGAGGCCGCAGCCCAAGCATGAACGACAATAGATGCGCTTGCATTTTGAATGCCTGCTGTGCAGACATTCTCAAATGTGACTTCAGTAAGCTCGCGTAGGCCTTCACATTGTGACTACGAATTAAAACTGTAGCGTGCTGACTGAAAGGGCTGCCTCTGTGAAGAAAGGCTGTGGAATATTGAGGGGGAAATTAGACTGGCGAGTACTCTTCAACAAAGCCTTTTAGCAGCCAATATAAAAAGTAAAACCTTGTGGTTAGTAACCAGTTAAAAGAAACTTTAAAAACGTTTTACAGATCAGCACTGGAGGGAGGGTATTCACTGCTTTTGGTAAAAAGCTGTATGGACAAGCTGCATTGTGACTTAATTAGGCCCGGAAGGTCCGCACATTGCAGCTCCATGTGAAAACACTTCTGCTGACCACAATAGCTAGTAGCTTATTGTCTTCTGTTTGCTTATTAAGCTGGAATATTGCACTTTTTGCAGGAATCATTCAAACTAGTGAATTTGGTCATGAGTCAGAAGTTAGCTAGATTTTTAGCTCCTGCCTGCATTTATTTTTTCAAGAGTGGGGTAATTATGGCCATTTCGAACGAGTCAGGAAAGATGCCCTCTTTGAGAGGTGTTCACTAATTTATAATGCAGACTGGAGAATAAATTACATTTCTCTCCAACAGTATATGAGGGAACAGCATCGTCGGTGGAAGATAGCTAATTTGATTTGTTAGATTATCTGCGGGATCATTGAGAAGGTATTTGATTGGATGGCACTAAATTACCGTAATGGAGAGATGTGAATGGCATTTACGAAGAGGGAATTGAGTTCCTGATTTGTGTGATCTTGTCCGAAAGTAAGTTGATGATTGTGTTGCAGTTGTGGAGGATTGTGGTTGATAAAGCTATGACGAGATGTGCCAAAGCAGTTTGATTTCACCCATTTAAAGAGTTCAGTGGGGAAATTAATTGAGTTTATTTATTTTTGCATTAGCAATTGTGCTAGCTCTGTATTTTATTCTTACTATTTTGAGGTGTGTTAGAGAGGGAGCAGACTTCTTTGAGCACCAGGGTCTCTAAAATTTCAGGTGATTTTTGCTTGCTTGGTTAAGTTCATCAGAGACCCAAGTATTTAGTTTATCTGTGGATATATCCCTATATAGAGGTGCAAAAGAAATCTGTTTAGTTTATGCAAAGGCAGTTACATCATAAGGTTCTAAGAAGTTACTTACCTACAAAAAGCGGACACAGGCAGAATTGCTCCTTCCACAGCATTACGTCCTAAAACAAAATAGTTTGCACTATGCGCTGCATAAAACAAAAACAAGTGTATTATGGAAGCTACAATCTTGTCCCATTTCAAATGTTCAAATCAGACTGAAGTATCACACCTCTTCATTAATTTCAAATGTCATTATTGATTTTCTTTATAATTACATTTTGTTGTTTTTGATAACAGCTTAACTATACACACAAATGCAATCACATAAGATTACACCCTGAAGCAATCTATAATTCCTTATGCACATTATCTGACCACAATAATTCTGACATTCCCACAGGATTTCTTGTGCTTCTGGGGACAGCCTCATGAATGATATGTGAGTTTCTCTAACTTATCTTTATTGATTGTTTAGGTAAGGTATTCCTAAAAAGAGTAGAATTGTATTACGCCAAGATCATCGCCTTCTGACTAATATGCAAACCAGTTTTCTCCCTTTGCTTTGTCCATTTCATCTGTGGGTTCCATCTTCCTGTGTTCAGTCATCTGTAGAAGTAATTTTCTTGACATCATGGCACATGTGACTTGTCCTTTATTGTTAGACATTCCATAGCCTATGTTTCATGACTTCTCTTTGTTAACTAAGTTATTGTGTTATCGTGCTAAATGAGATGCATGTGCTAAACTCCTTTATTTAGGGTTTCAATATTGTAGTGAAAGAAATCAGAATAAACATAGCCTCCTATTCCATGTTTATCTCCACAGTACAAATTTCTTTACCAGTGCTAATATAGCATTGTATTCCCTCTTTTCCAAACTCACTAGTCCCAAACACCCCCCCCACCATTCAGGGTCTGATCACTGGCAGAGTCAACAACCACTGGATGTTATTCCTCTGGGTTGCCGAGGCCAGTTCAAGTCTAACACAGTATCAAGTCTTTAGATTTCAGTCTGCCCTGTTTGCCTCTCTCCTCTTACCCACAGCATCAGACTAATTGCAAAGGTACACATTGTGTTGCATTCACATATTTGGAGCATAAGAATTTATGGAACTTCAGTGATACATAGTGCAGTATTCGGTTCCAGTCTGTTTCAAATTGGGTCGCGTGGCCAATTCTCCATTGTCATGGGAGGCAGATGCCATAGACTATACAATCAGACCCTATTCATTGGCACCTCTACTGGTTTACATCAAGCCACTATCACCTGCCATGCCATGGCAGTGCTGGTAAAATCTGCGTCCTCTAGAATAAAGCAGGAATGCCCCCTCCACAGTGTTACATGAAGGTTCCCTAGGGATAGTATTCCCAAAGGCCCTATCAGTCATGCCTAACACTTCCTCTCACTCAATCTATATGATGTGTTTCCAGACAGTTACTCCATAAAACAGATATAAAAAATATGGTACAGAAAAACACATTTTTTTTTAAATATTTCAACAGCATAACAATCTCTGGAAAAGAAAAAAGAAAATATATAAGGATCAATAAATAGTTATTATATAAATATCTAAAAAGAAGCCTCCTTTTTTTCTTTCAGATCCATACAGCAAATAAATACTTGCTAATGCACCAAAAAAATGAGTACGCTTGTGTGAGACTGAAGCACTCTAAATGAGGTACCATAATGTCCCAAAGTCAAGCATAGAGGTCTAATCCATTGCCTTTTAATGGCCTTATATGCCGGGCAAAAAAAACAACAAAAAGTGATCAACATTTTCAACCATATTATTAGTAAAATAAACAGTGCCTGTTGCAATGATAGCTGCCTCTCGAAGTGTATGTAAAATTGTTAGTAAGTAGTGTCCCAAATCAAAATTTGACACAGAGTATTTTAGCATAGTGTGGTAGGATGTCGTCCATATAAGATTCAAAGCGGAATGATTTAAAAATCAAAAATATATCTGTTAAGCTTTCAGGTGGCTTTGAACAATTATACTGTAATTTAATTCCAAGAGGCTGCTTTTAAGGTCCCTTTTGTGGCGCTTGAGATTGTTGATGGGCTAAGCCATTGGTGACGGGTCGAGCCAAATGGTTTCCAATCCCAAAACCTTCATCCAGCATCAGATAACCACAGTAGGGTATGAGCCTTATATAATCTCTAAATCTCTTCAAGATCTCTTTTGTACAAGCATAACTAAAGTGTAGACCACAGCCTTACCCAGCAGATTAAGAGTTTGAGGTTTGTTATGTCCTATATTTTCTTCAAACCAAGATGATAACGGAGGAGTGTGAGGGGAGTACTTTGTGTTAAATGCAGTATTGAGCACCTAGACAGAGCTATTGTGTTCTGTAGAGTGCATCAGTTTGTATCTTTGCCCGATATACCTCAATCATCAGGGGCACAGGTTTGGTAGTTGAGGTTCTACACATTATTCTAATTGCTGTCACTCTATGTAGCATTATTACATTACTCTTTTATACTTGGGTTTTCCACTGAAGAGAATTATCAACTTTTTCCTCCTCAAGTAATCAAACTGGTCGACCCTATCTAGCAGTAAACGTCCCATACTCAGACCTCCCCTGAAAGACTTGAGGTCTCTGGGTCATAAATTTAGATTTCTTCATATTAATCTCTAAGCTCCTCCAGTAACAAAAGTTAGTAAATGCGACCAGTAGTTTTTGTGAACCCCTGGGGCATAACATAGAAGAAAAGTGTCATCAATGAATAAATGCATAGGAAGGGGGCATCCATCCAACTTTGGAGTGTCATGAACGCAGTTATCTCAGTTAATATATAAGTAAAACAATGCTGGAGCCTGGACGCACCACTGTCTTACGATTAATTCGACAGGGATGTGGTCTGTTAGCTCGCCCTGTAAACCCCAGCGCACTTGGGCATAGTTATGTTTGTGGAGCCTAAATATAGTATTTAATATAAAGGCTGGAACGCCCATTGACTTGAGAGTGCCCCAGAATTTATTCCTAGGGACAAGGTCAAATGTAGTCCTCAAGTCAAGGAATGCCAGTCTATTTTTTTTAGCCTAACATACTTTCCAACAAATCAAGGCAAACCACTTGATCAGTAGTCTGCTTTATTCTGTAACTCTATCTTGGTAAGGCGGTAGGACCGGTGTCTCACGCAACCACTCCAAAAGATTGTCAAAAAGCAGTCTAGCAAATATTTTTTGCAAGTGGTCCAATAAACTGATGGGCCTGTAATTTCTGGGTTCACCGTCTCAAAAAATTGGGATCATTTTTGCCCCATGAAAGATTCTGGGATTTTAGCTCAGAGAATTGGACAGCAGATTTATATATGGTTTTTATATAACTATATCTGAGCAATAATGATCTCCCGTGACTTTATTAGAACCTGCTGATTTTTCTGGCTGTACAGTGTCTGTTATCAAAAGATCTGTTTATTTTCAATTCTTGATTCATAAAACAATGAAGACAAATGCATACAGAAAATCTCATAAATTTCTCTGTTGTAAATAGCAAATGTATCATAAACAGGCAAAAGTGATGAGAAAAATCTCCATGCTAATGTAAAAAATAGACAATGATTAAAAGGTATACTGAATCAAATATTTGGTCTGTGTTAGATCTGTAAAAAATCTATCATGAAGTGCTGTAGATCAAATCAGTAAAATGCATAAAACATCCTGAATAATCACACGCTACGAGCCTAGTCTTCATTAGTGTGTAAAACATGTTACATTCCAGTGTGAAATACAATTGGAAGAGGAAAAATTTCCCACAAGTGATAGCATTTATTAGTAAACCAGCTGCAGTCTAATTACTACTTAGTGGATAACGTGCAGCTCTTGAGATGAAGCGTTTGCATATTAGCCAAGAGGCATGTAAAAATTGTGATACACCGTTGACCGTCATCTCTCTAGTGTTGCAGCTGAAGATTCTGAGTAAAATTTCATACTGTCTGCAGCTTAACCACTGGCACACAGATTTTTAACCATTTCTAGCGAGGTGCTAAACACGCCCGCAAAGCATGCATGATGGGCATAAAGTGCATACACTAGCGGTACTTTCCCAATTCAGAGTGAAAATAATGGTTGCTAAGATTCCATATCTAAATGTTAAATGCAATTGCTTGGTTAGAAGACCTGAGATAGAATCAAGGGATTGCTGAAATGCAGTAATATTGCTTTGATCTAAAAATCTATCAATCAGGCTACCCAGGTTGCAGTTCACTAGTTCCTCGCTCCATAAGTGCTTCCTTAGCCTTTCTTTACTCACCTGTTTTGATATTGAACAAGCTTCCTCTGGGGAGACCCAAAGAGAATGCAGATCTAAATTATAAAGCATACTCTTGATATAGGCTGACTGTAGGATTTTTAAATTCCCTGGGATCTTAATAGCTCCTTTAGTGGGTCCCTGTATGCTTCTAGCTCCTTAATGCGCTAGAGTCTATGCCAATAAAGCAAAGGTCGTAGCCTCAGAGTGAAAAGGATTGGGCACACTCCATGGTTCATTAGCAAAGGTGGCCAAGGGGTGATCTATGGCAGGTCTGAGAGGGATCTAAAAAGCCTGTTTTCCACCATGGGGAGCTCAGATTCTTTAATACAACCCAACAATTCCAAACCATAGCGGGCCGTTTGGCTTTGACATTGTAGATTTCAGCTGTGGGAGCTAAGGTTTTAGATGTCATTATTTTTGCTCGTTTGAGGGCAGCCCCGGTTTTCTGCTGTAGTACAGATTTATTTCCCCGTGGCATCCAACTACATTTTTGAGACACACTCACTCCTAGATGAACAAAGTCCTGTAATTGGTCAAGCAGGGCATTCTGGGCTGTGGGGGAAGTTTTCACTGTTTTATACGGATTGAGCATCATAAATCTGGTTTTACCAACATTTAGCTCAAGCCCTCTGTCTCCACAAAACACTAAAAACCTGTCTAGGAGGGCCTAAAGTCCAGCAGGTGTTTTCGAGATTAAAAGAATGACATCTGCAAATAGGAGCGAGGGAATTTTAGTGGCACCTATTTTTGGTACATTATTGCCTGGAAAATCCAAAAACTGAACTAAATCATTAATATATATAACGTACTTTATGCATGCGATGTTATTTTCATGTAACTTGTTTAGCAACTCTAAAATATTTTCTGGAGCCCCCAATTGACCCAGGACCTCCAATAATCTTTGACGGGGGAATTGAGCCAAATGCTGATTTAAAATCAGCGAAAACCACATATAAGTGACCCTTTCCCAGTTTAACATTTTTCCAATAGATAACACAAATTGAAAGAACTGGTCAATCGTGCTGATTTTCGTTTTGGTCAAAATCCCCACATGGAGGTCTGATAGGATGTGATTCTCTGTGTCCCAATCTCAAAGTTTGCCTAGAATTTGTCTGCAAAACAGTTTCTGCAGGCCATCAATGAGGCTGTTGGGTCTGTAGTTATGGGGGTCCTCACGCCTGCCCTTTCTAAAGATATGAACAATTTCAACACATTGCCAAAAATTAAGAATTAGATGGCCATCCAAGATGGCACGTGAATGAAAATTAAGATATGGACTCCATACACATAGCTCAGCTGAAAATTGATCACCTAGAATACAATCCATACCAGGGTCCTTTCCAGGGATAGTGGTCTTTAGAGTATCAAGTGACTCAGTGTAATGCTACATTGGTGGCGCAGGTATTTTTCTGTGCATTGCTTGTGCAACGTGTTTCAGCTCTTTCTCACCGAGGATGGGTACATAACATGGGGGAGTCTTTGTGCATGAATCAGAGATAAAATGTACCAGGCTGAGAATGTTTAAGTTAAGGCAGGGAACAGCTCGGTCTTGGAAAAACGCAGAGAAAGTTGGCCAGTCTTAAGCCTGCTCCTTTCCAACACTGACCTGATGCGGCCAGCGTTTGAACAACAGTTTACCCGGTGGGAGGGGCGGTTTCTAGAATTCTCCTCTCCAGTTTGTTTAAAGTATATAAAGGGAGGAGCTTGACAATCGTGTTAAAAGGAACTCATTTAGAGAGCGGACGCCTTGCTCAGAATCCTACGCGGTTGGAAAAAACTCCCCCTGTCTCGGTTGTGAGAGTTCCGCAGCCTGAGAATGGCAGATGAAGGGATGATGTCTATGTCAAGCCCCATGTTGATGCATTTTTCATTCATATTTTTAGCCTTACGTTGTGCATGCATAAATATATATAATAATGATCCATTGTTGAAATATTGCATCTTCTTTGTTTCTGTGATCATTATTATTCTACTGCTGTGGTTATTTTCAGAATTGCACATGTGTTGATGTATTTGAAATAAAGCTAAAGTTATTCTTTCCCTTTACGAACCTGGGGAAGTGCCTTAATAAATTCATTACTCATTGCTGTATTCTTGGCATTCCTTTCATTTTGTCTCCTCTCCGTTCTGCAGTAAACCAGAACACACCACACCATACCAGACAATTTGAGGGGTTCTAGATGAGTTTTTGAGAATTTAAATCGCAGAACTGAAGCCTCACTAGAAGTGACCCCCCTAGTCACAATAAACACTTGTTTCGACCCATGCCTATGGTTGAATATATAGTAGCAAACTAGTGTTATACCCTGCCTACTAGAATGCACTGTTGTACCCTAGAAAGTCTTGGAGTCACCTCATCTAACTGGAAACACAAGATCCTCCAATGCCTTATTCTCTCATTTAGATTTGCAAGAGCCAGCTCCTCTCTATGCTTCTTACTGGCTAGGGGGATTTCTTTTCGTATGTTGTCTCTTGTGGATCTCGCTAAAGCTCTTTTTACAGACCTACACCTTTCATTATACCAGGGGATAGGATAACCTTTTTGTGTGTGTGTGTTGGGGGGGTGGGGGAGGGATTCTGCACTCGATAACAGGTGGTGCAGAGAACAGTTCCTCATAATGTGCAAGAATTAAGTTGGTATCTCACCTTGGGAACATAACTTTCTCATAATCTCCAATTCATCACCTACCTTGGTAGGCACCTTCTTCATGATGTTGGGATGCCCAGAGACATACTTCCATTTCGAAACCTTCTTGTTGTTAATGAGCATATCTCCCCCAGAAGGCGTGACTGGAGATCGGATGCCTTTTTAGTGTGAGCTTGAGAGAATTGTGATCAATGTCCTCCAATTCAGTGACTACCTTGTCCCCATGTAGGGTCAAAGTTGGAGAGATATTAGTAAATAATTGATTCTGCTAGACTGATTTATCCTTTTAAATGTATGCACGCCATTTGATCGGACCTCCGAGGCCCAAACTCTTGGTTAGGCCCTAGAGCTGGTTAGGCAGCAGAGCATCTATCGATAGGACGGGAGATCTAGCTGCGGGGATACACCATGCTGAATCTTTTTCCTGGATTAGGCCTGCGTCTGAATTATCTAAGGCAGTGGTTCCCAACCTTTCGACTTCTGTGGACCCCCACTTTATCACTACTGGAACCCGAGGACCCCCACTGAATCATAATTTGAATCCAGGGACCCCCCACTGAGTCATTACTGAAAGCTGGGGACCTAATCTGTTAATATTATTTAATTTTCTAAGCAGTTGCGGACCCCCTGAGGAGGCTTCGCGGACCCCCAGGGGTCCCCAGACGACAGGTTGGGAACCACTGATCTAAGGGTTCAAATGTAACATTGAAATCCCCAGCAATGATCCTATGGGACATCAGAGGATAAATTGTCTGGGACATGCTTAAGTTTGGATAGAATAGGGGATTCCTTATTCGGACCAGAGGACCTATTGTACCCATTAATAATATAAACATGTTGATGATCATTAACAAATGAAAGGCCCATTCAGACACAGGTTCCTGACTCTGCTGACCTTGATTCTTGACCCATACAGTTAGGCGACCAGCAGGGCAGCCTTTCCCGTTGCTTTACAGCGGGAAAGCTAAAGTTTGAAAAACCTCATCTGTGGACCAGCTCTATACGCCAGGTTTCTGCAACAAACACATATCCAAGAAGTCTATAAATGATCCCTTTGCTGGATCAGAAAGTTTGGCTCTCAAACCAGCAGTGATACATGAAAGGAGATTACAAGAGTCATCAGTACAAGAAGGGAATCTTGGCTAATGAAGATCTGGGGTGGAGAATCCGTTCCTGGTTACCTCTGCATGTTGGCAACCATCAGTAGGCACAGAGGGAAGATCTTGAGAAGTCAACTGGACATTTGCGCTAATTGGAGAAGAATTATACTCGAGACAAATTCATTTGGAACTGGACAAGGGACTCAAACTTCCAGTGCGACCAAGTCATCAGTCATGGCCTGGGATACAGAATTAATTTATTTATAATTCCCAGCCTCACCAGGCTTTGTATAGCGATTAACTCTAACAATATCTTGTCAAACTATCGATGGGCATGTGTGGACATGGCAAAGCCAATGAATTGTTGTACTTATTAGAGATTTGTTGACTTCTGTGTCACCTCGCTGTAATTTAGGTACATTGTGCATGTGGACAAACCCACCCTGGTTTGCTCAGCAGAGCCGCAGGTTGGGTTGTGAAGCCCTTGTAGGTGATAATCTGATAGGTACTTCTAGCTGCGGATTCCTCACCTCTGTGTTTCCCAGGTGTCAGACTGGATCCGGAAACATTTGCGTGAGCAGTACCCCTGCATGCCATTGGGTAGCTTTGGAGGACTCAGTCCCAATTGAGAAGAAGGTTGTGGGACCGTTCTGAGTTCCAAGTCCTCCTCTTAATTGAGCTCCTCCGGACACTTGGGGAAGAGGCACAAGAAGAAGTATAAACTGACTTTGAATTTGCGTTGGCAGATGCGACAAGTGAGGAACATTGGCGTTGCAGGTATGGTTCTGCCGGGCCATTGCCAGGTCCGACTTTGAGCCTCCCCCCGTTTCCAGGAGCCTGTGCGACCCCTGCTCAGTTGAAAGACTTCTACAAGGGTCATGCGCATCGTCTTTGAGTGGGGGAACCCTCCAGAGTGCCTTCAGGCCCATGGGGCCGGAGGAGGACCCATCAGGTTCCGCTCCAAAGAGCACATGGGTCCTGTAAACAGGACAATTGCCCACCACCATCGTCCTGACCTGGGTGATCCTAGTTTCCTCACCCAACACCCTACCCCTGGGAGCTTGGTAGTCCAAGCCTCAACTTCCCATTGTATGTTCCCTGCTTCTCCCCCAGGCAGGGAATCCAGGAGGCTGTACACCTTAGGCAAGAAAACGTTTTCTTCCACTAGCCCAGCCTAGCATTGCAGTCAGTAAACACTGCATGCCTGTTGGGCTGTTAGTCCCGTACCTGGTGGGATATGGTCACTCAGTTGCTGCCACAGGTCAGAGAGGAGGCCCGAGCTATCATCTTCCAAGCAGTAGAAGACAAGAGAGATGCAGCAAAGTTCACCATTAGGTGTCATCTTGGCAAAGCGATTTACTCAACAGTGGCTTTGAGGCACCACACCAGTCTGAGAACATTTGGCTTTTCAGGGGATGTCCGGGCCAACATCATGGACATGCCCTTCAATGGGACTTGTCTTTTCGGAGAGAAGGGAGACTCAGTGAAGGGGTGCTCAAGGACTCGCAGGCTACAGGAAAGTCCTTGGGTGCTCTATTCTAGACCTCAGAACCGTCAATTTCTTCCCCAAAAAGGAGAAGTTCAGGATGCTCACTTTGGCTCAGATATTGTCTGCCCTAGACCAAGCAGACTGATTATTAGTATTCAGCTTGTAGGATGCATATTTTCACATCCTCATCCTGCCTGCCCGTAGAGGTTACCTGCGGTTTAAGGTAGGCCACAAGCACTTTATGTTCACTGTGCTCCCCCTCAGGTGTTCACTGAGGTGAGGTGGTTGCAGCTCATCTGAACAGGTCAGGGGTTTCAGCCTTCCCCTACCTCAAAGATTGGCTGTTGAAGGCTGGTTTGCACCAGGCTGTCATCTCCCACCTTCAGACTGACACCTCGCCCCAGTCTGCCTTTCACCTCTTTCGTGGCTAAGGAAGGGGCATGTCACCACACCAGCCCTATGCCAGCCCTTGTCCTGCGCAATATCTCCAAGCTGTGTGAGGACGCAATTCATTCCAACCCGTGGGTCCGGTATCTAGAAGTCGTCTGCCACAACCTCCCAGCAGCTTCAGCCTCTAAGCCCTCCTAGTCTGATTCTGCAAGACCATGGGTGCCCAGTTGGAGGGAGAATCCAGCATCATCTCCCCCACTGGCAGTCCATTACATCTGAAAATGGGTCTTGCAGATCATTCAGAGGGGCTACTCTCTCCCCTTCCAATCCTTCCCTCCCCCAATACCGCCAACACAAGAATTGCTTACTAAGGATCATATGTGTTGAACCTGTCAGCTCTTGACATGGTTTCCCCTGTTGTTTTTGCTTCTGACTTCCTGTTTTTGATCCTTTGCTGAAATTCATCTTTGCTGACTTTAAGACTGGGGGCACTTTACCACTGCTGACCAGTGCTAAAGTGCAAGTGCTCTCTGTCTAAATTGTATTGGTGATTGGTATATCCATGATTTGCATATTTGATGCACTAGTAAGTTCCTAGTATAGTGCACCATGTGTGCCCAGGGCCTGTAAATCAAATGCTACTAGTTGGCCTGCAGCACTGATTGTACCACCCACATGAGTAGCCTTATAAACATGTCTCAGACCTGTCATTGCAGTATCTGTGAGGGCAGTTTTAAACTGCCATTTCGACTTGCCAGGCCCAAACCTTTCCTTTTACTACATTTAAGTCACCCCTAAGATAGGCCCTAAGTAGCCCCATGGGCAGGGCGCAGTGTATTTAAAATGTAGTTCATGTACTGGTGTGTTTCACATGTCCTGATAGTGAAACACTTTTCACTATTGCAAGGCCTGTCTCTCCCATAGGGTAGCATGGGGATTTCCCTGAAGTATCTTTTAAGTGTAATTTCCCATTGAGAGCAGATAGAGAAATAGAGTTTGGGGTCTCAGAACTCACAATTTAAAAATAAATTTTTGGTGAAGTTGTTTTTTTAATTGTAAGTTTGAAAATAAAATACCACTTTTAGAAAGTCGACATTTGTTGCTTAACCATTCTGTGCCTCTGCACTGAATACAGATCTGAGTCAGAGTAACTATTGGGCTGTTTGGACATTCACCCTAGACTGTCACACAGTGGGAGCTGAGGTGTGCTCTGCAAGTCCTGATGGGCCATTACCAGGCTGATGGATCTTCCTGAGCTAGAATGGTGGGAGGAGCTGACACTTGCACCTGAATAGGGCTGTGCCTGTCCTCACACAAAACAGTTTCCAACCCCATGGAGTGTGCCTGGGGCCAAGGCAGGGAAGGGCGGGGCCTTGTGCACTACAAAGCCTTCTCTTTGAAGTTTGCCTACTTCAAAGACAGAAATGGGTATGAGTATTGGACCTCAGACACCGCATAGTTAGAATCCTTCTAGATGTAGGACATTTTGCCAGGAAGAAGAGATGTAAGCTGTAGGGGGGACTGCCTTCTCCCTGTTGCTTTGCTATCCCGCTGCTTGAGGCTTCTGTCCTGGAAGTGAAATGACAGGGCTTTGCTTTCTACATTCTGCTTCCAAAGGTTCTCCAAGGGGTTGGACTGAACCTGCCTCCTGTTAAGAAGTCTCAGGGACATCAACGACTTCATCTGCCAGCGCATAAGCTCCCTTGCTCGGAGTCATGACTTGCCAAGTGGTGCCAAATCCAGTTCCAGGCCCTTGGGAGTAAGTTCTGGGGCAACCAAGAAGAAACCAAGCACATCAACTCAAGAGTGCCTTTGGGACTGGTGCTGCTGTCTGACTCCACTCTGCTGCGTGCCCCTGAGCTTGGTCCCTGCTGAGGGTAATGACCGCGGCCGATGCCAGAGCACCTCTGATGTCCCGCCACAGTGTGAGTCCAGAGTGCTGTGTCACCGATGTCCGTGGCACCCAGCTCCAACTCCACACAGCACCTATGGCCCTGTGGTGTGATTGCGACACCTTCAAGTCGGCGCCTCGCATCTTGACCAGCTGGATTAATCGAACCCGCCTTATCATAAGGAACTGACGCATCACTACCAATGCCGCATCACCTCCTCTACAACCATAAGTAACCAAGGCCTCACCTTCCCTACCTAGCAATAAGGAACCAACTCTAGGAGCAGCTACTGCACTGGCTCCAGCTCCCCCACCCCCAACACCATGCAGCATCTTGGTTTCTTCATCGTTACCCAGTGTAGTCCGTGACCGGCCTGCCCTCCCATGTGAGTGCCTTCGGACTGTTGGAAACTACTCCATCAAGATGTGGTAATACCCCCAGGTGGAGCTATTGTGTTTCTAAGCGCTGTACTACATTTAATCATTAAAAATTCATATATTTGCTGGTGTATGTTGGATTTTTGTCCTTTTGGCCTTGTTTTACTCATCTAAATATTGACTACTTCTCTAAACCGGTGTGGATTACGTTTGTGCTGTTTTCACTGTGTTACTGTGTGTCTGTATGTCTACAAATACTTTACACATTGCGTCTGAGATAAGCCTGACTGCTTGAGCCAAGCTACCAACGGGGTGAGCAGGGGTTATCTTAGCTGTGTAACTCCCTTACCCTGACTAGAGTGAGGATCCCTACTTGGACAGGCTGCAAACCACTGCCAACTAGAGACCACCGTTTCTAACAATGTTTTTGCTCCAAGAGGAAGTTACAGCTCTCTTGGCCAAGGCTATATAGAGAAAGTTCCCAAATGAGAAATAGGCAGAGGTCGTTATTCCCACTACTTTCTGGTTTCCAAGAAGAACAAGGGTCTTCAGCGGACCTCCTGCATTCGCTAGGGTTAACTATAAATGTGCAGAAGTCACATTTGATTCCTCCTCCGATGCTCCCCTTCATCGGAGCAGTTCTGGACACAGTGCAGTTTCGTGCTTAACCTCCCATGCAAAGAGTACAGGATTTTCCAGGTATGATACTGAGGTTTTAGCATCTGTCCCTGATTCCGGTCAGAATGACTCTGAGGCTGCTGGGCCTCATTGCCTAATGCATCCTGATGGTGAATCATGGCAGATGGCTTATGCAGGCTCTGGGACCTGAACTTCCAGTGGGTGCAGCTTCAGGGGAATCTCTCCAACATGGTCCAGATCTCGGAAAGACCTGCATAAGACCTGCAGTGTTGGCTGACAAACCTCGATTGGGTCAAAGGCAGACTCCTCTCCCTTCCCCAACCAGATCCTACAGTAGTGACAGATGCGTCACTCCTATGATGGGTTGGCCATCTGGGAGAGGTGAATATCAGAGTACTCTGGTCTCTGGTGAAATTCAGACTCCACATCAGCTTGCTGGAGCTCTGTGCGATATGTCTAGCATTAAAAGCATCTTCCATCTGTCAAGGGGAAGTTGGTGCAGGTGTTCATTGTCAAAACCACTGCTATGTGATACTGCAACAAGCAGGGCAGGGTGGAGTCCTGGACACTTTGTCTGGGCATGCTTGGAAGAGGAGGGCATACCTCTGGTGGTTCAACATCTGCCAGGTTCTCTGAACACCAGGGCAGACAAACTCAGCTGTCTATGCCTAGCAGATCACAAATGGCATCTCCATTCGAAGGTGGCGAAAGAACTTTCAGCAGTGGGGAGAGTCTTGGTTAGATCTGCTCTCCTTCGAAGCGAACGCGTAATGTTAGCAGTTTTGCACGTTGAAGTTTCCAATTCACCAATCTCTCAGCAACGCTTTTCATCTTGAGTGGAACTCAGGCTTCCTCTGTGCCTTTCCCCCCCCATACTACTTCTGCCCAGAGTTCTCAAGAAGATCAAGAATGACCGGGCCCAAGTTATCCTTGTGGCTCCAGACTGGGCACGGAGAGTCTGGTATCCTGAGCTTCTGAAAATGAGCATTGATCCTCCAATCCGGTTGCCCCTTTGGGAGGATCTTCTGTCGAAGCAGCAGGGAACTGTCCTCCAGCCACACCTGTCAATTCTCTGCTTCCTTACGTAGAGGATGAGCGACAACAGTTGATAGATTTTGACTTGCCTCCCAAAGTTTGTATATTATCTTGGCAGCCAGGCAGCCCCCTCCCCCCCACTAAAATGGTATGCACCTGCTGATGGCAAAAATGTATAGAATATTGTACAGAAAAGTCTGTCGACCCTCTTTCTGTCTCTCTTACTGATATTCTTCTCTTCATTCTTATCCTTGCCCAACAGGGGCTTTGCTCTGGGCATTCTTAAAGATCATCTCTCTGCTCTGTCTGCCTTTTGTGTGGCTGCATGACCCAACCCTGTTTATTTAAGCCCCCTATTATAACCAGGTTTATCAAAGGGCTTGTACATTTGTTTCCCACTGCACCCTTTATCATGCCTCAGTGTGATCTTAATTTAGTTCTCACATACCTCATGTGTGCCCCCTTCGAACCGCTGCACAATTGTCCCCTCCGGCTGCTACCATGAACACAGCCTTCCTAGTGGCAATAGCATCTGCCCAGAGGGTGAGTGAGCTGCAGGCTTTATCATATAAGCCTCCTAATCGGTCTGTGTTCCCTAACAAAGTACTGCTTCGCAAGCAGGCCTATTTCCTTCTGAAAGTGGTGATCCCACCTTTTACTCTTCTCCACATTCCTGTAAAGAAGAGGAGCGACTCCACAGTCTGGATACCAAAAGAGCATTGTTGGTCTACCTTGACTGCACAAAAGAGTTCCAGGTGGTCGAACATCTGTTTGTGGGCTATGTAGGAGCTGAAAAATGTTGAGCAGTACAGAACTAAACCACTTCACTCTGTATCAAGGTCTGCTATGCCCTGGCTAAAAAGCAGACTCCTGAGGGCTTAAGGGCCCATTCCACAAGAGGAAAAGCTGCAACCACGGCATTAGCACGTGGAGTGCCAGCCCTGGACCTCTGCCAGGCAGCAACATCAGCTTTCTGGCACACATTTGCCAAGCACTACTGCCTGGACGGTCAGGTCCACAGGGACGGGCATTTCGCCCTTCAGTCCTGCAGGACTTTCTAGATTAGAAAATTTGTCCGCAGCCCACCGAAAGGACATTATGGCTTAGGTGTCTATTCAGAAGTAAGGAATTTTCTCCTAGAAGTCTCTATCAGATGAACAAGTTACTTACCTTCGGTAACGCATTGTGTGGTAGAGACTTTATCTAGCTACAGATTCCTTACACCCACTCCTGCCTCCCCACTCTGCGGACACATTCCTAGATTTAGGGTTAATCCCTTTACTTTCATTGTTGATCGTCTGGTTTGGACACACATTAGTCAGTTCACTTCATGGCTCTGAGCTCCTGGCACGGAAAGTTGTGGAAAGTAACTGACGTCTGCATGACCAGTTGTGGTGCCTTTATAGATGACTGTGACGTCCTGTCTGGGGCTGCTGCTCCGCAGAACCAAACGAAGCCACCCAACGGCACGCAGTGTTACTGCTCACGCAAACATTTCCCGATCCAGTTTGATGTCTGGGAAATTCAAAAGTAACGAATGCAGCTAGATATAGTCTTTACCAGATAATGCATTACCAAAAGTAAGTAACTTCTTCTTCACCATTACATTGGTGGTGTTCTTTGGAATAAAGAGGTCGGGCCAGACAGTTAGATCGACCAAACAATTATGCCCAGTTCTCTCTGGGAGCAGTCTTGAGGATGAAGGTGAGGAGGAAATAATAGAAAACTCATTAGCTGGCCTGTCATCCTTAGGGCTGAATCTTAGCCGCTCCTGCTGATGTGGTGGTACAGATTAATTCTGGCTTCCATCTCTTGTGCCACATAGGAGGCAGTGTGGACATGGATCGCTTAGAGCTTTTATTATATTTATTATTCGCCAATTTGGGGCATGTTTGGGTTGTGGAGAGGGATCTACCACCAGCTGCTGCAGTAAAGGGGTGATTACAGCATCTTAGCTTGCTAGGTTTCTAATCTGGGTCGTAAGAGCCTCAAAGTCAGTCTTTATACAGTTCACAAGAGTAATAATGTCTTCACCTGCAAAAACAATCTGGGCTCTATGGCTGGAAGGAGAAAGGAGAGCCCTGGGGGAAATGGCCAGGTGAGTGGGTTCGTGAGCCTGCACTACTGGAATGGAAAAATCAATTGGAGCAGGGTATTTCTGGATGACTATAGAGTGGATCCATTCTTGTCCTTGCTCAATTAGTAAGGAGTCACTGATTGCACATCTGTTTGTGGAAGCCATCCTCACATGTGATTGGAAACCATCCATGTTACCACTTTTCCTGTGGTGGTTCATGCAGATTTTAGCTAAGGTTCTCCCTTTAGTGCTTGATGATGTATGCATGGAAAGAAGTGCAGGTTTTAAAATCAGTTGGACTTCTGCTATTTGATTGTCAATTGCCTTCATGGTTTTGCTGGTGTCAACAGTTTCAGCTGTTCTGACAGATTTTTTGGAAAGGGAGGCCCCCCATAGAAGCCTCAGCAGCTTTCATTTTCCTCCTTTCACACAGCTAACAGCAGCTACAAAGCCCACAATTGGCAAAATTGGCTCCAGAATCATTAAACTAATCACCATAAACACTAAGGAACATCCTCGGGCACTGATGTCAGAGGGATGGCCAAGCCCTATCTTTACCGGGTGCTGATGGGCAAAGACAAGCTCTGGTCTTGGCCTGGGCACAGCCTGGACATGTCCCGCGCCACAGGAGGTCTGGAGCACTTTAGCACCAAGTGGCAGTAGCGCAGTAGTAATGGCAGCGCCTCTCCTGGTGCTAGCAAAGCTGGTATCTGTAGTCCAGCCTCCAGGTCTTAGTGTTTTTCCTGTGCCACTGCAGGTCTAGATTGCTTTTGATCTCTGTAGCGGCAAGCGAGGGACCAGTAACAATGTCAGTGCCTCTCCTGGTGCCTAGGAATGCTGGTAGCTGCAGTTCAGACCCCGGGTACAGCAGGCCTCAGTGTCTTTCTGTCACTTTTAGGGTCTCATATAATGTGTAGAAAGACATAGCTGTTTCAGGGTTCTACATCAGTGAACAAGACATTAAGGCCCTCATTATCCGCCGCCCACCAAATTTATTTACATAGAAGACAGCCACGCCGGTCTTCCACTTGTTGGCCCTAATAAGAGTTCCACGCTGGGCCGGCCGGCAGAAACAGCATTTCTGCCTGCAGGCCAATGAGGAACAGGGCCTTAACATTTACGCTGGCTCATAATTGAGCCGGTGGCAATGTTGTGGTGCATCGGGTGCGATAGCACCCGTCGTGCTTTTTACTGCCTGTAATTCGGACAGTGAAAAGCACAACAGGGCTGTCCATGGGGGCCCCTGCACTGCCCATGCCAAGAGCATGGGCAGTGGGGACCCCATGGGGCCCCTGCACCCTTTTTTCGCCAGCCTTTGCGTGGTGGGGCTACTGCCATGCAAAGGCTGGCAAAAAGGGGACTCGTAATCCCCAGGGCAGCGCTGCACTGGTGGATTTAGACTGCTGGCGGCAACCTGGCAGTGTCAGCGGTCCGACCATGGCGGCTCCACCACAGGTATAATGTGGAGTCCAGACCGCTGCTTTGGCAGCGATCCGACCTCCACTGTGGCCCTGGCGGTCTCATGACCGCTGGGGTCGTAATTAGGCCTATAGTCCTTAGACATTGGTGTGACCACCAATTTCATATGAATTTAAATTGGCAAAGTGTTTAATCCAGGCTTGGGGTTGTATATGATGTTCTGTGCTGGCATCACCACTATGACTGCTGTGGGCAGTAATATTCCAGAAAGCTGTGTTATCTTTCCTTTTAGAAGTAGCCAGAAGGTATTCCCATTAGGGATCGTCCCAGTTTTTATTGCTAACATCAAAAACCTGTTTATATTTTAACTCTTACATCTCTTACAATAAACGGACTGCAACATTGAATTGTTAGAATAGGAACAGTTTTGGCTTTCAGAAGTCATTAGTACACCATTGAGTGTACCTTACTGGCACAGGAAACGATGTTCTAGTCTCCTTTGTACATAGTTCATTCTGAATGCCATACAGAAAACTATGTATCTCATTGATTGGATTATCGCACATAGGACAATCGATATAAGTGATGAAGATGGTACTAAAAGAATTTTACATTTCTGTCAGAATATCAAGTTTAGAATTTAAGCTATGCCATTTCACCTACTTTCAACTGTTACCAATAGTAGGAACTACAATGGGCATTTTTATTCATTTCATTTAGATTACAGATCATGTTTTCTCCCAAAGTAAGTGAAAGCGAATTACAATCACTATCCCAGTTGCCTAGAATCCTGAAATCAGTTACAATCTGCCAGATTGCCATATCCAGAATAAAAACATAATCTAGTCTACTTATATCGGGGTCTCTCAGAAATCCCTATGCCCTCTCCCTATCTGATTTACTGTGACCATTGCGAGCATGTAAAAACCGTAAGTGAGAGTAATAGACAATAATTCAATTACACCTATCGTTGGGGCTTTTATAGGTACAGTGTCAACTTGGGCTACCTAAGACTTCATCCTCTTCATCTGTTATATTATTCATGCACACCAGAGGTTCATAAATCACGTTAAAATCACCAGCAACTACAATGAATGGTCTATTAATGATGTTAGTTAAGTGGTGGTCAAAGGAGGGAAGGCGACTCTTGGTTCCTGGACATAAAGAAATATATATATTCACAGACCTACCATTTTTGCTCAGATATTCAGTCCTAAATTATCTAACGAATTGATCTCCAGTTTGTAATACATCAATTTAGAGATAGATTTACCCCCGGATAAGCAGGCCTCCCAATTCACAGCTTGCGTTTGATAGAAGTACTTCAGTACTGTTATGAATCCTTCACTGTGCACAGGTCCAATGCTCGAGATTATCGGAAGAGGCAAAAATGATCAATAAGGTTACCCCATTCTCGTTCATCCGGTTTCTGATGCTGACTTGCTGTGTTCCATGATGGCCACTGTAATACCTTGGAATCATTGGCCAGGGTGGTCTCTCCTACGTCCAGTAAGGTTTCTGTTGTACTCCATCACAGATCTTGCTCCCATATGCCTCCAAACGTTACATTAATGTCTGTGCAGCTGTTTAAATTGACTAAACCATCAAGGAAACTCCAACGTACAGGTGCGTAGTTACATGTAACCTCTGATGGAGATGACTGGTGGGCCCAGTCAGTCCACCTCTCTCAGTACAGGAGCAGCTTGGAGTGATAAAATAGGACTCTTCCTCCTGATAATTGATCTTCCGGAATTCATTTTCTGCTGAGTCATATCAGTAGTAATTTGCATTATGTTCAGTATGAATTAGATATTTAACCTATTAGGTTGAATCGTACATGCTTCCAAGACAACAAAGCCCTACAACAATTTAGTATCTTTTAGGACTAGTCTGATGCAATAAAACTGTTCAGAGTTCCTTGAAAGACTTCCCCCATTCAATATATCGGAGCGTATGAAGGAGTAGCATTGGTGATTGCATCGGATTCAGGTACAAGGGATCACTTTGTCAGTGATCCAACATATTGTCTTTTACTACCTTTGACCTTGCATGCATTAATCATAAATACGGTGATGCCCATTTAGTTATTGGTGCCATAAGTTATGCGTGGATGATTTTGACAAGAGAGGGTAACTCCCTTGCCATCCAGTCCTGAGTCCTGACCACACTCTCTATCCTTGCTCCCCCATGTGATGTCCCAAATGGGGGGGGAATCATTAATATAGGCTGGGTCTTGAGGGTTTAGAATCTGCATTATGACTTCCTTCACTGTGGTTCTTGTCAAACATACCCGTACGATGAGGGTAGCATAAGATAGACAAGGTTTGATCAGTGGTTGCAGGTTGTTTGAAAGTTTTCTCTTTTTTTTGCCCCACTTAAAAAATACTGCTTTGCATAACGTCTGGGCGTCTGCGATTTAATTGTAAAATCAGATATTTCACTTCACTTCGTTACTTGGCTAAATAGTCTAATTGTGATTTTGTGTGAACGTCACTAATCTCCCCTTCTGATTGAGTTGCTTCATGCATAACATTAGTATCAATGTCAGAAGTCATTACTGGGGCAAATATATTGCTATGTTCAATAGCTGTTTCTGCTTGGTGATGTTCTTTTGTCCTGGGGACTAATAAGTGTGGTGCTCTAACTTTTTTGATGAGTATGAGAGTTTTAAGTTGTAATTTGGTTGAAAATGCTTGAGGTGAACTTGCAATGGTCCATGGGGGGGAGGGGTCTGTGGGGGGTGGAACAGGGGCAATCAGTGGAGCTTTTTCAGAATCACATCGCTTGGGACGATCACTACAGTTACTAGAATTAGTGTTTTTTTCTTATAAAACTGCAATAATTTGAATGCTTGATCCCTTGCTTTTGATATATTTACTTTCTTTACTTCAGATAGACACGATCTTCACAATCAAACTGTCAAATCTTTGAAAGTTACAATTCTTGGCCGCAAGTCTGGCACTCATAAGTGCTTTAGTGGCCTCCTTTAGTGGCCTCCTTTGGTGGCTCTGCCGACCCCTGATAGCAGGCTCATGTATCGGGCAATAAGATATCTTACATTAGCATAAATGTATCAAAGAAATCCAAGAGCAGCAAATTAAGACAAGTTCAAGTAATCCCCGAATAGCAGTGAGTGCCCACAATTGAAATTTACAAATATGGACAATCCCAAAACTATTTTAGAGTTTTGAAATTCAACTTAAAAAGGAAAAACAGCTGTGAGTGGCCGTGCCCTGCCTCTTCCTGCTGCTGACTGGTGTGGAAGGGACGCACGGAAGGTGTGCTTTCGACGCTTTGTAGCGCAGTCACAAAGGGGTTGGGTCCACCTCCTCCACCCCCTCCTCCTCAAGTGTGGTGATCCCTGGGACTGGAAGTCCCTCACAAGGTAGTTTGCTTTCCGTTCAGGAGTTGTCCTCTTAGCGTCTTGTAGCACACTCAGAAAAAGAAGTGGCCCACCCCTTCTCAAGAATGGTGGTCCCTGAGATGGCTAGTTCCTCTCAACAAGGTGATATGGAGACGAGGGGTTGCTGGGATTGCCTAAGACCTCACACTTTTATATCACCATGACCGGCACAGTGCTCTTCTTGGTCATCCGAAACATCCTTGAGCTGTAACTGAAACTGGCAAGTGGTGGATTTTGGGGATAAGGGCAGAGGTTGTGTGGCTGTGTGGGAATCTCGAGTTGGCCAACACTTCCTTTTAATAGATGACCAGTTTTGGACAGCTCCAGAAGACATGTAGAAATGTGCTTTCACACCGTAGCCACACCATCCTATATCGGAGAAGCCAGATCGAAGTGTAGTTCGAAAATAGAACTAGCAGTATTGTAACTTATACTGGGGTTTTTTGCCAGTTGCAGTTCTCAATGTCTCTGTGGCTCTAGTTGGTATAACTATGGAATGGGACTCCCATGTTTGACCCTTTTAATCAACAAAAATCAGTAGAGGTCAGATTTCAGGCCCTTACCACCCCTCTCACTGCCTGCTGCTACATCAATGGCTTCTGAACCCAGTGGTGCACATGCGTTTACTAAAATCTTTCAATTACCAAAAAAAAAAAAAAATCCTTCTTGAGCTTCTCCAAAGTTTTCACAACATAGTTTTTAAAAATATCATTCAGTTGTGCACAACTTTTCACTCCATCTGTCAAAAACACTATCCACCAAAAAGGTTGAAATCAGTGTTTTCCGGACGAGTGTAAATGGAGAAGCGAACGTAGTGAAACCCTTACCTATGCTCACTCTTTTCTCAAAATTCAATGTCCGGATTACTGTGCAGATGTAAGTCCTGTGGGTCTCCAGGTGTACAGGAAATACTTGACCAACTACAATGAACCACTTGTAATTGCATGATCCAGACAGCCACCACTGCATTCTATATCTGCCTCTGCACCAGTCCACCAGATAAGAGTGGCACAACTTGGTTATACTAAGCCACATCTGATATCCCATGCCCCCATGTCTAGTTATCAGTTTGGTTGTTAGACCTTCTCTTGTGCTTTCCAACCCACCCTTATGAAGTCATCAGTTATGGGCTGAAATGGACATATAGCACTTGAGGTAACGTATAGGGGAAGTACCTGAAAGACATATTGCATCCTTGGCAGTAGCAGCATCTTCATGGCTGCTTCTCTACCAAACTAAAAGCAAGCCCATAAGTACCATTTCTGTGGCCCCTGTTACATGTTGTAACAGTGTATGATTGGGAAGAGGAGTACATTTGTTAATTGTGGGGACTAATTAAACACCCAGATATGTACATGCTCCCAAAATCCAACCTAGAAAGAGCTCTCTGCTCAGGCGTGACTTCACTTTCTTAGGGTTAAACGAGTTGAGAATCTCAATTTCTTCACATTTATTTTGAAACTAGAGACCTGTCTGTGTCGGTCAATTCTGCCATTAACAGTGGACCTGCTTCCTGAAGTTCTGGAATGGACAGCGGGTCATTCACTGCACACATGGTCAATTTAAATTCATCTTTCCCAATGCTAACTCCTTTTATTTCACTGTTTTCTCGGATGTCGGCTGAAACTGCCGTCTTGTAAGATGTTAATTAAAATTAGGTTAATGCCCATCTCTGCCTAGTCTCTCCAGGAATAAGGTTGCATTTAAATTGAGCCATGTTTACTTTTGTTCTTGGGTTTCGTGTTCTATAGTCTGCTAGAATCCACATCCAGAAGTAACCTTCAGCCATCACTGTCAAAGCTCTATGTGAATACTTCCAATCCATGTAGTCATTTTTCAGCATCAAGTTTGACTGGTACCTTCTAGAGAGATAACCTTACCTTATCAATAGTCTGCAATCCTAAAACCACCACAGTGGGTATGTTGAATGTATGCATTAGCAAGAGCTATAGTTTCTAAAATCCAAAATCGAAGGGTTGATGAAGAAATCAGAATTTCAAATAAAGCTGAAAAAGAAAGAAAAATAAAATCAATAAAAGGTGCAAGAGCCCTCGATCTGGATGAGATGTAAATAACATAAAAAGTTTAGATGGGCGTGCATATGATAAATTATGGGTAATCTGTGGTAAACTTTACCCAAGCCTTATCTATGAATGGCCATGCCAAAGGGGAGGTTGACTATGCCAAGGTAATATCTGAGGCTAATTGAGAGGTTGAATTTCGAATCAGTGGAAGTTTTATCACAATGTTCATATATATGAAGCAAAGATAGTAAAGCTCTTACTGTGCGCCTCTTAGAGTTTGATAACTTGGACAGGCCAAAAATACTGAAGTCGGCTGAGATGTCGATTTTGCAGAATTGGTTAGCACATCGTAAAGGGATGCGCTAGTTAGCATTAAGATTGGAGATCGGTTTAATTAACATAAGAAATAAATATCATACAAACCTTCAGTCTTGTCTGCATGAAATTCATTTAGTGGAACATGCATAGTAGGAGGAGCCATCTGACCTGTTAGTATCAACTAGATCAAGAATCATAAAATAACTGTGACTTGGGTAGAAAAATATGCAGTTTAGGGAGAGTGGTCTAACTTGATTGGCACAGATAAAAATACGTATGGAGGCTCCTTTAATTTATAATATGAGAAATTTAAAAGGTATTGTCACCTAATACTAACTACTAATAGATGGGTGACTCATAGGTACTTACTAACTATCTAGTCAGGTGGCGTTAGGCACCAGATACTAATGTTGTGGACTGTGGAGCGGCAACGTTTTTCAGAGGGGGTGCTGCCATCAGTGCTGCAGCAACTGAAATCATAGAGGTTATGAAAAATTCAGGCATCACACAAAGCACAAGTGTAGAAAATGAGTCATGCCCATACAGCCAAAGAGTGGTAAGGGTAGTCAGTTGTGTATTTTGGAGAAATCTGTCACAAATATATTACTAAAGCATGGTGTGATATGGCCCTGTCATTTACAATAAGCTCATTTGTCAATGAAGTGGCCACTAAATTTGCACAGACATATAGATTTACTGATAAAACCATGCAGCACACACATAATAGTGTTTGGGGATCACGTTTAAGTGAATATTTATCACCAACTAAAGTGTCTTGATTTGTTTTGATCCTCTTAAAATGTTTGTTTCCATCACACTTAAGAATTACAAATTACATTGCTTCATTTGTGCTTTACTAACTGCTGATCTAGGTATTTCTACAGTTCAAGTTTTCTTGTGCGTTAGAAAACAAATTATCATCCTATAGCCTTTCCTTTCCTAATCAGCAAGATTGTCAGAGTTCACACTACGAAAAAATCTCAGCTTGTAGTCTGAGAAAGCAAAGTAAACCCCTATCTCCATGGTGAGAGAAAAGGCAGCAGTTTGTCAGAAGACAGAGAGAGAAAACATTGACTTCTGTGACATGTTAAAAAAAAATAATTAAAGGCATCGTTATTGCTCGTTCACCTTCTGATCTCCAGCATCGTTATTGTGGGGGAGCTGCAGAAGACCTCTCCCCCACCCCAAACTCCTACTTCCAGGGTCTGTGCCTGAGGATGGGGTAGCTACCTTTGAAAATACCAGAACTAGGTCAAACTCCCTTTATATGGAGAGAATATACCCGTTGTGAATGCAAATATTGCAAACCCTGTTGCTTATGTTTTTGTACAGCACTGCCAGAGAATGATCATATTTCTTGCAACCTTTTTTAGTGTTACTCGGATACAGAGGATGATTGAAACAATGATTTATGTAAGAATTGTGATAACTTCATTTTACATAGGAAATCATAGACTTTTTTTTTTTAATTAGTCTTTGATAAGATGAATTATGATTAATTAAAAGCATGTATGGCTCTAATAACATTTGAATATTCCTTATGAGGCAATGGAGTCTTACAAATGTATTTTAACCCCTTCGCTGCCAGGCCTTTTCCCCCTCCTGTGCCAGGCCTTTTTTTGCCTATTTGGGGCAGTTCGCGCTTAGGCCCTGATAACTTTTTGTCCACATAAGGTAACCAAGCCAAATTTGCTTCCTTTTTTTCCAACATCCTAGGTATTCTAGAGGTACCCAACCTTTGTGGGTTCCCCTGAAGGAGGCCAAGAAATTAGCCAAAATACAGTAAAAATTTCGTTTTTTTAAAAAAAAATTGGAAAATGTGGCTGCAGAAGAAGGCTTGTGGTTTTTCCCCTGAAAATGGCATCAACAAAGGGTTAGCGGTGTTAAACTCAGCAGCTTCCCAGCTTTCTGGAACAGGCAGACTTGAATTAGAAAACCCAATTTTTCAACACAATTTTTGCATTTTCCTGGGACATACCCAATTTTTAGTGCTTTCAGCCTCCTTCCAGTCAGTGACAGAAATGGGCATGAAACCAATGCTGGATCCCAGACACCTAAACATTTCTGAAAAGTAGACAAAATTCTGAATTCAGCAAGGGGTCATTTGTGTAGATCCTACAAGGAATTCCTACAGAAAATAACAACTGAAAAAGAAAAATATTGAAATTGAGGTGAAAAAAACATCAATTTTTCTCTACGTTTTACTCTGTAACTTTTTCCTGCAATGTCAGATTTTCGAAAGCAATATACTGTTACGTCTGCTGGACTCCTCTGGTTGCGGGGATATATAGGGCTTGTAGGTTCATCAAGAACCCTAGGTACCCAGAGCCAATAAATGAGCTGCACCCTGCAGTGCGTTTTCATTCTGTACCGGGTATACAGCAATTCATTTGCTGAAATATAAAGAGTGAAAAATAGCTATCAAGAAAACCTTTGTATTTCCAAAAAGGGCACAAGATAAGGTGTTGAGGAGCAGTGGTTATTTGCACATCTCTGAATTCCGGGTTGACCATACTAGCATGTGAATTACAGGGCATTTCTCAAATACATGTCTTTTTTACACACTCTCCTATATTTGGAAGGAAAAAATGTAGAGAAAGACAAGGGGCAATTACACTTGTTTTGCTAATCTATGTTCCCCCAAGTCTCCCGATAAAAATGATACCTCACTTGTGTGGGTAGGCCTAGCGCCTGCAACAGGAAACGCCCCAAAACGCAATGTGGACACATCCCATTTTTTTTTAAAGAAAACAGAGGAGTTTTTTTGCAAAGTGCCTACCTGTAGATTTTGGCCTCTAGCTCAGCCGGCACCTAGGGAAACCTACCAAACCTGTGCATTTTTTAAAACTAGAGACCTAGGGGAATCCAAGATGGGGTGACTTGTGGGGCTCTGACCAGGTTCTGTTACCCAGAATCCTTTGCAAACCTCAAAATTTGGCTAAAAAAACACGTGTTCCTCACATTTCTGTGACAGAAAGTTCTGGAATCTGAGAGGAGGCACAAATTTCCTTCCACCCAGCGTTCCCCCAAGTCTCCCGATAAAAATGATACCTCACTTGTGTGGGTAGGCCTAGTGCCCGCGACAGGAAATGCCCCAAAGCGCAACGTGGACACATCCCATTTTTTGAAAGAAAACAGTGCCTACCTGTGGATTTTAGCCTGTAGCTCAGCCGGCACCTAGGGAAACCTACTAAACCTGTGCATTTTTTAAAACTAGAGACCTAGGGGAATCCAGGATGGGGTGACTTGTGGGGCTCTGACCAGGTTCTGTTACCCAGATTCCTTTGCAAACCTCAAAATTAGGCTAAAAAAACACCTTTTCCTCTCATTTCAGTGACAGAAAGTTCTGGAATCTGAGAGGAGCCACAAATTTCCTTCCACCCAGCGTTCCCCCAAGTCTCCCGATAAAAATTATATCTCACTTGTGTGGGTGGGCCAGGTGCCTGCAACAGAATACAATAACTTGTAGAGATAGAGGGGATAGCACAGCGAGTTTATAAGGACATATTCTTTTATACATCTTTAGACGGACTCTGCTTTGGGGACCCACATAAGTGAGGTGTCATTTTACTTGGGAGACTGAGGGGAGAACTGGGGAGTAGGAATTTTGTGCTGGAGCGGTGATCCTACTAAGAAAAGTCAGGAAAATATCCTTTTTTTATGCAAATTTTGAGGTTTACAGAGGAGTCTGGGTAAGAAAATGTTGGGGGAGCCACGCAAGCCACACCTCCCTGGACTCCTAGGGGTGTCTAGTTTTAAAAAATGTCTGGGTTTTGTAGGTTACCCTAGATGAAGGCCGCACCCAGGACCAAAAACATAGGTGGGGCCTCCCCCCCAAACACAGGTATTTTTGTAATATATCATTTTGATGTGTGCACATACGTCCGTGATGTGCCAAACACTACAATTGTGAAAAGAAACACACTTAGGTTATGTGAAAAAGACCCCTCACCCACCAACCAAGTTGGTGGCATGCTTCATCATCGGGGTCCCACCCGAGGCACCTAGCGTGTCACAGGTGTGCTGCGATGCCTGATTACAGCGGAGCAGGTTTTGTCATTTTTACCACACATACTGGTTGGATTTGGCACGAGGGTGAGTGATGGTTCAGTGGATCAAATTTTATTAACAAGAGATTTCACAAAAATGAAATTCACTGTTAATAACTGAAAGGCAAAAAACTGAACCAATGACTCACAGCTCGTGAGCTGTAAAGCCACGACAAGGCACCAACCGCTTTACAGTCCATTCACACACCTTTCATACATGACACGCACAAGACCCTTCACACCGCCAGCCACGGGCCCAGCACATTACAACACTCACATCGACAGACTGCGCCACTCAAGGGCCCATCACTTACATACGCCCACATGCCTGATACAAGAATCACACCAGCTGATGGGAGTGTGGACTGGCGTTTGGCTGGCACCGCCAGCCAAGCGCCACCCCAAGCACACCGCCTGCCAAGCGCCCCCCCAAGCACACCGCCAGCCAAGCCCCACCCCACGCACACTGCCAGCCAAGCCCCACCCCACGCACACTGCCAGCCAAGCCCCACCCCACGCTCACCGCCTTCCAAGCCCCACCCCACGCTCACCGCCTTTCCAAGCCTCACCCCACGCTCACTGCCTTCCAAGCCCCACCCCACGCTCACCGCCTTCCAAGCCCCACCCCACGCTCACCGCCTTCCAAGCCCCACCCCACGCACACCGCCTTCCAAGCGCCACCCCACGCACACCGCCTTCCAAGCGCCAACCCACGCACACCGCCAGCCAAGCGCCACCCCACGTACACCGCCTTCCAAGCGCCACCCCGCCAGCCAAGCGCCACCCTACGCACACCGCCAGCCAAGCGCCTCCCCACGCACACCGCCAGCCAAGCGCCACCCCACGCACACCGCCATCACTTTTTTTTTGTTTATAAACAACAAAGAAACCACTAATTATAAAATAAGCACAAAACTACAAACACAAAAGCTCTAACTAAATACATGACAGAGATGCCAACCGTGAAACATATGAAAATATAAAACAGACAGCTTACGCTCACGGTATTTCCCAGAAGTTTTCTTTTGTATGGTAACTTCTATAACAGCTGGGCACACACAGCCCAGACTTTGAAGGGCATTCGGGGCAGTACATCCGGCTCTCCCTCCGGATTAATCTCCGGGCACATACTCCACATTTCTTTGTGGGCAAGTCTTTTTTGGGAGTGGGAGGAATGTGATCTGGAAAGTGCCGATCTTTCAATCTAGCCACATCCTCCACCACTTCTACTCTAGGAACTCTTGCCGGTTCCACCACAATAAGGCTTTCTATCACTGACTCCTGAAATTTAACAAATGTCATCCTTGACTCAGGTGAACAATCCTTGTATACAATAAAGGCATTAAAAGTTGCCAAATGAAATAAATGTAGGGACAACATTTTATACCACACATAAGACTTACGAAGAGCAGTGTAAGGTTCCAACCTCTGATCTACTCTATCAACACCACCCATGTGCCTATTGCCTATTGTAGTCCAAAATGCACGCAGGTTTGCGCACTTCCGCAACCTGACCCCAAACAGCCACAGGGGAAGTACTCTCATCATGGATGGTAGATAGCATGTACACATCCCTCCTGTCTGAAAATTTCATAGCTAGCAGCTCATTATTCCGCAAGGCACTGCACTGTCCCCTCTCAAGTTTCTTACAGACAAGCTCCCTTGGATAGCCTTTCCGGTTAGAACAGATTGTGCCACAAGCAACAGTGTCCACTCTAAACAACTCCTTGAACAACTGCACTCCAGTGTAGAAATTATCTACGTAAAAAATGGTGACCTTTGTTAAACAGCCGTCTAGCAAGTTCCCACACAATTTTTTCGCTAACTCCAAAAGTGGCCGGACAACCAGGAGGGTCAATACTGGAATCCCTACCAGTGTAGACCCGGAAATTATACACATATCCTGTACTGCTTTCTGACAGCAGATACAATTTAATCCCATACGTGCCCTCTTACTAGGAATGTACTGCTTAAAAACTAAACGCCCCTTGAAAAGGACCAAAGACTCGTCCACACTTATCTCTTTGCCTGTAAACATAGACCTCTGAAAACCGATCCACAAAATGATCAAGGACAGGCCTCATCTTAAAAAGACGGTCACAATCAGGGTGATCTCGTGGCAAGGCTAAAGCATTGTCTACAAAATGCAGCATACGAAGAAGAAGCAAATACCGATTACGTGTCATAGTTGCAGGAAATATAGCCGATGCCATCAAGGGACTAGTAGACGAATAAGAAGCCAGTGACAGCTTCCTGATCAACCCCATCAAAAAAGTCAAACCTAAAAACCTTTTCATCTCTTCCAGATATGTGGGAACCCACTGAGTAGCTCTAGACTGAGGCTTAAGTCTGGCAGCGTTGTCCCGCAAATATTGCTCTGCATACACATTTGTCTGCTCCACAATCTGTTCCAAAAATACATCGTCAATAAACAAGTGAAAGAAATGGACAGGCAAAAAGTTTTCTGTATTAACTCTACACCCTGGGAGACCAGTAAATGCAGGTAACTGTGGATGCTCCATGTTTGGGGCAATCCAGGTGTCAGGTCTTCTAATGGGAAACCCTTCAGCCCCAGGCTGCTGCACTCTTGGCACATCAATGTCCTCCTCTAACACAGGCCCTTCATCTGCACTGAGAGTAGCTTCCTCATCAGAAGAATACTCTCGGACAGAAAACTCACTTCCAGAATCTCCTGCTTCCTCCTCTGCCTCAGATGCAGAGTCAGTGTCGTAATCATGGTCTGAAGACGACTCAAAGAGCATGCAAACAACCTGCTGAGCGGTCACTCTGCGGCTAGCCATGATCCTCACTAACAACAAATGGATTGCCAACAACAACTAGCACAATAAGTAATAAACAAAGTGTAGCTTTATCACAAAGAGTTATGTGCTACAAAAAACTATACCACTCACTTGCCTGAAAAAGCTACTCACCAAGCAACTACTCTGCACAGACACAGCAATCACCAATGATATCCCACTAAAAAGAAAAAAGAAAAAAGTAAATTAGACATATGACAACACAAATATCACTGTGCTCAAATCTAAGGACAATGTCAAACACACAATACTGCATTTAGTACACCACCTACAAACATGTCATTCATGCATGTCAACAATACTCCTTTGGAGTAAATTGCTTTCACTTACCTAAAACATGTAACTATGTAAACCGCAGGACAACTACTGCCAAAACCGCAAGGATCCACAGCAAAGGAAGCAAAAGCGTTGAACTAGAAGAAAAAGAAGAAATAAATTGTTATAATCATAAATAAAAATACTTCGCCAGTTGACAAAACACCCCACCACCAAGAACTTAGAAGTTGTCCCTGGTACCTAAGTGGATCCTGCCCTCCTCGGGGGTAGATGGGCAGAAATGGGCAACACCTCTGTGCCCCCTTTAGAGGGCGACCCTTCCCAAAGGGGGCACCCCCAGCACAAACATTTAAAAAAATAAAAATCCCTGGCGTATTGGTGGTTTCTGCCCTCCTTGGGGGCAGATGGGCCTACAAAAATAGGCCCATCTGCCCCCAAAGCGGGCAGAGATGGCCAATACGAACTTTTCCCCACTTTAGGGGGGCGACCGTTGCCCAAGGGGTGCCCCCAAACACACACCACACACACACACCACACACACACAATCCCTGGCGCCTAGTGTGCTTCCACCCCCCCGGGGGCCAGATCGTCCAAAAAAATGGCTGGTCTGAAATGGGGGGGCTGAAACAGAAAAAAAAAAAAATAGCCCCCCAGGGGAGCAACCCTTGCCCAAGGGATTGGCCCCAAAATAAACAATAAAAACAAAATCCCTGGTGTCTAGTGGATTTCGTGGCCCCCCCCCTTGGGGGCAGAGCAGCCAAAAAATTGGCGATCTGCCCCGGGGGTGGGGGGGCGAAATACACAAACAAAATTGACCTTTTCACTAAAAATAAATCCCTGGGGGGGGGGGGAGGGGGGGCGAAACACTAAAAAAAATTGACCCCCTGGGGGGCGACCCTTGGCCAAGGGGTCGCCCCCAAAATACATAAACAAAACAAAATCCCTGGTGTCTAGTGGATTAATAAACCATGACAAATCCAGGTGGATGACCTGTGAAAGTGAGTCTTCAAGCCTACAGGCCATGCTGCTTGTGAAAACCTTAATCCAGGTTGAGAAGGGAGATCAGTTGATAATATCCACAGTCTTTTGGATCTTTGTCTGGTGCCTGACCATCATAATAGCGACTTCGCACAGAGACGATGATTGACCTGCTTTATAAAAAAGAGTTAGACTACAGGTGTATTTGGAGCAATAACCTGCCCAAAGACCTTATAGAAGACAGCTGAATAACCATTTCACTGTAGAGCCCTCTTGATTTTCAACTTGCCTGTAGCTTTGAGTATTGTTTCAATCTGTATCGGGGGCCTCAAACACCTTCTGCAGGGCTTGTGAAATCATAGGCTAAATGGACTTCCTTTACATAAGATTGGACATCTCGCAAATCTATATTTTAGCAGAATCGGTTACATTCCAGTCAGCTTGGACAAAGAGGCCATTCTTCGTTTTAAGGCAACAAACTGTTCATTTAAGAGCCTGGCTCTGAGCTTACAGGATTTTAGAATGTTTTTCTGAACTAGCAAGGTTCTTGACCGAAAAAATGCTCTCATTTTGTTTAATCATGCTGCCTCTTCCATCAACTCCCCTATATTACTGACTTTATAGAATCCCAGAGATTTCAGATTCCCCCATGTCTCAACCTCAGCATAAAAAAATGTATTTCCTACCTCTTCAGTTTTCACTGTATCTTTCAACGGGTTAACATTCAGTCACTAGAGCCTGATATGTGTTATACCCGCCCGTTACCAATGGCCTCTGGGAACTTCTAACATTTTTCTAAGCTTTACAGGTACCCAGACTCCTCCAGCCCAAAGAGGGTGTGTCGGACCCTGTTCAGTGGGCAAACAGTCTATTGGACCCCAACCATGGTGGTTGAAGTAGTTTTCCACTGGTTCC
The DNA here is from genome assembly GCF_031143425.1 of Pleurodeles waltl. Lineage (NCBI taxonomy): Eukaryota > Metazoa > Chordata > Amphibia > Caudata > Salamandridae > Pleurodeles > Pleurodeles waltl. Next base: position 762,903,971 of record NC_090448.1, on the reverse strand, counting down.
TGTTGTCCGTTCTACTATGGCTGTGCAGACTGGGCCAACTACAACCGTTCCTCCCTTGACTCTCAGGATAGCAGGTGCAAGGAGTTGAAGGCTTCTTAGGGACCTAGTGTGGGGAAGAAGAAGAGCTCAGACCTCAACAGTAAATCAACAGACACAATAACATATTGTCCAGTACAGAGTTTACCTTTTAGGTAAAATAAATAAGAGCCAGAGCAAAAAAGAAATAATACACAATTTGATGGGAACGTAATGCAGGGTTACATCATATGTCATTCAACAGTGAGGAGCTAATCCCCACTGTTTCTGTATCACTGCTAGGGTTTGGAGCTTACGTCTAAATGTCCAACACATATTTACTTAGACATCGACCAAGACCTGGTGCCAATAGAGTCTAATCCAAGAAGTGTGCCCCAAAAAAGCAATTTTTTGGAGGTAGCATACCAGGGAATATAGCAAAAAATAAGCCATGCAAACTACCTCCAGGTTCTAGAAAAACAATTAACTTAATTCCTGTTTGTAAATGATGTATTCCATTGAAGCAGCAAAGATAAAGTATAGAGACAGGCATAGATTACACACAATTTTATTAAATTCCTAGTCTCACCGTGTAATTAAAAAACATATTTTTATACAGTACAAAGAACTATTCAAAACCTGTGTGTGTCTATATATATATATATATATAAATATATATAATAGGGTCCGTACCCCAAAAAGACCATCAACTAATATGTCTGGGTACAGGATCATTTTGGGTAGTACAGGTAAGTAGAGTAAGTATATTTTAACTTATAAGGTATTTTAACTTGGTGATATCTTTTATTGCAGTAATTTTGCAGTATTTGCAAAAGAACTGTGATGCCTAGCGATGAGGAGGCATTATGTGATTGTCTAATGACTGCTGTACAAAAGTTGAAGGCAGCCATGTTGTTTTAAGGCCACTTTCCCTGTGCTCTGGGTTAGGAGCTTAAATATAGATAAGTATTAGATTTTATAATTTCCTCTACCTGTTACCTACCACTTAATTAAAGTGGTAATGGGTAGGGAAAAATTATATGCAGTTTCTCTGTATTTAAAAAAAAAAAAATCATGGAGTACAGCTGTTCTACTAAGGAGGTACAGCGGATCCTTTAAAAAAAAAAAAAAAAAAAAAGAAGGAATATTATATGCAAAACAAAATCTATAAACACTGTAGTACTGTAATACATTGTATTTCACAAATATAGTGAACTACAGAGTATTTTCAATTTTTTTGTACATAAAACCAACTACTGACCTGTTCCTGACCCAGAACACAGGTAACGTGTATTAAAAATATGTCTGCATTTTAATTTAGTAAAGATTAGCCAATTATATACTGTCTTATCAGTATGTACTGCGGTACACCACGAAGTTAGAGCACTATACTGTGGCTCAATATATAACGAAGGGCCAGATGTTTTATTGTCTTGTTACTCTTGCATCACGCATGGTCTCGCATGGGCAACTCAATACAAAGCAACACAAGGCCGCAATGTTTGGTGCTACATTGCTTGGTAAATCTGGAGAAATGCAAGGCAGTGTTAATTACCATCTTGCTTTAATCTGCACACCATATTATACATATCTGACAACTTTAATGTAAATTTACACGCTACTCCATTGTATACCACTCGATTATTTATGCTACTCCACTCTATGCCACTCCACTATACCCCAGTCTACGCTGTTCCACTGTACGCCACTCCATTCTATTTGACTCCACTCTGTGCTGTACACTATTTAATTCTATGCCATTCCAATGTACGCTACTCCACTCTGCACAGCTCCACTGTACACTATTCTACTGTAAAGCATTTAGCGACTGCACTGTAGGCCACTCCATGCAATTTCACTGTATGACACTCCACTCCACTGTACACCACTCCACTCCGAAACTCCAGTGTGTGCCACTCTACTTTAAGCCACTGTACACAACTACAGTGTATGTCACTCCGTTGTATGCTATTCCACTGAATGCCACTCCACTTTACGTCACTCTACATTATTCCACTGTATGCCACTCCACTGAACGCCACTCCACTATTTTCTGTTCCAGTGTATGCCACTCCACACGACTTCAGTCTATGCCGTGACACTGTACTCCACAATACTCTACGATACCACACTCTGACACTTGTTCTCTATTCCACTTGACGTCTATGCCACTCAAACCTACTCAGCTCTCCAAAATGCTGCTCCACTGTATGACACTGCGCCCCTCCACTCTACTAATCTCCACTTTATACTACTCCTCTATAGAACACCGTACTCCAGTCTTTCACTGTACAACACTGTAGCACTCTATGCCACTCTACCCAATTGTACTCCACTCTGTCACTGTAGGCATCTCCCTCTACTCCACTCCACCAGAATTGACTCTACTCTACAACACAGTGCTCCACTGTATTCAACTCTTTCACTACTGCACTGCACTATACTAACCAACTCTCCACTTTAAGACACTTAAGTCCACTCTACATCACTCCACTGTATAACAGTTTATCCCACTGTATGACACTCCAATGTACGCAACTCCGTAACACTCTGGAGTATAAAACTGCACTCTACTACACTGTATGCCACTGTACGACACTGCACTACTGTATGCCCCTACGCTCCACTGTACAGCACTCTGCTCTACACTGCTTTATGACTACTGAACTCTGACACTATTCCAATCTAAGACACACTACGGTATAATGCTTCTGAAGGAGGGAGGGAAGGTTGGGGAGGGGGGTGTTTCATGCCATTAAGAAACAATTTATTACTCTCTGGCCTGCAATTTGTCTTCAGGTCTTGCAGCATCCCAGTGAGGGAGCCCAGGTGTTGGGTCTGCACAGTAATGTTAAGGATGTAACTGTTCCAGTAGCTGAAATTAAAATCCTTTCATTGTCCAGTCAGCCAATCGACCACGAAGGCCCAAAGTCAAAGATGTCAGGTAAGCCTTTTAACATCCACTCGTTGTAGTACAGTGTAATCAACATATAATTCTTCTTCTTATGAGTGATAGCCTTACTTGGTGTTTACATAAAAGTAAGTTACTATAGTTTTATTTTGAAAATATTTGTTTCTAGCGTTTAGCTGACATGATTTTTTTTGATGCATGCACAGGCAATACCTACTCAAGGCAAGCATATTTGTATTTGAAATCATGCCAAGGCAGTTGCCTCTGTTGTTTACTGTCAATGGTTGCATATGCACATCTGTGTTTTCCATCCAGGGGTTTAAGTCATCACTGGACCACCAGAATCCTGGAACACCTTCAGATATGTTTAGATTCAAAATAGATTTTAATGTGAAAAAATGTTTTTTCAGTTAGTCAAACATATAGACAAAGTGCATTTGGAAGTAAGTTTTGCCGCTTTATAAATGTCAAACCTGTATTTCCCGGCATCGGATCCCAGTTTGCCAGATTCATACTCTGCTACAAAAATCTCTTCTAGCCACTTTGCACATTTAATGTACGGATGATTTTATTAGTACAATCGAGTCCTCGGGCAGCCTTTTGTGTAAAGCATTTTACAAGGGCTATCATTTGGCAGCAGTTGTAAGGGAGAATAAAGTAGATGTGGGAGGATTCATACAACGTTGCTAAAAACGTGTTTATTAAGCTTTCAAGTTACAAACCGTAGGAGATCATGACGCTCGGGATACAATAGGACCCCCAATACAGTAATATTGATATGAAAGCGTAGTCTCTAGGGCAGTGGTCTCCAAACTTTTTTTTCCCTCGCCCCCCATTTGAAAAATAAAAATCATTGCCCCCCTCAGATTTTTTCCCAATTATTTTATAAAGATGACAATGTTTAAATATGCCTAGACATATTTTAACTTTGAAGTAAAGTAATGTTACCTTTTTATTAGTGCAGTAGCATGTTTCTTCTTAAAACAAAACAATGTTATCTTTTTAATGCTTCTTTTGGCCAGAGCCTGGAACCCCCCACTAGGATCACTTGAGGCCCCCGTAGGGGGGTCCGCCCCCCAGTTTGAAGTTCCCTGCTCTAGGGTGTGTAAGTGCACTCACCCGTTGTCCTTAAGTCCTGAATGACATCTTGTGATCAGCGGATCGGTGTTGGCGGGTGAGGCTGAGCGGGGAGGCACCTGGAGGGGATTCCTCTGCTCCCCGCGGATAAGGAAGCATGCTCCTACTAAGAAGTATGCCAGTCTTTCGAAACGTACCTGCATGACGCTTGGGGTATATGGAACAAAGAGTATAGCTGGTAAACAAAAACTGATGTGCGGTGAGATCCAGTGTTGCTCAAGATAAACAAATAATGTGGCACACGTATTAGTGAGAGACAAAAATGAGATATCCAGCACAGTGAAATTGAAAGGTTTAGATGAGCCATGGACTATATGGAGAAAAAGCATACATCCTTCTGCCCTTTTCCAGATTTTCAAGAAACTTTACTTGTGCATTTAAAATGCTTCAGGCATTAAATGTTGAACGACTTGAAGGCAAGGAGAAATGCAACATACTTGATTTATGTTTTTTTTTTGGCACGTGGCCTCATATATATAATGTTAAATACTTTTAAAGATGATTTTTACAATAGACCCAAAGAATTTGCAGAAGATTGAGGTATTCTATATTTTCTTGGAATACCCTAATATAAAGAATTACTGGTGAGGGTTACTGAACACTATTAAATAAGAGAATTGCCCCATTTGTCTCATTTGCATCGTTGCTGGGGCTAGCATCAGATGGTTTCAGAGAACAGCATTGCTTCGAACTTACTTGTACTTGTGTCATTCTGGTTAACTGAGATTGCTGTTCTGCACTGCAAGTGACTGATTTAGTGAACTGAATATTGCATAGGGAGCTAGTGTGAATCAGAAGACATCTGGTACGATATTTGGGCGGTCATTACGACCCTGGCAGTTTTCAAACCGCTGCTGTGGCGGTCGGACCGCTGCCAATTTGGCGGTCCAGCAGCCACATTACGACTGTGTTGGTTGCACCACGGTCAGACTGCCAGCACCGCCAGGTCATGACTTGTTGGTCTGGCAGTCCTGATCTGCCAAGGCAGCGCTGCAAGCAGCGCTGTCCTGGGAATTACAAATCCCCTCTCCGCCAGCTTTCACATGTCAGTAGCACCCGCCATGTATATGCTGCGGTGCAGGGGGCCCCATCGGGCCCGTGCAGTTGGCAATGGCAGTGCAGGGGCCCCCATGGCCAGCCCTGTCGTGCTTGAAAATGTTGTGGATGTTTCCCGCTGGGCCAGCGGGCTGAAACTCTGTTTCCGCCTGCTGACCCAGCAGGAAACTCTTAATAGGGGCCACGGGAAGGGGACCGCACTGGCGGTAACCCAACCGCAGGAGTTTGGTGGGCAGCCTTTTCTTCTTGACAAACTCGTAATGAAGGGCTTAGTGCTTTCTGTTCGCTCGTGTTAAGGTACATTGACTTCATTTCAGAATCTCAGAATACCCCCGTATAACTTTGTTATAGTCAGTGATTATTTTCTAATGATTTGAAATTTGGAGGTCACCGAAAGTCTGAATCAGTACCACAGTAAGGCCTTTTCTTGGGCTGCAATGGTGGTTTCGCAATGCTGGGCCTCAATTGCAATAATTGAATGTTATTTTCAATTAGTGTCTTGGGTCGGCCGTACTAATGCACTTAATTTGGAGGTCCAAGGACTCCCTGTTAGCACTTGACTTTCAGAGTCTTGCAAGGTCGAGCATCCAAGTCTTACCCAAGGAAGGTGGTGTAAGTTTAGACACGCTCAGAATGCAGTTTATCCAGTAGTAATCCTCATTCCTCATTAAGGTCATTGTAGAGTCATTTCTTTGCAATTAAAAAAAGCTTTCATATACCTAAGCGTAAAATACTACATATAAACCTAGGGTCTAAAGCACACTTGTTATGTTTAGCACCGTCCCAGCCATATCTCGCACCATAAAATATTATAGCTACCAACCGGTTATCATTGTACTTACAGGTAACATTAGGGCCCGTGGCCCATGTTAATCTTTGGAAGATGTTTATAATGTTCATAAGAGGCTCTAGTGCAACAAAACCAAAAATATTAAATTTTATTAAATGTTGTGCAATCAAAATGAAGACATTTCAAAGATACATTTAGAGATTATTAAGTCTTTCCGTTCTGGTTGCTGTGAAGTGGTTTCACTGAGTTTGCATTTTCTTTGTAATCAAGGTTCAGATTCGAGTGAGGTGGTTTCTGTGCACCTGCTATAACACCTCCCTTAGACTCAAAGTGGACAACCAAATCCTCGCAATCAAAAATGTTGTGTTTGGATGTCTCTGGTTAATATCTGTAGAGTTGATAGGTCCAGTTCTCCAGATGCTGGGGCGCCGTCCAGTTGAATTCTCAAGTCAGATAGCCACTGGTTTCCTCATTGGGGTCGGTGGCTAAGCAGGAGCCTATCTTCATTGAATGGCCATTGTGGTGATGGTTAGTTCACGAGCCTGTATCTCAAAAGCCCCTCAGTTGCAGTCGAGAGTTTCCAGTGGCGTGGACAACCAAAGGTAAAGAGGTACCCTCAAGTGCCACTTGTGGTGCGAGGAGGAGGTCAAGACTAAGTTTGCTCCATGTCCTGACTGGCGGTTCAAATTGTATAATTTCTGAACCCTTTGGATTGCTGTGACAGCTCCAATTATTATGAAGCAAGGTTACCTCCTGTATACCCACAATTGATCCCTAGGCCACAAGTTGAAGTTTAAGTCTAAGATACCACAATACCTTGGAAGAGGCAATTAGAGAGGAAGAAACAGGGTTTCTGTAGCTTTTGGAGAGCAAGAGAGAGGCATTTTTACAATTGGTGGAGTTGCTAGGCAGTGAGCTTCTGTTGCTCCGTGATGTTGTACCATAAATTTTCATTCCTGGTCATGTGGCCCTGTGTTCTCCGAGGCAGACTTAGTCCACCAGGATGTCTCACAAGGCCTTTCCTCTATACAAACTTCAGCAGCAGCTCTTTTATAGTCTTATCTGGACTTGGTCGCAGCCCCAACGAGGTACAGTGGCTCCACTCCTGCAACAAGCAGAGGCACCTCTCCCGGATCATCATATCTTTTTTTGCAGTTTTATATAGCGAGAAAAGAGCTAAATAGGTGGCATAGCGCTTTGCATTCGAATAGTTATGTTCTGCCTAAGCAGTTTACATGAGCACAATTTTAACAAGGTTCACCTAAAATCAGAAACAACTAGAAAACAGAAGTCTGAATTAGAGCAGTTACAGCAAAAGCTAACAAAACTAATAGTTTTCATAGAATAAACGATTCAAAATGAGCATGTTATTGCAAGAATTAGCAAAGTGTGTCCAGTTCCTATGAGTATGAAGATGCATGTATAACCCAACATGGGGGGTAAATCAATAAATAATTATACAGACATTACGCGGCCTTTGCAGACCGTGGACCACGCAGCACGGGTCAGATATAACATACTAGAATACTGTTTCATAAAGCCATTGCATTCAAGGCGAGAATATGAAGAAACGCAAAATACGGAAAGATCACCCAGAAAGGGAGCTAATGGAAGAGAATGTAATAATAAATGGGATTGCCAAATTATGCCTATAGACCGGTCCCAGATTGCAACTATGATTTGGATACTAAGGGATATGGTCTGACTTTCCAGTGTGTGACAGTAAGGGAAACCTCCGCCTAGAGACTGATGAGGCTTTTCCTGACAGTGGCAGGTTAAGTGAAAAGAATTTAGTTGCATGAAGAAATATGGTTGACTGAGATTTAGTCTTACCTTATGCATGCTAGGTATAACAGGAATGCAATAGACAGTAGGGAGTAGAAGATGGTTTGCCATGAAGAAGGCCAGAGGACTTATGCTTTGAGAACTAAATTCCCTAGCAAGTACCTCTACGACGGACGAAACATGTTGGCAGTTTGAAAAAGGTGTAGGGATCCATCATAGATCCATGGACACCTGGAAGCATCATCGTATAGAAGGGAGCTAACTGGTTCTAACTCTACCCAGTATCATCCTGAATAAAGATAATCTTTGGATAGTTATTGAGATAGTTTTAACTTTAAGCTTTTTACCATACTGATACCCTACCGACCAGGAGACATTTCATCTAGATCTCCCTACCTCTGGAGGAGCTAGTTCTCCCCTGGAGTTACGGTTGAGACTGCCTGGTCAGTATCATCTGAACCCAGTGGGTTTGGACTAGCCAATGATGAAGCATGCCACGATTAAGGGGGTGAGGCATTTCCATCCATAAAGGAAATACCGTCTAACGAAAGGGAAAACTCAGGGTACTGCAGTAGGCATCAAATATATACACAATAGTGAATAGAGCTTCTGGCCCCATTTTTCGTGAGTATGACCAAACAGCTGAAGGATGCATTAAACCTCCTTCATAGAGCTATCCACAAGTCACAACTTCTTGTCCTCACTGATCAAGCTCACAGCCAGACAGGACCAAAAAGAAGGGACAGAGGAGTTAGGTGCTGCAGAACCACAAAGTCCTCAAATGAGCCAGAAATCAATGTCAGTAGTTATATGGCACTGTGGTCTGCCCAAGAAGAGAGGCGGTGATTGGTAACAGGCTAGTGAGGCAACCCCAGTAGGCCAGGTAATTGAAGTTGATTTTGGGACCGATGTTGGGCTCTTTGTAGGGGCCAGTGGAGGCCAGATGAAGTCTTACATGCCCCAGTAAAGGAGATTTGTCTGTGAGCTCAAAGTCCTTTGTCATCTTGTCTGCTGAATTCTTCTTGGCTACACTGGTTTGTACGTCATCTTTGGTTATAGAAAATATCCTGATCACTGTACTGGTCATACCTCACTGGTATCTTGGAACTGGGCCTAGTGAAATTAGGTATATGACTGTAGAAGGGAGGCCACATACTGTAGAAATACAGATATGAACCTCTGTTTGGGGTGGGGGATTCACTCTGGAAGGGTACTGCAGTAGCTTCAAAAGGTTTTTGAGCTACCTCCCCAATGACAGACATATAGTTTTGTGAGAGGGGAGATATTATGTATGCCTATGTTCTTTGGTCCAAGAGGACACTTGAGGCCCACAGTATGTGGAGTCAAGGGACTCCACCGTTCAACAAGCCAGGCACCTATGTGAACCCACACAAACACATAAGTATGATTTAATCCATGAATGCTCACCCCATGATAGAAGCAAAACACCTTGGTCGAAGGAGCCCACGCTGACTTTACACAAAGAGGCTGTTCTTCTGTAAGTGTAGGAGCACATAGATCTGTGCTCCTTCACTACAAGCTGGCACCATGTCAGTCTTCTCTCAGCCGGGGTAGAGGGCTTGAAAGTAGCCCTTGACTAGAGAGGGGCACATTTGGTGTCCCTTTATATCGGAGCTTATATTGTTGAAACTAGACACCTCAATGGACATTTTGGATTATCTGGCTTGCTGAGGGAAAACTTGCGGAGAGCTGTTCCAGAAGGTTATAAGGACATGGCAGCACAGTTTCTGAAACCATGCAGTTTATTTTAATTCCAATGCCGACTCTTTGTATTGAACATCTTTATTACTATATAAGATTTTTTATTTCTACGTTGACTTTTTACCTAAATTTTATTATTGACAAAGTTCATATATTTTTTTTAATGGCCAAGAAACCAGGTCTCTGCTTTTGGAGACTGAGTCATAGCACAATCTATACCTAAAACAACATCATAACACACGGAGAGGATCCAGGATTAGTCCATTCTAAAATTAATTGATGGTAGAGTACTGCAGAAATCTCTATTATTGTAATTTCTTGTTCCTTGGTGAAGATGGGCACTATGGGCACCACATGACGAGTCAAGAATATATACGATTGAGCAGTGTCTTGTGGTGGAGAATACCCACCCAGACCTCTCAGGGTGTCAACATAAGCATCTCAGAAAATTCATTTTCACATTTGTAAGGAATCTGCATCTACGTAAACTAGTGTTTACCACTATTACAGAAAAAACAAAGGGTTGATTACTGAGAACAAGAGGCTAGTCCATGCAGCCAGCTTGTATTTGCTGTCTGACTGGGATTGGTCCAAGAGGAAAATTGTACACTATCAGTAATCCCCCTTTGGCTCTTTATTGTGTTGTTCTATGTCTTCATGAATTAGAAGATGGGATGACTAATGAGACACTAGGAGCTAAGTATATATATAAAATACTTGAAGGTTTGAAAAAGGGTGGAGTAACAATATGTTACTTGTGTAGGTACTTCATAATTGGGGCAAAGCTGAAGATCCATTTCAAGAGGAGGAGAGTTAAAGTGCATAAATAAATACATGAAGAAAGAAAGCCTTACAGGAAATCTATGTTGTCTTTCATCTTGTAATGCACCAAGGTGGCAACCAAAGGCCACCTCTGTCAGAAAGTATTGATTCTTCCTAGGATTAAGTTGGGAAGATTTTTCTCCTCTAATTCTTGTAGGACACAGGCCATCAAAACCAGTTAGACCAAACCTCCTTTGCAGGTGTCACTGAAGGATGACTTGGTGCCCTACGGTTGAGTGTTGCACTGAAGAAAGCAAAAATGTGATGGGTGAAGTGCCTAATTTAATTTCAGTCACTAGTAATTATTTAGGGCCTTATCCAAGCACATCATTCTTTTGTCCAAAATGCCACCTCAGACACAAAGCAGACATATGAAAATCAGTCCTGATCCTGCTACATTGGGAATGGTTCAGGCCAAAGTCCCAGACCAAACCTGGTTCCCTCTGAATAGGAAGACAAGCAAACCTAGATCGGTTTTGGCCGATTTGTGCCTCTTCAGCCTGTTGTAGATTGCGTCCTAGAGCATGGTCCACACATCTGTGTATAACAAGTGCACTTAAGTGTTGCATTCAAATTTTGCACTGAGGCAGTTCATATTGTTGGTCCCCGCAACTCTTATGTAGTCTTTTGCCGGTCATGGATGTGTCATGTATATAGTTTGAACCTTGTGTCTCAGGAGGGACTATGGGGATATTTTAACACTCAAGCCCGTTCCTTGTTCTTAAACGTCCTTCCTATGTTATTCTCCCAGATCATTTTTTGTTTAACTGGACCGCATTAAGTCATTAATAATAGGGCTTTATAAAGCCATGCCATTTATGTCCATTTCAGGTTTTGAACGGGGCTTGTTGGGCCCCATGTGTTAGTGGTTCTGTTGAGCAGGGTCACTATGTGTGCTTTAAAGTATTTGCTACTGCTCCATATGTTATGAACTATTTGTCTGGCAGCTGATTGTCTGGCAGTTCTGAGTCAAAATCGTCAGGTTTTTGATTTCATCTGCCTAATAACAGTCACCTACCAGTCCATTTTCTCATCCTACGAGCTGTGAAAAAAAACCTTTGCAGTTGGGTGTAATGTTCCAGTGATCTACATGTGGGTTGTCTTAGTCATGGCATGGCTGAATAGGACACACAAGTTTTTGGCCTCTTAGTTTTGAGTCCCTATAGCTTCCCAAATTCTTCAAGGCACTGTATTGTTGGCTTCAGGCCTGTTGTACTATTTATTTGAAAAAAGAGCTGATCATCTGCACGGGGGAAATAACAGGGAGCCAGTCTTGCTTGGGCTGCCCCACAATCCCCCCCCCCCCATCCCCGCCACTCCCAACTCATATGATATCTGCAAATGGTTCTCCAAGGCGAGCGCAAAGGCCCCGCGGGATAAGGAGCACCCTTTTCTGTTGCCTCTGAATGTTAACTGCACTTAAAGTACATTTTCCTTTGCATGCTCTCGAAGTTTTTTCAAATACAGTAGGGCGAGCAGATAGCCCCAATTGGGGGTATTACATGCTTTTTTAAGGATCACCTAGATCCACGGGCGTAGCTTGGTCAGTAAGATGGGTGGGTGGGTGAGGTTCAGATTTTCCAACATATACAGCAAGCAGGGCACATGAGAAGGGGAGAGAAATGTGCATTGTCAGGGGTAGTAAGAGAGAGAAAACACATATTTTGTAAAATAACCAACATTTTTGAAGACTTTCAAAGCAGAGGGGAGAGTGTGAGTGCATTTTTGCCTGTGTTTATGTAAAAATATCTGGTGAAGTCCGACATACACCTCACCATACCCGACTGAAAGCACTTGTACCTAACTATTTGCCAGAAAATACATTTATTAGGGGGGTGTAACACCTCAGACAGCTCCCCGAAGCTACGCCCCTGCCTAGACCACAATAGCGCCTCAATATACTTTTATGGGGACAACATATCTTCCTGCTAGTATCTTGCTTCAAATGTTATAGTTCAGATTAAACATGGACAATGGCCTGCATGTGGCTACGTCATTTGTGTCTTGGTGTGGCTTTGGTAGGGATACCTTTAGGGCTTCTCTAGCAGTGGTCAGTAATTTGCTCTGTTCTAATACTCCTGCGTTGATCCTGGTAAGCTGAGCGGCAAGTTAGGTTGAAATACATATCATTTAGCTGGCAGAAACTGCCTTTACCCTGCGGTGTGCTTTTAGCCTTATCATTAAGGCTAAGCGTTAACTCTTTTGTTATAGGTCCCCCTATTTCAGTTCCACCCTATCTAGGTAATACTTAATGTCACTCTTGGGCACTCGTGCTCATCAGCTATATAAATTCTTAAAATAGTTTACAGAGGTGATATTTCCTGCTGTGAGCAAAACAGATGCCCCATGCTATTTCTCACTTGTGTACTCAGGTTGCCTCTTAGATCAGATCTTATCACCAGGCCAGTAATCTGCCAACTTTTTCCCCTTCCTAGTGTTTCCGGGTCATAGATTCAGTGTAATTAAGACACATTAACATTTCCATTGTAGTGGCATATTTCTCTTTCTTTTCTTTCAGCCGGTATTTCTTTAGGGGAACTGCTGCTGCTTCCCTTTCTATCTGGAAAATTAATTCATCACTAATATTGGCTAATACTTTGCCCTTGTAGCATAGTAGTAGACTTCTCCAATTTGACCCTTGCAATAGTAGCAGCGCCCTTTTTATGGGCAAGCGCAAAGCGCTCTGTCCATAAAGAAATCTCTCTTTGGGCTTCAAACCACACCCAGGTCACGTCAGTCTCTTTCATAGGTTCCTGGGCTTCCTCTTTAAAATTTGCTTGCTTTCATTTGTGAAAGGCATGTATACGCCATGCCTTTTCCTGTGTTTAGCCCACCTACACGGAACCAGTAAACTACTAGAAACATGCGAGGCTCGATGTTTTGAGCCTGGTTTCTGGACTGCTTTATCTATTAATTTTCTCCCCAGCGCGATCGCGCTATAGTTTACATAGCGCAATAGCGCTCCTTTTTTTGTTTTCAATTTTAGCGCGACCGTGCTGCATTTTACATAGCCCGATCGCGCTGTGTTTTTTTTCTTTTGATTTGTGTGGCAAGAAAAGTTAGGTTAGGAGTTTACAATGCAAATAGCTCCAACTCGAGCAAATGCGAGCCCCCTTGCATTGAAAATGCTGGTTTATTTAGAAGTCCTTAATCATACCTTTTAGAGAGCCTCATACATTGCATCCTCTCACATTGCACCTGCAGCCTTTAGGTTGGAATAAGTGGTGTCTGTCACCCCCATTGAAACACTGACATCAAAGAGTTACGTTTCTATAGTCTACATCTAAGATGTTGGATGTGTATTACTTTCAGGCCCCCAGAGTACAGCACTGTGTCTAGTCTTGCAAATAGATAATGCAAGGTGAAGAAGGAGGACACCGTTCTAATCCACTCCCAGTATCATAGTGCATTTGCAGCACATCTGACAATCTAGGGAACAGTTCAGCCAAGAAACTTAGTTGGTCCACACTTTGGGGAAGGAGGAGTGGGGACGATGTATGCTACCCAGGATAAAGTCACAACCATCTAGCCTAGCCAATAGAACGTACCAACCTTCCTTGTCTGTTTGCACCTAGGTTGTCGCAGAAGGCCCTATGGGTCTGATCCAAATTAAGGTCCTTCTCATATATGAGGAGAACCTAGTTGCATATACTAATACCTTCCATCTACACTACAGTCTCACAACTTCTGATTTGTTAGATGCGTCTTTTGTAGGGATATAACTAGAACACCCCTTAGTTTCAGGTATGCAAGTACATCTTTTGTTTGCTGTGCACATTTCTCTTACATTCCAAGTAAAGGAAATGTATATATTTATGTGGCTCACCTTGTCTTTGATTCTGCATGGCTGTGTGTGGTCTGGTCCCCTGGAAATGTCTCTCAAATACATTATACTCATTACACCTCGTTTTACTCCTTAATACCTGCTTATTTGCAAGTAGAGCTGAGTAATCCACCCCAGACGTTTCCCTACTCATGCACCCCAGGAAGGAGTTGTGATGGCCTTCTGCCCAAACATCAGAAAACCTCACTAAATATCAGTTTATTCTCCCTCACTCTACTGAGTTAAGGGAGATCTAAAGAGACGCAAACCTTTTGTGTGCAACTATCACTGACCAGCCTGACCTTGCTTTCTCATTACAAATGCAAAAAATCATGCTTATACTGATACATGCCATCTCTTAAAGGTATACTCTTTGCAATTTCCTTTGGTTCCCTTGCAGTCACCTTTGGTTTCCTTGCATTCACAGATCCCTACTTCCTGCTTTTTCTCCTTTTCAGGGCGGTTTTCATATGGCATCTGCCCGTTTAATTGTTATTTGGGGCTGTTCCTTTTTTTTCTCTAGAGATATCTTAGAAACCAGGTCTGAGTCTGATCTTTTGTTTGTTTCCAGTTAGGGCTCCTGGCATCTTTGAATGCTTTGGAAATATCTACTGCACAGACGCCTCCTTTATCACCTGTTGTTCGATCAGGTGTTTTATCCTTCTATTTTTGGACCACTTTTTTCCTGTCTCTTTTTTTAAGGAGTTGCTGTTGAGCCCAAATAACATAGATTTTCGCTGTCATGTATTGTTCCCATGATTCCAGTAGTTTATTAAATTAAAGGGCCTTGCCATCTATCATTGCCTTCAACTTGGGGTTGACAGTAGTATTTACAGTATTTGAACATTCCTCAATCCATTATTTACTTCCACTAATGAGGCCCTTTTGTCCTCAACTGCAGCAGTGTAATCTGGGAACCATGATACCATTTTATTTTCGGCCTTGTACTTTCCAGAACCTCTCTGGCCTTTTGTAGTGGATGAAGACATTTTGTATTAGTCTGGAAAACAGAGCAGGCTTGCTACCACTTGCTTTGGCGGCACTTCTGGAGGGGAGGCATCTCGCTGGCATCCCATGGGCCTCTTCCAAGTCAAAGAATTTGGAGACCAAAGCCACCATGGGCTTGTCCTCAATGCCTTCCGGCAGGCCCACTACTAAAATGTTGTATCTGCTCAGGCCCACTGAGTCCTCCGATTGAAATTCAAGGACCGCTTCCTTTCTGTCAGGACTTCTATGCTAATTAATTATACGGGTTATCCTTGGAAGGGCGAACCTGACCTACAGCATCTTTATTTTGTATCACTTGGTTCATCCACTTAAATTGGCCATCCTGAAGGATTCCCTTATCTACTATTAGTATGTTAATCTTAGCTTTTAAGCCACTAAAGGCAGATATCTCCTCTATAATAGCATCCAGTTTATCTGGCGGGCCATTATTTGTTTCTTTGTGACTTGCCAAGGGAAGTTGTCAGCACTTCATGAATGCAGGCACCATCTTGATTCCTGCTAAGGCACCTCTGTTTTTCTTCCCTCCACTGCTGCCTTGTCAATTGATCCTTTCATAAGGCAGGAAAATGACACTTCTTTATCCCAGTGTCACACATGCCTTCCTCTAAAGAGTAACATAGGCTTCTTCAAGTGCTGGCTCCATCTTCCAGCTGACACGGACTCTGGCGCCTCCTAGACCAGGTCAGTTCCCAGAAGTTCTGTCACTTCCACCCTGGGCTTCTTAAGCCAGTGTAGTGGCAATCTCAAGTGAAAGGGGTTATAGTCAGGCTCATCCTAGGTGTTGCGTAGTGTATGGTAAGCACCCTTTTGCTCAAGAGATTTTCTGTGCCTCCACTTTGAGTTCTCCTCTCATCTTATCTTCATTCTCATATAAATAGCAGCATTCTGAAGTGTGCAGCTCTTTCCATCCCTCCTGTGGTGAGTTAGTACACACTTCCCAGGCAGGTGATGATTTTCATGGGCCCCAGCTGCTTAGTATGGTGGGGCTGCTTCCCAGCCAATCATTCTTTCACCAACCGTGCCACTTTAGATTAGGGCAAGCCATGTACAAATCTATCTTGGTTTTACTCCAAAAGTAACAGCCCATCCCAAACTGCCAGGCCAACTCCCCTTGGAATAGGAGCACAAGCAGCCCTATGTTCAATGTTGTAGCAACAGTCTCATTCATGCTGCTGCCCTACACCAAGCAACACACCGATCTTCCAGGGCAGCCAGCCCACTCCGCCAATTCCTACCCATTCCTTGCCTCGTCGAAGAAAACACAGTTCGTATGAGGACTCAAAATGTCTGTGGGGCAAGCTGTTAGTGGCAAGAGCTCGGCGTAAATTTCAGTTTGTTCGTTGCAGTACACCAGTACATTGTTTGTTTGTATTTAGGGGACGATCCTCTGCCCCAACAGCATGCGACCTGCTGCTTCTTTAGCAGTAGCACAAGGGCAAAAAACATTTTCTTTTAATACATTTCGGTGCTTCCATGATAGATAAAATCATTATTTGTTGGATAATAGCATTTTCAGTTATTTCTGCTGAGTATGTATATATTTTTTCCAAGAAAACAAATGTATTTGTAATAAAAATGGGTTCCCAGTTACAGCAATGCTTCTAAAATTGCCAAAATAAATAAGTAATGTAACAGATTGTGCTGCATAGTTTGTCTTTAGTCACATAATATGTTGCATAATTTGCCTTTACTTGCCACTTAATTAGCCTTTTATTGATCAATAATTTGGACAGCTGTACTGCATAATTTGGTTTCCCGTTTTACGGGGCCCTTACATATTTTCCGAAGATTGTTAAAAACTTCAAATCACATACTTAATACATTTACACACTTGCTCATGCTCTTGGTAAGATGCCTTTGATCATACAGCATATTATGGTGCCGTTTTATTGTTTATGTTAAGAATAAAACACCCCTGCATTGTTTCACAGATCGGTCTCCAGACATCGACAATTATTCCGAGGAAGAGGAGGAAAGCTATTCTTCTGAACAGGAGGGAAGTGACGACCCGCTTCATGGACAGGTACTACAGCGGTAGTAAAATAAATCTCGTCAGTCACACTTGCTGGATTTCCTGCTGGTATTTTTAATTTACCCTCATAGTCTGTCTTCTATCCATTCAGTGGTGGTAGAGGTTCTCCTGCCGCAGGCGAGATTTTTTCTTCATTATGAATTTAAGTACAGTTTTCCACAACAATATATATTTTTCCACGACTGTAATGCCATCATATGATGCACCGAAACTGATAGCTGTAAATCCTTGTCTGTTTTACTAGTTGTTTTTTTTTTAATTCAGAGGCGGTATGACAGTTGAGATTATTTTTCCTGTTGAGGCCTAGTTCGTGCAGTGCGTGTGGAGTGGCTGTTTTTTGACTGCCCTGTTGATTTCCCTTTCTTCCGGCTACTTATGTCGTGTTACATGGACAGTTTGACATACTCATAACTCTTATTTTGCTGATGACTAGCAGGAGATTTTTGTAGGTGATTGCACGAAATCCCCAGTGAGGATCATGCTGGTTTCCACATTGATCAATTTCCTTCACCTTCTACTTTTTACAGTCTTCATCAGTCTGATAGGCATGTTGCTAAGAAAGCTCAGTGGAACCTGAGGTTTAGGAGTGATGTTTGAAAAAGTCACTAAAACTTTAGCAAATTAAGCAAGAAATAAACTGAATTGGTAGCAGCTTAAAAAATCGTTTGTACAATAATTAAAGTACTCTGTATGTAACAAATACTTTAAGTAGTGATCTGAGTTGATGTGACACTACAAAGCTATGCATGCTCATGTCAGTCCCTCCCTAAGTTCCCATATTCCTAGCACTGACTTCATGCCAAAGTGTTCTTACTCACCTGGTTGTATGTGCTTTAATTGGAAAACGATGGAATGCTATTATAAAGAAACTATTTTACCTAAACTGTTCAGTGGAAATTTGCAGGGTGAATGGCATTGCCATTTACCTGCAGCCAATTCGTAGGATGTATTTTCTTTTCAATATAGCTTTTGCATGCCTATTTTTAAGGTGTAAGTGCAATGGTTGCAGGCCTTTCTTTCAGAAACATTTTTGTTGGCGGTATTTACTTCACCACTTCAGGGAATATATTTTCCAATTATATCTTTTACATTGCCAAGCATTTACTTTGGTTGCTTTAATTCCCTGGACCCCTAGGAACCATCCGATGCAGGGCCCCACACTGCCCCTAAACTGTAGTAAAGACCTGTTGTCACACTTTCTGGTTTACATGCTGGTAGATTTAACTTACTTCCATAATATGTCTTCTATTAATTCAGTGGGAGTAGAGTTTCTCCTGCCGCAGACCATCTTTATTCGTCATTATGATCTTAAGTATAGTTTTCCTCCCCCTAAAAATTCCTCACGAGGCCTAAACTCAACCCATCCCTGAACAACCCAAAAAACCCTCACCACACCTAATCTCCACCCATTCCTCATAACTTGATTAGTAATGAGTGCTATATCCACCTAATCAATAATAATTTCTTAGACCATAATTGCACAAAAAAGGAATGTCCATTGAATTACGTTCGTTGTAAGAATAATAAATAGTACATACCGTTCACTATGAACCATTGAACTGTGATTTGTATTTTGTGTTTATTGGAAGTCGGTTGTTCTTGCAACACATGACCCTTAGTGAACATGTACTGTGCTTGAGGTATATACATTTAAAAAAAACAAAGTTTAAAATAACGTTAAAGTTAAGTGAATGTGTCAGTGTCAACAATAACGTTCTGAACTAAAAAGAAAAAAACACAAATTCACCTTAGAAGCACTCACCATGAGCTGTTTATGACCTCACATATGGCATAATTCATGACATGTTCTATGACATCAATAATGACATCTAAAATGACATCTCTGATTTTGGCTAATTTCGGCCCGTAGGGCCCCAATCCCAGGGCCCAGAGATATTTGTAGGGGGAGTGGGCATTCCACCCCACCCCTGCCGATTTCAGCCCCAGAGACCCATTCCGCAGTGCATTTGTTTTAAAACTTCAGGGCAGGGGACTAAGTCCCCATGTCCTTTAAAGGCTGCCAACAACATTTTTCTCACGTTGCTGGCAGCCAGTCTGACTACACGGGAACAAGAAGGCTCTGGGGAAATAAAACTCCCTGGGCCAATCAGAACACTTTATTTTTAAATTGACACTTCCACAAGAGTCTTAGATACTCTTATGAGCCCCGCTGCCAAAAAAATACAATTATTTTTTACCCTTCATTTCTTGAAAACTACTTAACGGAATTACACCAAATCACAAAAACCTGCGAACCAAGATCTAGCTTCCTGCTGAATTTGGTATAATTGTGTTCAGCAGTTTTTGCTGTAACCCGTCTTAAAGAAGTCTATGGAAAATGCATGGGGATTTTGCGTTTTGGGACCCTCTTTTTTTTTTACCTCTGCCCCTGCTTGACAGATCACCCCGAAACTTTCCTGGAAGGAACTGGGGCGGATGTACTTTTTATTTGGAAAGTTTTGTGAAGATTAGTCAAACATGCCCAGAGTTAGCAGCAAACCAAAAAAGACTGCTTCTGTGGAAAAGCAGCCCTGACTAGAACTACGCAGTGGCAACTGCCAATATAGTCAGGATTCCCAGAGTTACAAACTCTTCAGATTTTGGGTGCTAAAACTTTGCATCCGCTTGACGAATCTCCACAAAACTTTGCAGACCTATTCCTTTCTCTACATTGGCGAATGATTCAAAGTTTCACGGGCATTCATTAAGGGGATGCAAAAAAAAACAAAAAAACAGGAGGGTCCCAAAATGTGCAGACCTGACTGCAGTTATAGTTAGGGTGACCAGAGATAGGGACTTTTTTTAAAATATTTTTGTCTAATAATAACTTTGCACCTTTTTGACAAATGTCTGCAAAGCTTTGCAGACGTGGTGCCCCCATTTGATTGTCAGAGTAATGAAAGTTTCATGGCATTTGGTCAATGAGATGCAAAGAAAAAAATGAGGGGACCTAAAACAGGCTTGAAATCCAATGCATTTTATATAGACTATTGTATTTCGCTTAGTACGCAAACAGCCAGTTGGATTTTGCTGAAATTTGGCAGCATTATATATTAGGGTGCGCAGAAGATTGTTTTGGGTATGGCAAGTAAGTATTTCTTATGTCCTCCAACACTGGCTCTTTTATATATTCACATGCATGAATTATTCCCTGTCATCAGGCTGGGAATCCCACTATATCACAATAGCAGAATACAGTGTAAAATACATATAATGTATATAATCTAAAAAGGTCATAGGCCTAAACCAGTATTTTTAGTCGCCCATCCATCTCATTTGAAAGAACCCAAACATCAATGAGATGGAAGTTTCAACAGTCCTACTCCCCCTAGAGACCACCATATCATGTGTGAGGAGTGCCCTCTGAACTGTGCTCTAACCTTTCAATTGTATCTATTTTGTTCTGCCCTGGACCTAAACCAGCCCTATCTTTAGCCACTGTATTATGAGTTGTTTTTTGGGAAGATTGTTACAGTCTCTGAGCCAGTGAGGTCTTTTGGTCTGACAGACAACTGTCACCAACTGTCATCATGGGTGACAAAGAGAAGATATCCCCTTTTAAAACTGTTTGTCTTGTGGCAAGAAGATTTATACTGATGACCCACATTCCCAGTGTATTTACTGTCTTTATTTTCGGCACAAGTCAGATGCATATAGAATTAGTAAGTCTTTCTCCTCTAAGACCCTTAAAGATAGAAAAAAATAGGTTGGCGTTATATCTCATGAATAAAGAATATTTCTCCTTCTAAAGGAGATGCCCCCTCTTCAGGGAAAGATTCTGTGAGAAGTGTCCAAGCACTTCCATCAAGGTAGTGCACAAGAGGAGACTTTTTAAGTTTTGTGAGCTTGATCTGTTTGGTACAGTACTTGCAGCCACCTCCTCCGCTGATAAATCAGCGTCTAAGCTCTTCAGAAACTTGCAGGTGCCCAGGAAGAAGAAATCTTTAAAGGCAATCTCGTTGTCAACAGGACCACATCAGACTTTAACTCAGCCATCAAATATAATGCAGTTGACATCGATGCCACCATTGGTGAGTACATCGCCATCATCGACTAAGATAACACAGTCAATGTCGATGCAGCGGTCAACTCTAACACCTCTGTCATCATTGATGGTAGTGTTATAGCTGACAAATACAGTTGATGTTGACGATATTATGGGCATCAAAGACCTTATAGCTGACCATCCCGTAGATGATCACCGCTGGCAACAAC
Organism: Pleurodeles waltl; assembly: GCF_031143425.1. Taxonomy (NCBI): domain Eukaryota; kingdom Metazoa; phylum Chordata; class Amphibia; order Caudata; family Salamandridae; genus Pleurodeles; species Pleurodeles waltl. The sequence goes on along the minus strand of NC_090448.1, from coordinate 762,882,655 downwards.
CAGCCTACCGTCGACGTTGAAGACCAAGACGTCGAAGACAGTACCTTTGATGACGGAGGTCAGACCGTGTACGTCAGTGACCATACAGTCAACGGCATCACTACTGGGACCCTCGCAGTCAATGAAGGTCTTCAGAGGAGATGTTTTTCGCCGTTATCAGTGATCGCCATTAATACAATCAGATCAGGAAAAAGAGGCTAGTGATTATGCCTTTGTGACAGCCTACTGCTCAACTCAAGGTGTAAGATATGTACCTGATTTTGAACAGGATGCAATGCATGATGAGTCCTAAAATGAGTATGTGTATTTGCAGACATATAAACCTGGAAGTGCTTGAATGGATTTCAGTCAGAAAGTATCTTCTTATTATAGAGAACCAGAGGCGGTTCAAGTGCCAATGGTGTTTTTATCTATGTTGCAACAAAAGATGGCAGCTTTTACTAAATTATCATCACCGCCAGCTAACAGTTGTACCAAGGGGTCACCTGCTACTCCCATTCTTCCGCCTCCTCAACTATCTGCTTTATCAGCTTCACCATCTCCCTATTTTTTTTAAATCTCCCACTTTCCTTTTCTGAAATGTTGGCATGTAAGCACAACCCTGCTAAAAGTGGCAAGGAAGCCCAAAGAATAAACTAGAGAGCATATGTAACATTTCAAGTTACATGAACGACTGAAAAGACCCATTTATGGTAACATGCTGATGGAAACCTATAAACAAATACATATCATATAGAATAAATTTTACTCTACATACATTTTTTGCATCTGGCTCACAAAATGAAACTGTGCCCAACAAGCCAAACAGAAACCATATTTCTTATGTACTCCTGTGCAACAAAATAAAAATTGACCTTGGGCTTCATATGTTGCACGACCCTAATAAAAGTAGCAAGGAAGTGCAAAAAATAAACTAAACTGCATATGTAAATTGAAGAATTACTACGTGAACAACTAAAATACACATTAATGATCAGATGCTAATGTAAACCAATAAGAAAATATATAAAAAATACAATATATAAAAAGAAAGAAATCACCATGAAACTGATTGCCGATCTGTAGTTATAATCAGTGTTAGAAATGGGGTTTCTGAGTATGCACCTCAGCCAGGCAGAACCCACCACTCTAGTCAGGGCAAGTCAGTTACACCCCAAACTTGTTCTCACCCCTTCATAGCTTCCTAGGAGCAGGCAGGCTTATCTCTAGAGGTTAGGTGTAGAGCGTTTGCATAACACACACTCACCAGTGACACAATAAATACACCACAAAAGAGACCTCACACGGTTATATAAAAAATATAGTATATTGTATGTAACTTAAACCAAACTGTCATAGATCACAAGTATTGTGCATATTATACCATCACAGTAGTAAGAGTCAGTATTCTTATACTGCAAAGCAAAACCGCATCAGGCAGTCACTAATTACCTTGGTCATAAAACACATCAGGTAATAGAAATTAGGTACATAAATCACCACGGTATCATTATCAGAATACCAACAACAATGATCCCACATAGGCATCAGGAAGCCTCACTCCTATTAGCGGAGTTGCAGTAATTTTCAGTGCAGATGGTGGTCATAAATATACTTATGAGAACCAGAAGGTCACAGGAGTATCTGTGTGCCAACTACAGACATTGCACTGACTATCCCTGGGCGATACTTCAGCATTCACAAAATTTTGGTAAGGGTCTCTTGCCTCCAGCCTCCATCGCGGACTTCCGCCATTGATGTTACCAATGCAGCAAACATTGGCCTCCGAGGTATGCCCCCATACGGGTGGAGGGGGGCACTAACTGCCACATCTGCAGGGAGACCTCTCTTGGCCCCCCACTGGTGATATTTGTAAAGTGCAGCTGCCTGCGAGCACGCCAGGCAGCTGCTGTAATCCCAGGGGGTAATTGCACCTGCAAAGCACAAGGCTGACGTAGGGGTTCCTTCTCTCCTCCCTCAGCACAGGAACAGGAGTCCTCGATGTGGTCTAGGCACCCTCCTGGGTGCCGGTCGGCTGCATCCTGGGCTAAGTTGAGGCAAAGATGGCTTTTGTCAGCTCTCCTATTAACCTGGCAGTGATGCGGAGCGGGGAAGCTGCGCAAACAGGGAGGCTCCTCTTGAGGCCGCATGCTTCAGCGACAGACGCCCAAAATGTTTTGCGGGCCCGCAGGCGGTGAGCAGCCTAGAGGCGAGGTTCCTGCCTAGGGATGCAGGTGAAGCGCTATCTACGCGCTAAGTAAAAATACAAGATACATTGCTCAACAGGCACTCTAGTTTCAGGGCCAAGGGCAGCAACCAACACACTCCACATGCTGGACCCCTGGGATAATACTTGGAGCACCAGAGAAGCAGTAGGCCAGCACGTTAAAAAAAAAAAGGATTGTGGTTCTTTCTGTCAGTCCTGGTAATTTCTGGGTCATCCAAAGTCAGGGAGCAGCTGGCAGCAGGGCAACCAGCAGAAAGCAATCCAGTGAGTCCTTTATACCACCCAGCAAACAGCTGGAAGAAGGGCAACAGCAGAAGAGCAGTCCAAATGAGTCCTTTTGCAGCTTAGCAGCCCGTCTGGCAGTGTTTCAGTCCCAGTTCCAAAAGTGCTCATGGGGTTAGAGCTCCTGTACTTATACTCCAGCATACCTTTTTTCAGGGGGATACTTCAAAGGGACCCTTTCAAGTATAACACAATCCCTTTCAACCCAGCCCTGGTCCCAGACATCAGTACGGGGTAAATCAGCCTATTGTGTGAGGGCAGGGCACAGCCTATTGACATGTAAGATGTGAACAACCCTTCCTCTCACCAGCCCAGGATAACTATCAGGATGCAGATGCCTCCTGTGTTGTAGCTGTCTGGAAAGTATATACAAAGTGTAGCCAACAAAAAGAGGGTCCAAAAAATAGGAGGAGGAAGGTAGAAAGTTTGGGGATAAATAGCATAAAAGCCATTTCCATCAGTCTGTATTCACAAAGATAGAAATTCCTTGGATATTAGCTCCCTAATACCTTTCCACTTATTTGTCAAATCACTACAAAATCTCCCAGACCTATAGCATTTTTTACATTTTGAGATGATGTAAACTTTTGTGGTGAATCCTTAATGGAGTGCAAAGATAAAAGGGGGTCCCAAAATGCGTTTTCCACTAGTGCATTTTCCATAGACTGTTGTATCTGACGTAGCATGAAAACAGCTAAATGGATTTACGTGAAATTTGGCAAGATTATACATTATGGTGCAGAGATTATGCTTTTTGGATACTGCAGTTATAAGGCATTTAAATTTAGTGATATCTGTCACTGCGGTACTTTTGCGGAATTTCAAATAATTATGTTAAACTACTGCAGTACTTGTCCGTAAACTTAGTAAAAAATGTAAATAAATGAATTTCCCTACCTATTGCCACTTTAACAAAGTGGTAATAATTAGGGGCCTACTACTTAACTGTATCTAAGGCCCCAACACTTAACACAGCCAGAGTGTAGCAAAAACAATATGGCTGCATTTCCATTTTCGAAAAACAGCCAATACCCAATAATATAGTGGCTTGTCATAACCATGAACCACTGTATACTACAAAGTTATAACGGTATACCATGGCCCACAATATAACTAGGGCCGAGCTGTATTATTAGATTGTGGTACTCTTGCATCACTCATGGTGTTACATGGGCAATGCAGAACTTAAGTCAAATTTACAAACGAATGCAAGGTCACTATGCGTGGCCCTCCATTGATTGGAAAATCTGGAGAAATGAAAGGCAGTGCAATTCACACTTTTGCGTTATGCTGGACACCATAATCGACATTGCTGCTATATGTCACATAAACCTGTATGCCACACCACTATATGCCACTCCACTCTACGCTATTAAACTGTACGCCATGCAACTTTACGACACTCCACTGTACGCTACTTCATTATTTGATATTCCATTCTACGCTATTCTACTGCAAGCAACTCCACTCTACCCAACTGAATGCCACTCTACAACACTCCACTGTACGCTGTAGTGTTGTCTTGTTAGCGCTCAGAAAACAGTGTGTAACAAGGTCTGCTACTTTTAATAATTTGAAGGTGGTGGATAATTGTAAATGAACGTTATAAGCCTCTGTGTCTTTAATGAAATTCCGATTCTCTTCGCATTTAATTTGGAGAATCACTATTTCATTACAAGATTGGAGGCTATCATAATGCATATTGTTAGCCTTCCAAAACCACATCAAACTAATGCACAATTGGTTCACAATAATGTTTAACAAACATGGTTGCATTAGACCGATCAGCAGCTTTCATGATGACTTCTAATCTTCCTCCTTTCAAACAAATTTGACTAGCTATTGCACCTCCTATTGAGTTAGCACAAAACTTTAAAAGATCAATACCAGCTTTCTGCATAGTCCATTTCACCCACCTGTGATTGTAGCAGTAGTAATAACTTTAAAGGGTTTGACAAAAATAATCAACTGAGAAGGAATGAGTATGGACTTTCCTTTGTTGACTATGAAACCCAAACTTACCAGAAGAGAAATAACTGTGTCTAAATCTCTAAAGAGTTGAGTTTGACACTGGGACATAAGGATATCGGCTAAGTAAATTATCATATGGACACCTGTTACTCTTAGGAAGGATGCTACCGTCCATCATTACTTTGGTGAAACACCATGGTGCTGAAGAGAGACTAAAGGGGAATGAACAAAACTGGTATAGACGATTCCGCAGGGTGAACTGAAGGTAAGCTTGGCAATCCTTGGCCTTAGGGATTGTAAAATATACGTCCTTTGGGTCAGTTTCACCACCCAGTCATCTTTTAATAGCATGTCTCCTAAAAGATAGATCCCTTCCATCTTGAAGTGTCTGTAAACTAGGTACCTGTTTAAGTTTCTCAAATTTATGACAGGTCTCCCTCCACCCTTTGCCCTTCTCCACCAGGAAAAGAGAACTTACGAAGACTCTGCATTCTGTACTCACTTCTATAATAGCCTCTTTTTCCAGTATTGATTTTACTTCCTCTTGTACAATTTTCTGCTGATCCCATGGTCAATGTTCGTTCTTTTGGAGGGACACTTTGAATTCGTGTTTCTATTAAACCTATTTCGAAAACCTCTGACGGTTTCTAAAAACCAAAGGTCCTGAGTTATACTTTCTCAAAAATAGGTAAAATATTTAAGACAGCCTCCCACTTTTTCCTGGGGAAAAAGAAAAAGAAGTGTTTGTACTCAGATTGGTAACCAGAGAAACCTTGTCCTCCAAGTTTGTTCTCTCTGGCACGTTGATAACGCCCTCTCTATGGGTAAAAGGTTGCAGCCTCAGTTGATTGATATCCTCTGCCTCTTAGACTAAAGTATTATAATGGGAACTCTAAAAGCTGCGTCGGGCTGAAAGTCCCTATCCTCTGGCCTACCAAAACACCTGGGCTGAAAACCTTGTGCATGTTTAATTGGACTTTGTCCAGGTCAGTGAAAGTTGCAACATATTTGCCCAAAGTTTTCACCATATCTTCACGGAAAATAAGACATTTCAGATTATCTAAGGCTTCCTTTTCTGCCAGATTCCCCAGTTTACAGTTTATTTTCTTAAAGACTGCTTTGCGTCTCTCTGTATTCAATGCAGCGTTCATATTTCCAAGAACAACCATAGCGTGTTGGCTCCAGCCTCTCAGAAGATCAAAATCTACTGGAAGTCCCTTGAGATATTCCTATTTGGACATGTCAATAATTCTAGCAAGTGGGCCGAGAATGTATAATGGACTATCTTTACAAGTTTTGAGGGAATTCTAAAGTCCCTTTCCGGGGTTCTACCCATTTAAAAAAGAAAGGTGATGAATTCTGGATCCAAGGCGAAAGTAAGCCACACTTGGTCATGGATCACCAGCCTTGAACATTTAGCCCAAAGGACATTTTTCACTTCCTTATCAAGGGGATACCTAATCATTTTTTTAAATTAAATTACCCACATGTTCAAGTGGCCATCATTCAGCACTTTTGGGATGTTTAATGTTTTGAAGGTGAAAACAATCTCCTCCCCAGGAGATCCTTTATTATATCTTTAGAAGTAGAAGAAGTTGCATCTTTTGCAAGGATGTCATCATCAACAGCAAAATCTTGGTCAAGATCCAGGACGTACTCCTCATACATACCATCATCATCAATGTTATGTTCCATAAATGTAATTTCTTGAGTTTCCAAAACTTGTGAGGCGCTAAGGCCACCTAAATCTGTTGTGTCACATCGGACACCTCTCTCCTTCGTACCGCATTTGGCCCAATCCATTTGAGATGCTTAGACCTCCCATACTATTTAAGATGCTTAGACCTCCCATAGTATTTGAGGCGCTTAGACATCATTAGTTTAAAGTTGCAGCCCCTCATTAATATGTTTTGTCTTTCCTTTTTCTTGCCTCCCTTACCCCCTATTAAAGGGTCAATCTCCAAAACAGGCAAACATTCTATATCTGAGCCCCTGCTATCTCTATATTCCTAGATAAGACCTGATCAATTGTTTCATGTACACAGTTACGCATTTCAAATTGTAATAGTTTTTTACTCACTTCCTCATTAATTTTCCCTTTTGAGATCATTGTTTACACACTGTACTTTTCATTTGGCATTGTAGTTGTAGTATCTGTTTTAGTATGTGTTTCTTTATGCTGTGCCTTTAAATAGTTTGTTATCACCGTGTTCCAAATGTGTCATAAGATTCCATGGAATCTTATGACAGGCAGTTGGTTGTCAAGTGCTGGAAGGGATAGGAGAGTTACTGTCAGCTGGTGCTTCATGTCGTGGGCTCATCTACTCTGAGAAATAAAAGACACAAACAGTCTTTTACCTTTTTACTGTCTTGTGTCTCACTGTGATCATTGCTACATTTTTGGTACCAGAAGTGGGGCTAAGTTTTTCCTGAACCCACCGACGAAAGAATACTTCCTGCTTTGAGGAAAGAAACCGGCCCTGGGAAGCATTGGCTATCGGTGAGGCTAATTTTGTCCAAAATAGCAGGGCAGCTATTTTGTTTCCTTAAAAACAAAAAAAAAAAGCTGCTTTCCTTCAGTTTCTGAGTGTCTGAGGCCTCGTTGCCTAGCAACATGCTATTGCTTATCTCTGAACAAGCCTCTGAAGGATTCCACATTGCCTAGTACCCACTATTGTTTCTGTCTGAGTAAGCCTCTGAAGGATTCCAGAGTTTCCTTAGCAACAAGTGACAGCAGTCTTCTTGCTGGAAAGCTTCCCTAGCAACTAGTGACAGCAGCCTTGCCTAACAACTACTGATGGCAGTCTTCTCATTGGAACAAAGCCTTTGAAGGATTCCACGGGTTGTTGGAGGCTTCGTGGCAACCATTGTCAGGTTGTGAAGATCCTTATTTATCTTCTGTGCTTTCACACAATGGCTACAGTACAAGGAGCTGTACAACCACCTCCCTTTTTGCAGCAAGCTGGCAAACCTGAGATTAAAAGGAAGGAATGGCTCCGGATTTTTGAGAACTACCTAGCGGCCATTGATGCCACTAACTATTCACCTGCTAGGAAAATGGCGTTATTATTCAACCATTTAGGTGTTGCTGGACAAAGAGTATTTGACAATCTGCCAATTATCCCTAGGCCAGATGGTGATGAGGCTGCTTGGAATGTTTATTTGGAGGCAAAAACTCGTATGGGCAAACAATATACAGAAGAACCTAGCGCTCTCTTGGAAAGACACAATTTTTTCAAAGCCAAGCAAGCCAGCGATGAGTCAGTGGAGGAGTTCATTGCTACATTGAGGGTATTAGCGTCCAGATATGAATTTGAAAATAATGTGGATATCTACATCAGGGACCAATTTGTCTTCAACTGTTATTCGAAGAAAGTCCAAGAACGTCTTTTGACCTGCAGAAACCCTACCTTATCAGAAACGATAGACATTGCTAGAGCCATAGAGAGATCCATCCTAACAACACAAGTACTTTCTGGTCAGAGTACACTTGGCAGCGGTAACCAGGAAGGTCTTTCTCCAGTCAACCTAGTGGTTGACGACTCCTCTATTTGTGCAATCAACAAAGTTTTTAAAGGGAAGAGGGGTTCTGGTTCTGTGTGCTACAGATGTGGCTCAAGGAATCATTTAGGAAATTTTCCCTCATGTCCTGCACTAGGTAAAAAATGTTTACGATGTCGGAAAATTGGTCACTTCCAGGTAGTTTGTAAGAGTTCTTCAGGTAATGGTAACAAGATGAAGATTAGTAACGTGAATGTTAATGACAATGATGATCATCTCCAAGACTGCCTTAATAGATTTTCTAATGTCTTGTTAACCATTGACATTCATGATTTGAATCATATCAATTTGGCTCCTGACAAGAAAATCAAAGGGCCTTTTTGTCAAGCAACTATTGATGGGAAATCTATTACTGTTATGGCAGATTCTGGGGCCCCTGTAACGATTTTAGGTGATGTGACATTTCATAAGTATGGGCCTTCTGATACGTGTCTTATTTCACCTGATATAAATCCAAAAGCTTTTGGTGAACAAGATGTGGACTTATTAGGGTTTTTCATTTCAACTTTGGAATGTTTAGGGAGGAATGTCGGAACAAAAATTTACATTGTAGTTAAAGGTCGTGACATTGTTGGCTGGAAAGATTTAGCAAGACTTGGCATTCATCTGCGTCCTGGACACATTGAACCTATTGTTCTTGGTGATATGCCTGTTTGCTATTTATCATCAGACAGTGATATAGTGGATTCGTTATTGGGGACATTTCAAGCTGTTTTCAAGGATAACATTGGCAATGTAAAGGGGTTTGAGCATGTGATTAAGTTTAAAAAAAAGATGCCGTACCCATCACACATAAAGTGAGGCCTGTTCCTTTAAGTGCCAGAGCTGATTTAAGAAAACTTTTAGACAAACTGGTTCAGGAGAAGGTTATTGCCCCTACTGATTCTTCGGAATGGGTTTCTCCAATTGTTTTGACCAAGAAACGTTCTGGGGATTTAAGGTTATGCGCTGACGTCCGGTCGTTGAATCAAAATATAATTGTAGACTGCCATCCATTTACCACATATACAGGAATATGGTGGCTAATGTGGGTAATGCAAAATACTTTTCCACAATAGATTTGCACTCTGCCTATCACCAGGTACCTTTGAGTGAAGAGTCTCAGGCTTTGACTACGTTTGTGACACCATTTGGTGCCTATAAGTATTTAAGGTTGCCTTTTGGTCTGGCATCTGCTGCCAGTGTGTTTCAAAGACTTATGGATTCTTTGTTTGGCCATGAGACACAAATCCAGGCTTTCCAGGATGACATTCTGGTATTCACAGAAACTATTGAGGAACATGTCGCTAAGTTAGAAAAAGTTTTTAGTACTCTGATGAAGTGTGGCATGACAGTAAAGTTGAATAAATGCAAGTTTATGCTACAGGAAGTTGAGTATTTAGGCCATACTATCACTAGTGAGGGCATCAAGCCTAAGGCCTGCAATGTGACGGCTATTAAGTTGGCACCTCCGCCCACAGACAAAGACTCTCTCAAATCATTTCTTGGGTTGTGTGACTATTATGCACGTTTCGTGCCGGGTTATGCCATGTTAGTACAACCTTTGAGATCTTTGCTCAAAAAAGGGGTTACGTTTGAATGGTCCACACAAATTAACAAAGCTTTCGAAGAAATTAAGGAGTTAGTTATTAATGCACCCATGTTGCAGCCTTATCATTCTCAGTATAAATCATTCATATCCGTTGAAGCTAGTTTGAAGGGGCTGGGGGCTGTTTTTGGACAGTGGGTTAATTATAAAGAGAACACCGTTGCATTTGCTTCTAGGTCCCTCAGTGAAGCAGAGATGAAATACAGTACCATTGAACGAGAGGCTCTTGCATGTTCTTGGGCGGTGGAGAAATTCAAAACTTAGGTTTGGGGTACATCATTTGCATTATTTACAGATCATAAGCCTCTTGTTTTTCTTTTAAGTGGTAGTGGTTTGGGAAAAGCTTCTGCGAGGTTAGTTAGACTTCTGTCCAAATTACAAGAGTACAATTTTAAGATCAAGTATATACAAGGTGGAAAGAACTTCAGGGCAGACTGTTTATCCCGCTTACCTCTCAGGGAAGCTCACAGTGAGATTTGCGAAGAAAAGGAATGTGTTGTAGCTGTTGTTGATGTAATATCAAGCTGTGAAGGTATTATTTCTGAACAAGAGTGGTTGAAGGCTATGGATAAGGATGAAGTATTAAAAAAAGTATTAAATTTCATAAATGTGGGTTGGCCTCAAGATAAGTCACTTTCAGGTGATCTCAAATGTTTAGCACAAGTGGCATCTGAATTGTCGTGTGAAAATCAAATATGTGTACGCAAAGATTTAATTGTACCACCTACTGCAATAAGGAAACGTTTGTGTTCAATGGCACATGAGGGACACTTAGGAATTTCAGCCACTGTTAAAAAACTTAAACAACATTTTTGCTGGCCAGGTATAAACAAAGCAGTTTCTCAATTTATTGAACTTTGTCCTCAGTGTATTGCTTCGGATAAACATTGGAAAACTACACACAAACCTTTATTTCCAGTGGAGATGCCTGAATCTCCTTGGGTGAATGTGGCTTTAGACTACTCTGGTCCTTTCCTTATTCTTCCGAGACAACAAAGTTACATTATTGTGCTAGTAGATTATTTTTCTAAATGGATCTATTACGATTTTGTTGAATCACCTAGTACGAAAACAGCTATTGATTTTTTAAAGAAGACTTTTCAAATTGAGGGTTCTCCACGCTATATTGTCACAGACAATGGTATGCATTTTGTCTCAAAAGAAATGAATGAGTTTTTGACAGGTCTCGATATTTCACACATAAAAGTGGCGCTATATGCAAAAACAACAAGTGATGGACGGAATGCTGAACATTGTCAAACATTCACCCCCAGTACAATGATCTGGGCCTAAATCCATCGTTTTTGTGCTGCCCATGCCATTCCAGTTTGGACCCAGCCATATGCAAATCAGTCTTGACCCTGTTCCCTATGAGAACAGTCCAGCCCGAACTGCTAGGCCAGGTCTTCCCTGGACTGGAAACAAGCATCCTGGGACCGGTTTCGGGGTTTCACCCCTCATCAGCCAGGCTAGCTTGAATCCAGTGGCATGGGAAGCACGGGACCCACGTCTGGGCATACCCTTCCCATTTAGGGCGACAAATGCAAAAACAACAAGTGATGGACGGAATGCTGAACATTGTCAAACATTCACCCCCAGTACAATGATCTGGGCCTAAATCCATCGTTTTTTTGCTGCCCATGCCATTCCAGTTTGGACCCAGCCATATGCAAATCAGTCTTGACCCTGTTCCCTATGGGAACAGTCTAGCCCGAACTGCTAGGCCAGGTCTTCCCTGGACTGGAAACAAGCATCCTGGGACCGGTTTCGGGGTTTCACGCCTCATCAGCCAGGCTAGCTTGAATCCAGTGGCATGGGAAGCACGGGACCCACGTCTGGGCATACCCTTCCCACTTAGGGCGACAAATGCAAAAACAACAAGTGATGGACAGAATGCTGAACATTGTCAAACATTCACCCCCAGTACAATGATCTGGGCCTAAATCCATCGTTTTTTTGCTGCCCATGCCATTCCAGTTTGGACCCAGCCATATGCAAATCAGTCTTGACCCTGTTCCCTATGGGAACAGTCCAGCCCGAACTGCTAGGCCAGGTCTTCCCTGGACTGGAAACAAGCATCCTGGAACCGGTTTCGGGGTTTCACCCCTCATCAGCCAGGCTAGCTTGAATCCAGTGGCATGGGAAGCACGGGACCCACGTCTGGGCATACCCTTCCCACTTAGGGCGACAAATGCAAAAACAACAAGTGATGGACGGAATGCTGAACATTGTCAAACATTCACCCCCAGTACAATGATCTGGGCCTAAATCCATCGTTTTTTTGCTGCCCATGCCATTCCAGTTTGGACCCAGCCATATGCAAATCAGTCTTGACTCTGTTCCCTATGGGAACAGTCCAGCCCGAACTGCTAGGCCAGGTCTTCCCTGGACTGGAAACAAGCAATCGTATACTGAAAGAAGGTATTCAGACTGCCGTTTCATTGAACATTGACGTGGAAACTTTTCTAAAAGAAAAAATCTGGGCGTATGTAACAACTCCTCATTCCACAACAAATTTTTCTCCTTTCAGAGTGCTTCGAGGCAGTGATCCTAAATCTAAACTTATTCCTCAGTGGTTGAGATTAGCCACTAATAGTAATGACATTGCTATAGATTGTGAGACTATTAGGAAGAATGCACTAGTTAAACAGATCAAACAGAAGGACTATTATGATAAAAAGAATAATGTTCGCGAAGTTAAAATAGAAGTAGGTAATTGGGTTTTAATTAAAAAACCCAACAAATGTTTAAAGGGGGAAACAAAGTTCATGTCCCCTGTGAAAGTACAAAAAGTTACAAAAACTTCACTTTTGTTACAAGGGAAAGGGTGGTGGAACAGAGATAGTGTGGTTCCTATTTCTGATTTGCAGGCTCACATTTATCAAAATGTTTGTAAAGCAAAACATCCAGAAGATTCTATGCTTTCCACTGATGTTTGTCAGGATTTTAAATGTGTTGATGATAATTCTGTTCTCTCACCACAAAATAATCAGCATCTCGCCAGTATAGGTATTGCATGTAATCAAATGGCAGGAAAGTTACATGACACTCTGTGTTCAAGTATCAGATCTGTGGGTGTCCGTCAAGTAAAGGTGCCAAGCAGATTTAAAGACTTTGAATTGTATTAGCGAATTCTAAAGTTTTTGTATTACTATGTTTTAAGATTTGAATTGTGTTTTATTTTGTATTTTATCATTTTATTTTTTGGTTAGCTTTTAAAGGGGGAAGGTGATGTAGTATGTAGTATCTGTTTTAGTATGTGTTTCTTTATGCTGTGCCTTTAAATAGTTTGTTGTCACCGTGTTCCAAATGTGTCATAAGATTCCATGGAATCTTATGACAGGCAGTTGGTTGTTAAGGGCTGGAAGGGATGGGAGAGTTACTGTCAGCTGGTGCTTCATGTCGTGGGTTCATCTACTCTGAGAAATAAGACACAAACAGTCTTTTAACTTTTTACTGTCTTGTGTCTCACTGTGATCATTGCTACAGTAGTATTGTGTTAAAAATAGGCTTAATTAATGTCTTAATAAGTAAGCTTGGCTGTATAAATTAATTAGTAGTAGAAGGAATACAGAGCTTAGCTCAGACCAAAACTTTTGTCACATGCTAGTCAGAGCCGTAATGCCGGCGATCAGTTAGCTCCAGAGATTCTGCAACTGTCAGCTGTCAGTTTGAAAGTTACAGCATCTCTGGGCCGGAGCGTGAAATAAGCACTATTACTGGGCCTGAGTCCAATCGATACTTGTGCTGAGCTGTCACGTTTTGACTGCAAAACGTTGTTGCCCAGCACTTTCGTCTAAGAGGCCTGCCCGCTTCAAAAGTGGTAGGCCTGAGTGCATCCAACACATAGGGGGGCCTCTCCTGATACTAACATCGGGCCGTTTAAAGGGAATCCGATTGGAAACGTTCACTGCAACAACTCAGTTGTAACTGACGCGGATGCAACCAGCCTGCAATCGGAAAAAGGATTACTCGCCGCAGGCAACTGGTCTTTGATCGGAAGTTCGGACTGGTCAGTCCGCACCGTTTTTTTGGCACTACTGTATTTAATGGCAAAAAACCCTTACAAAAAAAAGCTACTCAAAGGTGAGAAATGTTTCCATAAATTAGAAACCAATGTACAACGCATAACAACATTAAGGGGGTCATTATGACCCCGGCGGTCGGTGGTATAGTGGAGGTATTACCCCCAACAGGCTGGCGGTACCTACCTCCACTATTATGACATTGACGGTGTGGCCAAAGCCAAACCGCCAGTGTACCACACCGACCGCCACAGCAGTAACGACTGCCGGGCTGGAGACTTCAGTCTCCATCCTGGTGGCCCTCACAAGGCCGCCCATGGCATTATGACCCTGCCCACCACCATGGTTTCAGTGGTTTCTGTACCGCCACTAAAACCATGGGGGTAGGCACTATCAGTGCCAGGGAGAATTCCTTCCCTGGCACTGATAGGGGTCTCCCCCTCCCCAGAGTACTCCCCCACCCTCACCCTCCCTCTCCCCCTGCCCATTTACACACATACACGCATATACATATACATCCATACACACACGCATTCATACATTCACCCACGCATTCATACACACTCACAGCAGCACTCACGAACATACATCCAGGCACACACACAATCTCACAACACAACATGCACACTCACACTCGCTCATGCACACACGCATTACACACACATGCACGCATTCACACACAGTCACACACACCCCCAAAACAGCCCCCTACTCACGCACACAACACCCCCCGCCCCCCTCTCCTGTCTGAGAACCCAACTTACCTGCTTGCAGGGGGTCCTCCGGCAGGAGATGGGATGCGGCGCAGCTGCCAGCAGCAGCGTCGGGCAGCAAACCACTGCCAGGCCGTATCATGGCTGGCAACAGCACTACCCTACCGTAGTCCGCCGCCATGACCGTAGATGGAATTCCGACAGCCTTCTTTAAGAATTCAGTCTACGGTCATAATGGCATGGATGGTCGGTAGCCACGGCGGTATGTTGGCACCCGTCGCCGTGGCGGTAGGCGGCATTTACCGCCAATCTTAAAATGAGGGCCTAAATCTTTTAAACAAATAAGCAATGAATAATAAGCAATATAAACAGTAAAGAGAGCAAGTGCTGCTTATTTGAGGAGCAACATTTAAAAGAGGCAGATTACTCTGTGCATGGACTATTTCTATGTTACCAGTGTTCTAGTCTAGGTTGCTTGGTTGCTTTTTGTTTATGATGTAATGTTCTTTCAGATTCTGCTTGGAGTGGCATTAAAGGATCAATGGATGTTGGTAGCCTCTGGTCTTGTAATGAAACTGAGCCTCACATCAGGTAGATTACCATGCAACATGCAGTGTAATCTACACAGTGCTGTTGATGAGAAACGCTAGCAAGCATGTCTACAATCATGGAGTAGGGAGTCACCTAGTTGCTTTGAGTGAACCTAGTGTACTACTCTTCCAGGCCGTACACTATTTTTGTCTTCGACAGGACCACTATCTTTGGTTTGAGTTGGAGCATGTGGCCAAATACAGACAAATGTTCTGAAGACGTTAAAACCAACTCTTCTTTGGCTTTATCACGGTCGTTTTCCTTCCTTCACTGCACACATCATTTCGGACACCTGTCACCTCCTGATAACAAATGTTGCACCTTGCACCCAAGATTCCACAAGCACTTTTTCCCTGGACAAGTAACATGTACCTTACTGACAAACAAACGGCAACGGTATAGACCTCGCAAACCCATCTACACATTCCCAGGAACTCTCAAGTTTCATGTCCCAGGCACCCCTACGCAGTGATCTGAATACTATGCCTAAAACTACTATCTTATTAGGGAATTTTCATGTCAATCTGTTCATGTGAAATGTATAAATGTGAAGCATTTATGTTCAATTTACACTATTGGGTATCTGTTTAATGACTGTTATAGTAAACTGTAAAAGCAGGTGGGTGCTTGCATTTACTGCTAGATAGAATTATACTAACTTCTCTTTGTATGCGAGTCATGTTATTTTTGGAGCGATGTTGTCAATTTCTAAATTATTTCATGTAAAACCTATTGGCCAGACATCACACACCTATGCCTATATTCAAGCATATTGGACACTACTCCGTCATTATAGCGTGCACATGGAATCACTTAGCGAAACAGTACCATTATGGTCGTACCTCAAACCTGCATGCTGCACAGGATGCCTTTAAAAGAGACATTGCACGCAATGCTCACCTTGTGCTTATGGGCATGACAGCGTAATTGTAGAAAAACTGCAACTGTGCTCCCACACTATTGGTTGCTTGACAGGATTATTATACTTTACCCTACATGCACCCTGGGTTACGATGATGGAATCTTTGTTGTCAGACTATAGTCTTGCATTTCCAACATGATAGCATGGACTTTACTTTACTTCGCAAATCCATTGTTCAGCGTGGGACCGCTCTGCTTGGCATTTATTTTCCCTTATAAGTTGTCCTGCATGCAAAACGGATTGCTTTGCCAGTGGCTCTGCTCAATCATTTCCATCTGTACGCTTCTGTGTTAATTTGTTCATAGTGCACGCCATCTGAGGAACCCTAAAATGTGTTAAGAAAAGGTGGAAAGTAGCGAAAAGAGATGATACAGGGATCAACGCCATTGGCAGTAAAAGGCTATTGCTTTTCCCACAGGATTTGTTTTTTGAAGACGATGAACTCAGAAAAGTAAAGAAGACCAGGCGGAAATTAACCTCCACATCTGCTATCACTCGGGTGAGAGGGCTGTCCTATACCTTCCCTTTCTTGTTGATTTTTCTCACTGAATATTCTCCAATTTGGTCATGTTTTGCTTAGCCAGTCTATAATGGTGTTTTTTGCTACTAACATGTAATTAAACTTTCATAGCAATTTCGTTTACAGCTCCTTTTTAATCATATCTATCTTAGTCCTACATTATTTTCGTCTTTATTCTTTCCAGCTGTTTCTATCATTCTTCAGTTTCTGCTAATTAAGCTCCTTTTTTCCCCTCACTTTAACGTTTTTCCTCCCTAGGCTACAAGCAGTTACTATGTTAAAAAAAAAAAAAACGAAATCCATTTAGTGTGCCATAGTTCTATTTTGGTTACAACTTGTGCCATTTTGGAGGACAGGTCTGGAACTTTCTGTAGTGAATGCTTATTGGGATCAAATATTGTTCTTCTCTTTCAGCTTTCATAGTTTATTTTGGTTTTCCTTTTCTTATTGTAAAAGTTGGTACAATTTTCATTACTCCAATTCGGATATGTGAGCTTTAAGCACACCGGGTGTGTTCACAAAAGGAGATGATGGCATATACGTTTAGGTTTATAATGACCACTTGCCTGGGCACCTGCACATTGCCTTGGAGCTGTTGCACCTCAGCTCCAAAATACTCCCCCTGAGACAGGCATTCATAATGACCTTAAGCTACTCAGTATGGATTAAAATACTCCAGACAGAACAAAGGCCTCTTTTGGCTGACAGCCTTTGTAAATTAGCGCCACGGTTAGTGTGCCTTTTATGCAGTGTTTTCCTACAATAAGATGGGCTTAAATGTGTATTACCTGGATCTGGTTTCTTGCTCTGATACTACTCTTGGTCATCATCTATCAGTACACCTCCTTCAAACAGAGCCATTGTTGGTCATTTGGCAGTCGCTGAAGAAAGATACAATCAGTAGTCATCCCCATTCATATAAACACTGCAAATAGTAATTTTTTATTGATAGTGAAACATGTTGCACAAACTTCACATACTCGGGTGCAGCCGAGGCCGGCACCAGCATAGGTTTATGTCAATCTCTGTCCCCCACATGCCCATTTTACTAGCCTCTTGTGGAGTTTTATGTTAAGGGAATTAAGCACTTTCTGAAGCTTTATGTCCAGGTCACAGTACCTGATCTGGGGTATTGCTGTAATATGTAGATTCAGCACCTTCACCTGCTCCTTTTACTACCTTCATGGAGTCCGTTGATGAAGAACATACCGTCTAAGGCATCTATGTCACCAGGAGCATCCGCAGTGTTGACGGTGTAGATGTCGACTTTCCCTACGTCGACGATGAAGATGACAGCGGCTCGGCTGCGTCGTTGATGAAAACTGTGATGAAGACACAGTCATTGGCAACGATAAGACCATCTCTGACAACGAAGATTTAATCGTCTTCCAGTCTGAAACTGGGGTCCACACCCACTGCTGCACCGTCGATGAAGATTCCTCTCAGCACAGTGTCATCAGTGCTACTTTTGATGACCCTGATGACGTCCCCTTCGACGGAGGAAAAATACAACATTTCATATTCCAAATAAAGGCACAACTCCATCTCTGCCTCAAGACTTTTCAAAAATTTCTCCACCACTTCCAGCACATCTTCTGGAATATCAGGAATCTGAGGATGAGGTTATATTTGCCCCTGCATGCAGCCTTTCGTAATTGAGTGAAATGTCAGGAATCAGAGGACGAAGAAGCAGAAGGTGATCAGTCAGCTTAACTTGAAGGCATCTTCAACAATTTGATATGCTCCAGGAGAAATATCCCTATGATGATCAGGAGGATGAGCAGCATCCTGTTCAGGTATCTTCCATGAGTATTGCTATCACGCTGGTCTTGTGCATGATGCTAAATGACTATTCCAAACGATTCCCTGATGCCAACCTCACTTAGCAGCCTCCACCGAGGCAGGAAGCCCTTCATGCACCTTCCGCTCCATAAAGCATGCCTGGGCCTCAGAAAGACATACCTATATCGGCACCAATATCAATTCCAGATTCTTTCCAGGACATCAATGACCAGCAATAAGGAGGTAAGCTACAGATGAATCCCAATGACCATGATGAGTAGGATGATTACGTCGCACCAATGCCAGTGGCTGATTCACTACTTGTGGATATTGGCAATTTCCATGATTTGCTTGACAGTGTATATAAGCGCTTAGACCTTCCTATGCCAGCTAAACAGAGTATTTGCTCTATGATTTTAAAGCAGGAACACAGCACACCACTTGTGCTTTCCCAGTTGTAGACTTATTTATGGCAGGAAGGCCTAAAACTGATGAAGACACCTGCTTCTGTGGCGTCTGTCATTCCAAAACTTGACAAGAAGTATAAGGCTCCTGAGAATTCCTCTGCATGACTCATTGGCCAACGCAACCAGATTCGGTCATCATGCAAGCTGCTCACAGCAGAGAAAAAAAACGTTCATCACCATGCACAGCCACTTCGAATAAGGAAGTCCACCAGCTTGACAGTATAGGCAAGAGGTTCTCCATGATGGCAGCTACTTCAATCAGAGCCTCAAACGTCATGGCTTTCCTGAGGAGATACGACCAGCAGGTATGATCTAACATCTCATCGCTGTTGGAATATCTCCCTGAGGACAAGTAAAAAGAGGCAAGAGAGATCCTGAAGGAAGGTGAAAAGGCCTCTTCCGAGATCATGGATGTGGCCATGGATATTTCTTCCACAGCCTTCAGGCAAATGGTTGGAGCGGCTGCATTGAGATGCCAAGGTTGGCATAAATGGACTACATTCCGTCCAGAGGTACAGGCCAAGATACTGGACATGCCATTCGACGGAGAGTAACTTTTTTGAAAACACAGTGACGACGCGTTGCAGTTGATCAAGTCTGACACAGACATGGCTACATTGCTGGGAAATTTACAGCAGAGGAGGTTTCAGCCCTTCTGTGGCAGGGGAAGAGACAAATCTCCTGACCTTAATTCCAACAGCAGTTTCAGCCCTACTCTCAACAGGGTTTAGCTCGCAATATGCAGCTCAGTTCTACAGGCCAACCACAGTGCCCACATATTCTAGGCAGCCGGGACATCATCCCCAATCAGCAGTGGAGAAAATCTCAAGTTAAGAACATGAGACCATGAAGTACTGCAGGCCCCTGTCACCACAGTCCCACTTCAATTCAACCACACGTTATCCAACTTCTTCTATTAGTGGAAGCTCACATTTTCTGACAAATGGGTGTTGGACATATTCCAGCACAGTCACACCTTGGCATTTGTTCACAAACATCCTAATTTTTCTCCTCGGAAGACATCCCAGAGTTCATTTTCCAATTCTTAAAAAAATTAATTTGATTACTTTTCTCCAAACAAGCAATAGAGGAGGTGCCGCCCAATCAGCGCAATGTAGGTTTCTGTTCCCACTTCTTTTTGATCAAAAAGAAGTTAGGGAAGGGGAGGCAGGTAATGGATCTCCGGTTATTGAACAAGTTAATCAAAAAAACCACCTTTCAGAGTGCTATCTCCAAGAGATTTTGCAGTTGATGGACACAGCGGACTATCTCTTTCCCTGGATCTAATGGACGCATACTTCCACGTGCCAATACATCCGAAACACAGAAGGTTTCTCAGGTTTGAGGTGGCAGGGTGCCATTATCAATTCAAGGTGCTCCCCTTCTGGTTAAAAATTAGCCCCCAGAGTATTTACAAACTGCATGGCACTAGTGGAGGCTTTTTTTCAACTGTCTGGTCACCAGGTATTCCCCTGCCTGGGCGATTGGTTAATCAAAGGTCCCTCCTTCCTTTTGGCAAAGAAGTCCGCAGAGGCCTGTCTACAGCTGTTCCAATCCCTAGGTGTCAAGCACAATATGGAACAATCATCCTTCGTCCCCTGCAGATCGCTGTTGTTTCTAGGTGCAATCCTGGATACCAAGCTCTCAAAGGCCTTTCCCACAGAAAAATGGATTACCCGATTGCAGACAATAACATGATCACTCTCTTCAAAAAGATGCATTTCTGTAAGGACATACAAATTCATGCTGGGGATGATGTCATCCTGCGTCCTGTTAATTCCCAATTACCACCTGCACATGACATCTCTTCAAGAACAGCTTGTTGCGCAGTGGACACAATGTTGCGGTTCTTTCAAGTACATCATTTCGATAACCTCAGGGATGAGGTCAACGATGTCCTGGTGGATGGTCAAAGAAAACATCTCTTAGGGTCTCTCCTTGTTGCCTGCGGTGCCCTAAGTGGTGATGATGTTTGCCTCCATTGAAGGATGGGGAGCCCACCTTCAAGATCCAATGTCCAAGTGAAGTGGCCAAGTCAGGAACAGTTAAGTCACATACATTTCCTGTTATTGAAGGTGGTTTTTCGCGCTCTTCAGGCCTTTCTTCTGAGGTTAAGAGGCTTGTCAGTTCTCATTAGGACAGACAAAACTACCACCATGTTTTATCTGCAAAAACAGGGAGGAACAAGATCTCAAGTTTTCTCAGTCCAAGCACAGCAAAAATGGGAGTGGCTGATAGCCAACAACATCTCATTGAAAGTGGAAAATGTCCCAGGAGTACAAAATGAGAGGACTGAAAACATCAGCAGAGTAAACAAGCAATGTCACGAGTGGGAACTCAGGCAGAGGCTATTAGGAAATGTTTTTCAGTATTGGAGGTATTCTACCCTAGATCTATTTGCTATATACCTCATCAAAAAATGCAAGTTCTTCACCATGAGATTTTCTCAGCCAGGTTCTTCAGGGAACGCCTTCCACCTCTCATTCGTTTCCCCAGTCTCCATTCATTCCAGACAGAAAATGAAAGGGAAGCCGTGCCTGCTCATTTTAACAGCCCTGGTATGGGCGTGGCAGTTCTGGTAGACAGAGCTTCATCGCCAATCAGAGTGCTCACATATACAGTTCCAGCTGATGGACGATCTTCTTTCAAAGAGCCAGGGCCAAGAGGTTCACCCAGAAATTCACACACTATTTGTCAGCCTGGCTCCTCACCATGGTGAATTCTGAATGATAACAATTTCTGATGAATGCAGGTTGATCCTTCAAAAAGCTTGAGCTCCTTCTGCACTCAAATGTTACTTGGCAAAATTGAAAAGATTCCCCTCATGGTGTGCTTTTCTGTCTTAAACCATATTTTCTTGTTGAAGCCTGAGAAGAATCTGCTTATCAATTACATCTCACGAAATCAAGCCTTAAGCATGCATTCATTAAGGTACACCTAGTATCATTTTCCAGATACAATGTTTTGGGCAAATGTCCTTGTGGTCCAACAGGCTAGTGAAAGAGTTTATGAACGTTTTATTAAGGGATTATTCTATCGAACCTCCTCCAGTGCTCTGGCAGCTGAACACTGTCTTGTCACAACTCATGAGATCTCCGTTGTAGGCTACTCATTAATGCGATCTAAAATTTATTTCATGGAAAGTGTCATTTCTGTTGTCCGTTACATCTGGCAGATTAATTAGTAAGATTTAGGCTTTCAGGAAAAAAGAACCTTATTGCTCATTTCTTTCTCTGCACCAAGCCTTAACATGGGCTAGTATTGCTCGCTGGGTCTCCTCAACTATAGTCTTCTGTCATGAGAAGGCTGGACGTCCGCTGGTTACAAAGATGAATGCTCACCATGACCTACTCAGTATGTGGACTAATTCCAACATTATGGTCACCATCAGCTTCGAGATGGCATGGTTCAGGTGCCAATACCTTTAGTAAACTACCTCCAAGGTATGTTGCATGATTTTTACAGGAGGTTTCCAGACCTACAACAGGGGTGCATCTCCATCACAGCAATGAGACTGCCACGTTCCCCTCAAGTACAAACCTCCACTCCGCACACCCACAATAATGCCAGCTTTACGCATTGCAGTGCAGCCTACAGATGAAGGACTATCATTGAATGAGGATAGGGAAGAAGTGTAAACCATCGACAGTCAATCAACACCCAATGAATGGAATGATTACCTAATTCAAGTCTTATTTCTGCCTGCACCACAACCAGTGGATTCCCCACCGGTTGTTATTAGAGGATTTCATAATGTGATGGAAAGATCAGTAAAGAAGATTCAATTACCTTTGACTATCACACAGTAAGGTTGATTTTTACAACTTTAAGAAACCTGCTTAAAAATCAGCCAAGGCAATCCCTTGTAGATTTATTTGAGGAGAAACTAATAAAATAATCATGAGCCCAGATGCAGTGTCTGTGGTTTTACCTAGAATAGATAAAAAAATATAAAGCACTATAAAACTCACAGGCATTCTGGACTGGTCATCCAAAATGAGATTCTGTAGTAATGCAAGCAGCTCAACGTTGATCCAGAAATCCGTCCAGCCCCATCTCAACACCACCTGATACAGAAGGCCAGAACTTGGATAACATAGGGAAATGTTTTTTCACTATGCCAGCAACTACCATTTGAGCCACTAATTCATTAGCTATTCTTGTCCTTTATGACAGGCAGATGTGGTCAGACATCTACATAGATCTCTTGTCAAAAGATGTAAGAGGAAAAGCAAAAAAGATCCTACAGGAAGAGGAAAAAACATGGGGGAAGTGGCCAACAGCTCATGGAGTGAGACGTCTCCCTGAGTGCTCCGGCGGCCCAGGCCCTATCCGACCCCATCCTGCCCACCATTTGCACCTCCTGCCCGACAAATGCCACAATCCTAGTCTCCTGGACACTGGGACACCTCTGGCACCTTGAATAGCGGGCATCCTGGCATCTGGGAGGCTCGACGACATCCAGGCCCCTCGGCAATGCAACAGTCCAACATGGCGACCACCACCTCGGAGTCCGGCCGATGGGTGCAAAGGTGGTCCCTGAGCGACCTGCCTGCACCTCCTGGGGCCCGTGCTAGAGAGCATGGGCAGCCGGAAGACATTAGGCTGCTGTCTGTTCTTAGGACTTAGGACTAATTAGCGACATTACAATATGTGGTGGAAGAGAGCATTGTGAACATCAGGAGTCCAGGATGCGCAACGGAGGGAACTCACCCTTCTCTCTCGACCAAAGTATTAGACCTCCTAGGGCTTCTCATTCCTGCACCCGGGGACGTCTGTGAGGGCAGTGGGCCCACGAGGCACGGTGAGTGGCAGGGAGCCCACCACGGAGACACCGACCCCACTGGTTGGCCCTGGGCAGGGGGCGTGGTGGTCTCACCCCTCTTCCCCTAGTTGCCCCCTGTGGATTCTAGACAGGGTGGGCGCCTCCTGCCTCTGGGTGCCTTGCCTGTGCCTCCTGGGCTCACGGGCGCGGAGGAGTAGGGGATTTGGGCCTATTCCCCGGGGCCCTTGGACTAATGAGCAGCTGCTGGCGGTGAACCCACGAGTCACAATCATTCGTACGGAGCCCGCCACAGATGCCTTGGGGGCGGGGTGAGCCTTCCTCCTGCATGAACTACCGCGGGGGTGCAGACCCGCACAAGCCTAACATCACACGAGGATCTAGTGTGGTGGTGACTCTCCCACCTGTGAGTCACCCGTTGGGCTCTGTTGGGCCCTCTGCACTTCCAGGCACAAGTGCCTGGGAATCTGGACCCATCCCTCTTACCTTCTCAGCTGATTGAAGGCACTGCTTTGGGCGGTGGACCCACGAGCTGCGGGCGGAGGTGGGGAGCCGGCTGCGGACGCCTGGAATTCCTCTCCAGTGTCTACTGCCTGGACCTTTCCAGGGCCCCATGCCCCTGCCCCCTCTCCCACAACGGGACGGGAGTGGAACGGATGCCTCCCCCTTTGCTTCTCCAGAGCAGGTACAGATTGCCGCTCAACGTAGTTTGCTGTGGAAACCCACCAGCCTCATCAGCCAACATGGTTAAGCACGCCCGCAAAAGAGAACCATCATTGAGGGGATGGTGCTTGGAGGAGACAGACATACAGTGAGAGGGTGACGATTGCACCTGCCGAGACCACAGGCCTTACCCGTACACTACAAGAAATCCTCCAAGCCATTACAGCCTCATGTGAGGCACTCAAAACAAAGATAATTCTCTCGGCACAGACCTAGGTTTGCTATGAGACAATCGCCAACATCTTGCAGAAACATCCACAGAAATAGACGTTGCAGAGGTAACTCCTTCTCTAGAAACGGCAACAGGGCATATGAGCACCATGGAGACATGCCTAAAGCACCTGGAAGTCAGAGCAGAAGATGTGGAAACCAGCAACAATATTCTCATAGTCAGGCTCCCCAAAAGGGCTGAGAGCCAGACATGATGGAATTCCTGGAGCGATGGCTCTGCACAGAAGTGGCCCCTGAAGGGCTGCCCCCTTTATTCGCTCTGGAGCGCATCCATAGGGTGCCAGCAAAGCCACCCCCCACAGGGGCCCCTCCACGGCCCATAGTGGCTAGATTACTTTATTACAAAGACAGGAACCACCACCTGAAGCAAGCAAGGCTATGAGGGAAGCTAACTGTTGATAACACCAAGTAATGATCTTTCCTGACTTTTCCTGTGAGGTACAAAGCCAAATAGCCTTGTTTCTAAAGGCCCAAAAGAAACTATGGGGACTGGGAATATCATACTCAATACAATACACAGCCAGGCTGCGAGCGGTCACTCCAGAAGGTGCAAAATCTTTTCCAACATCAGTGGACGTCTGAGCCTGGATGGACCTACAGCCAAGGACCAGGTCCAGTGGAGAGCCAAGACCAAGACCTGTAAAACACAAGACATGGCGCCGATCCGACACTGCCGTGGACTTTCCCAACGCTCCATCGACAAAGGAGAAAGGTCGGAAGAGGCAGAGTAGTTGAGGCTGTGGCTTCACTAAGCGGTACGGGCTCTGGACAATCCTCCCCGATTGGGGGAGCTGATAGAGGGCTCTGACTCCTCCATATCAGAAGCGCTGAATGTATCCCACCTCAGGTACCATCCAGAACGGCAGATGAACTGGACTAGAACAGCTGGTCCACTTGGCAGCCCAGGTGGGAATGGGCAAAGTCAGTCGTGTTGTGATGCGACTCTGTTCAGAGAGGGCTAAGAGAGATACAGTAATGACAATTAAAAATTATCTTTATTCACTGCACCAGTCTGAGTGGTACTGGGCGACCTGGACCCAGGGATTGACTGTTCAAATCCCCCAGACTTTTGAAGTAAAATTAAAATTGCATGAATAGTTTGGACGGGAATTGATCATTTCTTGTCCTGGGGCTGGGCATTGGGAAAGTTTTCATTTCATGGTTATTTGTTTCATAAGGTATGCATTCCTGGGTCGGAAACTACTCCTAACATAACTGCGCAGTGGTACCCCCACAGTTTCTAGAACACAAACGACATTTCCACAAGGAGACTCCTCCATAGACACCAAATTACCATGGTGGTCCAAGCAAGTTATAATTTAATTTCCTGGAATGTAAGGGGCATACATACTATGGCCAAAAGGTGTAAAGTGTTCTCATGCCTGATTCGATGAGGCATACATATTGCGTTCCTCCTAGAGATACATCTCACGGCCAAGGAGGGTAAGGCACTCCAATGACTGTGGAGGGGGCAACTTTTCTATACCATGTTCTCTGCTTATTCTAGGGGCATATTAGCCTGGGTCCGAGCAGGAGTTTCATTCCAGCACATAAACACTGTAATCGAACCAGAGGGCCGCTTTGTTGCTCTACATGGTAGATTCAATGGAAGGGATATCAACTTTGTGAACGTTTATGGACCGAACAAGGATCAATCTTCATTCCTAACAAACATAACAGCACGTCTATCCCCATCCCTGACAGGCTATTGTGGGTGGGGACTTTAACTGTATAAGCGACCTTACACTTGATCGATTCCACCCTCTGCTTCAAGACTCTCCCATATATCACTCCCCCCAATCAGCCACAATGTGGTAAAGGAAATTAAACCTTAAGACTCCTGCCGCAAGGAACCCCCGAAGCAGAGACTCCTCTTTTTTGTTTTCCCCCCTACATGAATTACACTTATGCCTCAACACGTTCCTAAGCATGGCATATGTACACCTCCTGGTTCACAACCTAGTATATTTGACCCGTGTTGTATCCGATCATATTCTGAACCTCTTGCACCTACGTTGGGATATACTGTCCCCCAAGATTCCCACCTGGCGACTTAAACGTGAAGCTCTCGAGGACCCATAATTCCTAGAAATAATTTGTGCGCAAATATAAGACTATTTTGCCACAAACATTGGAACTGCCTCCTCCCCGCTATTGGAGCGGGAAGTATTCTAGGTATTGATCTGCGGCCATTGCATGGTGGAATTGATTGGCATCCATCGAATGCTGCTCCGTGAACTTGCGGACGCCGAGCGAGCACTTAGGGAGGCAGAACTAACCCGCCCCAGGCATCCAAAAGCCCACTTAACACTGTTCGAAGCAAAAGAGTGACTGGCGGCACACACCGAAAGACTCTGCTCATTTGACTATAGAGCATACAGGGAGAAGGGCACATGTGGAGCGTGACCGCACCAGCTGCTTACTATCGTGGCTCAACAACCCTGCCAAGAGAGACTCACCCATAGTGGAGCTCATCTCAGGTAAGGGAGCTTTGCTGTATTTCCAGCCCAATATCAATGACTGCTTTGCTCACTACTAAAGAGACCTATACACCAGCAAAAGCGCACATGACATCTCAGGTAATTGCAAATCTATCTCAGGAATAGACCTTCCCCAGCTACCAAACGAAGAAGTTGAGGGACTGGGAGTAGACATTACTTTACAGGAAGTACTAGGGACGATCAAAGGCCTGGCGAGGGGTAGGGAACTGGGTTCCGATAGGCTGCCTACAGAATTCTATGCAGCTAATGCGACGGAACTAGTACCCAGGCTGGTCGATGTATAGAAGACAGCCAAAGAAATAGGGAGATTGCCACTAATTACCAAAGAAGCGCTGGTCGTGCCCCTCCTAAAAACAGGGAAGTCAGCAGTGGATTTTAAAGCCTACTGCCCGCTGTCAATACTACATTTAGATTATAAACTCCTAAGTAAAATACTAGCCAGCAGATTATTCCTGTTTATGACTAAGCTAATCCACCTTAATCAAGCGGGACAGAACACGGCAATCAACATACATCGGTTACTGATAATCCTTGAGGCTACCTCCTATGAAAGGGAGAATGCTGCGATCTTGGCCGTAGATAATGAGAAGGCCTTTGACAGCCCTGAATGGGATTATGTATATGCTGTCATGCTCCACCTGGGGTTGGGTAGATCCACCATTGAGTGGATCCAGATTCTCTACACTGTACTTGTGGCTAGGGTCTGCATAGGGCAACTAATTTTGGATAGCTATGCAGTCGAGAGGAGCACCCGACAAGGGTGTCAGCTCTTGCCTCTACACTTTGCGATTGCTGTGGAGCCCCTTGTGCAATTAGCATGATGTGGCACTGCTTATGGAGGCCCCCACCACCCAGAAGATAGTGCTTTGCGCTGATGACCTCCTGTTCTTCCTTAGCAACACAGGGGGAGACCTGGTCTGTGCCAGAGCAGTGCTAGAGAGCTTTGGCAAGAATTCAGGCTTAAAAGTGAATTGTCAGAAAACCTGCCTTTTTCCAGTGGCGGAAGAAACCCCACCCCCAGAAACTGTGGGTCAGCTCATTTGGGAACCACACTGCCTCTCTTACCTGAGAGTCAAAGTCTATTATAAGGACGTTGATATATTTGAAGGGGACTTAGGTCTTGCCACTAGGAGGTTGAAGATGCACATGGAATTTTAGAAAACGCTACCCCTCTCAGTGGTGGGTTGCGTAGCCACCCTAAAAATGATAGTCCTGCCCAGATTCCTGTACCTCTTTGTAACACTCCCCCTCTGGATACCCAGATCAATCTTCACAAAGCTTAACTCCATTCTAACATCTTTCTTTTGGGGGTACTGGGTGCCGCCACATAGCCCATGCTACATTGCAACACCCTACTCCACAGAGAGAGCTGGCAGTCCCAGACTTTGAATCCTACTACTGCAACACAGTGGCTCACACAGTGGATGGCTCGTAGGCCCCTGCCAAGCTAGCTGTAGAGAGTTCTTGGTCATTCAGAAGTGTAGGACCTGTTGCCTACGGAAAATATCTTTCCTTTGGGGTTACTGGGTGCCACCTCATAGCCCATGCCACACTGCAAAACCCTACTCCACAGAGAGGACTGGCAGTCCCGGACTTTGAATCCTACTACTGCACACAGTGGATGGCTGGTAGGCCCCTGCCAGACTTATGGCCCCCACGGTCCCACCATTGGAAGATCTTGTGCGAACCCTGCTGCAAATTAGACATGTCCCAAAAGCTAGCTGAAGAGAGTTCATGGTAATTCAAAAGTGTAGGACCTGTTGCCTAGGGAAAACAACCACCCAGGTTGCATATTTCCTGGACCTCCTCCTTGGGATGTTACTCTTTCTCCCCCACGGCATATTCTGGTGAGGGGGTTCAGGAATGGGTGGATGCTGGGATTATTACGGTGGGTGCCCTCTATAGAGACTCCGGATTGCACCCTGTTAAAGGTCTAAGAATGGACTTTGACTTACTCCAGGGCCATTTCCTACTATATTGGTTGGAGATAGCGGCTCTACGCTGACACTAGAGATCGGGAGGTACCCGAACCCAAGGCCTTCCAAAGCTGTTATTACGTAGCTTTATCAGCCAGTACATTCAATGCCATTAAATGCCTCTACCCCTCACTGCAGACAGATTCCCTACATTCACTACGCACTTGGGAGCTCTAATCCCAAATGCAGCCTGGGAAATCATCTTGGAGCGCATACTGAAAGTCTCTCGAAATGCACACTTTAAACTAATCAACTTCTACATTCTCCATAGAGCCTCCTCACCCCGGATAGAATCAACAGGCATTTCGAAGTAGTAGATGCCTTATGCCCCAGGTGTGGTGAAGTGGGTGCCAAATTTATTTTCATGTTATGGGGGTGCCCTCAACTGTTCGACTACTAGGAGGGGTTACTTGCACATTAGCGGAAATAACAGGCAAAGAGGTTCCCACTGTTTAGTACACTGGTTTTCCCATATTTCCAAAACGAAGGTGACGATCAAATTTCAAGACCTTGGTCTCATATTGGCAAACAAGAGATTACCCGTCACTGGAAGGACCAGGTAGGTCCCGACTGACGACCGGGCGTACAGAATTAGTAAAATGGGCTGATTGAGAGGAAACAATCCTCCTGAGGGAGGCATGGAATTGGCACATTAGACTCTGCTTGAGTCTGGGGGGGGACACTCCTAGATGTACTGAAAAACTCTGTTCTATCCTTGCGGGAGCCACGCCCAGATTCCTCCTCCCCCATAGAACTAACCCCAAAGGGCCCTATCACTTAACCATCAATGTTAGCAGGACTCCCAGATGCAGTGTACGCCTCTTATCCCCGCCGGACAGCATTCACATGCTAGTGTCAAATTGCCCCAATGCCCAGGGACATGCAGGGATGGACGCACTATAACATATAATGCGGGTTTCTTTTTGTGCCTCAGGAACGTTTTTTTGGAGGGGGGTATTGATCACCAGACTATGAATTTCCAATTTCCACACTAACACTGTACCTATTGATAACGTGGCAGAATATTCAAGTTTCGATTTACTTTGTTGTGTGTTGTGATAAAACTCCATAAAAAAGAAAAAAAGGGTAAGAACATCCTCAGCAGAAGGGTGGGTAGTGGCTCCTGCCCATTCTGGACACTCCTGTGTGGACTGGACTCTGTCCCCTTCTTTTGCAGGTGCTCTTCTTCCAGGATCCACCGTTGGGTTCTTTGCAGTCTTCCTTTTCCAAGTCCCCTTGTTAGTCTTTGGGAAGACCAGGTAACTTACCTCTGCTCTCCTGGGGGGTCACCTAGGTGCTCAACTCTTGCGGTCCCGGTTCTCCCAGCTCCCTTATAACAGCTCTGCATCTTTGGGCGGGGGACCTCACTTCGCATTCCACTATTTTAGTATATGGCTTGGCCCCTCTATAGGACCCTAACTATTATTTCTTGCCAATGCTTGTTGTTTCTGTATGCTAATTCCTAATATTTACTGTGTGTATATAATAGTCCAGATGGGGGACTGCCTATAAGTACTCTAGTTAAGTGTTACTGTAATAAAGTACATTTATTTTTGCAACACTGTGTAGTTACTTTCATGTGAGATACGTTACTGTGTGACTGCTGTGGTATTGAAAGTGCTTTACACTCCTCCTAGATAAGTTGTGGCTGCTCACCAAAGCTACCACTAGAGAGCCCTGGCTTCCGAGACACGGTCTTCATTCACTAATAGGGGTTGCCTTGACCTAGTATAAGGTGCAAACACCATAGGTATCCACCACACACCAGGTAAGCTTCCTACGGGGAGCATCAACAGCTGCTAAAGGCAAATAATCATGAGAATTAGATGGATTGATAAAATCTAAAAGATCGCTTAAAACACCCAAGTGGGAGTCACCTCAGCAGCTGAATGTCAGTCTACTGCCTGCAGGTAATTTGGGGTGTGAAAGGATAAGGCTGATTGCTCATTAGGTGAAGGTCAATAGGACGTAAGACAGAGCTGGTAGGGTCCTTGGATAAATGGCTCTAAAAGAAACCTAGGGGAAGGAGTGATACATAACCCCCCTCCCCCCCCCCCCCCAAACAAAGGAACAGATGACGCATTGTGTAAAATCCTACACGCGAACCCAAGGCACATAATGTTTATGATAACACAGTCTCCACAAAGTTATTTTTTTGGAGGGCCTATCCAGTCTACCCTGTGTGTCACCAGAAGTTTATCTGTGCCTGCGATTGGGAACATAGAGATGTACTGTAACCAATGCAAAACTTTATTCCTTAATTGAATGGGCAACTCAGTTGAACCTCGAGCCAGAGGTGGCAAGTTTGTCATTATTACCACTTACGAGCAGCAAGCGGGAGGTAAGCTAATCCCTTCCAATTTAGGACATCCAACCTCTCTACTGTGCAGCCCTTTAACCCCTTAGCTGCCAGGCCTTTTCCCCCTCCTGTGCCAGGCCTTTTCCCCCTCCTGTGCCAGGCCTTTTTTTTGCCTATTTGGAATAGTTCTCGCTTAGGCCCTCATAACTTTTTGTCTATATAAGCTACCCACGCCAAATTTGCGTCCTTTTTTTCCAACATCCTAGGGATTCTAGAGGTACCCAGACTGTGTGGGTTCCCCTGAAGAAGACCAAGAAATTAGCCAAAATACAGTGAAAAGTTCATTTAAAAAAAAAAATAAATGGGAACAAAGGGCTGCAGAAGAAGGCTTGTGGTTTTTCCCCTGAAAATTGCATCAACAAAGGGTTTGCGGTGCTCAAATCACCAGCTTCCCAGCTTTCATGAACAGGCAGACTTGAATCAAAAAACCCAATTTTTCAACACAGTTTTGGCATTTTACTGGGACATACCCCATTTTTATGATTTTTTTGTGCTTTCAGCCTCCTTCCAGTCAGTGATAGAAATGGGTGTGAAACCAATGCTGGATCCCAGAAACCTAAACATTTCTGAAAAGTAGACAAAATTCTAAATTCAGCAATGGGTAATTTGCGTAGATCCTGCAAGGGTTTCCTGCAGAAAATAACAACTGAAATAAAGAAACGTTGAAATTCAGGTGAAAAAAACTGCAATTTTTCTCTACGTTTCACTCTGTATCTTTTTCCTGCAATGTCAGATTTTTGAAAGCGATATACTGTTATGTCCGCTGGACTCTTCTGGTTGCGGGGATATATAGGGCTTGTAGGTTCATCAAGAACCGTAGGCACCCTGAGCCAATAAATGAGCTGCACCTTGCAGTGTACTTTCATTCTATACCGGGTATACAGCAATTCATTTACTGAAATATAAAGAGTCAAAAATATGTATCAAGAAAACCTTTGTATTTCCAAAATGGGCACAACATAAGGTGTTGAGGAGCAGTGTTTATTTGCACATCTCTGAATTCTGGGGTGCCCATACTAGCATGTGAATTACAGTGCATTCCTCAAATAGACGTCCTTTTTACACACTGTCTTATATTTGGAAGGAAAAAATGTAGAGAAAGACAAGGGGCAATAACACTTGTTTTGCTATTCTATGTTCCCCCAAGTCTCCCGATAAAAATGGTACCTCACTTGTGTGGGTAGGCCTAGTGCCCGCGACAGGAAATGCCCCAAAACACAACGTGGCCACATCACATTTTTTCACAGAAAACAGAGGTGTTTTTTGCAAAGTGCCTACCTGTGGATTTTGGCCTCTAGCTCAGCCGCCACCTAGGGAAACCTACCAAACCTGTGCATTTTTGAAAACTAGAGACTTAGGGGAATCCAAGATGGGGTGACTTGTCGAGTTCTCACCAGTTTCTGTTACCCGGAATCCTTTGTAAACCTCAAACTGTTGCTAAAAAAAACACTTTTCCTCACTTTTCGGTGACAGAAAGTTCTCCCGATAAAAATGGCACCTCACTTGTGTGGGTAGGCATAGTGCCAGCGACCAGAATTGCCCCAAAACACTATCTGGACACATCAAAATTACCAAATAGAAAACTACCGGTTTTTGCTGAGGGCACCTGCGTTTTTGGTCCTGGGCTCAGCAGCCATCTAGGGAAACCTACCAAACCCAGACATTTCTGAAAACTAGACACCCGAGGGAGTCAAAGGAGGTGTGACTTGCGTGGATCCCCCAATATTTTCCTACCCAGAATCCTCAGCAATCCGCAAATCTAGCTAAAAAAAAATCAAATTTTCCCACATTTCTGTGTGGGATCACTGCACCGGGACAAATTTCCTACCACCCAACGTTCCCCTCAGTCTTCTGGTAAAAATGATACCTCACTTGTGTAGGTGGGCCAAGTGTTTGTGACAGGAAGAGCCAAAAACACGTCGAAATTGAGGGGGAACCAAAGTGGGTCCAAAAGGGCAGTTTGAAAAAAAAAAATCATTTTTAGGCTGACAAGTGCAGCAGAAATTTTATCGGTATAGATGAGACAATGCTGGGTGGTAGGAATTTTGTGGATTACTGCAGATTCCGGAAGGTTCCATCACAAAAACGTGGGACAAATGTGTGCTTTCCAGCAAAGTTGCAGGTTTGCAGGGCATTGTGGGTAAGGAAATGGTGCGGAGTGCATGTGAAGCACACCACCCTGGAATCAGCTAGATGTTTAGTTTTCAGATGTGTCTAGGTCTTGTGGATTTTTCTACATTGCAGCGTCCCAAAGTAAAAAAAAAAGTGCAGCCCTCACCATTCCAAGTGGGACGATTTTGAGAGTTACCAAGCTCTCATGGCGCAAATGTAAAACAGAAACCAAAAATAATCAAATGTCCTCTTGCTTGCCATGGGATCAAAAACTAGAATGACTAGAATCAAATGTTTTAGTGTGCGGGGGAGAGCTGAAAGACTGTTAGCCCCTTCAGATCGGGTGGGGGCATAACCAGGCCCATACTGGTTGGTAGCCACCACCCCACTATTTTCTTTTATTTTTTTATTCCCTGGCATCTAGTAGACTTTCTGTCCCCCCGGGGTGTGAATCGGGGGTAATTGCCCAATCTGCCCACTGGTGGGCAGAACAACTTTGGCCCCATTTATTTGGAGTGGGGGTATGGCCAACCTCTTATTTTGAAGAAAAAAAAAATCTTCCCTGGTCTCTGGTGGGCTTGGGGACATAAAGGCCTTCCAGAATAGGCCAGTCTGCCCACAAGGGGGGCAGTTATGGCCAACAGTAATGTGCCCCCATGGGGAGAGACCCTTGCCCAAGGGGCTGCCACCTCCAAACAAAACATACACATACACACATATACACACACACACACCAATCTATGGTGTCTAGAGGTTTCTGCCCCCTAACAAAAATAGGCTGATTTGCCCCCTTGTCTAAGGGGTCGCTCCCCATACATAAAAACATAAAGTAAATAAAACAAATATATATATCTCTGGTGTCTAGAGGTTCTGCCCCGGGGAAGCGATTCCACTTCCATCCCTGCCTAGGGGAGGGGTGTGCCTGGCCATCGGGGGGAGCGCTAGCGCTCCCCCCGGGGTCCCATAGCAGGATGAGGTGATCTCGTCCAAGGCAGGGGAACCGGCGCCTTGGACGAGATCACCTCGTCCTGTGCACACAAGGGGTTATCCCCCCGTTCCCCAGCCTGTAAGAAGTTTTCTGTGGGAGTGGGCTCATCAGGGGAGGCAGCTAAGTTAATAATCGCAGCTTGGCATTAATATTGCAGGCCCCATGCGGAATCAGGAAATCTGCCTACACTTTGGCTCCACTCAGGATGTTCGAATCGCCCTCCCTCCCAGTCCCAGATGTCCCAACGTGTGAACAGGGTTATGTTTGGGTATGCTGCGAAACTGGGGTGTGTAAGCCAAGTGGCTTTATTGAAGATGGAGTATACTAGGACCGGGGTCATAGAGTGACATTATAGGATGTGATGATGACCCTCCAACCTCCTGCGAGCACATAATAGATTGGGTGGCAATAGAAGCAGTAGAAATAACTCAGTTTACCTTAAAGTTATTGAAAAGTTCCTCAATAGTCTCCAGTCTAGAATATAAAGGTACAAACAGATTTCTTATCATTTCCCACACATTGTCCAGTAAGAACCTCTGTAAAGAGTCTAAACCACAGAGTTAAACAATTGTATAATTAGGTTAAGGGACAACAGGTGGGTCTGGCTTCCCGGGACAACTGATGCCTTTTCTCCTTCGCTAGAGGGCCATTGTTGCTTGATGGAGTGGTGTCCATTCCTGAGTTCAAACCAGGCTCAACAGAAGGAATGTCATTGGTGGGTATTCCCAGACGTGGGTCCCTTGCTTACGGTGCCACTGGATTCAAGCTAGCCTGGCTGATGAAGGGTAATACACTGAAACCGGTCGCAGGATGCTTGTTTACGGTCCAGAGAGGACCTGGCTTGGCCGTTCGGGCTGGACTGTTCCCATGAGGAACAGGGTCAAGACTGATTTGCATATGGCTGGGTCCAACCTGGTGTGGCATGGTGAGCAAAAGAACGATGGATTAAACCCAGATCTGTGACTGGGGGTGAATGTTTGCGTTGTTCAGCACTCTGTCCATCATCCTTTTGTGTTGCCATTGGTGGAGGATGGGCCTGAAGCTGACTCGGGCCCTTTGGTCCTATGCAGTGTTGTGTAAAGCCTCAGAAGTGTAGTCCCCTAAAGGTGTTAGTCCTTTGGTCCTGTGCAGTGTTGTGTAAAGCCTCAGAAGCGTAGTCCCCTAAAGGTGTGAGCCCTGGCCCAGCTGTTGCTGCCAGAGAGACTACGTTCCACATGTTCTATTTCTTCATTAAGTGCCCCCATAGCATGTTTAAAATATCCATCCAGAGATGAGACAGAGGAACTGTGTTTAGTTGGAACAGTGATTTTGCATTTCCCCATCCCTGTGAATATTTAAATATTTGGTTGGAAATACTTAGTCCGATGAGGGCTTATATGATTTGAAGGCTTCCCGAACTTGTGATAATTTCAAAGGCACTCAAGAACATCTGACTATGGTAATCGTGTCAGGGGGAGGCCCAACCTTCCTTTTGGAAACTTCCTACAAGCTGGTATTCAGGCACTTAAGCAGTGATTTCTCAGGGGGATGTATTTAGTTGACCCATTGGTACTAATAAAGGGCGAAAGTGGTGATACAAGCATGTTTTGATGTTTGCACCAATGCACAGTTTCCACCCAACTGGTACTCAGTTATGCAGACACTCGGTACAAACTAATATCTAGCGGGTGGGTTGCCACTGTAGCTGGGGATTTTGGAGATATGGAACGATCCTCTCTTGGTTGATACTCTGTAGTATCCTAGCAAAAGGCCATGGGGGTGGCCCTGCCCTGCCTCTTCCTGGTGCTGTCTGGCGCGCTGCGGGATATAGCACGGCACTTCATAGCGCAGCCAGCAAGAAGTGCAGGAAATGCCCATTTTTGGCCCTCCTCCCTTGGGCCAATGATTCCTGGTGCTTTGAGTCCCCACTGCTGTCATTTCCAAAAACACCAAGCCCGCAAACAGACGAAGCATCCCACGCTGTGGAATGTATCATGGCACTTTATAGCACAAGCAGAAAGAGTTGCTGGAGATGATGATTTTTGGCCCATCCTGCTTTAGGCCAATGATCCCTGGGACTTTTAGTCCCCACCATAGTCATATCCAACAACACCAAGCACGCAAACATGCGAAGTGTACTGCATTGCAGGATGTAGCAAGGCACTTTATAGCGCAGGCTCCAAGAAATGCAAGAAAGGCTGATTTTTGGCCCTTCCTCCTTTGGAAAAGGGGAGCTACAAAGGAAAATACTTCAAGGGTGCCCTCCACTCAAAACACTAAACACAAGGCCCTTGGTATATCTCACTCTATTTCTGTCTACATGGGAACCACCTACTCCTATTTTAGGCATTGATCGTTCTACTATTTATTTAGTACCCCACACCACCCAACGTGCGAGTATAATTCAAAGAAGGCTAGTCCTGTTCAAATGGGACAACATATATAAAAAAAACTTTCAAACAACAAAAGATGTGAATAGAAAACGTATAGGAAGTGCCTCATGTAAGAATCCATCAATGAGCATTTGGCAGGTTCTCAACAAATTGCTCACTTTATTCTCATTGGCAACATTCTTATACAGATGGTGGAACCAGAACCTAAACAAGATAAGAAGAATGTTATGTGTGTGTATGTTTATCTCTGTAACATATTGTGTATACACATTTCACACAAAAAAAACCTAACTGGGCCCTCCTCAAGAAAGGAGAAATTCCTTCTCACCAGGAACTACTAAAATGAGTTGTGTGGTGTATACCATCCATCTTTTGAATGCCCACACTCATGACAAAAAAAACACATTATGTTTAGACCATTTTAAACAACCACACTAGCATGTTTCATTGCCATCTGTTACTTACTGGCAATTTCATCAGGGCATGAGGACCATTACTTCACCCAAATGTAGACCGGACCTGCATATAAAAGAAATAAAAAGGGGGCCAGACATACATAAGTGAATGGTTCATCTCTCATACATAGTGCCTGTCATGCATGTTTGAATGTGGCTCAGGAGGATATTTACTATATGGACCCTGGGTGAATGCCTGTCAGTATGCCACAGGAAAAGCAAGGAAAACTGCTGAGCATCTATGCTGCTAAGTCGCTTGAAACAGTTATATTTATCCATTTTCATCTTACAACCACTACATTATCACTAGGCTTAGCAGCGATGCACTCAAAATCGAAAGTATCATTCTTGCTATCCTGCTAGATATCCGATACTTAGGAAAACATGCTCTCAAACCATTACAGTCTCTCTCATTTCAGCTAGTGTTTATAAGTAGCAAAGCTATCACTACTAGGACCCTCCAATCTGATGGTGGTCGAATTGGTAAGATACTGGCCGGACTGGTGACACAATGTTTATGCCAATATCACATTGCAGTCAACAGCCTCCCTTCTCTGAGTTTCACATCTATGCCCAAAAAATACAATACTTAAACTTGTTTCACCCTACCCCCAGAGATAGATCTGATCTATATCCAATTGTTTTAGACCCTCTTTTTCCCTCTACCGGCTTTCTTTTCCAAAAAGCAACTCATCGGTCCCAAAGCATCCTTGTTCCAATTTTTCAAGGACTGTCCACTTAAAATTCTGAGACCTATGTCCAGTATCCTGAAAGTGAAAAAATGGAACAGGGATGCATTAGGGCCAATGAGGTGCTTTTTATAAAAGCCAGGTCAATTTTCTGTGAGAAAACGGACCACATTGGTCTAAATGATGTGGTGGAATGACACATGTTTAGTGTCTAGTTTATATATTTGACCAAGGAATTTAATTCTTGAGGGTGTCGTTATGTCTGGTGGAGGAAGAAGAGGGTCTGAAAGGATTGGATATATATATGATATCTCTCTTTTGATTATCTTTCATACATGGTGTGGCTCTTATGTAAATGTTGAAAGTAACCTGTTGAGCCATGATTGGCTGGGGGTCAAGTAATTTATAAGGATTCCTTTTCC
Organism: Pleurodeles waltl; assembly: GCF_031143425.1. Taxonomy (NCBI): domain Eukaryota; kingdom Metazoa; phylum Chordata; class Amphibia; order Caudata; family Salamandridae; genus Pleurodeles; species Pleurodeles waltl. The sequence goes on along the minus strand of NC_090448.1, from coordinate 762,844,416 downwards.
TGGGACTGAACGAATTCGGCCATAAAATCCCTAGTGAATATAGGACCCAGATAATCCCCTTATCAAATTGCTTAGTGGGTTTGGCGAGGGGGAGGGGGAAGGGAGTTATGCTGCTATTGTGGTACCATCCTAGAAAGGGGCCTATCCTGAGGGGTGTCCTCCCTGTGTACCCCGTAAACTTTGTTGTGGACACATGTTGGATGTGTATCCCTAGAATGAGGCACTGGTTGGTGTTGTTGTTTTCTAAGTATCCGTACTGACACTATACATGCTGATGTTTGCAGTGGCTAAATAGGATTTGAGTACATCATTCCAAGATGGCGCCCGGTTTTGTACGTGCTAGACTGTGACTTAGTCAGATTTTGTGGCAGTTGTTTAGGGGCCTGCAACATATGTGTATGCTGATGTTGGCAGTGAGGGCAATTGGATATGTATCTTTAATTGAATTTGCTGTTCTAAGATGGTGCTTTATTTTGGACAGACTCACCATTTTTTGTAGAGCCTGCCAGGAGCTGTAGGCCAGCAGCACATGGTCAGAACACGCCCTGCATTTGTTTAAATGGCGTACCAGTGGTGGGCGCCCGGTGAGTCTGCACTGGACGTGTGTGCTGACACCGGCGGTAAGTGATTTATTTCTGCCTGAAGGGTGGCATGTTGACACTTGGACTGTGTATCTGGTAGGATATGGGTGCACGTGGGACAAGTCTTCTGATATTAGCATTAATTAGTAACTTGGGGAGATTTAAATGAGGCCACTGAGGGTATAGGTTGACGTGAGTTTAAATATTGTATTTTTGGCATAGATGTGAAGCTCAGTGAAGGGAGATATAATTAGGCTGTTGACTGCAACGTGATATTGGAGCAAACATGGTGTCATCAGTCCAGCTAGTATCTTATCAATTTGGCCATAATCAGATTGGAGGCTCTAATAGTGGTAGCTTTACTACTTATGAACACTGGCTGAAATGTGAGAGCCTGTACTGGTTTGAGGAAATGTTTTCTAAGGTATTGTATATATAGTAGGGAAGCAAGAAAGAGATTATTTCAATTGGTGTGCCTCACTGCTATGCCTCGTGGTAATGCAGTGGTTGTAAGATGAAAGTGGATATATACCCTTTCTGTTTCAGGTGCCTGAGCAGCATAGACACTCAGCAGTTTTCCTTGCTTTTCCTGTGGCCTACTGATAGGCATTCACCCGGTGGAGATATGGTAAAAATCCTCCTAAGCCATGTTAAACAGGGCACTATGTCTGAGAGTTAAACGCTTAACATATGTTAGGTATGTCCTTCCCCTTTTTTACTTCTTTTATATGCAGGTCCAGTGTACATTTAGGTGAATTAATGGACCTCATGCCCTAATGAATTTGCAGTAAATAAAAGGTGGCAATGAAACATGTTGGCCTGGTTGTTTAAAACAGTATAAACATGATATGTGGTTTTTAATCATGAATGGGTGCATTGAAACATTAAAGCTGGATAGTATATATCACACAACTCATTTTTATTTTTTTCTGGCGAGGAAGAATTTCTCCTCTCTTGATGAGGTCCCAGGGAGGATTTTTTTGTGAAATTGGTTGGTCCCTCCATATGTATAGGAATGTTGCCAATGATGATAAAGTGAGCAATTTGGTGAGAACCTGCCAAATGCTCATTAGTGGTTGCTTATGTGAGGCACTGCCTATATTTTTCCTATTCACATCTTTTGTTGTTAGGAAGTTTTTAATATATGGTGTACTTTTGGCACAGGACCTCCCTTCTTTGAATTATACTCACACACTGAGGGGTTCCTAGATAAATACTAGAACCAACCCCCCCCCCTAAAATAGGAGTAGGTGGTTCCCATGTTGATAGAAATAGAGTGGTGTGAGATATACCACAGGCTTTGTGTCGGCTAAACCCTCCTTCGTTGGGCCAATGATTCCTGGGATTTTGAATCCCTGCCGCTGTAGTCTTCAACAACACCAGGCCTACAAGCAGGCGAAGTGTCCCCATTTTGGATCTGCGGGAAGTTAAACAAATACCTAAGAAAACAATCATTTTGCATAGTCACTCTTCAAGACATCCTACATCTTCTCCATCATGGAGATTTCATGTCAACTTTGGAGCTATAGGATTCCTACTCTGACATCCCAAAACACCCAAAACTTTATAAGTTCTCAGGTTGTTCAGGGTGACCAGCACTTATTGCCAGTTCAAGGTTCTCCCTTTTGGGCTGTAATCGGCTCCTTTGTTTTTCTAAAATGCTTAGTAACAGCTCATTTAAGACAAAAGGGGTTTCAGGTATTCCCATACCTCGATGACTAGATGATAAAAGCACAAACTTTTAGTCATAATAGGCTGTCCTTCTTCCTAATTATACCGTGGGACTCCCACCTTAACAACAGGGAATGATTCAAGTATGTGAATCTATGAAAGATGCCGATGCATGGAGATCTACAGTCACAAGTAAGTAACTTATTTCTTATCCATAGTATGAATATCTTTCTTCTTTACGCTTTATGAGTCATACTGAAAAAAGACAGCAAAGATTTCCTTTGCTTACTCCAGTCCAGTGCTAAGTCCAGGTGACTACTAAAGGGTATACATGACAACCATATTTTGCTGATTGTACTTGTTTACAAATTACTTAAGATATATTACAATCTAATGATGATCATAAAATATAGTATAACATAACTCGGTCCTTTTCTGATGACTGAAGCAATGAGAAATTATGTATATATGTATCCTATTGCCCTGGTTTGGAAATAGTGCACTGGTGAACAATGGGGGCTAAGGGGGAAACTCAAGGAAAAAAGGGAAAGAAAAGGGAATGGGGCATCCACTTTCTCATCATTCTGGAGTCTGAAATTCGATTCACTGGCAGTGTCGTTCACTGTTTCTCATCCTACCTTTCTAACCAACACCAGTTCATTCACATGAACACCTCCATGTCCAGAAAGATCCCTCTCCCCTGCAGAGTCTCCCAGATTTCCATGCTGTGCCTTGTCGTCCTCAGTGTACATTGAGGCTCTACTCACCGATAACTGCATCAGGATTCACCAATATGCAGGCATTACAAAACTCTACTTGTAAATGACCTCTGCTCCAGGAATAGAACTCAAACACTACCTGCACCTTATCCGGACTTTGATGTCCAGCGTCTACCTGAAGCTCAATCTCACCCAGAGAGAGTTCATGTTCTTCGAGCAGAATAACAAGCAAGAAAGGAAACACCAATTTTCAGTGAATGCCAAGTGACTTGGATTCACCATGGACATTAAACTCACCCTAAAGGACACTGCCAAAGAAAGACAGACAACCTTGTACCAGCCTGCACTTATAAAGAAAGCGAAACCGCTAGTTTATTCCGCAAATTGACTACTGGTACCAGCTTTCTTTTGTAAAGAAAGTGGAACCATTTATTACAGAAATGTACTTCAGAACTGCTGTTCAAGCCATTGTACTCTTGCATCTGGATGGTGATAACACCCTACTGCATGGCCTTCCAGACTCTATAGCACATGTTGTGAGAAATTGGGTTGTTGGTTGACTGGGGTGCAAGCTCTGGTCAAGCAAAAGCCCCAGTCCCTTGCTGGGTGTAACACGAAAAATAGCTAAATTAACCTGTGCTTAACCCTAGGTAGCTTTGCACAAAAAGCAGCCAGGCTTAACTTAGAGGCAATGTATTTATACAGCACACAAATAGTAATAAAGTGGAAATACAGCACAAGAAAAATCCCAATCCAATTTAGAAAAATAGAGTAAAGTTTACTAAATTATTTGACCTAAACTATCAAACCCCAATTAGTAGAACTAGAGGTATGATTTTTTTAAGTTTAAAGTTCAAAATAGCAAGTCCACAGTTTTAGAAAATGGTCATCTACGTATCTTTAGCACAACAACCCACTGGAGTAGATGGAGACCTCTTAGAGGTTCAAGACTCACTCAGGCTGGGTCTAGGTGTGGGCTCAAGATGGTGGGAGCCTGTTATGTCCCTGTGGCTCTGAACGGGAGGCCAGTCAAACTAGTCCTTTGAGTCACTTCTGGAAGTCCTGGGTGCAGGTGAAGATGCAGGGCTCCACAGCAGGGCTGGCCTCTGAAGGTTCAAGACAGGCTCCAGGTAGCAAAGCCGTCCTTCCAGGTACTGCAGCAGTCTGGCAGAGCGCACAGTAGGCCACAGCAGCAGCCAGTCCTCTGAGCCTCCTTCCACAGGTCCAGTAGTGAACTGAAGAGTGAGTCTGAGAGCCCTATTTTTATACCGTGGTGCCCTGCTCCTAGAAATTGTGAGACGTTTCCAGAAGGGTTCTTTGAAGTTTCAGGAGTTTCCTGCCTGCCCTGGCTCCTAGCTGGCTGCAATGACAATACAGGGTTGTTAAGCCTATTGTGTGGTGGCAGACCAGAGCCTATTCAGGTGAAAGTATGGCTGTGCTTAACTCTGCCCCCCCCTCACTCACCCCCCAATAAGTCAGTTAACGGCCCATTCAGGCTTTTCTAATCCCACTATTGTGTGACTCACTGAGTGGAATTCACAAAGTCTCAACTGACAGTTAAACCCAGTCATGTCACCTAAGGCAGGCTGCAGACACAAGGGCAGGAACATGACAACTTTCTACAAGTGGCATTTTCAAACTTGTACTGATAAATCCAACTTTACTATTAAAGAGGGTTTATCATTTAAGTTCATATATACAAGCATGATATATCAACCACCTCTGGTTTAGGAATTACAGCTTATTAAAAATAATAAGGAATCCCCAATGTTATCCTGTCGAAGGCGGTAGGCCTCGCAGTAGTGAAAAACACATTTGGGAGATTTTCACTACTAGGACATGGAAAACTTAAAAGTGCATGCCCTACTTTTTAATTACACAGCACCTGTCCCAAGGTCTACTTAGGGCCTACCTTAGCAGTGCCTTATGTGCAATTAAAGTGGAGTTTACGTCTTGGCAAGGGGTTTTAAATGCCAAGTCAACATGGCAGTGGGGCACTGTCTAAAGGCAGCAATGGCAAGCCTAGGAGAGATGTCTTAAGATTCTACTTAAATGGGTGGCACAATAAGTGCTGCAGGCCCACTGGTAGAATTCAATTTGCGGGCCGTGGTTATATGGAATACCCCTCTACAAGGGACTTACATGTAAATTAGGGCAAAAGATGTATCTAGTTGAAGAGAAACCAGAGTATGACTTACATATAAATTAAGTATGCCAATCAAACTGTGTTTAAGGGAGTGAGAGCAAGCAGTTTAGCACTGGTTTGCAGTGGTAAAGTGCACAGTGTCCTAAGGCCAACAGGCAAAAATCCATCAAAAAGTAGGAGAATGAAGGCGAAAGGTTTGGGGATGGCCCTGTAGAGATGGTCATTTCCGACATGTCATCCTGGAAGTAAAGAAATATCACATCACAACCATTATGATAGAATTCCTTTATTTCCACTTGCTGGCCTGCATCATCCTCAAAACTAGCTGCGTCATTTAGCGTCCCAGCTTATCCTACAGACAAGATCATCTTCTCAGGTGGTCTCTCGGCACACCCACAACCCAGGACCTAGGACACCATCAGACTTGAGAGTAAGAAATGTAAAAAATAAAACAAGATGACAGCAGGCCTTATCCAACTATGCACCCAGGATCTGGGGTAGTAGCCCCCATACCTATCAGGACTTTACGTACTACAGGCCGCTGCCACAATTTAGGAAAGATTTAAAGACAATTCTCTTAAATGAACACTATATCACAGTTCAGTCACCGTACATTTCTTCTCTCATAACACCCCTATCTCTCCTATAACATTTTGAGTGTATGCCTACATTTGTCCTTGCACAGGGATCCACTGCCTTTTGTCTAGATTCATCCTATACAGTTACCACATACATACGTCGTGATTGATCCGTTCTGCCTGAAACAGTGGTCGTATCTGGACCTGTTCATCTATTGCTGCACCACACAGTAGGACTCTGTGCACACTGTACACCCTCACCACAATTTCAGGTAAGAGCTTCCATCCCAGCCTGCTATCGCAGCCCGTGACTGCCTGGCTCCTGAGTTCCGGAAATATGTCCTCCACTATATTCTAGATGACAATGAACATTCTTAGGGATTACAAATGTCTTTATACTCTATCTTCATATGCTTTCAATCAAATTAAGTTCTGTTTCTGCTGCCTTCAGAGATAGGTAGGCTCAAGAACATACCAGCAAAGGAAGGTATTGCCCTATCTTCTTTATTTACCAAATTGTGGTCTTCATCTCCCTTCCATAAATGCATCTGGCTGCTATCTCAGCTTACAGGAAAAGTGTTTATCACAAATCTTTTTCACTGATCCTGTGAATAAATATTTCATAGGTCTTAGAAAAAAAATTCTACATTTAGAGGAGACTGTCTTCCCTGGGCCCTCTCTAAATTCATGAGAAATCCTTTTGAGTCTGTAGACAAACCAGATCCCAAACTTTTATTATGGAAAGTAGCTTTCCTTCTGGCCCTCTCCCAGCTCGGTGGGCGAGTGAGCCTCGAACATTCTGTATGTAATAGCGTTAAGTGGTTTTGGAATGTATTGTGGTGTTCTTACCAACTCTCAAATTTCTTTCCTTCCTGAAGTTATCTCAGAATTCCATCTCCGACAGTTTCCCCTTCGATCTATTTTTCTGGACTCGTTTGATCTGCAGTTCGTCAGGCACAACGCAGTGGGAGAGTGCACCGGTGTGTTTTTCTCACAGCAGACCAGAGCTAGATCAGTTGTGCCATGTTCAATTACACTGTACCAGAATGCACAAGGACATTTATTGGGTAAATCTAACGTCCAGTTTTCCAAAGGTAAAGCAGCTGCTGCTGCCCTCATGAGGAAAGTTTCTATTTTGGCTAATAGTAAGGCGGTCACCTGAAAGTCCAATCAACAGTACCACTACTCCTTTTGGGTTCCGAAGTAGCGTGCTACTCGCCGAAAAGTGCTTTGACGCGTCGTCAGGGGTAGTAAGTGCTATATAAATACAATTGCAATATTTGCTAAGCATTATTCTATTGATTCTAACCCCAGGGCAGATACCTTAGTGGGTCAGGTCTCTCTCAAAGCTATGTGCTTAATCAGATTATTTTTCTTCTTCTGGGCTTTTGGTCCCAGATCTGAGGCTGATTTTATCCTTTAACTTGTTTTTCTATTCTATGTAGAGTTATCGTAAAGGCAATGTTCAAAGGAAAAAGGGAAAGTGATCTATTAACCACTTGTCTGTCCTCCCTTCTCCTCCCACAGACCAGATAGATAATTGGGAACACGACTGTACCAAGATCATTTTACTGTTTTCTTAAAAAACAAACAACATGACTGACTGCAGAGACGAAGATAGGAAGTCTGTCAGCTTTTGTAATTCTTAAAGTTGCAGTGCTGGTTTGTCATTGTAAGTAAAACTTATGTCAGAGGCTAAGATTTCCGTTAGTATTTTTTCAAAAATAATAGGAGTGATGTTTGCATTCCAATACATAGTGACTTATTTAGGTGAAGGATTGCATTTTTCTTAATAAAAAAAATAAAAAAATGGCCCCTCCCCTTAACATTTTTTAAAATGTTTTTTTCAGTTGAAATAGAATTAAATATAACATGTATGCTCTTACATACATATTCTACTGTTTATCTATTCCGGTAGAATATTCTTGACAGAGAACTAAGAAAACAGAGAGCTTGCTTACTGCCTTACTGCTGCCTAACTCCTAACTGCCTAGGAAGTGATCTTAAGTTTTCCAAGGTGGACTATGTACCACCACTGGTTATAAAGACTAAGTGCATTCACTGACCAAAAGCAGTACTATCTGGAGGGAAGTCACACAGTACATTAAGAAACAAATACCTGGCCACTCAACGTTTATTTACAATGAGGAGTTCTTCCCAAGTAGACTTCTCCGATCAGCAGCCCATAATTTAGTTGTCATCGGGGAGTTCGGAGCAATAGATGGGGAGGCAGAGCTTTTTAGTTTTTCGTCTACCAAGTTCTGAAATACCCTTTACCTTCCACCTGACCTGTATGAAGTTGCATATGATCTTTAGGAAGACCTTAAAAACCTGGCTCTTCTCCTTATAATATGCCCTTTGCACCTTTCTGGATCTTGTCAGGGTTGCTCTCAGGATTAGCTGTCAGCCCTCAACGCCTTTGGGCAATTGTGCTGTATAAATTTAGATCATTCATTATATATAACATTCGTGCATAACATGTTCAAGGAAGAGGATTAAGGTAGAAAAAAAGATACAACATTCCCATTTGTGCTAGATTTAAAAAACAAAAAAACTGTTTTATGACGTCATGGACTACCCTTAGGAAGGTGACTGGAAATGCACATTTTAAAGCAATAATAAAAAAAAAATGTTTAGATTTTCCAATCTCACTTACACTTTTTATAACTGTTTGCATTCAGTGTTGGATCTTATAGGTCTAAAACAGTATTGCGTTTTGGTAATTTAATTTGAGGGAATGAGACATGTCATTGGAGAAAGGGAGATGAGATACAGAACTTAAAAGGATCTGAGCAGACGAGATGAGAAAGAGTTGGGCCTGCCAGAATAATGGAGGCAGACACTCTAGTTACTAATTAGAATAGAAAAAGTATTCTAATGGCTGCAGCTCCTTTTCTAGTATTGTCAGCTTGCTTCTTCTAGTGATGCTTTGATCTGCATGAAGGAGTGTCTTTACAATTTGGTTATAGCTCTATTTATTATGTAACACTCTTTTGCAGGCAGCAGGGTATGTTACTTATGCCTTCTGCACCTCCTGGGGCTTAGGCCATCAACCAGGACTCTCCTGCCACCTCTGTCCTTGGCTTTTCTTTCGATCTGACTCTAGGTGTAACCCATCTCCTTGCAGCCAGCCTCAGGCCCTCGGCATCAGGTGTTTCTTGGCCTTCTCTTTACCTTTTTCCTTGAGGTTTCCAGGTCAGGGCTTACTGACCTGGAAACCTTTTTTCATGCGGGCTTGAGGAGGGTGTGAATTATCCAGCCCCAGGGTCTTTTAATTTCTTCATGAGCAGGGAGTTGGATAGTCTGCTGCCATAGGTAGTTGTTGCTGATGGTTTTTTTGCCATCGGATTTGGAGGATTTTCGTCAGGCAGGTGTTGATGAAGGTCTTGACTTTGTTGGTGGTGCTCATTGTTGTTCTCCAAGATTCTGCTCCATACAGAAGGACTGATTTGACATTGCTGTTAAAAAGCCTGACCTTGGTTTGTAGCGTTAGGTCCTTGGTGCTCCAGATCTTCTTTAGCTCAATGTACGCATCCCTTGCTTTTTCAATTCTAACCATGAAGTTGGTGTCTGCTTGTCTATGATACTGCCCAGGTAGGTGAAGGCCTCAATGTCTTCCAGTACATTGCCTGCAAAAGTGACTGCTATTTTGCAGGTTAAACTAGCCTTCAGGATCTTAGTTTTACCCATGTGAATGTTGAGGTCACGTTGTGCTGATGTGGTTGCAACCTCGTCAGTCTTCTTTTGCATCAGCAGAAGAGTATGGGAGAGTAGGGCAGGTTGTCTGCAAAGTCCAAGTCATCGAGCTGTGTCCAAGGTGTCCACTGGATCCCATTTATCTCCTTGCTGTGGTGTCTTCATGATTCAGTTGGTGGTCAGGAGGAAGACAAAAGGCGAGAACAAACAACCGTGGCAGACCTCAGGCCTCATCTTGGAAGGATTCCATGAGCTGACCTCTGTGGGCTGTCTTGCAAGTCATTCCCTCATAAGAGTTCCTGGTGATTCTTATGAGTTTATCTGGCACACCATAGTGGTGGAGGAGTTTCCCAAGGGTCTCTCTGTCCATGCTGTCAAATGCCTTCTCATAGTCGATGAAGTTGACGTAGAGGTGGAGTTCCATTCTGTTGACTGCTTAATAATGATGCGCAGTGTTGAAATCAGGTCTGTACATGATCCGTATTTACGAAAGCCAGCTTGCTGATTTTACAACTGAGCGTCGACTTTTTCCTTCATTCTGTCCAGTATGACTGTTGAACACCAGGGTGTGTGAAGTGTCCTCTGTCTTCCAGCCTAGCCCTATAAATCATTATCCTGTTAGTATTAATGCAGTAGTTTCTCCAAAGATGTTCTAAAGGAATAGCATGCCAAAAATCAGAAATATGATCACATTTTTGTAGAACAAAGATTATCCATAATGCAAGTTTCAGGAATCATTGCAACACCATAGTAGTATATGAAGTAAGAACCAGTTAGCATGCATTCTCATATTCCAGTCTTGACAATATGCATGACCAAGCCGCACAAGATCTCTGCTCCTGTGCAATGTACAGAAGTCTCTTTCTAAAAGTTTGAAAACACAGGCTGTTTTGGTCAATAATGGAAAGATCCCTGTCGAACAGAATACGCATTGCTTTTACTTTCAAATCAGGGTTTATTCAGAATTCTGGCCAGTTGAACAGGGTGCCTTCAATAATTTCAGTGTCTGACGATTACAACCTCTTTCATACTAGTGTTAGGATTAAGCATGATTGCGCTCCTCCATGATTGAATGGGGAGAAGACAGGATTATACTCTCTGACGACGATAAGTGTTGGTCTGATTAAAGTTTAACATGTTATGCATGTCATCAGCAGAACATACAGTCACATTCCAAAAACACCAGATTAAGGTAGTAGCGGTTGTATGTAAACCTAAAATAAAAAGTTGCTCAGAAGAACCACAGGACACTGAATAGATAACCTGAGTATGTTAAGAGCAAAAAGAAAGCACTGAGTGGTGTCCCAGTGTGAGGAAATAAGAACCAGACTGGGGTGGTGTTCCTCACACCTATGGCCACTACACTGTGGATCAGGATGGAATGATCGCCTATATTGAAGGCAGCACCCAGGTCGAAAAGACAAACCTAACAGGATGTCTATTGTCCTGGTATTGACTCAACTTATAGAAGACTGCCACCAAAGCTACTTCAGGCTCTACACTCTAGCAAACACCCAGATTAATTAAATCAAGAAAGGCCTTGTAAATATGTAGGTAGTACACCAAGGGGTAAAGAAGCTTTTTGCCAGATTTGGACGGTGCTGGGAGCATACAAATTGAATAGTAGTTAGCAGCACCTCCTGCGTTAGTTATTTATGTGATTACTGTGTGGGCATGCCTTTCTTCTATTGTGAGGGCACAGTGCTGAAAGGAATACACAGCAGTATACCTATGGCGGGTAGCGGTAGCAGGCAATCCTTGACGAACCGAAACACAGGAAAGGTCATTGGAGATGCACGTTTACGGGAACTGAGAAATATTAGAAACTTTGGGCCAGATGTAGCAAAGGGTTTTACCCATTCTGTGTCTGTGGGAAAATGTGTTCGTACATATGGCCCTCACACTCCAAGATAGACTGTAATCAATTTCTAAAATTCAAAATAGTGTCAGCGACTCTACAAAGAAACCCAGAATGGCATAAAACAGTTCTTGATAGATCAGTGACCAGGAAATTCTACTAAGTAAAGTAATTTCATTTAGTCTGACATGGACAAGATTTATAGTGTCCTAGATGGACGTTATAGGCCAAGAGCAGTAGCCTTACAATAGATTTTAGACCACAGTTTTCAGTTCAGTAGTAAACCAATGTTTAACACATCACATTGGAATAGCACTGTTTGACACTGCAGTGAGAGTTCATATGAGCAAGTCCAGAAATGCAGGGCTAGAAGTCGCGGATCAACGATTCTTGAATCTGCAAGAAATATCTTCTGTCTCTCACTTTTTTAGTTTTGCAACGTTTTAGTACCAGACAGTGGAAAGCATTGAAAGGATGGGGGAGGAATGAAGATGGCAAAATGTCCCTAAATGTTATAAGTCTGTGTCAGGGACAAAATGTCGACAACTTGAACATGACCAGGAGGAGTAAATATGGTCCCCTAGGTCTGGCTAAATTTGGCTAATAAGAAGCAGCCTGAACACTGTAATACCAAAAAAGTGAAAGGTGTTCATGCAGGAAGTCCCTTTGAACATTTAAACCTGTAACGTATTCATTTGCTATACTCCTTCTCTTTCACAACTTGGAATTGTGTTTAGTGTGGTCACAAGCCAGAAAAGGTTCTTAAAGAAAGCAGTTATCATTAACTTTTGAGAGGGCCCTTAGAGCTCATGTTCCATGGAAGGGCTGCATCCCCTTATATTACCACATGTACACTCTGAACCTAGCATTTGATCTTTCAATGATTTTCATGTTTGGATTGTTCCGTATTGTTATACTGGGATCCTGGGTAGTCCGTGTTAAAACAGCACCGATTTAAAACAACAAAAAAAACACTTATTAGCATTGTTCAGGCCGTGCAGTATGTGGAACCCCAAACCCATATTAGCTGGTCTGAATGTTTATCAATGAGGAAAAGAGACTTTGAGCCCCACTCCTCTCAGAGGCTTCCTCTACCTTACTTCAGGTGCAAGAAAGGAAACTTCGAGGCTCTGCTCGGGATTAGACTGAAAAACAAAAACAGCCCTGGCAAAAAAAATTGTGAAGCCCCCACTTTAGAGGAAACTGTGAATTGAATGGGAGCAGGGGGGCATGTTTAGATCACGGCAACATGTACTGCACTGAAAGCAGCCCCTAGCTTGCAGGCCACAGGGAAATATCTGAGTGGCACTATGGCCAGTCCGGCCCTGTCTCTGCTCTCTCCTCAGATATCTTATTTTTTTTTAAGCCTCTTTTAGTCAACATCTCCTGGGAAATCTACATTTCTTACCCTGTTTCATGAGGTAAGGTTTCCTTTTTTCCTTTGTATGTAATACCTACATCCTCATCATTTGACAAAAAATGATGACATCTGCATGTTGTTTTTTGTCATAGTCCTGAGGGATAGTGAGACTGGTTTTTACGTTAGTGACTAATTCATATAGAGAGGTGTCTGTCAAGAGTGCTGCTCTTCAGTCCTTAATTTGTGCTTGTTGTTTCCGGTGCTGAGCACTGGCACTTATTTTTGAGGGCCAGCGCTTAGTCTTCTTCCTCAAGCATTTGCTGCGAGCAAAAGACACGTTTGGGAAAGACGGAGGAAGAGAAAAGTGATAAAGCGTTACAATGAGGGAAAGTAGAAAGCTGCAGGTGTGAGCTGAAGCGGCAGGGAGTGGCTTTAAATGGATTGAAGAGGTCCGAGATGGCTTCGGGATTACCCTGTATTCCATTTTCACACATTTAATTGCAGCAGCTGTGTGTTTAAGAGGAGGGCTTTGGGCACCGGCTCCTTTTTATTTACAAATTAAGCACTGCTGCTCATACATTCATGGTAGCTAAAACGAAAAACTAGAGTTGATCACCTGAAAAGATCCAGTCAGCACTTCTTCAATGGACACTTTGTCCACCTGAAAACCTGCTTCTTCTACTGTGTAGGAGCAGACGTCTTGTTTGTGTGAAAATCTACTTCTAAAGAAGAAAAGCTTTAATTTTGTATCTGCCTAGTTGGCTATACCTACAGTGAAGTTGACATTTCCCTTACCACAAAAGACATACTAAACGGTCTCGCCAGTAGAGGTACTGGCTATTGTCTCGTCAATCTCTCAGCTGTTGACAGCCAAACGGTCCTCAAAGACTTTTGCACCCAGGTTTTCCACCAAGCACTGCTCATTGACAGTGCCTCAGTGTTCGACTGTCGCTTTGTTGACAGTCAGTTCTTCGAGGACAAATTTATCAACAGCAGTGCCTATGGCAGTTTTCCAAGTTCCAACCTCCACCACTATCCATCTTCAACCATTGGTGTTTCCTGTCAAGATAATTCCTGTGTCTCCTGTTCACATACTGGAGGATCCTTCTTTCAGCCAACATGGTGATGCATACTGAGATGAGAAGGGCAGAGAAAACCTTCAAGTTGTCTTCAGCACCAGTGTCATATATAACCAGAGGAGCCCAGGTCGTAGGCCAGATATTAATTTCTTCCTTGTGGACCATCTTTGTGGCACATAGGTTGCACAGGCTTCACTGCATTGCCTAGCTTCATAAAAAATATATATTCAGGGCACTGGATTATTCTCCAATCTTTTACTTACACTATGTCATTATTACTGCATCAGTGAAAAGTCCATAACACAACCAGTGTCTCTGTGCACGGTGACCCCTGAATGTGATGGGAAAACTTGACATTGTGGCAAAGGACAGCAGACACTTCCATCAATGTAGCCAATGCCACCGCTCTTCTGTCCAGGTATGACTGACAGCTTTAGCACGAAATAGCACCCTTGGCCAACATGTTGTGGTAAGATGGTTTGGCACAAGCAACCCTTTAACAAGATCAATATGCCTTCCTTCATTGATGCCTGAATGGTTGCTGGCAATGCAGTTGGTAAGGTTTCTGGCAGATTGCTTTTTGCGTGGTAGTTGGCAGATATGGTTGGTATTCTAGTTAATCATTTTGGGTAGAGGCCCAGTCATGGATTTTGGATGTGCCATTCAATGGCCACAGTTTTACCAGCAAGCATGCTGATGAACCTCTCAAATCCATTAAACCAGATGCTGAATCAGGAACTTCCATTTGGAGTTTCCACTGGTCCACCTTAATTCCACCTATGAAGGTGGACTACAGACAAAATAGAAGATGATAATATTCATCTGGTACATTTCAACCCTAGAGAGAGCAGTGATAATATGACCAGAGCCATTCCGATAAGCAGTACATTAAACCTAAGATGCAACAGGGATCCAGGAAAGAGAATATAGGAAGAGGGGCTCTTCAGGCAGAGGCGATCACAAGTGAGAAGAAGCTGAATCCTCTAGGCTGAAAGGTCAGCGTGAACCAGTGTGGGGCTGTATTGAAAGGTTTGCCCAGCATGCAAACCATTACCTCTAAATTCTGATTTTAGAAATATTCCTGCAGGGCCATGGCATAGGAGTGCTCCAAAAGCCCCCTTCCTCGAGAAAGAACATCACTTACATCTAGATGCCCTTTGAAGAAGATGTTATGGCTCCTCAAACATGCAGTAGAACGAGTGCTAAGTTCACAAAAGAACAATGGCCTTTTTTCAAGTATCAAGTTAAATAGGAAAACTGTGAAGGTGACTACCAGTTCTATAGCTCAGCTCACTCAACACGTACATAAAGAAGTATTTTTTTCAAAATGGGCACTTGTCAAAATAATCCTGCTCTCTGTTGGTGAGATGAGATTTCCTTTCATCTTTCGACTCATGTTTCTCTCCCATCCTATTTTAGCCCCTTTCTTTCTTCCTCACGTATCTTCTCCTTTAAGCAGTTTGGCTATGTTTTTTCTGGCCTGATATTGTTCTTTCATCATACTAGTTCCTTCTCACCTCTCCTTCCCAACTGATTGAAAATGTCTGTTTGCTGGTGTTACTGAATAAGCCTACCCCAAAAGCATGTCTTTTAAAATTTGAATGAGAAACTATATCACAGGTGCTCCTTTGATTGCATGCCTTACCTTTGTGTTCCTATCCCAGCTAAGTTCCTGTTTTTCAGCCTGTTTGTAGATCACAGTTAAGGGTTTCTCCTGATGCACAACATATTTTGGGCATTTTCTCTATTTTATTCTATCCCCTTTGCGAGGAGGGATTTGTTTTTCAATTCATACCCATTTTTTAATTGGATAATGTGAAATTACTGCTCTATTCCGCTCATACCATTAAAGGCAGAGTTCGAGCAATGCGTATGGTGCAGCAGATTCCTCCCAGTGGATGATCCTCAGAAAGCTATGTGTCTTGCCTGGAGACTTACATCTCGATTACACTGAAAGTTGATGTTTCACCTCGTAGCCACTACATTCTTACACATTTGTTTGTATACAGCCTCTAACACGGACCCTTAGGAGCTGCAGACTCTGTACTGTGATTCCTTTACTAGTTTGTATCTGAATACATTTAGCGGCCACATTTATGATCCCCTCAGTCCCCCGTTTACTGCAACTCTCCTAGTAATAAGTTTTGACCCCTTCGGGTGTAGTGCACGCACTATATAAAACTCAAATTATAGGCATTAGCTGAAGGTGTGTCTAATGAGGGGAATGTCAATTAGAAGTTCTTAATGCCAGGCAGGAAGTTACCAATATAACCATTGGTACCTATTCACCTGAAATCACACCCAACACGGCAGACAAGTGAGCAGAGACTGACTTTGCCCTGTCTTCACACACCCATGTCTTTATGTCACCAGTGCACAGTGATTAGTAACAACTCTTTCTGAGAGCCCGAGCCCTCCTCAGCATTCCTAAATGGTGCTTCTTTGTATTATGTCCATTTTATCAGATTGTCAGATTCAGTTCTACAAGCCTTTAGCGTACCTATTGAAGGCAAGGCTTTACAGTACTTATTGAATGCTGTCCCTCGGTCTCCGCTTCCACTGGATACAGATAAAGACAATGAGGCAGATTCTGATGATGATCAGAGCTCATGACACACTCAACAAAATAATTTACCTCAGTCATTCTAAGGCAATGCAGTTTTTTGGCTTGATTCCACCCTCAATGAATGCTACTTCGGGACTATTGTCTGTTGAAAATTCATTTTAGGTATAGACCAATCAATCATCGAACTGTCTGTTTCCACACTGACTTGTCCGCTTTCTTTCCCTACAGTGTTCAAAGCCATAGAACCTTCTGTGGTGATAGTAAAAGAAACATTCACCTTCTCTCTGTATTCTATATTCCATTAAAAAAAAACAATAAACTAATAAGGGAACATCGAATGATGCACCTTCTCAAGCATGTACACAAGATGCATAATTTTTACAATGTGCCATTAGTTGATGATTCCCTCAAACGTTTTAAGAATCACATATTTCTCAAACCTCATATTCTAGTTGACCTTGCACCATAATTAGTGGTGATCTGAAAGTGTATGTTGATATTGATCAGAAACGTGGTTTCAGTTGTGCACTATGTAAGACAGGATACATTTTCCAGGTTTGAGACATTTTCAGGCAAAATGCTCCAAGATTAGCCTGAAGAGTAATGACAAAACGGCTAATAAAAGGTGGTCAAAACGTGACTGGTAATATGTAAACAGGAAAAAACTTACAAATAACCAGGCCTTAACATCAGGGCCAATGGAAGATGAAATCATTCTAAGCTTGTCAGTATATTGTTTCACCTTTGCCCGGGAATGGCGTAGACTTTCCGAGACCAAATGCCTTTCTTTCTGCAGATTATTAATGTAGTCATTATTTTCTGGTATCTCTGAATCATCGCGAGGTGGAGAAGGGAAAAATCTAGGATGAATGCCTTACGTACGGGAACCATGGTCAAACTCTGTGAGCACCAGTGTCACATTCATGTAAGAAAAATCTGCTTTTGGCACAAAATATGTCATATCTTCTTGGATGGCATTCTAGTAACAATAAAGACACTGTTTTAATCTGATCAGTTTGCTCTGTTTGACCATTAGACTGCCGGTGATAACCTGAAGAAAAAGCTTGTACCGTTCCTAGTGTCTTGTAAAGAGCTCTCCAAAAGCATGAATTTCTGTCAGAAATTACTGGATGTGTCAGGCCATGCAGACGAAATTGGTCTGTAAAACATTGAGTCATCTATTCTACTATGGGTATTCTAGGCAAAGGGGGGAAAAAAGGCATTTTGAAAAAAAATCACAGTAAATGTTGTGAGAGTAAAAGATTGGTTACAACATAAGTATAGATTGTATGCCATTGCACAGGTACTACAGGTGGTGGCTGCAGATATACAAAAGGTTTAGAATATAACAATTTGTTTTACTCAGAAGTGGGACAAAAAATTACATATTTTTGATTATCAGAATTGACTGTGGGCCTCCAGAAAAAGCTCATACAAGGTTTCTATAACATCAGGTGGCAGAATCGTGCAGTTTCTTGGTAGGAATCAAAATAGCTTGTTGAGTGAAATACAAATTGTTATGTTGTGCCAGTACAGTTTTAAGATGTAGCTCCTGTAAGTCATTAGAATTGAATTGTTCCTATGCCTCATTGACTTTCTTTAAGAAATACTGAACTATTCCAACCACATAATTAGCCGGAATTAAAGATTGATAATGTGTAAAATAAGACTCAGGATTATGACAAGCTAATGTGTTGACTAAACAATTCTTGAACCCAGATTCTAGGCTATAATGAAGTTGTACTATGAAAACAATGTCCCTCTTGCTCAAGTACTGTTGTTACATCGAAGGTTTCCTAGATATACTTTAATTAAGTAACAATACGTTTATTGGGACTTCTTTCCAATAAATATTTTTAAAGCCTTTATTACATACACCTAAAACAATCTTTACCCACTCCAGCATTAAAGCTGTGCTTAATCAAGAGTATAAACTGTGCAATTCTTACTGTAACATCACCAAATCTCATATCAGAGGACTTAGTACCCTCATTGATGGTTTTGTTGATTATATGGAGGACCTAAATTTGGGGATCAATCGATCAAAAACCTTTATAATGGTCTGCAGCCCTAAAAATGTGAAGACTCACACTGTTTATATTAAAGCTAATCGCATTTAGGGGTGCAGTCGTTTCCGTATTTAAGCGTCACTTTTAATGAAAGTTTGAGTTGGACCCCATGTATGGCTAATAGGTGTTCTAGTTTTAACAGGTCAATTTTCAGTGTCTCAGCGTGTATTGGGAACAAACCTATTTACCAGCTTATTGAGATATATAAATGCAGATGTGTGCCTGTTTTGACGTATGGTGTTAACTTATGGTGCTCAAATGCAGGCATCTTGCGGTGGGATATAAATAGGGTGCTGCATAAGGTGTCAGGGTCCCCATCCTGTAGTAGCAACTTTAAAATGCATGAGGAGCTTGGTCCAGACTATGTTGAAGACATTAAATTGGCTTCATCTGGTGAAATGAAGAGGCCTCCCTTACTAGATGCATAATAGAGAACTGTTTGATATGTGCTTTGGGCCCGTCGTTGCCCTGGTTGCAATATATACAGAATACTTTTTCCAGTCTCTGCAGTCCGTCCCTTTTTTATGATCCTACATCTATTAAGAAGGAGGATAACAGGTGGATTAGGGAAAGGTTCCTGTTGATGCTTACTAGGGCAAGGGAGCTAGCCCTATCTACCACAGAATTTTATGGTATGTTTGTGTCAATCAAGATGTGTTCTGGGATGGAACCATACCTAGAGTGGATCTCCAATCCCCTTGGCCAGTACGATGCTTCCACTATTTGTCGCTGCCTTTGCAATAGATTGTCTGACCAATCTTTATTGCACTTTTTGTTGTTCTGTAGTGTCTGTGAAGATTTTACTAAGGAATTGTTTGTCAGCACTCCGGAGCACAAAGATCAGAAAGTGTAGACCTGCACTCCTTTATCTCCAGTAACTGCCATCTCAGGACGTCTGTTTTAGAATTTACACAGTGCTGAGTTGGAGAGAGCCCTGTGTGCATGTGTGGTTGGCCGGCCCAAGACAGCCAGCCAAACATACGTACACGGGGAGTGCTGGGCACTCCCCCTCCGTCTCTCATCGCCTGTGGCCCACCCTTTTTACAATAAAATCACAATAAACACAATTTATTATGGTTTTTGTAAAAGGTTTGCAGCTGCTGGCGGGGTGTGACACTCCACTGCCATAGCTGAGGAGCCGCCCCTGAATAGGCATGGTATTGAGGAGACTCAGAAGAAGGATTGGCCATAACTACATTGGAAATTGTTGTGAAATCTTTCATTTTTTCAGTAGGTGATTAATACTCTCCTGAAGCATAACTATGGTTATGACAAAACTGTGGTAATAATATTGACCTACTAGCCCAATTAACTTGTGGATTTTGAATCTTCAGCCAGCAAATTCCAAACATCTTGGCATAACAGGGAAAAAGTATTGTATAGAAACACTAATGTTTGGTCTTAAAAAGAGACCTGTAAAGCTAGAAGTCTTTCTCACTGGCCCTGAAGCCTGTGGCCATATCAACAACAGTCTGGACCATTTCAGGTACCTTCATGGCTCTGTTAGGGATACTGTTCTTAAGGACCAAACTATGCTTTATAAACATTCAACATGCTTCAAAATTCGACAGCATGTGTTCATTAATTACCTACCTTTGATCACTCCTCCAGACTATAGACAGGACAATGAATTGTCAGAGCCTCCTGTGAAAGATCCGATGTAAGGGAGTGAGTGCACAGCTTGCATTTATTTAATAGATTTTGGATGTTTACTCAATTAATTTTGAGGACCTTTAGGACAGGCATGGATTGCATGCTTAGAACCACCACAGTCTAGTCACAATCCAGTCTCTGTCAGACGGGCATTTATCTCTTCCTATGCTTATTAATTTCTCTTGCGATGGAGACTCCATATGTCTCTCTGGTCTATGATTAGGTGGAATTTTGGTGAAATGAGGAAACCCCACTCTAGCCTTTTTTCATTATGTCTTTCCTATAGTTTGTATTCAATTAACACTGTTTTATCAAAAAGCTCAGAAAATTAAGTTCCCAACCAACTCGTCCTCTCTTCCTTAAATCAACTACAAAATAATGTCATTGTCCTCTCAAGTCTCTGTTTACAGTTGGCGGAAACAAGTCACGTAGGTTCCTACAGCCAGGGAACCTTGCTAGTTATTACGAAACACCTAAGTAAAATAGTGTACATCCTATTAAAATTTTGTAATACAGTGGTATTACTGTCTAGGCAGGATTGAAGTTGTAATAAGGTTCACCCAAGCTAAGGCAGGTCCAGTAAGACAACAGATTAGATAGCCCCACACTTGTTTGGTTGACTAAAGTGAGCAGGGTGGAAAGCAAAATGGATCCTCAGGGAAATCTAAAAATTACCTCAATTTTACAGGATCCCCTAACAAATGTGGGGCATCAGTGGGGGCCCTAAGTGGATATTAGTAGACATTAAAATTAATTAAGGTATTCTCAGTGCAAAGTAATGGGACCACACACTTTAGTAGACTTTAATCCAGTTTGATTTCTTGACAAAAAACTTAATCCATCTTCAAAGCACAGTCCCGAAGAATAACTCTAGGTGTTCCTAGTCTAGGTCCAAAAATGTTAAAAGAAACCTCTTCCCAAGTACTAATTGATAAATTCCTACATATCATGGGTGGCACTCCAGTCTTGAATATTTTATCGCTTTGATTACAATTTATGCAATCTTTCACTTCCCTTTGTTCTTCTAGGGCCATGAGTGGACATCCAATAACTTAACCTTAATCTTTCTTTGGTTTTACAAACACCTTGATGACCCAAATGAGCAAATTCAATCAAATGTGCTCTCTACATAGTAATGGTACATGCAGAAGCAATTCCTCTTGGTAGGAGAGTTCATCTCTCACTTTTCATAAACTACCAGATAATCACAATTCTTGCTTTTTCGATTCCAGCCCAACTACCAGAGACCAAATGACAAACTTCCTTTAACAGTATATCTTTAGACAATACATCTAAACATTCTTGTGAGATGCACCCCTTGGTGACGAGACCTACTTTAGCTATATCACCTGACTACCATTCATGAGTAAAAGCATATTTTTCCTGACACTCACCAATCAACTTGAAAAGATAATCTGCTGCCTTATTTCAGACACCAGGTAGGTATTTAACTATAAATTCAAAATCCTCTAGTGCCATAATGCAAAATCATGGTTTATATAGATGAAAGTGCCTTTGTTCCAAAAATGTCTAGCCTTGTTTATGGTCACAATACATCACAAAATCATCTCATCATAATGTCTTAAATGTTATGATTGCCAGAAACACAGCTTGTGATTCTTTCTCGATGGTAGAGTATTTAAATTCTGCTCCATGTAATCCCCTTGAGGAAAATGCAGTGATGCATTCGCTTCCTTTCTTCACCTATTTCAACACTGCACCTATTCCTTTTTCACTGGCGTCAGTAACTAGAATGCAAGGAAGAATTGGGGTAAAACAGCTGGACTTGGTAGCTTCCTTTAAATATTCCTTAATCAAATTAGTCCCTGCTTCACAACCTTCCATTTAGTCAAACTGTGTACTTTTCTTTAACCGCTTCTGTGCCGCGGGTGTAACGGTTACGTCCTGCTGCACATTGCTCGTGTGCCCAGGACGTAACCATTACGTCCTGGGTACAGAGCTCAGAGGGAGCGCTAGCGCTCTTTCTGTGGTCTTAAGGCAGGGATGGAAGGGGAAGCCCTTACACTTCCAACCCGACCTGACCCCCCCTGTGATGTCAGCGTGCGATCACACGCCGACCTCACAGAGGCCGCCTCCCCTTGCGCTGGAAGTTCAGCTTCCAGCACGATCGGAAGAGAAATTCAAAGCATTTCTCTTCCGATCATGTGATGGGGGCCCTGAGAGGCTTCAAAGGGAAGGAAAGGGATTCTGTAAAGCGATCCAGCTTTTTGAAATGCCCACTAGATACCATGGATTATTTTATAAAAGGAAACTGGCATGAGGGGAGCGACCCCTTGGGCAACCTCTAGGCTCCAGGGATATATATATATATATATATATATATATATATTTTTTTAGAGATGGGGAGCAACCCGGTAGGCAAGGGTCGCTCCCCAGGGGGCCTTTTTTTAAGGCCCTTTCTGCCGGGGGGGGGGGGGGGGGGCAGAAACTCCTAGGCGCCAAGGATCTTTTTTTTTTTTTTTTCTTTTTTAGAGGTGGGGAGCGACCCCTTAGGCAAGGGTTGCTCCCCTGGGGGGCAAATTATATTTAGGCCATTAATGGCCTATTTTTATGAGGCCAAACCACTAGACACCAGGGAGTTTTTTATTGCAAATTTCACACAAGGGGAGCAACCCCTTAGGCAAGGGTCACTCCCCTGGGGGGCCAATTGTATTTAGACCATTTCTGCCCCCCTTGCGGCAGATTGGCCGATTTTTGTTAGGTCAATCTGCCGCCAAGGGGGGCAGAAACCTCTAGGCGCCAGGAATAATTATTATTATTTTTTTTTCCATTTTTTGCTTTTTGTTTTTTAGAGCTGGGGAGCGACCCCTTACGCAAGGGTCGCTCCCCAGGGGGAGGAGGGTCAGATTTATTTTAGGCCATTTCTGCCCCCCCTGGGGGCAGATCGGCCTATTGTTATTAGGCCGATCTGCCCCCGGGGGATGGGCAGAAACGTCTTGGCACCAGGGAATTTATTTATTTATTTTTTAAGAGGTGGGGAGCGACCCCTTAGGCAAAGGTCGCTCCTCTGAGGGGCAAATTGTATTTAGACCATTTCCGCCCCCCTTGGGGGCAGATCGGCCGATTTTTGTTAGGCCAGTCTGGCACCAGGGATTGGTGTGTGTGTGTGTGTATGCGTGTGTTTTCTTTAGGGGGGCAGCCCCTTGGGTAAGGGTTGCTCCCCATGGGGCTTATTACTGTTGGCCCATAAAAATGGGGTATGTCCCAGTAAAATGTCAAAATTGAGTTGAGATTGGGGTTTTCTAATTCAAGTCTGCCTGTTCCTGAAAGCTGAGAAGTTGGTGAGCTTACCACCGCAAACCCTTTGTCGATGCCATTTTCAGGGGAAAAAACACGAGCCGCCTTCTGCAACCCTTTTTCCCCATTTTTTTTTTTTAAAACGAACTTTTCGCTATATTTTGGCTAAATTCTTGGTCTCCTTCAGGGGAACCCATAGAGTCTGGGTACCTCTGGAATCCCTATGATGTTGGAAAAAAAGTACAGAAATTTGGCGTGGGTAGCTTATGTGAACAAAAAGTTATGAGGGCCTAAACGAGAACTGCCCCAAAGAGCCAAAAAAAAAAGGCTCGGCACAGGAGGGGAAAAGGCCTGGCAGTGAAGGGGTTAACAGTTGATGGATAGCAAACAGGAGTTAACCACACAGATCTGATCCAATAACCCTTCCGCACACAATTTTTCAATCTCCATCTTGACTGCCTCTCTGGCACTAAAGGGAATACTCTTTAGCTTACTGACAACAGGCACTGCGTTATCAACTAATACGATGCGAAGTGAATGTCCTTTTAGGCATCTAATCTTGCTTCAAAACATTTTTGGACAGATCACCCACACGCACAATTAACTTGTACTGTGGTTTAGTGTTTGGGTTGAAACTGATGCCCAGACGTTTTTGATGCTACTAACTCATGACCGCATCTCCCATTCCTAGCACATATATTTCACACTTGGGGCCTGATTACAACTTTGGAGGAGGTGTGACGGTAAAGTGACGGATATACCACCAGCCGTATTTCAAGTCCATTATATCCTATGGAACTCGTAATACGGCTGGTGGTATATCCGTCACTTTACCGTCACTTTTGGGACAGATTAACACCTCCTCCAAAGTTGTAATCAGGCCCTTAGTGTTACTCTCAATTTGAATAACAGCGCCAGAATACCCCTTTAGTTCAATTGCCGTGCCACCATAACTATGTGGTTGAACATCAGGGTCCTCTTACAGTAAAACTCTACAATGAAGAGTACACTTAAACATCCAGCTGGCTTTACAGTCCCAGTTTACCCAAGACTCTTTGTACAATGCGAATAAATAACTCACTGAGCATTGCCAATCCATCGGGTTTTTTTTCACTGGAAACTGCAGGCAACCTCTACGCTCCCAGGATGTACCTTTAAAAATAAAGTGCTAATTTATTTTATCATTATCGTTGAACTAAAGATTATTCGTTTTTACCAGAAACGTTATACCACACCGCCATCCAGTGGCTTATCCTGGCAATACTTTTGAATATTCCGCTTCTTTTCTTCGCCTGATTTTAAGACTCCATCTTCTGTGTTATTTTATGAATTATATATTTTTTTTAGCTTTAGTTTCATTTCACCCGTATCACTGTTGATAAAGGTGTCAAATGTTACATGTTTTATGTCCATAGTCTAAAATAAATAAACTATTTTGTTCAGTACTAAAACTATGCAATACATAACCATACCACCATTTTTTTGCGATTCCTGGGCCTTAAATGATCGAAACGGAAAAGGTATTTTCAAATTATCCACGTGTTTGTGGCACCAATGTCAAAGTGGAAGAAAAGTCATCCATGCTATTTTATTGTTTAGGAACTGAGGGACAATAGGTATTTGAAAGTCTTCCTAATCTATCAATTGAAGAGGATGAGTATTCCTCTTCGAACCTCATTTAATTTGAAATATGTATTAGAAAACTTAACAAACGTTTTATTCTAAAGGTCTGCACAATATTTGAGAGTTATCAGTTTGGCAGATGTGTACAATGGGAAATAGAAATAATGCAAGTATTGATTACCTCTCTTTTCAAGCAGGCATCTGCAGGTAATTTCGGTGACAGTGCTGATGAGAGAATATGTGACTAATTTATGCTAATGCGCAGCAGTGATCAAGTTAGAGAAGAGCTTTGGGAATAATGATAGCAAAGCAATTTGAACTTTCCTTGGCATGTTCAGCTAAGTTACTTTAAAAAAACAAAAAACAAAAACAGGATATATGTTTGAATGCCATTGATGCTTAATCAAAATTCCATGCGCTTCACAGGGAAAATGTTAAGCTTAAAGGTGTTTGGTGCCATTGTGACAATCCAGGCGATCAGGCTAATCACAGTGATTGTGATTGTCCAGTTCTAAAGTTGTTTTGTAAATAATGTGGGTGAAAAGTCATTTGACAAAATGCTGCAGAAGTACTAAGAGTATAGACAGAGTGAATGAAATTGCTACTGAGATGGAAGCGGTCGTTTTGCAAGTAAAAGTAGATGTTAATTGTTCGGAAGGCAAAGACTGTTTATCCCATAGGGATGGTTCATGTCAATGCAATAGCCATAGAGATGATGATCAATTTGGGCTGATTTCTGATAGAATTTTAGAGGAAAAATTGAAGAATGTGATCTTGCTCAAAGACCCTTATGTTCAGCCATACAGTTATGGTGACAAGTTCATTTAACTGATGGAGTATTTTCTGCTGTTACGCAAATTAACGGTAATACCACTGAGAGTAAAATTCATGTGCCAGTAGCTGGAGATACGGTCTTGCATCCAAACCTTCTTGTCACCAGTATAAACCTA
The DNA here is from genome assembly GCF_031143425.1 of Pleurodeles waltl. Taxonomy (NCBI): domain Eukaryota; kingdom Metazoa; phylum Chordata; class Amphibia; order Caudata; family Salamandridae; genus Pleurodeles; species Pleurodeles waltl. Next base: position 762,818,609 of record NC_090448.1, on the reverse strand, counting down.
ACACTGAACCTCAAGTACAAGTCAACTTTTGTTGTTGCCATTGATCAAAAGGTAGTGTTCCTTTACTGCACATACACTTTGTACAGGCTATGCTCCACCATTAAACACTATTTCCAGAGTGTCTTAAGAGTGCTGATTTCTGCTCCTTTGCTTGACAACTGCTTGTGTACTACGGGAAGTTCCTGTTGTTGCCTGTTTTCTGCTCCTAGTTTGTTTCTGGCTTTAGACTGTAATATATTCCTGTTACTCTCTTTCTATAATTTATGCTCGTCCTGTTTGAGTCCTATACTTTGAATCCTAGCCGTTCTGCTACCAGATCCTAAATCTGCAGTGATCAGGCTTCAGTTCTGCATACAGCCTGTTTTAAATTCACTGCCCGCTGCTTCAACAGGGGTGCAGTCCCGTCATTCTATATGCAACTTAGGGATTCCATCTCTTGGTGGCGCTGATTAGTACACTCTCTTAATGCCATAGTAATTACATTGGCATTTCTGGAGTAACTTTTCAGGGCTGCTACGCACATCTGTCCGCCTTGACTGGCAATTAACCTCAGTAGCCACAGGTCCACCTTGCACCTAATATACATGTGAACGGCATCACACGTCTCCTCAGAAGGTTTCCATTTAGTAGGAAAACGTCACAAGGGACAGAAAACAACTTTTTGGCAATATTGTTATGTCTAGCTTTAACATAACAATTCAGGAGGTGACAACCAAGGTAACAAAACAGCCTTGAATTCAGAGTTGAAGAGGAGCCTAGATAAGGTCTTCCAGAAGAAAGAATCCAATAATAACCCTGCTGCTGAAAAAGGAAGCAAAAATCTGGGACAAAAAAGTGTTAAAGAAGGTGAAGAATATGACTAAAAATAGCTAACAAATGTGTGGACGTGTGTCCTCCTTTGACCAAAGCCTTCTTACCTATGACCTAGGGAGGAAATGGCATAACATGAAAAAGTTGACACCATGGTAGATTGTCAGTATTAGGCAAAATCTTTGGTAATGCAGCCATCTTGGTTAGGATTAGATTTAATAAAATGCACTACCGCCATGTGATATTGCAACAATCGGGCGGAATATGTCGTTGGTCTTGTGTTCAAGCCAGTGCTTAATTTGTGCTTGTTGTTTCCGGTGCTGAGCACCGGCACTTATTTTTGCGGGCCGGGGCTTATTCTTCTGCCTCACGCATTCGCTGCGAGCTCTTGTAGCAAAAGACACATATCGGAAAGACGGCGGAAGAGCAAAGCGAAAAAACGTCACAAAGTTAGAAAGCAGAAAGCTGCGAGAGTGAGCGGGGGGGGGGGGGGGGGGGGGGTTGTAAATAGATGAGGCCCGAGATGTCTTCAGGGTTACTCTGCCTTGGTATCCCGAGTTCACACATTTAATTGCAGCAGCCACGTGTTTCAGAGGAGAGGTTTGAGCACCGGCACCTTTTTATTTACAAATTAAGCACTGGTTCAAGCCTTTGTGCTTATGGAATTGGTTGGAGCACTGGGGTGTTTTTCTGATGGGGAAACACCTGGCAGAGTCCCAGAATGCCAGAGCAGATGAGTTTTTTTTTTTTTTTTGTGTATCTCTTTATTGGGTTTAATACAACCAAGTACTGTAATGCAGCAACATACAGCAATGGAAAGAAAGAAAGATAAGGAATATACAAAATGAAAAACATAACAAATAACTATGTCACTTATCGAAAGTTATTACTCCAGTAGGGATGTCAATGTTGGAAACCAGTTACTGGAGCGCAGGATCCAAGGCCCAGCAGTAGGTTGGGATGTGTTGCAACCTCGCTTCATTAGTCACAAGGGCACCATGTGATGGAGCGGGGGGGCAGGGAAAAACATAGCATATGTAACAATATGGAATGGGGGTGTCAGTCAGCATCTTGCATGTGTGGGTACTTTGCAACGGCAGACTTCCCAACCAGTGAGCAAGAGAGGATACCAGGAGAGGGGACCCACTCCCCCAGTCATCGAAACAACATAACTTCACCAGGAGGTGGTTTGGGGGCCCTCGGGTGATCAAGGGGTGTGTGTGTAATTTTTTGCTTCAATGTTTACAATAAAAGCGCCCCATACCTCGCAGTTACCACCCACCAGCCCCTTGGATTGTAGGAGGCGCAGGGTTTGGGCCTCCGCATGGGACCACCGGAGCAGGCCCTGTAGCCACATAGTATAACTTGGAGCATGGGGGGCCTTCCAATGTGTGGCAATTAGGCGTTTGAAAGTTATGAAGGCTAAATCAATGAGTCTATGGAACTTTTTAGCACCTTTAGCCCACTGGTGCAGACCCAGTAAGCAGGACTCTGGGTTTAATATCAAGGCGTGGTTGGTTATTTCCATCGTTGTCTCAGTAAGATGTCGCCAGGCTGCCGTCAGTGGTGGGCAGTCCCACACTATATGATAGAAGGTGGCCTTTAGTGCCGCACAGCGGGGACACACGGGGTCTGACGTCGGGAACATGCGCTTAATGCGGGACGGGCCAGGTAGAAGTAATGCAGATAATTAAATTGGTTGTAGCGAAGCCTGAAGTTGTGCAAGATGCATTTAACAGTAGAAAACGCTGCTGTCCCCGCCTTCTGCGACAAGGGGGTGGTGAGTGCTGCATCCCATTGAGAGCGAGCAGCCTCTAGGCTCAGGCGGGCCTCCACCAACAATGTATTATAGAGCCTTGATACCACTTTTTTGGTGTAATTTGTGGATAGCAGCTGAGTGAGTATCTGTGATGTCGGATGTTCTTCATCTCCCGTATCCCAAATGGTTTGTAGGAAATGTCGTATTGTACAGTAGGTCAGGAAAGCGCCCACGTGTACACTTGTGTTGTCCCTTAGTTCGTCGAACGTTAACAACATAGCTTCAGAGTAGAAATCACCCACCCTCACCAGATCTGCTTCACGCCATGGAGTCATGTTATGGTTTGCAATCATGTCTCGGGCTTTGGGCAAATGTAAGAGTGGTATCAGTGGTGAGTATGGTATGTTAGGCTGCTTGCAGTGGATATATCTCAGCCAACATGCTCAAGCAGTTTCCATTATGATGTTACCATGGTGAGTGGGGCGTGCTCCGTCCGACAACCAGGTATATGGTGATGTCGGAGCCAGTTTATCGATTATTACAGTTTGCTCTGCAGTGTCGTGTTTCCCTCTCCAGCTGAGCGGCCACTATAGCTGGGCGGCAGAATAGAATTCTAAATTGGGCATACCTAGGCCACCACTGTCATGTGGGCATTGCGTTGTGCCAGTGCCACGCGGTGTCTGTCCTTCCCCCATAGTAGGTCAGTTAGCAAACTCTGTAAGGATTTTAAAAATTAGCGAGGGAGGATAACTGGTAGAGCTGCAAAAAAGTATAATAGTCTAGGAAGAATGAGTATATTGGCTATGGCCACTCTGCCCATGGGTGATAATGGGAGAGAGCCCCAGAAGGGGGAGCAATCCCTGTATAGAGCGAATAGCCCTATCAGTGTTGCCCTCCTTCAGGTCATTAATGGAGTGATACACTTGTATTCCCAAGTACTTAAAGGTGGTATGGCACCATGGTAAATAATAGCTCGGGAGGTCAGGCTGTAAGTCCACGGGAACAGGTGATAAGGGGAATATGCAGGACTTAAACCAGTTAACTCCCAGCCCTGATATTTCGTCAAAGGAGTCCAGTATGGCCATAACCCCCGGCATAGAGATGACGTGGTCTTGTAAATAAATCAAGGCATCATCTGCATATAGAGAGATGATGTGATGTGTGTGGAGTTCCGGTATGCCCCGTCGACATGCATTCGTGTGCATTGTGGCAGCCAGGAGCTCCACAGCTATAGCGAACAACAGTGGGGAGAGCGGGCACCTGGTGCCCCGGTGTATGGGAAATGTGTCTGAAATTATTTGCCCTGTCTTGACTCGAGCCGTCAGGTTAGAGTATAATGTAGTGATCCAGGTTATGTATCCAGCCCCACAGCCCATTGTACCCAATGTTTTAATGAGGCAGTATTAGTTTAGGGTATCAAACACTTTCTCAATATCCAGAGATATGGCCACACCATGATGGTACATCTTAGTGGTGCTGTGCAGAAGACAAAGTAGTCTCCTGATATTCAGGAAGGTGTTACAGCCCGGGATAATTCCATACTGGTCCTCATGAATCAAATGAGGAAGAGTGGGAGGAGACTTTTCGCCAGTATTTTACCTAAAAGCTTGCAGTCTGTGTTTAACAGGGAGAGCAGGCGGTATGATTGCACGTCTAGAGGATCCCGGCCGGCCCTTGGAAGCACTACTATGAGGGTCCCGCACAGAGATTCCGATAATTGCCCTCTTTTTTGCACCTCATTGAGCATGGTGAGCATGGGCTGCAAAAGCTGGTTTGCCTGTGTTGCGTAATATTCCATGAGTAAACCGTCCGTGCCCGGAGCCTTATTGCGGGCCATTTGGGTTATTGCAGCACAGATCTCCTCCATACAAATGGGGCCATCTAGCGCAGCCGACTGCTCCGGCTGTATGCGCTGCAGGGAAATGGCAGCCAGGAAAGTGGTCCTGCGCCCAGGTGAGGGGGCGGGGTGGTCGCGTACAACAATTGATAGTATGAGCAGAAAGCAGCGTTTATAGCCCACTGAGTGTTAACTATTACGCCTGAGTCTAATCTAATTGCTCCAATGGGCGAGTGCTGCAGGGTTTCCCGGACTAGCCAAGCCAGTAAGCAGCCCGATCGGTCGCCCTCTGTGTACTGTCTCGTCATATAGTGTCTGTAATCATATTTACCCAGTCTCACGTCGGCCTCCATATGGTTTACCCACAAGGAGCTAAGCTCCTCTGGGCACGACTCACCATTGGCCACAGCCACCTCCACTATACGCTTTTTGGTCTCTAATGTGGCCAACTCACAAAGCAATACCCGACGGACACCCACAGAGGCAGGCATGCAATGGCCACGCACCACTACTCTGTGTGCATCCCATTCAATTGCTCTGTGTGATGTTGTGTTATTGTTTTGTGAAAAGTATGTGGATAGGCATGTGGAGAGCTCCTCGCGGGAAGATAGGTCAGATATTGCATCCACTCGCAGGCGCTACGTTGGTGTCTTTGTAATCGGACGACCCCACCCCAAGACCATCCTTAATGGGGCGAGGCAATGGTCTGATACAGTGCGAGCCAGGTACTCTGAGCTATGCACACACTGAATCATGGCTGATGCGGCCAAGATCAGGTCTATTGCAGTGTGCAGGTTGTGAACCGAGGAGTAGAAGAAGTATTCACGCTCTGCCGGATGCCCCTGTCGCCATAAATCACACAATCCACTCCCCGCTCTCCAAGCCTAAAATTCAAGGGAGGTGTGCCTACTTGGTGCATTCAACAGTGGAGGGAAGGAGCGATCCAGTAAAACATCAGGAGCGCAATTAAAATCGCCACCCCACAGACTATCCCCCGCAGGGTCCCGGAGCAGACCGGGAGTTGTTGTATTCAAGAAGCATCCCTGGTTAGTGTTTGGTGCGTATATATCTACAAGTGACAATGGTGCACCATCGAGGTAGGCCTTGGTTACGACATACCAACTATTGGGAGCTACTTGTGTGCGGTCAGCCATGAAAGGCACCCCAGGTGCAATTCATATTGCCACACTGCGGGCAAAGGATGAGGAGAAGGTATCAAAGATTTGACCCTTCCAACTAGAGCTCAGCCTCCCAAGGGTGGTCTCCTATAAATGTGTTTCCTGGATCATGGCTATATGCACCAGGTGGCTCTTCAAATATGCATAAATATGATGTCTCTTGTGTGGTGTGGCCATGCCCCGTACATTCCATGTGATCACATTATAACGTGTTGTAAGAACTTGTGTCTGTATAAGAGTCGGAGTCTGCCCTAGACCCTCAGCAGCCCATCCCATGCTCATTTTAGTGGGGCCCACCCCCACCCCCCTTGGAAGTTTACTACTGCACATGAATCTGCCATTACTCCCAATTCTGACCCGCCAATATTGAATGGTGGCAATAACAAAACAATCAAGGGAATATGCTGAAATAAGAACAAAATTGGGTCTAACAGAAGTCCAAGACTGTGTTTCACAAACAACACAAAGCCAAAAGAACAGAGCCTGAGATAAGGCATGAGGGACAACTGGTCCATATGGAATAAGGCACGGGGTGAGAGACAGGTGTGGTGGCTTGGGCGCCCGGCACACCGGCTGTTGAACTGTATCCAGCAGCCACACCAGTCTGTAGAGGGACCAGGATTCCCACGTAATATTTTGACGTTGCCCCCCTTAGGGCCCATAGGGCACAGACTTTACTCCCCAAAGAGTGTGCAAAAGGATCCTAGGAAGCACGAGCCCCTCCGGCAAAAGGAGTTGGCCTCAGATATCATTTGCCGATCGGGGAGTGAGCAACGGTCGGTGGGGAGAGTTCTCCGAGTCAGTGCGGTCTCCCTGCCCAGGGGCCAAATGGGTTGGCCGTTGTAAGGAAATGGCTCCCTGTTGCAGTTACCCCCCACTTTTTGCCTGATACTGATGCTGACTTGACTGAGAAGTGTGCTGGGACCCTGCTAACCAGGCCCCAGCACCAGTGTTCTTTTACCTAAAATGTACCTTCTGATGGATATAACTACCTGTGGATTTCTCACCTAATGAATACTCCCATGGCGCCCGCATTCGACGGAAATCTTCTTCCTAGCTTCTGCACGTCTGCTGCGTGGATTTTCTCTGCGGTAATAATGTCTCAGAGGAAGTTGGGTTTCAAGCCCTGTCGAGAGTGTGGCGGCAAGATGTCCGTTACTGATCTCACTCTGACTGTCTATGGTGTTTAAGCTCCGACCACGACGTCGCAACTTGTGATTCATGTCAGCACATGAATCCGAAGGCCCTGAAAGAACGTGAGGCTAAACTATTCATGGCGAAGTCGAAGAGAAAGGAGAAGAAACATCATAAGAAGTCTTCTTCGCCAAGGTCTCATCGGCGTCATCGAGATTCACGGCGTCATTCCAGCAAGGAGTCTCGTTCGAGGTCGCCTTCGGCTCGGCGTCGGAAGACTTGGGAGGTCAGTCCCACGGTCACGCCACATCCATCGACGCCGTTGCCCTCTCCGACATCACCGACTTCGCCTGGACAGGCGTCTGTGGTTGAGGTGATGCAGCCTCTTGTGATGTCTCCGACGTCGCGGACGTCGAGGCTGGCGTCGGGGTCGCCTTCGATCCAGGCACCCCAGTATCCAGCTTTTCCCGCCCCTGGAGCCGATAATACCGCATTTCTGAATGCGATGTATACCATCTTTCAACAGATGGCTCCAGGAGGTGCTCCGGCTGGTCCTTCGGGGCCCTTGGCCTTTTCATTGGGTGATCCTGCGCCTTTACGGCCGGCACCCTTTATGCCCTTTCTCCCTTTAGGGAATGTGGGCTCGGCGCCGGTGTCGGCACCGGTGGCCGCTCCGGTGGCTCCAGAGGTTTTGGCCCCGGAGGTTTCCATCCCGTCGACGTCAGGATTTCGTCCTGTGACTCCGGCGGGTCCATCGGAGACTCCAAGATTTCTTCGTCCGGCTCCTTCCTCGGCGCCGAAGCTGCCTGTGGCGCCGGACGCGGCGTCGGATGGTTCTGGAGATCGGCGCCGATCTTCGACTTCGGCGGAGGCCATGTCAACTCCGCGTATCGAGGAAAGACTTCATTCGAGGAGGCGTGCTCTCCGTCTTTTGGAAGAGCAGGAATACCAACGAGTCTTGGAGGAAGGAGAGGTTGAGGACTCTGGTGATGGACTGCATGGTCTGGATACAGCCAGTGGGCTGGATACTTCCCCTGAGTGGGACCTTTCATCTCCAGGGGAATATACGGAGGAGGCTGCTACCTTTCACGCTGTGGTGAGGAAGGCGGCTAACTTTCTGGACCTGCCTTTGCCGGTGGCAGAGGCGAAGCAGAATTTACTGACTGAGGTACTGCATCCGGCCTCTGCTGCAGCGGAGCCTCTCTTGCCATTTAATGAGGCTTTGCTTGATCCGGTGTTAGAGGTGTGGAAGAAGCCAGTATCTTCCTCGGCTGTTCATAGGGCTGTGGCTAGGAGATATCGAGCTGCAGATGCCCAGGCTGCCGCAACCCAGATTATCCAGTCTGGGCTGGACACGACCGACTCGGTGGCTAGGGCAATGGGCACGGCTGTGGTGGCAAGGAGGCAGGCCTGGCTCCGCAACTCAGGGTTCTCTGTGGACGTGCAGTCGACCCTGTTGGACCTCCCGTTTGATGGGGACAAACTGTTTGGGGCCAAGGCGGTTTCGGCCTTGGAGAGGTTCAAAGAAAGCAGGGCCACAGCCAAATCATTAGGACTGCAAGCCCCTTCTTCTACCTCCTCCAGATTTTTCAGGAGGTTTCGTGGATTTGGACGTGGCTCTTCCTCCACTTCCTTTCGGGGGAAATTCCAGCAACCCACCTCTTCCCTCCCCTATAGATCATTTAGAGGGAGGGGTAGGGCCCGCACCAGGGGAGCCTCTCAGCAGCACTCTGCCTGTTCCTCGTCCTCTGGAGGGGTGCAGCAGGGAAAGCAGCCTTAGGCTTCCACCATTTCCCACTCACTCCTCTGCTGTAGGCGGAAGGTTACGGCATTTTCTCCACAAGTGGGAGACTATTACATCGGACACTTGGGTTATCAGCATTGTGGGAAAAGGCTACACCCTTCCCTTTCGGGAGTTTCCGCCCCCCCATCCCGCCCCGCCCATCTTATTGTTCAGAAGAACACCTCCTGTTAGAACAGGAGGTTCAAGTCCTCCTTTCAAAGGGCGCGGTGGAGTTGGTCCCAGAGCAGGAAAGGGGTTGAGGTTGTTACTCAAGGTACTTCCTGATTCCCAAGAAGGATGGTCGGTTGAGACCAATCCTGGATCTGAGGATCTTGAATTGGTTCCTCAAACAGGAAAAGTTCAAGATGCTGACCCTAGCTCAGGTGCTTTTGGCCTTGAACAAAGAAGATTGGATGGTGTCTGTCGACTTGCAGGATGCTTATTTTCATATCCCGATACTCAAGTCGCACAGGAAGTATCTCCGGTTTGTGGTAGGGTCGCAGCACTATCAGTTTGCGGTCCTCCCGTTTGGTCTTACTTCAGCACCTCGAGTCTTCACGAAGGTGATGTCAGTGGTTTCGGCAGAGCTCAGAAGGAATGGGATAGCAGTATTCCCTTACTTGGACGACTGGTTGATCAAAGCCAAGTCTCCGGATATTGTGTCGCATCATCGGCAGTCAACAACCCAGTTGTTGTTCGACCTGGGCTTTTCGGTGAACGTGCCCAAATCTCACCTCGAGCCCTCTCAGCGCCTCCTGTTCATAGGGGCAGTACTGGATACAACATTGAATCGAGCCTTTCCTCCACCTCAGCGGATTCAAGATATTCAGGAGTTGGTTCCAATGTTTCGAAATGGAGCTGTAGTTCCAGTCCTCAAGGTCCTTCGTCTGCTCGGTCCGTTTGCCTCCTGCATACTGTTGGTCACGCATGCTCGCTGGCATATGAGGGCTCTTCAGTGGTGCCTCCGAAGGCAGTGGTCTCAACACAAAGAAGATCTAGAAGGTGCTGTCAAGATCTCCGGAGATGCTGCTGTGGACTTGAAGTGGTGGATTGCGGGCAACAATCTTTCACAAGGAAAGCCGTTCGCGCAGTCACCACCAGTGACCACGGTCATAATGGATGCTTCCACTCTAGGGTGGGGAGCTCATCTGGGGGATCTGGAGATCAAAGGGCTTTGGTCTCCAGAGGAACAGATTTTTCATATAAATCTGTTGGAGTTGTGGGCTGTACGTCTGGCTCTCAAGGCCTTCCTCCCTGCCAGTTCCTATACGCGTTTCCCCCCATACCCTTGATTCCTCGAGTGTTGAGGAAGATTCGCCAAGACCGGGCCCAAGTCATCTTAATAGCTCCGGATTGGCCAAGGAGGGTGTGGTACTCCGACCTTCTCCAACTCTCACTGTGCCCTCCGCTCAGTCTCCCTCTCAGGGCAGACCTCCTCTCGCAGTCGCAGGGGCAGGTTTTACACCCCAACCTCCAGAGTCTGCACCTACATGCCTGGAGATTGAGCGGGGCAACCTGAGTTCCTTCTCTCTCCCGCCTGATGTAGTGGATGTTATATTAGCGGCCAGGCGACACTCCACTAAATCTATCTACGCTAATAGGTGGTCTAAATTTGTTATGTGGTGTGGAGAGAGACAGATTGATCCCTTACATGCTCATCTGTCAGATGTTTTGTCTTTTGCTCTGTCTCTAGCGCAGAAAGGTTGTGCAGTGGCTACCATTAAAGGTTATTTGTCTGCCTTGTCAGCCTTCATTTGTCTTCCAGACCAACCATTGTTATTTAAGTCCCCTATTGTTCTCAGATTCTTGAAAGGTCTTCTAAATAAATATCCTCCAAAACCATTTGTTATGCCTCAATGGGATTTGTCCTTGGTCCTGACTTTCCTTATGGGGTCCCCTTTTGAACCTATGCATTCTTGCCCCTTAAGGTATTTAGTTATTAAGACAGTCTTCTTGGTGGCTATAACATCTGCAAGGAGAGTGAGTGAGTTGCAGGCCTTATCGGTAAAATCCCCTTATACAAACTTTTATGGGGATAAGGTGGTGTTGAGGACCAAGGCTGCTTTCCTCCCGAAGGTTGTTTCACCCTTCCATTTGGCCCAGACAATTACTTTGTCCACGTTCTATCCTCCGCCTCATCCTTCAAAGGAGGAAGAGAGACTACATCGCTTGGACCCAAAGAGGGCGTTAAGCTTCTACATTGATAGAACGAAGGACTTCAGGCTGGAGGATCAGCTGTTCATCGGATACGTGGCCAAGAGGAGAGGAAAGGCAGTCCACAAGAGAACACTCTCCAGGTGGGTTGTTCTTTGCATTAAAATCTGTTACTCTTTAGCAAAGAAGGATCCTCCTGATGGCATTAGAGCTCATTCTAACAGAGCTAAGTCGGCCACTTCGGCCTTGGCCAGAGGTGTTCCTGTGGTCGACATCTGCAAGGCCGCAACTTGGTCGTCCCTTCACACTTTTGCGAAGCATTACTGTTTGGACTCTGAGGTCAGAAGGGACGGCCATTTTGCACGGTCAGTGCTGCAGGATTTCTTGGTTTGACCATTTAGGCACCCACCACCGGGCGTGGTACTGCTTTGGGACTCTATTCATTAGGTGAGGAATCCACAGGTAGTTGTATCCATCAGAAGAACGAGTTACTTACCTTCGGTAGCGACTTTTCTGGTGGATACATTAGCTACCTGTGGATTCCTCACGGTCCCACCCGCCTCCCCGTTGCCTTTTTGGTCTTACCAAGTAATCCTTGAGTGCGCTCCTATTGGTCTTCAAGACTGCAATAGATTTTGTATATATGGATATTTGTGTATATATATATATATCTTTGTGTAGATACATAATTAGTATATATTTGTTTGTTTAAAAAAAAAAAAAAAAAAAAAGGGAGTTATATTAAATCTATAGCCATTTTATTGCAATGTTGTGTGATGTTGCCTTGCTCTTTCATTGCATTGGGTTATTGTTCTCATGCACGTAAAAAATGTTGGTACTGACGTCGGCACGTCGGCGAGGACCTCTTATTGCCTGTATGACGTCAGACGGCGTCGCGTGGGCGAATGTGACGTCCTCGTCAACGTGCAGAAGCTAGGAAGAAGATTTCCGTCGAATGCTGGCGCCATGGGAGTATTCATTAGGTGATGAATCCACAGGTAGCTAATGTATCCACCAGAAAAGTCGTTACCAAAGGTAAGTAACTCGTTCATTGTTCCCATAATTGGCACACAGATAAGTCCCTTGTAAAAGGTACCAGTGATACCAAGGGCCATGTGACCAGGGAAGGTCCCTAAGAGCTGCAGCATATGTTGTGCCACCCTAAGGGACCCCTCACCTAACACATGCACACTGCCATTGCAGATTGTGTGTGTTGGTGGGGAGAAAAAGGCAAAGTCGACATGGCATCCCCCTCCGGATGCCATGCACACAAAATGCTGCCTGTGGCATAGGTAAGTCACCCCTCTAGCAGGCCTTACAGCCCTAAGGCAGGGTCCACTATACCACAGGTGAGGGCATAGCTACATGAGCAATATGCCCCTACAGTGTCTAAGTCTATTCTTAGACATTGTAAGTACAGTGTGGCCATATTAAGTATATGGTCTGGGAGTTTGTCAAAAACGAACTCCACAGCTCCATAATGGCTACACTGAATACTGGGAAGTTTGGTATCAAACTTCTCAGAATAATAAACCCACACTGATGCCAAGTCCAGGGGAGATAATGAGAAAAACAAGGAGGAGCCGCCCACCAGTCCGGACAGCCCCTAAGGTGTCCTGAGCTGAGGTGACCCCTGCCTTTAGAAATCCTCCATCTTGATTTTGGAGGATTCCCCCAATAGGAATAGGGATGTGCCCACCTCCCCTCAGGGAGGAGGCACTAGGAAGGTGTAGCCACCCTCAAGACATTAGCCATTGGCTACTGCCCTCCCAGACCTAAACACACCCCTAAATTCAGTATTTAGGGGCGCCCCAGAACCCAGGAAATCCGATTCCTGCAACCTGAAGAAACAAGGACTGCTGACCCACAAGCCTGCAGAGGAGGAGGAAGACGACAACTGCTTTGGCCCCAGCCCTACCGGCCTGTCTCCAACTTCGAAAACCTGCAACCGGCGACGCATCCGACAGGGACAAGTGACCTCTGAAGCCTCAGAGGTCTGCCCTGGACTAAAGGACCAAGAAACTCCCGTGAGCAGCGGCTCTGCTCAACAATCTGCAACAAACTTGCAACCTTTCAACAACTTTAAAGACTTCACGTTTCCCGCCGGAAGCGCGAGACTTCACACTCTGCACCCGACACCCCCGGCTCGACCTGCAGAAAACCAACACCTCAAGGAGGACTCCCCGGCGACTGCGAGCCCATGAGTAATCAGAGACGACCACCCTGAACCCCCACAGCGACGCCTGCAGAGAGAATCCAGAGGCTCCCCCTGACCGCGACTGCCTGTAACAAGGGACACGACACCTGGAGCCAACACTGCACCCGCAGCCCCCAGGACCTGAATGAACCGAACTCCAGTGCAAGAGCGACCCCCAGGCGACCCTCTGCCTAGCCAAGGTGGTGGCTGCCCCAATCAGCCCCCCGTGCCTGCCTGCATCGTTGAAGTGACCCCCGGGTCTCTCCATTGTTTTCAATCTAAAACCCGACACCTGTTTGCACACTGCACCCGGCCGCCCCTGTGCTGCTGAGGGTGTACTTTGTGTGCCTTCTCGTGTCCCCCCCTGTGCTCTTCAAAACCCGCCTGATCTGCTCCCCGAGGACGCAGGTACTTACCTGCTGGCAGACTGGAACCGGAGCACCCCTGTTCCCCATAGGTGACTGTGTTTTGGCCACCTCTTTGACCTCTGCACCTGACCGGCCCTGAGCTGCTGGTGTGGTAACTTTGGGGTTGCCTTGAACCCCCACTGGTGGGCTGCCTATGCCCCAAACGTGAGACTTGTAAGTGTTTTACTTACCTTCAAAACTAACCTTTACTTACCTCCCCCAGGAACTGTTGATTTTTGCACTGTGTCCACCTTGAAAATAGCTTATTGCCATTTTTACAAAGACTGTACATGATATTGTTTTCATTCAAAGTTCCTAAAGTATCTAAGTGAAGTACCTTACATTTAAAGTATTAACTGTAAATCTTGAACCTGTGATTCTTAAAATAAACTAAGAAAATATATTTTTCAATACAAAAACCTATTGGCCTGGAGTAAGTCTTTGAGTGTGTGTTCCTCATTTATTGCCTGTGTATGTACAACAAATGCTTAACACTGCCCTCTGATAAGCCTACTGCTCGACCACACTACCACAAAATAGAGCATTAGAATTATCTACTTTTGCCACTATCTTAACTCTAAGGGGAACCCTTGGACTTACTATTTCTTACTTTGAAATAGTATATACAGAGCCAACTTCCTACAGCCGTGAACTGCGTACCCTCAAGCAGTGCACACGATCGTTCCTCACTGGCCTGAGCTGGTGTGGGTTTGGCCCCTATTCTTGTGCGATGTTTACGCTTCTTCTTCGGGGTCGACCACTGCCCTTCTGCATCCTCCGAGTGTGTCGACTGGGCCAGGCCCTTGGCGTGGAGCCAGGTCAAAGCGTCCTCTGGTGACATAAAGATATGGGTTTTGGAGCCATCCTGCACCCGCAGCTTTGCAGGGAACAAGAAGGCATACTTGAGATTGTGTTCCCGAAGGCGTTGCTTCACCAGATAGGAGTTACACTTCTTTTAAACCTAGGCTGTGAAGTCTGGATAGGCAGTGATGATTGCATCCTCGAATTTTCACGGGCCATTTTTATGGAAAAGCTGGAGCATCAAGTCTCTGTTGTGATAGTTAAGTAGGCGAGCGATCAGGGGTCGGGGGTGAGCCCCTGGCAGCGGGGGCCTGCCCGGCACTCTGTGTACCTGTTTCACCAAGAAGAATTTCAGCACTTTATGCCGGAGGACCGTGTCGGCGAGCCACTGCTCAAGAACAAATCCACATTGGGGCCTTCCACACTTTCCAGGCGGATGTTGTTGCGCCTCGACCTCCCTTCAACGTCCTCCGCTCTACGTTACAACGCTGTCACCTCCGTACTCAGTTGTCTCATGTGCTTTTGTAGTTCCTTCATTGTGGGGTGCATCTCAGCCACTTCCGTCTCTGTTTCGGCGACTCTTTCCGACAGTTTGCGGTAATTCACACGTAATAAATTAACATCCAGTGTCACTGCATCAGTCTTTGTTTCTAGGAAAGTTTTAGTGTCTAAGATGGCCTGTAATACCCATTCAAATTGTGAGGTATGAGTATGGAGTGTGGCGTCCATCTGTTGTAGGGCATAAGATGTCCTGTCCAAAACTGTGGGCGGGGCATCCGGTGTGGTCATTGTCGCCGTTGGCGTCTTAAAGGTTTTTGTTTTTCCCATTCAGACTCCTATTATTTGGGCACTTACCAGCGGGCGCCCCTCCTACGGCTCACTGGCTGGTATGCTGTAGGCAGGGTCTGCAGGGCCAGTGGTGGAAACCAGTCTCAGGGGGAGCCGCACCAGAACAGGAGGGCCCATCCCCCCACTGGAGCGCACAGCCCCACGAGACTCGAGGGGGGTGAGCTGTTGTCGCAGGCCTCTCAAGGCAGTGGATGTTAATATCACATATCCTCCAGGTTATGCCAGTGTCAGTCTGCATTATGTGAACAGCACAATGCAGCGCCACTGAGGAAACGTCAGCACCACCACCAGTGCTAGGAGAGGCGAGGGCGATCGCTGTAGCTCCTCCCGCACTGCTGATAAAGTTCCCAGATCCCCCATGGTCAGCCACCTATGCCCAAGTCTAGTTGTGGGGCCTGGGAGTGGGCCAGGCTCCGCAGCCCCTCGCACCCGATCTGGGCAGTCATGTGGGTCTACCCGCATGGGGCCGGTGTCGGGGGAAGGCCTTACCACAAGGATCCCCTCAGATTTGCACCAACAGCCGATGGCCTCCTCTGCGCCGAGTCCGCGGTGTTCAGCAGATCCCAAAGGCGCTCGCCACGTCACAACCAATGCCGCTGAGGCGTGCCACCCAGGCCCAGTCCTTCGGCCGACGCGGGCGTGGTACCTCTTGTGCCATGAGCCGTCTCCTGTGTCGACTGTTGTTCACCTCAGCTGACACTCGACCCTGCTCCCCCAGCCGGGGGGGGCTGAGTCCAGCGAGCCCACGTGGGTCGGCGACTCCTAGAGGAGATGCTGCGGGCTGATGTGCACCTCCGCCACGAGTACCCCGGGCCTGGCCCAATTACCGCCGATCAGAGGCGGTCGGGGAGAGCAGGATTCGTGGCGATCGGCTGGAGAGATCCAGTGTTCACCTGGGAACAGGATGTTTATTTGGCCGAGCGCGGAGCTCCAGTGTACGCAACCGCACCAGTCTCCATCTTGGCCATGCCCCCAGAGCAGAGGAGATGAGCCGGGAGCATCAGGCTGATCACTAGTTGAATCTACATCCCTAAGTAGCTCAAGGCATCTTCCAGCAGTGGGGAGAAGCCTGGCTACATCTTTCAACACTGTTGAATGTGCAGTGTTGAAAGTTTGCCTGGTGGGTTTTCCGTAAGAATGCTAATTAGGAGATGAATCCGGACTGAAATGGAATGCAGGACTTCTGTTTGCCTTCCTGCCCCTACCTCGAGTTCTGAAATACATCAAGACTGACCCAAGCCCAAGTCATCGTAGTAGCTTTGGATTGGGCCAGGGGAGTATAGTACATGGTCGATTAGGCTACCACTGCAAGAGGATTTTCTGTCGCAGCAATAGGGCAGGATACCACACCTGAACCTGCACAATCTAAACCAACATGCATGGAGATTTAGTGGCTACAGCTTACTGTCTTTGGCCTGCCACTTGAGTTGTTGAATGTCATCCTTGCCAACCAGTGCCCTTCCATAAAATCCATTTGTGCTAGGATGAATTTGTGACTTGCCACATATAAAATTGATAAAATAAAATTGATGCCTTCCAAGCTAAGCTTTCAGGCGTACATTTGGTTTATCTTTAGCCCAGCAAGTCCTTGCAGTGGGCATAGTTCAGTTATTGTCTGCCCTTTTGGGCTTTCTGTGTTTACCCAAATAACCGTCCTTAATTAATTCACCTGTTGTGATGAGATTTTGACTCGAATGTTTCCACCCAAGCGCTTTGTAATACCACAGTGGGACCTTAACTTGGTCTTAATGGTTCTCATGTGGATGCCCTTTGAGCCGATACAAAGTTGTTCGCAGCATCTCCTGAATTTGAATTCTGTCTTCTGAGTAAAATCTAGGCACTTTCAGTGCAACCGTCATACACCACCTTTTTTGGCAGACAAGTTGAGCTGCGGACTCTGGCGGAATTCTTGCCAAAAATCATGACTTCAAATCAAATCATTAACATTTATAAAGCGCGCTACTCACCCGTGCGGGTCTTAAGGCGCTAGGGGAAAAAGGGGGGGTTATCGCTGTTCGAACAGCCAGGTCTTTAGGAGTCTCCGGAAAGCGGAGTGGTCCTGGGTGGTCCTGAGGCTGGTGGGGAGGGAGTTCCAGGTCTTGGCCGCCAGGAAGGAGAAAGATCTCCCACCCACCGTGGAGCGGCGGATGCGAGGGACAGCAGCGAGTGCGAGGCCAGAGGAGCGGAGGAGGCGGGTGGGGACGTAGAAGCTGAGGCGTCTGTTGAGGTATTCCGGTCCCTTGTCGTAGAGGGCTTTGTGTGCGTGGGTGAGAAGTCGGAAGGTGATCCTTTTGCTGACAGGGAGCCAATGCAGGTGTCTCATGTGTGCGGAGATGTGGCTGCTGCGGGGTATGTCGAGGATGAGGCGGGCCGAGGCGTTTTGAATGCGTTGCAGGCGATTTTGGAGTTTGGCTGTGGTCCCGGCGTAGAGGGTGTTGCCGTAGTCCAAGCGGCTCATGACGAGGGCGTGGGTCACGGTTTTTCTGGTGTCGGCGGGGATCCAGCGGAAGATCTTGCGGAGCATGCGGAGGGTGAGGAAGCAGGCGGAGGACACGGTGTTGACTTGCTTGGTTATGGTGAGAAGAGGGTCCAAGATGAAGCTGAGGTTGCGGGCGTGGTCTGTGGGGGTCGGTGCGGTGCCGAGGGCCGTGGGCCACCAGGAGTCGTCTCAGGCGGACGGGGTGTTGCCGAGGATGAGGACTTCCGTTTTTTCAGAGTTCAGCTTTAGGCGGCTGAGCCTCATCCAATCTGCGACGTCCTTCATACCCTCTTGTAGGTTGGTCTTGGCGCTGGCGGGGTCTTTGGTGAGGGAGAGTATAAGTTGGGTGTCGTCGGCGTAGGAGGTGATGATGATGTCGTGCTTGCGTACGATGTTGGCGAGGGGGCTCATGTAGACATTGAAGAGTGTCGGGCTGAGTGATGAGCCTTAGGGTACGCCGCAGATGATCTCGTGGGTTCTGAGCGAAATGGAGGGAGGTAAACTCTTTGGGAACAGTTTGAGAGGAAGGAGGCGATCCAGTCCAGGGCCTGGCCTTGGATCCCGGTGGAGCGGAGGCGGGTGATTAGGGTGCGGTGACAGACGGTGTCAAAGGCAGCCGAGAGGTCGAGCAGAATGAGGGCGATTGTTTCACCGTTGTCCATCAGGGTTCTGATGTCGTCAGTGACTGAGATGAGGGCGGTTTCAGTGCTGTGGTTGGTTCGGAATCCGGTTAGTGAGGGGTCGAGCAGGTTGTTGTCTTCCAGGAAGGTGGTCAGCTGTTTGTTGACGGTCTTCTCTATTACTTTGGCTGGGAAACTTCCTTTCATGTAGGGCACTCCACAACCCTGCTTGCATTATTTGCTCTCCCTCGACCCTTCATATAGGAGGAGAGGGCCATCAGCTGGACCCCAAAAGTACTTTAAGCTTTTACATTGATCATACACTGTGTGGACGAGTAGCATTTTGTGGGGTTCTCATGAGAGAAGAAAGTGAAAGCTGTGCAAAAGAAGTCCATGTCAAGGTGGATGATCTTCTGCCTCAATATCTGCTACCCACTGACAAGAATACATCTTCAGAAGGTGTGAGAGCCCATTCCACTATACCTAAGGCAGTCACCACTGGGTTGGCTAGCAGAGTGCCTATCCTTGACACCTGTCGACCTAATACCTTGAAGGCCAGATGTGGTAGGTCTGCTGCGGTATCTATTTAAAAATGAGGACTCTGCAGTTGAAAGTAACCATCATATAAACAAGTTACTTACTTTGTGTACACTCTTTCAGGTTGATATTAATCTACCCTCAGATCCCTCTTCACCCTCCCACCTACTTCTATGAAGTGGCCTCTTTTTAGTATCTCAAAAGTTTCCTAATTTGGAGGTTAGCATACTGATACCAACAATTGTTCTTGCTCTGGATCTGAGGGTGTGGAAGGAGAAAAATAAAACTGATAGTGCGCATGGGTGGCACCTATATGCAGGTTCTGTGTCAATTCTGGGGAGGCAGGGAGCTGCACGGTGCCACCAAGTGGCACATGAGAATACTTATGAAGCAAAAACCTCTGTATCCAATCTGGCACCTGGGGAGTATTTTAGGATGAGGAATCTATAGTTAGACAAGGGGCCTGATTACAACTTTGGCGGAGGGAGTTAATCCGTCCCAAATGTGACGGATATCCCGCCCACCGTACTACGAGTTCCATAGGATATCATGGACTTCTAGTATGGCGGGCTGGATATCTGTCACATTTGGGACAGATTAAGCCCCTCTGCCAAAGTTGTAATCGGGCCCAAAGTCTTACCTTTCTCGTTGCGCTGTAGCGGTCAACGTAGTTAACTTTAAAAAAGTGTATGGTTGCTGTAACAGTATGAATGTCAGACAGGACATTAAGGCTCAAATCCAATAAGATTTAAATACTGGTATTAGGTGGCCCTTTACCACTGCATCCAATGTTTAGAGACCTTATATTTTGGGTTTTTCTGCTCACAACCACTCCCTTTCAAGTAAATAATCTAGCATGTACTTGCACTCTCTGAATGTCTAGATCCACTGCATTCCATTTCTTAACACCTTCTTCTTTCATTCTCGCCAGCCACTAATTAAAAATGCGGTGACATGTCTTCGGGTTGGATTTCAATGCCACACCTCTACCTAGTTTGACTCTACTGGCCCCATGTGAAAAATATCTTTCAAATATCACTTAAAGCCCTTTTACAGCTCCCTCTTTAGATTCCCTCTTCCTCCGCAGCAAATATTACCCTTTTACATTCTGGTCAGACGCAGTTAATTTTATTTCTTGTTTCCAGCACATTTGTCTTGATGGATGTACCTTTTATATAGGAAAGAACCCTCTTTTTGGCATGGTTACCCCCACTTTTTGCCTGCTGTCGGTGTGTTTTGACTGTGTTCACTGAGATCCTGCTAACCAGGACCACAGTGACTGTGCTCTCTCCCTCTAAATTTGGTTGATTTGGACTTCACACACCCCACATTCGGCATACTGGTGCCCCCATAGAAGTCCCTATTATCTGATACCTAGGGTATTGGGGCACCGGGGGTTCCTCATGGGCTGCAGCATGTATTATGCCACCGATGGGAGCCCATGTAAAATTTGTCTGCAGGCCCGCCATTGCAGGCTGCATGAAAAGGTGCATGCACCCTTTCACTTCAGGTCACTGCACCAGGTCACTGTAAATCACCCCTGTGGCAGGCAGTGCTTAATTTGCAAACAAAAACATGCCGATGCTCAAAGCTCTCCTCTTAAACACACGCTGCTGCAATTAAGTGTGCGAGCACTGAATACTGACGGAGCGTAATCTTGAAGCCATCTCTGGCCTCATTAATCCATTTAAAGCCACTCCCTGCCCCTTCAGCTCACTCCTGCAGCTTTCTATTTTTCCGCTTTGTGATGCTTTTTCGTTTTTCTCTTCCTCAGTCTTTCCCATATGTGTCTTTTGCTCGCAGTAAATGCTTGAGACAAAAAAATAAGCGCAGACTGTAACGAAATGCCTCCTTGGCATGGTTACCCCCTGACTTTTTGCCTTTGCTGGTGCTAAGTTATGATTTGAAAGTGTGCTGGGACCCTGCTAACCAGGCCCCAGCACCAGTGTTCTTTCCCTAAACTGTACCTTTGTCTCCACAATTGGCACAACCCTGGCACTCAGGTAAGTCCCTTGTAACTGGTACTCCTGGTACCAAGGGCCCTGATGCCAGGGAAGGTCTCTCAGGGCTGCAGCATGTCTTATGCCATCCTAGGGACCCCTCACTCAGCACACACACACTGCTTCACAGCTTGTGTGTGCTGGTGGGGAGAAAATGACTAAGTTGACATGGCACTCCCCTCAGAGTGCCATGCCAACCTCACACTGCCTGTGCAACAGCGACGCATCCAACAGGGACCAGCGACCTCTGAAGCCTCAGAGGACTGCCCTGCAATCAAGGACCAAGAAACTCCTGTGAAAAGCGGCCCTGTTCAACAATCTGCAACTTTCTTGCAACAAAGAAACAACTTTAAAGACTTCACGTTTCCCGCCAGAAGTGTGAGACTTTCCACGCTGCACCCAACGCCCCCGGCTCGACCTGCGGAAAACCAACACTTCAGGGAAGACTCCCCGGCGACTGCGAGCCTGTGAGTAGCCAGAGACGCCTGCAGAGGAACTCCAGAGGCTCCCCCTGACCGCGACTGCCTGTAACAAGGGACCCGACGCCTGGAACCAACACTGCACCCGCAGCCCCCAGGACCTGAAGGAACCGGACTCCAGTGCAGGAGCTACCCCCAGGTGACCCTCTGCCTAGCCCAGGTGGAGGCTACCCCGAGGAGCCCCCCGTGCCCACCTGCATCGTTGAAGAGACCCCCGGGTCTCCCCATTACTTCCTATACAAAACCCAACACCTGTTTGCACTCTGCACATGGCTGCCCCTGTGCCGCTGAGGGTGTACTTTCTGTGCCTGCTTGTGTCACCCCCGTGCCCTACAAAACCCCCCTGGTCTGCCCCCCCGAGGATGCGGGTACTTACCTGCTGGCAGACTGGAACCGGGGCACCCCTGTTCTCCATTGAAGCCTGTGTGTTTTGGGCACCTCTTTGACCTCTGCACCTGACCGGCCCTGAGCTGTTGGTGTTGTAACTTTGGGGTCGCCTTGAACCCCCAACGGCGGGCTACCTTGGACCGAACTTTGAACACTGTAAGTGTTTTACTTACCTGTGAACTTAACCTCTGCTTACCTCCCCCAGGAACTGTTGATTTTTGTCCACTTTTAAAATAGCTTATTGCCATTTTTGCAAAAACTGTATATGCTTTTGTGATTATTCAAGGTTCCTAGAGTTCCTAAGTGAAATACCTTTCATTTGAAGTATTACTTGTAAATCTTGAACCTGTGGTTCTTAAAAAAAACTAAGAAAATATATTTTTCGATCTAAAAACCTATTGGCCTGGAGTAAGTCTTCGAGTGTGTGTTCCTCATTTATTGCCTGTGTGTGTACAACAAATGCTTAACACTACCCTCTGATAAGCCTACTGCTCGACCACACTACCACAAAATAGAGCATTAGAATTATCTCTTTTTGCCACTATTTTACCTCTAAGGGGAACCCTTGTACTCTGTGCACACTATTTCTTACTTTGAAATAGTATATACAGAGCCAACTTCCTACACCGACCCTCAAAAATAAGTGCTGGTGCTCCGCACCGGAAACAAGCAAGCACAAGTTAAGCACTGATGGCAGGCCCTCCTAGCCCAGAGGGCAGGGTGCCGGTGTGTGAGGGCACCCCTGGATGAGCAGAGGTGCTCCTATGAACTCCAGCTCCATTTTCTTGGACTTCCTAAGTGCGGGCAAGCCACTGGTATGCTTTGATGGGCACATTTGGTGTCCTCCTTGCATAAACTGGTTTGCACCAGTCCAGGGAGCCCTGGTCCCTGCTCTAGCGCGAAACTGGACAATGGAAAGGGAAGTAACCACTCACTTGCCCATCATCACCCCAGGGGCGTTGCCCAGAGCTCCTCCAGGTGGCCCTCTGCCATCTTGAATCCAAGATGGGCAGAGGCCTCTGGGAGCATCTGATTGGCCTGACAGGCAGGTGACATCAGATACCCCACCTGAAAGATGGTCACCCCGCTAGGTGACCAGTCCCCCTTCCTGGGCTATTTAGGGTCTCCCCCTTGTGGGGGTCCTTAGATTTGATGTGCAAGAGTCCAGCAGGACTCCTCTGCATCATTTTCTTCACCCTCTGGCCACTGAAACTGCAACTGGACCCTCCAGGAACCGACAAACTGCTTCCACAGTGACAACTCTGCTTGCAACATTGTTTCCAGTGTTTCTTCTAGCAACTGCAACATTTCCCCTGCCGTGCATCGTCCAAGGGCGACGAGTCTTCAGTCCGCACGAGAAGCAAGAACTAATCTCCCTTGGAGTGAAGTAGTCACTCCCCTGCAACCACAGGCACCAACTGCAACGACAACTGGCTTTGTGGATCTCCTCTCTCCCAGAGCTGCATGGATCGAGCATCATGGGTGGTGGTCTGGAGTGGTCCCGTTGGTCCTCTCTGCCAGCTCTTCAACTTTGGAGATGGTCCTTGCCTCGCAGGACAGTACCCCGTGCACTGCATCTCTTGCAGCTACCAAGGCTTGCTGGCATCTCCTTCAAGGGATCTTCAGGCTCCGTGTAGCCCCAGCAGTCTTTCCTGCGAAGCACAGGCCTCTGCGTGCTGCTCCTGCGACTCCTTCCAAGGTGTGATGCCTGGGCCTCACCCTGACTCCTGTGCTTGCTGCCTGTGGGGGCTGCCTCCTCTTCCTGTGACTCTCCTCACTGCTGAGGGTCACCCGGGACTCCCCTCCATGGGTTGAGTCCCCCTGGACCTTGCTGGTCCCCGGCAGCTCTGCATTTCTTCTTCCATGACATTTGTCTTTGACAAGGCTTGTTGGTGGTTTTTCCACACCACTGATCAACTGCAATCCTTCTTCCAGCGTGAGAGGTCGACTGCATCACTTCACGAACTCTTCAGCTCCTTTAGTGCAGCACTACTAACTGTCCTCTTCCACCGTAGATCTGGTCCTGCATCCACAGACGGGTGGATAGTGGCTCCTGCCACAACCGGACACTCCAACATGAACTGGACTTGGTCCTTTCCTTTACAGATCTTCCTCTACCAAGATCCACCTTTTGGTTTCTTGCAGTCTTGTCTGAGTCTTGCAAAATCCTCTTCTGAAGTCCTTTTGGTGGGTTGGCGAAAACCAGGTACTTACCTCTCTTCTCCTGGTCGCTGGGGGGGCACTCTGGTACTACCTTTTGGGGTTCCCAGTTCCTCCAGCACCCCTCTACGCATTCCACTTCCTTGGGTGGGGGCCCGACTTTTGCAATCCACTTTCCTAGTATATGGTTTGTTCTCCCCTAGGGCCTTCACTGCTCACTTGTTTTCACTGTTTTCTATTGCCTTTTATGCTAATCACTGACTCCTAATGTGTATATGAGTGTGTTTACTTATCTGCAGTTGGGGTTTTGCCTATATAGTATTTTGGTATTTACATTACCATAATAAAGTACCTTTATTTTTGTAACACTGCGTGGTTCTTACATGTGTGTGTAAGTGCTGTGTGACAACAGTAGTATTGCATAAGCTTTGCATGTCTCCTAGATAAGTCTTGGCTGCTCATCCACACTTAGCTCCTGAGAGCCTGGATTCCTACATCTCGCTACACCTCACTAACAGGGGATACCTGGCCCTGGCCTAAGATGATGTAACACCGTAGGTTCTCACCACGCCAGCTTCCTACCCAGCACATTTGTCTTGATGGATGTCACTTCTATTTTAAAGTCCCTACAATCTGGAACATTGTTCCTTCGGCTCTTGACTTCACCACTAACCATTTTAATTTCCATATGCTTCTCAGTCAAATTTTTCTCTGGATCGGCTGAAACAAGCACTGCAGCAACTTCAGGTGCATTGTACTTAACTGTTTCAAATTAACCAGTCAGTCAAGTATAATACCGGATCCCAGCCCTTACTAACTAGCCAACAGCACTCTATTTTAAATTGGGCATCAGAGCCTACACCTTCAGTGGAAAAAGTAAAACTCCAAATTTCTTTTGTTTTCATGTTATCGAAAAATCACCACCTGACTTAACCCTAAAGTTCCAGGTCAGAATTATCTCAGAAAGGCATCAGAGTCACTCATATGTTAGCAGTACCCCTCAAAGGCAGCAGGTAGAACTGAAGAATAGTCATTCACATGCCAGCATCCCCCACTTATACACAGCTTGTTGGGGTGAGTGAGGGACATTCGTGAAAGAGTTGCCACTGAAATGCTGGTGGGACCTTTCAGACTAGAGTCTGAAAGATCAGTCATGTCATTACGTGCCAGAAAAACGAATTATGATTTTGCGTGGGGGTGGGGGGGGGCGGAGAGACTCATTCTTTTAACTTTTTAGGTTTAAACACCCTAATTCTCAGTCAGCCTGTCTCTTGTCAGCTTCCATCTGAAAGAGATATGGGGTTGAGGAAGTGTCAGTCCAGTCACAAGACTCCTCAACAATCAGACAAATTTGGCCCTAGGATCTCTGTACAATCATTGGGGCAAATTATAAATCTGTACCTAAAATATTTAAGGTACTTTACTTAGAGAAATCAAGGCTGAGTGGCAGTCTGCCTGTTTATCAACAGTGGTTTTCTTTTACCTAGGTCTAAAGGTTACTGTAAATGGTACTGGAATATCAAATTTTTTAATTCTGCACGATTCCCTATTGCCTTCCCTTCAAAATATCTGAAATCATCTACAAAGATTCTGTGAGCTATCAAGTTTCTTCCAAATGAAACTAGGAGCACCCACACTAGTAAAGTATCATTTATATTGGGACACTAGTGGTAACGTTAGTTGGAAACCTCAAACATTGGCAAAAAACACAGTCTCCTCACATTTCTCTGATGGAAAGTTCTGGATTCAGCAGGGAGAGACAGATTTTCTATCACCCAACGTTTCCACACAAGTCAGCCTATAAAAATGCTACCCTACTTGTGAGGGTGGTCTTAGCCCCGCAATAGGAAGGGGGACAAAATGGAACATGGACACATCAAATTTTTCCACTGAAAACAACCCTGTTTTCGCAGTGTGGATAGCTGTGGATTTCTGGGCTTGTCTGTGCCACCTCCCAGTTAAACCTACCAATAATGTGCATTCTGAAACCTAGACTTTCAGGGCAGTCCAGTGTGGTGAGCCTGTCCTTGACCTTGGTTGTGATCCGTTCCTGTTGCAGGCAGTTGGCACAGCTACATATGTGGGGCAGCGTTTTTATTAGGACAAGTGAGGTAACACTGGGAGCTATACATTTTGTGGATTCCTGCCAATTCCGGAAGTTACAATCACAGAAATGTATGGAAAATGTGTGATTTTAGACCAAGTTTGAGGTTTGTGGGGCATTGTAGGTAAGAAATCCTTGTGGGATTCATGCAAGGCACACCACCCAGGAATCCTCAGGTCTCTACTTTTCAAAAATGTCTATGGTTGGTAGGTTTTCATGAGTGGCAGCCGAGCACAGTCCCAAACATCACAGCTACCCCTATTGTTGATCTCTCCTGTAGCCCTTAAGGACCTTTTGTGTCCCGGGCTACTAGCCTTTCTGCACAAGTGGGGTACCAATGTTGTCGAGAGTTGTGTGGGAACTCTGGGTGGTAGAAAATTTGTGGATCCTTGCAGATTCTGTAACTTTACCACAAAAACATGAGGAAATTGTTTGTTTTCAGCCAAAGTTTGAGGTTTGCTAGGGCTTCTGGGTAAAATTACCTGGTGAGAGCCATGCACTTCACGATACCCCTGACTCTCCAGCATGTGTAGTTTGCCTAAATGTGCAGAATGTATAGGTTCCCTTAGGTGCCAGCTGAGCTAGGGCCCAAAACCTACAGCTACCCATATTACGAAAACAGTGTGGTTTCAGTGGAAAAGTCCATGTTCTGTTTCCATTTTTATGATGTGTGGGAACACAAGGTGGCTGATTTGTGAATCAGAACAGATTCCAGAAATATCCATTAAAAAATGTAAAGGTAGCCATTTACGCAAACTTTCTAGTTTTGCAAGGTATTGTTGGAAATTAAGTGGGATCAATGCAAGTTACTCCACCCCGACACCGCCTGGTGTTCAGCTCACAAAAAAAAAAGAAATGAGGGGCTGTTACTGAAATTTCTCAGTGAAACCACCAGTTATAATGATCTGTTTTGACACCTCCAGAAGTGCTTGCTTCAAGGAACAAATCCTAATCATAGCATCACAATAATGAAACCAAGCTTACAAAAGGTGAACCGTAGCGCCTCGACAAGTCACTTTTTATGGCCATTCACATGCCATTCATGCACCACACACAGGACTTGCATACTCCACAGCATGGCACTAACATCAACATACCCCCACCATTGTAGGGTCCATCACATTCATACACCACAGGATGGAATCACCAAACAAACCACCTCTCATCCAGTCATTAAGCAGTGTGCTCACAAACGCACCACAAGCACACCTCTACACACATATGGGCAGACATGTTGTTCGATCGAGCCTCAACAGGCTTCACAAATAAAAAAATCTTTGACTAAGTTTTGACTGCCTCTCAAGTATTTGCCTCCATGGATGTTCTGAGTTTTGCTGAACACATGTCTAGTAAACCTTTACTAACCGGTCCCATGAAGGCCCTATCAGACTCAGGAAGACGTATCTTTCATGAGCCTTTAGCACACTTGCTGTGCTAAATCCAATGCCTTCCAGTTTGTGAATGTGAGTTAAGGGGTGTCCTAGGACACCTTGAGGCCTATATTTCTAAAACTGAGTGAGCATATCTACCTTTGAAACTAAAGTGAGCATGCTGGTGACAACTGTCCTAGACAACACTCCGACAACTACCCAAGGCTTTAGGTTTTGTTGCTAATGGTACTCTGTGACAACATGGGCTATGTTCCTTCCACCGTTAAGAGCAGTGCGGTAACTGTAACACACTTGTCATATGGCGAACTGAAAATCGAGCACATTCTGACGAAGGATGAAAATGTCAAGATGTAAAGAAATATGACCCATACATGTAATGTTGGGTGCAGAGTTCTGTGTAATGTTATGTGTATTTGTAAAGCGCACTATCACTCGGGAGGGCATCCTGCCCCAGTCACAGGAGCAGTCTAAACTATCCATGAACTCGTCTAGTTCAAGAGCCAAGTCTTCAGCACCTTCCAAGGTTATGAATATTAACACCCTTACTGTCGTTGGCTGACACCTGCACTAAGGGTGTTAATATTCATAACCTTAATCTCGAAGTTATTGTTTGCCTGGAGGAATTTTCCTTTATGAAAAATGGGGCACTCAGCCAGTATTCTGATAGACAACTCATTATACATTCTCTAAAGTGGTAGGATCTCTGCTAGGCTCCTGCCTCTTAATATACAAACCACTCAGACTTTATGACATCTTGCGACATTTTTCCATTCAGCTATAATGATAGGTGGGGATGGTAATAGTGGGATTTCTTAAATGCGACAGCTGCCAAACTATTTTTGGAAGTTTTCCAAAGAACATAAGAGTTTTGCTTGATCTAAGCTCCCCAGGAGCTTGTTCCAAAATGTGGGGGCTATGCTGTAGAAAGTTTTACCTCGCTGCCTTGGAAGCTTGGTTTTTGGTACAACTATTAACCCTTTATCTGTAGAGCTTAAACATCTTCTAGGTACTTCTTAATGCATTATTCTGCTAAGGTAGACCAGTCCTCTGCCATGGTAGGCTTTATATGTTACACATTGGATCGTAAGCATAATTATTTTCCTTACTGGCAACCAATGCAGTGTTTTCAAGTGTGTGTGTATTGATGCAGATTTAGGGAGACCAACTGTTAGTGTTGCAGCCTCATTCTAAGCAAGCTGTAATCCTTTTAGCAAGTAATGTGGAATTCCAGCACACTGTGCTTTTCCATAGTCCAAACCTGAGCCACTGTCTTTCTCAAGGTGTGGTGGGGAGCAGGGGAAAGATCTTGCATAACATTAATAAAGCATAGTGAGACCACCTTTTTATATTCATGGTAAAAGTTAGCTGATTAACAGAATGATCACCCGATTCCTGGGTGGCCAAGCCGGCAATGATGGCGGACGCGAGATTAGGAGAGCTCCACGTCCTGCCTAGCTTATCCGGCGGCATCCAGCGTCTTTGGGGCCGGCGGCGCCCATACGGCAGCTGCGCTGAAGCTCTGCGGCACCCCGGATCGCTGTGATCTCGGGCACTGGCTCCCTCGGGCGGCGCGGAGTTGGGCCGGGCCGGGCCTGCAAGAGTCCGCGGCCTGCGGGGCTCAGGTGAGCGGCAAGCGCCGGGCTTGGCGGGGTGCCCGGCTGTAGTGCTGGTGGGGCCCGGTGACCGGGCCTGTTGAGAGGAATCGCCTGGGGGGACTGCCGCCCCCCGGGAACAACGCAGAGCCTGGGGAGACTTACGGCGTGTGGCGGCAGGGACGGACTTCTGGGCATGGCGCTATCGTGCTGGGAGAGGGGCCTGGGCCTACCCGCTGGCGGCATGGATCGCGCTGCCTGCCTCAGGCCAGTGGATCGGCCTGAAACACCTGGGGGCCTGATTTTGGAGGACTGCAGCCCGGAAGCGGGCGAAAGGAGACAGCGTGCGGGGCCATCGTTGATAGGGCTGCTGTGCTGCTGCACGGCGCCGTCCTGGGGGCGCAAGCAAGCGGGCCTGGCCTTCGTCGAGCTGGTGGAGCATTGACTCGGAAAGCGCCCAGAGTGACCTGAGGGCAGACTTGTTGCTGGTTTTGGCGCTGGTGGCGAGGAGCTGGTCCCCGCCGGACTATGGTGTTGCGAGATTGGGCCATTGATTTGACTGACTGAGAAGGGCCGAAGACTGACCCTGGAGGCCCGTTCTGCCACACGACTGCCACGCTTGTTGAGCTGCTTTCCTGGCTGGGGCCTCCTGATCTGGCTGGGTGTGCAGGTGGGCCCTCAAGCATTGACGCAGGCTGCTTGTCATCTGGTTAGTGGAGTGCTGCCAGTTGGAGTCCACATAGATTCTGGATATGGTGGGGACGGACCGCCTTCGCTCTGGCACTGGAGCCGGGAGGTCGCAGGACGCTGTGGCGCAGGACAGCCAGAAGCTGGATGCTGTGCTGGCCACTGTGGAGCGCATCAGTGACTCGCTGGAGAGAGCTCGCACATCCCTGGAAACCAAGATGGACAAGGTGGCTAGTGACCTTGTCCTACTGCACGCTGACCACCGCAACTTGGTGGACAAGACAAGTAGGATAGAGGCACGATGAGCTGACTCTGGCAACGTCTCGCCTAGAGACCAAAATGGGGGATGCGCTGACACGCATAGGAGAGTTGGAACGCCGTGTTGAAGACGTGGAAGGCCGCACCAGACGAAATAACATACGGGTGGTTGGATTACCGGAAGGTGCGGAGGGCCGTGATGCGGTGGCCTATTCTGAGAACTGGCTTTGGGGGTTAGTTCCAGAAGGTACACTGACCCCATTCTTCTCGGTGGAGCGGGCTCATCGAATCCCTACGCGACCAAGGCCTCCAGGAAGCGGCCCTCCTCCCTTTATAATTCACTTGCTCCACTATGCAGACAGAGATATCATTCTCAAGACTGGAAGATCCTCCCGCCGCATCGAGTGGATGATGCGCAAATAATGCTGTTTCCGGACTACACTCTGGTGGTGCAAAGAGACCGGGCCTCCTACCTACCCTTGAAGCGTAGACTCTGGGCTCTGCGCTTGGAGTACTCTCTCTTATTCCCAGCCAAACTTTGCATCATAGCCGAGAACAATTCTCACTTCTTTACCACGCCTGATGCGGCGTGGGAATGGCTGGGGTCAACGGGCCGCGATGCGGAGAGGAACCTGCTTGCATCGAAGAGTAGGCGCAACCGGGCGAGTCGTGGCCGTAGGGGAGGCGGTGTGACCACTGAAGCTGCGACGTACGCTCCTGACCTGGAGCAGCTTATACAGGAGCGGCGCGAGGCACTGTAGTCCGCGGCGGCTACTAATGCTTCTCCAGCGGCAGCGGAATCGGAAACTGAAATTTCACAGCCTTCTAACTATTGCCCTGCCACGCCGGACCGGCTCTCTGAACTGGGTTTTCCGGAGTGTCCAGCTGTGACCCCTGGTACTGCGGACGATCGTTTTAGGCCCTGCAGGAGCCTACCTGAACGGCTCGAAAATGATGTAACTCTTCGCTTTGCATGAGCAGTGCGTCTGGTCTATAGAGATGACATGCTATTCAATATGTGCTGACAGATGGCGCGACTGCTAAAACATGGGATACTTAGCTGGCAGACTGTGCAGCTTTTGCTGGTATCGTAATTGTTTCAGATCACTGTTTAAGAGCGCAGCTCGCCGCCGGCCCCCCCACTCTGTTATCCACTTTAGCTGGGGTGACTGGCTTAGTGCGCACTCATTTTTGTGTGACGTGGCCTACCCCACTGTCCTACTAGCGGAGAATTAATATGTGTGATTATTTTGTTGACTGTAAGAATTGTTGGGTTTGGACGGGAACCGGTTGTTCATCTGCTCTGATGGTATTGGTTTTGTTATGGTTATTTGGAGGCTATCCTTAAAGTGTCTGACTGGGTGCTGGGAATCTGCCATTGTATGTACAGTCTTACGCTTAAGGGCAGGGCGGGTAATGCATAGGCACGCCGACCTGATGCTGCTATGAACCCATATATTGAGATTACTTGGAACGTGTGCGGCATACACACGCCTAAGCGCAGGTACTCCATATATTCATATCTTAAAATGCACTTCGTCCACCTTGCCTTTCTGCAGGAGACCCATTTGGCTCTCTCGGGGCTTCCTCGCTTGCAGCGGCGTTGGAGAGGGCAATTATATGCAACAGGCCACTCTACCTACGCCAGGGGAGCCCTGGTCTGGATCAAGCCGGGTGTCCCCTTTGTAGCAGAAGACCAAATCATAGACAAGCAAGGGAGATTCGCCCTGGTGCGTGGGCGGCTTGCGGGCCGGGCCATAGTGCTAGGCTCTATATACTCCCCAAATGTGGATCAGACCTTTTTCCTGCACACTTTGTCTCCACAATTGTCGGGTTGGAGTGAATACCCTTGGTTACTGGGAGGGGATTTCAACAGTGTGCTAGATATTGACTTAGATAGTTCCTTCCCCCCATTGCCTACATTGCCTACCGTGGCAGCTGCGTGGGGGCTGGCCACCTGGACCCAAAACTGGCGCCTGATAGATATATGGCGGCAGCAGAATGTCACAGACAGAGTTTACTCGTACTATTCTGTCCTGCACTACCTGCATGTGCGCCTTGACAGAATACTCTGCACACAAAACTTGACCTCTGCGATTGTGGACGCGGACTCTTTAGGACGCACACACTCCGACCACAACACACAGACTGTGCGCTTGGACTGGGATATTTCCTCTCCAGCTGTCCCTACTTGGAAACTCAGAACTCCTGGAGGATGCAGCATTTAAAGCATCGCTAGATGCGGCGAGCCCTGAATTTTTTTAACATAATGACGGCACAGCCTCCTCGGGCCTGTTAGAATGGGACGCCTTTAAGGTCTTCATCCAAGGCCACTGTATGGGGATCCAGTGGAATCTGCGCCGCTCGATGAGCATGACCTTGCCGATATAGAACGAGGCTTGCTGCGCCTAGAGAGGGAGGCTGCTCGAAGCCCAGCAGAAGTGGCCCTGTTGTCCAAGGTCTGCGCCAAGCGCTTATCCCTACTCGAGCGGCTGCGTCGCTTGAATTATGCTGCTCACTCGGCGCGAACGCACACTTCAGCAGACAAGTCGGGCAGACTTCTGGCCTGGTTTAACAGAAGCGATCGCGATCACGACCCAATTATGGAGATTCACTCAGAATCTGGTCGCCTGCTTCACACACCTGTGGAAATACACTCTGCGTTTACGCAGCATTATAGGACGTTGTACGTCTCAGCTGCGACTTCCTCCGAGCGGTCCTGCGCTGAGTTCCTCTCTGGGGTGGAGCTTCCTTGTATGACGGCTGACCAGAGGACCGCGCTGGAGGAGTCTCTCGACCTCACTGAGATACAGGCCAGTATCCGTGAGCTGTCGGCTGGCAAGACATCGGGCCCAGATGGTCTGCCGGCCGACTTCTACAAGGCATTTGTATCAATCCTTGCACCCTGGCTACTCCGTGTCTATGAGGAGGCAGTGCAGAGGGGATTTTTGTCGGCATCCCAGAACGAGGCGATGCTTGTGTCCCTTCCCAAGCCCAACAGGGATCCGGCGGAGTTGGGCTCGTACAGACCATTGGCAATGCTCAACATGGATTATAAAATACTGGCCAAAACCCTAGCAACGCTACTAGCGCCTATGATGTCGGGACTGGTGCACCCGGACCAAAATGGGTTTGTACCTGCGAGAGATCATCACACATTAGGCGGTTGTTCCGTGTCATGCGCTATGCGAGACAGGACTGGCCGCGGGCGGGGGATGCCTTGTCCTCGACCTGGAGAAGGCTTTTGATTCCTTAGAGTGGCCTTACCTCTTCGGGGTCTTACAGCGGTTCAGCATTGGGCCACTTCTTATTCGTATGGTTAAGCTTCTATACGCTAATCCTCAGGTCTGGGTCAAGCTGGGGGCCATTATATCAGAGCCAGTAAATGTGTGCAGAGGTACAAGGCAGGGTTGTCCCCTTTCCCCGCTGCTGTTTTCCCTCGCCATGTAGCCGTTGGCAGCGTTTCTGTGCGACAGGGTCTCAGGTTGGGGAATTGCCCTGGGAGATGTCCTGCACGTGGCATCACTGTATGCCAATTACCTTTTTGCTGTATTTTAGGGATGTCACGCAAATCCCTCCAGAGGTTGGGACTTTGCTGCAGCAGTTTGCCTTGCTGTCATGCCTCTTCCCTTTTGACCCCGTGGTTTCGAACCCAGAGCTTTGTCTCTCTGGAAATACTGTTCCTTGGCAACCTCACACATTCAGATACTTACGCATCCGTATTTACCACCATGAGGGACACCTAATTGATGGAAACCTTAAGAGAGCGGTGTCTTCCATCAAATCCCAGATGGCTTTCTGGCAGACGCTGCTGCTGTCGGTGGCGGGTAGGATAGCACTGCTAAAAAAAATAGTCTTACCGCGCCTATTATATTACTTTTCCAACCTCCTGCACTATATCCCGGCCAGTTTCTTCAGGAGCCTGGAGCCCACGCAGAGGGAATTTATTTGGAATGGGGGGTGCTGCAGAGTTGCACTGAGAAAATTGTATATGCTGTTGGAGAAGGGTGGCCTGTCGGCCCCTAACCTGGAGCACTACTACTTGGCCTCTCAGCTCCAGTGGGTGTCCAAATGGCTAGCAGGCTTTCACCTTACAGACATGGCGACCACTGAGGCCCCCGGTCCCTCATGCAGGTGTCCCATTTATTTCATCCGCTCACACGAGCGGCGTTGCCGGGGCAGATCTTCCTCAGGGTGGCCCACACCTATTACCAAAGGTCCCTGCGCCTTACAGGGGGGACTGTCCCGTATGCCCCAACTTTGGCGCTGTTGGGTACTCCTCGCAGCCCCAAAGTTACGTCAGGTCCCGAACTACGTGCATGGCATGCGGCGGAGTTGTATACGTTGGGCGACCTGTACAATGATGGTAAACTGATCTCGTTCCCCGAACTGGTTCAGGAGACAGGGCCTGCCTGCAGGACAGTTTCTACTATATAATTCACTGTTGAGGTCTTTAGCATCTAAGTGGGGTGACCTGTCAACTGCTCCCCCAACACATCTGCTGGTACAGTACATGCATGTGATGGGCAGGGACAGCACCTGATTAGGTGGTTCACTGACGCGTTACGCACGCACACAACCCCAGAGTGCGCCACACGGCGTGCGGCCTGGGACACAGATGCGACCACCTCATTCACAGATGCGCAATGGAATTCTGCCCTCTCCAGCCACATTAACATACCCCGTAACTCCAGATTTCGCCTGATGCAATTCTATATCATTCATATGGCATACCTCACTCCAGCTGGCATTAACAGATATTTTTCTCGTTGCGATGCAGCTTGCCCCCGTTGTTCCTACATTAATGCAGATATGATTCACATGCTATGGCCCTGTCCATCCGTACATTGTTTCTGGAGAGCAGTGGTAGACTGCTTGTCGGAGTGCACAGCGTGCTCGGTTCAGTTTACATGGGAGGTCTGTATGCTGAGTCTCTTTCCCAGGGGCACGCGACATAAAGCTGCTGCGAGATTTCTGGATCTAGGCTTGATAACAGCTAAGCGCCTGATAACCCGCAGGTGGAAGTCGCAGACCCTCCAACTGAGCGGGCCTGGAAGTACTTGGACAAGTGCGGAGGGAGTGGCATTAAGACCGGAGGATGCACTAGGGTTGCGCAGGTATCCGTTGTCAGACAGCCTGGAGACAATGATGGCGTGCTTACAGGGCTCAGGATCGGACTCAGGTGCAGAGGAATTAGTCTAGCAGCTGTGGTGGGAGCGCCCCCAATCCAGACGTGGGAGCGCGAGTCTGAGCATGCCTGAGCATGGGTTGTTGGCTCAGTCTCTGTTTTTGGGGGTGTGGCTTGGTCCTATACAGGCGGCGGTTGTCTGCAGTTTGGATGTGTTCCCGTCCTATATTGGTATGAACGGGTGCGGCAGGGGGGTTTCTGCACACACGAATACGTGCTCAATTCAAAGTCTATTACCTGAAGAAATAGCACTCCAACGTTTGAACTTGTTCTTATTGCTATCTGTTGTTTGACTTAGTGGGGCATCTATCGTCCTCCAGGTTATACATGAGTCTAAAAATGTCAATGCACGGTCATTTTCTTTTGCTGTCATGTGTCAATAATTCCTGCTCTATGTAAAAAAAAAAAAAAAAATAATGTTTTACATGAACACTCGATTCCTGGTGTTAGATACAGGTATGCAGGAGTTGCCTAGCCAATCTGGCCACAATTAAGGGGACTATTCTGGAAACTGCCTGCCAGACAGAATTAACTCTCTATCTGTGAAAAACACAGTGTTCTTGCATCAAGCTTGATTATTCAGTCAGGCAGGGGAAAAACACCACTGCGGAAAAAAACAGGGCCATGCCATGCCTGGCAGCTATGCCTCTCTGGTCCAAGAACTCTCTCAACTCATCTACCACTGTGACGAGGGCCACCCCAGTATTATAGGTGAGCTTCAGGCTCTGGTTTCTAAGCAGTGCACCATCCTTTGTTCAAGTTAACCTCTAGTATACCACTTCCAATGTTTTCATTTGCATTTCTAAATGTTCTCACACCTCAACGCTGGTTTTATTCATCCTGGAGGATGCCAAGATCTACCACCCATTGTTTTGAAAGTGTCGCACAGTATACCTTCGCTAACGTCTCACTCATTCTCTGACATGTAAGTATTAATACAGTTAAGTACTTCCTCCCTAATGTGTTTGTTATGTAGTAGGATATCTCTGCCTCATTTTCCTAACTTTTCGTGAGTTGCTAGAGATGGAAAAGGTTAGGGAGATCTGATATGACAAAGCTACGCAGACAATATCTGACAGGTGCCATAGTGAAGTTAGAATTTTTTTTGTTTTGTTTTGCCAATGATTTTGGCGCAGTTTGATGAATCATAACATTTTCAAAACTAGTTTGCCACTCACTTCTGCTGCTGTCTTGAAAGTTTTGGGTTGATTCGCGAAGCTGGCGCTGAAAAAAACAAGGGGGGGGGTCCCAGGCATTTTCCCATGGGGTCTTTAGGCATGACTACAGCCTGAACCGCTGAACGGAATTACACCAAATTTGGCGGGAAGCTAGATCTTGGTGTGCAGATCATGTTTTTGTGATTTTGGCGTAAATCCATTCAGTAGTTTTAGAGTATTCAAAGGAAACCCCAATTTGTATATCTAGGGACACGGAGGCTCCACAGATCTGGAGATTTCAAGCTGATATCTGATTGGTAGCCAACACATCAAACAGGAAGTGTTGGCAACCATTTTAGGACTGCCATCTTGGGCGAGTCCCCCGCCAAAAAAGGTTGCAGTGTAGGAATACCCTGACCAATGAGCCTCACCAGGGCAAAAAAACATTTAAAAAAAAAAAAAAAAAAGTTTCATAAAAAATAGAAGATGCGTGAATCCAGCGAGAACTTAAATTCTTTTTAAAAAAACAACTGGGCATGGTCTCCCGTGCTTGTTTACAATATAGTCCCCATGTGGGTCAGGTCCCGGGTCATACAGCGGTTATATATATATTTTTTTTTAAAGTGGAGGGGCTGTGCACTGAGCCTCCTCCTAAGGCTCTTTGGAGCCCCAAAGAATACCACCTCTCCGGGGCTTTTGGAAAATATTGCAGGGGGACTGGGCGGACAACCCCTCCATTGAACTCTAATGAGCCCCCAGGACAACCACCTCCCTGGTGCTTGATTTTTAAAATGGAGGGGGCCGAGCGGATCCACTTCCAAGGTTTGTTTGAAGCCCTGGGGACCACCACCTCCCTGGTGCTTACTTGAAAACTTTGAAGGGGGCCTGAACAGATCCCCTCGGTCCTGGGGAACACTATCGCCCTGGGAAGTAATTTAACTAAAACTGGGAGGGGGACCCTGCGGGCTGTGGACCACCTCCTCCCCAGGGCTGGCACGTGCAAACTAAAGGAGGGGAGGCCGCGCAGACCCCACTCCTCCTGGAGCCGTTAAAGGCACTGGGGACCGCCACCCCCGAGGGCCTGCTCATGCTATCACACGAGGTGCCCACCCTTGGGGATAGCAGTTTGCTTTTGCTTCCAGGAACCGTGACAGCTCCTGCGAAGCAAGACCAAATACTAACTCTGTTCTCAGCAAGCGGGAGCTAGAAAACTGCTTCAGCTCGATGGGAGTGGGGTTCCGTGGCCCAAAATCAGCCCAGGGAGGAGGGGCCACACAACCCCCTTCCCCTTCTAATAATTATCTGGGTCTCGGAGAATGGGGTCTTCAGAACAACATTGGCCCGGGAAGGGGGGGCCATGTGCCCATCTAATCCCCCTCCTATTTTAGTAATTGCCCAGGCCTGAGCGATTGGGTCCCTTCGGCCCAAATCAGGCAGGGGAGAGGGCCTTATGGGGGTTGGTCGCAGGGTCAGGGTGCAGGCCAGGCACTGAAGCAAACCCCTGCTGAAGGCATGAATGGCGAGAGCTTGGGTTCTTATAGGAATTAGGTCACAGGGCCTGGCAACAGGTCAGACCCTGCAGTCAACCCCGACACCCAAGGCCGTGTGAGGCACGGCATTGGGTGCTTATAGGGGGTTGGCTGCAGGCCCTGCGTCCAACCCCCGCTGCGCACACTCAAAGGCTGTCACTTAACATTGAAAAAAGACATAGAACTTCACTGAACAACACAAAGTTTAGAGGGACATTATAGTTAGGAAACAGAATTATAAAAACAAACAAAGAAATTCACTTAAACAAAGGTTACAGGGACGTTATAGTTAGGTTTATATTTTGCTTGCTTAAAATCGTAGACAATAAGCAGTTATAGTTATCTCAAGTAATTAGAATTCTTGCCCTAAGGTAACTGTAACTCGCGCCCTCGCCATGCACTGCTAATTACCCCACATATTACATCACTCATAACATCTTCTGTGACATCAGTGATAATATCACTGCAGCATTTGCAGTAAAGTTTTTGATGACAAAACTGTGCAGGAAGGGGGCGCGAGTTATAGTTACCTTAGGACACGAGTTAAAGTTACTTGAGATAACCATAATTAAAGAATTTCTATGGTTTTGTGCGAGTAAAGTACGACCCTAACTATAACGTCCCTGTAACTTTTGTTTAAGTGAATATATATATATATATATATATATATATATATTTGTAGATCTAGATATCTATCCTACCTGTCTTCTGGCTTTTCGCCAGTAGGTAGCTGTAGTTAGGACCTAGTTTCCATAGATAGGAAGAGTATTTTTTGTTTTTCCAATAACTTTGGCGCCATTTGACATAGCTTCATGAAATTTTCAAAACGTATACTTCAGTCAGTTTAGCTGCTGTCTTTAAAGTTTTAGAGTGATCCATCAAGCTGGGGTTGAGAAAAAGGGGGGGTTCTAAAACATGTTTTCCCCATTCTTTTTCCACAGGGTCTTTAGACATGTCTACAGCCCAAACCACTGAACGTAATTACACCAAATTTGGCAGGAACCTAGGTCTTGGTGCACAGATTGTGCTTTTTTGATTTGGTGTAAATCTGTTAAGTAGTTTCTGAGATATTAACGGCTAACAAATATAGATATTTATGGAAGCGGATCCTCTGTGAATCCAACTCTCCCCGTGCTGATATCTGATTGACTCCCAACACTTCAACAAGGAAGTGTTGGCAGCCATTTTGGAACTCTGCTTCATTTGAGTCTCACAAAAAACATAAATAAAGAAAAGGGGACAGGGTAGGGATACCCTGAGCCCCTTACCTTGGTGCAGAGGTCCCAGAGGGTCCCCGCCAGGACTAAAAAAAGCATTGAAAAAAAAACAAAATCAGTGGGCGGATCTGCAGACGTTTTCGAGATTTTTTTTTTTTTTTTTTAAAGCATGTTCTCCTGCCCTTTTCTTTTATTTTGCCCCCGGGTGGGCCAGGTCCCGGGGGCATTGGGGGTGGAGAAAAGGAGGAAGGTGCACAGGCCCCCCCTCCTAGGGCTTATAATAGCCCTGGGACCACCACCTCCCCAGG
This sequence comes from Pleurodeles waltl, assembly GCF_031143425.1. Lineage (NCBI taxonomy): Eukaryota > Metazoa > Chordata > Amphibia > Caudata > Salamandridae > Pleurodeles > Pleurodeles waltl. The sequence continues at coordinate 762,779,607 of NC_090448.1, read as the reverse complement.
GCTAAGATACAAAAATATGCGGGGGCCCCATGCCCATTGACCACCACCTCCCAGAGGGAAAGATACATTTATAATAGTGGGGGCACTGTGGATCTCCGTGCGTTCCGGGGACTACCTTCTCCACAGGGCTAATTTCTAAAGATGGAGGGGTGCCGAGCGCCACCCCCAACAAGGAGCCATAGATGGCCCTGGGGACCGCCACCCCCATCGAGGGCTGGCTCCTGCTACCTCCTGAGGTGTCCATCCTCTGGAGGTAGCTGTTTGCTTTTTCTTGGTGGGAGCTGACAGCTCCCACCAAGCAAAAGCAAACAGAACTCCGCTTTCTGCAAGCGGGGGCTGTCAAACAGCTCCACTTGCAGTAAGTGGAGTTTCCATGTGTTTCTCTGCACCCAAATATGTGTGCAGGGAAACAGATGGAAACATTGCTCCTGCAAGCAGGGAGTTGCTATAAAGCAGTTTGCTGCTTGCAGGAGCAGTGCCGGATCCCGCAGGAGTTGGGAGCCGGCTTGGACCGCAGTGGCTTTGAGGCTCCACCCGCAGGCCCTGTGGAAGTGCATATTTGCAGTTCCACCTTGATAATTTTCTGATGAAGACGATTGAGGGAAATCACATTGGCAAAGTTACAAACAGATCACTAGAGTCTTAACATTCTATGTACGGCTGTAGTGTAGAAGATGCATTATACAGTTACCTAAGGAGGTAGCACTAAGTAATTAGCCAGTAGAAAGTATTCTAGTTGGGTCGATATTTTGCAGATAACGGTGGCCTCTTCTGGGATAGATACAGATGGCAGGATTCATTCTGGCACGATTCTCATTTTACAGAAAGTAAACCTCAGCCGCAAGCACTTTCAGAAACCAAGCAGGTGCCCACGATGCATCCGCTCATAATCAGCCTAACTTTGTCCACGTGGTCAAAGCAAAGCATGTGTGTTTTCTCTGCATTTTCACCTTGAAAAGGTATCTGTAATGCTTGATGGAGTTGTTTGTATCCTTGCCTTTTTTGAGTGCAATATCTCATGTAGTGACCGTGACGAATGGATTCTTTCTTGTCAACTGCTGCTTAAACTCAACCCTAACAGGTGTGGGGTTGGTTGTTTATGAGGGGTTTACTGCAGGCCAGGTCATAATAAATAAATAGAAATTCACTGAAAAGTCAAAGGTTACAGGTACATTATAGTTAGGTTCTGAATTTACTCGCATAAAACCATAGAAATTCAGTAGTTCTAGTTAGTTATTTCAAGTAACTATAACCCGCGCTCTAAGGTAGCTATAACTCATGCCCTCGCCATGCACTGCTAATTACCCCAGATATTACAGCACTCATGGCAACTCCTATAACGTTATTGGAAATGTCAATGAAACATTAGCATTCAAATTATTGAAGAAAATATAGTACATGGCGGAGGGCGCGAGTTATAGTTACTTGAAATAACTGACTATAACTGCTGAATTAGAGTAAATTCAGAACCTAACTGTGAAGTCCTGTAACCTTTGTTTTTTCAATGAATATATATAATATATATATATATATGTATATATATACTCATCAAAACTGTCAATGATTTGACTGTGTTATTCGACATAACTTGCAGGAGCACCTCTGTGAAAAGGAGATTCGCTGTATCTCCTCATTTGGTGGAACAGGAGGAGGGATGCTGCCTTGGGTAACGTGGATTTGAGGTGGAACCAATCTTTTCCAGTCTAATGCATTTCCTGAATCTAGCAGCTGTCCCATTTCTATCCCTGCATCTTCAGCATCACTGAGGGCTTTGGAGGTGCACAGAGACCTCTAGGGTTAAATCAAATTAGTTTTAGCAATGGGAAGAATAAATGATGAAAATGTGCTAACAAGTATGCATATTCTTTTGTGTACCACCACATAATTTGAGTAAGAGAAGAAGGTCCTCTCTGAGACACTAAATTTCCCCCAAGTCTTTTAACAATATTAACAAATGTAGCAAGCACCCAACGTAAGAAACTATTGCAGTCATTTCTAACCCCTATAAGAGTTTTGGGCATGATCAACATTGGTTACATAAACAATAATCCCTCAACTCTCCTCACCCCAAACATGGCACAGGTTTTGCTAAATAATATTAACCAAATTACCAAAGTGGGATACCAGCATTCCTCATTCTTCTCTGAACCTCGGCTGCTGAGTTTGGTGCCTGTAGTATCCCTGATATGGATTGTTGTGTTGCCATTCAAGTATTGGGTGTGATCTTTGCGAACACATACTGTACACCAAAAGCATTGGGCCAACTTCTCTGTTAGAGCCTGACATCAAGAGAATGCTTCATTCTATGTGGTGCCTGCATCAAAGCAGGCTCCCACAGGCCCATGTGCATGTCTTGGTAAGTAATGAGTTTTACTTAACCCAAATTAAGATGGCGGTCTTTTAAACCGGGGGCCTACCAATTTGAATCCTGCTTCCTTTATGAAGCATGGTTGGGCACAGTCTATCCCCTTCTATTTCCAACACTCACCACAGGTGAAGGCACGTGAGGCTCTGGTTATACATGCGAGGCACAACCTGACTACCATTGGCGTAGCTGTGTTCATGGCAAGAAGCATTAAATTCAGCTTATAGGAATGGGTATCACTTTATAAAACTTTATTTGGGTTGTTGCATAGGCATGTACCCTTTGTAGAACTTTGCAGGGTACCTACTTGGGCACACGTGTCCCTCCTATATGTCTTACCTGATTGCTGCAACCTCCCATAAAAATGTTTTCTTTGCAGAAATGTTTTGTCCCAACCCTTTTGCTTGAAGCTTTATTTTTTGTTTTCCTCTTACAGCATTTTTCAGCCTGTTAAATTATGTTCCTAAGTAGTTGAAATCGAAGTAAAGTGAGAATGACTAAAGAAAATGCTGTCATGATAATTTTGGTATTCTTTGGTGATTTCCCCCCTTCACAACACAACCCTAATATATCCCTTGTTAAACACATACTTGCTATAACCTTCCATCGCAGAAAGAAATGCGGAAACTGGACTGAGGTAGTTGAGGATCAGTCTCTACCACTAGAGTCCTAAACAAATTTGGAGAGAAAACGTCATTATAAAAAAGCATTTATCTGATCCATGCAGTCATCCTAAACCATTCATAAGGAGGAAGGGATAGAAATAGGTGTACCGGAGTCTCCTAACTCAGGCCCCCATTTATGTCTATCTTTGAATCACTTTCAGCCCAATATTCCTCAAGATGATTGTGCAGGTTCTGTTGTTAGTATATTGGCATTACAAAGCAAATAATCTAATGTATTCTTTTTTTTCTATTCAGCAACCAAATATTAAACAGAAATTTGTGGCCTTACTGAAAAGATTTAAAGTATCTGATGAGGTAACGTATGTTGCTATTTGTGTATGTTGCATGTTATATTGACATATAAGTTGATATTGATGTGTTTATTGAGTAAGGAATACATTGAAAAGACCAACTTATTAACGGCAACGTCATAAAGTATTAATCTTCATGAGGTGCTTCTACAGTGTGAATAGCATAGATTTGTCAGGTGTGCCCCTCCATGGGGAACTGAACAGGGCTATAGCACTGATGGAGGGGTAATGAGTGGAATCTGGGTTATTAGTTTTGAGAAATTTGGATATTTTAATCCAATTCTTCAACAGGGCCCAAGCGTTACTGTGCTTCGTTTTAAGGAGTTCACCAGACCTGGCAAGGAAACCTCTCCCAAGGTATGCAAGTCCACACATACCATCTGGGCTTCTATCTTTTTTTCGGAGCAAAGATTATCTGTGCAAAAAACCCATTCAGTTTAGGTTGCTGTGTTCCTCTGCTCATCTGATGTACCTCCCTCTCTTCCAAACCTGAAAAGAAGACTCCCAATGTTCCCTCTTTTGAGCAGTTTTAAGACGTGGGCAAAGTCGACAATTACTGAGGTTCCCTAATATCCCTAACTTCCCATGGGAAATGGTGGTGATCAGGCCAGTCAGAAGACTCTTATTTTCTAAAACCTCTGTCTCTGCCTACCTCAACCTCTACCTCTGACTCAATCCCTATCTATCCTACCTTACCGTTCTCTACCTTTCTCTAACCATCCCTTTCTCTACCATACTTATTTCCCATCTTGTTCATCACTCTCTCTCGCTCTCCCGACTTTGCTTACCATCTATTGCCACTCCATACTTCTCTGCAACCCTCTAACTTATTTTTACCTTCCTCTGTCTTGTCTCTCTCTGTGTCCCTGGGAACTCCTGAAGATTTAACCTACATTTGTAGGCAGTACGCTAGCTCAGATTGTACACACATCTACAGCCACTGCTTAAAGACTCTTCTCCTGCTTTTCTGTCTGTGTTGCACCTTTAGTCTGATAGAGACTTCTAGACAGATTCCTTACCTTAGAGTTCTCCCCACGTTCTAAACTTGATCCAGAACTGTTTCTCAGCAAGTCCCCTTATGCGCCAGTAGGTTGCATTATTTGGCTACGTGTGACGTTAGCATCGTCCATGCTGGAAGTGATGTGCACGGTGCCTGTATAGGCAGCACTCTGACCTCTGTTCCTTCTTTTTCGTGCCATAAGCACGGATCCAGATCAAGTTCCCCTTGGTCACCATTTTGACTGACTTCTTTTGACGTTTTGTTGTACCTTTACACCAGTGTGCTTTTTTCAACCCGTTTTAGAAATATTTTCCCTAAAAAACAAACTTATGGTGCCTGTCACAGGCAGGCATCTGGACAGACTCCCACTTGGTGTGCCTTTGGTACCTGGAGCTGTACCACAACTCCAAGGCCTGCCTGGATTGTAAGACCATGAATCCCAAGGCCAACCGCAAGCTAGCCATGAATCTCCTGGCTACTCAACACTCATCTTCGCACCAGGTCCTGGTTGGGAGGGAGTTCCCAGGACTGCACTTTTATTCGTTCATGGTGGTAATCATTGCGACACAAGACTTCTTCAGGTAAGTCTCACAAGAAGAAGTCCAAGAAGTAGAGCCTCTCCCCACTGGACCAAGACATCGGAAGAGGCGCAGGATCAACACCACAAATCTAGGCCCGGCTCCCACGTCGTCCCTGTTGTCCCTCAGCCTCAGTCCACCCCACACTCTACTCCTTGGGTTCTCTGAGGCCATGCACCTCATTTTTGGGAGGCTGGACCACTGTGGAGCACCTTCAAGCCCCCTGAGTTTGGGAGGGACATCAACTGGATTCCTCCTGCTGGGTTTGCCATTGGCACCAATCAGGCCCTCGGGATCTGGTGGTGGATCCAGATTGCGCCTGGCTGCAATTCTGAAACTTCTTTCAAGGACTGTTCCACTGGCATCATCCCCTGCACTGCTGCCCATTGTGATTCCTAACACCGATATGGAGTCGCATGACTGGACCTAGACAGTCTGAATTGGAGAAAGAGCCTTATTTTCCTGTTAGGAACACATATGGTGGGGATCTGAATATCCCTACAAATATCCTGACCCTCTGGAAGGATCCATGGCTGAATATAACTGGTATGAGGAATTGGCTGATGCCAGTGGTCTTGTTACTTCACCAGATGCTGGTCTCCACTCTCCTCCCACAATGGCTACTGAGGAAGGGGCCTCCATTGTGATGGTGGTCTGGAGGGCCGCTGAGGTCTTGGGCCTGATGCTTTCCACAATGGAAGTCAAAACATACGTTTTTACAGAGGTTCTTCAACCTGAGGTATCATCCTTAGAACCCCTTCTTACCTTTTAATGAAGCCCTCACTGATGTCATGCTTGCAGCCTTTGCCAACCCCTGCACAAGCACTCCTGTGCACAGCACCATCGCACACCACTTTCACTCTTGGGAAGTCCAGTCTTATTTACCCAGCACACTACCGTTAAAAGCCTGTTGGTCCAGGCCTCTACGTTCAAAATTAATCCTGTTGCGTTGCTACCCTATCAGTGGACCAGGAATCCAAGAGGCTGGATCCATGATCCCTTCTCCCTGCAGCTGCATCCTCAAAGCCCCTTTAATATATCCTCGTACCATCACTGTCAACTGTTTAGTGTTGAGATATAACACCATCTGCCCTAGTGGCGGGCGATAACATCAGACAAATGGGTACTTCAGATCATTCAGCGAGATTATACCCTTCCCTTCCAACAAACACTGTCTCCTATGCCATCGTTTAGTGATCGACTGACTGAGGACCACCTTTAGCTCTTGCAACAGGAAGTCCAAGCTCTTTGGGCTAATTGATCGAGAGGTTGCCAGCATCACAAATATGTTGAGGTTTCTGTTTCTTCTACTTTCTGGTGCCAAAAATGGATTGAGGCCTCCGCTCTATTATAGAACTACACCCTCTAAAATAATTCCTGAGAAAGAAAAAGTTCAAAGTGCTCACTCTGGCTCAGGTCCTGTATGCCCTGGTCACCGGAGACTGGATGGCAGCACTAGACTTTCAGGACTCATACTTCCATATTCTTGTTCTGCCAGCCCACAGATGCTACGTGTGGTTTATGGTAGATCAGTATCATTTTCATTTCACTGTGTTCTGCTTTTGGGCCTACGAGTGCCCCTCAGCTGTTTATGAAGATGATGGCGGTGGTTGCAGCCCAGCTGCGTAGCCTGGGGGAGGTCCATTCTTCCCCTGCCTTGATGACTGGCCAAGAAGCAACCCTATGAGAGCCTGTGGGGTCATTCCACCAGATCCAAGTCTGTGACCACTGCATTAGAACTGGAGTCCATGTGCTGGACATTGTCTCTACCAGATAAGGCGCTACCGAAGGTAAGTAGCTTGTTCCTTTGTGAGAAATTATGCCTCTCTTATTTAAAAGAATAAAATAAAGGCATATTCAGCAACATGTTGAAGGGACCCTCCATAAATATGTATTGGGCTTGGGGAAGATGGGATGGAGTATCTATGATTAGTGCTGAGATTACCAATTCTCTTAGAAGGGTGTGCTGGAAACAGGCAGTGCCATGAGCTGGGTTAAGGTATAAGTATGTTGGAAAGCACATTGAAAAGGTACAGAGTTGATCAGATGTGGACCTGGCAGAGGTTTCTCCATGGTGGGTACACAGTTCTGAGTGAAAGAGCTGTGGAAGAGAAGAAATCTCCATCGTGCATTTTTTGTGATCAGCGAAGGGGGAGGTAAATAAATAATTTGCAGAGGGTACACTAATGCAGCCGTATACACACTTGTTTCAGTTCCCTGGATCAGGTTGGTCAGATGGGGTGGCAGAGCTTCAGAGTTTAAGGACTGACACTCAGTAACTCTGTTCATATCCTTCTTATAATTGAAATCTATCACCTATCTTAAAAAAAAAAGAAAACTTGGAAGATTAAAATTTGTAATGATGGTTTTTTTCCTCTCAGCTTCTAACAAGCCGTACTTTACAGACCCAGAAGACCCAATGGATGGACATCATACTTTATAAATACTGAGGGTCTATTCACAAACTGCGCATTATAGAACACAAGTAGTTCTACAGTAGTCCTACTCATTTGCTATAAAATCTACACAAACTTACATCCAGAGACTTCTACCTCTACTATCTTTTCTTTGAGGGGTATGAAGCCTCAACACATGTAAGTATACATTTTAGTAGTAAAAGTGGGAAAACCAGATGGGAGTTGCTGGGCGAAGGGAAATACACCTAAATTAAAGGGATTTAGAGAGGAGTAAGAATGGGTTTAGGGAGGTCTAATAAGTGGTGTAGTGGGGTAAAATGCTCACCCACAAAAGGGTATGCCCATTGCTATTCCCATTGTATTCACAAACTATACTTCTAAAATTACTGCTTCCAAAAAGGCCCAAAAACAGAAGTAAATGTACTCTAGTTCATCCTTGTAAGTCCAAAGCCACATTTGGCTACCCATAGGTACTGCAGCATACTCCAGTAGCAAATAATAGTGGTAAAAACTTAAAATAAACTCTCATAGAAAATAATGTTAATTCATTATCATAAATGTTTATTTTGGATAAGTCCTCATCCATAAAACATATACAAGAACATTAACATACATGCAGCTACATCCTTGGAGAACATATAAGGGGGCATTATATTATATTTTTAGAGTTAACACTGCACATTTAGCACAAGTATAGGCTGCTTTGAATGAGTACAAATATATGAAATAAACTAAAACATTAACTTTTGTTGCATCAGAATGTTTTACATCAGTATTTTATATTATGTGGATGACCCCTTAAAATATAGACAAATGTAAATACACAAAAGTAGATAATAAGAAACATTAATTTAAATTCATGCATTAGACCATAGTGTTCCTTTATAAAAACACAATTATAACTCATCGCAGGTCCTAATGATGTCCAACTTCTTTTCCTTATTGTCCATGCACAATGCAGAGTTCTTCCCAGGCTAAAAATGATAAATTCATGTGTATCAGATTAAAAATTTCTTCATGCTAAACAATAATTCTGTAAAGCAGATTGGGCGAATTCACTTCCTTCAGATCTGCATATACATTGGACAAAAAAATATTAAATGCCTCAGTGGATTCAATTAAATGCTCCCAGAAGGAGCAATTGGCAGAGTTATTACATCTTGAAAGCCATTTGACAGTAAAAACATTAATGGGTAAGGTGCCTAGTTTAAACCTAATATGGGAGTTTTAGCATAATCCTCCATATAATCCAAACATGGTTCACATTTCATAGTCACTTGAAAATTCAGAAATGTATATGTTAATCCACCTTCCTCTGCCCTTACCACCAATTGAAAATTAGACATTCAGGAGCTTTATAGATCTACTGTTAATTATTTTGGGTTTCCCTAAGGTCCTTTAACCCTAAAGTATATAGCCAATGTTTCACATTCTTTAACCAAGGAAAATCATTCGCATAGGCCATCCCCATCATCTGCACAAGTTCCAATCTGTAAGAGACCAGTTCAGGGATATGTCAAAGTCTTATCCAAAAAACCTGAGGTCTTAATTGCGCCTTATCAGCAATTTTCTTGAGGCCTAGATCTTAGAAGATTGAGAGGATTGGAGTACTTATAAATGTAGTAGCTGGCCTGGTTTGTAGTGGGTACCTTGGGTACCTACACCTTATACCAGGTTCAGTTATCCCTTATTAGTGAAGTAGTAGTGTTCTAGCAGCCTAGGCTGATAGAGGTAGCTGTAGCAGAGCAGCTTAGGCTGAACTAGGAGACATGCAATACCACTTATAGTTATACAGTACTTGTACACAAGCAAAGACAATGCTCAGTGTTACCAAAAATAAAGGTGTTTATTTGGGTGACACAGTACCAAAAATATCTTAGAGACAATACTCCTTCTGGAGGTAAGTATTATACACAATATATACACTAGACACCAAAATTAGACAAGTAAATAGTCATAGAACAATGCAAACAGTAGGAAATCCTATGGAATTCAATGGGAGAAAATAGGTCTAGGGGCAACACAAACCATATACTGAAAAAGTGGAATGTGAATCACGAATTCCCCCCTGGACAAGTGTAGTGTGTGCAGAATCGCTGGGAGAGTAAAAATACAGTAAAGGTAAGTAAATTACCCCACCCCAGAGCCCAGAAAAGCAGGAGTAAAGTACTGCAAGGTTTCTTTGGACACACTACACCTCGTTCTGGAGATTTTGCAGCAGCCAACCAAGTCTGCAAAGAACAACTGCTGGATTATTGGACCTGAAGACCTGCAAAGGAAGGGGACCAAGTCCAGAAGTCGAAAGAAGTTCCAGGAAGCACAGGAGCCCCTGCCAACACAGAAGAGGGTGCAAAAGAAGAGTCCACGGTTAGTTGAAGACTGCAGAAATGCACCCTAGGAAGACAGCAGCGGGTTACTGCATGATGCAAAAAATGTCCCACGGCGTGAAGATCGTTGCAGACGAGATTTCGTGTTTAGTCGCCAACAAGCCTTGGCTACGACATTTCCTCAAAATGGTGCTGTATGGACCCAGGAGGGACCTAGGGGCCTCAACTCTGTGTGAGGAGGAAGAAGGGGCTCTGAGCACTTTAGAGAGCCCTCAGGATGCCAGCCAGCACATCCGGGAGCCCCAGAACCCGGGTTCAAAGGAGGTACAAAACGCAGTTGATTCAGCACAACAAAAGAAGTTCCCACGCCGCCGGAGAACAACTCAGGGGGTTGAGCGTCACAGGATGGAGTGCTGGGGACCTGGGCCAGGCTGTGCCGAAAGAATTTTGCAAAGAGTGCACAGAGGCCTTAGGAGGCAAAGAAGACACAGTACACAGGGGTACTGTTGTTTGTGGGGAAGGCAAGGTCTTACCTTCTCCAAATTGCGTCAGCAGGACCTTAGGACAGTCTATGTTGATGATATCCACCCTCTGTGTCCTTAGGAGCATGCTCGTTGCCGTGAAAGGAGTCCCAGGGTACCGGTCGTCACCTTGGAAGGTGCCTGCTTGGAGCAGGGGAGTGACTCCGTCAGTCCACGGGAGATTTCTTCGGTCCTTCTGGTGCAGGATGAAGACAGAGAGTCCCCAGAGCGTGCACACCATGGAAACTGTTGCAGTTGCTGACTTGGGGCTGAGGTTGCTGAAGAAAAGTGTCTCTTGTAGACACTTTGTTGCAGTTACAGCGTTTCTTGGAGCAGGCTGTGGTTGATCCGAGATCAGAAGAGTCTGAAGTTGTTGCAGAGGATTCCTGAAGGAAACTTGCAAGCAGAATCTGAAGGGAACCCACAGGAGGTAGTCTAAATAGCCCTGAGAGGGTGATTGGCTACCTTATCAGCTAAGGACCTATCAGCAGGGGTCTCTGATGTCACCTGCTGGCACTGGCCACTCAGAGCCCTCCAGAGTGCCCCCACACCTTGCAAAGCAAGATGTCTGAAGTCTGGGACACACTGGAGGAGCTATGGGCACCACCCCTGGGGTGGTGATGGACAGGGGAGTGGTGACTCCCCTTTCCTTTGTCCATTTTCCTGCCACAGCAGGATAGAAGGGGTCCCTGAACCGGTGTAGACTGGTTTATGCAAGGAGGGCACCATCTGTGCCCTTCAAAGCATTTCTAGAGGCTGGGGGAGGCTACCCCTCCGCAGCCTGTAACACCTATTTCCAAAGGGAGAGGGTGTAACACCCTGCTCCCAGAGGAAATGCTTTGTTCTGCCTTCCTGGGACTGGGCTGCCCAGACCCCAGGAGGGCAGAACCCTGACTGTGAGGTGGCAGCAGCTGTAGCTGCAGTGCAAGCCTCAGAGAGTTGGTTTGGCATACTGGTGTTCCATGGTGGAGCCCCCAGGATGCATGCAATTGGCTCCCCAATAACAGATTTGGAATGGGGGGGCAATTCCATGTACTTAGACAAGTTACATGGCCATATTCGGAGTTACCATTGTGAAGCTACATATAGATATTGACCTATACATAGGGCACGCGTGTAATGGTGTCCTGCACTCACAAAGTCTGGGGAAATGGCCCTTAACTATGTGGGGGCACCTTTGCTTGTGCAAGGATGACCTCCCACTTAGTAACTTTGCACCTAACCTTCAGCAAGTGAAGGTTAGACATATAGGTGACTTATAAGTTACTTAAGTGCAGTGAAAATGGCTGTGAAATAGTGTGTGCATTACTTCACGCAGGCTGCAATGGCAGCCCTGTGTAAGGGTTTGTCTGAGGTCCCTATGGGTGGCAAAAGAATTGCTGCAGCCCATATGGATCTCCTGGAACCCCAATGCCCTGGGTTCCTAGGTACCATATACTAGGGACTTATAATGGGGGTTCAGTATGCCAATTGAAATTGGTAAATGAAGTCACTGGCCTACAGTGACAAATGTAAAAGCAGAGAGAGCATAAGCACCGAGGTTCTGATTAGCAGAGCCTCAGTAACACAGTTAGGCACTAGACAGGCATACACATTAGGCCACAAACTATGAGCACAGGGGTCCTGGCTAGCAGGATCCAAGTGAGACAGGAAAAACACACTGACATATAGGTTTTTATCTATGAGCACTGGGGTCCTGGCTAGCAGGATCCCAGTGACACAGTAAAAACACACTGACACACACTCACAAACAGGCCAAAAGTGGCGGTAACCATGCTTGAAAGAGGCTACTTTCCTACAGTAAGCAGTTTAAGAAGGGTTCTAATAAATGTATTCTCTATAATAGTTAGGCCTTTACATCCCACTATGCCCAATTTCTCAGCACCATATAAAGCTTCTCCTTGGCCCTTAAGAGAGAAGTGTAAAGCAGGGGAAACTGATCTTGCAGATATTGCTTTATACATTTTCCACGCTGCTGAAGATCTGTGTTGAATAACCAGTCACATTCCTCTAAATGAAGCATCCATGTAAGTGTTGTGAGATTTTTATCCTTAGATATTCAGATTCATTTACCCTTTGCAAAATACTGTCTTTTAAGTCATTGGCTGCCCATATAGATCCTAATAGGATACAGGGACATAAACTTGGTGTTATTTATATTCATTTCCAGATCCCGCTCTTTGCAGAAGTCAAAGAACCTATTCAATAAAACGTGAAGGCCCAAAGATCTTGGATATTAGCAAGACGTTGTCTGCAAAGTTGGGATTTTTCACCCATTCAACTTGGGTGAATCATTTATAGTATTATTCAGAAAGGCAATTTCATTATTAATATATAATGTAAAGAAAGTAGTTTCTAGACTGCCCTGTTTAACCTATCTTTTAATCAGGATCCTTTCCCTTAATTCACAATTTTCTTCCCAATGAACTTGAGCATAGATATCATAATGAATGAATTCTGATAAGTTTTCTGAGTATGTTGTGTGGAACCCCCATATCTTGCATTCCTGACCATAATATAGTGCTTTGAACCAACTCAACCATACCGTCCTATCAACAAAAGCCACATACAGGTGTTGTTTTAGAAGAATGACGTATTTCCAAAGTAACAAGCAAAATCGAAAACTTGATCTGTTTTGCTGACCCTGTTTCTACAGCCAGCCTGTAGTGTGGATATAATCCGATTTGCTACTAACCAGTCATGCAAACTCTCCAATTCCTCCTTACAAAACACTTTTTGTACATAATCTAATGAGCTGATGTGTCTATAGTTAGCATTATTATCTTTTAACCCTATTTTATAAATGAGTATAATCACAGCTCCTCTCCACGAAGGAGTTTCTGCTCTGGCCTAGATTGCATTTGTAAGTAAATTTACTTAGGGGGCCTATACTGTGAGCTCTAAATGGAACAGAACCCCTGGAATCTTATCCGGGCTGGAGGCCTTGTCTCCCATTAAGCTTTCTATGGCCTTTAGGGCTTCCCCTACAGTAAATTTGAACGTATCTATGTGTGCTGTGTTGAATGGGCCAGTATCATCCGCTAATGATAATTTGAAAGTGTCAGTTAATAAAGGTGCACAGTAAAGAGTTGGAAATGGGCAACTCTCTCTTCTGTTAAAATGTTGAATACTGGCCTGAGCAATGATATGCCATAACAGTCAGCCTCCACAAGATCCCAACAATTAGAGTTGTCCCACTTCTGTTTAGATGTGGTCAGTTTCAATCTATAACGCTGCCTGGCTTGCACTGAGAAATGCTGAATAGCAAAACGTGTAAGTGTATTTTTAACCATGAGTAAATCTACTTGTGTAAATGTCACTGAATAGGCCCCTCAGTGTGAATGTGTGTATAAAGGTGTGTGGTGAAAGGAGGTAGAATGTGGGTCAGATCTCTGAGTAAGTGGTGCCTCAGACACAGACCCTTGAGTAGGATTGCCAGGGAATGTGAGACCAGCACAGAACAGAGAGCCTTGCCCCAAAGACAGGATTCTTTACAGGGGAGAGAGACGTTGACAGTAGGGCCCCACAGCTTAACAAAGAGACGAGCTACGGGGACAGCAAGAAGTAATCTGTGGAACTACATTGCTAAAGCACCTCATTCTATAGTCAAAATGTACTGGTGTTTAGATATTGGCTCCTCAGACGCTGTTTGTATATAGACTAATCATCTGTACAATTACATGCAATGCTATAGGTCAGGCACATTAACCCCCACCCCCCAAAGCTATTAAAGCTGGTCCAGAATGTGCTTTACCTGAATTATCTGGCATCAAGGGTACTAGGAACACACATTAAACCAGTGCTTCTGGTGTGCACTTCATATAGCAAGAAGTATTACAATTATTAAAATAAAAATGTATTTGTCTTTTGATCAGGACTGCACTGAGGTTATCATAGCCTCCCTGCCACATTCATGGAGGCCCTCCTTACTGCTAAATCACATTGTAGATATGAATGGGTAGCAAACACTTTGTGGCCATAGAAAGCAGTTGCCATGGAGAGCTTTGTCAGAAGCTGGGTGCCACTAGAGATCACTGGAATACAAATCTGACATTTATCATACAATTTCACATTCAGAAGTTCCAGGAGAGGAACACAACCACTTCTGCATGGATTCTGAGTCTAAGACCTGACTTTTGTAGGTGGAGGGATGCCTTGAGAACTAAACACCACAAAGACTGATGTCTGTCTTTGGGCATTGGGTCACTGGGGTCAAATCTATGCTCAAATCCATGCACTAACAAACAGCCCCAACAGTTGCAGGGCAGTGTGACCGTACGGAACAAATATTGGGTAGTGTTCCACCAATAACACACTCCTGAAGGTACGCCCCTCATGCAGCTCATGATACTGGCTTCTCATAAGTAGTTTCATGCCCCAACTCATTAAGACCTGCATGCAAGACATCTAGTGTCATTGGCCCCTACTGCAGAAGGTATGTTAGTACATCAAGAAAAAATGGAAGCTAATTCTATTGGCACGCGAAACCACACATACACTCCCTCAGTCACCTGCTTTTCAGTGCAGATTTATCCCCCCACCCCAATGAAAGAGGCTGTGTTCTAGCTTTCTCCTCCTTAGAGAGGTTAAGGGTTTGAATAATTTTTTTATTTACTTTTATTGCTGACACCTAGGTAATCTCCCATTCTCTGCATTGGATCCATATATCTACTGCATTTTGTGTGTGGGCATTTCCAATCAGCTGTTTAAACTTTCTTTCTGATAGCAACTACCATGTCTGCCTTGTTGCTAGAATAAGATCTTTGGAAAAAGGACAAACAATGGTTCTAAAATTCAGACAGAAAATGAAGAGGAAGATGATTATTTGTATTTTTCTGCTTCTTTTTGGTCATACCTTTAAAGACTGTGCTTCTCACAACCTTTCCTTTACTTCTCTAATTTAGGGCTACTTTCATCCACA
The DNA here is from genome assembly GCF_031143425.1 of Pleurodeles waltl. NCBI lineage: Eukaryota > Metazoa > Chordata > Amphibia > Caudata > Salamandridae > Pleurodeles > Pleurodeles waltl. The sequence continues at coordinate 762,764,502 of NC_090448.1, read as the reverse complement.
TGGGCCACTCCTTTAATCTTACTGAAAGATGCCCTCATGACCAAATTTAGTAATGTCCTCAGCTTAAGTCGGCAGCACCTTTGAAGTGTCTTGTAGACCTAAATTAAGAATCCGGCTTTAGGTGCCCTTGCATCCTATATATATATAATTCCTCACTGTGATGCAGATGAGTTATTCGAACATGGTGCCCTGCTCTGCCCCTGAATTTAGTCACCTTGCTTCTTTCTGGAGCTTCCTAGCATTGATCAGACTCCCAAAAGACACTATCTGACTTGTTGAAGGTCTTGCTTCTAAATCTGCCTATAATTGTCATGTACGGTGTAAGAGCTTCCTGATGCTACACTCTTGACAGAGCACTGGGGGCTCTGGTTCTGTTGTATACCAGTTATCATTTAGGTTTTACTATGGAGCATAATCAAAAAATGTTTATGGGGCATAGTTCCGGACAGAGAGAAGTAGTAGCTCCCTTAAGCACAGTTGGCCATTTGCAAGAGTACACAGACAGAGGGTTAACCTTCCAACAGTAGTGTCCTTTTTCATATCAGTGGGATTTTTACATTAGTATGGAGTTAAAAAATTATACCCACCTTTTACAAACATTTTTAAAACTTAAGATTCTCAAACTTTGTTTAAAACATCTAGGGGTTTCTCACTTGATGGACTTTTGCTCCCTTTGTGCCTCTGTAAGCATTATGAACATTTAAGTTTATTTTATTTTTGGTGCTGGAAAATATTCTTGTACTAGATCTTCCTGCTGAGTTTTAAAGCCACTTTTTTTTGTTAATGACCACATCTTTCGAGAGAGGTGTCGCTTGACACACAATCATTATTTGCACTCCTATTTTGTTCAGCATACTGACCTGTCAAACGCCACAGCACTTGCCGTCATTACTGTCACCTGTTTCATAGCCTGAACGGCAAGGTTTGCTCTACTGTGGTGTGAGCTGTCCATGTTGTTGAACATCTCTGTGCCTGCAACTTCAAATTTGCATATTACCTCGACTTCCTCTACCTTGACCTCCCCTACATCTCAACCACTACTTAAACTACAACTGCATTAGCAAGGTAAGATTTAAATGTGATCTATCACTCCTTCAACCCAATAGCGACCGTGGTCAATTTGTTTTGAACATTTCTATGTATCTCTCATATCAAATTGAATTAATAAAGCATAAATAAGAAAGACAGTACAGCTACCCTTCTGTATTATTTAATTAGATTATTTAGCTAACCTTTCGTAACACTAATGTTAATCTTACCTTTAAATTAGATGTATTTGTTTACCTCAACTCTAACTCTAACTTTGAAACTATTCTTGAATATGTTGTATTTTAATTCCTAAAAATTAAATATAATTTAACCGTTGATGTCTCCACTAATGCTTAGTTTAAAATAAGAAAAAATACTCGGCCAGAACTTAGGAGTAATGCTAACCCTAACCCAACTTGTTAGTTTTTCTTAAAATTAAACAAAAGCTAACAATAATAAGATTCCAAATGCCAGGCCTAACCTGTACTCTGATTGTAACCAAATTACAATAATAACCTTAACTATTTTTACTTAATTTTTATTTTAATAAAAGTAAAGTAACCTTAACTTTAGCCGAATGTCCTCTTTAACCCAATACTTTAATTTAAACTAAATGCATAGTTTTTGTTTAGCCTTCATACCAGCCCTAATCCTAATAAATGTATATTTAATTACACGTAGCCCTTCACTGATTAACACAATTACCTACAAATTAAATTAAATGTATTCAAGTTTACCTTTATAAGTAAGTAATGTAGGTAATACTGATGTAGTGCCTCTGGAATAGTAGTACTCCAGTATAAAGGTTTCAAGGTGGTGGGGGTAAAGCCTTGTGCCAGTAGATGGAATCACCAGTTTACCACATAACACTTGCACTGCCTAAATATTACAAACCTTGAAAGTTTTTGGGTGATCCATCAAAGTGGTGGCAGAGTAAAGGGAGGGCGGCCCACAACAAATTTTCTACATTCATTTTTCCATAGGAAAATTTGGCACCGCTACAACCAAAATGGCTGAACAAAATTACACCAAATTGTCATTAAGCAAGATGTTGGTCCAGAAAGTGTGGTTTTATGATTTGTTTTATTTCTGTTTAGTAGTTTCCAGAAAAATACTGTTAACAAATGGAGATATTTCGCATCCCTCTGGATCCGTGGAGCCAAGAGATGAGGTCTGATTGGCTGCACCACATTGATAAAGATGCAATGGCAGCCATTTTGGGACTCGGGGACTCTGAACCCTTTCCTACAGAAAGGTTTAAGTTTGAAAAAAACAAAAAAAGATATTGGGGCCACGGGGTAGGGATGCTGTGCTTCCCTATTAAGTCAGCCTCATGGATCATTGGAGTATCCTTGAAACCAAGCACAGTTTAAAAGAAAATGTGGCGGGGCAGTGGAAGGATGCATTGTTTTTTTTGTGGAAGATGCTTGTGTGCCCCCCTTTGCTTCCCCTCCCCCCACCCCCTGTCACTCTCACCTCGAGTCTTCATTAGGCCTGGGGAATCTCACCCCCAGGGGCCCTATTTTATAAATTCCCTGGGGCCATGTTTCAAATTAAGGGAAAGGTGGTATGCGCCACCCTCTCTGAGCCACCAAAAGGCTCTGTTGACCCCATCCCCTAGGGCCTTTTTTCAAACTAGAGCGAAGGAGGAGTGTGCCCCCCCATTCCCCATGCCAATGATCTCCCTGGGGACCCCATCCCCAAGGGTCAGGTCTAAGCAATGTCCTGGAGACCCCTTCCCCCTGGACACTACTGGTTTCTGCTTGGGAGAATGCAGCCAAACGCTGCCCACACTTTCACAGGCAAAAAACTAATCTTTGATTTCAGCCCACCCCAGTGAAAACAGCTGCACCTACCTGTGCGAAAGCAAGGGAGAATGATGCTGGCTCCTGCAAGCACCACAGTTTGGGCTGGCTGGAGAGCCAGCTGGGGCTGTATGGGCCTGGGGGCTCCCCCTCCCCGTGGCAACCCTAACCTTTGAAGACAATGTGATATTCAATGCTCCTGGCAAGGAGTGGTTCATAATGCCTTGCAAGGGTTTTTTTATATTACATTTTTTCTTCATGGTGATGCCCTAAAAGAGACTGGAGCACCACCAGCCATTTTTTTATTGCTGTGGGGGGCAGCAGGTATTGTGAAAGCACCCCAGCAGCAGCAAAAAAACTGTAAGTGCTCTTTGTCATTGAACCCATGATCTTATGAGAGCTGACCCTAATTATTTAAAAGGATTCGAACTGGAGCTGTATGCTCTTCAGCAGGATACAGAGTGCCTTTGTGGTGGGTTCTCTGGCTGTACTTTTTGGCCTGAAAATGGTTAACAAAAACTTAGATATGTTGTTTTTTTAAATAAATCTTTATTAAAAAAAAAAAAACGTTTTATGACAACCACTTTTATTAAACATTGTAATGTGTGAATTTATGAAACAAACATTTGATTGTAATTATGGTGGCTTTTTTATCTGTTTCTTACATGTTTATTTGCTGATCCTTCGATAAAGCCAATAGGACCACTTTTTATATTTTGGTGTTATGACCCTTTGACAAAGTAAAAAAGGTCTGCCTTACTTAAAATGACACTCTTTGTATTGTAACATCACATAGTCAACGATGTATGTCCTCCTGCTGGGGTTTGGGAGTCAGGTCCTGTGCCCAGCCACCTTTGCTGTGTGCAGCAAGGGGTTTGGGCACCAGCGGGAGGTGGGCACAAGTTAGTCACTTTAGGGCTCCAGCTGGCTGAGGCACAAGTTACAGTTACTTGAGATAAATTTAACTGATTCATTCAAGTGGTTTTGTGTCCTTAAAACTGTATGTTTTAACTGACATTTTCACCTTAACCTTTGGTTTTGTCGCCACTGGATACTTATAGTTAGAACTATGTTTCCATTAATAATAGATTTTTTGGTTTGCTTATAACTTTGGCATCATTTGACAGAGCTTCACAAAACTTTCCAAAAAGTTTCATCTATATCAGCTCCTACTTGGAAAGTTTCCAGGTGATTCGTTAAGGGGGGGGCCGAGAAAAAGGACGGTCCTGAAGTGCATTTTTCCCATGCAATTTCTCATAGGGATTTTGGACATGACTACAGCCCACTGCTGAACGGAATTGCACCAAATTTGGCAGAAAACTAGATCTTGGTCCAGAAAGATCTCTTTTTATGATTTGGTGTAAATCCCTGCAGTAGTTTTGTAGCTGTTAAAGAAAAAACACGTATATATGTCTAGAGATCTGCAAATCCAATATTATCTCAAAATGAGATCTCATTGGCTGCCACCACTTGAACCAGAAAGGGATGGCAGACATCTTGGGATTCAGGACTTGACTGAGTCCCAAGAAAAAACATAAAAAAGACAAGGGGCAGAGTAGGAATACTCTGACTTTCTACGCCTGGTGGTGGGGTCCCACAGGGTCCAAAACTTGAAAAAACATTTTTTTTCTGTGAATCGGCAGAGGATACGCTATAAAAAAGAAAAGTGTGGTTTCCCGCGCTTGTTTTTATGAGTCCCCTGGGTAGACCAGGACCGGGCGGAATTAATTATGTTCTAATGGGGCAACAGGTGCACCCCTCTCCCACTGTGGGCCAATTTCAGCTTCGGGCACTGTCTTAAAAATATATTTTTTAAAAAGGGTGAAGGGGCTGTGCAGCCACCCTCCCAGGGCTGCGTTTGGCCCTGGGGACCCCATCCTGTGGCCCTGCTGTGCTTTACATAGTGAGGTGGACACACTGCCCACCTCCTGGAGCCATTAGTGTCCCTGGGAACCCCATCCCTAGGGGCCAGTTCCTACTGTGTCCTTCTGGTGCCCACCCCCGGGACTTAGCGTTTTCCCTGGGCAGAGAAACCTGTGTTTGGTCTTGCCTGGCGGAAGCAATTTCGGAGTGTCTGCCAAGCAAGAGCAATTACTACGTCTGCTCCCTTGAGGGGAGCATGGACATGCTCCAGCTGGCTGGGAGCGGACTTTTCATCTGATTCCCTTTCAGGGAAACAGATGAATCAATTGCTCCCCCTGGAGGTGAGGAGCTGCCTGGGGTTGTGGGGGCACTGTCGCTCTCCCCCCTTCCCCCTCCTCTCAGGCTCCCCAACAAAGATGCAGTGGGTGCCCTAGGAGAGCTCCAGGGCACCCACCATTTATTGGCTGGGTCCCGGGGATGGTGTTCCCAAGGTTGAAATCGGCTAGGGGAGGGAGTGTAGGAAAGTACCATCTTTCTTGACATGTTACCCCCAATTTCTGCCTGATTGTCAGTGTGTTTTGACTGTGTCACTGGGATCATGCTAGTAAAGACCCCAATGTTATGGTTTGTGGCCTACTTGCCAGTGTACTTGCACTGCTCTCTAAATTGTCACTGGAGTCCTAATAATCAGAACTCCAGTGCTTACGCTTTCTATGTTTCATAATTTGTCTCTATAGTCTAGTGACTCCATATTTCACTCCAAATTGGCTCACCAGACCCCCCTTATAAGTCCCTAGTATATGGTACCTAGGTACCCAGGCCATTGGGGTTCCAGGGAATCCTTATGGGCTGCAGCATTTCTTTTGTCACCCATAAGGAGACCATACAAACACTTCTTCAGGACTGCCATTGCAGCCTCAGTGGAATAGTGTAAGCACTATTTCACAGCCATTTTCACTGCATCAGCTAACTTATAAGTCCCCTCTATGTCTAAACATCAGACCCTGAAGGTTAGGTGCATAGTACCTGTGTGTGAGGGCACCCCTGTACTAGCAGAGGTGCCCCCACGTCGTCCAGGCCCATTTTCCCAGACTTCGTGAGTGCAGGGTCGCCATTATAAGTGTGCTCTACATATAGGGGGACACATCCGGAACAACGACTCCTAAACCATAAAGTCGTGGAAAACAAAAGTGAAACAACGGTTTTGTTTTCCATGACTTCCTGGTTTTATGGCCTTAACAACGCATGTGTGAACCACGTACATGAGTGGTTAAGGCACAGAAGAAGGAAGTCGACATGGTGAAGGAGGAGGTAAGTTGGGCTGGGACTTGGGCTGTTTTTTTTTGGGTTGGGGTGGGGGGCTCGGGGTGATTAGTGTTTGGGGGGAAGGTGGTGTCAGGGTTTAGGTTTTAGTGGGGTGTTGGGGTGCTTTAGGTTTTAGGGGCGGGGTGGGGACTCAGGTTATTTTTAGTTTTTGGGGGTGAGGGCTTGGGGTGATTAGGGTTTGGGGAGTGGGGGGGGTCAGGGTTTAGATTTTAGGGGTGGGTTGGGGGTTGGGGTGCTTTAGGTTTTAGGGGAGGGGGTTGGGGTTGTGGTTATTTGGGGGGGGTTTGGGGTGGTTGTGGGGGTGGAGGGGTCGCAGTAATTTTTAGGGGTGGGGGCTAGGGGGGACACATGCTGGAACTGTGCTTGCTGCTCACTAATGCCTTTATCAGGAATTCCTTCACAATGAAAAATCGATCTAAAGGCATTTGTGGTAACCACAAGGTTGTTGTTCCGAACTCGTCGTTGAGCCATGGGTGATTGAAGCACTTGTTGTTTCAACATATAACCCATCTAGGTCAATACATATATGTAGCTTCACAATGGTAACCCCGAATATGGCCATGTGAGGTGTCTAACAACTGGGAATTGTACCCCAATACTGATTCCAGTATTGGTTACACAATCCCATGCACTCTGGGGGCTCCACCGTGGCCCCCGGTACTGCTGTACCAGCTTTCTGAGGTTTTCACTGCAGCTCCAGCTGCTGTCACCTCACAGACAGGCATCTGCCCTCCTGGGGCTTGAGCATCTCAATCCCAGGAAGGCAGAACAATGCATTTCCTTTAGGGGAGGGGTGTTACACCTTTTCCCTTTGGAAATAAGTGTTACAGGCAAGGGAGGGGTATCCTCCCAGAGCCTCTGGAAATGCTTTGAAGGTCACAGATTGTGCCCTCCTTGTATAATCCAGTCTACACCGGTTCAGGGTCCCCCAGTCACTGCTTTGGCGTGAAACTGGACAAGGGAAAGGTGAGTGACCACTCCCCTGTCTATCACCACCCCAGGGGTGGTGCCCAGAGCTCCTCCAGAGTGTCCCTGGGTTCTGCCATCTTGTTTTCAGGATGGTCAGGGAACTCTGGGAGCATCTGAGTAGCCAGTGCCAGCAGGTGACGTCAGAGACCCCTCCTGATAGATGCTTACCTGGTTAGGTGGCCAATCCCCCTCTCACGGCTATTTAGGGTCTCTTTTCTGGGTGTTTCGTTTGATTCAGATTGCAAGACTCCAGCAGGACTCCTCTGCGTCCTTTGCTTCACCTTCTACTGTTGGATCAACTGCAGAACTGTTCCAGGAACTCTACAACTTGCAATAAAGTATCCAAAAAGGCTACTGCAACTCTGTAACATCAGCTCCTGCCAGCAACTGCAACAGTTTCCAGATCGTGCATGCTCCGAGGACTGAATGTTTTCATCCTGCACCATAGGGACTGAAGGGATCTCCTATGGAGTGACAGAGTTACTTCTCTGCATCAGCAGGCACCTCTCTGCAGTGACTACCAGTACTCTGGGTCCCTTCTCCTGACGACAAGTGTGGATCCTGGAACACAGGTGGTGGACCGAAGTGACCCTGACTGTCCAAAGGTCCAACTCTCCAAATTTGGTGGCGCTAAGAGCTTGCCTCCCCGTGCCAGACAGTACCCCTATGCTCCGTGTGCTTTGCAGCTCCTCTGGCTTCTGGGCGCTTCTCCAAGTAATCCTTCATGCACAGCTTAGCCCATGTCCCCAGCACTCTATCCTGCGATGCTCAGCTCCCTGAGTTGTTCTCCGGCGGCATGGGATCCCTTTGTGTAGTGCCTGGATGACCCCGATTTGCAACTCCTTTGTCCCCATGTCCTGGGACTCCTGTAGGTGCTGCCTGGTCTTCTGAGGGCTCTCTAAAGTGCTGAGAGCCCCTTCTGTATCCTCAGTCCGAGTTGAGACCTCCAGGTCCCTCCTAGGCCCGGGCAGTGCCTTTTCCAGCCAAATGCATCTCTTGCGTAAGCCAAGGCTTGTTGACAGAATCCAACGCTGAAAACCAGCCTGCATTCATCTACTCGACGTGGGACATCTCTTGCACCAAGCAGGAACCCGCAGCTGTCCTCTTTGGTGCATATCTGACTTTTTCTTCCAACTGGAGGTTTCACTTTTGCACCTTCATCCGGGTTAGCAGGGGCTCCTGTTCCTCCTGGACTCCTCAGCAGCTCTTGGACTTGGTCTCCTCTCTCCGCAGGTATCTATCGTTGGTGTCTTGCATGGTTTTTGCATTATTCTTTATCACGACTTCTAGTGTGTTCTTAGGAAACTTGCAGTACTTTCCTGGGCTCTGGGGTGGGGTACTTTACTTACCTTTGGTGTTTTCTTACATTCCCAGTGCCCCTCTACACACTACTCTTGCCTAAGTGGGAAACCAACATTCACATTCCAATATTTTAGTATATGGTTTGTGTTCCCCCAAGGCCGATTGTAGCCTGTGGTGATTTTCACTATTTGCACTATTGAATGACTGTTTACTTACCTTATTGTGGTTACTAGTGTATATTTTGTGTATAATACTTATCTCCTAAGGGAGTATAGCCTCTAAGATATATTTGGCATTGTGTCACTAAAATAAAGTACCTTTATTTTTGATATTTTTGGTTATTTTGGTAACACTGAGTATTGTCTTTCTTGTGTATGAGTACTGTGTGACTGCAATGGTATTGCAAGAGCTTTGCATGTCTCCTATTTGAGCCTTGGCTGCTCTACATACAGCTACCTCTAGACGGCCTGGCTTCTAGAAACTGACTACATTTCACTAATAAGACATAACTGGACCTGGTGTAAGGTGTAGGTACCTGTGGTACCCACTACAAACCACGCCAGCCTCCTACAGAAAGGCTGTGTGACACCACCCCCTTGCCTGGGCCCCAGGGGATGGGCTCTGTGGGGTTAATATTGGCTTGAGTAAGGGGACAGCATGCCCTCCCTTCTCCTCTATAATATGTCCGTGCCCCTTTATAACATGTCTGGGCCCCGGGAGATGGTGTCCCGGGGCTGAAATCACCCTGGGGAGGTAGGGTGTGTGCCCCCTCCTTGGTTGGCTGCCATTGAGGGGTTGGTTGTGTGCAACGTGAGGTTTGCCGCATGCACAGGGTCGGCTGCAGGGCTCCTGCTGTACATAGTCAAAGGTTGTGTGCAGCGGCAGTTGGATTAATGTATGGTGGTTAAATATTACTTACTTGGCGTGGATATAAATTAGTGCTGCAGTTGCCTACGAATTTTTATTTAACTGCAGAGTGCTCCGAATAAATTAAGTGTAAGATCTCAGCCTTACAATTCGATAAAATTGAAACATTGGTTAAGCATAAATCAATGTGCAAGTATTGCCTAGGAGTTCTAGCGAATAAAGTATAGTTGCGAAGATCAGGGTTTTGCTCTCTCAATATATTGATTAAATTCAAGGTGTCCATCGTATTTAGAATACTGGCTCTGGTCTTGTCCAACCACGCTGTGTGAGAGGAGTTAGTTGTATCAAGCGCTTTATTAAAAAAATCACCAGTTATAATGAGTAGCCTAACAACACTCAGTTCAATCATTATATTAGTGAAAAAGAGAAAGCCCTGATTATTCGGCTCATATAAACCAAAACAAAATGACTTTTACTTTGTTCGTCAACTATTTCGGCTCTAGCTCAACTGCCTTCCCGATCTACTTTGGACTGTACAGCCCTAAAAGCGTGCACTAGTTTTTTTTCCCTTTGCCCCTACCCCCTCTCTTCCCACCTCTCACCCTTCCTACCTCCCTCCCTCTCCCCACCCTTCCGAACCTCGCTCAAACCCACCAGGCCTCCATGCAACCTCTATTTCGGCACATCCAGGCTTTACTAGAGTATCAACTCCCACCAGTCATAAGATAACTCCAAAATGTGAACCCTCCCTGCCATCTTTTAGCAAGCCTCCATAGCATCATAATCACAATTACAGTGAAGTACATTCCACTTCTAAAAATCGCTTGTCTTGTTCTGGTTCAGAAAATATAAGAAAAGAGCATTTCCAAATGATTTTTAGGGATGACCCTCTAAAAAGGAAACTGGGATAGATGCAGCTTTGAACTTGGGAATGAGGGCTCGCATTTTCTGCATCCTAGATACCTTCTCCCAAGCCAGAGTCTGGAAAAAAAGGAAAATGATAATCATCAGGAGTAGAAATTCTTCTACGGTGCCTGGCTATTGATAGACTTTTTTCTTTAACAGTTAAGTCCTGGAAATAAACAATAATAGTACGTGGTCTGCTCCCTGTTTTAAACAGCCCAGACGGAACCCTATGTGCTCAGGCAATCGAAATTGAATCAGCTAGGTTTTGCTCTGAGCCTTGAAAGTTGGCCAGAACCTGATTGGAAGTAAGGTTAGCAATACATTTAATCATGCAGTCTCTGAACGATTGGTTCCACCTGCAGTCTCTGAACCTCTGGAATGCCTACAAAATGCAGGTTTGATCTACGGGAGCTATTTTCTAGGTCCTCATATTTACGCTTAAGAGTCTTAATTTGGTTGTTCATCATGTCTTGTTTATTATCCACCCGGATGGGCTATTTTTCCAGCTTTTGAGCCTTGTTCTCGGTAACCTTGTAGGTGTCAGCAAATTACCCAAATTGTTGTTTGCTAGATGATACTTTAAGTGCCAGATTCTCAAGTCTATCAAACTTTGGAGCTTGGGTTGTTTGGACTGTCCATATTTCCTTCAGAATAGTCTTCAGCATAGATTTTGTAGTTGTTGATGTTGAAATTGAAGAGCAGGTAGAGTTGGCTTCTGACTCTTCTACCTCCAAAGTAAGAGAAGCACATGTGGCAAGCAGTGATGTGATCCTCCGAGAATCATCTCCTTGATCAGTCTCTGATCTGCTTCTCCCGTCTACTAGGGGAGAGTCTTTATTCCTCGTCTCCGGGAGTACTGTCTGTAGTGGCATAGCTCAAAGAGAGATTCAGATTTGACTATGGATCTTGACGCTGACGTAGCCTAATCGCTGTCTCCTGGGCTTTGGCCTTAGACTAGATATAAAGTGCTCTCTGGATGCAAGGCTTAGACCTCTCAGACTGTCCAAGGCTATAATTCCAAAGGTTCAGCAGGCTGTGTCTGGGCAGGAGAGGATTAGTACTCCTTGTGGCGTTAGTAGCTCTTGGTTCATAGGAGACCCAAGACTGCGTAGACTACATTAGTCGCTGGCCGTGTCTTCTCTCCCTCCTAAAAGATGGTCAATGGTGGGGACTTCAAATTCAAGGAGGCTGCTGCCCAATCCTCCAGGATAGACAGAGCTATAGCTGTGCTAATAATGCTCGTAGAAAGCATGTTACCTGAGCCTACCGCTGCAGTTGCATCCTTGATTCAGACATAATGATTGATTGATTGATTTAGCAGTCCTGGAGGCACGGGTTGAGCTTTAGACTTCCAGGCGCAGCTCCAATCCCCTCCAGACTCATCAGGACTTTGGCTCAGTGGCCTAGATACAGGAGCAATTGAAGTGGCCAGAGACTCAGGAGTCTGCCTTATCGCTGGAGACTGTAGTGTCAGTGCAGTGATTGAGTTCCCCGTAAGGTTTTGCCAGGGTTTCACAGTCCCTGTGTTTGGTAAAGTAGGACTTGTGACTTCTGGTGTGAGTTCCACCACAGGCAGTTTGGGATTGATGTTATTAAAGTAGTTATTGTCTTGAGACCTCTGGTTGAGGGGGGTTTTAGGATTCCTAGAAATCACAGAAGGCATCTCTGCTGCCTCATGCACCCTTACTGAGAGTTGGGAGAGGCCACTTGGACTGATTCTGTGCCTTTCATGCCTCCCCTTGCCATTGCTCAGTTTGCCAAAGTTGTGTGAGTCTGTTTTGCATGTACTCTGGTTTCTAGAGTTTCCAACTCGAGATTTAACACCAGCCATGTCAAAGCTTCAGTGCTCTGTATATCTTTTATATGTCTCAAACTGCCAAAACCACTCTTGGTCAGTGTCAGTACCACTCTTGGTTGGAACTGTGCTGACTTAAGGACCCCCACTGGCTGCCATAGTTCTTCCGTTGCACCTCCAATTATCTGACCCCCAGTGATTGTGACAATTACAGTCAATCTCAGCAGTTCAATAAAGCATTGAAGTACTGTATGAGTTTCTTGGAAAAAACTCTTAGCGAGTATACAGCCTTTATTTCCTTTCTTTTTATCAGTACTTTTGGGTGAAAATGTCACTATAAGTCACTATAAATCACTGTGGCCGTAGGAGTGACGAAGCTTTAAAAAAGAGATGAAGTTGCTCTCCTTACACTCCAACAGCTGATTGATATTTAGCCTGCCAGAAAAAGAACACTCCTTGCCGTTTTTCCACTGTTGGCAGCGTGTAAAACACATCCGAAAGGACATCTGCAGAGACAGCCAAAAAAACAAGCTGCGAGAGTTAGGCACCGCCTACCCGCTATGATGGATGTAGGAGGCTGGCTTGGTGTGTGTGTGGGGTACCTACAGTACTTACACCTTATACCAGGTCCAGGTATCCCTTATTAGTGTAGTCAGTGTCTAGAAGCCAGGCTCTAAAGAGGTAGCTGTGGATGAGCAGCAAAGGCTTATCTAGGAGACATGCAAAGCTCATGCAATATCAATGTAGTCACAGAGCACTTACACACATGAAAGAAAACACGCAGTGTTACAAAAATAAAGGTACTTTATTTTGGTGACACAAATACCGAAGTTATAGAGGCTATACACCCTTGGGAAGTAAGTAATACACAAATTATATACACTAGTATGCAGAAATAGGCACACAAAGAGTTAGAAAACAGTGCAATTAGTGAAAATCATAGTAGAGAGAAGTAGCCCTAGGGGGAGCACAAACCATATACTAAAAAAGTGGAATGCGAGAGTCGATTCCCCACCTAGGTACGTGGAGTGTGCAGAGGGGAGCTGGGAGTTTAGGAAAGCCTAAAGTTAAGTACCACAACACCCCCAGCGACCAGAAAAGCCAGAGTAAATCACAGTAAATTCCCCAAAGCACCCACTTGGAAGAAAGGAAGAATAATGAAAAGCCCAGAAGAGCCTGCAAGACACCAACAGTGGATTCCTGGACAAGAGGACCTGTGGAAGAAGTGGACCAAGTCCAACAATCACAGCAGAGTCCAGGAAGGGCAGGAACCCCTACCCATCAGACTGAAGGTGCAAGAGATGAGTCAACGGTGATGAAGGAGAGTCAGCACTGCACCCAAGAAGATGAAGTTGAGTTCCTGGAGGATGCAGGTGATGTACCACGCTGGAAGGAGGAAAGCAGTCGGGTTTGCGTCTTGGGATTCCACCAACAAGCCTTGGCATATGCAAAACTCACTGTTAGTGGAAAGTGGAGCTGCCTGGGACCAGGAAGGACCAGGTGGACTCTAGTAACTCAGCAACACAGAAAGCCCACAGTAGCACAGGCAGCACTCACACGACGGGGACACGAAAGTTGAAGAAGAAGCCCACCCAAAAAGGATCCCAAGCCGCTTGAGAACAACTCAGGGAGCTGTGTGTCGCAGGATCTAGTGCTGGGGGCTGGAGCTTGAAAGATGCCTTAAAATCCCTTAAAAGATGCTGAAAAGCCTCGGCAGCTGCAAATGACATGGTGCAATGGGGTACTGTCCTGCGCGGGCAGGCAAGGGCTTACCTTCACCCAAGTTGGACAGCTGGAAGAGAGGACTGTCGGGACCACTTCAGTCCACCACCTGTGATAGAGGATCCACGCAGCTCAGCATGAGAAAGGGGATCCACGCAGCCAGTTGTAATTTCAGTTGGTGCCTGCAAATGCAGAGGAGTGACTCCTTCACCCCAAGGGAGAGTCCTTCTTCTTTCTGGTGCAGGCTGAAGACAGGCTGTCCTCAGAGGATGCCTGACCGGGGAAATGTTGCAGTTGCTGGAAGGAGCCGTGGATACAATGTTGCAGGAGGTGTCTTGCTTCTTTGTTGCAGCTTGTCAGGTCCTGGAGCGTCCAGATGCAGTTTCTTCAGTCAGAAGTCGAAGTGGAGGTTGCAGAGGAACCCTGCTGGAGTCTTGCAAACTGAATCTGAGGAATCACCCAAGAGAGAGACCCTAAATAGTCCTGAAAGGGGGATTGGTCACCTAGCTGGGTGACCACCTATCAGGAGGGGGCTCTGACTTCACCTGCTGGTACTGGCCACTCAGATGCTCCCAGAGTTCCTTGCCAACCTTGAATCCAAGATGGCAGAACCCAGGGACCCTCTGGGGGAACTCTGAGTAACACCTCTGGGGTGGTGATGGACAGGGGAGTGGTCACTCTCCTTTCTTTTGTCCAGTTTCGTGCCAGAGCAGGGACTGTGGGTCCCTGAACCAATGTAGACTGGTTTGAGCAAGGAGGGCACCAAATGTGCCTTTCAAAGCATTACCAGTGACTTGGGGAAGCTACCCCTCCCAAGCCTGTAACACCTATTTCCAAAGGGAGAGGGTGTAACACTCCTCTCCCAAAGGAAATCCTTTGTTCTGCCATCCTGTACTTGAGCTGCTCAAGCAACAGGAGGGCAGAAACCTGTATGTGAGGTGGCAGCAGCTTGGGCTGTCTGGAAAACCTCAGAAGGCTGAAATGGCAATACTGGGGCTCCTCTAAGGAGCTCCCAGAGTGCATGGAATCATACATCCAATGCTTGCAAAATCATTGGGGTATGATTCCAACATGTTTGATACCAAACATGCCTATGTTTGGATTTACCATTATGTAGCTGGACATAGATTTAGACCTGTGTCCAGTACACGTGTAAAATGGTGTCCCCACACTCCTGAAGTCTGGGGAAAATGGGCCTGGAGTTCGTTGGGGCACTTCTGGTAGTGCAGGGGTGCCCTCACACACAGGTACCTTACACTGTGCCCTTGGGCTAGAAGGCCTGCCATCGGGGTGATTTATAAGTGACCTGGTGCAATGAAAAGAGGCAGTGAAAGGGTGCTTGCACCTTTTCACACAGGCTGCAATGGCATTCCTGCAGAACCCTTTGCTTGGGTTCCCTATGGGTGGCATAATATATGCTTCAGCCCATAGGGATCCCCTTGAGTCACAATGCCCTCAGTACCTAGGTACCATATACTAGGCACTTACAGTGGGGCACCAGTGTGCCAGTTGTGGGATGAAATGCAGAGTTTTGGGAGAGAGCATGATCAGTGCTTCCTGGTTAGCAGGGTCCCAATGAACACAGTCAAACACACTGACATCAGTCAGAAAAAGGGGGTAACCATATGAAGAAAGGGGGTACTTTACTACAATGGGTCCTTCAGTAACTCTTTGGTGTCCGCAGTGGTCTCCAGCAGCTTCCGTGATACGCCTTAGTGCCTAGCCAGGGAGGACAACTTGCAGGCGGGCAAGCAGCAAATATTCCAGCAGATTCTGGGCGGGTACATAAGGGCAGAAATTAGATGACCAGAATCCATGTCAACAGTTGAGCCATTGTCGAATAGGGTCATACAGTTGAATACAGGAGGTGAACTCAAAAGAGCTACAGAGCTCCTGATGCGGCTATCGGCGTGCCGGCCAACATATTGCATTGTGGTCGCTTTTGTGCTGTTTTTTCTGGGTGTTGTTCATTTGTGGTTTTTATGTTGCATGTTGGTTTGTGATTTTGAGCAGTGCGATTCTGGAGTTACGTTGCGGTGTTAAGTTATTTTTGTGACTTAGTTTTTGTGACTTACTATGTTGTGCTGTTGAGCTCATTCTGTGGTGCTGTTGTGAATGGTGTTGTGATGTTGTGCTGTGTTCTTGTGGAAAAGTGATCCCTTGTGGTGCTTTTTTGTTCATTTGTTTTGTCCTCTATTGTTGTTTCCTTAAGGTAATTTATAAGTTTGTGCTTTTTGTAATTGGGCTGTTGTTGTTAGGATCCGTTTGAGAGCTTATCATTGAGCCCATATTCCCAAATGTTTATGTTCAGCATAGAATTGCTGGTTGATATATGAATATAATGGGCCAATCGGAAACATACCTAAATTATTCTTCCAAGTATTTACATTTGGCCTGTGCCTTCTTGATCATTTGCCTTTATATCCCAGGTCTGAGCCTCATAATTGTTTATAATTAATAATTTGAACTACCTTTCAAGTAACCTTGATGTATTTGTACAAGAGTAAAAGAAGGAAGGGAAAATGAGTGCTACAACATTCCTGAACACCTCCCTCATAAATTCCCTGTTATGCTTCTGCTGCGGTTTTTCTCCTATTCTTTACTTAGTCCTTCTGGTAAAAACTAATTTCAGATGTCTTGTGTAGCATGTTTAGCGAACTTCTGTTTTCAGTGTACAGATAAACATTAACTATTTACTGTTGCACCTTTGAGAATTGTGCTCCTGAACCACAGACTGAATAATTCAGGAATGGCTTACTCTGGGTGTTCTCAGTGGTCCACCTTTTTCATTAGAAGTGCACAATTCCTTGGCTGTCCTGAAGTGGAACTTGTTTAAGACAAACAAGCGATTAGACCAGAGGTAGAGTGCTGGCTTTGCCCTGACTGTTTGTCCCTTCAGGTGTGCTTGGGCAATACACATTGAAATCTTTTCTAACATGTTATCCAAGCTGAAGGCTGTTCGCACTTGGGGCCAAGGTGAAAGAAGAAACCATTGTGTCTTCATCCAGTGGCTTTTTTGGAATTCAAATCTTTAGTATTTTGCTCTATGGCGATTGGTGTTTGAAGTCTGGGGTATCTTCAGTATAAGCATACATATGTGCCACACCATGTCTTTCGGGTAGTACTATGGGGAGTGCCCAGTGAAGTCAGTTGCTGTTTATCCATACTAGGATGTTAAAAAAAAATGTAATTAAAAGTTACAGGTGCTCAAATTACCTTACATAACTAATGACTTTAGTTCAACCACAGTTGACTCTTTCCAATGGAAAATGTAATATATGAACCATGGATAAGCTAACATTTTATATCAGAAAGAAATGGATATTTTCAGAAGATTCAATGATCTTATGATAAAGCGAATATCCCTTAAGAATGACTATCTAGCTTGTTTTTAGAGTTTTCACCCGGAACAGTGATCCCATGAAATATTATATAGGAAGGACTGTTCTCTTTCACAATGCAGCTTATTATCCCAATGGAAGCATGCATTGGAGAACCATCGCACAAATGTTTTCATTTTTGTTATACTAAACTGAATAGCTGATCCGCTTGTGCAGATTCAGGGATTTGGAGATGGGGTATATTAGGGGTTGCCCTTACTTGTCAAACGTTTTGGACTTATATGAGCCTTACTTTCCGGTTTTCTGTGAGTTGCTTTCCTTATATCTGATAGAGACTTCTAGCTGCAGCTTCCTAACCTTAGAATTCCCTGGCGTCAGCTTTGAATCCGGAGTTTTTTGTGATCAGTACCCTGCGCGCGCCGTCGGACGGTGTCGTTCGGATCCGCGTGCGTCGACCAGCTCCGCGTACGTCGTCAGCGTCATTGGAGTCGTCTATGACGTCACAGTTGTCTATATAGACACCGTCTCGGCGCGCGTACGTCAGTTCTTTTCCTTCCGCGCCGGTTAAGCGCAGTTTCGGAAAGAGCTACCCTGCTTCGACGGTCTGTTGATGCTTTTTTGACTGTTTGGAGTCATGTCTTAGAGAAAGACAGGATTCAAGCCGTGTGGTGCATGTCATCGCACCATGTCGGTGACGGATCCGCACTGAGTTTGTCTTTGGTGCTTGGACAAGGACCACGATTCCACCTCGTGCTCCGATTGTCGGGCCATGGCGCCGAAGGCCTTGAGGGAGAGATCCCTTAAGCTTCTTGCGGCCCGACATTCGTCTTCGGTTGGCGCGACTCCGTGGAGGTCACGGTCCCGCAGTAGTAGGAGGTCGCGGCACCGCTCCCGGAGCCCCAAGTCCTCTTCCTCGCACTCGAGGTCATCGGAAGGTAAGAGGCACAAGAAGAAGAAGAAGTCCAAGCGGACTTCGTCTTCGCCACGCCCGTCGACCCACGAGGCGTCTAGGGAACGTCGACGTTTGAGCGCGGTTCTGCGGAGCCGTCGCCAGGGTCGACTCCGCGTCTTCCCCCCTTTCCAGGGACCGGATCGACCCCCGCTCAAATTAAAGAATTTTACGGGGCCATGCGTCTCGTTTTTGAGCGGGCTGTACCCTCGGGTGGGTCTTCGGGTCAGCAGGGGCCCCTTCGGATTCGACGCCGGCGGCTTCGGCCTCGGCGCCGTTGGGGAGCTCAGGATCCGATAACGGTGGCAGCCCCATCCTTATTCCAGATGATCCGGAGCCGGAGCGACGACGTCGACTCCGACTTCGACGGAGCCGGTTCGGCCCAGATCATTGTCTGAGCATTATTTGGAACAGCCAGACGCAGGAGAGGAATGGGAGGGGTCTGAGGACCCTTCAGAATCAGGTTTGCAACAGGACTGGTATGTGGATCTAGGGGAGGCCAGTGGACTGGACACATCTCCAGATACTGGTATGCTCTCTCCTCCTAATGTGGCTATGGAGGAGGGGGCTTCTTTCACTATGGTGGTGCGTAGGGCAGCTGAGGTCTTGGACCTAGATTTGCCTACGGTGCCA
Organism: Pleurodeles waltl; assembly: GCF_031143425.1. Lineage (NCBI taxonomy): Eukaryota > Metazoa > Chordata > Amphibia > Caudata > Salamandridae > Pleurodeles > Pleurodeles waltl. The sequence goes on along the minus strand of NC_090448.1, from coordinate 762,745,995 downwards.
GTCAGGACAAATATCCTGACCGAAGTGCTTCAGCCAGGGGTGTGAACATCGGAACCGTTGTTGCCCTTCAATGAGGCTCTTACAGACGTCCTTCTGGGTACGTGGTCCAAACCCAGCACAGGGGCTCCTGTGAATAGGACGGTCGGCCACCGCCATAGACCCGCTCCCAGCGACCCTAGTTTCCTAACACAACACCCCACTCCTGAGAGCTTGGTTGTCCAAGCCTCTACTTCACGTAGTGCCTTCCCTTCCGCTCCCCCGGATAGGGAATCCAAGAGGCTGGATCAGCTTGGGAAGAAGATGTTTTCTTCCTCCAGCCTGGCATTGAGGTCTGTAAACACCTCTTGCCTATTGGGCCGTTATTCCCATACTTTATGGGATACGGTGGCGCATGTGCTGCCCCAGGTCCCGGAGGGCGTGCGGGACACTCTCACCCAGGCTGTAAAGGATGGGAGAGATGCAGCCAAGTTTACAATCCGGTGTGGCTTGGATACGACCGACTCGCTGGGCAGAGCGATTTCATCGTCAGTGGCCCTTCGTCGCCACGCCTGGCTACGTTCCACTGGTTTTTCAGGGGATGTTCAGTCCAGCTTGATGGCCATGCCCTTTGATGGCACTCGCCTTTTTGGCGAAAAGGCAGACTCCGCGCTTGAGAGGTTCAAGGATTCTCGAGCCACGGCCAGATCCTTGGGCCTTTCAACGCCGGCAAGACAGCAGTCTGTTTTTCGTCCCTTCCGAGGCTTCGGGAGGGGTGTGGGGCCACGCCAGCCACAAATTAGCCACCGTTCTCAGGCTTCACAGCATCCCGAAGAGGACGTGGTCGTGGTACCATCAGACCCAGAGGGTCTGGCCAGAGGTCGGCCGCCACACAGCCCCCCTCCACTGCGCCCAAGCCCTCCTAGTGTGGTTCTGCGGGATCACGTCCGTCCAGTTGGAGGGAGGATTCGTTCTCATCTCCCTCACTGGCTTTCCATCACCACGGACAAGTGGGTCCTGCAGATCATACGGAAGGGCTACTCCCTTCCCTTCCAGTCTTTCCCTCCTTCTATCCCTCCGACAAAGGAATGGCTGATGGAGGACCATTTAGCTTTGCTCCACGAGGAAGTTTCGGCTCTTTTGGCCAAGGGAGCCATAGAAAGAGTCCCGATATCAGAAGTAGGCAGTGGTTGTTATTCCCGCTACTTTCTGATTCCCAAAAAGAAAAAAGGCCTTCGACCTATTTTGGATTTAAGGGACGTCAATCTCTTCCTCAAGAAGGAGAAATTCAAGATGCTCACTCTTGCTCAGGTTTTGTCTGCCCTAGACCAAGGAGACTGGATGGTAGCGTTGGATTTGCAGGATGCTTATTCCATATTCCCATCCTGCCAAGCCACAGGCGTTACCTGCAGTTCAAGGTGGGCCACGAGCACTTTCAGTTTACCGTGCTTCCTTTCGGTCTCACCAGTGCCCCTCAGGTGTTCACAAAGGTGATGGCGGTGGTAGCAGCTCATTTGCGTAGGTCAGGGATTTCAGTCTTCCCCTACCTGGACGATTGGCTATTGAAGGCTCCCACGCCCCAGGCTCTCGTCACCCACCTCCAGGCGACGGCGGACCTCTTGCATTCACTGGGGTTCACTATAAATGTGCCGAAGTCACACCTGACTCCCTCTCAGAAGCTCTCTTTCATCGGAGCTGTTCTGGACACAGTGCAGTATCGGGCTTATCCTCCTGATCAGCGGGTTCAGGATATTCAGGTTATGATTCCGATGTTTCGACCTCTATCCTGGATCTCGGTGAGACAGACTCTGAGGCTGTTGGGACTCATGGCTTCCTGCATCCTGTTGGTCAAGCATGCCAGATGGCGCATGAGGGCTCTGCAGTAGGACCTGAAGTTCCAATGGGCACAGCATCAGGGAAATCTTACCGACGTAGTTCAGATCTCGGAGAGGACTGCAGAAGATCTGCAGTGGTGGTTAGTGAACTGCGAGTGGGTCAAGGGCAGACCCCTCTCCCTTCCCCAACCAAATCTAACGGTAGTGACAGATGCGTCACTTCTGGGATGGGGCGGCCATCTGGGGGAAGTGGAGATCAGAGGTCACTGGTCTCCGGCGGAATCTGGGCTCCACATCAATTTGTTGGAGCTTCGGGCGATCCGGCTAGCATTAAAAGCATTTCTTCCTGTTGTGAAAGGGAAGGTGGTGCAGGTGTTCACAGACAACACTACCGCAATGTGGTACTGCAACAAGCAGGGCGGTGTGGGGTCGTGGACCCTTTGTCAAGAGGCTTTACGTCTCTGGACATGGCTGGAACAGCAGGGCATGACCCTGGTGGTTCAACACCTGGCAGGTTCTCTGAACGCCAGAGCAGACGAACTCAGCCGAAAATGCTTAGAGGATCACAAATGGTGTCTCCATACGGAGGTGGCGCAAGGACTCTTTCAGCAGTGGGGAGAGCCTTGGTTAGATCTGTTCGCCTCCGCAGAGAACGCGCAATGTCAGCAGTTTTGCGCGTTGGAGTTTCCAAGGGGGCTATCGCTAGGCGACGCTTTTCGTTGTGAGTGGAGTTCAGGCCTCCTGTACGCCTTTCCGCCTATACCACTTCTGACCAGAGTTCTCAAGAAAATCAAGAACGACCAGGCCCAAGTAATCCTTGTGGCTCCGAATTGGGCACGGAGAGTTTGGTATCCAGAGCTTCTCAAAATGAGCATCGGTCCTCCAATCAGGCTGCCTCTTCGGGAGGATCTTCTGTCGCAGCAGCAGGGGAAGGTTCTCCACCCGAACCTGTCAACTCTGCGCCTTCATGCGTGGAGATTGAGCGGCGACAGTTGATGGTTTATGACCTCCCTCCCGAGGTCTGTGATGTCATTCTGGCAGCCAGGCGTCCCTCTACTAAGTCGATCTACGCCTGCCGTTGGAAACGTTTTGTTTCTTATTGTTCAGAGAGGTCTATTGATCCTCTTTCCTCTTCTCTGTCTAACATCCTTTTGTTTATTTTGTCTCTTGCCCAGCAGGGTTCCTCCTTGGGGACTCTCAAGAGCTATCTTGCAGCCTTATCGGCTTTTCTTCAGTTGCCTGATCAACCATCTCTGTTTAAATCACCTATAGTACAGAGGTTTTTGAAAGGGCTCGTACATCTGTTTCCGCCTGTGCCTTTCGTTATGCCCCAGTGGGATCTTAATCTGGTTCTTACCTTCCTTATGTGTGCTCCTTTCGAGCCTTTGCATAACTGTCCTCTCCGGCTGCTCACTATTAAGACAGCCTTTTTGGTGGCAATTACATCTGCCAGGAGAGTAAGTGAGCTGCAGGCTTTATCTTATAAACCTCCTTATATCATGATATATCCTGACAAGGTGGTGGTGAGAACTCGTGCCTCTTTCCTCCCCAAGGTGGTGACCCCTTTCCATCTGGGTCAAAATATCACTCTGCCCACCTTCTTTGCACCACCGCATCCCTCTAAGGAAGAGGAGCGTCTCCATCGACTGGACCCAAAAAGAGCGTTATCGTTCTACCTTGACCGCACTAAAGAGTTCCGGGTGGACGACCAACTCTTTGTGGGGTACGTTGGTGCAAAGAAGGGTCGGGCAGTACAGAAGCGATCCATTTCACGCTGGGTCGTTCTCTGTATAAAAATATGCTACGCTTTGGCGAAGAAGCAGCCTCCCGAGGGCTTGAGAGCTCATTCCACTAGGGGGAAAGCTGCTACCACTGCGTTGGCACGTGGCGTACCGGTGGTGGACATATGTCAGGCCGCAACGTGGGCTTCCTTACACACGTTTGCGAAGCACTACTGCCTGGACAGTCAGGTGAGGAGAGAGGGGCATTTTGCCCGTTCTGTCTTACAGGACATCCTTGTATAAAAAAAAATAAAAAAAATCTCCTTCAGACCCACCACCATGGGTTATAGCTTGGGTATCTATTCTAAGGTAAGGAAGCTGCAGCTAGAAGTCTCTATCAGATGAACAAGTTACTTACCTTTGGTAACGAGGTATCTGGTAGAGACTTTATCTAGCTGCAGATTCCTTACACCCACCCAAGCCTCCCCGCTCTGGGGAATTTTTTCTCATGTACATATGTGTTTATATGTATATATATATATATATATATATGTTTCATTTTGGCAACTTTTTACCTTTCTTACAGACATGATAGTGTTTTTCTCCAAACAGTCAGAGAGGTTAAAAGTGTATTGGTTGGTTCTTCCATGACTCTGTGCTTCTGGCGCGGGAAGTTGTGGAAAAGAACTGACGTACGCGCGCCGGGACGGCGTCTATATAGACAACCGTGACGTCATAGATGACTCCAACGACTCTGACAACGCACGTGGAGCTGGTCAACGCACGCAGATCCGAACGACGCCGTACGACGGCGCGCGCGCAGGGTACTGCTCACAAAAAACTCCGGATTCGATGCTGACGCCAGGGAATTCTAAGGTAAGGAATCTGCAGCTAGATAGAGTCTCTACCAGATACCTCGTTACCGAAGGTAAGTAACTTGTTCTTCAGTTCTACATCTGTCAGTACCTCAGACATCAGTCAAATTTATATAACAAAATTCACTTAATACGGCTTACTATCTGTAGGTTTTTAGTGAACACCCAAGGAGTTCTGGAAATAGCCAACTATGGTATATAGTTCCTCTTCTAGAAACCACAAGGAAGCAAAGCATTTTGAGTAAAGGATCGAATAATAGGAATTTCAGTCACTCCTCTTTGTGATGGGAAATGGTACAGAGCTTGTGAGTTTTTATCTGATTGAAACGTCTAGTTGCAGGTTCCATACCTTAGAGTAATCACCAGGTGTCAGACTGGAACCAGAACTTTTTCGTGAGCAGTACCCCTGCGCTACGGTAGGTGGTGTCATTTGGCTCCGCATGGCATCGTTGGTGTCTTCCTTGCTGAAAGTGATGTGTGCTGTGCCTGTATAGGCACCATCCCAGCACGCTTCCATCGGTTCTTTTCTTTCTGCACCAGTCAGCACGGTTCCGGATAAGAGCTACCCCCAGTCACTTTTTGACAGACCTTTTTCAACCTTTTGTCTAAGATTTTTTTGAGACATTGTCCCTTGGTGTGTCAGGGCGGTCCACGAAGAAGGCTGTTGGTAAGCGATGTGGTGCATGTCACCGGCTATTGTCAGTTACGGATCCACACCTCATCTACCTCTGGTGTCTTAAACAGAGCTACGACCCCAAGACCTGTGTTGATTGTCCTGCCATGCACCACAAAGCCTTGAAGGAAAACAGTCTCTAAAGCTCCTTACTACTCACAGTGAAGCGCTGCGGCTGTCTCGATCCCGGTCGAGAGGAAGTTTCTACAATCGGTCGAGGGGTCATCGGTCATCATTGAAGTCATCAGGACGTTCGGTTAAGTCCTGTCGAAAGAAGAACAAGAAGTCAAAGAGGTCTTCAACTTCATCCATCCACCGAAGTCATCCCAAGAGGTGAGGAATGTCTGCATTCGAGGCCTGGCTCTATGGTTGAATTTGCGCCTGGGCTGTCTGTGTGCCTCGCTGAGTTTCTTGAAACAACCCCCACTCAACTCTGAGTTTTGTGAGCTTATGCACCTCTTTTTGGGTAGCCATCACCTCTGGAGGCCCCTCGGGCTCAGTGGGTATGAGAGAGGTCCCTATTGTTTTTCTGTTAGTGGTGCGCAAAACCCCAGCGCCAGTTGGGCCCCTTTGAACTATGGACTGATGCCAGTCTAGCCACCTCGACCTTCCCCAGCGCGGGCCCCACTGCTTACGTCCCTGCCACCAGCAGTGCGGCCCCCATTCTTAATACAGGCTCAGACATGTAGCCGGATGGGTGTCATCCGACGCAAATTCCAGCAGCAAATATTTGCTATTGTATTGAGAAGGGTGGCCAAGGTCCTGGACCTTACGCTGCCCTCTGTAACTGTCAAGACGAACGTCTTGATGGAGGGGCTTCAGCTGGGAGTGTCACCGATCTGAACTGCTTCTCCCATATAATGAAGCCCTCACAGATGTCCTACGTGGGTGCTGGTCCAAGCCCTGCACAGTGTTTCCTGTAAATAGGATAATTGCCTGCCACCATCGCCCAGCCCCAGCAGACCCAAATTTCCTCACTCAGCACTGCACTTTGGTGAGCTTGGTGGTCCAAGCCTCCACTTCAGAACTAAATCCTGGTGCATTACATACTAATATTTGGATTGAGAATCCAAGTGGAAAAGACAATGTTTTCTTCTGCCAGCCTGGAACTGGGGTCAGTAAACACCTGCATGCCGTTTGGGCTGATACTCCCACTCGCTCTGGGACTTGGTTGCGCAGGTGCTGCCTTTGGTCTCAGAAGAGGCCTGAGCCGTGCACTCCCAAACTATCGCTGAGGGACGGACGCAGCTACGTTCGCCATGCTCTGTGGGCTAGATACAACCAATTTACTAGGCAGAGCAGGTTCATCATAGGTGGCTTTTATGCACCACACCTAGTTGAGAACCACTGGCTTTTTTGGGGCTGTCCAGGCCTTGCTCATGGACATATCCTTAGATGGCTCCTGTCTCTTCAGAGACAAGTCGAACTCAGCGCTAGAGTGCTTTAAGGACAGCAGAGGTATGGCCAGGTCCTTGGTCCTTTCCATGGCCCTTTGCCAACCCCAGTCCACCTTTCTCTTCTTTCGTGGCCAGGGAAGGGGCTTCCAACTACGTCTCTACCTGCCCAGCCACCACAGCACGGAAGCTTCCCAGCCCCTCCCTGTGTGGCCAAGGACATGCTATCCACAAGCCACGCGAGTCAGGTAGCCAGAGGTCAGACCAGTCCACCACTCCCCCAGCAGCTGTGGCCTTCAAGCCTCTTTAGTTTGCTCTCTGATCGTCATGGGCACCCAGTGAGAGGCAGGATACACCACCACCTGCACCACTGGAAATCAGTAACATCCGACATCTGGGTTCTCCAGATTGTCTGAAGTGTTACTCCCTCCCCTTTGTAACTACCTCTCCATCCTTGCCACCCTCTTGCGACAGGCTGATGGAGAATCATATCTCCTTACTTCACCAGTAAGTGGCATCTCTCTTAGCCAAGGGAGCCATTGAGAGGGTCCCCGCATCAGAAGTAGCCGTAGTTGCTATTCCTGCTGCATTCTGGTTCCCAAGAAGGACAGATGCCTTTGTCTTATCATAGCTCTACTCCCTCTCCATTTCTTCCTGAAAGAGGAGAAATTCAAAATGCTCAGGCTCACTCAAGTCCTCTCTGCCCTGAGCCTGGAGACTGGATGGTAGTATTGGACTTGCATGACACATACTTCCACATCCTGTCTACACACAGAGGTAACCTGTGGTTCCTGGAATTTCACAAGCACTTTCATTCACTGTGCTTCCCCTCAATGGAGCTGTTCTGGGCACAGTGCAGTTTTGGGCTTATCCTCCCAAAAGCAAGTCTATGTATTGATGTATTGGCCTGTATTTTGGATTTCGGTGAGACTGACTCTGAGGCTGCTGGGCCTCATGGCATCTCTTGACATGGCTCGAACGTTAGCACATTTTCCTTGTGGTTCAAAACCTAGCAAGATCTCTGAATGCCAGAGTGGACTAAGTCAGTCGAAGATGCCTAGCGCATCATGAATGGCGTCTCCATCCGGAGGTAATCCAAGGTCTCTTTCAGCAGTGGGGGGGGGGGAACCTTGGTTAGATCTGTTCACCACCACAAAGATTGTGCAGTGTTAGCAGTTCTGGGCCCTGGAATTTCCAAGGCAGCTCTCGCTCTGAGGCACTTTTCATCTCGAATGGACTTCAGGCCTCTTGTATGCCTTTCTGCCAATACCACTCCTGCCCAGAGTTCTCAAAAAGGTTAGGAATGACCGGGCCACTCCATCCTTGTGGCTCTGGACCAAGCACAAAGAGTCTGGTATCTTGAACTGTTGAGCATGGTCCTCCGATCAGGTTGCCCCTTTGGGATGATCTTCTGTTGCAGCAGTAAGCGAGGGTTCTCCACCCGAACCTGTCAACAATTTGTCTTCATGCATGGAGATTGAGCGGCAACAGTTGACAGTTTTCGACCTTCCGCCCGAAGTCTGTAATGTCATCTTGGCAGCGAGGTGTCCCTCCACCAAAATGGTATACGCTTATCGTTGGGGCAAGTTTCTGGAATGGTGTGCAGAAAAACAGGTTGACCCCTTTTCTGCTCCTCTTTCTCAGATCCTTTTGTTTATTCTTTCTCTTGCCCGGCAGGGCTGTTTTTGGCACTTTAAAAGGCTATCTTTCCTCCATCTCAGCATTTATTCGGTTGCCAGATCACCTATTCCTTTTCAAGTCCTCTATAGTACATCGGTTTCTGAAAGGTCTCCAACACTTGTTCCCACCTTCATCATGCCTTAATGGGACCTAAATTTGGTCTTAACTTTTCTAATGTGCGCTCCCTTTGTGCCACTACACAAATGTCCTAACAGACGCCTGAATCACGACGGCCTTTCTAATGGCAATAACATCTGCCCGGAGAATCAATACATTTCAAGCTTTGTCATCTAAGCCTACATCCCTCAACATCTTCCCAGACAAGCTGTTTCTTTTCTCTCAAGAGCTTAATTTCTGCTGAAGGTGTTCTCTCCCTTTCATGTAGGCCAGTCCATTACCCTGCCTACCTATTACCCGCCACCTCATCCCTCTAAGGAAGAGGAGTGACTCTACTGGCTAGCCCCAAAAATAGCATTGTCATTCTACCATGACTGCACAAAAGAGGTCCGGGTGGACGTTAACTCTTCGTGGGGTATGTCTGAATCCAGAAAGAAAAGGTGGTACAGAAATGGACCATCTCCTGATGGATCGTGCTATGCATCAAAATCTACACATTGCCCAAGAAACAACCCCATAAGGGTTTGTGTGCTAATTCCACCATAGCCAACGCTGCGACCACTGCATTAGCATGCAGAGCTTGGTGCTGGACATCTGCTAGACAGCAACATGGGCATTTCTGCACATTTACCAAGCACTAGTGCCTGGACAGTCAGGTTCATATGGAGACAGGCACTTTGCCCACTCAGTACTGCAGGACTTTTTAGTATGAAATAATTTCACAGACCCTTCTCCGGGGAGGCATTACTTGGGTTTCTATTGAAGGTAACAAATCTGCAGCTAGAAATCTGTCAGAGGAACAAGCTACTTACCTTCAGTAACACCTTATATTGTAGAGACTCTGTCTAGCTGCAGAATTCTTGCTGACCCGCCCATCCTTCCCACTCTGTATACTGATTTATAGACTTGGGGCTTTTCCTCTTTCAGGGCCCTAGTTTTCACACACCAGTGGTCAGTACTCTTTGTGGCTCCATTCTTTTGGTGTGGAAACTTACGAAAAAAAACTGACGCCAGTGCGCTGGGGTGGCACCTATATAGGCTCCGCACACGTGGACGATGATGGCACTAACTGGCTTGCAGGGGTACTGGTCACAAAATATTTCCTGATCTAGTCTGACGCCTGGGGATTATTCTAACGTAAGGAATCTGCAGATAGTCTCTACCAGATGAGGTGTTACCCAAGTTAAGTAACTTGTTGTTCAAGACCAGTTATTAGATATCAGATTTTTTAAATTTTTACATAATCTGGTCAGGCATTCTCTACCTAGATTTTTTTCCCATATATTTCACTTTAAATTTATTTTCTCACCAACCTGAAAAATAGCAGGTATCCCCATTTCTCCACCATTCCAAACATGCTTTCTAAGCTTTTCTTGTTCTTTTGGTTGCCACACTGTTTTAAAAAAGACTGAATGTCAGTCCTGATACCCAGGCAGGCTACTTGCCATTTTTTTTATTTATTGCAGTTTTATGTAGCACAAAGTTACCAAGGGAATTAGAGTAATTTTCATGACTGCCAGGATTTCCAGCAGAGCAGGTGATGGCGAATCCAGCCTCGGACTGGTCCTTGGTGGGGAGTCAAACTAGGATGATTTAGAGGCTGCTGCAGGGGCATGGGGGCAGAGGGCGGTGGACTGGCAAGATCACTTGCTCCCTGATCCATGAGGTCTGTGGATCCCATGATCTCAGCCACGCTGTGGCTAGGCAGCATGCGTAGCACAGTCGCTGGCCAGGAATAGACGCAGTTGGAGGCTCCTTCCGTAGCTACGAAAGCGGCAAAAGGCAGACTGCGGGGATGAGGGGCTGCCACAAGTCCTAAGGGCCTGGCTGTAGCAAGAGAATCCTTGAAGCGCTTGAATGCCAAGTCTGCCTTGTCACAAGGCATATTTTGGATATTACTGTTCATATTTTATGAAAAGACAAAAAAGGAAATAGATAAAAATGCCTTTAGATGGACTATTTCTGTAATATGACTAGATGATTAGTTTTCTTTTTAGAAAAAAATTGTGCTCAGGGATTCTCCACAAAAGCAGTTGTGCTCAGAATTTCTTAATTTTGATGACAGTAACCTTGATGGAGACCTGCTGCTTGTTCTTGTCCTCATTCTTTTATCACACTAAGGAACTGAAATTTCGAAATTAATCTTGAGAGCAAACGTTACAGAAATACCACTGGAATTGATGCTTGCAGTGTCAGCCCTTTAAGCTGCGCATCCTCTTCCACTGGGGTGTAGATCTCTGGACCACGGGATGAGGAGCTCTGTATAGAAATGTCATTTTTCCACTCATGCAGGCTCTGAGGCATTTGATCTTGTAGGGCAGGACCATGAATGGCATGATTTGGAATTCAAATTTTTTTAAAAAAAACTACATTTTCACTGTATTTTGGCTAATTTTTTGGCCTCCTTCAAGGGAACCCACAAAGTCTGGGTACCTCTAGAATCCCTAGGATGTTGGAAAAAAAGGACGCAAATTTGGCTTGGCTAGCTTATGTGGACAAAAAGTTATGAGGGCCTAAGCGCGAACTGCCCCAAATAGCCAAAAAAAGGCTCTGCACAGGAGGGGGAAAAGGCCTGGTAGCGAAGGGGTTAAAGTACTTTGTCGGACAGAAACAGTACACATTAGTGTGGTTGAAACTTGGTCTCCATATCAGTCATTTAGATCAAGAGTTTTCTTGAAAAACATACATACTCTTTAGTGAAAACAAGCAAATGCACATACTGACCTTTTAGCCATATTAATTGTAAAGCCATTGTGTTCAGCCTGTATTAGGATCATCGTTATACCTTGACAGATTATTACAATACTCTGATCTAAAGTGTTTGCGTTGATACTTAAGTAAAATGGGCTTAAAATATTTACTTAAAAGAACAGCTAAATATAAATGACTAGGCTACTGATAGGGAACGGGCATCAAACTAAAGAGCCTGAGCTACTGATAGGAAGGCATGAGACCTTTTCCCACTAAAAATTGTATATGGAAGGGGGGTCTGTAGCACACTGCCTCACATCCCAGCACTGTCCGCCACTTGCATTAAGGTAAATGTGGTACACAAATAGCGCTTACTTCAAATTTGACTGTAGTTTTTTTTTTTTTTCTTTTACCAAATTTGGTGCAGATAGTTCTGTACTGTATATCTCTGGAAAAATGCATATGTTTCTGGATTTCGCCCTTCATCAATAGAGAGCAGAGAAATTTTATCTGGCGTTGCTGGAAATGCTACCTAACTCTTTAAAGGTCACAGTACCACTCACCGGCATACAGCTGCATCTCCAAAGCTCATCAGCTTGCTGGCTTGGATGTTGCGGTTTGACAGCAATTTCTTTGGTTTAGGCTCCTCCAGATTCCTTTGTTAGAAGTAGTTGAACGGTGTAAGAAACACAAGAGTGGCGATCATGTCTCTGACAGCAGACACAATTCATTAGTACATGTTAGACTAATTCTGTTGAGAATGTTTTTATAAAAGAACAATGGGGGATTAGTCCATATCCTCACCATCAAAAATAGGAAGCCAACAGATAAGTGAATTTTATCCTTGGCATAGGTAGCAAGAGAAGTGAAACACTGTGTGTCTGTAACAGTCAAAGTTCTTCTATGGCTGATGTCTTCTTGGAAGTTCTGTGATTTGTCTGTATTTAGATTTGTACGGTGCATAGTATCCCAAGGAGTCTGTTGCAGCTGGTTATCTTATGGCTTAGAAGAGATATGATTTGAGCTTTTTATGGAAGGCTGTGTAATTTGTTGCCTGTCAAACATATTTATGGAGGGCGATCCAAAGAGTGAAACTTAGAGCATAGAAACACCCCCTGTAGATTTGAGCTTGACCCCCAGAATCCTGATTAGGTTGTGCATTTAGCTACCAGTTGTGCAAGAAGGATTGTATGCCGAGATCCAGGGCCTGAGGTACTAGGAGTCCATTTTGTTTCTGCACTTGTGCAACCAGCAGGCAATCTATAATATTCCTCTTATTGGCAGCGAATGTAGCGACCTCCCATTGGTAGTAATGTGGGCTTACCTAGCTGCGGCTAATATGAGCTTTATAATGGTATTTTGTGGGTCCTTTGTGGGTGAAATGGAAAGAAAGGGTGAAAACTAGGAGAAAGCAGTGTTAGCCCTGACCACTGATTTAAGTCTAGCCAGAAAAATACCATGGTCAGTGGTATCCTTGGCACCAAGATGTCCAGCATTGCAAGTAAGCAGCCAGCTCCCTTATCTGCAAACCTGAGTGCATCATCTCAAAGGCCAATTAACCCCTTGACTGCCCACGTGATGTACATAAACATCATTGAAGTGCATCACTAGGACCCCCTCATGACATATATTTGTTGTGTATTTTCTCTTTCTTTTTTTGGTCCTGTCGGTGGGGGACAACCTCCTTTAGGGCCAGTGGGTGGGGAAGGAGTTTGCTAGTACACAAAAAGGATCGGGCATCTGCACTCTCATGAATGACTGAGCATGATGGTCACTTCTTTGCCTTCTCATAACTATATGCTTAATGAGATGCATAATTTATGGACCTGTTGGGATTCCCTAGCCCCTCCAAGCTCTATCCAGTGATTGTGCTGTGGTCCACGCGGCCGGTCGTCAAAGCAGTTGGTCCCTGCAGATGCAGGAGAGTGACTCCTTCACTCCAAGGAAGATTCCTTCTTGCTTCCTGCTGCTAACTAAAGCTTGCCAACCTCAGAGGATGCATAGCTGGGGAAATGTTGCAGTTGCTAGAAGGAGCCAGAGAAACAATGCTCCAGAGAGAAGTTGTTGCTGGAGCTACAGATTGTAGGTTCCTGTGAAATCCAGTTGCGTTTCCAGTGGCCAGAAGTCGAAGTTAACGTTGCAGAGGAGTCCTGCTGGAATTTTGCACGTCGAATCTGAGGACCGACCAAAGAGGGAGACCCTAAATATCCCTAAAAGGGGGATTGGTCACCTAGCAGGGTGACCACATATCAGGTGGTGGCTGTGACATGACCGGCCTGACCTGGCCACTCAGATGCTCCCAGGGGCCTTTGCCCACCTTGGATTTAAGATGACAGAATCAAGTGGCCACCTGGAGGTGCTCTTGGCCCCACCCCTGGGGTGGTGATAAACAGGGCAGTGGTTACTCCACTTTCCATTGTCCAGTTTTGTGCCAGAGCAGGGACTGGGGGGCCCCTGGACTGGGGCAAGCAAGTTTATGCAAGGAGGCCCCCAAATGTGCCCTTCAAAGCATACCAGTGGCTTAGGGAGGCTACCCTGTCTAAGTCATGTACCACCTATTTCCAATTGGAGAAGGTGTTGCCTCCCACTCCCAAACCCTTTGTTCTGCCTTCCTGGGCTTGGACTGATCAATCAGCAGGAGGGCAGAAACCTGTCTGTAGGATGGCAGCAGCGCGGGCTGCCCAGGAAAACCCTGCAAACTGGTAGGAGCAAAGCTGGGGGTCCTCTAAGGAGCCCCCAGAGTGCATAGAATCATACAACCAATACTGGCAACAGTATTGGGGTATGATTTCGACATGTTTGATACCAAACATGCCCAGGTTCGGAGTTACCATGGGGTAGCTGGACATAGATAGTGACCTATGTTGAGTACACTGGTAAAATGGCTTCCCTGCACTCACGAAGTCCATGAAAATGGAGCTGGAGTTCATGGAGACACCTCTGCTCGTGCAGGGGTGCCCTCACACACAGGTACTTGCACCCTGACCTCTGGGCTAGGAGGGCCTGCCTTAGGGGTGACTTACAGTGACCTGAAGTGGTGACCTGTAGTGAGAGGGTTCATGCACCTTTTCACGCAAGCTGCAATGGCAGGCCCAATAGACCCATTTTGCATGGGCTCCCATGGGTGGCATAATACATGCTGCAGCCCATGGGGAACCCCTGGTTCCCCAATGCCCTGAGTACCTAGGTACCATATAGTAGGGACTCACATGGGGGCACCAGTATGCCAATTATGGGGAGCACAAAGTCAGGAACAACCAAATTTAGAGGGAGAGAGCACAGTTACTTGGGCACTGGTTAGTAGGATCCCAGTAAACACAGTCAAAAACACACTGACAGCAGGCAAAATGTGTGGGTAACCTTCCAAAAAGAGGATACTTTGGTATAGGGAACATCTGTAGCACTCTAAATTTTGGATTATCTATAAGGTTGTGTGGTTCCGATGATAGCAGATATCCTCCTATCCTGCATTCCCAAAGTACTCCCTATTAAACTCCTTTCCCCAAATGTATTTCCTCAGACCTGAAAAATATTGATAGCGCAAGCAAGAAGCTTGGAACTAGGTTAATTGTTGGGGTATGAGTAGCTCCAGTATCTGAGGTGGTCTTACACTTAAATAAACCTACCAACTCCAGGCATTTCTGACTACTAGATAATCCACAGGTGTGTGGCTTGCACGAATTGCTTCATCTTTTTTTACCCAGAATGCCTTAAACGTGCCAAATATGGGCTAAGATATAATTTCCTGAGATGTCTGTAATGGAACGTTCTGGAAACAGATCAGCTTCCACCACCCACTGTTCCCACACATCTTCCAGTAAAACATTACCTGACAGGAACAGCCCAAATGTGTGTCCCTGTGAAGTCAGTATGAGGTCTTCACACAGTCATAATTTTGGTCTGTTCCTGTGCAATAGGCCTATCCTTACTTGTGGGGTACCGTTTTTAGTGAGGAACGTGTGCGAACATTGCATTGTAGTACTTCTACCATTTGCTTGTAATTCTGGAGTTTTCTGCTCCATGAACGTGAAAGCATTTTGTATACTCCCCACTTCAAAAACATCCCCTGGCTTCTTATGTGTGGATCCCTGTTCAAACACGAGTCGAGACCTCCACACTAAGACGTAAGGAAACACAGATTTAGGTGAATCCTTAGGAAAGGGGACCAAAAAAAATAATCTGTCAAGCCTAATGCAAAGAGAACCATTCTGGACAAGGGATGCAGGCTCCCAGTAATAGAAACCGTACGCTGTATGAATGTTAAAACAATATAAATGTGATTGTGGAATGTGTCCATTTAGACCAGTGGTGATAGCTGTGACCCAAAGGGAGGTAGCGTAAACTAAAATTTTGCTTGCAGTCTGTTGCCTGTGGAGAACCTGAACCCATAGAAATCCCATACAAGTCTCCTAGCAAACACTCTCAGGAGATCCAGAGGAACAGTGGTAAGGTACTTGCCTTGACAGTTTTGTGTTCCTCCTTAAGGGAGAGCGGA
The DNA here is from genome assembly GCF_031143425.1 of Pleurodeles waltl. Taxonomy (NCBI): domain Eukaryota; kingdom Metazoa; phylum Chordata; class Amphibia; order Caudata; family Salamandridae; genus Pleurodeles; species Pleurodeles waltl. The sequence continues at coordinate 762,730,538 of NC_090448.1, read as the reverse complement.
GGGAATTATTTTTTGGGAAACAAAATTCTACAAATCAGGCAAATATGTTCAGCATCTTCGACTGGCCTGCCTGTCAGTACAAGGGAGGTCTGGCTTGCAACAGTATATTACCTACGACATTCAGAATTATTATAAGATATATATGTGGTTTTGCATATAGTCCTCTTTTAGCTGTCGCTCATCAAGTGATCACTGCTTAACTGCTCTATTATATAATTGATTGTGTAGACTTCTAATTTCCTAGGAAACCCCAAACATATGGTATTGACAGTCGTCAGACGTTCATGGCAACCCATTCTTGTTTAGCGTTTCCGGAATTGTTTGTCCATTTGAAATATGTAAGAAAATACTGAGCAAATTTATTAAAATGAAAAAAGCTCTACATTTATCATTCGATGTTCCAGAGACAATATGTCATTGATGCTAGCATTGCATAAATACGTATCCATGAATGTGCTGAAAGATATCGTACTTTATATGTTTGCATATAGAGACCAAAAAGGCACTTGTGCCTAAATAACCTAACGCTGATTTAAGAAAACAAAACTCTAGCACAGTGATAATCAAAGTATGGCCTGGGGGCCGCATGTGGCTCTCCTGACCTTTACGTACGGCCCCCTTGTGAACAGCAGCACTAGGCTGCTATTTACTCGACTCAGCACTGGCATAAAAAGATGTTAAATAAACAGGCAATCATTTAAAGGTTAATGACGTTAAAGATTGGACCACCTTCCGTTTAAAGACATCTTGCAGCAAAAGTCACTTCAACATTCAAAATGTTTATTTAATTAGCAAGCGGAACCATTTCACCTTAGAACATCAAAATATATATGTGCATTGAGAAGTATTTTTTTTAAAGTGATAGTTTCAAAAATTAATTTAGGAGCATTCATCCCCTTCCATAACCCCACCCCTCACAATGTGACTAGTGAACTAAGACGCAAGCCAGTCTATATGTGCACTCTTTGGGTAGGCTGGGTTTCTTTTATACATGAACACCATTATAGGTTATTAAGCCAAACACAGGACAAGGTTTTGTATGGCGGCACACATCGTGATCTTAAGGCCCTGTTATATGTGATAATGTAAAAAAAAAAGATGGAAATAGAAATAAAACAATTGAAAAGAATCACACAATTTGGTAAAATGGGGAAGCTGGGATTAAGTTTCACATTGTGCAGTTCAATCACTAAATGTTTATGCTTTGCTTCCCCTACACCCACCTTACCGACAACCCCCCGCCCGCCCACACACACACACACAAAAAGACTCCCCACTCCTCCTCCCATTCCAAGCCCCTGACTGCTGGCAGTAATGCAGCCCTCAACCACATCACAGACCAAACATTTTGGCCCCTGGGAAAATGTATGTGAGCACACATGCTCTAGCACACAGTCTTACAAACAACCCAGCAGTGAAAGGGCTACGGGATTCTGTCTACCATAACAGCCAGAAACTGGATTGCACTTGAGGAAGGGAGTGAGGTAGATCAGGGAAATAGTAGAGCTGTTTGGCAAGCCTGTTTTTGTGAATTTTAGCACTCAGCGGCAAGATGCTAATACGCTTAAAGTTAGAATGTAAATGATGGGTCCTTGTTTCCAGTTAATAGAAACAACACCTTATTTTATTCATAGGTTGATGATCTGGGCAAGGTGGAGCTGGCTGGCGAGGTTTTGAGATATCAGTGGATTACAGATTGGGTAGGATTGGAATTAATAATTTAGCAGTGATCGGAGACCGCGGAAAAGGGACCAGGGCCGAAGCAGGAGAGGATAGTTCACAGTTAAAGGGGTTATCATTTGTAGTAACTTCTGTCAGATAGTGTTAATTTTGCTCTTAAAGAATACATTAAGATCCCCACAGAGCTTTAGAGATTAGATTAAAATGGCAGGCTAAATAAACCTCTGGTTTGGTTATTGAATTTGCCTGTAACCTGAGCACTGTATAGTTTGCGCGAAATCAAAATAGCTATTGCCTAACTGAAAACAAAAAAAAAACGTTTATTATGCAAAACTCGCAAAAATACTGATCACAGTTATGGGACAGAGCTTCGCTGGTGAGAACAGTGGAGAATATAATGATAACTCCTTCCGTTTTTCCCTCACCAAATTGTACATTTTCTTTACATTGCCAATCGCATTAGGGTACACATGACAGAAACCAAAACCTTATGTAGTAGTGCTAATAGATGCATAGCTTTCTCACAAGAAGACTGCAAAAAAACATGTTTGAGAAAAGATACAACGGGGTCCTCAGACTCTGAGTATGCTTGATTGAGATTTCTCACTTCGCTGTGCCAAACACTAAAACAAGGCGTGTGCATATCAGAAACGGGAGAGCTCAAACAGTTAGTTTAACATAGGTACAAAATGGCCGCAGGTTAAGAAACATGCAGTTAGTTATTTGCGGTATACTTAAACACAAATTGGAGGAATTCACTTCTGCTCTGCTTTTTTGTAATTATTAGGAAGATTAAGAAAGCTATATCTTCTGATGGATACAACTACCTGTGGATTCCTCACCTAAAGAATTTTCCCCACATGTGAGCTTTCGGCAGAAATTTTCTTCTAGCTCTGCATGTCGACGATGACGTCACAATTGCCCAACTCCCACGCGACGCCGTATGACGTCATCCAGGCGATAAGAGGTCCTCGTCGACGTGCAGACGTCCGTTCTCTTTTTTCCGTGCCTTCGAGTAACGTTTTTTTCTTCGAGGCTACCAGGGAGCTACTGTTTCACTTCGGCGTAACAATGTCGCAGCCTAGGAAGTCGGGTTTTAAACCTTGTAGGGAGTGTGGAGGTCCGATGTTGGTCACAGACCCACACGAAAATTGCTTGTGGTGTCTCAGTTCTGACCATGAGGTTGAGGCGTGTGGTTCATGTCAGCGCATGAATCCGAAGGCCTAAAAGGAGCGGGAGGCCAAGTTGTTCCTGGCAAGGTCCAAGAAAAAGGAGAAGCATCTTCGCCGTGAATCTTCTTCTAAGCCCTCGAGATCTTACCAGCGTCATCAAGACTCCAGGCGTCGGCATGGATCGCGGCGCTGGTCAAGTAAGGACCGCTCCCGTTCGAGGTCGCCATAGGCTCGGCATCAACCGGCTTGGGACGTATGTCCAACTGTTACACCTCCGCCGACTCCAGCTTCCCCGACGTCTCCACTGTCGGTCTTTGAAGTTGATCCGCATCAGGAGCCGACGGCTTCTCCTGTGCAGATGGAGATTCCTGAGCCAATGCCGGCTTCGCCTCATGCACCGGCTCCGCAAAGTTATCTGGCGTTACCGGTGCCGGGCACGGACCCGGCCGCATTCCTTAATGCAATGTTCAACATCTTCGCCACCATGGCGCCAGGAGGTGTGCATGCGGGGCCGTCAGGTCCATTGGCCTTCGACATGGGTGTTCCGGCTTCTTATAGACCGATGCCCTTTCTTCCTTCGGGAAGTGCTAGTTCGGCGCCAGTTCCAATGCCGTTGCCTAGAAAACCGGTGACGCCGACGACGTCCTCCGCCCCGGCCCCGATGAGTTCGCCACAGCTTCAATCAACATTGAAGAAGCCAGTGGCGCCGATGGATCCGGCGTCGGATGACTCAGATGGTCGACGTCGTCCAAGGTCTTTGGCGTCGGCTGACGCCTTATCAACGCCGGGGATTGAATCCAGGCTCTGCTCCAGAAGGTTAGCTCTGAGGCTGCTAGAGGAGCAGGAGTATGAGAAGCAGCTTTTGGAGGAGGGAGAGATTGTAGAGCCGTCAGGGGACCTGCAAGGCTTGGATACGGCGAGTGGTTTCGACACTTCCCTCGAGTGGTACTTGGCTGCTCTGGGGGAGTATACTGAGGAGGCTGCCTCTTTTCATGCTGTGGTCCGGAAGGCAGCGGACTTTTTGGACCTTCCTCTTCCAGCTGCGGATGTCAAGACCAACATTCTCACTGAGGTTTTGCATTCATCGTCAGCTGTGGCAGAGCCACTTCTTCTGTTTAATGAGGTGCTTATGGACCCTATTACTGAGGTGTGGAAGAAGTTTGTGACTTTGACTGCAGTGAACAGGTCGATGGCAAGAAGGTATTGAGTGGCTCCAGGTGATCAGGCCTTCTTATCCAGACACCCGACTCAGGAGAGTTTGGTTGTGCAGGCTTTATGCTCCTCTCACTCTGCTCCGGGATCTTTTCCAGGTGTTCCCACGGACAGGGAGTCTAAGAGAATGGACCAGTCGGATAAGAAGGCATTCTCTACATGTAGCATGGCCTTTAAATCTACGAATGCTACTTGTATTCTAGGACGATATATCTATGCTCTTATGGACGAGGCCAAGGGGCACTCTGGATCGCCTCAAGAGGTGCTTAACCTTTTGACGGACGCTCAGGTGGAGGCGACCCGGGTTATTCGATCTGGGCTAGACACCTCGGACTCTGTAGCCAGGGCTGTGGGCAGGTCCATAGCGACAAGACGACATGCCTGGCTACGGTCTTCAGGATTCTCTCCTGATGTACAGACAACCCTGCTCGACCTGCCTTTTGATGGGGACAAACTATTTGGAGCAAAAGCTGACTCTGCCTTGGAGCGGTTCAAGGAGAGTTGGGCCACGGCAAGATCTTTGGGACTGCAAGCAGCCACCTCCTCTTCCTTAAGATCATTTAGGAGGTTTGGGTGGTTTGGGCGTGGCTCTTCCTTTCGAGGCAGGCTCCAGGCAGCAGGACAGAAATCTTCAGGAGCTCACCCTATAGATCTTTCAGGGGCAGGGGTAGAGTTCGTACTAGAGGGGCCGCCCAGCAGCACTCTGCCTCTTCCTCTGGAGGGGTGAAGCAAGGAAAGCAGCCTTAGTTCTCCATCACTGCCTTTACACGCATCTCCTGTAGGGGGTAGACTGTCTCACTTTCTTCACATGTGGGAGTCAATAACATCGCCCTCCTGGGTCACCGACATTGTGGGGAAAGGTTATACTCTTCCCTTTCGGGAGTTTCCCCCTCCTATCCCTCCCCGCCCATCCTTCTGTTGGGAAGACCATCTTCTTTTACTACAACAGGAAGTGCTAATCCTTTTGTCGAAAGGCACAGTGGAGTTGGTTCCAGAGCAGGAGAGGGGTCAGGGCTGCTATATAGGATACTTCCGGATCCCCAAAAAGAATGGTCGGTTGAGGCCAATCCTGGACCTGAGGATTTTGAATTGGTTCCTCAAGCAGGAAAAGTTCAAGATGCTGACCCTGTCACAGGTTCTTTTGGCGTTGAACGAAGGAGATTGGATGGTGTCTGTCGACTTGCAGGATGCTTATTTCCATATCCCGATCCTCAAGTCGCACAGGAAGTATCCGGTTTGTGGTAGGATTGCAACACTATCAGTTTGCGGTCCTTCCGTTTGGTCTTACTTTGGCACCTCGAGTCTTCACAAAGGTGATGGCGGTGGTTGCAGCAGAGCTCAGAAGAAGGGGGATAGCGGTATTTCCTTATCTGGATGATTGGTTGATCAAAGCCAAGTCTCCGAAGCTCTTGCGGCATCACCTGCAGTCGACAACTCAGTTGTTCTTCGATCTTGGCTTTTCGGTGAACGTGCCCAAATCTCACCTAGAGCCCTCTCAGTGCCTCCTGTTCATAGGGGCAGTACTGGACACAACATTGAATTGGGCCTTTCCTCCGCCGCAGCGGATTCACGACATTCAGGCGTTGATTCCAATGTTTCAGAATGGAGCGGTCGTTCCAGTCCTCAAGGTCCTTCGTTTGCTCGGTCTGTTTGCTTCTTGCATTCTGCTGGTCACTCATGCACGCTGGCACATGAGTGCTCTTCAGTGGTGCGTCCGCAGGCAGTGGTTTCAACACAAAGGAGATCTCGAGGAATCGATAAGGATCTCCAGAGACGCTGCAGCGGATCTTTGATGGTGAGCTGCGGTCGGCAACCTTTCTCAAGGAAGGCCGTTCTCGCTGCCGTCTCCAGTGGTCACAGTGATAACGGATGCTTCCACTCTAGGGTGGGGGAGCTCATCTGGGGGACCTGGAGGTCAAAGGTCGTTGGTCTCCAGTGGAACAGAGGTTTCACATCAATCTGTTGGAATTTCCCGCGATACGTCTGGCTCTCAAGGCCTTCCTCCCCTCCCTTCGCGGTCAGTCGGTTCAAGTCCTGACGGACAACACTACTGCAATATGGTATATAAACAAGCAGGGAGGAGTGGGGTCGTACCTTCTCTGGAGAGAAGCTCTTCGGCTCTGGTCCGGGGTTCAGGACCATCGGATTTGCTTGGTAGTAAACCATTTGGCCGGAGTTCTGAACGTGCGTGCGAACGATCTGTCGGCGCATCTCGACCGATCACGAGTGGCGTCTTCATCCAGATCTGGTCTTTTACATCTTCCAGAGGTGGGGATATCCACAGATAGATCTGTTTGCCACTCGGGAGAACGCGCACTGCCCGTTATTCTGCAGCCCCCAGTATCCGATGCAAGGAGCTTTAGGGGACCCGTTTCAGATGTCCTGGAAAGGTCAGTTGCTTTACGCGTTTCCCCCCATACCCTTAATTCCTCGGGTTCTGAGGAAGATTCGCCAAGACCGGGCCCAAGTCATCTTAATAGCTCCGATTGGCCAAGAAGGTTGTGGTATTCAGACCTTCTCCAACTCTCTCTGTGCCCTACGCTCCGTCTCCCTCACAGGGCAGACCTCCTCTCGCAGTCGCAGGGGCAGGTTCTACACCCCCACCTCCAGAGCCTGCACCTTCATGCCTGGAGATTGAACAAGGCAATCTGAGTTCCTTCTCTCTCCCGCCTGAGGTGGTGGAAGTTATATTATCGGCCAGGCGACACTCCACCAAATCTATCTATGCAAGCAGGTGGGCTAAATTTGTGAATTGGTGTGGAGAGAATCAAATTGATCCTTTGAGTGCCCACTTATCTGACATACTGTTTGCTTTATCCTTGGCACAGAGGGGTTGTGCAGTTGCCACTGTTAAGGGTTATTTATCCGCACTGACGGCTTTTCTGTGCCTTGAAGACCAACTCTCCTTGTTTAAGTCGCCTATTGTTTTGAGGTTCATTAAGGGTCTCACTAATAAGTTTCCGGCCACTGCATTCGTTATGCCACAGTGGGATCTTAACTTAGTATTGACCTTTCTTATGGGTTCACCGTTTGAACCAATGCATTCTTGTCCATTGAGACTTTTGGTTTTGAAGACTGTTTTTATGGTTGCCATAACATCTGCTAGAAGGGTGAGTGAGCTCCAGGCTCTTAGTGTAGAACCCCCATATACTTCCTTTTACAAAGTGGTGTTAAGGACCAAGACAGCTTTCCTTCCGAAGTTTGTTACACCCTTTCATTTAGGACAGTCCATCACGCTCTCTTCCTTCTTTCCTCCACCTCATCCATCCAAGAAGGAAGAGAGGCTTCACCAACTTGATCCAAGAAGAGCGTGGAGCTTCTTCGTCGACAGGACAAGGGATTTCAGACAAGATGATCAGTTCTTCGTCGGTTACGTGGGGAAGAGGAGAGGCAAAGCTGTCCTCAAGAGAACTCATTCCAGGTGGGTCATTCTTTACATCAAGTTATGTTATTCTTTAGCAAAGAAGGAACCTTCTGTGGGGCTACGTGCCCATTCCACCAGGGCTAAGGCGGCTTCCTCGGCCTTAGCTAGAGGTGTTCCTGTGGTTGACATCTGCAATGCGGCAACCTGGGCATCCCTCCACACTTTTGCCAAGCATTATTGTTTGGACTTTGAATTTAGGAGGGATGGCCATTTTGCACGCTCAGTGCTGCAGGATTTCTTGGTTTGACCATTCAGGCACCCACCTCCGTGGGCGGTACTGCTATGGGACTCTATTCTTTAGGTGAGGAATCCACAGGTAGTTGTATCCATCAGAAGAACAAGTTAATTACCTTCGGTAGCGCCTTTTCTGGTGGATTCACTATATACCTGTGGATTCCTCACGGTCCCACCCGCCTCCCCGTTGCCTGACTGGTCTTACCACGAATTCCTTGGGTGAGTGCCTGTATATAGTACATATGTATATACTGATGCAATGGTTTATATATGTGTATATAGTTGTTTCTGTATATATGTAAGGAAATGCCTCCTTGGCATGGTTACCCCCTGACTTTTTGCCGTTGCTGATGCTATGTTTTGAATTGAAAGTGTGCTGAGGCCTGCTAACCAGGCCCCAGCACCAGTGTTCTTTCCCTAACCTGTACTTTTGTTTTCACAATTGGCACACCCTGGCATCCAGGTAAGTCCCTTGTAACTGGTACCCCTGATACCAAGGGCCCCGATGCCAGGGAAGGTCTCTAAGGGCTGCAGCATATCTTATGCCACCCTGGGGACCCCTCACTCAGCACAGACACACTGCTTGCCAGCTTGTGTGTGCTGGTGAGGACAAAACGAGTAAGTCGACATGGCACTCCCCTCAGGGTGCCATGCCAGCCTCTCACTGCCTATGCAGGTATAGATAAGTCACCCCTCTAGCAGGCCTTACAGCCCTAAGGCAGGGTGCACTATACCATAGGTGAGGGCACCAGTGCATGAGCACTGTGCCCCTACAGTGTCTAAGCAAAACCTTAGACATTGTAAGTGCAGGGTAGCCATAAGAGTATATGGTCTGGGAGTCTGTCAAACACGAACTCCACAGCACCATAATGGCTACACTGAAAACTGGGAATTTTGGTATCAAACTTCTTAGCACAATAAATGCACACTGATGCCAGTGTACATTTTATTGTAAAATACACCCCAGAGGGCACCTTAGAGGTGCCCCCTGAAACCTTAACCAACTACCCGTGTAGGCTGACTGGTTTTAGCAGCCTGCCACACTCGAGACATGTTGCTGGCCACATGGGGAGAGTGCCTTTGTCACTCTGTGGCTAGTAACAAAGCCTGCACTGGGTGGAGATGCTATCACCTCCCCCAGGCAGGAGCTGTAACACCTGGCGGTGAGCCTCAAAGGCTCACCCCCTTTGTTCCAGCACCACAATGCTTGCAATGCTACGACGGTGCTCTTGTGCTGTACCGCGCCTTACCTTGAGGAGCCTACAGGGTAGCCCTGCCATCTTGTCTCAATATAGAATTCACGTCTTGGCCCTGTTTAATGCACTCTCCAGAGGGGAGCTCCCAGCTACGGGCGGGCGGTAGGACACCACGAAGAGACCTCGCGCCCGGGACTGAGTCGCTGGCCGGGAGCTCGCGCTGGGGATTAATTGGAACGTTTACTTGGGAAGTCACGCCGCGGTTTGATCGTTTTCTGGGTGCAGCGCGCGGAGGGCAGAACACCAGTGCGGGCGCTCGAACCAGGACTATCGGGAGAGTGCGCGAGCCCCTCCTGGCAGCACGCGCGCCGGGGAGCGAGGCGACCATACCCATGTGCTCATCAGGACGGGGCTGCTGAGGAAACATGTCCCAGGAGGAGCCCGGGTCCCCGCCGACCCCCACGCTGGAGGAGATCCGCTCGTGGTGGGAAGTTCCGGCTATCGCGCACTTTTGCTCCCTTTTCCGGACCGCCTTTGGCCTGCCGGACTTCGAGATAGAGGTGAGTCCCGGGGGCGCAGTTTTGAGCATCAAAGGAGGAGAGAGGCCGGGGATGTTCCTAGTGCCTACAACCCCGTGATTGTGTCCTACCATTACTGTGGGTGATTCCCGTCCACCTTCTGTGGGAAACGGAAGGGACGCGAGTGGGACAAAGACCCTAAACATTTTTTCAGTGGTGGGTGCACGAATTCCAGCGTGTGAATGAAAAGCGGCCAACTAGCGCCTGTTTCACACTCTAGGCGCACATTGCTGTTTTGGGGACACAGCCCAGCGGAGCGGTCTGTTATTTGTGCACCTTGTAACGCTCCTCTTGTTTACACGCTACATCGACACTGAAGAGGGACTAGTGTCGGAGCACCGGCAGGCGGCCATCTTACCACTGCAGAGGCAACTGAGAGACAACACCGGACACTGAAGAAGGACTACTGTGTGAGCACCGGCAGGCGGCCATTTTACCACTGCAGAGGCAACCGAGAGGCAGTACCGGACACTGAAGAGGGACTAGTATTAGGGCACCGGCAGGCGGCCATTTTACTAGTATAGAAGTAACCGAGGGGCAGCAATTGACACTGAAGAGGGACTAGTGTGTGAGCACCGGCAGGCGGCCATCTTACCACTGCAGAGGCAACAGAGAGACAGCTGCCATCTTACCACTACAGCTGCATTGGCAGCAGCCCCGTCATTCTGGACACAGGGCATTTGAGCCCCTCTGAGTTGGCCAGTTGACCAGGGGGTCCTGGTGGTTTGCAGGGCGCCAGGCCCCATTGTGTTTTTGTGGTGCTAGGAAATGTATTTCTTGTAGTTTGATTTTCAGACACTGTTCTGGCTACCTCTAAATTGTGTTTTATGATTTTGAGGTTGTCTTGCATACTTTGGGTTATGCTAGTGAAATTATATTCCACCCTGTGCTTTTTGCCCATAATGTTGGTGATACTTAGGAGGTAAGTGTCTAATATTAGATTGTTGAGATTTTGGGCGTACAATGCGTTTGATACCCATTGTGATGCTGTGCTTTATGTGGTTTTTATCTCAGGATGATAAGTACAGTGATTTTCCTCGTACACCACTCCATCTTCAGTCCTATCTTGTTGAATCAGCCCTGTTCTGAAGTAACAACCTATCCCTAATCGCCTCACTTTTCTGTCTCCACAATAACTCAGGTTCCTTCACCCGACGTCTGGATTTTGTGCCCCCTTCTTGCCCTCATACTTCTCCTCACCACCACCGTCCTAGTAACACCCTTCCCCTATCCCCACCACCCCCCTCCGCCACAATTTCCCAACATGGCCACTGTTCGAATTAAGTCTGGAATTAATTGCTTCAAAATCATCTACCCTTCTAACCTGACTAAAGCTGCAGCAAAACGCTTCAAGCATAACACCATTGAATGTTTCCCCGACTCCCTTTTTGTCGGTATGGGGGGCTCAAAAACGATCAAATTTTTTTCACGCACGACATACCCTCTTGGTCTACCAGCTTTTACAATTCCTTTAACGTCACCTCCTCCTCCTCTATCCCTCATGGGAAACAGCTAAAAATGTCCCCCTCTGCGGGTTTTAACGGCTCCCTCACTATCTCACTCTATAACAACGGTACTGTTATGATCCAAGCCAAAGACACCTGTCTCTCTTTCTTTGACCGCCTCTTCCCTTCCCTACTCCCCTCCCCTGCGACCGGGCTATCCCTTGACTCTCCATCTAGCTCCACCAATTACTCCCTTTCTCCTCCCTTGACCCCCCCCCCCATTCTCCAATAGGCTGCTCCATGGGGTGGCACAGGTCGACCCTCTTCTCTCCCCTCGGACCTCCCCTCCCATTCTTCCCCCCTCACAGTATGCCCCTCCCCTCTTCACTTCAGCCTTACCTCTAGCTAACACGCTCCTTGTCCATTCTGCACCGTCCCGGCAATCCATTCTCATCTCCTCCCCCCTTTCCCTTCCGACCACCCCCCTCTTTAGACCTCCTCTCCTCCAGCCCTCTCCCCTTGTCTATGTTCCCTACGTTCCCCTTGTTCCCTCCTCCCCTCTGCTTTTCCGCCCACTCCTCCCCTCACTGTGTACCTCGATTTCCCATCAAATTCATTTAATCTCTCTCCCTCCCCACTCTCCTCCAGCAATGCTGTGCTACCCCCTTTCCTCCCCTGGTAACCCCTTCCCTCCCTCGGACCGAGCAGAATCACTTCCTTTCTTCAACTTCCCTTTCTCCCAATCCCCCCCACTCTGCCTGATACCCTCTCCCTCACAGCCACCTCACTTAGCTACCAGGACCTATCCAACCCCCTCTCTTCCCTTCCTTCCAAACCTCCCCAATCCCTATGACTCCTCACACTCCTCCCCTCTCCTACAGCCCCACCGCCCCACTCCTCTCCTATCGCCCCCTAATTCTGCCCTTAATTCCCATCCTTCTTGCAACGCCAACAACGACAACTCTCCTCTCACCCCTGGCGCACCAACTCCTGCTCTCATCCAAAACCTTTCCCCACCACTGAACCCTATACACCTACTCCCCTCCCGTTCCCCCACCTATCCCTGCCGTACACTGCCTAGTGCACCCCCTCCTGTTTCCATCGAGCCACCCAACATGCTGTGCTCTTCCTTACTCTCTCTGGAAAATAAGCTTGGCTCTCTAATCACCGCCATTTCCCAACTTGAAGCTACCATTTTAGTTTTAAGCTCCAAGATCTCGACTTTTTCACACACCTCAATTCCTTTGGCAAACACTCACCCTTCCACGAGATGCACCTCACCCCCTCACCCCATTATAGCTAAGCATAGCCTGTCGTCTGCAAATCCACACAAGCACTCGAACGCCACCCTTCCTTCACTTCCACTTCCCAGTAACCCTGTTATCTACACTATTCTGACCATCTCCTCTGTCAGAACCACTCGCTCACCTATACCCTCCCGAGCGCCCTCATATAAGTACAATATCCCTATCTCCCCTCATAGCCCAAGTGCCCCCGTCACCAAAACAGTTGCGTCAGAGCTGCGCTGTTTGCTCCACAACTGCAGATCTGCAATAAAACACAAACTTGAAATCTCCGATACCATCAATTTGCACAATATTGACATGCTCTTCCTCACTGAGACCTGGTTCAACGATACCTCTCACTCTCTTTTTGATCTCCTTGTACCCACAGGCTATTCTATACTTAGAAATGACAGAATTGACAAAGTTGGGGGAGGTGTTGCAGTCATCTTTAGAAACTCCCTTCAACTTAAGGCTCTTCCTAACAGCTCCTTCCACACTTTTGAATGCCTATCTCTTGAACTTCAATTGCACCACCGCTCACCTCTCAGATTCCATGCTATTTACCACCCACCTGGTAGCAGCCCTTCGTTTATGGAGGAACTCACGGACTGCATCAGCGACCAATACACGCAAAGTGACAATCAGATCTTCGTGGGTGACTTCAATGTCCACTGGGGCTCGCCTCAAGACACCTATGCGAATTTGCTGGCCACCTTCCTCTCTGCAAACGATCTTATCCAACACTGCACAGAATCAACACACTCTAAAGGCTCAATCCTGGACCTTGTTATTTCTAAAGCAGGCTTGCTGACTATCGCTACCCCTATTCATGTAGACTGGTCGGACCACCTCCTCATCCCATTCTCTCTTCACCTATCACACTCTATAACTCTTGGCCAGCCTAAGAGGGCTACTTCCTGGTTCCACGACACAAAAAATATTGACCTCTGTACCCTCTGTGATTCTGCTTTGCTATCACTTCCAAGGCTAGACCCGGACCTAGATGTCAACGAACTCACCTCCCAATGACTCACAGTCCTTGCAGTCGAAATCAATAATGTCGCTCCTCTCCAAAGCAAAAAGAAAAGGCCCACCCCCTCAGCACCTTGGTTCAACAAATCCCTCTATGAAGAAAGGAAGTTCCTAAGAGCCCTTGAGAAACAATGGAGACAAGCGCCCTCCACTTCGTTCAGCAAGATCCAAGTACCACAAGCTCATCTTCCTTGGAAAAGCGTCACACTACAAATCCCTCCTTGACTCAGCCAAAAATAGACCCAAAAAACTATTCGACCTCATCAAGAACCCAAACAGCTCTCCCCCAACCTCCAAATTGGAAGATTCCACAAAGAAAGCAGCGGAATTCGCTGTATTCTTTGACGAAAAGGTAAAATCACTTGTAGATCAGGTCATTCATCCTACCCCTACAGAGGAGCGCAAATCCTTAACCATTTGGCAAAACTTTGACCCCATCTCTGACGATGTTCTCCTTAAATGCATCCTCGATACAAAGCCCTCTAACCATTCTCTTGACCCCATCCCTAGTGCCATTGCCATTGACTTCTATACGAATTCTCTTTCCTATTGGACCACTCTGGTCAACCTCTCCCTCAGTCAAGGCTCCCTTCCTGTTTCCTTCAAAACTGGGCAGGTCACCCCTCTGCTTAAAAAACCCACCGCTGATGTGAACGACCTCAACAACTACCGTCCCATCACTAACCTACCCTTTCTTGCGAAAATCACAGAAAAATGTGTCGCGAAACAACTCTCTCGCCATATCAAGGAAAATGATCTTCTTGACAATTTCCAGTCCGGCTTCATTCAAAACTGCAGCACTGAAACAGCCCTGCTGCTAGTGATTGATGACGCGCTGCGGATACTCGATTCAGGGGAGTCTTGTCTTCTAATTCTTCTTGACCTTTCTGCAGCCTTTGACACTGTCAATCACAACACTCTCCTAAACACTCTTCAACAGAGAATTGGCATGGAGGGCACTGTGCTCAAATGGTTTGCCTTCTTCCTCTCTGATAGATCCCAAATGATCAAAATAGCGAACAGTCTTTCAGCTCCTTTAGCGGTCAGTCAAGGTGTTCCTCAAGGCTCCATACTTGCACCCACACTGTTCAATCTCTATTTAGAACTGTTGGGAAATCTCCTGAGTAAATCCGGGATCCACTATCATCTATATGCGGATGACACTCAGATCTACCTTAAGGTGTCCTCCACTCACGATCTCTCCTTCCTTAGCTCTACTCTCGACTCCATTCAAAACTGGATGTTAACTCATCAGCTGATCCTGAATCCCTCCAAAACAGAATTCCTCCTCCTCTCCTCCTCACTTTCTCATCCCCCAGTGCAATCATGGTTGGATCAGATCAATTTAATGAACAATAAGCCCATCATTGTCGAGAGCGCAAAATCCCTTGGTGTCATACTCGACAAAAAACTCAATCTACTCTCCCACATCGACTCCATTGCAAAGTCTGCTCGACACCAACTGCGCCTTCTTTGGGGGATTTGTCGCTTCTTCCCGGAGCATGACCTTAAAACCCTGGTCCAATCGCTGGTTCTCTCCAGATTGGACTACTGCAACTCTCTTCTTACTGGCCTTCCCAAATCCCACCTTTCCCCCCTGAAGTCTATTCTCCATTCAGCAGCTCGTTTCATATATGGGGCCAAAAGAAGCGACCACATCACACCCATTTTATCCACCCTCCGTTGGCTTCCCATAGAGGCAAGATCTATCTACAAAACTGCATGTATCACCCACAAAGCCTTGCACTCCTCCTCCCCTCGCTACCTGATGAATAAACTGAAACTCTCTGGGGGCTCCAGACCATCACGTAATACAGAAAAGTTATTGCTTGAACCTCCCATTTTCAAGAAGGAAAGATCGATGGCCCAATCCTTTTCAGGCAACGCGGTGAGAATCTGGAACTCACTTCCGCCTCAGCTTCGGACCACCACCTCTTCCCAGGCCTTCAAAACTGACCTCAAAGCTCTCCTCCTTCAAAGACACTTCCAAATTTAATTCAAGCCCTCTGTTTTCTGAAGGAAGTCCTTCCATTATAGGAAATTCTGTTCTCCATGCCAATAGAAGTGCCTTCCCAGGGTGTTTTTGTGTTTTGAGTGTCTGCCATTTAGTGCAGTATTATACCTCTACCTGTATTTTGTACTCTTTTGTAACATGCACACGGCACCTTTCCTTTTACAACGTATCATTTGCTACCTCTTATATCTTGTTTGCTATTGATACATGCACAACGGCCACCACTGCCTCATGTAACGTAATTATTGTTTTAGTGTTTTGAGTGTCTATCTTTTATTGCAATTTTTTTTTTTTTGTGTAATTTTTTTTTCCTCTACTCGTACTTTATTTGCTCTTGTAACCTGCACACGTCACTTTTTCCTTTCGTAACGTATCGTTTGCTACCTCGTGTATTTTTTTTTTTTGCTCTTGATACTTGCACAATTATCACTATTGCCTCATGTAATGTAACGTTTGTTTTTGTAACAGGCTCACTTGTAATTCTTCTCCTCTTGTATCTTTACTTTGCCTATTGTGAAGCGCTCTGACACCTTCGGGTAAAGTCCGCGCTATATAAAAACGCATTAAATAAAATAAAATAAAAAACAGGGCACTCCAGCTAGTGGAGTTGCCCGCCCCCCTCCGGCCACGGCCCCACTTTTGGCGGCAAGGCCGGAGAAAATAATGAGAATAACAAGGAGGAGTCACTGGCCAGTCAGGACAGCCCCTAAGGTGTCCTGAGCTGAGGTGACTCTAACTTTTAGAAGATGGAGGATTCCCCCAATAGGGATAGGAATGTGACCCCCTCCCCTTGGGAGGAGGCACAAAGAGGGTGTACCCACCCTCAGGGCTAGTAGCCATTGGCTACTAACCCCCCAGACCTAAACACGCCCTTAAATTTAGTATTTAAGGGCTCCCCTGTACCTAGGAAACTAGATTCCTGCAACCTAAGAAGAAGAGGACTGCTGAGCTGAAAAACCCTGCCGAGAAGACGGAGACACCAACTGCTTTGGCCCCAGCTCTACTGGCCTGTCTCCCCCCTTTGGAAGAAAACCGCTCCAGCAACGCTTTCCCCAGGACCAGTGACCTCTGAATCCTCAGAGGACTGCCCTGCTCTAAAAGGACCAAGAAACTCCTGAGAACAGCGGCCCTGTTCACCCAAGACTGCAACTTTGTTTCCAAAGGAGCAACTTAAAGGCAACAGCGTTTCCCGCCAGAAGCGTGAGACTTGCAACCCTGCACCCGGCGACCCCGACTCGACTGGTGGAGAAACAACACTTCAGGGAGGACCCTCCGGCGACTCAGAGACTGTGAGTAACCAAAGTTGTCCCCGCTGAGCCCCCACAGCGACGCCTGCAGAGGGAATCCCGAGGCTCCCCCTGACCGCGTCTGCCTGACTCTAAGATCCCGACTCCTGGAAAAGACCTTGCACCCGCAGCCCCCAGGATCTGAAGGATCGGAACTCCAGTGCAGGAGTGACCCCCAGGAGGCCCTCTCCCTTGCCCAGGTGGTGGCTACCCCGAGGAGCCCCCCCCCCCCCTTGCCTGCCTGCATCGCTGAAGAGACCCCATGGTCTCCCATTGATTCCTATTACAATCCCGACGTGAGTTTGCACACTGCACCCGGCCGCCCCCGTGCTGCTCAGGGTGTACTTCCTGTGCTAACTTGTGTCCCCCCCGGTGCCCTACAAAACCCCCCTGGTCTGCCCTCCGAAGACGCGGGTACTTACCTGCTGGCAGACTGGAACCGGGGCATCCCCTTCTCCATTGAAGCCTATGCGTTTTGGGCACCACTTTGAACTCTGCACCTGACCGGCCCTGAGCTGCTGGTGTGGTAACTTTGGGGTTGCTCTGAACCCCCAACGGTGGGCTACCTTGGACTCAAACTTGAACCCCGTAGGTGGTTTACTTACCTACAAAAACTAACAAATACTTATCTCCCCCAGGAACTGTTGAAAATTGCACTGTGTCTAGTTTTAAAATAGCTATATGTGTTTTATTTGAAAAGTATATATGCTATTGTGATTATTCAAAGTTCCTAAAGTACTTACCTGCAATACCTTTCATGCAAAGTATTACATGTAGAATTTGAACCTGTGGTTCTTAAAATAAACTAAGAAAAGATATTTTTCTATACAAAAACCTATTGGCCTGGAATTGTCTTTGAGTGTGTGTTCCTCATTTATTGCCTGTGTGTATGTACAACAAATGCTTAACACTACTCCTTTGATAAGCCTACTGCTCGACCACACTACCACAAAATAGAGCATTAGTATTATCTCTTTTTGCCACTACCTTACCTCTAAGGGGAACCCTTGGACTCTGTGCATACTATTCCTTACTTTGAAATAGTGCATACAGAGCCAACTTCCTACAATATATATTTAAAAACAAAACAAAAAGTGAGAGAGCATGTGTATGTATTTATGCACATATTTCGTATTGTTTATTTCCATTGGTTAGGTTTCATATTAGTGAAATAAATGTTGGTATATAAGTTTGATTGATGTGTTCATATCACATCTGTAGTGTCAATGTTCTCCTGTTCGCCTCAAAGGCACGTAACAAAATGGTGATAACTGACATCTGCACGTCGACGAGGACCTCTTATTGCCTGGATGATGTCATACGGCGTTGCGTGGGAGTCGGGCGATTGTGACGTCATCGTCGACGTGCAGAGCTAGAAGAAAATTTCAGTCGAAAGCTGGCACGTCGCGAAAATTCTTTAGGTGAGGAATCCACAGGTAGCTAGTGTATCCACCAGAAAAGGCATTACCAAAGGTAAGTAACTTGTTCTTCTTGATGACAATGTTTATGCCATATTAATTCACCCTAACGCTTAGCTCGTATAATGATGTGTTTGTTAAGGACAATTCTTTGATGTAGTTGAGAATAAGTCATAGGTTTTGAAGCCAATGTAACAAAGCTGTTCTGAGTAAGGCATAAGGATTGTTCAAAGAATGGAAGGGCGTGGTGGGGCAAAGATTCTAGTTACTGGATTTCTGAATCAAGCATGGCAGGAATTACTTTACGGGACCTTTTTATAACTTGGACTTTGAATAATGACCAGTGACCAATTGGTGAAAAGCAGAGGAAGAATGCCTTTTTTATTTAAATTTTTAAACCTTTATTTATCTTTTGCTTCCAACACAGAACAGAAATCGTATACATGATCCATAATAAGTCAGTTAAACATGTTAACATTTTAACATGTGACGCACTACAGGTTTACAACTTGGTACAAGCAATGAATCATACAATGAAGCACATCAAGGTGACACACTACTCTGAGTTAAACAGAGTCCCCCAAAAGCCAAGTATGCATTTCATAAAACCTACACTCCACTGCCACCGTCCGCTAGAGACCCCTCGCTCTCACAGGCACAGTCATCTGACTCACTTCCCTTTTCCCTAGTGAAGCATATGCTCAGTGCTCCCCAAGCCACCAGGTCCACCAGCAGTTTGCCGTCAGTTCTCACCTGCCTGAGATGCACCTCCTCTGCTAGGGACCATTCCGAGACATCCTGGACCCACTGATCCTCTTCAGGCATCCCCGCTCCCATTCAACTGGTGGTGACCCGCCTCCGCTCCAGTATCAAGGCCATTTCTAGAAAACAATAGGACATTGTACAGTTCTTAGGCTTAACAACATTGCCCAGCAAACAATGTTGCGGTGTCAACTCACACTGCACAGCAGTGGTCCTGCTCAGTCTGAGAACCACAGCCAACCAGAAAGACACTACTGCCATGCAGTTCCATGCCAAGTGCACTAAGTCTGCCACGCCGAATATACAGTAGGGGCAGGAAGAAGACTGACCTGAATCATACCTGTGCAATTTCACTCGGGTCAGATAAGTGCGATGTGAAAAATTAAAGTGTATCAGTTGGAATCAATCGTTACTGAGCACTGTTTTCAGTAGTGTGCAGACCCTGGCCCACTTTGCATCTAAGAGAGGTGCACCTAAATCCTCTTCCCAAATCTGCCGTACCCTCAGCTGCCTGTGAATGCTGTCCACCTGAAGTGATTTATACAGCTGTACAATTAGATGGCATCCTGCATACATCGTCAACGACGTTCCCAACACAGCAGAATCCGGAGGCTTGGATGGAAAGGAGACCCAAAGCTGTTTGACTATCTCCCTCACACCTGCATACTGCAAAAAATGCCCAGCTCCTGGGTCAAATTTTCTCCGTTCTCCTCTAAGGATATTAAGAACTCATAGGGGTACAAGCCCCAGTCTCACAACCTTTCTCCTGCCACGGTTGAAACTCCATGACGTCCTCCACTTGGCTAGCATCCATAACTGGAGCTCCAGCGGACAACAACTTTGCCTTATTGAGTCTAAGGCCAGAAACCTCATTAAAGTCCCCCAGAAGCTGCAGCAGAATTTGACAAACATTCCGTCAAGGAATGGAGGTAGAACAAGGAATCATCAACGTACACGGACACCACATGTGTCCCAGCCCAATCATCCAGTTGTGCATGACCCACTCGACCTGACTAGCCAAACGTTCAAAGCCGAGGTAAACAGTTAGGGTAACAGAGGGCAGCCCTGCTGAGTTGCACACTCAATGCCCCACCGATCCAAACAGTGCCCCCTAGACCGACCAACACCCCTAAAGCAGTGTACAACAGGCAAATCCAGGCCTGAAATCTCCAGCTAAATCTCTCAGCCTTCATAACCCCCAAGAGCTACACCCAATCCACAGTGCCGAAAGCTTTTTAAAAATCTATGGGGGTCAAAGCCATCTTCCCCCAGGCTCCCCCACCTCCTGCAGGATGTGCGTTAGATGGCACAAATTTCAGGTCATACTCCGTCCAGGCAGGAAGCCACATTGATCCAGGTGGACCAGTCCACTCATTGCAGGATGTAAACAGGTTGGCCAACAATTTACACAGACTCTTGAATTTATCATTTTCAACTGACAATGCGCAGCAGGGTTGAAGCATAAGCCCCCTGGCTTGGACATCCTGCAGATGGGCCCTTGTCACAAACTAGGCAGAAGCTGTCCCATCTCTTCCGCCTCCACGAACTCCTCAAACAATTTCTGAGTGAGCAACGCTGGGCACACGTGATAAAATTCAATGGGGAATTCTCCCCCACCACCTCTCCTCCATCCAGGACACAAATATAATCCCCTAACGGCAACATTGGACCTTCTAGCCCCACCCCTATTGCTTCCTGAAGCTTATAAATAGAATTGGGTATTGTCCACATTGGAGGCGTAAAATTAATCAGGGAACTAGGCCTCCCATCCAGCTTTACCTGCAGCACCACGTATCTCCCCTCAACAGCCGCCTCTGCATATGTAAGCCCAAAGAGGGTCCCTGGAGCCACCCATTTTAACACCTCTCTAGCATAAGTAGAATAAGATGCGTGGAACACCAGCTGCTTCCATTTCTTCCGCTCCCTCTCGGCATCCTCTTCACTTAGATGCGTTGTAAGCTATGGGCTTGCCATGGCCCTTCAAGAAGCACACAACTCTGTGTCTTTTGATGTATGTACCCAGTCCTCAGACATTCCAGGTCAAAATTTCAAGTCCCCCACTCATACATGTACTTCATCTAAAAGCTGCATGCTTTCCTGTAGCGCCATGTGCTACAATCAGACCGTGGTATTCTTAATAATAATATTAATAATAATAATGACCAAAACCACCAGAACTAATAACAAAAAACAACCTCCCCACCCAGTAAACATAGCAAAAACATTTCACTATGTAACCCCGCCTCACATGTGCGAGGACCACACATAAGTACCCAATCTATCCAACCAGGATAGTACCTCCCTCCCCTTCCCCCAGCCAGCACAGCCTAGTCCTTATTAGACTAAGGAACTGAAGTTCCGCCTGTATGTCTATCAGATGATCACCATGCTGCAGCCCCTTCTAGACAGACCACAAAACAGTTGTGCAGGATCGTTCTACCCTATATCCCTGTCTGGAATTACACTGATGTGCATAGACTGAGTGTCGGAAATCAGGACCTCCATCGTGAATAACTTCTGACCCAGTTCAGTCGCCTGCAATACTCCTGACCCTGCCACTTGTATTGTACCATCTTCCTGGATCGTGACCCTCAGCATATTTGAGGAAGAGCCCTGAGTTCTGTCCCTTCTGAAGCTGCCCCTCTAATTACCCCACTCTGATTGTGTCCCTGGGTGCCCCCCCACCCCCCCCCAGTGCCCACGCTTTGAACAGGGACCTTGTCCCACACTTCCAACCAGTCCCAGAGCTTTATTTTAGTGACACAAGGACAAAAATATCTTAGAGCCTATACTCCCTTTGGAGGTAAGTATTATACACAAAATATACACTAGTAACCAAAATCGTTTAAGTAAACATTCATAAAATAGTGCAAATAGTGAAAATCACCATAGGATACAATGGACCTAGGGGGGAACACAAACCATATACTAAAATAATGGCATGCAAATGTGGGTTTCCCCACCCAGGCAAGAGCAGTGTGTAGAGGGCTGCTGGGAGTGTAAGAAAACACAAAAGGTAAGTAAGGTACCCCACCCTAGAGCCTAGGAAGGCAGGAGCAAAGTACAGCAAGTTTCCTCAGAACACACGAAGTTGTGATAAAGAATTATGTAAAAACCAAGCGAGACTGCAAGGCACCAACGATGGATTACTGGGCCTAGAGACCTGTGGAGAGAGGAGATCAAGTCCAAGAACAGCTGAAGAGTCCAGGAGTAACAGGAGCCCCTGCTAACCTAGATGAAGTTGCAAAAGTGGATTATCCGGTTAGAAGAAAAAAGTTGGAGATGCACCAAAGAAGAGAGCTGCGGGTTCCTTCTTGGTGCAAGAGATCTCCCACATCGAGTAGAAGAATGCAGGCTGGTTTTAGTCGCTGGATTCCGCCAACAAGCCTTGGTTTACACAAAAGACACGTTTGGCAGGAAAAGGTGCTACCATGACCCAGGAGGGACCTGGGGGTCCCAACTCGGACTGAGGAGAAAGAAGGGGCCCTCAGCACTTTAGAGAGCCCTCAGAAGACCAGGCAGTCCCACAGGGTCCCAGGACAGGGGGACAAAGGAATTGCAAATTGTGGTTGTCACAGCACTACAGAAAGGGATCCCACACCACCGGAGAACATCTCAGGGAGCTGAGCGTCGCAGGATAGAGTTCTGGGGACCTGGGCTATGCTGTGCACCAAGGATTCCTTGGAGAAGTGCACAGAAGCCCTAGGAGCTGCAAAACATGCTGTGCACAAGGGGTACTGTCTGGCTCGGGGAGGCAAGCTCTTACCTCCATTAAATTTGGACAGTTGGACCTTTGGGCAGTCTGGGTCACTTCGGTCCACTACCTGTGTTCCAGGATCTATGCTCGTCGTCAGGAGAGGGGACCCAGAGTACTGGTTGTCGCTGCCGATAGGTGCCTGCTGAAGCAGTGAGGTGACTCCGTCACTCCACAGGAGATTCCTTCGGTCCTTCTGGTACAGGATGAAGACAGTCAGTCCTGGGAGCGTGCATGACCTGGAAACTGTTGCAGTTGCTGGCAGGAGCTGACGTTACAGAGTTTCAGTAGCCTTCCTGGATACTTGGCTGTAGTTGTAGAGTTTCTGGAGCAGTTCTGCGGTTGACCTGATGGTAGAAGGTGAAGCAGAGGTTGCAGAGGAATCCTGCTGGAATCATGCAATCCCGAATCTGAAGAAACACCCAGAGGAGAGACCCTAGGGGGATTGGACTCCTAACCAGGTAAGCACCTATCAGGAGGGGTCTCTGACGTCACCTGTTGGCACTGGCCACTCAGATGCTCCCAGAGTTCCCCTGACCATCCTGAAAACAAGATGGCAGAACCCAGGGACACGCTGGAGGAGCTCTGGGCACCACCCTAGGGGTGGTGATGGACAGGTGAGTAGTCACTCCCCTTTCATTTGTCCAGTTTCGTGCCAGAGTAGGGACTGGGGGTCCCTAAACCAGTGTAGACTGGATCATGTAAGGAGGGCACCAAATGTGCTCTTCAAAGCATTTCCAGGGGCTCTGGGAGGATACCCCTCCCATGCCTGTAACATCTATTCCCAAAGGGAGAGGGTGTAACACCCCTTTCCTAAAGGAAAAGCACTGTTCTGCCTTCCGGGACTGAGCTGCCCAAGCCCCAAGAGGTCAGAAACCTGTCTGTGAGGTGGCAGCAGCTTTGGCTGCAGTGAAAACTTCAGAACACTGATATAGCACTACTGGGGGGTCCATGGTGGAGCCCCAGGGTGAATGTAATTGGCTTTCCAATACCAGAATCAGATTGGGGGACACTTTCTCAATCCTAGACACCTCACATGACCATATTCGGAGTTACCATTGTGAAGCTACATATATGTGTTGACCTATATGTAGTGCACACTTATAATGGTGTCCCTGGACTCACAAAGTCGGGGAAAATGGGCCTGGACGACGTGAGGACTCCTCTGCTGGTGCAGGGGTGTCCTCACACACAGGTACTGTGCAGGGTCTGAAGGTTAGACATATAAGTGACTTATAAGTTACTGGGTGCAGTGAAAATGGCTGTGGAATAGTGCTCACACTATTTCTCTCAGGCTGCAATGGCAGTCCTGAAGAAGGGTTTGTCTGAGCTCCTTATGAGTGGCAAAAGAAATGCTGCAGCCCATAAGGATCTCCTGGAATCCCAATGCCCTGGGTACCATATACTAGGGACTTATAAGGGGGGTCCAGTATGCCGATTTGGAGTGGAATACTGGGTTACCAGTATGTAAGTACAAATTTGGAATCAGAGAGAGCATAAGGGCTGGAGTTCTGGTTAGCAGGACTCCAGTGACACAGTCAAGCATACTGACAAAACAGTAAAACATACTGACATGTAGGCCACAAACTAAGAGCACTGGGGTCCTGACTAGCAGGATCCCAGTGAGACAGTAAAAACACACTGACAAACAGGCCACAAATGGGGGTAACCATGCCAGAAAGAGGCTACTTTCTCACATGGTGTATTCGGGGAAAATGGTGATTGAATGTTTCTCAGACTTAGGGACTACCTGTTCCCAGGCAGCTCTGACGATGCAATCCCTGTTCCTATAGTTCAGGATCTTTGCTATGAAACCTCAAGGGGGAGCCCCTGTTGGCGGCAGAGCCCATTGCACTAGTTCAGTGACCGAGATAACTGAGAAACCTTGCAGTTTCAAATGCTGCCATACCCACTGTTCCAAACAGACTTCTGCTGACGTCCCCATCCACCCTCTCTGGAAAGCCTAGGATACAAATATTACTGCAACAGGAATAGCCCTCTGCATCCTCCTCCTTGGCCTCCAGATCCCTGGTTATTGTGGTCATTTTGGCCATTTGCTACTTAAGGACCGCCACTTCCCTGTGGAGCTCAGTGTTTCCCACCCGTCATGTTCAATTTATCTGCTTCTTTACGGAGGTCGTCCCTTAGCAAGTTGACATCAGTGGACACTGTCTCGCTCTTATGTTCCATGGCAGTGCGTGACTCACGTATGGCTGCCAGCATGTCAACCTGAAAGGGTCTGGTGAAGTGGCAGCAGACCCCGCCGCCTCCCTGCAAGCCACCCACTGCGAGTGCTGCCGCAGGTTTGTATAGTGGGTGAATAATGTTCATGGCTGCCGCCCTTGGGCCTGTCCTTTCCCACCAGAAATATTAGCCTGGGGTTCTCTGCACCGTGCTGCCACTCACAGCTCCACAAGATCACGCCTCTGCAGTGACTGCCGGGCACGCATGCCTCCTGGGTCTCCAGGCACAGCAGGGACACTCCCCACCTCAAAGCTTTCCCTCTTTGCAACTTTGCTGCACCAGTATGATAACAGTCAATAATGGGGGTCCAGGCCTCTCCTCAGGGCCCACTACTGGAGGGTCTCTTGCGGCCCCTGCCTCTTGCATGTCCAGGGCTCCAACAGCACACCTTCAGTTCCCAGGGCTATCATGCCCTATTCCAACCCTCCCAACCCCGGCTCCAGCCACCCAGGTTGGAAGAGCCCTTCGGCCTCACTGCATTCACTGTAGGGGGCAACCGCTACCCCAGCCTGGACCATCACTCTGCAACCAAGCACCGCTCCCCCTGTGGGGGTGAGATGTCCCGGGTGCTTAGCAGGCACCAGGAGGTTGGGGGCACCTTTCCTTCATCCTGTCCGTCGGGCTCAGATGCGTCCACAATCCTCTGGGGCCCAGCGCTTTCCAGCACAGTGCTGCTCGCCAGCAATGTCAATGCGGCTGGTGCAGCAAAGCAGGCCCGAGCTTCTCCTTACAGGTTGCTCGCGCAGGGGCTGCTGCACTTTGTGCCTCTTCTCCCGCGGCACAGTGGGCCTTCCCAGGATGCAGTGCAGGCCTCAGCATCTCATTGTAGGCCCTCCCCACTCTCCAGGCTTAGTCCAGGGGGCCTGTCTCTTCTCAGGCCCATTATGAGGCTCTGGTGATGCTACAGTCCCGCCGGGCCCAGCGCTAGCTGCTGCAGCGCTGACCATTCCGCACTCGGCCACACTCACTGCTGCTGGCCGAGCATCAGGAATGCACTGACCCTGCACACCACCCCCAAGGGGTAACTGCTTCCCCCGGCCAGACCTCCTCACCAGAGGCCTGCCTCCACCAGGGCCACTCAACCCGCTAGTGTAAGCGCGGACGCCTCTTCCCATCTGGTGCTCCGCAGCCTGCAACGCGACCCAGGCTTGACTCATGCCACACCGGCCGCCTTCCCTGGGATGCCTGGTTCTTGCACCACTGCTTTTGCTGCTCAGTAGATGCCCCAAAGAACATAACACTTAAGTTTTGCTAAACATTTTTTTTGTAAAGAGTCAATTTGGCACTACTTTTGATTCTGTATTTCCAAAATGGAGTCTCCAAGTTTCAACAGTAATATACACTGTAAGTGCTTTACTTTTGCTTATCTGTGTTTCTGTGATTCTACTCGAGACCCCACATCGTGTACAAAGTACACGCGAGTGGTGCTTTACAGATACTCACAAGAAAAGCACTTACAGTGTATATTACTATTGAAACTTGGGGACTCCATTTTGGAAATAGAGAATCAAACATCATGCCAAATTGAAACTTTACAAAACAAATTTTGAGCAAAACATAAGTGTTATGTTCTTTGGAAGTAAGATGTACTTAGGAACGGGAATAAGCCTTGAGAAAGTCCTGGAATGGGACGAAACACATATCGGCTGAAGTCTACATTCATTGGCTGAGAATCTACAGAGACTAAACATCTGAGATTTGCAACCACTGTTGAATGAAATTCTATGTGAACTGTTATTTGCTTTCCAAATTGTTTAAAACTATGTAAATGTATGAGATTATACAAACCATGAATGTGAATATTTATAAGTACATTTATAATTGGAATCAGTAAAAATAATAAGTACCAAGACTATATACACCCACATGTCCAGGTATTGATTCTTTTCTTTCATTCATCCCCTTATCACATCTGTGTAGCTAATGTAATAATTCATGTGACTATTACAAATGGTATGCTCCATTCTTCTTTTTTGTTTCATGATTATCTGGTTTTGGTTTCCGATTCCAGGTTACACGCGGTGGCAACGGATGTGTTATAGTGTTTGAGCACCACAAATATGCCCAATTTGATTTGAAGAGAACAGGAGGGATGTGCAACTAAATAAAGTCACTGTTGCCTTTTGTTTTTTGGGCTGGCAGAAGGTGCAGGGATTCACATCTTGACGGCCATCATGTCCTGCCACTCTCCCAGGGTGGAATGTCTTGAACTTATAAATTCACATTATGTGTAAAAATTACTACAAAGGTAGATCGTTGGTGTGAGTAGGACCTTGTGTATTCTGAGGGACCCCCATGTCCGTTATTGCAGTGGAGAATAGATTAGCTAGAGTATCTTAAGACAGGTCCAGGCAAAAATTAAGGTCACCCTAGGAGCATTTGGCTGTTAAAGCCCCATTTAGATCATTGAGATTGTTAAGATTTCCAAATTTTTACCAGCTGGTCAATTCCACTTTGCAAACATAGTAGAATACATTTGTGGAGGTAAATGAACTTCAGTAAATCCAAGTGGCAGACCTGAAGTGCTTCATATGCATAACCAAATATTTGCTGGAGTACTCATATAATGGACTGTGAAAACACTCTAGAAATGTCTTGCAGTTTTGACTACTCCATCTCTCGGGTAGATGGTGGCTGACATAGGTCCTTCCTAGATCAAAGAATACTGCTCCCTGAAGGAATATAGTTTGAATATCATTTCTTGGGAGTGAGGTTGACCTGAAAGGGCTTCCTACTGCAAGTAAATAATGAAATGGTCTTTTACCAAATGGACAGCAGTACCACAGTCTACTACACCCAGAAGTAGTCCTTTCTGGAAATTAACAATGGAAAAGTAGAACTTTTATGGCTTGGCTGGATGAAGGAAAATGTGAGATTTCTGCAGCAGTGCTACCACAATATAGTTTGTGACTTTGCAACAGTGAAGATGTTTCAGTACTGCCTTGGTTTGCAGTCCTAGTCTGACATTGAAGGACATTTAAGTATATGAACCTATTAAGAAAATGTGTTCTGGAAGACAAGTATAACTGACTCTTCGTTTAAATTGTTCATTTATTTGTTCTTTTTATCATACCTCAGTATTTATAAAGCTTTGTGCAAGGTTTTGTGAAGAAGTCTACCTGCATATTTGTTTTCTGAGAAAATGGGGTATTTCTCCCCCTAAACCTTCCAATGGTTTTTTTCCCCTAAACCTTCTTTCTTGGTTGATGGGGTAGGAGAATGATAATTTCAAAGAAGGTGTGTGGAAAAGACTAGACGTTCTGAGATGGCAGATTCTTTTTGCTTAAAAGGAGTAGTGACCACAAGAGGCTAAATAAATAATTCACTATGGTGACAGACTACAGAGGGTTTTGGGATTCAATACTATAGCTAAGTATTTTATTTATTTACCTTATCAGCTTCATGTGAACACTTCACTTGTACATTAACTGTACTGTGAAGAAGTGCTAGCTCCTCATCCACTAACCATTTTAGTTTAACCTTTACGGATCACTTTTCACATTTTATCTTATTTTGAGACCTGAACAAATATAAGGCTGGTAATCAGTCAGGTAGGCTTCCTTTCCTTAGCTGTTTGGGCTACCCATGACATTTGTAATCAGTAAGAAGACAGTAATGTGTCTGCTACAGTGTTTGAGGGGCATGTGAATGTTGCTTCTGATAGAGACATCTAGCCGCAGATTCCTTTCTTTAAAATCTTCTCCATGCATGAGCCTAGATCTGGAATCTTTTTTTCCCCATAGTACGTCTGTGTGTCGGTAGAGAGTGTTGCGCGATTCTGTAATGTCGTCGTCCACAAGGTGTGATGTCAGAACAGTCCATGTAACCCTTGCACCAATGTCAGTTCCTTCTTTTCTGCGCTTGCAACGTGGGTCCAGTAACAGTTGGTTAGGCCGTTTTTGGCCTACTTCAACATTTTATTGACGGAACAGTGTGCTTTTACTGCCCGTGTCTTCAGGCTTTAAGCCCCGTGGGTCCCTGTAATGTCAGTTATGGCCCCCCACTCTCTGTATGTGGTGTCTGGGAGAGCACCGCAACACTGAAGAGTGCAACACCTGTGGGTGTCTCCAGCCGAAGGCTCTGTGGGATCACCATTTGAAGCTTTTAGTGGCACGGATGTCGGAGCCGTCCCAGTCTTCACGCCGATCACTGTCTCCGTCTCGTACCGAAGTTCATTCGCAGGCCCGGGTCAAGGAGTCGTTCTCGTAGATGTCCTTCTCCATCAAAGTCACAAGGTAAGTCCCGACGTAAGTGGTCAAAGTTGTGAAAGTTACTGACTTTGCCACGTTCCGCCTCTCACTGTTCCTCGGCTGAGGAGTCAAGACCGGAGTCTGCGCCGCATTTCCCTCCCTTTCCTGGGCCCGGCACCACTATGACCCATATGCACAAATTCTGCAATTCCCTTCACGCCATTTCTTGGAAATCACCTTTCCTTGGAGCACCTGTGGGCCCCAAGGCAGTGCAAGAGGTCTTGACTGTGTCCATGCTGGCGGGCTCGCCCTTGGCTTTAGTTAGGCCTCTGGCTTCAGTTGACAAAGGCGTTATATTGTTGGTGCGCAGCCCTTCGGGGGGTGACATCTTTGGTGCTGGTATCCGATCAACCGACTCCAGCAACTACGCTGGTGGCGCTGATCAACATCGCATCCCCGTCTGACGTCAACGTTTTATCTTCTTGGTGCCACTCGATGTTTGGTACGGCACCAGTCATGTCAGTTATCCATGACTGCCCTCCATATTCTGGGGAGTCCCCTCATGTTTATGCTTCTGAGGGACATGGTGGAGAGGCTGTGGGAGATATACCGCACATTTCACATGTGGTGCTGCCTCTTCTAGAAGAAAGCTGGATAGCTGACCTAGCTACAGCTAGTGGTTTAGATTCTCCACCAGTCTCAGGTCTACTTTCACCCCCTGGCCTTGGTACGGAGGTGAGTTCCTCTCCCGCTGACATGCTGAGAAGGGTTGCTGTCATTTTTGATTTCACACTTCCTTCAGTGGAATTATCCTCTGATCCTCTCATTGATGTTGTCCATCAAGTTGAGCCTGTGCTTCCTTACAGTGAAAACCCTACATTTTGTTGGAGGCTTGGCTCTGCCTGATACAAGGGTCCCTGTTGATTGGGCTATATATCATAGGCACGAAGGAGCCCTGGGTGAGCCAGCTTGTTCAATTAGACATCCCACTCACCGTAGTTTGGTGGTACAGTTGCTTTAGCCTCCCATGACATTGAGGCTCTACCACATGTCCCATCTAATAGAGTGTCCAGGAGTCAGGAGTCTGGATGTTTGTGGAAGGCATATTTTTTCCACCGAGTTCTACCTTTTGTTCTGTGAATACGTCTTGCGTTCTTGGACGTTTTTCATATTCATTATGGGACTCATTGGCAAGCATCTTGCCTACTTTTCCACATAATATCAGGAACTCTTGCCCCTATGATTCAAAATGGTTAGCAGGCAGCTAAACTAATCATTCACTGCAGTATGGATACTACTGACTCTGTAAGCCGCCCCATGACATCTTCAATGGCATTACTTCGCTCTGTGTGGTTATGCACCTCTGGATTTTCAAAGGCGATTCAGGCCACATTAATTGACATGTCTTTTGATGGTGCCCATTTATTTGGTGCACAGGATGATGCTTTAAGGTGCTTTCATGACAGTAGGGGTGGAACAGCAAATTAGCTTGGTTCTTCTCTACCCTTTGGCCTAGTTAATACCTCCTGTACTGGCAGCTGAGCCATGCTTTGGCAGTATTGTGTGAATTTTTCTTTGTTTCTTTCCACCTAATGGGGGTACCCAGTGAGTGTTGCTGCTTTGAGCAGGTGTTATTTTTCCTAAAATTGTTAAGTATAAAGTATTGAGATATTATCCCAGAACCCTATGCAGGAGGTTTCATGTCTGATGTTTCAAGGCTACTCTAATTATTATTCTTTATTGCCTGGTGTGAAAATGTAAGTTCTCAACTTCTGGCTTGTAAATGACAGCTTCTTAGCTGTTTATCTCTTTTTGAACCTGATGTAACGGTAATGATGTTTCTTAACTCTGAAGAAGAGTGGGTGCTAAGAGTTGATACCTCCATGGTACTCATCTTACTCTAAGTGTAGTACTGTTTTGTATACCCAGTGAGTATGTGTATGTATATATATTGGTGTGTGTGTGTATGTGTATGTGTATGTATATATATATATATATATATATATATATATATGTATATATATATATATTGGATTCCTCCGCTTGTGGGCTATTACACCTTCATTTGCGGGTAGGGGCAGAGTTGCTCACACTGCAGAAGGTGAGATCTTATATTCATACGGTCTAGTATCCCTTATAGGTAACTTGTAATATTAACAACTCCATAGGTGTGTTAGTATATTATTTAAGAAACTGAGTTGTTGTGAAGACGTTCTTCTTCTAATTGTTAATGAGCAACCTTAGGGTTCTTAGGATTTTACAGCACTAAGGGTGTCTTTTTCTTAAGTCTTTGTTGAACTGTCAAACAAGGTAGCTGTTGTTCTACACTGCTTTGTATGTTCTATTTTACAGATGATATGGTAGTATCTGTTTTTTATTTTTGGTAGATTTGATGTGCATTGGAAATCAGAGACTATCGTCTGGGGGACTTTTAAGACTTTGTTTGTTTTGGTCTTAAATGTTTTATATCCGATGGCCATCATAGTTTGTTGCATTTTCTACCCTTTGGTGCAGAAATTTGAAATGACATGATCTTTCAACATAATTTTTCCTTTCCTGGCTTATGTCAGGGTATCATGGGTCTTTATTGAGATGTGTCTCTGTAGATTCTGTTCGCTCTTGTATATAATATCAATATTTGTGACTCTTAGGAATTACTCTGCTCTTTTGTGTTTGCATTCAAGATTTCTTTCTTTTCGGAGAGGTATATCTATTGTGCATTTAGGTGTTCATGCCTCATCTAGGTACAACTATTGTCATTGTGACCTAACTACTTGTTGTAGGTTGGGTTTACAATTTAATAAGTGTTGTCATAAGTTGGAATATACAAAATCGGTTGTATTCTTTTTATTTAAGAATCTGGTAAATGTTTCCCTTTTTGCAACTTTTCTGGTCCTTGTAAGAGTCTCATAGTCACCTTGGTTTCCCCCACTCTACCAAGGTCACCTTTAATATATATATATATATAATTTGTTACTACATAGGTATTTGTGTATTATATTTCTTTGTCAGTAGGTGTAAATATAAATATTGAGAATATGTTGAATATGTTTTATCATCCCTTGCTGCTTTTCCTGGGGAAAGGTAAACTTATTTGCCAAATGGTTGCTATTGTTGTCTTCAACTCCTTGGTAAAGAGGGCAATTGTATGTTTTCTCTGCAAGAGATACAAATTCTTTGTGTGTCTTGTAGTATAGATTTGGTAGGATATACCTTTATATGGTAAGAGATATTGTTCAATAGCATGCTTTGCTGCTTTGTGTTCCATTAGGGTAGTACATGCAGTTTCGGTCTGCATATAAGAACAAATATATTTATATTAATTACCGCATTTGACAATACTGTCCCTACAGTCATGGGTAAAGTTTTTTTTTTAATTTGTATTTTCTTTATCTTTGTGATATCATTTCTGTGGTCATTTCTACAGTATAGTGGAGGTGTTCATGCATGGGTTTGTATCCCCTTAGGTGAGTGAGCAGTTTAATATTCATTCCATTAGTTTGCCTCTACACCAAGTGGTCATGTTCACATGGTTTTTCATCTTCAATGTTTATTACTCATTATATGTGGTTCCACCCGCAAGTCTTATGTGATGAAATATGTTAGGGCTCACCTACATTATTATGAATGCCCTGTCTTTTTGCTTTGCTCTAGACCGGCTTTGTTCTATGGACAGATTTTTAATGCTTAACATGGGTGATTCAATCTCCATGCACTTAGTTTTTAAAATGTTTCCTCATGTGTATTCCTATGAATACATGGTCTATTTCTCTTCTACTAGACCGGTTTTCTTCTTGTTAGAGACGCTCAATATTGTTGGGTCGCTTATTAAACCCAATTGACATACTAACATGGATGAGATTATCCCATGTTTTCCATGTCTTATGATTTGAATTACCTGTGGTTCCTTTCACAGGTTTTGATGTTGTAAAGTATATTGCTCACCTTAATTATTATGATTGTCCGTTTATTTCCTCTGGTTCTAGACAAGTTTTTTGATACTTAGCGACTTGTTTGAAGGTCTCAGTTTGCAGTCCCTCCTCCGGGTTACTATGCTTTGGTATCTGATTCTAAAGTAAGGAATATGCTGCTGGGTGTCTCTATCAGATGAACAAGTTACTTGCCTGCGGTAACACATTCTCTGGTAGTGACAGTATCTAGCTGCAGATTCCTTAAAAGCTCTTCCATTCCCCCACCCACCACTCCGGCAAACATAGTTCTCTTTGGTTTCAGAAGATTTTGTTATAGAAATCACCACCTCGAATTAAGAATTTGGTTATTATTTGACGCAAGGATATCTTTTGTTCAGAGCACACTGTTTTGATAGCCAGTTTCTACATTTGTCTCCACATTTTGGGCGTGGAAAATAGTCATGGAAGATATTGACATTGGTGAGGAGGTTATATGGACTCAGCTGATGTCGGATCCAGTGGACGACATTGATATGGTGTTGCGCAACGCTTTCTACTGACATGCAGATGAGCTATGGGAAAGAAGTTTCCAGATCCAGGCTCACGCCCGGGGAATATTCTGAAGTAAGTAATCTGCAGTTAGATCCTGTCCCTACCACATAATGCTTTACCAAAGGTAACAGAATGTGTTCTAAAAAGAAGATGGCACACTGGGCAACCAACATTAATTTGCAGGTTTAACGCGTTTTTTTTACTGTGGCATGAGGAACTGATTAAGAATTTGCTAAAGTGAAGCAGGGGCAATTGTAGTTGTGAAAATGCTGCAGCTGTAGAAATGTGTTTCTTAATATGTTATTTTCTTTGCTACTAGGTTGGTTTTGGTCTTGAGCATGTCTCCAGGGAGCAGATCCGTGAGGTGGAGGAGGACCTGGACGAGTTGTATGATAGCCTGGAGATGTACAATCCTAGTGACAGTGGCCCAGAGATGGAGGAAAATGAAAGCATCCTAAGCACACCTAAACCCAAACTTAAGTGAGTACTATGTATAGCAGCAACGTCCAAACTCTGATACCCCAGAGTAATGGACAGATTGTGGGATAAGTACTACCTTCAAAGAGAAGCAACTGTACATTTTCCACCATCAAGAATGAAAACCATCTGGTCAGCGATGCGCAGTTCAAGTATAACTTTAAGGAGAATGAGCACCTGTGGCGTGGCCACCATTTTTTGTTAGTGGAAGTAGACTCCCTATAATATTCTTAAATGACCCAAATCGAAGAATCCTGGAAATGTAATTGCATTCCATTGACAATATTCTTGATAATCTAACTAGGAACAATTCTACCAACAACTGCAATGACATACGCAAGAGTTTCCCAAGTGAGGTCTTGGGCGCAAGGTCTTCTTTCAGTTAAGTTGTAGCTGAACCTTCTACCCAGGGACTAGTCAAAGAGCAGTTATGTGTTGTCAGTCTGTTTATTGTTGTCCAGCTTGCCATAGGAAAGCTGTTAATGACTGGTTGGAAGAGCAAGAATGTAAATTAAAATATGTAAATGTTGTTTTTGCCTGAAAAGTACTTGTTTGACTGCAAGCGTCTTATTGTATAAGAGTTTGTAGATGTCAAATCATGAATCCAGAAATCTTAAACATTGCAGATAAAGATGCTTGATACTTTTGGTAGTGATTGTTTACATTGCTCACTTTCCTGACATGATTATTTATTTGTAGAACCTCATGTAGCAGTGTAACCACCATGTCCTCTTTATTACAGGCCTTTCTTCGAGGGCATGTCTCAGTCGAGCTCACAAACCGAAATAGGCAGTCTGAACAGCAAGGGGAGCCAGGGCAAAGATATGATCAGCCCCGTAAGTCTGTGTCATGCTGCATGGTTCTGTTGAGAGAAGGAGAATTTGTATTAATCTTGTGGCAAAAGGATCACCAGATTCAGCGCATCCAGTTTATTACACTCCTTATTTTTAGATTTGCATGCCATGATTTGAGGTTATTTTGTGTGCCTCTTCTTATTGAGGTTGATGGTCACTTGGGTCAGCATTTGAAAATTAAAAATGAACCATAATCTCAATGCTTAAACTAAGAATCTTTGATAGTTAAGTGTCATTGCAAGTATGTTGCTTTCTCTTTTACTATATATGGTCTAAAGTTATTTCTTCAATATTTCCATTTGCCTAGAAGGTCCTTCCAGTAAAAATAAGTAAGAAGTCTTGTATTGTGCCTTTTTACTGCCACTTCAGTTGATGGCTTGTACATCTACAAATACAGGTTTTGATATTAGGTTCTCACAATGTTCTGTCCCCATTCCTTCTCATCTTATTGGGACACTCCCATCTGTTCTAACAATTAGAATCTTACTTTTGAATGAATGTTGAAGTACCCTGTATCATCTGCCATTCAGAGCTCATTGAACTGTCAAACCCACTAGCTTGATTTTTGCTTGAGTCCAAGAAATAAGTTATCTGATGGAAAAGTAATATCTCCAGTTTATCAGGTCAGCAGCTACCAATGTAAAACACGTACTTAACATTAATGGCAGCCTCAACCCTGCACACGTTGAACAGGCAGTACAGCATACGTGCCTTGTAATAAGAAAACAGTTGACAAACCAAGTACCTCCCAACAAAACAAAGACTACCTCACCGCAATAAGATATAGCAAATCTTTCACATCCTTTGTAACCTTACAAAAAATGCACTGCTCTTAGTACGTATGCATAGAGGCCTATTTTACATTGAAGAATTTTCTTAATTTGCCTCAAACCACTGTTTCTCCTCATTAAACCTGATTCCAAACAAACCTGTCATCTCTCAACCCCTTGTTCTGAATCTTGCTCCGGGACTTGACCTCCTGAATTTTCAGCACTTGCCTCCTTTTGTTAACAAGTATTTTTGTTACTGCAATATACATTGCAGGTTCTTCATATTTAGAATCGTTTTTTCTCTAAATTTTCACAATAAATTACTCCGGCTTGGTGCTGCACCCATGATCATTGCCATATCTCATTGTATCCTTGAAACCACATTTTCTCCTCCAGGATAATGGGGATCTTCACACATATTTACCCACATAGATATACCCACATATATCCCCACACTTATATATATACACATATATTTATATGTTCGATGGCATGTGTAGCTGCAGATACACATGCTGTGCATTATCCTGCCATCTAGTGTTGGGCTCGGAGTGTTACAAGTTGTTTTTCTTCGAAGAAGTCTTTTCGAGTCACGGGACCGAGTGGCTCCTCCCTTTCGGCTCCATTGCGCATGGGCGTCGACTCAATCTTAGATTGTTTTCTTTCCGCCATCGGGTTCGGACGTGTTCCTCTTCGCTCCGTAATTCGAATCGGGATACCTTAGAAATTCATCGAAATTCGTCGGTATTGGTTGCGTTTGGGACCGGTTTAGTATCATCACATCGGCACCGACAACAAGACCGCTTCGGTGGCCCTTCGGGGCTTCCGCACTTAATCAAGGCCTGGTCGGCCCGACCACACCCGTCGACAAAGAACTAATGGACCGGACCACTTTCCGTTTCTGTCCGAAGTGCCACGCCAAGTATCCTTACACAGACCAGCATCGGGTCTGTAACCTGTGTTTATCGTCCGAACACAGAGAGGATACTTGCGAGGCCTGCAGAGCGTTTCGATCCAAGAAGACCTTAAGAGATCGGTGCGCAAGACGGTTACAAATGGCGTCGAAACAGTCGCAGCATCTCAACGCTGAGGAAGAAGAGATGCGGATATCCATCCAGGGTTCGGACTAGGATGAATCTGACGGGGATCGACCACCGACGGCGGCACAAAAAGTGAGTACACCTGCCCCGTCCCACACCCAAGGTCAGGTCAAGAAACAGAAGGCCTCGGGACGCCACTGCCGGAAGGCCATGGCTCAATCCACAGAAAGAACGGTGACCAAGTAACATCGGCACTGAAAAAGGCCAAATCAGTGCCGAAGACTTCCGACTCCGGTCGAGAAACCGGCACCGAAAAGAGTCTGCATCGAATAATCGAATCGAGTAAACCTCGAAAAAGCCACTCGAAGCTGAAACCAACAATCTCCATCGGGGTTTCGATACCGAAAAAAACGTCTTCGGAGCCGAAAAAGGTGTTCTACACAGAAGCGCAGGGGCTCTCTCTACAGCTCAAAGAAAAGCACAGATTCGAGCAGGAACTGGATCTAGAAGAGTATGATCAAACTCAGCAAAGGCTAGAAATCCAGAAACATACAGGGAAGATACAAATTATCCCTCCGCTCAAGTCCAAAAGAAAACTCACTTTTCACGAGACTGAGATGCAACCAAAGGCCAAAGTGGTTAGAGAAAGATCACCACCCCCACAGTTCTCACCACAAACGTCCCCACTTCAATCTCCACAGTTGTCACCAGTGGGTACACCAATGGCTCTGTCACCCACACATACTGGGATGACTCAAGACAATGCGGACCCCTGGGATCTATACGACCCACCAGTTTCGGACAGTAGTCCAGAGTGTTATCCGACAAAACCTTCGCCGCCAGAGGACAGTACATCCTACACGCAGGTACTGGCCAGAGCAGCAACATTTCACAATGTAACAATGCACTCAGAACCAGTGGAAGACAACTTCCTGTTTAACACTCTGGCATCCACGCATGCATCGTATCAAAGCCTGCCAATGTTACCGGGCATGCTTAAACATGCACAACAGGTTTTCCAAGAACCAGTGAAAGGGAGAGCAATCACGCCAAGGGTCGAGAAGAAATATAAACCGCCCCCGTCAGACACTGTGTTTATTACACAACAGCTCCCTCCGGACTCATTGGTTGTGGGGGCTGCAAGAAAAAGGGCTAATTATTAGTCATCAGGGGATGCGCCACCCCCTGATAAGGAAAGTCGTAAATTCGACGCGGCTGGGAAAAGAGTGGCATTGCAAGCAGCCAATCAGTGGCGAATTGCCAACTCACAAGCCCTCCTTGCCTGCTACGACCGAGCACACTGGGACGACATCAACCAGCACCTCCCCAAAGAGCATCAAAAACGTGCCCAACAAGTGGTCGAAGAGGGACAGGCCATATCAAATAACCAGATCCGCTCTGCAATAGACTCTGCTGATACAGCGGCACAAACTGTAAATACAGCAGTAACAATTAGAAGGCATGCATGGCTGCGAAGTTCTGGGTTTAAACCAGAGATACAGCTAGCGGTATTGAATATGCCGTTTAATCAACATCAACTATTCGGCCCGGAAGTGGATACCGCAATAGAAAAAATGAAGAAGGACACGGACACGGCCAAAGCCATGGGCGCGCTCTACTCCTCTCAATACACGGGAACATTTAGGAAACCACAATTTAGGGGAGGGTTTAGACAGCAACCCTCAGAACCATCCACCTCCCAAACAAATCCCACTTACCAATCTCAGTACCAGAGAGGGGGGGTTTTGTGGTTCCTACAGAGGACAGTTCCCAAGAGGAAGAGGGAAATTCCAGCCTACCAAGCAGACCTCTGGTAGCAAGCAGTGACTTCAATGTCACACTTCCCCAACACACATCACCAGTGGGGGGGAAATTAACAAAATACCACCACAATTGGACACACATTACCACAGACACGTGAGTTCTATCAATTATCCATCATGGTTACTGCATAGAGTTCACAAGATTCCCGCCAGATGTTCCCCCAAGAACGCACAGAATGTCAATACAACACTTAGACCTATTACAAATAGAAGTCCAAGCACTACTAGCAAAAGAAGCCATAGAACTAGTACCTTATCACCAGAGGGGAACAGGGGTTTACTCCCTGTATTTCCTCATCCCAAAGAAAGACAAAACGTTAAGGCCTATTTTAGATCTCAGAACACTGTTTCTCTTCATCAAATCAGATCATTTCCACATGGTAACACTACAGGATGTAGTCCCTTTACTAAAACAAGGGGAATACATGACAACACTGGATCTAAAGGATGCGTATTTTCACATACCCATCCATCCATCTCACAGGAAATACCTCAGGTTTGTAATACAAGGCAAACATTACCAATTCAAAGTGTTGCTATTCGGAATAACAATGGCCCCCAGAGTATTTACAAAATGCCTAGCCGTAGTAGCAGCTCATATAAGGAGAAATCACATGCACGTATTCCCGTATCTAGACGATTGGTTAATAAAAGCCAACACTCAACAACAATGTCAAAATCACACGCAATATGTAATAGATACTCTGCACAAACTAGGGTTTTCTATAAATTACCAAAAATCACATTTACAACCATCCCAAATACAACAGTACTTGGGAGCAACACTCAACACGCAAAAAGCAATTGCCACTCCAAGTCCACAAAGAGTCCAGTTGTCTCAAAATATAAAATCAAGCATGCAATCAAACCAACAATAGGGTTTGTGATGAAACTACTAGGCATGATGTCCTCATGCATAGCTATTGTCCCAAATGCAAGACTACACATGCAGCCCTTACAACAGTGCCTAGCAAAACAATGGACGCAGGCACAGGGTCAACTCCAAGATCTAGTGTTGATACACCGCCAAACACACTCTTCGCTTCAGTGGTGGAACCCTGTAAATTTAAACAAAGGGCGGCCTTTTCAAGACCCAGTACCTCACGCCATTATCACAACAGACGCCTCCATGATTGGGTGGGGAGCACACCTCAACAAATACAGCATACAAGGTCAATGGGACAATCAGCAAAAACAACTTCACATAAATCATTTAGAACTGCTAACAGTCTTTCTAGCACTAAAAGACTTTCAGCCCCTTCTAGACCACAAACATAGCCTTGTCAAGACAGACAATATGACAACAATGTATTATTTAAACAAACAAGGGGGGACGCACTCGTCACAACTGTGTATCCTAGCGCCACGGGGCAATTCACAACAACATTCATCTGATAGCACAATATATACCAGGCATTCACAATCAGCTAGCCGACAATCTCAGTCGAGATCACCAACAGTCTCACGAATGGGAAATACATCCCCAAATTCTAAAAGATCACTTCTACCACTGGGGGACACCAAACATAGATCTGTTTGCAACAAAAGAAAACGCAAAATGCCAAAACTTCGCGTCCAGATACCCACACCCTCAGTCCAAGGGCAATGCTCTATGGATCAGCTGGTCAGGGATATTTGCTTACGCCTTTCCCCCTCTCCCGCTCATTCCCTTTCTGGTCAACAAACTGAGTCAAAACAAACTCAAACTAATACTCATAGCACCAACGTGGGCTTGCCAACCGTGGTACACCACACTGTTGGACTTCTCGGTAGTACCGTACATCAAACTACCAAACAGACCAGATCTGTTAACACAACACAAACAACAGATCAGGCACCCGAATCCAGCATCGCTCAACCTAGCAATCTTGCTCCTGAAATCTTAGAATTTGGATATCTAAACCTCTCAAAAGAGTGTATGGAGGCCATTAAACAAGCAAGAAAACCCACAACAAGGCATTGTTATGCTAATAAATGGAAAAGGTTTGTTTTCTACTGCCAGGCTAATCAAATTACGCCACTAAACGCCTCCATACAAAACATTGTAGGTTATTTACTACACTTACAAAAAGCAAATCTTGCTTTTTCTTCCATTAAAATCCATCTCACTGCAATATCTGCTTATTTGCAGATTACACATACAAAATCGATTTTTAGAATCAATCAATCAATCACGATATTTATAAAGCGCGCTATGTACCCGTCAGGGTTTCGAGGCGCTGGGGGGAAGGGGGGGGGGGGTGGAGGTGTGCTGCAGTTAGCGGTCGAAGAGCCAGGTTTTGAGGAGTCTCCTGAAGGTGAGGAGGTCCTGGGTCTGGCGTAGAGATGTGGGGAGAGAGTTCCAGGACTTGGCGGGAAGGAAGAAGAAGGATCTGCCGCCGCAGGTCTTGCGCTGGATTCGGGGGACGGCGGCGAGGGCGAGGTTGGCGGATCGAAGTTGACGTGTGGGAGCGTAGAAATTGAGTCTGGAGTTGAGGTAGGAGGGTCCGGCGTTGTGAAGTGCCTTGTGAGCGTGGGTGAGGAGTTTAAAGGTGATCCTCTTCTCCACCGGGAGCCAGTGGAGTTCCCTCAGGTGAGGGGAGATGTGACATCGGCGGGGTATGTCGAGGATCAGTCGGGCGGAGGCATTTTGGATACGCTGGAGTCGTTTGATGTCTTTGGTTGGGATGCCTGTGTAGAGTGCGTTGCCGTAGTCAAGTCTGCTGCTGACGAGGGCTTGGGTCACCATCTTTCTGGTCTCTGTTGGAATCCACTTGAAGATTCTGCGGAGCATGCGGAGGGTGTTGAAACAGGAGGAGGAGACGGTGCTGACCTGTTTGGACATGGTGAGTGCAGAGTCCAGGATGAAGTCGAGGTTTCTTGCGTGGCTGGCAGGGGTGGGTGGGGGTCCGAGGTCGGCGGGCCACCAAGAGTCGTTCCAGGCCGAAGGAGAGCGCCCGAGGATGAGGATTTCCGTCTTGTCGGAGTTGAGTTTCAGGCGACTGTTGTTCATCCATTCGGCGATGGATTTTAGTCCTTCGTGGAGGTTTGTTTTGGCGGTGAGTGGGTCTTTGGTCAGGGAGAGGACGAGCTGGGTGTCGTCGGCGTAGGAGATGATGCTGAGGTGATGCTGGCGGGCCAGTTTTGCGAGGGGCCATGTAGACTTTGAACAAAGTAGGGCTGAGGGAGGATCCTTGGGGGACGCCGCAGATGAGGTTGGTGGCTTTGGAGCGGAAGGGGGAGAGTCGGACTCTCTGAGTTCTGTCGGAGAGAAAGGATGAGATCCAGTGGAGGGCTTTGTCTTGGATGCCGGCTTCCTGGAGGCGGGTCAGTAGGGTGCGGTGGCAGACTGTGTCAAAAGAGGCTGATAGGTCGAGAAGGATGAGGGCCGAGGTTTCGCCGTTGTCCATTTGATGTCTGATGTCATCTGTGTCGGCGAGGAGAGCAGTCTCCGTGCTGTGGTTTCGTCTGAATCCGGATTGTGAGGGGTCCAGGATGGAGTTGTCTTCGAGGAAGTGGGTGAGTTGAGTGTTGACGATCTTCTCGATGACTTTTGCTGGAAAAGGGAGGAGAGAGATCGGGCGGAAGTTTTTGAGATCGTTTGGGTCGGCCTTGGGTTTCTTGAGGAGGGGTTGGATTTCAGCGTGTTTCCAGCTGTCCGGGAAGGTGGCGGAAGTGAAGGAGAGGTTGATGATCTTGCGGAGTTTGGGGGCGATGGTGGCGTTGGCTGTGTTGAAAACATGATGAGGGCAAGGGTCCGTGGGGGAGCCTGAGTGGATGGTGTTCATGGTTGCCATGGTTTCTGCGTCGTCCACGTGGGTCCAGGCGGTGAGGCGGCAGTCGCGGTTGGAGACGTCGGGGGGGGGGGATCTGGCGGTGGGCCGGTGTTGAAGCTGTTGTGGATGGTAGCGATTTTCTGGTGGAAGAAGGTGGAGAGGTCGTCGCAGAGTTTCTGGGAGGGCGGGATGTCGTTGGCGTTGGCTTTTGGATTTGAGAGTTCTTTCACGATGCCGAAGAGTTCTTTGCATTCGTGGGCGTTGTTGTTGATGCGTTCGGTGAAGTGGGCTCGCTTGGCGACGCGGATCCGTTGGTGGTGTTCACGGTTTGCGTCTTTGAGGGAGGCGAGGTTGTCAGGCGTGCGTTCTAGGATCCATTTCTTTTTGAGCTTCTGACAACGGCTTTTGGAGGTGGTTAGTTCGTCTGTGAACCAGGCTGGTTTTTTCTTTCCTTGGTTGGCGGTGGGCTTCTTGAGTGGGGCTAAGGTGTTGGCGCAGTCGAGGACCCGTTGATGGCGGCTGTGCTCGGGTCGGTCGCGTCGGGTGGAGGGTTTTTAACGAGGGTGCTGGTCAGTTGGTCTTGGGTGACTTTGCCCCAGCGGCGGTAGGGGGGTAGATGGATGCGGTGCTGCTCGGTAATTTTCTTATAGGAGAAATGGACGCAGTGATGGTCGGTCCAGTAGAGTTCGGAGGTGTGGCTGAAAGAGATGTGGTTGCTTGAGGTGAAGAGGTGGTCGAGGGTGTGTCCAGCGATGTGGGTGGGAGTGTTGACCAGCTGGCGGAGTCCGAGGTTGAGGAGGTTGGAGGTCAGTGCTGCGGTGTTGACATCGTTGATATTTTCCATATGGTAGTTTAGGTCTCCCAGGAGGATGTAATCCGGGGAAGCGAGGGCGTGGGTGCTTGCGAGGTCGGCGATGGTGTCGCTGAAGGGGGCTCTTGGTCCTGGAGGGCGGTATATGAGGGTTCCTCTGAGGGTCGTGTTGGGGTCTGTGTGGATCTGGAAGTGCAGGTGTTCGGCTGTCTTGAGGGTGTCGTCAGTGTGGGTGTGGATTTTGAGGGAAGCTTTGTGAGCGATGGCTATTCCGCCGCCGATTCCGTTGGTTCGGTCTCTTCTGGTGATTTTGTAACCGTCCGGTATGGCGATGGCGATGTCCGGAGCCGAGGAGTCGTTCCACCAGGTTTCGGTCAGGAAGGCCACGTCGGGTGCAGTGGAGTCGAGCAAATCCCAGAGCTCGATGGCGTGTTTTCGTGCGGAGCGGGTGTTGATGAGGATGCAGTTCAGGTGGTTGGGGTTGAGTGATTCTATTGTTGGTTTTGTCGTTCTGATGCAGGAGAAGTTGCAGGAGCGGCAGGAAAAAGGTCCTTTAGTGTGCTTCGGGGACGCCAGGAAGCACTCCGTGGAGGGGCCGGTGTTGAAAGCGCGGAGTTCGTTGGCTGAGTAGCGGACGCGGGGGCGCGAGGACCAGGGGGGGTGGCGCTGGGCGCGGTCCAGGCGCGGACGGGCGCAGACGGGCTTGCCTCTGGCGCGCCTCCGGCGCGCCAGCGGCGCGGACGCGCAGCACCAGCCATTAAAAAGGG
Source organism: Pleurodeles waltl (assembly GCF_031143425.1). Taxonomy (NCBI): domain Eukaryota; kingdom Metazoa; phylum Chordata; class Amphibia; order Caudata; family Salamandridae; genus Pleurodeles; species Pleurodeles waltl. The sequence continues at coordinate 762,686,851 of NC_090448.1, read as the reverse complement.
AGGGGGGAGGGGGGAGGGAGGAGCAGCTGGGAGGCGGGAGGGAGCGGCAAATGGGGGCGCGAGGGGGGCAGGGCCGCAGGGAGGCAGCGGCAGGGATCGGGGAGCGCACAAGGGGCAAAAACACAGAAAACGAGCAAAACTAAAGGCAGTCACAATAAGAAATACAATACTGGCACAATACACGATCGGGGAGACAGCAATCAGGGGGGCACAATGGGGGCAGAAGCGCCGGCGGCGAGGCGCAGAAAAAACTAAAAACAACTTACGGGACGGCGGAAGCGGCACACGGGTCAGGTGAGCCCACTAGCCACCAGGGATGAGGCGCAGGAGGATGCCTGCGGGTGGAGGAGGGCCTCGAACACGCAAACGGCAGCGTGGTCGTGGGACAGAGGCAGGAGGCAGCAGGTTGGTGCTGCGGTCGTGGGGGGTGAGCTCAGGACCTAAAACAGGTCAGAGTTCGCTCACTCGCGACGCGCAGCGCCAGCCATTAAGAAGATAGAATCCCAGTTATCAAAGCCTTTATGGAGGGACTAAAAAGAATCATACCCTTAAGAACACCACAAGTACCTTCGTGGAATCTTAATATTGTACTAACACGACTCATGGGTCCACCATTTGAACCCATGCATTCTTGTCAAATCCAATCCTTGACTTGGAAAGTAGCCTTTCTAATAGCCATCACTTCTCTACGAAGAGTTAGCGAAATACATGCATTTACTATCCAAGAACCCTTTATACAGATACTTAAACATAAAGTGGTTCTCCGTACAAATCCACAATTTTTACCAAAAGTCATATCACCGTTTCATCTAAACCAAACTGTGGAACTCCCAGTCTTCTTTCCACAACCAGAATCAGTAGCAGAAAGGGCTCTGCATACATTAGACATTAAAAGAGCGCTAATGTATTACATTGACAGAACAAAACAATTATTCGTAGCTTTCCAAAAACCTCACGCAGGTAACCCTATATCCAAACAAGGCATTGCCAGATGGATAGTCAAATGTATTCAGACCTGTTACCTTAAAGCTAAGAGAGAATTACCCATTACGCCAAGGGAACATTCCACTAGGAAAAAAGGCACCACAATGGCTTTTCTTGGAAATATACCAATGACAGAGATTTGTAAGGCAGCCACCTGGTCTGCGCCCCATACATTCACTAAGCATTACTGTGTAGATGTGTTAGCAACACAACAAGCCACAGTAGGACAGGCTGTACTCAGAACATTATTTCAGACAACTTCAACTCCTACAGGCTGACCACGCTTTTGGGGAGATTACTGCTTTGTAGTCTATGCACAGCATGTGTATCTGCAGCTACACATGCCATAGAACGGAAAATGTCACTTACCCAGTGTACATCTGTTCGTGGCATGTTGTGCTGCAGATTCACATGCGCCCTCCCACCTCCCCGGGAGCCTGTAGCCGTTTTAGTTGCAAGTAAATTGTAAATATGTAAATAAACATTCCTTTGATACACAATATGTACATACATTTCTACTCCATTGCATGGGCACCTCTAGTATCCTTACTTTACCAACTCCTACCTCACCCTTTGCGGGGAAAACAATCTAAGATGGAGTCGACGCCCATGCGCAATGGAGCCGAAAGGGAGGAGCCACTCGGTCCCGTGACTCGAAAAGACTTCTTCCAAGAAAAACAACTTGTAACACTCCGAGCCCAACACTAGATGGCAGGATAATGCACAGCATGTGAATCTGCAGCGCAGCATGCCACGAACAGATGTACACTGGGTAAGTGACATTTTCCATATTCACATATACATATGTGTGTGTGTAATTTTAGCGTTGACCACTGAATATATAAATATATATATACATATACAAACGTTTATTTATATATATATACACACACACACCACCCCCCCCCCCCCCCCCCCCACCCCCTTACCAGTATTCCATTATGCCCTGTTGGAGGTAGTTGAATCAGTTCTTTTTTCCGGCTTCTGGTGACAGGATGCTGGAGCCCTGAGCTCAACATATTTAAAGGTTTTTTTCTTCATGGCAACCATTCCCAACCTTTCCAATAATTCTATTGACGTCTGTAGAGGCAAAGGGTACACGTTTCTTGATTTCAAGACAGCAAAAATAATTTTTCTTCACAATATGTATTTGTTTTTTGTGAAGTTCCCTTTTTGTCGACAAAAGCAATCTGAAGAAAGCTGTTTGCACCCTGCACACAGCCACACCTGTGCCGCTGAGGGTGTGTGTTTGGTGCCTACTTGTGGCGCCTTCAGTGCTCTTCTAATCCCCCCTGGTCTGCCCTCCGAGTCGTGGGTTTACCTGCTGGCTGACCAGATTCAGAGTACCCCCTGACTCCTTAGGATCCCACGTTAAAATTGCTGAACTTTGACCTCTGCACCCGGCCGGCCCCGTGTTGCTAGTGGTGGGTGTTTGGGGTTAACTTGAATCTCAACCGGTGGACTTCCTAAGACCCGGAGACTGAGACTGAGACTGTAAGTGTTGTACTTACCTGTAAACATATCTAACTTTTCTTCGCCCCAGGAACTGTTTGAAAATTGCAGTGTCCAATTTTAAAATAGCTTTTTGCCAATAATTTAAAAACTGTATTACTTGCCTATTTCAAACCAAGTATTGTTGATACCTGTGTGAAATACGAAACGTTTAAGGTACTTATCTGCAACTTGAATCTTGTGGTTCTATTTGTGCAATATAAAACCATTGGTCTGCAGTTAAGTCTTTGAGTGTGTGCTTTTTCTGTTTTCTGTATGTGTCCAACAAATGCTTTGCACTACACTCTGATAAGCCTAACTGCTCGACCACACTACCACAAAGAGAGCATTAGTATGATCTACTTTAGCCTCTGTTAAGCGTCTGGGGAACCCCTGGACTCTGTGCACACTATATCTCACTTTGATATAGTATATACAGAACCAGCTTCCTGCAGCAGTGTGCACTATCAGTACAGAGTCTCTCACTTTCAGTTTCATGTCAGCTCTTTGAACATTTTTAGAGTGCCTGGTAGTACTCTCTGCACACCACAGGAAGATTAGAATTTTCATGCATCCATACTTGAAAGGCATTATCTTAATTAAGAGGCCAAGAGTCACTTCAAAATAATAGTTTGTTTCCTTCAGCAGATGTGTCTCAAAAGTAAATCACTCAGTCTACTGTAATCCCAGTTCAGTTTATCCATTACCTAGGAGCATTCCTAGACACACTGAGCAAGATTATTTCCTTTGTAGGAGAAGTTACTTTCTTCATCTAAGGTGTCAGAAGTGTCTAGAGAAAAGGCATCTGACTACCCACCACTTTTATTACTTCTGTGCTGAATGCATCTTGCAGTTTTTCTGTTACCAAACACCTGACTTCAGATGAGATCCTTGAAGCAATCTCTAGAAAACCACTTCCCAGTCCATTGGGAAGAAAGACAAGTTTTCCCTTTTTCAGGCTTCAGGTAACTCTCTTCCTTGATGGTATTGATCAACAAATCTCCTAAAATGTGTTCCATTTGAACAAGACATATTGTACCAAACTATTATGACGGTTACTTCCCCATTACATTTGGATGCCAACATGAATCAGCTTCAACATCAAGGAATGTGGTCAGAGAATAGAAGACTAACAACATCAATCTGCTGGAGCTGATGGCCGTTTTTCTGTCACCAGTCTTTGTTACAGAGCTTCTAGAAACATCTTTGCTTCTTCAAATGAATAGTACAATGATGACGTATTGCATCAACAAGCAGGGAGGCACAAGATCCAGAGCTCTGTGAAGTTTAGAGAATATGGAAATGATTGTGCAAAGAATCACAACAGTCATCTACCTGATGATGTAGAAATAGATTCTCTGAGAAGAGTAGTTCTAGAGGAGTGCATGGTCAAGATGGCAGAGTAGCAAGATGTGCTCCACTATGTCTCCTGGACTGACTGGGAATTGCTGCTTACCTATCAGGTAGCAACTGCTCCATCCACACAAGCTGACCATGCAGTGAGGTGTGCCCCGAGGGCCAACAGCGGGGCTCAAAGGAGGCATTAAAGAATGGCTAAAGTTGTGGGAGACTTGACCGGGAGAGAAGAGATCAGACAACCTAGCTAAGAAAGCTGCTGGGTCTTAGCCGAGGCTCTGCTCACACTGTGACCACCGGGGCCCTGTAGAGACACCCATTGAGCTACAGAGCAGCAGTGAGAAACATTTGGCAGTCGCAGCTGGCCTGCTCCCATGCAGGAGAGAGAGCACATGTGCAGCCTGGAAAACGGAGGATTCCAATGCCTGCTGGTGGCTGGGCTGGGGATTCCTCACACCACAGATAGGCCCTGGTTAGCTCTGCTGCCCTGAGGGGCCTTCTGGTGGCCTGGACATGCAGTGGGTGTCACCGGGGCTGCTGTGGACCTGCATGCATAGCAGACAGCAGACTAACATGCCACAGGAGCAACTATGCAGAGGAAGGTTATTACAGAGGTCCCACATGCCATGCAGAAGACCCAGGTGGATCGTGATTGATGACCTGTGACCACGTGGCACTAGATAGGACAGAGAATATGACAGTGAACATCACACAGAATTCACCTGCAGGCATGACATAAGTTCCCTTTGAATTCTGGAAGGTGGGGGAGCAGTGTAACTGGATAAAAGTGATTTCCCCTCCAAGACTGCATCATAATTGTGTTGTATAGACTCGGAGGGTCCCCTCGAAATTTTCTCAACAATCATGTAGGCAGAACAAGGGACTGCATTTTGATCTGTCATGTCAGTAGCAGATACAGATGGACACATCCTTTTATCCTGACTTTTAAGATAGCGTGGAAGTGATTCCACATCACTGAGAAATCGCAGGCTGCCTGTCTCTTGGGCCTCTCTTTTTTGGTAGTGGATACCAAACCCACAGCAGGTGAAGAGGGTGTAGGAAAGTACCCTCTTTTTGGCATGGTTACCCCCACTTTTTGCCTACTATCAGTGTGCTTAAACTGTCTTCCTGGGATCCAGCTAGCCAGGACCCCAGTGATTGTGCTTTCTCCCACCAAATTTGGTTACATAGGGCCTTTGTGCGCTCCACAATTGGCATACTAGTGTCCCCTTATAAGTCCCTAGTTTCTGGTACTTAGGTACCCAAGGCATCGGGACATCAGTGGTCCCCCATGTGCTGCATCATTTATTATGCCACCCATGGGAGCCCATGTAAAATGTGTCTGCAGGCCTGCCATTGCAGCCTGCATCAAAAAGGTGCATGCACCCTTTCACCACACGTCACTACACCAGGTCAGCGTAAGTCACCCCCTATGGTAGGCCCTTGCAGCCCAAAGGGCAGGGTGCAGGTCCCTGTGAGTGAGGGGACCACTGCATGAGCAGAGGTGCTCTATGCACTCCAGTTCCATTGCACTGTACTTAGTAAGTGTGGGAAAGCCATTTTACCCATGTACTGGACACAGGTCACTAATGGTGGTAACTCCAAACCTGGGCATGTTTGGTATTAAACATGTTAGAATCATACCGCAATACTGTTGCCAGTATTAGTTGCATGATTCTATGCACTCTAGAAGCTCCTTAGAGGACCCCCCAGTATTGCTTCTACCAGTCTTCCAGGGGATTCCAGGCAGCCCACGCAGCTGCAGCCCTTCAGACAGTATTCTGCCCTTCTGCTGCTTGATCAGCCCAGGCAGGGGAAGGCAGACCATAGGGTTTTCTGTGGGAGAGAGAGGCAACACCCTCTCCCTTGGAAATAGGTGTTACAAGGCTTTGGAGTGGTAAACTCCCCAATCCACGGGTTGCTTTGAAGGGCACATTTGGTGCCCTTCTTGCACAAACATATTTGCACCAGCACAGGGATCCCCTGTCCCTGCTCTGGCACAAAATTGAACAAAGGAAAGGGGAGTGACCACTCCCCTGTCCATCACCATCCCAGTGGTGGTGCTCACAGCTCCTCCAGGAGGCAACTCAGTTCTGCCATCTTGAAACCAGGATGTGCAGAGGCGCTTGGGACCATTTGAGCAGCCAGGTCAAGCAGGTGGCGTCAGAGACCCCTCCTGATAGGTGGTAATCTTGCAAGGTGACCAAACCCACTTTTAGGGATATTTAGGGACTCCCTTGCGGGTGGGTCCCCAGATTCAACGTGCAAGACTCCACCAGGAGTCCTATGCATCGTTCACTTCTGCTCCTGGCCACTGCACCTGCAACTGGACACTTCAGGAACCAACAAGACTTCAACTCCCGAGATGACCTTGTCTTGCAACATTGTTTCTCCGGCTCCTTCCAGCAACTGCAACATTTCCCCGGCTTTGCATCCTCTGAGGTCGGAAAGGCTTCAGCTGCACAAGGAAGCAAGAAGGAATTTCCCTTGGAGTCACTCCCCTTCATCTGCTGGCTTCCACAGCAACAATGTCCGGCTGCGTGGATCTGCTCTCCTCTGGAACTGCTTGGATCCTGCATCATAGATGGTGGTCTGGAGTGGTCACGTTGGTCCTCTCTACCCGCTGTTCAGCTTGGGCGATGGTGAGCCCTTGCCTCTCCTAGCAGGACCTTGCACTGCGACTCTTGCAGCAACCAAGGCTCATTGACTCCTGCTCTAGGGGATCTTCAGGCTCCGAGTAGCCCTGGCCTCAAGCACTTCATCCTTCAAAGAAAAGTCTGGTCTCTGCTGCTCCAGCGACGTGGGTCTCCCCTCCAGGTCTGCTGGCTGGGCCTCACAGCAACTTACTGTGCCTGCTGCCAGTGGATTGCCTGTGGGGGCTGGAACCGCTTCTGATGACTCTCTGGACTGCTGAGGGTCAGCTCAGACTCCCTTCCTAGAGTCGAGCCCCCTGTACCTTGCTGGTCCTCTTCAGCTTTGCAATGCTTCTTTTGCTCCTCTTGCATTTGCCGAGGCTTGTTGGTGGTTCTCCTAAGCCACTGACTATCTGTGACCGACGTGGGACACCATTTGACTCCGCAACTGGTCATCTTCTTCCCCCGTCGACCTGGATATTTATCCACTGAAGGGTGGGTAGTGGCTCCCGCCTTGATTGGCTATTCCAACATGGACAGAACTCTATCCCCTTCCTTTGTATGTCCTCTTCTTCCAGAATCCAACTATGGTTTCCTCTGTTCTGGTCCTATTCTTGCACAACACATTTTCTAAATCCACTTGTTAGTCCTTAGGAAAAAACAGGTACTGACCTCTGCTCTCCTGATCGCTGGGGTTCACTAAGGTACTCACTTCTTGAGGTCCCGAGTTCTCCCAGCTCCCCTCTAACTACTCTATATCCTTGGGTAGGAACCTCACTATATATATATATATATATATATATATATGTATATATATATATATATATATATATATATAAAATGCAGTGGTTTCCAATCTGTGCGCCACGGCTCCCCAGTGCGCCGTCAAAACTAGCCAGGGGTGCCACACACAGTTTGGGAACCACTGGACTTTATTTTGCATGTCTCTTTTGTGACTGTCTCAGCATATGCTACAACTACCAGGGAATTACGTTGAAGTGCTGCCTGCAGTCTCCATTGAGGAGACTAGGTGTCGCTGTAGTTGGTCTGCCCTTTCTGTGTGTTTTAGTTGGGGACGCTCTGGCCACTACTGCACTTGCTGACAATTGCATTAGAAGTGATCACTGGATAATGCATACAGCGAAAATGAGTGTTAAACGGCTGTAATGCGTGTATTTTCAAAGGTTTGAAATGTTGTTCTGTATTATAAGTTTAACCGGTTCTGTGCTGAGGACGTAGTGGTTACGTCCTGTGGCACAGTGCTGCTGTGCCGAGGACGTAACCATTACGTCCTCGGCACACAGCCCAGTGGAAGCGCTCTTGCTCCCTCTGTGTGCTTCCCCCCACCCCCCAAAGGCAGGGATGGAAGGGGAAGCCCTTCCCCTTCAACCCTGACCCCCCTGCCCACATCAGCGTACCAGCACGCGCTGTTTGTCACAGAGCCTCCCCCATCGCACTGGAAGCGAATTTATTTTAGGCCAACTTTTTTTTTTTTTTTTTTTTTTAGAGATGGGGAGAGACCCATTAGGCAAGGTTCGCTCCCCTGGGGGGCAAATTGTATTTAGACCATTTCTGCCCCCCTTGGGGGCAGAATGGCCGATTTTAGGTCAATCTGCCCCCAAGGGGTCAGAAACCACTAGGCCCCCCTGGGGCCGGCTGAGCTAGAGGCCAAAATCCACAGGTAGGCACTGTTTTCTATGAAAAAATGTGATGTGTCCACGTTGTGTTTTGGGCCATTTCCTGTCGCGGGCGCTAGGCCTACTCACACAAGTGAGGTATCATTTTTATCGGGAGACTTGGGGGAACGCTGGGTGGCTCCTCCCAGATTCCTGAACTTTCTGTCACCGAAATGTGAGGAAAATGTGTTTTTTTTTTTAGCCAAATTTTGAGGTTTGCAAAAGATTCTGGGTAACATAACCTGGTCAGAGCCCCACAAGTCACCCCATCTTGGATTCCCCTAGGTCTCTAGTTTAAAAAAATGCACAGGTTTGGTAGGTTTCCCTAGGTGCCGGCTGAGCTAGAGGCCAAAATCTACAGGTAGGCATTTTGCAAAAAACACCTCTGTTTTCTTTAAAAAAATGTGATGTGTCCACGTTGCGTTTTGGGGCATTTCCTGTTGCGGGTGCTAGGCTTACCCACACAAGTGAGGTATCATTTTTATCGGGAGACTTGGGGAAAATAGATTAGCAAAACAAGTGTTATTGCCCCTTGTCTTTCTCTACATTTTTTCCTTCCAAATATAAGAGAGTGTGTAAAAAAAAAGACATCTATTTGAGAAATGCCCTGTAATTCACATGCTAGTATGGTCAACCCCAGAATTCAGAGATATGCAGATAACCACTGCTCCTCAACACCTTATCTTGTGCCCATTTTGGAAATACAAAGGTTTTCTTGATAGCTATTTTTCACACTTTATATATTTAAGCAAATGAATTGCTGTATACCCAGTATAGAATGAAAACGCACTGCAGGGTGCAGCTCATTTATTGGCTCTGGGTGCCTAGGGTTCTTGATGAACCTACAAGCCCTATATATCCCCGCAACCAAAGGAGTCCAGCAGACGTAACAGTATATTGCTTTCGAAAATCTGACATTGCAGGAAAAAGTTACAGAGTAAAACGTAGAGAAAAATTGATGTTTTTTTCACCTCAACTTTCTCCAAAATGTGAGGAAAATTTGTTTTGTTTTTTTAGCTACATTTTGAGGTTTGCAAAGGATTCTGGGTAACAGAACCTGGTCAGAGCCCCACAAGTCACCCCATCTTGGATTCCTCTGGGTCTCTAGTTTTCAAAAATGCACAGGGTTGGTAGGTTTCCCTAGGTTCCGGCTGAGCTAGAGGCCAAAATCTACCAGTAGGCACTTTGCAAAAAACACCTCTGTTTTCTTTGAAAAAATGTGATGTGTCCACATTGCGTTTTGGGGCATTTCCTGTCGCGGGCGCTAGGCCTATCCACACAAGTGAGGTATCATTTTTATCGGGAGACTTGGGGGAACATAGATTAGCAAAACAAGTGTTATTGCCCCTTGTCTTTCTCTACATTTTTTCCTTCCAAATATAAGAGTGTGTGTAAAAAAAGACATCTATTTGAGAAATGCCCTGTAATTCACATGCTAGTATGGTCACCCCGGAATTCAGAGATGTGCAGATAACCACTGCTCCTCAACACCTTATCTTGTGCCCATTTTGGAAATGCAAAGGTTTTCTTGATACCTATTTTTCACTCTTTATATTTCAGCAAATGAATTGCTGTATACCCAGTATAGAATGAAAACGCACTGCAGGGTGCAGCTCATTTATTGGCTCTGGGTACCTAGGGTTCTTGATGAACCTACAAGCCCTATATATCCCCGCAACCAGAGGAGTCCAGCAGACGTAACGGTATATTGCTTTCGAAAATCTGACATTGCAGGGAAAAGTTACAGAGTAAAACGTAGAGAAAAATTGATGTTTTTTTCACCTCAATTTCAATATTTTTCTTTTTCAGTTATTTTCTGTAGGAAACCCTTGTAGGATCTACACAAATGACCCCTTGCTGAATTCAGAATTTTGTCTACTTTTCAGAAATGTTTAGGTTTCTGGGATCCATCATTGGTTTCAGGCCCATTTCTGTCACTGACTGGAAGGAGGCTGAAAGCACAAAAAAATGTAAAAATGGGGTATGTCCCAGTAAAATGCCAAATTTGTGTTGAAAAATTGGGTTTTCTGATTCCAGTCTGCCTGTTCCTGAAAGCTGGGAAGCTGGTGATTTTAGCACCGCAAACCCTTTGTTGATGCCATTTTCAGGGAAAAAACCACAAGCCTTCTTCTGCAGCCACTTTTTCCCATTTTTTTTAAAAAAAACGAAATTTTCACTGTATTTTGGCTAATTTCTTGGCCTCCGTCAGGGGAACCCACAAAGTCTGGATACCTCTAGAATCCCTAGGATGTTGGAAAAAAAGGAGGCAAATGTGGCTTGGCTAGCTTATGTGGACAAAAAGTTATGAGGGCCTATTTACAAACTGCCCCAAATAGACAAAAAGAGGCTCGGCACAGGAGGGGGAAAAGGCCTGGCAGCGAAGGGGTTAACAAAGTAAGCCTCGTTCTCCGTGATACATTAGATCCGGCATTTTGAAAAAACATTATTTAAGTCACTTTGTTCAACCTGCTACAGTTTTTTCAGTTTGTCATGCTTTTGCTGTACTGTGGTTTGGAATTGAAGCATATGCTCTAAGTTATCTCATCAATGCCTTAAACGTAATGTGAAAGGAAACACCAGTTTTGCCCCCTTTTGTCAATAACAGCCATTTGTTCAGAAGATTAATAACATCATCTGCATTTATTTAAACATGGCATTTGCGTAGTCCACAATGGCCAGTCATTTTAGTTCCAGAACACTTTAAAAAGTGTTTTAGTCTTCATATTGTATTGTTTTAGGTATATACTAATAATAAGTGTAGGAAGTTGGCTCTGTATGCACTATTTCAAAGTAAGGAATAGTATGCACAGAGTCTAAGGGTTCCCCTTAGAGGTAAGATAGTGGCAAAAAGAGATAATACTAATGCTCTATTTTGTGGTAGTGTGGTCGAGCAGTAGGCTTATCAAAGGAGTAGTGTTAAGCATTTGTTGTACATACACACAGGCAATAAATGAGGAACACACACTCAGAGACAAATCCAGGCCAATAGGTTTTGTTATAGAAAAATATATTTTCTTAGTTTATTTTAAGAACCACAGGTTCAAATTCTACATGTAATATCTCATTTGAAAGGTATTGCAGGTAAGTACTTTAGGAACTTTGAATAATTACAGTAGCATATATACTTTTCACATAAAACACAAATAGCTGTTTTAAAAGTGGACACAGTGCAATTTTCACAGTTCCTGGGGGAGGTAAGTTATTGTTAGTTTTAGCAGGTAAGTAAATCACTTACAAGTCTCAGGTTTGGGTCCAAGGTAGCCCACCGTTGGGGGTTCAGAGCAACCCCAAAGTTACCACACCAGCAGCTCAGGGCCGGTCAGGTGCAGAGGTCAAAGAGGTGCCCAAAACACATAGGCTTCAATGGAGAGAAGGGGGTGCCCCGGTTCCAGTCTGCCAGCAGGTAAGTACCCGCGTCTTCGGAGGGCAGACCAGGGGGGTTTTGTAGGGCACCGGGGGGGACACAAGTCAGCACGAAAAGTACACCCTCAGCAGCGCGGGGGCGGCCGGGTGCAGTGTGTAAACAAGCATCTGGTTCTCTGTAGGTTTCAATGGGAGACCAAGGGGTCTCTTCAGCGGTGCAGGCAAGGGGGGGGGCTCCTCGGGGTAGCCACCACCTGGGCAAGGGAGAGGGCCTCCTGGGGGTCACTCCTGCACAGAAGTTCCGTTCCTTCAGGTGCTGGGGGCTGCGGGTGCAGGGTCTTTTCCAGCCGTCGGGACTTTAGGTTCAGGCAGTTGCGGTCAGGGGGAGCCTCGGGATTCCCTCTGCAGGCGTCGCTGTGGGGGCTCAGGGGGGACAACTTTGGTTACTCACTGTCTCGGAGTCGCCGGAGGGTCATCCCTGAGGTGTTGTTTCTCCACCAGTCGAGTCGGGGTCGCCGTGTTGCAAGTCTCACGCTTCTTGCGGGGAGTTGCAGGGGTCTTTAAATCTGCTCCTTTGAAACAAAGTTGCAGTCTTTTGGAGCCGGGCCGCTGTCCTCGGGAGTTTCTTGTCTTTCTTAAAGCAGGGCAGTCCTCTGAGGATTCAGAGGTCGCTGGTCCTTTGGAAAGCGTCGCTGGAGCAGGTTTCTTTGGAAGGCAGGAGACAGGCCGGTAGGACCGGGGCCAAAGCAGTTGGTGTCTTCTGTTCTTCCTCTGCAGGGGTTTTTCAGCTCAGTAGTCTTCTTCTTCTTGTAGTTTCAGGAATCTAAATCTTTAGGTTCAGGGAAGCCCTTAAATACTAAATTTAAGGGCGTGTTTAGGTCTGGGGGGTTAGTAGCCAATGGCTACTAGCCCTGAGGGTGGGTACACCCTCTTTGTGCCTCCTCACATCCCTAATCCTATTGGGGAATCCTCCATCTGCAAGATGGAGGATTTCTAAAAGTTAGTCACTTCAGCTCAGGACACCTTAGGGGCTGTCCTGACTGGCCAGTGACTCCTCCTTGTTATTCTCATTATCTCCTCCGGTCTTGCCGCCAAAAGTGGAGCCGTGGCCGGAGGGGGCGGGCAACTCCACTAGCTGGAGTGCCCTGCGGTGCTGGAACAAAGGGGGTAAGCCTTTGAGGCTCACCGCCAGGTGTTACAGCTCCTGCCTGGGGGAGGTGATAGCAACTCCACCCAGTGCAGGCTTTGTTACTGGCCTCAGAGTGACAAAGGCACTCTCCCCATGGGGCCAGCAACATGTCTCGGTTGTGGCAGGCTGCTGGAACCAGTCAGCCTACACAGATAGTCGGTTAAGGTTTCAGGGGGCACCTCTAAGGTGCCCTCTGGGGTGTATTTCACAATAAAATGTACGCTGGCATTCAGTGTGCATTTATTGTGCTGAGAAGTTTGATACCAAACTTCCCAGTTTTCAGTGTAGCCATTATGGTGCTGTGGAGTCCGTGTTTGACAGACTCCCAGACCATATACTCTTATGGCTACCCTGCACTTACAATGTCTAAGGTTTGGCTTAGACACTGTAGGGGCACAGTACTCATGCACTGGTGCCCTCACCTATGGTATAGTGCACCCTGCCTTAGGGCTGTAAGGCCTACTAGAGGGGTGACTTATCTATACTGCATAGGCAGTGTGAGGTTGGCATGGCACCCTGAGGGGAGTGCCATGTGGACTTACTCGTTTTGTTCTCATCAGCACACACAAGCTGGCAAGCAGTGTGTCTGTGCTGAGTGAGGGGTCCCCAGGGTGGCATAAGATATGCTGCAGCCCTTAGAGACCTTCCCTGGCATCAGGGCCCTTGGTACCAGGGGTACCAGTTACAAGGGACTTACCTGGATGCCAGGGTGTGCCAATTGTGGAATCAAAAGTACAGGTTAGGGAAAGAACACTGGTGCTGGGGCCTGGTTAGTAGGCCTCAGCACACTTTCAATTCAAAACATAGCATCAGCAAAGGCAAAAAGTCAGGGGGTAACCATGCCAAGGAGGCATTTCCTTACAATAAGGCAAACAATAACGCTTACATTTGTAACAGCTGGGACATTAAAATACTTGTGCCAGTAAAACAAAAGTTTAGGTGACACACTAGCAGTGTACTGTGAGCAAACTAAAAATAATCACTTCTAGCAAAATAGATTCCAGTCCATAAATGAGGTGTGATTTACTGACATTTCAAAAGTTCCTTTAATATGTTTCTATGTTTAAAAGTGCATAATATTTCTGTAAGTGTGCATTAAACAGAATTTATAATGCTCTGGTGCAGAGAGCCAATGGGGTCAGAGTAAAACAATGGTTGATGGTGTTTGACTTTATAACATGTGTTGTTGCCAGCAGATCTAGCCCTGTAAAATTATAGACATTAAATAATAGTGCAGAGCTGCTCATGTCACCTCACTGGTGTAAGCATGCCCATAAATGAGCTTCAGGCAGGAGAGTCACAATTGTTAAAGCCAAAAATTATGTTATAACCATAAAAAAAAATGAAACCTGCCCTGTTTTACTAGGGCTGCCGTCAGCAAAACATGCTCCCTTACTAAACTGCCCTTTGCATGCGGAATTAAACAACTGTTATATTTTTATTTTGTTACAGTTATATCTATAATAATTACAATAACCTCATCAGCTTCATCCCAATTATTTTCAGGGAGAAAAATGGAAGCACTCCCTAGGCCGGGCTTACATCCCCCCACCAGCCAAAAAAAAGTAACATAACGGGGAGCTGCAGCCAACGGCCCATAGGTCAAGGGAGCCGTGGGTTGAAAATGTTTGGGAGCCACTGATATAATGTATACTTACCTCCGGTTGGGGGGACTGCCTATAATTAATCTAGTGTAGTATTACCTTAATAAGGTACCTTTATTTTTGTAACATTGTGTGGTTCTTTTATATGCAATAAGTTACGATGTGGCTATTGTGGTATTGCATATGCTTTGCATGTCTCCTTTATAATATTGGCTGCTCATCCATAGCTGCCTCTAGAGAGCCATGGCTTTCTCCGCACTGTCTTCATTCACTAGTAGGTGTTGATTGGACCTGGTATGAGGTGCCAAACCATAGGTGCCCACCACACACCAGGCCAGCGTCCTATAAAGGGTACAAGCCTGACGGCCCAGAAGACATCCATGAAAGAATGGAGCTGCCTGGGGAAGCAGTGCTACCTCTCCACGTGACTCAGGGGATCAAGGACAGTGATGCACCTTCACAGTTGGGGCAGCATGCTGACACTGACGTTGGTAGATTGAAAGTTCCTGGTTCATCTTTCTCTGCTTTCTCCCCCGCCCCCCCCCCGCAGCCCACCCTGCTTCTTTATAATTTAGACTATGGCTAAACGTCTGGGGTGAGAACGCGGAGGGTAGTGGGGCAAGGGGAGGAGAGACAGGATGCAGAAGCTACCAGTGAGACACAAGCTGATCCCAGTTGGATTAGGAGGCAATTTAATTTTCTCTCTTAAACTTTGTTACTTGTATCAGGGCAGGAGCAATCCTTGGTGTGGGATTGTCACTTGGAGGGCAGGAGGTTCCTTGCCCCAGGATTCCAGGTGACTCCAGACCCCAGAAGGGCTGAATGCCTCTTCAAGTTTGGAAAGAATAGTATTCTTCTGATTCTGTTTCATGTTTTTAGTTTGGGAGTTTTCAAGTGAAGTTAGAGGGGACAGCACATACACAATTAGGGAACTAGAGGAGATGCTGTGATATTGTTGCATTTATTCACTTGCAAATATCTACACTGTTTATAGCAACTTTATGATTACTATCACTATGCTAAATGTGTACAGCCTGAATAGCCTAATTAAGAGAGGGACAATATGGAAAGACCTCAAAAACTGACAGCTTAATGTCCTGTGTTTGTAGGAGACTCACTAAAGAAAGATCCCGGACACAGTACATATTCAACCGCATGTCACTCCTAGGCTGCTATCAACAACTGGGAGTAGATATTTTCCTTAAAAGCAATTTTCATTGAGAATCTCAGAAATCAGAGCACATAAAGGTTGTTACTTGATTCTAGTGACTGCCTTCCACTGCCACCAGTTTACCTTTGCTACACTGTACCCACCCAACACAACCCGGGACGCATTTCTATTACAATTGTTAGAGATGCTGGTGAGGGTAGCAAGGGGTGTTGTATATTTTACGAGAGACTTTGTTGAAGTTTGGGACCCATTAAGGGATAGAGAGGTTGGGGGGCTGGGACTCACTGGAGCATTTTTGAAGAAATTAAAAACACTCATTGACCTAGATCTGAGGAATGTTTAGCGAGAAGTACATAAAATGCAGACTGAATATACGTACTACACACACACACACACACACTACACACACACACACACACACACACACACACACACACACACACATATCATTGTTAGCAGTGCCTTTCTAGCTAGTTTTATTGCAGACATTGGTCCAATTTCTGTGTAGGACAATGCTCCTGTTACTGTGAATTCACCCTTCATTGCTGAGAGATCACTGGAGGAAATCAATTACTAGATAAATGACTACTTTTCCTTGAATCAAGGTGTGAAGCTTCCACTGGACGAGTGTGGGATGCTTTTTAAGGGGTGATCAGTGTCAGGAATATAGCTTTCACAGCTAAAAGTATTAACAAACTGGAGAAGGATTCTAGTCTAAGGTGTATTCTAGAGGAATTAGTTCCAAATCAGAACAACAAGATTATCTACAAAGTACTCAACTCCCCAATGTTGCCCACTCTGAGGGGTAGATTTTGAACAAAACCGTACAGGTTGGGGAAGGTAATGCACCAGTAAAACCCTGAAACTAAGTAATGCTCCAGATCAAGATGGATTTAGGTCTTGTTTTACAAACCCTTTGTGCAACAATGAGCAGCAAAACTGACCGACTTTTTTAATTAATGTGAAAACACCCACGATGAGCAAGGACCTAAAATCAGGCAGGGATAAAGAGCCACTGCACATGACAATAGTAGAGCTGTTATACACCTTGCCAGATACTGGCATGCTCTCACCTCTTGCGTCTATGGAGGAGGGAAGCATCTTATGCCATGGTGGTGCATAGGGCAGCTGAGGTCTTGGACCTAGATCTGCCTACGGTGCCGGTCAGGACTAACCTCCTGACTGAGGTGCTTCAGCCGGGGGTTTTCACATCAGACCCAATGTGACCCTTTGATGAAGTGCTCACTAATGTCCTGCTGGGGACGTGGTCCAGACCGAGCACAGGGGCTCCTGTAAATAGGACAGTTGGCCGCCGCCATTGCCCACCTCCGATGATCCTAGTTTCCTCACACAACACCCCACCCCGGAGAGCTTGGTGGTCCAACCCTCCACTTCCCTTCTGCACCCCTGGGTATGGAAACCAAGAGGCTGGACCAAATTGGGAAGAAGATGTTTTCTTCCTCCAGCCTGGCATTGAGGTCAGTAAACACCTCATGCCTATTGGGCCAGTTTACCGATACTTTATGGGATATGGTGGCGCAGGTGCTGCCTCAGGTCCCGGGGTGCATGGGGGACACTCTCTCATAAGCAGTCAAAGATGGGAGAGATGCAGCTAAGTTTACTATTAGGTGTGGTTTCGACACGACTGTAGAACCATTTCAGCAACGGTGGCCCATCTTCGCCACGCCTGGCTTCGTACATTTGGCTTTTCAGGGGATGTCCAGGCAAACCTTATGAACATGCCCTTTGATGGCTCCCGCATATTTGGTGAAAAGGCAGACTCGGTGCTGGAGCGTTTCAAGAATTCTCAGCCTAAGGCCAAGTCCTTCGGCATCTCGGTGACCCCTCGACAACAGTCTGTCTTTTGCTCCTTTCGAGGCTTTGGAAGGGGCAGGGTACAACGCCATCCACAGATCAGCCACTGTCCTCTGTCAGGTCAGCATCATGTGCGGGGACGAGGTCGTGGTACCTTCAGACCCAGAGGGGCTGGCCCGAAGTCGTCCACCACCCAGCCTCCCTCCACCACAGCGCCCAAGTCCTCCTAGTGTGATTCTGCAAGACCATATTCCTCAGTTGGAGAGAGGATTCAATTTCATCTTCCTTTCTGGCGGTCCATAACATCGGGCAAGTGGATCTTGCAGGTCATACAGAAGGGCTATTCCCTCTCATTCCAGTCTTTCCCTCCCTCTATGCCTCAGTTAAAAGTACGGCTGACGAAGGATCACTTAGTCTTGCTCCGCGAGGAAGTTGCGGCTCTATTGGCCAAGGGAGCAATAGAAAGGGTCCCGATGTCAGAAGTAGGCAGTGGTTGTTAATCCAGCTACTTTCTGATTCCCAAAAAGAACAAGGGCCTTCGCCCTATTCTAGATTTGCGGGAGGTTAAGCTCTTCCTCAAAAAGTAGAAATTCAAGATGCTTACTCTGGCTCAGGTCTTTTGTTCTCTAGACCATGGAGACTGGATGGTAATGGACTTCCAGGATGCCTATTTTCACATCCCCATCCTACCTGCCCACAGCCGCTACTTGTGGTTCAAGGTAGACCACAAACACGTTCAGTTTACTGTGCTACCCTTTGGCCTTACCAGTGTCTCTCAGGTGTTCACCAAGGTGATGGCAGTGGTCGCAGCTCATCTGTGCAGGTTTGTGGGGGGGGGTTTAAGTTTTCCTCTACCTCCAGGACTGGCTGTTAAAGGCTCCTTCGCCCCAGGCTGTCATCACCCACCTTCAGACTACGGTGAACCTCCTGCATTCACTGGGGTTCACTATAAATGTGCCAAAGTCACACCTGACTCTCTCTCAACTTTCATTGGAGCTGTTATGGACACAGTGCAGTTTCGGGCTTATCCTCCCAAGCAGGGAGTCCAGGATATTCAGGTTATTCAATGATGTTTCAGCCTCTATTCTGGATTTCGGTGAGACAGACTCTGAGGCTGTTGGGCCTCACGACCTCCTGCATCCTGTTAGTCAACTATGCCTGATGGCATATGAGGGCTCTGCAGTGAGACCTGAAGGTCCCATGGCCACAGCGTCAGGGGAATCTCACTGAAACGGTTCAGAACTCGGCGGGGACTGCAAACGATCTGCAGTGGTGGTTAGTGAACTGATTGGGTCTGATTGGGTCAGAGGCAGACTCCTCTACCTTCCCCAACCAAATCTCACAGTAGTGACAGATGCATCACTTCTGTGATGGGGCAGCCATCTGGGAGAGACAGAGTTAAATGTCTCTGAACTCTGGTGGAATCCGGACTCCATATCAACTTACTGGAGCTCCAGACGATCTGTCTGGCATTGAAAGCATTTCTGCCTGTTGTAGAAGGGAAGATGGTGCACGTGTTCATGGGCAACACCACCACAACGTGGTACTGCAGCAAGCTGGGCAGTGTGGGGCTGTGGATCCTTTGTCAAGAGGCCCTGCATCTCTGGACATGGCTAGAACAGCAGGACATAACCCTGATGGTTGCAACACCTGGCAGGCTCTCTCAACACAAGGGCAGACAAACTCAGCCGTTGATGCCTAGTGGATCACAAGTGGTGTCTCCATCCGGGAGTGGCTCAAGAATTCTTTCTGCAGTGGGGGGAGAGCCTTGGTTAGATCTGTTCACCTCCGCAGAGAATGTGCAATGTCAGCAGTATTGTGCGTTGGAGTTTCCAAGGTGGCACTCGCTCGACAACATTTTTCGCCGCAAGTGGAGTTCAGGCTTCTTGTACACCTTTCCGCCCATACCACTTCTGTCCAGAGTTCTCAAGAAGATCAAGAATGACAAGGCCCGAGTAATCCTGGTGGCTCCTAACTGGCCACGGAGAGTCTGCTATCCCGAGCTCCTGAAAATGAGCATCGATCCTCCGATCAGGCTGCCTCTTTGGGAAGCTCTTCTGTTGCAGCAGCAGGGGAAGGTTCTCCAACCGAACCTGTCAACTCTGCTCCTTCATACATGGAGATTGAGTGGCACCAGTTGACAGCCTTCGACCTTTCTCCCAAAGTCTGTAAACTTATTCTGACAGACAGGCATCTCTCCACTAAGACTGTATAGCCTGCTGTTGGAAAATCTTTGTATATTATTGTACAGAAAGATCTATTGATCCTCTGTCGTCTTCTCTCTTTGACATCCTTATCTTTATCTTATCCCTTGCCCAACAGGGTTCTGCCTTGGGCACTCTCCAAGGCACACTTTCCACCCTATCCACGTTCATTTGGCTGCCTGATCAGCCTTCATTATTCAAGTCACCTATTGTACATAGATTTCTCAAAGGGCTTGTGCATATGTTTCCACCACGCTCTTTCCAATGCCTCAGTGGGACTTAAATCTAGTTCTCAAGTTTTGCATATGTGCTTCCTTTGAGCCATTACATAACTGTCCCCTCCAACTGCTCACCATCACAACAGCCTTTTTAGTGGAAATAACATCTGCCAGGAAGTTGACTGAGATGCAGGCTGTCTCATCCAAGCCGCCGTATCTCACCATGTTCCCAGGCAAGGTGGTACTCAGAACTCATGCCCCTTTCCTCCCCAAGGTCGTGACACCATTTCACCTGGGTCAAAGCATCACCCTGCCCACCTTCTTTGCTCCACTGCATCCCTCTAAGGAAAAACACTGGTTCACTGACCCCCTAGTCTCTGCTCTGACGTGAAACTGGACAATGGAAAGGGGAGTGGCCAGAGCTCCTCCAGAGGGCCCCTGGGTTCTTCCATCTTGTTTCCAGGGTTGGCAGGGATCTCTGGGAGCATCTGAGTGGCCAGCCCAGGCAGGTGACGTCAGAGCCCCCTCCCATCCTAATAGGTGCTTACCTGACTAGGTGACCAATCCCCCCCTTCAGGGATATTTAGGGTCTCTCTCTTGGGTGGGTCCTGAGATTAGGCTTGCAAGACTCCAGCAGGATTTCTCTGCATCCTCCACTTTGACTTCTGGCCACAGGAACTGGGACTGGACCCTCCAGGAACTGACAGCGCTGCAATCCACAAAGAAGATTCTTCCTCAACTTTGTTTCCATGGCTCCTGCCAGCTTTGCAACATTTCCATGGCTGTGCATTTTCAGAAGACAGCCTGCACAAGAAGAAGAAGGAGGAATCTCCCTTGGAGTGGAGTGATTTCCCTGCATCTGCAGGCACCTGCTGCAATGACGACCAGCTGCGTGGATCTCCCCTCATCATGAGCTGTTTGAATCCTGCATCACGGGTGGTGGTCTGCAGTAGTCCTCTTGGTCCCTCTCCAGCTTTGGTGGAGGTAAGCCTATGTATTCCCATGCAGGACAGTACCCCGTGCCCCGCATCACTTGCAGTTGCCAAGGCTTGTTTGCATCTCCTCCAAGGAATCTTCTGGCGACATGTAGCTCCAGTCCCTAGCACTCCTTCCTGCGATGCTCAGCCCTCTGCATGGTTCCGCTGCTGCTTGGGATCCCTTTATGTAGTTCTGCGTGGGCTCCTTCTGCGACTTCTGTGTCCCCGGCCTGTGGGACTACTACTGTGGGTGCTGCCTTTGCTCCTGTGGATTCTCTGCGACTCAGAGGGTCCCCTGTGACTCCCCCTCCTGGTTTGAGTCCTCCTGGGCTTTGCTGGTCCCCTGCAGCACCACTTTCCACTAACCGCAAGTTTGCCTTTTCCAAGGCTTGTTGGTGGAATTTCTGCACCATCACCCATCTGGAATCTTTCTTCCAGTGTGGGACATCTGCATCCATCAGAAACTCTTATGAGGCTCCAGGGCTGCAGTGCTGACCTGTTCTTCCTCACCGTCGACCAACTCCTGCAAGTACAGCTGAGTGGGTAGTAGCTCCTACTCCTCCTGGACGCCACTGTGACTTTTGGACTTGGTCCACTTTCTCCACAGGTCCTCTTCTCCAGGAATCCGCCCCTGGTTTTGTGAAGTTTTGTCTGGGTGTCTTCTTTTCTTTTTCTTCCTTTTGGGTGGTTTGGGGACATTCCAGTGATTTACTCCTGCTTTCCTGTTGGCTGAGGGGGATAGTGTTACTTACCTTTTGTGGTTTTCTAGTACCCCCACACACCAGGGCAGCTTCCTACACATCAGTAATCATCTGACTTCTAAAAGACTGACAAAGGATGTTTTTCATTACTCCAGAGTGGCCGTGGCAGTGGTCGTATATTGATCTACTACATCTGTCGGAACAACCACACAAGAAACTGCTGTACAGACTGCACCTTCTGTTCAAGATCAGGTGCCAGATCCTGCCAGCCAGTTTTCCAACATTAAGCTTGTCAGTTTGGCTGGTGAACGCTTGGAATATGGAAATTTAATTCTTCTGCAGAAAATATTACTCTTTCAAATGGAACAGGTTCTGCTTCTGGTGATATGCAGAGGTATCCTTATATGTTCTTAATTTGGCTAAGTTGTGCTGCAATTTTCTTCTATAAAAGTGTATCTAGCAGCTACTACTGCCTATAGAAAAGGTACTTCACAAACCTCTTTTTACAAATCCTAGATATAAAACACCTCTGAAAAGGAATTAAGAAAGATTTCTCACCCTTATGAAAACCTTCTTCATAAGAGCTTAATGGGGGCCTTTCTAAGTTAAAGTGTCCATCATTTGCACCCATCCATAAGACTGCTTTAGAACATTTTTCTTGGAAGGCAACTTGTCTAGTTACTTTTACTTCTGCCTATAGAGTTAGTGAAGTTCGGGCTCTGTCCAGTTAACAACTTAGTACAGTCTTCCAAAACAATCAGGTTGTTATGAGGACCCATACAATGTTTCCTTCCCAAAGTCATATCTGACTTTAATGTTAACCAGGTTATGTCCCTTCCTACCTTCTTCCAGAACTCCTCTTCTCGCAGCAGAAAGGGCTTTATAGTCTCTTGACATTAAGACGTTCTAAAATTTAAAATTGATAAAACCAAACCCCTTAGGCAGGCTGACTGCCTACTTGTAAACTATGGAGCAGTTTGGACAGGATTAGCCACACCAAAACAGTCGATTTCCAGGTGCATTGTTTCTTGTATTCTGCTTTGCTGCAGCAGAGGTAAAAAGTCTATGCCTTGCAGGCCTGAGCCCAATCAAGAAGAGAGATCAGCCCCATGCTCTTCACCGCATAGATGACCCTGCTGGCCAACATCACCAGATCCCACAGTCTCAACGTAATTTCCTATGCAGACGACACCCAGATCATTCTCTCACTCACTGATGACCCCTCCACCATCAGAACCAACTTCCACAGATGCATGACAAGTATTGCTGACTAGATAAAGAACCACTGCCTGCAGCTGAACACAGACAAGACAGAACTACACCTGGTGGCCCTCAGACCTAGGACTAGCACCCAATCCCTCCGACCATGCCAGAAATCTTGGAATCTGTAAACACAAAGTGGTACAATAGTAGGGACAAATCTAAGTGCTAATTTACACACAATGAGCTTCTGAATTGGTCATTGGAAGTGTACTTTAATTACAACATAATTATTCGCTTCATTTTTTGGACGTAAAAAACAAAATGACACACACATAACAATATAAATAACGATGAACTTACATCAAAATTACCTACAGAAATATATATATAATCATATCCAAAAACTCTCTTCATCATTCTCCAGAATTTTTGGAAAAATGGAGTTGTCTAAATACATTAAAACTTCAATCCACATAGAAGAGATGGTTGCGTCAGCTATCACATCATAAATTTCTATTTCCTTAACTCCTTGTTAAAGAAGAGATGTGTGCTCTAATCATAATTCATAAACTTAATATTTCTTGCAACCTCCCTACAATAGGTCGACGCGTTTCGGCCCCTTCACATATGGGCCTCTTCAGGACTCATGGAGAGAAAAAGACCTATAAATGTAATTGATATACAAGAACTTAGTTTAATCATTGATGACAAGCTCACCTTGAAATCACAGATTAATGCTGTCTCCTCCGCCTGCTTCCTCACTTTGCGCGTGTTACATAAGATCTTCAAGTGGCTACCCCTACACACGAGACACACCGTGACACAGGCCCTCATCACCAGCCGACTGGACTACAGCAATGCCCTCTACGTAGGAATCACTGCACACCTCCTACAGAGTCCAAACAGACATCCCCAGCAAGACTCGTCCTTGGCCTTCCCGGATGAACCCACATCACACCCCATCTCAGGCAACTTGACTCGCTCCCTGTACAGAAGAGAAGCCAATTCAAGCTGCTTACCCATGCACACAACACTCTACACAACCAAGGATCTGCGTACATTAACCACTGCCTGAACACTCACCAATCCTAAAGAACACTACATGCTACCTCCCTTTCGCTTGCCCATATTCCCTCCATCAACCGAGGCAGAAGTGGAGGGCGGTCCTTCTCTCACATTGCAGCAAAAACCTGGAACAGCTGCTCTACGCACCTCTGGACCATCACCTCACTTTCGGAACTCGGAGAGACCCTCAAGACCTGACTGTTCGAATACGCCTCTGGGACCTGCTAGCTCCTGGATACCCAATGATTAGCTGCGCTTTATAAATCCTGGTTGATTGATTGATTAATTGAATGATAGTCACTAGTACAGCATTACTTAAGAAAGCTGCTATCTGGAGGTCTGTACATACTTTTAGAAAACACCACTGTCTCAACACACATTCCAGAGCAGATATGCTGATGGGCCCAATTTACCATAGTAATCTATTTATTTAGATACTGTTGGTTGTTTTCATTGCCTCTTTCTTTGCATTTATTGGTCTTGATAATCTCTTGAGGGCGTATGACTAATAATGAAGATCCCCTAGAGAACAAGGAATAGTTACTTACCTGCAAACGTAGTTCTCCTCCAACAAAATCTTCATTATAGCCTTAAGCAAAACTCCCTCCTCCCAAGAGAAACTGCAGTGGTTATACTTTGATCTTTTATTCTCCAAAAAGAGACTGGCTCACCTGGTAGTATTTCTTAAGAGAGCAGCAGCAGTTTTCCAAGCCTTTCAGGTTTTCACTTGATACCATTTAGTATCCTGTGGTCAGAAAGTGGGGAATACCCTACAAGGTTGTGTCAAAACAGGTGAGCTTCAAGAAGACACACATGGCAAAAAAAGAGGCAGAGACCCATGTTTAGCCTTCTTTCCCCTGGTTTGTCTCTTATAGTGGCCCACCTTCCTGTTCAGCTAGATTCAACCAGATCTTCAGCCCTTTACTATTACTGCAGCTTGATTTCCTGGTCACATGGGAGAGAACTCAGCTCAGACTGTTTATTAGGGCTGGGTCTGTATGGTTCTGTCATAGATGCTTTCTTTGGTGTCTCTGTGGTGAGGCATCTTTTACATTGTGCTTGACGTCTTATGCTAGCACTTAAGTCTGCACTTTCTTGTCTCCCATTGCCGTCTTTGTCAGTTTGCTCTTATAGGTCCATTTTGTCTGCCTCTGTAGCCTCTCACTATTCCTGGACCAACACCTTATTTCTCCTGGGTTTGGTGTCTTTCCTCCTGCACAGCAGACTTTCATGTTTCGACCTGCCTGACCTCTGTCTAATTTGCTGCGTAGAAGAGAAGACTTCTGATCCTGGACATATGAGGAATGTGATAGTGCACTTACAGATTTAAGAAAATTTCATCACATGACCTACCTGAAACTGGGAGAAGTGTCGAAACACTCCTGCAATACCTGTGAGAGTAGATTCTGTACTCTGCTCGTCACCAGAATAAGAAGTCAGGTAGTTAGTTCCGGATTGCTATTAATGTGCTTTTACCACCTCAAACACAAGCACGCTAACACCTCAAGTGACAATCATAGAAGTCCCTCATCCCAACCTTCCACAGACACATAAGATTCCAAAAGAAGTACATCATGTTAAAAAAAAATGTGCTCACTATGTTGCACTTGATCATTCACTACTTTTCTTTCTCACTCACACTTAAAAAATTTCCCACACATAAATTCAGATGCACCATGAAGGCACTAGAACGGTCTTGGTAAGGCCAAAATTATTAGTCATGCGCTTCTTTCTTCAACATAGTGCACTGCCAGAGTACATCAAGTACTGCAAGTGAGCCCTGTTCCTCTGTCTTGTCAACAGCGTAGTTCAGTGAGTGATAATGTGTTGCCCTCTATGTTCTACACTGTCTTAGTGTAGTCAGTATTGTGGGTACATGGCAGTACCATGTCTTGCACAAGCCCACTCTTTGTTTATTTTTTCTTTCAGATGGAAACACCAATGGTGGACAAGATAAAATCCTCAAGAAGTAAAAACCTAGAAGATGGAATTGGGGAAACGGAGACCCTGGTAACCATCTTCCTCCGAACCTCTGTTTTTGTATGTGAAAATAGTGATGTAAAGAGGGAGGCATCGTCATGGGGTGGGAGAGGAGACGATGTAGCTAGGGCAGGACATCATCTCTTTCAGTAAACACTTGCTTTCTCGCTCTAGCAAGGCCTTCCTCGCTAGAGGGAGAAAAATGTTTACTGCCTTGTTTTGGGATCTGTTACACCCTTTTACATCCATGCGAGAGTAAGTTTTTCTTATCACTAGGGATTTTTGACCCTGAAGCAATGTTGTATTTAGAGTAG
This sequence comes from Pleurodeles waltl, assembly GCF_031143425.1. Classification (NCBI taxonomy): domain Eukaryota; kingdom Metazoa; phylum Chordata; class Amphibia; order Caudata; family Salamandridae; genus Pleurodeles; species Pleurodeles waltl. Next base: position 762,660,907 of record NC_090448.1, on the reverse strand, counting down.
ATTTTCACAACTACCGGTGAGTTTGTTAGGCCAGTAAGTCAATAATCTCCATTACTGGGGTTCTGGGTTACTGTCTTGTTTTATGACCCAGCTGATGTGGGTTCAGCCTCGTTTCTAACACAGTGCATTTATTGTTGGTACTGAGGAAAACCTGTTTGATATGAGACACTAACGACTAGGGTCGAAACATCAGCGATAATTGTGGGATGTTCCGAAGATTTCTCAGTACACAGCAAGGAACATTTAATTGAATTTGAGCTGTTATTACATATAGACTCAAAGATTCAAATATAGACCTTGTGAAAAAATGAAATCTCAAGTGTATGTCAAGTTATGGACTTTATGGGAACTTGAAAAAACTCTTTATGGTTTTCTATTTAATTACTCATAGGTGTGTATTATTTTACTTTTGGAGATTCACATCTCATTTAAATAGTTTGGTGTGCATGCCTGTATGTACTTTGTATATGAAATATAAATATACAAAGATTATATGGCCTTCATGTGCCATTTCATTAATTGATTCAATTACTATGATCTATTGACATAGTGTATGACTTTTTAAATCTTTTCGTCAGGAAGCATGGTGTTGAAATCGGTCAATGCTACATGTCTGTTGGGAAGGTATGACAATGTACTGATGGATTTGACCAAAGAGGTTATTCCCAAAATGCTGCAGGATGCGCTGGGTCATTTTGCTGAGCAGCTGCAGGACAGTCGGGCAGCAGCGAAACAGGTTATTCAATCAGGCTGGATACTGCGGACTCGGTTGCCAGAGATTGTTTGGAGCCAAGGCAGATTCAGCCTTAAAGGAACATAAGAAGAGTAAGGCCACCACCAAGTCACTAGGTCTTCAGACACTGTCCTCAACCTACAGACCTTTCCGTAGGTTTAGAAGTTTGGCCACAGCTTCACTTTTTCGTGGGAGGCAGCAATTCCAGAATCAGCAGTCTGCCAACCCCCTGTATAAATGCTACAGAGGTCGTGGGAGATCTAGGCAGCATGTTATAGTCCATCACCCTTCCTCCTCCTCCACTTCATCCTCCGCTGGAAACCTTTCAGGGAAGCAACTCTAGTTCTTCATTTCAAGAGCTTGTGTTACCCGTAGGGGGAAGGTTAATTCATTTCCTCCAGAAGTGTGAGTGGCAGTTGGGTATTAGACATTGTAGGAAATGGGTATGCCCTTCCCTTTTGGGAGTTTCCCGCTCCTTTACCTCCCCAGCAAACTTTGTGTTTGGAACAACATCTACTGCTGCTTCATAAGGAGGTACAATATCTGCTTTTAAAGGGCGCAGTGAAGTTGGTTCCAGAGCAGGAAAGGGGTCGGGATGTTATTCAAGATATTTTCCTGATCCCCAGAAAGGATGGTTGTGTGCCCCCCTTTCTGGACCTGAGGATTTTGAATTGGATTCTCAAACAGGAGAAATTCAAAATGCTGACCCTAGCACAGGTGCTTCTTGCGTTGGACAAAGAAGACTGGATGGTTTCTTTCGTCTTGCAGGAAGTGTATTTTCACATCCCCATTCTGCAGTCACACAAGAAGTATAGCCACTTCCCGGTAGGAGCACAACACTACCAGTTTGCCTTTTGGTCTTACTTCCGCACATCGAGTCTTCACAAAGGTGATAGCAGTGGTTGTAGAGCATCTCAGAAGGTGAGGAATACCAGTATTCCCCTACCTAGACAATTGGTTGCTAAAAAACAAGTCTCCAGACTTGGTGCAGCATCACTTGCAATTGCGATGTATCTGTTGTTAAATCTGGGGTTTTCAATCAGTGTCCCCAAATCTCATCTGAAGCCCTCTCAGCGCATCCTGTTCATAGGGCTGGTACTGGACACCACAGCGAATTGTGCCTTTCATCTTCCATAGAGGATTCAAGACGTTCTGGCTATGATTCCAATGTTTCAGAATGGACCGCACGTTCCAGTCCTAAAGTTCTTATGTCTGCTTGGTCTGTTCGCTTCCTGCATTCTGTTGGTCACTTGTGCACGCTGGCACATGAGGCCCCTCTAGGGGTGCCTCCGTAAGCAGTGGTTTCAACACAGCGGCGAGTCTATAATGTTCTCCAGAAGCACTGGAACTGATCTCCAATGGTGCTCTATAGGCGGCAACCTAATGTAAGGAAGGCCGTTTTACCTACCACCTCTGGTGACCACAGTGATAACTGATACTTCCAGTGTAAGATGGGGAGCTCATCAGGGGGATCTGGAGATCAAGGGTCCTTGGTCTCCGGAAGAAAAGATGTTTCATATCAGTCTGTTGGAGTTGCGGGTGATAAGTCTGGCTCTCAAGGCCTTCCTCCCTTCCATTTAGTCGGTACAGGTCTTGACAGACAACACTACCGCAATGTGGCATATCAACAAACAGGTGGGAATTGGGTGGTATCTTCTCTGCAGAGAGGCTCTACGTCTCTGGTACTGGGTTCAGGCCCATCCGATTTGCATAGTAGCAAACTCTTTGGCTGTAGCTCTCAACGTACGTGTGGACAGTCTGAGCCGGCACTTTTCAGCTGACCACGAATGACGAGTTCATCTGGAGGTGGTTCTTCATATCTTCCAGTTCTGAGGGACGTCTCAGATAAACTTGTTTTCCACTTGCGAGAATGCGCACTGCCTTTTGTTCTGCAGCCTCCAGTATCCGATGCAGGGAATTCTGGGAGACACATTTCATTTGAGCTGGGGCAACCGGCTGCTTTACGCGTTTTCCCCATACCCTTGATTCTTCGAGTCCTGAGGAAGATTCGCCAAGACCAGGCCTAAGTCATATTGATTTCTCCTGATTGGCCAAGAATGGTGAGTAACACAGACCTTCTTCAACTCTCTCTGTGCCCTCGGCTCCATCTCCCTCACAGGGCAGGCCACCTCTCGCTGTCACAGGGGCAGGTTCTATACCCCCACCTCCAGAGCCTGCATCTACATGCCTGGAGATTGAACGAAGCAACCTGATTTTCTTTTCATTTCTTCCTGAAGTGGTGGGTGTTATTTTATCGGCCAGGCAACACTTCACCTGTCTATGCGGTTAGATGGGCCAAGTTTGTCAGATGGTGCGAGGACAGACACGTGGATCCTTTAAAGGCCCACTTGTCCAATGTTTTGCAGTTTGCTCTTTCCTTGGCACAGCAAGGTTGTGCAGTTGAGACAGTGAAGGGCTATCTCTCTGCACGCTCAGCATTTATTTGTTTACCTGATTGACCCTCTTTGTTTAAGTCCCCTATAGTTTTAAGGTTTCTTAAGGGTTTGACTACTATATTTCCTCCCTCTCCTTTTTTAATGCCTCAGTGGGATTTTAATTTAGTTTTAACGTACTTCCAGGGTACACCGTTAGAACCATTGCATAATTGCCCATTGAGGTTCCATATGTTTAAAACTGTTTTTCTAATAGCTATCACGTTGGCTAGACATGTTAGTGAGCTACAAGCTCTGAATGTAAAACCCTTGTTAACCACTTTCCATGCCAACAAGGTGGTTTTAAAACCACAGCGGCTTTATTGCCAAAGGTAGCGACTCCTTTTCACTTAGGGCAGTCCATCTCCCTTCCATTCTTTTAACCTCCTCCCCATCCCTCTAAGGAGGAGAAAAGGCTGCATCTTCTGGATCCAAAGAGAGCATTGAGTTTCTACTTAGACAGGATGAGCGAATTTAGGACGGATGACCAGCTGCTCATCGGCTACGTGGGCAAATTGAAGCGCAAGGCCGTCCAGAAAAGAACGCATTCAAGGTGGGTCATTCTTTGCATTAAAATATGTTATGCGCTGGCAAAGAAAGATTCTCCTGAGGGTATTAGGGCTCATTCGACCAGAGCTAAGACTGCTACCTGGGCTTTAGCTAGAGTTGTTCCAGTTGTTGACATTTACAAGGCAGCAACCTAGACTTCCCTCCACACGTTCGCAAAACATTACTGTTTGAACTCAGAAGTGAGGAGAGACGGACATTTTGCCCGTTCAGTGCTTCAGGATTTCTTGGTATATGCAAAAAGGCACCCACCTCTGAGTCTGCATCTTCCTCCTCCTCCTGGCTTACATCATGGTTCTGGTCATCTTGGAGGAGCAGGCCCAGAAGCAGACTCTTGTTGGGGTTCCCTGCTGTCTTCAGTGTCCTATCTAAGCACATCTCCCTCAACTCTTGGAAAGTGGGGCCCACATACTGTGAGTCCATGGCCTGAGATGTGTCCTGCTCTGAAGACATGCTGTGTTGTTTGAGTGGTGTAGGTGTTCCTAACTACTCTAACTCCTAGTCACTCCAAAGAAGTTTGCAGCAAGGGCCATGCCTAAACCCCTAGCTTAACCAATCGTAAGAGACTAGCTCCCTGGGACTACGTACAGTGTGTACCTCTAGTCAGTAGGTGGTCTTTCCTGTGGAAAGTACCAAGTGACAGAGTGGTAAGGCAATTACAAGTGCTTATCCCACCACTGCACCACCAATGTAAGAAGCTGGCCTGGTGTGTGATGGGTACATATGGTACTTACACCTTATTCCAGGTCCAGAGTTCCCCTATTAGTGATGTGTAGGCAGTGTCTAGAAGCCAGGTTCTTTAGAGGTAGCTGTGGATGAACAGCCAAGACTTAGATAGGAGACGTGCAAAGCTCATGCATTACCACTGTTGTCACACAGTGTAGGAAAGTACTGTCTTTCTTGGCATGTTATCCCTAATTTCTGCCTGTTTGTCAGTGTGTTTTCACTGTCTCACTGGGAGCCTGCTAGTCAGGACCCCAATACTCATAGCTTGTGGCCTATATGTGTTGTCAGTATGCTTGACTGTGTCACTGGAGTTCTGCTAACCAGAACTCCAGTGCTTATGCTTTCTCTGTGTACCAAATTTGTCACTATAGTTTAGTGACTCCATATTCCAATTCCAACTTGCACACTGCCCCCCCCTCCAATAAGTCCCTAGTATATGGTACCTAGGTATCCAGGGCATTGGGGCTCCAGGAGATCTTTATGTGCTGCAGCATTTCTTTTGCCACCTTATAAGGAGCTCATACAAACACTCCTTCAGGACTGCCACTGCAGCCTGAGTGAAATAGTGCACACACTATTTTGCAGCCATTTTCACTGCACCAGGTAACTTATAAGTCACCTATATGTCTAACATTCAGTTACTGTAGGCTAGGTGCAGAGTTACTGTGTGTAAGGGCACCCTTGCCCTAGCAAAGTTGCCTCCACGTTGTCCAGGGCCAGTTCCCCGAATTTGTGAGTGTGGAGACACCATTATAAGCGTACACTACATATATGTCAATACATAGATGTAGCTTCACAATGGTAACTCCGAATATGGCCATGTGAGGTGTCTACGATTGTGAAATTGAACTCCCAATCCAAATCTGGTATTGGGGGGGGCATTCCTTGCATCCTGGGGGCTCCGCCATGGACCCCCAATACGGCCAAACCAGCTCTCTGAGGTTTCCACTGCAGCCCCAGCTGCTGCCACCTCACCTCACCTCATAGGCAGGCTTCTGCCATCCTGGGGATTGAGCAGCTCAATCCCAGGAAGGCAGAACAATGCATCCCCCTTTAGGAGAGGGATGTTACACCCACTCCCATTGGAAATACGTGTTACAGGCATGGGATGGGTATCCTCCCAGAGCATCTGGAAATGCTTTGAAGGGCACGAACGGTGCCCTCCTTGCATAATCCAGTCTACACCGGTTCAGAGACCCCCAGTCCCTGCTCTGGTGCGAAACTGGACAAAGGAAAGGGGATTGACCACTCCCCTGTCCATCACCACCTCAGGGGTGGTGCCCATAGCTCCTACAGAGTGTCCCTGGCGTTAGCCATCTTGGATTCCAAGGTGTGGGGACCCTCTGGGAGCATCTGAGTGGCCAGTGCCAGCAGGTGACGTCAGAGACCCCTCCTGATAGGTGCATACCTGGGTAGGTAGCCAATCCCCCCTCTCAGGGATATTTAGAGTCTCACCTCTGGGTGTTTCCTCGGATTCGGTTTGCAAGACTCCACCGGGACTCCTCTGCTTCAGCTTCTGCTGTAACTGCCACAAAGTATCCAGGAACGCTACTGTGACCTGCAACTTCAGCTCCAGCCAGCAGCTGCAACAGTTTCCAAGTTGTGCACGCTCAGAGGACTGCGTGTCTTCACCCTGGACCAGAAGAACCAAAGGAATCTCCCCTGGAGTGACAAAGTCACTTCCCTGGTTCTGCAGGCACCCTTCTGCGACGATGACTGGTACTCTGGGACTCCTCTCCTGTTGACGAGCGTGATCTCAGGTCCAGCTGTCCAATTTGGTGGAGGTAAGAGCTTGCCTCCCCATGCCAGACATTACCCCTGTGCATTGCGTCCTCTGCAGCTCCTTGGACTTCTATGCACTTCTTCCAAAAGTTCTTCGTGCACAGTGTAGCCCAGGTCCCCAGCACTCTATCCTGCGACGCACAGCTCTCTGAGTTCTCTGGCGGCGTGGGATCCTTCTGTGTAGTGCTGCGATGACCGCACTTTGCAACTCCTTTGTCCCCGTGTCCTGGGACTCCTCTGGGTGCTGCCTGGTCTTCTGAGAGCTCTCTGAAGAGCTGATAGCCCATCTGTCTCCTCAGTCCGAGTTGAGACCCCCAGGTCCCTCCTGGGTCCGAGCTGCTCCTCTTTGACGCAAAATGCATTCTTGCGTGAACCAAGGCTTGTTGGCGGAATCCAGCGATCCAAACAGCCTGCATCCAACGAATCGACGTGGGGCATCTCCTGCACCAAGCAGGAACCCGCAGCTATCTTCTTTGGTGCATTTCTGTACTTTTCTTCCAACTGGAGAATCCACTTTTACACCTTCTTGCAGGTGGGCAGGGGCTCCTGCTCTTCTTGAACTCTTCATCGACTTCTGAACTTGGTCTCCCCTCTCCATAGGTCTTCAGGTCCAGGAATCCATTGTTTGTTGCTTGCTGTCTTGCTTGGTTCTTGCATAATCCTTCATCACGACTTGTAGTGTGTTCTGAGGAAACTTGATGTACTTTACTCCTGTTTTCCTGGGATCTGGGGTGGGTACTTTATTTACCTTTGGTGTTTTCTTACACTCCCAGGGCCCCTCTACACACTACACTTGTCTGGGGGGAATCCGACTTTCGCATTCCACTATTTTAGTATATGGTTTGTGTTGCCCCTAAGCCCATTGCAATCTATTATGTTTTTCACTGTTTGCATTATTCTATGACTGTTTATTTACCTACTTTTGGTTACTGGTATATATATTGTGTATAATACTTACCTCCAGAAGGAGTATTGCCTCTAAGATATTTTTGGCCTTGTGTCACTAAAATAAAGTACCTTTATTTTTGGTAACACTGAGTATTGTCTTTTATTGTGTATAAGTACTGTGTGACTATAGTGGTATTGCAAGAGCTTTACATGTCTCCTACTTCAGCATTGGCTGCTCTGCCACAGCTGCCCCTTGACAGGCTAAGCTGCTAGAACAATGCCTACAGTTCACTAATAAGGGGTAGCTGGACATGGTATAAGGTGCAAGTATATTAGGTACCCACTACAAACCAGGCCAGCCTCCTGCACACAGCACTTACACACGAAAGAAAACACTCAGTGTTACAAAAATAAAGGTTCTTTATTACAGTAACAGAGTACCAAAACACTAGATAGGCAATTCTCTAATAGGAGGTAAGTAAACACACCAAATATGTACACTAGTAGTAAGAAATAGGCAGAAATAGCAGTAGAAAACAGTACAATAGCAAATAGACAATAGTGACCCTAGGGGGAACCCAAACCATATAATACAAAATTGAATGCAAATGCAGGACCCCCACCTAGGTAAATGGAATGTGTAAAGAGGAGCTGGGGGAACCAGGAAACCCCAAAGATAAGTACCATAGTGCCCCCCCAGTAACCAGTAAGAAAATAGTAAGTTGCTGGATTTTCCCCAAACCACTAAAAGGAAGGAAAATAAGGATATTGCAACACCCATACAAGACTGCAAGAAACCAGCGGTGGATTCCTGAAGAGGAAGGCCGTGAAAAGAAGGGGACCAAGTTCAGAAGTCGCAGGAGTGTCCGGTGGTGGCAGGAGCCATTACCCACCCATCTGTGATTGCAGGAGTTGATTGACGGTAGGGCGAAGACCGTCAGCAATGCATCCCTGGAGTCGGCGAAGAGTTCCCAGTGGATGCATGCCAGGTTCCATGCTGGATGGAATATTTCAGTGTCTGTGGTGTGGAAAAGCCACCAACAAGCCTGCACAAAAGGCAGAAGTCGCGACAGACGAAAAGGGGCTGCCGGGGACAAGCAAGGTCCAGGAGGACTCAACCCAAGGCAGAGAGTCAACAAAAGAAAAGGCAACCCCCACAGGAGACCCACTGGAAGAGGAACCATGAGTTGCAGAGGAGCCCACGCAGCAGAACTGAAGAAGGGTCCTATGCCGTAGGAGAAGCAAGCAGATGGCTGTGCATCACAGGGAAGAATGCTGGGGCTGGGGCCACACGGAGCCTGAAGATCCCTTGGAGTAGATGCCAACAAGCCTTCGTAGCTGCAAGAGACGCGGGGGTACTGTCCTTAGTGGGAAGGCAAGGGCTTACCTTCACCAAAGTTGTACAGCTAGCTAGGTAGAGAGGACAGAGGAGACCACTCCAGACCATCACCCGGGATGCAGGATCCATGCAGCCCAGGATGAGAGGAGATCCACGCAGCCGGTCATCGTTGCAGTTGGTGCCCGGGGATGCAGGAGACCGACTCCTTCACTACAAGGGAGATTCCGTCTTCCTTCTTGTGCAGACTGAAGACTTGCTGCCCTCAGAGGATGCACAGCCGGGGAAATGTTGCAGAAGTTGGGAGGAGCTGTGGAAACAATGTTGCAAGCAGAGTCTTTGTCGTGGATGCAGATTGTCGGTTCCAGGAGGATCCAGTCGCAGTTCCAGTGGCCAGAAGTTGAAGTAAAGGTTGCAGAGGTGTCCTGCTTGAATCTTGCAAGCTGAATTTGAAGACCGACCCAGAAGGGAGAGCCTAAATAGCCCTGAAAGGGGGATTGGTCACCAGCCAAGTGAGCACCTATCAGGAGAGGGCTCTGACATCACCTGCCTGACCTGGTGCAGTCAGATGCTCCCAGAGGCCTCTGCCCACCTTGGATTCAAGGTAGCAGAATCAAGGGACCCCATGGAGGAACTCTGGGCACCACATCTGTGGTGGTGTACAGGGCAGTGGTCACTCCCCTTTCCATTGCCCAGTTTCGTGCCAGAGCAGGGCCTGGAGATCCCTGAACCAGTGTAGACTGGTTTATGCAAGGAGGGCACCAAATGAGCCCTTCAAAGCATACCAGTGGCTTGGGAAGGCTACCCCTCCCAATCCATGCAACACCTATTTCCAAAGGGAGGGGCTGTTAACCCCCTCTCCCAAAGGAAATACTTTGTTCTGCCTGCCTGGGCTGGAGCTGATCAAGCAGGAGGAGGGCAGAAACCTGTCTGAGGGTTGGCAGCAGCTTGGGAAGCCCAGAAAACCCTAAAAAGGTAGTAGCAGCAATGCTGGGGTTCCTCTAAGGAGCCCCCCAGAGTGCATGGAATCATACTTCTAATACTGGCAACACTATTGGGGTATGATTCCAACATGTTTGATACCAAACATGCCTAGGTTCAGAGTTACCATTATCTAGCTTGGACATAGGTAGTGACATATGTACAGTACGCATGTAAAATGGCATCCCCACACTCACGAAGTCCATGAAAATGGAGTTCAAGTTTGTGGTAGGGACCTCTGCTCAAGCAGAGGTGCCCTCACACACTGATACTTGCACCCTGCCCTTAGGGCTAGGAAGGCCTACTATAGGGGTGAATACAGGGACCTGGTGCAGTGACCTGTAGTGAAAAAGTGTGCATGCACCCCTTCATGCAGGCTGCAATAGCAGGCTTGCAGAAACTTTGCATGGGCTCCCAATGGCTGGCATAATACATGCTGCAGCCACTGGGGAACACCTGGGGCCCCAATGCCTTGGATACCTGGGTACCATATACTAGGGGCTTACAAGGGGGCACCAGTATGCCAAATGTGGGGTGTGTGTGGTCCAAGCAACCAAATTTGAAGGGAGATAACACAGTCACTGGGGTCCTGGTGAGCAGGATCCCAGTGAACATAGTCAAACACACTGACAACAGGCAAAAAGCGGGAGGTAACCATGCCAGAAAGATGGCACTTTCCTACACTTGTGGATTCCTCACTGACCCACCTGCCTCCCTGTTGCCTGTCTGAATATACCAAGAAGGAAGTTATTTAGGTATATTAGACATGTACATTGCATATTAATATGTATAAAAAAAAAGTGTTTGAGTTGAGCTCACACATGTTGTGCTTGTGATGTTGGTGTTCACCCGTTTGCCTCAAAGGCATTGAAAAAAAGTGGGTGAATCTGACATCAGGATGCCAGCGAGGACTTCTTATGGCTCCGAAGTTGACGGAGTTGCGTGCGGAGCCGTACCATTGTGATGTCCTTATCGACATGGAGAGCTAGAAAGAAACAATTTACGTTGGATGTTGGCTCATTAGGAGTATTCAAAAAGTGAGAAATCCACAGGTAGCTACTGCATCCACCAGAAAAATCGTTACTGATGGTAAGTACCTTGTTCTTCAGGGAATGTCAGTCTTTCCTCGATTGCTCCTGCCTCTTTGGAGAGAAGGTGGATTTAGCACTGGAACGTTTTATGGGTAGCAGAGCTACGGCCAGGTCCTTGGGCTTGTCTGTTGCCCCTCACCACCCTAATCTGCCTTTCACCCCTTCCATGGCCTTGAAGGGGCCTCCAACTTAACTTCCCAGCCACCACTGCCAACAGGCTTCCCCGCCTTTTTGTGTCCCAGGGAGCAAGTCCCTCAGACAGCATGGTTGTGTCAGTCCACCATGCCCAGAAGCCACTGGCTAAAGCCTCTTTAGTTTGCCCTCTGACGATCATAGTTACCCGGTTGGAAGCATAATATACCATCCTCCTCTCCACTGGCGATCAGTGACATCAGACCTCTGTGTTCTCCCGATCGTCCAAAAAGATCTTCGACTTTGCTGCATCTGTCAAAGTCTGCTGATGAGGTGTGGGAGTGTCTGCACTCCAGCCCACAGAAGTCGACAGAACCTGAACCTGTGTCCACTCTGGGCTTCCTTGCTAACCTGGAGCCGGAGTGACCCCCATCTAGCTGAACGTGTTTTATGAGGCCATGCGCCTCATATTTAGGTGGCCCTGCCTCTCTGGAGCTCATTTGTGCCCCTGAGGTGTAGGAAGAGCCCCTACTGGATTGGTGCTGGTGGGATCGCCCTCAGCACCGATCGGGCCCCATGATTCCTTGCTGGATCCAGAGTGGAGATGTCGGCGAGATCAAGACCTTTCACAAAACCTACTCTAGTGCAGATGCCCCATCATTATTCTCAACTCTGACATAAAGCTGGAGTGGCGTTGATCGACTCCAGCGCTGACTGGATCCATGCTTCCCAGAGCACAGCTAAGGCCTTATTTACTTGATAGGCCTGGAGAGGGAGACAAATGGGAGTTGTCTACGGACCCTCAGTTACGAGTTCCCTGAAGAAGAACTGGACAACTGGTATGAGGAACTGGCAGAGGCCAGTGGGTTAGATAACTCACCCAACAATGACCTGGTCTCTCCTCCTGCTGTGGCTACAGAGGAGGCAGCCTCTTTTGCAAAGGTGGTGCGTAGGGCAGTTGAGATTTCTGACCTTCAGTTGGCCACAGTGTCGATCAAGATGAATGTCTTGGCAGAGTTGCTTCAGCCTGGAGTTTTCCCTTCTGAAACCTCTTCTCCCACTGCATGAAGCTCTTACAGATGTCCTACTTGGGGCCTGGTCCAAGCTCTGTGCAGGGGCTCCTGTGCATAGGACGATTGCCTGCCACAACCCCCCGGACTTTGGAATCCCAATTTCCTCACCCAGCACCCCACTCCAGAGAGCTCCGTGGTCCAAGCCTCCACTTCCCGGATTAACCCTGTCACATTTCTTACCACTCCACCAGATAGGGAATCCAAAAGGCTGGACATCTTTGGCAAGAGAGTGTTTTCTCTCAAGGGATCTCTATTGATAGTCATACGGTTTGAATAGTCCCACCCAAGTGCGGAGCTCTCGGAGCACTTCTTCAAAATATGTATTCTTAATTGTAGATATATGCCATTCTAAGGCTCGGTGAAACACTTAAGACATTAATGTTTTGCAGCCTAGAATAATAGGTTTGAATGGCCAATTTCTTCAGATAGTATTTAAAAAAGTTAAATCAATATACTTATCATATGTGTGTATGTGTGTGTGTATATATATGTTCGATGGCATGTGTTGCTGCAGATACACATGTTGTGCAGATACACATGCTGTGCATATCCCGCCATCTAGTGTTGGGCTCGGAGTGTTACAAGTTGTTTTTCTTCGAATAAGTCTTTTCGAGTCACGAGATCGAGGGACTCCTCCCCTTTCGGCTCCATTGCGCCTGGGCGTCGACTCCATCTTAGATTGTTTTCTTTCCGCCATCGGGTTCGGACGTGTTCCTCTTCGCTTTGTGTTTCGGTTCGGAAAGTTAGTTAAATATCGGAAAATTTGATGGTATTGTTGCCGTTCGGTATCGGGTTAGTTAACGCAGATCGACACCGAATCAAGAAGAGCTCCGGTAGCCCTTCGGGGCTTCTATTCCCCAGCGGGGCCTGGTCGGCCCGACCGCGTGCGTCTTCAAGGCTAATGGAACGGACCCCATTCCGCTTCTGCCCCGAATGCCACAACAAGTATCCTTACATAGATCAACATCTGGTCTGTAATTTGTGTTTGTCCCCCGAACACAAAGAGGATACCTGCGAGGCCTATCGGGCGTTTCGGTCAAAGAAAACGCTACGGGACCGGAGAGCACGAAGGCTTCAAATGACATCGGTGCCGTCAGGACACCACGATGTCGAGGAAGAGGAGACTTCTCCATCGCTGACTCGGACGAGCCCGAACCAGAGCAGGCGCCGAAAACCGTGAGTAAACCAGCCCCGGACAAAACTCACGCCAAAATCATGAAGGCCCAGGGGACGCCACCGCCGGCAGGCCGTGGCTTAACCCGTAAAATCGGTGACCATCCATCGGCACCGAAAAAGGGCACACACGTGTCGAAGTCATCCGACTCCAGTCGAGATCCTGGCACAGAGCATACTCGACACCGAGAACCTGGCTCAGACCAGACTCGACACCGAGAGACCGGCTCCGAGATAAGTCGGCACCGAGAAATCGGCACACCGAAACCTAAAAAAAAGTGGCTTCGGAGCCGAAAAAGACTGTAGAAAAAGTTTTGGTACCGAAACACCCAGCTTCGGAGCCGAAAACAAGCTCCTACTCTGAAGAACAAGGCATTTCAGAACAACTACAAGGCCATAGATTTGGATAAGATTTAGAAGCAGGGGAGCCAGATTATACACAAAGAAGGCTCCATATTCAAAAGGAAACAGGGAAAATAAGAACTCTCCCTCCTATAAGGATGAAAAGGAAACTTGCTTTCCAAGACAAAGAAAAACAACCACAAGCAAAAGTGGCAAAAGCAGTAACTCCACCTCACTCTTCGCCACAACCATCACCATACCACCCACCGCAACTGTCACCAATTCCAACCCCCCCCATGATGCAATCACCAACGCACACAGGGATCAGCCAGGATGACCCAGATGCATGGGATCTATATGATGCACCAGTATCAGAAAATAGTCCAGACTGCTACCCAGCAAGACCATCACCACCTGAAGACAGTACTGCCTACACACAAGTGGTGTCCAGAGCAGCGGCTTTTCACAATGTGGCACTGCACGCAGAACCCATTGAGGATGACTTTTTATTTACTACTTTGTCATCAACACACAGTCAGTACCAAAGTCTCCCAATGTTACCAGGGATGTTAAAACACGCAAAACAAGTATTTCAAGAACCCGTCAAAGGCAGAGCCATCACACCTAGAGTGGAGAAAAAGTACAAGCATCCCCCTACAGACCCTGTATACATCACACAACAACTGACTCAGTAGCAGTAGGCGCAGCACGTAAAAGGGCTAATTCACACACCTCTGGAGATGCACCACCACCCGACAAAGAAAGTCGAAAGTTTGATGCAGCGGGGAAAAGAGTTGCAGCACAAGCGGCAAATCAATGGCGCATTGCCAATCCCCAAGCTTTGTTGTCAAGATATGACAGAGCTCATTGGGATGAAATGCAACACTTTATAGAACATCTGCCCAAGGAGTTCCAAAAGCCTGCACAACAAGTGGTGGAAGACGGTGAAAGTATCTCGAACAACCAGATACGATCGGCAATGGATGCAGCGGACACAGCCGCAAGAACTGTGAATACAGCGGTCACTATTCGGAGACACGCATGGCTACGTACCTCCGGGTTTAAGCCCGAAATCCAACAGGCTGTGCTTAATATGCCTTTTAATGGACAGCAGTTGTTTGGGCCGGAGGTGGACACAGCTATAGAGAAGCTAAAGAAGGACATGGATACGGCCAAGGCCATAGGCGCGCTCTACTCCCCACAGAGGAGAGGCACATTTAGGAAGACACAATTTAGAGGAGGGTTTCGGGCCCAAAGCACAGAACCCTCAACTCACAAACCAGACCCACATACCAGGGCCAGTATCAAAGAGGAGGCTTTCGGGGACAATACAGAGGTGGACAGGTCCCTAAAACTAGAGGAAAGTTCCAAAGCCCAAAGACCCCTCAAAATAAACAGTGACTTCAGTGTCACAAATCCCCAACACATGACACCAGTGGGGGGGAGACTCACTGATTTTTACCAAAACTGGGAAGAAATAACAACAGACTTGTGGGTCCTAGCCATTATCCAACATGGTTATTGCATAGAATTCTTACAATTACCACCAAATGTGCCTCCAAGAACACACAACATTTCCAAACAGCACTTGGATCTATTACAACTAGAAGTCCAAGCGTTGTTGCAAAAAGACGCAATAGAACTGGTACCCAACCATCAGAAAGGAACAGGTGTATTTTCTAATACCCAAAAAGGACAAAGCTCTGAGACCCATCTTAGATCTCAGACCACTAAATCTTTACATCAAATCAGATCACTTTCACATGGTGACACTTCGACGTAATCCCCTTGCTCAAACAACAAGACTACATGTCAACATTAGATCTCAAAGATGCGTACTTCCATATACCCATACATCCTTCACACGGGAAATACTTAAGGTTTGTAATCCAAGGAGTTCATTACCAATTC
This sequence comes from Pleurodeles waltl, assembly GCF_031143425.1. NCBI lineage: Eukaryota > Metazoa > Chordata > Amphibia > Caudata > Salamandridae > Pleurodeles > Pleurodeles waltl. Next base: position 762,645,740 of record NC_090448.1, on the reverse strand, counting down.
AAAGTGTTACCATTCGGGATAACAACAGCACCAAGGGTATTTACAAAATGCCTTGCAGTAGTAGCAGCCCATGTCAGAAGACAGCACATACACGTATTCCCGAATCTAGATGATTGGTTAATCAAGACCAACACGCAGGAACAGTGTCTTCAACACACAAAATACGTCATAGAAGCCCTTCACAAACTAGGGTTCTCACTAAACTATCAAAAATCACACTTGCAGCTGTGTCAAATACAACAATACTTAGGAGCAACAATCAACACAAAAAAAGGGATTGCCACTCCAAGTCCACAAAGGGTACAAGCATTCCAAAACGTAATACAAAGCATGCACCCAAACCAAAAGTTTCAGGTAAAATTAGTGATGAAACTACTAGGCATGATGTCCTCATGCATAGCCATTGTCCCAAACGCAAGATTACACATGCAGCCCTTACAACAGTGCCTAGCAACACAATGGTCACAAGCACAGGGTCAACTTCAAGATCTAGTGTTGATAGACCGCCAAACATACACCTCGCTTCAATGGTGGGATCCTATAAATGTAAACCAAGGACGGCCTTTCCAAGACCCAGTGCCTCAATATGTGATCACAACAGATGCTTCCATGGTAGGGTGGGGAGCACACCTCAACCAACACAGCATCCAGGGACAATGGGACACTCAGCAGAAACAACTTCATATAAATCAGTTAGAACTACTAGCAGTGTTTCTAGCGTTGAAAGCATTTCAACCACTAATAGCCCACAAACACATTCTTGTCAAAACAGACAACATGACAACAATGTATTACCTAAACAAACAGGGAGGGACACACTAAACACAGTTGTGTCTCTTAGCACAAAAGATTTGGCATTGGTCGATTCACATTCGCCTAATAGCGCAATACATCCCAGGAATTCAAAACCAGTTAGCCGACAATCTCAGTCGGGATCACCAACAGATCCACGAATGGGAAATTCATCCCCAGATACTACAAACCTACTTCCAAAACTGGGGAACACCGCAAATAGACCTATTCGCAACAAAAGAAAACGCAAAATACCAAAACTTCGCATCCAGGTACCCACAGCCTCACTCCAAGGGCAATGCGTTATGGATGAGTTGGTCAGGGATATTTGCTTACGCTTTTCCCCCTCTCCCACTCCTTCCGTATCTCATAAACAAATTGAGTCAAAACAAACTCAAACTAATACTAATAGCACCAACTTGGGCATGACAACCTTGGTACACAACACTACTAGACCTGTCAGTAGTGCCTCATATCAAACTACCAAACAGACCAGATCTGTTAACTCAACACAAACAACAGATCAGACACCCGAATCCAGCATCGCTCAATCTACCAATCTGGCTCCTGAAGTCTTAGAATTCGGACATCTAGACCTTACACAAGAATGTATGGAGGTCATCAAACAGGCTAGAAAACCTACTACAAGACATTGCTACGCAAATAAATGGAAAAGATTTGTTTATTACTGTCATAATAATCAAATTCAACCATTACACGCATCCGCGAAAAACATTGTAAGCTACTTACTACACTTACAAAAGTCTAAGTTAGATTTTTCATCCATTAAAATACATCCCACAGCAATTTCGGCCTATCTGCAAATTACACATTCAACTTCACTATTCAGAATCCCAGTCATAAAAGCATTTATGGAGGGTCTAAAAAGGATCATTCCATCAAGAACACCACCAGTTCCTTCGTGGAACCTCAATATTGTATTAACACGACTCATGGGTCCACCATTTGAACCCATGCACTCTTGTGAGATACAATACTTAACCTGGAAAGTAGCCTTCCTAATAGCTATCACATCTCTCATAAGAGTAAGTGAAATACAAGCCTTTACCATACAAGAACCCTTCATACAAATACACAAACATAAAGTGGTTCTACGCACAAATCCCAAATGTTTGCCAAAAGTCATATCACCGTTCCACTTAAATCAAACAGTGGAACTCCCAGTGTTCTTTCCAGAACCAGACTCTGTAGCTGAAAGAGCATTACATACATTAGACATAAAAAGAGCACTAATGTATTACATTGATAGAACCAAACAAATTCGCAAAACAAAACAATTGTTTGTAGCTTTCCAAAAACCTCATGCAGGGAATCCAATATCCAAACAAGGCATTGCCAGATGGATAGTTAAATGTATTCAAACCTGTTATATAAAAGCAAAGAGAGAACTGCCTATTACACCAAAGGCACACTCCACTAGAAAGAAAGGCGCCACCATGGCCTTTCTAGGAAATATACCAATGACAGAAATCTGTAAGGCAGCCACATGGTCTATGCCTCATACATTCACTAAACATTGCTGCGTGGATGTGTTAACAACACAACAAGCCACAGTAGGACAAGCAGTATTAAGAACATTATTTCAAACAACTTCAACTCCTACAGGCTAACCCACCGCTTTTGGGGAGATAACTGCTTACTAGTCTATGCACAGCATGTTTATCTGCAGCTACACATGCCATCGAACGGAAAATGTCACTTACCCAGTGTACATCTGTTCGTGGCATGAGACGCTGCAGATTCACATGCGCCCTCCCACCTCCCCGGGAGCCTGTAGCCGTTATAAGTTGATACAAATGTACACGTTTTATTTTTAAATTTGTAAATATATCACTTTTAGTCACATTATGTACATACATACTTACTCCATTGCATGGGCACTATTACTATATACACAACTCCTACCTCACCCTCTGCGGGGAAAACAATCTAAGATGGAGTCGACGCCCATGTGCAATGGAGCCGAAAGGGGAGGAGTCCCTCGATCTCGTGACTCGAAAAGACTTCTTTGAAGAAAAACAACTTGTAACACTCCGAGCCCAACACTAGATGGCGGGATATGCACAGCATGTGCATCTGCACAGCGTGTGAATCTGCAGCATCTCATGCCACGAACAGATGTACACTGGGTAAGTGACATTTTCCATATATTCGATGCCATGTGTAGCTGCAGATACACATGCTTTGCATATCCATTCCGACATCTAGTGTTGGGCTCGGAGTGTTACAAGTTGTTTTTCTTCGAAGAAGTCTTTTCGGAGTCACGGGATCGAGTGACTCCTCCCTTCGGTTCCATTGCGCTTGGGCATCGACTCCATTGTTTTCTTTCCGCCATCGGGTTCAGACGTGTTTCCTCTCGCTCTGAGATTTCGATTTGGAAAACTTAAGAAAACCTTCCTTTTCGTCTGTATTGTTTTGATCGCGTTCTTCATCTAGCATCAAACCGGTAGTACCGTCGGAAAACCACTTTGTTCACACTTCGGCGCGCCAAACTCTGGCCTATGCGGGTATACCACATGGAGAGCCTGATGGATCGGACTCCATTCCAATTCTGCCCTCGGTGCCACGCGAAGTACCCCTATAAAGACCAGCATTTGGTTTGCAACTTGTGCCTTTCTCCAGACCATCGGGAGGAAAACTGTGAGGCCTGTAGATCGTTTCGATCAAATAAGACTCTCAGAGATCGAAGATCACGAAGACTTGAAATGGCGTCGAAAAGCAGTGAACATCTCAACGTCACCGAAGAAGAGCAGGCACAGACAGCGGTCTCCATCCGAGACACAGACTCCGAACAGGAATCAGAAGACGACAGACCCAACATGTGAGTACGTCTGCCCCTGCACCCTGACACAAAAAACATCCTAAGGCCTTGGGTACACCACTGCCGGAAGGCCATGGTTCTGCTCGGAAAAAGACTGTCCGCGACCAACCTTCGGGATCGGCGCAGAAAAAGGCCACTCCTCCGTTCACTTCAGAGTCGAGTAAAACTCTGAAGGGCTCCATTTCAGACTCCAGCAGGAAACACCAACTTTCGGAATCGAAAATTCGAAAGGCAGCTTCGGAGCCGAGACCTTCCACAACATTTTCGCTACCAAAAAAACAACAGACTTCGGAACCGAAAAAGACGTCATATACAGAGGAGCAAGGACTTTCCAAGAAGCTAAGAGAAAGCCATAAAACCTCTGAAGAAGAGTCGGACATTGAGCCCATTCTACAAATTATGGATGAGAGACACTCTAGAATACACATCCATTAAGAGACAGGAAGGATTATTATAGCACCTCCTTTAAAAACAAAAAGAAAGCTGGCTTTCCAAGAGGAACTGGACACTGCACAGCCACCAGCAAAGGTGCAAAAGGAGAAGCCAGTACCTCCTCACTCTTCTCCTCCTCATTCTCCACAGCTATCTGTCTCTCCCCACACCATCCCTTCACCAGTGCCTTCTCCAATACACTCTTTTTACACGCAAGAAGATATAGTAGATCCATGGGACCTTAATGATCCTGATCCCATCCCAGATAATGACCCAGATACTCAACCATCCAAACCATCTCCACCCGAAGATCCCACAGTATACAACCAGGTCATAGCCAGGGCTGCAGCTTATCATGGGGTAACAATGCACTCTGAACCACTGAAAGAAGATTTTTTTATTTAATACATTATCTTCAACACATTCTAGGTACCAATGCCTCCCTATGTTACCGGGCATGGTAAAACACGCAGACAAAATTTTTAGTGAGCCTGTGAAATCTAGAATTATCACACCTAGAATAGAAAATAAATAAAAGCCTGCACCCTCTGACCCAGATTATATTATTAATCAGGTGCCTCCAAATTCAGTGGTGGTTAGTGCAGCACGAAAGCGGACAAATAGTCAGTCTTCAGGAGATGCACCCCCTCCTGATAAAGAGAGCCGAAAATTTGACACTGCAGGGAAAAGAATTGCTTCCCAATTAGCAAATTAATGGAGAATAGCTGATTCTCAAGCTCTGCTAGCCCGCTACGATAGAGCACATTGGGATGAGATGCAGGATATTATACAGCATCTCCCAAAAGAACACCAAAAGCAGGCACAACAAGTGCAAGAGGAAGGGCAAGCCATTAGTAACAAACATATAAGATCTGCCTTTGATGCAGCTGATAGAGCTGCAAGGAGCGTTAACACAGCCATTACAATCAGAAGACATGCATGGCTATGTTCCTCTGGTTTTAAACCAGAAATTCAACAGGCTGTGTTAAACATGCCTTTTGATAAAAAGCACCTGTTTAGCCCAGAAGTGGACACTACAATAGAGAAATTACGTAAATACTCTGATACAGCAAAATCAATGGTTGCTCTGTACACCACACCATATAGGGGGTCATTTCGTAAGCCTCAGTTTTGAGGAGGTTTTAGAGCACAATCCTACCTCACAAACAAAGCAACCATATCAAACCCAGTACCAGTGAGGTGGGTTTAGAGGAACATACAGAGGTCAATACTCTAGAAATAGAGGTACATTCCAAACTTCTAAACAGCCAGCTACACAACCAAAGCAATGACTTCCTTCACTCCCTTCCACTCCACACATGTCTTGTGGGGGGGGGGTGGGGGGGCACCACAGCAGTTTCACTCTCATTGGTAAAATATCACCACAGACAATTGGGTATTATCAATTATCTGCAATGGCTATTGCCTAGAATTGATAAACACCCCTCCAAATATTCCACCAAGATATCACAAATTATCCTCTTAACATACAGTTCTGTTACAACAAGAGGTTTGATCTCTACTACTCAAACAAGCAATAGAAGAAGTTCCACAGTCCCAAAAAGGAACAGGGGTATGCTCACTATACTTCCTAATTCCAAAAAAAGATGGCACCCTCAGACCAATATTAGACCTCAGGCCCCTCAATCTCTACATCTTGTTAGAACATTTTCACATGTTAACTCTGCAAGATGTTATTCCACTGCTACAAAAACAAGATTTTATGACCGCTCTAGACCTTAAAGATGCGTATTTCCACATACCCATCCACCCAGCTCACAGAAAATATCTCAGGTTTGTCATAGCAGGAAAACACTACCAGTTCAAGGTGTTAACATTTGTCATAACAACAGCTCCAAGGGTGTTCACAAAGTGTCTAGCTGAAGGAGCAGCATACTTAAGATGACAACACATCCATGTCTTTCCATATCTAGACGATTGGCTAATAAAATCAAACAATCGTGCACAATGCCAAAAACATACACGTTACGTGATAGAAACTCTGCACACCCTAGGATTTTCTACAAACTACCAAAAGTCACACCTTCAACCAGCACAAGTACAACGGTATCTAGGTGCTATCCTAAATACTCAACTTGCTCTAGCGTATCCAAATACCCAAAGAATGCAAGCTTTCCAAAAACTAATCCCTCTAATACAGCCAAATCAACAATACATTGTCAGATTTATCATGACGATTTTAGGAATGAGGGCATCTTTATAGTAATAGTCCCACATGTAAGATTAAACATGAGGCCCTTACAACAGTGCCTTGCACAACAATGGTCACAAGCACACAGTCAACTTCAAGATCTAGTGTTGATGGACTGCCAAACACAGATGTCCCTTCAATGGTGGAATCGCAGCAGTTTATTGAAGGGACGGTCATTTCAAGACCCTGTGCCTCAGACCATAATTACAACAGTGATTGATTGGGGAGCTCATCTAAACAATCACACCATTCAAGGGCAATGGAATGTCAAACAGAAACAGCTTCACATAAACCACATAGAATTATTGGCTGTGTTCCTTGCCCTAAAAGCATTTCAACCCCTTCCAAACAGAAGAATGTTCTCATAAAGAAAGACAACATGACAACCATGTATTATCTCAACAAACAGGGAGGGGACACATTAATCTCAACTGTCCCTTCTAGCCCAAACAATTTGGAAATGGGCAATTCACAATCAAATTCACCTAATAGCACAATACATTCCAGGAATAGACAATCAGTTGGCAGATGTCCTCAGCAGAAATCACCAACAAACTCACAAAAGGGAGATTCACCCCCAAGTTCTTCAAAAGTACTTTCAAAGATGGGGAACACCAAACATAGATCTATTCGTAACAAGCGAAAACGCAAAATGCCAAAACTTCGCATCCAGACACCCACATCCCCTGTCCAGGGGCAATGTTCTAGGTATCAATTGGTCAGGGATATTTGCTTACGCTTTCCCCCCACCTCCCACTCCTTCCATTTCTGGTCAACAAGTTGCGTCAAACATCACTCAACATATACTCATAGCACCAACATGGGAACGTCAGCCTTGATACACAACACTACTAGACCTATCTGTAGTACCTCACTCCAAACTCCCAAACAGACCAGATTTGTTCACTCAAAACAAAGGTCAAATCAGGCATCCAAACCCCAATGCTCTCAAACTAGGGACTTTGCTCCTGAAGTCATAGAATTTGGATACTTAAATCTTCCATCTGAATGTATGGAAGTCATTAAACAAGCACAAAAAAACACTACTAGACAGTGCCACGCAAACAAGTGGAAGAGATTTGTCCACCATTGTCAATCTAAAATCATATATCCACTTACAGCATCTATACAAGATATTGTATGTTATTTACCTCATTTACAGAAAACAAATGTAGCTTTTTCCTCCATAAAAATACACCTTATTGCAATATCTGCATACTTACAAAATATTAAACATACTTCTTTATTCAGAGTTCCTGCTATCCAAGCCTTCATGGAGGGATTAAAACACATCATCCCACCCAAAACACCACCAGTTCCATCATGGAATTTAAATATTGTACTTACAAGACTCATGGGACCACCTTTTGAACCCATGCACTCTTGCCAAATTCAAGTTTTAACATGGAGGGTTGCCTTCCTTGTGACTATTGCTTCTTTAAGAAGAGTTAGTGAAATACAAGCATTCTCTCTTGAAGAACCTTCTTTGCAAGTACACAAACATAAGGTTGTACTAAGTACAAATCCAAAATTTCTACCAAAAGTAGTATCTCCTTTTCACGACAATCAAACAGTAGAATTGCCAGTCTTCTTTCCACAGCCATATTCTATGGCAGAAAGAGCTCTTCATACCCTAGATCTTATATATTACATAGACAGAACTAAACAGTTTAAGAAAACAAAGCAACTTTGTGTTGCTCTCCAGCAACCACATACAGGCAATCCTATATCAAAACAAGGTTTAACAAGATGGATTGATAAATGTATACAAACATGTTATAGCAAAGCAAAATAACAACTTTTAATCACTCCTAAAGCACATTCTACAAGAACGAAAGGTGCAACAATGGCTTTTTTTAGGAAACATACCAGTGGTTGATATATGTAAAGCAGCTACATGGTCAACCCCTCAAACATTTACTAAACACTACTGTGTTGATGTTTTCTCACAAGAGCCACTGTAGGACAAGCTGTCTTAAGAACATTATTTCAAACAACTTCAACTCCTACAGGCTAGCCACCGCTTTTTGGGGAGAAGTAACTGCTTTGTAGTGTATGCATAGCATGTGTATCTGCAGCTACACATGCCATTGGACAGAAAATGTCACTTACCCAGTGTACATCTGTTCGTGGCATGTAGTGCTGCAGAATCACATGCACCCTCCCTCCTCCCCGAAAGCCTGTATTTGTTTAAGTTACTAACATTTGTACATATGTATATACATTTACATTTGCATGGACATCTCTTTTCTCTTATACACTATATCACTCCTTTTTTCACCCTTTGTGAGAAAACAGTCTAACAATGGAGTCGATGCCCATGCACAGTGGAACCAAAGGGAGGAGTCACTCGATCCCGTGACTCCGAAAAGACTTCTTCGAAGAAAAAACTTGTAACACTCCGAGCCCAACACTAGATATAGGAATGGATATGCATAGCATGTGAATCTGCAGCACTACATGCCACGAACAGATGTACACTGGGTAAGTGACATTTTCCATATATATATATATATATATATATATATATATATATATTTGTTTAAGTCGCAATAGCTGGAGAAAAGGTCATTTGACTTGTTAAATCTTTCACAAACCCTTTGAAGGATGAAGGAATAGATGACAATGTAGCCATGTATGCTGCCCTTATGTAACTGTGAAAACAGCATCTGCACCTTCAAGATAACAGAGACCACCAGTATCCCATCATGGCCACCACGTGGCAGTTGCTTGAATTATTTTTTTCCGACTCCCAGTAACAGGATATTGGAGCACTGAAATTGGCCTTTTTTTTTGCCTTTTTTCCCCTTAAAAATCTCAACAGAAAATGTTGTGGACCTTTTTCCAGTAATTTTCTCACAGAAAATATTTTTGCTGAGTCAAATAAAATGGCATGTTTATTTGACTAGTGTAATGCCTGTGGAAAAAAGAAAGCTAAATCAGACCCTCATGAAGTCTGCATCATGTGCCTTCCTGAGAGCCATGTTCCTGACAAATGTCCACACTGCAGGAAATTTTCCAGGTATACCCTGACTGAAAGGAAGAAGATTCACCTCGGAAACCCAGAGGAGCAACACAGGCACAGTCAGAAGGTGGGACATCAAAAGAGGGAGGAGAGGGTTAGTCGTCTACCACGGTTCTGCCACCTTCCTCTGAGGATTCCAGGTGTGGGAGTTCTAAAAACAGAAGCCCACATCAAAAACATTGTTGTTCTAGGTCAATGTCAAGAGCATCAACGTCCAGATGAGGTACTATTGCTACATGTTCACCATCGAGGGCTAGGTTGACGTCGAAGGGGAGAAGACACTCAACATCGAAACATAGTAGTTTGATGTCAAGTCACAGTAGTTTGAAATCGAGGGGTACTATGACATTGAGGCATAGGAGAAAGTCAACGTCAAGACAATCTAGATCTTTGGAAGTAGTCAGGAAATCAAGACCAGGAAGTCTTCCATCAACATCTGACTCTAAACATTCAAGTGCATATTCCCCATTTTCTCCTATTCTGCTGCCATACTCTTCTCCACCTCCGGCTTTGCCGCCTCCAACTGCACTAGTGCTTCTTCTGCGACTTTTGCCAATGCCTCTTCTACCACTTCAACCTGCAGAAGCGCCACCTTTGAGGTCTCTACCTTCACCTTAACAATTAACGTCTAGATCTCATCATCACTTCAGACATCGCTGTAGGTGTAGGCGCTCTGCGTCACGTCTGTCCTCGCAACACACGTATCTCCATCATGCAACCAGGTGTAGAGCACATTTCAGACTTTTCATCATACTATTCTTCATCCTTCTACGCAAGTGCTGGCAGATACTCACCAACTCTGTCTGACTCTCCGCAACCAAGGGTCTCCCCAGTGGATGACATAGCTACCTTTCACGAGTACAGCGTACAGACCACTCCTACCTTTGGTTCCAGGTCTATTGGAGTCGGCCATCGAGCTGTTCCTTATGCCAACCTCAACAAATCAGCTCCACCAAGGCTGCAAAAAAAAATGTAGACCTCCAGAGCAGGATCTGGTGTTTATTTGTTCAGATCCTCCCACTGATTCTGTAGTGATTCTGGAGCAAAGAAGCTGCAATCAATTGCTCCTTTGTCCACGGTACCAGCGGACAAGGAGAGTAAGAAATTTGACTCATTGGGACGCAAAGTATGTGGCATAGCTGCCACCATGATGAAAGCTGCAAGTGCGTCAGCCCTGCTGGGCAAATATGATGGAGTCTTGTGAGACTCTTTGCAAAAGTTTGGAGATGACCTGCCTAGGGATCAACGGGAGGACCTCCTTGAGGTGGTAAACGAGGGCAATGATGGTCTCCAACCAAGTCATTACTGTTGCTGCCGACTCATCACTACTAGCAGCCCGCAAGTTTTGTCATGGTCTGGCCACCAGAAGGCACTCCTGGCTTCACTTTACAGCTCCTAAACTAGAGGCACAATAACATATAATTAATCTTCCATTCTCAGGAACCACCTTATTTGGAAGTCATACAGATGAGAGATGACTTGGATGAAGTCCCAGATGGAAACTCTGAGGTGGTTGGTCTTGAAACACAAAAAGAACAGCGGAAGCATACCTACAAGCCTTAACAATGTTATCACATGCAGCGGGTTCAAATCCCTCACTGGTTATAAGGTCACCAATTCGTAACAACAACAAAGACCTTAACAACATCAACAATGTCATCAATCCAGCCACCAGCCTGCTCAAGGGGGAAAACCTACAACAGCGCCATACAATGAATCTCTACTTTCTCTTTCGCCTGTTTCTGCTCAGCCTTTCCCATGCTCAGCATGAAACAGAGGGCAGTTAAATGTGCCCCACCAGGGCAGGAAGATGAGGGGGCAAAATGTGGGTGGGGGGCTCCACATGGGACTATCAGGTGCCAAATTGTTCTCACCTAGGGCCAACAACACACATGCCCCATTGCGTGCCACTAGCCAGACAGGGTGCTCTTATACTGGGACAGCGCTGCCAGGGCCCCCGCAGTCCAGTACGCCCACCTGGCGCTTATGCAGTGAACCCCCAGCTCCAGCGCCGGGACTCAGGCAGCCCAGCAATATCCTCCTCAGGGCGCAGCCAGCACAAGACAAAGCATGCCCCCCCTCGCCGGGCTGATCCTGCAGTGGTCGATTGGTTGGGCGGGGGAAGCACAGCAGAGACTTACAGCTCCCCCCGCAGTCACTTCCAGGACTGTAATGTCTTCAGACCAGGTGAGGGACTGGAGGGTCAGCCCAGCACACGGAGGGGGGGGTTAACTCCCAGACCCGCTTTCCCGTGCACCGCCCACCTATCGTCTTCAGATGAGCAGCATGCACCTCACCTTCTGGCAGTCAGCACGATTCCGTAGCACCACATCGGGCCTCACTGTAGGTCCTGGTCCACTGCTGCACCCATCTGCATAATTTGCCACCAAGGCACGGCAGCCACACCAGCAGCTCTGCCACAGCCTCGTCCCAGCCGGCCCACAACTCGGGCCCCCTCCTCTCGGCAGAAGCTTTCAGGTATAATCGGGGTGGGGCCTTGCTCTCCGCGTCGCTCTAGCACAGGCCACACCGAGTCTCCACGCAGCCCTGCCGCCAAGCCGCAGCCCCTCCCGCTCTGTCCCAGGCCACCAAGCTCCCACCTCCATCGCAGGCCACACTCCTGAGCACAAAGGCCGCCCAGCCAGGTGCTGTTGGCACAGGGAACCAGGAGAAATGTTTGGATTAGGTGCCCTGACCGGCAGAGCCTCACTCGAGTGCAGCCATCTTGCTATTCAGTCAGTCCATGCCCCCGACTTTCTAATATAAATTAATTTCACAGTCCAACCTCCAGGTAGGTATTGCTTGGGTATCTGTCCTAAGGTAAGGAACTTGCAGCTAGAAGTCTCTGTCAGATGAACAAGTTACTTACCCTTGGCAATGCCTTATCTGGAAGAAACTCTTACCAGGGATTTCTTGCCAATCTTCCCATTCTTCTTGCTCTGGGAAACAATTGCAGTGTAGGGAGCACACTTTCAAGTTTGTCACACCAGTGGTCAGTGCTCATTGTGGCTCCTCGCTGCTGATGTGTAAAGTTGAGAAAGTAACTGAAATCAGTGTGCCAAGGTAGCGGTTATATAGGTACCTTGCATGTTACTTCCAGATTCGATGACACCAACGATGCATCGTGGATCCGAATAATGCCACCTACCGGCACACAGGGGTACTACTCGAAAAAGGTCCAGATCTCTGAAGCCTGGGGATAATTCTTAGGTAAGGAACCTGCAGCTAGATAGCCTCTACCAGATAAGGAGTTACCGAAGGTAAGTAACTTGTTCATTTAGCTGACATTCCTAGGAGGAAATCGTCTGCATGGAAAATCATGCATAGTCATTGAAAGCAATGGGGCTGAAGAACAGGAAAATGTTTTATTGGTCACATTCACCCTACAAAGACTGCAGATACTAGCAGAGGGTTCAGCTGCCTCAATGGTCCTGTCAGCCTCATCAACACCAGCAGCAAAAGAACTCTTACCATCTTAAACGAGGGACCAGGTTAAGACCAGCAGCCCTCTAATGTGTCTGGCTTGCCTTCCAACAACGAACAACGACCTGTGCATCCTCCCTTTTCTATACTCTCTCTTAACACTGAAGAGTGGAATTGCATAACGAGCTAAAAATGGGTCATAACAATTATGCAGAAGGGGGTACTTGCTTTGTTTCAGAAAGCCACTACTGCTAGCATCCTCATTGTCAACAGCATCATATTAACTAGCTAACCTGCACCGGGAAATAGCAGCATTACTAAAGATCCACTTTCCCATCTCCGAAGGGGGAAGCCGTCTAAGATACTTCTTAATCAAAAAGAGAGATCCAAAGAGGGATTTCAGACCCGTTCTAGATCAACGTCTTGGCAACAAATGGACCAGAAGGGCGGAATTCCAAATTCTACCTTCATAGAAAATCTTTCTGTATCTGAGGACAGAGAATGGATGTGTGTGACCGACCTCCAAGATCCATATTACCAAACACCAATAATAAGGAAGCAAAGCTTATTCCTATGTTTTGAAGTGTGGAAGAAGCTCTTCCAATACGCAATTTGTCTTTTTGGTTTCAAGTCCATCTCCAAAGTCATGGCAGTGGCAGTTACCCACTTGCTTTCACCTATCCATTTCTGGATGATTAGCTTTTCCAAGCCAACCATCTTATTAAAGAAGATCTCTAGATCACAGTATCTTGTCTTTGTGGATTAGGCCTTCAGGTCAGTTTTCACAAATCCGTTCTAACAGTGGTTTAAACTCATACTTTTCTGATGAATAAGTTCACCTGCAGATTCCTTTCCTTTGAGTATTCCAGACTGGATCAGAAAACATTTTTGCAATAGCACTTTGACACCAGCAGGTGGCATCGACTCAGTTGTGATGTCAGATATATAGTTATGACATCATTGGAATGATAATGTTTTGAGACCAACACCCCAGCAACTGTTCCATTTTTTTCTGCACCTATCAACACAATCCGGAACCTACAGTCAGATCCATTCATGCTGCATCCGTCCTAGCTGTTGTAAGTGTGCCCTTCAGTATATGTCAGCCTTTGGTGGCACCCAGCTTACCAGACCACATAAAAGACAATTTTCTGAAACTAGTAAAAAATTAACAAGATGCGTTGAAATGCATCTTAAACATTGGTTTGGTCACTGCTGACTAGCTAGAACCATGGGTTAATCAGTTACCCTACAAAGAAATACCTGGCTCAGGGCTACGGCGTTCTCCACAAATGTTTGTCTGACTAAAAAGCAGAATGCTGCCAGGAACAATTTAACTGGGCCACAGCTATATCTTTAGGAATACAATCTTCTGGTTCTTTTCATTCACTTTGAAAACCCCTTTGCCCACGCATTCTCCAAACAACGACAAACACCAGGCCAGCAACAAAATTCAATGTATTTCCCCAGTCCAGTGAATGAGGAAAGGGATGTGCCAAGCAGCTCCAACCTACTTCTTCTGCTTCTTCCCCAACATTGCTAAGTAGGCAACAGTAATTTGACTGTCAAAGAGCATGTCATGTCGGTGGAGGAAGTGGGTCCCTTTTCCACAGACATTGAGGGCAGTTTCTTAGGACCATTGGTTCCTTACGTTCATAGAAAATGGGTACTCCCTTTTGTCAACACCCCCAACGTAGTCCCCCTCTTCCTTCCCATGAATCTGAAGACCATTGGTGGATCTTGCTACAGGAAAGGCAGCCCTGTACAGAAAGGGCAGAAGAGTTAGAGCCAGAGCAAAAAGATGTGCAGGCGTGCTACTCTAGACAATTCCTGATTCCAAAGAAGCACTCCAGTCTTCGTCTGATCCTCAACCTCAGGTTTCCTGAGTTAATTCCTAATGAAGAAGATCATGATGCTGTCTGTGGCTCGGGTTTTACCAACATTGAGCTCGTAAGACTGGACACTGGTGATAGAGCTGTAGAAGGGCTACTTTCATATTCCTAACACAGGAAGTACTTGTGATTTGTAGTGGGTTGTATCCATGATCAGTTTATAGTACTTCTTTTGGGATGACCTCAGCATCTCATATCTTCACAGTGGTTGTGGCCGTCGTAGCAGCACATCTCAGATTAGGGGGATTCCCAATATACTGTAGCTAGATGACTGGCTCATGAAAGACAGTTCGCCCTAGTTGATGTCTCACCATTACGTCTCGACAGCTTTGCTACTGTATGACTGGGATTTTTCGCTCAGTCTTCCAGATCACACCTAGAGCCTAGAGTACCGATCCTGAAGTTCCATGTTTGCTCAGTCTGCTGGCTTTTTGCGTCCTCCTGGGCACATATACATGTTCGCACATGAGGGCTCTTTAGAGGTGCCTCTGTGGACAGTGATTCTAACATCAAGGAGACTTGATGGAATCCATTACAGTCTGCAGGGATTTTGAATGGGAGTTGAGCTGTTGGCATAAAAGACGATATTATTTGAGGGAGGCCTTTCTCTTCCCCTTCAGCAGCGACCACAGTAGTTTTGAATGCCTCCACCTTCGAGTGGGGTGCACATCTGGATGGCCTGGGATCAGAGGCCTTTGGTCTCCAGAAGAGCAGAGATTACACATCCATCTGCTGGACTTGAGAGCTATCCATTTGTGCTCAAAGTTTTTCCCCTTTTCATCCGAGGCCCGTCAATCTAAATCTCAACTAACCACACTATTGAAATGTGGTATCTAAACAAAGAAGGGGGGTTTGGTTCTCTGCCGAGAAGCCCAGGACTCTGGACCTAGGTGCATCAACATGACCTCCGTCTGGTAGCCAGTCACTTGGTGGGCTCCTTGAACACTAGAGCTGACACCACAGTCAATGTCATCTTGCCAACCACATGTAGCACCTCCACCTACATGTACTCCATTATCTTTTCAGTCTTTAGGGCATACCTCGGATGAATCTATTTACAACTCTGAGCATAATTTTCTGGAAGTCTGCTCCCTTCAGTATCCACGGCAGGAAGTCTTAGGTGTAGATAAATGTGTATTTGATAGTTAATTTATACTATTAAAAAATTAAAACTTTGGGCCTTATTAAACCTTGATGGAGGAGTTTCCTCCATCTCAAATGTAGCGGATATCCCGTCTGTCCTATTACGATCCTCATTGAATATAATGGGATTATAATACAGTGGACGGGATATCCGCCACATTTGTGATGGGGGAAACTCCTCCATCAAGGTTGTAATAAGGCCCATAGTTTCTTATTGCATCTGATACCTTTTAAACAATAAGTTAATTAACAAGACATGATTTCCCTCTCTTGCGGCAACATTGAAAAATGTTGTGGGCACAGTATGTTTCATAATCGCTTGTCTCCTCCGCAGAGCTCAGCTTACTGCAGCTTGCCATGATGTATCAAAATTTAAAAGGCAAGAATGCAAAGTTAAAATCACTAATGTATGTTTTATTGCCTACTATAGTAAGATCTATATAGCCAAATTCATCACTGTATAAAAGGTGTGCAGGGAGTCTTAAGGGATGCATTTCAGTTTATGTGGAAATGTGCACCTCAACACGCTTTTCCTCCCATACTGTTGATTCATTGACTTCTGAAGAAGTCTGCCCAAACCGGGCCCAAGTCATTCTCATCAGCCCCGATTGGCTGAGAAGGGTGTGGTACACACATCTAGGACACCTCACTGTAGCAGCCTCTTTCATCTGCTGCTGCTGTATCAATCTGGAGATCAGATTCTATACCCAATCTTCAGTACCTTCACTTTCATGTACAGCGATTTAGTGGCTCAATCTGTGCATCTTTCATCTCTCACCAGAGGTGATGGAGCTAGTCCATTCTGCATATCACTCTTCTACCAAATCTGTCAACTCATAGAGGAACAGATTTCCTTTCTAGTACTCTGATTTTAAAATAGATCCTCTTAAAGCATCCCTCTCCAATGTACCGCAATCATCGCTGTGCTTTGGTTAACAAGGCTGTGCAGATGTTACGGTGAAGAATTATCTTTGTTTTCTTGGTATCCATTGCTTTAGCTCAGCGTGTTAGTGAGATTCAAGCCTTTTCTGCTTGCTCGGTTTCCTCTGCCTGTTTATTCAGATTACTGCTTGGGAATCTACTCAGAGGTGAGGTATCTGCAGGTATAAGTATTTTTCAAAAGGAAACTTTATTTAGCGTTGGTAACAATCTTTCTTGTGGACACCTATCTACCTGCAGCTTCTTCATTGCCCTCCCACCAATCCCCTATGTTGGAGAAAATACCTTATAATTTTTCAACTTTTTTAATAAGGTACAAAGCTAGTTATGCATTGCCCCAATATTTACTTCTCTTGAGATGTCTCAAAAGTCATTGCAAAAACAGGGCAGTGTCACAGCGGAGTCGAAGCCACCTGCTGGCACTAGAGCACTATTGTAAAAGTTTTTCTGGATCCTGTGTGCGCCGGAGATCCTCAAAGATGAGGAATCTGCAGGTAGATAGGTATCCATGCGAAAGATTATTACCAAAGATACGTAACTTTTCCATTTGGGAGCAACCTTGAACAAAAGACAAGGAAAAGTGATTCCATCCAAGAATAGTTTATCATCTTTCTGGGAAAAGTGACAACTTCTCAAGAGATTTGAAAATCAAACGGTTCACCAAATATCATCCCTAGTAGGCTCAACTCCTTCATGCGTACCCAAATGCAAGACTTCATATGAGGCCTCTGCATCACAGGGCCAAATGCACAAACATTAGGAATTCCGATTTCTTAATTGCGATTCTGTCTGAATCACAATTAGGAAATCAGTATTCCTAATGTATGAAACTCATTGAGTTTCATTTAGGGGTTCTTTTTGGGTCAGAAACCGACCTACCTCATGAATATTAATGAGATAATCGCAGTTTGCGACCCATTAGGAATCACAGCATCACAGCATCACAAGAGGGTGGCCTGATTAGGTCAGCAGACCACCATGTCTGTGATTGCTTTTTAATAAAGCAATATTTGTTTTAAAATGGATCCCGTTTTCCTGAAAGGAAAACGAGATGTGTTTAAAAGAAAATAATGAAACCATGAAGTTTAATTTTTTTGAGAGTAGGCAGTGGTCCATGGGACCGCTGCCTGCTCTTAAAAATATTATTATTTACAATCTTGAAGGGGATGGGGTCCCTGGGACCCCAGCCCCTTTGTGAATGGGTTACCATCAGTTTTAAACTGGTGGTAAACTATTACTGTTTGCAACCAGAGTTAGTCGTAAAACAGTAATACATACCATACTGATTCAGTATTTGGAAGGGAAACCCTCAAGGCTCCCCTTCCAAATACCGAATTTCAAATACAAAATGTGATCCAGTAACAAGTTACCAAATAACATTTTGCATTTTTATACATTAGAAAAAGCATTTGTCCGGTCGCAAACAGCCCAATGTGCAGAATCGGGCTCTTTACGACCAGAAAAATGCTTTGTACGTCTCTGACCGAAAGTGCTCAAAGGATTAAAGGACTTGGTAGAAAAACAAATGAGGGGATAAGATCTATTTGTCCCAACCAGCAGGAAAGCCTGGGGGTGCAGCGAGTGCAGAACAATACAAGGAGTTTTGTGTTAGCAAGATATACCGAGAGAATTGTACCACTGGGATAGGGTGCTTGTTAAAGGCCTATGCACTTCAAAAGCAACTTCACACCACGTCATATGAATGGAGCTGAGAGCAGTCTAGCTAACTCTCAAAGGATTCTGGCAGTCTCCGACAGCTGATTGGATTTTAATACAAGCAAAACAAACCACCAAAATAAGCTACTTTAACAAGCAAGGCACCACCAAATCAAGACTCTTGACTCTGTGAGCTCAGAAAATCTGGTTGTGATTGCTACACAGGAAGACAGTCAAAAATGGATTACAGACTATGATATTTTGCAAGGTATTTTCATGGCTTCAGGTTTTCCAGAAAAAGGTATTTTTGCCACAGCTCATAATGCAGAGGCTTTACCTCCAGGAAATGAGGAAGGTGGGTCCCCAGGTATTACCATTTTAATGAACTAGTCTGAAGCATTACTACATGCTTTTACTCCCATTCCTCTAATACCAGTAGTGATTCTAAAATTAAGGTGCCAACAAACTTTGATTCTGTTTGTTCCTGAATTGCCTAGGGGGAGTGGTGGTTCTCAGTCCTTCTGAAGATATCTATAGCCCCACAGAAGAGGCAACTCTGAGTCTGCTGACAAGGCAACTAGGTCAAATATGCCATCCAAATCTGAAATCATTGAATTTGCAGAACAGCTCCTGAGATCAGCCAATATGGACATTTGGTATCTTAAGGGAAACAAACAGGCAGTCCTTAAGGAGGTTTTACTCTTTTAAATGAATTAGGTTTTGTATATGAAGTCTACATCAAGGTGGTATTGATTGCCAGGCAGGAAGAATTAACACAAGTACAATTTTTTTATTTCCTACGGTAAAATACTTTTCTCAAAGCCTTTAAGAAGGCCTGCTCCTCCTTTAAAGAGTACCTTCACCCCATTAGCAGTTAAAATCTGATAGTGACTTCTAGCCACAGATTTCTTACCTTAGAATTAACCCCATGTGTCAGGCTGGATCTGGAAACTGTTTGAGCAGTATCCATGCGCACCTGTAGGTAGTGTTGTTCGGCTCTGGGTCTGTCTCGTCCACGCCAGAAGTGACATGTGCAGTGCCTATAAAGGTTCCACTCCTGCGCCCTGGCATCATTTTTCTTTTCATGCCACTCAGGGCAGATCCAGAATGAGCTACCTCCAGTCAAGTTTTCTCCTGGTGTACTAGGAATTTCCCCTAAAAAACCCAGTAGGTTTCAAACCCTGTGGTGCCTGTCACAGACAGACGGCTGTGATAGACACACACTTGATTTGCCTATGGTATTTGGAGTGGGAGCACGACTCCAAGACCTGCAAGGACTGCCACACCATAAAAACCAAGGTGCTGTGGGAACACTCCTTGTAGCTCCTCGCGGCACGTCATCAGATGACTCTGCGACATTCACGATCCCGGTTGCATGGAAGGTCATTGGATCGCTCATGGAGATGCTCTCAGCAATCATTGTGGCAAATCACATTGTCTGTTAAGACCCATTAAAAAATATTGGTTAAGAAGTCAAAGTGCTCTTTGACTTCATGATATCATTTGAGGCCCCGCTCCCACATTTCCACCACTGAGTGTGCCAGGGTCACTTCATGCATCACAGAGTTTCTTGCAGCCAGTGTGACCAGTTCAACTCCGAGTTTTGTGCGGTCATGCACTTAATATTTGTCCAACCCAACCTCTCTGGAGTTGAAGCACCTTTGGACCCTGTGGGTTTAGGAGTGGCCACCACTGGATTCCTGTCGGCAGGTCTGCCCTCAGTGCCAGTCAGGTACATTGATGCACTGCTGGATCTGAAGTGACTCAGCCCTCTGGGCTGCGACCTTCCAGGGTACCTGCTACAGTACTGTTGTTCCTGGTGGTTCCAACAACCCATGGCAGCACTGACCCCATCGTTATCTCTGACTCAGATGTGGAGCTGAATCAACGTTGTTCAGCACAATTTCTGATGCCGACCAGAACCATGCCTTCCGAGTCAGAGCCAGTGCATTTTTGTTTTGATAGACCTGGAGAGCTGAACAACTGAGAAGGGACTAAGGACCCTTATGAATACGAAAATCCCTTTGACAAACCAGAAGACAACTGGTACAAGGAACTGGTGGATACCAGTGGTTTGGACACCTCACCAGACACTGGCTTGGTCTCTCCTCCCACCATGGCTATGGAGGAAGGGATCTCTTTAGCAGTGGTGGTGCGAATGACAGCTGAGGTCCTGGATGTTCAACTGCACTCAGTGGAAGTCAAGACGAACGTCTTGACAAAGGTGCTTCAGCCGGGAGTTGCCCCCTCTGAACCTGTCCTCCAGTTTCATGAAGCCCTTAAAGATACCTTGCTTAGGGCCTGGCCCAAGCCATGTACAGGGGCTATCCTGTTGTATTGTGTTGGTAAGGCACGGACCACTCGAAAAAGAAGTGGTGTGGAACTGTTTTACCATCTTATTTTTGGGTAATACGCTAGTATCAGTGATATATTCCTTGGTGGATGGTGCCCAGAAATATTGGACAAGGGTTGAGAGTAGTCCCCTCCACGTCCTTTTCAACCGCTCGCTCTGCAAGCATGGCCAAAAATTTGTGAATATTCTAGTCCTGGAGGCGATGTTACGACTGAATCCAGGGGGATATGCATGATGAATCCATTGTAATTTAGGTGGTGAGACTTCCTAGTTTGCAGGTTTGGAAGAATCCCCCCTTCTGCTGCACCTGCAGCATTCTTACCTGGAAGTACCCTGATGAACATGATAGTTTTCTGTAAATGGACACCAAAACGTGTGTCAGCGCTATAGTTGGATGGAATTTTCAAACATATATTGAAGTAAATATGTCACTTAGAATTTGAGAAACTGGGAACCTGTTTTTCACTGTCCAATTGAAGTGGCCAAGCTTGTGATTATGTTAACCACTATGTTTTAAGTGACTGTGGCATATGAATGCTATATAGCAGACAAATTTGGGATGGATATCTTGTTTCACTTAGTTTATGGATATTCAGGTTTCTATAATGAATGAATTTATAATGATGTATGATTTGGTATGAGCATAGTTGAATCAGTATGAATGGTAGTGAGAGATGTGTGGTGACAAATGAGGACTGGTGGTAGTAGCAGGGGGATGTTCTGTTCGTGCATGTACTGTGTCTAAGTCAGAAAAAAGAAGTATCAGGTCTGATATTGAAAATGAATTTGTGAATATTTAACTGTAAACTTATGGTGATGTTTCTGAATTTATAAAAAACAGGTATTATTTTTGTACTAGTGGGCTCCGTTAATTGTTGCTTCAGCGTAGTCAGGTCAGGTTATTATTGGTTTGGCAGCCTTAGTTTGAATTTACCAAGCCCTGCATAGGGTCTCCTGTGCAATGAAGCACTGCCTGCCCCCTACTACTGTCTCCTGGGGATCCCAGTTTATTCACCCTGCACCCCATCCAGGAGAGCTTGGTGGTCCAAGCCTCCACCTCCAAAGTCAACCCTAACATGTTCCCTACCTGCCTACAATCTGGGACTATCAGCCAGATGTCCACCCAGTATGCCACTCCCCTGGCATTTGCAGCCTCCATGCCACTTTAGTTTGCCCTCAAACCCAGTATGCCACTCCCCTGGCATTTGCAGCCTCCATGCCACTTTAGTTTGCCCTCATACCTCCACATGCACCCAGTGAGAGGCAGGATCCACTATCATCATGCTCCACTGACCCTCCATAGCATAGTGCAATTGAGTACTTCAGATTATTCAGCAGGGCTACTCTATCCCCTATTTTGGGAAACCCCTTAACCCATGCCACCCTCTTAAAACTGACTGATGGAGGATCACCTCTCTCTGCTACATCAGGGAGTACAGGCTATTTTGGCCAAAGGAGCCATTGAGAGTGTGCATCAGAAGTAGGTCACGGTTGCCACTCCTGTGGGGGGCGTGGTCACACCAGCGACCAAGATGGCTGCATGGCACTGAAGCTCCGGCGACTGGGCCTGAAAATCCAGATCAGATGCGACTCTGAAGAACTCCATGGGCCTTGGTGCCCTACAACTGCGTCTTGAGAACCTGGGGCGACTGCATTTTTGGCCAGTCCGCAGATGAGCAGAGCAGTCAAAAACACGATCAGCAACTGCCTCACGCCTCGGAGGTCTGAGGCAACAGGGGCTTTGGGTGAGCCTGAGATGCGAGGCAGGCGGGCCACGCGGCCCATGCCAAAAACTGTGAGCTTGGACCTCACATCTGATGTGAGAACCCTACGGGCACAACATCATGCCGAACCAGCTCCAGCTGTTGATGCCTGTGAAGCCTGCGGGTGACGTCCCCCACTTCCCTGGCTTGACTGATTAGTGGCTAGGCCAGAGTCCTGAGTGTCGGTGAGACCTTGGTGGGAGGACCCCTTAGAGCGCAACAGCACACCATAATGGCACAGTAAAAGACTGTGGTGATTGGCCAGAAATACACCTATCTACAGCACACCATGTGGCGCAAATCTGTGCCCCCTGCTACTGAGCCTGTGAACTTGGACTCAGCTCTGCTTGAATTCATCCTGTTTTTTCCAGCCAGACACCTGCATAAGAGGCCTTCATTATCCCACAGTGACCCAGATGCCACGCTGAAATATATTGCACACACAGAAGACCTGCAATCTGGCTGCATTGGTGATCTCTCCCTTGAATAGGCCTCCTGCTACTTTTCCCTGTCTCTCAAGCTCCGCTTGCCATCCCCCAGATAATGTTGGGGGCTCCTGACACCTGAATGGGAGAGATTGGGGGTACGCCACATGCTACCATCCCTCCAGACAACAACACAAGTAGCCGTTGTCTGTGTGGGACTCGCCACTGTTTAGCATTCTGTGGTAAGGGGGTGTAATGTCCCAAAGCAAGAAAAAGTGGCGTGTGTTAAGCCCAAATCCACAAAGAACCTAACAGCTACTTCGAACATGGAGGGGGTGCAACAGGAGACCTTGAAACTACACAACTGGGCAGTATGGATGCCATCATGGCTGAACTCAAGACAGGTTTCCTGGCTGTCGGTGCCCGCTTCAACACTATCAAAACCTACCTGGATGCATAGGTGGTGCAGAGGAGCACATATCCAACCTGGAGTACACCACCACCACTACACTTACGAGGCTGGAAAAACTGTAAACCTGGATTAAGGTGATGGCGATCAAGAATGAAGACTTGGATGCGAGGAGATCCCGCAGCAACATCCGCATTATGGGCATCGCGGAATTGATGAATATTGGCCCCTTGACTTATTTGTCAAAAAACGTCACCTCAACATTTGTTGTTGAATACGCACATCGCTCCCTTTGCCTGCGCCCTATACTGGGGGCGCCACCGCACCCGATCATCCACAGGCTCCTTAATTTCAGGGACTGTAATGTGGCGTTTTGACAGACATGTGAGATTGCCCCGCTCCAATATCAGGGAGTCATGATCTCCGTGATCCCAGACTTTACCATGGCTGTCCAAGAGGCCCTGTGTAAATTCACTACGCCAAGGTGAAGCTCTGCAAATTGGGACTCTGTTGTGGTACGCTGTACCCTGCCAACTCGGTGTAGACATAGACGGAAAGGCCAGATTTTTTGACACCCTAACGGATGCCCTGGCATTCTGCAAACAACGGTCAGAAACCCCCCCTCAATCTCCTAGATGCACGCCACCAGATCGCTCGCCTTCGACCTCAGTTTCCACCAGTATGGAACTCTCTCCACCAGAACAAGCTGCACCGCTACCAAGTGTGCTAGCTGCAGGATTGACTCTATAAGTGACGCAGTCCTGCCCCCCCTGTCACATGCTTCTGCGTAAATGTACTAAACTCTCTCTCATACTTGATCCCATCTCTGTCATCTCATTGTCAAGTGGACTGTTGTCAGTATTGGGGCCCTTCACAGTGGCATTCCCACTTCCCTCCGGTTTTATACCATTGTTGAACTGGGGAAATTGTTCTGCTCCACTTGGAGTTCTTTGGGATCCACCTGGCATAGTTGCACCAGGTGTAAGTGGGGGGTAGGGAGTTGCTTCCTATTGTTATTTGTCTGATAAACCACTGCACTTATATACCACACCTGATATGGGGTAGTACATTTGGTCACTCATACATGTCTCCACATGATGCTCAGCACCCATTTGTTGACACCGGTTTCATGTCTTAGAACATCTGAGGCCTTAATAACCAACCCAAAGGCAAACAAGTTGTACAATATCTGCAACGCTATAACGTAAACATTGCTTTCAGCAGGAAACCCACTTAGCACCTGGGCCACTTCACAGGTTTGCAACATCAATGGCGATTTCCCCAATATGCCACCCCATCATGAATTATTTTGTACAGTAGTCCATGCTGCTATTCTTGAATACTTAACACTCAGTACGGACTCTGTACGAACCCAGGCTACACTTTGGTGAGCTTTTAAGGTATTCATAAGGTGCATATGTATGGCCGAACACTCCGGAGTATTGCGGCATTAGCGGATCTAGATCCACCACCCCACTGAAGCGGACTTCCATTACCAGGCTACCCTCTTAGTAGAATTCTGTGAGCTTGTGGAAAATAAAGCCCACTAAAGCCCACTATCTAGAGAAATACGTTAGAACGTGTTGATACAGCAAAGGATAAAGACCGGAACGATCACTATATAGACTATTACAGCCACCTGGGGGCATCCTATATCGCGGAATTGCAACGCTTAGATGCCACTTGGGTTACGGACACAGTAGGCATACAGACAGAGCTACTCACCTACTATTTCCACCTCTACTCCGCCTAAGTGAACAATGATCCTGCTGGTAGGATGCCCTATCTTGATGGAGTAGCCATCATCTGTCTCACCACTGCACAACAACAATTCCTTAGTGAACCCATCCCTGCTGAGAAAGTCACTGCAACAATTGACTCTATTGATGGGTCTAAAGCCCCTGGCCTAGATGGCTTCATAGTCTCTTTTTACGAGACTTATAAGCAAGTGCTACCACCACATCCCTTTGCTATGTATTCGGAGGCCTTGAGGACCGGTGAGCTTCCACTCATGTTACGTGAAGCAGTACTTGCATTACTCCTCAAACCAGGCAAAAACTCTACAGCAGTGTGGATCCTATCGGCCAATATCACTTCTAAACTTTGTTAATAAAATCCTAGCCAAAATACTTGCCACTCGTCTTGCGCTCCTCATGGACCAAGTTATATCCCCAGCTCAGTCAGGATTTGTCCCACACCGCTTTACTGCCTTCAATCCACAGACCCTATTCTTGGTCCTTAATAGAATCTCTCCCATTGTCCCCGCTGCACTTGTATTATTAGACATGGAAAAAGCCTTTGATTTTTTTTTTAGATTGACCATTTTTACTTGATGTACTTTATAAAATGGGCTTCCTGCTCTACTTCTCCTCCCTAATCACATTACTGTACTCCCAACCAACAGCCCGGATTATTATAAATGGGACACTGTTGCCTCCATTGTGGTCACCAGAGAAATGCACAAGACTGCCCCCTCTCACCCCTGCTTTTTATAAATGCAGTGGACCCATTGGTGAAGCACCTACAGGAGAAACACTTCCATAGAGTCTTGCAATTCCAGCTGGGCCCGCTACTCCTTTCGCTTAATACAGATGATTCTCTTTTTCATACAACACTCAGCTGACAATCTAAATTTGCTACTTCGTAAGGTGGTCAGTTTCAGACTGCTCTCCGGTTTACAAATCAACTGGGCCAAATCTGAGCACTTTCCACTCACAGTAGCCACCACCCAAGTGCATTCTGAATTTCCTCTGGCCTGGTGCAAGGACACCATCAAATACCTGGGCATCCATATTAATCTGAGCAAGGAACAGATGATACACTTGAACTATGGCCCGGCAAAGGACCACCTGAACACTCAGGTTGAATGTTGGATCCGCCTCACACTATCTTTAGAGGGACACATTGCCATCATTAAAATGGTAGTACTCCCCTGCTTTTTGTATCTCTTCAGCAGCATCCCTATCCCACTCACCACCAAGTTCTTCGCAAATTTGCGGACCCTGCTGCGACTCGTATGGGCAGCGAAACAGCCTAGGATTGACTGGGACACCCTTGTACTGCCATATGAACACAGAGGGTTCAGAGTTCCCAATCTCCATCTATACTACATAGTTGTGCAGTGTAATTGTGCCCACCATTGGTACCATGTGGGTGCATGGCTACCCTATTCTAAACCTGCAAAGGACTTTCCAGCTCTGGTGCCACTGTGGGTGAAATTGTCTGCTGGTCTACCACTGGACCCTCAGGGTACACAACCACTGGCCACCACTTGTTGGCCTGGCGAAAGCTCACCCGAGTGTAGGGAAACCGGACACTTTACTCCCCAACACTCCTAGTGATTGGCAATCCCTGGCTCCCCATCACTTAGGAAACACTAGTACAGCGCACCCTGATGAAATTCGCCTTTCATGCCATTGGAGACCTCTTCCTAGATGAACATGTCTTCTCCTTTATAAACTGTCGTGGCCACTGGGATGCCACACAGATGGATCATTTTGTACTCCGTCGCTTTCAGGGTGCACGTAAAGCTCAAATCCCATCATGTCCACTCAGTCCATATGAATTCATCCCACTAACACTAATTACTGATGATGAGGGAGCTAGATTAACATCTAACCTTTATCACACCTCCCTAAACCTCCTACCCACTCGAGACTCCAAACTCTGAACTGCTTGGGAGACTGACCTAGGCCACCCATTAATGGGCAAAGTTTGGTACTCGTGTTATACACAGACTCGATTAATCTCGTTCAGTTAGCACTGTAAACTCATTCACTATAAATTGTTACACAGAGCATACTTCACGCCTGCAATGCAGGTGTGCAGAGACCCCACACAAACCTCAGAATGACTTCAGTGTTGGGAAGGAACCATAGATTTTGCCACATGCCATGGACCTGCAGCGCTATTGTGTCTTATTGGAGAGAGGTATTTGATAAACTATCCCAGATGACCCATATAGCCCTGGACCATACCCCATTACTAGCTCTCCTGGAATATGTCCTGGTCATTCCAAAATCACTACGTCGATATGTTGCAATTGCTCTACAATCCACTGGGGTAGTAGGCACCCTCCTACAACAAAAGCATGGATCAAAAGCTTAATATACTGTGATACCAATAGTGAACTATTTGCATCCCACCAACCACCCAGCTCCAGGCCGAGAGACATTTGGCAGCCTCTCCGAGACTATTTGCCGACACTGGAACCACAGTCCCCCGCTCCACTCTTTGTAATCTGTAATTGTACATGGAGGTCTCCCTTGCCTATCTTGTTCTTATCTGACATATGTGGGGAGACAGTACCGATAAATGTTATGTTTTTGTTGTTCTCATTATGTAGTACATACATCTGCAACCGCATACTCCCATGTGTGGGAATCCATATCTGTCTTATGTGGTAGTCTAAAATGCGAAAATTGGAAAATAAAGTAAAAAAGAAAAAAAAATTGTTGGGACTCTCGCTACTTACCAGGGCCCAAAAAGGACACAGGCCTCGACCCTATTGTAGATCTGTGCCTTTTCAATTTCTTCCTGAAGTGGGAGAAGTTCAAGATGCTCACTTTAGCTCAGGTCCTATCTGCCCTCGATCAAGGAGACTGAATGGTATATCTAGACTTGCACAATTCTTACTTTCACATCCCTGTGTGACTTTCAACTGGTGTTACCTGTGGTTGACGGTGGGCCACGAGCATTATCCGTTCACTATGCTTCCTTTTGGCCTTACCAGCACCTGTCTCATGTTAACCAGGGTGATTACGGTGGTTGCAGAACATCTGTGGAGGACAGGGGTTCCAGTATTTGCCTAACTCGATGATTGACTGTTGAAGGTGAGCTCGCTTCCTGCACTCGCTAGGGTTTACTATCAATATGACGAAGTCACACCTGACTTCCTCTCAGATGCTCCCTTTCATTGGCACTGTTCTGGACATAGTGCAGTTCCCCGAGGCCCATGATATTCAGGCTGTGACTCCAGTATTTCATCCTCTATCCTGTATTTTGGTGAGGCTGACTC
The DNA here is from genome assembly GCF_031143425.1 of Pleurodeles waltl. Lineage (NCBI taxonomy): Eukaryota > Metazoa > Chordata > Amphibia > Caudata > Salamandridae > Pleurodeles > Pleurodeles waltl. Next base: position 762,617,417 of record NC_090448.1, on the reverse strand, counting down.
TAAGGCTTTTGGTCTACATGGCCTCCTACTTCCTGTTAGTTACACATGCCTGTTGGCATATGTAGGCTCTGCAGTAGGACATGAAGTCCCAGTGAGCGCAGCATCAGGGCAATCCTTCAAATTTTATCCAGATCTTGGAGGGAACCTCAAAAGACCTGCAGTGGTAGCTGTCAAACTGCGATTGGGTTAGCAACAGACCCCTCTCTCTCCCCCTCATGAAGCTGATTAGTGACAAGTGCTTCACTCCTTGGTTGAGGTGGCCATCTGGGAGAGGTAGATATCGGAGGACTCTGGCCTCTGGCAGAGTCTCAGCGTCAAATCAAATTGATAGAGCTGCAGGCCATCTGACTGGCATTGAAAGCCTTTTTCCTTCAACCAACAAAAGGCTGGTGCAGGTATTCATGGACAACCTATTTCCATTTGGTACAGTATTAAACAGGGCATTGTGGCGTCATGGACCCTGTGTCAAGAGACCCTGCGCCTCTGGACATGGCTGGAACATCTGGGCATTTCACGGTTGGTTCAACATCTGGCGGGCTCTCTGAATGCAAGAGCAGACAAACTCAACTATTGATGCCTACTGGATCACAAATGGCATCTCCATCCGGAGGTGGTGCTAGATCTCTTCTGAGACTGAGGAGAGCCTTGGTTAGATCTGTTCGCCGCTGCTGGAAATGCAGAGTGTCAGGAGTTCTGCACTCTCGAGTTTCCAAGGTGGCTCTTGCTCGAACACACTTTTTATCTCCAGTGGAGCTCAAGCATTCTGTACACCTATCTGCCCGATACCGCTCCTGCCCAGAGTTCTCAGGTAGGTCAAAAGTGACTGGGCTCAAGTTATTCTTGTAGTCCTGGATTAGGCACAGAGTTTGGTATGCAGAACTCCTGAGCACGATCATCGGTCCTTCTATCAGGCTGCCCCTTCAGGAGTATCTTCTGGCACAACCGCAATGCAGGGTACTGCACTGGAAACTGCTCAGACTCTGTCTTCATGCATGAAGATTGATTGTTGACAGTTGACAGCTTTTGACCATCACCCCCAAAGTCTGCAGTGTTAGTCTGGCAGCCAGGCATCTCTCCAGCAAGATGGAATACACCTGACATTGGGACAAATTTGTGACATGGCGTGCTTCAAGAGCGTTCACCCCCTTTCTGCACCCTTATCTCAGCGTTTTGCTGTTTATTCTTTCACTAGCCAAGCAGGGCTCTGTTAGGTCACTGTTAAAGGTTATCTGATGGCCCAATCTGCATTTTTGTGGTTGCCGAACCAACGTTCTTTGTTCAAGTCATCCGTTGTGACTTATTTTCTGAAGAGACTCCAATGCCTGTTCCCTTCAGAACCATTTGCCATGCCCCAAAGGGACCTCAATCTGGTCTTGACATTCCTAATTTGTGTACCCTTCGAGCCCCTGCACAACTGTCCGTTGCACCTACCATCAGAACGGCTTTTCTGGTGGCCCTAACATTGGCTGGGGGGAGGGGGGCAGTGAGCTGCATGCACTTTCTGTGCACCTGCTCAACACAACATTCTACCCAAACTGGTACTAATAACCTCTTCCTCCTTTCTTCTGAAAGTTGTGACACCTTTTTATGTGGCCCAAAGTATTACCTTGCCTACCTTATTTGCTCCACCTCACCCTTTCAAGGAAAAGGAGAGACTCCACAACCTGGAGCTAAAAAGAGCATTGTCGTTCTAACTTGATCGTACAAAAAAATTCAGGGTGGATGATCAACTCTTCGCAGGGGCAAGGAAAGGCATTGCAGAAAAAGACCATATCACAATGGATAGTGCTTTGCATAAAAATCTGCTATGCTTTGGCCAAGAAGCAACCCCATGAGAGTTTGCGAGTTCGTTCCGCCAGAGCCAAGGCTGCAACCACCATGTTAGTTTGCACAGTCCCTGTCCTGGACATCTGTCAGGTGGCAACTACTGTCTGGACAGTAATGTCTCTTGTGATGAGCGCTTTGCTAATCTGTTCGCAGCCCACCTCTTAGGAGATATTACTTGGGTATCTATTTTAAGGTAAGGACTCTGTGGCTAGAACTCTCTATCAGATGTACAAGCTACCTACCTTCGGTAATGCCTTATCTAGTATAGACTCTATCTTGTCACAGACTTCTTACCAACCCTCCCATCCTCCTCACTCTGCAAACGGATTCTTTGCATAGGGTTACCCTTCTGAGGCCCTTAGTGCTGCACACCAGTACATCAGCAGTCTTGTGGCTCCATGCTTCTGGTGTGGTAAGGTTGCAAAAAGTAACTGATGTCATTGGTGCCTATATAGACGCCGCGCATGTCACTTCTAGTGTGGACCACACCAAGCTGATTGTTGCCACCTAGTGGCATGCAGAAGTACTGATTGAAAAGTGTCCAGGTCCAGTCTGATGCCTGCGGATATTAATAAGGTAAAGAATCTGCAGCTGGATAGTCTATACCAAATATGGCATTAAGGAGTGTAAGTAACTTGTTGTTTAGTACTTTATAAATGTATTACCCCTCTGTGCGAACACATTCACAATGCTTCATTGCAGCACTTATCTTGAAAGCAGCCTTCTTAATTACCATTAATTCTGCTCATAGAGTCCATGAATTATACGCTTATCAGCTGTTGAAACCTATGTGGTTTTTCATTCCAACAGGGTAGCAATACGAATACACCTTTTGGGTTTCTTCCAAATATAGTATCAATTTTCATATCAATCAAATTATCACCCTTCCTATATACTTTAGCAGTCCAGCTGCTCCCGCTGTGTTTCCCTTAAATTCCTTAAATGTCAGGAGCATTTTATGCTTTATGTTCCAATCAGTTATTCTTCAACTACATCACAGTAATGGAAGGTCTGGCTGCATTTGTTTCCATGTTGATTGTGTTTTGTATACCCTTGTTTCTAATTGGTGAAGTGCATAAATCTCTTCCTGTAAAATCTGTAGTGCATGCCACCAGATGCGCAAAACAGCGGTTATGTCATCGTTACAAAATATTTGACTGGCTGAGATATTTAGGACAGCCACCTGGAAATTGGTACACTTTTTAAAAAACACGGTTGCCTTGTATCTAACAGGAGGACTGGCCCAATAAAGGGTCAGTCTACCTTCAAGAATCAATTTGCTTAAGTCCAATATGGAACTATCTTCATAGTTGCTGACATTCATTCTTTGTGACCAACAGCCATAGTTAAAGGATGTATTTGCCACTCTATTCTAACATTTATGACCATTAGTTAGTTACGATATGTGATACAGAAGAAAGATTTACTTACTTGTAGTCCTGGTTCTTCATTGTGACGATCTTCATTGAAGTTATAAATGAACCGCCCATCTCACAGACTTTTATAAGCTCTGGGTATGAATATCAGCAGTGTTGTGTTCTTGAGTGGAGCTCTACTTATCCAGCAGAAAAACTCACTCTTAAGGGCAACTGACACAACTACGCATCTGGGATTGGAAAACTCTTGGCTTCTTAAAGACACAGACAATTTTAATTTTCACAGTGCTAAAGAAATACTTATCAGTCCTTCTTTTACCCACACTCAACCCCCTTTTAGCAGCAATCTAGGATTGCCACAATGCAGTTTTGTAATCGTATTTTTAGTAAGAGAGTGAATATTTGGGATCAATTTCGGCCAAGTAAGGCTGTTTAGAGGATGCTTTTGTTAAATTCAACATTTTAAATGCATGCACCACCTTTTGAAATATGTGAAAATGTGTTGAAGGTCCCCAAACACAGTGTGGGACTATTTTAATGTGTATGACTTTAATGAAAATCTCTCAAATTCAGAACCAGAACTACAAAGAAGTAACTATTTCTTCTCTTCTATAACCCCCAAATCTGAGACTTTAAATTGCAAGGAATAAGAGTTTGTATTTGAAGTATGAGAAATTCGAGGACTAACTGAAATGTTCTGTGTCTCTCCTTCTTTGTCACCTCAGGATGTGAGCGAGCAGGAAAGCTTGGGAGACTTGAACTCTTTAGCTGTCCCTGAGAAAATGAAGACCCCTATGAAGACACCCAAGACCGACCTCCAAAACATCTCATCTCCCAGGTCTGTGCCTGATCCCTCGGATCAGCCTGTTCATATCTACATACCTCACCCCATTCACCCTTCTTAAGGTATGTCCCCACTCACTAAAACTGCTACCTCTTCACATTTCTTTACTGGGTAGCATATTTTATAGTGAACAGTCATTAGAGTCTGGGTCACCGGTTCAAATATGACCCAGATCATTAAATATTCACTCTTCTGTGATGGCCAGTTTGTGCTGGTCTTAGTTTAGTTGTGAGTGAAGGGATCAATTGGCAACCCCTTTTGACTTGTTCAGAAGAGTAGCCAGTGATGTAAGGAATACAGGGCCACTCTGATTTAATATTTTAATTCTCCAGCATTTGTTTGTTCATAGATATATTTAGTTGTTTTTGCATTTTTACCTCTAGGTCAGGAGAAAATTTGGCCTCATAATGTTAACCTCTCCTACAAAAGATAAAAAGAGATCCGAATGCCTGCACAACCTGCAGCCAAAGGAATATGTTGTTGTGAGACCTATCTTCATCGCAAAAACTGCCTTTATTCAAAGTATAGGGCTGCATACTGTGACACTTGCAAAACTTTCATTTCTGTGCTATGGGGAAGGGTGATTTCTATATCACATCTAGATTCTCAGAAGCATACGAAAGTTTCCTGCTTACCAGGGAATGCTCCCTCACCAGGAAATGATTCTAGGAAAAGTGCACTTCCAAACACTTTCACATAGAGGTCTCAAAAGTGTACGAATCTAGAGTTCCCAGAACTAGAATGTTCTCACAAATATTATCTTGTTCTGAATACTCAGTTGAATCATCTTCTGGAGCACCAGACTCAAATCTGGAGAATTGAGATAGTGCTCAACATTGACATCACTGGATAGGGCATGGTGTCATCAGCAGTGTCTCGTAGCTCAGCTCGAAGTGACTTGAGAACCATATTTTATATTGCTTTAAGTGTCATTTAATTCATTCTTATTGTCTGCCGCTCCAATGGATGCAAATTCTGAGTTGGTAATATTTTTCTCAAATTTATTAAACAATTTGTCTTCCCAAATAATCGGGCTTGCAGCCTTTTAAAACATGTAGGAGACATATGTTGATTTTTTAACCCTACCTATCCTGCTTGAGGTATCTTATAACAGAGCATGACCAGTGTTGAGTGGCCCTTGCCAAACAAATGCACTTGACTGCTTTAAAGGTGAGCCAATAGGAACTAGTCTTAGTTTCATTTTAAACAACCCAGTTATAGTGCAATTTGAGATCCAATACTAGGTCTTGCACTAGGTGCAAGTCCGAGTTGTGGTCACATTTGTAACTGCGTCATAAGAAACGACACAGTTCATATTAGAGACCTGGTCCCAGCTATGCAGTCAGTTGCCCATTCTAATTTCCTATCTGCTGGAGGTTTTGCAAAATCTTATGTTATGTATATTTGTATAGCGCGTGGCTACCCAGAGGCCTCCCAGCGCTAGGAGCTAGAACACTTGAGTCGAGGATGAAAAAGGGAGGAAATATGTTTTAAATAGCCAAGTCCTTAAAGCCTTGCGGAAGGTTAGTTCATGGCTGATCATTCGTAGGATAAGAGGTAGGGAGTTCCATAACTTTGTCCCCTGGTAAGCTAGAGATCTTCCACCCCATCTGGCCTTCTTCACTTTAGAGGTCACTACTAAGAATGCTGTGGAGGTTCTAAGTGGCCTATTAGGTGAGTAGAAGGAAGATAAGGTCCTCAGCCGTTCCGGACCTCTATTGTGCAGTGCTCTATTCATATGGCACAGTGTCTTAAATTTGATCCTCTTAGCCACAGGAAGCCAATGGACAGAGGAAATTCCTGCTTTTATAGATTCATGTTTAGGTATGTTGAGAAGCAAACGTGCAGAAGCATTCTGGACTATCAGCAACTTTTTGATCACATATCCAGGCGCTCCAATATACAATGCATTTCCATAGTCCAGACATGAACCAAACAATGCCTGTATAATAATTCTTTTGGCTATCAAAGGTAAGATTGTAAAGACCTGCCTTAGAAGTCTGAGGGGGCAGAAAGAGGTGGCAGCAGTTTTATTAGCTTGATGCGCCATGGACAATTGTGGATCAAGCCAGACACCAAGACTCTTGATGAGTCCTTTGGGTGGAGGTAGGTATCCCAGACCCTACGTGATCGATGGATTGGGAATGGGTTTGGTATGTTGCCCGAGTCTCATCACGTTCGTCTTATTATCATTAAGTTTTGACTTGCTTACGGACATCCATGCCGCCACAGCTTGGAAACATGGACCAAGTACTGAACCTTTAGTGCAGGAGTCATTAGATAGGGATACAACTAGCTGTGTGTCATCTGCATATGATGCCAGGGCCATCCCAAAGGGCTTGACTATTTCTGCGAGAGGTAACATGTAGATATTAAATAAGGTGGGGCCAAGGAAGGCCCCTGCGGGACTCCACAGTTGTTCTTAACATGCTCGGAGAAATATGATCTGTCTAAAACTTGATATGATCTATTCTTAATAAAGGAAGTGATCCAGTCTAAGGCAGACCCAGATATTCCAGTCTCTTGTATCCTGTCAGTTAATATATCAAGGTCCACCGTGTCAAAAGCGGTGCTAAGATCCAGGAGAATGATAGCTGTCTCCAAACCCGGGTCTAAGCGCCTTCTGGCCTCTTCTGTGACAGTGATCAGTGCCGTCTCAGTACCATGTAGTGGTCTTAAGCCCATCTGAGTAGCGTGTAGGATATTATTATCCTCCATGAAACGGGAAAGTTGAGTATTAACATGCTTTTCAATTATTTTAGAAAGAACGGGTAGCAATGAGATGGGTCTATATTTGCTAAGCGATGCAGGATCAAGATTAGGTTTCTTCAGAAGTGGTTTAACAATGGCATGTTTCTATGGTTCTGGTACTGAGCTAGAGGACAGTAAAAGATTCACAGGATTTGTAATAACAGCAACCGTCACTGGGGCACCTAATGTCAGCACCTGGGGAGGGACTGAATCAAGGGGGATTTACCCACGTCTTCTTCAGATATCGGGGAAAAATCTGAGAGAATAGCGGAACCCATAGACTTCTGTTCCACTACCTTCTGTACCTGGTCAGAAGTTCTAGGGAAGGTCGAATAGATGTCTAGTACTCTTTGTTGTAAATACGTTGCAAGATTGTTAACATGTTCCTGGGAGGCGTCCAAGAGTGCCAGGTCCTCCTGTGGCTGGGTAATCTCATTGAATATGTGAAAAATCTCTTTAGGAGAATTTGCCGCCATCTCAATTTTAGCTGAGTAATAGCTGGTTTGGGCTATTTTTATTTCAGTGTGATAGGACCGAATGGCTTTCCTGTACCCTTGTTTTAACGCTTCATCATATGATTTTCACCATCTCCTTTCCCGTTGACTACATTCTCTTTTGGGATGCAGAAGATGCGGGGTAAACCAAGGAGAGGTCTGTCTACAGTGTCCTTTGACTTTAGTGGACAAAAGGCAACAGAGCACCTAAGCTGCTGGTAATCCAATTATTAAAGGACTCCGACCTATCCATGATATTGTTTTTGGGTAGATGGTTTATGCCTCTCTAGAATATTAATCCAGGCATCGGCTTTAAGATTACGTCAGCATCTGGTAGGTAAAGATGTATTATGGATGGGTTTCCTATGCCTAAAAATGGCTAATTCAAGTGTTATCAGAAAGTGGTCAGAGCAAGCCAAAGGGCTTTAGTTCTGTGACATTCGAAAAAACTAAGTAAATCGTATGATCCCTATTATGCGTCGGACCCTTGATCAGTTGTACTAGATTTAAGGCATCCATGTCAGAGAGTAAGGATTTAGTTACCAAATTGTCTACCTCCTCTGCATGAATGTTAAAATCACCAGGTAGAGTGAAATTAGGTTTAGAGCAAACCAACTCGGCGATATTATCTGCAAAGGACTGTAAAACATTTTTCAGGGGGACCCGGGGGCGAGAAACCAGAGCACCTGACAGGGTATATTGGGGATTCAAACTGATGAAAAAGTACATACTTTCACATCCTATTGACTGCAGGGGGTGTGAGTGAACCGTTAGGTTGTTCCTATAGATTATCGCAATGCCCCCACCTCTGGCGGAAGCTCTGTCGAGCCTATTTAGTAAAACAAATCGATATTTAAGGAAGTCACAACAAGTATATTTGCTTCCCATTCCATAGGAACATGCTGCTAATTCTAAAGCTTTACTCATGACACAGTATACCTCACCAACTAAAACTAAGTTGGTTTGTGGAATACAGTCTTTCTTAAGGCCTTTTACAAAGCTTATTGGTCCTTCAAGTTAAGTAATATTTATTTGTGTAGCACACTTTTTTCTGTGAGGGAATCCTGGCACTCTTCAGGTGTGTTAGGCTAGCCCAAGACGTGGTTGTGAGGTGTTACTCAGGGCCAGGTCTTCAACTTCTTGTGGAATTCAAGAACAGGGGAGAAGGCTGTAATCTGCAATGGGAGATCGTTCCGTTCTTTAGGAGTGATGTTAGAGAGGGCTTAACCTCTGTTTCTCTTTTGTGAATGAGCGAGCACTTGCTTGTAAGAGCCTGGCTGAGCGAAGGTGCTTTGAAGACTGATGGAAGTGAATGCGGGTGTTCTGTTAGGCTGGACCCTATGTTGTGTAGTGCTTAGTATGTGTGGACGAGGAGTTTGAACTCTGCACTCTTTTGTATCTGTAACCAGGGAGCTCCCTCAGAGGTGGTGATGTGAGACTGGGTGGGAAGTTGAGGGCAAATCTGGCTGCATTCTGGTTGTCTGCAGTCTCTTCTTGTGATGATTGGTGATCCCTACATAGAGAGAGTACCCGTAGCCCAGCCTGCTTTTGATGAGGGCTTGGGTGACGGACTGTTTTGTGTTGTTCGGTAGGCACTTGCTGATTTTTCTCAGATTCTTTAGTGTGTGGCATCCTTTCCTAAAATTACCACTTCTGTCTTGTCTGTGTTTCGCCTGAGACAGTTGGATTTCATCCAGATAGCCACTTTGGTCATGTAGGCAGTGAATTTGTTCCTTGTGCTGGGGGTTTGTGGGAGGCGGATAGTATAAGTTAAGTGGTGTAGATGATGTTGATGTTATTTTTTTTCTCCATATTTCTTTATTTTGAGCTTAAGAAGACACGTCCATATGTAAAATGATACATTAAATCAATTGTACAGCTGCAACACAACAATGCTTATACATGGGAGTTGTCACATATTCCATTCCACTTGATATCCACTGTAATAAAGACATATATATCAAATTGACTAGTGTGCGCCGATTGGATTCCCGCACTGGTATATATTTTAGAAAACACTGGATAATATACTTATTTCGTATAATGACCAGAGAATAAAATAACCTAAAACATGACTGAACTGCAATTAGCTAGGTGTGCTTTGTGGAAGCAAAAGCGCAAAAGGAGGGGGGAGGGCGGCTGCCAGGTGGGGGCATAGAGGCAGGGAGAGAACTCTCCACCTCAACCGTCAGATTCTACAGCCGGCTGTGGACCAAGCAGACTCAACACCTTCAACAAGTACCCTCCAACCTGGGGTGTCGTGAAGCGGGCCCACCAGACTATAGGATGATGATCAGCGTTGCTCTGCCAGTATTCCGTTGCGAAGATCAACAAGCCATCTCAACACCGGGGGGACAACGCAGACTTCCAGCACATCGCTAGGCATCTCTTTGCTAGTATGAGTACTAAGTCCAATATTTTATTCATTGTTTTGTTCTTAGAGGTTCTATGTGTTATTCCTAGCATATAATGTGCCATGTTGCAACGCATATTTCTCTTTGGTATTTTCTTTAGCGTCCCAGTTATCTGTTCCCAGTAGACAACTACGCGGTGGCAGGTCCACACCATGTTTAAGAAATCTGCATTCCCATTGTGGCATCTCAGACATTTATCTGATGCCGAAGAGTAAATGCCTGCTAATCTCGCAGGAGCGAGATATGTGTGATGTAAATAATTAAATTGTATGTACTTGTAACAGCCATTCACAGAAATAGTTTTCGGAACCATGAGGGCCTGTTCCCATTGTGTATCTGTAAGTTTCACGCGGGGCGCATCCTCCCAGTACGGACAAAGGACATCTAGCCTCCATGTATAGAGCTTTTTAAATGTTTGTAATGGCTTTCCTCTCTCCCCCATGAGTCAGCAGCATCTGAAGCAATATCGATGTATCCGGTTACCTAGGAAGAGTATCCCAACGGACAGCAGCTTATCTCGTCAGTGCCGCGTATGCCATGAAAGTCCCGGGTGACACACCAAAATCATTCACTAGGTTGTCAAACGGGACCAGCATGTGATCTTCTAACGGGTCTCCCCATTCCACTATATTGCGCTTCCTGGCACAACCCTCAGCGAGAGCTATAGTGCATAAGGAAATTCCTGTCCTGATTTACGCGTGAAAGCAAACCAGCATCTCCTAGCAGTTTTCATTAATAAATTACTACCACGGACAGACCCAGCAGAGTGGGGTGACATTAACCAACCTAAGAGACCACCTGAGCTCACTGTCTGACATGTGGAGGATAATTCTTACAGGTTGTGCCCCGCCAACCAGCGCATAGGCCACTGGAGTTGGGCCGCCATATAATAGTGCTCGAAATTCGGGGCCCCCAATCCACCCTCCGATATAGGCGCATAAAGCTTGGGCAACGCCACCCGGCTTCTGCCTCTGCCCCATATCTGTGCAGTAAGAAGCGAGCGCATCTCCGCAAACCACTTCTGCGGGAGGTAAACAGGTAGAGCCAAGAAGTGGTACAACAGTTGCAGGTGGACCAGCATCTTAGCTATGGCTAGTCTTCCCATCGGCGAGAGTTGGAGGGAGTTCCAAAATTGTAACAACGATCTCACCCCCGCCAGTACCTTGCCTATATTGGCATCTAATAAATCCCTTTCATTGTGGAATATCCTAACCCCGAGTTAGTTAATGGTGCAGGACATTGAGGTGTTGGGCAATTGTACTCGTTGGGCAATGGTCAGGGATGTAAGAGGGAACAAGCAGGACTTAGACCAGTTCCCTTTAAGACCAGATGCCCTGCCAAATCTTTGCAGTAACGCCACCAGCTGAGGCACCACCGTGGCAGGTTCGCGAAGGTACACGAGTGCATCATCCACATAGAGTGAGACGACATTCCAAATCCCTTCCATGCACAGACCCCAATCGGGAGCCCTCATTCGCATGGCCCGCGCCAAGGGTTCCATTGCTAGCGCAAATAGAAGTGGGGACAGGGGGCAACACTGACGAGTTCCACGTCCGATGACAAAAGGCTCTGAGATTCTAGCACCTGTTTTCACCTGGGCTAACGGTGCCTGATATAGTAGAATTATCCATTTCATGAAGCTAGGACCAAAGCCCTTTGTTTTTAGGACCTTCAGTAAATAGCCCCACCCCAAATTGTCGAATGCTTTTTTGATGTCCAACGAGGCCACTACATTATCCCCCCCCGCCCGCACTCACCCAGTCCATAATGGAAAACAGTCGACGGAGGTTGAGGAAGGTGTTTCTGCCAGGGATGAATCCATTCTGGTCATAGTGCACCAGGCCATAGATTATGGGCACAAGTCTCTCTGCTAGTATACAACTTAAGATCTTGTAATCAGAGTTAAGCAATTTTAGCGGACAAAAGGATCCCAGTAGTAAGGGGTCCCTGCCCGGGTTGGGGAGTACCACCAGCGTTGCCTCCCTCAAAGAAGCCGGGAAGATCCCCCCCATCGTACGCTGCGTTATACATTTTCAACAATTTAGGAGCCAACGTTACCTGATATGTGGCATAAAATTAAATCGGCCAACCATCCGTGCCAGGCGTGTTCCCCTGGGCCATGCCCTTGATGACCTCCTCAATTTCCGAAAGCTGTAAGGGAGCCTCAAGTGCCTCCCTATCTGCAGGGGACACTCTCGGCATATGGAAAGGGCACAGAAACTCTTCAGCCACTGCACCCTCCCCTCCCATCTCTGAGGCTGTGTACATAGCCGAATGATATTCATAAAATGCCACAATGATGTCCACCTGTGTGTTCAGTAATTGTACCGTCCCGTAGTGCTGTAATTGGTGTCTGGGCACGCTCCGAGCGAAGCAGCCATGCCAACAATTTGCCTGCTTTGTCACCCTCTGCATGTTTGTGAGCCTGGTAATCTCTGTAATTTAACTGGGCCAATCTACCCAATGCCTGTCTAGGGGTGATCCGCACTCGTGCCAGGGACGCTACAACCCCCGGAACCATAGGTAGGAACTGCTCATAATAAGTCTCGGAGCTCCCTACGCAATAGCAGTGCCGTCTCTTAATTAGTTTTAATTACATGACCTCTCAGTACTACCTTAAAGGCGTCCCACTCGATCCCTGTCTCCGACGCAGTACTCCCGTTAAATTTGTATTAAGTTTCAATGTGCTCATTCAAGCTCTCCCTGTAAACGGTGTCTTGTAGTGCCATAACCGGCAGTCTCCAAGTTGGTATACTCCGAGGACTGCGGCTCCATTGAATCCCTACCTGCAGGGGTGAATGGTCAGGTAAGGCCCGCCCAAGATATTCCGCACTGGAGACCTTTAACAACGCTTCTGGATTGCAATAAACTAAATCAATCCGAGTGTGTAGAGAGTGAAGGCTTGAATAAAACAAGTATACCCAGTCAGCAGGGTGCAGATTACGCCCTGCGTCGTGCAACTGATTATGTGTGGCCCACAGGCGCAACTGATGCGCAAGCTCTACTGACTGGGCCCCCTTCAGCGGTGGGCGAGACCAATATAATTCAATGCAAAGTGTGCCATTCAAATCACCCCCCCAGTAACATTGTGCCGCTGGGTTATGGAGAAGTGAGATGGACAAAGTCTGTAAAAATAAGGCCTGGTTAGCGTTGGGGGCGTACAGTGAAACTAGTGAAATCTGTGTCCCATCCAGTGTCCCCTCTAAGATGACATAATGCCTATCTTGGTCTATCTGACTGCTTTGTATCAACAACGGTACCCCATGGGCCACCCATATCAGAACACCCCCAGCAAATCTGGAATATGTGGTCCCAACCAATGTCCCTCGCCATCGCTTGCGCACCTGTCCCAGGTCTGGTGTTGTGAGATGTGTCTCCTGAAGAAAGGCTACCTGTATCTTGTGGCGAACCAGGAATTGATAAACCTTGTGACGCTTGCCAAAGCCTGCCAGTCCCCTAACATTCCATGTTATAAAAAAAATATTGTGACATTTAAGCGGGAGGTAATTTTATGGGACAGAGCCAGGAGGTACGAACATGTAAACAAGCAGCACTGGAGAACAAATACCACCCCATCATATGCCGCCCCCAACACATAAACCCCCCACCCAGCCCAGAGTCCACGCCACACACACATGCAGTTCCAGCCGGAAATCCAACTAACAAACCCATGAAAAAAATATATAAATATAACATTAAACAACTCTTCCCCGACTGAGCCAAAAACTGAAGGTCAGTCAATAGCACTGAAATGCTGCTACCCAACAAAAACATTATTGTTCACTTATGCGGAAGGAAGCACAGTCAGTACATGCAAATCACAGTAACCTGTAGTGCTATTAATGAGTGAGACCTACAAAGTAGCTTAATCCAGCCCTTAGTGAAGCTGACATTGACAAGCCTTTCAATTAAACTATGCGGGTTCATACCATGCCACCCAGGCACCGCACGTACTAAAGCACATCTTCTGCAGTCTGCGGCGTCACATTTGGGCCCCCTTCCAAGGCCGCCCTAAGCTGTTCCTCGTCCAGACACGGAGCCTGCTTCTCCAGGCTTTCCAACAATAACGACAACGCGGGGCAGCCCACTCTCAGTTCCATCTCTGCGCGCGCCCGCTCCTGTTCCATGGTAGCTTGTTCCACTGTAGGGGCCGCACGAGTACGCCTGGCTCCCCAGGAGGATTCCTCCTTGACCTGCGCCTCCGCGGACGAGGTAGTAATGAAGGTGCCATTGAAACCATGCCGGTGCTTTCTAACCATGCCCAGGCCACCTCTGGTGTGGCACAGAATATAGTATTAGTGTCTGTTATAATACAGAGAGTCGCTAGGAACTGCAGTGCATATCTAATGTTGTGTTCTCTTAGCGAGCACTTCACTGCAAGAAACGAGGAGCGTTTGCGTTGTACTGCAAGAGTATAGTCAGGATAAATGTGTACCTGTGCATTGTTGATTCTCCAGGGTTCATCGGCGCAAGCTCTCTGCAGTATGTGGTCTCTGTCCCTATAGTTAGAGTCTAACCACCAACGGACGGGGGGGGCCCAGGCGGAGGGGGACCTCCAGGTACCCTATGCGCTCTCTCCACTGAGAAAAAAGATGAATGTTTCCCTTGTAGGACTGTTTGGGACAACCACTGCTTCATGTATAGATCCATACTAGGGCCCCCCTCCTGCTCCGGCAGACCTACCACACGGATATTGTTGCACCGAGATCTGCCCTCCTGGTCCTAGAGCCGTTGGCGCAAATGCAGAACCTCCTTCTGCAAGTCCTTGATGTGTTTGGTGGCGGTCTCCAGAGAGGGGGTCAGCTCCGATATTGTGCCTTCAGCAGAGGTGACTCGTTCTTTCAGCTTCTTGTGCTCCTTGCACAAGTGGCCCACATCAATATGCAGGGCATCTATTTTAGGTTGCAAATTGGACTTTATACTTTGTACTGCATTAAGGATGTCCTCAAATTTCCTTGTATGCGCCCCCAGTATTACTGTCACCGAAGAATCCGGAGGGGTCCCAAGGCTCCCCTGCTCCCCCTGCACGTGTGGATCCAGCCCCAATAGGCACGGTCCATCTGATTTATTGCACCCCATCTCCGTGAATGGTGATGATGATCCAAGCCACAAACCGCCACTCTTGTGGTGCCAGACACGTGCCGCACATCCAGGCCCACTCCTGTAGGCCAGCAGTCTTTGCTCCTTGTGGCGACTCTGGGCCCGTGCCCTTGTCGAAAATGCAGGGACCTCTAGGCTGCTGAGTCGCTCCCCTCCACGACCTGCTCAGCCCCAACAATCCAAGCCATCTGAGGATGGGGGAAGGGGGAAAGGGTGTGCAGCGAAGACCTCAATGTGCCCTCCGCGGAAAACGCGCCACTCCACGGTCGCTGCAGACAGCTGCCGATCGCCCACTAGGCCCACGGTCTTCTCACTGCAGGCCACAGCCGTGGCGCGAGCCTGCGCCCAGGTAAGGCGTCCCCGATGCGCTACGGGCCACGTGCTCGTACGACGCTGTAACAGGCCACTGCCAACTGAGTCACCCCGGTAAGTTCCTCCGCCTTAAAAGGCCCTCTCGGATCTTCTTTCCACAGCCGGGTTCCTCCTTCAGGCACCGCAGGGGCCGGAACGACAGCCCGCAAGGCCCGACCCAGCGCCAACGTGCGGCCCGACTACGTTCTCCGGTCCGGGTTTCCCTCGGCAGCGGCCGCACAGCTCAAGAGCCCCAGGAGACATGTGCCGTGCAGCTGAATAATCCGGCTGTCAGGATCTTTACAGGATAGTAATCGGGCCTGAAAGAAGGGCTAGACGTTTATCTGCTCCTTCTTTGCTCTCGCTGGCCTCAATAATACATGTTGGCGCCTACTGATGCACTATATTTGTCTCTTCATCATCCAACATTATAGTTTGAATTTAAGCTTATAACTGAAGCAGACTCCTATTCTCACTAATCCCAGAGACGGAGTAAAAAAAAAAATTAGATCCACTAGGGAAGATGTTTGTGTCACAGAGCCTGGTTCTCAAGCCAACTAATGGGGCGTGCTTACTTTCATGTAATTCAAATGCTTTATTGGGAGGTTGAGGTTTTGGCAATATTTTCACTACCTGACCATATCAATGGTCCTTACGGGGAGCTGTTGCAAGGTGGCACGGGTGTGTCATACCAAACTTAATAGATGGGCCTTGACATGATAGATGCTAGTTTTTTGGAGCCTCCTATTGTGTTGATAAGCCATGTATGAGGACACTCTACAGGTTTTTCCTGCACTTAATCAGGCACAGCTGTTGGATATACCCTATAATGGGCAGCATTTATATTTGGCAAGTAGGCTGATGTATAGCTAAAGTGATTTAAGCAGACTGAGGACATTGTGGGCGCTTTGAATTTGGTAACTGCAATATTGTTTTTCCGGATTACACCCATTAGTTTGGCATCTGCAGCAGCAGCCTGAGCTTTGTCAGCACATTTCTTCTGAAATTACTTCAGACCAATGGGTCATACACTACTCTAGAACTTGGAGACTGGCACCTCTTCTCCATTATCCCTCTCACTCATACAAACATCTGGCAGATTTATTTAAAAAAAAAAAAAGTGTGTGATAGATTTGATTCTTTCTTTGCAGATCGGGAGACTTATTTACTCCAGTATTTTCTCTGATACTGAAAAGAGGAGGATATTATCCGATATTTATCCTTCATTCAAATTCATTAAGAAAAGGAAGCTCAAAATGCAGTACCTTTAATTTTTTTTTTATATATATTTTTTTTTTTAGCAGAAACAAAACTTAAAAGCAAAACAAGACATAATATCACATTGCTTCATCCAAGGACTCCTTGATACTTAATTAATTACTACCTGTGATTATAATAATTATTTTTATAACACATCATAACCTAAATACCTCCTCTTCCTAAAACGTTGGTCCCCAAATATCCTTAAACTTGCGACCTGCCCCTATTCTGTATGCGTATAGCTTTTCCTTTTTGTGTACCAGCATCATCTTCGCCTCCCAAGCTTCAAACATAGGTGGAGAGGGAGATTTCCAACCTTGTAAAATCAGTGATTTCCCGATCAGAGAGGCTATGAAATACAGCTGCTTTGCCCGTCTGCTTAAGTTCAGATGGTCCAAAATTCCAACCAAAACCCCCAATGTATCTGGGATATGAACATAGCCTGTTTTCCTACTAGTCCACTGAAATACTTTTTCCCAGTAATCCACAAGGTTGGGGCAGGTAAAACACATATGCAGCCAATACCCTGGATCATTACGCCGCGGACAGGAGCCTGACACACTTGGGAATTCTCTACTAATTTGTACAGGGGTTAGATATAGCATCCATTTTGTGAACAAAGCCACTCTTTTAAAGTTAGCCCCTCAAATTGCCTTATAGGAAATGCTGTTATGATATCCCACGTTTTCAGGTCAAATTTGCACCCAGTGGACTTTTTGATCTTTGATAGGAGACCGGAACATATTTGCGACGCTCCTTGGGAGTTTAGAGTCTGATACCAATTGCATGTGCCCCTATGATTCCAGAAGAATGCCTGACCAACAGGAGAAGGGGGTTGCTCTAGGAAGGGAGTATACGGAAGCAAAATGTGGCGAATCTGGAGATAAGAATACCTTAGAGAGATGGGGATAGGGGCTGCTATCTGGCATTGCTCCCAGGTCTTGACTTGATTACCTGCTAAAAAGTCAGAAAAACATGTAAACCCCGTCATTTAACCATTTTTTTTACATGTGCAGGAATCAAATTTAAACCCATCATCCCCGACTGCGTCAAACACATTTTGAAAAAAAAACTGAGGGATGTGATGTTTTTCTCGCAAGTGTGAAAGCCTAGCATAGATTATGCTAGGACTTTATATCTGGTGTGTTTGGGTTGCCATGGGAACTTAAGAAAAGAGACTGGTTGGCAGCCAATCTCAACTAACATAGAATTGGGGAATGCAGCTGTTGTAGAGGCCCAATCAATAAACGCAGAATCATAATAATTTCTTAAATTTCAAACGCCCAGACCCCCATCTTCCACTACAAGAGATAGAGTCCCTAACTGTGCCCTTGTTTTTTTATTGGCCCATACAAACTGTCAAAGCAGTGTATCTAGTTCTTTAAAAAAATGGTTGCTGGATTTTGATGATCACGCTGGAAAAGATAAACAAGAGAAGAGGAAGGATCATCTTTTTAACCAAAGCTATACGAGCAATAATTGGTAGTGCAGAAGCTTGCCATTTTTGTAACAGATATTGCACTTTCTCTTCTTAAACGTGGGGGCATAATTTAAGCCAAAAAGCTCTGAAAAATCATGGGAGACGTAGATTCCCAGATGTCTTATAGGACGATGAAGGCGGTACTGAGCCCGCATCTTGATTGGGAGGAGTGATTAATCCTATACCCCCCCCCAACTCTGTAAATGCCTTTATTTTGCAAAATGCCGTAGCAATATTTGAAAGATATAAAGAATCTGCTGCCAGATAAAGTATCATATCATCGGCAAACAGTTTTAATTTAGGGACCTGAGTCATAGAAGCAAGAATAGAAACATCTTGCCGTATTGCCGCTGCTAGGGGTTCGATGAATAATGTAAAAAGCACTGGGGTACGGGGGCATCCCTGGTGCGTACCCCACTGAACTGGAAGAGTTCCAGCAATGTGTGAGTTGGTAAGAATATTTATTTGTGCTTTAGATTATAGGTTCCGCAAAATCTGAATACATTGACTGGGAAATTTAAATTTCTCCAGGATCTGGAATAGGACCTCCCATTTGACTAAATTGAAGGCTTTCTCTGCATCCAACATGATAATGGCCGCTGGTTTAACATTATTAGAATAATAGTCTATTGCCTAAATTAAAAAGTTGGTGTTTGTGGCTAAAAGCCTACCTGGGAGAAAACCGCACTGGTCTTCGTGAATAAGATCCTGTATTACTAATGTCAATCTGCGTGCCAAAGTTTTGGCTAAACGCTTATAGTCAAAATTTAATAAGCTGATCGGCTGATATGAATCCGTTCTCAAGAACAGTTTTCAAGAAGCTGATCACCGTGGCTCTTGTAAAGGATGCATGAATATCTGCTCCCTGCAAAATACTGTTAAACAGAAGAATGAGACACCTGGGTATCTGATCTATGACGGTTTAGTAGATCTCTCTGCTGGAATGCCGTCTACCCCACAGGCCTTCCCATTTGGTGAGGCCATTATAACCTCCTTTACCTCACCAAGTGAAATAGGAGAGATAAGCTGTG